>NC_060028.1:7849481-10745562 GCF_021134715.1 Daphnia pulex
AGTGCCACATATTACAGTGCCTGTATGAACGCATGATGGCTGTTAATGAGAAGGCATACCGAACTGAACAGTAAATTTTTGTACTCTATCGACGCCGATCGACGCTCTAACCGCTAGGCTACGACCGTCAATAGAATAGTAAACTATGAGCCTGCACTTTGTAGGTTCTGGATGTACATTTTATCGACTCCAATTCAACTATCTGTCTTGTTTTTGAGCCATTAGCTTTATTTAATTTAATCACATCATTTTGTTGTTTTATTAAGGACTAGTTTTTCCCCTATTATTAAAGTAATTTATACTTCATAATTTATTGGTCAAATATGTTTCCTTGTTGGTCAATTCATCGCGATTCATCGTTACTGGCTTTTAGAAGAGTCCTCTCATGTCCGATTTTATTTGTTTTTTTTTAATGAACTTTCTCATAGCTTAATCGGTTAAAACCTTATATTTTGTGTTTTAAATTGATTCATTCGTAAATGACGGTCAATTCAGCTTGTTCCATTAATTTGATGGGCGCCGAAAGTTCAGCGTTTATGTAACGAACGTTGCGATCCTGAAACGATTGGGGGTCCGAAATTTTACCAAATTGACTCTGCCCATGGGTTTAAACGGGAGGCACAAATTTCTCTTACTTGTAAAGTTTTTTTTTACGTCTTCTTTCAAAATTTCAAGCCGCCGGGAACTACCGGTCAATTCCAATGAGAAAGTTGCCGTATTCCATATATTTATAACTTAATGTGTCCGGTTAGATTTGCAATTCCGCCCATTAAGAAGAAAACGTTTCTGGGCCGTTTGATTGACATCAGTTACAGACAGCAAACGGCAAAAGCCGAAAAAATGGTGAGAACGTCCTCCATCATAATCGTGGCCATTTTCAAATAAAACTTGTATTTTCTTAAGTGAGATTAAAAAAAGAAGGGTGAAATTAAAAGAATTGAACTTAATTTATAACCAATCCTATAAAAAAATATAGATGATTTCTTATCTTTAGATTATGAAACTTTTTAGGGGACTTGGTACTTTTGGTTTTAGGTCTGTGGTATTAATTCGATATTCCTTGGGCTTATTCACTCTACCAAATAAAATGTCCATAAAGAATTTCTGGAGAAATGAGTTCAAAGGGTGCAACTTTTTCAACAATTTAACGAGCAATTTCCCTCCTTTTCCGTCACACATGAATTCAACAAAAAAATGAATTTACAATTGCAATTAAATTTTCAAAATTTTGTTTATATCAATTGTTATTGGCTTCCGTCTGCATCAGCTTACCAAGAGGGTACAACCACACTCTCAACGGGATGGCCGTGCTGGCCAGGTGATCCATGACTTTCCTGCAGGCTTGGTACTGCTCGCCGACGTCCTTCAAAGTCCAGCTTTGTCCACTTTTGACGCCAATCAAGTCGCTGTACAGGAGACACTGCAAGTTTAACGGAATAAGGCGGCCGTCTTCATCTTCTTCGTCCAGTTCTAGTTGATTTCGGCCATTCAAAAGTCCGTTGGCAAAGTAGTGGGCGTAGTCGTCTTCGTCCCTGGAACTTTTCGGATGTGGGCCGAGTTGAGGAGAGAAAATGCAGAAGGCCTTCAGGCCGTAAGTGACCGCTACAACGACGTGAGTGGCCTGGCTCTTGATGAGTCTCTCTGGCCGGCAGATAATTTCCAGGCTAGTGGGGTCGACTGAGACTTTCCTGCTGGAGGAACAACAATGGATTGCCACTTCAGAGCCGAGATCAAACAATCCCATTGTGGAATCAGATCGATCAATCAGGTACTGCCAAGCTCCTGCCAATGAAGGGTGTAACAGTCCAGCCATCAAACTCATGGCCGAGTGATTGTCCATTCCCAAATCAGACAACAAGGTGGTCCCAGATTCATCATCATCAATATCGTCTTCTTCTTCACTCATTTGCTCAGCCACAATTGAATGAACTTTGACAGTTTCTTTCCGTTCTGTTTTGACAGTGGCCAGACAAGAAACATCACTTGGATCCCACAGACGCATATCTGCAACCAAATTTCACGTTATTATCTTAAATTTCGCTGAATAATTATCCATCTTAAAAAATAAACATTCGAATTTGACGTTCTGTGAAGAAAGAAAAGTTAAACTTTTTACTTACTGGGTACAATGACGTCTTCAATGTGATTGTAGAGAGTGCCGATGGAAAAATTACGGCCAAGAGCAATCATTTTATTAGTATCGAGTTTGTTAAACATGATAGAAAACCGGACAGCATTTGCATTACACTACGACAGAAATAATAAACTGAATCCAAAAAAATCAAACGTCAGATTTTGTTGTCGTCTGCCATCACGACACTTGTCATTAGCGGAGCTTCAAAGAAACAACTTATGGCGCTTGTTTGAACACTACTATGTTTAAAAAAAAATTCTCACATTCGATATAGATTAATTGTAAAACAAAAAAACATAAAATCATTGGTTATTTTATCTTAATATTTTAAAATACCAGAAATCTAGCACTCGCAATTGAGCACTATCTGTGCCTTTCCTACTTTACGTTTGTGATATAATTTTATGACAATATCGATGAGAGATTAATTTTTAAGACTCGATTTGATGAGCAAACAAAATCACGTAATATGCATAAATAACTGTATTTTTCAACTTTTCATATTTAATCTCTTATCTGTTTTTTTTTTATGTGGTAATTCTCTTTTCAACCTTTACATAATACCCTCGTGAAACAATTCAAGATAATTTGTGAATGCAAAACAACAAAGCAACAATAACATTTTACCAAAATCTCACCAGCAATGTACAATATGCCACTTCATCGCGCCATCCAATCATGTTACCGGATGCACGGCACGGCAGTGTTGTGCTTTGGTACCCGCCATACCCAGGAAACATCGGTACACCAGTGGTCGACCCAGCCATCAACGATACGACACCCAACTTCAGCACGACACCATAGTTTACTAGACAATTAATAAATTTAAACATTAATAAATAACTGACACAAATAGAAAAAAAGTTGAGTTGATTCACAATTCCATGGAAAAACATTTACCTTTATTAAAACTTGTAATGCGACGAAGAATGAAATTGGTGACTATTCAAGAATGAATAGTGCATGGCAGTTGCTGTAACGGAGTTGCTCACTCGTCACCTTTTCTCTCCTTTAATACGACTAGACAAGACATAATTTTTATATTTAGTAGTTGGCATATTAAAACTCCACGTAACAGAATATTTACCCATGATGTGTAGTGATGTAGTACTGCGGTGCCTTGGTGGTGTAGTAATTAGTGGCCTCGGTATAGTACTCAGGCGCTTTGGTGTAGTATTTCGGGGCAACATAAGTAGTGGTGTAATAGTCTGAGCCTTAGCACTGCAGTTGCTGTTGCCGTATCGGAGATGCACACTCGACTGATTTATTTCCCATTATATACGACTAGACAACAAATAATTTAGATATTCAATAATTGGCATATTTAAAACTCCGTCATAGAATATTTACCCATGATATGTAGTTGTGCAGTACAACAGTGCCATGGTGGTGTAGTACTTGGGAGCCTCGGTGTAGTAAGCTGGGGCAGCATACGTAGTTGTGTAGTACTCCGGTGCCTTGATTATGTAGTACTTCAGAGCCTCGGTGTAGTACTTGACCCCTTGGTAGCGTAGCTCGGGGACGAATAATACTTCGGGGATTTGGTGTATTAACTTGGGGCAGCATAAGTTTGGTGTAATAATCTGGAGTCTTGGTGGTATGATACCCGAAAAAAGTTAAATCGATTCACAAGTCTTTTAATGAACGGAAAACCCCATGTAACAACAAATTCTTACTCACGATTCAAACTGATTATAATAAGAGAGGAATGCCGTTGGTAACTACTAGTAAGTAGTACAGCAGCACGACGCCTTAATTAACTGGACAAAAAAAAAATAAACATTATTATTCAGTTATGATAGCCTACTGGGAGATTAACAAAGAAAAATTTGGAATGACTCACAACTACATGTAAAATACAGAAAATCTACCCATGATTGAAAACTTGTAACACGATGAAGAATAAAGTTGATGACAAACAGTGCACTGCACTGACTGCAGTCACTGTTGTCGTGCAGAGATGCTCATTCGACTGATTTCTTTCGACTTTTCTCTCTCCTTTTATTCTATTTTTCCTCGCCCTGACCCACCTCTTAACCCTTGCGGCTATTGTACCTGCTTGATGAATACAAACAAGTGTCATTCTCACCCAACCTCTACACTACCATATGCCAGTTTTACGTAATGTTTCTCGTAACCTTTATCGTGACCTGTCTGCAGGCTTTTTACGTGCAAACAACTCAACGAACATCAACAAATGTAACGAATCTAAAACTCCTCACATATGTTGACTGCAAAGTTACCTCAAGTGTGAGTGAGGATTCCCCAGAGTCCAGCTATTATTCCAAACTGATATCAAGACGTCGCAAAAGGCCAGTAGCTGCAACCAGCACCATTGAACACAAGAACGAAATTCATAACCTTCGTGTTTGCAGATCTGTTGGAAAGAATAAAATGATTATTGGCTATGGATTTAAAAGAAATACAAATGTTTTCTCTTTACATGTCTGTACTCATGTACATACAATCATGTACAGATCTGGTAAATGTACATTGCAGGTTATTCACTTCACACTCTTCATGTCACTGAAACTATAAGTAGCGATGGGACAAATTTCTCTATGTTATTAACAAATTTACTTATGAGAAATAAACTCTACCTATCCCTCAGCCTCAGCTGGGTTGCCTCTTAAACAGAAGTAGAAACAGCCATAACAACAAACATGCTGTTGCAGGTTACACCACCAAACTGCGAGATTCAGAAAAGATCCTATGGCTCATGAGCAAGAATAATACCTATGTTACATGAAATTCTGAATTGTAACAGTTGGGAAGCAGTAATAGAAAAATACCTTATCTCGGCACCTTTTTATTCCACTATAAACAAGCACAATATGTGTGCTTCAAAGATGAGTTTTAGGCTTTTGACAGCATGAAGATCTAATGGATGGAAAGTGACTGAGCGGCTAAGTAAACTTGTTCAGTTGTTGGAATGACTGACAGTCTGACTCTGACAGTATGAATCTAGAATTTGAAGAAATAAGTTAATAAGTTCAGAAAATAAGAACACTAGGTCAAGATTTACCTACATAAAATACGAAGTTCAATTTGGTATTTGAAATCACAGGAATAAAAGTAGAAATTAGCAACCATTTGTTTCGCCCATGCCCATTTCGCCCCGTTTTTCGTTTCACGATGTAAGAAGCATGAAGTACGGATTATAGGGATTATAGGCTGCATTTCCTGATCATTCATAAATAAATGGTTAACATTCAGCAACCTTAAACAATAAAAACTTAAACTGCCTTTTTGTAATTCTCATGATGGAAAACGTCGAAGAGCCATGTTTACTTTTACTCAGTGTCTGCACTCTGCAGGCGTCTGCAATAAAATGTCAGATTATCAAGCCAGCTAAACACCATCTAGCGAAGAAGGAAAAAACAAATACGGAAGCTGCCATCTAGCAATTAAGGCAAAATTGAAAGGCTGTGCAATCTTTTTAAAATAAGATAATCAACGGGCGACCAAAAACTTTCTAACTTTGTGTTATTGGCTTCCGTCTGCATCAGCTTACCAAGAGGGTACAACCACACTCTCAACGGGATGGCCGTGCTGGCCAGGTGATCCATGACTTTCCTGCAGGCTTGGTACTGCTCGCCGACGTCCTTCAAAGTCCAGCTTTGTCCACTTTTGACGCCAATCAAGTCGCTGTACAGGAGACACTGCAAGTTTAACGGAATAAGGCGGCCGTCTTCATCTTCTTCGTCCAGTTCTAGTTGATTTCGGCCATTCAAAAGTCCGTTGGCAAAGTAGTGGGCGTAGTCGTCTTCGTCCCTGGAACTTTTCGGATGTGGGCCGAGTTGAGGAGAGAAAATGCAGAAGGCCTTCAGGCCGTAAGTGACCGCTACAACGACGTGAGTGGCCTGGCTCTTGATGAGTCTCTCTGGCCGGCAGATAATTTCCAGGCTAGTGGGGTCGACTGAGACTTTCCTGCTGGAGGAACAACAATGGATTGCCACTTCAGAGCCGAGATCAAACAATCCCATTGTGGAATCAGATCGATCAATCAGGTACTGCCAAGCTCCTGCCAATGAAGGGTGTAACAGTCCAGCCATCAAACTCATGGCCGAGTGATTGTCCATTCCCAAATCAGACAACAAGGTGGTCCCAGATTCATCATCATCAATATCGTCTTCTTCTTCACTCATTTGCTCAGCCACAATTGAATGAACTTTGACAGTTTCTTTCCGTTCTGTTTTGACAGTGGCCAGACAAGAAACATCACTTGGATCCCACAGACGCATATCTGCAACCAAATTTCACGTTATTATCTTAAATTTCGCTGAATAATTATCCATCTTAAAAAATAAACATTCGAATTTGACGTTCTGTGAAGAAAGAAAAGTTAAACTTTTTACTTACTGGGTACAATGACGTCTTCAATGTGATTGTAGAGAGTGCCGATGGAAAAATTACGGCCAAGAGCAATCATTTTATTAGTATCGAGTTTGTTAAACATGATAGAAAACCGGACAGCATTTGCATTACACTACGACAGAAATAATAAACTGAATCCAAAAAAATCAAACGTCAGATTTTGTTGTCGTCTGCCATCACGACACTTGTCATTAGCGGAGCTTCAAAGAAACAACTTATGGCGCTTGTTTGAACACTACTATGTTTAAAAAAAAATTCTCACATTCGATATAGATTAATTGTAAAACAAAAAAACATAAAATCATTGGTTATTTTATCTTAATATTTTAAAATACCAGAAATCTAGCACTCGCAATTGAGCACTATCTGTGCCTTTCCTACTTTACGTTTGTGATATAATTTTATGACAATATCGATGAGAGATTAATTTTTAAGACTCGATTTGATGAGCAAACAAAATCACGTAATATGCATAAATAACTGTATTTTTCAACTTTTCATATTTAATCTCTTATCTGTTTTTTTTTTATGTGGTAATTCTCTTTTCAACCTTTACATAATACCCTCGTGAAACAATTCAAGATAATTTGTGAATGCAAAACAACAAAGCAACAATAACATTTTACCAAAATCTCACCAGCAATGTACAATATGCCACTTCATCGCGCCATCCAATCATGTTACCGGATGCACGGCACGGCAGTGTTGTGCTTTGGTACCCGCCATACCCAGGAAACATCGGTACACCAGTGGTCGACCCAGCCATCAACGATACGACACCCAACTTCAGCACGACACCATAGTTTACTAGACAATTAATAAATTTAAACATTAATAAATAACTGACACAAATAGAAAAAAAGTTGAGTTGATTCACAATTCCATGGAAAAACATTTACCTTTATTAAAACTTGTAATGCGACGAAGAATGAAATTGGTGACTATTCAAGAATGAATAGTGCATGGCAGTTGCTGTAACGGAGTTGCTCACTCGTCACCTTTTCTCTCCTTTAATACGACTAGACAAGACATAATTTTTATATTTAGTAGTTGGCATATTAAAACTCCACGTAACAGAATATTTACCCATGATGTGTAGTGATGTAGTACTGCGGTGCCTTGGTGGTGTAGTAATTAGTGGCCTCGGTATAGTACTCAGGCGCTTTGGTGTAGTATTTCGGGGCAACATAAGTAGTGGTGTAATAGTCTGAGCCTTAGCACTGCAGTTGCTGTTGCCGTATCGGAGATGCACACTCGACTGATTTATTTCCCATTATATACGACTAGACAACAAATAATTTAGATATTCAATAATTGGCATATTTAAAACTCCGTCATAGAATATTTACCCATGATATGTAGTTGTGCAGTACAACAGTGCCATGGTGGTGTAGTACTTGGGAGCCTCGGTGTAGTAAGCTGGGGCAGCATACGTAGTTGTGTAGTACTCCGGTGCCTTGATTATGTAGTACTTCAGAGCCTCGGTGTAGTACTTGACCCCTTGGTAGCGTAGCTCGGGGACGAATAATACTTCGGGGATTTGGTGTATTAACTTGGGGCAGCATAAGTTTGGTGTAATAATCTGGAGTCTTGGTGGTATGATACCCGAAAAAAGTTAAATCGATTCACAAGTCTTTTAATGAACGGAAAACCCCATGTAACAACAAATTCTTACTCACGATTCAAACTGATTATAATAAGAGAGGAATGCCGTTGGTAACTACTAGTAAGTAGTACAGCAGCACGACGCCTTAATTAACTGGACAAAAAAAAAATAAACATTATTATTCAGTTATGATAGCCTACTGGGAGATTAACAAAGAAAAATTTGGAATGACTCACAACTACATGTAAAATACAGAAAATCTACCCATGATTGAAAACTTGTAACACGATGAAGAATAAAGTTGATGACAAACAGTGCACTGCACTGACTGCAGTCACTGTTGTCGTGCAGAGATGCTCATTCGACTGATTTCTTTCGACTTTTCTCTCTCCTTTTATTCTATTTTTCCTCGCCCTGACCCACCTCTTAACCCTTGCGGCTATTGTACCTGCTTGATGAATACAAACAAGTGTCATTCTCACCCAACCTCTACACTACCATATGCCAGTTTTACGTAATGTTTCTCGTAACCTTTATCGTGACCTGTCTGCAGGCTTTTTACGTGCAAACAACTCAACGAACATCAACAAATGTAACGAATCTAAAACTCCTCACATATGTTGACTGCAAAGTTACCTCAAGTGTGAGTGAGGATTCCCCAGAGTCCAGCTATTATTCCAAACTGATATCAAGACGTCGCAAAAGGCCAGTAGCTGCAACCAGCACCATTGAACACAAGAACGAAATTCATAACCTTCGTGTTTGCAGATCTGTTGGAAAGAATAAAATGATTATTGGCTATGGATTTAAAAGAAATACAAATGTTTTCTCTTTACATGTCTGTACTCATGTACATACAATCATGTACAGATCTGGTAAATGTACATTGCAGGTTATTCACTTCACACTCTTCATGTCACTGAAACTATAAGTAGCGATGGGACAAATTTCTCTATGTTATTAACAAATTTACTTATGAGAAATAAACTCTACCTATCCCTCAGCCTCAGCTGGGTTGCCTCTTAAACAGAAGTAGAAACAGCCATAACAACAAACATGCTGTTGCAGGTTACACCACCAAACTGCGAGATTCAGAAAAGATCCTATGGCTCATGAGCAAGAATAATACCTATGTTACATGAAATTCTGAATTGTAACAGTTGGGAAGCAGTAATAGAAAAATACCTTATCTCGGCACCTTTTTATTCCACTATAAACAAGCACAATATGTGTGCTTCAAAGATGAGTTTTAGGCTTTTGACAGCATGAAGATCTAATGGATGGAAAGTGACTGAGCGGCTAAGTAAACTTGTTCAGTTGTTGGAATGACTGACAGTCTGACTCTGACAGTATGAATCTAGAATTTGAAGAAATAAGTTAATAAGTTCAGAAAATAAGAACACTAGGTCAAGATTTACCTACATAAAATACGAAGTTCAATTTGGTATTTGAAATCACAGGAATAAAAGTAGAAATTAGCAACCATTTGTTTCGCCCATGCCCATTTCGCCCCGTTTTTCGTTTCACGATGTAAGAAGCATGAAGTACGGATTATAGGGATTATAGGCTGCATTTCCTGATCATTCATAAATAAATGGTTAACATTCAGCAACCTTAAACAATAAAAACTTAAACTGCCTTTTTGTAATTCTCATGATGGAAAACGTCGAAGAGCCATGTTTACTTTTACTCAGTGTCTGCACTCTGCAGGCGTCTGCAATAAAATGTCAGATTATCAAGCCAGCTAAACACCATCTAGCGAAGAAGGAAAAAACAAATACGGAAGCTGCCATCTAGCAATTAAGGCAAAATTGAAAGGCTGTGCAATCTTTTTAAAATAAGATAATCAACGGGCGACCAAAAACTTTCTAACTTTGGCTCTCTTGGATCGGAAGGCCTTACGTTTTTCATTGATACGGGACTTACGGGTTCCTTTCCTGGACCACTGAACTGAACAGTCCCTTCAACAATTCTACTTCCTTCAACGCTAACCTATGGCGAACGAAAAAAAATAATAATATACTCAACTAAAAGGTAAGGTAAAAGAAAATTACTTCTCTTGATGGTTGTGTGCGCACTCTTGGATCGGAAGGCGGCCTTACATTTTTCATCGATACGGGTTCCTTTCCTGGACCACTGAACTGAACAGTCCCTTCGACAATTCGACTTCCTTCAACGCGTACCTATGGCGAACGAAGAAAAATAATAATATACTCAACTAAAAGGTAAGGTAAAAGAAAATTACTTCTCTTGATGGTTGTGTGCGCACTCTTGGATCGGAAGGCGGCCTTACATTTTTCATCGATACGGGTTCCTTTCCTGGACCACTGAACTGAACAGTCCCTCCAACAATTCGACTACCTTCAACGCGTACCTATGGCGAACGAAAAAATAATAATATACTCAACTAAAAGGACTAAAAGGTAAGGCAAAAGAAAATTACTTCTCTTGATGGTCGCTGGTGCACCCTTAGATCGAGAGGCAGCCTTATGTTTTTCATCGATACGGGTTCCTCTCCTGGATCACTGAACTGAACAGTCCTTTCAAAACTTAGACTTCCTTCAACACGTACCTATGGTGAATGAAAACAATAATAACATACTAAACTAATAGGTCAGGCTAAAGAAAATTACTTCTCTTGATGGTTGTTGGCGCTCTCTTGGATCGGAAGGCAGCCTTACGTTTTTCATCGATACGGGTTCCTCTACTGGGTCACTGAACTGAACAGTCCTGTCAAAACTTCGACTTCCTTCAACGCGTACCTATGGCAAACGAAACAATAATTATATACTTAACTTAAAGGTAAGGTAAAGAAAATTACTTCTCTTGATGGTCGCTGGTGCACCCTTAGATCGAGAGGCAGCCTTACGTTTTTCATCGATACGGGTTCCTCTACTGGGTCACTGAACTGAACAGTCCTGTCAAAACTTCGACTTCCTTCAACGCGTACCTATGGTGAATGAAAACAATAATAATATACTAAACTAATAGGTCAGGCAAAAGAAAATTATTTCTCTAGATAGTTGCATGTCAGAAGGATCGGAAGGAGAAAATTACTTCTCTCGGTGTTTGCTGGCGCACTCTCGGATCCAATGGCAGCCTTTCGTTGTTCATGGTTAAGAATTTCTCTCGTGAGCCTCTGAACATAACTCTCCTTTCAGTACTTGAATGCCTGCTACTTTCTTCAACGGTTACCTAAATGACAAAAGAAAACAATATAGGATCAGAAGGTTGCACGAGTACTTTCAAATCAGAAGGTTGCACAAGTACTCTTACATCAGAAGGTTGCACTTGCTGCACTCTGGGATCAGTGCATATTGTTCGATCACCAGGGAGCCTTTCAAGTGGAATCTTTACAGTGCAATTTTCTTTGTGCTGCACAAACGGCTTCAATTTCCAAGTGGAACTTTCCATTGCATCTGATGTAACATCCAAAACAGAAAGCAACCTGGCTTTCTCAAGTGGCACCTCCATAAATCCCGAACAATAACAAGAATCCTCTTTAGACTGAGGACTGGCCATAATAGACTGCGAGCCAACTAGCCGGGCATAGACCACAACAAGACCCAAGCTGCCAAGAATGTGATGCACCTGAAACAACAGAACATGCTTTACTGCACTGCACCACCCTTGAAATGGAAAGATTAGACATTATTAACTTTTTTTCAAAGAAAAACATCAGCTTAAACCTACCAAATCTCCTTGGCCTCAACCTCGATTTAAACCACAGCACCCAACAAGAGATCAAGTACCTTCTGGTAAGGTTTTTAAAAAAACACAAGACTCGTCAACAGAATCTAGCAAAAGAATATAAACTTTAAGCAATCACTAGCAACCAATATAATCGTTTCACTACCAAATCCGGCCGCCAATCTCCACAACTCACTTTCATCAGGTCCACACTCGGCACAAAAAAGATTTAAAAAAAATCGAAGAAGAAGGTGGGGGCTAAAGGGCTACCCACAGCCCATCATCTGAATTCTGAAGAAATCTCTGGCCACCAGAGGGCCTCTTCAGAGCCCCATGACCCTTCTTACGTTGTAAAACGCCAAACGGGGCGAAATGGGCGAAAAAACTTGTTGCTAATGGTGCTAATTAATGCAAATTATTTAAAAAATATTGCACAGCCTTTCAATTTTGCCTTAATTGCTAGATGGCAGCTTCCGTATTTGTTTTTTCCTTCTTCGCTAGATGGTGTTTAGCTGGCCTGATAATCTGACATTTCATTGCAGACGCCTGCAGAGTGTAGACACTGAGTAAAAGTAAACATGGCTCTTCGACGTTTTCCATCATGAGAATTACAAAAAGGCAGTTTAAGTTTTTATTGTTTAAGGTTGCTGAATGTTAACCATTTATTTATGAATAATCAGGAAATGCAGCCTATAATCCCTATAATCTGTACTTCATGCTTCTTACATCGTGAAACGAAAAACGGGGTGAAATGGGCGAAAAAAAATGGTTGCTAATTCATACTTATATTCCTGTGATTTCAAATACCAAATTGAACTTTGTATTTTATGTATGTTATTGGCTTCCGTCTGCATCAGCTTACCAAGAGGGTACAACCACACTCTCAACGGGATGGCCGTGCTGGCCAGGTGATCCATGACTTTCCTGCAGGCTTGGTACTGCTCGCCGACGTCCTTCAAAGTCCAGCTTTGTCCACTTTTGACGCCAATCAAGTCGCTGTACAGGAGACACTGCAAGTTTAACGGAATAAGGCGGCCGTCTTCATCTTCTTCGTCCAGTTCTAGTTGATTTCGGCCATTCAAAAGTCCGTTGGCAAAGTAGTGGGCGTAGTCGTCTTCGTCCCTGGAACTTTTCGGATGTGGGCCGAGTTGAGGAGAGAAAATGCAGAAGGCCTTCAGGCCGTAAGTGACCGCTACAACGACGTGAGTGGCCTGGCTCTTGATGAGTCTCTCTGGCCGGCAGATAATTTCCAGGCTAGTGGGGTCGACTGAGACTTTCCTGCTGGAGGAACAACAATGGATTGCCACTTCAGAGCCGAGATCAAACAATCCCATTGTGGAATCAGATCGATCAATCAGGTACTGCCAAGCTCCTGCCAATGAAGGGTGTAACAGTCCAGCCATCAAACTCATGGCCGAGTGATTGTCCATTCCCAAATCAGACAACAAGGTGGTCCCAGATTCATCATCATCAATATCGTCTTCTTCTTCACTCATTTGCTCAGCCACAATTGAATGAACTTTGACAGTTTCTTTCCGTTCTGTTTTGACAGTGGCCAGACAAGAAACATCACTTGGATCCCACAGACGCATATCTGCAACCAAATTTCACGTTATTATCTTAAATTTCGCTGAATAATTATCCATCTTAAAAAATAAACATTCGAATTTGACGTTCTGTGAAGAAAGAAAAGTTAAACTTTTTACTTACTGGGTACAATGACGTCTTCAATGTGATTGTAGAGAGTGCCGATGGAAAAATTACGGCCAAGAGCAATCATTTTATTAGTATCGAGTTTGTTAAACATGATAGAAAACCGGACAGCATTTGCATTACACTACGACAGAAATAATAAACTGAATCCAAAAAAATCAAACGTCAGATTTTGTTGTCGTCTGCCATCACGACACTTGTCATTAGCGGAGCTTCAAAGAAACAACTTATGGCGCTTGTTTGAACACTACTATGTTTAAAAAAAAATTCTCACATTCGATATAGATTAATTGTAAAACAAAAAAACATAAAATCATTGGTTATTTTATCTTAATATTTTAAAATACCAGAAATCTAGCACTCGCAATTGAGCACTATCTGTGCCTTTCCTACTTTACGTTTGTGATATAATTTTATGACAATATCGATGAGAGATTAATTTTTAAGACTCGATTTGATGAGCAAACAAAATCACGTAATATGCATAAATAACTGTATTTTTCAACTTTTCATATTTAATCTCTTATCTGTTTTTTTTTTATGTGGTAATTCTCTTTTCAACCTTTACATAATACCCTCGTGAAACAATTCAAGATAATTTGTGAATGCAAAACAACAAAGCAACAATAACATTTTACCAAAATCTCACCAGCAATGTACAATATGCCACTTCATCGCGCCATCCAATCATGTTACCGGATGCACGGCACGGCAGTGTTGTGCTTTGGTACCCGCCATACCCAGGAAACATCGGTACACCAGTGGTCGACCCAGCCATCAACGATACGACACCCAACTTCAGCACGACACCATAGTTTACTAGACAATTAATAAATTTAAACATTAATAAATAACTGACACAAATAGAAAAAAAGTTGAGTTGATTCACAATTCCATGGAAAAACATTTACCTTTATTAAAACTTGTAATGCGACGAAGAATGAAATTGGTGACTATTCAAGAATGAATAGTGCATGGCAGTTGCTGTAACGGAGTTGCTCACTCGTCACCTTTTCTCTCCTTTAATACGACTAGACAAGACATAATTTTTATATTTAGTAGTTGGCATATTAAAACTCCACGTAACAGAATATTTACCCATGATGTGTAGTGATGTAGTACTGCGGTGCCTTGGTGGTGTAGTAATTAGTGGCCTCGGTATAGTACTCAGGCGCTTTGGTGTAGTATTTCGGGGCAACATAAGTAGTGGTGTAATAGTCTGAGCCTTAGCACTGCAGTTGCTGTTGCCGTATCGGAGATGCACACTCGACTGATTTATTTCCCATTATATACGACTAGACAACAAATAATTTAGATATTCAATAATTGGCATATTTAAAACTCCGTCATAGAATATTTACCCATGATATGTAGTTGTGCAGTACAACAGTGCCATGGTGGTGTAGTACTTGGGAGCCTCGGTGTAGTAAGCTGGGGCAGCATACGTAGTTGTGTAGTACTCCGGTGCCTTGATTATGTAGTACTTCAGAGCCTCGGTGTAGTACTTGACCCCTTGGTAGCGTAGCTCGGGGACGAATAATACTTCGGGGATTTGGTGTATTAACTTGGGGCAGCATAAGTTTGGTGTAATAATCTGGAGTCTTGGTGGTATGATACCCGAAAAAAGTTAAATCGATTCACAAGTCTTTTAATGAACGGAAAACCCCATGTAACAACAAATTCTTACTCACGATTCAAACTGATTATAATAAGAGAGGAATGCCGTTGGTAACTACTAGTAAGTAGTACAGCAGCACGACGCCTTAATTAACTGGACAAAAAAAAAATAAACATTATTATTCAGTTATGATAGCCTACTGGGAGATTAACAAAGAAAAATTTGGAATGACTCACAACTACATGTAAAATACAGAAAATCTACCCATGATTGAAAACTTGTAACACGATGAAGAATAAAGTTGATGACAAACAGTGCACTGCACTGACTGCAGTCACTGTTGTCGTGCAGAGATGCTCATTCGACTGATTTCTTTCGACTTTTCTCTCTCCTTTTATTCTATTTTTCCTCGCCCTGACCCACCTCTTAACCCTTGCGGCTATTGTACCTGCTTGATGAATACAAACAAGTGTCATTCTCACCCAACCTCTACACTACCATATGCCAGTTTTACGTAATGTTTCTCGTAACCTTTATCGTGACCTGTCTGCAGGCTTTTTACGTGCAAACAACTCAACGAACATCAACAAATGTAACGAATCTAAAACTCCTCACATATGTTGACTGCAAAGTTACCTCAAGTGTGAGTGAGGATTCCCCAGAGTCCAGCTATTATTCCAAACTGATATCAAGACGTCGCAAAAGGCCAGTAGCTGCAACCAGCACCATTGAACACAAGAACGAAATTCATAACCTTCGTGTTTGCAGATCTGTTGGAAAGAATAAAATGATTATTGGCTATGGATTTAAAAGAAATACAAATGTTTTCTCTTTACATGTCTGTACTCATGTACATACAATCATGTACAGATCTGGTAAATGTACATTGCAGGTTATTCACTTCACACTCTTCATGTCACTGAAACTATAAGTAGCGATGGGACAAATTTCTCTATGTTATTAACAAATTTACTTATGAGAAATAAACTCTACCTATCCCTCAGCCTCAGCTGGGTTGCCTCTTAAACAGAAGTAGAAACAGCCATAACAACAAACATGCTGTTGCAGGTTACACCACCAAACTGCGAGATTCAGAAAAGATCCTATGGCTCATGAGCAAGAATAATACCTATGTTACATGAAATTCTGAATTGTAACAGTTGGGAAGCAGTAATAGAAAAATACCTTATCTCGGCACCTTTTTATTCCACTATAAACAAGCACAATATGTGTGCTTCAAAGATGAGTTTTAGGCTTTTGACAGCATGAAGATCTAATGGATGGAAAGTGACTGAGCGGCTAAGTAAACTTGTTCAGTTGTTGGAATGACTGACAGTCTGACTCTGACAGTATGAATCTAGAATTTGAAGAAATAAGTTAATAAGTTCAGAAAATAAGAACACTAGGTCAAGATTTACCTACATAAAATACGAAGTTCAATTTGGTATTTGAAATCACAGGAATAAAAGTAGAAATTAGCAACCATTTGTTTCGCCCATGCCCATTTCGCCCCGTTTTTCGTTTCACGATGTAAGAAGCATGAAGTACGGATTATAGGGATTATAGGCTGCATTTCCTGATCATTCATAAATAAATGGTTAACATTCAGCAACCTTAAACAATAAAAACTTAAACTGCCTTTTTGTAATTCTCATGATGGAAAACGTCGAAGAGCCATGTTTACTTTTACTCAGTGTCTGCACTCTGCAGGCGTCTGCAATAAAATGTCAGATTATCAAGCCAGCTAAACACCATCTAGCGAAGAAGGAAAAAACAAATACGGAAGCTGCCATCTAGCAATTAAGGCAAAATTGAAAGGCTGTGCAATCTTTTTAAAATAAGATAATCAACGGGCGACCAAAAACTTTCTAACTTTGTCAATGTTTATTGTCGTATGTATGAAACGATGATCTGACGAGTCACTTTAATTTTTTTATTTTTTGTATATATATTGTTTTTCTTTTTACACGAGGATCGGGTGTGTTTTCTTCTTTTTCTTGTTGGATTTGAGCAGTCCATGCTGACCATGAAGGAGAAGGGGAGGGGTTGGCCGTTGCTGGGATTCTCGACGGGCTCTTCTGCTGCTGCTGAGTTTGATAATTTGAGGAGAAAAAATGGACTTTTGCCTAATTTAGCTGCATACATCATTGGAAACCTTTCTATAAAGATTCAAATTGTAAATGCTATTTGTTTCGCCAGACTATGTATAGTTTTTAGAACAGCGCGCTATTCAGCAACATGATGTATAGTTAAGTGAGAGAGATGCACAACCAGACAGAGTGAGCGCCGTTGGCCCATCTTTCATCGGCACGGATATTATAGGAGGGATTTGATTGTAGTATACAGAAGGGAGAACACGACGTATTATGTATAAGAAAAGGGAGGCAGCGAGCAAGTAGACGACATTTCTCGTGAATCGAAAAGGAGAGAACACATCATTTCAAATGTAGTGGTCTAAAGACACGTAAGGGGAGCAATATGAGGAGAAAATTAACACATCGTGATCCGTATTCGACATATCTGCACAGCACAGTCAATAAAACAATTTTTTTCGATTGACATTTTCGAGGGTGGCACCTGCTGCCAGGTGGGAAAGGAACTTGAACGAATGAGATCTTTCCTTTCCGTCACCACAACTTGTTTTTTTTTTTAGAGGAGCGTGTGACGAGTTTCAATGATCAAAAGACTGACGACGGCTGACGTCAACATCACGCCGGACGTCACGAAACAAGAAGCCAGCACCGTGCACTCGAGCATCGAGTCGTAGACGAACAGTCCAGCAAGTCCGGCGCCCCGGCTTAATGTGTTGATCAGCCCCCAGCCGGTCGCCCTAAAATGAAGAAAAACGTTATATAATATAGGTCTATAATTCTATTTTGAAGAAAATCAGCAACCAGACCTAATATATGTTGGACAGGTTTCGGTGGATGCCACTGTCAACGACGCCAAGCCAACGGCAAAAAAGACATTAAAGGCCGCTTCGACTCCGATGACGGCTTCTGGTGATTGTACGGCCGCTAGTGTCAGCGTCAGTAAGCTGCACAACAGGAGGGATATACCTGCCGAAAATCAGGAAACGTATTTCATCATATTAATGACTCATATTAGATTTTGACGTCATATAATTACTGATGAGCCGAGCGCGCCCGAAGCGGTCCATGAGTAGAGCGGCCAAAACGAGGCCCGGAATGAGTGAAAGTTCGCCAATTAATTGCTCGAGGAAGACTTCGCCCAAGTGGATGTTGTAGTCAAAGTCGAGCGGGCAGAATGCGTCCATGCTGTCGAAAGTCGTGTCCTCCATGTGGCAGCCCTCGAAGCGATAGGGAAAGAAATCCGTGTCGACAAAGGTCGACTGCAGGATGGTGGAATTGCGGAATAGCGAGCGGCTGGATTTGATTTTGATGAAAGAGACTTGCTCGAAATGGCACGAGTCGAACACGACGTGGTTGAGAATCAAATTCTGGAATCGGACGTTGGTGAAACGGCCGTTGACGTAGATCATGTTCTCGATCGACTGATTGAATTGGATGTCAGAGTAACTGACATTCATCAGCGTCGAGGCTTTCAGTTTGAAGTCTTGACCTTTCAGATATTTGACGTATTCCGGGAACCATAATGAAAGTCCGTAGTACCTTTAAAATCAATGGTTACTTTTTAAAAATCAAGCAGCAACAGAAAAAATAAATTGATCTCTATTAACTTACCCGAAAGAAGCGAAAACCCAAGTTACGATGATTGGAAGTGTAGCTCGACGATGATTGGCAGCAAATATTTTCGAAATGAGCGATCCAAACTGTGTACAGCACACACAAATAAAAGAATGTTGTATAGTCACGTTTTTTTATCCCCTGTCCAGATCACGTGGAGTTATTGATTTTCTGTTGGATTATTATTGAGTCAGAAATCGACATTTAATTAAATCGCCTCGAGGGACTCGATCAACGGTCGCCGATCGGTCAAAAAAGTCAAACCTCTTATTCGACATGAAGACGCCCTTTTGTTTTTGATTAAATGGTTATTGAATGCGTCCCAATGTTTCGCATGCATGACGTAACAAGAGTCGCATAGCAACGGGGGGAATCAGATTTTTTGTGTTTTCCACATTTATACGCGGAGTGGATGTCGATAATATAAGAGACTCGAGCATCGAGCAATTGAATCAACTGGGTACATTATTGAGTAAAGAAATGTTTAAGATAAATGACTTTGGCGATTAGCCAACATGGGACGAAAATGCGAGTCGCAGAAGGCAATGCTATTACAGCACCTTATATATAATGATGCAATAATGCTTTGTATAGCCTATATACTCGGCTTAAGTTGGAATTACGTTGATGCCGACTTTATAAGCCACATTTGATTAAAGGAGTACGCGGGGGATACTATACACACTCTACATCTTAGCAGATGAGAAACAATCGGATTAATAGAAAAGCGAATTACATTGACTAGCGTGTAGGAGAGAACGGAGAGAATGGATTTCTGTCTGACGGTCGTTGGATGAGACGTGGCCTGGTCCTTATCATCCTGGCTGTTTTCTCTCCTGAGTTTGTGCTTCTGAGATGATGGCAGATCTGTCTCGGAGACTTTGTACTCGTCCACGGTTAGTTTAGGATGATTCTTTTGGAATATTCTCTGTTGAAAAAAAAGGGAAAATTAAATCAGACAATGGGTCGTTAAACATTAAAGTGCTCAGTTAACTATAAAAGAAATCTCCAAAGGTGTGAAAAAGACAATTCTAATATAAAATCATGAAACACAGCTTGTCAAATAGTAGACAATAGATATCAAACAATTGTTACGGTCCGAGTATTTGAAATTTCACACCATTAATTTTTAAACAATAATATATCTTTTTTCAAAAAATAGTCTATAGCAGCAATTCCGTCAATGGAGCACTAATAGCATATGGAATTTTTCCCAAATTTATTATGTGGTGTACCGGGGCTCTCACAATTTACTTCAACACCGCTTCTTTGTTATATATATCCTCGAGGGAAATATCTTCATTTACATTGTGCTATGAATATAGCTGCTGGTTTACGTTATTTCACGCAACAATTGCATAGCTATAATACATTGCTCTATACACTTCGTTTATTAGGAAATAACATATGTGCGTACTTGATAGATGACGAGGGCCTCGCTTTCATGCCCAATTTGCAAGAGAATGCGTGGCGATTCGGGCAGGGCCAGTAGCCCAATGACTGCCAACGGCGTGGGAATGGCACAGACGATCAAGAAAATATGCCAAGCGCTGAAATGTTCCTGGCCGTCCAGCACCACCATGACACCTATAAATATATATAGACACACGCGCATTATGCAACAGCAGCAGACAATGTGAATAATAGAATAAAGGGGGATGCTCCGAATGTCTAATTTTCGCCACACCAATGAGCACCGTGCATAACCTAGTTCTCAGACATTTGCATGTGGAATCAACACCTATACTACACTATATATCAGTTTTGGAATTGTTGGCGTGATTTCATTATCGGCTGCTATAGCTCTGATATAGGCAGCATCCTTTATTCCTATCTAGTTGCGTCATGTGAATTTCTTGGATTTCCTAACGGTTCCATCCATCCACATCATCCCATCGACGTGCATATGCAAGTGCATATGTTTTCACAATTTACATTAATTGCGGGCAACCCATTTCCCATCGCTATAGATATGGGCGTGCACACACATACAAGGAATATAATAAGCCCTTCATTCATCGCATGCTGCCGAGCTCATCTTTCATCCGGAGCTGTATAATAGATTTTGGAATCCTTCCAGCGCGGCGGAATAAGTCCCAATTTCGACGATCTCATTTAGACAATTTTTGTATAATCGAGCGCGGTTCCCCACCACCAAAATCCATGGTGGTAAATTATATTTTTATCTCGTTATAATCCTATAATATTCCAGCCCAACCGAGACCGACCTGTTTTGGGGAGGATGGCCCAGGCCATCAGAGCGACGTAGATGCCTCCAAAGGCCCAGCAAGCGAGGAGGGCGCACAAGAACTTGACTCGTTGCGGCCGCGGGATGAATTCGCTGAAGTAAGCGATGAGTATGGGCAGCGAACCGCCCAGTCTGGATGGTTAAGCAAGAAAGAAAGAAGAAAAAAAATAATGTTCAGTTAATATTTACCCCGTTAAGTCATGACATGATCTAACAAAAAGAAAAATTCTTTTCTTAAAGGATTTCCATTGATACGACGAATTCTCGATTGGTATAGGAAAGCGGAGCAATCGTGAATCAAGTCTGAATGGCATGCAGCACGACGATATAAAGCTAATAATAAAAAAATCTAACAGTAATATAACTATAAAGAGAGAATAATGGACCTTCTATAAGGTCGTTCACATGATAAGGAACTAAGCTGTTTATGTAAGAGAGACGGGCGCGGCTGGCGATGGTCATGGCGGGTGCGATAGCTCACTGGGTGGAACGACGGGCCGGAGGGGAAGGAGGTTGGAAGTCATCCGGTCTTTATCCGCATCGCTGATCGTCACCGAGTCACCATTCAATTATAACCCTTCAATAGTCTGATTCCTTTTCACTTTTTCTTCTTTTTTCTCCGCCATTTTCCATCTTGGCTTGGCTCCCATCATCAAGTCCTTTTGACTTTTCTCTATAGTTCCAGCAATCTCTGCCCAGCTCTATAGAGATTGCCAAACTTTCAGTTTCTTTGACGCGTGTGTGTGTATTTTGTCGATATATAGAGAGTGTGTGTGTCGGGTCAAAGATCATTTTCCGTCATTGATTCGACAAGAAAAGCAGAACGAGTCTAGACACTCAGAGAGGAAAAATAATAAAAGCAACGCGGATTGAATCGAATAAAATAAATATTCTGGCGCTCGTCGTTCTTCTTGGATAAGTCGACGTGAAAAACTTTGCTCCTCTAGCTCCAATTTCGGGAAGAAGAAGAAAAAAAGAAATGGCGGGACGACGAGAGTGGATCGCCGAATAGACAAACACACGCTCGCCAACAAAAGAGAGAAAGCGGAACAATGGCGTGAGGAGCGCGGGACACGGGTGATATTCGAGCTGCTGGATCTGAGCCAGCAGCAGCGTCTATATATCTATATACCGCGATCCTCACGGTGTTATATAGCGGGAGGAATATAGAAGAAGAAGAGAGAGGGAGGAAAAAAGTCGAACACACAAGATATGAGTGGAAACTCTAGACCGAAAAGTATAGAGTTGGTGCTGGGGCTTTTGCTTTGCTTGCTGTTTTATCCACTATATGCTGCTGCCTGAGCTGGTCTATTGGTTATTCGGCCTCTATAGCCCTTGCGTATCGCTCTATTTGCTTTTGGTGATTACAACCAACCGATAAGTCGAATGGATTGTCTCGAGAGACTCTTTTGACAAACTCTCGGCGATAATAGTCTACGTATACACAAAAGTTCAAACAAAAGAGAAATGGACTCGTTGGAAACATTTGGTTGTTAACGGACGGAAACGACGACGATAGCGAACGAGGAAAGAATCGATACACATTTTTCCATTACACTAGTGTTTCCCGGATAGATTCAAGAAACAACTGGAAATCCAATTCCAAAATCACTCTCGTGTTTTTCCCCCTCCATTGTCCTACATTTCCCATTTTCCAGTGTACGCCAGCACTGATTCAATCGCCATCATCATCTGTGCGGATAAAGTAAAGTACTATAGTTCTTTCTTTTCTATTGGCACAACTTATCTCCACTTTGCCATCTCATCGTCCAAGCTCTTATACAATGGGGTGATTAGTGGGGCCATGAAAAACGGAAGAGAATTACCCAATTCCGCCGAGTAGGCGGGCGGTGAGGAAGGTGCCAAAAGTGGGCATAAGGGCGGCCATCAAATCGAAAATTGCGGCCAGCGTCATTGCAGTTAACAGCGTTCGCCGACGACCCACCCGATCCGCCATGCATCCCCACAGCAGCGCTCCCGTCGCCAGTCCCGTGTACGTCACCACTCCTGTCAAAAACCAAAAATCACGAATTCATCAATTAGCATGCTGCATACACATCATCCCTTTGGGGGAAATAATAATAACCAAAAATAGCTATAGCTCTCTCTCTACTGCTCGTTCTATAAATATATAAGCACTCTGAGCTAATCGGTCGAGTACATATCGATCGCCGTCATCAGGTAAATTGATATTTCTGTTACAAATTGCTGATACATATTTGATGTTTTCATTTGGTTTAGTGTTTCTACATCAAGTCGGACAATGGGCGAAAACTCGAGAAATTATTCGTGGCGGATTGCACATCGATTGGCTGTTTGTTGTCGTTACGCGGTGCTGGTTTCGCCTTGCAAAAGATGTTGGCCATCGACCACATCGGCAATATCGATTACAATAAATTCTCCATTTTCGACCCGTCTTCTTAGATATACCATGGCGCATTATAAATTCTACAAGAAGCCATAAGAGACTATAAGGCTACTAGTATAATAGCCTGTATACTGACCGAGAACCCGTTTTTCGGTTTGACTGATGCAGAAATCCACTTCGGCGCTTGGCAGAACGAAGCCCAGAACTAAGAGCTCAGCCGTGTCAGCTGCTAGTCCCATTCCGCAGGCTGCCAGCAGCATCCAGTGGAAACGGCCGATTCCACACTATATAGCAGCATAACGGGGGGCAGCAAAACAAATCAAAGAGACAATAAAAGCACGTGATGGTATTTTATAAGTCTAATAAACAAACATTTCGATGTCTTATAGTATATTACCTCGCTGATGGCTCTTTCGTGAAATTCGGAAAGTTCCTTATAGGCTTTATTGTCGTCAATGTGCCGAGCCGGACGGCCGGAAGGCTGCGTGTTCAAAGCCTGAACTTCTTCTTCGACAGTCACTTCTGCCAACGTTTCCTCCGTGTTCGTCATCTTTTTTGTCTTTTTTGTTTTTGTTTTGTTACAATTCGATCGTGCAAAGTTAAGTTTCACTTTATAGGAGAAATTGTTATATAGAAGAAAGTTTCAGTTGGCAAGTTGCGCCGTTGATTTGGCGCGGGTGGTGGTGGGCGTTTGCGAGGAATAGACAGAGACCAAGGGGGGAGAATATGAGGGGATCCAACAGCATTCAACAATGACGGAGGTACGTAGATATATATGTGAAGGAGCCAGGATCGATGTGTGCTGCTGCTCCTACACAGTTTGTTTGACACGACTAATATCGACCATTTTCGAAAATAATCTTCTCTGGAATAGAAGAAACGAACAAACCAAAATTGGCACAGGTTGGCACTCGACACACACAGCCGAAGTGGTTTAGATGGCACTGACACTTGCACAATTGGCTTGGGCACCAGCAAAGACGATGGCGACAGGCTAGCCGACCACTGACGCACTGCAGACAGCAAACAATGAGCAACTCTGAACTGCTCTGATGTGCCACTGCGCCGTCCCCTTCGTCCTCGCCCTTTGCGCTTGCGTGATATTATATCTCGACTCCTGTTGTATAGGCAGACGGACACAGGGACCAGCCTAACGTTGCTTCAACCCCCTCCTAACGACTTTTCGAATGTTTTTCTTTCTTTCACTTTTGTTTTTACAACCCCCTGCAATGAACTGTGTGGAAACTCGTTAACAATCAAGCTTTTGAGCTGGACTGGTGCACATCAATTCACTTCGGGTTTTCCCATGGTTACCCACAGTGTGTCTGTTTTGGATGTCGACACCGTTATACAAAAAAGTCTATTTAGAATGTTTCATTATCAGGAAGGTTGTTGTACGTATGACGAAATAAAGGACTCGGGTCCTTTTGGGGATGGAGTCAAAGTTCTCCGATAACGTCATTCAACCTGGCCAGCCCAGCGAAAACAGGAGATATCAGACGACGCTGTTATTATTCTTCCGCCGATCTCTGAAATTCAATGACTGGCGCAATCAAAATGCAAAGGAGAGAGAAACTATAGGATGCAAAGAATCTTTTGAAGGATGGAGAGTGAAATGGATGGATCCGCTGTCATCGACAGGCGTATAAGCCTTTTCTGTTGAGCACTTTCGAGTGCCTTTGCTTTGTGCATTTGTCATCAACTGAGCAAGAGACGCCAGCTTCAAATAGGACGAGGGATATATCGGGTAAAAGTTGCCGTGACGTCAGACCCCGACGAATCAATACCCCCCACCACCACCAGCAGCTATAGCTACTACCCCCACCGCCGTGATGCCCGGCGCGCGCTCTTCTCCGTTCCGTGAGAGTGTACATGTCGACTGTTTGTATACATACACCCACACTGCATGCATGCACACACATATACATATAATATACGTTTATATCTGTATAGAAAGAAGAACCTATTCATCTAATATCTCCATCCGCAGTGTCTCCTGGTTATCTGTTAGGAACATGTACAGCACAGCATTCCGGATCAATCAATACTTTTAGTGTGTGTATAGCCTATATATACTGTGGAACTCGGTTAGGAAAAAATAATTATCACGTTGCTCCTATATCCTTCATATCACGTCAAGCGTTGAAAGAATTAAAAAAAATATGAGCAGCTGTGACAAAAATATAATAATAACCTCAAACTCTACATATTGCATTTTTCTGGGGAGAATTTGTTTTTCTCTTTCCTTGATTATTTAACGCCATATGTGTAGTTTGGGAATAATGTCGGGGGTTCTCTGCGAAAACGCCATCTGAGGGCTGCATAACCGCTTGAACCAAACAGACCGGATTTCTATCCTCATCGTTTTTCATTTTCTTTTTGAAAAGTTCCCGAAAAGCCGAAAGATATTGCGACAGTGGCGTTTTGAAACTCAACTTATTACCTCTCACCTGACTCGGAAAGGGGCGTGTTGTCTCCCCCCTACACAGCCTGGTGCGTCAGCACGTACCGTTATGTTGCACGTACCGGCGTGCAGCGTGCTAGTTACTACGTTACGTTGAAAAAATAAAAAACCTGTCGTTGTTTTTCCAAAAGCATAGGGAGGTCCACACCGTTGCCGGTCGCATCAGTGATTACCTCATTAGATTATTTTTATTTTATTAGGCATAGTTTACTCTACTTATATAATGCTAATCATTCGAATATTCACGAGCATTTTTTTTTGTGGAATATGTTTAATCAAAGAACGATATCAGCTGGCGCGCCAGTGCGTTCTACTCTTGTGCACGCTTGAAAGAGTAATTTTTTTTTTAATTATTATAAATATTAAAAATGTTAAAAACTAACAAAGCTCGTTCTTTTTATTTTTTAAATAAAAAATTTGATTTCTGCTAAAAGTTTGTAAAATTGTCGACGCTGTTTTTGTGATTGCTGTTAATTTCGTCTGCATGTTCTTTTGAATTTTAAACCCCGTTTTTAAACTACCAAAACTGAATCAAAGTTAACATTGTCTCAGATAAAGCTCCACTGTAGCCTGTAGGAAACTAAATAAAAATGGTCAAACGATTGGAATGGATAAACGAGATAGGTTAAGGGAACGTTTTACATTGCTGAAACACTACACCTGCACAACACAACAGAAATGGCAGGTGCAGTCTTTGTGTGTTTGAATAATACTATTTTTTTTTTTAAATGGCATTGAATTTCTTTAGAAAATGAATGAATATACATCTTCTGTCATTTACAGGGATATCTGCTTTCGTTGTAAAGCAAATGGGAATGGCTGGGGAGTGCCAGCTTTTCACAAGCAACTTTGAGAGAAAGTGAAGTTGAATACAGCAACATTAGCTCTTTTAAGTTCTCAAAGACATTATTTCATATGTTAAAAGAGATTAAGTTGAAACTAAAAACATTATGGAAGAAATTGAAAAACTCCTTGATTGTGTTGATGAAGTCACTCCCGTCCATGGGAGACACCTCTTTGTTTTCAGCAACTCTTCCCTATTTCTGGTAAGCATGTAGATTTCTATAGGTGTTCAGTTTTCAAGAAGCAGTAGAAGTTAACAATTTATTTCCCTTAGATGTTTTTCAAACTGTCGGCTACCAAACGTAATTTGTTGTTGAAAGATATTGCTACTAGAGAATATGAAGTGGAGCTCAGTGCTTGAGCACAGTGATAACAATATAATATAATGTGATAACAGTGATGACAACTCTTGCGCATGGGCTATTCGATGGTACGATTGATCAATTGGATTCTATTCTTCAATCTATTGCTCACTTCACTTGGGTAAAAACTCGTGTAAACAGGTATTTCGATATGATTGTTATATATCTATAGTGGGAAATTTGACAGTTTTCTTGTTAATAGCTGTTATTCCTTCATGACGACCCGATATTGAAGAGAATTGCTGTAAAGGATGTCGAATCCATGGAAACAACCTCGGTCGAAACCAAAGCTGCCAACATACTAACGGTGTGAAATCATTTGCCTTTAATGAATAAAACTTGTAACTTCTTCAATAATATCGTAGGTACAATTTGCAGTGTATATTACAAGCTGGACTGAGGACTGACCAACACGGACCGCCCCAAAGCAACGCCAGCTCCAACTGGTGGTGAGAACTAGTAACTGATATTTTTTATTTTTCCTTCAGCTCTTTTTTCCCCGTGTATATTTTCTTTCTCTACCTTTACCGGCTCCAGGTGCGTGTTACACTACACTACAGACTTGCTTGATAGAGACCCGGTTTTGGCCTCAATTCTTCAGTCAGTCGCCTCGCGGGTTCACCTGCGCATCGCGACAACCGTTCGTTCCCGTTGGAAATAGGAAGAAGAAGAATAGACGGCCGACAAGTTTTCCATTTCATCATCATCGTCGAAACTTGCGTGTGTGTGTGTGCGCTCCAATTTGGTCGGGACGTTGACGGTCCTGTTTTAATGAGCAGTGGGGCCGTTTGGGGAAGCGGAACAGAGTGAAATGTCCCTTCGGAAGCGAAGACGATTTAATCACTAAATTCCATCCAGTTCCTACTTGTAACTTGCAACGCGTATATTGGTGCCTGTGCCTGGGTGTTGGGATCCGAGTGTGTGGGTTACAACAGCGATTGTTCCAAGTTGAAAGAAAATCGCCCACACTTGTTGCTATATCCCCCTTGTGCTAGTGACTTGATCAAATCAAATAGTTCGACTCCAGTGCACTTTCATTGTCTCAAAAGAATCTTCCGCCTACATTCGCAACAACAAACAACAACACAGTAAAAGAAGAAGAAGAAAGAGACCCAACGCCATTAAAGTTAAAGAAACGACGAATAGGACCAAACACAGGGGAAAAATGAGGCCGCGTTCATCGCCCCACTTCCTACTCCTGCTGCTGCTGGCGGTGATTCATCCGTCCCTTACAACTCATCAGAATACCAGCAGTAAGCTTCTTTTTCGTTACCTTCTTTCTTTCTCCCCCCTGTTATTATTATCGACTGGCTTCTTCTTCTCCTCTAATGATCGGCGTAGTACGTGTGTCCCATCTCTCTCTCTCTCTACCACCGCGTATAAGAAACCGTTTGATTTATCCGCTTTTTCACACACTAGCGCACATAGACTGTGGATAATCACGAACACACACACGTCTAGAGGAATCATCATTATTTCTAAAGTGTTGTTTTTTTGTTTTCTTCTTATATTTCGTATATTTTTTAACGGGAATGTTGATGAGGAGTGAGAACGTTTCAACGGGAGGGAGTCGAATCGTGTTGACCCATAGTTGAAATACTTTGCCTAGTGCCTCGAGTCATGCGTGTTTCGTTGCTTAAAAGAGCCCGGAGAGGGCACCTTACGACCTTCACTCGATTCTCGTTCAAGAAGAAGAAGAAGAAACGAAAGAGAGGGAGAAAGAGATTTGTTGGGATGAAGAAAAGGTAGAAGAATAGGGAGGAAGAATATGAAAGAGGAGGACGAAGGATGGCCCGTTGGCTAACGGTACTCTTACCTTTCGACTGCCCGTGCCGCCATTTTTCTTTCCTTTTTTTTATTCTTTACCTGCCTGGGTTTTTGTAAGAGAGTCTGGTCTAAACTTGTTTCTTTTCTATACGTAATTTTTCTTTCTCCCAGTTTGGGAATGTCAGATAGTTGGATATTGTACAATCAGGTAGATCGTCTGAGGGGAGGCTAAAAAGTCTAATAAGGAATGTTTGTCGGGAACTTTCTCTTCCGTCGCGTTTCCGGGTCACCAGTTGCCGAGAGTTTCACCTACATCCGTGATCTGGAAATCTCTTCCATCTGGCCAGTCCTCCTCTCTATACGAACCTTATTTTTCTCGTCGTGAATTCCTTCTACCCATAAAATATTAGAATGACACATAAAATTAACAAAGAAAAGAGAGAAGAAGAAATGAACCATAACTTTTATTACGACTTTGTGTGACGTGGCAGTACTATCTAATAGGACTCTCTATGTAGTGTGTACTTACACAGTGTGTAAGGACTACATGAATTAATTGCTATCGCATTTCACGGCGCGTAATCAGGTCACAACTGTAATGTTGTCGGCGCACGCGGTCATCCGCGACAGGTGAATCCCGAACACACAAAAAACTAAAAAGAGACTCACGCGGGACCAAAAAAAACAAAAAAAAAACAAATAAAATCATTTGTGTGAGGCTCTCGACCGTCGATTGTGTTCAGCGCGCGCGTCAGATTTCCGCGGAACGCAACGGAATCTCTGCTTTTTATTTTTCCCCTCTGAGCTAATCATTTGTTTTTTCTCATGGCTTTTGCGTGACTCGGTCAATAGACAAAGGCGTGAGAAATTGGGTGTTTTGTCCACTCGAGCGGTGCTGACTGGACTAAGGCGGGTGATCTCTTGTGAAACCGTCCGAATAAGAAGGTTTCGGCGTGACATCCGGCCAGGCTTGCAGTGCATTTTTTACCGTAAGGCCGCCTTTTCATGCAAGGCCCTTCAATTGTCAGTCAAAGTCAACAATTTCTGCTAGAGTGGGAAAAGTGCGTGAGTGTGCAGACGACCTCTGATGCCCTGTAGCGGGGAGCAGCCCAAAACCGACTACATACAGGCACGTAATCACTGAAGATATGATTCCATCATCAGCGGCAAACAAACGGGTTCAGGCTGAGCTCCAATAGAGCGGATAGACTTCCATTTTTTGTTTCCCCCCTCCAGGAATATCAAAACGATTTGGTCCATTTTTGTTTTGTTTTTTGTTTTGTTTTGGCGATGGCTATTAAATCGTGACCGTGACCTGTCCGAAATTGTTTCCTTTCTGCGCGTTCCATCGTTTCATTCGGCATGTTCGCTGTTTTTAGCTTGTCTCTATATTCACTCCGTCAATCGCTGGAAGCTATCGGCCGTTTTAACCGCAAGGAAATGTTGTTGCGATTTCCGTTAGGTGCGCAGAAAGGATTCTCTGGGTGCCGTATCGGTCAAGATATTATCAAACCATCGCTTGTTTTGTCTTCATGCAAAAAGTAACGGAATCTTTGATTTGATTTCATCTTTCATCGCGCGTATCAACGTTAAAACAGAAAAAGGAACGTGAACTTCTGTATTTTGTTGGAAAGCGTGACGTCAAACAATTCCGTTGGCTTTCTCTAACGTTAAGCAATGCGATATTAAATATCCGTGAAAATATAAAACTTCTCCTTAAAAAAATCGGCGGACAGAGTTCCGGGTGAAAGTTTGAATGGTTGACCTAGCTGCTCCTTCTTTTCCAATTTTCTCTTATTTTCGATTTCCGCCTAAACCGCCGTCAGATTACATCGCAAACAGGAGGAAAAATAAAAACGAGGATGGAATAGATATTTAAATAAATAAAGAAAACAATTTTTTTGTTGTTGTTGTGGTAGTCTTATTATATCTTATGTATCAATCGTGAGGGCAATCCACTCGCACATTTTTATCCTGATTCGTGCACCTTTCGAGAGAAAATGGCGCATATAAACTTGACTGGTGGTGGTTGTTATTGTTGCTTTGGCTGTATTATAATGGGGTTTTAACCGATGCAACCCACGGCGGATGCACGCCGGAAGTTGTTACACCTCCGGCTTTCCAAAACTTTTTCTTTTGTTATTTTTTTTTTTCTTTCTTTAGATCGTTTCTCTCTCCCCCATTTCCTTCTCTCTGCCGTTGGAGAGGAACGGCTGTGTACTATGTTTCCTTTTTATTATTCATTTCAAACTACAAAAGCCACACGAGGCCCTTGTAACTTGTTAATTGCGACATTCTGCGGCCAATGACTCCTCCCAGCCGCTCCCGAAAATAGACGAACTTGGTGCTTTCGATTCTGGTTATATTTTCGATCGAGAATCCATTTTAATCAAATTTTTCAAGAAACTACAAAATATGTTAACCGACACAAAATGTAGTTTGATACAATCTTCTTCTTTTTGATTAAAAATTTGACAATGATAAAAGAAGAATAAAAATTCCAAGAATGCGGAAAGAAACGATTTGCATTTTATGGTTGTGTGTTCGACAAAAGAGAAATAATCGAATTGTATTGTTGTGAACCGAGTGACAGGCAGCTGCGCTGGATGTGCTTTGTCATGCGGATGCGGCAGATGACATTTGGTATTCATACGAGCAAATTTCTTTCTATTTTACATTCATACCTTTCGCTTGTAGTCTCTGTATAAGAATGGAAAACTGTTTCGCTTTCGTTCTGTGTCGTTACTCTCTCGTTAAAAATATTCAAGTACGAGCAATAACTCTGCTGCGGTATTTTTTTCCAATTATCTCGACTGGCGGCGTGATTTATTAGGTTGTTATTCCGCCCTTTCATCAAGCCATAAAAATGAAACCAATCGATTTCTTGAGGGGTTTTTTTTCGACCATGTTTCGTCCATTTCGGAAATGGCATTTCCAACATCCATTCCTCGTAGTAATTATCATTTTTCTTTTGTTTGTTTTAGGAGAAAAAAATGAGGAAAACGTGAAATTGCTGCTGGCACGGGATGAACGCTCCGCAGTCGTTCATTTCCCTGATGACAACAAACAACTTCCGGTGCAGTCTGGCAGAGCGGCGCCATCAGCGTGGAGATTCCAGTCGGATGACAACCAATTGTCTAATACGCGCCAGTCCAAAAGTCAATTTGCCATTCCATTAGGTATATAGAGAATCTAATAACGACTCGGCGTAGTTATAGAAAAAATCATTTGTCTTCGTTATAATTACAGCGGCGTGATAATTAATGGCGCAATAACAATTTGTTGTTTTCTCATTTGTCACGTAATAGGAGCCAGTTCCGGTATGATGGTCCCCGTTCCGGGAACGAGAGCCACGCCGCCTGGTGAAGGCGTCAAGAAAGGACGCAAAGCCAAACCGGATGTACAGGACATCATCTCGGGCATCGTTCACTTGCTGGGAGGAAAAGTCAACCTTCACGCGGCCAACGGCGCCGCCGAGGCTCCGCCGGCCACCTCGGGCAATCCTTCCGGCCCCACTCTCTTGAGACCGCAAATGTTGGCTCCGCACTCGACCCGAATCAACAATCGGGCACCGCCGCGCATCGCTCAAGTGCCCTTTGAGGCTATCCCGCTGGAGTTGGGCAACTCGGCCGGCAAACCCGGTCAATCGTTGCCTTTCGGTGTGCCGTTAAGGCCCCCCGTCTTCCCACCCAAACTGCCGCAGACTGGACAGAATGTGCAGGGACTTCCGTTCACCTCCGGTATCCCGCTTCCCATTCAACTGGTTCCGCCCGTCTCGCCCAATCGGCCCTGGCCTCCTACGAACCCGCTCGTGTCCGAATCCCCTCTGCCCGCTCTCGTGGCTTTGACCACCGAGAACACGCCGACCGTTCAAACGCATCCGAGTCCATTGCCCAACATTCCTGCAATCAACTTGACCGAAACTCCAGCAGCCATCCCGCAAATTGTTGAAACAACTTTATCGGCTTTCTTTCCTGAAGACTCCAGTGTCCGACACCCTACGGCGGTTGCAGTTGTTACGACAGCAGCAACAACAGCAACAACAACAATAACGACAACAACAACACAGTTACCGCTACCGGAATCGACGACTATCCTAGTTCACGAGTCATCGTCGATCGATATCTCTTCTATATTGCAACCGTCCATCGAAGATGAAAGCTCGTCGAGCAGCCTCATCCCGTTGGATAGCCCGTCTCCTGTTCCGGCAGTGATGTCTTCATCATTGCCTGTGATGCCTTACTCCAGTGATATCTCTTCCTCTTTGTCCGTCCTTCAAAGCTGGTCTACGCCGTCCACTGTGCCTCAATTGGAGGCCGGCACTCCTCCTAATGTCCTTCAACTGCCCGACAGTAACAGATACACGCCCCCACTGCCGTCTGGCCGTCCGGGTCAAGTCTTCCACGACGAATATTTGTCTCCGGCCAACGGTTACGGCGACGTTGACGTCATCACCAGCGACAACATTCAACCGCACGGAACTTACGGTGATACCTTCGAACTGGTCGTCACCGCTGCCCAGAATTTCGGTGGATCCTCGCCGCCCGTCAACAACGGAAGGCCTTACGTCATTCCGGTCGACATCGACAATGTTCGCGGAGGCCTACAGGCGCCTGCTTCGGCGGAATCTGATGAATACGTTTCGATTGACGGCCGCAAAACTTATTTTAATCTCTTTCCAACGGAAACAGTCGACGGGAACGAACCGATGGTCCAAGCGACCGCCATGCCAAAACCAGCACCGGTAAACTTTACTTTGATAAATCTTTTGTTTCATGGACTTTTGAATTTTCAACATATTTTTAATCGATCCATACACATAGATGAGCAACAATAATGGATACGGTTACGCTTACCCGGACAGCCCTGTTGAGCCAGTTCGACCAGCAGCTCCGCCCAGGCCAAGTTATCCGGCAGCTGCAGCACCAAGGCCCAGCTATCCGAAACCAGCGGCACCGGTTGTTATCAACCGGCCAACTGCTTCACTTATTAGAAGACCGTCCACGACTCCCCTCAGGTATGTATTGATTCTTTGTTTGCAGCTGTATAAAAACAATGAAAGAAAACAACTGTTTATTAACGCATCACGTTTCTCTTTCATAACAAGCCGGATCGACGCCTGCATCGTGGGAGACCCTAATGCCTGTTTAGAGCCCAACGAATCGTGCCAAGCCGAAGAAGATGGATCAGCTTGCTCTTGTAAACCGGGTTTTGGCCGGAAGAAATCCAGTGAGGTCTGCAAAGGTACATGTTAATCAATAAAACAACGGTATATTTACTGTTGAAAACATTCGATGCTAATGTTGATTGTTTTATAGGATTGACCGGTCTCCTGGTATCAATCAGATTAGATCGATTGGACAATCAGAGATTGGCCTGGTCATCCAGTTATTCGGATCCTTCCAGCCCTGACTATCAACAGTTGCAGTGGGAAGCCAACAAAGCCGTAATTATATCGCATTGATCACCTAACAGTAAAAGTTATGTCATAATTCTGACCTTTTTTTTTTTTAAATTGCAGATAAACTCGTTAATGGAGATGGCACCTTTGTCATCCCATTTTGTCTCTTCATCAATTAACAAGTTTTACGCCATTGGCAACAAAATCATCGTCAACGCGTCCGTCTTCTTGGATTCCAGTCCGGAAACGCAGAGCGTAACTGTTCGACCGACACTGCAGAGGCAGTTGTCCAACATCATCCAGCAACGGAACAACAATCTGGGTATCAGCAGATTATGGGTCGAGGGACCAAATCCCGTCCCAGTTATCCTAGGTAATTTAAAACTTCTTAATCTAAAATGTGTATATGTACCCCCTATAATTAACGTGCTTATTTCTAATTATTTGTTTGCTCACAGATTTGAATGAATGCGGTGCTCCTGAATTGAACGATTGCAGCCCTAATGCTGAATGCATCAACAACCAAGGCAGTTTTTCGTGTGAATGTAAAGCCGGGTTCTCCGATCCCTACCCCAACGACCCCTTCCAGTCTGGCCGTCAGTGCAATTCGTGCACGCGAAGCTACTGCAACAATCGCGGCGAATGTCGAATTGAAAACGGCAGAAAAACTTGCTCGTAAAAACCGAATTTCTCCTTAAAGTTCTACTCGAAAGGAAAATTCCCATTCTAATTATCTTGTTATTCTCATCATTTCAGTTGCCAAGGAAATTACAAAGGACAGACGTGCGAACTGGACGGAGAAGTCTTGGGCGTGGCCATCGGTGCCTCCGTGGCCGCTGTTATTATCATCGTCTTGACCTTGGTGTTGTTATGTATGTGGAGTCGCCGGTGGCGACAGAACCAGGAGAAAATGGTCGATCGAAGTGCCTACATGGAACAACTGAAGACAATGCCGTTCCCAGCCATTATGCAGGACCGCATCCGATGGGCTCAGTATGCGGAGGCCATGGCATCCGCTCACAATCTCTATGCGGTAAGTGAACGGAAGTGAAAACAAATTTACCTTCCATTTTCTGTTGCCTCATGATTGATGGACAAACATTGACTTGTTGACAATCAACACACAGACACCAATGCCTCCTCCTTACTTCTATCAAACCCCTTCGACCTTGCAATCCAACCCAGCTCCTTCGCTGGTTCAACACCCGACGTTGTCTCCTCCGCCGATCCCTCCCCGAAATAAAGTTCCCGTCCGTCAAGCGGCTTCTTTGCCCGTCGGCCTGGTCACTTCGACAGCCAGTCAGATGATCAACAATCTCCAAGAATTGGCTCGCAAAATAAGCCGCAAGAAGAAGTCTGCTCCTAGAGTGAGTAGAAGACCAGGAATCCGTCCCCTCTGACGCTTGACTCAAAAACTAGACGATTGCTTTTAATTCTAACACACCCCTTCTCCATCACGACTAACTCGGTGTTTTCGCTTTGCTGTTGCTCGAGGCTTATATTTCCTGTTTTTTTGTTCTCGTTTTGTGTATGTTGTGTGCGCGTGAATGTTGTTTTTTTCCGGCAGCCGCCCGATCCGGTCAATGTGAATCCGCATTTAGCCTTGATATCGCCAGCCTATGCGGTTGGAACGATGAACAGCGTCAGTCGGGCTAGTATGGCGCCCACGTTGCCTCTTGTGGGACAGTTTTACGGGTCTCGGTCGACTTGTGGTTCTGTTATCAGGTAAAATTCACTTTCCTTTGACACACACACACACACATAATAAAGCACGACGTCACGCTTTTCTCTTTTTGTTATAACATTTCGTATCATTGCTTTTGGGTGGGATGCTTTGTCATACCGTAGTTATGGTAAGAGAAGTGCACCGCCTCCGCCTCCCTCGAATCCTCCGCCAGCTTTGCAAGTGATGGAGACGAGCGAAGAGAGCGCCACCGAAAGTGATGCACCAATTGCACGGCCATTCCAAGTACCCAGACCACGTAGTCGCTCTTCTGCATTTGTGAGTGTTTTTTTAAGTGCTATTTTTAATTTTTTTAAGAAATGAATTTAAATTTTATTATTTTACTCGTCCCCTCTTCATTTACACAGTCATCCAACAATATCTACTTCGAGGCGGATGCGCCCTCTACCAGCAATGATTTCTCCAACCAATCGCAAGTGTCGCTAAACACCTATCAACCCCAACGTCAGGGCCATCGCTACTATTATCGTTAATATCACAAGTTTTTAATCGGGGGTTTTGTTTCAAAAGAGTATGATGGGGTCTGTATAAATTAACCCGTATCAGTGTTAGCGGAAAACGCGTGTGATTTGTTTTGATTTAATTATCTGCAAGATCTGCAATAGATCTGAATCGATTTCCATTATTTGATTTCTCTTGTAGAAAAAACTTAACTTTTTATGATTCTGTTTCAACAAGTGCATTTGATCTTGATAATAATTACATATTGTGAAAACTTTTTTTCTTGCATTTGTTTTTCGTCTACTATCCAGGACACCAATGTTTACGTTTTTACGGTCTACGTTTTTTTTTTTCTACGAAGCATATCACCATACCATAAAAATATTGAAGAAGTGATGGTAGTCAGTACATAGGTGATGGTGGCACGAATAACGTTAATTGCGGTTTGCGGGCTTCTTGCGCGGTCTGATTGGAGACAAATTTGAATTGTATTTTGAAATTGGTCGTATCAAAATAGTTTACGTTGATCTAATTAAAACGAGCTCGTTTCTCTTTGCAGAGAAAGCATTTCTAAATTTATCATCATAGGCCTAGTCATCGAATCCTGGTGTCCTCATCCTCGTGAGAAGCCTTTTGCCGATTGCCTTTTCATAAGCTTTGCAATGGCTTTTTGTAAAACCGAACAAAACTCTCAACTTAGCTTCTTATAAGAACTTATAAATTCATCATTTCTACTTTACTCATCACATCTTCTCAACTCATTTCTGAGACGTCAACTTTATTAAATTAATTTATATTTTGTTGGTCATTACAAACTTAATAAGGACCATTTTTGAAAAAGCCGCCATCATTGTTTTTTTTATAAGGCAACGCATCCTAGTAGAGAAATTTCGTACTGCTTTATTGAATCACGCTTGATTGTGCTTCCGGGTTAGACTCATGACCCTCTAAAAGTTTTCGTCGGATCATGCGCCTTCCAAGTCCCCGTTCAACCAGAGCCCTCCCCTCCTCCTGGTTTCACAGCGGGTGAGTGACCACCGGCGGGCGTTGGTTAGTGGTTAGTTAGGGAAACGGGGCCACAGAAAAGAAGGGAGCCCAGAAATGCACTTGTAATTTAATCTAACTACACAATTTATCAGTCTTGGATTACAGCATTCTCTCGTTGTTTTCAGTTTCACCAATGGAGTCCATGATCAGTAGCGAAGGATTACCCTGTAAGCAGAATGAACATTTAATTGGATGACAATAATTTTCAATAAGATTGTAGCGACAAAAAGCAATACCTCAAGGGTAGCAGCCATTGGGTTAGCAAACAAGGGAGTAAGGGACCTCGTTGACTTTCTTGAAAGAACATTACTTTTCATATTTAGGAACCTGAAGGTTAGCCTGTAAATGAAAAAAAAAACATTTTTAAAATAAGTAAAAGAATAATTAAACAGTTTTAAGTATATTACTCACGCAATATTTTTCTCGCCAAAATCATCATCTCGTCCAAGGAAACGCCATCACACATCGCGAACAGCCAAAAATCTAAGGGTAAAACTCCGTGCTGTGTTGAGAGCAGGGTAGTAGAAGCCGGTTGGGTAGTCGAATGATGCTGGCCGCCTAAATGATGTTCATGTAGGTTATTCTTCTCGGTCATTACCTAAATGGCTAAATCAAGAAACAAAATGTAAACAAAATTTAAATTCAGTGACATGACAATGAAGTTACACAGGTAACACCAATCAGCTTTCCTAAGAAATCCAGAAGATGGAATGAGTCAAGTTCGATGACAAAGCGAATGATCCGCGTTGAACGTGTGGTCATTACCTTATTATGGAGGGATAACCAGATGCCCCACATTTGGTCTTATAGGCAACATCTAAATAAGAAACCAAACAATCGTTAAAATTTCTATTAGTATGACAACTTCTCAAAATTCAATGTAAACACAACCTACAATGATGATCGGCATGATCACAATATGTAACCTCTTTTTTTGTTGTTGACAAATAGGGAGATTCAAGGGTAGCAGCCAACGGGTTAGCAAACAAGGAATCTTGTTGTAAGTCCTTTTTTTGGAAGGACATAACTTAAAGTCAGTCATGCCAATTTAGAAACCTGTAAATAAAACAAAAAATCATATTAGACTGCAATTAATAAAGTTCAGTAACATGACAAGTGAACTTTTATACACATGAAATCACCAATCAGTTATCCAAGATTCTCTATAAGATGGAATGAGATTGTTCCATGCTGGGGTCGGTGATCTAGCAAGTTCAATAGAAACAGCCGATAATTTAGATGAATCCTAATAAAACACGAGAAGGATATATTTTTCTTCAATACTGTAATAAAGCTAGTGTTATTTGTTACCTGTATAATTTCGATGACACATTCAGTAGAATACAATGAGTTTGAACAAAATAGCTGACGCTGACGGTATCGACTTTCACGTTTCCTCAGACTGTAAGTTGATGAGAAACGTTAAGGTTATCCAACATATACACGGAATAGAGCACATCACCGACAAGTTACACACGAAACCACTTGAATTTACCTATGAATTCATTGGTAATTTTCGAAGAAAAGATAGCTTAACTTTTGACAGCAAACCACCATAAAGCCCATAACTAAAACAATCAACACGCCATCTATTTGACACGTCTCAAAACTCAGTATTTGCAGGTGGTCTTAAGATACTCAAAAAACTTGAAAAGTCCTTATTTGTTTGCTAAAACCTAGCATTCAATCCTTGACGAACTGTACAGAGAACAAAGCTCACATGCTAGTTTCATATAAATTTTCCGGAAGTATACCGGAAGAAAGCGATAGCGCCTTAACCATTCATTCAATCGACTAAGTACTGCTTGTTAAAAAAAAAACTTTCTGCGCCAAACAATAACGCAATTGGGTTTCCACAAAAACAATGTGTAACTAGTTAACATCGTTTGTGTACTGCTTTACTAGAGCATAAAGTGACACTCTTTGAGTACGTTTCTATATGGGTGCTGTTTGACACAGAATAACGATGGAACGATGAGGAATAATATGTCATCAGCTACCTGCGTTAGCAAGGGCGGATCATCTAAAACAAAACTCATCTAGAAAATGTAACTTTAAAAAATTGCCAGCTCACGTACTTACTTATTCTCGACCGTTATATTGAATAGTTTTCTTTTTTAAAAAGAAGAAACTAGCGAAAAAACGATTTCAATACATGTATAACAAAATATTCACTTATTATTAAGCGAGGGATCGTATCAAGGGAAAAATTATCATCGTGTTCGACGCGTTCAATTCAATACAGACAGTAATTAAAAAAAAAAACATTATTACATTTTATCGTTTAGCGTAAAAAACCCGAATACCTGATTAAGGGAAAAGTGGTATAGAAAAAGGGTATATACTTAAGTGTAACAGAAATCATTAAGGGACTCGTCGAAATCGACTTCCAAATTGTGCAAATTAATTCGGTTGACTTCACACGTGTCTGTTGAGCATCGTTGGTTGGTTGTAGGCTACCAAGACAAGACGTTTAAACTGTTCGTAAGTGATCCACATGCAAATGTTCCATGACACTAGACGAGAGAACGAAGGCACGAAACCTTTGTAGAAAGCTATTGGGCCCTCTTTCATCATCATTCGAACGGCACAGTCGACAGCGCCTCGGTACTGGCCTACAGGGGCGTTCATGAAACGCGTCTTGACCACATCGACGGGTGAAGCGACCACTGTGGTGCAGAATCCGGCTGCCACCGCAGCAGAGAAATGGCACGGAACGCCATCCTTAAGCAGGCCAGAACTAAGAATGTATTCTTTAAAGAGATCGTAGCAAACTATCTCTGCTACGTTGACGATAGCATTCCGACTAACGTTAGGCAACGTTCCTGTAAAAAAAAAGACACATTTGGTTAAAACCTACATTAAAAGAGACTCATTATTAATATTTTACCTTTCCATAACCCGGCGACACCTTCTTTCCGAGCAATGGTAGAGTAAGCATTCATGGTACCAGAATAACGCTTAATTCCAGTAGTTGAACGTGCTTCCGCTTGCATTCGCACTTTAACAACGTCCGTTGGCTGGGCAAGAAGAACAGCCAGACCCCCAGTAGTAATTCCGGCGAATATTCTCACGGATATACTGGCGTTTGTGTTCTTGTTATTGGTGTTTCGTTTTCCTCCTATTGTAAAATTAAATAGTTAAAGTTCTTGAATGGATGTATCACAACCACTTTTAAGCTGTATACCATTGAGTGTCTGTTGGTACAACGACTTGATGGAATCGTAGAGCCCAATGCGGATGGAGGCGAAACACATCTGGCGCTGAAGTCCCGCTGCCAGTCCATTATAAAGAGCCCTTAATAATTAAGGGTAAACAGTTAATGCCTTGTGATTTCAAAAGGCTATACCGTCACCCTCGAATTACTTTGGCCCTTCTTGTCGGGCAATTGTTGAAACTGTGCCAATCATGCCCTTATATTGGGACGGTGGCGCTGCATGTTCTACCACCATGGATGCACCATTTCCTCCAGCACCCAAAGCTGAGGCCGCTGTTGTTATGTAATATCGTACTGGTGCAGCCACTCCTGCTTCTCCTTGAATCTATACCAAAAAAAGAAAGAAAAGAAAAGTATTTATTAAGATAATTGTATGGGATATTTTAAATTAGAGTCATTAGGGTCAATGACATATTTGACAGTAAGTAGGTCGTGAAAGTATTTTTTTCTTTCCGTATTAAGAAAACTGAATAAATAAAATCTTATGCCCAGCGGAGTAAGCGGGTTCGATATCCAAATTTGAATCGAATGTTGAACCTTGTTTTTCTAAACAGGACAAAGGAAAGCCATCTAAGAAAAAAAAACGGACGGCCAGGCGGCTCAATCTGGTTTCAACCGCTGCATATATGTAGTCAGTCGCGTCACACAAACGGGTATAAGCAAGGAGACGTTGTCCTATAGGGACAAAATACCCCTACAACCCTCAAGGCATGGGCTATTCAAAGCGAGTGAAAGGGCAATTTATCTTAAGAAAGATCCTATCACCAAGCGGAGACTGGAACCAAGAAACTTAATGTGGCTCTGCCTGAGGAATAAAAGAAGAAAAAAAAAATGTTTCCCAAGGTTTCGAAACCAGTCGCTTTCACACAGGAGAAAAACAAAATTGTTGCCAACAACAAGTTGTTTTGTTTCCACATAGCAGTAAACAAAATTGCGCAACATCGAAATGCGCGCTATCTCGGAGTAAACAAAGTCGTTAGAACGTTCCGGGGCAACAACAATGCAAATTTTAGTCCTTGAGTCGAACATGTGTTTTAATTTTACCTGCAACCGGACTTTGGCTGTGTCCAGAGGGTATGTGAAAAGATCCGCAACGCAAGCGGCAGATCCGGCAGTGAGGAGCTTAACAGGAAGCGACGGCTCACGCAATTCAATCGATCCGCCCGTCATTTTGGGGGCTGAGGCCGTGATGGGCGCCATTTGATTTGATGTGTAATCTATTGACAAAAACAAAATATTAATCAAAGGTCACGCGGAAAATAATTTAAAAATCAATAAAATTACCTGATGTTATCAGAAAAATGTGGAGAATTAACAATGGATAAAATCCGGCTAGTAAAGGCGGAAAGATTTGAAGTATTTCGTCTAATGAATTTCTTCTACTTTTTCCCGAAAGTCATCAAAGAGACGATGTAGAGCCTGGCGAAGACAGCCGGGAGTGAACAACCGCCAGTAGAGCGCGACAGCGGAATCGTTTTGTTCAACGACCATAATACACTTATCTGAAAATGGAGAAGAAAAATGATTCTTGGTATAATCGACGTATGAGCTTATTATGGCATTTGCAAATCATTTCATTGGCCTTCGTCACAAACAAACAAGGGCGTGTTCGACCTTTATGGAGGACAACCGCAATAACATATTCCCAAGGCTCAAATAATTATTTAGATTTCGTACTTTGGCCATGGAACAAAAGTTCGGCAACTCGAGTAGTTGGGTTCATATAATACTGGAGATGGTTCAAATGTTCTTGACCTTTACAGAGTTTAACCAAATAGCAGATGAGGGAGAAAAAAGCTAGAAAAACCATAAAAATAGGTTTCCCAGAAACTGACACAGAAGACGTCCTTCTCTTTGTCCCCTCGCCCCTCTCCTCTTATAGGAGCCGAACCAGTTTCAACTGGAAAAACCCACGTGGGTACGCTTACAGGAAGGGAAAATCAATAGACAGTCAAAACACTCAACAACTCAACAAAGGTATTTTACAGATCAGTTTCTACGATCGAAACCTCCACAATAAAAATTTGTTTTAAAAATTAATGTCCTTATTCAATACCTGAGAAATGCCAATCTTGGTACCCGAACTCGTGCGCACCAAATTCGACAGGAAAAACAGGTATTTGGACAAAGATTGGGCAGATGCAAGCAAGTCAGACGAACAGCTTAAATGTTAAATAGATAAGTACAAAAATTTTAGAGCAAATGAATGAGTGTAGAAATTTCGGAGCGAGGAAAGCGCGTTACCTTCGTCAAGGATGGGGATTCCCGAATATTACGGCAAGAGTGAGTCCCGTCTGGGTTTATATGCAGCCACAATCGCCGATTGCTGTGGATCCGGCAAAGTCCACATAGAATGGGTGGAAGGAGGGTGTGTCGCGAGACGCCGCTTTCTGATTGGTTGTTCTCCCTTTTCCATTTCGGTTGCTGTGGGGTTTTGTTCAGAAATCTGCCGCTACGCCAGGGAACTCAAGGAAAACTACCCAAGCGCGTTTCGTCCATTAATATAAAAAAGGAAGAAACAAATGAAGCAAATTTTAGTTATTTTACTTTCCCTCTCATTAGACATTCAGTTCTTATACATTACCTGGAAGTAGGGCGTGTGTAATGCGTTGCGTATATCCAGTTGTCCAAAACTATTTCAACAAAATGTTGTTGATTTTTCTTCAAAAAAGGAATGTATGGGATGTTTGTGAGGGCTGCAACTCAACACAGACAAGGTGTAGTACGCTGGGTGCATTGAGGCCGGGTAAATCTCCAGAAAGTCTAGCTCCGGCAGCTTGAACCGGCTGGAACTGGATTTCCCCTACTGACCTGATTCTAGGTAGTCTCACGCGACAGGCGATTCCTGGCAAAATGTTTCTTTTGTGACGCGCAAAATTGGGATCATCATTTGCACGCCACTTTGCGATGTACCAGTTGCTATGGTAACCTAAATGTAGCGCAAGGAGGATTCAAGGACTATGCAACAACGCTTACATTATTTAAGAATGCCAACTGCTACTTGGGCCGATGATAAAATGTGTGTATCATGTTTCAATCCATCACGAAGAACTCTGCAAGGTTATTTTTTTGGCTTGTCAAACATAAGGAACGAATACTAGGAATTTTAAGACAAGGAATCGGATTGAGAGCCTTTTTTGATTCAAGGCCAATATCTTCCAACAAAAATAAACCTGAGATTAAAACTGTTAAATCTACTACTACCACCAAAAACAAGGCGAACATTGCGAAACCGGACAAGGAAAAATAAAAAAGACTGCACGCGTTCAACTGCAGTGTAGAAATAAGTTCGTGCTGTGAAATTGAAAATTCGAGCTTACAATTTCAAATGATATTCTTTTCTTTAGAAAAAAAAAAATAGGACTAGATGTAAAATTCCCAAATCTAAACTGCAAAATATAAAGTAAACTATTACGGGAGGAATTTAATTATGTGCGCATCAAATCTAATCAATGGAGGAAGCGTGTGGTGGGGAGGGGGATGGGGGATCGTGGGGCTATCACTGCCAAACGGATCTGATATAATGGGCAATCACGGTGGAACACCATGGCCGCCTAGCGGAAGCTCGACAAAGTCAATAGCTCCACAGCAGATTCGTGCCCGGTAACGGGCCAAAGTTTTGCGCGTTATCATTCCAGCAACCTTTTGATCAAACAAAAAATAAAACATCGAACGATAATGGTTGTTCAAAGCGATTGGCTAGACATATGATGTTCTCACCTCGTTGTTATCATCTGTGACGATCAAATGCCGAAGGCCAAGGGCTCGAAAGAGCTGGAATGTACGGTGCAATGATGCGTGCTGTATCAAAAATGAAGTATAGCTTAGTGCTCTATGATCTTGTTGTTTTACCAAGCCTAAGTTGTAAATGAATCACCTTGGGAACTGTGTACGGCGTTGGATTCATATAAGGACGTAAATCTAAATACGAAGCTCGTTCCTCCTCAGTGAAATGTATGTCCTGATTTTGGGGGGTCAAATCAATGAGTCATTAAATTTCCGGAGGGATCATTTAAAATGGAATTACCTCAAATGCAGGGTAGCGGGGATAATACATGCGGAATGTCTCTAGAGGAATAGGTGGGCGAGTACTGCCTGTTGGCGAAGAGCAGAATGGTTTTTCCTTAAGAAGGATTTTCAGTTGACTGCGTAGGATCAGTCCACGCAAAACTCCGAAGCTGGTCTGTTTGGCTTGCGAACCAGAAAAGCGATCTTCGAATATCACGGGAAAGCCTTGGTGGCGAGTGTCTTCAAGAACGCTGATGACAGTAGACACACGCTCGACTTCTTTGAGAACCACGACAGGCTTGCTCATTATGTACTGGGCTTGTGTTCCATGGCACATTGGGGGCGCCGACCACGGCAACATAGGCAAACCAGCTAGCTGAACATTCATATCGTAAATCCCCTTAAAAAATGAAACCAAAAATTCAGTTTAAGGAATATAGTTGCAAGGGGATTCATATAGTTTTTCTTACCGCATTGAAAAAATCTCCTACGAATTTAGCAGTGAGCAAAGTCAGCATAAGACCTAATCCTAGCGAAAGGTTTCCTGTGGTTTCGATAAGGATCACTGCCAACGAAAGTGTTACTCGAGCTATTCCGCCCAACTGAGAAGCTGCGCCGATCAAAGCATATTTGCCAGGATCAGCCCACGCCTAGATAGAAAGAAATTCGATACGGTAACTTGAGGCAAATAATTTAGTCGGAAATTCTTACGGCTCCTTGAGTGATTCGATAGAGACCGAGACCGACCAATCGGCCCCAAGCTGCACCAGAGAGAAGAGCCGGAATAAAGATTCCGCTTGAAATGCTTAGACCATAGGTCCAACACGCAAGAAAAAAATAGGTGATAAAAAATAATCCTACTGACAGTGGATTGTGAGTGCCTACGCAAAATAAACGGTTAAATACATTTTTTTTAAAGCGATACAATACTGAATAGACCTGGCTGGTCATGAAACAGTGCTCGTACACTTGCTTCTGGTGTTTGTAGCCACATGGCAGCTACTGCATTAAACTGGCCGTCTTCGCAAAACATCTGAAGAAACAATTGTTAGAGATAAGCCTCAAAATCATCCGTTATTAAAAAGAAATCCAAAAGATAACCTGAATTGGGAATTCAACCGCATCTTTTGCACCAAGAGGTTTGCAATCATCGACATAATAAATCATAATAAATCCAACGCTAACTGTAACTGAACAAACAACAATGACTTCCAAGACTTTGGCCCAGCGGCTCAAAATAAATCTAGTTGAAGAAACAACAAAGATTAAAAAGAAGATGTCGGTGATTTATATTATTATTTTTCTTACCGCCGTCGAAAAACACTAATATGGTAATTCATCTGATTAAATAGAGCTCCAGCAAGCCCTCCGATAATGCCCATAGCAATAAAAATAGGGAGCTCCAACAAGGCAAATGGAATGTCTGGGAATTTTCCGAAATTAAGCAACCCATCGTATGCCAATATTCCTACATTTTTATAACATGAATAAATTATTGTCAACAAAAACTTATAGCAAAATTACATACCTAATTGGCCGTGATATGTGCTGAGGACAACATTCAACGTGAATGCCGACACCATTGAGCAAAAGAATATTCTCCATGTAATATTTTGGTTCCAAAAACTTGAACCTTCTTCCAAGCTGAACAACACCCCACCTAAAATAATATAAAATGTGTTGATGGGTTTGCGATTTAAGGTAATAATAGAAACTACCGATTGGAGCCCCGAAAGCGGCAGCAACGCCAGCTGCAGCACCTCCGGTTACGAAATCACGCTTCTCTTGGTCGCAGCGAAACGCTTTTAAAATACCAAAATCGAAGCCTAAAGAAGTACTTTTGCCTTGCGATAATCCGGCAGCGACTGCTGCTCCTGAATGAACCATAGGACCTTCCTAGAAAGAAAATACAAATTTGAATAACTTATTGTCATTTTTTAAATAAAAAAAAAATAATACCTTTCCTACAGCAAGGCCACCCAACACTGAGCATGTTACACCGGCTGCTTTGACGAATAGAGTTTTCAGTCGGTGTAAACGGTGCACATTAATACCATTTAGGTAACATTTAACTAAAGGAATGCCACTTCCAGCAGCAACAGGTTCACCGTATGTGACCAAGACTGAAGCAAGAATTGCAAAACCACAACTAATACCCAACCATTGTAGGTATGGAATGTATAAACAATTTTCTTTGACACATTTTTCAATATCTGGTAAAAATAAAAAAATATTATTAGAACTGGTAAGGACAGTTACATAACTTTTTTGCTCCCACCATCTTACATTTCTTTAAAAACCCATATTTAATTTTGGTCATTTCAACGACACATATGTCAATTGTGCATGCAATAAGAGCTGTGCATACTCCAATAAAAAACACAACAACCCATCTGGTTGCATTCTGCTTCGTTATGGAACCTGGGCTTTTCTTTGATTCCTCTTCTTTGAATATTTTATTTTCACACAATTCATAATCTAAACTCTGTGAAGTAAATAATATTTACAAATATATGTATATAACTTAAACAATAATGCAAGTACTTCAAATTCAGATGAGAGTGTGGAAAGCATTCCTTGGGGGAGTCTTCTGAAAACAACAGCTTGCTTTCCTGGCATTTCTGGATCACGATTGTTTTCTGGTAGAGGAACAGCCTATAAGAATTTATTGAATAAATGAGTAACTATCAGGAAAGAACTTTGCAACAACGTACTCCATTGATGCTTCCATAACTAATATGCCGATCTCTCACTCTAGGCTGGAACTGCGATGGATCAAAACTTACGCCATTCTCAGCATTAGTCAAGGACAATCCTTGATTAGGTTTCAAGTGCTGGTCATTTAATAAGGTTTGAGTTTCAGTGTCCATTTCGTAGCACGTACACGTGCATCAGACACCCACTTTTCTCCAAACCAGACAACAGCAACAGGCATAAAATGTCAGCTGCCAGACAGCCAGAATCGAATAAAAGGTTTACGATCAAATGAAAATGGTATTGTTTTTTTATTTAGGGCTGCCCCAATAACGAAAAATTTGTTGACTGGTCGTGTCGCATGTGAGAAATTTATCTAGGATTCTTGGGCTCTTGCCCTTGACTAAATAGAATTCTAAAGCCTTTATAGATTTTAAATTTGTTATCTTGTCGGTTGTTTTTCAAAAAAAAGGAAACTTGAGTTTGGGCCATGGGGGAGGGGGGGGAGGAGGAGGGATTCATTACATAACACATGACCAAGACAATAACAGTTTAAAAATGAAAACGTTTTAGGATGAAATAGCTAGAAATAATGTAGGCCGCTCAGCGCTAGATAACAGTTCAGGGTCGACTAAATTCCAACCTTTTAAGAAGGACTTCGTATAACTGAGTAACAGGAAGGATTGAATGAATAATAAGGAAATGCGCTCTTATGTTTCCAGCAAGAGCGTTTACGTAGGCCTATTTTCAAAACATTTTTTAACTTGTTAGACCTTCATTGAGATAAAAATCCGTGAAGAAATTGTGGTAATAAAAATCAAAGTGTATATTTTTGAGGATATGAAATAGGAGAAATACTGTAAACAAGTGGAATAAGAAATCAAACAAAGAAACAAAATTTTCCCTAACTTTTCGTCGATTTCTTTGCGCTTCACAGAAATAAGATATCTTACACAATTGTATACCTAATGTGCATGAAGGCAAATTTTTTGTACCAATTAATTGATAAAGCGGTTAGATTTATTTACTTTTTACATGTCGACAAAGGTTAAATACATGTCGAGTAAACATAGAATCCATAAGTTGGTTGTTGGAAAGGCTATGAACTGACGGATGGCGGGGTAGCAGAATTATCAGTAGCGTCCGTCGAAGCTGATTTCTTGAAACGGCGGAAATATGATATAATATCAATTCTTGTGCTAGAATATCAATTGAATTCATTTAGAGCTTTAATCGTGCACAGAACTGAATTTTTTAATAGTCAATACTTTTCCAAGTCGATAGCCTCTTGTACGGTTGCTGGAGTGCCACGACCTTTACTTTCCGGTAGCCACAGTGTCAAAACTCCAATGGCCAAACTGATGGCTCCAAAAATGACATAAGGTAGACTGCGATTGACGATACCCTGATGAAACACATTTAATTAAAATACTCTCAAAACACATTCAATAATAATTTAAACAAAATTCCGAATTTAAATTGCTTACCATGGCCGCAATATAAGGGGCGATAATCGCTCCCACTTTTCCACTCGTCGAGCACAAAGCGATAGTGATTCCTCGCGAAACAGTAGGGAATAGCTCAAACGTAAAGGCGTTGTTAGCCACCGTTAACATGGAGGTACAAAATTTGCCCATTAGCGAGAATACAATGATGACGGTATTGAACTCTGTGAAAAAAGCCAAAAACAGAATAATTTAATAGGCTCCTATTGGTGCAAAGTTTTAAGTAGAGGAGCTAATTAAATGCAAAAAGTTTCTCACCTTTGGAAATTAGGCCGGCAACAAGGCAGAATGATCCACCCACTATCAAAGTAAAGTTCAGGATAGGTCTTCTTCCAAAATAGTCCATAGCGAACATTCCAGTTACGTACGCCGGAATTTCCACCAATCTAAAAAATTTTAAAAATCAATATTAGGTGTTAAGGAGAAAATCCTCTTTAAAACTACTTTAAAGGTGTTTAGCTTACATGACTAAAATGTAGTTAAAGTGAATATCGGCGGACAAATTCGATGCCGCGTAAGATAGACCGTAATAGCACAAAAACTGGGCAAGCCTGTGTGAATCAAGGTATTATAGAAATTAGATTAAATCGTGTAATTAAGGTAAACTACACGCATCTTTACCAAGTGCCACAGAGGATCAAAAGACGAACTAGTAGGCATCGCGTCTTTAAAACTTTTAAAGCCGAACCGATGGGGTTTGAATCGTGAGAAGCAGCCGCGGCCGGGGCTCCTTCTGCTTCACCGGCCTCAACGGATTTTGCTGGGATTTCAGACGGAATGACCAGCAAATGGGGAGGGATTTCTTTCTTGTTTAATTTCGCCGCATTTTCGTAAATCACTTTCGCTTCTGGGTACCTCTTTTTAACCGTTAACCAGCGAGTCGATTCGGGTAAAATGCTAAAAATAAATCCTTGAATAGTATTATTTCATCGCATAAATGTTAAAATGAAAAATAACTTACAAGTAGGTAACAACCATCGTCCCCATCGGCACAAATATGCAGAGTTGCAGCGTTACCCAGTCACGGATGAAATATGCCAAACATCCACTGATGAGGTTTCCAATAGATTGGAAACAATAAATGAGGCAAATAAATTTGATTCGCATCGCCGGACGCTGCGCTTCAAGTCCTTTAACAAACAATTGGCAAAATTGTCAAAATTCTGAATGAAATGAGACATTGCATTTAATCCACTTACCCCAAATGATGAGCGCTTGCATAACGGAAACACCACCCATACCCGTGAGAAATCGAATCGCTGCAAAAGCGTCAAAATTGGGAGCGAAGCACGAACCAATGCCAAATGAAGCAATCCATGTTCCTAGGACGACAACTGACGTTCGTCGTCCGATCCTAGAAAAATTATTCAGATTAAGTACAAATGATTTTTCTAATAATTTAGAGTGTACTCACAAATCGGGTAGAGGACCTAGGAAAAAAGCGCCCAGTAACACACCCAACATGGTAATAAACGAACCAAACGTAACTTTCCACGATTCGTCACATACCAGGAGATACTGCACAATCAAATCAAATTAATTTGTAAAAGTTTCTGTAGAATAAGTCCATCTAACTTACATCAGTAACGATTGTACTGGTGAAGACGGATTTGTCGAAAACCCACTGATCGCATTTGACGTTCGCAGTGTAATTGCTGTAGGCGCACTCTGGTTTAGAAGCGTTCGGTATGTTCCCAAAATCTGTAAAGTTGCACTGCCATCCCTTATTCCGAGGAGAACTGAGAAGACTGTTGAGGGCATTCGACTCGTTAAGCCAATCAGCTTTGTAGACTGGGTCAACGGGATCATCGCATCCGTCGACAAAGCACCTGTCGCCGCATAAATCCAGATTGGAACAAATAATTATTAATTCCAAGGACGAAAATGCAAAAATGATTAAGTCATTTCCATTTACCTGTGGTATGGGGTGGCTCCTACGAAGACGTAAATTAAACTGAAATTCGAGAAACGAAATTAAAATTAATTTAACTGGAAAAGTAGAAAACAGACAGGATAAGACGAAAGCCAAAAATTAATTCGTGAATTAATTCAAAAGTGATTACATGCAGGACGTCGGGAAGAGAAGGCCGTATCCGATGCAGAGTAAGTATTTCAATTGAAACCAGCCAAATTTGCCCAAATGTTCGAGAATGATGTCTGCGTTGAACGCTTCGTCATCTCCGAGACTAGAAGTGGATTCTTCCTGGTTTGGAGGCTTCTCGTTTTCAATCGGTTTCGGTGCACCCATGTTCTCCTACTTGCTGTTTGTTTGTTTTAAAATATAGGTTGACAGACTCTACGACGTTGTTTTTTCTACGTCTTACTCCAGAGGAAATGTGAAGAGAACTGAATCACTTTCCGTCAAGCTAGTCGGCAAGTAACAGTCCCGTTGGCGAAACTCGCCGTCGTTTTTATTAAGGGCCACACAGCCGCCACCCACAAAAACCCGCGCCTGATCACAAGGTTTTCGGTGGGCGCTAGCCGTCGCGAAGCTCGTTGTAAAAAAAATGTGCATACTAAACATGGCTTATCACGGTAGATACCAAATAGTTATTTAGTAATAAGTAGTTAATAGCTGAAGGGACATTGGGTACTCAAGTTTCACTACAACTACCGGCAACCCCACCTCTCGTTTCCTACTTAGGAGTTTAATAAGGATCTTGGCACTGCACCCAATGACTGGATTCGACGTCATCCATCAGAGCGCATAATAAATGGTGACACTTGTGATTTCTTGAAGCAATCTTTTCATTCGATATTAGGTCAAACAGTTTCGCCCAATCAACTGACCTTCAAAATTTTACTTGTAATGGAATAAATTAAGGATTAGATACAAACGCGGATTAAACTTTTTTACATCCGAGGGATCAAATAGACTTGTAAGTGGTATTAAATGCGAGTCTACATTTTGGTGGGCTTTTACGACGGCATCCACTCAAGTCCAGTGTTTTTCTTTGTCGAAATAAAAACAAAATAAAGGGAATTGTATCAATTGACAGAATAAAGATAAATGTCAATGTCGTTGTTCACTTACGATTCCAGATCTTTGGCGTCCTGAATGGTGGCGGGTATTGAAAGTCCTTTCGTCTCGGGCAACATTAAACTCAGAGCCCCGACAACTAGGTTAATGCATCCGAAAACAATGTACGGAAGGCTACGGTTCTTGGCACCCTTTTGACGAACAAGAACGGCGCAAATTCAATTTGAAAAAAATTGCACCAAGTCCAAAGGTATATTAACTCACCATTGCGGACATGACTGGGGCGAGAATGCCTCCCACTTTGCCCACAGTGGAGCACAATCCGATTGTGAGACCACGGGATGCGGTTGGGAACACTTCAGCTGTAAGCATATTGACGGTCACGATCTGCATGGAAATGAAGAACTTGCCGATCAGCGAGAAGGTCACAATCAATTCATAACGATCTGCATAAAGAAATAACGTTTAGAGTTTATGAAAAGATGAAAATCAGTCATTAATTACCTTGCGGGACTAGACCTGCCAAAAGACAAAATATCCCTCCTAGGATTAAAGTGATGTTTATGATTAATCGCCTTCCTAGTGTATCCACAGCCACCATGCCAATTAAATACGCAGGGATCTCTACTAATCTGAAATGAATTCAAACATAAGTTTAAGATAAGACAGGGAAGAAGAGCCAATATGATAATATTAAGTATTACATCACCAATATAAAGTTAAGATGAATGTCTTTAGATAAGTTTGAAGCAGTGTAGGATAGCCCGTAATAGCATAGCAAAGCAGATGCCCTGTAAATGTTTGCATTGAGAGCCGCAAATTGAATCAAAAGTGCGTACGTTTCAATTATAGCTGGGTAAACTTACCAGGCACAGAAGAGGATCAATAAGCGTTTCAGCAAACAGGGTGTCTTGAAAACATGCCATATCGACATCCAAGCGCTGGCATCTTCTCGATTGCCAGAAGAGGAGCAGGTGCCGGTTTGGGCTAATGGAATTTGCTCTATCGCAGGCGAACAGGCCACCGGAATCAACAGGAGATGAGGGGGTATCTGTTTGCCATTAAGCTCAGCTGCCAGCTTGTAAATCTCCTTGGCTTCTTCGTATCGTTTGTTGACAGTCAACCACCGAGTCGATTCCGGAAGAATACTGTATTGAAAATGATACAATAAAACAAACAATTCAAAAATCGATTTCAATTTTCACTTACAAGAAGTAACTGATTGTCACGACCATTGGTACGAAGAGGTAGAGTTGTAACGTGGCCCAATCACGAACATAGTAGGCCAGCAATCCTGTCAGCAAATTACCCAACGACTGGAAACAGAAAATGATAAAGATAAACCTGACTCGGACATTTGGCGCCATGGCTTCAACACCTGTAATTAAATTCAAAATGATCATTCAATATAATGACCGGAATGATATCTCAAAAATTTAAACACCCACCCCAGATGGCGAGAGATTGCATCAGAGCAATACAGCCCATGCCGTTGAGAAAGCGAAGTACAGCAAACTCTTCATAACTTGTGGAAAACGATAACGCGATGCCAGAAACACTCATCCAGAAGCTCAATATCAATACAGATTTACGGCGTCCAATTCTGCAGTGACATGTGTTACATACAAGATTTACGATTGCTCAGCATATGAAAAAAAAAATGAAATTGAAATACAAACATGTCAGGTAATGGACCCAGGAAAAAGGCGCCGGCCATTATGCCCGCCATGGTGAGAGATGAGACGAACGTGGGTTTCCATGAATTTTGGCAAACTAAAAGAAACTGAACAGACATAAATTAAAGCAAGTGATATGTGATGGCTATAAAACGGGAAGGCATTTTACATCGGTTACGATTGTGCTAGAGAAAATAGACTTGTCGAAAATCCAACGGCTGCAGGCATCGTTAACAGTAATATTGACGGCACATTCAGGTAAAATGGCGAGATTTGGAAATTGACATTGCCAATGTTTCGGGTCGAATTGCAGATCTTGGATGAGAATCTGATCCATCCAATCGGCCATGTACTGCGGACTAACATCGTCGTCACATCCGTCTACAAAGCATCTTTACGAGGGGTGGGTCATAAAAACATCCAGACGTGATAGACAAAAAAAAGCCATTATTTACCTGTGAGCCGGCGTGGCTCCCGTAAAATTAAAGGCGAGAATGGTGGCCATGGGGAACAAAACCGCATAGGCCAAACAAATAAAATATCTAAACTGAAACCAGCCGGTATTGCCCAGGTGATCGAGAATAACATCGGCGTCAAAGGCCTCATCACTTTGGGAACGAACGTCCCTTTTGTCTGACTCCATCGCAACTACTCAGGTGACGAACTGAATTATCAGCTGTCGATCAACCAGGTAGAGCTCATCTTTCGATAGAAACAGCTGTCTGATGAGTTGGCATCATGGAATCGGCTGTACTTTCATGCGTCTACATCCTAATGAGAAAATAAGAGCCTCGAGCATCGAATGACACAGGTGCGTCTCGGTCATTACAGGCTGTACCTTGAACACGCTTTGTGTGTCTCGGTTTTTCCCACTATATTCGACTCTATTTGCGCCGATGAAAAAACCCCACTTTACTTGACGTTGGCTCAGTCAATAATTTCTGGATGAAATTACCACGTAAACAGTGCGCATTGGTGTAATAAAGAAGATAATCTTTAAAAATATAACCCCTCTAAAACGTTGGGCATCATGGAGTCCAGCTCAAACATTGCATTTTGAACGCGCGACGAATAAAATGGCATGATAAAAATGACCCTTTCGAAAGGTTCTTTCATTTTACGACACGACTCTTTTAACAGCTTCACGAACTTACTGATAGGATTGTTAAGAAGAAATTCCTCCATCAACAATGTGGCTCTAGGGCTCTAGTTTGCCGCCGCGCAGTATCGTAGACTACTGTCGCAAGAACTTTTTGATGAACCGCTTTTACGATTAAGTTATTTTTTTTTCTATATTACCGTGTGACGACAAACTTATTTTTCACACGTTCGACTACAAATAAAGCCTAGGTCTAGCTTGTTCTTTTGAGGGTTAATTTATGGAGGTGAACAAGACTGCATTTTTGTTTCGTAGACTCATAAAATTATTGTTGTGGCCAGTTTTGTGCTAGGCAAAGTAACAAACAAATTCCTTTGACATGTACGAGGACGTACGTGCGTTTTATAGCTCTAATTAATAATGCTCATGCTGGGAAGTAATAATAATAGAGAATTGTATTACCTTTAATGACCTTTGTCTCACTGGGTTGACCTTCACGTGTTTTTACTTGCAAGGGGTACAACCATACAAGTAATATCCGAGTTTATCTAGCTTTTTCTAGATATTGGCAGTAAACACTTTTTAGCATTGTAACACACCACTTTACCCAGATAAAAACTTGTACACGTTCCTAGTCGGAATTTTTGCATTCCAGACTTTCCAGTTCGCGAATGTTGTGAAAAACAAATCATCCTTGCAGCATCGTCTGCTACAAAAACAACAACTCAAATTTTCACGGAATTTTACTGTGGAAAAAAAGGCAGAAAAATGAAAAACAAACAAAATTCTTTAAATTTGTTTTGTTTTATTCGTAAATCATTCTAATGTTTAATTACTCAAATTGAGAAAACGAGGATATCAGTCAGTAAAGGCCCTTCACTATTTAGACCTAAATATCTTAAATCAAAGAACCACAGTCTGGAAGCAGCATCAAAATTCAAAAACCAAATATGTTTTAATATAAGAAACCTTGGTACGTAAAACAAAATCTTAACATATTGTGCAATGAAAATTGAAAAGATAATCTGTAATAACCCTAATGCCGATGAGAAATGACGAAAGATAAAGTTGGAAAGACGAAATATTGTGACATATCAGACGAGACATGTAAGATTAGAGACGCAAACTTAATTGGAGGACGTGTGATAATAATGAAGAGAGCGATAATCCCGTTGAAGTGATCCCGCGCTTGCCGCCATCACTTATTGCCTCCAGCCAACAGATCATCACGGGAAAGAAAATAAACGCGCAGCGCTAATAAACTCACGATGATATCATTTTACGATCCTGTTGGCGTTGGGCTTTTTAAATAAATATTTCCCGCATTCATCACGGCGGCTGTTACAAGTGCTAGACTCAATATCATTTGTCGCTATGTGTGAAGTTCACACTGTGAACATAATAAGCAATGAACTAATAGAAAGAATAATGCGACGTAGCATTTTTCTTCCTTTTTTTAAGAAGCTATATTATAAGAGTACATACAATTGTTTTTAGTTTCCAAGATGGCCGGGTAATAGTTTCACGAGCGCATTTATGAATCGCAATTTATTTACAGTCATAATAAAAGGTTATTTAGATACAAACTTATAAAAGTTGTGTTTAGCGGGCTGGCTGAACAGCAAATTGACCGAATGTGGCTGGTGGTAAAGCGGGTAGATTGTCTGCCTCCGGTACCATTCGTGGAGTTTCGGGCCAGTTGTCTTGTCCCGAACCTTGTACTGCGGGGACTGATACTTGAACTGAGTTAAAAATTACATTAGCATCACCATTTTCCGGCTGCACTGCAGGCGGAGGTGATTCCGGAAGAACCGGTGTGTTTTCCGGTTGCGGAGAAGTGATTGCTGGAACGTCAACTGTTGGGTCAGCAACAGGTGGTGGTGGAGACATGGGAGAACTATTAGGAGTACTCATCCAAAAAGGAACTACTGGAGCTGCACCAGCTGGAGCCCACTGTTGAGAAGCTGACGGAATGGCGGCAGGAACTTCAGGTATTGTCGGATTTGGTTGTTCCCATTGGCTGACGGCAGGAGCTTCAGAATTTTGGGCAGCTGGCTGAACCCACGGGCTGGTGGCAGGAGCTTCTGGCGTTGTGGGATTTGGTTGAACCCATTGACTTGCAGGAGCAGGAGCTTCAGATATTTGCGGAGGCTGAAACCACGGGCTGGCGGCAGGAGCGGCAGGATTTGGCTGAACCCATTGACTTGCAGGAGCTTCAGGTTTGGGAGCAGTTGGCGAATAAGCACGAGATTTTGTTTGTAGAGGCGCAACCCGGGTTCCATAAGAAGGTTGGTAAGAGTTGTAGCCGCCGGAATAGTAACTGGGTTGAGCAATAGGCCTAAATAATCAATTTCAAAATACATCATTAGGTTATATTTATTCAAAATTATTTAGTTGAATTTCTCACATCCAGGGCGAAGCGTCAACTATGGGAGCTGATGGCATCATTCCACCATACGGCTTGGCTTCCGCCTGCAACAAAACACTGAAACAAGTGGCCAGAGTAACTGGAAAAACGGAATTTTGAAACGACATCATCCTTTAGGTCTGCATACAATCTGTAAAATAAGAAACAGTTAAAGAAAAATGTATTTGATTATGACAAATGAAAAGAATGAAAATTTTAAGTTACTTTTAGCGTGACAAATCAACTTTCGATCCGCATTGACGAGTGTCTTGAAAACGGCTAACCTAATCAACCTTTTATACTCATCTGGGATCAAAAGTGATGTGTCCGGCTATGTCCCAACTTTGACAAGAAACGGAAGAAAAACCAAAGTGAAAGTTTGTGACTCGTGATTGTGAGTTGACGAAAGTCAAAATTCAAATAGATTCGGTGCGTTAGTATTCCAACGGGGTAATCGGCGCCCAACGAAGGCTATATACGCCAACGTCGGAAATCATCCATCGCTAATTGTTGTCAAGGACTCGTGTCATTTTCACAGGAAATAGTACGAAATATAGCTCTGTCCTTGGTGGTTATTTCTTGTTGAATTTTTTTAGCCATTTGACGCACGAGATTTGAAGGGGAAATTTTTAAAGACAAAATTTTAGTGGCGCCGAAATTTTTCGTTTTTCCGCAACTCATTTAAAATTCTACGAGCATAAAGGACTTTCTTACCTTTCACTTTGGGCGAGTGAAAACGAAGATGTCGACACATCATGTCCTCTTTACTAGAACAGTAGAACGAACCAGTTGCTTTAAAATTTAAATAACTGCGGAAATACCGGGATGAATCGATTGTTTAGCAGTTGAGGGTGCGCATGAAGCTATAGCGTTACCATGGAAACTTGTTCCAAACACAGTGGCCGTAGCTCTCTACCACCACGGCTAAATATTTACCTTTTTCAGTTGATCGTCTTGTTTCTGTGAAGATGGTTCCCGGTCCCATCAATGGATTTGCTCCGTCGGCGGTGAGTTCTCCGTCCCGCAGTGACGTGTCCAGCACCATTTTATTTGACACGTCCAAGAGCAATCAATTTGGCGTCAACGACGGGCTAAGGCAAATCCAACGGCTTTTGAAGAATCGCTGGCGACTAGCGAATACAAAAGACAGGCTCACTATTGAATCGCTGAGTTCTTCACGACTGGCCATTTTAGCCGGACCGCAAGAACGTTACAATGAAGCAGAATTCAATGCTCTTCGACAGTTTATCGATCTTGGTGGCAATCTGTTGGTGTTGCTAGGCGAAGGTGGAGAGCAGCAATTCAACACTAACATCAACTTCCTCCTGGAAGAGTATGGCATCATGATTAACAATGGTATGTCCGTAAAATTTGCACGAATAAGACCTGTTTGTTTTTTTTACTGATGGCAATTCAATTACTCAGATGCTGTGATCAGTACAATGTACCAGAAATATTTCCACCCTAAGGAATGTTTCATCGAGGAGGTTCAATCTTGGATGAAAAATTCGACAGCGTCGAGTGCAGAGTCGAGCGCAAGTTTAACGAAAATTGTTTATCCGTACGGAGCCACGTTAAACGTAGCAAAGCCGGCTATTGTCATGGCAACGACAACGACCAGCTGCCTACCGCAACAGCGCCCTATCGCTGCTACCTACAACAATCCAAGGTATCATTGAATGTTCCATCATTTTCAAGAAAAAGGGTTTTGAGTTAATTTTTAAAAATCAGATTAAAGGGCAATGGCGGTAAAATTGCCGTCATCGGTTCAGTCCATATATTTTCCGATAATTACCTTGATAAGGAGGATAATAAACGATGGCTGGAAGATCTAGTGGAATACCTGACGGACACTAAGGCGACTATTCTAGATTTTGACCGCGACGTTGACGTATTTAAAAATAAAAATGGATATGACATAACATTTTTACTTACATCTGTAATTTAACCATAAGATTGCCGAGTATGCCACCGTCCCGAATATTATGCAATTATCTCAACATCCCCGGATTTGCCTAACTGAATCGGAAGAAGTCCCCCAAGATTGGACGACGCTTTTCCAGACTAAACGTAATTAGATTAAATTCCAGCAATCGACTTTTGAAAGAAATTAACGTCTAACCAACAAAACATTTTTTAAGTTTTCAACTTGGATACTAATTTGGTGCCGAAAGTATTGGAGTCATATCAGCAAGTCGGTGTCAAGCACGAGACCTTGAAACTCATTCCACCGCAGTTCGAAACTCCGTTGCCGGGACTACAAGTTTGTTATTATTCTCAAAAGTGTTCATTAAAAATATTTCTCAAAATTTGCAAATATCAATGATAGGTAGCCGTTTTCCCGCCGCTATTTCGCACATTACACCCTCCGCCGTTGGAGTTATACGACCTGGATGCGGAATTTAGTTCCGAAAAAAATCGGCTGTCTCAGCTCACTAATCGTTGCAACGACAACGATTTGGAGTATTTCATTATCGAAGCTGGTCACATTCTCAACATAATCCCACAATTAAAATTGACCGGAAATAATACGGATCGAGCCAAACAAATAATTCAACATGTTTTGGAACGTATTTCTCAATTCAAAAAATCGAATCCAATTATATGAATTGTTAAATACATAAAATTTAAGCTGTACTATTCTTTCACTTACCTGCTGTGTTGCTCATTTTGTTTCATCATTCTTCCTTTTCTTCTTTCTACCCAAGCATCCAGGAGGTGCAGAATAACCAGATTTATCTGGTACATCTCAGGTTGCATAATCAGGCAAAGCCATGACGCGGATGCTCGTATCGCCCATCTAAATTTTCTTCGAAAAGTTGAATTGCGAGATAAACTACTTTCTCTTTGATGAACAAACAAAAAATGCAATAATTCCCTTTGCTTATAAATCTTGATAAACATTTTAAACGTAGTTTAATATATTTATTCTTTGATTACAAACCCCTTGAACCCGTTTAAGTAAAATAAAAAATTGGTTTGCCAACAAAAGTAACAATGTTCCCAGCTCTATCATTTTTTCTTTCTTTTAAGAATACTAACTTCCTTATAAATTGGCATTTTCTTTGAGCAGCCCTTGGAGCTTTTGGGTCAGCATAATGTTACCCTTAATCTTCAGTTTTCCTTGCATGTAAGCCTTCTGGGCATTAAGCTTACCAGTGACCTGAGGAAACAATCGACAGTTTCAAATATAACCGAAATAAAAAATCTTCAATCTGTTAAATCAGCTTACCAAGGCAACCATGTCTGCATCCTCAAGTGTAAGGGTGCAATCCGCTTTGTTTCCTTTTGGCTCTCCCTGGTAGATATCACCTGGATTGGCTTTCAAATCCACAACTAAAGCAACCAATACCAAAAGAGTCGTTAGTACTGTCAAGAAGAATGTTTACTAACTGAAATTTACCCCATGATGCAGCTGGTTTCTTGTTCGAAAGAATATTCCACTGGTAGACCGCGTTGATTTTAGCTCCGACTTCTGGTTTAGCATCCAGACGACGTTTCATTTCAGCGAAAACTGTCTCGCTCAGTAGTCCGGTCGATGCCGCGGCGGGGGCTGGTGCGGGGGCAGATGCAACAGACTTCAAATCGATGTAGGCACCAGTCAAAACTGCTTTGCCGGTTTCAGCTACTTTAGTCTCTAGGTGAATACGATTGCCCTCTTGCCACATGTCGACTTGTAGAGTTTGGCCTGGGAGAACTGGGCTGGCGAACCTTGACTATAAGTCATTTTAAATAATGAATTAACGCCATCAGCACCTTGTTGTGAATCTTATACCTTCATGGATTTAAACAGGGCTGGATTATTGTCAGCGTACTGTTGCAGAACAAGGCGGCAAGAAACTCCGTAAGAGGCAAGTCCATGAAGGATAGGACGATCAAATCCTCCCATAGCGGCGAAAGAAGCGTCGATGTGCAGAGGATTACGATCCCCAGTAAGGCGATATAAGGCAGCCTATTTTTAAAAGAACCAACTCTGTAAATTTCTTTTCTTTTAATCAACATTTGAAATGAATTCTCACTTGGTCGATCGAAGTCTTGTAAGTCAAAGAGGCGTCGGGTTTACGCTTGGGAGGATCGACATGTGGAACAATGTGCTCAGAGTTACGTTTACCACCGAAACCGCCAGCACCGACGACGAAAATAGACCATTGGGCCGAAATAACCTTATCACCCGACTCGTCCACGACCTCCACTGCAAGGACATGTAAGTCAAAATGGCGTTTAATTCACGATGAGATTTAAATATTTACCATTCGTGACTATCACAGCTCCCGATTTCTTATCCAAAATGTCAACAACATTCAGACTGGCTTCAAGATTTCCATGAGTTGGAATTTCTTTGTGCACTTCGATGAATTGCTCTCCATGTAGTACCTAATATCAAAGAAAATACAACGTACTGCTACACTATCTCATCATAAAAATTCGCCCCATACTTTGGAAAGGTCAACTTGGAAACCGGGCATTCCACCAGTAATCATGTTGCTCTGGCTCAGAGCCTCTTGAGCCAAAATCACACCGAAAGTGGGGATCGGCGAGAAGTTCTCGCTACCTTCATACAGGTAACGGAGGCCATCTTTATCAGTAGTTGAAGCTCCAACTAAATAAAAATACAAAGACAGCTGTATTAAAAATGGCCCAAATATCGTTTTCAAAAGTAGATATCTTTTACCTGACAGCGCATACAAAATAATCTCTTTGGGAGAAACTTGGCACTTGACTGGAGCTGGGCGCCAGTTTAAGGCTTGCTCCTAAACATAATAATGAGTTGTGAATTACTGAATTGCAAAAGGAAGGAAAAAATATTCTCGACATACCACTGGGGAGAGGTTGGCAGCTCTATTGGCGTCTTTTTCCATGAGATCTTGAAGAACTTTACCAAGCAACATGGAAGCCTAATCAGTAATTAAATTCGATTACATTAGAATGATGGCCATTGGCAATGATTTAACTAGAACAGTATTACTTCGCTGCCTTTAGGATGCAAGGAGTTGTTGAAATCGCAAATCTGCTCCCAATTGTCACGAACTGCTTCCGGAAGAATGGGATCATTCGTGCTTTCACGTAAAGTCATACCTTTTGTCCTTTCCCAGCGATCTAAAAGGAATCTGATAGGTGAATTAACGCACGTGATTCAAACACAAAATAATCAACTCACATTTGCCAACCCATCCAGCCGCAGCTTCAATCACGGATCCGGTGTCGGTACAACTGTCATGGCAAAGCCAAAGTACGACTGGAGCAACAAGATCTGGTCTCATTCCTTCCATCATATCTAAGATAAACATAAGGAACATTATACTAGCACTTCGTTTCTCTATTTTTTAAAAAGGTACCAGGTGGTAGAATTCCCTTGGTTAGTCGAGATCCAGCCATAGGAACAATGGTGTTGCAATGAATGTTGTATTTTTTGCCTTCGATAGACAGGGTGTTGCTCAATCCAAGGAGTCCCAGTTTAGCAGCACTTAAAAGTTGATAAGACTACTATAAAATAACGGAATACAAATACTAACATGCGCATTCAATTTTACCTGTAATTGCTTTGCCCAAAATTGCCGTAAATTCCAGCAACGGAAGATGTCATGATAATACGGCCATAGTTTTGTTTTCGGAAATGGGGCCACGCAGCTCTGGTAGTAACGAAAGATCCGCGTAAATGTACACGATGAATCAAGTCCCAGTCATTATCGCTTGTATTTACCACGGACTTGTCACGCAAGATGCCAGCTATAACATAATTGGATAAAATGCAACTGTCGATTAAATTACTACGTAAAATGATAACGGTCGCTATTCAAACAACGATTTTAATGCCAACTAAAGATTTTCAAAACAAAACAAAGAAACAAAATAACAGTCCAAGAAGTTAAATGTAAATGAAATCTAAAATTTGTAAAGTTTTCATATAAAGATTTAAATAATTAAAAATACTGATGCATGAAAATGTTTGTGTGGAACTATTTGATAGCTTAATTGAAATCTTAGTTTATGAATATCAAGTAAATATTCCGGCCAGAATCATTTAGATCATAATAACTATTTGCAGAATTTATCATCATCTACAGAGTTACACTGCATATGGATAGAGAAGAAATGTTCTTACCATTGTTGACAAGAATATCAATCCTTCCAAAGTTATCAATTGCAGTTTGTACTATCTTATCTCCTTCTTCAACACTGTTATAATCAGCAACAGCTTTCCCTCCTATGTAAACAGAGTTAAATACATCTTATGCAAGAAAAGCATGAATTAGCGCAAAATAAAACCTTTAGCTTTGATTTCATTCACAACAACATCAGCAGCTCTTCCACTACCCTCTCCACTGGCAGAACCACCTAAATCATTGACCACAACAGCAGAACCTCGCTCAGCGAACCACAATGCATAAGCTCTTCCCAAACCTGCATGAAAAAACATTGAAACAGTATAACATGTGGCTCTCCTATACATGATAAGACATTTCTTCAGTGTCTATGAATTGAAACAAAATTCCAATACTGCACAACATTTTACTGAAATTAAAAGAAACCAGAATAAACTATTTCCTTACCACCACCAGCTCCAGTTACGACAGTAACCTTTCCATCAAATCGGAGTTCAGAAGACATCGTTTAAGGTATGTGGTTTGCAAACAAGTGATTTCTAACGACTGCGTGGACGAAAAGATAGCTTCTTTCGTAGGTTTATTTAATATCTTGCTGCTTTAGATTCGATCAAAGTGCATGGACACTTGACAGTACCCGACAGTACCAAGATTGAAAACAGAAGACAGCTGATTTGATTAATGATCCTACTGCTCAGTAGGTGGGGTACTTGTTGAGGGAAATTATAAGAGGGAAATTAAAAAAAAAAGGAAATAACAAATCAGATTTTGCGTTGAATGGATTATAAAACGTCGAATTAAAAATAAAAATAAACTAATTAACCACTTTAATTTACTGCTATTCGCCAGACCCCGTCCTGGGGGTTTGGCACATTCATGATCTTGAATGTGGTTATTTCTCCGCCTCTACATAGAAGGAGATTGGCATTATCGACTGATTGTTAACTTTTACGGTAGCCGATATGCAGTCTACACCAGGTGTTGAAAAAGGTGCTAAAAATGCAAGTCATGGAAATGCAGTGAATTCGATGCTATGCAAAGTAAAAAACTGATTTTAGTGGTTCAAGTCAGTTTATTCCTTAAAATCTACTCAGTCTGAGAGAAAGATACATTTCAGAGGAAAGTTTTCACCTCTTTTTGTAGTGCTGCCATTAAAAAACTGCATTGAGATAAAATGGACGGAGCGAGAAAGACAACAATTGCAAAAAGGGAATGATTTCGCATTACAGATGGCAGAAAACAAATCACGTGTACAAACCTAAATTATACGTAAATGTCTGGCAGATCGATAAAATAACACTGGCCAATAACACTAATATGGCCACATTCATTTGGACGGATGAGTTCACATCGCTGTCATCACCTGAAATTTAAAAAAATAATAAAAGATGAGTTTGATCGTTCGATTTTAAACAGAAACTGAAATAAATCATAATCAACGATGACTCTTACCCATTCTAAACACCCATGTGGGCGACGACATCTTTCCGTCACCTCCTTGAGAGTAAGCTAAGACACGAAGATTGTAGCGTTTGCCCCATGAGAGACCGGTGACATACGCTTCCAGCTTGCGACCAAGGGGAACGAGCGTATCGTTTGCCGTGGACATGTCTTGATCACTCTCCCAAACACGGACTTTGTATCCAATGAGCGGTTCTTCCTCGATACTCGGCGCTACGTATCGCCAAGTAACGCGTACTGTTGACGGGTTTACTGCTACCACTTGAACAGTCGTAGGAGGTTTTAGCGGTGCCTTCTTGAACGTGCGTTCCAGGAAACGTTCACTTTGTGGTCCCTCACCTTTTTAAGCGAAACAATTGGTTAATGAGAATGAGACTGCTGAAAATCTTAAGACTAATAAAGAAAGCAACTTACCAGCTCCGTTGTACGCCATTACACGAACCCAGTAGTATGTATCGGGCATCAAACCAACGATCAGGGCTTCGTTTCGTGTACTTCGACTCAGATAGAAGACGGAAGCGTCTTCCTTGTCTTGACGACGCCAATATTTGATACGGAATCCAATCATGTTGCCTCGCATTTGCTTGCGAGATAAATCCATTGGGAGCCATGTCACGTTCAACGATGTCGAGTTGAAAGCTCGTGCGGCCACCTGTTAACATTATCATGATCAGCAATGATATCATTATCTTGACTAAATTCAATTTGAAAATTACTTGATTGGGAGCCACTTGAGGAACGTCCTCAGCTGAATAAATGGAAACCTCTGGAGATTCTTGGCCACACCCGACATCGTTACATCCTTGAACTGTGATAAGAAAAATATAAGAATGTTAGTTTAGTCTGTTTCTTCCCATGTAGGTTCAAAAGCTGAAATTCAGTTTTAAAAGACAGATCGATGTCGTACCTTTCACTTTGTAGGGAGTGTAGTAATAGCGACGATTACGATCGACAGTGGCAACGAAAAGACCAGCTGAACGTGAATGCTTGACAATCTGGGATTGATATTCGGATTCCTCGGTCACGTCAGCATCAACACCAGCCAACCGGCGCCAAAAGACCTTGTAGTAAGTTCCCGAAGCATTCTGTTGCTGGCCAACAAACGGTGTCCATGTTATGGTCAAATCACCAGTCTTTCCACCGCCGCCACCGACATTGGTAGGGGGTTGGAAGATTCGATCCGGGCGTGTATTATATTGTGGTGATGGAATTGAGGATGGTCCGTAGCCAAGCGTATTGGCAGCCGAGATTCGGAATTCGTAAGTAGAATAAGGAGAGACAGTGTTGATAAGTTGGGCTTCTTTGCGGGAAGTCAGTCGATCCACGTCTTTGGCTGTGATGTTCATGGCAAGGACACTCCACGTTTGATTCCAGTTGGTTCTACCTTCCACCATATACAGGCGGATGGGATCACCGTTGGTTGCACCATCAGTCCACCTGAGGACAGCTGACGATGAAGTAAGCTCCAAGACCTTATTACAAACAATACAAGTTAGAACAGATTCGAAATGAACTGAAAGGAAAATTTTAAATATTACTTGGACACCACCGACAGCTCCCGGAGGTCCATACACAAACAAGTGTGTTTTGGTGGAGATACGGCCGACAGAAGTCTTGGCCACACACTCGTATTCTCCAGCTTGACCCAATGTTATGTTATTGATTTCAAGACTGCCTTCTCTTGAGCGGATGTAGTGAGCCGCTTCCAAATTATCGTGAAAGTCGACGGGAGACGAATCAAACCGCAATGTAATTCCATTGTGTTTCCAGATGTAAGCCAAATCAAGGATGCCCTCTGCCGACGCTCGACAACGTAACTGTTCCGTCTGTCCTACTGTGGTGAGGATGCGGTTAGGAGGTTCCTCCACGAATACTGGCCCACGCAAAACAATGACGCGCCCTGTACTAGAATCCGAGCCAAACCTATAGACCACAACAAAAACATGAAAAACAATTGAGATTTAATCTGAAGTTATTATTTTTTCTTACCGATTTTCGGCAGTGCAAGTGAAATTTCCAACGTCTTCCATAGAGACGGGATTGATAAGCAAGTGTCCAGATGGAAGAATAATTCTTCTTCCACCAGAACCAATAGCGAAGCCATCTTTCCTCCACACATATTTCGGTCGAGGTGCAGCTTCCGGGTTGCATGCAATAGTTACGTTTCCTCCGTCAGCAGCATAAATGTCGGATTCCAAAGGCCTTTGAGGAAACAAGGTAGTACGATTAAATAATTATACCAAGATAAAGCTTAAAGAATAAATGAAGAGAGAAGGAAACATACTTTTTAGCAAACGAAGGCTTTATGTCCAAGATTCTCAGCTGGCCGGATGAGTACCTCTCCGCAATTTGATTCGAAGCTTTGCACTGATACATTGCTTGATCACGGTCTGGGTCCAGTTTGCGTATAATCAAAACATTTTCACGGATCTCGAAGCGTTCGCGATCTCCTTGCTCAAGCGAAAGAGGGTCGAGAACCTATGAAACGAATTTAAAAGTCGATATATAACGTTACTGTTTCAGTTTACGCATCAAGTCATTAGAAACCAACCTGTCCGTTTCGTAGCCACAGATAATTGACGTCGGGTATGCCAAATGCTTCACAAGTCCACAACAAATCTTCGCCCCTGTCCATATGCATATCTCCAAGCGGAATTGTAAATACTGGTGTGGCTTGAACGCTAACTGTCACAGACCCTTCAATTGAAACCTTAAAAACCGGAAAATGTTAAATTAAATACAGAAAAGAAATTAAGATTGCGAAATACCTTGTCATTGGTGGCGCGGCAAACATATTCTCCCATATCTTCAACTTTTACTTTGGGTAAAACGAGAATTCGGTTGTAGTTTGTGATGACAACACCCTTAGGTAATGGAGCTCCTTTACGAGTCCAATTGTAATTAGGGACAGGGTAACCAAATGCTACGCATTCAAGTCGAACATCTTCACCAACTCTTGGGGCTTCTGGGAAACTCTTGGGGAAATTGTTTGGGAATTTGAGCTGTTGGTAATTAGGATGCTGGCGAACTTCGACCGAAAAGAAAGGTCCATTACGACCGTTACTGGAAACGGTACTTTGCACATTGCAGGAATAGCGGCCTCGATCGATATTTTCAAGGGATGAAAAATACAAGTTTCCGTCGAAAGAAACAAAAGTTCGTGAATCCTCTTCTACGAAATTGGGGAAAACATCGCGGACCCAATAGTATTGGATATCAGGGAAGTATTGAGGAGGATCACAATAAATCGCTTTTCCCCAATGTTCAAGACCGTTTTCTGATGAACGCTTGAGATTGAATTCTCCAATGAAGCCAAAGGAAAGTTGCACACTCTCGGATACGATAGACCCGTATTGGTTGCTGGCTACGCAATGATATTTTCCTCTGCAAAACAAATTACACAAATATCAATATAATACGACGTGGATAACTAACATTTTAATTTTAAAATTACCTGTCTTTGATTTCCTCTGGATTGGTAATAATTAGCAAACCACCACTGACAGTATGTCGTGGCATTAGAAGCGGATCAATCCGTTTGGAAACAAGCTGGTCGCTTTCAAAATCTTCTTTGTACCATTGGAATTCTGGAGTAGGGTAACCATTTGCTATACAACTAAGGGTAACTTGATTCAATGTCTTCCTTCTGGTCAGATCAAATACCACAGGCACTGGTTGCCGAATAAAGTAAGGCCCACGCGGAATTCTAGTGATATCATTTACAACAATTCCATACTGAAATGTTCTGTCTTCCACATCCAATAAATTCACCTAGCAAGAAGGATATTTATTAATACAAGAAAATTTAGAAATAATTTTTTGTATAAATACCTGATTGACAGGAATTTCACAGATATAAAGCAATGGGTCTTTTCCATCCACACGCAAAAGACCCCACTGTCTAGCTGAGAGTGAATAACCATAAGATAAGAAGTCCTTTTCAAAGACAGTTTCTTGATTAGGTAAGAAGGCTGTATCAAGATTCATCATGGTAGTGCCATCTCCATCGTTGATCCATACACCTGGGCTTTGTTGTCTTCCACTGATGTACCAAATTCTATGGCTGGGGTCATTCTTGTTGAGGTATGTTGTGATAAAACTATGTTCTTCAAGTGTGTTTACACTGGTTAAGTCAGAGTTGAAAGCTCTGCAGTACTGCCTAGCTTCATCTCTAGTTTTGATTGGGCTTCGAATGAATTTGTAACATGACGTGGCGTAGTGCACCCAAGATTTTGGACAGATTGCATCAGGATCATAAGTTTCACTTTTGACATTAGTTTGTCCAAATAAACTGTTGGGCGACGTTAAAAGTTGTGCATTTGATTCCCAAACAAGGAATGTGAAGAGTAACAACGTGACAGGATTCATTGCAGCTATCACTGTTTGAAAAAAAATAATTATGAATTAAAACGATGGCGTTGAATTCAATGAGATTAAATGACTTACCTTTAACCAGAGAAGTTCGAAAACGAAATAAAAAGTAAAACGTTACTTTAAAAATTCATAGTGACAACTGCAAGTTGCCCAACAGGTAAACCAGGTAAACCAAACAACAAACTGCCAAAGCCAACACCCAAAGAAAAAGCTTAGCAGGTGTAGGCGAAGAAGCACATTTCAACCAATTGCAGGTAAGACGCGATGGTTGCCAAATCGCCAAAATAACATCCGTCGTATTCGATGACCGATGATTTAAATTTTTTATTTTATTCATACAATTCTGCAAACCATTTATTCCGTTCGGAGTTGTACAAATAAATTTTGTGTGATTCAAAGTAAATATCAGATTGTGTTGAACTTGAACTTCGATATGAAAATTGAGTTACGGGGAATGGGATACCAAAACTGAAGCTGTCCACTTTGCTTCCGGTCTATACCCGGTGATTTTCTTGAGCTTTAAAAATTCACACAATTACAAAATACATCTGTATTATTTTCACCAGTTAACACGAGTGCAAGTTTCCAGGAACATATGGTGAAATGTTAAAGAGGATCAATGTATGAACGTTTTTGGAAACAAGTATTTTTAGGTAGATCAATTAATTGATCGTCAGTATTAACAAAATTTAACTGAATCACTTGTCAACTATGATCTTGTGAATGCTACGCATATGACTCTGTAAATGAATTTTCTGGCGAAATGACCGGGAACAGAGGTCACATTTAAAAGGTTTCGTTCCCGAATGGATCCTAAAATGGGCAGCTAAATTGCTAGGTGTCGGGAACATTTTACGGCAGACTTGACAGCTGTAACGTTCTTTATGATTACGCTTAGAACTCATGCTGTTTGCACGCATGTTTTCATTCGGCCTTTTTGTCTTCACTGTATGCTTAGAACTACTGCAGTTACCATTTTTACTAGTGCTTAAGCTTAAGTTGGTTGACAAAATATCTTCATCCTCATCCTCTTCTTCGTCCTCATCGCAACGTAGACCAACGGAATTCCTACTAAAATTAGGGTCGTTGTTACTCAGTCCGCCATGCGAATTAGAGAAACCTTGAAGGCGTTGAATTTCAACCACAGCTTCTGCGCTGTGTTTCCCACTAAAATTCCATGTTTTTTTCTCAAGAGTTGTCGAACTGTGAACTGTTGGAGCTCGTTCAGTTGAGGCCAAGGCGTTCGTTACTATGGAGTAACTTTGCTGTATACGAGACTCTTGAAAAACGGCCTCCATCCGGATGTCTGTAACTCCTGATGATCCGCTGATGGCTTGATGTGTGTTTGCGTCCCTACCTACAATCATTTCTGAATAGAAAAACAGTCAGTAAATATCATAAACAGAATAAAAATTCCTCAAGAGTATTGACAAGCAAGCTCCACAATTAAATCCTTAGAGTAGAACCCCGCTAAAAAAGGCACCCCGCAAAGGGATGAGATTATAAGAGAACCCCCCAAAATTGTTGTGACGTCAACTGAATCAGTCTTGACGTCACATCAAAAGAAAAAATGGAGCCAATTGGGCATCAATCAAGTCTAGACGGAAATACAATAATAAATACCCTGCTTGTTGTCATTAGTTTTTGGCCGCTTTGGCCTTCCAGTCGAATCATCCGAGGTCCCGGGCGTCTCTGTTGCTGCACGTTTCCTTTTGGCATTTCGATTTTCTTTTACAATTGATTACACAATTACACGAGGTTATTAGATCTTATATAATAGCAAAAGAGACGTTTGAATCTAAACGGATGTACATACCTGTTCCGGCGGAATTGAAAGTGGTCCACGCCAAAAATGCGCCGTTCATGGCAACATTAGTCAATTGCTCTTCCAATACGCTTCCGTTGAGCCCAATCACGCCGAGCCCAGCGCTGACACCAAGGCTGACGCCAAGGCATCCATCGCCCAACACGTTGATGCCTGCCGCAAGCCAAGAAAGGGATTTTCTGGGAGTCTTGATTACCCGGGCGATACCGTGCAACTGTGGCTCTCCATTGGCGTAAAAGGTAAGATCGGCAGCAGCGCCAGCAGCGGTTGCTGCGGCTACAGCTCCGGCAGGACCTGCCAACGCACCGGCGACTCCTGCTCCCAAGACGACTGTAGTGCGTGTGGCTGACCGAACGGCTGCGTCACCTCTTTCCGTGTCACCGCACGCATAGTGGACCATTCCCTTGATGTGGCCAACTATTGGTACGGAGTTGACCACTTGGTTGACCACGTCGCCCAACAAGCCCATGCTTCTAATATCCAAGTCACTTGAAAATAAAGAGAAGAGTAAGTAGGTGATGGAGCTGACGAGATCGGTAGCGATACTAAAGTGGGAACAATTGCAGAGCAATTATAGACACAACGTTTAGCTAAATAGCGATGATTAGCCAACGTCGGGTTTACGGAACAAGGCATCGCAATCCTAGAGCAATATCATTTTTCAAAAGAAAATTGGGTCGTTAGCGTACTGTATAAGCAGTCCTTTTTTTGGCTCAAGCAACGGTTCGCTGAATTTACCCCCCCCCCCCCCCCCCCCCCCCCGACGTCATCCCATTTTCGTTTCGTTCATATCAATGTGTGCACCTTATAGGGCGGGGCAGTTAGGTAATTTTACAATCATTCTTTAGTCTCAGCCGTATTGGTTTTAATTGGAAATGCATTCAATCGGCATCGAACTTGAAATTCTAATTAAAATCAAACAAACACTAAGAGTCGAATTTGTTTGCGCCAAAGGACTCCAGAGACATTACGTTGAAGTCGTCAAGGACACGACTCTGATTTTTTTTTCCTTCCCCTACTTGACTTTTGCGAGATTCAGTTAGCCCTGTATTAACACCTCCCAGTTGCTGGTAATATTTTGATGGTGACTTCTTCGAAATCAGTGTCACTCTTCGACCAGATGCTGACAATGTTGAACATTTCCCAACAAATCGTAGACCTGAATTCCTGGCAATGCAGCGACGTATTTTATTCATACAATTCTGCAAACCATTTCGTCCGTTCGGAGTTGTAAATCAATTTATTGATCGTCAGTTTTAACAAAATTTAACTGAATCACTTGTCAACTATGAACTTGTGACTGCTACGCATACTGTATGTTTCTGTAAATGAATTTTCTGGCGAAATGACCGGGAACAGAGGTCACATTTAAAAGGTTTCGTTCCCGAATGGATCCTAAAATGGGCAGCAAAATTGCTAGGTGTCGGGAACATTTTACGGCAGACTTGACAGCTGTAACGTTCTTTACGATTACGCTTAGAACTCTTGCTGTTTGCACGCATGCTTCCATTCGGCCTTTTTGTCTTCACTGCATGCTTAGAACTAATGCAGTTACCATTTTTACTAGTACTTAAGTTGGTTGACAAAATATCTTCATCCTCATCCTCTTCTTCGTCCTCATCGCAAGTCGCAACGTAGACCAACAGAAAAATTCCTATTAAAATTCGGATCGTTGTTTCTCAGTTGGCCATGCGAATTAGAGAAACCTTGAAGTCTTTGAATTTCAGCCACAGCTGCTGCCCTGGGTTTCCTACTTAAATTCCATGTTTTGTTCTCAAGAGTTGACGAACTGTGAACTGTTGGAGCTCGTTCAGATGAGGCCAAGGCGTTCGTTACACCCAAATGAGAAGGTAAAACTATAGTGTAACTTTTCTGAACGAAACTCTCTTGAAGAATGGTCCCCGGATATGTGCGCCTCGGATCCGCACTTATTCCCGTTCCTATGTCCGGTAGAAGCATTTTGTCCGCAAGATTCATCCGCTTGTCTGTAACTCCTGATGATCCACTGTTGGCTTGATGTGAGTACTCGTCCCTACCTACAATCATTTCTGAAAAGAAAAACAGAGTCTCATTTTCTGCAGAATTTGCCTCCGCCGTCGTTAGTTGACGCTGTAATCTTATTTTAAATTCGAATTAAGGACTCCTAAGACATTACATTGAAGTTGTCAAGGACATGAATCTGATTTTTTTGCCTTCCCCTACTTGACTTTGCGAGATTCAGTTAGCCCTGTATTTACCAAGTATAAACACCTCCCAGTTGCTGGCAATACCTTTGATGGTGACTTATGCAGCGACGTATCGCCGACATTTGATGATTCAAGTGATCAGTCATCCGGTCCCGCAGCAGTTCAAGTCGTTTCTCCCGCGTACAATTAAAACTGTCAATCACATTACTGGTCTCGCAGTTTCCGGTCCATCCGCGTTTCGATTCCAGTTTATGGGTTGGATGTTACAGGAAGAGTTTAGCAGGCGTATTGCTTTGAATTTTGAATGCATTAAATCGGCAATTGACTCTGAATCGGAATAAAAAGAAGAAACGTTTAGATTGAGTCGGATTATTTGTTTGCCAAGCAAACGGATTAAGGATCACATATCAAGGCATTAAGAAATGAAGTGGGCCCGACTCTAATGATTAGATCTTTTACTTTCTCTTTATAACGAACAAAAAAAAATTATGGTACTTCATGAACTTATTCTTTTACCTTCTCGGGACAATCAAAATTGTCAATCACGCCTCTAGTTTCCCCTCACTCTGCGCGTTAATAATTCGAATTAAGTTAGAATTTCATATCGCAAAAATAACCCGCCGGTTGTTGGTCACAATAACATTGAACTTAATATTCTCAACGGACTTTTAGAGAATGCAGCAAAGGCGTGTGCTTGATAAACCCATTAGCTCACCCGACCCTGATGCACCGTGCCAAGAAATCCCAAACAAAAATAACTTGACATTTGAAAAAAAAGTGGCGCCACTCAATTGTAGGCTATATCTGTCACATGGCTGTAGTGTAGAGACGGTCAATCAAACCCAAAAATATTTAGCGCATATTTCAAACTCGCACGTTTCTTCAAAAAGGTAGGCAAAAAGCACGAGCTTTGCGGTCCTCTCGTTAAGCGCCACCGTAAAAATCCCGTTTTTGATTATTTATGATCTCAAAATTCTATACCATATCAAGTCAATAAGATCATAACGGATATGCGCATTGAGCTTTACAAGCAAGGATAGTTTAGCCCATTTAAAAATTGGTCAAACAACGAAAGGAAAAAGGGTGAATGGATCATTAGGGTCACGGTGGCTCAGCATTTGCAAGCAGTGGACTGTTTGCTGGGCAGTTTGATCATTTGCATGGCAATTATGTTGAGAAATCGTGCTATTGCTTGCGAAGGACGAACCACAAAAAAATAAATTGAAAAGCATGTTTACTTACCAGTTACCACTGTCAGTTCCTTCACGACTGTAAGTTTTACGTCATTTAAGTCCAGTAGACACCGCACACTGATTCATGATTGTAGATTAATGACCTTACTGCTCAATAGGTGCTGTTTCGGCCAAAATTAGAGAATCAAATTTCTTTCATCTACTTGCTATTTGCTACGCAATTCTCACAAAATCAATAATAGATAGGTTTACTACTCTAAGTTTGGTATAGCTATAGCTACGTAACTTAGATTTAAAATATTTGTGTTGCAATGATGCAACTCAACTACCAGCTGCCAACAATGGACAGGAAACTCCTATAGTTACTTTATTGCCATCACTTCACAGTTCACATGCCCGTAGTACACTGATAAAATATTTTCTTGGGGAACAATATTTTGTTTAACATTAAAGTATGGTCTAACAGGATCATGTTAGACCATGATTAAAGATTCAGGGATTTAGTCTCGATAGGTTGATGAATTGTAACGTCAATTACTTTTGAAAAATCTCGGTGATCTATTACTAGGCAATTTAGTGTATCCTACAAAGTAACTGGAATTTTTCACTGCTTCTTTTTTCAAAAGACGCGTGAAAATACATTCTTCCTTCTTAGCCATAAAGTAGGCTTACGTGAGAACTCCGGGTAAAACATGCAGTAATGCGTGCAAAAGTGGAAGTAGAAATAACAACTCACCAATACCGATAATTCTTTTTTTTTACGTCGAAATATACAGTGACGCTAACTATCTAATTCGAGACTACACAGAAGCTAAAACTTCGCTCCTCAAAGCGATTCGTCTTAACAGCATTCTACCATTAAATTTAATACGTTGTTGAGTATGCTATGAAATAAAAAAAATGCTTTAAAAAATGAAACAAAAATTTGTTAGATGTTAAAACCTAATCGCAAAGTCAAAAACCAAGAAAACGAGCCCTCAGCTCCCGTGCCAATAACGTCCGTTCCCGTCTAGTGCCTTTGAGAACCGCGCGGTTCTCCGTTGCCCGACGTGATAGGTAAGGCAGCACATCAAATAGCGAACCATACGGCACGGAATTATACACAATGTATCCTTCAGAAGCTGTCAATTACAAGAAAAACGATATCGTGAAAATTTAATTAATGTCGTAATGATTAGCTATAACAATATACCTAGTTTCACGGTGATATTGGAGGCCATTCCGTAAATTTGACCAAAAACGACAGTGTTGTCTGTGGGTAGAATACCCAACGATCCCATTTTCGACAGCGCTTTTAATACAGATGTTTCATTATGACTAGCAACGATCACATTACAACGTTGTCCTCCAAGGGCGGCAACTTGTTCCACCATATGCTGCACCACCCTGGATTCATTTTACAAAATAACAGTCATGCTGGCATTTCCTTAATCTCAACTATACTTCAAATATACCTATCGTAAACGGCGGAAGTCGCTTCATAGGATGGGTTTGTCGGGTCAGGATAGTTTCCTTCAGCACTTAAAAGGCGCTCGCGTTCCAGGTACGCACCTCTTACGATTTTAGCTCCAAATCCAACTCCCATTCGCCGGGCAACATCAAATTCGCCACAGATCTTGTCAAAGGCGTCCTGATCCAGAATTCAGTTAGTTTATTTCAACTTTGTATAACTAAAAAAGGGCAATCAGTTTTACCTTCAAATAGCACTGATAGGTATTCCAAACCACAGGTCTTGTTTGATTAAAAGCGCCAGCCATGGATAAAGCGGCGATTGAGATGGCTTGGTTCAGATAAGTAAACTCACCGTCAACAAGTAAACGTAGTTGAAGTCCGGATGCAAATGCGCCGACGCTTTTTAACCGTTCAAGGCCCATTTCCAATTCAATGTTTTCTTGCTTATTGAGATACGAGACGGGAGTGAATGATCCGCCCAACATATAATTTGCCCATGACGATATCGTGCAAAATTGATCTTCCTTATCCCGATTGCGTTCCGCTATTTTCAGCTTTATTTTAGAAAGAAAAAGTAATCGATGCAAGTTAAAACGGAAAATAAAATTATTATTGGGAACATTTACCAACAAGTCGGCACTGATTAATGCGGTGATTTTCGTTTGGAGACAAGAAAGGGGACCTCCATGCTGATAAGCTATTTCGGCTAACTTCAGTGTAACTTCCACATTATCATTGTAGCGACTGGAAAATGTAATTACAATAAATAGAGAAAAATAAACCTTTTTAAAAAAATAAACTAGTTGATTTACTTTTGATCACTTTTTTGTCCGATATCTTCTTCTAGTGAAGGAAGAATCATTAGTTTGATACCAAGCTGTTTTAACTTGTTTGCCGTTTCTTTCAGCGACTGTGGATCATCTCCAGCAACAAATTGATCGTATAGGGTTGGACGAAGGATCTTTTCTAACAATCCTCGCCCAAAGACTCGTTTACTGGTTTCAAGTACCTAGAGGTGAAAATTAAAAAAAAATAAACTTTCGAAAGGAACAAAAAATTCAAATTATAAATTTTACCTTTAAGCTGTTTTGCAATAGAAAATCGAGAGAGCATAACTTGAGAACGATCCAGGCTCTTAGAATTTCAGCGCGGCTCAAATGGGCATAGGCAGTGCGATGGTCAGCGAACGAAATTTCCTTTTCTTGATTACTCGTCAATGTACTGCTGAACCTGTAAAATACTCCACGATTTCGCACCAATCGAGGAAGACGCAATAGGGAGGACATACAAACCATTCTGTATCCAAGAATGCTCACAGAAAACTGACACTCTCCCTCTCAATACAGTCTATTAATCCTATCTCCTATAAAAGTCTAATTTCTAATCGCTGTGAGAGGTGCGAGTGCTATTTGGTAATCAAACAAAAACAAAAACAACATTCAGAATTAAGTAAAAATACCTTCCCTTCTCGTTTCCCATGTCGCAGTTAAAATACAATGGATGATGAGTCGTGATCGTGCATAAATCGAAATCGCGTTTTAAAACAAAGCAATTTACAATTTCGATTGGATTTATTCTACCAAGGAATTACAGGCAAAAGAGGTACGTAGAATCCTGATTGAATGTTTCAAAATGGCAACAACTATGGCAACTTAAAAGAACGAGAAAATTTTTTCAAACCTCACAACTCCTTAATTTAAAAAAAGTTCCGAAATGCTAAAGGAGAAAGAAGAATTAAGAATTGAAAATTTGTGGTTACATCAATAACATTGGAATTGAAATTGGAATTTTAAAAAAGGCATTCGTGAATAGAAAAGGAAAGTCTTACGACCTAAGGAGACCATATTGAGGCATTTAAAGATGATCCTTTCCGGGGCAGAGTTGATAGCGCTGAGATGATTCGAGGGAGGCTAGCAGCTTGGCAAAGGGTGGATACCGCTGAAGAGTGTCACCGTCACCGATGACAATCAATTTGTGCTTTGCTCGTGTCAGAGCCACCGTCAAACGTCTAATATCATGCAGAATAGTTTGAGCGCCTTCCTTGATCATCGAGTCGGCGTCAGATTCACTCTTGGTGCAGCTGTAAATAATGGCTTCTTTATCACGACCTTGGTACTGGTCGACCGTGTTGATTTCCAGCTCAGGCGTCTCGATGGCCATCTTTCTCAAATGTTGCACCTGCGACTGGTAAGGTGCGATGATGCCGACTTGATCGTACGACAAGCCGCTGCCGTGTAATGCTTGCACAATCAGCATGGCCAAGTTGGCTTCCAGATGGTTGACGGGCGACTTGTTACTTTCATCGCTTTCGTTGCCCGAACGATTAGCTTTGATGGCTCCCAGTAAGCTCGTGTCGAGGAAGACAACGGCATGAAGCAACCCCGGTTTAATGACCGAGAGAAGCCACGGCCGGTCAGCATATTTTTCTTGAATGGAAGTAAGGGAAGGCAACTGGAGCGTGGCCTGTTCGATTTCTTCACTGCCGCACTCCAACTCGCCTCCGTACGTCAATTTATTGGCCAAAACATTGACCGGGCCGCACATCCTGTATTGGAGTTTGAGAGTCACGGAGGCACTGGGCGTCACCCGACTTAGCCGCACGAAAAGCGATTCATCCATGCCCAACGATCTGTGAAATAAGTGATAGATTTAGATTCAGTCATAAAAACGAAATAAAACAATTCCTTCCCGAGACTTATTTCATCCGACAACTCTTACTAAATATTAAATGAGTAGCCGGCAAAGAGATTTATTAAAGCTGAAAGGAGACGCGATGTTGCAAAGTTCCGTGAAGAACATGTGCGGGAGAAAAAAATCATCACGACTTTGGGCGTCTACCATGAGATCAGACGTTATTCCGAGCTTAGGGGTCACGCACTCGACCGCCAAATAGAGTCTGCTGTTTTTTTCCCACATTTAGAGCGACAGTAAGACTTTAACACAATCAAACTAATAAGACAATTCGTCGGTAGGAGAATGTTCAAGGGCAAAAAACCATTATATTCGTGATCCGGAAGCATGGGAAGATACCAGAGTGGAAAATAAGCCAGTTTGAAGAATGGGAAAAACCAACTGGCAAAATTATTGTTAGAGTCAATGAGCTAAGTAACAGCTGCATGTGCGGATCTCTGCCATGACTCACTCCGGTCGTTCGGTCTTCAAGGGCGCGGTCGAGTTTTAGTCCATAAATTTTTAAAAACAAATTCCTTAGTCGTGATGTCAAAGGTAGTGCATGGAGTAGGTAGTGCATGCAATACATTTCGTGATGGAGTAAAAATTAAAAGTAAATCCCCAAGTAACGAATACCTTAAACGCTTACAAGGCAACCAGTTCAATAATTTACCAAAAATATATGAATTGTGGTAAATCCTATCTGTAATCCGCAACTGAATAATCAACAAGCGAAAGAGTACGATCACGACGATTCAAATAACAAAAATCCCCCCTAAAAATAAAAATGGATAGCAAAAGATTAATAATAGCGATTCCTAAGCCCTAGATCCGGAACCCGACAGTGAGGTAAATTCCCATTAACCGAAAGAATTCAAGGTTACGCCAAGAAAGGCGTGAACAACAAACTGAAGACCCAGCGATGCGCAAAGAACTGTAGCACAATAGTCTCGTCCCTCAATCGAGTCCGAAGGTAGAGGCGGAGTTTTCAAGATTTGAATTTGTTTTGTGGTGATTTCCTTTTCTTTTAAAGAGAAAAGGGAGGACAGGGATCGAGTGAGTTCAACCAACGCGCAAGTATAAAAAGGGCGTGAAGCGGATGAAATTACATTCAGTTCCACAATACATTTCTTACGCTCAACCAGTCCACTCTCTCCACAAAGATGCAGTTCTTGGTAAATTCTTGATTCACTCTAAGAGTCTCACATTTGACTATGAAATTAATAAAATTTCTTAAACAGATTTGCATTGTTTTGGCGATCGCTGCCGCTCAAGCTGTTCCTAGCCCAACGTACGTACAGTACGGACCTGTTCCAGTGGCCACTCAGGGTAAATACCATGCTCAAGACGAGCTGGGTCAGTATTCTTTTGGCTATCACGAACCTAACCAAGTGCGGAGTGAGACCAAGGACGCATTTGGCATCGTTCGCGGATCATACACGTAAGCAAATAAATGTTATTCGTAAAGGGGAAAAAAAAAATCTTAATGTTGACGGTACAATGCAGTTACTCTAATCCGGACGGAAGCGTCGTGACTAACAACTACATCGCAGATGCGAACGGATTCCGCTCTTCCTTGGCCCCTTCTAACGGACCACTTCTGCCTCTTGTGGGAAAAGCACCCAAAGTCCCGATTAGCTACGCTCCCATCGCCAGTAAGCACAATTCTTGATTCTTTGTCGAGTTTCTCTTGAAACCGTCTATTTTTATCGCAGTTGCTGCCGCACCAATTCCGGTAGCACCTATTCATGTTGCGCCGTCCACCCCGTTGGTGAAGGGTGAGTAATTTTATATTTAAAAATCACCCCCCCCCCTCAAAAAGTACATCATGACTGAGCAATTTTTCTTCAATAAAAACAGTTGAGAAACCGACAGTAGTGAAACATGCTGGAGGCCACGTCGCTCCAGGTAAACCGCTTTTTACATTTTAAATTGTCTTTTTAACAATTAACTTATCCTATTTGAATTATGACACGCAGTTGCACCTGCTCCATTCAGCCCATACAGTTATGCCTACTCGCCTTATCCTTACCCGTCGTACCACTATGCTCCTTATGCTGCTCCTTACGGCTCCGTGGTAGTACGATCTTGGTAGAACGGACCAAAATCTGCCGTAACCAGCATTTCAACCATCACGAACACTTGAATTCCATTAAATTCCCCCTCAAATCATTGCATTCCTACCAGCGTTGACTGAAATCTCGAGTTACCGAGATCGAGAAATACACGTTTTCCATTGAGGAAATTGATTTTAATGCTTAATTTTAGAGAGTAAATAAAAATAATTACTTGGCTGATCGACTTTGGACGACTGGTGGGAGTTGAAGAGGATCGCCAACAAGAACAAATCTTTTGGCTGCAGTAAGTGGTCCGATGACAGCCAGCTGTAAGGCTTGAGCTGCTTCGTCGACAATGCACAAATCGAATCTGCGACGAATTAAAGCTGGATGGCCGACACTTAGGCAAGTTGCAGCTACCACTGGCACGCTGTAATTTTAAACACATAGCAGATTAAAAATTTTGATTAAGAAAAAATAACTCAGTCGATTTACCTGTAAACATTTTCTAACTCTTCCACTGTGTGACAAGTTTGGGTTTTGACTTCGGCACTGTAGGGCAATATGGAAGGGTGGGTGCGATGCTCGCGGCCGATCCGAACAAACTCCACATCATTAAATTGGCAGAGCTTGAGCAAGACGTTGTCGACGGCCGAGTGAGTGTAGCTCGTCAGGAGTACGGACTGTTTAAGCAGGACGGCCAGTCGTATCAAAGCCACAATGAGAGAAGTCTTTCCAGTGCCGGGTAGACCGTTGATAAGGCAATAATCTTCGCAAGTCAGAGCTTTTAGCACAGCTCTTCTCTGGAATCCATTCAAGGGTTTCAAAACGGGCCAGAAAACTTCAAGCAAACTTTTCGGCAAGCCGGCTTTAAAAACAGGAACTTTTTTATCAATGATTAACTCCCGCAGCCGGACGGCATTTGCATTGTTTGCCATCAGTCGACTGAGGTTCGAATATAAGAGCGTTTGGCCGCCTTGATACTCAAGTTTATCCAAGTGGAGGACCTAAACAATGCAAAAGAAAATATTAGCTGTTGCCATTTTTCCAGTGTGACACGATTCAATAAGCACCTCGAAATTTCGATCCCAATTGTGAACATTCCGGTCGGTAGAGACAGTAATAGAACTGGGACTGATGTCAACTAGACAGCCAGTGGCAACGGCCACTTCTTTATCAGTACTGAGCACCACGCTGTCACCTCGTAGCAGTAATGTGTTAATAGGTAGATGACTGCGATTAACCGGAATAAGCTGGATTGTATATTGATTGAAATCTGAGGTAGGATTTTGCGACGCAAGGCAATCTTGAACCTTGAGAAGACATCACAAATGTTTATAACGGAAAAGTGAAAAAAAAAAATAAGAGAAAGAGGAATACCTTAAGAAAACTGATGCAATTTCCCTGAGCTTCTCTATCAACTGGATCTATGCACCAAATATCGCTGATGGAACGAGAACGATGCTGGGATTCTTCAGATTCAAGTCGCAGCATTTTCGACCAATGTAAAAAGTAGTCCTGATATGCAGAACTTAAATGAGCAACCGACTCGAGAGGTAAGGGCGTCGAAGACATGCTTTCATTGTCGGCATCTTCAGCAATCTTTTCGGGAAATATTTATTTTAGTATTGACAAGACATTTTCTACAACAGAATTAAAGATCTTACCTGATAGACGGTGCATTCAACCCGTAATGGACATGAAGCACACATATTCACGCGATCAATTCGTGAAGGAAGTTGACCCTCGGAGATTTCTCCGTTTTCCGAGATCGAGGTAGGCGATGTTAAGTACTTGACCATTTCGTTTCTCAACTGAACGAGACCCTGTTTCTCGCTATGGCCGGCAGGTACGTGTTGGATGGCACCGTCTTTGAGGTAAAGTAATAAACCACCTGGATTTTCATCTGTTGCTTTTTTAACACCGGTCTGCTGGTTCATCATCATTGAATAAAGAGTAACTTGTCCTTTGTGCTCCGCGGAGAAGGACGAACGCCCAGTCTTTAACTCTAAAGGCATCTTGACTCGTCCAAGCTTTTTATCGTTAACCTATTTAAAATTTTAAAATAATTTTGTTAAGAATAAACTTTTTTTAAAAATAGAAATAGGTTTACAACCTTCAGAGTAAAATCCACCTTTCCCTTAACGCCAAGCCATGGAGACCACATATTCTCTTCTATATCACAGACGGAATCGATTTGACCGTCCCACATAGTCGGGGAATTTCCAAACTTCCCGCTTTTTCCGACAACCTGTTGCCTGTTGTCTCTTTTGCTTACTTCGCAGGGTCGAGTTGCATTGATGTACTTATCGATGAAATTTTTGATCATAGGAATGTATTCGGAAACACTGTTTTTCAGATGACTCTTAGGTATATTCGCCCCATATAGATCGTGAATAGTCGAAGGGTCGCTAAGTAATTTGTCAGCTATTTTATTTAGTGAAGAGGTGTCATAAGTTTTTTCTATTAATGCCTAATGCAAATAAAGGCATAAATTCAATATTGATGACACAGTATTAATTTAATAATAAAAAATTGCATACTTTTTGTAAAAGGCGATGGACTATAGTTCCATTGAGCATAACCTGATTTGTAGGCTCAATTCCACGAAATCTTTCAGAAAGCACTGCTTTGCGTTGACAAAAGAGTGAAGAGACAACTGAAGTTCCAGACACTAACAGGTCTGGTTTGACAACGATGAGACCACTTTGTCTATCAACAATAGCCAAGTCATAGTTTTCAAAGTTTTCATCAAATGATTCATACCAATCTGCATGTATATGGACATCATCACCCACTTTGATAGCAGTGTCTAGCCTGAATGAAAACAGACAAAAATTAGAAATTACTCCCATCAGCTAAACCTATCAATTTGATCATTACCAAAAGTCTCTTAGCATGCAAATTTTCTTCGTTTTGTATGTCTCGTCTAATGGGGAAACAACAAGACGCAGTTCATTACCATTTTCAGTCTTGTCGCACTCTAAGACTTTGTGTCTACCAAGACCATAAATATCTTTTTTCGTTGGTTTCTTCATTATTAATTACAACACGAACGCATACAGGACCTAATTTTGTATCTAGTTATGGAATAATAATAATCTATAGTTTTATTTTACACTTTTGACTTGGATCGAGTAAGTTGCAGAAGTAGTCATGCGGGATTCACGACTGCACGTGAGTTCAATTCGCGCCAAATCACAAATGTTTTGTCAGAAAGCGGCAGACAATTTAGTTACCTACACACCCGCAAAATACTAAGTGCGCCATCTGAGAAACCTTTAAACCAATAATATTTTGGCGTATCCACTTCCGACCTGCAGGTGGCGTTAAAAATCGTGAAAAAAACAACAAAAATTCACCATTCACCATTACTAGATAAACTGATGCAAGTTTTTCAAGACTGAACTAGTGCGTGTCACGTAAAAGACTCAAACTAAATAAAATTAGCTGACGTATAAGTTTATCTGTGCCAAAGTATTTCGTAACACGATTTAATCTATAAAACTTGTGACTTTGGCCTGTTTTCGGCATTTACACAGTTTACTTGTTTGTATATGTTTATGATCATCTGACCCTTAACGGAAAAGTTGAAGTACCGAGTTATCTACTGCAAGATTCGCCGAATAGGAATATCAATTGAGGGGAATGAAAAGTTTTGGTGCATGAGTGTGATTTATATGCAAAAAGAGGTAATTCAATATTTGTTTTTCAAATGGGATGAATTCTTAACTGACCTACAAATTTCTAGGCTGACGCAGTTTGAAAACATGGGAAGTAGACCACCACCTCCTAGTCCTCCATTTCAAATCACATTTGGGAGGTAGTATGTTTACTTCCTGATTCCTTAACTTTGCCTTACATGTTTTATGATTTAGTCCTTCCTGGAGATTTCAAATACAACAAGGCAATAATCAGCAAATAGTTCTCTCACAATGGCTGCAAGGTCAGCGATCACAGCAAGGACGTCAAGGAGAAAGTCTAACAGAACCTCCTGGTCAAGGACAACCAGTCAACAGTATTGAAACTACTGTAGACATATCTGGTTCAGATAATCCAGTTTCAAACCAATCACCTTCAAATGAACAGACTATTCCTTCCACCCCGCCTACAACTCAGGCCACCCCCAATGTATCAACTAATCCATTCTCAGCAATCAACCAATTTTTGGAACAGAATCCAGAAATGTATGGTGTTCTGCAGACACTTCTAGCTTACATTCCTTTTTTAATCCTAATTTTATTTAAGGAAATTTACAAACATACTTCAGGTAAATAGAACAATTTTTATTATATAACTGTGCTCACATGTATATTAATTAATCTTGTCATTTTTCTTAGATATACTTGTTATTCTGGCTTTGGTCGTGACTTTTATCCATGCTGATAGAACTGTACAGAGGGAAGTTTCTAAGCAAGGGAAGAGAGAATTGAAACCTTTAGGAATCATAGCTCTAAATATTGTTGCGTGCGTGTTACTTGTGCACTTTTTGTGCGGCGACAATGAATTATACCACAGGTTTGTCTAAAAAAGAAATGTATGTTTGATTTCATAATAATACCAATTTATTTGTTTATGTTTATGTTAGTCTTTTGGTTTTCATGCCTAACTCCGCTCCAATAACACTAGCCAATTTATTTTGGGCCGTGACGACAACCGACCATATTTTGAAACTAGCTACTGTTCTTTTCAAAGGCATTCTTACCGCCATTCCAATTGCCGTGTTTCCTATCTCTCGACGGGTGAGAAAACTAAATTTTTTAATGTTTTATTGTTGCTGAACGATTTTCTTTATTGTTTCCAGGGAAAATGCTTCGCTTTCATCGAAAGATCTTCTCACCTCTACCGAGCCCTAGCAGCAGTACCACCATGGATTCACTACCTTCTTAACAGTCAGTCGAGTGAAAGTTCAAGCATTTTCTTCTATGATACGCTCGTTGGAGTCTGTTTGTGTGGGATATATTTAACCTGTAAAGCTTATAGAGCTATCAAGCTCGTCAGAAAATGGAAGCTTTCAGTTTCAAAACTGCTTCAAAGCACGGTAAGATCGAACCATCGTCATTTCACTCATTATTGGAATGTAATATTTTTTCTTTTTCTTAATAATTCAGCGCTATGGGGCTCATCCTTCCAATGAACAACTTCAGAACGCAGGCCCTATGTGTCCCATCTGTCACGATGGATACAGGAAACCAATCTTTCTTTCATGTAAACACATCTTCTGCGAAGACTGCTTGTCCATGTGGTTGGATCGAGAAAGAACATGCCCAATGTGTCGTTCAACGGTAGCCGAAGATCCCAAATGGAAAGACGGCAGTACCTCATATCTTGTCCAACTTTTCTGAGTTACTTACATGGTTGTTCATTCACCTTAACACCGATGCCTCATATTATATATTCAAAATTTCAAATGTATTAAAAGGTTGCGACTTTTGTGATCCTAACGTTGGGCGAATCGTACAAGTCTGAAATCTGTTCTTGTGTAATGTAAAAACAAAGAAAGAGGATGTTGTTGTTGCTTGGTTTTTACACAATATATTTTTTTCCACTGAAAGAGCGAATAATATGGCATCAGAGAGATAAAGAGTCGCTAAAGTGATATACTTAAAATGCTATTTTGCTTGCTATGCTATGCTAAACCTGAAAGGAAAAATAAAGTTTTGATCATAGATGTCGTTGACTTGCTTTCGTTTTCGTTGACTATTTTTGCTTTTGTTTTGCTCACGACTACGTAACAGACGACCTTTAAGAGACCCTTCAAGTTCACGTTGTTCTCGTCCATTGATTAAGGTTGGATAGATAAATTGTAAAAATTAGTTCGTTTTGTAAGTTGTGATGGCGAGAGACGAAACAGACGACACTCTCCCTTCACAAGATGTGGCGAAAGAATTTTACGCCAAGTACGAGCCCAAGGAGATACTTGGAAGGTGCGTCCATGCATGTCCACATTTTACCCCCATTGATACATTTTAAACATTGTCATACATTTTTTATTTTAGAGGTGTGAGTTCCACTGTGAGGAGGTGTGTGGAAAAAGAAACTGGGCGCGAATATGCGTGCAAAATCATGGACATTAATGGTGATCCTTCTGAAATAGAAGGACCTGCCATGAGAGAAGCTACTCTAAGAGAGATTGCTATTTTACGCAGAGTAGCTGGACATCCTTATATCAGTAAGAATTTTTGGGAAATGTTATAGACAAACAAAAAAATAATTTAATTGTTTCTTTTTTTAGTTGAACTGCATGATGTTTTTGAATCTGAGACATTCATATTTCTTGTTTTCGAGTTGTGTAGAAATGGGGAACTTTTTGATTACCTTACTAGTGTTGTTACCCTCTCTGAGAAGAAAACCAAGTATGTAATATCATACAGTTCAAATTATGGTTGCTTTTATATAAACATTTTTAAAGGTACATTATGAAGCAGTTATTTGAAGCCCTGCAACATGTTCATAGACTGAATATTGCCCATCGTGATCTTAAGCCAGAAAACATTCTTCTGGATGACAGCTTGAATGTCAAATTGACAGATTTTGGATTTGCAAGAATATTGAATCCTGGGGAAAAGTTGTATGGTAAATATATTACTTAAGTGGATTGAGTTATTTGCCATCATTTTAATTACAAAACCAACACTTTTTAGAGTTGGTTGGAACACCTGGGTATCTTGCACCTGAACTACTCAAATCAAACATGTTTGAGGGGCTTGATGGCTATGGCAAGGAAGTTGATATGTGAGGCTTTATTTTAAAAATCTTAAGTATTGTAATCAAACTAATCATGTGAACTTTAAATCTCTAGATGGGCTTGTGGAGTAATCATGTTCACCCTGTAAGTTATATCAAATGTAAGAAATCTCTTTTTCTTTGCTGATCGATGTTATTGTTGTACTACAGATTAATTGGTTGCCCCCCGTTTTGGCATCGAAAACAAATGGTGATGTTGCGCAACATTATGGAAGGCCGTTATAGCTTTACCTCGCCTGAATGGGATGACATAACAGGTAAAATTAGATTGCCAAAAGTATCTTTTTATTTTGTACTAATTTGATCTATAATGTTACAATCTAGACGCCCCCAAAGATCTCATTTCTAAGCTTCTCGTCGTTGATCCTAAGCGACGCCTCACAGTGGACGAGGCATTGAAGCACGAATTTTTCCAAGTTCTTGTAAGTAAAATATCTTTTAATATAGCTTTCTTTATATGTCGCGTAATCACTAATGTGTAAGTGCTTCTAGTGTCGATTGACCGTTATTGTCTTGGTTCCCTACCCTCGCTTTTTGTCGTAATAAGATTTTTAATTAGTCAAGTAGCACACCCAGCGAAGCTTTTCCCTAACATATCAAGTTCCCCCTTTCATCGTATTGGTATGGAGTGTAGAAGCATATTTTGTGCTTTACCGAATTGAATGGCCACTAAGCAGAATGTTCGTTTCGAACGTCATAACTCGCTATGACCGTGTGGAGTATCTAAATTAATTTATTCTTGTTGCTGCCCCTCCAAAAAAAATATCGACATGTGCTGCATTTGCTGTGGTGTTCTTTGTGGGGGATTTTGATGACAGCGACCCGATGATTTCAGCATTATTTCCTCGTCGACTGGGTTAGGAGCACCTGGAACGACCGTGAGTTCCCTACTTGTTCAGACCCCCATCTGTCTAAATTCTAAGATAATGTCTGCTTTAAATCAGAAACTACGGTTGTGTTACTTGATTTAATCTAAGATAAAATTAACGGCCCAAATCATGAATGGACGCAAAATCTCTTTCCATTTTCATTTATTGTCTAATCGATCATTTTTATTGATAGCACTATCAAGGAAGAGTATTTAACGCACGCCGGATGTTCCGCTTTGGCATTTTATGCGTTCAGTCAATGGTCCGCATCCGGCGGTTGAAATTCACGCCGGAGCCTTTGTCCATTTTGGTTGCTCGACGCGATCCATATCGTATGAAAGCTGTTCGAAAGGTAAAAAAAAAAAATCTATAACGTGGTGTCGTGTAGACAGTCGACTAATGGACTGCATGAATTCATATTTTCTCTCTTCGCCTATTTCAGGTTATTGATGCCTGCGCATTTCGAGTTTACGCGCATTGGGTCAAGAAAGGCGAAGGTCAAAATCGTGCAGCCCTATTTGAACATCACCCCAAAATTGAATTGAAGCACTTGTATTTGTCAAATCTAAACCAAAATCGATCGTAATAATCGAGATTTGACCGTTCAACTTTCCTACCAAGGATTAGCTTTGTTTTAGATAGTTTAATTGAAATCGTGTGAGAACTTTTGAATTTACCTCCGGAGATGTAGTATTGACTATGTTGTAAAGCACTCGGATTTTCATATTCCTAACTATACTCCGAATTGTTCGTCTTCACCCCACTCTTTATTGATTTTTTCTCGGCTTTCAAAGCGAATTATTTAACAGTTTTTTCTTCGTTTTCATGCGAGATGACTCGGTATGATTAGAAAAACAAAACAAACAAGGAATGCCATTTTTCCCTGCCGTGTTCACTTCCTGCCTCTTGTGTCCTATCGTGTGTGAAATTCTTATTAAATAAACTAATGCTCCCCGTAGGACATTAGTAATAAACTGCGATTGACTATTTATTTGTGGAATGGATATTCATATTCCAAAGTTTTACTCAGTGCCTAGAAAATTCTGTATAAGATAAATGGATTCGAGTTGATAATTTATTTTGTTAACGTAAATTTAATATTGGGACAACTTGTGGGTGAAATTCTCACGAACAATTATTTGTATGCAAAATATTTTAACGTCTTATGTTTAACTTTTCAGACGAGAATTCATTAAAGCTTCAAAATGTTACAAGACTATCAGTGCAGACAAGTCTTTGATATTCACCATGTATTTTTACGGACAAAGAGTGACACTTGTTTGTGGCCTTGTGGCCCAATGGATAAGGCGCTTGCCTACGGAGCAAGAGATTCCAGGTTCGATCCCTGGCAAGGTCGTGTAAAACATTTTTTGCCTTTTACATTAAAGTTTAACATTTTGTCAATATAGTTTGTCAGAACTGTAAAAATAATTAACTCATTTTAGTTTAAATACGATTTTAATTAGAAATTCGGTGACATATTGTATACACTCCTCGCTGCTCGCTCTTCGGCCTTTCACAACGAAAGCTTTGCGGAAACCATAACTTGGATATCTGAATACAAATTAAATACAAAAATTAGTTTTAAAAGTTTGTATCAACTCATAGTATTCCAAGAGGTAATGTGGCATTGTTCATAACATTTAATTGAATTATTTGAATTGATCCGCATTAACAGGAAAGCAGGAAATCTCCCAGACAAACTCTGACAGCGCATCAGGGACATCCGATCACATCACTTCGTCTCAATACGACACTTATTGCTGTAAATTCTATTTTCCGGTAGTTATTTATCAATCCGGATTCTCGTACTGAACCAATTAAATCGTTTAAATTTGATTGACAAATTTTGTAGTAATTTGAATGATTTCGAATAGCCACTGATAGATGGCGTGGGCGTATTCTTCACGCGAAAAATTGCCGAACGAGAAAGTCACAGTTCAAATAGCCACGGATAGATGGCGTTGGCGTATTCTTCACGCCATAAATTGCTGAACGAGAAAGTCACGAAGAAAAATTTACACGATAATCATGTAACCTTCAGGCTACCCAAGAACCATCTTATACGCTAGTTTCACGGAGAATTCATGAACGCCGGGATTTCATGTTCTTCCATAGTTAACCACCAAAGTGTTAAGGAAGAGACTTTCACCATTTGCCTTTAGGCTGGACATCAAGTCTCCAGAAGAATCCGGGAGAGATATATATACGTAACGCAATTTACGTGACGGTCAAGAAGCTTCAAACAAAAAAATTTGAATTATTTATGTCTAGAAGTTTTTTGTGGGGGGTTCGTTCGCTACAACACTTTTGACTTTTGACTCTTTTGATTTAAACCGATTTTTAAACGCATCTCGTGCTTGCTTGAATTTTCTACCTGGGGTTGTTGGATCGATTCACTTTATTCCAGAGGCTGGCAATCATCCCAAAATGATAGTAATTCGCAATTTTTCCAGATGAGAACCGCACGATAAAACCCTGGCGGACGACGCCCTCGGTTGCGCTTCTTCCCATATCCAGCAATCAAGGCTAAAAACTTGTTTTCTTTTAGCACAGAGTGTCTGCTGATTGTATTTTAAAAGAGACAACTTGCAGACCAGCGGAGAAGAAGTTTGCCTGGGGAATTTGTCGGTGAATTAAAATTATCTTTTTTTTTGCTTGCTTTTGGCCATCTTATTAGGAGCGAACAAATGCGACAGAATGAATTTGGGCATTCATTTTCTTCTTTCTTTTCATCTCCCATCAGATTAGTTGGGGTTTTTTTTTCACCACATGCCAACGAAAGGGAAAAAATAACGTCTGGCTGTTTTCCTAATTCGTATAACGACTATAGAAAAAAGGCAACACGACTTTTTCTCTTTTGCATATAATTTAGCAGACCATAATCCTGAAATGAAAACGTCATCTTCAAGTTCGCCCCGCAACAGATGAAAGAAAGGAGAGTTAAACCTGTAATGAAGCGCTCCTAGCTCTAAGGACGATAAATGAATGTTTTAACTTAAACGCTATATAGCTGACAACCGGAGACATATGCCTTCCAAACAATATCCAACAAAAGAAAATAAATAGCCCTGAAAAAGTTCAAATGCCAGCAGAGAAGTGACGACCTTTTGCGGTCTTGGCAAGGCTAAACAAAAAATCCAAAGGGAAAAAACAGACATCTGAGAAATAACAACTCCGGTGCTGTGCACGGTTCATCCTACAGACACAGAAAAAAAAGAAGCAAACGCATTGATATAAAGCCAGCAAACAACCTCAAAGAGGACACGGTATGCTGGTGAGACACCAAGGTATGTAATACAGCAGCAGCAGCCATAGTGCAGCAGCATTGATGTCTACAGGAGGAGACCTTTCGGACGCAAAGGTCAAGGTTCCGCCGCAGAACTTCCAGCAACCGGTTGGTGCTGCGGATGGAGATCACACGCGCGTTTTCCCTTTCGTTATACATTACGACCTAGGCAGGTATATATCTACGTGTAATGATGATAATAGAGCGAGAGAGGAAGAAGAACTTTGGCCCCCCTAGAGCCCTGTGCCATCAGCTTTACCTCCAGCAGAACCAATTTATCTTTTCTTGTGTTATAGGCGCGTTCATTTCCCTTTCGTTTTTTCCCCCTGTGAGAAGAAGAGTTGGATGATGGTGTGTGTACCTCTTAGATAACTTCTTTCTGGAAACACCTGGAGGGGCCCCCAATGAGGAGGTAAACCTGAAGAAGAAGGCGAGAGTGTGTGCTGTCGCGGGAAGATTTGAATCAGTTGCTCCTCCTTTTCGAAAATATAAAAAAAAAGGGGAGAAACATTTTTATATATACGTAAAACAAAAGCCTTCCAGCTATATTCTTCAACGTTATAACCATGAGGTAAGTTCCATTAACCTTCAGGTTTTTTTTTTCGCCGCGGAGAGCTTTTCTCTTATTCTTGCCCAAGTTCAACAGGATATGTTTTTTTTTTGTTTTATACTCTTTTATTGTTTGTTCCTTTTAGTCTTTTTCCCAAACGAAAAAAAAAAATGGCGACGATTTCCACGATAAACTAAAAAGAAACTTTTATTGAGTAGCCAAAAAACACGACCGAAAGAAAACACACGTTTCTGTTAAATTGTATATGTGTATAGATGGTGGGGGCCCAAAAGGACACAGGAAAAGAGAAATTTGTATTCCGTTGTGTGTTGTAATAGCCAAAAGGGAACAAAATGATGCGAGGAATGTGTTGTTTTTTCTTGTAAATAAAAATATAACCAGGTGAAAAAAATGTTTTTTCGATCCATCCATCATTTCTCTTGAATGTGTCATATTTGAACGCTGTTGTTGTTGTTGCGCGGGCGGTTTTATATACGATCAACACACGTAGTCGTACAAGCCATCAAGCGCGCGATTTTTTCAAAAAAACAAAACATTTTTCGTGTGGGATGAACGAACTTGAAAACGCTTATCTTTTTATATGATCTCGTATAATACAACATAGTGTGAAATTGCCGTTGTTTTATTGAACCGAATCAAATGAAATTTTCGTGTTTAGAATTTTTTCGTGCTTAAATTTGATTATATAACCTCGTCACAAAGGACAAACAAAAGTCCTGCTGTACACAAAATAGGCCTACAGATTTTTCTACGTATAACCTCACAAGGCTGCTGTAGGCGTATAATATAATAAGTATAGGCATTGTTCCCCGCTCTTCCTTGTTGTTGCTGCTGGTGTCCTGTGCTGGGTCTCACGAAACTTCTCGTCCCGAAGACGCTCGATGATAGGATGTCGACGTGACGAGGCCATCATAAACCGCCCGCAATGCCAGTAATTGTGTGTCTTGGGTTAGATTTTCTTTCATTGTATAATGATGATGATGACCCCCCACCATCGGAGCCCTTTTGTTACACTGTCTAGCGTGTCCCGGATGGTGGCAAATGTCACTGAACTTGGTTGGCTATAGTAGTATACACGTCCCCATTAAAATAAATTCGAAAAACGTTACCTGGAGATCGCACGTTGCTCAATGCCCAGTTCAAATTGATGATCGTGACTGGATTATATTATAAACATTCTTCCTCTTGTTGCTTTTTCTGGTTTATTTTTCGTCTAGATATATATAAAAAGACGAAAACAATCAGAGCCAATGGCCCGCGGATCGTTTGTCGGCAAATTACTTGCACAAATTACACTCGCCCCTTGGAAAACCGGCGGGCGGCTATTCATAGAAAAGATTCAACTGCTGATGCCCTGCCTACTTTCTGTCTCACAGTTATAGATTTAGATATATCAACTACACTTTCGCTTTTGTACATACATTTTTTATAGACTCGAATGGTTGTACGTAGGATGTGCAAAAGGTGTAAGACTATGCGCTTGGCAATTTCGTTTTCCCGTGAGAAATTTTCCCACCATAAGGATCATGAAGAAAACATTTTTTTCGGTCTTGATGCGGAAGAACAAACGATTTGGCTTCAAAAGGTATAGACGAGAGTTGAACAGCACACACGAATAATCTTTCCTGGCTGTTTTGTTTTCCATCACACAGTCCGTCAATTGACTGAAAACGTCGAGATCGTTAACCTATGCAGAAGGAAAAGAAGAAACAGTCGGGAAAGCGAAAGAAAATTGATGAGAGAAAATTCAAAAAAGACACCACACACGTCATGTGATTTAATGCGCCTCCGACTTGGCATGGCAATCTCCATTTCACGGTGGTTTGTTACCATAACGACAAACATGTCGATGGCATATGAGATGAAATTACTCGTTGGCTTTAAGTTTACCACGGAACAAAAGAATTTCAATCAAAGTTATTCCAGGGCGACTGACCAGCAGCAGCACTCTGATTTTTCTACTTTTTTCAAAGAAAAAAATTTACGGATGGATCGGCTCGCCAACGAAAGTTATGCGATTCGTGCGTGACTGATGATTGCTGCAAAGAAGAGAATATCTCCGGAAACTACACTCTTTGCTGGTCCTATAAGGTACAATGAGTTCTAGAATATAATTCAAAAGAAGAGAGAGATATAGTGACCGTCACTAATCACGTTTCTATTTTATATATCCCCCTCCGCCGTCTTGCAGAAATAAATAAAGGCGGTTATCGGTTGACGAATAGATCCGCCATGAAATTAAGGAAATTGCTGTTGGAGGAATCAAATTGGTCGGTGTATACATTGCGTAACCAAAAAAAAAGAAAAATGTCCGAATCACGCATAATGGCGCTGGCATTAAATTCGTTTGCGGGGGAAGTATGCTTAGATTTCAAGAAGCTGAATGTTAAAAAATAAGAAAAAGGTTCTGTAATTTTCGCAGTGAAAGTGTCGAAAGGGTTGGGCTCTCTAAACTTGTGTGAGCTGGAACACTTGGAGGCCGCTGCTATTGGCCATTCCTGATAGGTGACCTCACCTTGGTCTTGCACCATCTAGCAGCTTCCAGCGCTAGCAGCAGCAGTCCAGTCATAGGCTATACACTTTAATTTCATTTGTGTGGATATAGCGAAACTGCTATAGAACACCAACAGCACAGCACCATAAAAGATCCGTTGCCTTCGTTAGTTTTTTCAATAAGTATATAAAAAACTGTTAGTTTTTCTAGACAAAAGAGAAACGTTTTTAGATATATTTTTGGACATGGTTCATATTCCCCGAACTTTATTCGTTTTTACGTTGAAACGGGTAGAATGTAAGGTCCCTTACGTCATTCGTGTTTGTTATTTTCTTGTCCCGTTTAATATTATTAGAACTCTGCGCTCGACCAGCAAAGTGGAACGAATATCGTTCCAAGAGTTCAGTAGCTTCTTCTTCTTCTTGTTGTAGGCCTATCGTTTTGAACGGCTCAAAAGGGAATGAGAACGAAACGTATTTGGCATCGTTTAAAAAGAAAAAGTTGAGTATAAGTAACTTCTTTTTTTTGTTTACCCGCTGAAGAAGATGGCCATCGTCGCCGTGTCACGGCCCTGCACGCTCGATGGCGACGCCCTTCGTATGTACTCATCATCTCGATTGTGTGGTGCACACCGGTCTGAAGGCCACTTTTGGCTAAATATGAACTTGTGTGTGGGCCGCCATCTTTTCTCTTTTATTCTTCTTTAAAAAATAAAATAAAAATAAAAATGTATTTAACATTTAAAGAATTTGGGGGATTTTGTCGTGACGGAATGAAAGATCCTCCCTCTTCTTTTGCGGTGTGAGCTCATCGTTTGGATGCAACCGAAAAGGTCGGAGGACGTCACTTGTTTATTTCTAAAAACCCATTGACACATCATGGAGGGGGGGAGAATGTAACAACAGCGAAGGCGGTTGATTTGAAACACCAAAACGTAATTTATTTAAAATCATCGCAGAGGGTTTATTGTGGACATGTATAATAACGTTTGAGTTAGTGTTTACGACGATCTTAACAAAGCGTATCGACTCTACATCATAAGAAGCCACCCCTATATTTTATAGACTCGATAAACTAAGAAAATAAGGGGGGAGTTAAGGGGAAAAAAAAACGGCCGGGAATATTATATAGCCGCACGCCGGTTATAACATGGGCCTGTTATTTTATTTTTTCCTTGAAAAGTGAATCTCCATTTTCGTGTTGTCGTCGTCCAGGGGATAGCTATAAGAAAAGATACCCCCCATCACTTTCGTTTTGTTATGGGTTTCTCTCTTCTCTTTTCCCTTTCATTTTTTTTAAAAACATTTTCCACCCCTCTGTTATATAGAGAATTTTGAATGAAAGATGTATATTCGTTTGTCTACCTTGAAAGAAAATATTTATGTGGGTTTCGTGTGTTATGCTTTTCATCTTCTTCTTTTTTAAATTCTGGCGCCCTTGAGATTTTTACACAATACCAAAAAATTTGTTTTCTTCTCTTTTGACACACAAATTTACAAAAAACTAAATCGAAATCTAATAACATGTAACAAGATGGAAGGTTGCACTTCTGCTTTTGGGCAATAATAAGCGGCGTAATTATGGATGCACGTGGTGGCCTACAGCAGACGACAATACACAAATCGCTACATCATTTGGTATTCAGACATTGACAAAAGGTGCGCATCCAATTCGAGAGGAAACCAGGAAACTTGCGTGAAATTCTTTTAAAAAAGTTTTAATGTGGCACACGAACTCAATATCGAACGTTCACATCTTTGCTCCTGGGCCGAGTCTATCGGAGCATAGAGATTTCTAACCTACATCTATACACCCACGAGACTTTTAAGGAGATGTGATAACATATGTGCCAGTCTCTTTTCAGAAAAACTACTCAAAAAAGGTACCGGTACCACCAGCTGTGTTTTATTCTTTTTTCTTTTTTTAAAAATAATTCGCCCTCCAAAAAAAGAAAATGGCTGAAAGTGAAAATTTTTTCCAGTGGTGTGTGTCCGTTGTGTCGTATTCTTTCACACAAGTGTGTACAACGCCCATTAAAACACAAAAATAAAAGATGGACACCCGAGTTCCTTTTTCTCCCCTCGTGTTGATTTTAAAAAAAATAAATTTAGACGATTTCAAAAGGAAAGATTTTCTTAGAAAACAGATTTCGCCTTCTTTTGTTGTAAAAAGTTTTTATATCTTGAAACTCCGGAAATTATATTACGAGGGTTAAAGAATATTTCATCAAAAAACCTGGGAGGGAGGGCGCGTTTTTATTTGTCATGGGTTGAAAATTTAAATATTTAAATTCAAAAAAAAGCAGACGACTTTTTTTTTCCCACAATGTCAGCCAATAGGAAAGTACTCTTTGACTGGAAATGAAAATTTAAATATTTAAATTCAATAGAGCAGACGACTTTTGTTTGTTTTCCAAGATGTCAGCCAATAGAAAAGTGTCACGTGACTGTGGAGGAACGCCTTGCTGGAAATGAAAAAGAAGTGACGAAAGAAGGCGAAAAGAAAGAAGAAAGAGAATGCATAATAAATAATCAGAGAAGAACGCCAAGCAGCTTGACTCACCCACCTGTCTACCAATCTCCTCCGCGCCGTGGCGCTTCGTTCTCTTTTCTTCTACCAACCACCACGCCGAAGAGTAGAGAAGTGAGCTAACGCCTCGAGACTTTGCTCAGCCAAGTTAGTAGCCGAAGTGAAACCGTGTCGGCAAGACGCGTATCACACGCACTCTCGTCGTTATTTCTTTAAATTCAAATTCATTTTTTTTTCGCCAGAAGATAACCACTCACGGACGCTACTTTTATTTTAGTTATTTCTGGAATTATTAATCCGTCAAGAAAAATTCAATTTTTCTGAAGAAAAAGAAAATAGTTTCAAGGAGCGGGGGCGACGCTCAAATCCGCCATCCATCTCTCTCACTCCCGGAGCTTCGCGGAGTGAGGAGTCAAAAACCCCCAAATTTTTTGGATTAGTGCAGCAAAGTTTTGGATTTTCTGAAAAAGTCAATTTCTTCTTCTTCCCCGGTAGAGAAAAAAGAAAACCAAACAACATGAAAGAAGGTAAGCCCCCAATTTTTGCACCTGTATTCTTCTATTGTTTTATGTGGAAACAATTCGAAAAAGAAAGAAAAACCTCCCGCATAGTAGAGAGATAGAGAATTTGGGTTAGATGGGAATCATATTCCGGCATTTCTTCTTTTTTCGTTTGGCTTTTTTCGGAACTATGGGGCTCCTTGTTATATGTTAGGAGCAGCCGATCTCTTATGGCCGTTTTTTCTTTCCTCGTTTACATATACGGACGGCTCGCGTCAGTCGACCTACTTAACACACACACACGTTTCTTCTTCTTCTTTTAAAAGAAGAATAAGGACAACCTCATCTCTCTCTATTTCTTCTTGTTTCGCCAAAGTGGTTTTAAGCGGCCGCAAATGCCGCAAAATGAAGATGTTCCTTCCACCATTTTCCTCCTCGTCTTTTTTTCTCGGTTATTTTTGCATGGCCACATCTCGTTAACGACTCATGACTGTATTGATCCAATCTATCACGGCCCGTTGGGCGCAACTCAAAACACAAGAAAATAATTGAATCAAAAGGACACGCAATTCGTTAGTACTATTTGGGTGGAGATTGTCCTTGGGCTTTGCCAAAATGTATCTATCGATTATTAGGAGTCTGGCGGCGAGGTTGGCTGTTGGTTATGGCGTTGATGTCACCCACCTTTCTCTATTCCTTTTGGGCCGTTATTATTATTGTTATCCAGCTCCTTTCATCTTTGCCAATTCACTCTGCGCCATCAATTCAAAAGAAGAAGAAAAAAACACAGTTTTTCCAGCACTTTTGCAACAACGGCTTTTGGCCGGCTCCCCATTGGCTGGGTTTTCCTTTAACCCACGCGTCGTCCCATGTCCAAATTTGTCCGTCTCTTTTTAAAAACCTCCTCCTCCAGGCACTATAGTTGTTGCGTGTGTCTTACAGTTTTCGGGAGGGGATGATGACGTCGATGCTGGCCGATTCCTTATCCATCATTCCAAGGTTCGACTATGCTCCGTGGTTCCAAGCTATCTCGTTTAAGTAACATTTCAACTCCGGATTCGTTTATCTCTCTCTAGCTCTGTTAGATTCGCTAGATGGATGGATGGATGGTCTTAGCCTTCGTTTGATGATTTCATTTACAATTTACAAAAGACGCCAAAAACCATTTAAGGCGATATAGCCTTAGCACCACACACACACTCCAATTACCTGGCCAGTTGTACACATTGGCAGGTGTAACATTATTCCCGACCAGCAAAGTTGTTCTGTTCCGCCGAGTTTAACGATTTGATTCTTTATTCTAGCCCGGAATTTTTTTCAAAACGTTCTGCTCGACTTGGCATATCGATATTTACACTCATCTCCCCCCCCCCCACACCAGCAGTTCTTGATATTTTCGTCATTCATTTGGAAAAGAAAAAGAGCAGGAAAACAGAACTTTGATCGCCATCCAAGGGCATTTTTCTTTTCATTAGTATTATATACCAATAAAAATAATAATAAAAGAACATTAAAAGAAAAAGAAAAGAAATGTAAACACGTACGAAATGCATAAAGGAATGATGACATTCGAAAAGAATTAAATAGCACAGGGAGGGGGGAATAGGTAGATAAAAGTATACAAGGAAAATAGAGAGGTTACATGAACATTTCCGGCTTTCATCCTCCCCCCCTCCTTACCCTGCCATCTTCTTGTCGTGTCTTTTTCGCTCTATAAGATAAAACCAGGGGACCTGTTGAAAGAGAGTCTCTCCGGAGGCTCCTCTCTTATGTCTTTTTCGTTTCCTGTGTGCCAGTAGTCCCCCCTTATATTCTTTTGACCCCTCGCGCTGCTAGCCTTCTGCTGTCAGACCCTGTTTGGCCTTTTTTTCTTTTACCTTATAATACCCCAACAGTATAGACTTTAACCGACGTGTTTACACATTTTCCTTTTTTTCCTCACTGTCGCGTACACAGTTCACTTCGATATAATCGACTTGGTCCTCTTGTCTTATCTGAATTTTGAGATGATTGGATAAAAAGGACTTGATTTTCAATCGAGGCGACAACTGTAATGTAATACATGGGGGGTAAAAATACAAACAAGAAAGGGAAAGGCAATTGTCAGAGGTAACTTAAGATATCCTATTGCTATCGATATGTGTGGTATTATGGGGCTGGAGGCGATGAGCCGTCCCCTGATGGAAGAAAGAGTCATCGATAGGAGCATCGGAAGTGTGATGATGTAACCCGATAGAAATGTATTGTTTATACTATAAGATGTGGGGGGGGGGTTTGATTACGACATCACACACTGGCAACACGCAAATATTTCTCACACATCCGTCTCATCGGTTTTCAGTTTCTTTTGAGAGATTTTTTAAAACGCTAATTTTTTTAAGACTTTCGGTGATGTCAAAATGATTGGGCCGACCTTCGTGTTTCGTCCTTTTTTGTTTCGCACGAAAATTGTTGTTTTAATTCGCGTTACCAAGGCAAAACAAAATTGAAGTTGTCATTCCACTCAAGTCACAAGTAAGAAAAAAACAATCAAAACTAAAATTGAAAGGCGAGAGAGTACAACAAACCCAAGAAAAAAGAAAAACAGGACATGAACGGGTTTTCACTTTCTAGAACTTTGCTCGCGCTCGTGTTGTTGTTGTGTGCTGCTTTGCACTGCGATGTCGGTTTTGCGGGATTGGCTGGCCAACGCCTCCTTGTGATTATCTTTCTCTCCCTTCTTGGGGTCTCTCTCTCCTTTTCCCTTTTACCTGAAAGAAAAATAAAATTCTCGGGAAAAAAATAGACATGACGGCGTGAAACGGTGCCCTACTGCGCACTCACTTTCAAAGTGGCTGTGTGTGACTATATCGGCCATACGTTTGTGTGCTCGGTCACGTCGTCATGTGGGCAAAAGGGAAAACTAAGCTATAAAGACAAGTCAGGCGACGCCGCTGGATGATGTTATTTCAACTATTTTCTTATTTTTGGGAAATTTTTGAACATTTTGAAAAAATGTTATCAATCGGCAAATGTGGAAAGATGAAGATTGCTGAAGCAGATATACTTTGTACTACCTGATACCGCAGGCCCGTAATTGTTGCAGACGAGTAGAAAGTAGAATAATGGGTATATTTAGTCATCCAGTTCGGTGTCGGTCAGTATCCCCAGGTAGAAATGTAGGTTAAGGTAGAGAGAGAGAGGGGGGGGGGGTCAGTGTACCTACTTATTAACAGATCGATCTTATGTTATATATTTATTTGAACCAATATACCACCCACCTGGTAGGGAAAAAATCATTTGAAATTACTATTAGGGGAGAAATAACATTTTCGCGAATACTTTTTTGTTGATACAAGAATTATAATTCACTTTTTTACCTTTCGGCTATTTTTCTTTTGATTCTTCCCCCAGCTCTTTTACATATCATTCAAACAGTAGAAGAGGATGAACCTCCTCTTTCACGTACACCAAAAGGCGGAGGGGGTTTTTTGTATAATATCCCCCCAAACAGAGGGGCATCTATCTTCCAGACCCTTGACGAAAAGGAAACATTTCATTTTTTAAAAATAGAAAGAAAATAACCTTTTCCTTTTTTTGTCTTATCATGCAGCTTTTTTCATCCACGTGTATGTCTATAGTTGAGGGTGGAGCGCTAGAGGAGTCGGGAAAAGGTTACGGCTAATTATCTGAGGGGTTAGTCTCTTATATCTCCCTCTTTCTATTCGGTTATATAGAACCGGAGGTAGAAAAACCCTCCATCACCTTTCTCCCCCACAAAGGCAACACACAGCGATGAATCTATCGGTTATTATATTGGGACTAGACTTTTATCTCTCTCGGCATTCCTATCCACCTTTTACCATAAATTGAATCTTTTTTTCTTCTTCTATACTTTTTACCGGATAGTTTATATATACAAACCAGGCGAACAAAATGATTGGATTTATGTCATTAATATATTATACGACCCCCCTCTCTTTCCCTTTTTTTTCTTCCTATTGTATAATAAGGCAATGTGTTGACCGCGCTGATTCCTATCGTATAATTTTCCAACATAATTTCGTTGTTATTTTAATGTTCTTTTATTTTATTTTTTTTTACTTTTTCAGGTTACAATAAAGCCATGCTGCGATACATTTTCACGCTGTTCCTCATTACACAGGTAAGCTGCCCTTTTGTTTTAATTGTCCCTTCTTCTTCTTCTTCGTTCTGTCGTGTGAACCAACTTTTTTTTTGGCATTTTCCATCGAGAGCGGAACAAAGGAATTGCGGTGAAACATTTCGAAGAAAATGTGTGTTCAACACAAAAAATGTTATTTTTCTTTTCGTTATTTTTACAACAGCGACAAAACGACGATATAATGACGTCAAGAAACAGAACGTAACAAAGTGCTGGCCGTTTCACAGCCGCGATGTGGGTGGAGGAAACCTTGGGAATCAGATGTGAGGGCGATATCATCAGTTTGTACCGATGCGATGGCCTATACTGCCGGCCGGCCATTTATCTTTTTTCGTTTGGACAGCAGCAGGACAGCAGGGAGGGAGAAATCAAGTCAAGGCGAATAGATTTTAATGATGCAAGATCCCCGATTATTTACACACAGAGAAAAAAAGTGTATACGCCACAGTTGGCTGGCTGGATGGACGAACGGGATTGCTATTGCATGACGCACGCGCTTGGCAAACAGCCATGCCCAGGAGTAGAATTAGTTGCAGCTGTTGTTGTTTGGACTCCCTTCATCGACTTGAACCAACTGATACTTTTCGGGATTCTGCAATGAATATAGTCGTAATCAAATGAGCAAATAGCAGTTAGTACGCATAAGTTATACAAGACGCTAACTTTTATTTCAAATATTTCTTTAACTTTTCCTTTTCTTTGGGGCTACGTCCTTGTGCGTATAGTAATTTGACGTGTCACCCGGAGCAGAAAATTTTTTTTCCCCTCGGCATTATGTGCTGATGTCGTCAGGGAGGTCTGACCGGAAGGACTCTTCGGGAGAACGAAGATATGGCGTGTGACTATTGGTGCGCGTCCAAGAAAAGAAAAAAAAAGTCCAAAGTCATTTTTAAACAAAGTTGTCGCCTAGCAGACGGTCAACACCGGATGAAACACAAAACCAAAAAAATCTGGGCGGTCTTTTCAGCTCGGCAAGTTGTGTCAATTAACACGATAAGATGCGTGACTTGTCGCCTTTTACTCAGATTCTCCCATAGACACAAAAGAATGAGGTTATACTTACAAAAATTACCACCAACTCAACAACAGCTCTCACTTTTCTCTGACGTTTGGCTAGGCAAATAAATGGCGAAAAAGATGAAGAAGAAAAATTGTCGAATGCGTAATGGATTAGTTCCTTCTGCGTGTGTGTGTTAAAGAGAGAGGAGAAAATACCCCAAAGGTTACGCCCGTCCTTTCTTTTTAGTTTTATCGACGTCAAGGTAGTCACGAAATCGTCTGGGTCCTATATACTCGTTAAAGCAAAAGGCCGTCATTGTTATACGTTCGACTCTCTTGTGATGACTTATACAACCAGAGGGCAAAGAGATGAGAGGGGCTGACTTTCTCCTTCGAGAAGTCGCGACCCCGCCCTGTCATTGCAGTAGGATTACACACAAAATTAAACTTAAATCGTGAATATTTCGTGATTGATGCCGGGAAAGTAGAGAAATTTTCCAAAGAGGGTTGTAAAATTTTCTGAATCAAAATCAAAATCTTCTACACATTTCCACTTGGGGGTTTGTTATTTTATTTCCAGAGAAATGGAGGGATTTTTTTTCGAAGAAAAAGACCTTGGGCAACATTATGAGTTTTGTCGAGCGTGACTCGACTCCCGCCTTGTGTATACACACTCATCTTCTCCCCCATTTTCCATAGTTGTTTCAGGGAACCTTAAAAAGTCAAACTCTCTCTCTCTTGTATTTCTCACGCTCAACCATTTTGCGGGGGAGACCTTCTTCTTATTATCATTCGGCATTGAACGAATTTTTTTTAAAAAAAGGCCAACACAGTCCGACATCTTTCAAGTTAAAAATGTGTGCGGAGGAAACAGCTGTGGAATAAATGTCGATTGTTATTTTGAGGTTTGTTGTTGTTATTCTTAAGAGGACTAGCCGGTCCGTCACGGCCGCCAACTCGCACAAACAAATAATTAAAAAACACAAAACAGAAATAAAATCCCGGAATTCTGCGGTGTGCCATTTGGCAGAAGAGAGAAAAATCCGTCATTTTTATTCATCCGTTTCCCAAAAAAGTTCTCCTTTCACTGTGCAATCTGCATATGCGCCGAAATGGTTGACGCATCCACCAGCAGCCAAAAGAATGGTAGAGAGAAAACCCCACCAAAAAAACAAATTTTTTTCCGCCCCTTTTTTGGGACGATCCAGCCGCGCGTTCACTTTCCACATGTATAAGAATGTTCCGTCTACAAATCACCGGATCTCCTCCCTGTGTGCCATCAACTACAAGAAAGAATTTTTTACCCCAAGCCAAAGATTATATCACGATAAAAAGACTCTTGTTGGCCATAATCTCATGTTAATATCAAAGATTCAAAGGGCTATTTACCATAATAATGTTTTTTCTCTCTTTTGTTTTTTTCACTCTATAGATTTCTGCCGATTATGGTCGGAAGAATCCCAGCAGTGGACCTGGTCCCGGTGGAGGGAGGGCCGCACCCCTGACTGGTCCGGTCTCGCCTTTGCTTCCAGTGCGGACGCCATTACCGGTGGCGACTCCTGCCGCTTCTGGTAAACAGACGACAGCCTCATCCGTCGGCCGACAACAACCGTCGAAACCTTCGAATTTGACTCGACCGATTTCGGCCAATCGAGGACGGGCTGCGGGACCAGCCGCCGTGGTTTCACGGCCGCGTTCATCCGAAGTCTTCTTCTTGCACCTGGACGACGGCTATTTTGGCTGTCAAGTCAACGAGTCCACCGACGTCCTTCAGCTTTACGACATCTCAAAGCTGTGCGACGGCATCTCCGACTGTTTCCTCGGCTCGGACGAAAACCGCGGCAAACTCAAATGCACCGGTAAAAAATCAGGAAAATTATTATTCCTCCTTTCTCCTCATCGGCCATTGTTTCTGCTCGACGGGCCGTGACGGAAGGAGGGGGGAGAGAGATACCTCCGTCGTGTTTATAGACGACTCGCCCTTAACGTTTTCTCCTTAACTCATATTCCTATGCGTTTGGCCCATCCGCCCTTTTTCTTCAAAAATATTTTTTTATTATTTTTCCTCCCAACGAAAAAAGTGTGTCAAGAATCCCCCCCCCCCCATTTTCGGCAGGATTTTCTCTTTCCTTTATGGTCGCATCAGCCCAGGAGCAAAAAAAATTTAAAATGTTAAATTATTAGACAAGTTAACGATTTCAATGCCCCATTTATCGGTGGTGAAAGATGATTCCATTCACCCAGTTAAAATAATTTTCTCCCGAGCAAAAATAAGCAACAAAACTTTAATTTGTTGTGGCGTCATTTGAATCAATTTAGAATCAATTAAGAGCGAAATTGAGAGAAAATTGTTTTTTGAGGTTTTGAATTGAGGGTGTCGTTAGGTATAGGTGAGTTTAATAAGTGCCTTATACCTCCCAAACATCCCGAAACTTTCGCTACTTGTTGAAGCAACTCACGCCCTTTTCCCAGCTAAAGCCCCTGGGAGTAAATTAGGTGTGGATCTGTGTCGTTTTAGACCGGTAGGAGAAGCCCCAACAATAACACACGATCGTGCTTGACTACTTGCACGTGTATACACTATGATGAATTCACAGGTGAACGCGTGAAAATTCTCTTCATCCATAATTCAATTTCGTGATTTCTTTTCCTTCTTCTTTTTTTTAAAATTTTGTAATTCGTGACATCTGGGAAAAACCGCGTGATTATTTTAAAAAATCATTTATTTATTTATTTATTTTGCGCAGGTGATTGCGTCTTGACCGAAGGTGCCCGATGCCAAAATGGCGCCTGTCTGGATCACGAGTGCCATTGTAACGACGGCTACGGAGGCTGCGGCTGCTCTACCCCAGGTAAAAAATAAATAACTAACGCTGAAAATGGGAAATCTCGGGCAAAATGATTATTGCGTGTCCGTTTTCACTGAAATAAAACTGACGCACCGATTTTTTTTTCTCTCCCCAACCAGACGAAAATGAGTGCAAGTATCGACCTTGTGACGTGTTTGCTCAGTGTACCAATACCTTGGGCAGCTTCACCTGTACCTGTTACCCAGGCTACGAAGGCGATGGTTTCACCTGCACGGGTAAGTTTTTTCACGAAAAATTTCATTTCTGGAAAATCGCCAAAAAGGTTCCGGTTCTGATTAGTTTTTTGTTCTTGTCTAAACGACAAGAAAAAACCCAAAAGTCAATTTTTGATACGAAAAAGGTGTGTCATTGGTTTGGCGCGTGTGTTCCTAGTAGGACACGAGAGGTATGATTTCCGCCCTCCTCCGTCCTGGTTCGGTTTTAGGTTTCCCGCCGGTCTCTCACCTTTCGGTGGGTACCACTCCGGAGTGTATGCAGCAGCGGAGTGTATGCAGCAGCACAGCAGCTCTCTCTCGATTCATTGGCGTGGTTCACATTCACGACCTTCATAACCTTATAAGGCGGCCCTGACCATCTACGGACTCTAAGTCTTCAAAGGGGGGGAATGATAAGAAGGAAAAAAAAAAGAGATTATATGAAAGGGAAGGAGAGAGAAATCCCTTTTTACCACACTTTTTATTCGTTCCTTCGTTTCGACGTTGCCTCCGCAAGGCTTAAAAAGGATTTGCCCAGTGTTCAAGCAACTTTCCAACTGTTGGTGGCTGGTGGCGTTCCTGGCCGCTTTGCCAATTTTGATTTCAATTCCCATTTCTACGACATTTTTTTTAAAAAGAAGTTTTTTTACTAGGAATTTTGAACGTTTGAATTCCTTTGGGTTGGCGCCAAATAATTCAAAATTAGTCGGAACGAAATTCCTTTTTTTTTTCTCCCCCGTCATTGATTGGCCGCCATTGCTGTTGAAGCGGCGCAAAACAGAAGTGTCTGGTATGTTACAACAAACGTCGAAAATATACGTGTACACACACCTGGCTGGTTGTTGCACGGCGAGACAAGCCCCAAGGTGTCGTCCGCGGGAGTCCGATGATTCGGCCGACGGCAAGGCCACCGTCATCATCATTTCTCTCTCCCTCGTTTCCTTTCATTTTTTTTTTCTTTCGCTGATGTCTTTAAAAGTTGTCTCTGGTGTTGTTGTTGTACACCCACCAGTTTAGAACGTCCTCCCCTCCGCAGCATTTTGCCGATGGAAAAAATCTTGTCGTGTAACTGTGGGAAATTTGAACCCGCCGACATAAGAATGAGCGTAGGAAGAGAGACGGAAACGATCAAATTCTTTTTCTCAGATGAGCACAAAAGGGGAAAGTTCACCAACCAAAAATGTTTCGTGCGTTTCACATGGGGGCCCTCCGCGGGAGCATTTTTTTTGCGGCGCTGTAATTAAATATTTAATTATTTTTAAGGAGGTGATGGGGAGGGGGGAATTTGGCTTGTACCATAATGACAACATACAACAGATTTTTTTTTCTAGTTGAGAAAGAAAAACGAAAAAAATTGGTTTGGAAAAAGAAAAAACGCGGAATGAGCCGGTCGACCTTCGCTATACTTAACGCAACCGAGACGCGGCAAAGAGTAGGAGGTGCTTGTAGTATAGTACTACCATAACATTTAACTGAAGGCCACGGTGGACCCCAACCACACCTGAGTATATAGATAGATCCTAGGGAAAAAAGAAACCAAAGGGATGTACGACATGCAACTGACGAAAAGGACCCGACCACCTTAGAAGCGATGGTTGTAAAATTAAATTTAGAAAAAAGGGGTTGGACTGTATAGCGGCTTTTTTTAAGTGAAATATATTCAGGTAGAAAAATGGGTTCATCCCCAGCGCGGAAAATTGGGAAAACGCAATTCACACGATGTCGTCATTTTATTTTTTTTTTGAAGTTGAATTTCCCACTCGGATTATTTTTTTTGCGGCGGTGTTGCGTGATGATGATGGAAAAATTCCTGGCCACTTTTGATTTCTTCCTTCATCTCCGGCTCTTTTTAAATAGGTAGAAAATGATGTGACAGAGTTGTCGTGATCGTTGCGGTTTTTATATGTTTAGTCATCATAACTCATCCGCCTTTTTGATGGAGGCCCCCAGGAGAAAAATGCAATAGGAGATAAAGGTCATGGGGGAGACATTGCTCTCTTCAAGTCGATATGAATATTTTTGGGCATTTCTTTTTGACATTGTCATCCATACCGCTGGTGATTTTGAGAAGAAAAAAATATGACGAGAGCAGATAGTTAAAGCTGCCATGACAACCGGTTTTTTTTTCTATCCTTCCTGATGAACCGATTTGTTTAGCTTCTCGGTGGCAAGACCTCCGTTTTGGCAACTTGTCGTGAATTATTCATGCCAGCAGATCTTTCGGTACAAAAGAAGTTTTCCACCTGTTTTTGAATAAATATTGGAGGGGACGGTCGACCAGCCATCTTTTTTTTTTCGCTATAGCTCCAGGAAGAAGAAGAAGTTTTTCTTGCGGGATTGATCACGACGAACTTGAGCCAGCACGAACAGACACGGCACAGAAAAAAAAAGAAAGAAAGAAATAATAATACAAAACATACACAATGAAAAAGCTCGCAAAGAATAGCGACGTATACAAGACTCCTCCGCTTCGGCTGCTGGGTGCTGGTTAATAGCCAAAAGGTGAATGTCCGGTTATTGCTCCAGCAGGCAAACGGGCTAAAGAGTTTGTTTTTTACATGGACCAACGAAACAATGAACAATTCTCTTTTATTATATTTTGGGGGTCCTTCCATCTTTTGCTCGAGTTGTTGCATCACTTTCGATCTTTTTTCTTTTGTTTCGGATGAAAATCGACGACAAAAATATGTTGGGAAAGAAGAAGATAAAAAAGGGAAAGGAATGAATGAACAAGATCATAACCTTTCTTAGCTACATAGCACCAGCCCTAGAAAACGTAATTTCTTGGCGTGACGTTATATGAACGCGTTGGCGCCAATTTGTTTGTTTGTTTGTGTTTTTTTTATTGGTCTCGTGTATAGAAAATGAAAATGGGGGTAGAAAGAGAAGGGGGCCCCGCATTATGATTGGCGAACCGTTACATAATGTGCGACCCGCCAGCAGCTATTGATATTTATTTTTTAAAAATTCTTTATTAGATAGAGCTGTCGCCATGGCGCACGTAATCGGTGGTTGTCTTGTTTGGATTCGCTGCCTTTCCAAACATAATAATCAATTTGACACATGTTGTCATGTGTGTGCAGTGACGACGGCGTGACCTTATTTTTACCATTACATCAAAAGCCGTTGAACTCCTCCTCCACGCGTCTTACTAAATAACTTTGAATAGTTGAGAAACAGTTGCGGTCATAGTCTACATTCGACCGGTTTACACGTTAAAAGCTATTCCCCCAGTTGCCCAACGCCAGCGTGATCCCATAAGAAATATAAAAAAAAGAAACAAGTCTTTTAAATTACCATCTTATTATTTTATTTCTTTCTACACATCGTGTATTCGTTACGGGTTTTCTAGATATTTCTTGCACAATCGTATACAAATCTCAAGGTTTTTCCGCTTCTTTTTTTTTAGCGAAAAAGCTTTTTTTTTTAATGTCCTTTTTCCCATGTAAGATTATGTCGAGTTCTTTTTTATCTCTCACTCTGCCGAACACTTTCCATTTTGGCACGGATTTGGCGAATCAAATAGCACGGTGATACAAGAATCCCGAGAAAAAAAAACGACTCTGAGAGTCGGAGGTGACCTTAATTTGAGCGTATTAGGATTCTCGTCTTGTTGCCTATAGTGACGTGCTGGCGTCATATCGTTAGACGTGCCACGAATCTATCGGGTGGAGTTCACATCAATTTCGAAGGCGATCACTCAACTAAAAAAACAAATCTAAAAACAAATCAAATCTCGAAAAAAGTCTTGAACACATTTTGTTTTTTTGAACATAAGTAACGCCCCCACCCCCTTTTGAAGGTCCTTTTTACGTAACGTAAACAAAAAATACACACATATCCGGACGTATTTTAAGGTGGTTGGTCGAATTGAGGCGAAGGACTTTGAGCGTCCGGTTCCGCGCCGTTTCCAAAATAACAAACCCCCAAACAAAAATACTATATAGAACTCTTTTTGAGGTTTTTCATTCCATCTGATGAGTTAAACGTGAATTCGTGATCGCGTCCATCTGCTAATGACGATAGAAAGCCACAGGAAAATTTCTCTCCGAGACGGACAGTTATATAATATTCGGACGCGCGGGCTCAATTCCTTCACGTCTTTTTTCGTTATTTAAAAAAAATGTTCCAAAACGTTCCCGAGCCCCTTTCCAGCAGCCACAACGGAAAAATAAAAAAAGATAGAGAGAGAGACGGCCAGGACGCCATATATGGTGCAAAAGAGGGCTCGGTGTTGACCCACTTTCTACATATAACGCCCGTGATGTCTGAGCATTCCCCTCTCCTTTCCTCCCATTATTCTTCACCTCTCTCTTCTTCTTGTTATATAGGTGTTCTCTCTCTCTTCCATCTATTCGTTCGTATTGTTGCCTATATTCGTGTGTGTAAAAGAAAGAAGAAAAAATCGACTTGCGCGTGCTAGTTCCGTATGTGAAAGTCTGACACCGTGAAAGAAAATGGGAAAGAATATTACGTACTGGAAACTAAAAATATATCGGGAAAGACAAAAAAAAAAGAGATAGAAAACCATCTGGTTCCATCCGGGCTCGTTTGATCCGCACGATAGGGGTGTGCATACCAGGAGATGACGGAATCGTTACCAGCAGAATTCAAAGTTTTTTTTAAATACTCGCGGGGTCCGGTCAGAAACCAACAGTAGATTTGCATATGATAATGGATCAAAATTTCGCATTTGTTCTACATTTCTGGGTTTTTGAATGAATATTTAATTGTTTTCTTTAGATATCGACGAGTGCAAGAATCCGGAACTGGCGGCCAAATGCGTTGAAAACGCCGAGTGCTGCAACCTGCCGGCCCATTACTCCTGCAAATGTAAACCCGGTTTCCAGGGCGATGGAGAGAAACAATGTCTGGGTAAGCCGATTGAATTCTCTGTTTTTGTTTAAAAGAATGTCGCTTTTTTATTGGATACAACGACGATTATATAATTTCAAGAATCACGGACGTGACGCAAACGAGTTTGTCCGTTTCAATTTAATCCTTCGTTAAAATCTCCCGACTACCTGAATTGATTGTCATCTGTTTAAAAAATAAAAATATAAAATTTAATTCTTTTTAGACATTGACGAGTGCCAAAATCCCGGGTCCTGCGGCCTTAACGCCCTCTGCGAGAACACGCCGGGCAATTACACCTGCGCTTGCCCCGACGGCTACGGAGGCAACCCTTACGACGGCGTAAATATAATTTTGTGCCATCATCCCCATTAGAATCGATCAAAAAATCAGCCAAAAAATGATGATGATGTCTATAATTATTATTTCTCTTCGATCCTCTCTCATTTTGATATTGCGCAGTGCGCCGATATCGACGAGTGCGAGCTCGGCAACGCTTGCGGCACCGGAAGCCTCTGCACGAACACGGACGGCGGTTACAAATGCGCCTGCCCGCCCGGCTTCAGCGGCGACCCCAAAGTGGCTTGCGTCGACGTCGACGAGTGCGCACCGCCGCCGCCCGGCGTCAAAGCCACTCCCGTTTGCGGACGGAGCGCCATCTGTGACAACCTGCCCGGAACTTTCAAATGCCAGTGCCCGCCAGGATTCAAGGGCGACCCTAAAATTGCCTGTCAAGGTTTTTTGAAATTTTTTATTTTTTTAAAAAATAATCATTTTCTCCTTCTTCTTAACCAAAAAAACTAAAAATATTTAAAAGATGGCGATCATCATCATCATGCACGAAAAAATGCTATGCTATTATAGACAACACAAATCGGTCACGCCGCCACTTAAATATTTTTTTTTCTCGTTGCCTTCGCTAATATAATTACAGACTCTTTTTAAGCTGCTGCAAAGAGTTCGTTAACTCCTTTTTGCTTCATTGTCTCAATTTTTCTTTCTTTCGGAAATCCGGGTATTTCTTTTTTCTTGTCCGGCAACTAATGATTCTTATATTTTAACCTTTCAACTGGTGAAATATTTTTTCTTGAAACTATAATTAACATTAACAAAATTAACACCCTACCCAAAATCCTTGCTGGCTTTGGTTAGATGTTGACGAATGCTCGGCGGCAACTGAAAAACTGTGCGGATTGGGGGCCCAGTGTGTGAACTCTGCCGGCTCGTACGACTGCGTCTGCCCGTCTGGCTACAGCGGCGACCCAAAGTCCCGATGCCTAGACGTGGACGAGTGCGCCGTTTCTCCGTCGGTTTGCCGGACTATTCCGGGCGCCCAGTGCTCCAATCTCCCCGGCTCTTACCGGTGCTTTTGCCCGGTCGGCTTTCAAGGCGATCATAATAACAACAGCAACAACCTGCTGCTGCTGGCCTGCCACAGTTAGTTATCGGCTTTGCTCTCTTTACCTTGTAACAAACTCAAAACAAATTACCATTACTAATTTCGTCCTGCTTCCTTCTGGGTCAAGTGGGTTGGCGATGCGTTACGGTTTATTATTTTTTGGTTCAGATTTGGTTTTTTTCTAACTTTCACTTTTTGACTCCATTCAGACATCAACGAGTGCCTGAGTAAGCCTTGTGGCGCCAATGCGACTTGCACCGACACCGTCGGCAGTTTCAGCTGTTCGTGCGTCGAGGACTTTACCGGAGACCCCTACCGAGGATGCGTGGGTATGTAGGCCATGGTGGAACACATACGTACTAAATATAGCCCATAAATGTCACGCAACCCCCAAAAAACAAAAAAGATTCCCTATTGTATTATTATTATTTTAACCGTGATTAATGGCCTAACTTTATTTTTTTAATTTTTTAAATTTTAATTTCAAGACATTGACGAGTGCGCTGTGCTTGCTAGCCCTTGCGGTAAGCAGGCCATCTGCGAGAACGCCGTGCCCGGCTACAATTGTCGCTGCCCTCAAGGATACGCCGGTCAGCCCACGCCGGACGTCGCATGCGAACAGGTGATGAGGGGGAGGCCATTTCTTTTCAAACAATTCACAGTCCCCACGCCTTTTTTCTCATTCAAAAAACGGGGAAAAGGCTTCTTCGGTTTATTATTATTATTATTCGTTTGAAACACTCGTCTGTCAAGCTGTCAAAAAAAAGATACTTGGGCCGTCTATTCCGTTCCAAGGTGCCTCTCGGCCGCGCTCTTTATATAATAGTGAATGATTATTATTACCTGGACGCGGCCGGATCAATCGCACATTGGGGGAATGAGGTTACGCGATGCGCCTCTCTGATGACGTGGCATTTCCCGTTTTCTATCTGTGTGTGATTGTGAGACACACCATCATCGATCTCCGTCTCTTAACAGATTTCTCCAGTTGTTTTTTTCTTATATATGACCAGACGAAAGTTTTCTCTTTTTTGACTCCGTTATATCTCGCCGGAATTCTAATGGAAAGATATTTGTTTTGTTTTGTGTTTGGGTTTGGGCGCGATTCTAGGTGGATGTTGCCACCGTCTGCAAAGGGAATTTCGATTGTGTCAACAACGCGGAATGCCTGGACGGCCAGTGTTTCTGCCGCAACGGTTTCCAGCCTTCCGGCGCCACCTGCGTCGACATTGACGAATGCGCCAAGAACCCTTGCGGACCCAATTCCGTCTGCACCAATCTACCTGGCAGCCATCGTTGCGAATGCGAGGCCGGTTTCGTCGGAAAACCCCCGACCACCCCGTGCAAAGGTAAATGGACTTTCAATGAATTATTCAAATGATGGATTGAATAAGGGAAGAGAGAGAGAGAGAGTAACGGAGTGCTGGACGTTCGTGACCGTTGGCGAAGAGAAGCCGATCGTTGCATTCGTGGACAATCTCGTTTTCATTTTATATTAAATCCATCGGCGTGTGTTTTCAGTTTCTGTTGTTTGAGAGAGAATCATTCCGGTTTTCTATCACGACTGGCTAATCATCATCGATCCTTTTTTCTTTTTTCTCGATTGATAAATGATGCCTTGCAGCTCCTTGCGAAGATGTGAAATGCGGCACTCACGCAACTTGCAAGACCCAAGGCGAAGAAGCGTTTTGCGTTTGCGACGAAGGATGGACCTACGATCCGGCCAACATCGCCGCCGGATGCCAGGGTACGTTGGCCTCTCTTTTTTATCTCTTTTTTAAAACTATTTCAGAACCCACTGGCCAATTGGGAGTCATTAGCGGTTATTTTCATTTTGATACTGTCGGAGAGATTCCAAATAGCTCCGAGACGCGATGACCGTAACACAAAAATTTGAATTTCTTCGCGATGTTGAATTCTTTTCAGATATCGACGAATGCGACCTCGCCCAAGGCCTCCTGAGTCGGTGCGGAGAAGGAGCCATTTGCAGCAACACAGCCGGGAGCTTCAGTTGCCAGTGCCCGCCAGGCTTTTCCGGCGACCCGTCCACCAGATGCCTCGGTATAAACATTAAACATATTTTGGAATATTTCCGCTATTTCAGCTCTAATAATCTGACGGCGGAATATTTTTGGAATTCCTATATTTCGATTGCCCATATAATCATCATCATAAATCATGATTTGGTTTATATATGCCCTTGGGCGATTGCTAACGAGTCACGAATTATATAGGGAAGAAATGCCTCGCGGTCAATTTCTAAATGCGTGATTTCACTTGAGACATTTCTTTTGAAGAAATCGAAATTTTGACCAATTCCAGTTTTTAGTTTTATTTGTCTTTCCCTTTCTTTTGTTGGTTTTATTTCATTTTTTTTTCGAAAGGGAATTGAACTGATTAGTTCAACCGGTTTCATAATTGAATTGACTAACAATTGTATTTCGTTTTTGTACATTTGCGACTTTTTCAGATATCGATGAATGTCAACGTCCTGGCGTTTGTGGCACGGGCGCCATTTGCGTCAATGTCCCGGGTTCGCATGAATGTCGCTGCCCGGAAGGAACTGCTCCGGAACCGGACGCCAAAACCAAGTGCGTGTCTCTCATGCGCTGCGCCATCGACGACGATTGTCCAGGCAATTCCGTCTGCGATCCTACCAAGGAATGTTTATGCCCCGAACCCAACATCGGCAAAGATTGCAGACGTAAGTTTTTAAAATTAAAATTTAATTTTAATTCATTCAACTTTAATTATCGATTTCATTTTTAAATTTTTAACTGGACAGATCCATGCGAAGGCGTCCGCTGTTCGGCCAATCAGGAATGTATGTTGATTAACGACGTGGCCAAGTGCATGTGCTCTTCCGGATTCACTGGCGGAGTCAACGGCGGTTGTGTCGACATCGACGAATGTTCCACCGGCCAGAAACCTTGCGCCCAGGGAGCCGTTTGCCGAAACGAACCCGGCCGCTTCGTCTGCGAATGCCCCAACGGATTCGAAGGCGAACCCTACAAGACTGGATGCATTGAGAAAGCCACAGCCCCGCCCGGATGCAGCATCCTCCCGTGCCCCAGCGGCGAAGTTTGCGTACCGTCAGACAATGGCGGCGTTTGCGTGTGTTCCAGAGGCTGGGTTCGTGACAAGAAAAGGGATCTCTGCCGGGACATCAACGAGTGTCTGGAATCACCTGCCGACAAGCCTGCCTGTGGCTTCCGGGCCGTTTGTAAGAATTTGCCAGGAAGTTACGACTGCTCCTGTCCAAAAGGCTACGAAGGCAATCCGTTCCAGAGCTGCGACCTCTGCGATAGCATCGAATGCCGCTGCCAACCTCCTTATCGCGTCGTCGGAGGAGCCTGTCTCCTGGCCGACTGCGCTGGCGGCAAACAAACCTGTCCAGCCGGAGCTGAATGCATCACCGTGACGGGCGGAGTCAGCTATTGCGCCTGCCCGACCGGCTATCGAGCCCGACCCGATGGATCCTGCGAGGATGTCAACGAATGCCAAGAAGGAATCAACGGGCAATCGGCTTGCGGATTCGGAGCCGAATGCTTCAACCGTCCGGGCCGTTTCGTCTGCCAGTGTCCGGCCAATTTCACCGGCGATCCTTACAAAGGCGTTTGCGCTCCTAGCCAGGTGCGATGCGTCTCCGACACGGAGTGCGGGACCAACGAGCGCTGCGTCCAGCCGGGCGAGTGCATTTGCCCGCCGCCTTACTACACCGACACGGAAGACAACAACAAGTGCAAGAGCCCCTGCGAGCGCCACGCTTGCGGAGTCAACAGCAAGTGCACTCCGTCGGATCCGCCCAAGTGCATGTGCGAGCCGGGCCACACGGGCAATCCGACGGTCGGCTGCAGCGACATTGACGAGTGCCGAGATAATCCCTGCGGCCCAGGAGCCATGTGCATCAACGAGAATGGCGGCTTCAAGTGTCGCTGTCCCAGCGGACAATCCGGCGACGCCTATCAGGTACACACAACACACCTGTCATTTCCTTTTGACTTTTTTCAGAGCGTGAGAAAAAGAGTTAAATGATGACACAAACCGGCTCGGTCATGGAAGACTCACTTAGTAGGCCAGCAGTCAAAAATTAAGGAAACAAAATGATTTCAATTTAACTGGGAAAGCCGAGACTGGAAATACTGTCAGTTTGGTGCCAGTTGTGTGACAGGACGGACGGTTCTATCCCACCGGAGTCTTGATTGAATTTCTACTAACCAAATTATTATTATTTTTTTAAATTTCCAGGATGGATGTCGAGGGGAAGCTCGATCCGAATGCCAAGCCGACGATGACTGTGACGGGCAATTGGCCTGCATCCAGGGCGGTTGCGTTAACCCGTGCCAAGCTCTGCCTTGCGGAGCCAACGCCTATTGCGAGCCGGAAGAGCACGCCGCTTGGTGCCGTTGTCTGCCGGGATTCAAGGAAGACGCCAAAACAGGAGCCTGCATCTCACTCTGCCACGACATCCTTTGCGGAGAAAACGCCCAGTGCGTCGTCTCGTCGACCGGCCCCACTGGAACGTCGACCACTTGCGCCTGTCTAGACGGTTACAACGGAAATCCTTTCCCGGGCGGCTCCTGCTCCCCGGACGTTTGCTCCGCCTCGCTGCCGTGTCAGGAGCCCCAACTCTGCGTCTCTGGACGCTGTAAGGAGCGCTGCGAAGGCGTCACTTGCGGCGTAGGAGCCCGTTGCGACAAAGCCACCAACCAGTGCGTCTGCCTGCCTTACTTTATCGGCAAAGCCGATCTCCTGTGCGTGCCACCCGTCATTCCGCCCGTCTGCCAGCCACCCTGCGGCCAAAACTCCCACTGTGAATACGGCCAGCCCAACCGCTGCGTTTGCAATGCCGGAACGTCGGGCAATCCGTACGAGTCGTGCGGTGCCCAGGAGAAGACGTGCGACGCCACCAAATGTGGAATCAACGCCGAATGTCGCCAAGGAGTCAACCGCGTCGATTGTGTCTGCCCAGTTGGCTATCAGGGCAATCCCTACGTCTCCTGCGAAGGTCAGCTTTCATTCATTTCAATGTATTTAAACATAAAATTAACGTATTTTCTTAACTTTTTAATCAAATTAGATGTCAACGAATGTATCGGTAACGCCTGCGGAGCCAATGCCGTTTGTTTGAACACACCCGGAAGCTTCGACTGCCAATGTCAGGAAGGATTCTCTGGAAATCCTTTCATGATGTGTATGCCCATCGACCAGCCACCACCCGTCCAACCGAATGTCGTCGATCCGTGCACATCCGTCACTTGCGGACCCAATGCGGCCTGCCGGAACGGCCAGTGTCTCTGTCTCCCCGGCTATTCTTCCAGCGCTGGTGGATTATGCTCGGTTCCATCTTGCCGCAACGATCTGGACTGCGCCAGTCGCGAGGTTTGCCTTCACGTGGATCATTCCGTCAAAAACGGCGGAGTCCGTCGTTGCGTGGACGCCTGCTCCCGTGAGCAGTGCGGACCCAACGCCGTTTGCGTGGCCGACACTCACCGGGCGTCTTGCATCTGTCGCGACGGATTCAAGGGCAATGCCAACGTCGGCTGCCAGCAAGAACCGGCCGAAGACAAATGCGGAAGAGATGACGAATGTCCGGGCGACACCATTTGCGGGAAAGACGTTGACGGCCTACGTGTCTGCGTCGATCCTTGCAAATCCTTCACCTGCGCCCAGAGCGAATCCTGCGTCATCAAGGCCGGCAAAGCCCATTGCGAATGTCTATCCAACTTTGTCCGCAATCCATCCACCGGAACTTGCGAAAAACCAGGGCGTAAGTTGAAGAATTGAAATGGATTTTGTTTGTTTTTAAAATTAATTTTGTGGATCTTTTTTCTGTAGTTCCGGATTGCGTTACCAACACGGACTGTAAATCCGATTCCGTCTGTCGTCAGGACATTTTGGGAGTGAGGAAATGTACGGCCGTCTGTGTCGGTTACACTTGCTCCGCCAACTCGGATTGCCGAGCCGCCAATCACATCGGCCAATGCGTCTGCCGGGCCGGATTCACCGGTAACCCCAACGACCGCAACGGTTGCCGCCCCGTGCCCAAAGATCAATGCCAAACGGACACCCAGTGTAGCGAAGTCGAAGTTTGCCAACCGGACAGCAACGCAGTCCGCCGATGCGTCGCCATCTGCCCGACAGTTCGTTGTGGATCGGGAGCCGTTTGCGTGGCCAATAATCACGCGGCCAAATGCGCTTGCCCGACCACTGGCCTTTACGCTGGCAATCCTTCGGGACCGGAAGGTTGTCGCAAAGTCGAATGCCTGGCCAATAGCGACTGCCCTGGAACCAAATCCTGCGACCGCACCACCTACACCTGCAAGCCCGTCTGCGTTCAAAACAGTTGCGGCAAAAACGCCATTTGCCTGGCCGAGAACCACATGGCCATGTGTTCCTGCCCGGTTGGATTGGAGCCCAACCCCCATCCGGAAATCGAGTGCGTTCCTGCTGACCTTTGCACCTCTCAACCTTGTCACGCCTCAGCAATTTGGTAATTCAATTTCACACATTTACAGCCCCTGGACTTTCAAGTCATTTTTAAATTTGTTCGTTCCATTCCGTTTAGTTCCATGTCGGCCGGAAGAGTGGTTTGCTCCTGCCCGTTAGATAAGGTCGGAGATGCCTACAGGACCGGATGTCGAGCCAACGGAACTTGCCCCAATGGCAATAACGATTGCCCGTCGGAAGCTTCTTGCCTGGACGGACGTTGTGTCGATCCATGCGACTCCTTCTGCGGACCCAACGCTGCCTGTCGAGTGATCAATCACAAGCCTTCGTGCTCTTGCCCGCCACGTTTCAATCCGAATCCCACAGCCGAGCGCGGATGCGTCCGCCAGCCTCAGAGCTGCCGCTCAGATGGCGACTGCCCGTCGGGAAGTCCTTGCATGGGCGGCCAGTGCAAAGCAGTGTGCCGAAACGCCCAAGATTGTGCCCAGGGTGAGCGCTGTGTGTCCAGCATGTGCCAACTGCCTTGTCTGAGTCAAGAACAGTGTCCCAACGGCCAGGCTTGCGTCGGAAGCTACTGTAAGGCCGGCTGCCGTGCCGATTCCGACTGTCCCATCAACCAAGCCTGTTTGAACCATCGCTGTGAAAATCCTTGCCAGCGTGAAGGAGTCTGCGGCACCAACGCTCTCTGTCGTGTCATCGATCGATCCGCCCAGTGCGCCTGTCCCGATGGTAAATTCAAATTTGAATTCAATTCAATTTTTGAAACGGAAATTTCATTTCATTCTTTAAAATATTTCAGGATTTATGGGAGGACCAACTGCCCAACAAGGATGCATGCGGAACCCTCTCTACTGTCAATCTGGAACGGCCTGCCCAGCTGGCCACACTTGTCAATCCGGTCGCTGCTACCCGACTTGTCGCGATGGAGTGGCCAACGCCTGCGTCGGAGGAGAGCGCTGCCTGTCCGGCCAGTGTGTTAAGATCTGCTACAGCGACAACAACTGTATGCCCGGCGAAGTCTGTATCGACGGTGGCTGCCGGCCAGGATGTCGATCAGATACCGACTGCTCCAACAGCCAAGTGTGCCGAAACAGCCAATGTCGCTGCGCTCCTGGATTCACCGCCGGACCCACTGGAAACTGTGTCGACGTCGACGAGTGCCAGACCCGACCTTGCCACGCCACCGCCCAATGTACCAACACGGCCGGATCCTTCCGCTGTTCTTGCAAACCTGGAACAGTCGGTGACGGCTACACGGAGGCTTGCGTGGCTGCCAACGAGTGTGAAACCAGTTCCGGATGCGCCGATCAATTGGCCTGTCTGGTCCGTCAAGGCGGCACCAAAGCTTGCGCCGATCCTTGCGCCGCCAACACTTGCGGCCCCAACGCCCTCTGTACCGTTGTCGATCACCAACCGTCTTGCAGTTGCCCGCCTTCCACCCGTGGCAACCCCAACGACTCTAAAGTGGGCTGCTTCCGGGTCGACTGTATTGAAAACGAAGATTGTCCCCAGGATCGCACCTGCGACAAGCAATCCTTCAAATGCATCAATCCTTGCGACTCGATGGAATGCTACAACGGCCTGTGCCAAGTGAAGAACCGCAAAACCGTTTGCCAATGCGCTCCAGGATTCCGACCCACTCAGGATAACAAATGCGTCGACGTTGACGAATGCAGCACCAATCCATGCCATCCATCTGCCGTCTGGTAAAATAAAAACCCATTAGCTTTAATTACTTTGGCCGCATTTATTAAAAAACAAAATATTTTTTCTTATCGCTTTTATTTTACAGTCGTAACACTCCTGGCAACTTCCAGTGCGTCTGTCCAGATGGTACGTACACCCCATAAAACGGCTTTTAACGTTTTAATATAGCCTAGAGTTGTTTGTTTTTTAACGATCTTTTGTTGTTGATGTGAACAGGTTTAGTTGGAGAGCCCTACAAGGCCGGTTGCAAGAGACCGGGTCAATGTGTCGCCGATTCTGACTGCCCATTGACGGCTTCTTGCGTTTCTGGTACCTGTAAAGACCCGTGCGGATTAGCTGGCGCTTGCGGTAAAGGTTCTGACTGTGTCACCGAAAACCACTTGCCCGTCTGTCGCTGCCCGTTCCAAACCACAGGCAACCCGAAAATCGGTAACAAACTAATAAAATTTTCCACCACTGACCAATTAACTTAATTTTTTTTGTTTTTACCGGAAATAAATTAGAATGCTACACGCTCCAGTGTGTCGACGGATCAGATTGTTCCCAGAAGGAAGCCTGCGTCAACAACAAGTGCGTTGATGCTTGCGCTGCTTCCAACGCTTGCGGATCCAACAGCGACTGTACCGCCGTCAATCACCGTAAGTGTTTCATAATTAATTACACCTGGACCAGTTAAATACATTCGGAATATTTTTTTGACACTGTTTTATATAATCCACAGGAGCTGTTTGCGAATGTAAAACCGGTTTCACCGGAAGCCCTTACCAAGGCTGCGTGGCTCTGGTACTTTGCGCTTCCGAATCCCAGTGCCCGACGTCTCAAACTTGTACCGGTGGCGTTTGCGTTTCCCGGTGCCAGAGCAGCCGCGACTGTCTACCATCGCAGCACTGCATCGAAGGCAAATGCCGTCCAGCTTGTACTGAAAATTCCCAATGCGCCAGCGGCCAGATTTGCTACAACAGCGTCTGCGTCCAGGAGGTCCGTTGCCGCAGCGACCAGGAATGCGGAGACGGTGAAAATTGCTTGAAATCCACCAACGGCAAAGCTGAATGTCGAAACCCTTGCGATGGTACGATCCTCTGCGGCCGCAACGCCGCCTGTCAAGTGGTCAACCGCCAGGCCGTCTGCAGTTGCAAGGAAGGCTTTTTCGGCAACCCGCAGGACGATAAGATCGGCTGTCTCAAGATTGAATGTACCAACAACGAGGAATGTTCGGCCGACAAACGCTGTCACGACAATCGCTGCAAAATCGCCTGCATGGTCGAGAATCTCTGCGGAAAGAACACGCTCTGCTTCTCCGAGAAACACCAGTCCGTCTGCAAATGCCAGCCAGGGTACACCGGCAACGTCCAGACCGGTTGCACACCCATCGACTATTGTTCCCAGACGCCCTGCGCGGCCGGAGCCCGTTGCGAGAACACCCGCGGCTCTTACAAGTGTCTTTGCCCAGCCGGAACCGTCGGTGAACCGTACAAGGAAGGATGCCAGCAGCCGGTTGAATGCCGACAGAACACGGATTGTCCGCCCTCTGCCGTTTGCGGCCGAGAAAAGGGCCAGCCGAAATGTCAGGACGTCTGTGCCGGATACTCTTGCGGACCCAACGCCGACTGTCTACCAGCCAATCACAAAGCCGCTTGCGTTTGCCGCCAAGGATTTGAAGGCAACGCTGCCGACCGAAATGTCGGCTGCGTCCGTCAACCTGTCAGCTGTAAAGCTCAACCGGACTGCCCGCCCAACACGTTTTGTTACGGCGGAATTTGCAAACCAGCCTGCCAATCCAACGTCGAATGTCAAGACGGCGAGGCCTGTGTCCGTGGACAATGCGTCAATCCCTGTTTGCTGGACGGCGCTTGCGGCATGAACGCCCAATGCCGGCCAGTAAATCACGCCGCTGTTTGCTCGTGCTCGGCCGGATTCACCGGATCGCCCAAAACGGAATGCATCCGTGTTCCAGTGGCTTGTCGTCGCGATAGCGAATGCGGAAGCGGCAACAGATGCAACGAAGGACGTTGCGTTCCCGTCTGCACTAGCGACTCCAAGTGCGCCATCAACGAGAAATGCGTCGCCGGACAATGTATGCTGACCTGCCGAGTGGACAACGATTGTTTCCTCAGCCACATTTGTCTCAACAACATGTGCACCATCGGTTGTCGACAGAACACCGATTGCGCCACCGATGAAGGTATTAATACAAACAAATCAGGATTTTATTTGGAAGGAATAATATTTTCTAATTGGACTTGATTTTCTTCGCAGCTTGCATTGACAGCCGCTGTAAAAATCCCTGCAGCTCCGAAGCCGTTTGCGGTAAGGATTGTTGTTTTAAATATCCTTTAAGTGCTTTTGATTTATTTTATTTTTGTAATTTACTTTTGATAGGACCTAACGCGTTGTGTAATGTTGTCAATCAACGAGCTCAATGTACTTGTCCAGCTGGATTCTTGGCTTACCCAACTCCCAACACGGTATGATGAATTGCCACTGATTTTTAAAATGATAATGTCTAAATTTAATTGATTTACTGTAGGCCTGCGTCCGAGAGCCAACACCTTGCACCGGAACCAAGAGCTGCGCTGCCGGATTCACCTGTCAGAATTCCGTCTGCCGTCCTCTCTGCTCGGCCGACTCTCAGTGTTTGGTCAACGAACGCTGCGGACAAGGAATGTGCGTGCCTGTCTGTAGACAAGACACGGATTGTTCCAGCGGCGAGATTTGCTCGATGGGAAGCTGCAAAACCGGATGCCGAGTCGATCCTGACTGCCCCATGACTCACGCCTGTCTCAATGCCCAGTGCGTCTCCGTCTGCGCCTCACCGGCCGCATGCGGCACCAACGCCAAGTGTACCGGAACCAACCACCGAGCCCAATGCACTTGCCTCGAAGGCTTAGTCGGAAACGCTAAAGTTGCTTGTCGCTATCCACCATCCACTTGCACCGGAACCACCGACTGTTTGGCCAACCAGAAATGTATTGGCGGAATGTGCCGTCCCGGCTGTACCAAGTGAGTTTTCATTTTTATTCCGGTCAAACATTTCTTGAACTAATTCCTCCTGTAAAATTTTTGCAACAGTGATCAAGGATGTCTTTCCGATTCCCGATGCATCAACGGCGCTTGCAGTCCCGTCTGTAACAGCGACAACTTCTGTGACCGTGGTCATGTCTGTCTAGATCGTGTTTGCGTCGTCGGTTGCCGTAACGACGCTACTTGCCCGGCCAGTCAAGCCTGTATCAACAACAAATGCGTCGGTAAGGATTCTTTATTCTCAAACTGGTGATTTTGGGATGGATTAATTCATTCATTAATGGAATTTGAATAGATCCTTGCCGAGTCCCTAATGTTTGTGGCAACTGCGCTGTTTGTGAAGTCATCAATCACGCAGCCCAGTGTACTTGCCCGTCGGGATCGATCGGTAACCCTCAAGTTGGATGCGCCATCACGCCGACAAGGTGTTCCACCAACGGCGATTGCGGTTCAGGAGCTTGCATTTCCGGTTTGTGCTCGAAAACCTGCACGAAGATCAACGATTGCAGTTGCGGTGAAACCTGCGTCCAGGGACGTTGTCGTCTCAAATGCTCGGCGGACAACCAGTGCCCAACTGGTCAGCTCTGCCGATTCGGAAGCTGCGCCGCCGGATGTAAAGCCAACACCGATTGCGCCGTCCAACAGGCTTGCATTAACGGACAATGTAAAGATCCTTGTCAAGTCAGCCCGTGCGGAAAAGGAGCGGAATGCCGAATCTCTGACCACCGAGCAGTTTGCCTCTGCCCCAACGGCTACTCCGGAAATCCGACTATCGGTTGCGAGAAGAACGAATGCGAACGCGACGGCGATTGCGACATGGAAAAGCGCTGCCAAAACAACCGCTGCGTCCTGCCGTGTCTCGAAGCCGGAGCTTGCGGAGTCAACGCCGTCTGCCGCTCTGTTAACCACAAGGCTCAGTGTCTTTGCCCACCCGGTTACTTCGGCAACGCTCAAATTGATTGCAAACAAGGTACCTATTTAATTTATTTTTCTAAAAATTTATTTGAGGCAGATGTTGACTGGATTATTCCGTTCATTTTAGATGTCAACGAATGTTTGAGCAATCCTTGCGGTGCCAACGCTGTTTGCACAGACAACGTGGGTAGTTTCACCTGCACTTGTTCACCTGGATGCATTGGCGATCCGGTCAGGGGCTGCCTTTGCACAGCACCGTCCACGATCGATCCTTGCGCCGATTCCGGCTGTGGACTTCACGCCCAATGCCGAGTCGAAGGAAGCCGTCCCGTCTGCTTCTGTCCGCCCAATTATCCATCTGGAAATCCCCGCGTCGAATGTAAATGTTTTCGTTTTGTTATGTTTATTCGATGGTCCGTCTAACTTATTTCGGGAATGTCGAAATTCAGGTGCTCTTGAAAAACCTTCGATGAGAACGGATTGCCGGACAGAAGGTTGCGGAGAAGGAGCTTCTTGTGTTGCCGATGGCACTCTTTACGTCTGCCGTTGTCAGACTGGCCTCCAAGGAAACCCGGATGTCCGTTGCAGCGCAGGTACAGACAAGTTAACCAAATTGACCGCATGATCATTTTTTGATTTTATAGTGAATGGCGCAATTTTAGAATCCGTACTAAGTAGATTGCATAACAACACCAGACATTAGGTCTTTTTCTCTTACATTAGTCGTAGTCTTTCGTGTATTCAAGGATAGTTGACTTTTTTTCTCATTTCTTTCAGTTGATTTCCATTTTGTTCTAATGTGTTTACAAGCCGAAATTGACCGAATCATATTCTTTGGTGCTTGTGTGTGCCCGTTTCTTCCTCTTCTCTTTCCTCTCTCTCTCTGTCTCTCTCTCTCACTCCACTACCGTCCTTGCCCACCTGATCCGGCACCCTAGATCGCTCCTGCTCGATTGACAACGACTGCCCCATGGATAAGGCTTGCGTCAATCGGCAGTGTCAAGATCCCTGCTCGTTGCGAGAGGCTTGCGGTCAGAATGCTCTCTGTAGCGTCGTCTTGCACAAGGCCCGCTGCTCTTGCCCACAATGCTACATCGGCCGGCCGACTCTCAAGTGCAGTCCAGATCCCAGATGTGGAACGACAACTCAGAGACCCGTTGCTGTCATAACGACGCCCAGAAATCCAGTGACGAGCAGTCCAAGACCCCCGACTTCACCCGTTGTAGCTGCCTGTTCCAGGGACAACCAGTGCTCGACCAATCATGCTTGCAACACCAATTTGGGCACTTGCCAAGATCCTTGCGACTTCAAGAACGTCGCCTGCGATCAAGGCAAACGCTGTGAAGTCCGCCGACATCGTCCCGTCTGCGTCTGTAAGCACGGCTTCGTGCTGAACGAAGCGGGCGAGATGGCGTGCGGACCGAACCCGATCGAATGTCGAGTGGACGACGAATGCGCTAGTAACTTGGCCTGCGTACAAGGCCGGTGCACGAATCCTTGCGCTGGCACTCGTAATCCCTGCACGGCTTCCAACAAAGTGTGCCAGGTGTTAGACCATCGGGCCGTTTGCATTTGCGTTGAAGACTGCACGGCTTCTGTGGCGATTTGCTTGCGCGATCGAGGCTGCCCACCCACCATGGCCTGCGTCAACTTCCAGTGCCGTAATCCGTGCGAGAATTCCACCTGCCCAGAAAACCGGCCGTGCTACGTTGAAGAGCATAAGGCCGTCTGCAAATTCTGCCCGCCCGGATTTGTGGTCAATCCGCAATACGGATGCATTCAAGGTAGTTATAATGTCGACCCATCATCTCGGTGTGTGTGTGTGTGGTTATCAACGGAATGACATCGCCAACAAACAACATGGGGACCTGAAAAATTAAAAAAATATCTAAATATTATACCCGAACGAATCCCTCTCCCTCAGACATCTTTTAATTGGGGAATTTTTGTTTGTTTTTGTTTCCAGATATTAAATACTACTCATATTAATGCCATTAAATGGGCCTTGTATTTACAGAGTTCATACTAATGTGGAATTAGTATCTTCTCTTGACTAACACTGTCCATTTAACTAAAAAGAAAATCCTAACTAACATTACAGCTTTTATACTAACAATTAAACTGGAACCTGAACTGAACGAGATAAATGATATTTATTTCAATTTCTTTTCTGTTGAAACAGCTGTCGGATGTCGAACGGATTCCGAATGCCCTGCAAAGGAAGGTTGCGTTAACGGACGCTGTCAGGTAGTTGATATACCCAAAGAGCCTGTAGTGGGCGAATGCCCTCCCTGCAATGCCAATGAAGAGTGTGACGCCACAACGCTCACTTGCTTCCCCGGTAAGTTTCAAATTCAACTTCATGAGCATGCTAATAAACTACTAACAATCAGTATGATCATCGTTAATGTTTTTCGCCCATTTTGAGACGCTTATTTGATTCCAATCACTTAGTCTGTACACGAATGGATCATTTAAAAACTAATTGAATTTTTAAATTATGACATCATTCGTCAAAAGTAATTCAGTCGATGCATAATGCTTTTTTAACACTTTCATTCGTGTACAGATTGTTTTCAATGCTACTGCTATGCACCTTATTTGGTCTGTAGTTTCACCAACCTTTAATTTTTCTAAAAACAAATGCCGTACAATTGCGTTCGTCATTATGGTATCAAACAATATGGATGTTTGACCGATGACCGCCTTATTACTTTATTATCCGTGCGTCAATATCAATTACCTTCTTCCTGTTGGCCTTGTCCAATGAATTCTGCGCTTCCCGACAAGGAATACCGAGCTTTTCATCACGATCTTGAATTTCATTGAGCTTATAGACGCAAGTGCGCTCGTTGCCTTGATAATGTTTCGATTGCAAATGTGTTGTTTGATGAATGATATACCGGAAAACTGAGTTTTCTCAATTGCCTACTTTAATGGCCACAACGGAAATGCATACAGGACCACTCAAGCCTATTGCGGTTGTGACGGAACCAACAACGGTCCCCGTTCCAGGACAGACGACCAGCGCTAAACCAGGGTATCCTTATCCTAGTACACCTGTGCCAAATTTCACCTATCCTCCGACAGATCCTACCACTGATTTTCCCCCAGTCTTTGGTTTTGGTTATCCAATGGACACTACACCAGAAACTCCATTCACGATCCCAACCACTCAACCGGCTTTAGCTGAAACAACTAGTCGTGTGCCTGGCTATCCTAAACCACCCAAGCCAGAAATTCCTTTTCCAATTCCGACAACGGAATTGGGGGTAGAAACAACGACCGCGAAAACAGTAACTCCAATCACGAGACCACCACGTCCAACCCTACCTTTGGAACCGGTCGTTGCAGAAACAACAGCTCCTACCGTTCCAACTACCGTGCCCACGAAACTTCCTACTTATCCTACTGTTCCTTCACCTATTACGCCGTTGGCAGAATCTCCATCACCCCCACCAACTGCGGGTACTGCAAGTACTAGTAGACCACCGCCACCAACTGAGCCAGTAGTGGCAGAACCCGGTACTACACCTCCAACCAGTCCAACCACCGCTAGACCTCCTCGCCCTAGTTACCCTACACCTTCTATAATTCCACCGGTTGCTGAGACATCAACTCGCCCTCCACCTCCTTCCCAAGAAACGTCAACTTCGAAACCTTCTACTGTGCCTGTTGTTGTGGAAACCCCAGCCCCACAAGTGCCAACATCTCCAATTCCTTACCCGCCTGCACCACCTGCTGTGCCTGTGTCACCTCCAGTGGCCGAAACTCCACGTCCCGACTACCCATCACCTACACAGCAAACCACAAAACCCCCTCAACCTCCAGCTGTGCCTGTTGTTGCGGAGACACCTGTTCCTTCAACTCCCAAGCCGATTGGCCCTTCTACACCTAGACCTTCTAACCCTCCTAGTAATCCACCATTGGCTGAAACCCCCAAACCTTCTTATCCTTCTCCTGTTCAAGAGCCACCTAGCATTTCAAACCCACCCACTGTTCCAGTAATTGCTGAAACACCTAGCCCCACTCCTAAACCTGAAATTCCATATCCACCTGCACCTCCTTCTATTCCTCCTTATCAACCACCAACGGCTGAATCTCCTGCACCATCGCCACCTGCAACCACTGGAACAACTCGGCCTCCGTTGCCGACAGAGCCAGTAGTGGCTGAACCTAGCCCGCCTAATGAGTCAGAAAAACCATTTACAAGACCACCTGTTCCTTCTTATCCAACTCCTCCTAACCTTCCACCTATTGCAGAACCATCAGTACGACCACCTTCACCAACACAAGCACCACCATCAATTGCTTACCCACCTACCGTGCCAGTTATTGCTGAAACTCCATCACCCAGTACAACTAAACCAATTGGTCCCTCTCCACCTAGACCTTCTAACCCTCCTAGCTTACCACCTTCAGCCGAGACACAAAAACCTGCCTATCCCGCTCCCGTTCAGGAAACACCTGGTATTTCTAACCCTCCATCTGTACCAGTGGTTGCGGAAACTCCTGCGCCTTCGGCAGTTACACCTTCATATGTATCATATCCTCCTCCAACTCCACCTGGTTTACCACCTTTAGCTGAAACCTCTCGCCCTCAATATCCATCACCTACACAAGAAACTACTAATATTCCTCGCCCCCCAACAGTTCCGGTTGTTGCCGAAACACCATATCCTTCAACTACCCGACCGATTGTAACCCCTCCAAAACCTTTAACGCCTTCTAGTATACCACCTTTAGCAGAAACCCCAAGACCCAGTTATCCTTCTCCTGTACAAGAACCACCCGGCATTTCTAACCCGCCTACTGTGCCAGTAATTGCTGAGACACCTCGGCCTACTCCTAAACCTGAAATTCCATACCCACCTGCAACTCCTTCTATTCCCACGCAAAAACCCCCAACAGCTGAAACTCCAGCTCCTTCCCCACCAGCAATACCGGGGACGAGTAGACCTCCTCTCCCAATAGAGCCTGTTGTTGCTGAACCTAGTCCTCCTTATGGTCCAGCTACTCCTGCAACGAGACCGCCTCGCCCGTCTTATCCTACTCCACCACAACTTCCACCTATCGCTGAGACCTCATCTCGACCACCATATCCTACCCAGGCACCACCATCAAATTTTAACCCCCCTACTTTACCGGTTATTGCTGAAACTTCATCACCCAGTACACCTAGACCAGTTGGTCCAACTCCACCTAGACCTTCAAATCCTCCTAGCATTCCTCCTTTAGCCGAAACCCAAAAACCTTATTATCCTTCTCCCGTTCAAGAAATTCCGGGCATTTCTAACCCACCTACTGTCCCAGTTATTGCTGAAACTCCTTTACCCAGTACACCCAGACCAGCAGGTCCCACTCCACCAAAACCCTACAACCCTCCTAGCATACCACCTTTGGCCGAAACACCAAAACCTTCTTATCCTGCTCCTGTACAAGAACCACCTGGCATTTCTAACCCACCTACTGTTCCAGTAATTGCTGAGACAACGCGGCCCACTCCTAAACCTGATATTTCATACCCACCTCCAGCTCCTTCCGTTCCTCCTTTCCAACCCCCAACGGCGGAATCTCCTGCTCCATCCCCACCGGCAATACCAGGAACCAGTAGACCTCCGTTACCAACTGAGCCGGTTATATCTGAACCAAGCCCTCCTTATGTGCCAGCTACTCCTGCAACGAGGCCGCCTCGCCCGTCTTATTCTACTCCACCACAACTTCCACCTATCGCTGAGACCTCATCTCGACCACCATATCCTACCCAGGCACCACCATCAAATTTTAACCCCCCTACTTTACCGGTTATTGCTGAAACTTCATCACCCAGTACACCTAGACCAGTTGGTCCAACTCCACCTAGACCTTCAAATCCTCCTAGCATTCCTCCTTTAGCCGAAACCCAAAAACCTTATTATCCTTCTCCCGTTCAAGAAACTCCGGGCATTTCTAACCCACCTACTGTCCCAGTTATTGCTGAAACTCCTTTACCCAGTACACCCAGACCAGCAGGTCCCACTCCACCAAAACCCTACAACCCTCCTAGCATACCACCTTTGGCCGAAACACCAAAACCTTCTTATCCTGCTCCTGTACAAGAACCACCTGGCATTTCTAACCCACCTACTGTTCCAGTAATTGCTGAGACAACGCGGCCCACTCCTAAACCTGATATTTCATACCCACCTCTACCTCCTTCCGTTCCTCCTTTCCAACCCCCAACGGCTGAATCTCCCGCGCAATCACCACCAGCAATACCAGGAACTAGTAGACCTCCGTTACCAACTGAGCCGGTTATATCTGAACCAATCCCTCCTTATGGTCCAGCTACTCCTTCTACAAGGCCACCTCGCCCATCCTATCCTACTCCCCCTCATCTCCCACCCATTGCTGAGACCTCATATAAACCACCTTTACCTACGAAAGCACCTTCTTCAGTTCCCTATCCTTCCACCGTTCCGGTAATTGCTGAAACAATTTCATCGACTTCACGACCAATTGGCCCAACACCACTAAGACCATATAACCCACCTAGTATGCCGCCTGTGGCCGAAACTCCCAGTCCTTCTAATCCAGCTCCTATTCAAGAGCAACCTGGTATTTCTAACCCACCTACTGTCTCCGTTATCGCTGAAACTTCTCGGCCTACTCCTCCCCCTGGATCACAGTATTCACCTCCATCTCCTTCCGTTCCTCCATTCCAACCTCCAGTAGCAGAAAGTCCTGCTCCTTCCCCTCCTGCAACACCAGGAACAAGTAGGCCTCCACCACCCATTGAACCAGTCGTAGCTGAACCCAGTCCACCAGGTCCAGCTCAGCCAGGCACAAGGCCTCCACGACCAAACTATCCAACTCCTCCTAGTTTATCACCTGAGGCTGAAACGCAACGACCTTATCCACCTTCACCTACCCCACAGCAACCTTCGATATCTAATCCTCCAACGGTTCCCGTGATTGGAGAACAACCATCGACGACCAATAAACCATATCCTCCTCATCCACCCCCTGTTACATCGTCTCCTGCCCTTCCACCATTAGCTGGAACACCTTCACAATATCCTATAGGCCCAACTTCTCGACCACCTGGTTATCCTGTACCACCTCCGACTTCTCCCGTTGAAGCGGAAGTACCTTCCCCGTCACCTCAAGATAAACCTGGTTTGCCATCTTATCCACAAGTTCCCAGTAGACCACCAACAGCTGTTTTACCCACTCGGCCCTCGGCAGTAGCCGGAACGCGGCCTCCAGGTTCCCCTCCCACTGTCCCTGTAATTGGGGAAAGACCACCTTCCAATCCCATTTCACCACCTTCTCAAAAACCAGATCCTTACCCTTACCCTAAACCACCTCCATCAATACCCGAAATAACCACTAGGCCACCGCCAACAGTGCCTGGTCAAACCCCTGTCACCCCCGGTACCCCAACACCCGTAGTTGCTGAACCGTCTCGTCCTGAAACACCGGGTCGTCCACAAATCCAGCAGCCACCTACTGGAACGCAAGTCACACCACCATCGTTTGTCTGGCCTGAGCCGCTTAGACCTATCACGTCGGAACGGCCTTCATTCGGTCGCCCGACTCCTCCACAGGTGATCATCCCACCGAAAACGGGTTGCGTCAGCAACAACGACTGCCTGGACACCGAGGCCTGTGACATCCCTAACGAGCGCTGTGTCGACCCTTGTTCTTTCCAGCCTTGTGTGCCGAATGCTCAGTGCCAAGTGGTGTATCACAATCCTGTCTGCGCTTGCCGCCCTGGATACACAGGAGTTGCCAGCATCCAATGCATACCTGGTACTTGTCAAGTATCATCTAGGACGAAAAGCTTCTTCAGACTTAAAAAATCGCCATCAAAATATCAACGCTTTGGAACATTTCTCTCACCTAAAACTCATTCATACCCGACGATTCACGAAAACCAACCAGAAAATTATTCATCTTTTTTTATTATATCCACACCGACAGTTTTAATTGACGATGTTGGGGTGTGGATAGTTTTTAATCTATTAAAAAACGAAATAGATTTTTAAATAGCGCTATCCTTTATGTGATTCGACATTCCCTTGAATGAACCTACTTACAATACTTATTTTTAGACGTTGACGTGCACTTATTTGGTGGTGTTGGGCTTCTGACTGCATTTAACTACCACTAAATAATTCTAGAAAACTAATTTTTTATTTTAATTTCTGGCATAATTTAATAGTGGTTGTCGGTGAATGCCTGTCCAACAACGATTGTCCTTATGATCGTTACTGCGATCGCCCTACTGCCCAGTGTATTCCAGTTTGCCAGACGCGCATCTGTGGGCAACTTGCTTCATGCCAGGCAGTCAATCATAATGCCGTCTGCAGTTGCCTTGAAGGCTATACAGGAAACCCTCGCGAGCAGTGTTATAAATGTAGGATTTTTCTGTTTATTTAGTTTATAAGAGAAATTGTGAAAAAAACTTGTTTTGACTCGACAGTGACTGGCTGCCGAAGCAACAACGACTGCCCAGCAAAAGAAGCTTGCATTAACGGACAGTGTGTTAATCCATGCCGTTGTGGAGTTGGAGCTGTTTGCGAAATTAGGGATCACAGCCCAATCTGCAAATGTCCACCAGGAACAGTTGGCAATCCTCTATCCGGCTGCACATGTAATTATTTTTAGCGTGATCATTTTAAGTTACACATAATTGTCTAACAATTTTTTGTATATAGCTCCAGTAGTATCAGAACCATGCAATCCCAGCCCGTGTGGACCGAATGCTGATTGTTCTGTAGGAGTGACCAAAAATCCAATTTGTACTTGTCGTCCTGGCTTTTACGGAGATCCCCAAAGCAATCGTGGGTGTGGACCTGAATGTACCACAAACAGCGCATGCCAGTCGACACAGGCGTGCATCAACCAAAAGTGTCGCGATCCATGCCCAGGAGTTTGTGGAATAAACGCAGCTTGTCGAGTGTCAGGACACAATCCAGTTTGCTCATGCGTTCCTGGATATACCGGAAACCCGTACCAGAATTGCAATCCGATTGTCGTTTCGGCCGTCGAGACTCCAACTTTGGCGCCACCTATCTCTTATCCACAACAACCACCAAGACCAGATTGCCCTAACTGTAAACCCGAATGCGTCCTTAACTCGGACTGCCCGCCCAACTTAGCCTGCATCAACGCAAAGTGCAGAGATCCCTGTCCTGGAGTCTGTGGCCAAAATGCAGTCTGCAAAGTCAACAATCACAACCCGATATGCTCTTGCCTGCAAGGATATCAAGGCGACCCTACCAGATCTTGTGCTCCACGACGTAAATGACATGTTTTTCGATTAATTATTACTTTAATTAACAAAATTTCATGTTATTGTAGCGGTTGAACCAGTTGTTTCGGAGCCAGTCGTTACTCAGCCTTGCAATCCAAGTCCGTGTGGCAACTACGCAGAATGTCGTCCAGTCAACAATCAAGCAGTGTGCTCTTGCTTACCAGGTTACTTTGGCACACCTTGCCGTCCCGAATGCGTTGCCAGCAGTGACTGTCCTCAGAACAAAGCCTGTGTTAATCAGAAATGTGTCGACCCATGCCCAGGCACATGTGGAATTGGAGCTAACTGCGTCGTCAAAGATCACAATCCCATCTGTTCTTGCCCTGGCAGCATGACAGGCGATCCTTTCGTTCGTTGTACAGAACCAGTAGTTGTCCAACCCGAAACAGTCACCACAAGACCGAAAGATCCCTGCACTCCAACCCCGTGTGGTGTTGGAGCAGAATGCAGATCCCAAGGAAATAGTGCTACTTGCAAATGTCCAATTAATTATGTAGGAGATCCTTATACTGGATGTCGACCAGAATGTGTTCAAAACTCAGACTGCCCGCGCGACAAAAGCTGCGCTAACAACCGGTGCATTAATCCATGTCCGGGCGTCTGTGGATTGAACGCAGAGTGTCGAGTTACCAATCATTATCCAGTCTGTAGTTGTATCTCTGGTTACACTGGCGATGCCTCATCAGCTTGCCGTCCTATTCCAATTGAAAGTCGTCCAATAGAACCTGTTGTGACTGAAAGGCCATGTGTTCCATCACCATGTGGACCAAATAGCGCCTGCAGAGAAGTTAGCAATAAACCCGTCTGCTCTTGTCAATCTGGATTCGTAGGAGTTCCTCCTAGCTGCCGACCCGAGTGTTCAGTAAGTTTTTTTTTAAATTTCTCTTTATTTATCAGTACACAAATGCTATTATCATATCTTATTTTAGTCGAATGCTGAATGCTCTCAGTCATTGGCCTGTATAAACCAAAAATGTCGAGATCCTTGTCCAGGAGTTTGTGGGGAGAACGCTATCTGTCGAGTCACCAATCACAACCCAATTTGCAACTGTCCTAACGACCGTACAGGCGATCCATTCATTCGTTGCCAACCTTTCCCTGCTCGTCCTCAAGAGCCGGTCATTGAAGAACGACCTAACCCTTGCATTCCTTCGCCATGTGGTAATTCATAAAAAAATCAAAATAAATTAAGAATAAATCTTTCAATCCTAATTTTTGTGATTTAGGTCCTAATTCCCAATGCCAGGTTGTAAGAAACCAAGCCCAATGTGGATGTCAAGACGGTATGATCGGTACTGTACCAAACTGCCGACCCGAATGTGTTCGTAACAGCGATTGCCCATCGAATTTGGCTTGCATCAACCAAAAGTGTAAAGATCCTTGTCCGGGAGTATGCGGTGCCAACACTCAATGTCGAGTAGTCGGTCACAATCCAGTTTGTTCTTGCAAGGAATCCTATACAGGCGACCCATACCGAAACTGCGTTCCGATTCAACGTAATCATATAATTTATATCAAAATGTATGATGGCAATTTCTATTTTAAATTCAATATTTTTATCATGTAGCTGTTGTGTCCGAACCAGTCAAGAAACCTCCTACTCCAAATCCTTGCGTTCCATCACCTTGTGGTGCAAATGCCGTTTGTAGAGATCAGTCAGGATTGGCAATATGTCAGTGTCTACCTGAATACTTTGGTGACGCCCGCCAGGGATGTAAACCCGAATGCGTTCTTAATTCCGACTGCGCTTCCACCCAAGTTTGTGTCAACCAAAAATGCCGCGATCCTTGCCCAGGATTATGTGGCAACAACGCAGAATGCCGAGTCGTTAACCATTTCGCCACTTGCTATTGTCCTCAAGGCTATACGGGTAGTCCACTGGAATCGTGCAAGGTCATTCCAGTTGAAGGTAGAGAACGATAAATTTAATCTCAAATTCTTTTTCAAATTTTCACCTACAAAATAAAATAAAAATGAACGTTTTGCAGTGCCAAGACCAACTCAACCGACCGCCGCTGAAAAGTGTACTCCATGCAATCCATCTCCTTGTGGTCCATACAGTGTCTGTCGAGAAGTGGATTGTCGCCCTGTTTGCTCCTGTCAAACTGAATACCAAGGCGTGCCACCCAGTTGTAGGCCTGAATGTCTCCTGAACTCAGATTGTGAATCCACTTTGGCTTGCATCAAACAAAAATGTAAGGATCCTTGTGCTGGAATCTGCGGCCAGGGAGCTGAATGTCGTGTGGTATCCCACAACCCGATTTGCAGTTGTCCACGTGGAAAAACAGGAGATCCTTTTATCGAGTGTCGCCCAACACCAGGTAATACGATATCAAATCTGGTTTAATTAACTAAACTGATTGTTTTCTAATATTTACTTTCAAGTTGTGACACCACCCATTCAACCACAAGTTGTCGATCCATGTGTGCCAACACCATGCGGACCAAACAGCGTATGCCAAGTCCTTAACGACAAAGCTACCTGTGGTTGTGTCGCCAATATGATTGGAACGGCACCCAACTGCCGACCTGAGTGTGTAGTGAACAGTGATTGTCCTAGCAACCGAGCATGTGTCAGCCAAAAGTGTGTCGATCCCTGCCCCGGCTCTTGTGGTTTCAACGCAGATTGCCGAGTTGCTAACCACCAACCAGTCTGCTCGTGTCAACCAAAATTCACCGGTGACCCTTACGCGTCTTGTCGCCCCATTCCTGTCGGTAAGTCCTAAACCCAATTTTTCTGGTGGTGGGAAACATTATCGACTATTAACTCCAAATAGTCAATCTAAGACAAATCAACGATCGATATTGAGTCCGTTTTTTCTTGCCTTGGTGTGCACAGTCGTGCCACCGACTGAACCTTCAGTCGTTAAACCTTGCGATCCTTCGCCTTGCGGACCGAACAGCATATGTAGACCAGTCGGGTCTGAGCCTGTTTGCTCTTGCCAGTCAGGCTTTGACGGTGTTCCACCTGAATGTCGACCTGAATGTATTTCGAGTTCGGAATGCCCCCCGTCTAAAGCTTGTGTCAACATGAAATGTCAAGATCCATGCCCCGGGGCATGTGGCCGAGATGCACAATGCCGAGTTGTTAACCACAGCCCAATTTGCATCTGTCCGTCTGGATGGACTGGCGACCCTCTAACTGGATGCCGAATCATCCCTAGTAAGCATGACTACAACGATTAACAATTTAGTTTATTTTACATGTATTTATTGTTTAACAAAAATTAACACTCGTTAACAGTTGTAGCACCAACACCTAATCCTGTAGTGGAGGAAAGCACGTTACGTCCAATACCACCAAACCCGTGTACACCATCACCATGTGGACCAAATTCGCAATGCCAAGCCGTTTCAGGACAAGCCCAATGTGGCTGTGTATCGGGCATGATCGGAACTGCACCCAACTGTCGACCTGAGTGTGTACTGAGCTCCGACTGCACATCAAATAGAGCTTGTATCAATCAGAAATGTGTTGATCCATGCCCCGGAGTTTGTGCACCGAACGCAGAGTGCAGAGTGGTTAGCCATTCTCCAGTCTGTAGTTGTGTAGCTGGGTACACAGGCGATGCTTTTAGCAACTGTCGACCAATCCCTGCTGTTGGTAAGATCACAAATCCAATACCGTTTAGAAGAATTTCGCATTAGCTATTTTTATTCAAAAAATCTTAAATTAAGTAAAGAACAAGTTGATATTTCGTCAATATTCATTAAAGCATAGGAAATAACAAAAACGACAAAGTTGTAAAATGAATAATTTTAGGTTAGAACTAAACATATTGTTATATACGATGTAGTTGAACCAAACGTCGTCCAACCGCCAACTCCTTGCGATCCCAATCCTTGTGGTACCAATGCTCAATGCAAATCACAAAACGGAGCCATCAATTGCGTCTGTCCGGCAAACTATGTCGGCGATCCGTACAGCTCTTGTCGACCTGAATGCGTTCTTAACACAGATTGCCAAAGAGATAAAAATTGCGTGAATAGCCGCTGCGTCGATCCATGCCCGGGAACTTGTGGAATGAACGCTATCTGTAGGGTAACAAATCACATCCCTGTATGCAGTTGCAAAGAGTCTCACACTGGAGATCCTTATGGATCTTGCCGTCCTATTCCCGTGAAACGTAAGAATCAAAAATCCAAAATTTTTGAAGGAAAGAGCTATTAATTTAAATCGTCCCATACTTTTAAAATCTAGCGCTCATAACATCTCCAAGTGAAGTAGAAAGACCTTGCGTACCGACACCTTGCGGTCCAAATAGTCAATGCCGTGAGGTCGGCAATGCTCCGGTCTGTTCTTGTCAGTCAGGCTACCTTGGTGTACCACCAGAATGTAGACCGGAATGTGTGTCAAGCTCAGAGTGCGCACCGTCTCAGGCTTGTGTCAACTTCAAATGTCAAGATCCCTGTCCTGGAACCTGTGGTCGAGATGCTCAGTGCCGTGTAGTTAATCACAACCCGATTTGCGTGTGCCCTTCGGGATGGACTGGTGATCCTCTTACTGGTTGTCACATTATTCCTAGTAAGCATGATTCCACTAAACTGTCTAACAACCTCATTGTATTGCACGTTTGTGAATAACCTAATCAATTTAACATTTGTAGCACCGGTACCAAACCCTGTAGTGGAAGAAGGCACGTTACGACCCATACCACCCAACCCTTGCACGCCATCACCATGCGGACCAAACTCGCAATGCCAAGTCGTTTCTGGTCAAGCTCAATGTGGATGTGCGTCTGGGATGATTGGTTCTGTGCCCAACTGTCGGCCAGAATGTGTACTCAGCTCGGACTGCCCATCGAATAGGGCCTGCATCAATCAGAAATGCGTTGATCCTTGCCCCGGTACTTGTGCATCCAACGCTGATTGTAGAGTTGTCAACCACTCCCCCGTATGCAATTGTGCAACGGGTTACATTGGCGATGGTTTTAGTAATTGTCGTCCGATTCCAGCAGTCGGTAAGAAATTGCATTCATATATATTTCCGTTCTTTCAGCTTTTGCATTTAAAATTGCTTGTTTGCGCCTTCATTTTTTAAAATTATTATCGCGACATTTACTTTAAGGTTATTAAAGACTTCACATTATTTTAAGCTTCAGTTTTTCCGTGGATTTTTTTCGTGTTATTTAGAACGGTATAATAACTAAGAAAATGTTAGTGACACTTAGAGTGAATTTATGTTTTCTCTCTCGATATTTCTATCTGGTAAATTTTCATTTTGTGAGAAATTCAATTGTCAATATTTTCATTTGACAAAACACTAGCGAATTCACAGTTTACCTATCAAAAAAGAGGAAACTGATCTCCATTTGCTTCTTGTACGCCTTCAAATGGACGCTTCTTCTTCATTTGCTACTTTATGAAACCGATTTGCTTTTTGCGATGGTTTGGGACGCTTTCTTTATTTAGGATTTAAAACATGTTGGGTTATGAGAGTTAAGTGTGTGGGAATTCAATTATGGTTTTTGTTGTAGTCGAACCAAACGTCGTCCAGCCGTCGACACCTTGTGATCCTAATCCTTGCGGTACCAACGCTCAATGCAAAACGCGAAATGGGGCAATCGATTGCTCCTGTCCTGGAAACTATGTTGGTGATCCTTACAGTTCTTGTCGACCAGAATGTGTTCTCAACACAGACTGTCCTCGTGACCAGAGCTGTTCTCGCAATCGCTGTATTGATCCTTGTCCAGGAACATGTGGTTTGAATGCTGATTGCAGAATCTCAAATCACATTCCTGTTTGCAGTTGCAAACAATCCCATACTGGAGACCCTTACGGCTCCTGTCGTCCTATACCTGTGATAAGTAAGAAACACGAAGTTGGAGAATTCTTACGGCATATCTTAATCACTACTGTAATGTTCTACAGTACCTCCCACATCTCCGTCAGTTGTCGAGAAACCTTGCGATCCTTCTCCTTGCGGACCAAACAGTATTTGTAGACCTGTCGGAAACTCTCCTGTCTGCTCCTGCCAGACCAACTATCTAGGCCTTCCACCCAATTGTAGACCTGAGTGCGTATCCAGTGCCGAATGCCCGGCTTCTCAAGCGTGCGTCAACTTAAAGTGTCAGGATCCTTGCAAAGATATTTGTGGTCGCGACGCTAATTGCAAAGTCGTCAATCATAATCCAATCTGCATCTGTCCTTCTGGATGGACTGGAGATCCATTAACTGGATGCCGAATCATTCCGAGTAAGAGCATCCATTAGGGGTTATTTTTGTTCAGTTTTTAAATTTATGTTCTATTTACTGCCATTAGCTGCTTTACCAAGCCCAGTTGTAGAAGAAGGAACACTAAGACCCATCCCACCTAATCCGTGCACACCAAATCCTTGCGGACCCAACTCACAATGCCAAGCAGTGTTCGGAAAGGCGGAATGCGGATGTCTTAGCAACATGATTGGCTCAGCACCGAACTGTCGACCGGAGTGTGTCCTTAACTCAGACTGCCCAGCGAGTAGCGCTTGTGTCAATCAGAAATGCGTCGATCCTTGTCCAGGAACCTGTGGCTCAAACTCTGAATGTCGTGTAGTCAACCACTCGCCTGTTTGCAGTTGTGCAGCAGGTTTCACTGGCAACGCTTTCAACGACTGTCGACCAGTCCCCACCGTCGGTAAGATGAATTCGATTGAGAGCCATTTTTCAATTTTTTTGGCAAACAGCTTTTTTACGATAAGCACTGGTATATTTTGTTATTGGCGAAGTTGCTGTGACGTAACGCTATTTGTTATTTGACGAAAATTCTCTTCAGTCTTGGACGAAAGTTTTTTTTTCCATTTTCTATTCATTGGAAGCGGAAAAGATTGTTTGCAACTGATAACTGCAATTATCGTCTCCTAGGTTTTGAAATGTTGCTTGTTCATTTTCTATGACGATTGGGCTGGCTATTTTCTCAATTTTTTTTAAAGCGGCTTGGAATTTGATTTTTTTTCGCTATATTGGACGAAGCTTTTTAAGTTTTTTTTTCAAATTTGTCTTTCCATTTTGCTATAAAATCGACATTTTGTAATGTAGTTGAACCAAATGTTGTTCAACCACCGAGCCCTTGCGATCCCAACCCATGCGGAACCAATGCCCAGTGCAAATCGCAAAATGGAGCCATCAATTGCGTGTGCCCGGCAAATTATATCGGAGATCCGTTTGACTCATGTCGACCTGAATGCCTTTTAAACACGGATTGTCCTCGTGAAAAGAGCTGCGTGAAAAACCGATGCGTTGATCCTTGTCAGGGAACATGCGGTTCCAACGCTGACTGTAGAGTTGCCAACCACATTCCCGTTTGCAGTTGCAAAGAGGCCCATACTGGAGATCCTTATGGATCTTGCCGTCCAATTCCTGTGATAAGTAAGAGACAATGTTGACAAGAATTTTTAGCAGCCCTTAACATCCATTTTACGACGTATCGTATAGTTCCACCGACTTCACCAAGTGTTATCGAAAAACCATGCGATCCTCCTCCATGTGGTCCTCATAGTACATGTAGACCGGTCGGCAACGCTCCTGTCTGCGCTTGTCAGCCAGGCTATTTGGGAATTCCACCGGAATGTAGACCTGAATGCGTATCTAGCTCTGAATGCGCTCCTGCACAAGCCTGTCTCAACTTCAAATGCCAAGATCCTTGTCCCGGAACTTGCGGCAGAGATGCCCAATGCAAAATAGTCAACCACAACCCCATTTGTATTTGTCCAGCTGGATGGACTGGTGACCCATTAACAGGGTGCCGTATAATACCGAGTAAGAAACAACCCTTTTACGTTACTTCGCAATGAATGAAATGATGGCACGTTTTCTTTAATCGTTTATAAACTTGAAACAATTCGTAGCTCCGATACCCAACCCTGTAGTGGAAGAAGGCACATTGCGACCCATTCCACCTAATCCGTGCACACCATCGCCATGCGGACCCAGTTCGCAGTGTCAAGTGGTTTCTGGACAAGCCCAGTGCGGCTGTCTTCCGAATATGATTGGCTCCGCCCCGAATTGTAGACCGGAATGTTTGGTCAGCTCAGACTGCCCATCGCAAAGCGCTTGCATAAACCAGAGATGTATCGATCCTTGTTCAGGAACATGCGCTAGCAATTCTGATTGTCGCGTTGTCAATCATTCACCCGTTTGCACCTGTGCCGTTGGTTACACGGGCAATGGTTTTACAGATTGTCGACCAGTCCCAGCAGTGGGTAAGCAATAGTTGATGATTGCACATTTTGGTATATAGATGGGCTTAGTTATAGATATTTGATTTAAGTACTTTAATTTGACTCGTTTAAGAGTTAAATATTCTTTAATATCTAATATTCAAGAAGTCAGTAGCAATTAGTAATTAGTACATCGCTATAGTTAAATCGTTTAGTGAAAAAAAGATCTCAATTTCTATCCTTTCCTTCTATTATCTCAATTTTTATACTAATTCCTTGGTCGTTTTATGTAATTTAAAAAATAGTCGAACCAAATGTCGTCCAACCACCGACTCCTTGCGATCCAAACCCTTGTGGAACCAACGCCCAATGCAAAACGCAAAATGGAGCCATCAATTGCGTGTGCCCTGCTAGTTACATAGGTGATCCCTACAGTTCTTGTCGGCCAGAATGTGTTCTCAGCACAGACTGTCCCCGTGATAAGAACTGCCTTCAAAATCAATGCGTGGATCCATGCGTGGGAACATGTGGCTTTAACGCCGACTGTAGAGTTTCTAACCACCTCCCCGTTTGCAGTTGCAAAGAATCGCACACTGGTGATCCTTATGGATCTTGTCGCCCTATTCCTGTGATAAGTAAGAAAAAGAGTCGAATGTTGATTCCCTAGTACTTCCCCGATATTAATTACGTGTCCTTTCTTGACTTTTGCGCCAAAAGTACCACCGACCGCTCCCTCCCTTGTCGAGGAACCGTGCAAACCATCTCCTTGTGGACCAAATAGCGTCTGCAGGCCAGTCGGTAACGCTCCCGTCTGCTCTTGTCAACCAAACTACTTGGGCTTGCCACCGGATTGTAGACCGGAATGTGTTTCAAGTTCAGAATGTGCTCCTTCGCAAGCTTGTCTGAATCTCAAGTGCCAAGATCCTTGCAAAGAAACTTGTGGCCGAGAAGCACAATGCAAAGTTGTCAATCACAACCCGATTTGCGTGTGTCCATCAGGGTGGACAGGCGATCCTATGACCGGGTGTCGCATTATTCCGAGTAAGCATTATTCCACTAACTATTCCAACTCGTCTACTTTGTGTAATTGCATGTGTCTAACCTAAATTAACCTTACCTTTTGTAGCACCCATACCTAGCCCATCTGTTGAGGAAGGCACATTACGACCCATTCCACCTAATCCTTGCACGCCAACACCTTGCGGACCCAACTCGCAATGCCAAGTTGTGTCAGGACAGGCCCAATGCGGATGTGTGGCCGGAATGATTGGCTCCGCTCCTAATTGCCGTCCCGAGTGTGTACTCAGTTCAGAGTGTCCATCAAACAGGGCTTGTATCAACCAGAAATGTGTGGATCCATGCCTTGGAACATGTGCACCAAACGGCGAATGTCGCGTTGTTAACCACCGACCCGTTTGTAGTTGCGCAACTGGTTACTCCGGAGACGGATTTAGCAATTGCCAGCCAATTCCAGTTGTTGGTAAGAATGAATTTTGAGCGTTCCACGAACTCTCTGCGAATTCTGTCTTTTCTTTTTGGTTTTCACTTTTGTACAATGGTTGGGACTTCCTAGTCCTACACCTTTTTTTTTGTTGCTAAACGAATTCTCGTAGGAGGCTTTGGCGCAATTTGTTTTGTCAAGGCAAATCAATTTTTTATTGTTAGGCTTTCTCTCCACTTTCAGAAGTTTTGTCTTTATTTGTTGCTAAAATTTATATCTACAAGACTTCTTAGTTTTAACTACTATTTTGTAAAATTTGACACAGTCGAACCAAATATCGTCCAACCACCAACTCCTTGCGACCCAAATCCTTGCGGTACCAACGCCCAATGCAAGACGCGAAACGGGGCAATCGATTGCTCTTGTCCAGGAAACTATGTCGGTGATCCATTCAGTTCATGCAGACCCGAATGTGTTCTCAACACGGACTGTCCACGCGATAAAAGCTGCTCTCGAAACCGCTGTGTTGATCCGTGTGTGGGAGCTTGTGGCGATAATGCTGACTGTAGAGTTGCGAACCACATTCCCGTTTGCAGCTGCAAAGAAGCCCACACTGGCGATCCTTACGGATCTTGCCGTCCTATTCCCGTGAAGAGTAAGAACTCGAATAAAATCAATTTGAGATTTTAGAAGGAAAATTCACGTTTTTTGCTAACTCATATTTAGTTCCTCCAACCTCACCAAGTGTTATCGAAAAACCTTGCGATCCTCCTCCGTGTGGTCCTCATAGTACATGTAGACCAGTCGGCAACGCTCCTGTCTGCGCTTGTCAGCCAGGCTATTTGGGAATTCCACCAGAATGTAGACCGGAATGCGTCTCGAGCTCTGAATGCGCTCCCTCACAAGCCTGTCTCAACTTTAAGTGCCAAGATCCTTGTCCTGGAACTTGCGGCCGAGACGCAAAATGTCAAGTTGTTAACCACAACCCGATTTGCGTGTGTCCATCGGGATGGACTGGTGATCCTCTAACTGGTTGTCACATTATACCTAGTAAGCATGATTTCACTAAACTGTCTAACAACCTCACTGTATTGCACGATTGTGAATAACCGAATTAATTTAACATTTGTAGCACCAATACCCAACCCTGTTGTTGAAGAAGGCACGTTACGACCCATACCACCTAATCCATGCACGCCATCACCATGCGGACCCAGTTCACAATGCCAAGTGGTTTCAGGACAAGCCCAGTGCGGGTGTCTTCCGAATATGATTGGTTCGGCCCCAAATTGTAGACCGGAGTGTTTGGTCAGCTCAGACTGCCCATCCCAAAGCGCTTGCATCAACCAGAAATGTATCGATCCCTGTTCAGGAACATGCGCTAGCAATTCTGATTGTCGTGTTATCAATCACTTACCCGTTTGCACCTGTGCCGTTGGTTACACGGGCAACGGTTTTACAGATTGTCGCCCTGTGCCAGTAGTTGGTAAGCATCAATTGCGTTAGAATTGTTTGGGAACATGTTTGAATCATATTTTTAGTTTATTTTTACTTTTGAATTTATTCTTGGTAAACCTTGTTAAATATTTAGGACAATTAATTATAACATGTTTTAGATGTTTGTTTAAAATAAGTGACTTGTTTGTTTAATTTGATTCCACTTTTATAATTATTGGTAGGAACGCTACATTTATCACAGATTAATTTTGACAATCCGTTTCTAATTTAAAGCAATACTTAACTAAAATGTAGTTTTTCTTGCTCTACTTTATTTGAGTTATTTTTAGTTGCAGTATTTTTGTAGAGGTTCTACAGCCTTCCTAAAAAAACGTTTTTCTAATTTAAATAGTCGAGCCAAATGTTGTCCAACCACCTACTCCATGCGATCCCAATCCTTGTGGCACCAATGCCCAATGCAACACACGAAACGGAGCCATCAATTGTGTCTGCCCAGCAAATTATGTCGGCGATCCGTACAGCTCTTGTCGACCTGAATGCGTTCTAAACACAGAATGTCCAAGAGATAAAAATTGCGTGAATAATCGTTGCGTCGATCCATGCCCAGGAACTTGCGGTATTAACGCTGTTTGTAGGGTCACGAATCATATCCCTGTCTGCAGTTGCAAAGAGTCTCACACCGGAGATCCTTATGGATCCTGTCGTCCTATTCCCGTTAAACGTAAGACTCGAAACTCAAATTTTGGAAGGAAAAAACAATTATTTTAAATTGCCTCGTACTTTTAAAATTTAGCGCTCATAACATCTCCAAGTGAAGTAGAAAGACCTTGCGTACCGACACCTTGCGGTCCAAATAGTCAATGCCGTGAGGTCGGCAATGCTCCGGTCTGTTCTTGTCAGTCAGGCTACCTTGGTGTACCACCAGAATGTAGACCGGAATGTGTGTCAAGCTCAGAGTGCGCACCGTCTCAGGCGTGTGTCAACTTCAAATGTCAAGATCCCTGTCCTGGAACCTGTGGTCGAGATGCTCAGTGCCGTGTAGTTAATCACAACCCGATTTGCGTGTGTCCTTCGGGATGGACTGGTGATCCTCTAACTGGTTGTCGCGTTATTCCTAGTAAGCATGATTTAACTAAAACTCTTCAACCACGTTATTGTTTTGTGAATAACCTAATCAATTTAACACTTGTAGCACCAGTACCAAACCCTGTAGTGGAAGAAGGCACGTTACGACCCATTCCACCCAACCCTTGCACGCCATCACCATGCGGACCAAACTCGCAATGTCAAGTCGTTTCTGGTCAAGCTCAATGTGGATGTGTGTCTGGGATGATTGGTTCTGTGCCTAACTGTCGGCCAGAATGTGTACTCAGCTCAGACTGTCCGTCAAATAGGGCCTGCATCAATCAGAAATGTATTGATCCTTGCCCTGGTACTTGTGCATCCAACGCTGATTGTAGAGTCGTCAACCACTCCCCCGTGTGCAATTGCGCAACGGGTTATACTGGCGATGGTTTCAGTAATTGCCGTCCAATTCCAGCAGTCGGTAAGAAATAACACTCATTTGAATCTAGCATTTTTTCATGCTCTCACATTCAGAGTTGCTTGAATTCTTTTTCGCGTTGCTATCTTTCCATGGAAAACACTTGTTTTCTACAAATTTAATTTCGCTCATCGATGAAACTTTTACTTTTGGCTGTTTTTTTTTCATTATTCTTTTGAGTCCTCAGTCCAACTTCTAATTGGAAACGAAAGTCCTGTCAGAAGTTGATCGTGATCTTCTTCACTTTGCGAATTTTCTGCTGAACGTTTTGCGTTTCGATTCTTGGCAAATTCTGATGGAAACGGCCTTAGGAAGGCTACATTTTTAATAACTTCCACTGTGATAATAACAAAAATGCATTCTGGTTTTGAAGCAATTTTTGAACTAGCTTTTTCATTTTTCCGCATTTTATTACAATTATTTTTGTTCTTCTTTGGGAAATACGGAGTACAATAATAGCAAAGCAAACGCACCTTTAATGCATTCAGGAATCATTGGGAATGAGAAAATTTTTAAAATTTTTTGCATACGCTTAAATTCAGTTTCAACATTGATTGCTTCATTGTTCCTGAAGCTTTAAAGTGCTTTTAAAAAATCGTACAAAATATTTATGTTCGGATTCTGCTTTAGTCGAACCAAACGTCGTTCAACCACCGAGACCGTGCGACACTAACCCATGTGGAACGAACGCTCAATGCAAATCACAAAACGGAGCCATCAATTGCGTCTGCCCGTCAAATTATGTTGGCGATCCTTACAGTTCTTGTCGACCAGAATGTGTTCTCAACACAGACTGTCCTCGAGACCAGAGCTGTTCTCGCAATCGCTGCATCGATCCTTGTCCAGGAACATGTGGATTGAATGCTGATTGCAGTGTTTCAAATCATATTCCTGTTTGCAGTTGCAAACAATCCTACACGGGAGACCCTTATGGCTCCTGCCGTCCTATACCTGTGATAAGTAAGAAGCTAACAAAAGAATTTCTGAGAAATTTCAAGAATAAAAGTTTTGTAATATTTTGAATAGTACCTCCAACATCTCCCTCAGTTGTCGACAAACCTTGTGATCCACCTCCGTGTGGACCGAACAGTATATGCAAACCAGTCGGAAACGCCCCAGTGTGCTCCTGTCAACCTAATTACTTGGGTTTACCACCAAACTGTAGACCCGAATGCGTATCTAGTGCCGAATGTCCCGCTTCTCAAGCGTGCGTCAACTTCAAATGTCGAGATCCCTGTTTAGGAACCTGTGGAAGAGATGCCGAATGTTTTGTTGTTAATCATAGTCCAGTCTGTGTCTGTCCTTCTGGATGGACCGGTGATCCATTAACTGGATGCCGAATCATTCCGAGTAAGAGCATCCATTTGGAGATATTTATGTTCAGTTTTTAAATTGTGCTCTATTTATTGCCATTAGCTGCTATACCTAGCCCAGTTGTAGAAGAAGGAACACTAAGACCCATCCCACCTAATCCCTGCACACCAAATCCTTGCGGACCCAACTCACAATGCCAAGCAGTGTCCGGACAGGCGGAATGCGGATGTCTTAGCAACATGATCGGCTCGGCACCGAACTGTCGACCGGAGTGTATCCTTAACTCAGACTGCCCAGCCAGTAGCGCTTGTGTCAATCAGAAATGCGTCGATCCTTGTCCAGGAACCTGTGGCTCAAACTCTGAATGTCGCGTAGTCAACCACTCGCCTGTTTGCAGTTGTGCAGCAGGTTTCACTGGCAACGCTTTCAACGACTGCCGACCAGTCCCCGTCGTCGGTAAGATGAACAGCTTTATTTAACGATAAGCACTGGGATATTTTGTTATTGGCGAAGTTGCTCTGACGTAACGCTATTTGTTATTTGACGAAAATTCTCTTCAGTCTTGGACGAAAGTTTTTTTTTCAATTTTCTATTCATTGGGAGCGGAAAAGATTTTTTGCAACTGATAATGTTGACAGTCTCTGCATTTATCGTCTCCTAGGCTTTTGAAATGTTGCTTGTTCATTTTCTATGACGATTGGGCTGGCTATTTTCTCAATTTTTTTTAAAGCGGCTTGGAATTTGATTTTTTTTCGCTGTATTGGACGAAGCTTTTTAAGTTTTTTTTTCAAATTTGTCTTTCCATTTTGCTATAAAATCGACATTTTGTAATGTAGTTGAACCAAATGTTGTTCAACCACCGAGCCCTTGCGATCCCAACCCATGCGGAACCAATGCCCAGTGCAAATCGCAAAACGGAGCCATCAATTGCGTGTGCCCGGCAAATTATATCGGAGATCCGTTTGACTCATGTCGACCTGAATGCCTTTTAAACACGGATTGTCCTCGTGAAAAGAGCTGCGTGAAAAACCGATGCGTTGATCCTTGTCAGGGAACATGCGGTTCCAACGCTGACTGTAGAGTTGCCAACCACATTCCCGTTTGCAGTTGCAAAGAGGCCCATACTGGAGATCCTTATGGATCTTGCCGTCCAATTCCTGTGATAAGTAAGAGACAATGTTGACAAGAATTTTTAGCAGCCCTTAACATCCATTTTACGACGTATCGTATAGTTCCACCGACTTCACCAAGTGTTATCGAAAAACCATGCGATCCTCCTCCATGTGGTCCTCATAGTACATGTAGACCGGTCGGCAACGCTCCTGTCTGCGCTTGTCAGCCAGGCTATTTGGGAATTCCACCGGAATGTAGACCTGAATGCGTATCTAGCTCTGAATGCGCTCCTGCACAAGCCTGTCTCAACTTCAAATGCCAAGATCCTTGTCCCGGAACTTGCGGCAGAGATGCCCAATGCAAAATAGTCAACCACAACCCCATTTGTATTTGTCCAGCTGGATTGACTGGTGACCCATTAACAGGGTGCCGTATAATACCGAGTAAGAAACAACCCTTTTACGTTACTTCGCAATGAATGAAATGATGGCACGTTTTCTTTAATCGTTTATAAACTTGAAACAATTCGTAGCTCCGATACCCAACCCTGTAGTGGAAGAAGGCACATTGCGACCCATTCCACCTAATCCGTGCACACCATCGCCATGCGGACCCAGTTCGCAGTGTCAAGTGGTTTCTGGACAAGCCCAGTGCGGCTGTCTTCCGAATATGATTGGCTCCGCCCCGAATTGTAGACCGGAATGTTTGGTCAGCTCAGACTGCCCATCGCAAAGCGCTTGCATAAACCAGAGATGTATCGATCCTTGTTCAGGAACATGCGCTAGCAATTCTGATTGTCGCGTTGTCAATCATTCACCCGTTTGCACCTGTGCCGTTGGTTACACGGGCAATGGTTTTACAGATTGTCGACCAGTCCCAGCAGTGGGTAAGCAATAGTTGATGATTGCACATTTTGGTATATAGATGGGCTTAGTTATAGATATTTGATTTAAGTACTTTAATTTGACTCGTTTAAGAGTTAAATATTCTTTAATATCTAATATTCAAGAAGTCAGTAGCAATTAGTAATTAGTACATCGCTATAGTTAAATCGTTTAGTGAAAAAAAGATCTCAATTTCTATCCTTTCCTTCTATTATCTCAATTTTTATACTAATTCCTTGGTCGTTTTATGTAATTTAAAAAATAGTCGAACCAAATGTCGTCCAACCACCGACTCCTTGCGATCCAAACCCTTGTGGAACCAACGCCCAATGCAAAACGCAAAATGGAGCCATCAATTGCGTGTGCCCTGCTAGTTACATAGGTGATCCCTACAGTTCTTGTCGGCCAGAATGTGTTCTCAGCACAGACTGTCCCCGTGATAAGAACTGCCTTCAAAATCAATGCGTGGATCCATGCGTGGGAACATGTGGCTTTAACGCCGACTGTAGAGTTTCTAACCACCTCCCCGTTTGCAGTTGCAAAGAATCGCACACTGGTGATCCTTATGGATCTTGTCGCCCTATTCCTGTGATAAGTAAGAAAAAGAGTCGAATGTTGATTCCCTAGTACTTCCCCGATATTAATTACGTGTCCTTTCTTGACTTTTGCGCCAAAAGTACCACCGACCGCTCCCTCCCTTGTCGAGGAACCGTGCAAACCATCTCCTTGTGGACCAAATAGCGTCTGCAGGCCAGTCGGTAACGCTCCCGTCTGCTCTTGTCAACCAAACTACTTGGGCTTGCCACCGGATTGTAGACCGGAATGTGTTTCAAGTTCAGAATGTGCTCCTTCGCAAGCTTGTCTGAATCTCAAGTGCCAAGATCCTTGCAAAGAAACTTGTGGCCGAGAAGCACAATGCAAAGTTGTCAATCACAACCCGATTTGCGTGTGTCCATCAGGGTGGACAGGCGATCCTATGACCGGGTGTCGCATTATTCCGAGTAAGCATTATTCCACTAACTATTCCAACTCGTCTACTTTGTGTAATTGCATGTGTCTAACCTAAATTAACCTTACCTTTTGTAGCACCCATACCTAGCCCATCTGTTGAGGAAGGCACATTACGACCCATTCCACCTAATCCTTGCACGCCAACACCTTGCGGACCCAACTCGCAATGCCAAGTTGTGTCAGGACAGGCCCAATGCGGATGTGTGGCCGGAATGATTGGCTCCGCTCCTAATTGCCGTCCCGAGTGTGTACTCAGTTCAGAGTGTCCATCAAACAGGGCTTGTATCAACCAGAAATGTGTGGATCCATGCCTTGGAACATGTGCACCAAACGGCGAATGTCGCGTTGTTAACCACCGACCCGTTTGTAGTTGCGCAACTGGTTACTCCGGAGACGGATTTAGCAATTGCCAGCCAATTCCAGTTGTTGGTAAGAATGAATTTTTAGCGTTCCACGAACTCTCTGCGAATTCTGTCTTTTCTTTTTGGTTTTCACTTTTGTACAATGGTTGGGACTTCCTAGTCCTACACCTTTTTTTTGTTGCTAAACGAATTCTCGTAGGAGGCTTTGGCGCAATTTGTTTTGTCAAGGCAAATCAATTTTTTATTGTTAGGCTTTCTCTCCACTTTCAGAAGTTTTGTCTTTATTTGTTGCTAAAATTTATATCTACAAGACTTCTTAGTTTTAACTACTATTTTGTAAAATTTGACACAGTCGAACCAAATATCGTCCAACCACCAACTCCTTGCGACCCAAATCCTTGCGGTACCAACGCCCAATGCAAGACGCGAAACGGGGCAATCGATTGCTCTTGTCCAGGAAACTATGTCGGTGATCCATTCAGTTCATGCAGACCCGAATGTGTTCTCAACACGGACTGTCCACGCGATAAAAGCTGCTCTCGAAACCGCTGTGTTGATCCGTGTGTGGGAGCTTGTGGCGATAATGCTGACTGTAGAGTTGCGAACCACATTCCCGTTTGCAGCTGCAAAGAAGCCCACACTGGCGATCCTTACGGATCTTGCCGTCCTATTCCCGTGAAGAGTAAGAACTCGAATAAAATCAATTTGAGATTTTAGAAGGAAAATTCACGTTTTTTGCTAACTCATATTTAGTTCCTCCAACCTCACCAAGTGTTATCGAAAAACCTTGCGATCCTCCTCCGTGTGGTCCTCATAGTACATGTAGACCAGTCGGCAACGCTCCTGTCTGCGCTTGTCAGCCAGGCTATTTGGGAATTCCACCAGAATGTAGACCGGAATGCGTCTCGAGCTCTGAATGCGCTCCCTCACAAGCCTGTCTCAACTTTAAGTGCCAAGATCCTTGTCCTGGAACTTGCGGCCGAGACGCAAAATGTCAAGTTGTTAACCACAACCCGATTTGCGTGTGTCCATCGGGATGGACTGGTGATCCTCTAACTGGTTGTCACATTATACCTAGTAAGCATGATTTCACTAAACTGTCTAACAACCTCACTGTATTGCACGATTGTGAATAACCGAATTAATTTAACATTTGTAGCACCAATACCCAACCCTGTTGTTGAAGAAGGCACGTTACGACCCATACCACCTAATCCATGCACGCCATCACCATGCGGACCCAGTTCACAATGCCAAGTGGTTTCAGGACAAGCCCAGTGCGGGTGTCTTCCGAATATGATTGGTTCGGCCCCAAATTGTAGACCGGAGTGTTTGGTCAGCTCAGACTGCCCATCCCAAAGCGCTTGCATCAACCAGAAATGTGTTGATCCTTGCCCAGGCACTTGTGCTACAAATGCCGACTGTAGGGTTATAAACCACTCTCCGATCTGCAATTGTGCATCGGGTTATACTGGCGACGGTTTTAAAGACTGTCGCCCTATGCCAGTTGTTGGTAAGACTTCGTAATTTTTAAATATTTGAATTTCGTGAAGCGGCATAATAGGAATAATTTTGATTTATCTGAATTAGTTTTATATATTATTTTTTTATAGAAAGTTAGTTTTATAATACCGTCATAGTTTTTTGAGGATCAAATTCCTATTGTCCCGCGTGGCCCTGAGATGGCCATCCACTCAAAAAGGCACAGACGATTGTAGTCGGTGACAGCCGAGCAACTTTTCTGCTCTTTTCTGGTTAAAAGATCCCTCTCGTATTACCATGATATGAACATATTGAAGAATTTTAACGAGAGAAAAAAAAATTGTGTTTGATACGTTTACTATTTAGCCTTACGATAGTGAGTTTATATTACTCGAACTTCAGCTTTTTCTGAAATCGTTTTCTTGAATTCAATCGACTGTTATTTTTACAATGAATTTTTATTCCATCCAGTTGAACCGAACGTTGTTCAACCACCGACACCTTGTGATCCAAATCCTTGCGGTACCAACGCCCAATGCAAATCGCAAAACGGAGCTATAAATTGCGTGTGCCCGGTTAATTATGTCGGTGATCCATTCAGCTCTTGTCGACCTGAATGTGTTCTCAATACGGATTGTCCACGAGATCAAAGCTGTTCCCGTAACCGATGTATCGATCCATGCCCGGGAACTTGTGGAATCAACGCCGATTGTAGAGTTGCGAATCACATTCCTGTTTGCAGTTGTAAAGAAGCCCATACCGGAGATCCTTATGGATCTTGTCGACCTTTACCCGTCAAACGTAAGATTACTTTCTAACAATAAAAAATAACTTAATTATAACTACGTATTTTTATTTTGTTTAACTTGTGTATTAATTAAGATCTGTATGATTTAATTGGGTTTGTTGTATTATAGTGGTAGATTTAACTAATCAGTAATTAACACTTTTGTAGCACTTCCGACATCACCGACTGTTGTTGAAAGACCCTGTGTACCGACACCTTGCGGTCCAAACAGTCAGTGTCGAGAGGTTGGAAATGTCCCAGCATGCTCATGCCAACCAGGATACATGGGTGTACCACCGGAATGTAGACCGGAATGTGTCTCCAGCTCCGAGTGCTCACCGGCACAGGCCTGTCTCAATTTCAAGTGCCAAGATCCTTGCACTGGAACCTGTGGTCGAGATGCTGACTGTCGTGTAGTCAATCACAATCCAATCTGTGTCTGTCCATCTGGATGGACAGGTGATCCACTAACCGGTTGTTCTATAATTCCGAGTAAGCATGCGTTTTTATCAATTGATGTAGTTTGACTTACTAATGTTAATTGGTGCACGTTATTGACATAACCTAACATGTTATTTGAAACTTTGTAGCACCCATACTCAACCCGGTAGTCGAAGAAGGAACTTTACGTCCCATCCCGCCCAATCCTTGCACTCCAACGCCCTGTGGGCCCAATTCGCAATGCCAAGTCGTTTCAGGACAAGCCCAGTGTGGTTGTATGCCCAACATGATTGGCACGACTCCCAACTGTCGACCGGAATGCATTCTTGGCTCCGATTGCCCATCGAATAGCGCTTGCGTCAATCAGAAATGCGTAGATCCTTGTCCGGGAACTTGTGGCTCGAATTCAGAATGCAGAGTCCTCAATCATTCCCCGATTTGTAGTTGTGCTGCTGGTTACACTGGCAATGCCTTTGATAATTGTCGACCCGTTCCAGCTGTTGGTAAGATCTTCACACAAAATTTTTTCTTCAGCTTATCAAGCGATGTGTGTTCGCTTCAACCTTTTTTTTAAGAAACTTGATAGACTTATGCGTTTGACAAGAAAAACTTTATTTACGTTCATCAAGCTTTGATTAGACTATGATATGGCATCGTGATTTTCTTTTCACCTTCACATTTTGAACGATATGGTATTTTGATTTGGAAAATTTAGTCGAGCCAAATGTCGTGCAACCACAACAGCCGTGCGAATCGCATCCTTGCGGCACCAACGCACAGTGCAAAGAATCACCAGGAGGCGGAATCAATTGTGTCTGTCCAGCCAATTATATCGGCGATCCGTACAGTTCTTGTAGACCGGAATGCGTTCTAAGCAGTGACTGCCCTCGCGATCGCACTTGTTCTCGCAACCGTTGCGTAGATCCTTGTGCGGGAGCTTGTGGCACCAACAGCCAATGTCGTGTGGCCAATCACGTACCTGTATGCTCCTGCGTCCAGGGTTTCTCCGGAGATCCTTATTCATCGTGCCAACCTATTCCAGCCGAGTGTAAGCACTAATTCATACCTTCCTTGTAGTATTTAATAACTTCTAAAATCTAAATACTATTTCAGTGGTATTGAAATTCATTTTAGAAATACTAATTATTGAATGTATTATTAACCCTCTTCGAAAAAAAAAAAAACAGCCCGACCGATCGAACCTGTAGTACAAGAAAAACCGTGCGTTCCTTCTCCGTGTGGCCCCAACAGCCAATGCCGCGGTGTCGGTAACGTTCCGGTTTGCTCTTGCATCTCGGGCTACCTGGGTGTTCCGCCCGAATGTCGTCCTGAGTGTGTGACGAGCTCCGAGTGCGCACCGATGCATGCCTGCGTCAATTCTAAATGCCAAAATCCTTGTCTGGGCACTTGTGGTCTCAACTCCGAATGTAAGATCGTTAACCACAACCCGGTTTGCACCTGTCCGTCTGGATGGACTGGTGATCCATTCACTCAGTGTCAAATCATTCCCAGTAAGCATGTTTCAAATTTAACATTCACCTCTTCTATTCTTATTCTGAGTATTTTGTAGTTTTGTATGGTGTATTTGTAGTTAGTTTTTAACCAAATCGTAGATAATGCATGTGTACAATTCTTTTTAACCTAACTCTGGTTTTTCGTATTTTACCCTTACCCCGTAGCTCCAATTCCTTCACCTACAGTAGAAGAAGGCACTTTACGGCCCATTCCACCAAATCCGTGCAATCCGCCACCTTGCGGCTCGAATGCCCAGTGTCAAGCGGTGGGTGGTGTCGCCCAGTGCGCCTGCCTTGCTGGAATGATCGGTTCGGTGCCGAACTGCCGACCAGAGTGCGTCATTAGCTCGGACTGCCCATCCAAACAGGCCTGCGTCAACCGTAAATGTGTCGATCCTTGTCCGGGCACTTGCGGCGCTAACGCCGAGTGTCGTGTAGTCAACCATGCCCCGTCGTGCTCGTGTCGCGAAGGGTTCACTGGCAACGCTTTCGCTGACTGCCGGCCAGTTCCTGCTGTCGGTAAGATTATATCCAACACCCCAAAACCCCGAAGAATTATTTGAATTTTTTAAATTATTATTAAGAAGTGATAACAAAAAACTAGGGAAGTATTTGTGTTGACTGAAAATTATTAATCTTAATTTAGCCGAGGTGTTTATGCCTGAACAGCCGCGTCCGTGCGATTCACACCCTTGCGGCCCGAATGCCCATTGCAGTGTGAATCCCAATAGCGGATCGGCCGCTTGCGTTTGTCCGCCCGATTACCGCGGCGATCCTTACATGTCTTGTCGGCCCGAGTGCGCCGCTAATTCAGACTGTCCACGCCATCGAACTTGTCTCAATAACCGATGCGTTGATCCTTGTGCCGGCGTTTGTGGCCTCGAATCGCTTTGTCGCGTTGTTAACCACCTCCCCGTCTGCGGTTGCCCACAAGGTTACATGGGCGATCCGTACAGCCTGTGTCGACCGATTCCCGTGCTCAGTAAGATTGCTACCGATTCAGGGATTTTTCTTGAGCTTTCTTTTAACCTTCGTAAAGAAAAGGATTCAATCTCAACATGTGGCGACCAAGTTTCTTTTATTTAGCGCATTGTTATACGCTTTTTTAAAATTAACATCAATTAGTCATTTGGTCGTTATTACGAATTGATCCTGTTTACGACTGTTTTTTTTTTCATCAAGCGCACAGAATTAGCTCCCAATTATTTTTTTACTCCATAATGCTAATTCCATGTCTGATTTGGCGTTAAAGTTGCCCCTACCACGGCGCCCAGTGTAGTGGAACCTTGCAATCCGTCACCGTGCGAGGTCAACAGCCGTTGTGAGGTGTCTCCATCAGGAGCGCCCGTCTGCGTCTGTTTGCCCGGTTTCACTGGGACGGCTCAACTGGGCTGTCGGCCAGAATGTCTCTCGAACTCGGAGTGTCCGGCAGGTCTCAGTTGTGTCAATCGGCGCTGTCGAGATCCCTGTCCGGGACTTTGTGGCAATCGAGCTGAATGTTCCGTAGCCAGCCACATGCCGTTCTGCAATTGCCCACCGGGATTCACCGGCGATCCGTACAGCTCTCGCGGTTGTCAAATCATACCTTGTAAGATTTTAGGATTTTTAATCGAGGCCAAATTCGTTTTTTTCTTAACTGAGATTATTTTTGTGGCGAAATTCAGCTGCCGTTCAGCCACCTCTAGCCGAAGTTGGCACTTTGCGACCCATTCCACCGAATCCTTGTAATCCGCCTCCATGCGGCGCCAACAGCGTATGCCAGGTAGTGCACAATACGGCGCAATGCTCTTGCATGGCCGGCATGATTGGTGTTTCACCAAGCTGCCGTCCCGAGTGCGTTGTTGCCTCCGACTGTCCAGCCAGACGAGGTTGTGTCAACCAAAAGTGCGTTGATCCTTGTCCGGGTACATGCGGTACCAACTCCGACTGTCGAGTGATTGATCATTCGCCTGTCTGTTCCTGTCGTCCAGGATTCACAGGCAATGCCTATATGTCTTGTCGGCCAATACCCGTCGTTGGTAAGATAAGCTAGAAACAATCGCCGTTTTTTTTGCCGAAATTCAATAACGCCGGATTGCCATTATTTTTTACTTGAAATCACGCTCAAAATTGCGTTTATTTAATTCAATTCCGCCTGCGTCAAACCATCGCTATTTTTTCCGTCACAAGCGTCGTTGATCGCCGCTGATTGATATCATCGATGCGATCTGATCTGTGATGGATCGTTACGCTTTCACAAACGCCAACCAAAGAAGCCAATTTTTTGGCTTTTCTGCTTTAACGACAGCAACAAGTTCCGCAACAATATCGTTGATGGAAGCCATTTAACATTTCTAACATAATTTTTGAAATCATCGACCACAGCAATTAATATTTCGCTTTTGTATTATTACAGTTGAACCTTCCGTAGTTGAGCCGACGAAAACAGGATGCAATCCTTCGCCTTGTGGTGTGAATGCTGAGTGCCGTGACATAAGCGGATCGCCCGAATGTATTTGCCCACCAAACTACATCGGAGATCCTTACAGCTCATGCCGTCCTGAATGTGTCCTAAACACTGACTGCCCACGTGATCGCACTTGCGTCCGCAATCGATGCGAGAATCCTTGCACTGACGCATGCGGTAATTCTACGCATTTCTCGATTTAAAAAAAAATACTCTTATTACATTTTTAATTTCATAGGCTCCAACGCTGAATGTCGGGTCGCCAATCACGTTCCAGTCTGCGTCTGTCAACCAGGTTTCACTGGCAATCCATTTTCGTCCTGCCAACCTACTCCTGTGGTTGGAGAACCCGGCACCATCGACCGAGAAGACAGTTGCAATCCAAATCCTTGCGGAACCAACGCCGAATGTCGTCAACAAGGCGTCAGTGGAAACGTTTGCGTCTGCTTACCCGGCTTGCTTGGCGATCCTTACGTGGCCTGTAAACCCGAGTGTGTTACCAACTCGGACTGTTCCAACAACAAGGCTTGCATCGCCCAGAAATGTAAAGATCCTTGCCCAGGAGCTTGCGGTGTCAATGCTCGCTGTCAAGTGGTTGGCCACAACCCAGTTTGCTCGTGCCCCAACGGCTACACTGGTGATCCGTTCATCCGTTGCCAACCTCGACCAGCTGCCATCGAAACACCGGTCGTCAAGCCCGAATGTGAAGTCGATCCTGACTGTCAAACCACTCAAGCTTGCGTCGAACAACGCTGTATTGATCCTTGTCTCCAACGGCCCGGTATTTGCGCTCCCAACGCCGAGTGCCGAGTTGTCCAACACCGTCCGGTCTGCGTCTGCGCCGAAGGATTCACTGGCAATCCTCAAGTCCAGTGTTTCCAAGGTAATGCATTTTTCTTTCATTTTCAATTTGCGAGAACTAAAACTGTCATATTTTTATCTTTAGTTGGTTGCCGATCCGATTCCGACTGTCCTTCGAACGAAGCTTGCGTTAACCGCCAGTGTAAGGATCCATGCGTTTTCGAAACGTGCGGTACGAATGCTCTTTGCCGTGTCAACCTTCACCGTCCCCAATGTTTCTGCCCCGAACGTCACGAAGGCGATCCTTACCGTGCTTGTCGCCAACCCGAATGTCTCGTGGATGATGACTGTCCCAGCACTTTGGCTTGCCGTGAAAAGAACTGCCGTGACCCATGCAACTGCCCTCCGAACACCAAGTGTACCGTAATTAATCACGTTCCCAGATGCTCTTGCCCGGCTGGTTACAAGGGAGAACCTAACACGACCAAAGGATGCTTTCTGCCAGGTCTAATTTATTTTCTAACTTATTTCTGAATTTCATCCATCTAATTCCGAGATTATTAATATTTTATAGAAGAGCCAGCTGCAGTTAAGGGTGGTTGTACTACCGACGGAGAATGTCCCAGCAAACATGCCTGCTTCAATGGCGAGTGCGTCAATCCTTGCACGGTCATCAAGCCGTGCGGATTGAACGCCCAGTGTCTGGTCATCGATTCACTCCCGCTCCGAACAATGACTTGTCAATGTCTGCCGGGTTATTTCGGAAATCCCAATGTCGAGTGCCGCAGCGGTAGGAGATTTACGCTTTCTCGTCTATTTCAATTGAATAACAAGAAACTACGTACATACGATGACATTTTTACGGACGCATTAACTTGGCCATGGCAGTATTTTTTATTTGCAGGCGGGCTTTATTTTCGTCTCATCGACTCTTTTCACTCTACTCTACGCTTCTTCTTGCTAATGCTGTCCTTTCCGAATTTATTTGGTTATTCTTTCGTTCGATGACAAATTACTTCTTCATGGACTATCTAGAATTATTTGATCCTGTTTATTAAAACAAAGCGCTTCCTCCGTTACAAACCTCCTGACCTATACCCTTGACCTTACTTTGGGTTGCGTGCCACGTGTCGAAGCTTAATTATTATTCGGTAGAAAGAGGCGAAGGGGTTACACGGAAAAAAGTTTGAGACATTTAATGACTAGACGATATAACGAATTACTGGTTGCTGTTTAACAAAAATCATTTGGTAGATCGATTTCTAATATTCATTTGATTTTGGCGGGGTGTGTCGTCAACAGTTCCAATTGAAGACCCTGGATGTCGCTCAGACGAAAACTGCCCAGACAGTCAGAGCTGTCGCAACCGTCAATGTGTCAGTCCATGTGCAGTCGCCAATCCTTGTGCCAATAACGCCGTCTGTACCGTGACTGGACATCAACCCAAGTGTACGTGCCCAGAAGATTTCACCGGCAATCCCAACATCAACTGCTACCAGAGTAAGTCTAAATTTTCAATTTAAAAAATGCTTTTCGTTGGTGAAGGCGTTTCAAATGTACGTGGATAAAACAATCACTGGACTATTTATCAGGAATTAACATTCCTGGTACGCTGTGAAAATTTAATTGAGACCATAACATAAAAATCGTTAAATTGAATACGTAGTAGTATAGAGCTAATTAACGCCTTAATCAAAGAATAATGCAAAAAAACAAAAACTAATCCAAACTCAAAACCCTGCCATTTAAACCAAATTGCTACTTCTGCTGCCGCCGCCGCCGCTACACAGCTCTCCCACGTCCCGCCCGCTTCTGTCAGGCTGACGGGGACTGCAATAACATCAATTCGTGCTTAGACAGTCAATGCCAAAATCCGTGCTTCGTAGCCAACCCTTGCCCCCCAAGCGCCGACTGCAAACCGTTTGAGCGCCAAGCCCATTGCCACTGCCCCAACGGCACCATAGGCAATCCTTGGAACCGCTGTGACGCAGGTTTGTGTCCTACTACCTATTGCACGCTAATGCGCAATAGCACGTCTTGGGGCACGGTTTAAATGGGTTATAGGTCATCGGTTGAGCTTTTTGGTGTCGGAATTATTTTTTTATTCTTTCTATCGGTGGATGAAACTTGTAGGTGTTTTAATATTTGTCATTTTGATTTTATTAATTTTTGGAAATGTGTTTTAAAACAGTTCCCAAAGCGGATGTCGAATGCCGATCTGACCCCGAGTGTCCACTTGACAAGGCCTGTGAACAGCAGGTCTGTCAAGATCCGTGCGTCATCCGGAATCCTTGTGGCGACAATGCCGTTTGCCGTACCCAACAACATCGACCCGTCTGCTTCTGTCCGGATGGCTGGGGCGGTGATCCACACCTTAAATGCTTCCGACGTAAGTCACACATTTAAATAAAGGTCAATTGAATGGATGATCTTAATTCATTTTCAATCTTCTTTTAGCCGAGTGCGAAGTCGATGACGATTGTCCTTCCGACCGAGCCTGTATCACTGGAAAGTGTTTGAATCCGTGCGTCTTTGGCGGCAGCCAATGCGGTACGAACGCCCTGTGTCGCGTCACTCTCCATCGCCCGCAATGCTACTGTCCAGCTGGCATGCAAGGCAATCCGACCGTCATTTGCATCCCTGTCGGCTGCCAGAGTCACGACGATTGCGCCACAGAGGAGGTTTGCGATCGACTCAACCGCGTCTGCGTTAAAGTCTGCGAGACAATCGCCTGCGCCCCAACGGCCACTTGTACCGGAAAAGACCATCAAGCCATATGCGATTGTCCACCAGGCCAGCGCGGAAATCCATTCGTTCGTTGCATCGAAGGTACTGTTTCTAATTGTGATTTGAATCCATCCAAGAAAATCTGCTAATATTTGTCAAATTTTCCAAAATAGATGTACCTATCGTTACGGCCAGTCCACCTCGTCCGGAATGTCGCTCAGATCCAGAGTGCCCCAGCAAAGAAGTCTGCATCAGTAACAAATGCGTCAATCCTTGCGGCGTCAATCCTTGCGGCGACACAGGGCAGCTTTGCAGCGTTGTAGACAGCACTCCGTTACGTACCGTGGTCTGCCAATGTCCGCCGGACAGTTTCGCCGACGAGAACAGCCGTTGCATCTCTGCTGTGACTGGAGAAACACCTCGTCCAGTTTCCGGTTGTAGGGCCGACGACGAATGTCCTTCGGAAGAAGCCTGCCGCAATGGCGTTTGCGAAAGTCCTTGCGATTGCGCTCCCGATTCCATCTGTCGTGTCGTCGACCGTAAACCAGTCTGCGCTTGTCGCGAAGGATTGACTGGTGATCCATTAGTGGCTTGTTACAAGGTGGGTTGCACGGTGGACGAAGAATGCCCTGGAACACACGCTTGCGTCAACGGACAGTGCAAACCCGTCTGCTCGCCGGCCACCTGCGAAAGCGGGGCCATCTGTCAAGGAATCAACCACAGACCCATTTGCGAATGTCCGCCCGGAACGAAAGGCAATCCCAATGCCGGCTGCAAAGCTATTGGCTGCACCAACTTGAAGGATTGCCCCACAGATCGAGCCTGTTTCAACGGCGTTTGTACCGATCCTTGCTCCATGCCAGACGCTTGCGCTGTCGATCAGGAATGTAAGCCTTTCAATCACACGGCCGTCTGCGATTGCCCGCCAGGATTCCAGGGATCACCTCAAACAGCTTGTACTCGCGTTGACATCGAATTAGGATGCCGGGCCGATACGGATTGTCCGTCATTGGAAGCCTGCATCAACCGCGAATGCAAAGATCCTTGCGAAGCTTTGAAACCTTGTGCTCCGTCGGCCGTCTGTGAAGTCAAACCTACATCGCCTTACCGTACCATGGTGTGCGTCTGCCCGCCTGGAACAACCGGCTATGCGGCCATCGAATGCGTCAAAGTTGCCGTTCCCGAAGTGGAAGAAGAATGCGAAGTCACTGAAGGTTTCATCAAGATGCCTAACGGCACCTGCGTCTGCGATCCACTTCGAAATCTGGTGCCCGGCCCCAACGGAACCTGTATCTGCGATCCTGAAAAGGGTCTGATTGCGGGTCCATCTGGAGTCTGTGTCAGCCCAGTCCTGCTACCGGAATGCGTCAGCAATGACGACTGCCCAGACGACAAGTACTGTAACACCACATGTCGCGATCCTTGCGCTGAACGTGTCTGCTACCCCAACTCAGAGTGTCGTGCCACTGAACACCGGGCCGTTTGCGCCTGCATTCGCGGACACGCCTATAAGGACGAGGAATCTGGATGCGTACCAGAACCACCACCATTCCGTACCGACTTCCCCCGACCGGACATTGTTGTCAACTGTTTAGCCGATGGCGTTCAGGTCGACATCCACATCGGCACAGCAGGTTTTGATGGCGTCCTTTACGTCAAGGGACACTCCAAAGATGAGAACTGTCGCCGTGTTCTCGACGCCAAACGTGACGTGGGCAGCATCGATTACAAGGTAAAATCAATTTTTTTAATTTAATTGCTATTTGAATGATTGAGTGAATTGAATATTGGGATTGAAACAGGTTCGCTTTGACACTTGCGGATTGGTACTTGAGAATGGAGAGGCCTCGTTCATCCTGGTCATCCAGAAACATCCTAAATTGATGACATTCAAAGCCCAGGCTTATCAAGTTCGCTGCGTCTACGACACGCCAGAGAAAACCGTGACGGTTGGATTCAATGTCTCCATGTTGACGACGGCTGGCACTATTTCCAACACCGGCCCGCCACCTGTGTGCACCATGAAGATCTGCCTGCCTTCCGGGCAGGAAGTCCGTAGTGCTGTTATCGGAGACACGCTCATGCTCAAAGTCGAAGTCCAACCCATCGGTTCGTCGTTTAATAATTGAAATTAATCATTTTTTTACTTAACTTGAAACAAAATCTGCTGACTGCATGGAATAGGTATCTATGGCGGTTTTGCCCGCAGCTGCTATGCCGTGACTGACAACAACAACACCCATTTAGTTACGGACGAGAATGGATGTCCCACTGATCCTACCATCTTCGGTGCTTGGACACAACATCCTGAAACGCGGACACTTGTCTCCACCTTCAACGCTTTCAAATTCCCAGCTAGCGACAACATTCGCTTCCAGTGCAACATTCGTGTTTGTTTCGGCAGATGCCAACCGGTAAAAATCCTTAATATCCCTCTAGGAAAACAGCTCATTTCACTAATGCGGTAATATACATTTTCAGGTCAACTGTGATGGAGTAGACGCTTACGGGCGTCGTCGCCGTCGTCAAGCAGATGTCGAAAATCTGACACCTAGAACTACCAACTTGACTGAAGTGGAAATTCGTGAATCGGTTATCGCCGGCCAATTGCGTGAAGAGATTATGGTTCAATCCAATTCCATCTTGGCATTGGATCGTGGAGGAGAAGAGAGATTCAGCGCTCCAACAGAAGGTATAATTGCTTTCACAAAAGACAATTGATTTGAAAATATCTAATAAGGGTGAATAATAACGTCAAATTCCTTTTGATAGCACCCGACGTCGTCCGTCAAGAAGTTTGTGTCTCCACAATGGGTTTCATCATTGCGCTCATCATTACGGCGCTGTTAGCACTAGTAGCTGTCGCTGTGGCAGTTTCCTGCTGGTTGATGGCCTATAGGAGACGACCCAAGATCGACGGCCCTCTTCCCCATCCGGCGGAATTCCCAAATCCGCTCTTTACGACGCCAGAGCCACTGGCCGAGCCCTCACCGGATTATCTTTCTTAAATCCGCACTGACGGCTTCTAGAATTGTGTCAATATCCATAGGAGAAATGGAGTTCAAAAAGAGTTGTTTTATCTTTTTTTAAAAAATCAAATTTAGCAGCTTTGCATAAAAAAGTGAAAGGCCATATGTGAAAAAAAACAAAAAAAAAGTTTTTGTATTGGGTTGACGAATGAGAAGGAGTGATCAGTCGCCCAGTGTAACTTTGGGAGTTTAACCCACTTGTAATGATTTGTTGTACAGCCACTCATTCGTCTGCATTATATAGTCGTTCGGGAGTGATGACGAATTAACGAAACTCCCACCGTTAACTGGGCGGTGATCTTTCAAGCAAAACTTTCGTGACGTGACTTATTCGTTTCTGTTTTTTTTTCTGGCATTTTTCCCGTAAAATTCCCCCGACTTCTTGAAAAAAATTGGGTGGTGCAGGTCACGCTCGGTCATCTCTTCCGGTGACCCTTGGTGCTTAAATTTTTTTTAAATCTTTTCGGATGGGATACTTTGCTGCTTTTCTCCCTCCACGTTTCTTGATGCAACTCTCAATGTCAGTCTAATTAAATACTTAACTATTCGAATGACTCACGCTAGATTTAAGTCCGATTATTTGACTTTATTTTATCATAAACTGTGCTAATCCACTGGATGGGACACTTGTTGCAATAACCTCGTCTTTGTATGTGACGCAGAATTGTATTTTATTGTTTTATTCGTCGTGGAACATACTGCTAAAACCCAGTGCGCTTCTTTCCAAAACGTTTTAACTTGTGTTAATGAATTTGCCTTATCTTCTCCAAGCGATTTGTATAAAACAAGACTAAGGTGAAAAATACACGTATGTTGTTATTAATAATGAAACGGATCAATTTTTAATGGGGAAAAATCGTACATTTCGATCTCCCCGAGTCCGTCGTGGGTGGTGTCATAAAAAATAATGTTTATGTTATGTTTAAGAAATTTAAAAAAAAAATTTAAATAAAATTTCCGGTATCGTCTTTATTCAAACTTTTTTTTCTTAAACCATAACTGGTGGAGATAGAAACAAAGCTTATTTGGATTTCTGCTGTGTTCTATATGTTTTTTTGCCTAAATAATTTCTATTATGATAAATTTGTATATGGTCGAGAAGACATGCAAGTGTTTAGATTTCAATACTTTCCGAGTATGCCACAGTCTAAATCCGAGTTACCAAAATGAAAACTCAACGTTAAAATTTCAGGGGAAGGTCCTTACTATATAGACTGGAAAATATTCAATTACAAAAAAAGATTTAAAAAGTTATCTATGTTTTAAAATTTACTTTCGTCTTTTTTGTGGACATTTTCCAAAATATTCCATGGTACTCAATACCAAACATGAACGGTATGGTCTTTATTCAAACTTTTTTGCTTAAACCATAGCTGATAGAGAAAGAAACAAAGCTCATTTGAATTTCTGTTTTCTTTATATTTTTCTAAAAAATTTCTATCATGATCAACTTTTATCTTTTATAGGGGGTGGGTGGTGAGGGACGTCCTCCGTTTTCGCCTTAAAATTCATTAAGAAAATTTGAAAAAATTTGAAAAGTGTCCCACTGCATAGACTTTTTGAGTTTATAAATGGTTCAATTTGATTAGCGAAAACGACACCTGCTACCTGCAACACTGGCTACCTGGGGGGTCGACACTGGCTACCCCGACACTGGCTACCCGACACTGGCTACCCATAAGGCCGACACTGGCTACCCCAACACTTGCTACCCTAACCAAATTTCATGCCAAAGTAGATTATACATATTTAAATAACATACTAAAAGTTTTTTTTTAAATTTTATTAACATCTACTATTTTTCCCCCTACTGCCCTGGTAGCACGCCTCTATCTATAGGATGTAACTGGATTTTTTAACCTGAATAAATTTTATAATCCTATTGGGTAATTGAATATTTGCCTCTCTACGTATTATGGACACTCCCTTGAAGGTTTAACGTTGACGTTTCGTTTAAGTAACACGGATTTCGACGGTGGCCAACTCCAAAAGTATTGAAATCGTAACACGAAAATGTCAACAAAATATGATGAAAATAGATTTTCGAACATGAAAATCTTTTGAAATCCTATTGAGTAATTTAATATTTGCCCTTCTACGTATTATGGACACTCCTCTGAAAGTTTTTACGTTAAATTTTTCTTTGGGTAACGCGGTTTTCGACCGTGGCACACTGTGAAAGGTGTATTGGACATTGATTTACATATCTTGTAAGAATAAAACGCTTTGAATAAGTGAAACTATAAATATATCAACTTCAAATTCATTAAAGTGAAGCTTTGTGAAGCTTTGTGAAGATTTGCGAAGCTTTGTGAAGCTTTGTGAAGCTTTGCGTAGCTTTGTGAAGCTTTGCGAAGCTTTGTGAAGCTTTGCGAAGCTTTGTGAAGCTTTGCGGAGCTTTGTGAAGGTTTGCGGAGCTTTGTGAAGGTTTGCGAAGCTTTATGAAGCTTTGTGAAGCTTTGCTGTGCTTTTCTAAGCACTGCATTTTTCTAAAACTTTTTTTTAATGAATTGCTCTATGAATATATTGATTCAATTGACATGAAATAGTGCATTGGACATCGATTTACACATCCTGTAATAAAAAAATAGTTTTAACAAGTGAAATAAATATTATAGCAACTTCAAGTGTGTTGTGCTGTGCTGTGCTATGCTGTGAATTGCAGTGAAGCTCCTGAGCACCTCATGGAAGAAGTTCTTCTTGTTTCTTTTTCATAAACATCATGGATGTTTTTATGAATTCTTTAATTCAATTAACTTGAATAAGTGTATTGGACATTGATTTACATATCTTGTAAGAATAAAACGCTTTGAATAAGTGAAACTATAAATATATCAAATTCAAATTCATTGAAGTGGAGTTTCCGAGCTCGCCAAAGCAGTATTTTTATTTTTCTTCAACGCAAACGCAAGATATAGCTTGGCGAAGCTTGGCGTGCTGTGCTATACTGTGCTGGCCAGTGGTGTTTCCCAGCTCCCCAAAGCAGTATTTTTTTTTCCTCAACGCCAATGCAAGATATAACTTATAAGGAGTTATCTTGTATTTGTATTGTAGAATAGCATATTCCACACTTATTCAGAATGATAATTACCTTTATAAATGATAGAAAAGCATGCTGTGACTGTGCTGTGTATTTTTCTAAAACTTTTCCTTCTTGAATTGCTCTATGAATTTATTGATTCAATAGATTTGAAATGGTGTTTTGGACATCGATTTACGCATCCTGTAATAAAAAAATGGTTTTAACAATTGAAATAAATATTATAGCAACTTCAAGTGTGCTGTGCTGTGCTGAGCTTTGTGAAGCTTTGTGAAGCTTTGTGAAGCTTTGTGAAGCTTTGTGAAGCTTTGTGAAGCTTTGCTGTGCTCTTCTAAGCAGTGAATTTTTCTAAAACTTTTTTTTTCATGAATTGCTCTATGAATTTATTGATTCAATTTATTTGAAATGGTGTTTTGGACATCGATTTACACATCCTGTATAAAAAAACGGTTTTAACAAGTGAAATAAATATTATAGTAACTTCAAGTGTGCTGTGCTGTTCTGTGCTTGGCGAAGCTTGGTGAAGCTTGGCGAAGCTTGGCGAAGCTTGGCGAAGCTTGGCGAAGCTTGGCAATTTACATATCTTGTGAGAATAAAACGGTTTGAATAAGTGAATTTATAAATAAATCAACTTCAAATTCATTGAAGTGCGAAGCTTTGTGAATCTTTGTTGATCTGTGCTTTGCTGTGCTGTGCTAAGCAGTTCATTTTTCTAAAACTTTTTTTTCATGAATTGCTCTATGAATATATTGATTCAATTGACATGAAATAGTGCATTGGGCATCGATTTACACATCCTGTAATAAAAAAATAGTTTTAACAAGTGAAAGAAATATTATAGCAACTTCAAGTGTGTTGTGCTGTGCTGTGCTATGCTGTGGATTGCAGTGAAGCTCCTGAGCACCTCATGGAAGAAGTTCTTCTTGTTTCTTTTTCATAAACATCATGGATGTTTATATGAATTCTTTAATTCAATTAACTTGAATAAGTGTATTGGACATTGATTTACATATCTTGTAAGAATAAAACGCTTTGAATAAGTGAAACTATAAATATATCAAATTCAAATTCATTGAAGTGGAATTTCCGAGCTCGCCAAAGCAGTATTTTTTTTTTTTTTTTCTTCAACGCCAATGCAAGATATAGCTTGGCGAAGCTTGGCGAATCTTGGCGTGCTGTGCTGTGCTGGCCAGTGGTTTTTCCCAGCTCCACAAAGCAGTATTTTTTTTTCCTCAACGCCAATGCAAGATATAATTTATAAGGAGTAATCTTGTGGTTTTATTGTAGAATAGCATATTCCACACTTATTCAGAATGATAATTACCTTTATAAATGATAGAAAAGCATGCTGTGACTGTGCTGTGTATTTTTCTAAAACTTTTCTTCTTGAATTGCTCTATGAATTTATTGATTCAATAGATTTAAAATGTTGCATTGGACATTGATTAACACATCCTGTTACAAAAAAAATGGTTTTAACAAGTGATATAATTATTATAGCAACTTCAAGTGCTGTGCTGTGCTGTGCTGGCCAGTGGTGTTTCCCAGCTCGCCAAAGCAGTATTTTTGATTTTTCTTCAACGCCAATGCAAGATATAACTTATAAGGAGTAATCTTGTGGTTTTATTGTAGAATAGCATATTCCACACTTATTCAGAATAATAATTACATTTATAAATGATAGAAAAGCATGCTGTGACTGTGCTGTGTATTTTTCTAAAACTTTTCCTTCTTGAATTGCTCTATGAATTTATTGATTCAATAGATTTGAAATGGTGTTTTGGACATCGAATTACGCATCCTGTAATAAAAAAATGGTTTTAACAAGTGAAATAAATATTATAGCAACTTCAAGTGTGCTGTGCTGTGCTGAGCTTTGTGAAGCTTTGCGAAGCTTTGTGAAGCTTTGTGAAGCTTTGCGAAGCTTTGTGAAACTTTGCTGTGCTCTTCTAAGCAGTGCATTTTTCTATAACTTTTTTTTTTATGAATTGCTCTATGAATTTATTGATTCAATATATTTGAAATGGTGTTTTGGACATCGATTTACACATCCTGTAATAAAAAAATGGTTTTAACAAGTGATATAAATATTATAGCAACTTCAAGTGTGCTGTGCTGTTCTGTGCTTGGCGAAGCTTGGCGAAGCTTGGCAATTTACATATCTTGTGAGAATAAAACGGTTTGAATAAGTGAATTTATAAATAAATCAACTTCAAATTCATTGAAGTGCGAAGCTTTGTGAATCTTTGCTGATCTGTGCTTTGCTGTGCTGTGCTAAGCAGTTCATTTTTCTAAAACTTTTTTTTTCATGAATTGCTCTATGAATATATTGATTCAATTGACATGAAATAGTGCATTGGGCATCGATTTACACATCCTGTAATAAAAAAATAGTTTTAACAAGTGAAAGAAATATTATAGCAACTTCAAGTGTGTTGTGCTGTGCTGTGCTATGCTGTGGATTGCAGTGAAGCTCCTGAGCACCTCATGGAAGAAGTTCTTTTTGTTTCTTTTTCATAAACATCATGGATGTTTATATGAATTCTTTAATTCAATTAACTTGAATAAGTGTATTGGACATTGATTTACATATCTTGTAAGAATAAAACGCTTTGAATAAGTGAAACTATAAATATATCAAATTCAAATTCATTGAAGTGGAATTTCCGAGCTCGCCAAAGCAGTATTTTTTTTTTATTTTTCTTCAACGCCAATGCAAGATATAGCTTGGCGAAGCTTGGCGAATCTTGGCGTGCTGTGCTGTGCTGGCCAGTGGTTTTTCCCAGCTCCACAAAGCAGTATTTTTTTTTCCTCAACGCCAATGCAAGATATAACTTATAAGGAATTATCTTGTATTTTTATTGTAGAATAAAATATTCCACACTTATTCAGAATGATAATTACCTTTATAAATGATAGAAAAGCATGCTGTGACTGTGCTGTGTATTTTTCTAAAACTTTTTCTTCTTGAATTGCTCTATGAATTTCTTGATTCAATAGATTTGAAAGGGTGTATTGGACATTGATTAACACTTCCTGTAATAAAAAAAATGGTTTTAACAAGTGATATAATTATTATAGCAACTTCAATTGCTTTGCTGTGCTGTGCTGCTCTGTGTGCTGCTTTCAGCTCGCCAAAGCAGTATTTTTGATTTTTCTTCAACGCCAATGCAAGATATAATTTATAAGAGTAATCTTGTGGTTTTATTGTAGAATAGCATATTCCACACTTATTCAGAATAATAATTACATTTATAAATGATAGAAAAGCATTCTGTGACTGTGCTGTGTATTTTTCTAAAACTTTTCCTTCTTGAATTGCTCTATGAATTTATTGATTCAATAGATTTGAAATGGTGTTTTGGACATCGATTTACGCATCCTGTAATAAAAAAATGGTTTTAACAAGTGAAATAAATATTATAGCAACTTCAAGTGTGCTGTGCTGTGCTGTGCTTTGTGAAGCTTTGCGAAGCTTTGTGAAGCTTTGTGAAGCTTTGCGAAGCTTTGTGAAGCTTTGCGAAGCTTTGTGAAGCTTTGTGAAGCTTTGCGAAGCTTTGTGAAGCTTTGCGAAGCTTTGTGAAGCTTTGTGAAGCTTTGCTGTGCTCTTCTAAGCAGTGCATTTTTCTAAAACTTTTTTTTTCATGAATTGCTCTATGAATTTATTGATTCAATATATTTGAAATGGTGTTTTGGACATCGATTTACACATCCTGTAATAAAAAAATGGTTTTAACAAGTGAAATAAATATTATAGCAACTTCAAGTGTGCTGTGCTGTTCTGTGCTTGGCGAAGCTTGGCGAAGCTTGGCAATTTACATATCTTGTGAGAATAAAACGGTTTGAATAAGTGAATTTATTAATAAAGCAACTTCAAATTCATTGAAGTGCGAAGCTTTGTGAATCTTTGCTGATCTGTGCTATGCTGTGCTGTGCTAAGCAGTTAATTGTTCTAAAACTTTTTTTTCATGAATTGCTCTATGAATATACTGATTCAATTGACATGAAATAGTGTATTGGACATCGATTTACACATCCTGTAATAAAAAAATAGTTTTAACAAGTGAAATAATTATTATAGCAACTTCAATTGTGTTGTGCTGTGCTGTGCTATGCTGTGGATTGCAGTGAAGCTCCTGAGCACCTCATGGAAGAAGTTCTTCTTGTTTCTTTTTTATAAACATCATGGATGTTTTTATGAATTCTTTAATTCAATTAACTTGAATAAGTGTATTGGACATTGATTTACATATCTTGTAAGAATAAAACGCTTTGAATAAGTGAAACTATAAATATATCAACTTCAAATTCATTAAAGTGCGAAGCTTTGTGAAGCTTTGTGAAGCTTTGTGAAGCTATGCTGTGCTTTTCTAAGCAGTTAATTGTTCTAAAACTTTTTTTTCATGAATTGCTCTATGAATATACTGATTCAATTGACATGAAATAGTGTATTGGACATCGATTTACACATCCTGTAATAAAAAAATAGTTTTAACAAGTGAAATAATTATTATAGCAACTTCAAGTGTGTTGTGCTGTGCTGTGCTATGCTGTGGATTGCAGTGAAGCTCCTGAGCACCTCATGGAAGAAGTTCTTCTTGTTTCTTTTTTATAAACATCATGAATGTTTTTATGAATTCTTTAATTCAATTAACTTGAATTAGTGTATTGGACATTGATTTACATATCTTGTAAGAATAAAACGCTTTGAATAAGTGAAACTATAAATATATCAACTTCAAATTCATTAAAGTGCGAAGCTTTGTGAAGCTTTGTGAAGCTTTGCGAAGCTTTGTGAAGCTTTGCGAAGCTTGATGAAGCTTTGCGAAGCTTTGTGAATCTATGCTGTCTAAGCAGTTAATTTTTCTAAAACTTTTTTTTCATGAATTGCTCTATGAATTTATTGATTCAATTTATTTGAAATGGTGTTTTGGACATCGATTTACACATCCTGTAATATAAAAATGGTTTTAACAAGTGAAATTAATATTATAGCAACTTCAAGTGTGCTGTGCTGTGCTGAGCTTTATGAAGCTTTGCGAAGCTTTGTGAAGCTTTGCGAAGCTTTGTGAAGCTTTGTGAAGCTTTGTGAAGCTTTGCGAAGCTTGATGAAGCTTTGCGAAGCTTTGTGAAGCTTTGTGAATCTATGCTGTCTAAGCAGTTAATTTTTCTAAAACTTTTTTTTCATGAATTGCTCTATGAATTTATTGATTCAATTTATTTGAAATGGTGTTTTGGACATCGATTTACACATCCTGTAATATAAAAATGGTTTTAACAAGTGAAATTAATATTATAGCAACTTCAAGTGTGCTGTGCTGTGCTGAGCTTTATGAAGCTTTGCGAAGCTTTGTGAAGCTTTGCGAAGCTTTGTGAAGCTTTGTGAAGCTTTGTGAAGCTTTGTGAAGCTTTGCGAAGCTTTGTGAAGCTTTGTGAAGCTTTGCTGTTCTTTTCTAAGCAGTGCATTTTTCTAAAACTTTTTTTTTTCATGAACTGCTCTATGAATATATTGATTCAAATTATTTGAAATGGTTTTTTGGACATCGATTTACACATCCTGTAATAAAAAAATGGTTTTAACAAGTGAAATAAATATTATAGCAACTTCAAGTGTGCTGTGCTGTTCTGTGCTTGGTGAAGCTTGGCGAAGCTTGGCGAAGCTTGGCGAAGCTTGGCGAAGCTTGGCGAAGCTTGGCGAAGCTTGGCGAAGCTTGGCGAAGCTTGGCGAAGCTTGGCAATTTACATATCTTGTGAGAATAAAACGGTTTGAATAAGTGAATTTGTGAATAAATCAACTTCAAATTCATTGAAGTGCGAAGCTTTGTGAATCTTTCCTGATCTGTGCTTTTCTGTGCTTTTCTAAGCAGCGCATTTTTCTAAACCTTTTTTTATGAATTGCTCTATGAATATATTGATTCAATTGACATGAAATAGTGCATTGGACATCGATTTACACATCCTGTAATAAAAAAATAGTTTTAACAAGTGAAATAAATATTATAGCAACTTCAAGTGTGTTGTGCTGTGCTGTGCTATGCTGTGGATTGCAGTGAAGCTCCTGAGCACCTCATGGAAGAAGTTCTTCTTGTTTCTTTTTCATAAACATCATGGATGTTTTTATGAATTCTTTAATTCAATTAACTTGAATAAGTGTATTGGACATTGATTTACATATCTTGTAAGAATAAAACGCTTTGAATAAGTGAAACTATAAATATATCAAATTCAAATTCATTGAAGTGAAGTTTCCGAGCTCCCCAAAGCAGTATTTTTTATTTTTCCTCAACGCCAATGCAAGATATAACTTATAAGGAGTTATCTTGTATTTTTATTGTAGAATAGCATATTCCACACTTATTCAGAATGATAATTACCTTTATAAATGATAGAAAAGCATGCTGTGACTGTGCTGTGTATTTTTCTAAAACTTTTTCTTCTTGAATTGCTCTATGAATTTATTGATTCAATAGATTTGAAAGGGTGTATTGGACATTGATTAACACTTCCTGTAATAAAAAAATGGTTTTAACAAGTGATATAATTGTTATAGCAACTTCAATTGCTTTGCTGTGCTGTGCTGCCCTGTGTGCTGCTTTCAGCTCGCCAAAGCAGTATTTTTGATTTTTCTTCAACGCCAATGCAAGATATAATTTATAAGGAGTAATCTTGTGGTTTTATTGTAGAATAGCATATTCCACACTTATTCAGAATGATAATTACCTTTATAAATGATAGAAAAGCATGCTGTGACTGTGCTGTGTATTTTTCTAAAACTTTTTCTTCTTGAATTGCTCTATGAATTTATTGATTCAATAGATTTAAAAGGTTGTATTGGACATTGATTAACACATCCTGTTACCAAAAAAAATGGTTTTAACAAGTGAAATTATTATAGCAACTTCAAGTGCTGTGCTGTGCTGTGCTGGCCAGTGGTGTTTCCCAGCTCGCCAAAGCAGTATTTTTGATTTTTCTTCAACGCCAATGCAAGATATAATTTATAAGGAGTTATCTTGTGGTTTTATTGTAGAATAGCATATTCCACACTTATTCAGAATGATAATTACCTTTATAAATGATAGAAAAGCAGGTTGTAACTGTGCTTTGTATTTTTCTAAAACTTTTTCTTCTTGAATTGCTCTATGAATTAATTGATTCAATAGATTTTAAAGGGTGTATTGGACATTGATTAACACATCCTGTTACAAAAAAAATGGTTTTAATTTATAATCTTTGTATCTTCTTATAATTATTGTAAAATAGAGTATTCTATACTGATTCAACACGAAAAATACTAAAACATGTGATAGGAAAGGTCTCCACCACGATTTGGAAATATTTCAGGCTAGGTGTTTGGGACGTTTTTTTGGTATTTCTTCAACACCAATGCAACCTGTCACATGTACTGAGTTTCTTCTTATGATTTTTGTAAAATAGAGTATTCTATTCTGATTCAACACGAAAAATACTAAAACATGTGATAGGAAAATATAAGGTCTCCACCACGTTTTGGAAATATTTCAGGCTAGATGTTTGGGACGTTTTTTTGGTATTTCTTCAACACCAATGCAACCTGTCACATGTTCTGAATTTCTTCTTATAATTATTGTAAAATAGAATATTCTATAGTGATTCAACACGAAAAATACTAAAACATGTTATAGGAAAGGTCTCCACTACGATTTGGAAATATTTCAGGCTAGATGTTTGGGACGTTTTTTGGTATTTCTTCAACAACAATGCAACCTGTCACATGTACTGAGTTTCTTCTTGTAATTATTGTAAAATAGAGTATTTTATACTTATTTAACACATAAAATACTAAAACATGTGATAGGAAAGGTCTCCACTACGATTTGGAAATATTTCAGGCTAGATGTTTGGGACGTTTTTTGGTATTTCTTCAACACCAATGCAACCTGTCACATGTTCTGAGTGTCTTCTTATAATTATTGTAAAATAGAATATTCTATACTGATTCAACACGAAAAATACTAAAACATGTTATAGGAAAGGTCTCCACTACGATTTGGAAATATTTCAGGCTAGATGTTTGGGACGTTTTTTGGTATTTCTTCAACACCAATGCAACCTGTCACATGTACTGAGTTTCTTCTTGTAATTATTGTAAAATAGAGTATTTTATACTTATTTAACACATAAAATACTAAAACATGGGATAGGAAAAGTCTCCACCACGATTTGGAAATATTTCAGGCTAGATGTTTGGGACGTTTTTTTGGTATCTTCAACACCAATGCAACCTGTCACATGTTCTGAATTTCTTCTTATAATTATTGTAAAATAGAATATTCTATACTGATTCAACACGAAAAATACTAAAACATGTTATAGGAAAGGTCTCCACTACGATTTGGAAATATTTCAGGCTAGATGTTTGGGACGTTTTTTTGGTATTTCTTCAACACCAATGCAACCTGTCACATGTTCTGAGTTTCTTCTTATAATTTTTGTAAAATAGAGTATTCTATACTGATTCAACACGAAAAATACTAAAACATGTGATAGGAAAGGTCTCCACCACGATTTGGAAATTTTTCAGGCTAGGTGTTAGGGACGTTTTTTTGGTATATCTTCAATACCAATGCAACCTGTCACATGTACTGAGTTTCTTCTTATAATTATTGTAAAATAGAGTATTTTATACTGATTCAACACGAAAAATACTAAAACATGTGATAGGAAAGGTCTCCACCACGATTTGGAAATATTTCAGGCTAGATGTTTTAGACGTTTTTTTTTTGTATTTCTTGAACACCAATGCAACCTGTCACATGTTCTGAATTTCTTCTTATAATTATTGTAAAATAGAATATTCTATAGTGATTCAACACGAAAAATACTAAAACATGTTTATAAGAAAGGTCTCCACTACGATTTGGAAATATTTCAGGCTAGATGTTTGGGACGTTTTTTGGTATTTCTTCAACACCAATGCAACCTGTCACATGTACTGAGTTTCTTCTTGTAATTATTGTAAAATAGAGTATTTTATACTTATTTAACACATAAAATACTAAAACATGTGATAGGAAAGGTCTCCACTACGATTTGGAAATATTTCAGGCTAGATGTTTGGGACTTTTTTTGGTATTTCTTCAACACCAATGCAACCTGTCACATGTTCTGAGTGTCTTCTTATAATTATTGTAAAATAGAGTATTCTATACTGATTCAACACGAAAAATACTAAAACATACACAACAAACTGCTTTTTGAAGCTTTGCGAAGCTTTGTGAAGCCTTGCGAAGCTTTGTGAAGCTTTGCGAAGCTTTGTGAAGCTTTGTGAAGCTTTGCGAAGCTTTGTGAAGCTTTGCGAAGCTTAGTGAAGCTTTGTGAAGCTTTGCGAAGCTTAGTGAAGCTTTGTGAAGCTTTGCGAAGCTTTGTGAAGCTTTGCGAAGCTTGATGAAGCTTTGCGAAGCTTTGTGAAGCTATGCTGTCTAAGCAGTTAATTTTTCTAAAACTTTTTTTTCATGAATTGCTCTATGAATTTATTGATTCAATTTATTTGAAATGGTGTTTTGGACATCGATTTACACATCCTGTAATATAAAAATGGTTTTAACAAGTGAAATTAATATTATAGCAACTTCAAGTGTGCTGTGCTGTGCTGAGCTTTATGAAGCTTTGCGAAGCTTTGTGAAGCTTTGCGAAGCTTTGTGAAGCTTTGTGAAGCTTTGTGAAGCTTTGTGAAGCTTTGCGAAGCTTTGTGAAGCTTTGTGAAGCTTAGCTGTTCTTTTCTAAGCAGTGCATTTTTCTAAAACTTTTTTTTTCATGAACTGCTCTATGAATATATTGATTCAAATTATTTGAAATGGTTTTTTGGACATCGATTTACACATCCTGTAATAAAAAAATGGTTTTAACAAGTGAAATAAATATTATAGCAACTTCAAGTGTGCTGTGCTGTTCTGTGCTTGGTGAAGCTTGGCGAAGCTTGGCGAAGCTTGGCGAAGCTTGGCGAAGCTTGGCGAAGCTTGGCGAAGCTTGGCGAAGCTTGGCAATTTACATATCTTGTGAGAATAAAACGGTTTGAATAAGTGAATTTGTGAATAAATCAACTTCAAATTCATTGAAGTGCGAAGCTTTGTGAATCTTTCCTGATCTGTGCTTTTCTAAGCAGCGCATTTTTCTAAACCTTTTTTTTTATGAATTGCTCTATGAATATATTGATTCAATTGACATGAAATAGTGCACTGGACATCGATTTACACATCCTGTAATAAAAAAATAGTTTTAACAAGTGAAATAAATATTATAGCAACTTCAAGTGTGTTGTGCTATGCTGTGCTATGCTGTGGATTGCAGTGAAGCTCCTGAGCACCTCATGGTAGAAGTTCTTCTTGTTTCTTTTTCATAAACATCATGGATGTTTTTATGAATTCTTTAATTCAATAAACTTGAATAAGTGTATTGGACATTGATTTACATATCTTGTAAGAATAAAACGCTTTGAATAAGTGAAACTATAAATATATCAAATTCAAATTCATTGAAGTGGAGTTTCCGAGCTCCCCAAAGCAGTATTTTTTATTTTTCCTCAACGCCAATGCAAGATATAACTTATAAGGAGTTATCTTGTATTTTTATTGTAGAATAGCATATTCCACACTTATTCAGAATGATAATTACCTTTATAAATGATAGAAAAGCATGCTGTGACTGTGCTGTGTATTTTTCTAAAACTTTTTCTTCTTGAATTGCTCTATGAATTTATTGATTCAATAGATTTGAAAGGGTGTATTGGACATTGATTAACACTTCCTGTAATAAAAAAATGGTTTTAACAAGTGATATAATTGTTATAGCAACTTCAATTGCTTTGCTGTGCTGTGCTGCCCTGTGTGCTGCTTTCAGCTCGCCAAAGCAGTATTTTTGATTTTTCTTCAACGCCAATGCAAGATATAATTTATAAGGAGTAATCTTGTGGTTTTATTGTAGAATAGCATATTCCACACTTATTCAGAATGATAATTACCTTTATAAATGATAGAAAAGCATGCTGTGACTGTGCTGTGTATTTTTCTAAAACTTTTTCTTCTTGAATTGCTCTATGAATTTATTGATTCAATAGATTTAAAAGGTTGTATTGGACATTGATTAACACATCCTGTTACCAAAAAAAATGGTTTTAACAAGTGAAATTATTATAGCAACTTCAAGTGCTGTGCTGTGCTGTGCTGGCCAGTGGTGTTTCCCAGCTCGCCAAAGCAGTATTTTTGATTTTTCTTCGACGCCAGTGCAAAATATAACTTATAAGGAGTAATCTTGTGGTTTTATTGTAGAATAGCATATTCCACACTTATTCAGAATGATAATTACCTTTATAAATGATAGAAAAGCATGCTGTGACTGTGCTGTGTATTTTTCTAAAACATTTCCTTCTTGAATTGCTCTATGAATTTATTGATTCAATAGATTTGAAGGGTTGTATTGGACATTGTTTAACACATCCTGTGATAAAAAAAATGGTTTTAACAAGTGATATATATATTATAGCAACTTCAAGTGCTTTGCTGTGCTGTGCTGCTCTTGGTGCTGCTTTCAGCTCGCCAAAGCAGTATTTTTGATTTTTCTTCAACGCCAATGCAAGATATAATTTATAAGGAGTTATCTTGTGGTTTTATTGTAGAAAAGCATATTCCACACTTATTCAGAATGATAATTACCTTTATAAATGATAGAAAAGCAGGTTGTAACTGTGCTGTGTATTTTTCTAAAACTTTTTCTTCTTGAATTGCTCTATGAATTAATTGATTCAATAGATTTTAAAGGGTGTATTGGACATTGATTAACACATCCTGTTACAAAAAAAATGGTTTTAATTTATAATCTTTGTATCTTCTTATAATTATTGTAAAATAGAGTATTCTATACTGATTCAACACGAAAAATACTAAAACATGTGATAGGAAAGGTCTCCACCACGATTTGGAAATATTTCAGGCTAGGTGTTTGGGACGTTTTTTTGGTATTTCTTCAACACCAATGCAACCTGTCACATGTACTGAGTTTCTTCTTATGATTTTTGTAAAATAGAGTATTCTATTCTGATTCAACACGAAAAATACTAAAACATGTGATAGGAAAATATAAGGTCTCCACCACGTTTTGGAAATATTTCAGGCTAGATGTTTGGGACGTTTTTTTGGTATTTCTTCAACACCAATGCAACCTGTCACATGTTCTGAGTTTCTTCTTATAATTTTTGTAAAATAGAGTATTCTATACTTATTCAACACGAAAAGTACTAAAACATTTGATAGGAAAGGTCTCCACCACGATTTGGAAATATTTCAGGCTAGGTGTTTGGGATGTTTTTTTGGTATTTCTTCAACACCAATGCAACCTGTCACATGTACTGAGTTTCTTCTTATGATTTTTGTAAAATAGAGTATTCTATACTGATTCAACACGAAAAATACTAAAACATGTAATAGGAAAATATAAGGTCTCCACCACGATTTGGAAATATTTCAGGCTAGATGTTTTAGACGTTTTTTTTTTGGATTTCTTCAACACCAATGCAACCTGTCACATGTTCTGAATTTCTTCTTATAATTATTGTAAAATAGAATATTCTATAGTGATTCAACACGAAAAATACTAAAACATGTTATAGGAAAGGTCTCCACTACGATTTGGAAATATTTCAGGCTAGATGTTTGGGACGTTTTTTGGTATTTCTTCAACAACAATACAACCTGTCACATGTACTGAGTTTCTTCTTGTAATTATTGTAAAATAGAGTATTTTATACTTATTTAACACATAAAATACTAAAACATGTGATAGGAAAGGTCTCCACTACGATTTGGAAATATTTCAGGCTAGATGTTTGGGACGTTTTTTGGTATTTCTTCAACACCAATGCAACCTGTCACATGTTCTGAGTGTCTTCTTATAATTATTGTAAAATAGAATATTCTATACTGATTCAACACGAAAAATACTAAAACATGTTATAGGAAAGGTCTCCACTACGATTTGGAAATATTTCAGGCTAGATGTTTGTGACGTTTTTTGGTATTTCTTCAACACCAATGCAACCTGTCACATGTACTGAGTTTCTTCTTGCAATTATTGTAAAATAGAGTATTTTATACTTATTTAACACATAAAATACTAAAACATGTGATAGGAAAAGTCTCCACCACGATTTGGAAATATTTCAGGCTAGATGTTTGGGACGTTTTTTTGGTATTTCTTCAACACCAATGCAACCTGTCACATGTTCTGAATTTCTTCTTATAATTATTGTAAAATAGAATATTCTATACTGATTCAACAGGAAAAATACTAAAACATGTTATAGGAAAGGTCTCCACTACGATTTGGAAATATTTCAGGCTAGATGTTTGGGACGTTTTTTTGGTATTTCTTCAACACCAATGCAACCTGTCACATGTTCTGAGTTTCTTCTTATAATTTTTGTAAAATAGAGTATTCTATACTGATTCAACACGAAAAATACTAAAACATGTGATAGGAAAGGTCTCCACCACGATTTGGAAATTTTTCAGGCTAGGTGTTAGGGACGTTTTTTTGGTATATCTTCAATACCAATGCAACCTGTCACATGTACTGAGTTTCTTCTTATAATTATTGTAAAATAGAGTATTTTATACTGATTCAACACGAAAAATACTAAAACATGTGATAGGAAAGGTCTCCACCACGATTTGGAAATATTTCAGGCTAGATGTTTTAGACGTTTTTTTTTGTATTTCTTCAACACCAATGCAACCTGTCACATGTTCTGAATTTCTTCTTATAATTATTGTAAAATAGAATATTCTATAGTGATTCAACACGAAAAATACTAAAACATGTTATAGGAAAGGTATCCACTACGATTTGGAAATATTTCAGGCTAGTTGTTTGGGACGTTTTTTGGTATTTTTTCAACACCAATGCAACCTGTCACATGTACTGAGTTTCTTCTTGTAATTATTGTAAAATAGAGTATTTTATACTTATTTAACACATAAAATACTAAAACATGTGATAGGAGAGGTCTCCACTACGATTTGGAAATATTTCATGCTAGATGTTTGGGACGTTTTTTGGTATTTCTTCAACACCAATGCAACCTGTCACATGTTCTGAGTGTCTTCTTATAATTATTGTAAAATAGAGTATTCTATACTGATTCAACACGAAAAATACTAAAACATACACAACAAACAGCTTTTTGAAGCTTTGCGAAGCTTTGTGAAGCCTTGCGAAGCTTTGTGAAGCTTTGCGAAGCTTTGTGAAGCTTTGTGAAGCTTTGCGAAGCTTTGTGAAGCTTTGCGAAGCTTAGTGAAGCTTTGTGAAGCTTTGCGAAGCTTAGTGAAGCTTTGTGAAGCTTTGCGAAGCTTTGTGAAGCTTTGCGAAGCTTTGTGAAGCTTTGTGAAGCTTTGCGAAGCTTTGTGAAGCTTTGCGAAGCTTTGTGAAGCTTAGTGAAGCTATGCTGTGCTTTTCTAAGCAGTGCATTTTTCTAAAACTTTTTTTTCATGAATTGCTCTATGAATATATTGATTCAATTTATTTGAAATTGTGTATTGGACATCGATTTACACATCATGTAATAAAAAAATTGTTTTAACAAGTGAAATAAATATTATAGCAACTTCAAGTGTGTTGTGCTGTGCTGTGGATTGCAGTGAAGCTCCTGAGCATCTCATGAAAGAAGTTCTTCTTGTTTCTTTTTCATAAACATGTTGTGAAATCAAATGTGTTTAAAATCAATGAATCTATTAAGACATTCACGAAGGAAAAGAAATAGAAATAAGGGTTGATAGCATATCTTCCAGGAAAATAAAACACCACTTCAATGAATTTGAAATGACGATATAGATTGTTTCACAAGATTAAACAATTTTACTGTTACAGGATATGTTATTTCGATGTCCAATACACTATTTCAAGTCTTAAAAATCAATGAATCTATTAAGACAGGCATGAATGAAAAGGAATAGAAATAAGGGTTGCTATAAAATCTTCCAGAAACTGAAAATCACCATTCTGATTGTTTTACAAATTCAAAGGGTTTCCTTGTTACAGGATATGTTAATCGATGTCCAATACACTATTTCAAGTCTTTAAAATCAATGAATCTATTAAGACAGGCATGAAGGAAAAGAAATAGAAATAAGGGTTGATAGGAAATCTTCCAGGAAGTAAAAAAAACCACTTCAATGAATTTGAAATGACGATATAGTTTGTTTTACAAGTTTAAACAATTTTATTGTTTCATGATATGTTAATTTGATGTCAAATACACTACTTCAAGTTTTTAAAATCAATGAATCTATTAAGACATTCATGAAGGAAAAGAAATAGAAATAAGGGTTGATAGGAAATCTTCCAGGAAGTAAAAAAAAAAACACTTCAATGAATTTGAAATGACGATATTGATTGTTTTACAAGTTTAAACAATTTTATTGTTACAGGTTATGTTAATTCGATGTCCAATACACTATTTAAAGTAAATAAAATCAATGAATCTATTAAGACATTCATGAAGGAAAAGAAATCGAAATAAGGGTTGATAGGAAATTTCTCAGGAAGATAAAACACCACTTCAATGAATTTGAAATGACGATATAGATTGTTTTACAAAATTAAACAATTTAATTGTTACAGGATATGTTAATTCGATGTCCAATACACTATTTCAAGTGTTTAAATTCAATGAATCTATTAAGACATTCGTGAAGAAAAAGAAATCGAAATAAGGGTTGATAGGAAATCTTCCAGGAAGATAAAACACCACTTCAATGAATTTGAAATGACGATATAGATTGCTTTACATGTTTAAACAATGTTTTTGTTACAGGATATGTTAATTCGATGTCCAATACACCATTTCAAGTATTTAAAATCAATGAATCTATTAAGACATTATTGAAGGAAAAGAAATAGAAATAAGGGTTGATAGGAAATCTTCCAGGAAGTAAAAAAAAAACCACTTCAAAGAATTTGAAATGATTATATAGATTGTTTTGCAAGATTAAACAATTTTATTGTTACAGGATATGTTAATTCGATGTCCAATACACTATTTAAAGTGTTTAAAATCAATGAATCTATTAAGATATTCGTGAAGGAAAAGAAATAGAAATAAGGGTTGATAGGAAATCTTCCAGGAAGATAAAACACCACTTCAATGAATTTGAAATGACGATAGATATTGTTTTACAAGTTTAAACAATTTTATTGTTTCAGGATATGTTAATTCGATGTCCAATACACTATTTCAAGTGTTTAAAATCAATGAATCTATTAAGACATTCGTGAAGGAAAAGAAATAGAAATAAGGGTTAATAGGAAATCTTCCAGGAAGATAGTATTTTTCGTGTTGAATCAGTATAGAAAACTCTATTTTACAACAATTATAAAAAAACTCTTTACTTGTTGCAGGTTGCATTGGTGTTGAAGAAATACCAAAAAAAACGTCCTAAACATCTAGCCTGAAATATTTCCAAATCGTGGTGGAGACCTTTCCTATCACATGTAATGGTATTTTTCGTGTTGAATCAGTGAAAAATACTTTATTTCACAATAATTATAACAAAAAACTCATTACATGTGACAGGTTGCATTGGTGTTGAAGAAATACCAAAAAACGTCCCAAACATCTAGCATGAAATATTTCCAAATCGTTGTGGAGACCTTACCTATCACATGTAATGGTATTTTTCGTGTTGAATCAGTGTATAATACGCTATTTAACAATAATAATAAGAAAAAACAAATTACATGTGACAGGTTGCATTGGTGTTGAAGAAATACCAAAAAACGTCCCAAACATCCAGTCTGATATATTCCCAAATCGTGGTGGAGACCTTTCCTATCACATGTAATGGTATTTTTCGTGTTTAATCAGTGAAGAATACTTTATTTCAAAATAATTATAATAAAAAACTCATTACATGTGACAGGTTGCATTGGTGTTGAAGAAATACCAAAAAACGTCCCAAACATCTAGCATGAAATATTTCCAAATCGTTGTGGAGACCTTACCTATCACATGTAATGGTATTTTTCGTGTTGAATCAGTGTATAATACGCAATTTAACAATAATAATAAGAAAAAACAAATTAAATGTGACAGGTTTCATTGGTGTTGAAGAAATACCAAAAAACGTCCCAAACATCCAGCCTGAAATATTCCCAAATCGTGGTGGAGACCTTTCCTATTACATGTAATGGTATTTTTCAAGTTGAATCAGTGTATAATACTCTATTGTACAATAATTATAAGAAAAAAACTCATTACATGTGACAGGTTGCATTTGTGTTAAAGAAATACCAAAAAAACGTCCCCAACATCCAGCCTGAAATATTTCCAAATCGTGGTGGAGACCTTTCCTATCACATGTAATGGTATTTTTCGTGTTGAATCAGTGAAGAATACTTTATTTCACAAAAATTATAAGAAAAAACTCATTACATGTGACTGGTTGCATTGGTGTTAAAGAAATACCAAAATACCTCCCAAACATCTAGCATGAAATATTTCCAAATCGTGGTGGAGACCTTTCCTATCACATGTAATGGTATTTTTCGTGTTGAATCAGTGAAAAATACTCTATTTTACAGTAATTATCATAAAAAACTCATTACATGTGACAGGTTGCATTGGTGTTGAAGAAATACCAAAAAATGTACCAAACATCTAGCCTGAAATATTTCCAAATCGTTGTGGAGACCTTTCCTATCTCATGTAATGGTATTTTTCGTAATGAATTAGTGAAGAATACTCTATTTTACAATAATTATAATAAAAAACTCATTACATGTGACAGGTTGCATTGGTGTTGAAGAAATACCAAAAAAACGTCCCAAACATCCAGCCTGAAATACTTCCAAATCGTGGTGGAGACCTTTCCTTTCACATGTAATGGTATTTTTCGTGTTGAATCAGTGTAAAATATTCTATTATACAATAATTATAAGAATAAACTCATTACATGTGACAGGTTGCATTGGTGTTGAAGAAATACCAAAAAAACGTCCCAAACATCTAGCCTGAAATATTTCCAAATCGTGGTGGAGACCTTTCCTATCACTTGTAATGCTATATTTAGTGTTGAATCAGTGAAGAATACTCTATTTAACAATAATTATAAGAAAAAACTCATTACATGTGACAGGTTGCATTGGTGTTGAAGAAATACCAAAAAAACGTCCCAAACATCTAGCCTGAAATATTTCCAAATCGTGGTGGAGACCTTTCCTATCACATGTAATGGTATTTTTCGCGTTGAATCAGTGTAGAATACTTTTTTTTACGGAAGTAAACACCACTGCAATGAATTTGAAATGAATATATAGATTGTTTTACAAGTTTAAACACTTTCCTTGTTACAGGATATGTTCATTTGATGTCCAATACACTATTTCAAGTAATTAAAATCAATGAATGTATTAAGACATTCATGAAGGAAAAGAAATAAAAATAATCTCCCAGGAAGTAAACACCACTTCAATGAATTTGAAATGACGATATAGATTGTTTTACAAGTTTAAACAATTTTTATGTTACAGGATATGTTTATTCGATGTCCAATACACTATTTCAAGTGTTTAAAATCAATGAATCTATTAAGACATTCATGAAGGAAAAGAAATAGAAATAAGGGTTGATAGGAAATCTTCCAGGAAGTGAAAAAAACCACTTCAATGAATTTGAAATGATGATATAGATTGTTTTACAAGTTCAAACAATTTTATTGTTACAAAATATGTTTATTCGATGTCCAATACATATTTCAAGTGTTTAAAATCAATGAATCTATTAAGACATTCATGAAGGAAAAGAAATAGAAATAAGGGTTAATAGGAAATCTTCCAGGAAGTGAAAAAAACCACTTAAATGAATTTGAAATGACGATATAGATTGTTTTACAAAATTAAACAGTTTCCTTGTTACAAGATATGTTAAATCGATGTCCAATACACTATTTAAATTCTTTAAAATCAATGAATCTATTAAGACATTCATGAAGGAAAAGTAATAGAAAAAAGGATAGTTTGTTTGTGTATCTGTCTGTTTGTTTGTTTGTAAGTCAGGATGAGCGCACGCTGTGATTGGTCGAGCTTACCGCCGGAGGCAATACGTCACCACCTCTATCTTACAAGGTTACCGCCGGAGGCTATGCCGCTCTACTCTACAAATTTACCGCCGAAGGCCGTGCGGGATTGCTCTACCCTACAAATTTACCGCCGGAGGCCAAGCAAGAACATCCTCTGTCGTGCAAATTTACCGCCGGAGGCTAAGCGTGAAGCCCCTCTACCCTGGAAATTTACCGCCGGAGGCTCATGGTTCAAATCCCGTGAGAGACTTACTTTTTTTAAGCATAAAATATTTCTTTTACGGATGATTTTGTTAGCCATGACTCAGACAAGTCGAAATTTCGCGAAAAAAAAAATTACAACATTTTAAAGGAAAATCAGAGAATTTACAGAACAAAAACAGCCGGTGGCCATGTATGAAAATTTCTACACTACAAATTCACCGCCGGAGGCAATACGTGAATATCCTCTATCCCACACATTTACCGCCGACGGCTGGAGTGAGCTGGAGGTTCAAGCGGATAAAGAGCACAAAGTGAGCCAAGCTCGATAGCATTTTCTACCCCCCACACTGTTGACTCATGGAAGATGAAAAACACAGGGCAATTTTGGGCACGGGCTCCCGCAGGGGGCCCGAAATCACGTTCAAAATAAGAATACTTCGATAGGCGCAGCTAAAACGTGATACTCGAAAAAGCAGATGAAACGGTGCCAAGAAAAATTTCTTTTTCACGTTGAACACTGATTTCTCAAGGAAGGCCTTTTGCTAAAAAGTCCGACTTAACACTAGGCCAACTAAGGACCGGCCCTGGACGGGCTAAAATTTTCTAGTATGAATCATAAAAATCTAATGCTTGTAACCGTCTAAACTGTAACTACAATGTAAACAAAACAACCAATTTATTAGCACTGTACTTTCAATATTCACATTTTCACGAAGCAGTGGATTTCGGCATAATTTAGTACATGTAAAATAAATTGATTATTCAAATGAACAACTTTGCAGTTGCATAGCATCACTTTCTCTAACTCACTTTTACCTTCTCAAAATATTAAATGTATCTCATTTCAAAGAGCAAAAAATAACTTTTTTAGATTGCTATGAGGCTAATAAGCCAATAATGAACAAGCAAATCATTATAAGTTATAACAGAATATTATAGATAATTGAGAAGACATTCTATTTCAGATTTATATTTTCTTAACTTTTAAACCATAAAATCTGATATGTTTTAAGGCAACAAAAATTTCTAAATGGATCTAGTCTTCATAAACCCAAACTTTAGCAGCTGGCTGCCATGAAACAAGTTCTTCATCCTTGAACCACAAGGCAATTTCCTTGTTGGCACTCTCAACAGAGTCAGATCCATGCATGATGTTCCTAATTTAAAGGCAAATGTAAAGTACAGTCTATCAAGTATCACTCAGAACTAGTCTTACCTGCCAACTTGAACACAGAAATCTCCTCTGATGGTACCAGGCTTGGAGTCAGCAGGGTTGGTCTCTCCCAACATTTGACGGCCAGTCTTAACAATGTTCAAACCCTCCCAGACCTGAGACGTACATTGCATGTATTAAAATTGACTGCTAAATGAAGTAACAAAAGTTTACCATTGCAACAACTGGTCCAGATGCCATATACTTCACCAAACCAGCAAAGAAAGGGCGGCCAGACAAGTCAGCATAGTGTTTCTGCAATAGCTCCTCAGTAGGCTATAGTGACATACACCATACATAAAACACAATTCAGAACAAATGACACATTTTCTTGACATACAGAACACAACTACTTTACAATCATACCTGCAGAAACTTGAGTGCGACCAATTTGAAACCTTTCTGTTCGAATCTTTTGAGGATTTCACCAACGAGTCCTCGTTGAACACCATCAGGCTTGATCATCAAGTAGGTACGTTCTTGATTTCCAGACATATTATTGCAATGGCCTGAGACTTGAAAGAAAGAAAGAACTGACTTATCTTAATGTCACAAGGTGAATGAACGTGATTGCAAAAAGCAGACGTGTAAGTTAACTTTTTACATTCTTCGCCTCCCGCGGTCCCGCCCAGCGGCTGCCCTCCCGCAAATTTCCGACATCTATTGGGCAAGAAATCAACTCCATTATCATTTGACAGAAGGTGTTTACTTCGTGTAACCTTGAATTTCTGCTTCGGGCGGTCACTTGAAGTCGTTTGATTGTTGTAGAATGTCTTTGTAAAATAGTCGATGTAGTCATCCAAGTCGTGACAAGAGCTGTTTATCGAACTCGCTTTTGTCTATTCCAGTTTTGAGCTTATTGATAGGCTTCATTTATTTGGAACATGGAGGTATATTTCCTTTATGTTATTCAGTTATTTTGTGTTAATTCCATTGAAATCAGCGATTATCGATTAAACACGTACATCTCCCCTGAGACTTTTGTTGCACATCTAAATTAATATAATTGTATAGTACCGATGATCTTATTTTCTTTTTCAGGGTATTGCTGATGTGTTTAGGTGCTTTATTTGCATGGACAAATTGAGAGATGCAAGATTATGTCCCCATTGCTCAAAACTTTGTTGCTTTGCCTGCATTCGTCGGTGGCTTGTGGAACAGCGCTCACAATGTCCTCACTGCAGACTTCCACTCCGACCTCATGAGCTTGTCAACTGTCGATGGGTTGGAGATGTTACTCAGCAATTAGAGAGCCTCCAGCTACAGAGTGCTCCTTCAGTTACACCATCCAGTTCAGTGTCAAACAGTGCCAGCACCACTGATTTGTAATTTTTTATCTTATCTCCATGAAAATTTAGAATCAACATGTTAATAATTAATGAATTAATATTTAAAGGTGTGATATGCACAGTGAAAAACTCTCAGTCTATTGTGTCACTTGCAAGAGCTGTATTTGCCATAAATGTGCACTTTGGGAAGGTACTCATTCAGGCCATATGTTTCAGGTAATTACAATTTTGTAGGATAAAAATTAGATTAGAAATAATATAATTTCTTCTCTTATCAGCCTTTAGATGGAATGTACGAAACTCACGCAACTAAAATTCGGGACGGAATTGCCCAGCTAAGGAGAAGACTTTTAGAAATAAGCATGATCGTTCAAGATGTGGTAAAACATTAGTTTTCATAACATTGCCAGTATATCAATCTTTTTTTTAAATGTGCCTCATTCATTAAAGGAGCGTAACGTCGAAAGTGTCCGAACAGCGAAAGATGAAAAAGTGAGTGAAATACGTCATGCGGTAGAATTGATAGTATCTCGTCTAGATTCTCAGCTACGAAGCAAACTCTTGTCCTTGGTGGGGCAAAAGAATGTTCTGACTCAAGAAACTGACCATTTGGAAGCATTGTTGCAGGTAGATTTCTTTACACTAATGTCTTTAAAATTTTAAAAATTGTTTTTATCACTTCGCATTTAAGGAAACTGAAGCAACACTGCAGAATGAATCCAAGAGCCAATTGATAGCTAAAAGTGGCGAAATCATGTCTGCAATGGACAGAGCCCAGCGTCGAGCCTTGAGCTCTTTCACTTTACACCACGTCCCAGCAGATTTCCAAAGCGAAATCGTTCCAGCTTACAGCACTAGCATCTTTACAATTGAAGATTTCAGTAGAATGAGGAATAATGCGGATCCTATTTACTCACCACCACTAGTCGTCGATGGCCTCAAGTGGAGACTTAAGGTTGAATCATTTTCCGACTTTCTCTTTGTCAACTTACTACATTTTATAGCTCTTTTACTCAAGGTTTACCCCGACGGAAATGGAATCGTTCGCGGTAATTACTTGTCTGTTTTTCTCGAACTCACGAGCGGTGTATCGGAGCCAGCCAAGTAATCAAGGGCGTATTTCAACCAGCAACTAATAACGAAACTTAAACCACCCTTTTTGAATAGATACGAGTATAGAGTAGAGCTGATTTATCAAGGGCCGAATAATGCGAGTGGTGGTCTCTCCACAAACCGTAATATTGTACGGGAATTTGCCAGCGAATTCGATGCCGGCGAATGTTGGGGCTATAATCGTTTCTTTCGCCTCGACCTCCTTGCTTCCGAAGGCTATCTAAGACCGGAAAGTAATTCTCTCATTCTACGGTGAGTAACTTTTCTTATTCTTTCGAAATAGATCTTTTAATTCATTCCAGTTTGAAATTCAATTGTTCTGCAGATTTCACGTCCGTCCACCAACGTATTATCAGAAATGTCGTGACCTTCAGCGATATCTTTCCAGCATGTTGCAAAAACATGCTCGTTATCTAAACATCATAAAAGATTTCACCGAGGTATTGCGTGTTCCTTTTTTTGTTTTTTCTGTTGACTTGAAAATTTTATTATGGACTACAGGGTAGACAAGACCAAGAGCTTGTGCAAAGCGAAGGGGAAGAAAATGGTGATGTGCGCAATCAAACCAGTTCTGTGACCTCGTCAGTCCCAGATCGTGGAGCCACAGTTTGTCTATCAACGCAAACCTCCACACTGAACACGTCAATAACAGAAAACGACGAAGTTTTATTAACCGACGAAGTTTTTGAGAGTACCTCACCCTCTCAACGCTTGCTCAATTTGACCGATAGCGTCCGTCGATTGGCTGGCGGGTTCCAAAGCACTAGCGTGCAGCCAGATGACGAATGGGTTTCTACTAGCAGCGAAAGCGGGACCCCGGTATTTTACCCTTTTTTTTTTCTTTTTACCCTTCCCATTTACAGTATACTCGATCCTTTCTTACATGGTCATTTAAAGTCACGCCCTTTGCATAAATAACTTGTTTTTATATGAGTTGTTCTGTTTGTTTGTTTTTTTTTATATTCTAGAGCCTTGGCAACGACAATGTTGTCGATGGAAACAACCTCAGCGAGGGTGAATTAGAACTCAGCGAAGCTGTAATTAGCGTGAACCAGTACATAATGCAGCCCCGCTTTGCTGGCGCAAACCATTTCGATCGCAATGTCTCGACGTCCAGTAAAGACTTCATTTTCGAGACGGGAATGAAAGGATTTTTTTTTAAAATAATTTGATCTATAATCCTGCCAGGTATTCGGGATGGAGACTTGACTTACCCTTTGATGGATCAAACGTTCAGAGAATTGAACAACGCCACCATGAACGGGATAGCGTCCAACGTTTCAGTGTACGATTTCCTTTCGCAATAGATTATTCAGTGTATATAGTTATCATGGATAAAGAGATTTATAACAAACAATATACCTCACCAACAATTGTTGGTTTTAACTAAAACAGGCATTCATTTGCCGAGCGTGATTGGGATCAAGAAACCTTGGAAATGTCTTCTATCGTCCCGGAAACGGAACAACCAGTGAGGACGCCGGTTCGAACGACCAGGTTGAGGAGCCCCCAGTCTCACCAGCGGAAGAATCGACGAGCTCGTGACAACACATTTCTGCTACCAAGATTAGGTACCAGTCGTAGGCGCTCAATCTCACCGCCCCGTAGCCGTGCACCGATTCCCAGTCCAGCTCCTGCCCCACAAGCAGCAGCCAATTTCTCTGCCAAAAGTAAACAAGTTCAAACAAAAATTAACGATTGTGGTTAAAGACTTATTCCTATCGTTTCAGGCAGTGCAGCTGAAGAATAAATGACTTCACTCATCACATCAGTGCAGCAGAAGAAAGAACAAATTAAACCCATCCACACTTCTGATTTTAACCGACTGTGCTTATGCACCTTATTTGTTATCCCTCTTATTATTAATTAGATATGCGAATCTGAAAATATACACCTTCAAATTCTATAGCTGAAAATAATATGACGTATATTTAGTTTTTCTCTTATTTACCTCACAAAGATGGTTTCACGGCACGGAGCCGCTTCCAGTCGACTGCCGACCTTTAAGGTGAAATGCGATTTCGAAACAACAGCAGTCACAGGGTTGACAATCGATCGGTTGTGATGTGTCTCTGCAGCTTTTGAAAAAAATACAGGAAGTGGTCGTGCCCTGTACGAGAAGAGACAATAAAAGAGGCTTAACTTTGCAAACTTAATTATATATCGGCGGAGAAACGCCCCAAATGAAAAGTAACATAATACCGCATTGCAGCAATTCATCATAGGCGGGCTGCAACAGTTGATTCCTGAGTTGCCGCAGCAGACATTGGTTGAATTGAAACAATTTGAACAAATATCACAGAAGCAGTTTGTCGTTGACTCACTCGTCGAACAACAAATCCTTACAAGCCACTTTTGCAGAACTATTCCTGTATACGCACAAGGGTGAATCCAATCAGCGGCTAATCTCCGCACGCCAAAGCAGGGCAAAGAATCGATACTTACCAACGAGGACGACAACAACATAAGATGTTATGGCTAGCGAAATGACGGCGGCTAAAGGTAGCGCAAGATCGGTCCGGTTTGCGTCGGTAAGATGATTACTACGGGCAGAGGTAGGTGAGTTCATGTCCTCTTCGGGTCCAATCGGCGGAATCCTGATCCACCGACTAGCTTTAACACCATCGGGTTAAATGGTTTTAAAAGCAGGGCTTGGACGAAGCCGTGGCGACACGGGCGATACTGAAAATATATATAGTCGACCGAATCGCTGCTGTTTCCTTCCTGGTTGCCATGCCACCATATAGCCCTGGTAAACATCAGTGCGGGCTACGCATGTCTGGTACCTGGTACCTATATACTGTTCCCAAGTGGCTTTACATGCACATGCATGATCAGCCGTGATCATTCAGACGATCACAGGATTGCATGAACCCTAAAGTTCTTTATTTTCTTTTTCTTGCCAGGTTAGTGAGAAAGAAAACCAATACCATTAACACTGCAACTTGACACGAAAGTAGTAGCCAGTAAGTCAAATGTCAGGTATCCAAATAACGAAGATTGTGGTATATGAGACCATTCTCCCTTATTCAGAATCTGTATTTTTATCCCAAGTTAATTTCTGGCATTGAACAATTCAACCAAGGCTTTCGCCTCTTTTAATTGTATCTGACAACGCTCCTTCAGCGCTTGGCCAGTTGCTTTTCTTAGTTTCACTTCCAAGTCAGCTGCGGCAATCTTGAAACCAGGGACGTTATGAAAAACGCGGACGTACTTGTCGCCGGTCGTCAAGATGAATCGCGAAGTTGAGTCGAAGCGTAGTCGAGTAATAGGAGCTAAAAATACAAATTATAAAAATGAAATACAAGATTATCAAATGACACGACAAGATTTAAAGTTTAAACTGCGAAATTGGGTTATTACCCGCATGAATGTCTGGAATGTGAGCCAATAACTCGGCGTTGGCCGTGGAATAAATGTAGAGAGAACAGTTGGAGCCAATTGCCACGACTCTGCCATCTGGGGCAAGGGCGACGCGTGCTGGTTCATTTCCCTCGCTCTTCCATTTGCCGGAAACCACTAAAGTAGCGAGTTGTCCTTGACGATAATCAACTAGTGAAAGGGGAGTATATGGTGTTAATAACGCGCAAAGAGTAAAACTGTAAAAGGGGAAATAGCAATCGCTTTATTACTGTTGGTGTTGTAGAGACGCCCTGTTCCCCCAGACGACAACGGCGAAAACATTAAAGAGCAAAGTTAATAATTTGTGTGCAAATTTAATAGATTAATGGATTAAACAAGTCCTTACATGTTCCGTCCTTGGAAATGGTCACCATACGTCCGGAATCGGGGCTATAATCAAAGCTGTAAATACCAGAGGTGTGACCAGACAATTCAAAAGCACGATTCAACTTTTCGAATTCACCAGATCGGGAGAAAACAACCTCCCATACTTTGACTTCCGGCGTGAATCCTGCATGGGAGAGACCATTAAAATAAAGGCACGATGCAATTCACATGAGAAAGGGGCTTGCGAACCGGATGTGGCAACAAATCGGCCGTCAGGAGAGATCTTAGCCGAGTAGGTTTCCATTTGATTGGTTATCACAGAAGCCAATAAATTCCCTTTCAAATCAAGAACGTCCAGTTCATTTTTCGGTGTACACGTCATGATGAAACGCCCCGTGCTGGCGACGTCAATGGCCAAAAGGTCAGCTTCCCGAGTCTATTAAAAATAGAAAAAAAAACCCAATGTTAGTTGCAAAATGAAAAGTGAAAGGGAGCCAGCCATCAATTACGTACCTTTTCAAATGCGTGTGAGACTTGAACAGAAGGCAGTCCTCCGGCCTCGGGCTTTTTCAGCACCTTGTAGATTTCGATATTGTTACCCAAAGCGCGGACCGTCAGTAAAGCCTTGGAGTCTGGGCTCCAGCGAATCAGTGTGGCGGAATCATATTGCACGTGAGCACGAACCGTCCGGATATCCTTCATATTGAGTTCCATCACGGTAGAGTCCAGTCTGCCAAAGTTCAGTTTCCATAGCATCAGCGAACGGTCTACACGAAGAAATGGAGGGTAAATAAATTATCACTAACCAGAAAGCATAGCAGACAACAGATGATACAAGAAATTAATTATTAGTTAGTATACTTAAATACTATGGGGAATAATAATAATCGAAAACGTCCAAGAATAATTCACGATTGGAAAATCACGAGTGTATTTTGAGCATTTGCGCTTAGCTTGGTTGGTTTAAAAAGAGACAATTAACAAGATTAAGACAATGAATCAATGATAAAGAATAGTATAAATACGAAGATAAATACGAGGACAAATGCGATTGGCAATTAAAGAACATTTCAGCGCAAATGCATGAATGTAGAACACTTTGACTTTGAGTAAAGGAGTGTAGATACATGATTGAATCGATTATAAAACGACAAGGAAAAAAATTGTGCCATTTTGAGAACTTTGATTCTTAAGGCATGTGTTCAGATCTATGCCGCGGTCGCAATTGACAGGCGGCCTTCCATAAAACGAGCTCTGCGCATGCCCGTGCATCTTCGAAGCTATCGTGGCCGTTATGGCCTACCTGTATGTGTCGCTGAAGGTAGGTGGCAACGAGCGACTTGAGCGAGCGGCGAAAAGGGAAACCGAAATAGTGAGGGAAAAGGACGGCAGTATCGATTATAACAGAGTGGAGGATACGCAAAGCACGAAGGTCATTTTCGAGTCCGTGTCCGATGAGAATGGTTTGAGAATAAATGAAGCCAAGCAGATCCCGTTGAACGTCACTGATTGTCTTTGTGGCCTTCTTGAGGTCTTGTTCGCATAGGCCGGAAAAACGCGTGTTGTAATCAATCACCCGGTGGTGTGGTTTCACCAAAGCTTCGTAAACCAGACAGCCGTCGATACTAATAACTGAAACTTTGCATACTTCCAGGCCACGGCCAGTGTAGCACATCTCGCAGTCCAAGGCGTATATCGAATGACATTTGGGTCCGATTCCGGGTGTGGTGCGGACGTAGTCTGTAAATGGTCCATTCATTCCAGGGCTAACGCCATTCCAGACGTGGAGATCGCCGGATGTGCACCCAATAGAACCTTCATGTCCAGGACAGCAGGTATAGCCGTGGCTTTCACCTGGGGAACAAGGGCGCTTCCATTGACCCCAATGATATATGCATCTTTCCTCCGTTAGGTATTCACCGTCCAATGTGACAAAGAAGCCCTTTTTACATCGAACGCAGCGTTTTTCAAGGCTAGGACTCAACGGTGGTTTCTCTTCGTACGGATCGCTGTGCTCGGAACTGTAAAGATGTTCAGCCATTTCAATTATTTCCGGTTGATGTCTAAATGCACGCTTCACGTCACTCCGATAATACGTGACGTTCGCTTCAGGAGTCTTGTAAATGATTGCTCGATTGGGGTAAAATGAACTTTCAACTGGATAACCCAAATTGAGCAGCTGGTCATCTAGCAAGACATACTGATATAAAAAGGAATAAATTTCAGAATTCTTCATTTGCAGTCTGGTGTAGTATTTCAGGGGAGTGGCTCTTCTCATTCTCTGCTTGCTTTCAACAGTTTTGGTCGGATGTTCTTTCTTCTTGTTCCCAGCTTGAGTTTTCTTCATCCGATTTCTTTTCTGTCTTCGGCTGAGTACACAGCCAGAGTCTGTCTCACTAGGGGTTGGAGTCTCAACCATTGGTTGGGAGACAAATACTTCATCTAGTTCTAACTAACATTACACTTTGCTCAAACAACACTGCAAAAATAAAAAATTACCTTCAGCACAAGTGGCAAGATGTTTCCCATTGGCACTGAAGTCCATATCAGTGATAGCACCAGTATGGCCTTTAAGTGATGTCAGCAGCCATGAGTGAGTGAACGTAGATTTGGAATCCTTGGAAATGGCAACAGCTGGTTTCTTTTTCGCTGGTTTCGATTGGGCCCCTGATGATTTCTTTCCATCTTTTTTACCTCCAGCAGCTTTTTCACTTTTCCCTTTTGAAAGAAAAAGAAATCAAGTTAATGAAAAAATTCTCAGCCTCAAACCATGAACAAGTTTATTGACCTTTAGTGCTGGATTCGGAGGACTTCTTAGTCAGAGACCACACTAAAACGGCTATCAGGGCGCCGATAACTAACGTCAAAATAACAATTCCAAAATCAAATGCCATCTCATTGCTTTTTAATTCTCTCAATATCCTGGTCTAAAATAAATTCTTTACACCGGTAATGAAGAAGCCTTTTACAATCACACGTGTACTCATACACGTCTCTGAGCAACTACAGACGAAAATTATCGGAATAGCGGGAATACATAGGAATGTGAATACATTATGACACCAAGGTTAAAACAAGGAGGAACTTAGCTGGTACACAGCGCCTCTGCAGACATCCCCAAAGGGCTTCACGCGATTAGTTCGCTTAATCCTCGCGTGCACAGAGTTATGGCGCTGCCGTGCTTCAAACTTAGACATTTCGAAATTGTTCTCCTTGACTCTGCTTCCGTGTTTGACAGCAGTGCATACGTCACTGGAAAAATAGTTGCCGGTTTCTTTGAAAACAAGCGTGAGTCATTGAACACAAGCCACAACATATTAAAATGTTGGTGGAATTCCCAAGAAAGATAACAAATTTTTTTTTAAGGATGCTGTATTAGTTTCTATAGTAGCGAAATCGTACATTATTATATTCATTTATATCGGATTAAATTGGATAACACCTGCGGAGGCAACAGTAGGCTAGTTCTATATGACTGTTACTCGCTGCTCTTAAATAAGGCAGGGCCATTGATAAAGATGTTTTGAAAATAAAGATTTTTCTGATTATTCATCTACGTCGTCCAATTTCATGCGATCCAAGTCTTGACCAGCGTCGTCAACAGAGTTGCTTCCGAATGTTTCGAAAGCAACGCTATCCATACGGGGCAACTTCTTGGGATTAGGCTGAAAACGAGAAATAATCGTGCTAGCAGCTTCAACATAACTTAAACTAGAAATTGATTTAATACCTTTGGGTGCATCATGATAATCGGAAGCTCACCAACCAATTCACCAGCCAGAGCACCAAGGAACAGCCTGACTTTAATCAAGTAAGTTACGATGATGCCAAATCCATCGCGATCGTCAGGGTTAGCCATCCTGTTAAATGGAAATTAAACGGTTTATAACAAAGAAACTAAAGATTTTAAAAAAGAAATCTGTAGTACAGAGTAGTCGAGGCAAGTTCGGTATCTTCATCACGAAGACGGCCACCGAGAGCGACACCATGTCGATCCGCAACGGCCGCACCGAGACGTGGAGTCAAGGTGTAAGTGCGATGCAAAGTTCCACCTGGGGGGATTGGGCAGCCCTCACTGTGCAAAGGAAATGATTAACGATTTTATTATGCAAATGTCTAAAATGTTAAGTGATTTCTTACGAAGTATCGAGAGTGACTACGGGTGTTTTGTATGACCCGTGTTCAAAGAGACACACGTCGATGCATTGGAGAACTTGGGCACGGAGTTTCTTCACAGTTTTATTGCTGCGATTCTGAATGACGACATTCACCGCAATAGGGTCTCCATGGTGATACAGCTGTTGAATAAGAAAATAAAAACCGTGAAAGTTCAATAACATTGGTATACCAATTTATTTCAATTACCTGTTTGTCCAAGTTGATTTCCATCTCCAAGTCTCCTGGACTAAGGACGAAATCACGACGCACAACCGTGCACGGTTGACGACCCTGTTGACCCTGAGACGGGGCAAATTGGATTACCCGGATACCCATCGAGATGGAGCTCCTGTAAATTGAAAATTGGATTTTAAATTGTTTTAGGTAAATCCATTTGTTTTTTTCAAGTAAACCTTTTGTGAGCTCTATCATCCATTGACTCTCCGACAAAGATCCGCAGAAAGTATTCAACTCCGCATGGTTTTCCAGAAGCTTCTGGTCCTGGTTGGAGAGTAACCGAAGGTGGAGCATTTTTCGGCAGTTCAAAAATGAATGGGAAAGCATTGCTGCCTAATTTTTTGATCAAACGCTCCTGTAAAATATTTTTCAAGGTGAAATCATTTTGAAATACACCCAGTGCTTTGTATACATTTTACCTGCATTTTGGTGAGGTCACTCTTTTGGCTGGCTCGAATCTCACCCGAAGCCATGAGCAAGTCCTTTTGGAACTCCAAACCCATGACTTCATCTTCCTCACGACCATAACGGAAACTGCAGACGATCTGGCCAAACAATTTCCGGCCTTTCAAGTACTCGGGATCAATCAAGGCGACGCCATCTGCACAGTAAAAAATAGGATTAATTCCGCTCGTTTACACGATGGGTAAATGCTTACCAACAGACTCGATTTTGGTGATGTTATCGATGTAATCACGCTTGCCCAGGTAGACTGTGACCTTGCTGTTGGGCGAAGTCTTCTTGAAAACTTTCAGAGCGTACACCATTTTTGCTTAGGATGGAGTTTTTTTGCAGGAGCGAATGATGAAACAATGGAGCGGGATGTGAGTATTTATACTAGGCTGTGCCCAGCGCTAGGTAAATTGGATCAGGTTCAGTTGGTTCGGTAGTAATGGGATTACTTTGATCATCTCATGTAAATACAAAGCAGTCCACTGCGTCGTGAGCAGGTCCTCACAAGTAATGCAAAGTTCAAATTTTGTTAGGAAATTTGTTTTGAAAGTGAAAATATCACGCGCTGAACAGAAGCACAGCAATTTGTTTCCTGAAAGAAAAATCATTAACATTATGTTTCAAAATTTAAAAGATATTGAAGTGGTAATTAAATGGACGCAACGTTGCAGTCTGCTTTAGGATTTACAAATTATAAACACGCCTCGTCGGAACTTGAAAAGGCTTCTTCAACTTCCACGTGACTATGTAAATCGATTAAAGTACTTTAGGCGCAGTTCCGCAGTAAGTCGGGGCAAAGGTGGTCAATGTGGCTTCGTTACAGCGCAGCATGCAAATGCTAAAAATCAACACGGAATAAAACTACGTAAAACTATGCCTTGCATCGGACGTAAACCATTCCTTGAGAATCAAAAACTTATAGTACGCAATAACACTTCTATGATTCGATTACCTTCATGTAAACCATATTTACTTCGTGCAAAAACTTTAGAAGTGCAAAACCCTAAGCGAGTCAGTAGTTTGGTATTCACTTTAAGCAGATTTGTATGTACCGCCATGGAGTCTTTGGAGAACGACATGAAGTTTCGTTAATTCACCAAATGTCCGAATGCCTAACAAAATCTCAAATAATGACAAAAATAGTTATCTATCAATATATAGTTATTTATCTATATCAGTATGATTAATTTAAAGTAAAATAATTATTTTTCTATTTTTGTTGATCTGTCAAAAAAACAGGGTGGAAGTGTTGAGTATCGATCAGTAAAAGTGTGTTTAGGGACGTACTAGTGTAAACCAACAAACGCTGCCTCACTCGCTTTCTTCCTTCAGAAATTTTTTTCTCGTATTCTGCCATTTTCCTTTCATCAGCGTGAGAATGGTAACATTTACGACTATTTCTCCTTTATTTCCTAGATAATTATCGACAAAAAGTTAATTCCTAGTATAAATCCTCATAGAATAAGTTACATTTTAATCATTTAAATCGCTTGTAATTGAACATTTTTTGTAGTCCCATGTTCTTTCGAGTCATCCACGTTTGTTAGGCCGGTCATGTGAAGGTTCTAAACATATTTTTTCTTTCTTTTAGACAAGCAAACGCCGCAACAGTGGACGCTCCAAGCATGGCCGTGGCCACGTTAGTGCTGTTCGTTGCACTAACTGTGCCCGTTGTGTCGCCAAGGATAAGGCCATCAAGAAATTTGTTATTCGTAACATTGTAGAGGCTGCTGCAGTTCGTGACATCACTGATGCCAGTGCTTTTGCCTGTAAGCATTCTATTCCATATGGCTACAATTACCTATTGATGTTACGTTGACTTATGATCTGTTTTTTTACAGCAATTGCTCTGCCCAAGCTGTACGCAAAGCTTCACTACTGTGTTTCCTGTGCTATCCACTCAAAGGTAGTGCGCAATCGCTCACGCGAAGACCGTAAGATCAGGACTCCTCCACCAAGGTTCCCCAACCGACCTGTAAGATATTATAAAATATTGAGTTGTTATCAAAAAGTGGTTCATGTTATACTTTTGCATTACAGGACAACAGACCAGGACAGGGAAATAACGCCGTCCAACGTCGTTAAATTTTCTAAATGTGGTCAGATGACTGAATACATTGCATTCTGATCATGTCTTTTGTTTTAAACCACTTACTTAACTTGGGGTATTCAGATTAATTATATATTTGATAAATTCAAATTTGTCAATTCAACCTTTCTTAATTTAGAAATTTTGCGTTTAGAACACGTATAAATTAAACTTAGCACTTATTAATTTAGAACATTGTTATGAAATTTCCTTGTTTTGTAAAATATGCTGGTTTAAACATTTTTTATATTGTTTAAGAGTAAATTTAACCAGTGCTTAATTAAGTTTAACCTGAAGTAAATGGCTAAATGTTTCACCAGTGGAAAATTAAATGGTACCATTCACCTTAAACTGAATTTTGTCTCAGCGCTCTCATCCGACACAATGGATAATTTGGTGTACAGTATGATAATGTTACATAGTAAACAATAGGAAATCTTAATAATGGTAAATTTGAATGACAAGTAAAACTATCGAACACGATATTTGACCAATAAGAGAAGCGCATTGTTTTTACAACAGCGAATGTGTCACAGCTTGCAAACCTCTGTTTAACCTCTAAAAATTACCCAGGCTTGACATTGAACGCCTCTTCCACGATTCCGCTAAGACCGCTATCCACCCAAGACCGCTCAATCCGCCCATACCTGCAAATAGTTGAATTGAGAAGGTTAATAGGTTCGAAATTGCGAAATAGAGGGTGGTATCTCAAGAGAATTAAAATATTTCTTAGACCAAATACACTGTTCTTTTTGATTTATAGTTGCCCCTTTTCCCCTATAATAAATTTAAGATGAAAGATTATGAGAACATAAAACTTAAGGTTACAACAGGGTATTTCACAGAACAGTCATATGAAGCAAGATATGCGTTAGTTAGTAAGACAAAAAGATAACACAAAAATTTAAAATAAAAGCGGCATCAACGAGCGTTTAACAATAAGTAAAACAGAAAAGCATGATTCTTGATTACGCAACAAAGGGCAGCTGGTAGATGGTTTAATTTCTTTCATCCAATAAGAATTACACGTTTTAGCGCCTAATTTCATTCTAGAATAAAGGCCTCAACACACTTCATTTCCGTTTCCGTTTTCACTATTTACAATTGATCGAACCGTCGTCTTCCGTAGAAAAATTACTCAAAAATGTTATAAAATTAAAAGTTGTCATTTCTTCCGGTATACTACGGCGATTTTTAGCAAAATTGGCGATAAAAATGATCGAAATAAGGTGGAATAGGGGGCGTTTTAGACACTGAATAGCCGAAAAGAGCTGCCTGGCCTTCAGTACAGATCCTCAAAGGTATAAAATAAATTTTCGGCGCCAAAATGTTGTTAGTCTTCGAAGCAACTCCGACTCGCGAGTACTTACTTTTAGTCACTCTTTTAAAGAACAATTTTGATAAAAACTTACTGAAATGTCTTTCCTTTCTCAACGATTCGACAATCTAAGAACATCTGACAACAAGGAAAACCGTACTAATAGTTCTGGCCAAAAGATTTTAAAGTCACATGACGAAAACGTGTCGCCTACCAAACTGACCACTGTTGAGGTAATTTGATGTTTAACATCATGCATTGTACTCTACTTAACTCTGAATAAAATTTCTTTAGAAATCTGTGCAAGTGAGAGATAGTGACCAGAATGAACCCCTGCTTCGCCCTAACCCCAGCCGATTTGTGCTATTCCCCATCCAGTACCGTGATATCTGGCAAATGTACAAAAAAGCAGAAGCTTCTTTTTGGACTGCTGAAGAAGTTGATCTTTCAAAGGTATCAAATGAGGATGTAAAATGAGAAAATCTGTAAGAAATTGTAACAATGTTAATTATTCCAGGATCTGAAAGATTGGGATAATCTCCAGCCTAATGAGAGACACTTTGTGTCTCATGTACTTGCCTTTTTTGCTGCTTCTGATGGTATTGTCAATGAAAATCTTGTTGAAAGGTTTGCTCAAGAAGTCCAGGTAGGCAGCTTTAAAAATCCTTTGCAAGTTGAATGTGTCTTAAAGAACATTTTCTCTACAGGTTCCTGAAGCTCGCTGTTTCTACGGTTTCCAAATTGCCATGGAAAATATCCACTCAGAAATGTACAGCCTGCTCATTGAAACTTACATCAAGGATTCCTCTGAGAGGACAAGACTTTTCAATGCTGTAGAGACAATGCCTTGCATTGCTAAGAAAGCTGAATGGGCAATGAAGTGGATTGGCAATAAAGATGCACCTTACAGTGAAAGAATTGTTGCTTTTGCCGCAGTGGAAGGAATTTTCTTCTCTGGATCCTTTGCAGCTATCTTTTGGCTTAAAAAACGAGGGTTGATGCCTGGCTTGACCTTCTCAAATGAACTGATCTCAAGAGATGAGGGTTTGCATACTGATTTCGCGTGCGTCATGTTCAAACACTTGGGTAAACACAATTAGCCAATTATGATTAAGTAACTTGTTGCTTAAATGTGTTCTTCTTTTACAGTCAACAAGCCTCCAAAGGAACGTATCATAGAGATCATCAACAATGCTGTCAAGATCGAACAAGAATTCCTCACAGACGCACTTCCCGTTGAGATGATTGGAATGAACTGCCGATTAATGCGACAGTACATCGAATTCGTCGCTGATCGTCTCCTGTTGGAATTAGGATGCACAAAGGTAAAACATTTACTTAGATGACTTATCGCAAATACTTCAATATTTTTGTCTTTAGATGTTCAACGTGGAAAATCCCTTCGATTTTATGGAGCACATTTCGCTGGAGGGTAAAACAAATTTCTTTGAGAAAAAAGTAGGTGAATACCAGAAGGCTGGAGTGATGAACAGCAAGGGTAATAGTGCACACGTTTTCACCCTCGATGAAGACTTTTGATTCTGGCGGCAATATCGACCAAGGATAATTTACACAAATAGATTTTTTTTTAACGAAATGCATTACATCCCCGTTCCAAATTTTACTTTAAATATCCGCTCTCAGTCTCGCCGAGTTCAGTAGCATTTTGGAAAATCATACTGTGGTGCTGCCAATTGTTCATGTCTGTTTCTAATAATACAATCTTGACGTATTAAACAAAATTTGTGGAAGTGTTTGTAATTTATCCAACATAATGGAAAATGTGTCAGCGTCATAATACGCCCGTCGTCCAATATCAACACAATTTTACAAATAACATCACATTACTCGTTTTAAAGTAACAACTTAATTGATAGCAGTTATAGCATTAAAATCCCATTGATGTGACCGAATGTCACTGGCACATGAGCCATTATTTTTCTTCAAAAGAGGCTGGAACTTATTTGCCTTTGGTCGGGAAACTAGCCAAAGATCGTCATGGCATTCTGGTGTGCCAAGCACAACCAGAGGTTGCACAGTTGAAATTATTTACCTAATTCAAACTTTGGGAAATGTATCGCTGTCTTCCTCGTCGGATGCCGAGAGTAATTTGTCGAACCCAGTTTCATGGTCTTCTTCGGGAATCGATGACGGAACTCGCGAATAGTTTTTAGTAATACGTGATCTCACCTAAGACAACCATAATTGTTAATAAAAATGCCAAAAGTTATTCGTAGATAAAAAATAATACCTGAACTGCCAGCACAACAATTATTCCAGCAATAAAACTAGCAGCCATTCCAAATAACCAATGAGAAGCACTGAGGAAGCGGCCTGGTTCGACATTGTCCTTGGCTCGTGTTCCTCGTCCTTCAGATTCTTTGACAAATTCGACCAATGGGATTTCCACTATTCTCGAACTAGATACAAAAAGCCCAGTTAAATAATGCTATATACATAAAGTCAAAACAAAGAAAATTACTCGAAAGAAGTGAGGATGCAGGTGTTGTTGTTCCAGACAAATCCGTCCGAACAGGCTAGACAGTTGAGCGCACTTCCTTCGCACATTTGACAAGAGGCGTGGCAACGAGCACAGAGGAACTGGTTCATCTTGGCAGGCGTTTGATATTCCGTTGCGATTAAGGAGCCCAATGATATGTTGTAGTGCCCCAAATGACACTGAGAGAGGCAGTGATGCTGCAACCAAGAGAAGCCATTCGCGCAGTGCGTGCAATCAGTGGCCAGCGGTCCGCTACAGGATGCGCAACTTCCATGACAGCGAACACAGACTCCACGATCGCTATAATACCTGTACAGAACAATTGAACCGTTTAGTGCGAGTGCAAATAACATTGGGAGCGGCTTTTAATCATTACCCGTCTTCGCAAGAAGCAAGACATTTTCCGTTTTGTAGTTGAAGTGTTCCTAAGCATTCGGTGCAATGGTCCATACTGTCGCACTGAGCGCAAGCCTGCGGACATGGCCGACAGAATTGGATGTGTTTCGAGTCCTCAGATCCGGCCTCGTCGAAAGTGCCTTGGGGACAGACCTCCAAGCAGGAGCCGAGATGCATGGTGCGGTTGGAACAGTGAGTACACTGAGTGCTGGATGAACCACTGCATTCACTACATGATCCATGGCAGGGATAGCACTTGCCATCAACAACGTATTCCCCTGCAAAAAAAAAAGATAAAATTTTATATTTCATTCAATTATTGGTTCATTTTTAAATACCTTCGGGGCAGACATTAGTCGATGGATTAAGACAAAGAAGGGTGGACGAGTCCAGGACCCACTGGTCAGCACATTCGCTACAAACAAGACCAAAGTCGTTTTCCTTCAGCGAACAGGCTTCACAACCGGGAGGGCACGGGAGACATTGTTTGCTTCCGGGTGCTCCATGGCTCCAGAAACCGGCCGGGCAATGTTGAACACATGATCCATTAAATTCCGAGAAAGATTCGGCACAAGTGACGCAATGGTCATCATGGGGACCCCGACATGTGGAGCAACTAGTATCACATGGTGCACAAGCATAGTCGTCGGTCTCGTAGTAGCCGGGCAGACAAGACGGCAGGCATTGGCCATCGTGAATAACGAAGCGGAATTCGCAACTAGAACATTCCAGGGCGTTGTTGCACGTATTGCACTGCGGCTGGCAAGGAATGCACGTCATCTTTGCTTCATCTGTACAAAACAAATAACCCATCCAAATTAATCACCCACATTTTTATCTAGAAATAAAGAAAACAAATACTGTACCTAAGTGGTAGCCATCAAGGCAGTGTTCCACGCAAAGGTTTTTGTCTATCATTTGATTGAATGTCGGTGCGCATGATAAGCACTGATGGGGTTCCGGTCCAGTGCAGTTATTACAGGATGCGTGGCAAGCCAGACATACCATTTCGGGTGAGATGTAATATCCTGTAAGTGGGCAGGCATCAACGCAATTCCTGTCAAAAGGGAAACTTTGTGTAATCAAATCTCTTAATGACTCGAGGCTTTTGAACAAGTTTGCGTACCCGTCGTGACTAAACTTTGGGCAATTGTTTTTGCTCGCCGCGTTGGAAGAAGGCGTGGCCTCCATCGCAGCGCTATAAGTGACAGGTTGGCTTCCAGCAAACTGGAGGAAATCTGGATAGCCCGTGTTGGGGAAGTATGACGGGCGGAATCCCGGGTTGCCTGGGAAGAATAACTGGCTACCAGGTGCGTTCGGAGCTCGGCCGACGCTTTTAAAAGTAGGAGCCAAAGGTGTGGCCACCGAAGGCGGGGCCGACAGTCCGTGAACGTCTCGACCGATGGTCGCTGCCCCGCCGTTAAGGTTTGGGAAAGTAGGACGAGGCGTTTGAAGTGAACGTAGGCGAATAGGATTCGTGTCTGTTCCGTAAAACACAAGTTGCCATTTTTTCAAAATTCCTGAAAAACGAAAGGGAAATTTTTTTAGGACTTTACGTCATCCAACAAAAATAAATTGAGAAACTCCGATTCTTACCAGCTTTGTTCACTCGTTTAACTCCGGCATTCAAAATCTCAAGTTTCCATCTTCCAGAAGCCCTTTCACCCCAAAAATGGACGCTCATAAATGGCCAATCGTCAAAAGATGAATCCAACACGTCTCGAGGTCGTTCAAATAAAAGCACCGACTGGGTTCCAGACGGCGAAGTCAATCTATGGAAAAGAAAAGGCCATTCAAATTAATTATTCAGCACGTACGACAGAAACCAAGGGTCACTCTTACCGAATCCTCAGATTTCCACGGGGAGCGAACCGGAGAGAAATTCTGCACTGGACGTGTTCCAAAAAACGGATCTCGTGAGCGGATCCAGCGCAGGCATCAGTTTCTACCACAACTTCTAATTTTTGTCCAAAACCGCTCGGAATGAGACGGTCACTTTGATCAGCTGGCGTCTGACAGACGTGCTGTGGGGGCACATTGGTCCACTGTTCGGCCAACGTTACCATGGCTGAAGCATCCATCAGACCGTAACCGAATTTATGGCTCACTGTCGTAAAAATATAAATCAGAATCTGTAAAAAGGAAATTCACTACAAGCCATCAATTATCTAACCTTTCTTGCCAATGCCATTAGTAACCCAGCCGTTATCATGGAGCGGATCTGGCCTGGACGTAAAGACGACCAGGTGCTGCATATCTCTCCAGGTAAGGTTGGAATTAGCTTCGAGGGCCAAGGCACAAATACCAGCTGCTAGAGGAGCCGAAGCAGAAGTGCCAGTGTGGTCTGAAGTGCAGAGAAATTCGGGTCTTAGTGAGCCATCCATATCGACCGTAGCGATGGATCGATCCACATCGGGACGTCCAGAGCTGTAAGTAGTTGCCAAAGTAGATGAGCACTCTTCCAGATACCAAGGCTTGAACCTGTGTTGTTGAAAGGTCTGTTTGTTAACAAAACTACTCGGAATAATTAAACGCGGGGGGAGGGCGAATAGGAACCTACCCTCCTTGAGTTGCGCTCGATATCGACAAAGTAAAGATAGAGTTTGTGTATCCGTCGCAGTTACAGGAATCATCATGTCGACCTCCGTTACCCGAAGCCCACACAAAGATGGATCCTCTACCTTTCCGTCCCTGGAAAAAGTCAATTCATATGCGATTAAATTTCCATTTTCTAAAAAAAGAGTTGAAAGGATAGTGTATTTGATTACCTTCATGATCCCGTTGATGAAGGCACGTTTGGCAAGCGGTCCAGGGCCATCGACCGTCTTGCCATCATCTTCGGGTCCCCACGATGCGCTGTAAATGTCGATATGATCAGGATTAAGGCTGAGTGCTCGTGCTTCGACGGCGTCATTAACGGTGCCGTCAAGCATCCGGACGCCACCAATGCTGGCATTAAAGGCTATGCCAACGCCGCAGTAGGAATTAAAAGCGACGGCGGCTACTTCACCGGCGCATCTCGTCCCGTGCTTATTGTCGCCATTATCTCTAGGCATCGGGTCGTTATCGTTGTCGTTGATGTCTGAGCTGGCCAATGGATCCTAGCGATTTAACAAAAAAAAAATTACTAATTACAATTTCCAAGAAACTAGCGGCAAATTGCTATATAATTACATAGTTCTGGGCCAGATCAGGGTGATTGGTTTGAATGCCGTCATCCAGGATGGAAACGACAATTCCTTTGCCTGAATAACCTTTGCGCCAGGCGGGTATGACGTTCATGTCGAATCCTTCCTGGCTTCCACCATGCTATATATTGAAGAGAAGGGGGGAAATTTAAAATACAAAACAAATAAAACAGATAAGTGGTTTTGTCCAATGATGAAATAGCGATAATCAACAAGACAAAAAAGAATCGAATCGAGTTTCTGCTCTATTTGCCGTCCTTGAAGGTGTTCCGCTTCGAGAACCTTGAACACCATTTTAGTGTCATGCAAACATTCAATGATGTGTCCTTCTGCTTGTATAAATAAAAAAATGTTTCTGTCAGATCAGCTTTCCCGCACTCGATCCGTGTAATTTGCCGGTGCTGTTTCCCCCCATCCCGTCCTCAAATGTTCAATTTGATTGAAGCTCCTGCGACGACTATAGAAATTGGAAGACCCAAGAAAACCGATGGCTATTGGAAACCTCCTTCCACCGTGAGCTTGCGTGTTTCCTGCCCTTTGCAGGCATTGGACGTTACGTAAACTCAAGATCGGCAGCGGGTGGACCTTTCGACATTTCATGGCGTCCATGAATAAACATAACACAACTACAGCTACTCATGCCAGAATGGTTTGTATGCATGCCCAAGGTGGGCCGACCTTGGTGGCAACCAGTACGAGGAAAACCCACACACACACACACAAAAAAGACGCCATGAAAATTTTAAAAAGAAGTTATAATTATGATGATTTAAATGCCGACTTACCAGATACCATTGTTCTCGATAAAATGGATCGGGAAACTCGCTGCCTTTACCCAAGGCGAAATTGCTGATACTCGAACGTGAAGCGAAATCACGCTTGTAACGTCTCCTCTCGTGCTGCTGTGCTACCCATACAACCTGCAATGGATAAAACAATTTGAATGGACCAATTAGAATTCACCAAGTTTCTAGGCCGGTTGTTGTATATCTAAAGAAAATGGGGCTGTGTCACCCATACCCCCGGTTCGTTGACGAGCTTTTCGTGGTGAAGGCCGCTCGGGTCGGCCGACCGCTTGTGGACATGATCGTGTTCGAATAAAAAGTACCCATCCAGAGAACCAACCTGTGTGTATATGGTATAGAAAGGAATATTAAGTATATTCAGGTAGTTGAGAGCCCAGACTACTGCTGCTATATGAAACAGGCTTTCAAGGACCCCCCAAAAGGAGATCTGGTTTACAAGATATAGAAAAACTTGTTGTAGGACCAGTGTTAGGTTGAAATTTAGAAAATGACAGTGGATGGACTTTCTCCTTTCCAATGATGAATACTTCAAATGAAAGTCTTTATATGTAAAAGAAGACAAAAAAAAAAAACCCATTCAGAGAGAGCTCCAGTCTGAGCACAAGACTTTCCCCACTTAAAAGCAAAAACTTGGAAATTCAAGAACAGCAGTTTCTATATGTTTGGCGTGAGTTATTACCTGGCCCAGGCTTCTAAAGCCATGTTTCTCTGCAATGAGCTGGACTAGCACTTCAGAAGCATTTGGAATGTTCACTGCAAATTGATTATTGTACACCAAGTCATTTGATGAGTCTTCCACGATTGAACTAGCACTGCAGTAGGAGAAGTACACGATAACCAGCAAAATCATTTGTTCGATCACAGACATCACTGTTGTATCACAAGTTCTCTTGCAGCTGAGTCTGGAAGACATATTCCCTCCAACTGAGATTTTGTGGTCAGTCCCACCGAGAAGTAGAGTCCATTGGTAGCCTGAAACGACACAAAATGGAGGGCAGCATTTAGAGAAATTGGATCAAGCAGATTTCAATAGTTCCAGCAGGGAACTTTTTTCTATACTAAAAGGCAGCTCAAGGCTATAGGATACAATTATGTTTTTTGTAACAGGGCACTTGTGTGTGTATTGAGCACGAGAAACTTTCACTTTTCTCCCTGGAATGGATAACCCCCCAGCTGCCAACATCCTACACAATGATCGACACACAAATGTATCATCATCTGTCAGCCAACAATCAGCTTCCTAATCTGTTATGACAACATTAGGAAGTGTCAACATCTCAGCAGTTAGTTAGCAACGGCGTTTTTTAGACTCGATCTAATTGTTTCAAATGTTTTTTCGACGGCAAATTGCTGGCGGTTAGTCAATAAAATAGTTTACCTTCTTCGCTGACGAGAAGATGTAGTAGTAATTTCGGCAGCCAAAGAATCGAAAAATCCTTTACACTGCTCTAGTTGTGTTGGTGTTGGTGCTCTGTTGTTTTGACGTGTACCTTCAACTCTACAGCGGGAGTAGAAAGTTTTCCAGAACTCGTCGAACACAGATCTCAGCATGGACTGAGAAGAGAGAGAGAGACTTTATTATTATTCTTTTCTCTCTTCTTTCGTCCACCAAAAACTGAAGGGGAAAAAAAAAACAGGAGAACCCTGCAGCTAAAGTAGACCTTCACTTTCCCAGTGTATAGCAGACAGCAGCAGAGCTCGATGATGTTGAAATTGCATATACACAACACGCAGAGTTTACAGACGTGGTTTTTTTCTTTCTCCCCCACCGTTAAAAGCGCCAACTGCTGGCCACTTTCACATGACGTCACAACCCCCTTTAACAAAAAATAAATCCGTTCACCCACTTATTCGTTTATGTATTTATATTCACCACACATTTTGTTATTATTATTATTACAAGGAAACTGCCCGACTGGAAATCGAATTGGCGTTAAAAAGTAGTTTATTATGTCGACATAAACAGATATTAGTAGGTCAATTTCAAATGTTCTGCTCGACGGTCATTATATGAAGGTATATACCCAATGGCACAGAACCTACTTTCACGCGCCACTAGAAAAGCAAGTGGCGATATTAATGATTGCCATTTGTTACGGCTGAGAACGCACAAGTCATGTTTAAAAAAAAAATGTTTATTATAACTCTTTTGTTATGGCAGCACGTTGACACTTGTGCAACCCGAATGTCGTCACCACCAGGCGCCAGTGTCTTACCCTTTCGTCATTTTTGTTTATGGACAACCACACACAAATATGGACTGTATAGCCTACACCACTAAATTAAGAAAAGCTCTTGTATCTGCTGCTGTCGAAAGAATCTTCTGAAAAAATATATGTCGTGTCATGAAACTGGATTACTATATGTCCAGTCCCGAAGCTCGCCTTGTAATTCTAAACGTTTGTCCTTTCATCTATACATAGACAGGCTATTATAATATATAAATATATCAGCTTGAGTTTTTCCTTCGTTATACATTACTAAAAGGATACTGTGGATATGTGTGTACTCGAACGTGTCATTCTCAACTTTTATTGGTATTATTTACAGTGGCATTATTATGGCTTTATTTCCTGGCGTCTTGGGTTTTTTCCCAGGCACTCTCGTGCTAAAAACTATCAAAAAGCCATGGAAAAATCGCTCTCTCCGTTTCACTGTGCAGTAGTATATATTTACACAGTTGTATTATATCGTCCGACAAGCAGTATATATCCATATCAACTATAAACTAGAAGCTGCTGGATATTATTCGTAATATAAGAATGATTCACGGTGTTCTTTTTTGGGGACGTTGGATTAATCCGATCGTTAGAAATCAAAGGAGGTCTATAGAGATGATAATCTTCTTTGATCGATTGTTAGCATTCCTCCCCAGTCTCTTTTTTGGCAATAGACACGAATTAAGAACGCCGGAACGTTGATGAAACAATCGGCAAACAGCCGTCGTCTATCTGTTCAGTAGAGCAAAGGAATAAAACAAACGAAATAAATACAAAACTCTATAGTACATACAAAGAAAGCTGACTTTTTTAAAAGTTGTGTTGTCTTTTCTCTTGGCTTGTCAGAGCGTGACAACACGACAGGGAATTTCATATAATGGATATATATATACAGTGATAGAAACATTCGGCTGTCGCAGTATAGTGTCGCCCTATTCTTCTACATGCCTAACCGACTAGAACTCGATATTTCTCCTCTCTCTCTAGTTGAGTTATTTGCTGCTATTTTCATATCTCGAAAGAGACGGGGGAAAAAATCATATCGAGAGCTACAAATTATGCGCAGGGCCTTGGGCACATATCAGAAAGGTTTGTCCGCCCTTTTATTCCATCATCACGCTCGCCGGGAGCTGCTACAAGAAGCGGATATCCTCGTCTATATATGGGAGGATGGCATCAAACAAAAGAGAGAATGCAAAATACAAAAGAAAGAAAAAGAAGAATACATACACATGGAGGACAGTGTCTATGTACAAGCAAAAGAGTCAATCAGATTCCGGTCACGCGTTCGTTTTCTCCCGCTATTCCGAATGCCAACACGTAGATACATAAAAGAAGTCAAACTTCCCCCAAAGGCATATAGATATCAGCCAATATAATCTTGTATAGGGCAACGATGAGACCTTCTTTTATTTTATATATGTCATCATTTTCTCTTCTTATTTTGAAATTCTTTCCAAAAGCGATTCCTGTCGAGCTGCTTGAAATTCTCAAACCGTAGAAATGGTGTGACGAAATAGCTCGTGCTGCTGGAGGATGTACATATCGAAACGCTTCGTTAAATTCTTCACGTTTTCCAACCTTTTATTTTTTATTTCACGTGCAGATTTTTATTTTGATATTTTTTGTTTCGGGAGGGAAATCACGATGCGCTCCATTCGGCCGCCACAGACATTTCTTCTGGTATACGTAATAAAATGAAGGGCATTTTCATGTCGGTTTCATTAGTACACACGATCAAGGACGCAACTTTCTCTCTAGACTCTCTCCCTTATTATTATATGTACTAGGGTACATACATTTTCATTCTCTCTTGTTCGTAATTTAAAACCTGAGAAACTAGTGAGAATATGCCCGTCCGGTTATATTACGTAATTGCATTAGGACAAGGACAAACGTGATGATGGCACATACAGGCCCACTCACTCTTCCTTTTTATATTTCTATTTCTTGTATATGCCTCATCAAGCTATACACGCTCGGTTTTATTTCTTTCCAGCTGCGGTTTTTAGATTGTCAGAATATCAAGACGGTGTATCAATAACTTGGTAATCCTCGCATGGATCCCATCTAATCCTTCCTGGTTTTGTTTGTGGGGAGGGTTATTCTCAGTTTTTCTTTTCCCGCAGATGTCTATAACCACACACGTCACATTTTCCTTTCAGGGCTTTTTTTCTCTTTTAAAAATGTATAAAAATAGACGTCGCGGGTGTTTATAACGCCGGCACAGATCGATATTACGTTGTGTGTGTGTGTATATGCCAAGGATATATAGCTAGGAGATACGTTTAGACTCGAGAGAGAGAGCCCTTGTCTGATACATTCTCCTCAGCAGTGTAATAACATTTTCCATCCGGCAGTTTCTAGCTCCTATTATTATATACTATGGGAGCTGTCGGCGCGCATCTGTCTAATGCAGAACCCCCCCCCCCCATCTCAGCTTCTTTAATACCATTCCCAATCATCCCCTTTGATTATGTCTGTGCTCGTCGGCTTTCGGCTTGGCTGATTGCTACTGTCAAACGCTCATTTACGAGAGAGTGACATCTTTTTATTCGCTCTTCTCTATAGAGAGAATTTGTATGGGGGGGTAGTTACATATAGTGTCCAAGAACATTGGAAATCAATAAACCATGGCTAGTTGTTGGTTTGAATGATTTACACTATAACGTTTTTGAAAAAAAACAAGCAGCATCTGCTAATAATAAAAGATGAAGACTTTTGGGTGCTGGAACCGACCGGAAAGATCAATACGGTCTGGCCTGTGCCGAAACTTGAAAGGAAATGAAAGTCTGAAAAAAGAAAAGGGTGGGGGGAAAATTATATAAAGAACCGTCGGTGGGAGCGAGATATAATGCCATATATACTATGGTAGTAGTAGTAGTATATGTCGTCGTCAGCAGACGAAGTAGATCCTACGGAGTGAGTCACCCAGGCCCCCCCGTCACAGTTTGTGGCGCGCAGGATCGCCCTTTTCCTCCCTCCTACACCTCCCACCCTCTTCATGGGTGGGATTCCTCTCACCCTCTCTATATATAGTGGGGGGTAGGGGGGGAGGCAAGATGGACGTATTGATCGGCGTCGACTCCTGTTATATACCATCGACTGGTCCCGTCTGTGCTGTCAGGATAGAGGTGGGAGGAGCTTCCCAGTGGTGAGGAGGGGGGGAGTCCTACGATGATTCACCCCATGAGGGAGTCCAGGTATCGGCGGACCAAAGTCCAACGTGTGTTTTACTTCTTCCATTCTCCCATCATAGCGGGTCGTGTTCCCGGCCGTGGCGGAAGCCGCAGTTTTGACATCGCCACTTTTTTCGGACGATCCTCATCATTCATTCACTCGGTCCGCAGTAAGAATTATTCATTTCGTCCTTGTTTCACTGGAACTATACTAAACAGGATCGTTTTGGTTGAATTCTCAGAAATTGTTGTTCCGCTTCCGGCCGAGGATTTTGGTGTGTACAAAAGTGAGAAACAACAGGAGGAGTTGAGGATTGCGAAAAAAGCGGATGGCTTCCGCCGTAAGGATCCGCTATGTTTACGAAACGTCGTTTTTTGACGGACGCAACGCCGATTGGACGTCCCAGCAGCCGGAGGAGGACACTAATCCATCGGAACAAGTTGATTCTGCAATAAATCATCCGATCGTGCGGAAGATCCAGCAGGCCGTCATCAGAGCCAGGAAAGCGGTGGTGGCTTCTTCTTCTTCGTCCAGCAGCAATCCAAATATTGACATGACTGCTGGCCACTCGTCGCTGATGGAGGAAAGAGAACAGCAGCGATCGCCCAGCATTTCCAGCTTGCAGACCAGCAGCATGTGCAGTTCGGAAGAAGCCGATCTGGACGGCCGGATTCTCCTCAATCGCTCCCGATCCCTCCAGCAAACGCATCATCTTTTTCATCATTCGGTTGATTCGCATCATCATCATCACCGCGGATTCTCGCTCCACCTGTCGCCAAAACAAAGGACCAAAATTAGCGAGGCCGTCCTGTCGCCCATCTCCGACAAATCGGAAAACGAAACATGTCAAATGCTCACGACATCAACAACAACAACGCCGACAACAACCACACAAGTTCCTGCAACCACGTCGGCAGTTGCGTCGTCGTTCGAGTTCAATTCGGTTCTCAGCCATCGACGACGCCCACCTCAATCACTTTTCCCGAGCATCATCAGCAGTCGGCCCGTCGGCGGAAGTGCCGGCGGCGGTTTCAACAGCTCCGACAGCGGGATCTCAATCTCGGCCAACTCTTTGGTAACCAACGACTCTCACGAAGCTCTGCAACCGCTCCACAAGCCGCCGCTCCACCTCTCGCTCGACAATAGTCACGGTAATAAGTCAAATCCGTTTATCTTCTCTTATTTTTTCAGTCTATCCTTCGGGCGCACGTAACACACAAAATATCGATTTGCCGCTCCAGTGAAACGCGGGAATTTTAAATTTTTCTTTGCCTAAATTAAAAATTCAAATTTTTGAAAAATCGATTAGAATTTCTTTCTTCAACTTCGTCCGATCCGCCGGAAGAGAGTCTTCCGTTTCTCATGCCTAAATTACGTCGTGGAACCAACGACATCCAGAACGGCAGCAGCGTGTTGAAGCCGCAATTCACGGGCGGTACGGGCGGCGGCGGCGGCCAGCGTCAGCTTTCACTCACGCTGCCTTTCCCTCCGCTGCAGAGCCTTGCGTTCGTTGCGCCTGCCGTCGGCTTCAAGGACTTGGTCGACGACACCATTCCCCTCAACATTCAAAGGTAAAATAGAATTTAAAAAAATATCCCAAACAATGAGCGCGGAAAAATAAGAAATCTGATTTTACCCACACGACCCCCCGTGCGGGCAATTGAATCAAAAAAATTCCATCCGTCATGCCATTTTTGGTTAAATTTCGCTAATGGTTCGTGACGAATTTCATTCCTTTCTTATTTTTTGTGTACTTACCAACAATAATATGCAGTTGGTATCACGGTTCCATCACGAGACGAGATGCTGAAAAACGGCTAAGACCTGCGCCGGCGGGTTCGTTTCTTGTCCGCGACTCGATGGCCAGTCATGACGACTACTTTCTAGCTGCCAGGTACGTAATTAGGACACGGGATAACAACAAAAAAATAAAAAAATAAAAAATAATAATAAATAAGCTTGGTCATTGGAAAATAGCAGTTTCAGCAACTCTCACCTATTTGATATTCTGACGTGATTATTTTCGGCAGAGGTGAAAATGGTTTCCTACACGTCCGTATCTGCTGTCACAACTTGAGGCCTGGTGAAGAAGAAGAAGAAAACGATCCCGTTTCAACTGGTCAAAATTTCACGCTGGCCACACTGCCGGATCGTCGTTTCGACTCGGTGGCAGCGACCGTCAATCATTGTGCCAATATCGGTGTCTACTCCAGGCACCTTCCGCCCGTCATTCTCAAATATCCTTTGACCGAAGAGTCCGTTTAGATGAGTGCTATATTTTTTATTGATATTCATCATTAGACGACAACACAAAACACACACACACACACGGAATGACAGGGCCCCCTAAAAGTAAACTGATGGGAAAAGAAATAGTTTTTAAAAACGACATAACGTAATTCGTAACATATCAAAAACACGGAGAATGTATTATTAGGGTGTGTCTGCGGTATATACCTGTTGTGTTGGTTTCCCCCTCGTCAATTTTCCCTTTATTTTTTACGGGTCACACACATTTTTTTTCGAACGTGAACCTATTCGATGTAAACCACTTTTATTTTTATCGGTTGTTTTGTTTGGAGGAGAGAACCAGTAAATAAAAATTTGAAAACTACAAAACAAAATATAGAATGGGAAAAACCGGGCCTGTCCAATAATGTCGTCGTCCGTGCCCCACCCTTATCCGGTCTATAGTTGATGTTGTTTGACGCGAAATGTTGATTAGAATATAAGAAATAAAAACAAACCAAACAAAAATTGTAATGAAATTTGCCTCAATTTTCTTCATTCGACGAATGGCGAGTTAACTTTAATCCAATCAAATCCTTCCACGAAAAGTTGGGGTTTTCGGAGCGAAGTTGGTTAATGTCGACGGCCTCGTCGCTATCGTCCAGCTGGTTGCTGCCACTCATTGTTGCTTTTTCGTGCTGACATGTGCGGAAATAAAAAAGAAAAAACGAGTGGGAGGTTTTTACATCGGTCGATGATTTTGTGGGATCGATCTAGCATACGGCCTAAATGACCCTGTTGTGCTGCGTCTATTATAGTGGAATATATATACGTACCGAGCGGGAAGAAAGCCGGCTGAATGCATCGTCATAAATCCTGGCGCCATTCTTCCGGTATTCCGGCATAGCGGAAGTGCCGTGCAGGACTAACGTGGCGTTAACGATGCGTCCTGACAATAGGCTCGAATTCTGGCTCGACTGCAACAACAACATAATAATAATGAATCGCTGCTGCTGCTGCTGGGCTGTGCCGTTTCGCCTCCGAAGGGAGAAATAACAAAAAAATATATTCACCAGGTCGGTCACGATCAATTTCCAGCGACCTTTCGACATCTCTCCCCAGGTGTGCACAGACATGAAGGGCCAATTGACGTAGCCCTGCTTTGATTTATCCTTGGGGCGCTGCTTCACCAATTGCGTCGAAGTGCCTGTTGTTACATCGTAACATTGAAAATTAACATATTCTAAAAATTAGGCAATTGATTTGACAAATTTGGGCTGACCTGAAGGTGAGATTAGATCGATTTCCAGTTGACCTCGAACTGGATACTCGATGCTGACAATCACTTCCACATGTTCAAGATAATTAACCTCGTCTAGCGTGCCGGAACACCCGTCGCTCTCAAATTCGACGGTACCCCATTCTTTGTTGGTAAACAGCACGGGCAAACTCCTGCGGATGAACGAAAATAAGAAAAATAAAATTCATCGTGATTTAGAGAATTGGCAATTTTTACCCATTGAACGAAGGAGTAACGCAAATCGATTTTTCTGGAACAGTGCTCCAGTTGATGGCCGCCCTGACGTATTTGGCTGCGTTCATCAACCCAAATCCGAAGCGGGGATTCACCCGAAAACCAGCCGAATTCTCTTGCCAGTCAATATTATCCTATTTTTCAAAAGATTTAAAGTTAATTCAGATTTCCAACTTCATTTGTTTGTTTTTTTACCGACCTTTAACGGCCCGTACTCACTCGTCCATGGAACCAAATGCTGGACATCCCTCCACGTTAAATTTGAACTAAAAAAAAGTGACGGATGATTTATGAGCGCAGTTTTTATCGCTAACATAATAAAAAATGAAAAAAATGTTACAAAACAAATTACTTGGCCTCCAAGGCTAACGCCACGATTCCGGACGCCAATGGCGCTGCTGCCGACGTTCCTGTGTGATCCATCGTGCACGTGTCGTTCAGATCGACGGTGGCCTGTCAATTTACCATTGAGATGTCAACAATTCCCGCGGCGGATAACACGTAATAAATCTTGGTCGCGGAATACGTATACAAATCAAATTTACGATTTTCTGGTCGGTGTAAGCGCCGCTCGAGTATGTGACTGCCATGGTCGAGGCGCATTGTTCTCCGTACCACGGGAAGTCGCCTTGCTCCGATACACTTCCAATGGATAACGTGTAAATCGACGAAACATATCCGTCGCAGTTGCAATTATCTTTGACTCGACCGCCGTTTCCGGAAGCCCAAATGTAAATCGCCCCTTTACCTTTCCTACCCTGCGTTGAATGAAATACGGTTATATGATTACGGTCAATATCTGGGGCTTTTCGTTACTTCTTTCACTCCGCGGTAGAAAGCTTGACGGACGAGTTTTCCGGGGCCTTCGACCGTTTTGCCGTCATCGCTGGGACCCCACGAGGCGCTATAAATGTCGACCATTTCCAGTGCGTAAATGAGCGACGAAGCCTCGACTCGGTCGCTGACTGGGCCGTCCAACATGCGAACGCCGCCGATGCTGACGTTAAAAGCTACTCCCACACCGCATTTGGCGTTATTGGCCTCCATGGCAATTTCACCGGCACATCTCGTCCCGTGGCTATTGAAATAGCCTCTGCCGTAACGCGGACTAGGATCATCGTCGTCGTCATTCATGTCGAAGCTTACTTTGGAATTCTATATGCATAAAAGAAAATGAAATAAATTTCCACTGCCAAAATTTTCAAACAAATTGTTCCTACGTAATTATTGCGGATGTCAGTGTGGGTGCCCTCTAGGCCGTCGTCCAGTACAACAACCGTGACTCCGCGACCGGTGTAGCCCATATCGTAAACTGGCAAAATGTTGAGATCCAGCCTGGGTAGAGCGGCATTAGTTCGGGTATCGTGCTGGATATATTAAACCAAATTGAGTTTACTCATCATTTCATTAAATCAATTTAACGTACCATATACCACTGATGATCCCAAAGTTCATCATTAAATCGATGACTGGACTTTGATGGCGCTTCCATGTCGGATCGCTTTTGCCGAATGTGGGGCTCATCTGCATCTAATTTTTTTAGAAAATCAATTGAAATAAAATTAAGATTCGATCGCAATGTTAATAAATTATTGCGTACTTTCGTCGGATTCCCGTTTGACGCGAACGAGTGGTCGATCTTCTTCATTTGTCACCGATTCCTCAGCCGTTTCAAAAAGACGATCATCGGGAATGTAACCGCGTTTCTGCCTCCTCTTTGCGAATTGCTGCTCGGCCCACATGACGCGCACGTCATCCGCCAGCTGTCGGGACACATGGGATGACTGTGCCCGTCCCCGTCTCGGGTGATCTGATTTGTGCAATCGGTACAAGTCGGGGAAACTCTGGACCTGTACGGAATGACGCATTACTTTGACGAAACGTACAGGAATTCTTTAGACATTACCATTCCATGGATTTCGAAACCCATTTCTTCTGCCAATTTGGCAGCGGACTTGGCGCCTCCAGTTATTTTAACTACCCATTCGTTCGTGTAGCGGGAAGTGCCAATCAAATCTTCGTCGTCGTGGCCCGTGTGTCCGTGGTCGTCAAACTCGTCCCCCGTACTCCGATGGTAACGATCGATTCGGTTGATGAGGGAAACGGAACTAGCTTCGTCGTAGATGTGACAATGGACGGACACAATGTCAACGAAAAGCACGAAAAGTATCAACATGATGTTCGGCCCGATGACATTCAAGTTCTGAATAAATTTCATCTTGGCAAAACTGAATTCGGGTGACGAAGGACGGGGTAAAAGTATTGGGCACTCACGTCACGCAACACCTGTTGTAGACATTTGGGTAAATAATGGAAAACAAATAAAACAGACGTCGACGTACATGCAGCTGACGTGACGTCGAGTCTCTTACCACTTTGTCGCAAGTTGTTTGCAAGTCCCCCATATTGTACAATTCTGAAAAATAAGTTGCAGACTGCAACTATAAAATTGGACAAATGACCGAGCGACCCCATTCGATAAGACTGCTGCAACGATGACCCCACACGTTGAACTTGTAAAGACGATGACTATAGGGAAAATTCAATGAAATCTGTAAATGCTTATTTTTCATGTATAAGACGTCTCCGATTTCCTGGAGCAGCTTGATTTTAAGAGCAAATCCATAACATTTAGATCACAATGACAAGGGACATTTTTTGTTACAACAAAGAAGGAGAAGGATCTTTTCAGTAGACGTGCCTATTACTAGTCTTACCTCTGGTTATTGTGAAGTTTCGGCAGACGATGTAGATCAATATCAGCAACCAGATCTTGAACTTTTGTTGTGGGGGAGTATTAGAATTTGTTAGATTTTAAACAAAATCACTGACAACTGAAAAACAAAAAATTTATAAAAATGATCTTAAACATTTTTTGGTTGACAGAAATAGCAATATAGCTGAGAAAGAATAAAGTAGAGTAAATCCCATACAAAAGTACAGAAGAAACCAACTTTTTTATTCATACTGATCAAGTAAACATGGGTCACCGAATATCTTCTTTTTTTTAATTACTAAATCCTACTATAATTACATCCTAATAACGTTAGAATTGATACAGCAGGAAACAATTAAGAGATTTGCTTCTCTATGACTAATCTTTGTGGTTCAAACATGTCTCCAATGATCACCTGAATGAAAAAAAAAGATTATTTCATTATTATTAGTAAACATTTCAGATATCTTATTTTCGTCGCAGGGACATACAGCTTTATAGTTAGTAGTAAAAATTTTGCAAATTAATCATACTTGTCTTTTGATGGTAGCCAGGTTCTTGTATCCATCAGCTACTTGCTTCTTTACAGCTGTGGCATCTGTCAAGTTTTTATTTTCATGAAAAGCATCTCTTACACGCATGAGGGCATATTGCCTATTTCAGATTAGATTTTTTTAAAGGTTAAGGAACTCTATAGCATATAAAGACTTCAAATACCTAAAGTTATAGGAAGAAAACTTTGAAGATTCTCTTAGAAGTTGCTTATATAACTTTAAAATTTCCATTCTGGTCGCTGCCATTGACAATCGTCGAAAATAAAGTAGAGACCAACTGTTCCCTCACATGTAAACCATGTGTTTACGATTTTTCTCAAAAGAAACTAGTACTGAGAGCATGGTCTCCTCACTAGATGGCGTTTAAGCAGCAGTTGTCAAAATTGTTTACTGTTTTCCACTCTATTTGAACAATATCTATTTAACTGTTTAAATAAACCTTTTCGTTTTTAGAAAACGAGAATATGTGCTTGTGTGTTTTTTAAATAAGAAACCCGTGTTGAATTACTTACTAGAAATGGGAAGAAAATGCGTGGCGATTGGTTGTAACTCATCAATGAATGGGAAAACCTCCATCATGTTTCACAAGTGATTTTGTTATTATAAAGAACATTAAGAAATAAACTTACGAATTTTATTTCTCGTTGCATAGGTTTCCTTACAGCGACCCTAGTAGAATGCTCAAATGGCTTGAATTATGTCCACCAGACTTGACAACTGACAAAGGTAGAATTCTTCTTTGTTCAAGGCACTTTCGACGGGACCAGTACCTCAATATCAATGCTAAAAAACCAAAACTAGTACATGATGCAGTTCCATTCAAGAAACGAAATCTCACCGATCCCCATCTTCCAAAAAGAACAGAAAAATCTGGGAAGTCTACTACTATCAATTCAAAAGAACTAAGTGGCATACAGCCTTTAGGAGTGAATCCATTGAAAAAAGACAGTATAGAAGAAGTGGGAAATGATGAACTGTCATCTGAAGAAAGTATAGAGGAAATTTCTCAGGAAGAAATGGAAGAATCACTCACAACAGTAGAAGTTGAAATGAAGGATACTGACTCTAATGATTCCTTTGACTATGTAAAAGATGACCTTGTTAAAAATATCCTTCCACCAAATCAAGCAGTTATTTTGGAGAATATTCGCCTTAAATTGGATAATGGAGAGCTTCAAACAGAACTGGAAAGTTCCAAACAGCGCTTGGCCTTTCTAGAAAAACAAGTGCACAGGTTAAGCAGGTTAACAGGAGAGTGTGAATGTGTTTGCAGTTCTTGCACCAACAACTCCAACAGCAGTTGATCGACTCGTCTGAGAGCTTTTGAGGCCTTTTTATTGAAACTCAAAACGGCAAATTTTGTAAATTTCTCTATCTGAAGAAAGTCAGTGAAAATGAAATATATGAAACTACAGAAATTAATTTGTTTTGTGTGTTTCTTCCTTTTTCATTAAATTTATATATTGCAAATTCAATTGTAACAATCTAAACCAAGCAATTGAGCCAGATGTTGTGCTATTATTTAATCAGACTTTAAATTCAACAGCGTTACTAGTCAAACCTGGGTACATGGCCAGAACGGGGGCTACTTCCTCTTGCAAAAATTCATCTACTTGCTGCGGAGCCCTACCGATGAAAGTGGCCGGGTCTAGCAAACCCTGTATTTGATCATGGATCGGTTGAAAGTAACTGCACTGAGCGATGCGTTGAACTAAATCATTATCGCCTCCTTCCTGTTTCACCACGTTTCCGGCTTGCTGGCTTAAAACTCGGATTTGCTCGTGACATTCCTGTTTTGTTAATCGTGAATATTATGAAGTTCAGTTACCTTCATCGTTTACAAAATGTTCAATTGGGAGTACCTGACGATCTCCGCCCGCTTTGACCATCGCCACGATTACATTTTCCGTTGCCATGAACGGAAGTTCTTGTTGGATGTATCGCTCGATTACCTGTAAATAGTTAAACACATTGATAGCTTTTAATTTTCTGAAAAGCAATATGAAACGTAGATGGTTACTTATAAATTACCTTAGGATAGACGACAAGTCCTTCGGAAATGTTCTGGACCATTTGCAACAGAGCATCAGCAGTTAGGAAGGCCTCTGCTAAGGTAATTCTTCTATTGGCGCTATCGTCCAAAGTACGCTCCATCCACTGGTTAGCCGCAGTATGGAACGGATTGGCCGCAAGTGTAATTAAATGCCGGGCAAGAGAGCAACAACGCTCTGATCTCATTGGGTTTCTTTTGTAAGGCTGTCATAAATATTTATCGTTTCAATAAAACGAAATTTCTAACTTAAAGATTATGTTAAGAAATTAACGAACCATGGCACTTGAGCCAACTTGTGACTTCTCAAAAGGCTCTTCCATTTCTTTCCTCGAAGCTAACAGGCGTATATCAGTGCACATCTAAATAATGGAGTTCAATTTCATAACGTTGAAAATTGATATCATTGAGAAATCAAAGACTCAAATACCTTGTGAATTGACGCAGCCAAACTGCTCAAAGCAGAGACGCATTCTATATCAAGTTTCCTTGTGTATGTCTGCCCACAAATGATAAACGACCGGTTGAATCCGGCCATTTCTGTCACTAATCGATCTAGCCGTTTAACTTTTTCATGGTCCCCTACGATTTATTATGAAATGATCTGTTATCTATATATTATATCTGGTCTATTAACTAAAGGATATGGGTTGAAGATAATACCTTGAAATAACTGAAGGAAAGACGCTTGCGTTCCGGTTGTTCCCTTGACTCCACGAAATCTGAGATTGTCTCGTACACCACGAATGGCCTTTTCGTCCATGAGTAGATCTTGAATCCAGAGACATGCCCTTTTCCCAACAGTAGTCAGCTGTGCTGCCCTAAGAAAAACATTAATTTAATATGATTTTTATTTCAGATAGATGGAAATTCAAAAGAATATTTTATACTGAAGATGTGTAAATCCTAGCGTAGGCATTGATTTGTATTCTTCAGCAAATTTTGACAATCTGCTAATGCTCTGGGCTATTTTAGGGAGGAGAATATCAAGTCCATCCTTGATGACAATTAAATCCTATACAAATCATTTTGAAAGGGTCAGAATTTGGTACAATTCATACAAGGTAAATTTCTTACTGTATTGTCTCCCACATAGCATGAAGTCGCACCCAAATGGATGATTGGGCTTGCTGTGGGGCACTGCAATGCATAAACATGAAGATGAGCCATGACATCGTGCTTTATCTTTCTTTCTTCTGCATCTGCAGCTTTGATGTCAACATCATCAGCGTGGGATTCCATTTCAGCTACCTGAACATCAGTAACATCTAGACCTAAATCCTAAATATAGAGTATCATTAGAATCACCTGTTCCAAACTGACTTACCATAGAAAGCAAACATGAAATAAAAAGATTGGTATACTTTGGATGCTTTGGCGAGATAGACCCACAGTTTCCTCCAAGTGGCAAACTTTTTCCTGTCGCTAAAATTGTAAGACATTTGGCCGGAGGCATAGCGAGATGACAGAGGGTTTCTGTACGTTGCATACTCATCCATTTCGCTTTAATAAAAAGGGAAACTGAGTCGGATAGAAACTACTTTCCAAATTTCGTGCACTACCAGTACGAATCACTCGAAAAGTGATAACAAGTTTAACAACACTGCCTGCACGAAAGAATCGGACAAACTGGACAAACGAAAAGAATGTTTTCGTCTACTTCTCGACAGGGATGTCAAGTCGAACGAATCTTTTTTAATTGCAAAATTTTTAGCACATGCACATCTGCCAAGTTTGTTCTTTAAATTTTATTAATATGCTTTTTTTTATAGCTTTTTATATTTTTATTTAAATTGATTAAACAGCGTAGACGGAAACCCAACCAAAATGGCTATTTTGAATAAAATGAATCAAGTTGTAATCAACGGGGGCTACTGTAATCAGTTCAATCGGTTCAGTCAGTTTTTCTTTTTTCTCTTGGATTAGATCATTGATCATTTTCCCAAGTGTCCCACGAAGCAGAATTGGGATGAATGGTTTCCACAATATTGGTTCCCGTTTCCGCAGCAATCGTCACTAAAGCCACACCTGTTTTGGGGACGACGGACAAAAGTTCTCCGACGCAATTTCCAATGGCTGCTGTGGAATTGTTGGCTGTTGTCATGGCTTCGTTTCCACCTTTAGGATCATCACAGGCGTAATGCACCAGTCCTTTGGCGTGGCCGACAACAGGAATAGAATTTGTAATGTGATTCAAATTCTTGTTGCTGTTGCTCCACAACTGAGAGGCAGCTTCATCTTCTCCACACAGTTTGACGACTCCAGCTGCTGCGTGAGAGATGACCGGTGTCGAAACAACAAGGTCCTTGGTCGTTTCGTTAGCACCTGAGAAATTGCCAGTAGCCACTTGACAAGTGATTTTAACGGGGCTCGTAATCCACTTGACGGCCAAGTCCATTCTAGAAAACTATTGAATTTGGTTAAATTTTTCACGAAAAATTAGATCGTGTATTAGAGACAAACCTATATGGATCAAGCTCCAGCAGAAAATGTTTTTCTAATCATAAAGTAACTTGATGACATATTATCGAAACATCGTTTTGTTTATCCAAACATCTCATTGTTATCTGAGATCTCTTTCAGCCTTAAAATGCGCACATATCTAATCAGCAAGAGCGACAAGGAGGACAATGTCGCATTGAAATGTTTCATGTTCATACAGGAGATAATAGAAACTTAGAAAGTTAAATAACAACCTAAAAGTAGTTCCTTTTTCGTTCAACTCCATAGTAACACAATCACAATGATAACGCTAGTTCTCTTTTCAACCGCTAGTTTCTAACTCAAACTGTTATGATTTTATGAATTGCTCAGTAAAACATTATTTCAAACTTCGTTTAAAATTAAAGTATAACACTTTAATTAAATATCTCTTCTGAAAAATATTGGAATAAACAAAATGAATCGATTTAAGTTAAATAAATGACTGAATTAATAATAAAATTTAGGTAAAACCACTATAAATCACGCGCAATGAGATCTGCCAACGACGACACGCTGCACGAAAGCAATATAAAGGGGGGTAATGCTGTTCTGAGGTAAGAATCGAAAAAGCCTGAAAAAAGCTCAGTTACATCAAAATGGAAGGCTACACTTTAAACCCTGCAAGATGTGTTGCCTTTGCTTCATCTCTAGTTCTCCTAGGCTGCTTGACAGGCTTGATAGTGATGTTGGCCACTATGCATCAATGTACATCGTCATGCCCAACCAGCCCAGACAGCATCAAACCTGACGTATTGGTAAATGTGGTTGCCCCGGAGCAACCGAACCCGAATCAACCGGAGCAACCGAACCCGAATCAACCGGAGCAACCGAACCCGAATCAACCGGAGCAACCAATCCCTGTCGACGGTACCACCAACAACGTCCTTGAAGTCTCGATAACCTCAATAACAACTTCTGAAATTTACAAACAAGAGAAATCCCCCGACGGTAAAAATGTTGCCTCAGATTCTAACGCACTAATTGTGTTCGATCCATCGCCGGTCAACTCCGGAACGACCAAGAAGTGAGCGCAGCCTCGGCTTGTTTGAAGCTAACTTGATTGAACAACGCATAATTTAAATTTCTGATATGATGTCAAATTTCGTCCAATAAAAAATATTAAAAAACCAAAATGTTTTCAAAGAATCTTTTTATTATTATTGTTGTTCTGAACGATAGGTGCGAATTATAATTGTCTGGCCTGCAAAATTTGAGTTCATCTTTTCCATATAATAATAATCATTTCAGGCCTATACACGCGGTCAAACATCATTCAAATAATTCACAATCAATATTATACCTAAAATTATGTACACTTATAATTCTGGATTGACGTGGGACAATTTTTTCCAAATTAAAAAAAGAACTCACGAACTTATCATTTTGAGTCACGATATTATTTTCCCTTTTTAAATCTTTCTAGACGGCCGTGATCCTTCTGAGCGAGCCGTCGTAATTGGTACCGGAAGAATGACTGCGCTGATGCCTCGGGTGAAAAATCACGGCATCATCTTCATCGTCGTCGTCCAAGTGATCCCTGCTGCGACGATGGCTGCTGATGCTCATGTCCGTCCGAGCCGTGAATTCTTCATCTCCGGGAGTCGTCACGGCAGCGCTGCAGAGCGTGCTGGTGGTCTGGTCACGCGGGAGAGTGTTGCAGACATAGGGCGGCATCTGTTGGCGGCAATTGTTGTCAGCCGGAATGACGGCCGGCACCGTCACGTGACCAGCCCCGTGACACTGGTAGCAAATTGTCGTCTGCTGCTGCTGGTGTAGCTGTACCGCGTTATTGCCTCCGGACGATCCGGCCGCGACTTTGTAGTTGCTGTTCTCCGAGTCGGTGCTGAACTGTCGCCGATCGTGGACCAGCATCCGGCTGAAGGCCGTTATGTCCGGCATGTCACGCTCTTGACTTTGCTGCTTCTGGTAATTGTGGTGGCGCCGGATGGCCGACAGCGGCGGAGCGGCACCAGTTGCCGGACTGTGAACGGTCACGTAAGACGAACGTTCCGTTGCAAGAAGCTGCTGCTGCTGGTAATGGACGGGGCAATCTCTCGGGTATCCGGACGTAACGGCCGGCGGCGGAGTCGGAATGGAAACGGATTCGTCATCGATGGAAGCCACTCCGCCGATGGAGGAGCAAGGGCACGGGATTTTGACGAAACCGTTGCACTGATTCGTCGGCTGGAATAAGGATTCGCTGGGATGATGATGGTAACAATGGGGAAGGCAAGCTGGCGTTAGGGGGTTGGTCATGGGGTGGTGGTGATGGTTCATCTGTGACGGCGGGGGAGGCGGAGGAACAATGGCCAGAAGGTGACCGTGGGCTGCCGTGTAACCCAAATCGACTGGCGTCTGGACCAGAGCTAAAGTCATTTTCCGGTGCATTTCCTTTTTGGCAATTCGATTTCGGTGCCAATAAATGAACAGGAAAATGGCAGAAGTACCGGCTACCTGTTTTATACCAAATAAATATTTTAAGGTATAATTTAAAAAATCAATTGAAGTATAAAATGATATACCTCGCCAGCTAAGAAACCGGTGACTACCAAATGGAAACTGTAGCCGTAGGTGTAAGTGAACATTGGCGGTTGTAATGATGAGCTGGGCCTTAATTTACTTCCGATTTCAGCCGTGAAAACCGAAACGTAGACAACCAGGCCGAGTAAAAGTAACAATCCTGAATAAAAATTTAACAACAAAAATTAATTCGATCAAAATTAAAAAAAACAATTACAATCGAAATAAAATACCGGAAAGGATAAAAGTGACGCCGGATAGAAAAGTGCAATAGCGTCTCCTGGGTGCAAAGTGTCCGAGGAAACATGAAATCTCTCCGACGACCAACAGAGCAGTGGCCATGAAAAAGAACGGAGCCGACCTCAAGACCGCATCTGTTGAAATCAAAATAAATAAGTATTAATGTATCCATTAGGAGCTGACCGGGAATAATAATAATAAAACTTCTTTTACAAGGGATTGAGAGTGTCGAGTCATTGGGATCGGGACTGTACTCTTCCGTTGGGAAATAATCGATGTTGAAACAGTAGCGTTCCGTCTCTCCGGCTGAAAATAAAACACCCGCGTCATTTGAATTTCAATTTGATGGTCTATAAATGATTTAAGCGAAATGTAGTACGATTGGTGTAGCAAAGAGTCCAGAGTCCGCTGACTGTGAATTTGGAGAGGTACTCGAGTTCAGGATCTCCGGTTCGGTTGAATTTCGGGTTGGACATTTTCTCTTCGCTGTAGAGCCAATGGCCGGTGACGAGTCCGATGGCGACGGTGACGAACGCCATGGAGGCCGACAGCGGAGTGAGCAGCCGGAGTAGGCGGATGGCCGCATCCAAATCGACAGTCATGCTGCTGAGACTGGATGCTTGAGAAGATGATCCAATCCAACTCCATCAGCTGTCGACTTCCACCTCATATCCTTTTCTTGTTATGGGAGGAAAGATGCAATTCCTGAACATCAAACACAAAAAATAAAATCTATTGTTCTTTCTTTTTCCTTCCACATCTAATCTATATCGCTATGTGCAGTCTATATATATAATTTGATCCAGCATGTGCGCCTTAAACGCCAGCAAACGGAGGAGAACCGAAGAAGCGTGGGAAGGCGACATCATGCGCATAGAATGAACACGTACACAACCGACCAGCAGCAGCAGCACACCAGTAAGTAAGAGTTTCTAAAGATAAATATAGAGAGAAAAGAATAAAGGGAGAAAAAGAGAGAGAAAAAAGAGATGCTAGCTAAGACCGAATCGAGTGGAATGATTGCAACGAGAAGCAAATCAATCAGTTCGATCGACGACGTAGCTATAAGTCAATCGTCGGCTCATATCCGCTCTCTTCGCTGCACTGGGACACACGCTCGAGCGCATAGAACGAAGAGAAAAAAAAAGAAAAAGACTTTTGTGCAATAGCTTATGTAATAATAAGAAAATGTGAAAAAATAACCTTTGGTATAGACTGGGTGCTATTTAGGCCCCGGCATTTAAGAACAAAAGTTAATTACTGGAGATGACAAAAGGGGGTGATATTGTTTGCTCGTTTCCATGGCAACGAGAGAATCAGGATATTCCGACACTTGAAAACAAATAAAACGGACCGTGAATGATGTCGAAATTGAATTTCGAGAAGATTGACGTTGGTTATAAACGCGCTCATCAATTCCTATTTTTTTTTTTTTTTTCAAAAGAACCGCCCAAAATATCTGATGGCAGGTCCACATCATTTATCACTCGGCGCGTCTTTTGTTATAACATTTATTAAATGGTCATCAAAAGTGATGTTGCCGCTATTACACGGGCGGGAACTGCTGATGGCAGTGACGCAAAGTATCTTATAGTGTGCGGGAGAAGAAGAAGAACAAGAAGAAGAAGAAGAAGAGGTTGGAGGTTAAAGCAAAATCAGCGCGGCGGTCGCGTGATTAGATTCGTCGCCAAGAGGCCACGTTTTTTCTGTGTGTATTTTCCCTTTTTCTTTTATATTATTTGACCGAATCAGGCACGTAAAAATAAATATCTAAATAAATCCCCCCCTCCCCCAACCCCTCTTGTCCTACGGGCAAACGGCGTTGAATGCGTAAGACGACAGCACACGCGGCTCCCGCACCGCCGAAGCTTCTCGTTAGCTCCAATTACTCGCAAGAGTTTTTCTCTTATTCTTTTTCTTATTATTTAGACTTTTTCTACTGTATTTCCTTTCTTATATAATAGATCACACTAAAATCTAACTATAATATAACAGGCGCATAGAAAATTTAAATGAATCAACTTACCCAACATCGGCTAGCTCGCTTGTGTGTCCTGTGTGCAGAGATATGATGGATTCCAGTGGCTCCTGTATTATTCACGACTCAATTGAATGCCGGGATAAGTGGTATAAGAAATAGGGGGCGCGGTCACTAGTAGAGCACGTCTGATCACGACGACGGCTAGCGACTGAATGCCTCGGTCAAATCGGGATGAGGGGTAACTCTCTGTTACATAGGTCTGGTGCTGGAGGGGGTGTTGGCCGAATAGCTCGGAATCATTCTTTTTTTTCTATATATATATAATCCCGAAAACTATAATGAGAGTCAGACGAGTCATTGTCAAAGTGATGGTAATTACATGACCGCCGGATGACAGGACATGACTGCAACTCTTAGGAGCCGAGCGCTCACATCATTTTCTCGCCTCCCCCTCTACACATGGAAGGAGCTAGTGAGGCCATAATAAATAGCTCTCAGGAGCAGCAGGAGCAGCAGGAGAATTTTTTAGCCTTTCAAAGTTGTCAGACTTCAACCGGATTCGTTGCTCGTTGATTCGATCTAGTCTCGGAGCTCGGCGGGCGTCTAGTCCCGGCGGCGACGTGGACGCCATTCATCACGCTGGAAAATGCAGGCTGGGGTGTGGCTGGGAGATGGGGATATGACATTGTTTCAACTCCCATCAGTTGATTCAATCCTTCCCTTAAGGCCATGAACAAAATGGAGAGAAGAGAGAATCCTGTGTATAGTGTCTAATATTAACTCAAATTGTTGAATAATAAATCAAAACGACGAGAGAGCTAGTATATACTATTATACCCTCCGGAGTTTCATTACATCTTTTTGGACGATGGAGTTGTAACTGCATCAGAAAATTGTATACGAGGAGCATTTTCTATTGTGGCGTATTTAAAAGGATCGATCCTTAATCCTTATATTTATTCCGGGAAAGATTGCGGAGACCATGGACTTATTTTTCTTTTCTCTGATACTTATTATAATCGACACGATTGGGTGTTAAATGAAATTGGGTACAAATCTGGGGGAGGGGTGTACAATTTTCGAAGGTCGAAATCGTTTTGTTTGATCAAATTTGCATTAGGACAACCTTGATTTTATTTTTCTCGCCCATTCCCCTGTTTCGAAAATGGAAATAGAAAATCGGTTATGAATCCAAGCCTTTTTTTAAATTTTTATTCCAATTTTTAGCGGCCATCATGGATTTCCATAGTTGAGGAATGGGAGAGAAAAAATATTCGTTTGAGAGAAATATTCGTTTTCTTCTTTTCATAAAAAAGATGTACAAAATCTGCAATTTGCATATTTTTTACAGGGGCGTAATACTAGTCATTATTTGGAACTACAAAGGTGTGTACAAAATTACACCACCACCAGAAAAGGAGGTGTAAACTGAGTTGCGTAAACCAAACAGTTTCGTCTTTGGCGATCCTTTTGACACGTGGATAAATCACTCGACTCGTAAACTTTAGATAGTAGACTGACTATGCTCTGGTATATTGTACACACAGAAGAGTATTGACACAGTTGTTCTCCCTTACTGCGTGCTGTTTACCCATATAACAAGAGCAAGTTGAGTGGACGGAATGACACGAACGAAAACATAAAAGAGGGATCCCATTTCTCGGCTATCATAAAATCAAATGTTATCATTTGATTTGATTGTTTTTTACCCCCAGTAATAAACAATCTAACGAGGTTATCGAATAAGTTTAGAGTTGATGTCTCCCACCATGTTTTCAATGAACGTTTATTACACTTGGCCGAGAGAGATTTCGGATTTATGCGGCCAGCAGTTTCGCTCTATTTATAGCGACGACTTTTGATTCTATTCTTCGCTTGATATTCGCCAACTTTCGAATCTTTTCTCTTCTTTATCCTCGGTCGTCAATGGATGGAATATAAAGGGTGGACAAAAAAAAATAGGCGATTGCTGGGACACGGCCAGAGATTTGCCTCTACACAGTAGAGCCTCTAATGCTCTTTTTTTTTCTTTTTGGGGAAGCTTGTTATGTCAACGGCTACACACACAGAGACTCTCTCTCTATACAGAAGAGATTGTATGTATAACATATTGATCAGCTGGTGCCAATCTTTTGAGGGAAAAAAAGCTTTTGTTGCTTTTAGCCCGGCCGAGGAAAATGATCAGGATTCTTAAATCCCTTCTTTGGAATATAACGAGTCATTATGCAAATGATGCCAACAGTATATACTATATACATCTATATACGTCAAAGGGATTAGAAGTTTCAATCAAGTCACTTAGATATTGCTTAGGGGATTAATCAAATCGATCAAAGATCTTTTGTGCGCTGCTGCACAGAGAGCTGGAAGAGTAGTAGTATTGTACATCTCCCTATTCCGTCCGACTGTATATCCATCGATCGGCACACACAAAACGGACGGCAACAAAAAAAGAAGAAGAACCATCACACGAGTTTTATAGGTTTACACAAAAAGATAGAGGAGGAAAAAATCCCGGATTTTCCACAGATAGTAGGAACAGCAGCAGCAGTCATCATCGAAAGTTGCCACCATTGAAGCCAGGCCAGAATCTTGAACGAGTACAACTCCCGAGGGCTTTTTCACGCACACAAGGGAAGAAAGAAGATTTTTCTTTTATTATTTTTACTTGATCGATGGATCCTCTTCTTCTTCTTCCAGTCTTTTAGCCACTCAACAAGCTTTTTCCTGTCTAAAAGTTGTTACGGTTTATATTCTTGTCTCCTTTTTCTTCTTATTTCTTCGACAAATTCCGAACCTAATCAAATGCGTGCGGATCAATTCATTCGATCGAAATTTTTTTATTTTGAAGCGAAAGAAAAGGATCGGCTGGATACATACATCGCTCTCTATAGGATCATTTTCTCCATTCCGATCGGATGGTTCTCCCTCTCCTGGATATATATCATCACGCTCCTTTCAATCTGGATTCCGTGATGTGAAACAAGTTCCCCCGGTCGATATTTTGCGGGATTTTCCGCTAATTAGCATAGCACATTATCTGTTCAAGGTAATTGGAAATTCGATCGACCACGTCTATTTATTTCATCAGCCTTTTATAGCTGAGATATAGGCTATACACATTCAGGTATATCTAATAATCTATTAGGAAAATGAATAATAACTCTATATTACTTAAAAAGGAAAAGTGATCCTGGCGGAACTAGGCAACACGTAATCGGCTTGAGCTCTGATGTGTATATGGTCCGGGTTTAGTAGAAGACGATGTATATACATGCATGGTATAAATCTCTACAGAAATATACGTTCGATAAAAATAGATATCAAACGGAAATCAAAGTTAAGTGCCGTACCATAAGCCGCTCAGCGCCGTATATTTATAGAGCCTATATGTATAGCGCTAGGGATCAATGCGATTTTCTCTCTCTTGTATAATACACACACACACGCACTAATGATGCTCCTGATGATGCATCAACGGATTACAGTTGCACCGGACCCTCTAATTGGACGACTCTAAACCGCAACCTATTTTCCCTTATTTATTCCAAATCGTGAAAGAGGAATACATACAAACAGCAGCCAAGAGTTGCTATTTAGCCTGTATGAATATAAGATTTTGATATTCCAAATTGAGTTGCTAATGAAAGTCACAAAATTTCCGCACTGGGTTTTATCACGGCTAGAACCACATGCACGGGAGGGTAAAAATCGATGGATCGATGTGTGTTTGTGCTGTTCAATCGCCTGTGCAACATTCGATGGGACAGTAAATTAAATTTCATCCCGTGCTGGATATTAACTTTGGCCCCCAAAAAAGGATTTGAGATCTATTAAATGTCGAATCGAATCCATTCACACAGCTAGTCGAGTCTCTCCGGCAGATAAAAACGTCCATCCTGTTGTGCTGCTGTCTAAGGACCCTGGAAAGAATATTCCATAAATCACAAAGTGAGCTAGAGCTATAGCCCCATACATATAACAGACAGGACCCTGCTGGCTGGCTGGCTGGAGGAGGGTCTAGTGAACTCTATTCCCGGTTTTTGATAATAGAGAATCTAAGAGAGGGAAACTCCCGCCGTCACTTTTATACAACGGAGACTCTTGAGAGAATATACGCCCCAGCCATTTTTTGGGTTACCAGAAGAGAGCTGCTGGATGGGTAGTAGGCCAAGGCAGGCCAAGGTTGTGATGATGCTGCTGTATCTTTCCTTTTTATTTCTTCTTTCTTCAAGAGAAGAGGTGGACACACAGCTTAAGAAATAACTATATAACCGTAAGAGAAAAGAAGACAAAAACAGTTTCCGTGCGAGAGAGGGAAGTATAAAAAAAGAGAAGAAATATACGAGATGATGGGAAAAGAAAAGGAGGAAATGATTGGATCGGTCGACTTTTTTCCCGTTTTTTTTTTTATCACGCTCAACGATCGATGCTGCTCTGGTCGGCGATGGATGACCTCCAAAACGGCCCCAGCGTCAAATAGCCTTTTTATATTTAGAAATATACAGTTATTTGAAAGGAAAAAAAACGCTAGACTCGGCGCAAAATATATCTTTTGAATTTTAAAATTCGCGCCCACGCGCCTCTCCTCCACACACTCTTCACCACTCGTAACACACATAGAACTCGTCGGTCAATTTTTTTGTGTATAGGTATACAGGAGAAACCAATCAGCGTTGAGAGAGCCGGCCACTTTCGTGACGTGGTCCATTTGCTGTGATGAGATTCTCCACTTTCTCTCAATCACCAACGCCGCCCTTTTAACATTTCTCTCTTTTTTGGCTTTTTTCCATTTCGCCCCAGTTCTTTTTTTATTATTATTATCGGACTCACGAAAATCTTAAATAGTTCAACTTCTAGAGTCCTCTACACGATTTTTTCTCTTTTTCTTCTATAAAGAAACGCGTCAATAGTTTCACATATCAGATCCCGGAGGGGAGCTAGACGAGTTACGGCAGTTGTGAAATGTAAAATAAACTTTTGATATCTGATTTTTTTTTCTGTCGGTCACGCGTGACTGTTACGCTATACGGCCTCTTTCAAGTGAATTGGATCAATCAATATTGGAACTGGCTATTCCCCCCCCCCGGCCTTTTTTACATAACTGTTGGAGGGGAAAAGAAACTCATCATCTACCACTCAAAATCTCAAATCGAAATGAAAAGTTCTCCTGGAGAAAATAAAATAAAAAAACGAACGAAATGTAAGTCAATAACATCAGTCGAAGAGAAATCAATCACTTACTGTACATTACATATCGATATGCATAAATAATATCCTACAAACACCATCAGGCGCGTGTGCTGTGATATGCTGCTGTGTTGTCCAAACTCTTGACGAAAAATTTCGAATAACGCGCGCGCCGGAGGGGAAGTAATAATAGCGTGACTTCCGCCGGATGTCAAACGCGGACGGCTTATATTCATATAGGAAGTTCAACCGTTTTCTTTTCCAATATAAGATAGCTACATCCAGCAGTATAGACAAACTCTGATCAAATATTATTTGATGGATAAATGATTAAAAAAAAAAGGCCCGCCAATTTTCAAAAGTTTTGTGACAGTTGACGTCAAGTTCAAATGTTGCCACACATCAACTTTTGGCAGACGAGGGGGGGGGGAAATAATTTCAGACAAAGTTTGTGCGAACTCGGAAGAGTTTTTCCTTCATCTGCTGGAGACTTTTGTCGGCAAAGTTAGACCCTCCGGTTTTGCTGGAGAGACTCTTCAGCAGCTCTTCTCTTTTTCCTCCTGTGAGAGACAACAACTCAAACCCCTCCTTTAACCATCTTACGTAATATAATGTTTCTTTCACGCCAGAAACAACCAGTTGCCGTTAACATCAGCAAAATATAGCCCAGATATCATCATCGATTGATGTTATAACATTTAACTTAAATCGCGTACAATATAAAAATTCAGTAGACCGCGTTCATTTCAAATTTTGGCGGGCTCCATTGAATCCCCCGGGCCATAGAATTTAATGGCTTTATATATAGTTTTGTTTATAGAAAGGAGGAGGCGTGGCTTGGAGATTATTTAATGCATGATAATCTCGTAAATCAAAATTATAGCGTCAAATCATCAACTCAATTTCAAAATGTGTATTATAGTACGAGCGCGCGCGGGGGAGAGAAGATGAAGATAATTTATGCACGTCACGAGATATTTCCAACGTCCGGGACATGCAGAGCTGTTGGGCTAAAAAGGCGGGGGTGGGCGTGATTAAGTCAACACCCATCCTATTATATCAGATGCCAGTTTAAGAAGGAAAGAAAAAGATGGGGCCGTGATTGGACTCGATTTATATATTTCACAGTGGACGCGGGAACCCGCAAGAGAGATGTATGATCCAGCATACACGCGGGATTCTCATATCCGCTCGGGATTTTGGGGGGGACCGACGCTATAGAGCGTCTTGTACATAATAATCGATGCGACCACACCAAACATCTGCTCTGCTCATAGAAATCCCCCACACGTCGCTGTGTGTTGTGTTTCCCTTCAACCGGTTCTGATGTTGTTGGACGTAGGACAATTTGTCGAGTCTATCAATGAACGACGCCATCGGCTTTTTTGGCTGTTGATGATTTTTCAAATAAAAATTCTGCTTAAGTTACTGTATGGAAATGAGGATGATGAAGTTTCCTCATCGACATACTGGCAAGATGATAAAATAAAGACATGCCAAAGCCCTTTAGCGTCTAAAAACGCAAAGGGGGGGAGGCGTGAGTGGGTGACGATTTGAATATTTTAACTCTTGCGAACGAACGGCGCAGCACGTGAAGGGCACGTTCAGAGTCTACCTCATATTTACTCTTGAAAATATTAAGTTTATAACTGGGTCTATTGTCTTTAACATGCTGTCAATTTCACGCCGTCGGTCGACATGGAAGGATCGACGCTGCCTTGGGAATCGCTGGATCCCGATCATTATTTCGGTTTGAATCGATTGTCGTGCCATCTGGTGGGCTGCTGCTTTTGTCGTCTGCATTTGGCTGGGAAAACCATTTTTCATTTCCGTCTGCTCTCGGTTGAAAACATGTTGTGGGACGATGTCATTTATTTATTTCTTTTGCTAGCCACCATCGGTTTGGGTGAAGTACTTCGTCGTTTCGACAATGCAAATATTAAACAAAGTATTTCTACTGCCATTGGTTTCGCCATAGTCTTCATAGTTTCAGGTTTTCACACCTTGCACTGCGTGCTGACAGCTGCTGTCAATGCCTTAATTATTCGTTACGTCTCACCAAAGTAATACGTTTTGTTTTCGAAAGTTAATGAGTATTAGATTTTCTCTTAATTTTGTGCATATCTTAGATTCTGTCATGGACTCAGCTTTGGGTTTTCGTTCACTTACATTCTCTTTTTTCGGTTCACAACTGTTTTTGGTCTTCCTGAAGTTCCCAGTCACACCAATGCAATTCAAATGCTCCTCACACTTAGAGTAGGCTTATTTGTTCAATGATTTTATTTTTCAAAGATCTATTACGTTTAATTTGATAATTAATTTTTACCTCAATTATGCTCTTCAGATGGTTGGCCTTGCACTAGAAGTTCACGAGACAGCAAAAAACAGGAGATTATTGAAAGAATCAAATTCAGCTGATAAAAAACAAGACAGCAACACTGATGTCAAACAAGTTGAACTTGTGCTGGAGTATCAGGGAGTCAATCCCAGCTTTCTTGACGTGTTCCACTATGCTTTCTGTTATATTGGAGTCCTCACAGGTAACAACCGTCCTGCATTATTTTTTTTTTGTAACATGACTTTATAATGAATGTGGTAGGTCCGTATTACAAGTACAGAACATACTGGGACATGCTGCATGCCAATGACACTCAAATTTCTTTCTTCAATCACGCTCGCCATCGGCTACGATATGTGCCGGTCTATGTCTTCTTTTTCATCCTCTCTAGCTACTATTTCCCCCTTTCGGTAAGAAACACTTAGTTTTTTCTCCTATGCTTGTCGAATATTATTCAAACAGTTTTTTTAAATTTTTAGTATGCCACCACAGAAGAGTTTTTTGCGGAACACTCTACCTTCTACCGCATTTGGTACATGACTCCGCTCTTTTTCAACTTCCGAATGCGTTTCTATTCTGGATTCATTCTCTCTGAAGTGGCATGCATTATGGCTGGATTGGGAGCTTATCCGGAAGAATCGCAACCGAAACCAGGAAATGGGCCTACCGCTTTGCAGAATTTGTGAGTACTGTTATGCTCCCTCTTGATTAGATATCTTTCATTTACGGATTTATGTTATTCAGGAGCAAAAAGGATCGATCCTTGACGACGTACAATTTTGAGACCGTTCACAATATTGATGAGTATTCGGCCGAGACGTGTGACGTAAGAGGAAGTATGAGAGCCTGGAACATGACGGTGCAATGGTGGCTCGTTGTCAACGTTCACCGGCGTTTCCCTGTCAAACCGCTGAGAACTGTTGTTACAATGTTGATTTCCGCCTTTTGGCATGGCGTTCACTCCGGCTATTACCTGTCGATGTTGACTGTTCCTTTCATCTTAGTGGCCGAAGATGCCATCAAAAAGAAACTTCGACCCATTGTGGTGAGTTATTTCTATCGCATTTTTTGGTTAGTAGCTTCTAATGAGTTTTCCTTTTTTTTTCTTTTCCAGAGCCCAAAGATCTTCAACTTCGGAATGGGATTCATGAAAATACAATGGTTCTCCTACATGGTATGACTGCAATATTCACTTATTGACATATCTTATTAATAATTCTTTTGATTGATTGATTGCATATTAGGGAGTGGCATTCTCCTTGCTAGCCATGGACGTGACACTCGCTTATTGGAAGTCAATCTATTTCATTGGTCATCTACTCGTCCCGGTGTTTTACTTAGCGTGCTTAACGATACCTTCTGCCAAAGCCGTCAAATCAACCGAATAGATTGTGCAGTATTAAAGCTAAAACATTGATTGATTTTTGTTAAGTTTTTTCGATCAAATTGGCCTGCCTAAAATTGAGTGCAAGGAAACGAAACTGTTGCTTTCCCCCATGCAGTCCAATCAATGTTTAGGAAATATATACACGGTTACATGTATACGCTGGGAGACTTTGTTCCTAGTATCGCTCCGTTGTTTGGCACTCGGACTGGGCGCTAGTTGCGCCACCCCCGAAAGATCTTTTATTAGCTCCTGAGCGAGGTGAACTCAACTGTCTTTAAGACTGAGGACTCAGTTGCAACTGGCACGCTCTCGTCTCCGGCCGCCGATCTTTTTTTTCCTTTCTGTTGTTGTCATCAGTTTCTGTTTATCCATTTTGTTTAATCTAATTCGTTTCAAAGGAAAACATCACAGCCATGCCGCACACTGACGGGGCAGGTCAGAAGCACAAGCAGCAGCCACACCACCACCACGGACAGCAAAAACATTTAGTCCCTCGAAGACGGAACACGGACATTGAGAACGCAGCGCTGTCCAAACGGCAGAAGGAATTGATGCGCGAACGTCGAATTCTCATTTTCATCACTTTTCTCTGCTTCCTGGCCTCAATTGTGGGTATTTTTTCCTCCCATCCATCAAACTATAATTAATCCGCATTTCTCTTTTGGCAGTTGTGGATCGTATCCCTGTCAACCGATTTCTGGATTATTGTCGATTCAGTGCCTAAGAATAACACGAATTCAACGGGCGTTTTGAAGAGTCATTTGGGTGTTTGGCGTGGTTGCATCACAAACAGACAGCAGAGATTCAACGAGTCAGCAGCAGCTACCGGTAAGTCGCAATATAGGATCCTAGTTGAGAAATCATTTCAGACAACGGGGGACGACCCGCTCTGTGTCTCTCCCTCCTGGCAGTTCAGCTATGTCTAAGAAAACCTCTGCCAACAAGACTCAAAGACAAACAAAAGTTTTCTTTTTTCCTACCCCCCAACCGACAGAGTGGAGGGGAAGAGGAATGAAAAGCCTGCAGTTCTGCAGACTCCTGGATGCGTCATTCCTTCTAAGTAGCACAGTCGACATTTAGACTCTCTTGTTTGTCCAGGACATCTGCACCGTACTTTTTCTGGTTGGGTGTAACACAGTGCGACAGGCGTCGTAATGAAAGACACAAAAAAGTATTGAAAGATGGTGACTTATTGTTGTTAACACGGGACTGACTTTGTCGACTCCTTCCGGTTTTCCTTGCATCTCCACCACCACCCCTCCGGTCCCGGTTTCCTAGTTCTTTTTCTATTTATAAAAAAAGACAGAGTCTCTCCTGTTTTTCTTCTTTTTTCTCGACTTTTAATGTTTGCCTTTCCACACTGCCAGTTGCTGCGAGTGTTTGCACAAGAAAACACAAGTTGTCTGCTTCGTTTACATTAACTGGAACGCGTCGAGAACAATTTTGACAGTTGGCCGATCCTAATAGTTATTCTCCTGTCAGAAATGTTGATTTCAGCGAAAGAGACTTTTGATGGATGTTTTCGTACATTTTAGTTGGTCTCCCTTTGTTTCTGTTGGACCCTTATCGACAGATTAAGCCGTTGTTCATATAAATCACGGGACGCTTCCATAATGCGCTCTAGTTGCATCCATTCCAGCGTTCCAGCGTGTCATTTCCAGGCAGGGATGGGGGGAAAACGTGTAGCGCAGTTGTATGATCGAGTCGTAGCGACTGGGCATTTTGCCAAGAACTTCTACCTATGTTTATCTAACTCGCTATTATGAACGATGTGTTTCTTTTCACAGATGGCTGCTCGTATCACAATCTGGAACAGGACGATCATGAACTCAGGGCTAAGCCTTCCGTCGCTAGAACAATCGTCGGTATTTCTGTAACCATTTCCTAATTCGCATTCTTCACTTTTTTATTTCTGTCCTCTCGTTAAACCCAAGTTGTTCTCTATTCAGTTTATTCCGAATTTTTTCACTTTTTAAAACGTGTCTAATCCGCTGCGGAATTGTTGAATCCTTGCAGATTACCGAAGGACTATCGTAGCGCTGGCTGGACTATCGCTTTTGTGTCACATCATGTCCATCTTGTTCTCCATGTACACGTTTCGGAATCCGCGCTACACTTTCAAACGACTGGCTGGCTGCATGCATTTGATTACAGGTTCGTGATATTTATTTAGTTTCTCTTTCTTTTTCTTCTTCTCCTGGCGTGGAACCAATTCTTTTGCGTTGTGTTGATAGCGGCCACGACGTTTGTGCTGATTGAAGTGGTGTCCAACGGGGCGGACTTTTCGAGGGCTCATCTGCTCAGTATTTTCCCGGAAGCTTCGGTCTGGTACCACGGGTTCTCCTTCTACCTGGCCTGGTACGTTTGCTTTCAATACGGCGTAGCCGGCCTGACTTTCCTGATCTGTTCGCGCAAGCGAAAAAGTCTCAACATCATGAACGAAGATGGGACAATGTTGGCCGATGACGAATATCAAGTCATGGGGAGGATGTAGAAGAACGTGGGGGAAACTACTACTGCTGCTTCATCCGTCGCCGAAATCATTCTATTTAAAAAAATTGATCATTTTGCAATAACTTTGGAAAGATTTTGTTTTAAGCCCGAAATGTTTCTTATTCATATTACTATACCCTAATTTCATCTATGTGGAATGGAAAAATTGTTATTTTTAAAAACCCCGCCTGTTGTGTGCGGGATTTGCGTTTTTATTGCCTAAATATTTCGTTGGTTGCGAGTTCAATTTTGGCGAGTTGCAACATTTTTTTTTAAAATAAGAAATTGAATTTGATTCAAAGTTGAAAACGGTGTGACTTATCGGGTGTTTCTTGGCGAGTTATAAATATTTATGATCAGGCGGTTGTGCCTGTCACCAAGTAATCTCGGGGATTCACTCCAGTGCCGCCTAATTTAATTGCTCTGCCATTATCGTGTCCGCTGATGTATCACAGCTCGCCGCTGCTAGCCAATAAAATTCTATATAAAGACATCCTCGTGACGTCACACTTTTTTTTGGAATTTCTCGACTGAGTCATTAAAAAAATTGATTCTTTTTAAAAAAAGAAAATCATTTTTTCTTTTTTTCCAACTCGGTGCCCAATAACTGCTGCATCATCAGTGTGAAACGTAGTGGTCTCGTTACTAACACACTCGGCATTCCAAAGGGTTCAGTCTTGGTATTTTCTCAGATCCGACAGCTTTTCACTTCTTCGCGTTAATAAAAGCCCCAAAAAATCCTAAAGTACACAGTTAAAATCGCGCCGTTGATGGCTAAATGTTTCAGTCGGGCCATCGTTATTTTGGTATACAAGCAATATTGTTGGCCGCAAAAGTTGATTAACATTCACAGCCACATTAATTTGTAATTGAATTAAACCGTTGCCAGAACACGTCTCTTTTCGTTAAAATTGTTCTCGTTTCTGTTGGAAGCCGTGTCTCCGGTTTCTGTCAATACAGGACGACTAACAAAGTCAATAATTGAAAAAAAAAAAAGTGACAAGTAAATTAAATAAAAAGAATGAAAAACTCGTTCTAATGCAGTTGCGGTCTAGTAGACGGATAATATCTTAACATCCAGCGATCATGACTTGCTTTTTCAGGAAATTTTTTTAGAACAATTTTGTCTGCCGGCTGAGATTGTGTGGATTGTCGCCCTAGAGCATAACCCCAAAACCTGTTTTTGGGGCCAGATTCAATGGGTCACTGAAACATGGCGCAGCAACCCAAATGTTTTTCGAAAGGCTCAGTGCCTAGCTAGAGTTGTCAGTAATTCAACGTGGATTAGGAGAAAGCTCCGTGTGTGTCGTGCGAGATACTTTTGTTACTTAACGGGATATATTGTTATCTGAAGGCATCCGGTCTTTGGTCGAAAAATTCACGGTGCCAGCAGAATAAAAATAGTACTACTGCACACAGTGGATAACCAAATAGTAATGCTGTCGGTAATTAGTTACCTCGTTGTATCCGCGGCAGTAGGATGGATAGTTTACTGGTACACTTTGATCCGCACTCCTGCCAACTATCCGCCAGGTTTGTTTTTTTGTGATTATGCCACAATGTTAACCTTTCATTTGAATTAATGTGTTCTTTGTTAATGCGTATAGGTCCACCTGGAACATTAAGTTTCTTTTCTCTTTACAAAGATAAGGAGCCTTCCTTAGCTAAAGCAATAATAAAAATGGCTGGAGAATATGGTTCTGTGATCGGTCTCGTCCTCTGGCATAGAAAGTTTGTTTGCATCTCTGGCCACCAAGCAGTTGCTGATGCATTAAGCAATCCAGCGCTATCGGGAAGACCACTCTCTTTTGATTTCCTCCTTCGAACCAAAGGATTGAGTCGCGGTGATTTTTCGCATTCAATTTTGCGTTCATTTCCTTATCTTTAATTGCGTTTTCTGTTACTTTACAGGAGTGTTGATGACGGAAGGCGAACTGTGGAAGGAGCAGAGACGCTTTACTATCAAACACTTGAAAGATGTTGGCGTTGGGAAATCCTCTCTTGAAGGCATCATTTTGGATGAAATCCGAGATCTTGTAACTGATATCAATGTAATTTGATTACTTTCCCAGTTATCGTTCCAGCCGTCTGAGCCATTATTCCGTTTTTGGGTGTGTTCCCAGGGTGTTGTGGAGTGTTCGAAAGATGGGAACATCATGTTGGACGATGTTTTTACCACTTCAGTTATCAACATCTTGTGGGTTATGGTCTCCGGTACAAGGTTCAAGAGGGGCGATCCACAGATGGATCGACTTACGTCATGCATGAACGGTTTCATGCGTTACAGTAACGGCGGTCCGAATTTGTTGACTGTCGTGCCGTTTATCCGCTACATTGCGCCTGAATTAAGCGGATACAATAGGCTCATGCAGTACATTGGGCCCATTCGATCCTACATAGAAGTGAGTGCTGACAGGATACATGCCTAATAAGACATAAAGAAATTACTATTTTAATTGATTTAAAATTTTCATTTTAGGAATTAGTGGCGGAACACCGTAAAACACTCCAAATCAATTCACCCCGCGATTTCATTGACCTCTATTTGGAAACTCTGATTGAAAAAGAATCATCAAATAACTCATCTTTCCATAGTTTCCATGGTAGGAAATCAGAATTTTTTTAAATCAAAAGATTTAAATTAATTCAAATTATTTTCTCGTAGAGGAAGAGCTGCTGGGTATCATTTTCGATATCTTTGTAGCCGGTTCAGAGACGACAAGTCACACCCTCGGCTTCGCTTTAGTATTCATGATAATGCACCCACATATTCAAAACAAAGTGCAAGAAGAGATTGATGAAGTACTTCATGGTGGAACTCCTTCTTTGACAGACAGGGGAAGGTATTTTTGTCGACACAATTTTTCCCCAGTCAATCCGTACAAATATTCGTGAAACGTAGGTTACCATTTACAGAGGCTACACTTCAAGAAATCCAAAGGCTAGGCGTTGTAGCGCCTCTCACAGTCCCTCATGTCGCATTACAAAACACCAAATGTCAAGGATATCACATTCCTAAGGTCTCAGTTCAGTTGATAAAAATTCCAAAGGTCCAGCAACATCAGTTTAATAAATATGCTATTTTAGGGAACTTTGACGTTCATCAATCTCTGGTCGACTAATATCGACCCACAAGTTTGGCCAGAACCGAATACGTTCTTACCAGAGAGGCATTTAAATGACGCTGGCAAATTTGTCAAATCAGACAAATTATTAACCTTCGGCCTTGGTGGGTTGTCGAATTTCTAAGTTCGTATTTAAATCTCTTACATCTATTTGTTTGACTATTTCAGGAAAAAGGAGCTGCATAGGTGAAACTTTGGCCAGGAGTACACTATTCCTCTTCTTCGTTTCTATGATGCAACATTTCCGCTTCGAATTACCATGGAACGATGTAGATTTAGAGTTGCAACCTTCAATTGAACCCATTCCTGGCTTAACTTTGGCTCCACGTCCTTGCCTTGCCCGCGTAGTCAAAAGAGCTCTTTAAATAGCATAACATTAATTCTTGAACAACTAAATTGTGGTTTGCGTAAAAACTCTCAATGGCAAGTCTATTCCAAAATCTTTGTTTTATTCATTTATACACAATTGTTTTTATAATATCAACAGCATAGATTTCCAAGCAGGTATTAACTCTTAATTGACTTCCAAACAAAGATAATAATCATTTGTAATATTTTAAAATGAATATTTTTATGGACGGATATCAGGTATCAGGGAAACACTTCCGTGGGGTTCTCCATCCGCAAGTAAGAGAATCCTATTTGTCCAGTCGTTAATGGAGATTCTCTTCCTTCGGTCGCTTCGCTGATTGTTGTGATCGGCCCGTCATCAAACACCTCTTCTAGATTGAGTGTATTCTAAACAGACGTGGAGAAACACATCAGTTATCATTAGTGGCCGCGCTATTCTCTAAGTACTTTATTTTGATAATTGTGGCGATCGTACTGCTCGTTCTTCGAGGACTTCATTTGACCAAATGGCACCAATTAACAGCTTTGCGTGTACGATGTTGTAGGCAATTCCGATGACGGTGATTAAACAGAGGACGGCCGAACAAATTGCGTCACTAACACCTGGAACATTCATTCAAATTTCAATTACATAGGATCAAAGCATTCGGATATTAGTAACCACATTACAGGTCGGTCTCTCGCACGATTTGCAGCAAAGTACGAGAAGTGCGCCCACTGAGATAAGTCCCAAGATACCGAGTACGCAATAGCAAACGGCAAGGACAGCTGACGCCTTTAATCTAAATAATAAAATCACGTTACCGTTCAGAAAAACAGATGGCAGTATAGTTAATATTTTGTTATTTACAATTTGATACTTCTGTTCTTTTTAGCAGCTTTTGCAATGAATGCAGAGATCTGACAAATGCAGATGGATGGAAATAGTCCAAGACATAAAAACAATATGTAGTCTCGGCTGGGATCCATAAAACTTGCCAATATCTTCAATGACAACAACAATTTCATTTTTTAAAATTATCATTTTCCTCTTAAACTGAGTTTTGTGTGTTACTTGCCGGAATCAGAAGAACGAGCGATGGGAGAGTAATCGCACTGTTGACGGTGTACATGGATTTTAGTATTCTTCTGACTCGATTATCATTGAAGTAAACATCGGTAACTTCTCCATTATTGGTTACATCTTCTTCAGTGAACCGTATCATTTTTACGCTATAAGTAAATTACACGGTGTGCAGTGAATTTTGAAACTGGGTGATACAACAACCAAAAGAAACACACTGGAAGGTTCCACTGAATGGTGCCGACAAACGACGACGACGAATGTTCGTTTTTAATGTTTGTGTTCGTCATATTCGTGCGTATACTGTGTGCAGATAGTAACTTTTTTGAGCGTTTCTCATATAGAACGATAGGAAAGATAGATAAGAAAATAGTGCGATTGGTCAGGTCAATAGGTTTGATGCGCGATCGTTTCTATCAAACCAGCTTTCACTTCAACGTCTACTTTCTAAATGTGATACTTAAAAAAAAAAACAATTCTTATCTCAGGCCGGTCAATAAACGTTTGGTTTGGAGATGTTGTTAATGCAGAATTTGTGGTGAATATGTTCAAGCCGTAATTAAGCCATTGGATATCAATTGAAATTGGTTTCGTTAAACAAATTATGGATACATATTTATTTTTAAAACAAATCACGAAACACGGGAATGCGAATCACGTTATCGGATTGCGCACCATTTTGGCAACGCGGGACTTTCCACATGCTTTTACCGTAGTCTGCTTGTCCAGTGGATTTTCATTGCTGACGTAAGAAACGCTGCTGTCCCGGCATCACCTTATTTTTTGGATAATCCCTCACATTTATTCTTTCTTCTTAATACGTTAGGTAATTTAGGAATAGAAAAAAAATTCTAGCTTAGAGAACATAATCTTTAACGTGGAGGAAAGCTGTAATTTCGCTATCTAAAATGTCGGTATTGTTCACCATCCACCTAGGCTGCCATCGTGAAAAATGCCCTTATTTTGTCGGTACTACGGTCAAAAATATCCAGAAGTGGATGATGTAGTGATGGTGAATGTGAGATCCATTGCTGAGATGGGAGCTTATGTGCACCTACTAGAGTACAACAATATTGAGGGCATGATCTTGCTCTCTGAGTTGTCCAGGAGGCGTATCCGTTCCATTAACAAGCTCATCAGAGTTGGTAAAACAGAACCAGTTGTAGTTATCAGGGTTGACAAGGAAAAAGGTTTGTTTAATTTACTGTTTGGGTTGTTTCTTTAAATAACCAATTTTCTTCATGTCACCACAGGTTATATTGATCTGTCAAAAAGACGTGTTAGCCCTGAGGATGTAGACAAATGCTTGGAGAAGTATTCCAAGGCCAAGGCAGTAAATTCAATTTTAAGACATGTTGCTGAACTCTTGAAATATCAGACTGATGAAGAGCTTGAGGAACTCTACAGAAAAACAGCTTGGCTTTTTGAGGAGAAATCCAAAAAGCAATCTTCTTCATATGATGTCTTCAAGCAAGCTGTCAAGTAAGTTTTTTCTTTATTCAACCCCAGTTAGTTTTGTTACATTACTACATTTCACAAATTTGGCACACCTTGTTCCTGTGCAGCTTCTATGCAAATCCCTCCATACGGTTCAATGGCCGGTTCCTAAAATTTCAAGAACATAATATTAGTTTATTTTGAATATGTAGTGATCCTTCTCTTCTTGACGAATGCGGCTTGGATGACAACACAAAGGAAGTGCTACTGGGGATTATTAGGCGGAAGCTGACTCAGCAAGCTGTGAAAATCCGAGCTGACATCGAGGTGGCCTGTTATGGCTACGAAGGAATTGGTGCCGTTAAGAAAGCTTTGAAAGCTGGAATTGCCTGCTCCACTGAAGAGATTCCTATAAAAATTAACTTGATTGCTCCACCACTTTACGTCATGACTACGCAGACGCCTGAACGTCAAGACGGACTCAAAGGACTAGAATTAGCCATAGAAAAAGTGAAAGAGATAATTGTTGCACTTGGTGGCGTTTTCAACATTCAAATGGCTGTAAGTTCATCTCTCGTCTACAGATCAACAACCTAAGTATAACGCAATTTCTATTTTAACAGCCCAAAGTTGTTACTGCTATGGATGAAGCTGAATTGGCTCGCCAGATGGAGAAGGCTGAGTTGGAGAATGCTGAAATCGCAGGTAAGGATGGAGTCGGATGTATAATTACGAAAAGAATCTATATAGCTGGGCATATTTATCAACAGGTGATGACGATCAATCTGACATGGAAGCTGAGGGAGCAGGAGCCAATGACGCTGGAAGCGGAGAGGAAGGTGGCGAAGAAGGCGAAGCGGAAGAAGAAGAATAAAGATATACCGCACTCTTATTTTTTACAGACGATGGAAATTACTGCGCTTGGCGCAACTCCGCTCCGATTACACAACTTGAGTGAAGATTCTTTTGTATATTTTTTTAGCAGTACCTAAATCGTATGATGATTTTCCCGATGTGGTCACCCTGGGCGGCGTATTGTCCGGCTTGTTCAGCTTGATCAATTTCAAACACGCGCTCAATAACTGGTTGAAGATGTCCTTTGTTGACTAGATTTGAGATTTCATCCAAAATTGAGGTGGATATTACGGTCGAACCACAAATAGAACTCTAAGAACAGGTGGAAGTTAGTCATTTAATGCTTGGAAGCTTTTCAGGAGCTGGGCTGGACTAACCTTGAGAAATACGAGTTTCATTCGAAGCCACATAGAGTAGAGTGATCCGTAAAACAAGCCATATTTGTCAGACGCAGGTGGGGAGGCGACGGTTGAAACTACCAAACCTCCTTCTCGACAGAGGACACGGCACGAGTCGTGCAAAATCGAGCCAACGGTATTGAGCACAAGGTCAAACTTAGGAAGAGACGACAGCAAAGAATCAAAATCCAAATCATGGCCATTATGAAGAATAAGTTCATCTACACCCAATTGCTGGGCGGTAATCATTGCCCGTGAACTGACAGTAGCAGTAACATGCCCACCCCAGGCTTTCAGCAACTGCACGGCGATACATCCTACCGGGTTGTCAACACTGTGTACTAAAACCCTGTTGCAAAGGTTGTTTTTAATAGCTTTTCTATGTTAATAGCTTTGGTGACACTTAAGGAAGTTGTTCATACCGTTTATCCCGTGTCGTAAGCTCGTTGAAGGAAGCCTGATGCACGAGTGCATTCCACACAATCGATGCCGAATACGGCAGTGAAGCGGCAGCTTCATAGGAGAGTTTTCTGGGCTTTTTAGCCACCCATTGGGCAGGTATTAAAGCGCATTCAGACGCAGTTCCACAAGCGTAATAAGGTACAGCGGCATACACCTCATCTCCAACGTCCAAGTCCTGAACTTTTGAGCCTATCTCGACGACTCTTCCAGAACACTCCCTACCTAAAACAAATGGAAAGAGCAAATTCTTCCCATGTGTCTGAATAATAGTAGTAAATAATAAAATGGTGATAAAAAAATTGTAAAAAATGTTTGAAGTATACTTGATGATAATGATGATATTGGCTCCTAATCACTTTTCCGTATCCAAAGGTGATCTTGATGTCAATGGGATCAATGGAGGATGCTTTAACTTGGATCATGACATCTTCAGCCCCACAGCTATTTGGAGCTACCATGTCATCAATCATAGCAATTGACTCTGGAGCTCCAGCATATGAATTACAAACTAAAGCCCTCATGCGTGTAAGGGGCTTGACATTCTGTTTGATTTGTATCCCAATGATGAATCCAATAGCAATTCCAGACAAGAGAAAGTAAATATGGCTTTGATCAACTGCTGACAAATACTTCTGAATAATCTGAAAACTCAGCATGGATTGCAGATGATAGAGTTTTTGTTGGATATAATCTAAAACACTTTCGAAAAATTGACCCATTCCATTGTACTGAACAGCCAGAGACTGTTTCAAACTATTGATCCAAGAACGGCAATTCTCAAGAAACCAACTCCATTGCCAATTGGCCCAGGTATGGAACGGAATACCTGAATCGCTTGATCCCACTAAATTAGAGAAAGCTGAACTGCTTTGATTTGATACATAGTTTAAGGCATTTTTGGCTAACCGTGTGCTGTTTTCAATATAAGGCGAAATCGTATGCTGCGTTTAAAAAAGAATTCTTTTAATATTTATCTTCAACAACCAATTCAACAACAAGAGAAAATCTTACCTGCAAATAATCGAACCGCTCGCCTATTTGAAAGGTAAGCCTGTCCATTCTTACGCAAATTTCTTTTTGGCTTAATACGAAGAATCCACACTTGAAAAGGATAATTTAATTAACATTTTTCGTAAATCTTTTAAAATCAAAACAAACGAAGAAAAAAATAACGTGAAATAACGTGATACAAAACATATGATGGCTCTAAATATCGATCATTTGTTTTTTCTTGTAAATCGATAAGATTCCGATATGCAAATTTTTTTCCAATTTTAACACTAATAAATTAAAGTGAATGCACGTTTACACGATTCGGAAAATACAATTGAATCTCAGGAATAAATATGGGTTGAACTCACGAAAACGCTAGGTTTAAATTGCGCGCGTTTTATAGAGCGGTTAGAACCCACTTGACATGTACATTTTTGTATCTTTAAAAAATTCTAAAAGATAAATATTATTTTTCCTTTCTTTATTCTCGAAGTAAAAGTCAGAAAGGACGTTACCAATAAACAAGGACCTCCTAGTCCTAGGCATTACATGATATTTCGGCGCTAAAACTACTAGCGTTACGGCGGACGATAAATGCGCTACCTGTATTGGAAATCGAATAACTTATCCTTTCCCTTTTTTTCTCGGTATCTTTCTTTTCCACGAACATTTTCTTTGCATTTGGAGAATCTCATTGAAAGGAATACGATGTAAATTATATTGCTTGGGTTACAATCTCCTCTTGGTGCTTAATTTACTCTTTATTGACGGAGAAAACGCTGGCTTAGCACAATCTCGAAGGCCAACAAATAAAGAAAGCTATAACAAATGTTTTAGTCTATTAAATTACAACCTATTTTCGTTTCCTATAGAATTCGTGTAAGTCGGTGCAATAGAGATACATCCGTGGGTGTTATCAGTCTCTCGGAAATAGACAGGTGGATCAATAAATGGATCAATATTTTAAGATATAGCAACTAGCAAGCAGCTAACTTGCGGTACATGCATGAAAATAGATGCAAGGGAGGGGGGTACGAAGTACGAGAGAGGCGGCCTATATCCGTAGATGGTTTCAAAAGCGAATTGGCAGCGTCGCACTCGCAGAGTTAACAAAAGTGTACGACGGCTTTTGTGATTCATCGTGTAGACTACTCGCAGGTACGGCCTCGATTTTAACTTTGGAATTTGTTTAAAAACATTTCGTGAATTAACACTTCGGTTGTGATTTGTCGTAGTGGAAAGGGAAATAAGGTTGTTAGATGAGCATTTATAGTTTTCGGTCCAACAGTAAATATATCTCGTGTCTTGCATCCAACGAGGGTTTCACAAGGGGCTTATGGAAACGGGCGCGGGCGATGATTGTTGCCGGCGTCCCCCCCTTCTTTTTCTTTGAGCAAAGATGGCGTCTCTGAGCCACATGGCCTATCCTTTGTATTGTTCTTGATGTCGAAACTGCGATTTCAGAACATTGCTCAACGTCTTGCTGAAGCCTTTTAATTGCAATCCATTTTAATTTTCATTGTGCTTTTTATTATTTGGTGAGGAAGTCGGGTATTCACACCATCAATTACAACGTTTATAACTCACGTCGTAGTTGATTCTGAATGATTTGTGTCGTTGAATTATTTGAAGTGTAGAACATTTTCGTAACTGGGTAGTAGATAGGTTCATCAGTTGTGTGGTTTATTGATGTTACCTGTAATTTAATGTAATTTTGTCTTTGCAGAATTTCTGTACATAGTTGTGTGTACATACAAATCGGTAATTGGTTTGGGGCACAACAGTACTAAACCAGTGGCAATCTTGTACGAATGAGAATGAGTTCAACAGCTAAGAAAGGGGATAAAGGCAAGTCCTCCACCAATGCTTCTCAGACTTTATCCAAGGACACAGCATCCCATTCTTCCTCAAAGATGGCAAATTCCAAAACTGGAGAGTCAAAAAATGATTCCAGCAAAGCAGTTGATCAAATCAATCCTAAGCTCCTGGTAAGTTCGATGCCTACAGTTTTCATTTAAAATCTGTAACTGGTGCAAATAATGATATTTTTTTTTTAATGTTTAGCCTACTGCTGAGCAACTTCGTATTGCTCAGATGATCAGTGACAGCAGAAAGGATGATCCAGAACTTCCAGAAAAAGTCAACAAGGTGTGCAGTTACATTGAAGAATGTATTTTGTATTTTCTAACTCAGTTCTTTGTGTATTTTTAGCTGGTGGAGTTGACCAACTGCAGTCCTGATGCAGCAATCATTGCTCTCCATGATTCAAATAATGATTTGGAACATGCCATTGCAGTCCTCCTTGATGGAGAAACTGAGGTAGTTACTTTTGTGAAAAATAAATTAGTGAATATGTACCAATTTGATCAATTTTAGGGTGACTGGGAAGTGTCAGGGAAGAAGAAGAAACCCAAGCAGTCAGCTCAGCAACCAGTAGGTGGTGATGGAACGGAGGGTGGCAGTGGAACAGGAGCCGGACGTGGAAGGGATCGCGAGAGGGACAGGCCAAGAAGCAGTCGTGGTGGCCCACCTAGGCTGCGAGGACGCGGCCGTGGTCGAGATAACAAGGAAAATGTGGAAGAAGGTGATGGGGAATTTGGCGGATCTCGTGGAAGAGGATCTCGTAGCGGCCCACGTATGTCAAATGGACCTGGAAGAGAAGGATCTAGTGGTCGAGGTAGTGGTGGTGGTGGTCGAGGTGGTCGAGGAGGTTTCCGCCGAGGACAACGTGGCCCTGCCCCAGTCGCTGATACATGGGAGGAAGGTGCCGAGTACTCAGCCATGACAAACGTTGAGCCTTGGGGAGTCGACTTTCCATCGGCAGAAGATTGGGATAACGAAGAATACATCGGTTCATTGGTTGAAACAAAGGTGTTTACACCGTCCCAATCGGCTGCAGCAAATGTTCCAGCACCAACACCCGTTATTCCCGAACCTACGCCGCTGACGAACGGTTCAACATCAATTTCTAACGGCGGCGGTAGCAGCAGCAGTAGCCATGTCGAACCTGTTGTTCCTGTTCCTGCTCCTCCACCTCAGGTTCAATATTCCACCATCAACAACAGCGCGCAACAAGGCATCGACTTGAATGCACTGCTCCAAAAGACGTCTGGCGTCACAGTGGCTGGATCGTCGATGCAGCAACAATTCCTACAATATAGCCAAGCAACTGATGCACTAAAAGCTGCTATGGGTGTTGGCGGAGTTCCTTCATCCAACATGAAATCCGCGAAGCCTTTGCGAGCTAAAATCCCTCCACCTTCTAAAGTATGTTTAATTCCCATTAAGTAAATTTGTAATTGAACTAACGGCTGCTTTATTGTTCCTTGTGCAGATTCCTCTCTCTGCAGTTGAAATGCCGGACGATCCAATTGTTTCCGGACTGGATGTGAAATTTGGAACCCTTGATTTTGGTATCGAACCTTCCGGTTTCGATATGAACATCGACGTTTCGATGATTCCTTCATCCACAGCGAACATGAATATGTCGAAGCAGCCAGATCATCATCAGCAACAACAACAACAGCAGCAGCAGCAGCAGCAGCAACATCATCATCATCAACATCAACAGCAGCAGCAACAACATCAACAGCAGCAGCAACAACATCAACAGCAGCAACAACAACAACAGCAGCAATCGAAACATGGACTTATGTCGAAGATGGAACAGCAGTACGCCAGTAATGCTTCTGCTCCACAGCCGCCTGCACCTTCAACATTGCCCAAACCCGATTCTTCTCTAGGTGGTTTTTCCGCGTCGTCAGCATCGGCTTCTCAACAATCGATGGCGACGACATCCACTCAAGTAAAATCGACCAATAGTCCAGCGTCGTATCCATACGGCACGTCTTACGCGCCTCCCGGCGTGAATAGTGCTTCTACTCAGGCAACGACTACGGGTGTCTCTCAGCCGGCTGGTGCTTATCCCTCCAGCAGTCAGACAAGTATGTGCCTACCTGAAAATGAATTCCTGTATTTGCTTGGCCAACATTATTTTAATCCGCATATCTACTTTCAAGGCGGTGTGTACAGTAACAATTCATCCAACTCGGGATATCAAGGTGCTAGCAGTCAAACCGCTTACGGTTCTTATGCCCAGCAACAGCCACAACAGCAACCTCAGCAACAACAGCAGCAGCAACAACAACAATCTAGTTACCAGACGTACAACAACAAATTGAGCGCTGCCAGTAGCTTGAATGATGCATCGAGCTCCGTCTCTTCGCTAAGAGGAGACATGCCCAGTGCTACGGCTGCGTCGGCTTCTTCTAGGCAACCCAGCGCTGTAACGTCTGCAGCTACTGCGGCAAACAAGCAATCGGGCACGACGCTTGCTGCTAGTGGTTCGGGACTTCCCAACATGCCTCCTGGTGTGCCAATGCTTGGTCCTGGCAGTTTCATCATGGGCCAGGCTCCCGGTCTGCCCTATTATGCCGCCGCCGCTGCTGCTGGTATCCAGCATCAACAAGTGTACAGTCTTGAAGACATGCAGTATCGGTATCCCCACCTAGCTGCAGGGTACTATGATATGGGCTATCAATCGCCTACCAGTTTGGGCGGAGGACGCGATGGAACTCTTGCTTCGTTGGCTTATGCCACTGGAACCGACGCTAAGTTCTCGCGCAATGAAAATAACTCTCCAGTTCCTACCTCGCTATCTCAGGTTAGTTGTTAGTAGTGTATAAATTTTTTTATGAACTTTGATACTTATTCCCATCTTGGTATGAACAGAATGCTGCTCAAAGTCATGGCGGAGCGTTTATTACACCGGCCGCCGCAGCTGCAACTCCACTTACTCCGGCCTATGCTTATTATTACAGTGGTGGCGTAATGCCTGGTGGTTACCAGTTCAGTGCTCCTGCCTTGTATCCGGTTTCAGCTGCCACATCGGGTCACGCTGCTAGCAACGCAGCTCAATATGGCAAAGGTGGTTTAAGCGGCAGTGGTACTGGTGGTGCCCAGTCTGGTCAAACGTCTGGGGGAGCCACTGCTGGGGGTCCGTCAAACGCTACTGCATCTGGATACTCTAGCTATGGTTCGACTTATGACGATTTTTCCAAGGCAGTGTACAATTCAGTAGGCGTTGGTAGCGCTGCTGGACAAGCGGGGAAGATTGGCGGAGTCGGTGCTTCGACTGGCCCCTCCGTAGGTGCCACTGGATCTGCCGATTTGGGACCTAACGTTTACGGCAAGACCCACAATCAACTCGGCAAGATAAATGTAAGTTGAAGATTGATTTGCTTTTTTCGCTTGCAACTCATGACATTGACCTCTCGCTTCTTTCTCCTTTTTTTTTTTTTTTTTTTTGCCAGACGTACGATAAAACGGGGGGATTCCATACGGGTACTCCGCCTCCTTATGGTATGGCCGGAAATGCTAGTGCAGCTCCCTTGGGAGTAGGCGTGAGTGTGGGTGTTGGAGGTCCATCTCCGTATGGAGCCCAGCATATGTTCATCCCAACCCTTGCGCCTCATCAATCTCAGCATTCGCACATGATGCATCAGCAACTCCATCAGGTAGTTATTCTCCTGTCCGATTCGCTCACGTTCCCTTTATACCGCATATGGAGTGTTGTGAATATAAGTGGGCTTACTTTTCTTTTTTTGATTCTTTTTGAAGGACTCTACCAGTGGACCCGGACAGCGTTCTCAAAGCGGCGGCCAACAGAACAAACAAGGATCGAAACCGAGCTACGGAGGATCATATTGGGGCTCGAACTAAAACGCATTTTAAAACCGAGAGAAAATCATGGGAGAAAACAAAGTATTATCGACCTTCTAAATGCTTAAGTTTCATGTCGAGATTACAGACTCCCTTCTCTTCTGTCCTTTTTCTTCAAGGGTTACGATTGCACCAGTTGATTTGGGATGAATTTGAGCCCACTTGGAGGAATACTTTTTTATGTTTTTTTTTTGTTTTAGGTTAGTGAACCAATTTGATGTCGTTTTCTTCCTTTCCCTCCGCTCGTAAAGTAAATATCGTGCGAAATCCCCACGAAGGAGAAAAAAATAAAAAATGTTCTTTTCCAAATCGAAATCTATTTCTTTTCTTAAGAATTCTTTTTTTAAGACTGACGTTTATTTCTTGATTCACTTGGAAGGAGCTACTCTTTACGGTGTCCTTCTTGATCATCTTTTCCCGTCGTCTCCAATTTTTCTACTCGACAACTGTAGAGCCTGGAAACGTCTTGTCCTCATTTATGTTCCATGTAAGATGGCGGTATATTCAAACTAAAAGATTTTCGATTTCGCTGCTCTCTCATGTTCTTGTGTAATTCCCTAATATCACACAAATAAAGAGCCAGGTGGCCACAATCCGTCTGATGGAAATTGTTTCAACGAGGTGTGGTCAGTGAGTGGTGGACGTATTTGCAGCTCTCTGACACTATTTCTTTCGAAGCATCTTTAAGTGAGAAGAAGCATACAATTTTCATTTGATTTTTATTGTTCCTCTTCAACACTTGTATGAGCTCAGGAAGAAAAACGAGGGGAAACGGTGCGAGAAATCTTTTTACACGGGGGTTATCCCACTTTTTCGAAATAGAATGAGAAACAGATGTATTTACAATTTTGAATGGTCACACCATGGACTGTGCCCATTTTTTTTTTGCTGTACACTCAATCAGGACGACATTGCTGAAAAAAGAAAAAAAAAAGAACGAATATCAAGAGCCACGACTCGGTCAAAGAGGTTGAGAAAGAACAGCCCAAGACTCGGAACGATCACCCAATGGAATAACAAGCCTCCTGGTATGGCAGTCGTCGAACGGATCATTCAAAGTCATGGCAGGTCTATGATGAGTGATGTTTGTTTTAAATAAAAAGTCGAATGATTCGAACTTCATTCACAGACTCGGTCACAGGCCAGTCGATCACACAATTTTGTGCCACTGTTATAGTTTGTAATGTTTTTATTTTGTTGTTGTTTTACTCCATCTCTACTCTCAGTCAGAGTCCGACCCGACCGTGGCTTTCCTTCTCTTCTTGGCCGTCCGCTGCTTAATGATGATCTCTTCTTCGCTGCTCTCGTCTTCGCTCTCCTCCTTGTTCGATTGCTTGCTGTTGCGGTTCGAATTATTGGTCGTCACTCGATTGCCAGTTCGTTTATTTCCTCGTCCGGCGGGTCGCCGACTACCACTACTCACTTCCGGCTCGTCGTTTGTGTCCAGCAGCGAGAAAAGGTCACTGAACTTTTTCTTTTGCGAGTCGTTACATACTTGTTGCACCTGTTGTAGCGCCTGCTGCATGCTCTCGTGAGCAAAGACTTTGATCTCTGCCGGCTGCTGTTTGCCATCTAAGTAAAGAGAAAGCAAATGTCAGTACCACCAACCAACATAAATTCAAATCAATTCAGCGTGCTGTGTCTTACGAAATTCAGGAAAAAAGAAACTTACTTTTCGTCAGCAAATTGGCCGTCAGGCATGTTCTCAGTATTTCCATGTGCGTCATCATCAATTCAATAGAAGAATCAATGCCAGAACCAGGGGTTGGTGTAACTTTGAAACCAGTTGCAGCAGAAAGCGAGTTCATCGTTGTCCTCTTCCGCTTTCCCGGCGAATTGCTCGACGAAAGACCCCCGGGAAGTGAATTCATGTTGAGCGCCGAGTTGAACTGATTGGCCAATATCTGTGCCAGTAGTGTTGACGATTCCATCGACCAATGAGATAGCAACGCAGAGATGAAGCTCTCGATTGGACAACTCAGCAGTGCCTTCATAAGGTCGTTATTGGGGCGCTCGTGTTTGATCATCGCCATGAGCGCTGTGAGTGCTTCGCAATGCTGGTCTTCCTTTAGCTTGGGAAGCAGAGAGAGTAACATTGATAGAGGTATGTTGTGGGCCGCCACCAGCTGCCATAAGGCCATCTGTTCAAATGTCTCCCACTCAAGGCTAGATACTGTTGATAACAAATACATCCATTTTAAGCAAGACTGTAAAACGTTTCAAATGGAATTCGCTGATTTTCGACTTACCCAGCAACTCGATGACGGAAGGATCTTTATCAAAAAGAACCAGGGCACCAAGTAAGCACTGAACCACGAGTTGGTAGAGCTGCGTCCCGTCAATGTTTGATACGTATAGATGTAAAAGCTCACTATTGTTGCGACTCTCGTCTGGGAACTTTTGAAACACGTCCACTGCCATGTAGCAGAGTAGATTGACGTCATCATCAGCACAGATCTTCAAATCTTCCAGCAAACAATGAGCTACTTCCATATCCCGAGCTTGGCAGACTTCTCGATAGGAAGCAAACTTGGATTCGTTGGCTTTACTGTAAATTCGCAATAATAAAAAGCATTACAAATACAGCACTGGAACATCCATTGAAGAAAACAAAACCAATTGTTTTTACCTTGCTCGTAAAAAGTATAAGAGAAAATAACCCGTCTTAGGCTGGAGCTTGTACAACTCCACTAGCAACTCCGTTATTGGAGACCGACTCTTTGAATCATCATCAACCATCTCTGCGAAGCAACGGAGTAGGACGAACATGGGGCGTGATATGCTTTCTTCCATGGCTCTACAAAACACATACAATTAATAACAGTATTATGGAATAAATTGTGAAAAATAAGCCAAACTCACTCTGAGTTGATCTGAGACCCTGTGAGTAACGGCGTTGTACTCAGGTCATGCAGGAATATGGCATGCAGACATTGAACCAACATTTGAGCTTGGTCGCTTTCAAGAGGATCTTGAGAAATCGACTGGACCAGATTCTCCACAGCAGAGCAACTGGAAATGTTTAAGTAAAAGTGATAAATCAAGCTTGAAATTTCTTGGCACTAGCGTTAGCAAAGTGATTACCGTGCTTCAATATCCGATTCAGAGACGAGCATTTCAACGTAGACCCGTACATCCCCGTCGAGTTGGGCCACAGTGTTGGAAATTTCAAGTAATTGAGGAGGAATTGTTCGCACAGAATTCGTGGTCATCTTGCCTCTCATCTTTATCTTGGTGGCTAAACAGGTATGCAAAGAAACCATTAGAACAGTAATAGGAAGGGAAAAAAAATATGTTGCCATAGTGAAAACATGACACTTACCAATAGGAATGTCATCCTGGTCCTCTTCCTCGCTGAAGACTGGTTCGTCACTGAGATGCGTATCGGAAGCCGGAATGAGGGAAGGAGGAGCCAGTACAGATTCACTACTGCTACTGACAATCATACTGTCGCCGTCCAACTCTTTAAAATCCTCCGTTTTAACCCCGTCAGCTGTTGGCGGACTGCTGTTCTGCGTTGCTCGGCAGAACTCGGGAAACGATTCTTGAATGAGTAGCTGGAGTTCCTTGTCCAGCTTTGGGTTGTTCATAAGTGGGGAGAGAGAGGGTAACACTCGTTTTTCCAATATCTGGCGCAGCGACGTCAGAATACCCAACCGGACTTGATTAGCCATTGGCGGGTAGAAATTTGGAATTATCTAAAGAAGAATGGTTTCAATTTTGAGTATTGTTCAACAAACGAATTTCGTACTTTCAAGTAAACTTACCCTACAAAGAAAATCCAGCAATGTGGCAGTAATAGCAGGGTGAGGCCTCATCGAATGGTACATGACTAATATGGCGGGCTCTGTAAATTACAAAGAGGGATTGTTAAAATAAGACATTTCGGTGTTTTCAAGAAAAGCTTTTGTGGTGTTTACCTATATTCATAATGTTATCACGTTCACCATCGTAAAACAGCCAATCGTAAAACAAAGCCATTTTGGCGTGGGCTGCAGCAACCGGGTGTGTGCAAGTGGTGAGGAGCCAACCGAGGACGGCCCATCGGGGTATTATTTCCGAACAGAGGACTTCGTTGGACGGGTGAATAACTCCCACGATGAACCGAATTAGATCGCATCGAAGTGATTGCGACTCGGGTGTCGACAGGTACTGGCGTTGAAACCAATCCTGGTAGCGTTTCTGATTACCAAAGCGAACAGATGACGTCAAAAAGATTATCTTTTTCTCCATGTCGGGAGTGAGGCGGAGATATAGGAAACGACGCGACGTTCGAATCTGCATAAGCTGAGACAGACCAGTAAAAGTTGGTAAAAGGGCTTTAGGGTTGTGCAGAATGTCCCTCCATAATAGCTCAAACTCGGGGACGCGGGCAACATGCTGAAGAAGTCGGACCAAGTCTCTTCCAATGGCCATACAATCACTAAATTTTTCTCTCAATAAGGAGATGCAAAAGTTTATTTCCTTTTGCCGGATGAATGCATGGGTTGGGTTAATATGATCTTCAATCAATCTGAGGTAAGTGTAGACCACAGAGGCAATGAGAAATGGAAACTTGTCAAGCCATACTCTGAAATGAATAAACACAATCAGTAAACATATTTTGAAAATGATTGGTAACAAAACCTTTTACCTCTGGTCAATCAATAACTCCATCAAAGTGTCAGCAAGCCAAATGTTTTTTGCTGCCACATCACCACCTGCAATCTGCCTCATTAGATTCCAGATCACCATGTCAGTCCCAGTGACATTCGCCCTTACTAGCTCCTTGATGAGCCAAATTAATTGACTGCGTACTGAATCCAGTAGTCTGGGAAACCTTTCAACCACTAGTTGAGTCAAATGAGTCAAAACAAGGGCTAAACCATCCCTTGAGACAAATGACAGGTCACGGTAGCTCTGTTAAAAAAAGGTGATTGGTTTTGTTTTGTGTACTTACATTTTATAGAGACTGATTAATAAACTTACCCTTGCAGCATTTTGTTGGTCAGTGAGAATCACATAAACTAGACCAACACACACATCTTCATGAGTTTTGGCATCCTTGCACACAGCACTAGTGAGAGCATCATGAGCTTCTTTCTCTGATAAATCATTTATCAGATTTTGCACAACTCCATATGTACGATCGCATTTCTAGAAAAGAGAAAAACAAAATGAGTTAGTAAAAAAATCCTGGACAAGATAACACAAGACCTTAAGGCCAAATAAAATAGTACCAATCATACAGGGAAAACAGCGCTACAAGACTATGATACTAAGCAAGGTTTTACTGGAGTTAAATTAAATAAGGCGATTGTTTTCCGCTGCATCTAAACATGATTCAAATTCAGCGGTTTCGTGACAACAGCGCCATCTAGCGGCAGATCAATAAAGCTATGCATGTTTCCGCCCAAGATGGCGGCCACCTAAGTTGGACCAACAAGAGGAGGCGACAAGACGACGTCAATTGAATTAATTTTTACCTCATCCCAATCATCTCGGCCTTCGACAGAAGTTATGTTGAAGATTCTCGATGCACTGGACCGAACCTGGTCCATCACTATGGGGTACCCGACAACGGGGCAAAAAAATAAGCGAAATCAGTCTGGAGCCCCCCTTGTGTACTCGTCCACGGCCATAGGCATTATGCGAGTTCTCTCGGCTTACAAGAGAGTAGGCGACTTTGTCGGTTGGGGGAAAAGAAAAAAGTAGAAACGAGCAGAGAGAGAAGAGGGTGGGCTATAGGGGTTGGGAAGAGCGCTCGTCGTCTCAAGCTCCGCCCCTTCAATGGCTGCTGCGCCAGTGGTGGGTCTGCGACGGCTCCGAGAACGAACCTACACGGTTGAATACTTATATTAAGGCCCACTTCGCCACTTCAATAGAGACATCTATAACAAATTATAAAGAAAATTACCATATTTTGATTGTCTTAATTACATATTACGTTTTAGATGTGTTATCTTTGATTGTGGTAGTAATTTACAAATGACTCTTTTGAGCAATTGAACGAAAGAGAACAGAATGTGTCTGTCCGTTCGTAAATTGGTGGCGCTCGTTGACACACTCTTATTAAAGCAAGCCGATGAAAAGACTTTCTTTGCTTGTTTCAAATATCTTGGTGAAAGAAGACTAAATGCTCTTTCTTCAACAGCAGAGTAAAAGGCACAAAAGTTAAGAAGTAGGCAGGTAGTACTTGCTGATAGTGGCACGGCTGCACCGTAATAAAAAAAGTGCACGAAAAGAGGAAACTCGCCGAGAGAACTTATGACACAAAGAAAACGAAAACCAGATCGCATGAATTTTTAAATGACCCTAAGGCTACCATGATGTGTATGTTGTTGTTTTTTACGCTAGATTGCATATTTGCAATTTCTGATTAAAGAATTCGTCAATTATTCCAGAGCTTAGTATTTGTTAATCCAAGTGGTTGAAAAAACCAAGCTCTTTATACGGTCGTTAGCTTAATGGATTTTTTAAGACAAAGGCAGGAAAAGACTGTCATTAGTTTCGAACTGATAAAAATAAAATAATTATATTTTTTTTCGTTGAAAATATGTGTTGACAGTAGCACAGAGGGCCGGATCTAAGCGCTATTGCTTTCACTCAGTGTGAGCATTAGATCTATTAAGGTCGCAGTTGAACCGAGTGAGTAGGTTTGTTAACTCGGACATACCTATTTACTGAAAGGTAAGTAACCACATGTATACCAATGACGTGCCACGTAGTGTATTCCTGGACCAATAGAGAGCACGGCTGAGGGTGCATTTGAGCAGATAGTTTATCATATCTTATTTTTCAATCTAAGAAAATAATATTTAAAAAATACACAAAGAAACTTACCACTAGGATTTATGAAATATTATTCAACATTAAAATGATACGCTTGGAATTTATTACCCCTTAATTGCAAATCATTGCGCCACATTTCATCAGCACTTTTAGAGCAACTTTATAAATACAGGGACTACATACTCCATGTCGTCAGTTTTCCCTTCCTCTTGTCCCGGTCGCACGTTTTTACCAATTCCTATTTAATAAACCCTTTTGAGTTAAACTGCCAATATTCATACTACTACAAGCATGGCTGAAGTTGTCGAAGATATGAAGGGACTTGCTATCGGTACGATAACGTCTAAGAGTGCATGGCGTTCATTTAAAGACTGACAGCTAGTCGTTGTTGATTCTTCAACTTCTTCATCGTACATTTTTGGCGTAGGTCCTGGAGAAACTTATACTTCCGAGAAGCACGGCAGTGACGAAAATGGTGAGGGCACACAGGAAAAACCCTATAAAACGGTCCTTGAAGCTTTACGCCGTGCTGGACAAGAACCTTTCCCAGCAATTTTTGTTGATGGCAAAACAGAAGATAAGGTATGCATGAATAATGTTACTTGATGGAAATAGATTTTGTTTACTTTCGTAAAAGTTTAAATGGTGATGTATGAACTTAATATTTAATAATCATATGTTTTGACAGAAATACGAGCCAGCATCTGCATCATCTATGAAGAAGATGATTAAGGTGTTCAAGATAGAGCAAAAGAAAACCAATGAAAAGGCAAAGAAGGAGGCTGAAGATGCAGAGAAAAGAGGAAAGAACTTGGAAGAGGCAAAGAAGATTGTAATTAAAGAAGATGCCTCTTTACCACCTGCCCAGTTGGCCAAGATTTCAAAATTGGAGCCGTTTAGAGGGCAACGCGTCAAAGTATTTGGCTGGGTCCACAGGCTACGACGCCAGGGTATTCATTGTCTTAAAATAATTTTTTATTTATTAATCTGATCGCTTATTACAATTTTCTATACAGGAAAAGCTTTGATGTTTATTACACTGCGAGACGGAACTGGACTCCTGCAATGCGTTCTTTCAGATCAGCTCTGCCAGACCTACGATGCGGTTACTCTAAGCACTGGTATATGGTTTTGTTGGTAAATGCAACACCTAGTGCATGTTAATATATACGTATGTGATGTTGTGAACAGAGTCGTCCGTGCAGCTATTCGGCACATTGAAACTCGTGCCGGAGGGTAAAAGCGCTCCGGGAGGTCATGAGTTGAATGTTGACTACTGGAAGCTTATAGGATCGGCACCCCCTGGAGGAGCTGAAGCTTTACTGAACGAAGATGCCCATCCGGATGTTCAGCTCGATCAGAGACATATGATGATTCGCGGTGAAAATGTAACCGCACTTTTTATACCATTAAAAATGCTATTAAATAATATTGCAACATTACTTTATTTTTAGACTTCTAAAGTGTTAAGGCTTCGTTCTGTAATTACGCAAGCCTTTAGAGACCACTACAGTTCCCGCGGCTACAACGAAGTAGCTCCGCCCACGTTTGTGCAAACTCAAGTTGAAGGTGGCTCCACTTTGTTCGAGCTAAACTATTTTGGGTATGAAAGAATCAACACTTTATGTGCTATTCCTGCATTGTTCATTCTCATTGTCTTGCATTTCATTAGTGAGAAGGCGTACTTGACCCAGAGTTCTCAGCTGTACTTGGAGACGGCAATTCCAGCTTTAGGAGATGTTTACTGCATCGCCCAGTCTTATCGTGCGGAGCAGAGTCGGACACGTCGTCATCTTTCAGAGTAAAAAATTGTGTTTAATCCACACAGCAAGGTCAAATATTAAAATATTTTTATCACTTTTTTAGGTATTCACATGTTGAAGCTGAATGTCCCTTTATCTCATTTGACGACCTCCTTGATCGACTTGAAGACTTGGTTGTTGACGTCAGTGAGCGCGTCATGGCATCGCCGTATGCCAACCTCGTTCTCGAGTTGAATCCCACATTCGTCGTTCCTAAGAAACCTTTCCGACGCATGAACTACTCGGAAGCTATTGTGTACTTGAAAGAAAATGGCATCACCAAGGAAGACGGCTCCTTTTACGAATTTGGAGAGGTATAACAAGTTATTTCTAGACCATAATTTAGCCATGAGAAATTATTGCGAATTTGTTATTAGGATATTCCTGAAATGCCTGAGCGCAAAATGACGGATAAAATCAACGAGCCAATTATGCTCTGTCGTTTCCCTGCTGGGATAAAAGCTTTTTACATGAAACGTTGCCCTGAAGATCGCCAACTTACTGAATCGGTATGACCTAATTTTTTTTAAAATTCGCATCTGAATTAGGGATTTGAAATGAAAATTGTTTATTTTTAGGTGGATCTGCTAATGCCAGGAGTGGGTGAAATTATCGGCGGCTCCATGCGTACCGACGACCACGATGAGCTAGTCGAAGCCTTCAAAGCGGCTGATATTGATCCTACTCCATACTACTGGTACATTGATCAGGTATGTTGACGTTTATTTATATCTTGTAACCCAAGAATGTTTACATTTAATGACTCATTTTTATTTATTTATTATAGCGGAGATTTGGAACATGCCCCCACGGTGGATACGGACTGGGCTTGGAGCGTTTTCTCTGTTGGATGCTGAACCGTTACCACATCCGCGAAGTCTGCTTGTATCCTCGTTTCTTGGAGCGCTGCAAGCCCTAAAGTAATGTTCATCACGCTCTGATAAAAGGAGTTGGGGAGAGGGGACATCAACCCAGGCATAAGCTGAATATAAACAATGAGTAAGAAACGACTCATTCTTTATAAATGATCAGGAATGGGGGGAATACATTATTTGGATTTGTTGGTGCGGGAAATACACACTCGTTCAGCAGAAGCAGCCGCACGACTCTTCAGCTTTATGTCTTAAGGGAGTGATGGCGAGACATTGTTGGATTGCTCGGGTGAGTTGTTGTCCTTAGGAGACGGTTCCGCGCGGTCTTTTGATCTCTTGGCTTTTCTTTCCATCCCTTCACAAACACTTTTTCGCTTCCCCGAACTGTAACAAGCAATTTATTGTAGTTATTCTCCTAGTTAAGACTTTTAATTAACGAAATTTAATTTACCTTGTTCTTGAACTGACGTCTCTGCCGCTTGTTAGATCGATGCCACACTCGACGGATACGTTTTGCTCCTCGGTTGCATTTCGCATTTGAACTAGCCCTTTTAACAGTCCGCTAAAAAATCCTGGTGGGGTCAAGTGCGGATAGTAAAAATAAAGCGGTGTTGCTAGGAGTAAACTTTGCACGAAGCGGACATCAGTCATCGAAGACGGTATGGCAGTAGGTGCTTCACCTCGTCTGACTAATTTTTTCGGCGAATTCTCCATCTTTTCGAAAATTGGAACTGGTTGGAAACTTTGTTGAAATGGATGATGTCTCATAGGCAACACCAACTTTCAACTGAGCTCAAATTGAGTCCGTTCTATAGAGCATATGTCCCTGATGTAGAGCGCGCGCAATCTCTTCTGATAGATCCTTCGTCACTCACTACCCGCCTTGTTCTCCCCTTTCTTTTGTGGGGCGCAATTAATTGTTCAACTAGGGAGTCGTATAGAATACAGATCTTGAGAAGGAACACGGGTTCGTAACGTAAAGATTCCTTGCTTATATCACAATGCTATATTTTCAGTATATTTTTAGTTAAATTTAATGTCTTTTTCTTAGGTAAAATTACGAGAAATACGCATAAGAAAAATTGATATGCCAAGTCTGTAAATGTGGCGAATCGAAACATTTGTGGATGATTTAACAAAAGTTGGTTGGTTCCATGCGGGCTGGCTCGAATCTCCTTTGTGTGCAATAGAGGCAGTGGGTTCTTTTCAAATCCCCTTCTCTCAACCCCTTGCGTGAAAGCGGCCGAATGAGGCAATTGAAAATTAATCCGTCATTTTCTAGCTGCAAGGATTTACTCCCCCCTTTGCTTCTTCCACCAGCAGTACAATAAAGCTCCTTTCTTGTGCGCAACGGATTCATTAGAAATTTTTCTTTGGAGTGATTACACCGACTGTGAGCATTCCCTTTAGATTACCACAAGTTAAAATCGATGATGGAAAATCACGAATAACCTGTTTAACGTTTATTTATAACTTGATTAATTTTGCACAGCGTCATATACATATTGGCAATGATGAAGCAAAAATGTTTTGCACGAAAATATTATGAGAAGTAAGGTATGGATACAAATCCGATACAAATCACGCTAGGAATTGAGCACGTCAAAAAGGTACGTATCACTGTTCAAAACCTTACTATATCGACACAATAGTTCTGCACTTACGGACGAAAAGTCAAGGAGATTAATTGTTGAACGAAAATGAAAACAAAATTTAACTGGTGACAGCATAGTCGAAATCATTTCATCATCCTAGTGGCAAATATTAAGGAATCGTCAAAGATGCTCTTGACTTGATGAGGGAACAAAGTTGGCAGTGGTTGAATCTACATTACTGCGCACGATTGAAGACTCTTTCTGTTGGGCATGGTGGCGCCAACAGAAGAAACACGGTGAAGCTAGCAAAAGTAACGGCGATGTCACGAGAAACAATACACCGAGGCCCAAAAACGCGGATACCACCTATCAGAATGAAAAGATTGGCCTTAAAAGATACGTCCTTCATAAAGTAACTTTGAAAAAACATTTTTTACAACTCCTACCTGTGTTCTATGCCAAACGACTGAAATTCTGGAATGGCCCAAACGACTCCGACACGGACCTAAATTGGAAGTAGGTATAAACTTTCTACTGCAAACAGATGGAAGAGTAATAAAGTTTACATACCTGAGTCATAGTGTCGCAACATAAAATCGTCGTCGAGAGAAGCTAAGCAGAACCAGCAGAAAACGTGTCGGCAATTTTTGCACATCATCTGAGCGCAACCATCGTCTCTTTCGATGGGAACCTATAACGAATAATGGTGTCCAAAGGTTAACAAGCTGAACACAAAACAATTTTCGAATAGTTTAACCTGGCAAAATGGGCATCGCTTAATGTGGCCATCACGTTCAAGCAATACAATCGGGTCGTCCTGCAATCACAATTAAATTGTCTGTCAAGTCAAGGACATAGCAATTAAATCTTTTGTATATAATTACCGGATCGTGCACGTTTTTGTTCGGATCTGAGAGTAATCGACTTAGGGACGGACATGGTGAGTCAATGTGCCAAGGAGTTTTGCATTGCGAGCAGAAAGAAAATTGACAGGAGGAGCACACCACCGCTTGATTGCGTTGATTGCGGGATATAGGTAACAAGCCGAAAAACTTTCTCTTCGTCTTTTTATGAGAAACTTCTTCTGTTAAAGTACATACAGTTTCACAACCGGGGCGTGGGCACCACATCAATCTGGGATCGACTGCAACCTCTGAAATTATAAAGGATATTGTTAATGAGTTGAATTCTTCAGGGAACATTTAGCCAATTTACCTGTGTTGAGTTGCAGTCTCAAGTAAAGGGGAAACACATCACTGGGTACCAATTGTCTCACCTTAGATATAAAAGGTATTGAAAATTTAGCACCCCTAACAGAGCTTGATCAATTTCCAACACCTACTTCATTGCGAGTGAGTTGACTGGACCCTCCTTGTTTATTTTTTCCTTGTTCGTTTAGAGAACAGTGGGCATCTGGGCAACTTATAGGGACATTTCCACTCCTAATACTGCAGTGAGCATACATCTCCATGCACTAAAATATGAACAGTAATAACATTAAGCTTTCCACTGCAGAACTTAAAATCAATAAAAACCTACCTGCTGACAAAATCTACAACCACAGGATTCTAAGGTAAACCACTCATTAGGGACCTGCAGACAAAGAAGACAAACCAGATCGTCTTGAAGGATATCTTCCATAGTCTCCATCTGATCCTGACTTTGTTGATTGATGACTAAGCCTGTGTGATAGAAATGGCCCATATTAAGCAAAGCTTACAGTAAGATATCAAAATTGTGTTATTACCTCCTTGTGAATGACTAGGCATGCCTTCTTCATACTCACGAGGCACAACATTGCTTACATTTGGTACTAACTGGTTTGAACTTCGAGCTGGCTTCCTTTTTTTTAACCATCCTGGCCAATGCCATTTTTCTGATTTCTCAGTTTTACTGGAATTTAAGGACTGGTGATGTCCAATGATTTTGTTGAGCCCTGGCATTTTGTTACTCATGCAGGTTACTTCTTGATGGTTCTGGGCACTCCTACAGTCTCTTATTCTATTTGGTTTTATATAAAAGCCAAGGTCAAATAGAACGCAGTAATTTTCCTCGCGTGGTTTCACAGGATTCACAAACACGAGAAAACAATCGCGTGATTGGGGGATGTTTAACGAATCAGCAAGTCGTCCTTGGGGAGATAAAATGGCTCAGAATCTGTCAATTCTAAGGAAACAGAAAAAATGGGTATGTGCACACTGCACAAAAGGTACATCACGTATTAGCAACCAAACAGCAAAATGTTTTTTTTTTTACACGAAAATAAAAAATGTTTAAAATTGCTTACTAGAAATGCTCGTCATTAGGACGCGTGTGTCAAAAAAATTTAACTTTCCCCTCTAACTACATTCGGTACTGCGACTGGTAACCACCTCTGACTAAGTAAGATTTCGTTTTCCAACTGAACTGCTAGTGGGTAGTGCTGACTTTATGCGCGGCCAGCTTTACTTCAGGGCAACTCCGCGATACGAGCATCGATTCAAGGAAAGTATCGATTAAAACGCCCACTGTTTGTCTGTTATGTATTCCCGGTTTTTGAGTCGTACTAGGCTAGCCTGCTTTAACATTTGATATTAGTTTTCTTCATACAGATGATGCGATTCCAACGATTCCCCTTTCCGGTTATGCAATCAGTGAATAATTTTTATTTTCTCAACTTGACGATCTCAGTTGAACAAAAAGGCATGATTCACGTGATCAATGCATGGTAAAGTCGCGGACTTTTGCGGTGTAAATCGTTCAAATTTCAACAACGGCCTCTTGAGGTGCAACAAAAAGTATCCAGTAACAAAGTTTATCATTCTCTTCTTTCTAATTTTTTTATTTTACGCAATCGAGGTGTGTGACACTTATTAAAAATGGGTGGATCAAAATGAATGAACGTTGAAAATGCGGAAAAAAGTAATTCGGAGCGATTCGCAAATTTCATTTGGCATTGGGGGCACTGGCATCTGGATAGTGTTTCTGGTAGGCTCGGGCAATGTCTGGATCAAGCAGATGGACACCATCGAGTTGATTTCCCAGGGTAATCCTAAATATCATGTAACAATGTCATTTACTTGCACGTGATAAAATTCTCATTTCCTTACTAGCGTCCATGAAAAGCTAACCACAAAATATTAGAAGGAAAAGAGCAAAAATACTACGTCGGGCGTCAAATAGGCAGAACGGAATTGAAGGACAGTGAGTACGTAATGCATGAAGGTCAAGTAAATGAACACACCAATTTGGCTGTACGTTGTGAGGCCTTCCAAACAACTCGATTTTGCGCGTTCCGGGCGAGAGACGTTCAATAATGCCATACATTTCGTCTGGTTTGTGGCTGGTTGCCCGCACTTCGGCCACGATGACGTCACAATCCAGTCCGCGGTTCAGCATTCTGGGATTACCCTTCATACCTACCTATAACCAAACAAAAATCCAGATACGCATGTATTGGAAAGTACGTTCGTAGAATATATACGTAACTACTAACTAGCTTAGTAGAGTGATTAAAACGCAAGGTGTAGTAGGGTGAGAAAATACGTCAATACCAAGCAGTGTTCTTTCCCATGGTTTAACCAGTGTCCTGTTCGACCTGTTCGAATAATCCTTTGTAGCTGGTTTGTCTTGACCCAAATAATTTCATCGACCCGTTCGTAGCCCCATAGCTGAAGGCACTAGAGAGAGAGAACACGCGTGAGTCACTTGGTTGATTTTGCTACATGTTGAACAACTATTTTAAAAATGTAATGATACCTCTCGGCCCAATTCCATGGCTCGACCAGTAACCCAGAGGAATATCAATCCTTCATCTTGAAGGATAGGAATGCTCAGTTGTCTCATCTCGTCATCAGAAAGGGTTCCATATGGAAGTTCCATGTGAATATCCCACGGTGGATCAGCCATGATAACCGAAAACTTACCTGAATCATAAATGTAAAAAAGAGAGTATTAAAAAAAACCATGGGACCTGTACATAAGGTTGCATATACCTAAAATGGCCATATCCAATGACCGTAAATCACACTGAATCCACTGAGCTGGGTACAGGACAGTGCTTTCACCTCGCGAGACCACTGCCTGACCGAGCAAGGAGCCGGGTTCAAAATCATCCTTTGTTTTAATGGCTTGGTCAACCTCGTAATGAACCTAACATTTTCCAGAAAATGAATTTAAATGAGAAGGTCTAGGGGGAATGCACATTGCGCAACAAGCTCACGTATTTGCACGTTTCCATATGAAAACAGGTATTCAAGAAAGAACAATCTCCAAGTGACTCGTCTGTGTGTGACTGTATAATTTTACGAAAATGAAGCCGATGGCAATTCCATTTGCTTTCGAGACCGTCATCTGATTCAGACATCCAAACTTTACGGCATTCATCTTTAGTTCCGTGGGCGCAAAACTCTTTAACCTGAGCCCCTAAAGAAAATTACTAATAATCAAAGTAACAAAAAAAAATTTGTCGCGTAAGGGTCAACTAACCTCCTTGTGAACGGAATCTTTCTGCTAAGGATTTTTCTTTGACAGTTGGTTTCGACAAAAGATCCAGAATTTCTTCGCCCATTTTCTTGTTTTCTTTTTCTCGTGTCGACGGAAGCGATAACAAGTTCTAAGGAAACAACAAGTTATATAAGTATTAAAACAGTGAACATATGTATTTTACCATGACATCATCATTTTTGGAATCTTTTTTTTCTCTTTTGGACTTAGATAGATCTTCTTTCACTGTTACAGTTTGTGCTGGTAAAGCCGACTCTTCAGCTTCCACTTCATTTTCTGTTTTGATGCAATGATTAGATTCCAAAGAGTGGAAAGTAGTATAAATTTACAGAATATTACGCTTTCGTTTCAAGGATATGGAATTTCCTAACTGATCTTCAGTAACCATAGCAACAAGACGAGCATGCTCAGCATGTGTGATGGTAAGTACTGGCTGATTTTCCTGTATGCCATCTACAAGTCTTTGAAATGGAATAATACTTAATATGGATTCTCAATCAAATGTGTACACACAACACAAACCTAATAAGTTCTTGAGCAGCAAATTTTTGGAGAAGATTACTGACAATTGTGTGTGAAACTAGATATCCAATTTGAGTGGAAACATTATGGCAAATGATTCTGGAATCTGAAGGTAAGGAAAGTGTGGCATCGGTTAATATCCTGAGAACACAATTTTCAATATCTTTATTGGCTTCTTTGCTGGAACTTGACAGATTTATCTCACATGCTTCATCTAGAAAGAAAAGAAATGTTGAAAAATCAGAATCATTGTTCTAGAACCTCATTTACCTGAAAATTTTTGATTGCTATCTGTTTTAACAGTTGAAGTTGAATCGCCTCCTCCAAGGAGATCTTCTCTTTCTTTTCTTCTCTTTTGTAACCGTTCTCTAAGTTCATTTCTTTTTGATTTGACAGCTTGAATCTCCTCCCAAGCGTCAGACATTTTGGAACAAATCAAAATAAATGTGAGGGATTATAAGAACAACAAAACTTCACAAACAAACCGGCATATGATAGAAAATGTCAGACAAGCAGCCAGATTGTTTTCATTCTGCTTTCAGTGTATATTATTTTAGACGGCCGCTAGATGGCCTTTTTCTGGAAATTGGCAAGGGCAGCAATAAGTACAAAAACGGATTAAAGATCCATGTAATTAAAAAAAATTAACATTACCATTCACTAGGTAACGTAAACCGATCCAATTTGCATATCATATTTTTTTTAATAAAAAAAAAGATGGCACTAGTGTTGGTTCGGGAAATGTCGTTCACGTTGGTTAGAAGTCGTCTGCTAGGACGTCCTTCCTCTTGTCGTGTTGGAACTTTCAAGTCACTAGTCACATCCAGTACGTCAGCCGGTCTTCTCCTTTAATTTCAGTCCCGATCAAAAGTAAGTTTCAATAAAATGTCTGGAAACCAAGAACGTACCTACTTGATGATCAAGCCCGATGGTGTCCAGCGAGGACTCGTCGGTGAAATCATCAAAAGATTCGAACAGAAAGGCTTCAAATTGGTCGCACTCAAATTTGTCCAGGTATGTGTGAATCACTTCTTAATTATAAGGAATTGGATCTGCCATTAATTCTGATTGTTCTTTAACTTGTTTGTGTCACTAGCCTACTGAGGAGATGTTGCAGAAACACTATGCTGACCTGTCTGGCCGCCCATTCTTTGCTGGTTTGGTGAAGTACATGGCATCTGGACCAGTTGTTGCAATGGTAAAGAAATAATTTCTTTAGCTGCAATTAACTGTTAGTTTAATACATGCAATGTACTTTCAGGTCTGGGAGGGTTTGAACATTGTCAAGACTGGCCGTCAAATGTTGGGTGAGACCAACCCTGCTGACTCCAAGCCTGGTACCATCAGAGGAGATTTCTGTATTCAAGTTGGCAGGTAAGACTAGTTTTGAATGATAACTTTACACCACATGTTAAATTTTTTTAAAATTAGGAACATCATGCATGGATCTGACTCTGTTGAGAGTGCCAACAAGGAAATTGCCTTGTGGTTCAGGGATGAAGAACTTGTTTCATGGCAGCCAGCTGATAAAGTTTGGGTTTATGAAGACTAGATCAATTGAAATATTTAAGGGGGGCTGAACATATCAGTGTTTAATATTTTAACTGAGATATAAAAATATCAAACTGAAAATATTGTCCTATTAAATTTCCATATTATTTTAGACGGTCGCTAGATGGCCTTTTCTGGAAATTGGCAAGGGCAGCAAAGTACAAAAACGGATCAAGGATCCATGTTATTAAAAAAAATTAACATTACCATTCACTAGGTAACGTAAACCGATCCAATTTGCATATCATATTTTTATAAATAAAAAGGTGGCACTAGTGTCGGTTCGGGAACTTTCGTTTCGTTCACGTTGGTTAGAAGTCGTCTGCTAGGACGTCCTTCCTCTTGTCGTGTTGGAACTTTCAAGTCACTAGTCACATCCAGTACGTCAGCCGGTCTTCTCCTTTAATTTCAGTCCCGATCAAAAGTAAGTTTCAATAAAATGTCTGGAAACCAAGAACGTACCTACTTGATGATCAAGCCCGATGGTGTCCAGCGAGGACTCGTCGGTGAAATCATCAAAAGATTCGAACAGAAAGGCTTCAAATTGGTCGCACTCAAATTTGTCCAGGTATGTGTGAATCACTTCTTAATTATAAGGAATTGGATCTGCCATTAATTCTGATTGTTCTTTAACTTGTTTGTGTCACTAGCCTACTGAGGAGATGTTGCAGAAACACTATGCTGACCTGTCTGGCCGCCCATTCTTTGCTGGTTTGGTGAAGTACATGGCATCTGGACCAGTTGTTGCAATGGTAAAGAAATAATTTTTTTAGCTGCAATTAACTGTTAGTTTAATACATGCAATGTACTTTCAGGTCTGGGAGGGTTTGAACATTGTCAAGACTGGCCGTCAAATGTTGGGTGAGACCAACCCTGCTGACTCCAAGCCTGGTACCATCAGAGGAGATTTCTGTATTCAAGTTGGCAGGTAAGACTAGTTTTGAATGATAACTTTACACCACATATTAAATTTTTCTTTTAATTAGGAACATCATGCATGGATCTGACTCTGTTGAGAGTGCCAACAAGGAAATTGCCTTGTGGTTCAAGGATGAAGAACTTGTTTCATGGCAGCCAGCTGATAAAGTTTGGGTTTATGAAGACTAGATCAATTGAAATATTTAATGGGGGCTGAACATATCAGTGTTTATTATTTTAACTGAGATATGAAAATATTACACTGGAAATATTGTCCTATTGAATTTCCATCAAGATTGTTATTAAGTTGAATTTATTGCTAAAGTTACATTATTAGATATGGGTTCTAGTCCTTCTGGTGTAATGTGATTATCTACGAACACCCATTTATCTTATTTATGTATCGAATTTTAAGACGTCAATTAGATTAGATGGGGAAAGTGAGAAAACATTCAAGTAGGCCGATCGTTGATGTACAGAAATGATTCGATTCCTGTGATCCGTGCAAACATATTAACAACCACAAGATGGCTGAACTACCCAACTTTTCCCTGTAAATGATTATCTTCGTGCAAAGGGTATTACCTCCTAGGTACTTTTGCTCAGATTCGTACAAGCCGATAGACGCACGAAGGGCATAATCTAATTAATTTTCTTGTAATCGATGGTCACAAGAGAAACGAAGGTAGTGCGTCGAGATCAATGCCCTCCCGCTTGTTTACGATAGACCCTTCCGAATAGCGTCGATGACACGGATATTATGGTATGACTTGACTTCTAATCGACTTCTCTCACTTCAAGACTACTTTTTCTTTTGAACACGCGTCACAAGAATTTTTTAAAGCTGATTTGACGCTGTTTTTCCTTGTAAATTTGACCTCATTTTCAAAATTGGTGTAGTTAGTTACGCGTTCACAGATGGCGTCGAACGGGACATTTCTTTTTCGCCACCACCATGACAGTAGTTATTCTAAAAAGAAAATCTACTAGATGAACTTTAGTAGATTAATGAATATGCCTTATACGGGTGGCGGAGTAGTCGAAAGTCGAGCAATAGAAAACGCCCGTTCACGAAAAGAAAGGGCGATTGTGCGGTCCGCGTCATTCTCCCCTCTCCATAACTGGTTTTCCCGACTCAACGGTCAAATATTTTTCTAAGCCAAACTAGTTATTATTATTCCGTAGGCCGGTTGTGGTAAAGACTGTTTGACTGTTTAGAAGTAAACACAAATGGAAAATGGAAAACAGAAAATCTAAATTAATAATAAAAAAGTAAAGCAACAAAGTTGACTATTAATTGAGCTACTTTAAATCATAGCGTTCACAAGTCACGCGAGAATGGAAATAGGGAATCGTGTAGTAATCATAATCTATCACCGATAGCAATTCAGAAAAAAATAAAAAGTGCCGAGAGGAAGTGGGTAGAAGGAGGGTTGATGAAAACGAGGACAAAGGAAAATAACCGGGGAGAGTAACCCGCCATTTTGGAATGAGGGAGGGGACACATCGGAATAGAGAGGAGGTTTAAATAAAACAAAGATCGGCCACTATCGAGTTCTGTTAAATTATTCATTCCCAGCGCCACAAGTGTCGGTTCTGCGAACCAACCCGTAGAAAAGAGTAAGCAGAGCGGTTGGTGGCTAACGGATATTTGCAGTTGCGCTGGTCGGCCGCTAGACATGAGCGTTGGCTTGAGAACGGTCATCTCTATTTTAATCCTCCCATCCCCGTTGATCTCGCACAGAAAAGCTTTCTTCTACTCCTGTGTCTGGTAGAGAACTGTTGAAGAGTAAAAGAAGAAAACGAAGAAGAGAAAGAGAAAGAAGAGAGAGAAGGGGAAGAAGAACAGCGTCAAAAGTCAGAGAATCAGTGTGTGTGTGTGTGTGTGTGTATATGTGTGCGTGTAAGGTCTTGTTACCCTTACGAAATATCCCGGCCGACAGATTCTCACACAAGTCGGATATTTTTCAGTAAAAATAATAAAAATAATAAAAAAAAAACCTTCCGTTCTCTTTGACTGGACACGATAAGCGTCGCTTTGCCATTTTGGATTTTTTTGTGTGTTGTTGATCCGTTTTTCCAGCTGCTTTACCTCTCGGTTCGGCGTCGTCCGTTCTGTGTGTGTGTGTGTGGCCCCAATTTCTGGATAATCCTCCATTTTTTAATTACGGATAACTCGATTGACATAACGAACGAGGTGAACTATTTTCGGGTTCTTTATCATAACTTTTTTCACCTTTTGGCAGGTGTGTCTGATGTCAAGTGTTGGTTGGGGAGAGGGTAGAATGGAGTGAAAGAAAGAGATGAAGAGGAAGAAGAAGAATGAGAATGAGGGGATGGGGATGTTGTGATTTGTACAAAAGATAAAAGTTGATAATTGTGTGTTGTGTCAGTTTCTCCTTTCTTATATGTAAACTCTTGTGTTTTCCTCTTTGCAGATGGCTTTGGGTATAGGGGACCAGTTTTGTTTGAGATGGAACAATTACCACTGCAATATGACGTCAGTGATAAACCAGCTACTGGCTGAAGAGGCCTTTGTCGATGTCACTTTGGCCTGTGATGGTGCCAGAATCAAAGCTCACAGAGTATATAACCCTCATACATTTCCAATTTATCGCTCAAGGTTTACTTATTCGTTGGCTTGTTGCTCAGGTTGTTCTGTCAGCCTGTTCCCCCTATTTTCAGCGTGTGCTGTTGGACAATCCTTGCAAACACCCTGTGCTGATTCTTCCTGTGGGTGTGGGCCATGCCGATTTGAGAGCCATTGTTGAATTCATCTACAGAGGTGAAACCTACGTAACCAGGGACCAGCTCTCTTCGATAGTTCGAGTGGCAGAACTATTGAAAATCAAAGGTATGCAACGTGAAATCATTTCATGGCTATTTTCTTAATTAAAACTAAAATGTCATTTATTATTTAGGGTTATGTGAAGTGTCACAGCAACAGAATGAAACTCAAACAGTGGGTTCTGTGATGTCACACACACTGCCACTCCCACCTGTGGCAGATCACCAGTCTGGCCCAGGCCCGGGAAACAATGGCAACTATACTAATGTGGTCAACGATTCCTCAATGACTACTGTGGCAGCTTCCCTAGGAGTACCCAACAACACAGTTGTCTCAATGGCAACAATGACCCAGCCCATCAATCAGTTAATTTCGCCGGGACAGAACAGTGGTCAGGGCCAGAGGCCTTCGTACTCGCCGTCCTACAGGGGTAGGCCTAGAGGAAGGAGACCTTCCGGTTCTTCTGGTTCCGGTCGTGGAGGATGGACTGGAAATAGTGGAGAAAAAAGGAATGCAGCAGCTGCCGGGCTTAACTCGGGTGGTGGCGTACGACGTCCAACTCGAGGAACCTATCGAGGCTCCTGGCCCAGTCGATCGCCTTCCAAAACGTCACCCACAGGTTCCAATCAGAGTACTGTACAGGGCAGCAGTAGCCAAGGTAACGATCGCATTTGCCTAGCGTAATTTCAGTAGTTAAAATCAAATCATATTTGTGTCATTGTGTTTTTCTAATTGGGTCAGATTCGGTCGATTTAGTCCAAGACAACGACTCGATGATGGTGCAAACGCCACAATCACTACAGGGTAATCCGGGCGGAGGAGGAGGGGGAGGTGGGGGCGATGTGGGCGGCTATCACGCCAATCCTTCAGCATCGAATACCCCCGTACATTCTGCACCCTCATCACTTGATTCACAACCGCAAACGACAAATCTCTACGACACGAGAGGTTACAACAGTCCAGTGGCACTTGACCATTTGCCCAGTCCATGGCAGCATCACCTGAGTCAACATGCATCTCACGCTCACAACTTCAGTCCGGGGAACGCCGGCGGCAATTCATCGGGTCAACAACAGCAGCAACAACAACAACAACAGGACCGTTCGTTTAAAACGGAGCCTGGTGGAGGCCACGGCGGAGGGGAATTTCCTCACGCATCCGCCGTTCGGAGTGAAGCGTCGGTCAATGACTCTGATAGGGTAAATTCATTAGCTAATTCGATCTAAACTTTCGGTAATCTAATCGAGTTTCCCGTCCTGTTTAGAACGGCCATGACGATGGAGGAGGGTTGACGGTGACGCCGGAAATTTTGGGCTTAATTCCGTCGCACATTACCATGCACGGCCATCACCCACATTCGCATCAGCAGCAACACCAGGGACACCATTCAGGTGGCAGCGGTCAGAACACGACCGACGGGCCCATCGGCAATAACAATGGAGACGCTGCGAGTGTTGCTGGCGGTGGTAGCGACGGCGGAGCGTCGATGAATGCGGTCAACGATGCTCCGACTAAGAAAATGTACACACCGGAAGCCATGGAAGCAGCCCTGGACGCTTTACGTAACGGCAGTATGAGTTTGACGCGGGCGGCCGCCGCCTTTGGGATTCCATCCACAACACTATGGCAACGAGCCCACCGGCTCGGCATTGACACACCCATGAAGAAAGATCCTTCCAGCAGACATTGGTCCGAAGATGATCTCCGGCTAGCGCTGGATGCACTCAGAGCTGGCAGAATATCAGCCAATAGAGCTTCCAAGGAGTACGGAATTCCTAGCTCTACCCTGTACAAAATAGCCCGAAAGGTAATTGAATTCTAATTGCATTTTACTTATCCAATATGATATTTTCATTTGCAATCGTCGATCAATAGGAGGGAATTAAATTAGCAGCTCCATTTAATGCCTCGCCGACGACTTGGAGTCCTGATGACTTGGGTGTGTTCCAGCTGTTTCATCAAAAATTTAGATTCTTACTTTATTCATGGGCTTTTTATTGATTAAAAAGGTCGAGCACTTGAAGCAATTCGAGGTGGCATGTCCGTCCAAAGAGCAGCTACACAATTTGGCATTCCGTCCGGGACGCTTTACGGCCGGTGTAAGCGGGAAGGCATCGAACTAGTTCATAAGGTAAAGAGCTTTTTTTGTCGTTTATTAGCTTTATCGATTTATTTTTCGTGGGAATTCATTTCTTTTTTATTCGATTGCAGCAAAGTTATAGCGGGGATCGACCGTGGTCCGACACGAACATGACGGACGCTATGGAAGCGGTGCGGCAGGGGGAAATGTCCATTAATCAGGCAGCCATCCACTTTAATGTCCCTTATTCGTCACTGTACAATCGCATCAAGAGGATAAAAGCGGCAGAAGAGGCCGGCGAAAGTTACGAAGCAGCTCTGGCCGAAAGTGGGCCGCCTCCTGACGATGGTGATGTGTAAGTGGCTCCTGAAATTGATTTTTTCCCTCCTTCATTATGATACATGTCCCTTGTTAATTCAACAGGTACGACGACGATTTGGACGAGGACGATCCTATGATGATTGCGGCCGGCAGTGGCGGAGGAGCCAGTGGTGGAGTGACTCCTTCGCCGACATCACAGGGTCACGCTCCTCAGCACCAGCAGCAACAGGGAATGGGTGGCGAGCCGTCGCCTTCTCCGTCGTCCTACAACCCGGGCGGTCATGTTTCTCATACACCTTACCTGACGAGCCACGTACCTGGTCACGTGACGATGACTTTGCCCGTCATGTCGACCGGGCCCGTCCCGCTCACAATGGACTATCAAGCCTACGCCCACAGCCAGTCTCACGCCACTAACTCGTCGAGCCAATCGTCCGGTGCTGTCACCTATCCGCAGTAAATTGAAATTCGAGTCTCCCGATCAGGGCGGGGTCACCAACAATTTCTTTATTTTTTATTTTTTACGTTTCTCTACCCCCCACCTACACACACTATATTTTTTTAATACCAGGTGAATGGTTCCAAACAAATGTTGTGCATGTGTTGCATCTACGTATATCATTTCCGCTCCTTTTTCCCTTTTTTTAAAAAAACAACCACACACACGACACATTCGCTTCCGAAATTTAAGAAAAATTTATTATTTTTGGAGGGTTACACTGGAACTTGTGTCGATCGAGTTTATATATAATATAATATATAAATAATCAAGATGTGAGCATGGGTTCAATCACGTCTTGGTCGATTTTTCGCCTCTAATCGATTGATTTAAAAAAGAAAAAACGAAAACAAAATTATTTATTTTTCCACCATTTTGGACGAGAAAAAAAGCAATTATTTGTTTTCCGTTTTATTTTATCGGAATTTATTCACCTTTTTTTTACCGCCATGCGGAAAAATGGATTTACTTTAGTTTTCTTTTCAATTGGATCTGAAGAAAAAAAAAGAAAAATATTTGAAGAGTCGAGAAAAAACTTGTTTTGAGTGTGTGTGTGTGTGTGTGAGTTTGTACATGTGTGTGCGTGTTTGATGAATCTCCTATAAAAGAAAATAAGAAAGCAATCATTTCTACTCCCGGACCCAGTTCCCACCCCAATCCCCTCCACATTTTAATTTCAATATTCAAAACACACACACACCTTATCCTCCTTTCTCTTTCCCGTGAACAAAATAAAAATAAAAAACACAAAAAAAATTATGTTTCCGTACAAGAAAAGGATGAAATTTAATAACGCGCGCGATTGATTGATTATAGTGAAAATACACACAACTATTTTTCTGTTGAAAATGTAGATGGCGTCCAAAGAAAGTCTTTTTATCAAACGGTCAAGGCGAAATAACAAATTTAAATTTAATTCTAATTGGTCCTGGAGGCTTAATCGTGGCGGATTTCGTTATTGAAGTAATTATCTGTGGGTTTCATGCAAATTTTTACTTTCATCTTGTCTAAGTAGGTGAGACAAACAATTTGATACTAAAATAATTCTGATCCGTTCAGCGGATGTCAAACGCGGACGAGAAAACCGCTTTGATCGTTTTTGCAATTTAGATTAAGGGGGAAGGGTTTGATTTTGAATAGTTAAAATTGAGAAAAGTGTCGTCTGCATTTATTTACAAAGTTTAAGATAAGGTTCAAAACGGATGATTCAATATTCAGCTAAAGGTAAAATTTAATTTGAAATGATTAAATGTATTGCTAGTTGTCACAAGCTTTATGTAAGTCAATCTGGAAAGTATTTGTGCTGAAATGTGAAAACATTTTGGTAAACCAAATCGAAGTTGTGGAACAACATAATGAAAGTTGTTTGTCAGTAAATCATTTCAAGTTTATTAGGAAAACAATCATGTAGATATTAGAAAACATGGTAAACATCATATTTCATTCATATTTTCACAAGTTTTCTTGGAACTGTACATCATGCTGCAGTATTAATCATTGTTATTTCACGTAAAGTGAAGTCAACAAGTTTCACTTTGCAAATGCAATTTTAAACATTTTGCATTTCTTGGATGAAGAATGATTTGTCGACAAACAACTTGTGTTTCACAAATTAGATTATCAAATCATTATCAAATCCAAAAAATGTTTAAACTTTAATTTCTATCAAAGCAAAAGTGCAACTAGAAAATGTTTTATGAGGGACCTACCGCGGCACCTCCTTGTATTAATTTTTCTTCCCCTTGGAATTCTTTAAGTCTCAAATGACCGGACAAGCTTTCGTCTAAATAACTCAAGGCGTGTAGTACAACCTTGATTTCGACTGACGGTTGAGTGATTCCTCGTAGGCAGTTTTAATTACAAATGCAGATCGACTTTCATGATCATCCGACCGTCATCTGTCATTTCCGTTGCGTAGTCCGTACAGAGAGAGAGAGAGAGTGTGTTATTAGATGGTGCATATGGTCGGAGGAAAAGCTTTTTCAGGGGGGGTTTATATATATGTGTGTGTAAAAGGGGGGAGGGTGATGGGGTGTATAATATTATATCACCCCTCGACAACCACGAAACCCCGCCCACCAGTTAATAAAGTGTGTGTGTGTGTAATCAAACAGCAGCAGTTTCTAACCGTTTCCGTTTAATATATCGGGCGTCTTCTCATATGGTTTCCAGATTCCTCCGACCAGCCTGGTTTGATCCGTCTGCACACACACGCAGCTTTTTTGTCATCATGTGTCAAAAAATTGATAAAAGAAAGAAGAACAAAAGAGAAGAAATGTATACACATATATAAAGATAAGGCACTTGACAAGCTTCGGATCAATAAGAAAACTTTTCCACTATATACGTGGTGTGCGGAGGCTATAGAAATAACAATAAATAAATATCTACTGTATATACACACACACACCCTCCGCCCCCCCCCCTCCAAGTCTGTTCACGTAAACACGTCTGGAATATAAAGAAAAAAAAAAAAGTTTCGAATGAATTGCGCATGCGTTTATATCTCCCCCTCTCTCTCGTTTTCTTCTGTCATTGCCGAGACAACAGCCCATTCTCATTTGAATATCCCAATTCTTTATTCCAACGCGCCAAGCCGGAGCAGAGAGCTTGTTGGCTTGGCCGATCTTCTTTAATGCGAATGGTGCTGGGCCCTGCCCGTGTGTCAGCTGATGAATCACCTGTCGACTGTAAGAGTCTCAAACATATACACACTAGACGTATATAGCCTATGGCCATACGTCTCTCACATGTATAGTGGCTAGCCTCGCACAGTTTTTAATCAACTTGATTACACCAGCTGGATGTGCCATACAGTTTTTGGGGGAAGAAGAAGTTTCTTTTGTTGTACGCTGCGTTCATAAATCAAACGTCACGCTCGCATGAATTTAAATCCTCTTGGCAGCCTGTGGGACGAGACCCAATGACGCGCTATTTATATAATACACCAACGACGAGAGATGTGACAAAAGACGGGCTAAATGTACTACTATAAGACAACATTCGTCTTCTCTTTATGATTGTTATAAGAAGAAGAAGATGAATCGCAATCACGCCGCCTAACAAAAAAAGTCTTTGTGCAATGACTGCAATCATTCACGTTGGGGTGTTATCGTCCAACTGGGGGACTGACGCGCTGTCTACCACCGCAGCGAAACTTTTTCTTTGTCCCAGCAGATCAAAAGAGATGAGGGGAAAATGTTTTTTCGACGTCTATAACTTTTAGACAAAGTATAGAGCCGATACTGGCTGTCAGCAGAAGAAGTTGCTGGTTCTCCGCCATTTTGAACTACGTGATTTCAAGTTAAAGAAGAAGAAAAAAGCCACAAAAGGAGAGACGGGAGTTTTTGTTTATTATCGCACTCGATACGAAGGTTTTGACAAAAACAGGTAGCGCTTCTTTCACTCACGTAAATAATAAACAAACGGCAGCAGGGGGGGGAGAGAGAAATTCATTTTCACTATTTCAAACCGAGCCCCCAATGCTGATGATGGAAATGTTGTACACACACACACATACAGACACAACAGACACACACACACACGTACAGACATGAAATTATTATTATTATTACAACGACGCAGATTCGTATACTTATTTTTTTGTCGATTTGTTTTTGCATAATTAATTCATAAGCGCTATGTAAATATAGAAAATATAAATATCAACAAATGGCGCACACACTTGGACACGGTGAAAATAAAAAATGTTGTTGTTGTTGTTGTCTACCTGGTCCAAAAATGTTTTCCAAAAAATTTAAAAGAAGAGAGGGGGAATGCGTGACTAGAACTGAGGAGGCAAGAAGAAGAAAATAAAAAAAGATTACAAGGAGCCACAAGATAATATTTATAGACAATCAAGTTAAAAAATATTTATATTATGTTATAGTTTAAGTTTACTATGTATATATATATATGTATATAAGGTCGTTGAGTTCAGCGTTATATTGTCCATCTGTGTGTGTGTGTGTGTTGAGAGAGTTTTGAAGGGGTTGTCCAAAAGTGTTGACATAGCCTGCGCATCCTCACACACACACACAAACAAAACGCATCTCCGATTTCTTTTCTCTCTCTCTCTAGCTGGCCACCACAAAATATTAACCAGAATTGTATGTGTGTGTGCAGTCGACGAAGAGAGTTGACTCCCCTGTTGATGACCGGATCATCTTCACCTTTTTTCCACCGAAAAAAATGTTTTTTTTTTTGTTATAAAAGAGGAGAAGCTTTTGAGTTAATCCGTCATTAATGATTGGACTTGAACTTGAAAAAAGATTAAGGACACAACTTCTTCGATTCTCTTTTTTCTGCTTAAAAAGAAGAAGAGTTGTGGTGGTGGTGTGGGCTTTATAAGCTTTAGCTTTACGTTTCTCGACGTCCCTTGGCTGACACACAGGGATGGATTGTGAGAGGATGGGGAGGAGGACCGGAGGGGAATCCGCACGATCAATACGCGACCCCTACTATACTTCTCTCTCTCTCTCTTGTTGGTTCAATGGTAGAGGGAGAGAAGGGAAAAAGAGGATGAAAAGAGAGAATAGAGGGGAGAAAAACTTGGTCCCCTAGCAACGTTAAACTTGATGAGATAATGTTTGAATTCAAGTTATTCAGATTGGAATGGGGAGGGGGGGTTCCTTGCGTGCACAGGGCGGAGGCTGTGGCGGATGAAAAAAAATCAAATTTTCATTTTTTCAAACGTGACTCAACGGTGGCGCTTTGTACGTGCTGCCTAGATGACTCTGAACGCTCTGCATCAATGGCTGTTTGATCAGACTGGACGATTTGTTACTCATCGGGTAGGGGTGGTGATGATGCTGGCCGGGCAAGGGCGGAACGGTGGGAGCCCCCATCAGTTGGCACTGCTGCTGTTGCTGCTGCTGAAATTGTTGTTGTTGTTGCTGTAGGGACTGCTGTTGTTGATGATGATGATGGTGCAGCTGTTGCGGCTGTTGTTGTGGATGCTGGACCGACGACTTGGGTCGAGAGTGACACAGACGCCGGTAGAATTTGCGCCAAGAGTCCAGCGTCTTGTGCGACCAGATCCAAAATCCGGACGTGATGCCCACGACCAAAGTCATGAAATACCTGGAACAAAAAAGGAAAAGAAAACAAATATGACGTTTGGCCCAGTCACAGAAACGAACAATTTCACTTACTTGAGCATAAAGATGGAAAAGTCAGGACGTGATTGATAGGATGGCAATGGCGTCGCGTCCGGAGAAGATGGACATCCGGAACAGGTGAGTGTCCGACCCCATTCGACATGAAAGGCCACTTCGTAGGCGTAACAGCCCAGCAAAATGGCGGCTGGAACCGAGTAGAGAACGCTAAAGATTCCGATGCGGATCATCAATTTTTCCAGCTTTTCGGCTTTGGGTCGGCCCTGCTCTTTGAGTACGCGCCTGATGCGAGCCAAACCAGCCAATCCGGCCAGCAGGAATCCACCGCCTAGGAGCAAGTGGAGGCCTAGAGGGAAGAGGACCAACCAGCGGAGTAACGCCGTCTGCTGGACGCCAACGTGGCAAACGCCGGCCAAAGAATCTCCATCGACAGCGGCCATCAGGAGTGCAGCGGCCGTCTGGACAGCCGGAATAGTCCAGGCCACTAGGTGGAAGTAGGGAGAGCATCTAGCGATGGCCTCACTTCCCCATTTGCGTCCAGCAGCCAAGAACCAGGTCAGAGACAGGATCACCCACCTGGACAAACCGAAAACGTCAATTTGATGGAAAACTTTTTAAATAAAAAACCAGTTCCGTCACACGTACCACAATCCGGCGGCCTGTCCGAAAAAGTAGACGAGTAAGAAGGTGACGACGCAGGCCGGACTGGAAGTGGAGCTGCTGACGCCTATAAAACTGGCTCCGGTTCCAGTGGTGATGAGCGACGGAGCGGCGCCGTAACGGATGGCGTTGCCTTCGCAGGCAACCACGTCCCGGCCACCGACGACGATCCTCACCAGATAGCCGAGACTCAGACCGACGTAACAAGCCGACAGAAAGATCAATGGTCTCTCTGGATACCTACACACACACAATGGAAAAGGAAAATTAATAAATTATTCATTCCAGTTCATTATTATTAATAGCCAAGGGCGGCGACAGACACGCCAACAACCAAACAAAAAAACAGATCCGATTCCGCCGACATGGGCGGATTCTCTCCGTGCTGCCACCCGATCACATTTTTTTAAAAATTCATTGTGTAACAAACGCCGGCCTCTCGCGCTCATTTTCACAGTTCTACTGTTTCACACAGGCCACCTTCTTTGTCTTCCGTTTACTGATTTGAATAACAAAACAGAAAGGGATTTTTTCGATCCGGTTTCCATTGGCGACCGAATTATAACGAGACAGCAGTCTGCGGGTGGGTTACATAACGATCCTGATGACGACGTACCTGAATCGAGGGCGATCGATGAGAAATGTGGCGAAGGTGAGGGCGGATGAGAGAGCGGCGATGGCGGCCCAGAGTGCAATCCACAAGGATGCGAACCATTGCTCATCTTCGGAGAAGAATGGACTGGAACAAGGTAGCAGACAGTTGGGGATGCCTCCGACGCTCAAACTGGAACTGCGGTTGTAGCGGCCGTCGTTGGGTCCCAGCCGGATGAGAGGCGGACGGCATTGGCACTCGCAGGAAGTGGATGAACTGCCGGAATTCATCAGCAATTCATCCGGCGAGCAAAGACGTTTGTTGGGTCCCTTGCAGTTGGTTTTGGGATGCGGAATCAATCCTGGCCGCTGTTTGGGCCTGTCCAACGGCTCCACCGATTCCGGCGGAAGCGGTAAAAGCTGCGACGGAGGAGGGGCGACTGTCGGCGGAGGTAAACTTCCGTTGCGGGCGTCCATGCAGAGATTCTGCGGGTCGCCAAAGTTTGGGAATTTGTCGCATTGCATCCGGTCTGGCCAGGCGAATCCGTATTTGCGCATTAAGGGAGCACATCCGGATTCAGCCCGCAGACAAACGGATTTGCATGCCGGGATCGATGTCGGGTAGTCCTGGATGCAAATGGGAGCGTAGATGGAGCACAGGAAGAACCGCATGTCGGGCGAGCACTGGATCTCCACCAAAGGCCAGAATTGATGCACTTCCAGTCCTGCCTCTTCTTGGGTTTCTGTTGAACGAACGAAAACGATAAAAATATAAAAGAAAAAGAAAAAGAAGAAGCATGTCGTCATCAGATTACATCCACGGCTTTCCAAGGAATTCTCTCTTGTCCCCCCCCCCCCCCCCACCCAAAAGGATCAAAGAGATTTCCTTCCAGTCCAAAGATAAAAGACTCTGTCTCGGAAGGGGCCCCAAAAAAAGATTTATAATGAACTTGTCTCGGAACAGAGAGAGAGAGAGACGTGGTCGTGATTTATTCATTCACGATAGGAGAAGAGAAAAAGTGAACATGTATGTATATATTTACCGTGATGCAGGGAGTTGGGCATGGACGTCCAGTTGTAGCCGATCCCTCGGCACATGGGGATGGTAATCTCTTCGCAACGGGCGTCTTTCTTGACGGCCAACACTGGACTGCTGCTGCCACTATTCCCGCTGTTACTTCCACCGCTGATGGCACTGCCCAGTTGGCCGGTCGCAGCACCCGGTCCCGATGTTAATCCATCAACCGACCAAACGGTCCAACAGCACAGCGTCAACATCGCACCCAACCACAACAGGCCGATGGCCATGGCTTCGAGTCTTTTGGCCGGGATTATCTCCCGAAAGATGAACGATCCGAAACAAACAAACCAACAAAATCGAACGATAATCGAAAGTGTTCGATTTTTTTCCAGCTCACACGGGATTCACTTGGCTCTGCATTGACGTGAATCGTCGACTTCCTTTTTTTGATTATTCTAATTCAATTGGCATTTGATACGTTTTTTATTTTCACTCACGCACACTGGACACACACTAACACACACACACACGAAAAACACTTTTGATGTGTGGAAATTGTTTTGTTAAAATACAAGTGAATGTGTTCAACTAAGGTCTCTGCTGGACCAAGACGTTTCAACGACTGTCGACGATTTGTTATCCTCACACGGCGTGTGTGTGTGTGTGAGGGGAGTGAAAAGGGGCGGAGCTGTCGAGACGCTAGTGACATCTGGCGGCGAGATTTTTTAGCGCTGGCGCAGTCGACACACGAGGCGTTCGTGTGTGTGTGTCACACTTTGTGTGTGTTCATTTTTCTTTATTTTTTATTCTCCCTCCCCTTCTGGAAATTTTTTTTCCAAGTGTTCACAGATGTGGAAGAGATGAAAATGATATTCCCGTATAATTTAATATGAAAATGGTGTGACAGAGATGGGGGGGGGGGAGACTCCAGCAGCAGCAATTTGTCTGCAGCAGACGACGTTCTCTCCAATTACCAGACTCATCATCAAGGTATGAAATAAGAAAAAGAAAACAAAAGGTAAAAAGAAACAACACACACACGGAAGGGACTTTTTTGGAGCTGTTGGGGACTGCATTCATCCGGATTCACTTACTCCGCCCACCTTTTTTTGAAGTAGTTTGACACGTCGAACGAAGGAAAACGAGTCCCCCTTGGATGGTATACATAAAGGTAAAAAAGCTTTTGTTTTTCTTCTTCTTCTTCTTCTTTGCTATTCCATTTGTGTCACTGTGGTCAATTTAGTCGAGATCAAAATCGGGGGGTGGGACGACCTCTCCACCTGACCTCTTCCTTGTGATGTTGATGAATCAAAGGTGGAAAAAAGAAAAGAAGTTCAAAAGAGAAATGAGAATGAGGGGAGGAAGCTCCTTATATTTCCAAAAAGGGCTTTTTTTTCTCAATGTGCACCTGTGCTGCTATGGATTACGGACAATACCTGTCGAATTTTTGTTAAGGACACGAAATGATTATTCCCTTCGAGACTCGTCAGTTTTGATTGTCATTTTCTCCTGCAGAGAGATTATTCTCGGCCATTAGTTGCGAGAGTGACTGGACACTATGAAAAGTGACGAAGGGAAAAAATGTAGAAAAATTTATTTTTATTTTTGAGCTTCTGTGGTTTTGAGTGAAAAAAAAAGAGGCTTGACCTCAAAAATGGGACTCTCTCTCTCTCGCAACGGGGAAGCTGGGCAGCATTTTTATAAATACCCATGTCCACCCAGAGAGTATGTATGTATGTGTATATATACGTTGTCTCTCCGAGGGTGAGTAAACAATTTTTCTTTCCTGTGAGAGATGGGCGAGTTATTTGTTTGAGGTGGGCCCCCCCTGTTTACACAATGGGCAAAACAGACAGACAGCAGGGCCAGCAGCTATAGGTTATAGCTCCACGAAAAAAGTTGGACACAAAAGGTGTCTTGTGGCCAGCAGCTTCCGTTTTGATTTGAATCTAACCACACAGTTCTCAGTCTCAGCTTTATTTTTAGTTTTTCCTAATGATGAGATGGGGGGAAATATATATTTTTAAGCTGGCTCATGATTATTTGACTGGGTTTTCTGGAAAGGATCACTCAGAATACAGTCGAGAGAAGATGTATACATAACAAACAGGGGGCCAGAGTCCTCAGACTCGCGCATTATAAACATATACAATTCTATATAGGCAGCAACAGCTTGTGGAATGTACTTTATATATTTTTTCGGATGAAATTTTCTTAAGTCTAACGAAACTCGTTTATATGTTTGTGTTGGGGCCGATCAACAACAACTTGTCCGACATGGAAGCGTCTGTGTATATCAGTGTCGATCGATTTATCTTATCGACTTTGACCGAAAACTTTTTTTTTCTTTCCTTCTGTATTCTTTTGACCCGATAAAATGTCTGTGTGTAAAGATGTACACACAGACACACACATCGGGTGTGTCGCTTTTTGACAGCTAGCTGCCTGGGAGCCTTTGATGGGTTGTCATGTTCACGAACTGATATATTTCCTCGGCTCACATGTGTGTGGACATGGGCGCGATGGCGTTGCTCTTAATTCAATCCCAGTGTGCGCATGTGCCTTATCGCAGAGTTGAAATTGAGTGTTGACAGGTCCGGAACAACGCCCCATAATGTCTAGAGCTGCTAGCTATATACACTATAGCTGAATAAAGAAAATGTACATATAAGAAGAACTTGAAATTGAATAAAGAAAAAGAAGATAGGAACGATGTTGGTTTTTCTTTTAAGGAAATAAATCTTGGGTCATAGCACAGTGATGTTGTTACTTGTATCAACATTATGGTGGAACCTCCTTATATGCAAAGCTGGGTTGCCTTTAGAAAATGTCTTGTTGGTCTTGTTGAGAGACTCAACAGCTCCCAAATTGGGTAGGAAACTCTGGCAACACACATTTCGTTTTTTTAATGCAAAACAGAAGAAAAGAGCTGCTGAGAAGCTTTACGTGTTTCTAGGCACTAAAGTGAGTCACGTCTTTACACCAACATTTTTCATTCGAGCTCCGATCCCGTCTATTTTTATTTTCAATCCCGATAAATAAAAATAAAATCAGAGAATATAAATAATGAAAATGAATTAGTTTTATATTGGCTGTCTAAAAAGTGTGTAAAAAGTCTCTTTCTTTATTTATTGAATGAGAAGGGGGGATTGAATTTATCTTTTTTATTTATTTGAGTACTCCCGAAATGTTATCAGTCGTATATTGAAGAAACTCATCACCTTGTTTATGGCTTCTATCATTTCCGATTTACGAGACGTAAAAAAAGATTTCTTTATTTTTTAACACACATTTTCGTGTGTTTTACAGTCAATCAACTTCAGCAGAGCAGGCTCTAAAGATTGAGCGTTAAAAGTTATTGATCGATCTAAACTTAGCCACGGACTCTGTACCCCTCGTCAGCCACCCAAAGCAGGTAGAGAGAGAGGCTTTCAGTTTCGTAATTATTCAAAGGGAAAATCTAGTCTCTAATGAGCTCTTTATCTTATATATAGCTCCAAGACTGGTTGGGAATAAAATTCACGAGCTCGTGAATTTTTGATTGGCCATCATCGGCGACGATCAAAAACACGGAAAAGTCATCACCTCGTTAATGGGATTATTCTTTCAATCGTGTGAATACGACCGAGGGAGAAAAGTCCACATAAAATTAACTTGTTTCTTTTTTTCTTTTTGAACAGTCGATCAATTCCCGGGATCGCAGACGACAACAACGTTCCTCGTTGACTTTTTCCTCGGACAAGAAATTCGCGTGACCATCAAGTCTCTTTGAGCAAAAGGACATGAAACCCTCCAAGTTTCATCGCATACAATTTCTTTGGATTTATGTCAAATTCATATTTCGGAGTAGTTTGGTATGCAAAACTAGAGCTAGCGCATTACCTGTTTGTTGCACGTCAAACTTTCCTAGTCTTTCTTAGCTCATACTCTTTTTTGTGTTCAAAAGTTTTCGATTGCATTTCCGTAGGGATTCAATGGCGAGTGGCAATTCAGAATTTTATTTTCATTTGATGACTGTCAATCTATTCTACGAACGATTAGAATATTTATCTGGCGTTGATATCAGCGATAAAATGAGACCATTTCTACTCTCCTGACTATTTAGTTGCATAATAGGTCCATGAAGGTAATTTGAAATCGTTTCATCATCTTAAACATTAGTTGACAGGCAATTCCTCGAATGGAACCGGGTCGATGGATAAAATAGAACGAGAGAATCGACCAATTCAGGCCGTCCCTCAGTGACTGTTATTCAATTGAGGCAATACGGACTCGATGCACTCCCGAATTTCATCACGAACGCGCCTTTTTGGAGCCTACAATTCCAAATAAAATTAGAACTTTGAACGAAACGCAGAGACACTTGTGATGGTGACTCACATTATCTCATTTCCACAGCCGATTTAGCCCCTATTCTATTTTTATTAAATGGAATAAGTGAACTATATAACAGAAAGGGGGGGGGGATGAAAAATGAATAGTTGTCTGTCCGAAATAAAAGCTCTTTTTGATATTGGATGCGGATTCAGCAGCTAGCTATCCTTTTCTTCTTCCTTTTCATCCACAACTTCTCTCCCCACCCTTGTTCCTATTTTTCCGTGAGCGTTAATGGTTCCTCCGGGATTTATACCGAGCGGCCGTGCTTCGCTCGCCCTGCCTTCGGTTTATTTTATCAAAAGATGTATTGCGTGGCAAGAGCAGCATAAGGAGAGAAAAGAGGAGGAGAGAAAAATGGTTCGATCCAATGGTCTGTATAGTATAGTTTTTTTTCCCCTCTTGTCTAGCCAGGGGGTTTTGTGGTGTCTATAAAGGAATCAATAACCGTTAACACGCGTGAGCTTGGATATATGTGTGTACAGTGTGTGAGTGAGAAAGATGAAAGAAAAGAAATCGACCGATTGGAAAAAGATCTACGATCAGCGCCATCTAACGGTAGAGTCGCACACCATTGTGCTTTATTTTTCCCAACTGTCAAAAACGCTTGAAAAGGGCCCCAAGATTCATGGGCCGCTTGTGTTTTGGTTGAGAGTTTGTTTTTTTCGCGGCGCCTAAAAGAAGAAGAAAACATCATGTCGTACTCGCCTATGAATGATGCCGTCCTGGCCGGGGTCCCGCGTCTACTGGATGATTTACAGAAACTATTGGAGACTCACGATCACGCAGACATTCTCTTTCTAGTAGGTCGCGAGGAGACGGCGTTCTACGCTCACCGCCTGTTGCTCAACGCTCGGTATGTGATTGTGATGGTTTATCTGTCATTGATTTCAAACATTAACACTTGATGCATGATTTGTAGGTGCAGGACGGCCACTTTCCTCAAAAGAGCTGTGCTCCCAGGCTCGTCTACGCAGACCATAAGGTTGCCCAACCACAAGCCAGACAATTTCAAGACAGCTCTGATCTATCTCTACACAGGCAAAGTCCTGCTGGACGACCAAAATGTTTTTGAGATGTGGACCCTGTGCCAGGACTTGAATCTCGAGGAACTCAGACTCTTCTGCGAGGACCACATCACCAGGAGCCTCAATGTGGACAATGCTTGTGCATTGTTGGCGTCAGCCTTGGTCAAAGAAGACCAGCTCACTCTGAGAAACAATACTTCAGGCCCCAGTTTTGTGGAACGCTGTGTCCATTTCATTGGTGACAATGCCAGCGAGTGCTTCCAGACTTCTGGTTTTCTGAGACTATCCAAAGACGCTCTGATTCGACTCGTTTCGTCTGACCATTTGGCCTTGGAAGAGGTAGAAATCTGGCGAGCAGTGTTAAACTGGGCGAGGCATCAGGTATAAAAATCTAATAATACATCTTGAATAGAAGAAGCTGTGGCATGTATCATTAACACTTCTTCGCTTTTCTTTTTTTCCCCCAGGCTAATGTATCTCAATCTAATACTCAAATGTGGAATGAAGATGAACGTCAACGCGTCTGTCAGTCGTTGGGAGGTGTCATCAATCACGTCCGTCTGCTGTTGATCGACAGCCAAGTGTTTGCCGAAGAAGTTGAACCAACCGGAGCTGTCCCAATGGAGGTATCTCTCGAACGGTACCGATTAGCTGCCTTGCCGGCCAAATTCCGCGAGCAGCAGCAGCAACAACAGCAACATCAACTTCCCCAACAACAACAGCAGCAGCAGCAGCCCATCAGCAACGAAGACAAACGACTCCAGCCGCGCGTGCCCACCAAAGCCTTTGCTAATTCGCAAATCCTCAACCGGGATCGCGTTTCGTTGCAGAACGTGCTCAATCAATGGTACTCGAGCACGGCGTCGACGACCCTATCGAGTGTCACATGGAAACTTGTCTTCCGTGCCTCTCAGTACGATTTCTCGGCTTCGGAATTCCACCGCATCTGTGACGGATTGGCTCCCTTGTACATCATCATTCTCGGTCCGAAAGGCGAGGTATTATATATAGAGGTGCCACTATTGGTAATTGAAAACCTAAAAGAAATTGAAATTTTTGTCTATTCCAAAGGTTTGCGGAGGATTTACTGACGTTCCCTGGACGCTCCCGCCGGCCAGCCAACCCGTCGTGAGTAATAAGGGTCGTTACATCGCCTCCGATCGAGCCTTCCTTTTCAATCTGGTGGATGGGCACGGTCAGGTGTCTCCGCGTCGATACGACATCACCAAAAAGACGTTTGGCATCTGTTACCATCTCGAATGTGGGCCAATCTTCGGGGCCGGCGCTGATCTCTACATCTCTGATCAGTGTCACGCCAACATGGACTCTTATTCCAACTTGCCTCACTCGTATGACGGCGAAGACGCTTCACCCGACTCCCTCATGGGCGATTACAATTTCTCCGTTCTCGAATACGAAGTCTACACGCCTTCCATGAAATGATAATTTTTAAAATTAGGCCTTATACTTAAGCCAAAATTTAATTCCGTCCGAATTTGCGATAATTTGTCCTCCGCGTCTGTTATATTTTGCGACTCTTTTTTTGCTGGGAAATAAGAAATAATAATATACTGTACCGTTTTTCATTTTTTGGTAAGTTTCTTTTGTGCCCTCTTGACCTGCCGTCTTGTGTTTTCGAGGGGAAAACAAGCACATCCGTCATCTTCGGCTTGTGGGAAACTGTCGGACATGCTAGGCGGACTGTATTGAATCACGATATGTCCATCTGTTGCCGAGTGATCGATCAGCTGTTTTATTTTCCTTGTATGTGTCTATCCTGGTGGTGGGGGAGAGAAAATCTTTTTTTCTTCTAAAATTCGAGTCGACGACTGTTATTTATGTGTTGTGTGTTATGTGCGGGCGCGCGCGTTCGCTCCGGGGGGATGTTGACAAGCCTAGCGTGACGCATAGCGAGGCGGGTTAATGGGCAAAGCAGTCCAGCTGCCTTGCCTGCCTCTCAGTGTACGCAGCCCTGCTCATTATACACCAACATTTGGTTTCTGTTTCCCTTTTTTTTATTTTTATTTTTTGGGGGGAAATTTGTGTAAGCCTCAGAAATTATTTCTATGCCAGACGCCCATTTTTATTTTCTGTTTTTGTTTTCACGTCATCACAGTCTCAGGCTAGACGACTCCTTTAGCTCTTGTTGACCGAAATAGCTGCTGTTGAACTCGTCGTAAAATACCGATCAGACTCTCACTTCTAGAGTCGTGCTTTACATCCAGCAGTCGGATTACCGACTCGTAATAATCACGTACTGGTTATACATAGCACTGCAGTGCGGTATTATTATATATATGCGTATGCAGGGAAGAAATGTCTAAGAAGGAATCTAATATTCCCGGCCTGTTTGCGGATGACTTGGAACATTTTTTATGACCACTTTGGAGCTCCATGTTTGTTTATTTACGAGCGTGCCGTGGCTTAGGGAGTCGTGTTTATTTTAATGATCTCTTTTTATTGGCTTCTCATGGTGATTTACGAGGGCTATTAAGTGGGACACTGATCCTCTAATCAGTGCGCCCGAGAGTTTCCAGCAGGATATCCCCGTCGAGGATGTGTAAAAGGGATGGATAAAAATATTTCTTTTTTCTTTAATTTTAAAGGAAAGATGAAAGCAGGTTAAAATGTTTTTTTTTTTTTTTTTTTGAAGGTAATTAATTGTGATTTTGAAAAGGACGATTCGATTTCACGTTCTATTTATTTGTTGAAATTGACAAATTAATTAAACCTTTTTTTAATAAATTATTTTTAATTACCAAAATTAATTAAATCTTATATCACTCATTAAAAAATCGAGTGTTTTAGAAATAAATTTGGCAATGCCAAAAGAGGCCTAATTCTGAAATGTTGAATTGTTGCAATTTATTCAAATGAGTTCTTTTCAATTTTCTTATTCTGCAAGTCTCCAGAGCGAGGTCGTGAACACATCAAGATAGTGACTTAAACTTTAACAGGATAGAAGTGCCCAAATGTGAGCAAACAACGCTGAAAAAGGTAAGGCACACAACAACTTTATTAGTGTGAATCAGACAGGACGATGTAATCTGTGGATGTAGCCATTTTTATTGCACTTGCAAATGTGGTAGACGTATCTGAAATAACTCTCCCGGGGAATGGGCTCATGAAATTCAGCTCTTTTTGATATTTTGCTACGTTTTTCCTCCATCAGACCACATGTGAGCATGTAAATTGACTAGGATTTCTATTCCTAGAAGTTTATACTCGTCGAGTTTATCTGTGAGAGAGCTAAGGAAGATGGTGGGCCCCACACACGTTTTGTTATTTCTGGGAATGGCCGTGCTGGTCGACACGTCGAGTCCATATCGTCTCGCAGCTCAAGTCGTTAAACGTTGTGTAGATAGTCGTCTTTTTGGGGAAAAAGCTAATGGACCACATGTTTGTTTCTTTTAAGAAAATCTTTCTCTCTAGTCTCTATCCCCCTAGCTAATAGCCTCAACCGATTTCGATTGCCAGCTGGAACGATCCCAAGCCCATGAGGTCATTACTGTATAGCGAATTCTATCGATCTGCAATGTCATGCATTTTCTGATTAAAATCTACGATGATTATCTTCTTTTTTTAGTAAAAAAGGCAAGACAGTCCTTTTGTGGTTTTGGTAAAATAAAATGTTGTGTGACCTTGACAGCGAAATTGCGTTCACTCCCATTTTTACAAGGGCCCACGGTCTTATCTGTTTCTCGTCAATTACAGACAGATGTTGCATAGAAAAAGACGCAACAGCCAACAGGATGACTTGTTGATTTGACTGAAGAGATAAGACTCTATATACTTTGGGAAACTATGGCGTCTTGTATAAAATTTTCTAAACTTTAAAACGAGATTGAAATCTGTAGAAAACAACTTTTATTGTCGACTGTGTGTGTGTATTTTGATGCCGCATTTCAAACTTTTTAGTGAGGAATTTTTAATTAATCAAGAGAGTTGGAGGTTGGGAATTGCGACAAACTCGGGTTTAATGACTCATGTAACTGTATAGACTGCAGGAAGAAAGATGAACGTCGAGAAGACATTACCCCAGACTTTGATGGATAGCCCTTGACTAGTTGATGGAATTATACAGCAGCTATTTTACTTTGGCAAATTCTTCTTCCTGTTGTGCTATAGCTCTTCAAGTGAATGAGATTTTTGAACATCATTTGCTTCTCTTATTTTCCTTTCTTTTTGTAAAGTTTTATAATATATCTCCATAAACAATTGGTCGCTCATCTTGGCGTCATCTTGTTGGTCATAGTCGTCGATGGAATGTTGTTGGTCTTTGGGTGGAGGAACTTCGGGTTCGTTAGTGGGGCTTGTTGGCTGAGTGTCAGGCGCCTTATTGATTGAACGATCGGCAGCAGACATCGATGCTCGACCCGTTATCTCTTCCAGTGGTTTCAATTGATTAATTTGCATCTCTTCAGTCAGGTTTTCCTGGTTCCTTTGCAGCAACGGCCTGGAGTCGATGCTATCGAGCTGCATCAACAAAACAATCGAAATGACACAGATGGTCTTGGGTGACAATGAGTAAGTGATTTTCATTTTTTTTTTTTTTTTTGGTTCTATCCAAGGTTTCATTCAGGTTATATTATATTCACCTGCTTGTTGAGAAAGCTAGTTTCATTCTTATATATAACGGAGAGAGCGTTACAAATGTGTCTGGCGGTTCGGGGAAAATGTTAATTTGACTACTTTCTTATTGTTTCTTCGACCCACTTCATTTGCACTTGCCATTTGACTCGTTAATACGCTTTTTCCACACAATGTACATTTACTTTCGAAACGAAATCAGTGAACTGGAATTTATTTCCAACTAAATTTGCTACCCCCTTTTTTAAAAAAAAATCAGCTGATTGACCAAGTTTGAAATTCATTGGAATTATTCCAATTGCTCAGGAAACATTTTTTGGAAAATGTCTTTAAATAAGTCGCTAGATTCTTTACCTTGTGGCGGTAGCAGCTCAACCCAGGAGCACCGGCGGTCAGTTCACAATGATACACCCATCAGACAGGTCTTTTTTGATACAATTTTTGTTTGCGGCGTCACCGTCTATCCGTTCCCAAAGTCGGGCTTGGAAGACTTGGCCGGGATTCGAACCCGGATCGACCGATTACCAGCTCGGCGCACTGACAACTGTGCTAAGTGACACATCTACCATCAAAACTTTTTGGGACGAATATATTGGATTTATTTACAACCCCCTACGGCAGCTAGCAACCATTTTTTCCAGCATCTCCAGGATCTTAACGGATTTGCACCAGCACGACCTCTGAAAATTCCAGAGTCATACCAAGGACTTCTCTACCTATTTCTACAACCACCCGCAGCAGTTAGCAACCAAGGAAAACGACCTTCAGCAATATCCTCCAGGATCTTCCACGGAACGAGCCACCTCTGCACCTTTAAGGAAAATGCATCATGGCCTTGACTTCTCCACCTCCCGAGACGTCTTCCCTAATTTTTTAAGATTGTTCTTGAATTCACCAGAAACCGCCCGCAGCAGTTAGCAACCAAGGAAAACGACCTTCAGCAATATCTTCCAGACACTTCGAGGCCACCAGGATTAATACGCCCCCCGACGACCTCGAGACGACCCGCCAACTACACAAAGAACGACACACTCTTCTAGACGCCACCGCTGCTCATCTCGGATATAAAAAGGAACATTTTATTATCCAAAATCAGTCAACGACTACGAGGGCAGACAGCCCGTTGCGCAATCGTTTGAGATGTAACTGTGTTGTGTCCCGTTCTGAAATACAGTTTGTTAGCACATTTTTCTTGTAAAAAGTCCTTTCATATCTTGTTGAAATTTCACATCGGTCGACCAGGGCCGTGGCTGGCCTCTCCCCTTAAGACAACCGTCTCACCGGCGCAGCCACCCAGCACAGGAGCAGCAGTAGGAAAGAGCATCGGCTTTTCCTACCTATTCTCAGGATCACCGGACATATCCACGACTCAGGATTCCGCTGTTTCCACCACCGAGACACTCTCTTCGCCAAGCAGGACCTTCGAGGGCCACGTCGTCTTCAAGCCACTCTGCACTAACAGCAAGGGACCCATCATCTTCATGACACCATTTACCTACGACGTAGATCATCGGCGCTGTTTCTACTCTGCCATCGAGGCCTTCGGGGCTATGCAGCTCCAAGTCACCATCGCAGCACGAGAGGACTTCGCATCATGATATTCCAGCTCCCCCTCCCACCATTGTCTACATCATCAATCTTTCTTCATCATCAAGCCTCATCCAGATTAGTATCCGGACTCAGCCAAAGCTGATTTTAATTTTTTCCTTCACCATCCTCCAAAGTCATCCATCTGGATCGGCGGAGCTGTTTTTATCTTCGACGGGATCCCCCCGGGAACACGCCCAGCCACTCGGGACGCATTCGTCTGGACCACAATATCCGCCCGCAGAAGGGCCCTGGCAGGCCCCGGATCTTCGCCCGACTCGTCTTCATGAGACATCGAGGTTTCCACCTCCACCTAACCCGGCCCCTTGTGGGCCTTGCTGAGTCACCATTTTTAACCTTCAACGTCGTCTAGTCTTCTGGATTTGCCATATTTTCTTTGAATTGTTCGTTACCTTCCTGGTCTACCTAACCTAACCTGCTGCCAACGTGTTCTACGCCTGGATTCGCCATTCTTTCCTGGAATTGTTCGTTACCTTTCTGGTATACCTAACCTAACCTGCTGCCCACGTCTGGTCACCACTTCTACATTTCTCTGGATATACATCGCCCGCGTCCGGAGTTGAACCCGACTCCGTCGGGGTGCTGCGTCACCGCCTTGCCGTATTGGCCATTTGGGATATTATTCACTGAACCAAGACACCTACTAACTGGAAGACCCACCAACATCGGAATGGACAAAAGAACTAGACTTAGGAGTGCAGATAACCGCAGAACACCACTACGGGTGGCCCCTTGAGCCTGATCTATACATGCTACCCCTTGCGGGACATGCTCGGACGGTCCGACGGAGGACTCTCCTACCTTTTAAGCCAGGTCTGGCCCCCTTCCCACCTGAAGCCGTCCAGGGTCTCCAACACTGTCTGCTACGCCAGTGTCGTCAACTTCCTCTAGGCTCCAGGATCGGTCTCTCAAGGCACACCACAGCGTCCCAACCGTCGGCGGTAGCAGCTCAACCCAGGAGCACCGGCGGTCAGTTCACAATGATACACCCATCAGACAGGTCTTTTTTGATACAATTTTTGTTTGCGGCGTCACCGTCTATCCGTTCCCAAAGTCGGGCTTGGAAGACTTGGCCGGGATTCGAACCCGGATCGACCGATTACCAGCTCGGCGCACTGACAACTGTGCTAAGTGACACATCTACCATCAAAACTTTTTGGGACGAATATATTGGATTTATTTACAACCCCCTACGGCAGCTAGCAACCATTTTTTCCAGCATCTCCAGGATCTTAACGGATTTGCACCAGCACGACCTCTGAAAATTCCAGAGTCATACCAAGGACTTCTCTACCTATTTCTACAACCACCCGCAGCAGTTAGCAACCAAGGAAAACGACCTTCAGCAATATCCTCCAGGATCTTCCACGGAACGAGCCACCTCTGCACCTTTAAGGAAAATGCATCATGGCCTTGACTTCTCCACCTCCCGAGACGTCTTCCCTAATTTTTTAAGATTGTTCTTGAATTCACCAGAAACCGCCCGCAGCAGTTAGCAACCAAGGAAAACGACCTTCAGCAATATCTTCCAGACACTTCGAGGCCACCAGGATTAATACGCCCCCCGACGACCTCGAGACGACCCGCCAACTACACAAAGAACGACACACTCTTCTAGACGCCACCGCTGCTCATCTCGGATATAAAAAGGAACATTTTATTATCCAAAATCAGTCAACGACTACGAGGGCAGACAGCCCGTTGCGCAATCGTTTGAGATGTAACTGTGTTGTGTCCCGTTCTGAAATACAGTTTGTTAGCACATTTTTCTTGTAAAAAGTCCTTTCATATCTTGTTGAAATTTCACATCGGTCGACCAGGGCCGTGGCTGGCCTCTCCCCTTAAGACAACCGTCTCACCGGCGCAGCCACCCAGCACAGGAGCAGCAGTAGGAAAGAGCATCGGCTTTTCCTACCTATTCTCAGGATCACCGGACATATCCACGACTCAGGATTCCGCTGTTTCCACCACCGAGACACTCTCTTCGCCAAGCAGGACCTTCGAGGGCCACGTCGTCTTCAAGCCACTCTGCACTAACAGCAAGGGACCCATCATCTTCATGACACCATTTACCTACGACGTAGATCATCGGCGCTGTTTCTACTCTGCCATCGAGGCCTTCGGGGCTATGCAGCTCCAAGTCACCATCGCAGCACGAGAGGACTTCGCATCATGATATTCCAGCTCCCCCTCCCACCATTGTCTACATCATCAATCTTTCTTCATCATCAAGCCTCATCCAGATTAGTATCCGGACTCAGCCAAAGCTGATTTTAATTTTTTCCTTCACCATCCTCCAAAGTCATCCATCTGGATCGGCGGAGCTGTTTTTATCTTCGACGGGATCCCCCCGGGAACACGCCCAGCCACTCGGGACGCATTCGTCTGGACCACAATATCCGCCCGCAGAAGGGCCCTGGCAGGCCCCGGATCTTCGCCCGACTCGTCTTCATGAGACATCGAGGTTTCCACCTCCACCTAACCCGGCCCCTTGTGGGCCTTGCTGAGTCACCATTTTTAACCTTCAACGTCGTCTAGTCTTCTGGATTTGCCATATTTTCTTTGAATTGTTCGTTACCTTCCTGGTCTACCTAACCTAACCTGCTGCCAACGTGTTCTACGCCTGGATTCGCCATTCTTTCCTGGAATTGTTCGTTACCTTTCTGGTATACCTAACCTAACCTGCTGCCCACGTCTGGTCACCACTTCTACATTTCTCTGGATATACATCGCCCGCGTCCGGAGTTGAACCCGACTCCGTCGGGGTGCTGCGTCACCGCCTTGCCGTATTGGCCATTTGGGATATTATTCACTGAACCAAGACACCTACTAACTGGAAGACCCACCAACATCGGAATGGACAAAAGAACTAGACTTAGGAGTGCAGATAACCGCAGAACACCACTACGGGTGGCCCCTTGAGCCTGATCTATACATGCTACCCCTTGCGGGACATGCTCGGACGGTCCGACGGAGGACTCTCCTACCTTTTAAGCCAGGTCTGGCCCCCTTCCCACCTGAAGCCGTCCAGGGTCTCCAACACTGTCTGCTACGCCAGTGTCGTCAACTTCCTCTAGGCTCCAGGATCGGTCTCTCAAGGCACACCACAGCGTCCCAACCGTCGGCGGTAGCAGCTCAACCCAGGAGCACCGGCGGTCAGTTCACAATGATACACCCATCAGACAGGTCTTTTTTGATACAATTTTTGTTTGCGGCGTCACCGTCTATCCGTTCCCAAAGTCGGGCTTGGAAGACTTGGCCGGGATTCGAACCCGGATCGACCGATTACCAGCTCGGCGCACTGACAACTGTGCTAAGTGACACATCTACCATCAAAACTTTTTGGGACGAATATATTGGATTTATTTACAACCCCCTACGGCAGCTAGCAACCATTTTTTCCAGCATCTCCAGGATCTTAACGGATTTGCACCAGCACGACCTCTGAAAATTCCAGAGTCATACCAAGGACTTCTCTACCTATTTCTACAACCACCCGCAGCAGTTAGCAACCAAGGAAAACGACCTTCAGCAATATCCTCCAGGATCTTCCACGGAACGAGCCACCTCTGCACCTTTAAGGAAAATGCATCATGGCCTTGACTTCTCCACCTCCCGAGACGTCTTCCCTAATTTTTTAAGATTGTTCTTGAATTCACCAGAAACCGCCCGCAGCAGTTAGCAACCAAGGAAAACGACCTTCAGCAATATCTTCCAGACACTTCGAGGCCACCAGGATTAATACGCCCCCCGACGACCTCGAGACGACCCGCCAACTACACAAAGAACGACACACTCTTCTAGACGCCACCGCTGCTCATCTCGGATATAAAAAGGAACATTTTATTATCCAAAATCAGTCAACGACTACGAGGGCAGACAGCCCGTTGCGCAATCGTTTGAGATGTAACTGTGTTGTGTCCCGTTCTGAAATACAGTTTGTTAGCACATTTTTCTTGTAAAAAGTCCTTTCATATCTTGTTGAAATTTCACATCGGTCGACCAGGGCCGTGGCTGGCCTCTCCCCTTAAGACAACCGTCTCACCGGCGCAGCCACCCAGCACAGGAGCAGCAGTAGGAAAGAGCATCGGCTTTTCCTACCTATTCTCAGGATCACCGGACATATCCACGACTCAGGATTCCGCTGTTTCCACCACCGAGACACTCTCTTCGCCAAGCAGGACCTTCGAGGGCCACGTCGTCTTCAAGCCACTCTGCACTAACAGCAAGGGACCCATCATCTTCATGACACCATTTACCTACGACGTAGATCATCGGCGCTGTTTCTACTCTGCCATCGAGGCCTTCGGGGCTATGCAGCTCCAAGTCACCATCGCAGCACGAGAGGACTTCGCATCATGATATTCCAGCTCCCCCTCCCACCATTGTCTACATCATCAATCTTTCTTCATCATCAAGCCTCATCCAGATTAGTATCCGGACTCAGCCAAAGCTGATTTTAATTTTTTCCTTCACCATCCTCCAAAGTCATCCATCTGGATCGGCGGAGCTGTTTTTATCTTCGACGGGATCCCCCCGGGAACACGCCCAGCCACTCGGGACGCATTCGTCTGGACCACAATATCCGCCCGCAGAAGGGCCCTGGCAGGCCCCGGATCTTCGCCCGACTCGTCTTCATGAGACATCGAGGTTTCCACCTCCACCTAACCCGGCCCCTTGTGGGCCTTGCTGAGTCACCATTTTTAACCTTCAACGTCGTCTAGTCTTCTGGATTTGCCATATTTTCTTTGAATTGTTCGTTACCTTCCTGGTCTACCTAACCTAACCTGCTGCCAACGTGTTCTACGCCTGGATTCGCCATTCTTTCCTGGAATTGTTCGTTACCTTTCTGGTATACCTAACCTAACCTGCTGCCCACGTCTGGTCACCACTTCTACATTTCTCTGGATATACATCGCCCGCGTCCGGAGTTGAACCCGACTCCGTCGGGGTGCTGCGTCACCGCCTTGCCGTATTGGCCATTTGGGATATTATTCACTGAACCAAGACACCTACTAACTGGAAGACCCACCAACATCGGAATGGACAAAAGAACTAGACTTAGGAGTGCAGATAACCGCAGAACACCACTACGGGTGGCCCCTTGAGCCTGATCTATACATGCTACCCCTTGCGGGACATGCTCGGACGGTCCGACGGAGGACTCTCCTACCTTTTAAGCCAGGTCTGGCCCCCTTCCCACCTGAAGCCGTCCAGGGTCTCCAACACTGTCTGCTACGCCAGTGTCGTCAACTTCCTCTAGGCTCCAGGATCGGTCTCTCAAGGCACACCACAGCGTCCCAACCGTCGGCGGTAGCAGCTCAACCCAGGAGCACCGGCGGTCAGTTCACAATGATACACCCATCAGACAGGTCTTTTTTGATACAATTTTTGTTTGCGGCGTCACCGTCTATCCGTTCCCAAAGTCGGGCTTGGAAGACTTGGCCGGGATTCGAACCCGGATCGACCGATTACCAGCTCGGCGCACTGACAACTGTGCTAAGTGACACATCTACCATCAAAACTTTTTGGGACGAATATATTGGATTTATTTACAACCCCCTACGGCAGCTAGCAACCATTTTTTCCAGCATCTCCAGGATCTTAACGGATTTGCACCAGCACGACCTCTGAAAATTCCAGAGTCATACCAAGGACTTCTCTACCTATTTCTACAACCACCCGCAGCAGTTAGCAACCAAGGAAAACGACCTTCAGCAATATCCTCCAGGATCTTCCACGGAACGAGCCACCTCTGCACCTTTAAGGAAAATGCATCATGGCCTTGACTTCTCCACCTCCCGAGACGTCTTCCCTAATTTTTTAAGATTGTTCTTGAATTCACCAGAAACCGCCCGCAGCAGTTAGCAACCAAGGAAAACGACCTTCAGCAATATCTTCCAGACACTTCGAGGCCACCAGGATTAATACGCCCCCCGACGACCTCGAGACGACCCGCCAACTACACAAAGAACGACACACTCTTCTAGACGCCACCGCTGCTCATCTCGGATATAAAAAGGAACATTTTATTATCCAAAATCAGTCAACGACTACGAGGGCAGACAGCCCGTTGCGCAATCGTTTGAGATGTAACTGTGTTGTGTCCCGTTCTGAAATACAGTTTGTTAGCACATTTTTCTTGTAAAAAGTCCTTTCATATCTTGTTGAAATTTCACATCGGTCGACCAGGGCCGTGGCTGGCCTCTCCCCTTAAGACAACCGTCTCACCGGCGCAGCCACCCAGCACAGGAGCAGCAGTAGGAAAGAGCATCGGCTTTTCCTACCTATTCTCAGGATCACCGGACATATCCACGACTCAGGATTCCGCTGTTTCCACCACCGAGACACTCTCTTCGCCAAGCAGGACCTTCGAGGGCCACGTCGTCTTCAAGCCACTCTGCACTAACAGCAAGGGACCCATCATCTTCATGACACCATTTACCTACGACGTAGATCATCGGCGCTGTTTCTACTCTGCCATCGAGGCCTTCGGGGCTATGCAGCTCCAAGTCACCATCGCAGCACGAGAGGACTTCGCATCATGATATTCCAGCTCCCCCTCCCACCATTGTCTACATCATCAATCTTTCTTCATCATCAAGCCTCATCCAGATTAGTATCCGGACTCAGCCAAAGCTGATTTTAATTTTTTCCTTCACCATCCTCCAAAGTCATCCATCTGGATCGGCGGAGCTGTTTTTATCTTCGACGGGATCCCCCCGGGAACACGCCCAGCCACTCGGGACGCATTCGTCTGGACCACAATATCCGCCCGCAGAAGGGCCCTGGCAGGCCCCGGATCTTCGCCCGACTCGTCTTCATGAGACATCGAGGTTTCCACCTCCACCTAACCCGGCCCCTTGTGGGCCTTGCTGAGTCACCATTTTTAACCTTCAACGTCGTCTAGTCTTCTGGATTTGCCATATTTTCTTTGAATTGTTCGTTACCTTCCTGGTCTACCTAACCTAACCTGCTGCCAACGTGTTCTACGCCTGGATTCGCCATTCTTTCCTGGAATTGTTCGTTACCTTTCTGGTATACCTAACCTAACCTGCTGCCCACGTCTGGTCACCACTTCTACATTTCTCTGGATATACATCGCCCGCGTCCGGAGTTGAACCCGACTCCGTCGGGGTGCTGCGTCACCGCCTTGCCGTATTGGCCATTTGGGATATTATTCACTGAACCAAGACACCTACTAACTGGAAGACCCACCAACATCGGAATGGACAAAAGAACTAGACTTAGGAGTGCAGATAACCGCAGAACACCACTACGGGTGGCCCCTTGAGCCTGATCTATACATGCTACCCCTTGCGGGACATGCTCGGACGGTCCGACGGAGGACTCTCCTACCTTTTAAGCCAGGTCTGGCCCCCTTCCCACCTGAAGCCGTCCAGGGTCTCCAACACTGTCTGCTACGCCAGTGTCGTCAACTTCCTCTAGGCTCCAGGATCGGTCTCTCAAGGCACACCACAGCGTCCCAACCGTCGGCGGTAGCAGCTCAACCCAGGAGCACCGGCGGTCAGTTCACAATGATACACCCATCAGACAGGTCTTTTTTGATACAATTTTTGTTTGCGGCGTCACCGTCTATCCGTTCCCAAAGTCGGGCTTGGAAGACTTGGCCGGGATTCGAACCCGGATCGACCGATTACCAGCTCGGCGCACTGACAACTGTGCTAAGTGACACATCTACCATCAAAACTTTTTGGGACGAATATATTGGATTTATTTACAACCCCCTACGGCAGCTAGCAACCATTTTTTCCAGCATCTCCAGGATCTTAACGGATTTGCACCAGCACGACCTCTGAAAATTCCAGAGTCATACCAAGGACTTCTCTACCTATTTCTACAACCACCCGCAGCAGTTAGCAACCAAGGAAAACGACCTTCAGCAATATCCTCCAGGATCTTCCACGGAACGAGCCACCTCTGCACCTTTAAGGAAAATGCATCATGGCCTTGACTTCTCCACCTCCCGAGACGTCTTCCCTAATTTTTTAAGATTGTTCTTGAATTCACCAGAAACCGCCCGCAGCAGTTAGCAACCAAGGAAAACGACCTTCAGCAATATCTTCCAGACACTTCGAGGCCACCAGGATTAATACGCCCCCCGACGACCTCGAGACGACCCGCCAACTACACAAAGAACGACACACTCTTCTAGACGCCACCGCTGCTCATCTCGGATATAAAAAGGAACATTTTATTATCCAAAATCAGTCAACGACTACGAGGGCAGACAGCCCGTTGCGCAATCGTTTGAGATGTAACTGTGTTGTGTCCCGTTCTGAAATACAGTTTGTTAGCACATTTTTCTTGTAAAAAGTCCTTTCATATCTTGTTGAAATTTCACATCGGTCGACCAGGGCCGTGGCTGGCCTCTCCCCTTAAGACAACCGTCTCACCGGCGCAGCCACCCAGCACAGGAGCAGCAGTAGGAAAGAGCATCGGCTTTTCCTACCTATTCTCAGGATCACCGGACATATCCACGACTCAGGATTCCGCTGTTTCCACCACCGAGACACTCTCTTCGCCAAGCAGGACCTTCGAGGGCCACGTCGTCTTCAAGCCACTCTGCACTAACAGCAAGGGACCCATCATCTTCATGACACCATTTACCTACGACGTAGATCATCGGCGCTGTTTCTACTCTGCCATCGAGGCCTTCGGGGCTATGCAGCTCCAAGTCACCATCGCAGCACGAGAGGACTTCGCATCATGATATTCCAGCTCCCCCTCCCACCATTGTCTACATCATCAATCTTTCTTCATCATCAAGCCTCATCCAGATTAGTATCCGGACTCAGCCAAAGCTGATTTTAATTTTTTCCTTCACCATCCTCCAAAGTCATCCATCTGGATCGGCGGAGCTGTTTTTATCTTCGACGGGATCCCCCCGGGAACACGCCCAGCCACTCGGGACGCATTCGTCTGGACCACAATATCCGCCCGCAGAAGGGCCCTGGCAGGCCCCGGATCTTCGCCCGACTCGTCTTCATGAGACATCGAGGTTTCCACCTCCACCTAACCCGGCCCCTTGTGGGCCTTGCTGAGTCACCATTTTTAACCTTCAACGTCGTCTAGTCTTCTGGATTTGCCATATTTTCTTTGAATTGTTCGTTACCTTCCTGGTCTACCTAACCTAACCTGCTGCCAACGTGTTCTACGCCTGGATTCGCCATTCTTTCCTGGAATTGTTCGTTACCTTTCTGGTATACCTAACCTAACCTGCTGCCCACGTCTGGTCACCACTTCTACATTTCTCTGGATATACATCGCCCGCGTCCGGAGTTGAACCCGACTCCGTCGGGGTGCTGCGTCACCGCCTTGCCGTATTGGCCATTTGGGATATTATTCACTGAACCAAGACACCTACTAACTGGAAGACCCACCAACATCGGAATGGACAAAAGAACTAGACTTAGGAGTGCAGATAACCGCAGAACACCACTACGGGTGGCCCCTTGAGCCTGATCTATACATGCTACCCCTTGCGGGACATGCTCGGACGGTCCGACGGAGGACTCTCCTACCTTTTAAGCCAGGTCTGGCCCCCTTCCCACCTGAAGCCGTCCAGGGTCTCCAACACTGTCTGCTACGCCAGTGTCGTCAACTTCCTCTAGGCTCCAGGATCGGTCTCTCAAGGCACACCACAGCGTCCCAACCGTCGGCGGTAGCAGCTCAACCCAGGAGCACCGGCGGTCAGTTCACAATGATACACCCATCAGACAGGTCTTTTTTGATACAATTTTTGTTTGCGGCGTCACCGTCTATCCGTTCCCAAAGTCGGGCTTGGAAGACTTGGCCGGGATTCGAACCCGGATCGACCGATTACCAGCTCGGCGCACTGACAACTGTGCTAAGTGACACATCTACCATCAAAACTTTTTGGGACGAATATATTGGATTTATTTACAACCCCCTACGGCAGCTAGCAACCATTTTTTCCAGCATCTCCAGGATCTTAACGGATTTGCACCAGCACGACCTCTGAAAATTCCAGAGTCATACCAAGGACTTCTCTACCTATTTCTACAACCACCCGCAGCAGTTAGCAACCAAGGAAAACGACCTTCAGCAATATCCTCCAGGATCTTCCACGGAACGAGCCACCTCTGCACCTTTAAGGAAAATGCATCATGGCCTTGACTTCTCCACCTCCCGAGACGTCTTCCCTAATTTTTTAAGATTGTTCTTGAATTCACCAGAAACCGCCCGCAGCAGTTAGCAACCAAGGAAAACGACCTTCAGCAATATCTTCCAGACACTTCGAGGCCACCAGGATTAATACGCCCCCCGACGACCTCGAGACGACCCGCCAACTACACAAAGAACGACACACTCTTCTAGACGCCACCGCTGCTCATCTCGGATATAAAAAGGAACATTTTATTATCCAAAATCAGTCAACGACTACGAGGGCAGACAGCCCGTTGCGCAATCGTTTGAGATGTAACTGTGTTGTGTCCCGTTCTGAAATACAGTTTGTTAGCACATTTTTCTTGTAAAAAGTCCTTTCATATCTTGTTGAAATTTCACATCGGTCGACCAGGGCCGTGGCTGGCCTCTCCCCTTAAGACAACCGTCTCACCGGCGCAGCCACCCAGCACAGGAGCAGCAGTAGGAAAGAGCATCGGCTTTTCCTACCTATTCTCAGGATCACCGGACATATCCACGACTCAGGATTCCGCTGTTTCCACCACCGAGACACTCTCTTCGCCAAGCAGGACCTTCGAGGGCCACGTCGTCTTCAAGCCACTCTGCACTAACAGCAAGGGACCCATCATCTTCATGACACCATTTACCTACGACGTAGATCATCGGCGCTGTTTCTACTCTGCCATCGAGGCCTTCGGGGCTATGCAGCTCCAAGTCACCATCGCAGCACGAGAGGACTTCGCATCATGATATTCCAGCTCCCCCTCCCACCATTGTCTACATCATCAATCTTTCTTCATCATCAAGCCTCATCCAGATTAGTATCCGGACTCAGCCAAAGCTGATTTTAATTTTTTCCTTCACCATCCTCCAAAGTCATCCATCTGGATCGGCGGAGCTGTTTTTATCTTCGACGGGATCCCCCCGGGAACACGCCCAGCCACTCGGGACGCATTCGTCTGGACCACAATATCCGCCCGCAGAAGGGCCCTGGCAGGCCCCGGATCTTCGCCCGACTCGTCTTCATGAGACATCGAGGTTTCCACCTCCACCTAACCCGGCCCCTTGTGGGCCTTGCTGAGTCACCATTTTTAACCTTCAACGTCGTCTAGTCTTCTGGATTTGCCATATTTTCTTTGAATTGTTCGTTACCTTCCTGGTCTACCTAACCTAACCTGCTGCCAACGTGTTCTACGCCTGGATTCGCCATTCTTTCCTGGAATTGTTCGTTACCTTTCTGGTATACCTAACCTAACCTGCTGCCCACGTCTGGTCACCACTTCTACATTTCTCTGGATATACATCGCCCGCGTCCGGAGTTGAACCCGACTCCGTCGGGGTGCTGCGTCACCGCCTTGCCGTATTGGCCATTTGGGATATTATTCACTGAACCAAGACACCTACTAACTGGAAGACCCACCAACATCGGAATGGACAAAAGAACTAGACTTAGGAGTGCAGATAACCGCAGAACACCACTACGGGTGGCCCCTTGAGCCTGATCTATACATGCTACCCCTTGCGGGACATGCTCGGACGGTCCGACGGAGGACTCTCCTACCTTTTAAGCCAGGTCTGGCCCCCTTCCCACCTGAAGCCGTCCAGGGTCTCCAACACTGTCTGCTACGCCAGTGTCGTCAACTTCCTCTAGGCTCCAGGATCGGTCTCTCAAGGCACACCACAGCGTCCCAACCGTCGGCGGTAGCAGCTCAACCCAGGAGCACCGGCGGTCAGTTCACAATGATACACCCATCAGACAGGTCTTTTTTGATACAATTTTTGTTTGCGGCGTCACCGTCTATCCGTTCCCAAAGTCGGGCTTGGAAGACTTGGCCGGGATTCGAACCCGGATCGACCGATTACCAGCTCGGCGCACTGACAACTGTGCTAAGTGACACATCTACCATCAAAACTTTTTGGGACGAATATATTGGATTTATTTACAACCCCCTACGGCAGCTAGCAACCATTTTTTCCAGCATCTCCAGGATCTTAACGGATTTGCACCAGCACGACCTCTGAAAATTCCAGAGTCATACCAAGGACTTCTCTACCTATTTCTACAACCACCCGCAGCAGTTAGCAACCAAGGAAAACGACCTTCAGCAATATCCTCCAGGATCTTCCACGGAACGAGCCACCTCTGCACCTTTAAGGAAAATGCATCATGGCCTTGACTTCTCCACCTCCCGAGACGTCTTCCCTAATTTTTTAAGATTGTTCTTGAATTCACCAGAAACCGCCCGCAGCAGTTAGCAACCAAGGAAAACGACCTTCAGCAATATCTTCCAGACACTTCGAGGCCACCAGGATTAATACGCCCCCCGACGACCTCGAGACGACCCGCCAACTACACAAAGAACGACACACTCTTCTAGACGCCACCGCTGCTCATCTCGGATATAAAAAGGAACATTTTATTATCCAAAATCAGTCAACGACTACGAGGGCAGACAGCCCGTTGCGCAATCGTTTGAGATGTAACTGTGTTGTGTCCCGTTCTGAAATACAGTTTGTTAGCACATTTTTCTTGTAAAAAGTCCTTTCATATCTTGTTGAAATTTCACATCGGTCGACCAGGGCCGTGGCTGGCCTCTCCCCTTAAGACAACCGTCTCACCGGCGCAGCCACCCAGCACAGGAGCAGCAGTAGGAAAGAGCATCGGCTTTTCCTACCTATTCTCAGGATCACCGGACATATCCACGACTCAGGATTCCGCTGTTTCCACCACCGAGACACTCTCTTCGCCAAGCAGGACCTTCGAGGGCCACGTCGTCTTCAAGCCACTCTGCACTAACAGCAAGGGACCCATCATCTTCATGACACCATTTACCTACGACGTAGATCATCGGCGCTGTTTCTACTCTGCCATCGAGGCCTTCGGGGCTATGCAGCTCCAAGTCACCATCGCAGCACGAGAGGACTTCGCATCATGATATTCCAGCTCCCCCTCCCACCATTGTCTACATCATCAATCTTTCTTCATCATCAAGCCTCATCCAGATTAGTATCCGGACTCAGCCAAAGCTGATTTTAATTTTTTCCTTCACCATCCTCCAAAGTCATCCATCTGGATCGGCGGAGCTGTTTTTATCTTCGACGGGATCCCCCCGGGAACACGCCCAGCCACTCGGGACGCATTCGTCTGGACCACAATATCCGCCCGCAGAAGGGCCCTGGCAGGCCCCGGATCTTCGCCCGACTCGTCTTCATGAGACATCGAGGTTTCCACCTCCACCTAACCCGGCCCCTTGTGGGCCTTGCTGAGTCACCATTTTTAACCTTCAACGTCGTCTAGTCTTCTGGATTTGCCATATTTTCTTTGAATTGTTCGTTACCTTCCTGGTCTACCTAACCTAACCTGCTGCCAACGTGTTCTACGCCTGGATTCGCCATTCTTTCCTGGAATTGTTCGTTACCTTTCTGGTATACCTAACCTAACCTGCTGCCCACGTCTGGTCACCACTTCTACATTTCTCTGGATATACATCGCCCGCGTCCGGAGTTGAACCCGACTCCGTCGGGGTGCTGCGTCACCGCCTTGCCGTATTGGCCATTTGGGATATTATTCACTGAACCAAGACACCTACTAACTGGAAGACCCACCAACATCGGAATGGACAAAAGAACTAGACTTAGGAGTGCAGATAACCGCAGAACACCACTACGGGTGGCCCCTTGAGCCTGATCTATACATGCTACCCCTTGCGGGACATGCTCGGACGGTCCGACGGAGGACTCTCCTACCTTTTAAGCCAGGTCTGGCCCCCTTCCCACCTGAAGCCGTCCAGGGTCTCCAACACTGTCTGCTACGCCAGTGTCGTCAACTTCCTCTAGGCTCCAGGATCGGTCTCTCAAGGCACACCACAGCGTCCCAACCGTCGGCGGTAGCAGCTCAACCCAGGAGCACCGGCGGTCAGTTCACAATGATACACCCATCAGACAGGTCTTTTTTGATACAATTTTTGTTTGCGGCGTCACCGTCTATCCGTTCCCAAAGTCGGGCTTGGAAGACTTGGCCGGGATTCGAACCCGGATCGACCGATTACCAGCTCGGCGCACTGACAACTGTGCTAAGTGACACATCTACCATCAAAACTTTTTGGGACGAATATATTGGATTTATTTACAACCCCCTACGGCAGCTAGCAACCATTTTTTCCAGCATCTCCAGGATCTTAACGGATTTGCACCAGCACGACCTCTGAAAATTCCAGAGTCATACCAAGGACTTCTCTACCTATTTCTACAACCACCCGCAGCAGTTAGCAACCAAGGAAAACGACCTTCAGCAATATCCTCCAGGATCTTCCACGGAACGAGCCACCTCTGCACCTTTAAGGAAAATGCATCATGGCCTTGACTTCTCCACCTCCCGAGACGTCTTCCCTAATTTTTTAAGATTGTTCTTGAATTCACCAGAAACCGCCCGCAGCAGTTAGCAACCAAGGAAAACGACCTTCAGCAATATCTTCCAGACACTTCGAGGCCACCAGGATTAATACGCCCCCCGACGACCTCGAGACGACCCGCCAACTACACAAAGAACGACACACTCTTCTAGACGCCACCGCTGCTCATCTCGGATATAAAAAGGAACATTTTATTATCCAAAATCAGTCAACGACTACGAGGGCAGACAGCCCGTTGCGCAATCGTTTGAGATGTAACTGTGTTGTGTCCCGTTCTGAAATACAGTTTGTTAGCACATTTTTCTTGTAAAAAGTCCTTTCATATCTTGTTGAAATTTCACATCGGTCGACCAGGGCCGTGGCTGGCCTCTCCCCTTAAGACAACCGTCTCACCGGCGCAGCCACCCAGCACAGGAGCAGCAGTAGGAAAGAGCATCGGCTTTTCCTACCTATTCTCAGGATCACCGGACATATCCACGACTCAGGATTCCGCTGTTTCCACCACCGAGACACTCTCTTCGCCAAGCAGGACCTTCGAGGGCCACGTCGTCTTCAAGCCACTCTGCACTAACAGCAAGGGACCCATCATCTTCATGACACCATTTACCTACGACGTAGATCATCGGCGCTGTTTCTACTCTGCCATCGAGGCCTTCGGGGCTATGCAGCTCCAAGTCACCATCGCAGCACGAGAGGACTTCGCATCATGATATTCCAGCTCCCCCTCCCACCATTGTCTACATCATCAATCTTTCTTCATCATCAAGCCTCATCCAGATTAGTATCCGGACTCAGCCAAAGCTGATTTTAATTTTTTCCTTCACCATCCTCCAAAGTCATCCATCTGGATCGGCGGAGCTGTTTTTATCTTCGACGGGATCCCCCCGGGAACACGCCCAGCCACTCGGGACGCATTCGTCTGGACCACAATATCCGCCCGCAGAAGGGCCCTGGCAGGCCCCGGATCTTCGCCCGACTCGTCTTCATGAGACATCGAGGTTTCCACCTCCACCTAACCCGGCCCCTTGTGGGCCTTGCTGAGTCACCATTTTTAACCTTCAACGTCGTCTAGTCTTCTGGATTTGCCATATTTTCTTTGAATTGTTCGTTACCTTCCTGGTCTACCTAACCTAACCTGCTGCCAACGTGTTCTACGCCTGGATTCGCCATTCTTTCCTGGAATTGTTCGTTACCTTTCTGGTATACCTAACCTAACCTGCTGCCCACGTCTGGTCACCACTTCTACATTTCTCTGGATATACATCGCCCGCGTCCGGAGTTGAACCCGACTCCGTCGGGGTGCTGCGTCACCGCCTTGCCGTATTGGCCATTTGGGATATTATTCACTGAACCAAGACACCTACTAACTGGAAGACCCACCAACATCGGAATGGACAAAAGAACTAGACTTAGGAGTGCAGATAACCGCAGAACACCACTACGGGTGGCCCCTTGAGCCTGATCTATACATGCTACCCCTTGCGGGACATGCTCGGACGGTCCGACGGAGGACTCTCCTACCTTTTAAGCCAGGTCTGGCCCCCTTCCCACCTGAAGCCGTCCAGGGTCTCCAACACTGTCTGCTACGCCAGTGTCGTCAACTTCCTCTAGGCTCCAGGATCGGTCTCTCAAGGCACACCACAGCGTCCCAACCGTCGGCGGTAGCAGCTCAACCCAGGAGCACCGGCGGTCAGTTCACAATGATACACCCATCAGACAGGTCTTTTTTGATACAATTTTTGTTTGCGGCGTCACCGTCTATCCGTTCCCAAAGTCGGGCTTGGAAGACTTGGCCGGGATTCGAACCCGGATCGACCGATTACCAGCTCGGCGCACTGACAACTGTGCTAAGTGACACATCTACCATCAAAACTTTTTGGGACGAATATATTGGATTTATTTACAACCCCCTACGGCAGCTAGCAACCATTTTTTCCAGCATCTCCAGGATCTTAACGGATTTGCACCAGCACGACCTCTGAAAATTCCAGAGTCATACCAAGGACTTCTCTACCTATTTCTACAACCACCCGCAGCAGTTAGCAACCAAGGAAAACGACCTTCAGCAATATCCTCCAGGATCTTCCACGGAACGAGCCACCTCTGCACCTTTAAGGAAAATGCATCATGGCCTTGACTTCTCCACCTCCCGAGACGTCTTCCCTAATTTTTTAAGATTGTTCTTGAATTCACCAGAAACCGCCCGCAGCAGTTAGCAACCAAGGAAAACGACCTTCAGCAATATCTTCCAGACACTTCGAGGCCACCAGGATTAATACGCCCCCCGACGACCTCGAGACGACCCGCCAACTACACAAAGAACGACACACTCTTCTAGACGCCACCGCTGCTCATCTCGGATATAAAAAGGAACATTTTATTATCCAAAATCAGTCAACGACTACGAGGGCAGACAGCCCGTTGCGCAATCGTTTGAGATGTAACTGTGTTGTGTCCCGTTCTGAAATACAGTTTGTTAGCACATTTTTCTTGTAAAAAGTCCTTTCATATCTTGTTGAAATTTCACATCGGTCGACCAGGGCCGTGGCTGGCCTCTCCCCTTAAGACAACCGTCTCACCGGCGCAGCCACCCAGCACAGGAGCAGCAGTAGGAAAGAGCATCGGCTTTTCCTACCTATTCTCAGGATCACCGGACATATCCACGACTCAGGATTCCGCTGTTTCCACCACCGAGACACTCTCTTCGCCAAGCAGGACCTTCGAGGGCCACGTCGTCTTCAAGCCACTCTGCACTAACAGCAAGGGACCCATCATCTTCATGACACCATTTACCTACGACGTAGATCATCGGCGCTGTTTCTACTCTGCCATCGAGGCCTTCGGGGCTATGCAGCTCCAAGTCACCATCGCAGCACGAGAGGACTTCGCATCATGATATTCCAGCTCCCCCTCCCACCATTGTCTACATCATCAATCTTTCTTCATCATCAAGCCTCATCCAGATTAGTATCCGGACTCAGCCAAAGCTGATTTTAATTTTTTCCTTCACCATCCTCCAAAGTCATCCATCTGGATCGGCGGAGCTGTTTTTATCTTCGACGGGATCCCCCCGGGAACACGCCCAGCCACTCGGGACGCATTCGTCTGGACCACAATATCCGCCCGCAGAAGGGCCCTGGCAGGCCCCGGATCTTCGCCCGACTCGTCTTCATGAGACATCGAGGTTTCCACCTCCACCTAACCCGGCCCCTTGTGGGCCTTGCTGAGTCACCATTTTTAACCTTCAACGTCGTCTAGTCTTCTGGATTTGCCATATTTTCTTTGAATTGTTCGTTACCTTCCTGGTCTACCTAACCTAACCTGCTGCCAACGTGTTCTACGCCTGGATTCGCCATTCTTTCCTGGAATTGTTCGTTACCTTTCTGGTATACCTAACCTAACCTGCTGCCCACGTCTGGTCACCACTTCTACATTTCTCTGGATATACATCGCCCGCGTCCGGAGTTGAACCCGACTCCGTCGGGGTGCTGCGTCACCGCCTTGCCGTATTGGCCATTTGGGATATTATTCACTGAACCAAGACACCTACTAACTGGAAGACCCACCAACATCGGAATGGACAAAAGAACTAGACTTAGGAGTGCAGATAACCGCAGAACACCACTACGGGTGGCCCCTTGAGCCTGATCTATACATGCTACCCCTTGCGGGACATGCTCGGACGGTCCGACGGAGGACTCTCCTACCTTTTAAGCCAGGTCTGGCCCCCTTCCCACCTGAAGCCGTCCAGGGTCTCCAACACTGTCTGCTACGCCAGTGTCGTCAACTTCCTCTAGGCTCCAGGATCGGTCTCTCAAGGCACACCACAGCGTCCCAACCGTCGGCGGTAGCAGCTCAACCCAGGAGCACCGGCGGTCAGTTCACAATGATACACCCATCAGACAGGTCTTTTTTGATACAATTTTTGTTTGCGGCGTCACCGTCTATCCGTTCCCAAAGTCGGGCTTGGAAGACTTGGCCGGGATTCGAACCCGGATCGACCGATTACCAGCTCGGCGCACTGACAACTGTGCTAAGTGACACATCTACCATCAAAACTTTTTGGGACGAATATATTGGATTTATTTACAACCCCCTACGGCAGCTAGCAACCATTTTTTCCAGCATCTCCAGGATCTTAACGGATTTGCACCAGCACGACCTCTGAAAATTCCAGAGTCATACCAAGGACTTCTCTACCTATTTCTACAACCACCCGCAGCAGTTAGCAACCAAGGAAAACGACCTTCAGCAATATCCTCCAGGATCTTCCACGGAACGAGCCACCTCTGCACCTTTAAGGAAAATGCATCATGGCCTTGACTTCTCCACCTCCCGAGACGTCTTCCCTAATTTTTTAAGATTGTTCTTGAATTCACCAGAAACCGCCCGCAGCAGTTAGCAACCAAGGAAAACGACCTTCAGCAATATCTTCCAGACACTTCGAGGCCACCAGGATTAATACGCCCCCCGACGACCTCGAGACGACCCGCCAACTACACAAAGAACGACACACTCTTCTAGACGCCACCGCTGCTCATCTCGGATATAAAAAGGAACATTTTATTATCCAAAATCAGTCAACGACTACGAGGGCAGACAGCCCGTTGCGCAATCGTTTGAGATGTAACTGTGTTGTGTCCCGTTCTGAAATACAGTTTGTTAGCACATTTTTCTTGTAAAAAGTCCTTTCATATCTTGTTGAAATTTCACATCGGTCGACCAGGGCCGTGGCTGGCCTCTCCCCTTAAGACAACCGTCTCACCGGCGCAGCCACCCAGCACAGGAGCAGCAGTAGGAAAGAGCATCGGCTTTTCCTACCTATTCTCAGGATCACCGGACATATCCACGACTCAGGATTCCGCTGTTTCCACCACCGAGACACTCTCTTCGCCAAGCAGGACCTTCGAGGGCCACGTCGTCTTCAAGCCACTCTGCACTAACAGCAAGGGACCCATCATCTTCATGACACCATTTACCTACGACGTAGATCATCGGCGCTGTTTCTACTCTGCCATCGAGGCCTTCGGGGCTATGCAGCTCCAAGTCACCATCGCAGCACGAGAGGACTTCGCATCATGATATTCCAGCTCCCCCTCCCACCATTGTCTACATCATCAATCTTTCTTCATCATCAAGCCTCATCCAGATTAGTATCCGGACTCAGCCAAAGCTGATTTTAATTTTTTCCTTCACCATCCTCCAAAGTCATCCATCTGGATCGGCGGAGCTGTTTTTATCTTCGACGGGATCCCCCCGGGAACACGCCCAGCCACTCGGGACGCATTCGTCTGGACCACAATATCCGCCCGCAGAAGGGCCCTGGCAGGCCCCGGATCTTCGCCCGACTCGTCTTCATGAGACATCGAGGTTTCCACCTCCACCTAACCCGGCCCCTTGTGGGCCTTGCTGAGTCACCATTTTTAACCTTCAACGTCGTCTAGTCTTCTGGATTTGCCATATTTTCTTTGAATTGTTCGTTACCTTCCTGGTCTACCTAACCTAACCTGCTGCCAACGTGTTCTACGCCTGGATTCGCCATTCTTTCCTGGAATTGTTCGTTACCTTTCTGGTATACCTAACCTAACCTGCTGCCCACGTCTGGTCACCACTTCTACATTTCTCTGGATATACATCGCCCGCGTCCGGAGTTGAACCCGACTCCGTCGGGGTGCTGCGTCACCGCCTTGCCGTATTGGCCATTTGGGATATTATTCACTGAACCAAGACACCTACTAACTGGAAGACCCACCAACATCGGAATGGACAAAAGAACTAGACTTAGGAGTGCAGATAACCGCAGAACACCACTACGGGTGGCCCCTTGAGCCTGATCTATACATGCTACCCCTTGCGGGACATGCTCGGACGGTCCGACGGAGGACTCTCCTACCTTTTAAGCCAGGTCTGGCCCCCTTCCCACCTGAAGCCGTCCAGGGTCTCCAACACTGTCTGCTACGCCAGTGTCGTCAACTTCCTCTAGGCTCCAGGATCGGTCTCTCAAGGCACACCACAGCGTCCCAACCGTCGGCGGTAGCAGCTCAACCCAGGAGCACCGGCGGTCAGTTCACAATGATACACCCATCAGACAGGTCTTTTTTGATACAATTTTTGTTTGCGGCGTCACCGTCTATCCGTTCCCAAAGTCGGGCTTGGAAGACTTGGCCGGGATTCGAACCCGGATCGACCGATTACCAGCTCGGCGCACTGACAACTGTGCTAAGTGACACATCTACCATCAAAACTTTTTGGGACGAATATATTGGATTTATTTACAACCCCCTACGGCAGCTAGCAACCATTTTTTCCAGCATCTCCAGGATCTTAACGGATTTGCACCAGCACGACCTCTGAAAATTCCAGAGTCATACCAAGGACTTCTCTACCTATTTCTACAACCACCCGCAGCAGTTAGCAACCAAGGAAAACGACCTTCAGCAATATCCTCCAGGATCTTCCACGGAACGAGCCACCTCTGCACCTTTAAGGAAAATGCATCATGGCCTTGACTTCTCCACCTCCCGAGACGTCTTCCCTAATTTTTTAAGATTGTTCTTGAATTCACCAGAAACCGCCCGCAGCAGTTAGCAACCAAGGAAAACGACCTTCAGCAATATCTTCCAGACACTTCGAGGCCACCAGGATTAATACGCCCCCCGACGACCTCGAGACGACCCGCCAACTACACAAAGAACGACACACTCTTCTAGACGCCACCGCTGCTCATCTCGGATATAAAAAGGAACATTTTATTATCCAAAATCAGTCAACGACTACGAGGGCAGACAGCCCGTTGCGCAATCGTTTGAGATGTAACTGTGTTGTGTCCCGTTCTGAAATACAGTTTGTTAGCACATTTTTCTTGTAAAAAGTCCTTTCATATCTTGTTGAAATTTCACATCGGTCGACCAGGGCCGTGGCTGGCCTCTCCCCTTAAGACAACCGTCTCACCGGCGCAGCCACCCAGCACAGGAGCAGCAGTAGGAAAGAGCATCGGCTTTTCCTACCTATTCTCAGGATCACCGGACATATCCACGACTCAGGATTCCGCTGTTTCCACCACCGAGACACTCTCTTCGCCAAGCAGGACCTTCGAGGGCCACGTCGTCTTCAAGCCACTCTGCACTAACAGCAAGGGACCCATCATCTTCATGACACCATTTACCTACGACGTAGATCATCGGCGCTGTTTCTACTCTGCCATCGAGGCCTTCGGGGCTATGCAGCTCCAAGTCACCATCGCAGCACGAGAGGACTTCGCATCATGATATTCCAGCTCCCCCTCCCACCATTGTCTACATCATCAATCTTTCTTCATCATCAAGCCTCATCCAGATTAGTATCCGGACTCAGCCAAAGCTGATTTTAATTTTTTCCTTCACCATCCTCCAAAGTCATCCATCTGGATCGGCGGAGCTGTTTTTATCTTCGACGGGATCCCCCCGGGAACACGCCCAGCCACTCGGGACGCATTCGTCTGGACCACAATATCCGCCCGCAGAAGGGCCCTGGCAGGCCCCGGATCTTCGCCCGACTCGTCTTCATGAGACATCGAGGTTTCCACCTCCACCTAACCCGGCCCCTTGTGGGCCTTGCTGAGTCACCATTTTTAACCTTCAACGTCGTCTAGTCTTCTGGATTTGCCATATTTTCTTTGAATTGTTCGTTACCTTCCTGGTCTACCTAACCTAACCTGCTGCCAACGTGTTCTACGCCTGGATTCGCCATTCTTTCCTGGAATTGTTCGTTACCTTTCTGGTATACCTAACCTAACCTGCTGCCCACGTCTGGTCACCACTTCTACATTTCTCTGGATATACATCGCCCGCGTCCGGAGTTGAACCCGACTCCGTCGGGGTGCTGCGTCACCGCCTTGCCGTATTGGCCATTTGGGATATTATTCACTGAACCAAGACACCTACTAACTGGAAGACCCACCAACATCGGAATGGACAAAAGAACTAGACTTAGGAGTGCAGATAACCGCAGAACACCACTACGGGTGGCCCCTTGAGCCTGATCTATACATGCTACCCCTTGCGGGACATGCTCGGACGGTCCGACGGAGGACTCTCCTACCTTTTAAGCCAGGTCTGGCCCCCTTCCCACCTGAAGCCGTCCAGGGTCTCCAACACTGTCTGCTACGCCAGTGTCGTCAACTTCCTCTAGGCTCCAGGATCGGTCTCTCAAGGCACACCACAGCGTCCCAACCGTCGGCGGTAGCAGCTCAACCCAGGAGCACCGGCGGTCAGTTCACAATGATACACCCATCAGACAGGTCTTTTTTGATACAATTTTTGTTTGCGGCGTCACCGTCTATCCGTTCCCAAAGTCGGGCTTGGAAGACTTGGCCGGGATTCGAACCCGGATCGACCGATTACCAGCTCGGCGCACTGACAACTGTGCTAAGTGACACATCTACCATCAAAACTTTTTGGGACGAATATATTGGATTTATTTACAACCCCCTACGGCAGCTAGCAACCATTTTTTCCAGCATCTCCAGGATCTTAACGGATTTGCACCAGCACGACCTCTGAAAATTCCAGAGTCATACCAAGGACTTCTCTACCTATTTCTACAACCACCCGCAGCAGTTAGCAACCAAGGAAAACGACCTTCAGCAATATCCTCCAGGATCTTCCACGGAACGAGCCACCTCTGCACCTTTAAGGAAAATGCATCATGGCCTTGACTTCTCCACCTCCCGAGACGTCTTCCCTAATTTTTTAAGATTGTTCTTGAATTCACCAGAAACCGCCCGCAGCAGTTAGCAACCAAGGAAAACGACCTTCAGCAATATCTTCCAGACACTTCGAGGCCACCAGGATTAATACGCCCCCCGACGACCTCGAGACGACCCGCCAACTACACAAAGAACGACACACTCTTCTAGACGCCACCGCTGCTCATCTCGGATATAAAAAGGAACATTTTATTATCCAAAATCAGTCAACGACTACGAGGGCAGACAGCCCGTTGCGCAATCGTTTGAGATGTAACTGTGTTGTGTCCCGTTCTGAAATACAGTTTGTTAGCACATTTTTCTTGTAAAAAGTCCTTTCATATCTTGTTGAAATTTCACATCGGTCGACCAGGGCCGTGGCTGGCCTCTCCCCTTAAGACAACCGTCTCACCGGCGCAGCCACCCAGCACAGGAGCAGCAGTAGGAAAGAGCATCGGCTTTTCCTACCTATTCTCAGGATCACCGGACATATCCACGACTCAGGATTCCGCTGTTTCCACCACCGAGACACTCTCTTCGCCAAGCAGGACCTTCGAGGGCCACGTCGTCTTCAAGCCACTCTGCACTAACAGCAAGGGACCCATCATCTTCATGACACCATTTACCTACGACGTAGATCATCGGCGCTGTTTCTACTCTGCCATCGAGGCCTTCGGGGCTATGCAGCTCCAAGTCACCATCGCAGCACGAGAGGACTTCGCATCATGATATTCCAGCTCCCCCTCCCACCATTGTCTACATCATCAATCTTTCTTCATCATCAAGCCTCATCCAGATTAGTATCCGGACTCAGCCAAAGCTGATTTTAATTTTTTCCTTCACCATCCTCCAAAGTCATCCATCTGGATCGGCGGAGCTGTTTTTATCTTCGACGGGATCCCCCCGGGAACACGCCCAGCCACTCGGGACGCATTCGTCTGGACCACAATATCCGCCCGCAGAAGGGCCCTGGCAGGCCCCGGATCTTCGCCCGACTCGTCTTCATGAGACATCGAGGTTTCCACCTCCACCTAACCCGGCCCCTTGTGGGCCTTGCTGAGTCACCATTTTTAACCTTCAACGTCGTCTAGTCTTCTGGATTTGCCATATTTTCTTTGAATTGTTCGTTACCTTCCTGGTCTACCTAACCTAACCTGCTGCCAACGTGTTCTACGCCTGGATTCGCCATTCTTTCCTGGAATTGTTCGTTACCTTTCTGGTATACCTAACCTAACCTGCTGCCCACGTCTGGTCACCACTTCTACATTTCTCTGGATATACATCGCCCGCGTCCGGAGTTGAACCCGACTCCGTCGGGGTGCTGCGTCACCGCCTTGCCGTATTGGCCATTTGGGATATTATTCACTGAACCAAGACACCTACTAACTGGAAGACCCACCAACATCGGAATGGACAAAAGAACTAGACTTAGGAGTGCAGATAACCGCAGAACACCACTACGGGTGGCCCCTTGAGCCTGATCTATACATGCTACCCCTTGCGGGACATGCTCGGACGGTCCGACGGAGGACTCTCCTACCTTTTAAGCCAGGTCTGGCCCCCTTCCCACCTGAAGCCGTCCAGGGTCTCCAACACTGTCTGCTACGCCAGTGTCGTCAACTTCCTCTAGGCTCCAGGATCGGTCTCTCAAGGCACACCACAGCGTCCCAACCGTCGGCGGTAGCAGCTCAACCCAGGAGCACCGGCGGTCAGTTCACAATGATACACCCATCAGACAGGTCTTTTTTGATACAATTTTTGTTTGCGGCGTCACCGTCTATCCGTTCCCAAAGTCGGGCTTGGAAGACTTGGCCGGGATTCGAACCCGGATCGACCGATTACCAGCTCGGCGCACTGACAACTGTGCTAAGTGACACATCTACCATCAAAACTTTTTGGGACGAATATATTGGATTTATTTACAACCCCCTACGGCAGCTAGCAACCATTTTTTCCAGCATCTCCAGGATCTTAACGGATTTGCACCAGCACGACCTCTGAAAATTCCAGAGTCATACCAAGGACTTCTCTACCTATTTCTACAACCACCCGCAGCAGTTAGCAACCAAGGAAAACGACCTTCAGCAATATCCTCCAGGATCTTCCACGGAACGAGCCACCTCTGCACCTTTAAGGAAAATGCATCATGGCCTTGACTTCTCCACCTCCCGAGACGTCTTCCCTAATTTTTTAAGATTGTTCTTGAATTCACCAGAAACCGCCCGCAGCAGTTAGCAACCAAGGAAAACGACCTTCAGCAATATCTTCCAGACACTTCGAGGCCACCAGGATTAATACGCCCCCCGACGACCTCGAGACGACCCGCCAACTACACAAAGAACGACACACTCTTCTAGACGCCACCGCTGCTCATCTCGGATATAAAAAGGAACATTTTATTATCCAAAATCAGTCAACGACTACGAGGGCAGACAGCCCGTTGCGCAATCGTTTGAGATGTAACTGTGTTGTGTCCCGTTCTGAAATACAGTTTGTTAGCACATTTTTCTTGTAAAAAGTCCTTTCATATCTTGTTGAAATTTCACATCGGTCGACCAGGGCCGTGGCTGGCCTCTCCCCTTAAGACAACCGTCTCACCGGCGCAGCCACCCAGCACAGGAGCAGCAGTAGGAAAGAGCATCGGCTTTTCCTACCTATTCTCAGGATCACCGGACATATCCACGACTCAGGATTCCGCTGTTTCCACCACCGAGACACTCTCTTCGCCAAGCAGGACCTTCGAGGGCCACGTCGTCTTCAAGCCACTCTGCACTAACAGCAAGGGACCCATCATCTTCATGACACCATTTACCTACGACGTAGATCATCGGCGCTGTTTCTACTCTGCCATCGAGGCCTTCGGGGCTATGCAGCTCCAAGTCACCATCGCAGCACGAGAGGACTTCGCATCATGATATTCCAGCTCCCCCTCCCACCATTGTCTACATCATCAATCTTTCTTCATCATCAAGCCTCATCCAGATTAGTATCCGGACTCAGCCAAAGCTGATTTTAATTTTTTCCTTCACCATCCTCCAAAGTCATCCATCTGGATCGGCGGAGCTGTTTTTATCTTCGACGGGATCCCCCCGGGAACACGCCCAGCCACTCGGGACGCATTCGTCTGGACCACAATATCCGCCCGCAGAAGGGCCCTGGCAGGCCCCGGATCTTCGCCCGACTCGTCTTCATGAGACATCGAGGTTTCCACCTCCACCTAACCCGGCCCCTTGTGGGCCTTGCTGAGTCACCATTTTTAACCTTCAACGTCGTCTAGTCTTCTGGATTTGCCATATTTTCTTTGAATTGTTCGTTACCTTCCTGGTCTACCTAACCTAACCTGCTGCCAACGTGTTCTACGCCTGGATTCGCCATTCTTTCCTGGAATTGTTCGTTACCTTTCTGGTATACCTAACCTAACCTGCTGCCCACGTCTGGTCACCACTTCTACATTTCTCTGGATATACATCGCCCGCGTCCGGAGTTGAACCCGACTCCGTCGGGGTGCTGCGTCACCGCCTTGCCGTATTGGCCATTTGGGATATTATTCACTGAACCAAGACACCTACTAACTGGAAGACCCACCAACATCGGAATGGACAAAAGAACTAGACTTAGGAGTGCAGATAACCGCAGAACACCACTACGGGTGGCCCCTTGAGCCTGATCTATACATGCTACCCCTTGCGGGACATGCTCGGACGGTCCGACGGAGGACTCTCCTACCTTTTAAGCCAGGTCTGGCCCCCTTCCCACCTGAAGCCGTCCAGGGTCTCCAACACTGTCTGCTACGCCAGTGTCGTCAACTTCCTCTAGGCTCCAGGATCGGTCTCTCAAGGCACACCACAGCGTCCCAACCGTCGGCGGTAGCAGCTCAACCCAGGAGCACCGGCGGTCAGTTCACAATGATACACCCATCAGACAGGTCTTTTTTGATACAATTTTTGTTTGCGGCGTCACCGTCTATCCGTTCCCAAAGTCGGGCTTGGAAGACTTGGCCGGGATTCGAACCCGGATCGACCGATTACCAGCTCGGCGCACTGACAACTGTGCTAAGTGACACATCTACCATCAAAACTTTTTGGGACGAATATATTGGATTTATTTACAACCCCCTACGGCAGCTAGCAACCATTTTTTCCAGCATCTCCAGGATCTTAACGGATTTGCACCAGCACGACCTCTGAAAATTCCAGAGTCATACCAAGGACTTCTCTACCTATTTCTACAACCACCCGCAGCAGTTAGCAACCAAGGAAAACGACCTTCAGCAATATCCTCCAGGATCTTCCACGGAACGAGCCACCTCTGCACCTTTAAGGAAAATGCATCATGGCCTTGACTTCTCCACCTCCCGAGACGTCTTCCCTAATTTTTTAAGATTGTTCTTGAATTCACCAGAAACCGCCCGCAGCAGTTAGCAACCAAGGAAAACGACCTTCAGCAATATCTTCCAGACACTTCGAGGCCACCAGGATTAATACGCCCCCCGACGACCTCGAGACGACCCGCCAACTACACAAAGAACGACACACTCTTCTAGACGCCACCGCTGCTCATCTCGGATATAAAAAGGAACATTTTATTATCCAAAATCAGTCAACGACTACGAGGGCAGACAGCCCGTTGCGCAATCGTTTGAGATGTAACTGTGTTGTGTCCCGTTCTGAAATACAGTTTGTTAGCACATTTTTCTTGTAAAAAGTCCTTTCATATCTTGTTGAAATTTCACATCGGTCGACCAGGGCCGTGGCTGGCCTCTCCCCTTAAGATGACCGCGGAACACCCTCTCGGGTGGAGCTCAGCGACTCCTGAGACGACATGCTACCCCTCGCAGGACATGTTCGGACGGTCCACCGTGGACTCTCCTACCCTTTGTGATATAGCCGGGTATGGCCGCCCTTTCCCGTTGGGTTGCTTCCAGGGTCTCCGACATGCTGCCTGCTACACCAGCGTCGTCAACTTCCCTTGGGCCCAACTCGGTCTCTCAGGATGCACCACAGCGTTCCAACCGTCGGCGGTAGCAGCTCAACCCAGGAGCACCGGCGGCCAGTTCACTGTAATACACCCATCAGACAGGTCTTATGTTTGCTCATTTTAGGAGCCGGCGTCACCGCCTTCCCTTTCCACAGTTCGGATTGGGAAGACTGCTCCGAGATTTGAACCCGGATCAACCGATTACCTGATCGGCGCACTAACCACTGTGCTAAGTGACACATCAACCATCAAAACAAATTGGGACGACCATGTTGGATTTATTTTCGACCCCCTGAGGCTATTGGTGACCACCTTTTCCAGTCTCTTCATGGATATACCGGAACGTCATATACACCAATGCCAGAAAAATCGGATATAATTTTTATGAACTTCTCCATGCATCAATACACCTTTTCCATAATTTTTCCGATTTTTTCGGATTAATTTGGAACCCTCTACGGCCATTTTTCATCCGGATTTTTTCCGGTGTTCTGGTAAACACCCCGAAAAATGCATCTTTAAGGAAAATTGAGAACGTCATTATATTCCCCACCTTTTGAAACACCTCCACCGATTTTTTCTGATTTTTTGAACTTTCCTGGAATCCGCAAACGGCCATTTACACACGGTAATCACCACACCGGAAATTGCATCTTTAGCGGAAATTGAAAATGCCGCTGGCCTCTTCACCTTCTGAGACATCTTCCCTGATATTTTCAGATTTTTTGAACTTATCAGACGCCCCCTACGGCCATTTGTAAATCCATTTTTTGTACTTACCTGAAACCGCCCGCAGCAGTTAGCAACCAAGGAAAACGACCTTCTGCAATATCTTCCAGACACTTCGAGGCCACCAGGACTAATACGCCCCCCGACGACCTCGAGACGACCCGCCAACTACACAAAGAACGACATACTCTTCTAGACGCCACCGCTGCTCATCTCGGATATAAAAAGGAACATTTTATTATCCAAAATCAGTCAACGACACGAGGGCAACGACAGCCCGTTGCGCAATCGTTTGAGATGTAACTGTGCTTGTCCCGTTCTGAAATACAGTTTGTTAGCACATTTTTTCTTGTAAAAAGTCCTTTCATATCATGTTGAAATTTCACAACGGTCGACCAGGGCCGTGGCTGGCCTCTCCCCTTAAGACAACCGTCTCACCGGCACAGCCACCCAGCACAGGAGCAGCAGTAGGGAAGGGCCTCGGCTCTCCCTACCTATTCTCAGGATCACCGGACATATCCACGACTCAGGATTCCGCTGTTTCCACCACCGAGACACTCTTCGCCAAGCAGGACCTTCGAGGACAACGTCGTCTTCAAGCCACTCTGCACTAGCGGCAAGGGAACCATCATCTTCATGACCCCATTTACCTACGACGTAGATCATCGGCGCTGTTTCTACTCTGCCATCGAGGCCTTCGGGGCTATGCAGCTCCAAGTCACCATCGCAGCACGAGAGGACTTCGCATCTTGATATTCCAGCTCCCCCTCCCACCATTGTCTACATCATCAATCTTTCTTCATCATCAAGCCACATCCGGATAGGTAGCCGGACTCAGCCACGCTGATTTTATCTTTTCCTTCACCATCCTCCAAAGTCCTCCATCTGGATCTGCGGAGCTGCTTTTATCTTCGACGGGATCCCCCCGGGAACACGCCCAGCCACCCGGGACGCATTCGTCTGGACCACAATATCCGCCCGCAGAAGGGCCCTGGCGGGCCCCGGATCTTCGCCCGACTCGTCTTCATGAGACATCGAGATTTCCACCTAACCCGGCCCCTAGCGGGCCCTGCTGAGTCACCTATTTTTAACATTCAACGTCGTCTAGTCTTCTGGATTTACCATATTTCTTGGAATTGTTCGTTACCTTTCTGGTCTACCTAACCTAACCTGCTGCCCACGTTTTTTCAACGCTTGGATTCGCCATCTTCTCCTGGAATTGCTAGTTACCTTTCTGGTCTACCTAACCTAACCTGCTGCCCACGTCTGGTCACCACTTCTACATTTCTCGGATCGAAACTGCCCGCGTCCGGAGTCGAACCCGACTCCGTCGGGATGGCGGCAACACCACCTAACCGGATCGACCACTTGGGATATTTTGAACAGCACCTTCTCGGCACAACATTGATTTCTTCCAACAGTCTCCCCACACTTTAAAAGGTTTCACCGCCTCGGATCGACCCACCCAACTCCAGGGGCTGCCACCACAACCACCCCCTTCGCCGATGGATTACCCCCGAGGGGAGCCCCTGAAGCCTCGACAACTCGGACAGTGGTGGTGGCCTGCGGCCCCACCCAAGTCATCTCGTCGACAGGATTCTCCGTAGGCTGCCGCCACCCGGACCTGGGTGTGAGTCCGATTTCTCGGGTATATTTCGGGAATTGAACCCGGATCCTTCGCCTTGCGACGCAGGGATGCAGCCATCTTAGCTGAACGGCATATCTACTTAACAACATTTTTTGCTACTGTATGTGGGACCTTCCACTGGACTTGGAAAAAACTTCACCGTCCCAGCTCGACCTGCCGCCCCAGCTCGACCGCATCAGCCTCCAAGACCTGCCACCACAACAGTTCTTGGACACCAACGGGTGCTCCGGAGGGATCCTCCAACCAGTTCAACAGCTCTGATGGTGGTGCGGGCAATCATGCCCCATCATCACTGCCGAACCAGCCGGTCTCACCTTAGGCATGGCCCACCCCCTTTCCGGGGTCTGGTTATCTCTCCTCATCTCGGTTCCTCGAACGGGTATAGAACCTGCGATCTTCACCGTCGGATTGCGGAGTGCTATCGTCTTAGCTACACGGGATATTTTCTACTCAACTTCTGGTGATATATCTTCTTATCGACACTCCCTCCAGCAGCAAGAACGGAACCACTGAACCTGCAGATGACCGCGGAACACCCTCTCGGGTGGAGCTCAGCGACTCCTGAGACGACATGCTACCCCTCGCAGGACATGTTCGGACGGTCCACCGTGGACTCTCCTACCCTTTGTGATATAGCCGGGTATGGCCGCCCTTTCCCGTTGGGTTGCTTCCAGGGTCTCCGACATGCTGCCTGCTACACCAGCGTCGTCAACTTCCCTTGGGCCCAACTCGGTCTCTCAGGATGCACCACAGCGTTCCAACCGTCGGCGGTAGCAGCTCAACCCAGGAGCACCGGCGGCCAGTTCACTGTAATACACCCATCAGACAGGTCTTATGTTTGCTCATTTTAGGAGCCGGCGTCACCGCCTTCCCTTTCCACAGTTCGGATTGGGAAGACTGCTCCGAGATTTGAACCCGGATCAACCGATTACCTGATCGGCGCACTAACCACTGTGCTAAGTGACACATCAACCATCAAAACAAATTGGGACGACCATGTTGGATTTATTTTCGACCCCCTGAGGCTATTGGTGACCACCTTTTCCAGTCTCTTCATGGATATACCGGAACGTCATATACACCAATGCCAGAAAAATCGGATATAATTTTTATGAACTTCTCCATGCATCAATACACCTTTTCCATAATTTTTCCGATTTTTTCGGATTAATTTGGAACCCTCTACGGCCATTTTTCATCCGGATTTTTTCCGGTGTTCTGGTAAACACCCCGAAAAATGCATCTTTAAGGAAAATTGAGAACGTCATTATATTCCCCACCTTTTGAAACACCTCCACCGATTTTTTCTGATTTTTTGAACTTTCCTGGAATCCGCAAACGGCCATTTACACACGGTAATCACCACACCGGAAATTGCATCTTTAGCGGAAATTGAAAATGCCGCTGGCCTCTTCACCTTCTGAGACATCTTCCCTGATATTTTCAGATTTTTTGAACTTATCAGACGCCCCCTACGGCCATTTGTAAATCCATTTTTTGTACTTACCTGAAACCGCCCGCAGCAGTTAGCAACCAAGGAAAACGACCTTCTGCAATATCTTCCAGACACTTCGAGGCCACCAGGACTAATACGCCCCCCGACGACCTCGAGACGACCCGCCAACTACACAAAGAACGACATACTCTTCTAGACGCCACCGCTGCTCATCTCGGATATAAAAAGGAACATTTTATTATCCAAAATCAGTCAACGACACGAGGGCAACGACAGCCCGTTGCGCAATCGTTTGAGATGTAACTGTGCTTGTCCCGTTCTGAAATACAGTTTGTTAGCACATTTTTTCTTGTAAAAAGTCCTTTCATATCATGTTGAAATTTCACAACGGTCGACCAGGGCCGTGGCTGGCCTCTCCCCTTAAGACAACCGTCTCACCGGCACAGCCACCCAGCACAGGAGCAGCAGTAGGGAAGGGCCTCGGCTCTCCCTACCTATTCTCAGGATCACCGGACATATCCACGACTCAGGATTCCGCTGTTTCCACCACCGAGACACTCTTCGCCAAGCAGGACCTTCGAGGACAACGTCGTCTTCAAGCCACTCTGCACTAGCGGCAAGGGAACCATCATCTTCATGACCCCATTTACCTACGACGTAGATCATCGGCGCTGTTTCTACTCTGCCATCGAGGCCTTCGGGGCTATGCAGCTCCAAGTCACCATCGCAGCACGAGAGGACTTCGCATCTTGATATTCCAGCTCCCCCTCCCACCATTGTCTACATCATCAATCTTTCTTCATCATCAAGCCACATCCGGATAGGTAGCCGGACTCAGCCACGCTGATTTTATCTTTTCCTTCACCATCCTCCAAAGTCCTCCATCTGGATCTGCGGAGCTGCTTTTATCTTCGACGGGATCCCCCCGGGAACACGCCCAGCCACCCGGGACGCATTCGTCTGGACCACAATATCCGCCCGCAGAAGGGCCCTGGCGGGCCCCGGATCTTCGCCCGACTCGTCTTCATGAGACATCGAGATTTCCACCTAACCCGGCCCCTAGCGGGCCCTGCTGAGTCACCTATTTTTAACATTCAACGTCGTCTAGTCTTCTGGATTTACCATATTTCTTGGAATTGTTCGTTACCTTTCTGGTCTACCTAACCTAACCTGCTGCCCACGTTTTTTCAACGCTTGGATTCGCCATCTTCTCCTGGAATTGCTAGTTACCTTTCTGGTCTACCTAACCTAACCTGCTGCCCACGTCTGGTCACCACTTCTACATTTCTCGGATCGAAACTGCCCGCGTCCGGAGTCGAACCCGACTCCGTCGGGATGGCGGCAACACCACCTAACCGGATCGACCACTTGGGATATTTTGAACAGCACCTTCTCGGCACAACATTGATTTCTTCCAACAGTCTCCCCACACTTTAAAAGGTTTCACCGCCTCGGATCGACCCACCCAACTCCAGGGGCTGCCACCACAACCACCCCCTTCGCCGATGGATTACCCCCGAGGGGAGCCCCTGAAGCCTCGACAACTCGGACAGTGGTGGTGGCCTGCGGCCCCACCCAAGTCATCTCGTCGACAGGATTCTCCGTAGGCTGCCGCCACCCGGACCTGGGTGTGAGTCCGATTTCTCGGGTATATTTCGGGAATTGAACCCGGATCCTTCGCCTTGCGACGCAGGGATGCAGCCATCTTAGCTGAACGGCATATCTACTTAACAACATTTTTTGCTACTGTATGTGGGACCTTCCACTGGACTTGGAAAAAACTTCACCGTCCCAGCTCGACCTGCCGCCCCAGCTCGACCGCATCAGCCTCCAAGACCTGCCACCACAACAGTTCTTGGACACCAACGGGTGCTCCGGAGGGATCCTCCAACCAGTTCAACAGCTCTGATGGTGGTGCGGGCAATCATGCCCCATCATCACTGCCGAACCAGCCGGTCTCACCTTAGGCATGGCCCACCCCCTTTCCGGGGTCTGGTTATCTCTCCTCATCTCGGTTCCTCGAACGGGTATAGAACCTGCGATCTTCACCGTCGGATTGCGGAGTGCTATCGTCTTAGCTACACGGGATATTTTCTACTCAACTTCTGGTGATATATCTTCTTATCGACACTCCCTCCAGCAGCAAGAACGGAACCACTGAACCTGCAGATGACCGCGGAACACCCTCTCGGGTGGAGCTCAGCGACTCCTGAGACGACATGCTACCCCTCGCAGGACATGTTCGGACGGTCCACCGTGGACTCTCCTACCCTTTGTGATATAGCCGGGTATGGCCGCCCTTTCCCGTTGGGTTGCTTCCAGGGTCTCCGACATGCTGCCTGCTACACCAGCGTCGTCAACTTCCCTTGGGCCCAACTCGGTCTCTCAGGATGCACCACAGCGTTCCAACCGTCGGCGGTAGCAGCTCAACCCAGGAGCACCGGCGGCCAGTTCACTGTAATACACCCATCAGACAGGTCTTATGTTTGCTCATTTTAGGAGCCGGCGTCACCGCCTTCCCTTTCCACAGTTCGGATTGGGAAGACTGCTCCGAGATTTGAACCCGGATCAACCGATTACCTGATCGGCGCACTAACCACTGTGCTAAGTGACACATCAACCATCAAAACAAATTGGGACGACCATGTTGGATTTATTTTCGACCCCCTGAGGCTATTGGTGACCACCTTTTCCAGTCTCTTCATGGATATACCGGAACGTCATATACACCAATGCCAGAAAAATCGGATATAATTTTTATGAACTTCTCCATGCATCAATACACCTTTTCCATAATTTTTCCGATTTTTTCGGATTAATTTGGAACCCTCTACGGCCATTTTTCATCCGGATTTTTTCCGGTGTTCTGGTAAACACCCCGAAAAATGCATCTTTAAGGAAAATTGAGAACGTCATTATATTCCCCACCTTTTGAAACACCTCCACCGATTTTTTCTGATTTTTTGAACTTTCCTGGAATCCGCAAACGGCCATTTACACACGGTAATCACCACACCGGAAATTGCATCTTTAGCGGAAATTGAAAATGCCGCTGGCCTCTTCACCTTCTGAGACATCTTCCCTGATATTTTCAGATTTTTTGAACTTATCAGACGCCCCCTACGGCCATTTGTAAATCCATTTTTTGTACTTACCTGAAACCGCCCGCAGCAGTTAGCAACCAAGGAAAACGACCTTCTGCAATATCTTCCAGACACTTCGAGGCCACCAGGACTAATACGCCCCCCGACGACCTCGAGACGACCCGCCAACTACACAAAGAACGACATACTCTTCTAGACGCCACCGCTGCTCATCTCGGATATAAAAAGGAACATTTTATTATCCAAAATCAGTCAACGACACGAGGGCAACGACAGCCCGTTGCGCAATCGTTTGAGATGTAACTGTGCTTGTCCCGTTCTGAAATACAGTTTGTTAGCACATTTTTTCTTGTAAAAAGTCCTTTCATATCATGTTGAAATTTCACAACGGTCGACCAGGGCCGTGGCTGGCCTCTCCCCTTAAGACAACCGTCTCACCGGCACAGCCACCCAGCACAGGAGCAGCAGTAGGGAAGGGCCTCGGCTCTCCCTACCTATTCTCAGGATCACCGGACATATCCACGACTCAGGATTCCGCTGTTTCCACCACCGAGACACTCTTCGCCAAGCAGGACCTTCGAGGACAACGTCGTCTTCAAGCCACTCTGCACTAGCGGCAAGGGAACCATCATCTTCATGACCCCATTTACCTACGACGTAGATCATCGGCGCTGTTTCTACTCTGCCATCGAGGCCTTCGGGGCTATGCAGCTCCAAGTCACCATCGCAGCACGAGAGGACTTCGCATCTTGATATTCCAGCTCCCCCTCCCACCATTGTCTACATCATCAATCTTTCTTCATCATCAAGCCACATCCGGATAGGTAGCCGGACTCAGCCACGCTGATTTTATCTTTTCCTTCACCATCCTCCAAAGTCCTCCATCTGGATCTGCGGAGCTGCTTTTATCTTCGACGGGATCCCCCCGGGAACACGCCCAGCCACCCGGGACGCATTCGTCTGGACCACAATATCCGCCCGCAGAAGGGCCCTGGCGGGCCCCGGATCTTCGCCCGACTCGTCTTCATGAGACATCGAGATTTCCACCTAACCCGGCCCCTAGCGGGCCCTGCTGAGTCACCTATTTTTAACATTCAACGTCGTCTAGTCTTCTGGATTTACCATATTTCTTGGAATTGTTCGTTACCTTTCTGGTCTACCTAACCTAACCTGCTGCCCACGTTTTTTCAACGCTTGGATTCGCCATCTTCTCCTGGAATTGCTAGTTACCTTTCTGGTCTACCTAACCTAACCTGCTGCCCACGTCTGGTCACCACTTCTACATTTCTCGGATCGAAACTGCCCGCGTCCGGAGTCGAACCCGACTCCGTCGGGATGGCGGCAACACCACCTAACCGGATCGACCACTTGGGATATTTTGAACAGCACCTTCTCGGCACAACATTGATTTCTTCCAACAGTCTCCCCACACTTTAAAAGGTTTCACCGCCTCGGATCGACCCACCCAACTCCAGGGGCTGCCACCACAACCACCCCCTTCGCCGATGGATTACCCCCGAGGGGAGCCCCTGAAGCCTCGACAACTCGGACAGTGGTGGTGGCCTGCGGCCCCACCCAAGTCATCTCGTCGACAGGATTCTCCGTAGGCTGCCGCCACCCGGACCTGGGTGTGAGTCCGATTTCTCGGGTATATTTCGGGAATTGAACCCGGATCCTTCGCCTTGCGACGCAGGGATGCAGCCATCTTAGCTGAACGGCATATCTACTTAACAACATTTTTTGCTACTGTATGTGGGACCTTCCACTGGACTTGGAAAAAACTTCACCGTCCCAGCTCGACCTGCCGCCCCAGCTCGACCGCATCAGCCTCCAAGACCTGCCACCACAACAGTTCTTGGACACCAACGGGTGCTCCGGAGGGATCCTCCAACCAGTTCAACAGCTCTGATGGTGGTGCGGGCAATCATGCCCCATCATCACTGCCGAACCAGCCGGTCTCACCTTAGGCATGGCCCACCCCCTTTCCGGGGTCTGGTTATCTCTCCTCATCTCGGTTCCTCGAACGGGTATAGAACCTGCGATCTTCACCGTCGGATTGCGGAGTGCTATCGTCTTAGCTACACGGGATATTTTCTACTCAACTTCTGGTGATATATCTTCTTATCGACACTCCCTCCAGCAGCAAGAACGGAACCACTGAACCTGCAGATGACCGCGGAACACCCTCTCGGGTGGAGCTCAGCGACTCCTGAGACGACATGCTACCCCTCGCAGGACATGTTCGGACGGTCCACCGTGGACTCTCCTACCCTTTGTGATATAGCCGGGTATGGCCGCCCTTTCCCGTTGGGTTGCTTCCAGGGTCTCCGACATGCTGCCTGCTACACCAGCGTCGTCAACTTCCCTTGGGCCCAACTCGGTCTCTCAGGATGCACCACAGCGTTCCAACCGTCGGCGGTAGCAGCTCAACCCAGGAGCACCGGCGGCCAGTTCACTGTAATACACCCATCAGACAGGTCTTATGTTTGCTCATTTTAGGAGCCGGCGTCACCGCCTTCCCTTTCCACAGTTCGGATTGGGAAGACTGCTCCGAGATTTGAACCCGGATCAACCGATTACCTGATCGGCGCACTAACCACTGTGCTAAGTGACACATCAACCATCAAAACAAATTGGGACGACCATGTTGGATTTATTTTCGACCCCCTGAGGCTATTGGTGACCACCTTTTCCAGTCTCTTCATGGATATACCGGAACGTCATATACACCAATGCCAGAAAAATCGGATATAATTTTTATGAACTTCTCCATGCATCAATACACCTTTTCCATAATTTTTCCGATTTTTTCGGATTAATTTGGAACCCTCTACGGCCATTTTTCATCCGGATTTTTTCCGGTGTTCTGGTAAACACCCCGAAAAATGCATCTTTAAGGAAAATTGAGAACGTCATTATATTCCCCACCTTTTGAAACACCTCCACCGATTTTTTCTGATTTTTTGAACTTTCCTGGAATCCGCAAACGGCCATTTACACACGGTAATCACCACACCGGAAATTGCATCTTTAGCGGAAATTGAAAATGCCGCTGGCCTCTTCACCTTCTGAGACATCTTCCCTGATATTTTCAGATTTTTTGAACTTATCAGACGCCCCCTACGGCCATTTGTAAATCCATTTTTTGTACTTACCTGAAACCGCCCGCAGCAGTTAGCAACCAAGGAAAACGACCTTCTGCAATATCTTCCAGACACTTCGAGGCCACCAGGACTAATACGCCCCCCGACGACCTCGAGACGACCCGCCAACTACACAAAGAACGACATACTCTTCTAGACGCCACCGCTGCTCATCTCGGATATAAAAAGGAACATTTTATTATCCAAAATCAGTCAACGACACGAGGGCAACGACAGCCCGTTGCGCAATCGTTTGAGATGTAACTGTGCTTGTCCCGTTCTGAAATACAGTTTGTTAGCACATTTTTTCTTGTAAAAAGTCCTTTCATATCATGTTGAAATTTCACAACGGTCGACCAGGGCCGTGGCTGGCCTCTCCCCTTAAGACAACCGTCTCACCGGCACAGCCACCCAGCACAGGAGCAGCAGTAGGGAAGGGCCTCGGCTCTCCCTACCTATTCTCAGGATCACCGGACATATCCACGACTCAGGATTCCGCTGTTTCCACCACCGAGACACTCTTCGCCAAGCAGGACCTTCGAGGACAACGTCGTCTTCAAGCCACTCTGCACTAGCGGCAAGGGAACCATCATCTTCATGACCCCATTTACCTACGACGTAGATCATCGGCGCTGTTTCTACTCTGCCATCGAGGCCTTCGGGGCTATGCAGCTCCAAGTCACCATCGCAGCACGAGAGGACTTCGCATCTTGATATTCCAGCTCCCCCTCCCACCATTGTCTACATCATCAATCTTTCTTCATCATCAAGCCACATCCGGATAGGTAGCCGGACTCAGCCACGCTGATTTTATCTTTTCCTTCACCATCCTCCAAAGTCCTCCATCTGGATCTGCGGAGCTGCTTTTATCTTCGACGGGATCCCCCCGGGAACACGCCCAGCCACCCGGGACGCATTCGTCTGGACCACAATATCCGCCCGCAGAAGGGCCCTGGCGGGCCCCGGATCTTCGCCCGACTCGTCTTCATGAGACATCGAGATTTCCACCTAACCCGGCCCCTAGCGGGCCCTGCTGAGTCACCTATTTTTAACATTCAACGTCGTCTAGTCTTCTGGATTTACCATATTTCTTGGAATTGTTCGTTACCTTTCTGGTCTACCTAACCTAACCTGCTGCCCACGTTTTTTCAACGCTTGGATTCGCCATCTTCTCCTGGAATTGCTAGTTACCTTTCTGGTCTACCTAACCTAACCTGCTGCCCACGTCTGGTCACCACTTCTACATTTCTCGGATCGAAACTGCCCGCGTCCGGAGTCGAACCCGACTCCGTCGGGATGGCGGCAACACCACCTAACCGGATCGACCACTTGGGATATTTTGAACAGCACCTTCTCGGCACAACATTGATTTCTTCCAACAGTCTCCCCACACTTTAAAAGGTTTCACCGCCTCGGATCGACCCACCCAACTCCAGGGGCTGCCACCACAACCACCCCCTTCGCCGATGGATTACCCCCGAGGGGAGCCCCTGAAGCCTCGACAACTCGGACAGTGGTGGTGGCCTGCGGCCCCACCCAAGTCATCTCGTCGACAGGATTCTCCGTAGGCTGCCGCCACCCGGACCTGGGTGTGAGTCCGATTTCTCGGGTATATTTCGGGAATTGAACCCGGATCCTTCGCCTTGCGACGCAGGGATGCAGCCATCTTAGCTGAACGGCATATCTACTTAACAACATTTTTTGCTACTGTATGTGGGACCTTCCACTGGACTTGGAAAAAACTTCACCGTCCCAGCTCGACCTGCCGCCCCAGCTCGACCGCATCAGCCTCCAAGACCTGCCACCACAACAGTTCTTGGACACCAACGGGTGCTCCGGAGGGATCCTCCAACCAGTTCAACAGCTCTGATGGTGGTGCGGGCAATCATGCCCCATCATCACTGCCGAACCAGCCGGTCTCACCTTAGGCATGGCCCACCCCCTTTCCGGGGTCTGGTTATCTCTCCTCATCTCGGTTCCTCGAACGGGTATAGAACCTGCGATCTTCACCGTCGGATTGCGGAGTGCTATCGTCTTAGCTACACGGGATATTTTCTACTCAACTTCTGGTGATATATCTTCTTATCGACACTCCCTCCAGCAGCAAGAACGGAACCACTGAACCTGCAGATGACCGCGGAACACCCTCTCGGGTGGAGCTCAGCGACTCCTGAGACGACATGCTACCCCTCGCAGGACATGTTCGGACGGTCCACCGTGGACTCTCCTACCCTTTGTGATATAGCCGGGTATGGCCGCCCTTTCCCGTTGGGTTGCTTCCAGGGTCTCCGACATGCTGCCTGCTACACCAGCGTCGTCAACTTCCCTTGGGCCCAACTCGGTCTCTCAGGATGCACCACAGCGTTCCAACCGTCGGCGGTAGCAGCTCAACCCAGGAGCACCGGCGGCCAGTTCACTGTAATACACCCATCAGACAGGTCTTATGTTTGCTCATTTTAGGAGCCGGCGTCACCGCCTTCCCTTTCCACAGTTCGGATTGGGAAGACTGCTCCGAGATTTGAACCCGGATCAACCGATTACCTGATCGGCGCACTAACCACTGTGCTAAGTGACACATCAACCATCAAAACAAATTGGGACGACCATGTTGGATTTATTTTCGACCCCCTGAGGCTATTGGTGACCACCTTTTCCAGTCTCTTCATGGATATACCGGAACGTCATATACACCAATGCCAGAAAAATCGGATATAATTTTTATGAACTTCTCCATGCATCAATACACCTTTTCCATAATTTTTCCGATTTTTTCGGATTAATTTGGAACCCTCTACGGCCATTTTTCATCCGGATTTTTTCCGGTGTTCTGGTAAACACCCCGAAAAATGCATCTTTAAGGAAAATTGAGAACGTCATTATATTCCCCACCTTTTGAAACACCTCCACCGATTTTTTCTGATTTTTTGAACTTTCCTGGAATCCGCAAACGGCCATTTACACACGGTAATCACCACACCGGAAATTGCATCTTTAGCGGAAATTGAAAATGCCGCTGGCCTCTTCACCTTCTGAGACATCTTCCCTGATATTTTCAGATTTTTTGAACTTATCAGACGCCCCCTACGGCCATTTGTAATAACTTTCTTATTTAGAGCCAAGAGAGGCAGCCTTCCCGGAGAAAAATTTAACTTTTTTTGTTTTGCACTTTTTTCAGATTCTGAGACGGCCATTCGACTGGAAATTTAATTTTAGGTCTATTTTGGTTAAGCTTTTTAATTGAATTAACGTGTTTTTCTCCATCTCTTTTAGGAAGCCCGGAAAAACGAGTTTTTTCCCGACGTTCCTGATCGAGCTTCGCTCTCAGCCGGCCTAGAAATCCGATGTTCTTTCCGGTCTGGTCAACGTGAATTATCGGCCCGATAATTTGGACGAACCAGTTCTTTATCTTTATATTTTTGTATTTGTATTTTTCTAATTTTCTTCTTTAGAGCAAAGAGAGGCAGCCTTCCCGGAGAAAAATTAAAACTTTTTTGTTTTTCACTTTTTTCAGGTTCCGAGACAGCCATTCGACTGGAAATTTAATTTTAGGTCCATTTTGGTTAAGCTTTTGGACTGAAATAACGTGTTTTTCTCTATCTTTTACAGGAAGCCAGGAAAACGAGTTTTTCCCGACGTGGCGGTCGTGCCTCTCTTTTTTAGCTCTACACTGAACGAGATTTCGAGCTCGTGGCTCTCTCGTTCAGTTGCCTGACCGAGCTTCGCTCGCAGTGCACCTAAAAATCCGATGTTCTTTCCGGTCTGGTCAACGTGAAATATCGGTCCGATATTTCGGACGAACCAGTTCTTTGTTTCTCTTATTTTCTTTAATGCATTTGTGTTTTTTCTTATCTTTTTATTATTATTTCATTTTTTTATTATTTTTCTGTCATTTCTCTTATGTTTTTTTTCAGCGCTCCAAAAAATCCGATACTCTCTTCTTTTTTCGGTCTGGTCAACGTGAATTACCGGCCCGATAATTCGTACGAACCAGTTTTTTCTATCTTTTCAATTTTTGGTACACACACGGGGGGAAAAACACGATCTGACTAGCGTTCAGGATGTCCGTAAGTCCCGGCGACGAGGTAGTGGCCTTGGACCCGGGATGGGATATCCGCTCGAGCTCCGCTCGTAGCCGCCTCCAAGTCCATCGTGCCGATCTGACTAGCGATTTGAATGTTCCAAAAGTTCCGGCGGCGAGGTAGTGACCTTGCGGCCGGGGCTGGACGTTCGTTCGGGCTCCGCCCGAAATCGCCTCCAAGTCCATCGTTCATAAAGGGATTTTTTGTACACACACACGGGGGGAGGGGGGAATAACACGATCTGACTAGCGTTCAGGATGTCCGTAAGTCCCGGCGACGAGGTAGTGGCCTTGAACCCGGGATGGGATATCCGCTCGAGCTCCGCTCGTAGCCGCCTCCAAGTCCATCGTGCCGATCTGACTAGCGATTTGAATATTCCAAAGTTCCGGTGGCGAGGTAGTGACCTTGCGGCCGGGGCTGGACGTTCGTTCGGGCTCCGCCCGAAATCGCCTCCAAGTCCATCGTTCATAAAGGGATATTTAATTTTCTAGCGGGAAGGGTACAGACAGTGCGTGGCTTTCACACAACATGCAAATTCGCAGGCCTACGGCCTGCTCTTTGCTGTTGTAACCTAACTAACCTAACCTAACGATATATTCTTGATCAGCGTTTCACGCTGAGCACGATGAGATCAAAATCGGGTTTAGTTCCAACACTTGCCACTTGGTGGCGCTGCTTTCCAGACTTACTAAAAATGATCAGAAACAGGCAATCGAGGATATATTCTTGATCAGCGTTTCACGCTGAGCACGATGAGATCAAAATAAAATTTAGTTCCAAAACTTGCCACCAGGTGGCGCTGATTTCAATACTAAGAAACAGGCACTTCTACTGCTCAGAACCATGTGAAACAAACATATTCTTGATCAGAATTTCACGCTGAGCACGATGCGATCAAAATAAAATTTAGTTCCAAAACTTGCCACCAGGTGGCGCTGTTTTCCAGACTTACTAAAAATGCTCAGAAACAGGCAATCGAGGATATATTCTTGATCAGAATTTCACGCTGAGCACGATGCGATCAAAATAAAATTTAGTTCCAAAACTTGCCACCAGGTGGCGCTGCTTTCCAGACTTACTAAAAATGCTCAGAAACAGGCAATCGAGGATATATTCTTGATCAGCGTTTCACGCTGAGCACGATGAGATCAAAATAAAATTTAGTTCCAAAACTTGCCACCAGGTGGCGCTGATTTCAATACTTAGAAACAGGCACTTCTTCTGCTCAGAACCATGTGAAACAAACATATTCTTGATCAGAATTTCACGCTGAGCACGATGCGATCAAAATAAAATTTAGTTCCAAAACTTGCCACCAGGTGGCGCTGTTTTCCAGACTTACTAAAAATGCTCAGAAACAGGCAATCGAGGATATATTCTTGATCAGAATTTCACGCTGAGCACGATGCGATCAAAATAAAATTTAGTTCCAAAACTTGCCACCAGGTGGCGCTGATTTCAATACTTAGAAACAGGCACTTCTACTGCTCAGAACCATGTGAAACAAACATATTCTTGATCAGAATTTCACGCTGAGCACGATGCGATCAAAATAAAATTTAGTTCCAAAACTTGCCACCAGGTGGCGCTGCTTTCCAGACTTACTAAAAATGATCAGAAACAGGCAATCGAGGATATATTCTTGATCAGAATTTCACGCTGAGCACGATGCGATCAAAATAAAATTTAGTTCCAAAACTTGCCACCAGGTGGCGCTGATTTCAATACTTAGAAACAGGCACTTCTACTGCTCAGAACCATGTGAAACAAACATATTCTTGATCAGAATTTCACGCTGAGCACGATGCGATCAAAATAAAATTTAGTTCCAAAACTTGCCACCAGGTGGCGCTGCTTTCCAGACTTACTAAAAATGCTCAGAAACAGGCAATCGAGGATATATTCTTGATCAGCGTTTCACGCTGAGCACGATGCGATCAAAATAAAATTTAGTTCCAAAACTTGCCACCAGGTGGCGCTGATTTCAATACTTAGAAACAGGCACTTCTACTGCTCAGAACCATGTGAAACAAACATATTCTTGATCAGAATTTCACGCTGAGCACGATGCGATCAAAATAAAATTTAGTTCCAAAACTTGCCACCAGGTGGCGCTGATTTCAATACTTAGAAACAGGCACTTCTACTGCTCAGAACCATGTGAAACAAACATATTCTTGATCAGAATTTCACGCTGAGCACGATGCAATCAAAATAAAATTTAGTTCCAAAACTTGCCACCAGGTGGCGCTGCTTTCCAGACTTACTAAAAATGCTCAGAAACAGGCAATCGAGGATATATTCTTGATCAGCGTTTCACGCTGAGCACGATGAGATCAAAATCGGGTTTAGTTCCAACACTTGCCACTTGGTGGCGCTGCTTTCCAGACTTACTAAAAATGATCAGAAACAGGCAATCGAGGATATATTCTTGATCAGCGTTTCACGCTGAGCACGATGAGATCAAAATCGGGTTTAGTTCCAACACTTGCCACTTGGTGGCGCTGCTTTCCAGACTTACTAAAAATGATCAGAAACAGGCAATCGAGGATATATTCTTGATCAGCGTTTCACGCTGAGCACGATGAGATCAAAATAAAATTTAGTTCCAAAACTTGCCACCAGGTGGCGCTGATTTCAATACTAAGAAACAGGCACTTCTACTGCTCAGAACCATGTGAAACAAACATATTCTTGATCAGAATTTCACGCTGAGCACGATGCGATCAAAATAAAATTTAGTTCCAAAACTTGCCACCAGGTGGCGCTGATTTCAATACTTAGAAACAGGCACTTCTACTGCTCAGAACCATGTGAAACAAACATATTCTTGATCAGAATTTCACGCTGAGCACGATGCGATCAAAATAAAATTTAGTTCCAAAACTTGCCACCAGGTGGCGCTGATTTCAATACTTAGAAACAGGCACTTCTACTGCTCAGAACCATGTGAAACAAACATATTCTTGATCAGAATTTCACGCTGAGCACGATGCGATCAAAATAAAATTTAGTTCCAAAACTTGCCACCAGGTGGCGCTTCTTTCCAGACTTACTAAAAATGATCAGAAACAGGCAATCGAGGATATATTCTTGATCAGCGTTTCACGCTGAGCACGATGCGATCAAAATAAAATTTAGTTCCAAAACTTGCCACCAGGTGGCGCTGATTTCAATACTTAGAAACAGGCACTTCTACTGCTCAGAACCATGTGAAACAAACATATTCTTGATCAGAATTTCACGCTGAGCACGATGCGATCAAAATAAAATTTAGTTCCAAAACTTGCCACCAGGTGGCGCTGATTTCAATACTTAGAAACAGGCACTTCTACTGCTCAGAACCATGTGAAACAAACATATTCTTGATCAGAATTTCACGCTGAGCACGATGCGATCAAAATAAAATTTAGTTCCAAAACTTGCCACCAGGTGGCGCTTCTTTCCAGACTTACTAAAAATGATCAGAAACAGGCAATCGAGGATATATTCTTGATCAGCGTTTCACGCTGAGCACGATGCGATCAAAATAAAATTTAGTTCCAAAACTTGCCACCAGGTGGCGCTGATTTCAATACTTAGAAACAGGCACTTCTACTGCTCAGAACCATGTGAAACAAACATATTCTTGATCAGAATTTCACGCTGAGCACGATGCGATCAAAATAAAATTTAGTTCCAAAACTTGCCACCAGGTGGCGCTGATTTCAATACTTAGAAACAGGCACTTCTACTGCTCAGAACCATGTGAAACAAACATATTCTTGATCAGAATTTCACGCTGAGCACGATGCGATCAAAATAAAATTTAGTTCCAAAACTTGCCACCAGGTGGCGCTGATTTCAATACTTAGAAACAGGCACTTCTACTGCTCAGAACCATGTGAAACAAACATATTCTTGATCAGAATTTCACGCTGAGCACGATGCGATCAAAATAAAATTTAGTTCCAAAACTTGCCACCAGGTGGCGCTGATTTCAATACTTAGAAACAGGCACTTCTACTGCTCAGAACCATGTGAAACAAACATATTCTTGATCAGAATTTCACGCTGAGCACGATGCGATCAAAATAAAATTTAGTTCCAAAACTTGCCACCAGGTGGCGCTGCTTTCCAGACTTACTAAAAATGCTCAGAAACAGGCAATCGAGGATATATTCTTGATCAGCGTTTCACGCTGAGCACGATGAGATCAAAATCGGGTTTAGTTCCAACACTTGCCACTTGGTGGCGCTGCTTTCCAGACTTACTAAAAATGATCAGAAACAGGCAATCGAGGATATATTCTTGATCAGCGTTTCACGCTGAGCACGATGAGATCAAAATCGGGTTTAGTTCCAACACTTGCCACTTGGTGGCGCTGCTTTCCAGACTTACTAAAAATGATCAGAAACAGGCAATCGAGGATATATTCTTGATCAGAATTTCACGCTGAGCACGATGCGATCAAAGTAAAATTTAGTTCCAAAACTTGCCACCAGGTGGCGCTGATTTCAATATTTAGAAACAGGCACTTCTACTGCTCAGAACCATGTGAAACAAACATATTCTTGATCAGAATTTCACGCTGAGCACGATGCGATCAAAATAAAATTTAGTTCCAAAACTTGCCACCAGGTGGCGCTGATTTCAATACTTAGAAACAGGCACTTCTACTGCTCAGAACCATGTGTAACAAACATATTCTTGATCAGAATTTCACGCTGAGCACGATGCGATCAAAATAAAATTTAGTTCCAAAACTTGCCACCAGGTGGCGCTGCTTTCCAGACTTACTAAAAATGCTCAGAAACAGGCAATCGAGGATATATTCTTGATCAGCGTTTCACGCTGAGCACGATGAGATCAAAATCGGGTTTAGTTCCAACACTTGCCACTTGGTGGCGCTGCTTTCCAGACTTACTAAAAATGATCAGAAACAGGCAATCGAGGATATATTCTTGATCAGCGTTTCACGCTGAGCACGATGAGATCAAAATCGGGTTTAGTTCCAACACTTGCCACTTGGTGGCGCTGCTTTCCAGACTTACTAAAAATGATCAGAAACAGGCAATCGAGGATATATTCTTGATCAGCGTTTCACGCTGAGCACGATGAGATCAAAATAAAATTTAGTTCCAAAACTTGCCACCAGGTGGCGCTGATTTCAATACTAAGAAACAGGCACTTCTACTGCTCAGAACCATGTGAAACAAACATATTCTTGATCAGAATTTCACGCTGAGCACGATGCGATCAAAATAAAATTTAGTTCCAAAACTTGCCACCAGGTGGCGCTGATTTCAATACTTAGAAACAGGCACTTCTACTGCTCAGAACCATGTGAAACAAACATATTCTTGATCAGAATTTCACGCTGAGCACGATGCGATCAAAATAAAATTTAGTTCCAAAACTTGCCACCAGGTGGCGCTGATTTCAATACTTAGAAACAGGCACTTCTACTGCTCAGAACCATGTGAAACAAACATATTCTTGATCAGAATTTCACGCTGAGCACGATGCGATCAAAATAAAATTTAGTTCCAAAACTTGCCACCAGGTGGCGCTGATTTCAATACTTAGAAACAGGCACTTCTACTGCTCAGAACCATGTGAAACAAACATATTCTTGATCAGAATTTCACGCTGAGCACGATGCGATCAAAATAAAATTTAGTTCCAAAACTTGCCACCAGGTGGCGCTTCTTTCCAGACTTACTAAAAATGATCAGAAACAGGCAATCGAGGATATATTCTTGATCAGCGTTTCACGCTGAGCACGATGCGATCAAAATAAAATTTAGTTCCAAAACTTGCCACCAGGTGGCGCTGATTTCAATACTTAGAAACAGGCACTTCTACTGCTCAGAACCATGTGAAACAAACATATTCTTGATCAGAATTTCACGCTGAGCACGATGCGATCAAAATAAAATTTAGTTCCAAAACTTGCCACCAGGTGGCGCTGATTTCAATACTTAGAAACAGGCACTTCTACTGCTCAGAACCATGTGAAACAAACATATTCTTGATCAGAATTTCACGCTGAGCACGATGCGATCAAAATAAAATTTAGTTCCAAAACTTGCCACCAGGTGGCGCTGATTTCAATACTTAGAAACAGGCACTTCTACTGCTCAGAACCATGTGAAACAAACATATTCTTGATCAGAATTTCACGCTGAGCACGATGCGATCAAAATAAAATTTAGTTCCAAAACTTGCCACCAGGTGGCGCTGATTTCAATACTTAGAAACAGGCACTTCTACTGCTCAGAACCATGTGAAACAAACATATTCTTGATCAGAATTTCACGCTGAGCACGATGCGATCAAAATAAAATTTAGTTCCAAAACTTGCCACCAGGTGGCGCTGCTTTCCAGACTTACTAAAAATGCTCAGAAACAGGCAATCGAGGATATATTCTTGATCAGCGTTTCACGCTGAGCACGATGAGATCAAAATAAAATTTAGTTCCAAAACTTGCCACCAGGTGGCGCTGCTTTCCAGACTTACTAAAAATGCTCAGAAACAGGCAATCGAGGATATATTCTTGATCAGCGTTTCACGCTGAGCACGATGAGATCAAAATAAAATTTAGTTCCAAAACTTGCCACCAGGTGGCGCTGATTTCAATACTTAGAAACAGGCACTTCTACTGCTCAGAACCATGTGAAACAAACATATTCTTGATCAGAATTTCACGCTGAGCACGATGCGATCAAAATAAAATTTAGTTCCAAAACTTGCCACCAGGTGGCGCTGCTTTCCAGACTTACTAAAAATGCTCAGAAACAGGCAATCGAGGATATATTCTTGATCAGCGTTTCACGCTGAGCACGATGAGATCAAAATAAAATTTAGTTCCAAAACTTGCCACCAGGTGGCGCTGATTTCAATACTTAGAAACAGGCACTTCTTCTGCTCAGAACCATGTGAAACAAACATATTCTTGATCAGAATTTCACGCTGAGCACGATGCGATCAAAATAAAATTTAGTTCCAAAACTTGCCACCAGGTGGCGCTGATTTCAATACTTAGAAACAGGCACTTCTACTGCTCAGAACCATGTGAAACAAACATATTCTTGATCAGAATTTCACGCTGAGCACGATGCGATCAAAATAAAATTTAGTTCCAAAACTTGCCACCAGGTGGCGCTGTTTTCCAGACTTACTAAAAATGCTCAGAAACAGGCAATCGAGGATATATTCTTGATCAGCGTTTCACGCTGAGCACGATGAGATCAAAATCGGGTTTAGTTCCAACACTTGCCACTTGGTGGCGCTGATTTCAATACTTAGAAACAGGCACTTCTACTGCTCAGAACCATGTGAAACAAACATATTCTTGATCAGAATTTCACGCTGAGCACGATGCGATCAAAATAAAATTTAGTTCCAAAACTTGCCACCAGGTGGCGCTGATTTCAATACTTAGAAACAGGCACTTCTACTGCTCAGAACCATGTGAAACAAACATATTCTTGATCAGAATTTCACGCTGAGCACGATGCGATCAAAATAAAATTTAGTTCCAAAACTTGCCACCAGGTGGCGCTGATTTCAATACTTAGAAACAGGCACTTCTACTGCTCAGAACCATGTGAAACAAACATATTCTTGATCAGAATTTCACGCTGAGCACGATGCGATCAAAATAAAATTTAGTTCCAAAACTTGCCACCAGGTGGCGCTGCTTTCCAGACTTACTAAAAATGCTCAGAAACAGGCAATCGAGGATATATTCTTGATCAGCGTTTCACGCTGAGCACGATGAGATCAAAATCGGGTTTAGTTCCAACACTTGCCACTTGGTGGCGCTGCTTTCCAGACTTACTAAAAATGATCAGAAACAGGCAATCGAGGATATATTCTTGATCAGCGTTTCACGCTGAGCACGATGAGATCAAAATAAAATTTAGTTCCAAAACTTGCCACCAGGTGGCGCTGATTTCAATACTAAGAAACAGGCACTTCTACTGCTCAGAACCATGTGAAACAAACATATTCTTGATCAGAATTTCACGCTGAGCACGATGCGATCAAAATAAAATTTAGTTCCAAAACTTGCCACCAGGTGGCGCTGATTTCAATACTTAGAAACAGGCACTTCTACTGCTCAGAACCATGTGAAACAAACATATTCTTGATCAGAATTTCACGCTGAGCACGATGCGATCAAAATAAAATTTAGTTCCAAAACTTGCCACCAGGTGGCGCTGATTTCAATACTTAGAAACAGGCACTTCTACTGCTCAGAACCATGTGAAACAAACATATTCTTGATCAGAATTTCACGCTGAGCACGATGCGATCAAAATAAAATTTAGTTCCAAAACTTGCCACCAGGTGGCGCTGATTTCAATACTTAGAAACAGGCACTTCTACTGCTCAGAACCATGTGAAACAAACATATTCTTGATCAGAATTTCACGCTGAGCACGATGCGATCAAAATAAAATTTAGTTCCAAAACTTGCCACCAGGTGGCGCTTCTTTCCAGACTTACTAAAAATGATCAGAAACAGGCAATCGAGGATATATTCTTGATCAGCGTTTCACGCTGAGCACGATGCGATCAAAATAAAATTTAGTTCCAAAACTTGCCACCAGGTGGCGCTGATTTCAATACTTAGAAACAGGCACTTCTACTGCTCAGAACCATGTGAAACAAACATATTCTTGATCAGAATTTCACGCTGAGCACGATGCGATCAAAATAAAATTTAGTTCCAAAACTTGCCACCAGGTGGCGCTGATTTCAATACTTAGAAACAGGCACTTCTACTGCTCAGAACCATGTGAAACAAACATATTCTTGATCAGAATTTCACGCTGAGCACGATGCGATCAAAATAAAATTTAGTTCCAAAACTTGCCACCAGGTGGCGCTGCTTTCCAGACTTACTAAAAATGCTCAGAAACAGGCAATCGAGGATATATTCTTGATCAGCGTTTCACGCTGAGCACGATGAGATCAAAATAAAATTTAGTTCCAAAACTTGCCACCAGGTGGCGCTGATTTCAATACTTAGAAACAGGCACTTCTACTGCTCAGAACCATGTGAAACAAACATATTCTTGATCAGAATTTCACGCTGAGCACGATGCGATCAAAATAAAATTTAGTTCCAAAACTTGCCACCAGGTGGCGCTGCTTTCCAGACTTACTAAAAATGCTCAGAAACAGGCAATCGAGGATATATTCTTGATCAGCGTTTCACGCTGAGCACGATGAGATCAAAATAAAATTTAGTTCCAAAACTTGCCACCAGGTGGCGCTGATTTCAATACTTAGAAACAGGCACTTCTTCTGCTCAGAACCATGTGAAACAAACATATTCTTGATCAGAATTTCACGCTGAGCACGATGCGATCAAAATAAAATTTAGTTCCAAAACTTGCCACCAGGTGGCGCTGATTTCAATACTTAGAAACAGGCACTTCTACTGCTCAGAACCATGTGAAACAAACATATTCTTGATCAGAATTTCACGCTGAGCACGATGCGATCAAAATAAAATTTAGTTCCAAAACTTGCCACCAGGTGGCGCTGTTTTCCAGACTTACTAAAAATGCTCAGAAACAGGCAATCGAGGATATATTCTTGATCAGCGTTTCACGCTGAGCACGATGAGATCAAAATCGGGTTTAGTTCCAACACTTGCCACTTGGTGGCGCTGATTTCAATACTTAGAAACAGGCACTTCTACTGCTCAGAACCATGTGAAACAAACATATTCTTGATCAGAATTTCACGCTGAGCACGATGCGATCAAAATAAAATTTAGTTCCAAAACTTGCCACCAGGTGGCGCTGATTTCAATACTTAGAAACAGGCACTTCTACTGCTCAGAACCATGTGAAACAAACATATTCTTGATCAGAATTTCACGCTGAGCACGATGCGATCAAAATAAAATTTAGTTCCAAAACTTGCCACCAGGTGGCGCTGATTTCAATACTTAGAAACAGGCACTTCTACTGCTCAGAACCATGTGAAACAAACATATTCTTGATCAGAATTTCACGCTGAGCACGATGCGATCAAAATAAAATTTAGTTCCAAAACTTGCCACCAGGTGGCGCTGCTTTCCAGACTTACTAAAAATGCTCAGAAACAGGCAATCGAGGATATATTCTTGATCAGCGTTTCACGCTGAGCACGATGAGATCAAAATCGGGTTTAGTTCCAACACTTGCCACTTGGTGGCGCTGCTTTCCAGACTTACTAAAAATGATCAGAAACAGGCAATCGAGGATATATTCTTGATCAGCGTTTCACGCTGAGCACGATGAGATCAAAATAAAATTTAGTTCCAAAACTTGCCACCAGGTGGCGCTGATTTCAATACTAAGAAACAGGCACTTCTACTGCTCAGAACCATGTGAAACAAACATATTCTTGATCAGAATTTCACGCTGAGCACGATGCGATCAAAATAAAATTTAGTTCCAAAACTTGCCACCAGGTGGCGCTGATTTCAATACTTAGAAACAGGCACTTCTACTGCTCAGAACCATGTGAAACAAACATATTCTTGATCAGAATTTCACGCTGAGCACGATGCGATCAAAATAAAATTTAGTTCCAAAACTTGCCACCAGGTGGCGCTGATTTCAATACTTAGAAACAGGCACTTCTACTGCTCAGAACCATGTGAAACAAACATATTCTTGATCAGAATTTCACGCTGAGCACGATGCGATCAAAATAAAATTTAGTTCCAAAACTTGCCACCAGGTGGCGCTGATTTCAATACTTAGAAACAGGCACTTCTACTGCTCAGAACCATGTGAAACAAACATATTCTTGATCAGAATTTCACGCTGAGCACGATGCGATCAAAATAAAATTTAGTTCCAAAACTTGCCACCAGGTGGCGCTTCTTTCCAGACTTACTAAAAATGATCAGAAACAGGCAATCGAGGATATATTCTTGATCAGCGTTTCACGCTGAGCACGATGCGATCAAAATAAAATTTAGTTCCAAAACTTGCCACCAGGTGGCGCTGATTTCAATACTTAGAAACAGGCACTTCTACTGCTCAGAACCATGTGAAACAAACATATTCTTGATCAGAATTTCACGCTGAGCACGATGCGATCAAAATAAAATTTAGTTCCAAAACTTGCCACCAGGTGGCGCTGATTTCAATACTTAGAAACAGGCACTTCTACTGCTCAGAACCATGTGAAACAAACATATTCTTGATCAGAATTTCACGCTGAGCACGATGCGATCAAAATAAAATTTAGTTCCAAAACTTGCCACCAGGTGGCGCTGATTTCAATACTTAGAAACAGGCACTTCTACTGCTCAGAACCATGTGAAACAAACATATTCTTGATCAGAATTTCACGCTGAGCACGATGCGATCAAAATAAAATTTAGTTCCAAAACTTGCCACCAGGTGGCGCTGCTTTCCAGACTTACTAAAAATGCTCAGAAACAGGCAATCGAGGATATATTCTTGATCAGCGTTTCACGCTGAGCACGATGAGATCAAAATAAAATTTAGTTCCAAAACTTGCCACCAGGTGGCGCTGATTTCAATACTTAGAAACAGGCACTTCTACTGCTCAGAACCATGTGAAACAAACATATTCTTGATCAGAATTTCACGCTGAGCACGATGCGATCAAAATAAAATTTAGTTCCAAAACTTGCCACCAGGTGGCGCTGATTTCAATACTTAGAAACAGGCACTTCTACTGCTCAGAACCATGTGAAACAAACATATTCTTGATCAGAATTTCACGCTGAGCACGATGCGATCAAAATAAAATTTAGTTCCAAAACTTGCCACCAGGTGGCGCTGATTTCAATACTTAGAAACAGGCACTTCTACTGCTCAGAACCATGTGAAACAAACATATTCTTGATCAGAATTTCACGCTGAGCACGATGCGATCAAAATAAAATTTAGTTCCAAAACTTGCCACCAGGTGGCGCTGCTTTCCAGACTTACTAAAAATGCTCAGAAACAGGCAATCGAGGATATATTCTTGATCAGCGTTTCACGCTGAGCACGATGAGATCAAAATCGGGTTTAGTTCCAACACTTGCCACTTGGTGGCGCTGCTTTCCAGACTTACTAAAAATGATCAGAAACAGGCAATCGAGGATATATTCTTGATCAGCGTTTCACGCTGAGCACGATGAGATCAAAATAAAATTTAGTTCCAAAACTTGCCACCAGGTGGCGCTGATTTCAATACTAAGAAACAGGCACTTCTACTGCTCAGAACCATGTGAAACAAACATATTCTTGATCAGAATTTCACGCTGAGCACGATGCGATCAAAATAAAATTTAGTTCCAAAACTTGCCACCAGGTGGCGCTGATTTCAATACTTAGAAACAGGCACTTCTACTGCTCAGAACCATGTGAAACAAACATATTCTTGATCAGAATTTCACGCTGAGCACGATGCGATCAAAATAAAATTTAGTTCCAAAACTTGCCACCAGGTGGCGCTGATTTCAATACTTAGAAACAGGCACTTCTACTGCTCAGAACCATGTGAAACAAACATATTCTTGATCAGAATTTCACGCTGAGCACGATGCGATCAAAATAAAATTTAGTTCCAAAACTTGCCACCAGGTGGCGCTGATTTCAATACTTAGAAACAGGCACTTCTACTGCTCAGAACCATGTGAAACAAACATATTCTTGATCAGAATTTCACGCTGAGCACGATGCGATCAAAATAAAATTTAGTTCCAAAACTTGCCACCAGGTGGCGCTTCTTTCCAGACTTACTAAAAATGATCAGAAACAGGCAATCGAGGATATATTCTTGATCAGCGTTTCACGCTGAGCACGATGCGATCAAAATAAAATTTAGTTCCAAAACTTGCCACCAGGTGGCGCTGATTTCAATACTTAGAAACAGGCACTTCTACTGCTCAGAACCATGTGAAACAAACATATTCTTGATCAGAATTTCACGCTGAGCACGATGCGATCAAAATAAAATTTAGTTCCAAAACTTGCCACCAGGTGGCGCTGATTTCAATACTTAGAAACAGGCACTTCTACTGCTCAGAACCATGTGAAACAAACATATTCTTGATCAGAATTTCACGCTGAGCACGATGCGATCAAAATAAAATTTAGTTCCAAAACTTGCCACCAGGTGGCGCTGATTTCAATACTTAGAAACAGGCACTTCTACTGCTCAGAACCATGTGAAACAAACATATTCTTGATCAGAATTTCACGCTGAGCACGATGCGATCAAAATAAAATTTAGTTCCAAAACTTGCCACCAGGTGGCGCTGATTTCAATACTTAGAAACAGGCACTTCTACTGCTCAGAACCATGTGAAACAAACATATTCTTGATCAGAATTTCACGCTGAGCACGATGCGATCAAAATAAAATTTAGTTCCAAAACTTGCCACCAGGTGGCGCTGCTTTCCAGACTTACTAAAAATGCTCAGAAACAGGCAATCGAGGATATATTCTTGATCAGCGTTTCACGCTGAGCACGATGAGATCAAAATCGGGTTTAGTTCCAACACTTGCCACTTGGTGGCGCTGCTTTCCAGACTTACTAAAAATGCTCAGAAACAGGCAATCGAGGATAGATTCTTGATCAGCGTTTCACGCTGAGCACGATTTCATCAAAATCGGGTTTAGTTCCAACACTTGCCACTTGGTGGCGCTGCTTTCCATACTTAGAAAAACGCACTTCTACTGCTCAGAACCATTTGAAACAAACATACTCTTGATCAGAATTTCACGCTGAACACGATGCGATCATAATAAAATTTAGTTCCAAAACTTGCCACCAGGTGGCGCTGATTTCAATACTTAGAAAAACCCCTTCTACTGCTCAGAAACATGCAATCTAGGGTATATTCTTGATCAGCATTTCACGCTGAACACGATGCGATCATAATACGGCATAGCTTCAAAAACTTTTCACTAGATGGCGCTGATGTCAAACTTTGAATTGAGTTTTGAAGCACTTCTACTTGTCGGATAATTTTTTTAAACCGATATTCGTGATCCCTGAGTCAATATCTGCACGATGAGCTAATTTCTGTGCCTTTTCAATGGTTGTCAATAGATGGCGCTAAACTTTGAATTGAATTTTAAAGATTTTCTACTGGTCGGATAATTATTTAAAACCGATATTCGTGATCCCTGAGTCAAGATCTACACGATGAGCTAAATTCTGTCCTTTTTCAATAGTTGTCAATAGTTGTCAATAGATGGCGCTGACGTCGAAATCATGCGTTGCCATTTTACGAAAGTCATATTTTAAATTCCTGTTTTCCGCAAAATTTTCATTTATTTTCGGCCATGGCCACCACGTTATAATTAACCATGACCATTTATGTGTAATTTTGCGGAAAAAAGGAATTAAAAAGGGTTAGGTTAGGTTAGTAGTAATGCCACCATTAGGACTGTGCAGACCGAAGTTCGTCTGCAGTGAAAAATAGAAAAATCACGATCAGCAACTCACGTGGGGCGTCTTCACCGTTGACACTTCGGCAGGGCTAGTGTCTGCCTTGGTCTGCCTACGCAAATCAGTGTTGGAAATGTTTCAGCCCTGCTGTTGCATGATCTTATTAACATTTGGAAAAGGAGTCCGTTAACATAAAGTTTTCTTTTTTATTTCGATTGCCAGTGTGTGCTTTCCACTGGTGTCCCGTCCTCTTACACGTGGTTGATATAAAGAAGAAAGTCAAGAGAATGTTTGGAACCGCCAAAAACTCCCTTATTGGTACCTGAAGTGAGGCAATGGCTGTATCACCTGCATTGGATGTGTAATCTCGCCATGCTGAAAAGGAGTGTGATACAAGATAATTGTGTCCTGTGTTTCTCTCTCGGGCCAAGTAAGTAATGCAGTAACCTCAAACATTCAGTGCCAGACTCCATTCCTATTTGAAATGTTGGAGTGAAATAACAACAATTTCAATCTCAAGTCTAGGTTGGGATCAGCAACCCCATTAGTGTCATACAATGTTTGCTTGCAGTTGGGGCCAAGATGAAATGTTTAAAGACCTTTTGTCAAGAGCTTTACACTATATAATATCAGTCAGAAGCTGGGTGGCTCCCATATCCAGTTGACAAAATAACAAAGGTATATACATGTTTTGTTTCAATTTCATAAAGTAGCTATTAGTGTCGTGTTTCAGGCAAGAACAAATCATTTCAACCTTGGCCATATCCTCTCGGTCATATGCTTGCATGCTATGCCATTGTTTTCTCTTCTGTCTGACAAGAGTCAATAGATCATATTTGACTTCAACGTCTGAAAACACTTGGCCATGTTCATGCTGATGGCTATGTTTATACAATCAGTTAATATTTTCATTTTTAATTGTGCTGTATTGAAGTGAATTCACATGTCACAGCGTAACAGCATTTCATTTGAATCTGGCCATTTCAGAGTTTGATAAACTTTTTAAAATGTGAAGTAAGCGATGCTGCCTATGACAGGGGAAACAGAATCCACGTCCGTCGTGTCCAACTCCAATAGATTACCAAAATCAGCCGATCGAATTGGAATAGTTTTTAGTTTTTTGGACCTTTTGTATTAAAGAAATAACATTTTTCGATGATATATTTGATTAACTTGTTTTGCTGTTCCTTTACATCCCTTCCATTCAGATGCCGAGAAACTGTGGATACCACCTGACCTAATGCTGTTTTGCTATTACTATCCTATAAACAAAAATAAGTAACAAAACTTAACCTCAATCTCTTCTTTTTATTGTTTGATTACTAGGTCCTTTGATCTTCTAATAATAGAAATAATTGGACGCCAACACGGAATCTTACACAATCAACAAATATTGCGAATCTTGCCTGGTATAGTCAGGAAATATTTATCAAAGAATTTGTATTTTTTGTTTGTTTGTTTTTTATGTCGTCGAAGTCGTGGCCTACAGGGTCATTTTCTGTTTCTATTTATTAATTATTATTGGCATAAGTAAACAAACCCCGCCATATCCAGAGGCCATATCATGGAAAGAAAAGCGATCCTGTTTGTCGTCACCTAACAATCAAATCTTACCTACACGTCAAGCTTTCTAATCTGTTAAAAAATCTTTCTTTCTATACGATTTTTTATTTTTAATAGCTTCTATTTCTGAAACTAGGTATGCCTCGTCTGTTGATTCTTTTCGTTTGCAGTTTAGTGCTTGCTTACTCATATTAATTAATCTATGCATCTTTCAGATTGGTGTCTACTGAAGAGGCATCATTCTCGAACCAGCAGATCTCTGTGACTGAAAAAACGTCTAGTAGATACAGAGTACAGGTGTTGTTCATCTCTTTTGCCAAGTCCAGAAAGTTTCGATCGTCCCTACGATTGCTTAAATTGTTTCTACTACTACCGGCAGTTCTCAGCCTAGTCGAGTGTGTAGGCCTATTATTCCCGATTATTCCAAGTTTATGACGATACTTTAACGCTAAAAGTTTATTGATAATTGTCTATGAATTCATAGAAATTTTTGTTCATACCCACAACACTCAAAAGAACATTGCTTCATTTACATATTACCCTACCTACAATATTTAAATTACCCTACGACGTGAAATGAGATTTCGTGTTGTGCTGGAGGAAGGGAGAGAAAAAAAAATTCAAACCCTCTCCCCTCGTTTCTCTTTCTTTGTTGCAAGGGGGCGTGTCGATTTTCATCAGTTAGTCACTGAGCTTCAACTCAATCGCAACGTTTTTTGTCGTACCTGTAAAATCTTAAGTTTTTGCGTTTGTTCCTATGGTGTTTGTCCCTTGGTAAACTTTGTGTGACCAGGACTTTCATCACGAGAGCAAGAAAAGTCGTTTATTGGAGGAGCACGCAGACGCAGGTAGAAATCGGAAAAAATCAATTGGAATTTCCAGCCATGCAGCACCAAAATGTAGTTAAGTGTAGTCCCGTTTCCATTATCCCTTATTTTAACGCCCACTACTTCTAACAGCATCTTTGCTGTAGTTGAAGATCTTTTAAGGATCGCCAAGTGTAGAGCAGTATTTCCGTCCTTGACTTGCGCTTCTATGTTGGTTGATTATATAAGAATTGACTGTAACAGTCGTGTGAGACGTATGTGAATCGCCATCTTCATATCGTAATTTTTTATATTAACGTCATCATTTTCTAGTAGCAAAAGTTGAAGGGTTGCACTAGTCGATGTGTTTCCTAATGCCCAGTTCAATGCATTTACATCGTCCGATTAGCTAATAATTTTTTTTGAACAATTGGATCGCCTCCTTCTTTAATTTCTTTACTGGGTTGAGCAAAGCAGCGTGCAAAAGAATTTTGATACAATTAGCGAGGTATTTATCTGCAGAGATACACAGGGCGGCGGCAAAGGCTTCCATTGTGGTTGAAATCAAGTGTCCCGTATAGATTAAGTTGGGAAGTTGGTGGAACAATTCCGGCTCGACGTCCTTGATTTGAATTTGATTGGTTGATTTTCTCTTTCGTTAGATGTTCGAACTGGTCGCCTCATCATTGAAATGACAATTCAGCCCATCAACAGTCAAGGTATCTTTTTCAAAAATTAAAGCTGTACAACAATATTTAAAATCGTAAGAAGGGAAGCCTTTCTTGTTGAGCTTGACGAGCACGGAAAATTTTTTGTGGTGACGCGTTGACGACGAAATATTTTATTAACAATAATAAAGAAAAGGAAAATATTAAATGTAAAATAAACACACAATGATATCATGTAAAATAATTAGAATAAAACGTAATGAATTAGAAAAATTAAAGAAGTCTGAAAAAATTCAAAAGTGGAAAATTAATGTTTTAAATTGTTTGTTAAACTGGCAACTGTGCTGCATTAGTCAGACGATTTAGTAAAAAAAAAAAACATTTTTGAACATGTGTTTATTAGCAGTCTAGTCAGTTTAGATTGGAATCTTGAACAGTTTTTATCTGATTTAATCGAGGAAAACAGAATGAAGGTAACGTACTCTTTTTCGAATGAACTACAATTTCATTGCTTTAAAATGTTGATTTATCAATCAGAGACTAGATGTTCTTCAAATCTTGGCAGAAAGGAATGAAAGAAGAAAACGTGAACTGGAGCTCAATGGTTTACCGTCAGAAAGCAATGATTCTTTGCCCACCCCAAATTTTTCAGGTCAGTTAACATATAATGGATTATTTTCTGTTTGGGCCCAAAAAAAAAACTTACACATTTTCATTCAAAGACTCCATCCTCGTTGAATCATTATCTCAGAGTGCTTCGTCACAAAGCAGTAGACAGGAAGAATTAAATCGTGCTGCAGTTCTGGATATTTTTGATAACACACAAGTTTATCGTTTTTATTCAGAAGGTAAATTCTCAAATTGATGGATTGTTTCATCTTATTATCATCTTCATTCATTTCCCTTAGACGAAGTAAACTATTCTTGGCTTGATAAAGATCTGGGTATTGAAGATGTTCCAAAGATGTCTTCTTCAGATTTGGTGAACTATTTGCGATCAGAAATAAAGGTATAATTTACAAAATTGAATGTTGTGGCTCTAACTGATTGTTTCTCATTTTGATTTAGGGCAATCAATTACAACGATCACTGAAAACCTGCAAATTATCATGTAGATATTTGTTCTTTCTAATGTCAGTGACAACAAGCAAAGATTTGGCAGAAGTGTGTCTCAAGATTCTTTCAGAAAAAATATCTGATAAAACTCAACAATTCTGTATTGAAGTGCCTGACTTACTTCTAGCCCTGATGAATTTTGGTACCGTTCAAAGCAAGCTTTGGCCTGCGGCTTCGGACATTTCTTTTCCTCGCCCATTCCGGAAATTTTCCATGAACAGTTTCAATTCGAAAAAACATCATGCTGTCCCTTTCCCTCGCTTGAATTTGGAGAAAATATTGTCTCTCTTGAGTTTCAATGTGAAAACATATCCCTATTTTTCCGAGAACGAGAAAATTGGAATGTGCAACCTTTTGCTAAACCTTTACATGGCCAATTTTATAGCTGGAGACACTTTTCTAACTCTCAAAATCAGAGACATTGTATCACGTATACTTGAAAGTTTTACAGTAGAGGAATGGAGTGAACTTAATTTCAGAATGGTATTTCTTTTAAATTATATTTTGTTTTAAGTTCTCCAACTTATCTTTTTGGTTTTAAGATTGAAGAACTTGTTTTGCAGTGTTGGATTGACAACCTGGAACCTACAGCGATGGTTCAACGGATTACGTACAGCATACCAACGACTACAAGCCGTGGAGTGATGTTTCAGCAGTCTGCCGCCTACTTTGCGATACAACATCTCATGGATTTGGAAGAAGTTGACCTCCCCGGCCGTGTTTCGGTAACTCAAATAAAACTTGGTATAATATTTGGCTTAAGAAGCATAATTTTAATAGGTGAAAGACGTATATCGATTGGTTGATTTGTTAAGTCGGCAAAAATTAAAAAATTATCGGACATTGTTCAGCATAGTTACTTTGCTCCGTTTAACCTTGGACGTTAATGATCCGTCGATAAAAAAAGTAATTATTATCCTAATTTATTTTCCACAATAGTTCAATATTAAATTTTTATTCTTTTTCTCTTTTAAATTCAGAAAGAAATGAAAAATCTTCACATAAAGTTGAGCGAAATCCGTCATGGAATTAATGATCTTTCGGATAAGTTGGATACAACTCCAATGCTTGTTAAAGATTTGATGTGTGAGATTTCGCTCTTCTGGAAAAACTCCATTCCTATTGATAATGTTGTGTGAGTAAAAAAACAGCTGCCAACCGGTAATTTCCCGCCAAGATATTCATTTTATTTAAAACTTGTTTTTAACGACACTTTGTTTGCTACAAGGGTACAAAGACGATGGGCTCTCAATTATTTTCCAACGACCACCAGTATCCTTTCCGGTTGTATAGAAGATGATGAAAATGTGATGTGCCTTCCCCTTTTCAGTGATAGATTTTGATTTAATCATTTTTCTATTGTTTATCGATGCCACTTGGAATACTAACAGAATCAGCGTGTTTTCAAACAGTTTTATCAACGAGTACAATTTGAAGTAGCACATCTTCAAGTATATCGTAGTGTGGTATATAATGTTGCACATCGACGTCTTCACAAGAAGAAAAGTTTAAAACGTCGTTTAACTTTGAACTGGACGGAACGTTCCGGTTTACACCATAGCGGACCACAATAGAAATTGACGGAATCCTCAGGCGGATGTAGTCGGTATCAGTATTGGGAACTGTTGGAAAAATGGTTTGAATACGCGGATCAGTTGCTTTGAAAGCGCTTGCCAGATGTACATTCCACTGAAGCAAGGGTATGTTTTCCTTTTTCTTTTATTTTGTTTTCCTTGCGGGTTTTGGGCTGACATTGTGATCCGGTTTGCAGCCCAGCATCATCACCACACAAACATTTTGCCAGGCTGAACTGAACTGATTTTTCTTTTGTATTCAAATGAGTTTTTAATTGACATTTGTAATTTTTCCTTCAAATTGTGGATAAAAACTTATAGGGTCGACAAATTCTAGAGCTACTTGATGGATAGGAAAAAGAAAGGGAAAAGTAACTTTTACGAATTAAAAAGAGTGACCTGTCCTTTTGTAGAGCAGTTATTTAGGCAAGCAATTTTGGCACAAGTACTATAAATTGATTTGTTGGTGCTCTGCTGGGTAATGATTTGTTTTTAATCAATGTGATTGTCCAATCCCTCTATGAGTAAGTTGAGAGCTGAATCCAATTGAGCTAGTTTAGTTGCCCATTCATCGATGTCGGATGGAGACGTCCTACTTTTCACCTTGTCATCAAATACCTTCTGGCCGTCAGTGCTATTGCTCGGAGACTCCAGCAGCAGCCTCCCATCGGTTCCAGTAGGAGGTAATCCATTGCTCGCATTTATCTTTTGGCTCGACAGTAACTCGGTGAAGTCTAAAATTTTCAAGTTATCGCTGGAACATTTGGGCGGTGATTCAGCTGCAATGGATTTAGCCGGTTTGTCTTCACTCATCACTGACCCGGTAATGTCGCTGTTTGATGGCACTTGTGTGTATTCCATGTGTTCAGTGTATGTCAGGATCTTTTTACTGTCGGTTGCGATCTTGAGATTGGTGAGAGCCGTTTCGATGTCTTCAATGGTCGCCGGATGCAGTTTGAACGAGCGCAGACCTTCAGCAGTTGGAAACGACTCGGTCGATTTGCCATCAGACATTTTTCTCTGTGGTGTAGTCGGTGGGGTCGACGGTTGAACTGTTTGGACTCGTCGAGTGGTCAAAGCCTTGGCTCTCTTTAACAGATAAGGTTTTTATTTTATTTACTTTTTTTCTCTTTTGGACAGGTTGTTAAAATTCTCTTTGTTTTACCTCTGAAACGGATGTCGGAGGATTGCTGTTGTCGGATTCTGTTGCTGCCAAACTATTTATGTTATCTGTCAACAGAGTTTCGGGTAATTGCGATCCAGCGATTGTGTTGGATGACAGTCTTGCATTTGCTGACGTGGGACTGGATGGCAGGTTAGCAGCTGTCGGTTCATCAGCGATGGACTCGAGTAAACGACGAGCAATGGTCGTTTGCCGGAGGGCTTCTTCCGCCAAGGCAAGGAATTGAGAACTACTAAGAACCTTGGTGCTAGAACTGACGGATTTGTTTGGTGATTGCCGTTCCGATGCAGGTATTGTAGGGAGCGATGTAATTTGATTCCTGCCTTTTGCTTGTTGAGGTGACGACACACTCTCCTGGAGCTCATCCAGCAACAAATCTGCAAGAAAAACCAAATAATTCACAGGTGAGAAAGAAGAAGGCACAAGTTGTATAGAGTTTTTAATGAGATTTAATAGTCCACACCTAGATTTTGGTCCCATTCAGAGATTGGATACTGTGTCTCGTACAGTTGTATTTCCTCCGCATCTCCATTAAGGTTCCATGACTGCTGATGACTGGTGGTACTCATCGACGTTGAATTCGGTATGTCTCCCATTTCTATCTGTAGCTTTTCCTTTATTTTCACCTCTGTGTTCAACATGGTAATATTATAACAATTTATCATCCGTTTTCCGTTTAATTTACAAGGGTAGTAAAAGGACACTGCAATAGGGCGGGGTTGATTACAACAGTCAATCGAGAGACAGGTCGATAAATTTACGGTCGTCGATATGCTGATAGTCAATAGACTCTTGCGTGCAGTTGTTTCTATGTGACATTTCCATTCGGTACGCGACTTGAATAGTCTAATCTCTCCCATCAGCCAATAATATATGGTCAGCGACGCATATGGACAATCACGTGTTGGGAACCAAGATCACCCATCAAGGTTTCCCTTGTCTTCCGCTTTACGGCGCAAACCCAAATCGCCATTTCCCCGTTTATTGTTGAAGTAATTCTCTTTTGATTGATGCCTCCTCCCAGTTATAAACCAGGAAACGAAATAACCATACAACCAGTTTATGACTGAGCCCTTCATCGAACATCGCATCTGCTATCCACATTCCAACGAGCTCTGCGACTTATTTTTTCTTTTACAGTTTCTAAACATGGCAGCGGAATTATACAAGAGAGCAAAGCAAGGCCATCAAGTTACATTTTGTTTTCGCTCTCTCTCTCTTTCCCTAGTTTTGCCATGTTGACTCTACACTAAGAGAGAAGCGGCAGAGTTACTACAAGGCTATGACCATGGACGAAGATGGTTCGCCCTCAGCTGGATACTACAAAATCGGTTTAGACTGTTGGCCGAGGTATTTAGTTTTGAATTGAAATAATTACAAGAAATAATGCAGAGGATTAAATGGATGTGTGTTACCTGCTACGGATTGACAATTGTGCAAAATCTTAATTTTATTCAGTTGCCAACGCAGACGATGATGTGGTGGCCAGGTGATCACTAAGAATTGTTGGACGCTGCTGAATTAATTGGCAACAGCAAAGAGACAGTTCCGTATTTTCCTGATGGATCAACAAACAAATCGGTAACAGCGGCAAGGTCAAGCGTGAGTGAATCGAAAGACGAAGGAGAATGAACGTTGCAGCACGATGACGGGGGTCCAACTGCCAACCCACTAACAGATTTCTTGTCCTTTTTCTAGACGTCGTCGATTCGTCGAGATTCCCGAATTGGACATGCGTGAGGTATGATTGGCTGATATTTGCAAATTGCAACGAATTTATTATCTTTAAGGAATTGTGAACAAGTTTTTCTTTTTCGCTTTGATAGCTACCACAGCATTCGCATAGAAGTATTTCTAAAGTGCGCTAAAAACACAAAAACTTGAAAAAAGAAGGTGTTACCGCGCTAGTTTGTTTGTAATTTTGAAAATTGGCAACGCTTTAACCTCAGGCGGCCTCGTATTTCTCCATTTGATATTTCATATTTGATTGACAGCAAAACAATAGTGCAAGTTTTCTTTTTTCCAGGTACAAAATGCTATCAAAGGATAGATAGCACCATCATGAAAACAAAAGCAAAAGAGGGGTCAGATACGTGGCGTATACAGACATTCAGAATTGTTGTGGTACTGAAATTTTACAGTTGGTATGTATTCCTTTACACTATATGTAGTTTATATTCTATTGTTTTTAGTAGATCAATGATTGTATTTATTAATTTATAATTCAGATGCTGGGATGGATTTTATCACTCTTTTGTTAAAGAGACATATGGACTTGATTGCACAAGACATTTTTTCTCATCTTGATCTCATCAGTTTAATGAACTGCGAGTTGGTGTGTCAAAATTGGAATTCAGCTATAAAGAAAGGCAAGCTGTGGAAAAGACTTTATTGTCAAGAGTGTCACAAGTCTTCACTTCTTCCTACACTTTTTCAGCGCAGAGAAGCAATCAATCAGTGGCAATGGGAAGCTGACCGTTTGGTGAAATCAGAAGAAACCTTAGTGAAGAATTTGTTCAAGACTCGGCAAATTCTCAAGGAGAATTGGGCTGTTGGAAACTTCCAGACCACCACAACTACCCTCACAGGACTGAATGTATCCCACCTTAAAATGGATGCAAACCGCATTGTTTTTGGTGTTACTAAAGAATTTAGTCGACCTTTCGTCAATATCTGGAATCGCTGGACATTGGAATGTGAAGCAGTCATTATTTCTCCTGATTCCTTTATTATGACAAGTATTTCCGATTTGTTACTCTGGAAAAATCTGGTATTTTGTTCATACGAGGATGGGAACATTATTGTCTGGGATGTGAAAGCTGGACGTGAATGCCAGTCTTTTAACGGCGAGGAAGTGCCTTCTAGAGAAAGAGTGGTTTCTCTTAAAATTCAAATGGCAAACGGAATTTTAATCAGCTGTTTCAGAACCGAGCCGGTCTATCCTGATCGTGAAATCGGCCACGATTGGGACAGCACAGTATTTAGCCTTCGACGCATTTCCGACGATGGTCAATTCTTCAGTAATTTCGTTGAAAGGATAGAACATATTCCGTATACTACTGTCTGCCAGATTGAATCGGATAGCAACTTTTTCGCAATTTTTATGAAGTCATTCGAGTTTTCAAAAATTCAACTGCGTTCAGCTGATCGCCATTTCCAGTTCCTTCATGAACTCGATTTCACCAACCAAAATTTAGTTCACTTTTCTTGCCACAGTGGCCGCTTGGCGACCGTATCAACTGAAGAAGATGTACAGAAAATCAAACTGTGGGATCCCAAGACTTTGAAATGCAAGAAAACCTGGCCAGCGTTGGTTGGTACCGTTCAAGTTTTACTCAGTTCCAATCATCTCGTCACGTGTTCTCACGACGATGAGAAAAACTCTCTGACTGTTTGGGAAATTCCCGCTGAAACAAGTGAAGAATTTCCTAGCGAATTGTTTCAATTACAAAGTGAGGGAGATTCTACCGCGTTTGCATTCGATGAGCTTCAAATTCTTGTAGTTTCAAACTGGAATGAATTGATGAGAATACCTATTCCCGTTATTAATGGGTTACCTGATTTACTCAACAGGCACCTCGAGTACAACCTGTTGACTGCCATTCTAAAAATTACACATTTCTTTGATCCCAAAAAAACAGAACCGCTATAACAAAGTATCGTTTTTCACTTTACACAGCAGACAGTAATTGAAATAAAACATTACTTCAATTAACTTTTGTCATTTTCATTCTAGTATTTAATAACGGAGATGGTAACGGCCGAATTGAATGTGATGGTGTTTAATTGATGTTAATTAAAGAAGTGGAATAAGGATTTGATTTCTTTCTCAAAAGAATAATGATTTCTCTCGCTAGATGGAGTGCGTGCAAATCTTGCAGACGATATTATTATACTCGGTGAGCGGCTTGACTAGCCGCGTACAGTAAAAAAAAATAAATAGATTGGTTTGGTTAAATTTTTTAAATTTTAGGTGTGTTGATTAATTGACATACGAGAGAATGACTTACAAACTAATGTCCTCAACTGTGAGGAATATATTTCATTCTCGCTCACTAGTTTCCTCTCGAATGACGTGTAGTGCCTTCGTCAATCGTCAACCTAGTTGCTTACCAACATTAGAACACTTTCAATTGATCGAAAACTCAGTGAAATCCATTCATTGCAGATCGTTGCATACTACGACAAGCAATCGGCTGGAAAACAGAAATCAGCAGTCAGCCACACAACTGCCTTGTCTGATGAATAATGCACCTCACATTGTTTGGTGAAATATTTCTTATTATGGTACTCTGTATTCCATATTTCTTTATAAAACATCTTTTACGTCATTACAGGCCAAGCATATTTAAGGGCATCAGCGGTATGTTGCAGATCGGTTGGATTGTCAAACCTTATTTTGATAATGAATTTACTGTGGATGACTTTCTTCGAGGAGCCAAACAGGCTATCTTTATCATTGCCAACGCCATCTCAGTGGGAGATCTTGAGAGTGTAAAAGAAATGTTGGAAGAAGAAGCTTATAATGAAATTAAGGAAAACATGAAAAGGTGTAGCAGTGAACAGTTGGCTCAATTTGCTTTATCAACTCTAGAAGACGTGTACATGACATTTCCGTATCAAGTTGGAATTATCATGAATGATAATAAAGAAGGTACTTAATAGACTTTGTTGCACATGAATTATTAATGTTTATTTGTTTCGTTTAGGTGTTCAAGAACGATTCGTAGAAATTACAGTTTGCTGTCACATTTTCAAAGGACTCAGTGAACTGCTTAAAAACTCGGACTTCCAACGTGGACCTCCAACGAGCACTTTTCAAAAGCACCGCGATAAAATCGTCATCTGTAATTACCGATTCATACGGGAGTTTACCAAAGGTGTTGAAGGCCAATGGATAGTCAATGTGGTTCATCACTTCAATATGGCAGATGACAGCTAGTCTATAGCTTGCGTATATTACATCATTTTTCAAATATTTTTCTTTATTTCTAATACATTGCAGATTGTAGTCCAAAACTTGTAGGTATTCAAGTCAACTAATTGTTATTTTTCTTCCTTTATAAACTCTACATGTTAGCTTTGCAATCATCATAGCTATACCATACATTGCTATCGCTCTTCTTAATTCAACCGCCCCTCAAAAACATTTGATTGCCGATTGCCTTGAAAGATGCAAGGCAAGATGGATGGCAGAAAAGCGGGTGCGCGGTGATTCTTCGCTCGATGGTTTAGTGGTTTCTCTTTATTTTCTTCAAGTTTAATTATTTATTCAAGATTTTTTTTTTGTCAGTAATGAAGCCTGAGTTACTGAAAAATCACTAGACATAATATTTCAATGGTGGTGTAGCGTAAAATAAGACAATCTTCAAAATCGTTAAAACTACCTGCTGCTGGTTACCTATATGCTTTACTTTCCCACCAATAGATGGCGCTTAAAAGCTCTGCAGACGATACATCTGCGAAAACAACAAGCCGTGTAACAAGTAAACGTAAGCACTGGTCGTCCGCCCGTCCGGTATACAACAATTATCAATGGTTCACCTTTTTTAATGATAATTCAACTATTGTTATTAAATCACAAAAAAACTTATTTTAAATTGATCGAAATTGATTTAAACCGCATGGAACGCATTCTCGTCCTACCGTGTTCTCTTGAATAAATTTCAAGGACATGCCACAGACTGTGGACATTATGCAAATGTTTGAAGGTTTTCAACCTGATTATGATTAATGGGAAAACTACCTTTCGAAGCTCATTGTCTGTCATTACTGATTCATTCGTGAGTACACTATGCATATGTAAATGACTAATGGAGCGTCAATATGGTTCACCACCTTCAATTACTAGTTTATTTTTTGAAAACAAGCAAGAATAGGAGATTCCCCAAAAGAGATGTAGGTCTATTGAATATAGATTTCCCGCCAATGACCTATCATCAGACTCCGATGATCGGTGAGCTGCTCCAGTGTAAGAAAACACATGAGGACCTAAAATTGGTAGGAATACATCAATACAATCGCTTGGGATACAAAGGAAAATTTTGTTGAAAGGGCGAGATCAAAATGTTCTTCTGAAGAATGAAATGCAGTATTCCACTTGTTTTACATATTTGGTTTTATTCGCTGAATTCTCAGGTGGCTTAGTTTGACCTCTAGATGGCCTCGTTTGTTTTTGTTTTTTTTTGTTGTAGCCGCACCATGGCCATGAGGCATGAGCCGCACTGCACCACCGCAGACGATTTTCGTAGTTCAATAGTTCTTAGTTCAGCAGCATGGTTTCAGACTTCCCAGCAGCAGATTTACTTGAGCCCTCCAAGTTTGAGTCTCGATACATAAATTCTAGTCTTTTCAAGTATGTTATAGATCATTTGGCTTATTAAAGAATAAATTACAGATTAATGTCGTCAACAGTGAGAAAAGGAAAAATCTTTCACATTCATTCGGTGGTATCCTTTGTCGCTCAATTCGCTTCAATTAACCACGTGCCTGCCTGCCTGGTTCTTAATCAGAGCATGAGAGCAATCCCCGATTATTCGAAAACTCTTTAATTCTACAACGTCGATTTGCACAGAAAGAAGAACAGTTGGCAGTTGTCTAGAAATTGACCCATTGAGTAACGAAAAATTCTTATTTTCTATTTCTCAACTGCACTCTCTGATGATCACTGGTACACAACAACTGGTAAATTTGCTAACATATTATATTCAAAGACCCAATTTAATGAAATCTTGGACAGGCCACTGCTCAGTGTGAAATCTGAGTTGATATATGGAAGTTTATTTGTCCTCTACATTTTTAGAAAGGCTTTGAACTGGGGGAGTTCTTCAGGAGAAAATAAAACAAGCCCTTTATAATTTTCAAGTCTTCAAAGAAAACATGAACAAATGTAACAGTGACGAGTTGACCCACTGATTTGATGACAACATTTCCATACCAAGTTGACAGCATCTTCCCTCGTGAAGCAGGTGTACTAAATCTTCATCAGCCAATTATATATTACTCTATTGAAATGGATTGAATATTTCTATTTTATACGCAGGTGTTCAAAAAAGGTTGTAAAATCTTAGTCTTAATAAGAAACAAGAGAAGTCTGAAGCCAAATGTTTAATTGTTTGGCGCTACCCGATTCATCCGAGAGATTACCAACTGAGGCGTAGAGGACCAGTTGAGTATGAATGCGATTTACTCATTTAAATTTATCTTCTCACAACCTTGCGAGTATGAAAATTAAGAGAGGAAGAACAAAGGATTCACCGAAAAGATGTATTGAATGGAATCGAGATTGGTTTCACCACTTTTTTTTTTCTCTTATCATTCCTTTTAGGGAGACCTAGAAAATACATGTGCCGAGGATACATAGGAAGAGTGACTTGTAAAAGGGGCGAAAAATGAAAATAGTAAAATTGAGAAATGAAGTGCAGCAGCATTTAACCCGTTTTGTATTTTGTTTCGATGGCTGCCCAGTCTCCGGGGTGATTGTCCTTCATGAATTTGATGATTCGGTTGGAGTTTTCAACCTGTTTGGGTGTGCACCCACTGCAACCCTCATTCAGTACTCGGGGAATCATAACTATTTAAAAAATTATGACAAGTTATTAAAAATGTGTTTCAGCGCAAGTATTTCATAGATTTCTTGTTTTTACCTTTCAAATCTCTGCCGTTTTGTTCGCAGCGACCACGTTCCAAGGTGCAATCGATGTAGCGTTTGACGAGCTTTTCGTTCTTCAGGACATTGTCGACATCGACGTTTTCGAGTGCCAACTGGGCGGAGACGGTAGCGGCTAGGGCAGCCAGCACTACTAGGACTACGACGGTGGACTTCATTCTCCTTCTGCGTTTAAAGATAGACTGGTATGAATTGTCAGGAGCGCTAGCGTGTTTTTATCCTCGCCAGCTGGGAGGAGACTTGGGGACGTGTTCATTAAGGTGCGAGACGAAGAGAAAGTGTGTTGTCATTGAAAATGACCCACAGAGTAAAGGGAAGACGGCAAAAGAGAAAGTGGGAGGGGTGCACATGCACTTTCACCATCTCTCTCTCTCTGGCCGTATAGGATCCGTGTCCAAATGTGCTCTTTTCAAGCGTCTTATTTAAATGGTTCTAGACAAGGGATGAATTTTATAATCCTCTTAATAAAAATAAAAGACCTCGGCCTGGCCTACCTGTTTGATGAAAGCGTGTCTTCTTGTTGACTGCAGGACAACAGACGATGAGAATGACTGGTGGTGTCGGTCCCTTTTTATACTTGGCCGAGATGTCAACTTGATATCCTGTCCATTTTCTTTCTTCCCGCTTATTTTTATTTTCACCATGGTTGGCTTGTCTCTTTGTTTTCTTTCTCAAGGAAATTGTGGAAGCGCCGCAGCGTGTGTTTTTCTTTTATCATTTCGCTCATGTTTTATGACACAATCCTCACGTGACTTGGAGCCATTTTACAATTATTGCGCTGAAATATGTAAAGCTGGGGCTTTCTACAGGAGCTGTCGCGATAAATACGACGATGGTAATTTATTTGAAAAGAATTTGTTTTATTTTCACTAACATTCTTTTTTATTTGGACTTTTTATTCTACTAGAAATGTTAACTGGAATTAACTAAATCAAACTTTAGGATCTTTGGTGTCAGATAACGCCAATAACGCGCTTGAGTAGGTCGACACGGATATTAACCCCAAACAGGGATGTTTTTTTCAAAAGTTTCTAAATCACAACACATAGTTAACCTGTTTTTCAGATATACCTGCTGCAGTATAGTTTCGACCCAGCTCATCATTTTCACTTCTCGAACTCTTGGTCCTTCATTTGACCTTGACATCAATTTAAGTTTTCATTTTCTTTCGTTTTCCGTTTATTTTCCAACTTTACCTGCCCCTTCTAGGTGCTGTTGCTTTTAAACGGTCGTGAAAAAACCCCCTTTCTCCACCATTAGTCTACTAGAAATCAACAAACAGCTAGAAATGGTATCCAATTTTTTGTTTTAATGTGGGAAACTAAATGTTTGCGTTTCTTTTTCTAAATTATATAGCGATAAATTCCCTTTGATAGGGTCTTGCCCACATTTCAAACATTTATGGAGTATGTAGTTTCAACAGGAGAGAGGTGCGCAAAAGAAAAAAGCATGTCAGCACTGTTGCTGTGCGTACACAGTCTAACTTGATCATGTAAATCGTAATGCACTCAAAAGTATCTAGTCCATTGGCTATTTCAATCCAATTAAGAAATGCCAGGCGCACTGCGTTTGTGTACGCGTTACATTCGTTTCTACCCCTCAAGGTGGTATTGCGGAATAGTTGCCGATCGACGCTTACATGATCTCACCAGAGATGAAAAATAAAATCCCTGTGAAAATGTATAGAATCGAATTTTGTTTTACCTTCAAGACAAAGGGAATCGTAAAAAAATCTCAATTTTTATTGCTATTTTTTGTCCTTGAGGTTATCTAAGGTGTTATTTGAAGCGAGCCATTTCTTCCCATCATCCGCAACTTTTTTTTATTCGTGGTACCATTGTTCCAACGTCTTGGAACCAAATCTTCTGTTGTTCATCAAGCGACACCTTCTTTGTAGTTTCCTTTTACGATATGATGAGTGTGCAGTTCTCACGATTCACGATTTCTCACCACTGTTACGTAACATGTGGAAAATCCCATTTTATACGACATCATGTCTATTTGATTTATGTCGACAGCAAAAGCGGTATGAAAGGTTTGATGTTCTTCTGGTGATGTGAGCACAGGTTAATCGGGGTTAATCACTTTGTGTGCACCTGTCGTATAAACTTTTATTCCTGTAGTCAGCCAACAAAGAATAAAGCTTAATCTTTCGTTTCATGGAGGTTTGCGGTCTTACGGGACGTCTATTTTTAATCCGCATTTCGCTAAGTAAATGCTATTTAAAACCAGTTTTACCTGTACATTCGGCCATGAACTACCCCAATTACCACATCTAAATTACCTTGAGACATTTCAAATGGAAAACCCCGTTCACTGGTTGTTAGGGAGTTTGCCAATCGTGTGCAGGCTTGGTTAGACGGTTTTATTTGGTTAGAAATGTATTCCGGTTTTTCCCCAAATAATTGACAGAATGACTCATTCGAATCGATGTCTTTCAAACGTCTACATGTTACAGAGCGCCTCTGGTGGACAATACTTTTAAATGCGCATGGCAACAAAATTGAATGCACTGTAGTGGGCCTGTCTGTCAATATAGGGCTTGGTTTTAATCCGAACAAAAGGAGAAATTACGTTTTCCTAATCAGTTTACTGCGTATTTTTGTTTCCAAGGGACAGTGTAAAAGCAATATTGAAAGTCAGCAATAGTCAAGTTTGTAGCTTGCGACGCCCATAGTGGAATTGAAGGTAACAGGGATTGTCATCTCTTTTCTCAGTTTAGTTTCCATTAAATCAAATTATTTGTGTCATGAGGGTTAAGATGTTGTTGAGTTATTTTGCATTACCTAGAATTCTAGAAATCAAGTGACGCCCCTCACTTTCTTTAGTTTGCAAAAATGTTATCGTCTTGAATCCTCCCCCCTGGTACACGCGTTTCTTGGTTGTAAAGAAAATATATAGTCAGTGTGTCTAAGACTCACACGAAGTCATTTGGAAGCTCTGAAAGTTCTGAATATGTTTATATTTGTAATAATTGATATATATGTTTTATTACATCACAAATTGATTTTAAAGTGAAATTTTCTTTTTCTTTCCAGAGTTTCACCATGAAGACAGTTTTGTCTATTATCTTTGCTGTTGTACTGGTTACAAGCCAGGCCAAGAAGTTGAAGTCAAACAAGTATTTTAATCCTTTGTCAGATGAGTTTATCAATCACATAAATTCCATGAAATCAACATGGAAGGTAATATGACCCTTGTTTACTTACACTGTGTTTTGATGAATTACTTATGTTTCATCCTCCTAGGCTGGACGTAATTTTGGTAAAAACTTCCCGATGGGAGCCCTGACTCAAATGATGGGTGTACACCCAGATTCAAACTTGTACATGCCTCCATTGAAGAATGTCAGCCAGATGTTTAGTAACCAGGCTATTCCAGAGGCTTTTGATGCTCGGGAACAATGGCCAGATTGCCCCACCATTCAAGAAATTAGAGATCAAGGCTCTTGTGGATCTTGCTGGGTAATTTTTTTTAATTTGCTGATTTTAATGTCTCTTAATTTTTCTATTTATATTGGTTTCAGGCCTTTGGAGCTGTAGAGGCCATGTCAGATCGTATTTGCATTCACTCAAAGGGAGAAGTAAATGCTCATCTCTCAGCCGAAAACTTGGTCAGCTGCTGCTACACATGTGGCTTTGGATGCAATGGTGGCTTCCCTGGTGCTGCTTGGAGCCACTGGGTTAAGAAGGGTATTGTCACTGGAGGCAATTACAACTCAAGTCAAGTAAGTCGATATACTTAATTTTTAGGTGTGAATAATTACTGTTTTTCTGGCCATATATAGGGATGCCAACCGTACATTATTCCCGCATGTGAGCATCATACAACAGGTGATCGTCCACCTTGCTCAGAGGGAGGCGGTACCCCGAAATGCCTCAAGACTTGTGAAGATGGTTATACAGTCGATTATACGCAAGATCTTCACTATGGTATGTCCGGTTTTATTCTCGTTCTCAATTCAAATTAACTAACAGAGCTTGTTTCCTAAAAATTAGGTGCTTCTTCTTACTCTGTTCACAAACGTATGGAAGACATTCAGTTAGAGATTATGAACAATGGTCCAGTTGAAGGAGCTTTAACCGTTTACGAAGATTTTCCTACTTACAAATCAGGTATGAAAGAATTAGGCCTTTTTTATAATCATTTTTTATCGCTATTCTGATCTCTCAATTAGGCGTTTACCAACACGTACATGGAAAAGCACTCGGCGGTCACGCCATCCGAATTCTTGGATGGGGCGTCGAGGAAGGTGTTCCATACTGGCTTATTGCCAACAGCTGGAATACCGACTGGGGTGATAATGGTTATATCAAACTTCTTCGTGGGAAAGATCATTGTGGCATTGAAAGTCAGATCACAGCTGGTCTACCGAAACTCTGATTTTCTCTCAATATTACCTAAACGTTTACAGTTTAAACATTCTTTCTGTTCACCTGTCTGCCTTATTTTTCCTTCCTTTTATTATTTCTTTTTTCCAATCGAAAATTAACTAGACTGTTTAGGTTTTTGAACAAAAATAAATCGGTTTAGTTAAAATGATATCCTCCTAATCTTTATTGTTGCATTCCAACAATTGAAACTTAATTGGAAGTCCTTTTGGAATGAAAAGTAGCGTACTCGAATTATGTTGCACTGCAGTTTTACCATGTCTCTTCCGTTCTTTGTTATTGTTTCACAACAAAAATTTTTTTCTAATTCAAATTTCAAATCTTTGGGAATTTGAATAAGATTGTCCTTTGTGACGCTAGATGGTGGTGGTACTATTATTGTTCTTAATAAAATGGCGAAAGGGGTGTGAAATTAAATTGTGAATGTCTTTTCTGCGCAAAATCAATCAATTATTAACATGTAAGCTCATTTTTATCATTCTAACTTCAAAGCAATATTTTTTATCTCTCACTGTGTACTTGATTAATTGTCTACTGTACTTGAAACTCTTTATAATTTATAATAAATTGGATCTGGGGAAGGCATCAATAATCAATATCTTGAAGATTTACCACAGGAAGTTAACCTGAAATATTATAATTAGCCTAAAAATTAAATGACAGAAGAAACTATTATGCTTTGAAAGACATAGCTTGCATTATTACCTTGATTTCTATTGTCACAAGCACCTAGGTGCTAGGTCACACAAAAACTTCAGCTGAAACATTAAGTCTGAAAGCAACAAGAACCATTAGCTATAGGTTGTGTTATCTATTAATTAAAAACGGTCCAATAACTTACCTAAAAAATCTTAATCTAAATTTGTTTAGATCCTGTGTTCTGTTTGGTGTAACTTAGGACCAGACGAAGCCAGACAAGCTATTGCATTCCAAAGCTGCTCTCCAATTATCAATGGCCATCGAACCTACAGAAAAAAAGAAATTGTTATTACAAGCTAAAATGTTCATACAGGTAAATATTAATTTAATTAGATGCCCAGTCCCTGGAGTGAGGATCAAATGAGCCAGGAACATGCTGCTGTTGTGAGACAGGGTAGTGTGGAACGGATTTGTCATCATCATCATTTGTGATTGACTTAATGCTTGTTGTTGCCTTGTAGTATACGTAGCCTAGTAGTGTCCACAATGAATAGAACACATTCTGAATAACTGGCAGGTTGTCCTTACCAGCTGAGGGTGTTTTCCCTTTCAGCAATCCACTGTCCAGCACTGTTGCCCAGGTGCTGAAACGTCTGGAATCACTTGCAGACAACGGATATCTGTCTCGAGTGCCTTCTCCTTTAGTGGCGTTCAATATCACCTTGGGGATTTCGTCTTTAGTGATGTGTGATGCTGCATGGTGGCTTTTTGATGAAATTTTGCATGGAGAATATTACGTGAGTACCAAAGTTATTTGTTACCTTTGTTTGCCAGTTCTTTCAATTGAATGTCAACGAGCTAGATCGGACATTGTTTTCATGTTACTGTTGAACGTTTCTTCTTTCTGACGCTAGACAGCATAGCAGCATAGCTTTTGATCATTTTCCACTCAGTTTAAATACCCTTGCGCAATGCTACTTCAAAAAAATTTTTGGTGATAACTGTCAGTTTCTGTTTCAGCAACAAAGCTCACTTGTTAGATTTTTAATTATGTGTATTTTTTTCTACTTCCGGTTTTCTCTTTTCAGTCAATAGTTCAGTAAATATTCATTCGACGTACAAAATAACCACATATTCGTGATCCTCGTCAAATTTGTGGTAAAGTTCATGTTTTGTTTTGTACGTTTTCGTACTTCCGGTTTTGAAAGTTTTCCTGAACTATATAGTTCAGGAAAATTCTCGATTTTGGCCAAAATCTGGATTTCGTTTAAATCACATCTAATCGACCCCAAATTTCATGGAGATCACGAATATCTGGTTTATTTTGTCGGCAGCCCGATGGTTGAGGCGCTATCGTCTACTTCCGGTATACTTCCGGAAAATTTGCATAAAACTAGCAAGTGAGCTTTATTCTCTGTGCAATTCTTAAGACTCCATGCCAAGTTAAGTAAACAGAAATGGTCTTTTTGATTACTTTTGTGACTTTTTTGACTATCTAAGACCGGTCCTTTAGATAGTGGGTTTTGGACGTGTCAAATAGATGGCGTGAAAGAAGAATCTTGTGTTGATATGTGCTTATGGCGGCTCGTTGTCAACAGTTCAGCTACAGCTATTTTCTTCAAAAATTACCAATGAATTCGTTGGTAAATTGTATATATTTCGTGTGCAGTTTGTTGGGCATGTGTTCTTCTCCGTACATGGGTTTAATAACCTTAATATTTCTCATTCATTTCCAGGAGAAAATGTGAAAGGGGCATGCAGCCTAGAGCCTACTGTCAACTATATTGTGTTGTAAATCCTGGGATCCTACTGAATGTGTCATCCAAATGTCAGAGGTAACACATCCAACACTAGCTTAATCAAGTATTGCTGAACTATATATTGTTCTCATTTTTTATTAGGATTCATCATAATTATCGACTGATTCTATTAGACTTGCTAGATCACCAACCCCAGCATGGACCAATCTCTAATTCCATCTTCTAGAGAACCTTGGATAACTGATTGGTAGTTTAGTGTGTAAGTTTACTTGTCATGTCACCAAACTTTCTTTGTTGCCGTCTAATATGTATTTAAAGTATTTTTCTGCACTAACATCTATCTAATAGCACATTGATGACACAAATTCTAAACAAGGTGACTTAATTTAATATTTTTTATTTCTTAGGTTTCAAATTTTGCATGACAGACTTTATGAGAAGTCTTTGAAGAAAAAGGACAATATTACAGTCAACAAGGTCCTTGGTTTGGTAACCCGTTGGCTACTACCCTTGAATATCCCTTTTTACTTCCTTAAACAGGCCCTCTTGATTTGAGGTATTGCTTTCTTTCACTGAAATCTAATTTAAAGTTATTGTCATCCTAATAAATGTTCATTCTGCCAACAGGGTAACTCCTTCGCTACTTATCATGGACTTCATCCATTGGTGAAAACTGATAAGAGAAAGCTGTAGCTACTTCAAGACTGATAGTTGTCAGATGTCTAAGCTGGAAGCCTACTATGGTTAATCGCTCTCGTAATAACTGTTCCTCTCCCTGTCTTTATTGACTGTATGTGTGAGTTTCAAAAGCAGTTTATCACCCCAATGAGACAAAAGGAGTTTGTTTTATTTGGGTATAAATTGCTTTGAAATTTGCACAGAACAACATTTGTCTTGTACCGGACGCTTTGTTTATTAAATTTCTTTCATTTTGACTGAAAACACGAGTTAATTCAATTAAGTTTAATTACTTTAACTTAATTGATTTAAATTAAATGTTATTTAATTAACTTACATGACTAAATTTACGTTATTTAATTAATTTGATTTTAAATATAGGAATATTTCTTTTTCTTCTATTTCATTAAATAAAATATTTGGTTTTATAAAATTGGATGTGTTTGTATTTATTATAACATTTCACATATAATTGTGAAAAATATCAAGTATAACCTTCCAACGCACATCGAAATATTGCAAGTTAACTTTGACACACCATTATTTAAGATATATACGGGTGAGGATGATATCAGGAAGCACAACTGCTGTTTTAACAAACATCGGATTGCAACATGCCACAATGGATAACGAAACAGCTTAAGGTTACTACAATCACATACTATATGGATATAATATTTTTTTATCAACCCGAATTGCACTGCCACAGTAACTTGATAAAACCAACAACAGCTATTTCAGGATAACACCAGCATCATAACTTCAGGTTCAGCTACTACAACGATCGCAGCAAAATTCAGGAAAGCAACAGCTTGAACAGGAGTCGGACTGCAAAACCGCTGCACATTTCCGTCGAAACCTATAAGAAAAAACAGGGATATTATACTAGATAGACAGAAACACCATAAATTTTCTTTTAACGTTTTCTTAGTAAAATAGACGAGGATCTGCTCGTAAAGCAAGGTACTATCACTAATTTCCTGAGTCAGTTTGAAGTTAATCTTTTGACAGAACACAACATTTCAATAAAAAACTAGACACTTCCCAAGTCGCAAATAATATCTCAGGCAAATTACCATTTCTTTTTCTGGCAGCTTTGCTACAAGTCTTACTTCTCCAATTCTTGATAACAAAAACGGCATGCAGAAGATTGATGATCACGTCGTCACCAAGACCTGTTGGTAAAAAGAAAAATCATTATTTTAAACCTAAACCAGCTGAAAAAACAACATGTAATAAAAAGAAGTCAAATTTAAATTATATCCGAGCAGCAACAAATGTTTAAAATATTAAGAAAAAGTTGCATCAGAAGTTTTGGAAAAGGGAATACAATGTTCTAGTTAGATGAAAATAATTACAATTCAGCGACAGCTAGTTGAGCAAGCAAGTATCTTTTCAGAAAAACTCTTAACCCACTAGGATATTTTAATTAGACTTGGTGATACTTCCCCTGTTACAACCCAATATAACAACCAAATTACCTTTTCAAGATGTCTTCATTGATGTTTCATTTCAGAATAACCACCCTTGTTGACTGCTTCAAGGACATGCAGCTCAACTCAACTTGGACTCACTTTCACCAGCTGGCTGCAACAAACCAACTACATGACAGCAATGAAGCTCAGACTGACAAATATTCTATCGCTGTTCTTCTCCATCTTCTACAGCATTTAAACAAAGGTGTATGTTAATCACTTGTACATTCAGTAATCCTTATGAACTAAAAACTAAATTACCTTTGAGAAGTAGAATGTTGAAGTCGACCGCATTGATCACGAACAATGTGACACTGTCCAGAGAAAATGAAGTCAGGTCAGTGGCATAAATTTCAATGTTGCCAACATCAGGCACTTGGTCCATGAAAAAAAAAGTAAAGCCAACATGACTACTACAAAAAAAAACAATTATTTCTTCAATTAAAAATAATTAATTTCCCATTGCATGCCAGTCGGCACAAGCACATTATTAACACATCTGTCCTGGAAAACCACTGCACACAAACAGCCACAACAAGACAGCTCAAACATCAAACTGACCATGGAAACCATAAGTAGAACAAAATATTAAAGTTTAACCTTCTTACAATCATAAAATAAATGGTTCGAACTTCAAATACTCAAAAATTGAGGCAATTTTACACTTAAGATAAAATGGTTTAACTTGAGGGAAATATAAAGATGGCCTAAGATCATCACATCATGACTACTTCATTTAAGCTTAAAGAATGAAGGGAATTTCAATTTCTGTTTGGTTAAAAAAAGTGACAAATCTGTACGGGCCTGGGCCGGTATGTCCCACATCCCATTATGGCATTATTACTATTTCAGATTTCCTACTTCCATCACAATGTTGTCTTGCAATGTAGTTGAGACCCTCTATAAGAAAACCTTCATTAAACGGCAGCGATCACTTAACGCAATGAAAAGCTAGGACTTCCCCAGGCTGTTAATAGAACTATGAAAACTCAATTAGAAATTACTATCAAAGAACCGTTATTAAAGAACTATTAGAAATTTAACCATGCAAGTACAAGTGAAAAGCCATAATACCCAAAAGTTTACCACACAAAATATTCAATTTTAATAACCTTAAGGAATAAAGGCAGTAATTATTACCATTTATAAGACACAATGTCAGAAAGTTGCCTGCAATGGCCTTCTCGAACAGCGTCTCCATAGAAAAAGATTATGATGTGAGAGAAGTCTCAGGCGTTCATCATCCATCTCAGGGCATCTCAACTGAATTACTGCAAAACCACTGCACACCAGGCAACACCATTAAGCTCAAACTGAACAAGAAACCCTACAAAACAAATAGAAATTAATAAACCAATGATTTTTTTTAAATATTAAAAGAAAAACAAAGGAATGTTCTACTTAATAAGAATTTTTTTCATCTCTTCACAAGCTGACTTTTTTCACAAGTTGTCTCATTTAGAAGCAGAGTATACAACAAACCTATATTAAAAGTTAAGTGTACTGGTTAGGTTAGCTACCAAAATTTAGTTACAAGACAAAAATTAAATTAAACTTTCCATCCAGCATTACCTCAACATGGGTACAGGTAGCAAGAGAACACACAAACAAGATGCCAGGCAACACCAACTATTTTGCACAACAGCTCAACTCTGCATGGACACCAACATGGTAAATTGAAGTCTGATGTTGAACTGACTCTGCAAGTCTACTTAAGATCCATTTCAGCACAACTCTATCAGAAAATGACTGCCACACCATTGCACACCAGACATCAACACCATTTTCAGCTCTAACACCAGACTGACTAAGGAATCTTACAAAACAAAAGAAAATTAATAAACCAAGAACATTTTAAAACAAATCGATAGAGATTTAGTGTTAAAAAAATTACTACTTTTCACAAGCTGATAAAAATAATTCCACAAAGGCTCTTATTTTAAGCAGTTGGTAGTTGTAGATCAAGAATTTTATGCCCAACTCAAGTAAATTCTAAGCGAAGAACAAATGCAGACTACAATTTAAGCGAAGAACAAATACAGACTACAATTTAAGCAAAATACTAACACTGAAGTAATCTCTTAAGAAAATTTTTACCATTTCAGATTTCCCAATTTCTTCACATTTTCATCTCACAAGACGATACATCACAGGCATCTTGTTGACTTGGCACTGCACATTGAGATAAATCTCCATCAACCTGTAACAAAATAAATTAGATTAGTAAAGAATAATAGACTTTTCAAATCATTAATAACTAAAATGCATGTCTTCACAAGCTCAGTTCAAATGCAGCTCATTGAAAAATTTACAAATCGAATAGCACAAAATAGGTCATGCAACTGACGTGCTGCTTTGAATTACCAATGTAAGAAATGAAAATCACAGAATTTTGATGTGGAAACAAAGTCTTAGTATTATTAACTTATTCAAAATTATTACTTGTACTGTTCTAAAGAACTTTACCATGTGAGGAAACGTGCAACATGCAGCAAGAGACGACATTTTGAACAAGTGGGCAACAGGCATGGCCACATGGAATTAGCTAGTATAAATTTAAGGCCATGTTACCCAAAAATGTATGCCAAAACCCAAAAATGCCCCCCCTAAAAAAACATTAACATTAAGAATAAAAGCAGGAATTACCTTTTTTATGAAGAACAATGTCAGGAAAGAAAGTACCCCGCAACGACTAACGTGACCACCCTCGAACAGCGTCTCGATAGAAAAGAACTTTAGAGGTTAGTCGCCCCAACACCTTTGATGACCCCTCCCCTAATACCAACACACTGTGGCTAAATAGTTCGATCCCTAAACACACTGAAATATTTAGCCACCTAGTGACAGCCCTTAGCGTCCACGGACGACTAGAGTCCCTCTGATGGTCAAATGCCAAACTTCTTCAACCTTTGGTTCTCGACCGCGATCGACAGATTGTCAACAAAACTTTCTTATCAGAAATTCAGAATGTATGTGTTTTAAAAAAAGAAAAATTCCTACAATTGACATTTATTTCTCAATTTCTGCGGTCTCATATTCCCATGGTTATTTTTACCTAAAAAAATTAATGGTTGTAGTACGCGGCATCACCTAGACCAGAATAAATTTCTCTAACCTCTTTGATGGCTTCCCTGACAGACGATTTTTTAAAAAGTAGTCCAACAACAATTAACATGAGCAAACAAGACAATATATTTTGAGAGTAGCTGCAGTGACGATTTTATTTTGTATTACAACTTGCAGGTCTCTAATAATTTCAACTTGTCCGCCAAAAGACTTTTCATTTCCGACACGGGAGATTGACTCAGTTTCTTTTGTATTTCAGCCGTGATGGCCTCTGCTCCTTGGGCGATTTCCGAATCCGTTAGCTTCATCTGGCTGAAGAAGACTTGGACATTCAATTCTTCAAAGAGCACTTCCATTTTGCCAATGCTCGACGTCATACAGCGTACCAGTGTGGAAAACTGCTCCACCTGAACCGATAACTTTGATATTACCGATTCGACATTTAAATGAATTTAGCGATACCCACCCCGCTATTTGCATCGTCATTCTTGGCTTCTCCCTTCTTCTTTTTCTTCTTGATCAAGGCGTTGCTGGTCTTGATTATCGCGTGCATCGTGGAGACGATCAACACACACAAACAAAGCGTCTGTCAATCCAAGAACACAAATCATTAGCAATCGACACGAGGACCACCCAGAAATGTACATATCTACCTCGACGGCGTTGTAAACTCGCTCGAGTCTGATGTAATTCCTCCAGAAACCTTCGCTAGGGACGCAGAGTTGAGCAGACTCGATAACTTGACTAAGAGCGCGTTCAAATCCCAGGATGTCATCGCTGCCAATGACATACTGACCTTTGGCAACGACATCCATCAGGATCAAAAGCGGTTCAAGAGCGCCGTTTTCCACGTACGTATAAAGCCTGGGAGGAGGAGGACTTTGTACTGAAAACTGCAAACGAGAAAGAAACAATTCAGCATCAAAACAAAAGTTTCCAACGATTATTCATTCTTTTACCTGATTATGGCTCATAAAAGTCTCTGATTTCAATTCAGTTAGCAAATGGCGAATTTCACTGAGAAGTCGCTGTAAAACAATTTGATTGGTCGGCTCCTCAACTGTCTGACCATTGACCGAGTTGTCCGTTCGATTTTTCGTTTCTGGCACTTGGCTCTAAGGAACGTGAAATTTGTCAGCACAAACCAAATCAAATCAAAAATTCTACAACTAGATCCAACCTGCCAGCTGGGCGAAAGCGAAACCGTGGCAATGAGTGAGTGGACGAGTCGATTTCGCAGTTGCGCAAATTTCACCTCATCTTTAAATGTTGTCTTGACCATATCTTCGCGAGAATTCCTAACACAACAGAGTAAGATAAATGTGATCCTTTTTTTAAAAATAGAATTGATTGGTTTTCGTTACTTGGCAGGTGGATCCCAAGATACAAAGACGCCGCAGTCACGATTATCGACACACGTTTTCCAATCTGGCTGATCTTTGTCGGGATCGGCAAACATACCTGCCGCAGATTGAACTAATTTCGTATGGGAGTTGCCGTCCAGAAGCAGATCCAGCAGCATGCGCTCGGTCGTGGACGAGGCAAAGTGAGCAGAGCTATCCAGCCGTTGGCAGAATTGAGTAAACTCGGGAATCTTCCCGAAAGAGCCAAATTTATAGGCCGAAATTAAACACTCGGATGTCTGTTGAAGAAATGATTAAAACCAAATCAGATGAGAAGATTCCTGAAACATTGCGAATGAATAGAGTACTTCTCTTGCGTGCGTGGTGTAAAAACGTAACGTGTTGGAGAGTAGTGGCGAAGCTGTGTACGGCAATCCCATCGAAATCAGTGGACGGCAGAGCAAATGGCCAAGCGAATCCAATTGAATGTATTTAACATCCAACGATTCGTAACGCTGGAAGGCTGCACGGCCGTGACCTATTGAAAAATGGGGGGCGAAATAACTATTAAATTGATCTGTACTGTTACTAATTTATTTGTTACCAGCTAGTGTATATACTCTGGTGACGAGCAACTTTAGGTGGTAATTAGCTGGACTGTTGGCTAGGGCCGTTTCCAGCAATAACAGGCACTTGTCGAGAACAACGGGATCGTTATTCCACGTATCTAACAAAAGGTGGGCAGCCAACAAGGCATAGCCATCGTTCGGTCTATCCCATTCAAAAAGAAAAGCATTGCTTGGTCATCTGTGAATAAATTAAAAAAGAACAGCATAGACTGGATACCTAAAATCCGTTGCCAACAGACCAGCATTCAGAGATTTCGTTTGCAAATAATGGCCCCACAATTTCTGAGAGAGCTCAATTTTTTCTTCTTTATTCAACAGATCATGTTGACCGAGGAACCTATTCAACTGGATGTGCAACAAGTGCCGGCATATTTGCTTCACCTTAAAAAGAAAAAAGAGAAACTTTTAGTTGGCTCCTAGGCCTTGGACCTAGATATAAAATATTACCGTAGTAGGAGATTGGGAACTTGATTGATCCAAGCCAACGGATTGGGTAACACAACCAAGAAATTCGTTCACCTGTTCGGCCGGCAAACTGCTGACGAACGGCCGAAGATCTTGGAAAGCGCAAGGTTTGTCTCCCATTACTTCCACGTATTCTTGGGCAAATTCCCTGAAATTGCCTAAACAACAACGGCAAAGTTACAATTGGACCAAGGAGGCAACTTGCGATGGCAAATTAAGATTACCGAAAACGGTGGAAGCGTCAAAGTTTCGTTGTTGGAGTTGCTGCCAGAAAAAGAGCATCGCCAAATAAGGGCCCCGCAACTTGTTTTCTGACTTGAGTCTTTCTTGCTCCATCAAAGAGAGGAGGAAGGTTTTCGCTCGGCCAATCACATCGGCGTTGGTAGTGCTGGTCAACTCAAACAAGGCTTCCATGTAAAGGCTGTAATAGCTCCACTGGTCCGGGTTTGAACGCAAAAGTTCCTCGGTGTAATCCAACATCTGATCCCAGCGTTTCATTTGCCTAAGATATTCGCCCTTTTTGTTTTCAATCATGCCATTCGCCAGCTTTTCCGATAGCGATCCTTGCAGCACTTGTAAGGCCTCCTGGTATTTTTTCTGTTGATAGATATTGGCCCTTGGTTATGGATGCAATAACAAAAAAACAATATTGTATACTCTCGATGAATATACCTGTTTCTCCAGAACCATCAAGTACAATTGCACTTCAGCTTCTGCTTCAATCTTCTTCTCTTCCACAAACTTTTTGATCATTCTTTCGGCCAACGGCAACGTTATCGTAAGGCATACGGTATCGTCGTTGACGTAGGCCTACGAAAGCGGGAAAAAAAATCAACATCAACATTCCAAGGCAAGTTTTTCTTAAAGGTGAACTTTACTTGCATAAGGATACTCATGACAGCCCAAAAATAGTATGGGTTTTTGGGCTTGACTTTGAAGAGGGCCATGGCTGTCAGCTGCTGCTTTCGGTAGTCACCAATGCGAACATAGCCCATGAAGAGATGGGACAGAAATTCCTCGTTCAAAGGGTCTTTCCTGACTGCCGCTTCATAAATCTGGCACGTCAGTTCAGCTGTGTAAAAGAAGATCACATTATTTAAAAAGAAGTTATCCAAGTGTAAGAACTTTGCTTTTACGTCTGTGAGTTTCCCGATAGCAAATGGCCATGGCTTGAAGTGTGGCATCTTCGCAAGGCTCCTCCAATTGCACCTCCTGCAAGATGGTCTGGGCCTCCTCTGATTTCCCTAGCCTCACCATGGCCAGGGCCTTGAGAACCTAAACAAACAAAATATCTCTCACATTTTGACACTTTCCTCACTTGAGAGCCAATGTTTACAACAAGCAGCGTACCCTGGCACATTGTAGGTTTGGCTGCTTCTTCAAGACCTTTTCCGCCTCCTGCAGAGCCTTCTTGTTGTTTCCATTATCCAGCCAATCTGTTATGATTATGGAAATCAAGACAGGTGAAGAGAACAAATTAACTCGGAGCAAATCGTGTGTGGTGGGGTGAACCCCCGAAACATAATGATATTTATTTTTTGGTCACGGGTGAGGTTTATATTTGGGGGATGAATTTTCCGTACAATCATTTACCGTAAATTGGCCGCAAACGTCTCTCGTTGACTGAATTATCAACCGGCTTCATTTTTGTAGCCATCTTCGAGACCATGTCTTTTGGGAAAAAATAAATTAAAGAAACTCTGTGGGGCCTTGTGCAGATGGCGCGGACTAGTGTTCCGCGCAACGTTTCAGGAAACGCGCCAAATTTGATCGGTAATATCCTAAATTGCATTGCATCTATATAGGAAATAGTTGTAGAGTCGGGCCAAAGAAGAAGATTCTCTTTTCATGCAATACCGTTGGAGAAATCGATAAAGTGTAGCCATTCGTCCTTGTATAAAGAAAAACACATGGTCCTTTTTATTTCTCAATGGCTGTGACGACAAGAGCAGTTTCCAACATCAAAGTTTGATTAGTCTGATTATTTATTTTTCTTTTTTGGGGAGAAAATGAATCAAAGTCTTTGACGTCAGACGTTTCTCTGCCACCTGAAATGTGTTACGTCAACAAAGCGCCGTGATGAAAATGGAGCTAGCTCTTATTTCTTCGTGAATATATTAAGTATCAAGGGAAAAGTTGAACAATAGAAGTAGCAATAACAAAGTGAACTAGTTTCTTATTAACTTTCAAGTGCTGCTGTAGACTCTCTATACACACACACATCTCCATATGTCTATGTGTATCTCATTTCGAATTGCCTAAACAAAAGAGAAGCCGATATCGATCGGTCATTCGGCTTCCTTTAGTATATATATGTAGATATTAGATATGACGACGGTATAGAAATAGCGATGTTGTACACAGACGTGGAGAAGGCCTTTTATAGCGAAACAAAAAAGAGCTAGAGAATTGATTTATTTTCTACTGCTACTGACGTCGTCGTTCTATTTGGTCGCCGCCCCTCTATCATTGGCCGGCGTCGTGAAAGATGTGGCGACATTTTGATGCGATTGGCGCAGGCGCTTTCAATATGACAGCGACGTCACACGCGATGAAAAACTAAATAAATAAATAAATAATAATAACATTCTATTGATATTTGGATATCGTATTATTTGTGTGTGTTTGGGGGAATCTGTGACGCGTGACGTGGCAATCTCTCTCGTGAATGAGGACGAGCGGGATCCGGAAGGAGGTAGGGATCAGACTATATAGGAGCTATATAGGAGCCTCTGCACTAGGAGCTCAAGGGCCATCAAGAGGATAGAGACTGTGTGTGTATAGTAGTGTGTGTATGGATTTTCTTCTCAGTTCCATGTGCATGGCGCACATCGATCGATTGGGGCCAAAGAGACTCTGGTCCCGACTCGTCTCATTCGTCGACCGACTATATAGCACGCCGTCGCCCACAGTCTATATCGCCTGTGTGTACAAGGGTCTGTCCGGGTTGGCTGTCAGCTGCAGGATTGACGATTGGGCCGCTGTATCATTTCGATTGTCACCGTCGTCACGAAAACAACGGCACGGATCGATTTCCAAACGGATAAGTCCAACACAATGCCACCACACACTAGTACATGTATCCCGCACAAGAACTGCACCACCATTTTCGTTGGTTGGTGGGCAGCAGCGATCATATATGAATATTGCACAACTGGCTGGACCCACCCATATTTCTATGGCTTGTTGTTTTGATTCGCAGGGGCTTTCCTTATGGTCTCCGAGGGAGGGTTTCATTTGATCTTTTTTACGTTGACAATTTGACATGAACGGACAGCGCGGGACAAATATTTGTCCTAATGGTATAAATGAAAGAATCAGCGTAGACAAGATGTAAAACAAAACGCTAATAATCAAAAGGGACATACTGTACAGGTGAAAGATGAGGCAGATATGACGAGAGTTGATGATGTCATAATACAAATTCAGACGTGATTATAATTCTTTTTTTTTTGTTATTATTATTATATTTTGTTTAATACCACACACACAGAGCAGGAGAATGGATCAAGTGGCGAAAAATCAAAAAACAACAATAAAAATGAAAAAATAATTCAAAAGAGGAGAACAATAATTAATTAGATAATAATAACTGGGGGGGAATCCACAATATGTGGCAGCAGTAGCAGAGAGTTATATAGGAAGTCAATTGATGTGGGATTTGAGTTTTCGAAAAAAGAAATAAACGACCTAAGTTTTTAAATAGGGACGACTTTTTTATTTGTTTTACAAAGTGAATGATTAACCGTTTAGAAGAGTTATAGTAATGCGCTAAGTAAAATCGTCTACTGATGATGGAAAAACAATCAAAAAGAAAATTTTTGGTTTAGCCCTAATAAAAAAATGTTTGGTGTTTATCATCAACTTGTAGCTTTCTTATTTTTTGGTTTTTGACTCGGCAAATCAAAAAATGTTTTGGTTTGAAACGTAACAAACCCCCAGACCTTCCAGTTGGCGGGGGAAATGCATAGATACATCGTCATCATATTTATAATAATAATAATAATAAGTACCGAGCTGATTCAATAACAACATCTGACTGGGTTCACATGCGTGTGTGTGTGTGTCAAACATTATAATACTTACAGAGAAAGGGAAGTTAAAGAGATAATAAAGAAAAAACAATGGAAAATCGAGGCTACTGCATATGACGAGGAAAATGTCCATTAAACATCAGTTTTTTTCTTTTTTAATAGCAGCTTCAGGGACATTCAACTATAATTCATTTCGTTACTTTTTTATTAATTTTTTTTTGTTGTCTTCTTTTGAATTTTTTCTCTTAAGTGTGTGTGTGTGTAAAAGTAAGAAAAGGGTTCGTGTGTTCAAACCGAATAAAAAGCAAAAACTGGCTTCTCTACAAATTATTTCGTCAGCCAACCGATAAAAATTCACACACAAATTTGAGGAATTCAAAATGAGAATTATATATCGAAATGAAAAACGAAACATATATTTTTTGGGGTTTTTTTTAAGTTGGGAGAGGCCCTTTTTTGGTTGTTTTTTTTCTGGCTACAAACAGATTGAATTTTTTGAAGGAAACAAAGAAGACATTTTTAGGTTCTTTACTTGGTTGCCTCGGCGTTGTTTGATTCAGGCTGGCGGACACACAAAAGCCTTTTGTGAAGCTTTTGATTGGGCAGTTGGTTGGTTAATTTTTTCTTTTTTAATAAAAACGAATTACAATCCAAAGTATCCTCCAATGGTAGAGGCCAAGATGACTCCCAATATGGCCAAACAAATCATGATCATAATCTTCTTCTGCAAATAGCCGCAACACAGGTAACAACCAAAACAACAAACGACACACCCCAAAAGTGTTGTTGTTGTGCCACAGAGAGGAAGGCAATCAAGGAGAGACAGAAAAGAGAGACAGAGAGAGAAGATTGGTTAGCTCTTTTTTTCCTTTCCTTCATCAACTAATTCAAATGCTGGAAGCCAAAAAGCTACACAAAAGTTCTTTTGTTGTTCAATTCCAGTCACAACAAAAAGGAAAGAAAAAAAAATTGTCCAACAGAAAAGGCAGCTGCAATCCCACGAGAGACTCAAAATAGGAGCGTCGTTTTATTCAAAAATTGAAAGAAAAATCAAATTAATAGAAAAGTCCATTCCACTACTGTGTTTGGTTGTCGTCAATTGGTTGTTGTTTTTATACTTGAATGTACAGCAAATTATGTACACGGGGCAACACAAGAAGGAAAAAATTAAACAACAGCCAAATGTGTAAAGAGTTTGAAAAAAAGGAAAAAAAGATGATTTTATCATTCCACCCACCCCATTCTCCTATTTTACACACACACACATACGACACATGCGCACTAATCAACTCGTTCCAGAGGGTGGCACCAATCAAATAATCTTCGAGGGGAAAAAATAAACCAAAAATGACAAAAAAAAACTAAACAATAAAATAGCACACACACAAAGGTTAATTGCAATTCAATTATAGCGAAGGAATCAAAGAAACAAAAGAAAAAAATTTAGAAGGGAAAATTTCTATTTCTCTTGGTAAGTCTTGTTCTCCCGGTATTTTGTTTTAGACGCGTGTGTTATTTTCAAATGCTTTTAAGTAAATTTTCTAAAGAAAAAGAGAGGCAGACAGCGGAGGCGGTTCTCATCGATTCCTGTAGGCCGTTGCGCATTCACACACAATCATCAAAATGTTGTCTCTCCTCTTTTCGTAAATGTTTAAATACAATTGATTTTGTTATCTCTTTGTATGTTTTTTTTCAATGGAAAACGTAACGTGTTCTTGTGTGTGTTGCGATTATTTTATGTACAACAAATTCGACTACTAAGGAACTGTAAATCCGATGATGAGGGCCAAGACGATGACCAGCGTGATGCTGACGCAGATGATAATAAATATCTTTTTCTACACGGGAAATAAAAAATAAACGAATAAACAAACCAAACAAATAATTTGACCAAATAATAATAAATGAATAAAAAATAATAAGCATTCAGCCAAATTTTGCAGCATAGCCCATCTACTGGCTGCTATAAAAAAATTTTTAAGATAAAATTCTATTTCAACTTGTCCGTGACTCGTATATATAAAAATAAATGTGAAAAAATGTAGAATAAAAAGTTTTTTTCATAGACATGCCAGCTATAGAAACGTCAACAATAAAAAAGAGCAAAGTAAAATAAAAAATGAATCCTCCCCCTTTTTTTATATCAACTACGATCGACGTCTACTATTCTATCGAGTGGAAATTCCAAAAAAGAAGAAAAGAGGATCAAAAACTGAAAACTTACCCGTCGAGCTTTGCTTTGATACTTCAGTGCCTTTTTCGTGTCTTGAGTGGCGGTCTGAACGTAGTCGACGGCGTGTTCCACATTGTACTCGATCCGATCGATCATTTCACCCTATTCAGCAGCAGCCAAAGACACATCAAAGATAATCGTTACGTTTTATATCAAATCGGCGTGTGTTGTTTAAATGCGTACCTGGTTCTCGACCAGCATGGCCATGTCCATAAACATGTCATGCAGTTCGCGGATCGAGTTCTCCAATTTCATAATGTCGGCGTGACGAGCCTCAATGTCCGCCAGCGTCTGCCTGGCCTGCTGCGTCTCCATAATGATCTGCAAAAACGAACAGAACAATGTAAGTTGTGGCCTAATTGAAAGAGCAAACAGCCAGCAAATGTCTTACGCCTTGAGTGAAAACGGCCGGATTGCCTTGTTCCAACATTTCCTCAAGCTCTTCGTTGGTAGTCGTGCGCCCGGCTGATGTTTGCACATGAAAGAAACAAAGTTGAAAGTCAATTTGAATAATTTCCAAATGGGCTGGCAAGAAAGAAATAAAGTCGTACTGATTTCGAGTTGGCGCTGGATGCGACCCTTGCATCGCTCACGGTAGTCGGTCTGCGTGCGGTTGTATTCGGTCATGACCTCGACGAATTTACGGGAAAGTGTCGAGTGCTGAGTTTTACGTATCCGCAAATCAGCCGACGATTTATTCGTTTGCTCCTCATGTTCGATATTTTGTTCGATGACTGCAAATCGAATCAGTGCAAATGTCATTATCGTTAATCGAACAACAAAAGGTCAATCCAACCGTTACCTTTCAGCTTCGATCGAACTTTATTGGCCGTTTTCTTGATGTCGGCCATCAGATCCTCGAGCTCCTGCTTCACCTCTGCAAATAAAAAGGGAAATCAAATTTAGATCCGCTGACGGTAATGGCACAAATGGTATAACTATATATTTACTTTCGTCCGTTTGCGGGGCCGACAGGATGGCGCTGTGTTTCTTCTTGACCTCTTCTACATTGGCCTGTATCTTGTCTATATTCTCCCGTATCTCGTTCACCTGTCATCCAATCAAAACAGCGAATATAAATGACCTGATTTGAGTTAAATCCAAAAGTTACAAAAAAATGGCCGCCCCTTCTTGTAGCCTGGCTCAATGTAATCCTCATCCATCCATCCCCTGCTGGCCTCTTTTTATATATTCCCTAATCCTGTGGTGGTAGAGACTATCGATTATCGATTACATCATCATCATCGTTCTTTTCCCCCAGATATTGTGGCCATTCGGCCGAGAAAACTCCGTCCATGGCCAGCCAAAAAGAAAAGAAAGTTGCCTTTTTTTAAAAGATGGAAGAAGATGGCAACTCCTCCTATATACTTGGTTTATTTCATTTTTGCGTCTATACTTTTCATCCCTTTGGAGAGCGAGAGGGTTACTCTTCCATTACCACCACCACGGCTGCTAGTTTTCTCTTTTCCCTTTGCCATCGATCGATGTATGTGACTTTGAGTCCCGAACGCACACACCCTGTCCGCCCGGGCGGCGCACGCATTACTCCACACACATTGAGAATCGGGAGGGAGGGGGTTTGGGTTTGAGACTATTGTATATGCACGGTACTAGTAATGATCGCCTCCTAATAATAAAAAAAAAAACGTGGGAGGGTCCAACGTTTCCCTGCCGACGAAAAAAAGTTTGAATGAACAATCGGCGGAGAGTTAAATGGCTCGAAAATAAATCAGTACAAAGGTATTGATTAGGCCTTTAAACTTCTTTCCCCCCTGGTGACGGGAGAGTGGCGCATTGTGGAAGGAGGGGGGCATTATTGAAATTCGGCCCGATTCCAAATTGTCCGCGGGAAGGTTACGAGTTGGCAGGGACGGTTCGTGCGTGTGGGCGTCACAATTCCGAGCAAACAAAAAGAAAAAAAAAACCACTCGAGAAGAAAAGGAGGATAGTCGCCTCCTTTTGGAAATAAAAAGGAGCTTTAAAATAAAAAAGAAGATTTGATACAGTGACGTTGCATAAGCTCGACGAGGTGGCAAGGATTTGGTCGGGGTGGGGATGCTGACGCATAAAAAGATTGGGTAAAGGCAGTTGCGGAACTGATCAATGAGGGTACGTAGTTTAATGTGATGGAGCGCCCACTCGAGTGCAAAGACTTTAACTCGGTGCTCCTGAAATGTGCAAAATTGGCATGATAAAATGAGAGCACACACATATGAAATCGAATCCATCTCTCACGCAAAAAAGATCGCTGACCTCCTCTGACATTTTTCTTTCATTTTCCACACAAATAGAAAAGCGATTCCAATCGTCCATCACATGTCCAGCAGCTTTTCACGCCCGGCCGCATCTTCCGTTCGATTACCGCACGCCTAGGCTACTCTACCATGTCTTCATGCCAGTCAACCAACAAACAAAGCCCTTCCTTCTCAATGGTGGTTGTGTCCCTGTGTGTGTGCCGTTCATCATTACAACTTAGCAAACTTTTTCCCCCCCTCGTTCACGAGATTCTTTAAGTGATGGACTATTTCTTAGCTCGAGAGGGGATTGCGCAGTCGTAGATGAAAGGAAGCCTCACTCTGATGGGGTGGATATAGTTTTACTTTGAAACAAACAACGAGAGAAAGAAAGAAACAAGATTTTAATGCTCAAGACTAGAAGCCTAGTGCTTCTCTCTCTCTTCTACAGCGTTCTGCTGATGCAATTCCCCCTGCAATTCATCAGGGGCTCCTGATGCTACCGCGCCTCTTGTCATTACGCTACTATTGGCCACGCTATCAAAAGCAGACTACCAACATGAATGAGAGCCAATCGCAAACACAATTATGGCTAATGAATTCCACCCTCTGCTATCTCTCTCTCTCTCATCGGAAAAGAACACCATCAGCCAAATTGCTCCACGTTCCAACCTGAACACTCTTGTGCTATCTATTCAGGTGCATGTCCCTCATCTCTTTCGAGTCTTGTCTATGCAAATGCTCGGACCATGATTACGCTATGGCCAACTGCTGAAAGATGTAATGGGATTAAATAAACAAGTCAACGGAAGGGTAGTTACCTCTGCAAAGAAGGCCTCCATGTATCCATCCTGGGCCTCAACAGTAACGGCCACATCATCTGGCCCTGTGTCGTCATCCTCGCTTTGTGCCTGAATCGGCAGGAATGCAAAAAGAGGAGTAAATGAGTGTTGCACTACGAGGCATTAATTTCAAGCGACAAGAGCTGTGCACAACAAAGAGAACATGGTTACGTATACTCACAGCTTTGAGGGCTGCTAATCTGTCCTTGGTCATTTTGAGGGTTGGCCTACAATCCCACCGACAGCTTCAAAGAGAGAATTGCACCCAAAAAAGCACCAAATAGTTAGTGGTAGACGGCGTCGGCTACACACACGCACTGGGCTCTCACACTCTCAGACACACATACACCGAAAATCAATACTCCCTTCGGATGGCAAAGACAGACAAACTGGGCACACACACACACACAATTTCAACGAGGAAAAAGGACACGAGAACAGCTCTTTCTTCCTTCTGCAAACCAAGACACGGACACAAAATTAGCACGACAGATAATTATTGCTGAATGAATTGTGTCTTTTTCGATTCCCGATAAAAAAAAATTTCGGGGGTCTTGTGCCGGGCGTCACAGGAGAAACCGACACGGCCGTCGACAGGGCAGTGGGCGACTCGGATAGTCAGCTTTCCCTTCTCTTCTGTCAAAACCACCAATATGGCCGCACTGTCGCAACGTTGCCAACTCGACAGAAATCCACCTACAAATCCCCCAACAAAACCGAATTGATTTTATCATTCATCCTTCTCTACATCGAATTCAATCCATTAAAAAAAGAAAACTTCTCAAATATTCATTCATAATGCAGAGGGGTTTTGCCCAAGTACAGATATATAGATTTATTATGAAAGAAAAACGTATGTGACATGGAAGAGCGATTCCATTTCTAATCGTACCGAACGAACTCCCCCAGGTTCCTATGAGCAATGATACGACATGACACGTACAAATATATATCAATGATGTACCACACAACAATTTGAATGGAATTCAAGTAACGGGTTTGGCTTGATTTGTTGGTTCTGGAACGTGGCAGCGGAAACAAAATGGTGACAAAGAAACGTTGGTGGAAACGTGATGCAACAAAAAAATCCAAGTCATATTTTTCCTGTCTGCATTTTGCATACGTAATCGTTACAAGACACACAGTAAAGGTCACACCAAAATTTAATTCTATCGCCGACCGCCGTTTTCCTCTTGATCGCTTCCAACCAACAACCATATCCATACATTTCCGCCTGCCAACATCCGACGTCTATTTCATGTATCATTTCTCCACCCAGCCGAATTCTTTGATCGAACGAAGTTGTTTTTTGTGAATGCCCTTCTTGTGTTTTGTTATCTCTTCATGGTTTGTAATAATAAGCAGCACGTCATCGAATATGACTCACGACCAGCGATAATCTAAACTCCCTAGACTCTGCAACTCTGAGTGTGTGCACAAGTGCTTATCGACAAAATGATGCATTCGGCACTCCCCCCAGCCAAAAATTCATGAAAAGGACATTTTTCAGTCAAAGATTTGCAAGAAAATTGCGTGGGCTGCTTGCAAATAATAAATACCATGCGGATCGTGACTGGTCTGTCGCAGCAGGCGGTCCTTTCTACAAGGTCTACACGGGATCTTGTATAGTTACCCTGTGCACACACGAAGATTTCAGCTCCTACAGAAAATGATACAGAGCATGTTCATAAAATATTGGACTAGTTTGCAACGTTCAGACCGTGCACGATGATGTGTGTGTGACTGTGTGGGGACGGGGACTGCCAACTGATAAAAAGCCGTTTAAAGAATCTGACTGCATTCAGCTTAGCAACTCATCTTTTTGAAAAAGGTCGTACATTAAAAGCGGATGCTTTCATCTGGATTAAAATAATAATTTCACGGTGGTCTGATGGAGTCAGGGCTAGACACTTTGACTAAATGATGGAAAATTAGATACCTCGTTTTCTGGAGGTTGGAAAACCCCGCCTACTTCTTGCAGAGCCATCTGTGTTTTAGGAAAAAAGAACGAGTCTAAATAATCCAATTTATAGTCTGCACTTTGTTTTCAACAGGAAAATAAGGCTCCACGTGGTATTTATTTAAAAAAGAATGAATACTTGATAAGTTGATATTTATTTAAAAAAAAAGAATGATTAAATAAATACAAGAACTGGCAACAACGTCGATCACGTGTGCAGATTTTTGGGCGCGAATTTTAGGGTTAGGGGAAGGGATTATCGAAAACGAAAACTCATTAGTCTTTCCTCGGCTCGATGTGGTGGGCCTACCAATTTTACTCCCGAGTGCACCAACACAATTAATCTAAAGAAAATGACCGACAAGAAGCAATCAACCTCGACTAGAGGCTTTAAACATACCTTAGAGTCCATAATGTCTAAATTCGGCCACAAGAAAAGAAAAGTTATGGAAATGTCGATTGACCAACATCTGGCTCCGGACTTGAAAGATTCCCTGTTCGGCAAACTCACAGAAGACCTCATGTTCTACATTTTTCGTTGTCTTACACGTAACTATATCCCTTTTTATTAGTGTGGCAATTGTATTGATTAACTCTGTAAATACGTTGGCTATTCAGTGGATGAATTGAGTCAAATGGCAATCTCCTCCAAGGCCATGGGAAAAGTCATTTACATCTACATCATGGGAGAGGATTTCGCACAAAGAGTCGCTCGCCTATTGACTACCTCGAATCATCACATTTTTCGTCACGTAATTATCACCTAAATGAAATAACATGAATCAATTTGTGCCTCACATTTAACGTTGTTCTGAATCGACAGAGTTTCCACGTTGGTCAACTATTGAAACGCACCAGTTTCCTCTTCACCGTTGATTCCAGACTCAAATTCTTCTACCACCACATTGAAACGGTTACACAAAAACTCTCTCACGTTGCTTTAGATTGCCTATTTCAAAAAGTTGACTCCACTTGCAGGTCCAACGTTTGGTGGAAAAGAAAGAATCTGCCAACTCAATCGATACACTCCCTTTCGTTGGCGCTGTGTTGCAATCATTCATCGCCGGATGGGACGAGGGAGAATGTTTCAAGGTGCAAATTTATACGTGTGTGTGTTACAAGGAGTGGTTTTATTTTTGATTTCCTTTTTTGGCACAGGTTTTTACATTCCTGAGCGATCGTCTGTTCCTGTATCGTTCGGTATTTTATAAAACTTTCTAGTTTACTCGTTTCAAATATCTTTATACGTCTAACGACTGAACGCAAATTAGATTTCACGGTTCGTCTGCGATCCACCGGGCACCGACCTCGACAATGAGCTGTTTCTACGCCGAAATTTACGTTTCCTTTTTCTGGATCGATCGGTGACTGATTACGATCGTGCCATCTGGATTGGTTTCATTTCCAATCAAATTGGCACCGCACAATTGGCGAACGTTCTCCTTCTCCTCTACGCTCCTATCGATGCACAAGGTATTAGACACACTTCGCAATCTGCCCGACCACTAACGACAAAACTTTTTCCAAGGCAAAATCGATTGGCATTTCGCTTTTCACGTCCGCGCTTTTGAGCAGCACACGTACGTTTTCGTCAAACTTGCGAAAACCATCGGGATCCTTCAATTGATTCCCAATTGGTCACCTTACTTTTCACTGGAAGTCCTCGTCTGGATCTCAAGTAAAGTCATCGTGCAGGAGACAATTGTCTGGCCTTTGTGTGTGTCCATTAATTGATGTCTTTGTCCCGGATGACAGACGTGCCAAACTGTTGGTTGCTGCGCTCCTTCTCATCCATTTTGTTGCCCCTCAGCTGTATCGACATGAACTTGGTCGTCGATTATTTTGCTGTCCTCTACAAAAGTGAGCGGGCCTCAACAGCATCACTCCTCATGGCCCTGACTCTTATGATTTCGCCTCATTTCGCTACCCACAACGCAGGAGCCAGAGTACGTATACAATATCCCTAATTAACAACACACACAGGTACTTCTAAGGAACAATTAAAAGCAATTTATCTCTTTTAAGAATGGAATGGTCATCGATAAAACCTGCGTCCATCAGCTGATTTCCAAAATCATCAACAACCCGAAATTGTCTACCGAACGTTACGTCGTCATTTCCGAACTTTGGAAAGCAGTTCTTACTCTGGCCGATGATTTCGCCAATGCCGTCGTTCAAGGTAATCCTTGCGTGAATATTCTTAGTGCCTTTGGTTGCCAAATCTCTATTTTTATTCAAGATGAAAACGCAGGAGCGGATCTCGAAGACGTCAACAACTCGGAAACCATGGAAGATTTCAACGATGTGATGGATGCCTGGAAAGATTTGACCGTTATTCTCATGTCCGACTGACATTCTTTATGTTCGTCCGTCCGCCTCACTAGGCTAAGATATTTTGTCCGCTTGGACGCGATTCTATAGATTGACATGTTCGTTAAAAAAAAAAAAATGTTTATCAACCCGTATAAGTTAACGTTTTTTAAGTTGTAAGAAAACCTCAATATATACGTTCTCTCCCAACTAATTGATATTATCAATGCAGACCAGATGGTGAAGCGGCGGCATTCTTGTCAAAACACTGAATTGAAAACTAGAAAAAGAGCCATGACCTAATCATTTTCTCTTACAATTTCTTCGAACTAGGAGGTTTACGTCAATTCGTTCGCCAGTTGTTGCTGAGCACATGGATGTATCGAATTCATATATCGCCTGCAGAGAAAAAGGACACCCAAAAACAAATGTTGATCTGCGACTACCAGCAGATCTTACATAAACCTCTCCTTAAACTTTGGTAATCATCTCCATTTCCGAAACAGATTTGACAGACTTGTGGCAACCTCCCAAACATCAACCGGACGTCTACTTTCCGGTTTGAAATTCAACTTAATTATTATAACCCTATAGCGATATACTTTAACCATTATTAACTTTTTGGTAGGTATTTGAATCCTGGCCAATGAACTTTAAACCGACCAATGGATTATTCGAAAACTCAAAATGGAATTTATTTACATTTCTGTTTGGAAATGTTCGGATTGAGTAAAGGGGTGATGAACAAGAGATAGTAAAATCCCTTGCTGAAAGAAAAAAAAAAAATGATCCAGCTGCGCTGCGACTGAGGTCAAAGGTAACTTGAAATACAAGAAGCCATCTTATCATAGTTTACAAATGAACGAAAAAACGCGGAGTATAGGATATGCCAGCCAGCAGTCAGTAACAAACATCACCAAACGCCAAGGCCGATTTAATATAAATTCTGAAACTGCCTTGCTTTCAACCTCCAGTAAGCCAACACACTCGTTGGTAATAAGCGACAGTGCTTTTCCAACCGTCGGACAACCATGCGTCTCTTCTGTTACTGTCTACTGCTGCTCGGTAAGTAACTGAAAAAGGAAGCTTCCCTCAATCAATTTGCTAATATTTAAATCTGATTAGGTTTGGCAACGAACCAAGTTTTGACAGACTCGACAAGTAAACCTCCATTTCGCGAAGGTATCGAGTATCGATACGAATGGGAGGCGTCGATGGAGAGCGACTCGGGGGTAAACAATCAGGTAGCCACATCGACTTGGCTCAGGGGACAACTTTACGTCATCACCAAAGTTGAAGACACCAAATGGCGATCACTTTTAAAAGTTAGTTTTTTTTTCTAAATCATTTAAAAAGCCATTTAACTTGATGTTTTTGTACAGATTAAGAATGTTTCTCTGGCGATGAAGCATGGGGAAAAATCTTCTCAGACTGGCAATTCATTTATCGAATTGACGGAACTTAACGAACAGTTGAGCAAACCGTTTCATCTTCTCTACTCGGGATCCAAAGTTTGTTTCCAAAAAATCAAAAAGTGGAAAGATCATTTGAATCATATTGATTCTCTTTTGCAACAAAAGGTCGAAGGAGCTGCTTTCCCGGATGACAAAGAGCCACTTTGGTCGACCAACTTTAAGCGTTCCATTGCATCGATACTGCAAGTCGATCTATCCGGCATCAACAATTACATTTATAGCGACAAAGAGGTAGTACTTTCTTTCCTTCCTATTATAGGACCAAGTTTTTATCTTTTTTCCTTTGGAAATGTTTTCAGTTATCGCTGTACGGAAAATGCGAAGTCAACTACTACTCCTCGCCTATGGGTGAGAACCAGCACAGTGTGACAAAGCATCGGGACTTGGATTCGTGCCCAGAGTTGCCACTGGGTCGATGGAGGACTTTTATCGATATGCCCTCGTGTCCCGGAGGAGGACAGCAGGTATAATGAATTAATTATCTCTCTCTTTTCCCCCCTCATTCTACTCATCTGCTGCTGATGGAAATATATAGAATGGCTTTTTTTCTGTGTGTTTTTGTTCTATTACACGGATAGACTGTCGCAGGGTTGACTAGCACGGCTACGTACGTCGTAGCAATCAATCGCGGTTACCCAGAGCTCTTGAAAATCGAATCTTCCGGTGTCGTATGGCTCGATCCCTTTGGCGTCGACAAGTCATCCATGAAGAGCAAAACAAAGTACGTAATTACATGGCATCCATCATTTATAGTCTAATCCCCAACAACTTTTTTGCCCTCTTTTTAATCGATATACAAAAACTTGGCTTGATCCTTTTTTTTTTGACAGTGTTACGCTGCATCTGGAAAAAACGCGACGTTCGACCGAGTCAATCACTCCGGCCAAGTTGGCATTCAAAGACCATTTAAAGTTTGTCTTTCAACGCGAGGAAAAGACATTGGACCTGAAAGCGGCACAGAATCTCATGCTGCACCCAGAGTCATTGATCTACGGCCAAGAAAATCTTCGTCGCAGGAGCCAACTCGATCTCATTAATGCCGTCGAGTTTCTATCGGCCGAATCGTACACTTCGGAACAACGGATTAGCATGGACGTCCTACCTCTTTCAGCCATCTCATATCAACTGGGATCCTTGGATTATGCTAATGCCAAGGCCCTTTACAAGGAATTAGCCATTGCTCCCAAAAATGAAAAACTCCACTCGGCCAGGTATACTCAATTGAATTTCATTATATTCCAACAAAGGAAATAATCGAAACTTTGCATTTTGTTTAAAACAGAAACATTTTTTTGGATCTGATTCTGCATTCTGGAAGCAACGTTGGTGTCATTCTCATCAGAGATTTGATCCTCGAAGGATCGCTGGATGTATGGAGTGCTGCTCGCCTCGTTGCTTACGCTGGAATTTACGTCAAAGAACCGTCAGAGAAGCTACTGCTGGAATTCCAGCAAATCACCGAAGCCAAAATTTCGGGCGAAGGCGATCAATTGAACGTTTTTAAAAATGCGGCTATTCTGGCCGTTGCCAGTTTGGTCGGAAGAACTTGCTCCGCACCCAGAGTCTGTCGAACCGTCAAAATCGACGAATGGCAAAAGAAATACTACGGCATTATTGCATGTAAGTGGTAATAAGGATTAAAGCAATTTCCCCCCCCATACTCATTTCCATTCATAAATATTCAGCAAGTTCAAATTCGTTTGCCGATCGAGCTCTTTACGTCCACGCCCTGCAAAATGTCGGTTATGGCCACACACTGGATTCCATGTTGGAAATGGCAATTAAGAGAGCTCCCCTCGATGACGAGAGTGCCAATGACCTGAGGGTCTATATTATCAAAGGTTTAGCTCCGTACAAGACACAAGCCAAAGTAAAAAAATGCACATAATTTCAAAATGATGAAATTGTAATCTACCAAACATTTTGGGTGGGGTTTCTAGGTTTGGAATATTTTAGTTCGACTACTCAGAGATGTCAAGGATAGTTTCCGAGTGAGGATCGCTTCTGCTCAAGTGATCCTCGATGAACACGTTACTACAGAAATGTTACAACTGATGCAGCAGTTGCTGTCTAGAGAAAATAACAGCCAAGTGCGTCATTACGTTATTTCGGCTATCAAAACCATCGCCAACAATCACAACCCCTGCAACACTCATGTGTAAGTGACACCGACGTAACTTAATACTATTAACGAGCATTAGTATAACGATATCAATCAACGAATAGGAGGGCAAGGGCTAAGCAAATTCTTAATGCGTTTGCTGACGAAAAAATGGCCGCTTCGAGTAGTTCGGCCGAATACGCTTTCGATTTCCTCGACAGCCGTTCCTCGTTTGGCAGCCAACTCAATTTGAAGACTACCAATTCAGAATTTGACGATCTTACCGGTTTTGTGGCCGGTAAAGTTCTCTACTTTGTCAAAGGAGTGACTGTTCAGCCCTTTTCGGTAAACATGAAACTTAAAAGTACAAAAGGGGAAATAATTAATGATTTTTATGAATCAATTAACAAGTTCACAGTTCGGATGTCTGGTATGAGAAAATACATCACCAGTGTATTCAGTTCGACCCTACAAAAGGAAGATTTGGTTATGTCCCGTATTGCCGCAACGATGGACGATTTCAATTTTGCACCCAGGAAAGAACTGGGAGTCAGCAGTTTGGACATTGCCTTTAAATTACACGGAGCGACAATCATGTTTTACAATTTCGACAAAAACTTTTTAGCATCGGCGTTAGCATGTAAGAAAAATTATTCGAACCAAAAAAGAAATAATAATTAACTTTAATTGAATTCAATTTTAGCTGCTACGAATCTGGAATTTCTTCACGATTTATCTTTTAATATTCAACGCTACGCTACAACGGGTGCTCTACTTTACACTCAGCCCAATGGATTAGGTATCCCGGTTTCGTTCATCTTCAGTGCTCCGATCCTCATCTCTTTGAAAGGATCGATAGCGAAAACCAAACAAGCCGGAACAGTTGGTCGCAACATCAACCTCAATTTATAGTATGGATTTCTTTTTTCCCCCATTCTTTCTACGAGATTTTTAATAACCTTTTGATGGTTGTACCACTCAATAGCGGAGAGATATACGGGGATCATGGAATCCTGACTCATTTTACACCGTTGAACGTTACCCAGGGAGTAGTCCGTAACCGCAAGGCCATTTTCAACGTGCCGCTCAGTTTCGAAGTGATTGTCGACCCTAAAAAAATGCAAACTGACGTCACCATTGTCAACCCTAAAGGTTCTTTTAATTCGAATACTCGTTGTTGGAATAACATTTTTAAATTGCTTTCCTTTCATTCACAGCCACCAATGCCATAGAAATCAGCTCGTTTGGTCGCACGATCCTTACGCTTAGACCGTCCGAGTCTTCCTACGAAAAAGTCAAACGAGCTTGTCCGCAGTGTCTACCGGTGTTTGTAATTTCAAGAAAAGACACAGTTTTAAAAACGGTGAGTTTAGTTGTTATTGAATTCCAAAGAAATCGCTGTTCAAATGCATTATTAAAAAATAGGAAACTATTGCCAATTTGAGTTCTACCCTTATGGGCACGGAAGCGCATGCTCAAGTGTTCAATTGCGATGGAGGTCGTTCGGTTGGCAAACAAATTCAAACGGTCCTCGAGGCCCTGAATCCACTCAGTATGAACTTCCGGTAAGTTTTCAATCAGGGTCTGCTTCTAAAAGGTTCTTTGTATTATTTAAACAGAAAATGTTTGATATAGTGGAAGCCTAGCTGGATGGGCATATTTGAGTTTTCTCCAACTGCAGCATCACATGTTTATCCAGCCGGAAGCCCGCCATTGCGGATTTAGGGGTAGGATTTTCAGATCAAGCCATCTTCCCGTCAAGGAGGTATTCAATGAATCATTCATTTGGAAATGAAATAGAACTCTAAAATAAAAGCCTTTGAATGAAAGATGAGCTTCCGCTTTAAAATGAAATCGAATGTAAGCGACGATGCGGAAGTGTCTTGGCAGTCGGGAAAAATGTCAGTCAAAATCGAAGTCAACTGGAAAGGAGAAACGGCAACTACGGATCGCAAAGGAGAACTTGACATGACCTACGAATATCGGGTAAGTTATTATTTACTTTTTTCGATCTCGATATTGATCGATATGGATCGATATTTTATCTAAAAGTAACGTTTGAATAAATTACAGAATGCAGGATCACGAAACAACGTCAACGTTCGCGCCTTTGTGGCTCGTTCGCCACAGCTCAACATCCCCAAGGATTTCTTGATATGTCTGAAGGCGGAATCAACATTTCAACCGACGCCTGTCGACGTCATTGACATTTCCAGTTACACCCAACCCCCCGTTGCGCAAGGATCGATTGAATACGTCATGGGAGACGTCTCTTCGTCTACCCAAGTTGGTGAAAAAGTTTTTATTTTCCCATTGGTTCTCTAATTGGTTGACTCATTACCTTAAATAGGGTTAAATTAAAGTTGCAATCAAATGTGCATCTTAACAGGTTTATTGGTCTAGTGAACTACATGTATTCGATGTTTTGCCGGGAAAAACATTACAGCTACAATTTAACGATTTTCCTTTTTTTAACTCTATTCAGTGCCCAACCGATCAATTTCGGTTTAAAATGGGAATCAAGGCCTCAGCTGGTAGCTGGGTGATGCAAAGGAGAAGTGCAGCCAACATTTGGCCGTACAAAGAATGCGAAAGAGAAAAGAAAAATCAAAACTGGGCCCCAGGAATCGTTCCTCAAACGGAAGCCTGCTACCGTGCCGCACTCGACTTTACTACGCTTTCAAACTACAATTTCGAGTTTAGATTCGCAGCTGTTCCATTCCAGCTGGAGAAAATGATGGGGAAAGTAGGAGACCTCATCAGTCTGTCCCTTTTGCCTTACTGGAAGGCCGAACCCAACGCCAATTCAGAACAAGTTGGACAGAGCAAGGAAGTCGGACGTATGCAAGTCAACGTAACTTTTCTACCGGATAAAGTAGAAGAGGGTCATCAGATGGTCAACTTGCACTGGGCTACTAACAACGTCATCGAACGATACGACCATATCAATATACCCGTTGGCCAATTCCTATTGCCATCGACAAGTATTTCGCAGACGGCTAGGATCGCTTACGAGGGCGACGTCATCCGTAAATGATTTCATCATTACAAATGTAATTTATAACGTCATTCAAATTTCTTCTCCTTTTATTTTAGCCTCGTGCCTTGTGACGTCACAGTATATCCGAACATTGGACAAATTCAAATTCAACAACACCTTTTCTCCTTGTTACACACTAGTCACGAGTGACTGCGGATCAAATCCCCTCTTTGGTGTTTTTGTTCGGCGTACGACCGGACTCTACCCACTGGTAAAAATATTCCTCTTTTTCCCTTTCTTTCAATGCGATTAACGTTTAAAAAAAAATTAGGCAACAAAAGTACAAGTAGGTGGACATACGATTGAAATTATGCCAGACGAAAGCGGTCGACGAAAGCAATTTACCGTCAGGGCAAACGACCTCGAAATAGATGTATCAAATAATTCATACACTCTACCAGAGGGAAGAGACAATTTCTACGTTTTAAAGTAAGTTGAAAATAAAAGAGAAAAACAGATTTCGACAGTCATTAACCTTTAAAAATCATAGGGTACGATATCAAGCGCCTATTTACATCATCTCTTCACCTGGAGCTGGACTTTTAGTGCACTACAGCGGGAGTCACGTTGCCGTGTTTCCCACTTGGTTTCACAAAAATCAACACTGTGGTTTGTGCGGCAACTTCGACGGGGAGACTGACAGGGAGTGGATCAGCCCACAGGGATGTCCAGTTAACAACGCTACTGTACTGATTGCCTCCTACACTTTGGGACAAACATGCTACCCAAATCAGGAAAAACTTACTTGTCCAGATAGTAACTTACAATAAATCAATTGCCTATCATTCAAGTCAGATATCTTTTAGACATTAATCCAAAGATTGTGAACATTTTATTGCAAAAAGTCCTCTGGAAACCCTACAAAAATGCCTATTCATATGTCAATGCTCCCAAATGAGGCAGTGGTTTAAAAGACATCCAATACATTATTCAAGTTAAGGCCATGTTATCTTTTCCCTTTTCTTAGTAGGACTTGCTCCATCTGTAGAAGTACACTCACTCATTTCAGATGCATTGCGCTTGAGTTTGACTTTATTTAGCTGGCTTGCAATGTTGCTGTGCGATATGCTGGATGTTGTGGAACCAGAACTTTGTTTCAACTGATATCCTCTTGAAAGTGAGTTTCTGTAGCCACACAAAGAGTAGTGCACTTCAGAAAATTGCCAATCTATCAAAATATTGAAGAAGAAAAATAAACTTACAGTTTGACTGGTGAAGATGGCAGGTCTACTTCCATTTTGCTTGTCTTGTCTTGAAAACAAGATCGCTGTGACTGGGGCATTGCTACTCTTTTAAACAGTTCCACTAGTTGAGCTTTATTTTGAGATGTTTCCTCATCTAGTTTTACATTTCTCTGTGGATATTTATGTGTAAAATTTAATGTAAATTCTGAAATTTCTTTGAAATTGTTTTTTGTTTGTTACCTCTCTAAGAATACAGAGAAGCTCCTCTTGTGACAACAATTCGGGGTGTAGCAATTTCCAAGTATTTTCATGGTCCGAAGCTGACATGACGAAATAATCATTCAGTATGATCAGATAAGGTAAATTTCAAGATTTTTTCTAGTTTGTGAGTAAAATTATTGTAAATTCTCGTTTTAAAAAATCGTGCACAGCAAACGCTTCACGTCTTTAAAATCTCACACACACTGATTTGAACATACCCGTCGTCTGCTACGGTTGTTTGTTATTGTTTTGTTTTCAGAATGCAGCAAGAATTTTTTTTTTATTGTTTCATTTTTTGAATCCTTCTCGACGGAGATGCTTTTCCGAAGAATTTTGAAATACTATAAGCAACAACAGCCGCCTCCTTTTTAAATTTTCTAGAAGAATCGAGTTTCGAAAACACGAAGTAGGGTAGGTTTACTATAATCTCCTAAATGTGAGGACAATAACCGAAAGCGCGCTTTTCGTCCGTCGTCTGCTTGATTTCCTCTCTGAGCTCTGACCTGACTGAGTCCCGAAGACCAAAAAGTCGCGCGCTTTGATAATCGCGAATCTTGTTTGAAGCAGTCAAGCAGTCCCAAGATAACGAATTAACGATGGCTGAAACTGGAGTTCTGGAACTGACTTCGCAAGAGCACTTTGAGACTTTTGTGTAAATATTAACTACAGTAACAGTCAAATTTTTATTCATAATGATTATTTCTATAGAAAAAGTCCTAAACTTGTGGTGATTCACTTCTTTGCTGAATGGGCCTCAGAATGCCAACCTATGAATGAAGTGCTCGATACCTTGTCAAAAGAAGATGAATTAAAGGTTGAATTTCACATTTTAATTTCTTAAAAGTTGTAACAGCTATAATTTTTCTTGTAGGGAGTGATGTTTGCTAAAATCCCAGCTGAAAATTTTCCCAAGATTTCTATGCAGTGTAAGATATCTGCAGTCCCCACCTTCCTTTTCTACTTGGCGGGGAAGCAAGTTGATCGTCTAGATGGTGCCAATGCAGCTAAGCTCACACAAATGGTCAAAAACAATGTAAGCCAAACTTCTTTATCAACAGGAATATTGTTTTATTTCGGAATTTGGTAATGTGTTTTCATAGAATGCCAAAGCACAAACTCTGGAAGCTGCTTCTGCCCCTGTTTTGTCTGGAGATGTGAAACCAGTTGAAGCTGTTATAAATACCAAGTCAACTGCTGGAAATTCAGATGAAATCCTGAAAAAGTTAATTAATCAAGCACCTGTTATGTTGTTTATGAAAGGGAATGCTGAAAATCCTCAATGTGGTAATATTAAATAATTATCATTTAGTATGTGTAGGATTCTTATTTAATATTTTCTTAATTTGATTATAAGGATTTAGCAGGCAAGCAGTAGCTATTTTGAAAGAACTAAAAGCAGAATTCGGCACCTTTGACATCTTCACCGATGAGAAAGTGAGGCAAGATTTGAAGATCTACTCAAAGTGGCCAACATATCCTCAGGTAAGATACTTTTCAACAAGATTTGATGAATGTTTCAACATTTTTGATGATCATTCACAGCTTTACATCAAAGGAGAACTAATTGGTGGGCTAGACATCATGAAAGAAATGGTTGCAAGTGGAGATCTGGCTGAAATGTTACCCAAGACTGGCACTTTGGAAGAACGGTAATCGAGCTAAAATGTTACGAGTTACAGCTCGATGAATCAATAACCATGTGAATGAATTGCAGATTGAAACAGCTGACAAACAAGGCTCCTCTGATGGCCTTCATTAAAGGCGACCGTCACGTCCCCAAATGTGGATTCACCCGCCAGTTAATTGAAATTCTGAACGATACCAAGTAGGTTCCTTAAAAATATCTCTTTTTGTCTCGATCTCGAATATACCAACCGTCTGTGGTGTATGGTGTAGGTTGCCGTATGAAACTTTTGACATCTTGACTGACGAAGAGGTGAGGCAGGGCTTAAAAACGTTTTCCAACTGGCCCACGTATCCTCAAGTCTACGTCAAGGGCAATCTCGCCGGTGGCTTGGATATTATCAAAGAATTGCGGGAGGGTGGCGAGCTACTGTCAACTTTAAAGGGCGAGTAGAATATTTCACTGCCACATTAAAAGGCACACTTTTTGATCGTTTGTTCGTTCTTTATCTCAATATAAGTTCTTTTGCGAACATCGAACATGCGAGTGTGAGTTGTTTTTCAGATAACATTTACGTTCATCTCGGATAGGCTTCTTGGCGACACGAACACCTTTGAGGTTGGTGAATCTTTTTTACACGCTATTTACACGCAACACTATCAGGTGGCTTTTGTTGATAGAAGTAAGCGAAACACAATTTGAAGTTTCTTTTTGTATTGGATACTAATCAATGCGGGATGACAACTATTCCATCTGGTTTCGGATCTTTCCTAATAGTTCAATTTCGCATTCCACGACGTCTCCTTCCTTTGAATTTTTTGTTGTCGAAAGAAAGTCTTAGGAATGTTTCTTAATGGGTAACAAAAATACGAAATGTACCTGTAAGAATTGAGGAGGTTTTGCAAATCCACCAGATCCTGGGGGTGTTCCAGTTAAAATTATATCACCAGGAAGCAGTGTGCAAAACCTGGTGGTTATTGTCAACGTATTAACATGAGATTGGTGACATCAAATTAATAATGTTACATACTTTGACAAAAAGGAAATGCAGTCAAAGACTCCGTGAATGAGCTGATTGGTGTTGCTTGTTTGTTTGATTTTGCCATTCACGCTACATGAAATTTTCAAGTTGTGTGGGTCGGGAACTTTGTCAGATGTCAGGATGTTTGGCCCTATGGGACAGAAGCCGTCCATTGTTTTCCCGAGTAGCCACTGACCACCGTTTTTCTTGTGCCAGTCGAGTGCAGTCAAGTCGTTCGCAACTGTGTAGCCGAAAACGTAATCTTTTGCTTCGCTAGCTTCAATATTCTTTCCTTTTTTCCCCAAAACAACGGCCAGTTCGGCTTCCCAAAATACTTCCTGTCAGGATAAACGAAACATTTAAATTATTAAAATTCTTGAAAGACTGAGTGCAGAGATGAAATTTGTGTACATTTTAACCTTTGAAATGTCAGGATTCTTTATTTTGTCAAAAGGTCCAGTAATTGAATTAGAAAACTTTGAGAAAACAAGAGGCTCATCTGGTGGTGCAAATCCCAGTTCTTTACAAGTGTCTCTGTAGTTTAATCCAATACAAAAAATTTTGTCTGGGGATGTTATGGGAGCTAGTAGTTGAACTTTGCTGCAACTTGTTTCTTTATTTGCCAAACTGTAAATTAATTTTCAAGATCTTGTTAACTCTTTGATTGGGATAAATTAATTATTCAGATGAAAAACATACTTCATTTGAGCTATTTTAATAAGACCATTTCCTCCTAGTTTCCCCAGGGCTTCAACTATTGAGTGACAATTCGGTAACACATCACTGAGGTCAACAATACCTCCACTCTTTTTTTGAAGTCCAATTCGTGTGGCTTTGATCGTGTCCTTGAGTAATCTGAACTGAACAAAACGCATTTTTACAAACCTTCAACGATTTTTCTTAATCGAATCTTTGAATGTTTGTTTTTACTGAGTCCTAGTTTAAACTGGGATCGTCTTTTTAAATTGCGAAAACTGAGGACAAACTACTTCTTCATACGTTGTGGTGGAAGTGGAGTAGTGACTATTTTGGCTGCAGACGACTCGTTTGTTTTTCTTTGTTTTTGAATTAGCGAGCAATAGATGGCGTTTATTTTGCGTAAATTTCAAAATGACAATTTTCTATTTCGCTCGATTTCATCTACAGCAAGTTTCTGTTTTAAGCTTTGTTGATTGTTGTCTAAATTTCGTAGCAATGCTTGGTAATTTATAGAAACTGAAACTACGAAATTTTTATTTAACATAGCGGATCTAAAGGCATTTATTTCATTTTTCGACTTCTTCACACTTGAATAGAAATCACATGATTTGGTTACGAATGATTCCGATTTTTTCCACTTCGCATTCCACGACGTCACCTTTCTGGAAAAAATATGGAAAATTTCGATTGACAAGCTGAATTTTTTTATTTTTGATGGATAGTAAGACCTTGAGAAACAGGGGAGGCTTGGCAAAAGCTCCAACTCCAGGAGGGGTCCCAGTAAGAATAATATCACCGGGCAGCAATGTGCAAAACCTTAGAAAAGATTTGAAATTGTCTAATAAAATATTCTTTTAAAAATAATTTTTGTGATGGATGTGAGAATACTTTGATAGCCAAGCAACGCAATCGTAAACTCCGTGAACAAGTTGAGATGTTGAGCTGTTCTGTTTGAGCTCTCCATTGACACGACATGAAATGGCGAGTTTGTGAGGATCCGGGATCTCGTCAGCTGTTACAATGCAAGGCCCCAAAGGACAGAAACCGTCCATGGCTTTTCCAAGAAGCCACTGCCCTCCATTTTTGTTGAACTGCCAATCTCGAGCTGTCACGTCGTGAGCCACTGTGAACCCAAATATGTGGGCCTTTGCCTCAGTTGGATCAATGTTTTTACCTTGCTTTCCAATGATGACAGCCAACTCAGCTTCCCAGTCCAATTCCTTTTTTTACCATGCCAAGTTCACAAATTTGAATGATGGATAACTGACTGACTGATGAAAAAAGAGTTTACCTTGGTCACTTCTGGGTAAGGGATGCCATCAAAAGGGCCCACAATACAGCTGGGGAATTTGCTGAAGAAAATGGGTTCTGCTGGTACAGGCTTCCCTGTTTCTTCGCAGTGATCTCTGTAATTCAATCCAACACAAGCCACTTTGCTGGGTGATGTGATGGGAGCCATTATCTCACATTGGTCGTAGTCTCTTTCATCACCATTCAAACTTGGAAGGCAAACTTTTGTTATTCTCTAAAACTGGCTGTTGTAAATTTCATTTTGAATAATTCATTACTTTTGTGTAGCTCTGTCCACCAAGCCCTTGGATCCCAATTTGGTCAAGGCATCGATCAGAGAGCGACTACTGGGCAAGGCTTTGCTAAGGTCCACTATTTTACCGTTCGTTTTTTGCAGTCCAACTCGGGTGACCTTTGTCAAATCGTTCAACAGTCTGAACTGTATGAACCGCATTCTGTTTTTCTTGGAAGGTGAAACTAAGAAAAGAAACTTTTTTGGCAGAGATTGTACTACTTTTTCTCTGCTGTAAATGAGAGAGGTTGTCGCAGCAGACGACGAATGGAAACGAATGTTTTGATTGTAGCTTTGGTTTGAACCCAGGAGATGGAAGCACTGCTCTTTTGATTATTACTGGCGATTTTTCTTGTTTGTTTTTATATGTTCGCGGAAAGTGTGTCTGGATCGTTCGACAGCCATCAATCGACAGCCGAGAATCGTTAACACTTATTTATTTGATTTCCGTCCTTAATGAAAAACCGAAATGCGTTTGCAGTAGTAAACAAGTTTCTTTATTACTCTTTATATCTATCAAGAATGTTGCGCACGTTCTCTCTTCATATCACTGCGTTTCGGATGATTCCAATGCTCTCCACTTCGCACTCGACCACGTCGCCTTTCTATAATAAAAGAGTAAAGTTTTATGACGACGGATTTATTGGCAAATAAATAAAAGAAACGGACGAAATATGTGCATACTTTTAAGAATTGAGGGCTTGGCTTGGCAAACACTCCGACTCCGGGAGGTGTTCCAGTTAGAATAATATCACCGGGCAGTAACGTGCAAAACCTTTTAGGAGAGAACAAAAGATTTGCATCAAATTGTCTCGTTTCCGCGATCGAGAGAGGCTGAGAATTTTACTTTGAAAGCCAAGCGACGCAATCGTAAACTCCGTGAACAAGTTGAGATGTTGAGCTGTTTTGTTTGAGCTCTCCATTGACACGACATGAAATGGCGAGTTTGTGTGGATCGCGGATTTCGTCAGCTGTTACAATGCAAGGTCCGATCGGACAGAAGCCATCCATGGCTTTTCCCAGGAGCCACTGGCCTCCGTTTTTCTTGAGTTGCCAATCTCTCGCCGTCACGTCGTGGGCCACTGTGAATCCGAAAATATAGTCCTTGGCCATGGAGGCTTGAATGTTTTTCCCCTTTTTGCCTATGACGACAGCCAGTTCTGCTTCCCAATCCAGCTCCTATTTGAACGTAATAACAGTAAATATGTCGTCAGCACTCTCGGCTGGATATCGATCTTGGCATCTTCACACATAGTATAATAGATATACCGTAGACATGTCGGTTGGGTAGGGAATGTCGTCAAAAGGGCCGATAATGCAGCTGGGGAATTTGCAGAAAACGAGTGGCTCCAGAGGAATGGGCGCTCCTTGTTCCTCGCAGTGATCCTTGTAATTCATTCCAATACAGGCGACCTTATCTGGAGACGTGATGGGAGCCATAAGTTGATATTTCGACTGCTCCAACTCCAGCACTTTTCGATTTTCCAAACTGGGCAATGGCATTCGTTATTTGTGTTTTTATTATGATGATTATTGTTGTCGAAATGATTATTTCAAAAGGGAGTAGAGAGAAACTTTTTGTCTGAGAAATGTTGATGATACCTGGCTGCTGCTGTGGCTGCTGCATCAATGACACCCTGACTGCCCAATTTGGCCAGAGCATTCGCCAAGTTGATGGGTTGGTCCAATGCCTCGGTCAGGTCCAGCACGGTGCCATTGTCGACATTCTGAATGCCAACTCGAATTGTTTCTTGTGAGTCATCCAACGAACGAAATTGAACGAACCGCATTCTTTCTTTCTTCTTTTCGAGCTGCTAGTCAAATCACTCGTCAAACGATGATGATGATGATGATGGCCAGTTGCGAAGGGGAAAAAGTGTCTCGAGAGACGAAAGGAAGAAGCACCTCACTGACTGTGCAAATGTACTGATGACTTTCAACTCGATTTAGGTCACACTGGATACTCTTTCGTGTCTAATGGTAATATCCAGAACACAACCAAAATACTTTTTCGGTTGTGTGTTGTTGTTGACTGCTAGAGTCAAAGTTTGTTACGTGACGTGAATGGTAGGCTTGTTTATTTATCCCGATTCGTTTTCATCGCCGTCGACTAGATGGCACTTTGAATTGAATTTTGGACTGATGGGCTTTTTTTTTTTCACGACCGAGCAGGGCAAAACTGTTTGTACTTTTTGAGAGATCGAATGAATAGCTTTTTGCTACGCTGTACCGATCACACAAGTCGAAAAACAGTTTTCGACCGGTCATTGAAGTCAAAGTTATGAGCTGCTGGGCTCATCCAACGCGCGGTAGCTGTTGATGGTTGGTTCCGTTTAACTGCCCCTTGCACGCTCAGCATTTGTAAACGACAAGTTTGACTCATCCAGTTCAGTCTAGTCGTTTGCATTCACCGTTAGACAGTTAACAGCCAACTCTTGTATCTTTCCACCTTTTTATTTTATTTATTTTATTTCCCCTTTTTACAGAAATAGCTTAGACATCGCCCATGTCGTAACTGTAAGGATACAGACCCAGCTCTTTTTTCTTTTTTTTGTGTGCATACAGATTATGTATAAATAGGAGGAGGGATCAACAGCAGGACAAATTAACGATAATTACTGCAGTGGTCGTCATTTTGCGGACTTGTAGTAGTACTTTTTCTTCCTCTTTTTCCGATTGGAATGGTTGGTGCCATTATTCCTCCTGTTACTGGCGACCATGTCTGACATGTCGCGAAGGCGCCGTCGCCACGGCCACCAGAGCAGCTTCTTGGCCAGCGAGTCACGTATGTCGCGCCAGGCTCTGCGCAACATGAGATTTCCGTCGACGTAGCCCATTTCACTGTAAAGGCTCTGCTGGTCTTGCTGGACTTTGTCAATTAAACGCTCCAGTGGACCGTTGGTTTTTGAATAGGATTTGCCCTGGCCAAAGCCGGTTTTGCCCACCGTCAACGGGATCAGGAAGATAAAGGCCAGGTAAATGGTTCCGCCCGGCGTCAACGGGTTGAATGTGCTCAATCCTCGTCCGACTGAACCCTGGCGATGTTGGTGGCGGCGGCTCTGCTTCTCCGACTGCGATCTCCCGATCAATTCGTTGCTCTCGTCGTCATCGTCGTCATCAATCCTGGAGATGATTGGTTTTTATGATTAGACACTCAGACAGCACGCAAATCGTATTAGGACGAGTACAAAAAACTCCCGCCAACAACGGTCTGAAACATTTGATTGAACGCCGACGTCCAAGTGGACCGTTAAATGAAGATGGAGCAGACAAGGAAGTGTCACAAGTGTGTAGGGTCGTTAACATTGGTATGCTATAGTGGTCGTAGGGAGCAGACGAATATACTAGGAAAAAGAAGTGTTGCTGCATGCATATACATCAGCGGATTCAATCAAACGACCCATCAGAGTGGAAACGGATTTTCGTAATGAATACGTCATACATTACAGAACAAGTGCTGTTGTATATGTAGTTGTTGTTCCGCTCGCATCCTAACTTTTCGTTCACGCTTCGACTCATCTACTTTACTTGAAATCTAAAGCCAATTGCACTAATTCCTTTGTACAATTGATTTACGCACATTTGAAATTAGAACTCGCGTGTTCAAACTGGGAATGGAACTCGATTTCTTTGAATTTCTTGGAAATTGCAACATCCATCGACAGACTGCATAGGCTGTCGCAATTAAGAACTGACTGGGTTTTTTTTTGTGTGTGTGATGGTGATTGGTGAGCCATCATCACGCGGCGAGGTTAATCCGAGTGTCAAATACCGCATCAGTGGGAGGATATCATTGGCGGCGCATAGCACTGGTATTAGGAGCTATTCTATAGCCAAACCGGAATGTCGGTCAAGGATGTTGTGGTTCTCTCTTTGATGGCGCGTGTTTGCATGCGGTTTTTTTATTCCGAGTAGCGAAAAAGACGGAAAGAAAAACCGATTCGTCATATTCGCGCTTCTTCTTTTTATTTTTTAATATTTTTCAAATGAATTGAACTACTGAACGGAATTTAATGGAAACCCCCAAATGGCGACATGAAACTGTTCTTTATTTACTTTTCTTTGGCGTGTTCGTATTCACCAACGAGAATGTTTTTATCATAACAAATTCTTTTGATATTAGACGACCCATGTAGACATTTTTCCCCCCTCTTGGTCACTAACTACTTGATGGCGTTTTGATGTTTTGGCCAACTTAAAAAAAGGAACATTTCTGACTTACCCTCCACCGCTGTCGTCGTTCATGTTGTACGGACGAAATACTGGATGTGTCTCTTTCACTTTATTCCGAGCGGAATGATCGGCAAACGTTTGATATTCTCCGATGTAAAACTCTGCCGTGACCCCTGGGAGGATGTAGGACTTTGAGACGATGAATGTCAAGAGCACAAAGGCCGTCACCATCACTGCTGGGTGGGAATATCGGATGGTCGTCATGATGTTCCATCCATCAGGCCGAAGCTGTTGCAACTTGCTGCAGCGAATTTCAATGAGCGAAGACTGCACGATGAAATATGGAAAAAAAAAGGTCTCGACGATCCTTTGTCTGAACATGGACTGCAACTGGTTACACATTTCCATTGGGTTTCTATTGGATCATCCGAGCGATGAGTGCGGTGGGTGGTGGTGTAACTACTCCCCCACCTGCTCTTCTTCCGTCCTCTTGTTTCGTTCTTCCTCTTGTCTTTTTTCTTTGCTTTGGATCCAGCTTCGTTTCCATCCGATTGCCGTTGGGCCAACAGAATTTTGATCTCGTGAACTTTATTCGTCCCCGGAAATGTTCAGCGATTCGGGTTGCTGCTTATTGCTTTTACACGATTGAATTATGTAGATTTCTGCTTGTTGTTATCGATTTCTCTGTTCCTCCTCTTTCGTCTCGTCTTTGCTGCTTATGGCCGTTTCCAAGACGACAAGAAAAAGAATAAAAGAACCCACCCGTTCTTTACCCCCCGCTGATGCAGTGGTGGTGGTGGTTGGGTGGGTGGGTAGGAAGAAGGTTGAGCTCGAGTGATCAGCGCCAAGCCCATCGTCATGTCGTCTAGTGTTGTAGAATTATCCATGTCGGTTAAATCGGGCAAGAGATAGGGAACAGCAGAAGAAAGAAAAAGAAGGTTCGGTGTGGCTGACGTTCGTTCACGGCCACTGATCGGCCTAATAGTGAGTCATACACACACAGTGCGCGGTTAGACGAATCTAACGGGAAACTGTTCACGGGCAGAAGAGAACCAGGCAGCAGAATAAGTCACTAAATAATAACCGAAAAAGAAAAAGAGGAAAATAATAAAAGATGATGATGAGCCAGCTAGACATGACAGTCGAAGTCTGTAGCCAGTACTTATACAAAGAATAAGAGAGAGAGATGACGACGAGTGAGATTGAGACGAGGTAAAAAAAGGAAATAATAATAATAACTGTGATAGTACACCGACTGACGCCATACTGTGAGATGCGACTATTGTTGCAGTGTGTTTGCTATCAGTCGCGCAACCGACGACACTGGGCACCACCATCTTTCCACTTGTTCGTTTCCCTTTTCTTCTTTTCAAGTTTTCCTCCAGCCCAATTGTTGCAACAAGAATTTCCGCTTCATCTTCTTGTTCTCTTGTCTTGGATGCTCGACCAATCACTTAGGATCGGCTAAATTTCATCGACGACAACGACCCTATCTGTCCATGGGCGCGTACAGAAAGAAACCGAGAAAAACGGGGTAGAAATGCGCAGCGAGAGGGAGGCAACGGGACGTACAGTACAGCAGTACACAATGGTTTCATTATGCTAAAAGTAGCTATCCGTTTCCGGCCTTGGCCCTCCTCAAAACTTAAATTCTATGGACCAAACGATCTAGTGGCCGGGAATAAGAGACTTTTATTGTTATGATTATTATTATTCTCTATTATAGTATTATGTATTTCGTTCGCCGGAGATGGCCAATCTCCGTCGAACGTTATTGGAGGTTTTTCTCGTTGAATTGTTTAAACATTTTGAAACTTTTTTCGGAGAATAACAAATTGTCGTGGCCAGTAGATTTCAATTGGATTTTGTTTCCATTCAAAGCGCCCCGTGATGAAAAATTCAATGAAAATCGACTCGATGGTTCATTGGGTTTGAGCCATTTGTTTCAGTTGACGGTGCCAAGTGTGTTTGCGTTATTATTTTTCGACGTCTAAATAAATATATGGAAGTGGAGGGGTGGGTGGCGTCATTCCCTCCATTTGCCAGCGGGCAAACGGCTGCTGCCGGATGATAAGCTTCTTTTTTGTTGTTATTTTGGAGGGGGGAATTTTTCTTTTTGTCTTTGATGGTTGATGAAATGTAACCAATAACTCGGGCGGCTATCGTCGCCGAGGCGTTGCTCTTTTGTTTCTGCTTGTTGGCTGGCAAAGAGGCTCAGCCCATCGGAAGGATCGAATGACACGGCAATTCATCAATTGCAATCCAACAGCGAATCCTCTTCCAAGAGAGTGTTGCTGCCGTCTTCCTTTTCTCTGCCGGCTGATAATGGCGAATTGTGCCATTTCCGAATCGATTTCAATGGAAACTACCCAGCACAGTTTTATTATCCTTCGAGCGATGATTGTTTTTTCCCCTTTTTCGCCAGTCGAAAACACAAAAGAGAGCTCCTTCTTCTATTCGTGCCACCCAATGCGTCTCTCATATAGCCACTGTCATCCATCACGCTGGCCCGTTCGCCAAAAGCTTTGAGCTCCCACCAAGTTGGGAGATAACGGCGCGTGCGGGAGAAGGGGCAGGGTGCTCTGCGCTTTGCTTTTGGCACACACAAGTTTTCTGTTTTTTTTATGATTTGCTTCATATCATTGAGGGTCGATCCGATTATGTGGTGTCGGCCAGACTCTCCCCTCGCCGATATCAACCCAAAAAGCGCCACACACATTTTGTGCAAACGTTAATGGAAGACAAACAATTGACGTAATAGACAGAGAGAGGAGAGAGAGACCAATTATCTGGCCGTTTTATCCTTTTGTGTGTCTGTGTATTTGTGTCTATTACACAACGCCAGATGGAGCTGTTCCTTTTTTGTTGTCTTTTCTCTGAGCCAGAGAAGTAAAAGAGACGACAAGTGCAATCGATGGCATGTGAAGAGAGCTGCATGGGAAAATCCGATTCTATAAATACCTCGGCCTATCACCGTAATAATGGTTGGTACAAAGTGAGTGTCTTGCTGGATGTTTAGGCAATAGACGACAGGAGTAGGGAAGCCCCAGCTTTTATTTTTATTTTTCTTCTTCTTTTAAAGAAAAACGAACTGCACTTTGTGAACAAGAAAATCTGTTGAAGGCGCCATCTTTCCAACCGTGGTGGCAGTGGCGTAGATTTGTGTTTGTTTTGACAGGTGCCGTCGTTTCTTTTTCCCCCTTTTTTTATGTGTTAACACATTGCTGCCCCGCTGGTGAAAGACTTGGGCCGGCCGATTGTTGTAGCTCGGCGTGTGGACTAAAAGGAAGGAAGGAAGTCTCCACATTGTTGATTCAGTTGCCGCCAGTTCTCTTCTTCTTTCCAACTTACTTATTCAATTTGTGTTTGTCTTGAAATTCTCATTCTTCTCCTATCCTTTTTGTTCTGAAATGATCCCCTCCCATCGACAAGCCCAACATGAAAGAAAAAGTAAAGACGTTTTTCCTCTTCGGCTGGGTTCTTTTTTGTGTCGCGCCCTTACTGCCAATCGATCACATGGCGCAATGGAGATGATGACGACGACGTGACAAATGGATTTCTATTTGCTTTCTCTCTCTCTCTAAATTCCTTCCTTCCTTACTCCCTTCTTCTTCTTTCTTATTTCTTTTGTATTTCTTTACCCCGTTGGTTCATCCATCAAAATAGAATAGGGGCAAGTCGTCGTCTTAATAAAGAGAGGCCTATGCAACACAGCAGTCTCAGGATGGCGTATATGTAATGGGCTGTATACTAGACACGCATAGGGGTGGTTTGTTTCTCGTCGGACCATCAGCCTCCGCTCAACGGCACACCGGATGTGCTCCGCTATTTGTTAGCCCACGCCCTTCTAACATCTCAGCCCAGCCGAGGCGGACAAGGGAGATGGGACTGAACTTTATGTGAAATACTACCAGCGCTGCTGCTGCTGCTGCTGCTGCTGCTGGGGGTGGATAGATAGTAGTAGCAAGGAAAGAGTCTTAAGATTGATATTCATAAGAAGAAGAAGCAAGGGAAAGTTGTGGTGGTGGTGGTTGTCTAAGCGCTATATTTATATATTAGATATGAACTTTAATAACTGGCTGCATGCTGGGCTGCGGGTGGGACGTGTATAAAAGGGCGATGAATCACGGGGCGGGAAATTTGAATCCGCTGAGCTTATTTGATGTATGCAAACACACGCAGAGTTAAGTGGCGCTCGTCGGATGGGAGACGAAGGAGCCAGCCGCCAGCGGCGAGGCTATTACACTCGCCAAAGTGCCTCACTCTGCTGTCCTATATTGTAGCACGTCAAGATTTGCCTGGCCTTTTTGTCGCATCACACGCCAGACATGAAAGAGTTGCCCTGGAGTTGCCGGGAGTTGTTGCGGCGGCGGCAGCAGGGCTCCCTCGGTGGCCGTTGCCTCCCGCCGACAATCAAACACGAGAAGAGATAGAGAAAAAGAAAAGACGGGACTTGTGTGGCAGCTGGGTCAACAATTGCCAACTCTTTTCAACCCTCCACACACGGACACTCGGACACTGTAGTGTGTGTGTGCGTATCTCATATTTCTGCTGAATGCATTTCATCTCCTCCCTTTTCCGTGATGTGACCCATATTTGATAATAGAGGCAGACCAACCTCACGGAAGCCGGAGCAGATGCCACGATTGCCACGGCGTAAATGTACACACGCCGTGGCAATTGTCGGACTGCTCTCGTTTTGTTATGCAGTTATCGTTTTATTTGACCGTGGTGGGGTGGACACTTTGATTAAGAAAAGATTTCAGTTTTTGAGTTTTTTTAATTTGGAAAAATTGCGCAGTAAAGAAGAAGAATGCGCCGGATCGAAGTGAGTTGGGCATATTGGGAAATGAGTCAAATACGCAACGAGACAAGAGTCCAAAAGTCCGACGACGACGACGTCGACTGGCGCCTCTTTTTATTCTTTCTTGAAATGAGAAATGGCCTTTTGCTGGAACATGAACTTGGTGGTTTCGACAATGGCTCTCGCTCGGTCGCCACCAGATAAGCAACAATGCACAGAAATCTGTTTCTTCTTCTTCTTTTTATTTTCCTATACAACCCGACGCCAAAATAGTGGCGAGTCTTTTAGGAATAGCCGAATTGGAGAAGTCCCGAAAAAAGCCCAGGGAAAAAGCAAAACAAGTGGAGCGGATTTCTATTTTTTTTGGCGGGGGGGCTACTACTACTATCTCAGTGGCGGAAAAAAAGGATCGATTGCACAATGCGATTCACTTTAATGGGTTTGAGAGGATCTCAGCTACTTAGCGATTCGCTCACGCTACTCTCGGTTTTCCAAAGTACCTCTTCTCACTAGAACATCCGTTTCGGGGATGAATAATAATAACTCTCTCTTTTTCTCCTTTTCACTAGATGCTTTAGGTTGCGTCATTTCATCCAATATCGCATTGGCAGTTTGCACTACTGCGTCGCTTCTCTCAGCTCTGCTGATGGCTGCCATTATCAGACACACATCCGCTCCAAATCTCGGAGCCCCTTCGCCATTGGCCCCACCACGTCGCAACAAGCAGCAGCAGCACCGAAACAGCGCACAGGTAATTCACAACTCTTTTCGACGCTGCAATATCCGATTGCCCAACCGAGAAAGAAAAAAAGGGGAAGACGCTCTTGTTGCCCCCCTTTTGCCCAGGCTCCCACCCAAAAAGTATTTTTATCAATTTCCGAGGCAACCAAAATGAGAAGGGCGACTGATAATCGGAACCCCCAAGGATAGAAACGGATATCGAATATCACAAAAAGGTGTCCAGTGTGGAACACCGAAAACAGTTTAGTGGCGACTTTTGGAAAAAAGATTCCCAATTTGTTTTGGCGTGTGACCTTTTTTTCTTTTCTTTTTTCACGGGTATGTGTATTTTGGTTTGGCTGATGCACACAGCACAGCCAAAATGAAAAGAAAAGACTTTCTCTTGGGCATTGGTGCTGCTCATTTGTTATTTGGTTTGGTTTGGCTTAGACTTTTGTGATTCTTTGGGTGGAGGTGGACTGGACTGGCGGGCGGCTGTGTGGAGTAACCGGAGACGTTTTCATTTCTCTTTTTTTGCTGGCCATTTTTCACAATCATCAGCACAAGGCTAGTGTACATAGAAGAGGCGACATTGAAATGTCCGTCCCCCCTCCGTCCGATTGTGAAAATCTGTTTTCCATCCATCGACGAAAGAATAATCGGCTGGCCAGTCGAAACAACAACAACAAATCGAAAAGATCTTGATGTTGTCCCTTATTTGTTTGTTTGTCGACTGCACTCGGATGTTGCCAATCGATTAGAGAGTGGCTTATGCCGAGTGCCTTTCCAGCTACCGGATTTTGCTGCTGACGACACAATAGCACCGAGGACGAATTTTTTCGTTTTTTATTCTGATCTCTTGTTGGGTCGGGCGAGCCAACATTATTACGTAAGCGAGTGGGGGAAAACAGGCCAAGTTGTTTTGGTGAAGGCGGCAACAGCGTCGGAGAGCTTTGCGAATGCGGATGCGGAGGAGAGAATCCAGGGCAAACTTCTTTTTTCCCATTTTAAAATTCCCGGTTTTTTGTTTTTTTGTTTCACCTTTTTTGTTTCGCTCTCGGATTGTTGCCGGTCTGTCTGTATTGTTTCCACAGCAACGATCCTGCGGTCCGGATGACATGAGGTAAATGAGGAATATGTCAAATCCAGCAGCTGGGCCACGCACAGAGACAGGCAGGCAATGCTGCGCTTTAGATCTGTTTGCTGCTGTTCATAGCCCGATATAGTTTATGGGCGAGATGTGCTGCGGAATTTTTCTCCCCCCTTAAGCCGAAATGAGGAAATAAATTGCTGTCGCCAAATTGTGGCTTGCTGGCATTTGCGCGTTGCTCATCCAGCGAGCGCCCACAAGTCGCCATTGTTTTCTCTCTTCTCTCTTTGAAGAGGCCAGCAGGAGCAGGAGGTGACTGACTAAGTGTTTTGGCTTCATCGAGAGACAAGGGCCCATTCGTCTCTGTTAACTGCTCCCCACCACCAATTTCGTCGTCTTCTTTTCTTTGGCTGCCCCTTTTTTTTCTATTATTTTAGTTATTATTATTATTTTGAAAAGGCCATGGGCACGAAATTGGACAACAGATTGTTTTTTTCATTTGGCTAGGGCGAAGCGGGGGTGGTCAATAAACGTCCAACATGAGCGATGACACTAATGAATCAAATGGAAATGATAATGGGTTGAAATGTGCATATATACGTACGGCCAATCAAAATGTGATTTATCGCCTTGGGTTAAACAGAATGTTGTGGGCGCACCGAGGAGAGACAATGGCCGGCTATTGTTGGCTTTTAGGGGTCCCATTCCGACCGATAGGATCGCGGGCGATTGGCAGGCGCTGGCGGCCATCATCGTCCACTCACGAGACAATAAAGAGCAACAACAACAATGCGCTCTCTTGTTGTTTGTTTGTTTGTTGTATTATAATACAGGCAGCAGCAAAGTCTTGATTGGCGTCTGATTGAAAGAGAATAAGAAGGAATGAAATTGATGATGAGAAATGGGCGGCCGTTGTCAAGTTGGCATATCTTTTTGACGTCGTTTGTTTTGCGTCGCTCGGGGATTTTTATTTACTAATTCGTTAGCCTCTCCCCTCCTCGTCGTCGTTTCAAACTTGGCGTGTCTTGTCAAATTGGAAGTGACGGACCCGAAACGAAAAGGAAAACGTCTCTGCCGCTAGCCATAAAATGATGATGAAACGATGTCAAACGGCACGGACAATGGCCAAGTCGAAAGCTTTGGGCTGTGCAGTGCAGTGCTCCTCTCTTGTCAGTTGGGCGGTCGGCGACGCCAAATTCTTTGGCAACGAAAAACCTAACGGGCCAGCGACTTGTTATTGGCCCGCCATTGCTCCAGCTCCCATCTCTCTTCGCTTCCATTTCCAATTGGAAATTTGTTTGGAAATTCAATCAAATTCAAATTTTGGCGACATGGGGGGGCCATTCGTGGAATGGCTTTGACGACGGACAAACGGACGGTCGAACATGCATATAATGGGGGGAGAGAGATGGCTCAACTATTTCGGTGTTGGGCTCATACAAACGGACCACCACCACCACCGTCCTACTCTGTTTTGCCAATTTCGAAATGGCGTCGTTGGGTCGGCCCGTTGCAACATTTTCTCATCTCCAATTCTCCTTTTTTTTCGCCTCCTCCTCCCGCCCCTCTTGTCCCGGACACGACAAGTTCAGATACGCAACGACGGCACAAACATTTTCGGCTGATGGTTATGGCGTAACCTGTTTTATTTTCAGAACCGCGTGACTTTTTTGCAGGGCCGCAATAAACCAAACGAGGAGTCGAGGAGACTTGGTTATTGTCGGCGGGAAAAAATAAATCGGCACGGCCCGAACCCTCCGCTGTGTCCGTCGCGGATCGTTTCGCTTTGAGCCGCGTGAATCAAAGATGACGGCGACGCTATTACCGTCGCAAAGTTTATCCTTTTTTATTTCTCCCTTCCCGCGTGTTGCCCTCATGTATTTATGCAAAGGGGCGGACGGGTGGCGGCGGGACGGCCCGGCGTCGACGTCGGTTCGTTTTTTCTTTTTTATTTGGACGAAATTTGTTTGTTCAGAATTTTCTCACCGAAAATGGGCACGTCATTAATCCTTTTTTTCTGCTTTTCTGCTTTCGGTGAGTCGTTAGTCGAACGTGGCAAACTGGTCGCTCGGTTGGCCGTCGAGCCGACGCCATGGACGCTGAATGGTCGGCACTGGTGCGGCTGGGGCCGATGAGATAGGCGCGCGTGAAAACTGAAAGGGCCCGCCAATTTTCAAAACAACAAACAAACGGCCGAGACTAAAGCATCTGGCTTAAATTCTATACTCCTGTCCTGTCAAGTGCTTAACGTTTGGGAATTTTGGGGGACTTTGGAAAGTTCACCGGGTTCTTCCTTTTTGTCGAAAGTTATTTTTTGATCGGACCGGCGAAGGATCGCCAGGCGAAAAAGCTCTAGTAGTGGAGCTATGTTTAGACGATCATCTATTAAGTTTACGCAAGCCAAAGTGATAAAAGTAAATAAAGAAAAAGAAAAAGAGGAAAAAATGAAAATGCAAAGCGGATGGAAATCTTGTCAAGTTTGTGATGGTGGCGCCATTGTCTCTTTCGCTTGGTGGGACTCTGTGTGGCTGTGCTCAACTGCTGTGCCGTCATTTGAGAGCCATGCGGATTATTTATATCTTGTACACAGCACGGTCGTCTTCGTCTTCTTTCTTTCTTTCTTCTCCTCTTGTTGTGTACATTCGCCGCTTAAAAATACAACGGCGCACGCGTGCGGCCGTCCAGCAGTTCGTCGTCGTCGCATTGGCTTCTTCTTCTTCTTTGACTTATTTGGGGGTCTTGTTCTTCAACATCTTTTTAAAACTTGTCGGACGGACTGGGGGGGTTCGAGGTTATTTGTTTTCCTTTTAGGGGTTGCTTTGTCCTTGTTTTGCTTTTCCCCTTTTTTTCTTTCTGTTTTTTCTTTCCCATTTTATGATTATTATTATTTCTCGGCTGCTGTCATATGCCCAGCACTGTACTGCTGCTGCTGCTCAATCTCAAACGACCTAGTCCGTTCGTCTTGTCTCTTTTTTTCCTCGGCTGCTTCTCCTCTTTTTTTGCGATGACGGGCTCCTGTCAAACGTCCAACACGACGCACAAAAAAGCTCCTCCTGCTGCTCCTGCTGCTGCTGGACAATTTCGCAATTCCGCAGGTGAATCGCATTTTTCTCCCCTTTTGACTGATGGCCGCCTGTCCATCTGGGCACATCCACAACACACGCCAATTGAATAAAAGGAGAAGGAAAAACATTCCCCGTCAAGAGTCTCTGCGACGTTTTACATTTAATCACCGCGACCAGTAAAGTTTCTTTCTTTCTTTCATTGGATTCCTAAGATGACGCCGAGTCAAATAAATTTGTTTGCCACGCCATTCCACATCAACAACACCAGCAACAACTTCAACAACTACAACGACAACTCTCGTGTCGTTGCAGCAGCAGCAGCGTACGTAGTTTCAGTAGTGGTGGCAGTCGTAAAAGAAGAAGAAAAGTCAAACGAGACAAAAGGGCAAAATTGCAAACTCAACCGGAATCAAATCACGTCGGCGACAAAACGGGGACACACAAGATTCGAAACGTTTGATTCAATTTTTCCCCAAAAAAGCCAAAAGCGAAAGAGTTTTTAGTCTTTTTTATTTGTGCCTCTCGCCGATGCCTGTAGAGGGCGCTCAACATCCACTCTATGGGCTTTTTTCTTCCTCTCGTGAGCGTGCGTGAGTGAGGCCGGCGTCTATACAGTGCACGATGGCATGGGCCGGGCATGCCACCACCAGTGCTGCTGCTATGGTTATAGGTGTTGTACACAGAGAGAGGAAAGCTCAGTCAGCTCCGGCCAGTCTCCGACGTCTGACCTGCTCTCTGCTCTGCTCTGCTCTCCTTTGGCTATTTTTCTGGCTCGATCCTTTCGGTTGTTTTCTTGGCCGATCCATCCACGCCTTGCGGACGTGGGCGACCGAATGTAACGGCCACATTCAAATTGATTCAATCCCAACATTCATCTCAAAAGAGAAACAGAAAGCCGCTGATGCGTCGTCGTGTGCCCGCTGTTTGTGTGTGAAAACCCTTTCCAACAGAAGATAATCATCATCATTATTATTATTATTGTCATAATCATTATCACTGGCTCAAGTCTGTTTGTGCCGGCAGCAACGAAGAGACTCCTTTGGTGGGCGGCAATGGATCAGACACAGTGAAAGTTGATGATTGACCGAGCGGTGGTGATTGGGGCACCGCAACGCATTTGACAGACTTGATTTTTCTCTCTCTTTTCTCTCTCTCACGAGAAGGCCGTTTCTGTTTTTCTTTTCTTTTTTTCCAGCTGGAAAATTGAAAAGTCTGGCCGCCGTGTGCGTGGGAAATCGAGCGAAACTAGTCGATAGATTGATGGAGAAGAGATCGAAAGATTGATCTACAACTCGGCGATCCAACTCGTGTGCGCTGTGTGGCAGTGCTTAGAGTGAGCGAGAACTGTAGATGCAACCTTATATAGACCTTTTATACTATCGAGTCTCATTGGTTCTACCAACAGCGTGTGGGCATCAAAGGCCAAAACAAACCAAACACACACAACTCATTCCCATCGTTCAAGTGTTTTTTAATCGGTTTCTAATGATTGCCACATTGTCATTGTCGTCGTCCGCTTTTGGCGAGTCCTAAACGACCGGCTTTTTACAATCGTTTGAATTTGGCGCTCACCAATCAAATCGTCGAATTTCTTCATCAACCGTTTGATTCTTCGTCTTCTGCACAATAAAAGGAGAACCGCCGGTTTTTCTTTTGACACAAGAGGCCACAGCCAAGTCTACCGCCCAACTTGACTTTTGGGTCCCTTCATTCCGTCTGGGTACGTATACGTGCGCGCCAATTCTTTTTTTCAAAAATAATGGGACGACGAGAAAAACCAATTTTTCTTTTTTTTTTTTTTGCTATTGTTGTTGTTGTTGTTGCTGTAAAATGCGACCACCTCTGTTTGGCATTGGAATGTTCCTTTTTGAGAGTATCACGCCATCGGTCCATCTATCGTTCAATCCCGTTTTGATCGACTCTCTTTGTATTTTTATCTCAACTTCCAACTGGATCCGATGACGACGACGGTGGTGGTCATTACGACGGCCACCCCTCCTGGCCCCACCCCTTTTTTGCTCTTTATTTTGCTCTTTCCCAGGGACCGTGATGACGTCAAAGGTGAGCCACCACAATTCCGACTGTGTGACATGAAAGAAGACGATGAACGTGACACGAAAATGAAAAAGTTGTGAATGAAATTCTGATGGATCTGAAATCGTGCGTCTATTTTGATATTCACGCCGCCCGGCAGTGGCAACCTTATTTTTCCCATGGCAATCGAATGATGGAAAACGGCTGGCCATCGCCATGGTTACGTCAATCGCCATTGGATGGCCAGTCATGGATGATGGGTCGTTGGCGGATTAAATCTGAACAACTTGATTCCTCTTCTCGGCCAGTTATGCACGCGTGTGCATTCAAGGGGTCGCTATTGACCCCAATAATCCCAGTCGTGGGTCCAAAACGAGAAATAATAGCAATCAGATTCAAAGTTAATTTGACCGTAAGAGACGACTACGATATAATTGCCATCGTGACATTGTCTGCGTCCTTTGATTTGTTTTTCGGGACATTTCTCGACTCCCGTTTTTTCCTTTTTCTTTTCCCTTTTTTCTCATTTCATCGTCAAAGATGATGAAAGACGCGACCAGAGATCCCAGTGCCTTGTCGTGTCTTACACGCAATAATCTTGCGCTGCTGATATGAAAAGAAATTTCTTTCCATCCCCTCCTTTTTTTCCCCATCGCAGTGATGAACGATTCCCTTCCCCCCTCTCCACATTTTTCATTAAAAAATTGAGCCCTAGTGAATCGCAAATCTTTTTTGACTCGATTGAATGTTGCTTTTGATTCCTTTTTGAATTTCCCCCAAAAAATATGGCCGAGATAGAGAAACGGCCAATTGATGGAATGCTCTAGGCAGCAGCTGATAATGAAGAGCGAAGTGTCAGGGAATGAGTCGACCTCTTAGCGGTGGGTGCCAATCCATCGATGCTGGATGCATCCGTCACAAGTGTAAATATTTCCTTTCTGAAGAGAGTTGCTGGATGGAGGTCTGATGATGGAGACGGGAATGCTGGGACGCCATCAGTCATCCAATCTGTGGTCCGTTGGGACGGGCACGTTATTGGCTTCATCGAGGCGAATCTTGACACTATTGGGAGATTTTCAAATGTGTCAATAATAGTGACGTCAGTTGCGTTTATTTCCTTTTGCGAGAAAAGATTTGATTTATCCTCTCATCGTCTTGACTCACTTGAGATATGTGTGTCGTCCATCCATTTTTCTTGGCTGTTTGTTTTTCTTCTATTTGATGGGGACTCTCCGGGAGCTTGTGCGGGAACGTGTACCGTATAGCGAGGGTTTACATAGGGTCCCGTTTCCGTCTGTGTTTGCACACCGTCCCGGTTTGTTCTACACAAACGGGCGCCTGTGGACTCACCTACCATACAGTTTACTAGTTTAGGGATATGGGAGAGTCTCACGTCATATGTTTGGCCAACAAGGAGCCAATGCTAATAGACAAGGAGCGGGGCCAAAGCAAGACTCTGGGGTCTCTCTACATCCACGTCTGTCCTACCGCTGCTGCTGCTGCTGGTAGACTGTCTGGCGCTCGGGCGATACTCTTTTTGGGTAGGGACTAGAAGAGAAAATGGGGACCTGGTTCGATTTTTGTTGTTTTCTGTCTGGGCACATTTTTCCTGCTTTTATGATGTTGTCTTTGCCTGTCTCTGTATGGGTGGCAACTCGATAGGCTCGCCTTTTCTCGTGCCGGCGAAATCTGGCGCAAAAGACGACCAGGGAGAAATTGGGTAATGTTTGTGATTTCGTCTGGGGGCTGTAGATTCTGAGAGGTAACATCTGGAGCGGCTAGACGGAGTAGTAGTAGGACACGTTACGCGGCGGAGGCCATCCGGTTCTCGTCTCACGTCAAACATCCGTCGAATATATAAGAGCGTCGACTTGTGCCGCTGCTCCTGCTGCTGCATACAGAGTCAGGAGGGAGGGAATCGTCGAACTTATTGACATAACCCCGTGACCGAGATTGGCCGCCGTCCTTTTCATTTTCTTTAAGCCGGTCGGAGGGGAAAGACGACGACAAAACCACCGACGCACGCGCCACTACACATTTTTGACGCTCCCCCCTCAAAAGAAATGAAGATGAAATATTCGCCGCCAAATGATTGACTGATGATTTCACTTTTCATTTGCTTTTTGGGCCGTAACCGCGGCGTCTCGTGATGTGTCGGCGGATATTTTCTCGTATGCAAATGGCGACGGGCGGGCGTCATATTATCGCCCTGGTCCGGCGGTAGCCCAGGAGAAGGAACCGTCCAGTTTGACAGAAAGAAAATTCTCATTTTTGCCTGGCTGTCTGATCGCGTCAATGACATCGTCAGGTGAAGGAGACGGAAGGGCGGGCTGCTGGAAGCCCCAAAAAGAGCCAATCGACGGAGAAGGGCTATCACAGACGACGATGGACGGGTGATGGATGGACGGGTGTCGGTTGCCATTGGCCTCGTGATTGGCCGGCCAATATTCTTGGCCAGTCATCCGAATGAAGAAATGGACCATTAACCGGCCATTATCTCGAATTATGAGTCGAGTCGAGTGCTATAGTCCGGTCGCCCGCGCTAGTCGACGGCCAACAGCTGCAGCAGACGACAGTCTCCTCCTCGCGCTGTACGGTCGCATCATCATCACATTTTTCTGCAGTTTTTTTGAATTGACAATCGCATCAACGTCACGGCGACTGACACAAGTGAAAAGCCAATTTCGCCATTCTCTCTCCAGTGTGTCTCCTTTTATGGGTCGAATCAGAATCAAACCGAGGACAGTGATAATAATTCCCTTGACGCTTAACATGTATAGATGAAAATGCCGTCGAGTTGAGCAGCCGAGTTTCTCACGCAGCCATCGGTTGTCTGCTCATCTCTCTCCACTGTGAGTCTATCGAATGCAAATGAAATCGGATGATCTTGCCTTTCCATCTCTTTCTTTTTTCTCTTCTGTTTCTCGACGATGGAATCAAAGCGTTTCTGGTCGATTGCCAAATAGTCCCCGGCTGAATTCGAGACAAGTCAAGTCCCAGACGTTTTGCTGGGAAGAGAAAAAGACGCCGAAGCCGCTGAGAAAACGCTGGATGTCACATGCAACTTTCGGCGATAGAGGATCAAACGAACAGTCTGTGTGCCGAATAGCAAAGAGTCTGTGGATGGGGGGGACCCCCAAAAAAAAGAGAAAACGATGAACCAAAAGGTGCTAGTTTGAATCTATATGGTAATCGGATTGAATGGATGGATGGCAACTAGGGAGAGAGAGAGACATCCGGCCCCTCTTCGTTCACTGTAGAAAAGAGAAAAGACGGTGACTGGGACAATTATCGACTCTTGTCTATTTGTTCACGTTTGAAACTCTTTGCGGGTTAAGGTCAGGTGGCGAGTCATTTTGGCGGGGGGGATATCGTTGGTTGCTGATTCATCGATCCTTGTACACATCCGCCGCATTCGACGTCATCCAGCAGCAGCAGCAGCAGCAGTGCCTTAATAGGTTTTCCTTCTTTTCTTTTTGCCCAGTTGATTTTATTTTGACTTTTTCCTCCCTAGTAGCGTAGTTGTTGTCTCGACAACTGATGTTTTCTTTTTCTTCTCTTTCCTGTTGTTTGTTTTGCTACATAAATAATTCAGTCAAAAAACAAGGCGGGCACAACCAAACAAAAAGGAGAACATGGTGGCGTATACCGATATGGATCCTCTGCTGGCTACTGTTTCCTTGTGTGTGTGACTCGTAAAAAAAGAAGAAGAGAAAAGAGACAAGGCTAGTAGTGGATCTGGCAAGATGGGCCTACTAATAATACCCGAAAGAATAAATATAAAAAGTGCAACCCCAAACCTTTGCGGGCGATAGTAAAACGAGCGCCTCTTTCATCAGAGCCCAGTAGCGTCGGAGGGACTCGGTGACGTCTCTCCTTTTTGTTTTGTATTTTCAGACTGTCGCCGCTGTTTTATATCGGCCTCTCTATTTCCCCTCCGAGACTATGGCAACCCAACGAGATTGAAACCCAAAAGACCCCCCTCTCTCTTCTTTTCTCTGTTGTAGTTTTCAAATGAAATATTCAACCGGGCACATCTTTTGCCTACATCTCCTTGATGTGTAAAAAAAGATGGCCACAATTTCCTTTCTCTTTCAAATATTTTTTTTTAGTTTTTACTGTGGATATTTGTTTTAATTTGGGTTGCAGTCGGTTCATCATCATCTCCGTTGAGTTGACTTGACGTGATCTCATTTTTTGGAGGTTTTTTTTTTTCCTTTTTGGCGTTGTGTTTTGGGCCTGCTGTCATTCACAGGAGTTGTTGCCGCTGCCAACTTTTCAGCCCGTGGGGAGGAGGAAATGCGCAAGACAGAAGAGCCCAGCTCGAAAAGAATATCACAGGTCCCGTCGTGGCTATAAGCAAAGAATCGGCTCTGCCTGTCCGTCCGATTGTTGTTGGTCGGACTCTACCAGCATCGACAATCTCTTGGCTATCCATCGTCTCTCTCTACCCCCATGTTTCCTGTTTGGCTCTTTTTTTATTATTCGACAAGATGCGATTGCATTAACTCTCCAAGCTCTGCTCCCGGATATGCTCTGGCGTGTTTTTGCAACATTAAACCGACCGATGTCACGACACACGACCACGGGTAAAAACATGACGAATGCGGTCGGCCCCTTTTTTTCTTTTTAATATATTGCGTCGTCGGGGGTATATCGACACCCACTCCATTCACTACCCACCTTACACCATCGTTAATTCCTTCTTTGTCCTTGGACGGAATGCCCGTGAATGAATCATTTCCCATCGCCATCCCGCGACCGCACGCATCATTAAGTCACCCTGACTCTGCAATATCGAATAGTCGAATAGTATAGAGACTAGCTCAGTCGTTGGAACTTGGGATGTTGGTGATTATTGAGGTCAGTCGGCGGCCCATCGTTATTCAGTTTCTCACTCAGCACTCGCTGGGCCGGTTTTTTCTTCTTGTTTTGTTTTTTATCTGTTTATTTATATCGAGAGCTGGCTGTTTCGAGTCTGTTCTCTGAACGATTTGTATGCAGAAGCAAAAGTCGGGGAAACAACAAACAAACAACAGTTGAACGATCATAGTGAAACAACCAGCCGTTTGCGTCCGGCAGCTGAGGAATTTTTTTTTTTTTTCGCCTGTCGGAGATTTGAGTTGGAAATTTGCATTTGAATTTGTCGTCGATTTATTTATTTTGTTTGTTTGTTTCTTCTGCGGTTGTATACACCGCACACGCGCGTCTAGACTCTCGTTAGATTATGACGGGCCTCTGAGCTGATGTAAAGACCCCACCATCTCCTTATGAAGCCTCGGGACCTCTTGGCCGTTAAAAAAGAATAAGGAGGTGCTGCTGCTGCTGCCTGGACTTGGACGTGTTTGTGCTCACGCCTCGACCCGGTAACGTTAACAACCAAATCGGCTTTGATTTGAGATGTGCGAGTCTAGTTCCCAACACCATTTTTCGTATGGCTGTGTACACTCTCCCTCCAACCACCACCCCTTGGCCGGTTAGGGCCAAGTTCGCCTTTAGACGTACTGCAAAAAGCCAGTGAACGTGTACAGCTACTCCTGATTTATGATGATGGATTCCCCTTGTGTTGTTTCTCTCTGGGCGCCGTAAAAAAATCCGAGAAGAAGAAGAGGCTTAGTCCTTTCTGTGTTGTAGATATGCAAGAAGATGAAGAAGAAAAAGGTTTTTTGGCTTGCATTGGCAACGCGCGCCGACAGTCCATTTTGGCTGGCGTGTTTCTATGAACCCTATAGCGCCGTTTGACCGTTATCTCTTTTGACTGACTCTCTCTTATTCTCTTTCTGATATTTCTTTTTGTGTTTTTCTTCTTCTTTTTTTTTTACCCCGCTTTTGATACTTTTTGAATTATTTTCCAGCACTGACCGATCGCTCGCACACTCGCACTCGCATACCAATGACTTTTTTGGCCTATCCTTTTTTTTATTTTTCCACTGGCAAAAATGTTAAATAGCCACTCGAAGGAAAGGACGTGAAATGTTTTCTCTCTCAAAGTCTCGGAATTCAAATTCGTCACAGTAGCCACGGTATTATACTCCTTCTTCTTTTTATTTTATTTTATTTTTCTGCAAACAAAAAACTGAAGAAGAACTGAGATGGCTACTGATTCTTCTTCTTTTTCCTTGTTTCGACTCCTTGACACTATTTTGGCCATTTGAAAAAGTGGCGCGGACGGAGAAGATGATCGTGTTGCAAAAGTCGAAAACGGCAGCAGCATTCGCCAATGAATATTTATGATTGATATTGGTCTCTCAAACGTCGAGAGTGTGAACTCTATAAGGCTGGCTGACTGGAATCAAGCAGAGCAGAATAAGACTGGCCCATTTTGGGCTGCCGGTCCATGAAATGGTCGTCGCCCATATACATGCGCCAGGCTACTGCTGGGCCGGCTGACTGACTGGCTGGCCAGTCTTGTCAAGGCTTTCGCCTCTCGTCTCTCTACAACAGTTTGGGCTTCTCTTTTTTGACTCTCGTAACTCGATGGCCTGCTGATGCTGTTACGTATGGCCGTAGTTGTCGTTGCTGTTGTTGTTGTTGTTGCCGTCTTGCCCAGCATTTGACCTTATTCAGAGAAGAGAAGAAAAGAAACGGGTCTCTCTCTTATTTTCTCTCTCTCCGTATATAGGCTACCCTACCCTAACTCACTCGAGTCACTACCCAATCAGCTGATTGGAAAGAATGGCGAGCTTTAAGCAACAGCATTAGCATTAAACATCGCAGCTCTAGTCTACTTTATTAGACTCTTGGGCTCTACACGCTGCAACTAATATAGGTATGGCGCGCTGTACACAACACCAAGGGGACCCAGACTTGAATGAAACTAAAGACCAACCCAAAATAACCAAATAGAATTAACACTCGGAAAGAGAAAAAGAAAGAAAAATTCAGCTTTTGGCGAATAGGAAAAGAAAAAATAGTTAAACAGCTGGTCCTGCGGCCACGTCAAAGATGGATGAGTTTGCGTCCGACTCTTTTGGCCTTTCGTTGATCCGTCTTCGTTTGTCTTTCAACTGAATTGTGTGGCACTCGCATTAAATATTTAGACTGTTTAGACAGAAAAAGGAAGAAAACATTGTATAGAAACATTTGCAACTACAAGACGAAAAAGTCAACAAAAAGCGAAGGTTTGATAATAAGGTTGTTACTTAATATCCCGGCTAATAGCCTCAGAGTCCCCCGACAGCTCCGTTCATATTTATCTCCACACCAAAACGCTAAACACTGGCAACAGTATTTAATATTTAAGTGTTTTCTCTTCGTCTTTGCTTTCATGTATTTCGCTCATGTTATATTATCGCCTTTGACCATCTTTTTCTCTCTCCCTTGGCCCAAGCCTCTGAGCTATTTGGTTATTATTACGATTATTATCCGGCCGTCTAGTGAATCCAAGATGGGATGAGACTGTAATCGTTCACAGTGATTATTATGCAAGTTTAAGCAGCTCTGCTTTCATTTGTTGGTTTATTTCTTCTTCCCGGCACAGTCGAGATGATGTCCAATGCATCAGCAATGTGTTGGATGGCTGGCCCGATCTTAGCCGGGCAGCAGCAGAGCTGCAGACGTGTTTTTCAGGTTCCAGTCATTGCCTTATTCCATTTTTCCGTCCATTTTTGGCGGGCGGAAGGTTTCCCCCCCTTTTATCTCGTCGTCGTTGGACGGCCAGTGCGAGAAGAGACGAAGGCAACGAGGCGCGAATGGTTAAGAAAATTTCATCAGACAAGATTGAAGAATAGGATAATAAGGAAAGAAGAAAACAACCGAAATCCGTCGCGTTCATCACCGGTACCTTTTAAAAAAGAACACGACCGATGGCAATCACCACAAGGAAATCAGCCGACGCTCATCAACTCGCGATTTGATTTTTCATCCAAGTTGGCCAAATTTCAAGCGGAATTTTCTCGATGGCGTTTTTCTGACTTTGTTGTTGTTGTTGTTGTCGCTGGCTGTTTCGCCGGCCGGGCCGAAAGGGAATAATAAGGAAAAAAAGCGAGAGGGAGACGACGAAAACCAAAAGGGAAAAACAATGGGCCATTTCGTCTGTTTGTTGATTGCGCCGAGTGGTTGGCAAGAAGAAACAAAAAAAGAGAGATCCAATCAAGCCCACAACAACAACAACAACAACAAGACTCATTTTTTTTCTTTTTATTTTTTGGGGTACTCGGATGATATTATTCATACGGTCCCTCGTTTCCCTTTTGGTTAATTCGAAAAACTGCTCAAGTTGTTTGTGGGTTGCCATTGTCAAAAGGAAAAACAAAAGAAATTTATTTCATTTATTTTTCTTTTTGGCAAGCTGGCCCCAGAGCTAGTAGGTACTTGATTCGCCGCACGAACAATCACGACCGGGCGCCATCCTCTCCTTCTACACAAAAAATTTTACGCTGGAAAAAAAACCATTGGCTATGTTGGATTTCACATTTGGTCGCAATTGATTCTCCCCAATTTGTCAACACTGTTCCAGCCACTCTTCTCACCCCCTTTGCGCCATTGGCCGGACGGTGGTAGTTGAGAAAATGTGTGACTCCAGTTTCTGTCCAAATCGTCTTTTTTAAAAAAGACTCGAGTTGTTGTTGTTGTTGCCCAACACCAAAACGGCGGCTTGAATCTTTGACTGCGGTGTCGACTGTCGTCAAGCAGCGCAGATTCCTGTTTTTAAATGTTACACGAGTACTACGAGTATGGATTTGCCTCTTCTTTTTTGGGGTGGGTGAGTGGTGGACTGGCACATCCTTGTGGCCATGGCCGCCGATGATGAATGGGCCAGCTGGGGAGCCAGTGCGTCTCGTGAGCCCAGCCAAAATACCTTGGACGCCTTGTTTGATTGATCCATTTTCTCCCAATATCGTTTGCCTCCCCTCGCCATTTGGCAGTCGAGAAATCGATGAATAATCGAGGAAAAAAGAATTTGACTTTGGTTTTGTTTTAATTTTTAATTCTCCATTTTCGTTTGTGCATTTTGCAACAGGAGGTCATGCGTGGTGAGTGGTGGTGATGGCCGCCGAATGGAAACTTTGGATGATGACGACGACCGTCTTACCCCTGCCACTCGTCTCTTCCTCCTCGTCAGCGTCGCATCCGCCGACGCCGCCACTCCTGTTGCCTTCCACTTATCCACCTGATGATTACCTCCTCTCGGCCAGCTACAACAACAGCAACAACCACACGACTTGGTCCTATTACGGCGGTGGCGTCAATTCGTCGTCGTCGTGGCTGGCGACGGCCACGACCTTGTTGATGTCGACGACGACGACAAGTGGCGTCGATTCGATGGAGTCGTCGTCCTCGGAGGAGGAAGATGAGCGGTTCCCGGCCTACGTGAGTTTGCTGATGATGTTGTCGTGCGGTTTGATCCTGGTGGTGGGCCTGGTGGGCAACTGCCTCGTGCCCGTCGTCATCTGGAACAACCGCGACCTGCGCAACTCGACCAACCTCTTCCTGCTCAACCTGAGCCTGGCCGACATCCTCGTCCTCTGCGTCAGCATGCCCACCGTCCTCGTCGAGATCTACGAGCGACGCGACACCTGGATCTTTGGCAAAGTCATGTGTGAGTTTTCCAACCCAATTTTTACTATTTCCCATTATTCTGGCGGGGTTTTTTCTTACTCATTTGAATTGGTGGCGCCCACCACCCGCTGCCAAAAGATAATTATTATGGCCGGGGACCAGGTTGTTGCTGTTGTTGAGGTCGGGTTCTCTTGATGCGTTAATTGCGGCGTGAAATTATCAATGAAAGAAGAAGAAATTTTGACGTGACATTTCGACGGATTCCGCCAGCCGAAAATGCCGACACGACAAATTGAATTTCTTCCTCTCCAAATAATGAACTAATAGGGAGGGGGAAGGAGGTTAATGACGTGATGACGGCCCATTTTTTCCCCCTTTTTTTTCATTTTTAAGTGTCGTCGTTCTGCGGATATTTTTTTCTACGGTCGAATAATCGTCACAATTGCGCTGCTCCCGCCTATTATTTCGTCCAGTTTTTCTCTGACCTTTTTTACTTTTTTCTTTCTTTGTCGTGATGTGATGATATGCCGAGAAGACGGCCCTGTTGTTGTTGTTGTTGTTGTTTTTATTGGCTCGTAAATAAAGGCGGCCGCACGACGGAATGAGCGTCCAAAGAAACTCTAATGAAATTGTCTGATGGCCCCCCGTTCCGTCTCCGACAACAACATCAACAACATCAACTTCTTTTTGGTTGGTCTCGGCAGCTGTCTTAGTATGTATACATACCTGTTTCTTCGCCTTTTCCTTGTGGGTGAGAGAGGCGACAGAGAAGAAAAAGTGCGGAATGTGTTGGTGGCTCCTTGCTCGAGATCCAATCGACCAAGGAACACCCAAAAGGAGCCAACAGAAAAAATGCGCACACCTTTGAGCTTTTTATTTCATTTCATTTTGATTTTTCGCTCCTTTTTCAATGGCAGCAGAGGAACACGGGCGGGCGGTTGTCAATGAGCCGGGACAGAACCGGTTTGCACACAGTTGTGCACTAGTCCTGCCTGCCATTGTCGTCGTGCATAAATCAAATCGTAGGGGGGGGGGGAAGATTGCAGCCCTGATCATTCGGGGGCTTCAATGTCGACCACACACAACGTCGACAGATAGGCAACTGGCAACTGCTGTCGTCACCGTTGATTTCTCTTCTTCTTTTTTGCGCCGCAATCGTCAAAAAGTCAAAACAATCTCGAGTCTCCAAAGTCAAATGGACGACGACAACAAGTCGATGCCGTGTGAAGAGGCGATCGCACGAGATGCCAAGTCGCTCACGCACGTGTCCCTCAACACCTTGGCATAGACGCACATTGGATGTTGTCCGCTTGATTTCTTCCGCACTCTGACGTGCCCGCCTTTCCATATCGACGTCAAAAAAGTTTCCTTTTTCAATCGCTCCGTTGGTTTGTTGTTGTTTGTTGTTGGCGGTTGGCGGCTGTTGGTTCCATGTTTCCGCTAATCTACAAGATGACGTTGTGTTTATTAGACAGAAACTCGTTGTCTTGGATAGTAGTAGTAGCTGGCTGCTGGCCGATCGCCCGCCGGGACTATCTGGCCAGCAGTTGCGTAGCTCCTGGATATGTCCAGCATTTCATCAACAGAGTCTGAAGAGAAAGAAAGAAATAGAGTCTATAGACCTGTGGATTGGCCGCCCCCCGTCTGGCGTGCTAGTGTGCTGGTTGTTGTTGCCCCAACTGCAGAGACTCATCATCACGTCAATAACATTAGACAAGAGCCAACTTCTTATTAAACATCGATTAGGGCTGCAGCAACAGCAGCAGGGTCGGCTCCTATTGCGAGCCGCTCGGTAAATAGTCGTGGCCGCCAGATGAGAGCCGGAACCCTCATAACCGACGTCATTTCCTGTGTGTGCACTGCAATCTCTCCTCCTTCTCTCTCTCTCTCTGTTCAAGTTTGTTGATTTATTTACAGTCGAGAGTTGGGATGGACTAGGTAGTCGGCGGTGGTACAACAACATCAACAACAACAACTCGAAAGAAAAAAGAGTGACGAGATAGAAAGATGGGGGGTGGAGTGAATCATGCTTATCCGGCGGCGTTTTTTCTTTTTTAGAAAAATCAAAATTCTATTTCATCTCACAGTAATTCTCATCTCCAAAAAGGAAATCTCTTTTTCTTTTTCTCTGGTTATTTTGTCGACGTCACGATTGGCCATTGGTCGTTTGTGTGTGTTCGTGAACACAAAATTTGTGACGTTCAAAAGACGCATTCACGCATTTTTTTTTGGGCCCGGCAGCCAGCAAAAAGCCGCGCGGCAGACTTGTGTGTGTCGTTTGGATATTTTGAATCGTTTTGGCATGTGAAATAAGGTCCCGTCCGTTTGACGACGGAAGAATAGAGGCGAATCGACTTTTTTCTTTGGTGGGCGGCGGGCTGAGATCATTGGGTCGATGCCGTCGTCCCCTTTTGTCGAGTCTCGGGACGACTATCGGCAATTGCACGTGGAACGATGACGGCGCAGACATTGGTGAAATGGCCATCGACCGGCAAACGGCAAACGAAAAAATCGGGGACGGATCGAACAATAATCGAATGACGAATGCCAATGAGTTGACGCCGGGTCACGGCATGATGCCGCTCGTCATCCTGAGCTCCTTGTCAAGTCGCTGGCCGGCCCAGGAGGTTATTCCTTGCCACAGCGAAAACAACCCAAACCCAGTCTCAGTGGATTTATGGTAGTGCTGACCCTTGAATTCCACCATTTGTCGTCTTCTTTTTCTTGGCCACTTTTGACTGTGTATGGAGACCGCACCGCTCGACGTTGGCCAAAGTCATTTGTTTTTCTTGTTGTCTTGTCGTTGTAAACGCACCACCAACATCTATGACACGCAGGGCCAGCAACAAACAAACAAACAAACGCTGACGCCTCTGCCCAAAACTCGCCCGCCGCTGTGGACGGACAAGACAAAAAAAAAGAAACGGGGCGCGGACGCCCAGGTGTGGCCGTGTGTCGGCGTCTATTGCAGTAGCCAAAGAGAAAAATAAAAATAAAAAGAGTTGTGAATGTGCACTGGGAAAATCTTTTGACTCGCCTGGCCCGTCATATAAAGTGGAGGGGGGGAAACAGCGAAACCAGAAAAGACAATAAGACAAATCGCTTTTGAATGTGTGTGACATTACGAATAAGAGAGAGAGAAATAGAGAAAAACTGGCTGGCTGCATCAGTCGCTTTTTGATATCAGCTCAGAGATGAAAACAAACTGATTGCACAGGTTTCCACAGTTGCAGTAGACGATGCCTGGACCTGATTATTTTATGATTGCGAGACAACTGTCAGACCGCCCGGCTATGGCCATTTTTTGTGTTTGTGTGTGTCCCACGTCAGAGAGACCCAGTAACTTTTTCGTTCTCTTTTCTTTAAAGCGAAACACATTTTTTGCTGGGCCAAATGACTCATCCATCATTCGCCGGCGCCGTGAATTTTGGCTAGGCAACTCGGACACCAAATGTTGTTGTTGTTGTTGTTGTTCTTTGCTGGTTGTTCATCCTCCGCTTCGATCAATTGATGGAACGATTTTTGAATGTCGAATCAAGTCAAAACTTTGTTTTTTTTTTTCTTTGGAGATTTTCGGGAGGTTGTTGAACTTTGTGCCTCGGCTGATGTGGTTGTACAACTACCACACGACGTACAGTATGTGTACGGGTCGAAAGACACCAATTCTTTTTTTCCTCTTTCTACCTCTTGCCTGTTGCTTTCTCCTCTTCAGAGTTAAATCTTTGGATGGGTAGTCTCTTCTTGTTTATTTGAATGCTGAAATTTGAATGATAACTCGTATCCATCATCCGACGCTGATGGCGAAACGGATAGAACCCAGTTGGTAGTTGTAGGCCATCGCCAGCTATAAGACACCACGACGATTTGATCTCATGCATGAAATTGGTGTTTGGTGGTAGTCGAAGAAAGAAATCCAAAATCACCAAGGTGTCGGAGAGAATAAAGAGGCCAAGAATTCAAACAAAAAAAGAAAAGAAAAGAAAAGAAGACTACGGTAATTCATTTCTCAGTAGCAGCTCCTCTTTTGGCTTTTCTTTTTCGATGAATATCTCAGCATCAAGTCAATTCCGGCCATCCACCACCACTCATGGGTGTGCTGTTGTTGTTACTGTTGTTCGCTTCAGGATAACGACGTGTATACTTTTGATCGTTTGGCCTCCTCCCGTCACACGCAACCGACGGCTGCTGTTGCCGCCTGCCTCTAATGCGCAGAAATGCCAATCGCCTTTTAGAATAGAAAAACTCGTCTTGACACAACCCGTCCGGCACGAGCGCCGGGCACCCACGTCGGATCGGGTTGTCTTCGTCGTAGTTTTCGTCGTCGGTTTGGGATATCTGTTGATCGAGTGCGAGAGACGGGAATTGGCCGCGGGGATGATTATGATGACGTTGTTTTTCAGATGGGCATTTCTCTGCTGCTGCTGGGCGATGTGATCAAAGTGGGCCGGAAAACTCTGCTGCGCCCAAGCCCCTTATTCATTTGGCGGCACCTCCCTAGTTCGTAGTCCGTAGTGTAGTAATGATCACATAGTCTTGTATACTCTGTATATACTCTGTATAGTGCAGTTGGGTAAAAAGGTGGAATCGCATTAAGCTGCCAGACCCCCCGGGGTAATGGGCTGTACTATACAATACACCGAAATAAAAGAAATGAGGGGGGTAAAACAACAAAACAAAACCACAAAAGTATTAAGTAAAGTAAATTAGAGTATCGCAAAAATAAAAAGAGCTGCACGTTGGAAATCGAATTAGACCGTACTACACGTATTCACTTATTTCTAGTTACACCTCTCGGCCGTTGAGGAGATGATTGCGTTACCTCAGCAGGAGGAGGTCGCCATTTGGAGAATAGGCCAAACCAACACGGAAAGGGAAATTTGTTTATTCTCTTATATTCGCCACATAAAAACAATAATAAATCATCATCATCGTAATGCAGTTTGCGGTGAGTGCAGCAGCTGGGCAGGGCGAATTCCACCCACTCTGGCCATTTGTCTCTGCAGAGTTTTGACATTTTCTTTCTGGGTATTTCATTAGTAGTCGTCATCGGTTGAGCAGCGATGACAGACGAGAATTCCAATCATCTTTCGATTTCATTTAGTCGAATCATTTTCCCCTCCGCAGTAATGCCGTGAATGTCGCTCTGCTCAGGCCGCCGTGGAATCCCTGGCCCAATCAATTTTCCCTCGACTGTTCCAATTCGATGGCCATGACCAAAAAGGCCGCGATCGACTCCGACGAGCCTCTCTCTCTATTCTTCTCCTCCGACTAATAACACGACTAATCACTGCCCTCGAGTCTATTTCACCGATTTATGATGAAAAAAAAATGAAAAATGGAAAAACTGGGCGAACGAAAGGAAATGAATTTCACTGGCCTGGCGTTGTGGCGTGTGTGCCAGTTTGACGGGAGAAGGGATGGATGGAATTTTGGTTAAAAAGAAATTCCATTGGCGCTCAGCACTCTCCATCCGGGTCTTTCTCCTTTAGAATTTTGTTCTTTACCTTTTTTACCTTTTTTCTTCTGCTCACGCACACGCACACTGAGCACTGCACACGCACGCCGACTTTATTTGTGAAGGCGAAACCCCCCTCCGTCGAATCCCCTGGCCTTTTCTTCACGGGATGGAATTAGGAATTAGCATTTTCGTGTCAGCCTCGGTACCTTTTTCTTCTTCTTTTTGGCTCATTTTTTCGTTGGGGGGAGAATAAAAGAAGAGACGACCGCAAAGAAAAGAATGAAAAAGAGCCTTACTCTAGTCGTTATTTCAGTCGTAGTAGGTACCACTCAATTTCCTCGACGGTGAGAAAAGTGCAGTGAGACACGAGCAGGACAACCGACGACCATTTCGATCGGTTCATAATAATATTCGGGTTGGGTTCTGTTACGCGTTTGCCCATTTCCAAATCAATCACACACAATTTTCATCCTCATCGAAATTTTCAACATTTTTCTTCATTCCATTTTTAGAAAGTTCTTTTTTTAGAAGTGGGTTTGCCGTGTTGGGTCAGAGCTGGGCAATGGGCTGGCTGGCTGGCCGGCGGTGCATTATGCCGATGCGATAATAATAGTGTGAACTCACACACAAAGGGGGTCTTTTTCTTCTTCTTCTTTCTTGTTGTGTTTTTATGGCCGTGTTTTACAACGCGACGACACAGTGAGAAGGACGAGTCGACTTGGTGGTGCGAGTCATAAAAATCTTGGCGATAGTTTGAAAATGGCAACGGCTTTTTAATCAGGGAATAAATTCCATCCGATGGAAAATGAGCCAGCACCGCTCAGTTGAGACTTGACTGCAATCATAACACAAGTCTTTTAAAAATCGATTTCATTTCATCGCCCAGTCGCCCAGCCATAAAAGAAAACACACACACACAGCCAAAAGTCTATTTGCATATCGTTTCATCGCCGCATTTTTGCTCCTTTTTATTTTTCTTTTTACATTTCCAATATTTGATCAACACTCTTTTAATATTGATTTGATGGCATTTTCTTGTTTTTTCTTCTTCTCTCCAAAGGTAAATTGGTGCCGTTCGTGGAATTGACGGTGGCCCACGCCTCGGTGTTGACTATCTTGGCCATCTCCTTCGAGCGCTACTACGTCATCACCCGTCCGCTGAGGGCCGGCTACACTTGCACCCGCATGAGAGCCCTTTTCATCATCCTGGCCATTTGGGTCCTCGGATGCATCACCTCCAGGTAAAAACAACAAACAAAATTCGGTAGAATTCGGCTTTCCCTATGCTCCGACTTTGTTTGTCTTCACGTCCATTAAACAACTGCGAACGTCGTTCACACCCACCGGTCGAGAAAGGGGGGAGCACTGGGTATATAACCATTTATTAACTTTATTTTGTGTGTGTGCCTGGCCATCGCGGGACTCTTTGTTTCCTCCTTTTTGTTGAATTGTGTAAACAAAATCAAAATGAATGGAGAGAGATGACGCATGGCGCCATCAGCTGTTGAATTTTTCCCAATCAAAAGTCATAATGGTGGGTGGGAGGGGCTTCACGACCGATACATCACCGGACGAAACTTTTCTTTTTATTTTTTGAATTTTTTTTGTTGGCGCCGTGAGTCGCTGGGCAATTTTCAGCGTCCGTGTTTTCCCGTTTTGATTAGAAAAATTTAATTTGAAAAGAATGAGGAAAGTTTGTGAGTTGTTATCCCGGTACAAAGGAAAAAAGGTCGTGAGGAGAACGGGCGCAACCCCTCACCACCATTTCTCTCTCTCCTTTTGAAATGGCGTAGGAGTTGACGACCGTCGTACATTCATCACGTTGCATCCCATTCGGATGTTTTCCCCTTTTCGTCGTCTTTGACTTTTCGTTGGCGCCGGGCACCGGCCAAAAGAGCGGGACCACTCGAATCATCTTCCCAGTGGGTTTTTTCTGTTGTGTTGCCCGGACGATTAGATGGACGGCATGTGGACGGACGGTCGAAACAGACCATCATCATTACGTTGATGATGATGATCATTAACTCTGCAATCTTACCTGTCCTCTAGGAGGGGGCAGGGGAGTCGTCATTAGAGGAGCCGGCCCGGAGAGACGGGCAACCCGTCAACTTTTTGACTCTCGTTCGCCTTCATCTTCTTCTCCTCTTTGGTTTTTTTGACGTTCCGAAAAAGTCAGTCGGCGGTTGGCCATTTTTTATCCCGCGGTCGCCGTCATCTTCTTGGCGCCCTGGACGCACAAATTCCTTTCCCTTTTTTCTTTTTCATTTTTCTTCTGTTTTCTTGTGCGTCTCGTCAAAGGCTTTTGATTGATGGCATTTGGCTGTGACTTTGGGTTGGCGACCACGCCCTAAAAGGTGGGAAATGATTGACGTTCCGTCGATATCGTGCCGCTACTCGTTTGTGTGTCCAGGGTCCAGTCATCAACCCAAACTCAAAGGGGGAGTGAAGGGGTGGCAAACGAAAAACTTTTTTGGCTGCGGTTGGCGAAAGAACTGCCTAACGAACGGACGGACGAGATGACGTCAAACGAGATTGAAGCGTCTCTCTTTTCGGCTTGATCTTCTTCTTATCAGTTACAGGACAACTTTTGAAGGAGGCGACGTGAACGCAGGGGGAGAGAGACCTTGATTCGTAAATCACTTTACGGTCTCATCCAGCATTGGCCCAGCACCCTGAGGGCTGCTGCCCAGATGCCGCCGTGTGCGTCTCGTGAGTCGGCCAACGTTTGACAGTCGCCAATTTGAATTGTTGACGTGCCAAAAATTTCAAAAACTGCCCACCCGTTTTGGCTTCTTTTTTCAATTTGTTAAATGCGCAGTGAGTGAGACCCCAGGTCCAGTCGAGAGCCACAGGAGCAATTTGAGTGGCTGCTGGTGATTTCCTTCTTTTGCTCGGCGGTGGTCATCGCGTCGGCGCCAGATGGAACCCGCCAGAGACTCACCCCAATGTCATTGCGTTTTCTCGACAATTCACCGGCAATTTATTTCTTCTTTCCATTTCTATTTTTTTGATCGGATGAAAAACAAGACGCCAAAATGTCTTGGCCCCATGAACTGGCGAGTCATGTTTCACACACTATACGCCGGCCCATTATGATTCCTCACGTGATTTATTCCTGTTCAAATTGAACTGCCAAGCCGACGGCGTTGAAAACAGTGGCCGACAGCAGCTACTGCCACTGCATCCGGCATCCATTGAGAGAGAGAGAGGGGGGGGGGTATGGCCAAAGAGAGTGTTGTATAGTCGCCCGACTAGTATAGTGAGAGTGTTGGTGGTTGTTATTGGGGTGGCGGATATGTGGATATTCCCCCCACCGGCTCTTTTTTTTATTCCGTGCGTGTGTGTCGATATCCATCGACGACTAGGACGATGTTTATACTCGACTCGGACTGGATTCGCTTTCGGCTGTTTTGGCTCTTTTTGGCTCATGGCGTCGTGTGTGGGCTGGGCTCAGATGGCGGCCGCCCAGCGCTCTATCCGTACAGCAGCAGCAGGGGGGGTCATTCCGAGCGGAACGTGATGAAACTACTCCACGAGCTACTCCACTACTACCGACTACTTAACCGATCCCGTGTTGAGGATTTCGTCGGGCTGGGCTGGGTTGGGTTGGGGTGAAACCTTTTTCATTTCTTTTTGTTTGTTGTTTTTCCTATTTCTTTCTTCATATTCTCTTACCTCATTGCAGTCCCATGTTGTTCCTGGCCAACTATTTGGAAGCCGACGAGAACACGGCAGGATCGTCTGCCGGCTGCGTGACGCAGGCCAACACGTTCTGGTCGGTTTTCTACTACATCGCCGCCATTTGCCTCTTCTTCTTGTTGCCCTTGATCGTCCTCGTCCTCATCTACTCCGTCATCGCCCGTCACTTGGTCGCCGATCCCTGCACCGCCTCCAATCATCGCATCCAGGTGAAATTCTCTTTCTCCCATTTTTCGTTTTTTTCTTGACTGGCAACGGATGGCAACTGGCGCAGCCCACACGCGGCGCAAACGTCGTTGACATTCATCGGCGGCCAAAACGGCCGTGCCGCCAAACGGGCCTAAAAAAGAGAAAAGGAAACTGACCTGCTGTTTACAACCTGGATGGAATTTTTTATTGTGGTCGAGTCGTGGGTCGGATATCAAACGCATCCGACTCGAACTCGTATGGTGACGTCCAAGAATTTCCCTCCACTCGTACACGCCGACGTGTAGAAATCGAATCATTGACGCCATCATGTCCGAATGTTGTTTACAAGTTTGTTTTTGTCTGGATGTGAACAGGTGCAAACGTCGGCGTCGGTGGCGGCCGGAACGGATCACGTCAACCCCAACTTGCGGGCCCGTCGCCAGGTATAATCGTCACCTGAATGAAATTAATGAATGAATCATAAATCATTATTAATTCGACGCACAGGTGGTGTCGATGCTGGGCACGGTGGTCGTCTTCTTCTTCATCTGCCTCTTGCCCTTCAAGATCTTCACGTTGTGGTTCATCCTGACGTCGGACGAGGACATCCAGATGATGGGACCCGAGACGTACTACCACGTGCTCAACTTTTGTCGAGTCATGTTCTACCTCAATTCCGCCATCAATCCCATCCTCTACAACGTCATGTCATCCAAATTCCGGACGGCCTTCCTCAAAGCCCTTGGCTTCACGTGGGCCGGCCGGCGCAAGCGGCTCCTGCGCCACCTCAGCCGCCAGAGCACCTTCAACACCACCACCACGTCCGGCACGGCCTCACACTCGGCCACCACCAGCAACAGTGAGCACCAGCTCATCAAGCGGATGACCAAGGAGGATCTCCTGGCGGCCGCCAACAGTCCCCGACCCGTCCTGCAAAAGTACGGACGCCAGGGCAGTTGCACCGCCGCCAACCGGGCGTCCAGCAAACCTCTGCTGACGGCCACTCTCTCGACCACGTCCCACACCAGCGTCGTCAATCCGACCGAATCCTCGTCGTCTGCACACCACACAGACAGTCACGTCTGAAACGCCAACCCAACCCCCAAACCCGTGAATCAATCCGAGGAAACGAACAAAAAACAAACCCAACTGATGGATCTCATCTTTTTTTTGAAAAAAAGGCAATTTCGCGCCACCAACCAAGTAAAAAGCAAATCACTGACACAAATCTCCGTGCACAATTTTTCCGACATTCTGATTCTTCATTTCGAAATTTTCACCTTTCTTCTTCTTCTTTTCGGCTGCAAATTGAATTCGAAATGCCGGGGCGTCGTCGTCCGTATGTCCTTGTGTACCTCATCCATTAATCCTTCTACCCTCATCAGGACATTGCGACTCTCGTGACTTGACTATCATCATATCTCCTTGTCTCTTTGTATGTTTATCTAATCCGATATGATGCCGTTTATTTTTCCAAACTCTTTTCTTCATTTTCTTCATATTTTTTGGACTGGATTAATTGGTTGGATTCAACGGTCAAGTCAATCAATCCAGGCTGGTGTTTGTTATTTTTGGTTTTCAGTTTCGTCGTCGCAAACAAAACAAACTATTACGGTATGCATTCTTCAACGTCATATAACATTACCTTATCCTCTTATCTGCATCCCATTCATTGACAAACATTTATATACAAACGATCATCGTAATGGCCAGTAACTTGTCTGAATTTCAAAAGAGACAAATGACTGAACAGTGCGTTGAAACTGTGATGACGCCTGAGAACAAAACAAAAATTGGACGCGTTAAATGATACACCGTAATACGATGCTATAGAAATCTCTATTTAACACTTTTATTTATCCCCCTTTCACGATTACGTGTCTTATTACGTCATTTCCCGAATTTGTTAATCAATTGTTTCAACCTCTTCTCCTCCGCTCGTTCGTTCAATGTTTCAACACCTTATACAATCAAATATATATGAATTCCGATCGCGCTCATAGTCGACTTGTGGCTTTGACTCTCGTCGTGACTTCCAGCCGGCGGCAGGTGAGAGAGGTGGCGGATGTCGTCGCTTTATTTTTTGGTAATGCGACAACGACCGTCATTATTTTTCTTTTCTTTTTTTGGTTGAATTTGTAGTTTTCTGATTTATTTCATCCCGGCTTGTTTTGTTTTTGACAAAAATTGTTTTTTAATTATCACAGTCACGAAAGCTGTAGGAGAGAGGGAGAGAGGGAAATGTAGAGAGACGGGGATTCTTCTTCTTGGAGAAGAGACAAAACCGCAAAAATCCAAACAGGTAAATAAACAAAAGTGGGGTGGGGTATTATGGTCATCATCAACACTTCGGAAATGTATATGTATATAATAATTAAATCGGTTGGGAAATGTTTGATAGGTCGTTGTGCTTTTTTCTTCGTTGGGCAGGACATCAAGTTATTGAAGAAAAACAACAAAAATTAAAATTAAAATTAAAAGGGAAAAGTTGCAGCCAATGTGATGATATGTCGTTGTGGTCTAGCCGAGTAGATATTCCTTGTATCCGCGAATGCTCTTGATTTGCTTCTTGAGTAATTTGACGAATTCGGTCGGCTGGATGAGGATGGAAACGGCCTTGCCGACCGCGTTGAGCCGGTCTCTCGCCTCGCCTTCCTTGGAGCAAAGATTCAGTGGGCGGCCGTTGATCTCGGTCAACGTCCAAGAGCAGGGCATCGGGGACGAGGACGACGAGGCAGATGAAATGAGCGTTAACGGACTCAGGGCCATCGGTGGCACGCCTTGCTGGGCAGCTAATCCACCGGCCACCACTTCGCGGATCTCTGCACCGCCGCCCGCCTCGGTGAGGACGATGCCCAAACTTTGGCCCTCGGCCTCACGTCGCAGGTGGAACACCCGACCGAAAGGGATCCGGCGAACGATAAATTCAATCTGCAAACACAAATTGAAGACGAGAGAGTCAGTCAGTTATTGAGAGATAAACCGGAAGTCAAGAGATTGTCCTTTTATTACCTGGCCGGACGATTCATTTTTGATGAGTCGATTCACATCGACCGATGAGGAAACGTTGCAATGGCTGACGCGGATGATTTGATCGCCGATATGGAAAACGTTGTAAAGTAGCGGCTTCTCTTTCTGCCGCCATCCGGCCACCCTGCGAGAAATGACCCCAAACAGCCAAACACCCAAAATAGAAAATCAAAAAACAGTTGAGACCAAAAATGAAAGGCCAAAAAAGGGGGGAAATACCAAACAGTGCCGAGGGCGTCGATCAAAGCTATCGTGTTGTGGCAGTCCCTCTTCTTAAGGATGATGCGGACGCCGGCTGGATGCTGCATCTCCATCCGCAGACGGGCCACTTGCCTCTCTTTCAGCGAATAGCCTGACTCCGGGCCACCTGGGCCGTGGTTGGCGTTGACGGGCTGGAGAGCCGCACCGTTGCCCGACGATTGGTGATTGGACGGAGTCGGCCGGAACAGGGGACTGCTGTGTCTCGTGCCCAGCGGGTGATGCGAACTAGTCGAAGGCTGCGGAGGAGATGAGACAAACATCGGCGGAGGCCTTGGCATGAGGACGAGTCCTCCATCTCTGCCCCCACGGCCAGGGGGTCCCGGTTGCAAAAGCAACGGAGGCGGAGGGATGGATCGCGGCATCTGAGGATGGAGATGCTGATGCTCTTGCCCGACGCTCATGGTCCGTCTCAGACCCTCGCGAGTTCGTTGGGCTTGTCCGTGGGCTCCAATGTTGTGATGTGTCAAAGGATGGTGGTGATGTGACGGCGTCCGCACGACCACCCCGTGATCGGCTGGATGAGCTGCTGCTGCTGCTGCTGGTGGGCCTGGAGGAAGCTCCGGTAGCTGCCGGCTACTCCGGTGATGGGTCGTTGTGGGAGTCGCAGGGGTAGCGAGAAGAGGGAGAGCAGAAGAAGAAGAAGAGCTAAATATGGCCTCGTAACTGTTTTCGACTTGGATGGCTTCGCGCAAGGAACTCGGCGCACTGGCGATTCGTACACGCGTCGAAAACATACTGGGCGTGGATGCTGGAACGGCACTGGGTTCGATGGCATGGAAGGTTGAATCATCCGAAATGTCTTCGTTGACAGAGATGACGGTGACGTGAGACTCGACTGCATCGCCGGTCACAGACTGCGACACTGTCGTCACCTGCGACTCGATTGTGTCGGCGTAAAGCACGTCTGGTTGCTGCTGCTGCTGATCAGAACGGATTGCATTCCGGCTGGCTGGCGGAAGTGGCAGAGGCGAATTGGGGTCTCTGGTGGACGAGAGGTTCGTCATGGGCGGAGGTTTGGCAGATTCTGGAAGGGGAGAGTAGAAATTCTCTTTTGGCTCGAGGACACCAATATCGCGAAGACGGTTCCTCAGAACGTCCACCCATTCGTTCATCTGTTCGCGAGTCGAAGCGCCCAGACGTAGGGCTGTGCACTCACGACAGGTGACCACAAACTCAAAGGTGTCACCCTGCAAAGCGATGGAATGGGAGACATGCATGCACTGAGCCAGCGATGTGGCCCAAATAGGTTGGTGCATTGGAGTGGCTTTGGGTTCGATGTAAAACTCCAGGAATGGCTGGACATCATCGTGGATGCAGAAGAGGGCCCACAGACGTTCATACTTTTTGCCAAAGATGACTCCTCTCCTCTCGCCTGGGAATGATACACCCTTGAGCCAGCCCGCTTTGTAGACTTCTCTCACCGAGAAGGGTGGAATGTTCTGTTGAGCTAGAGGACTCGATTCCCCATTGCTGTTTGCCATTATCCTAAGGGATACACAAAAACATTGGTAAGGTTACACTGCTCCTTAAGCAAGTTGGTTCTTGTTGCTGCTTAAAAGACAACCGATAACCTGATTACGATAAAATGAGGGTAGTCACGTCGTCGTATGCGTCACTCACATCCAAACAACAAATAACAACAATAACAAAGCTGAAAAGCCAAACCGGGTATACCTACTGAATCTGTCCAAGACCCACAAGTGAAGATGCCTCACAGAACAATGTCAAACAACGGCATGATTGTAAAACAATACGATTCCCATAAGTCGTTACTCGACATCCGGAATTTCTCTTCTTTTTGTTTGGAAACCAAACAACACGATTTTTCGTTGATCTACTTTCCTTTTTGCAGACAATTTTCGCCATCTAACAGTTTTATTTCGAACTAGTTCAGTAGCAGACGACTAATCCCGCGTCAAACAATTTTTCCCAATCTGCCACATGTGCAGCGATTGAACCGCTGAATAACACGAATCTTGTCTCAGTGGTATCATTTCTAAAGGTAATTTGCCAATTTTTTTCACCAGAATACCTTTTATGTATTGATTATTGGGATAAAGTTAAGTTTGCAATGAGTAGCGAGGAAAGTCTAGATCTGCCACTGCTCAGTTTGGAAAGTGGCTATAAAGTAGAACACTACCTTTTGAAGTTAACTTGTCATTTGGAACAAAAGACTTTTTCTGGGGAAGTTTATGTTTTTGTTAAAAGTACTTGTCCAGAGTCGGTATTGATTTTAGATCTCAAGGATTTATTTATCGACAAAGTGGAAGAAGTTGATTGCAGCGATGGGGAAATTTTGAACTTTTTAAGCAGTTTTGAGAAAAGAAAGAGTTACAAGCAATTTGGTTATTGGACGTCAAAGAAAGCCAGGAGAGTACTGAACCCTAACTTTGAAAGTTGGTGTGTTAAAATCACAACTCTTGAAAAAAGAGAAACATTGGTTTGTCTTCACTACCATACCAAACCAGAAGGAAGCTCAGTTTCCTGGATTCTTGATGATGATGGAGCAAATTCTTGCTGCCTAACTACTGGGAGTCTAATCAACAATCGATCTCTGATGCCCAGTCAAGATGCACCAGCTCTCATGGCTACTTGGCAGTTATTGCTGCAAGTCCCAAACGATTTCAGTGCAACCACCACCGGTGACGAAACCGGGCTTCTTACTGATGCGGGTACTTATTTTTTCACGTCGATGCTGCTACCGATATCTACTTTTGCTCTTGGAATCGGGAAATGGAAATGTACTGACATTCCTATGAGTGTAGAATGTGTTGTACCTGATGATCGATTGATAGAATGTCGCCATCCGCATTATCCGTGTCCGTTCGCCCAGATTGATGTTGTCGGTCCTCGGATCTCTTGTCGAGTCTTCCATTCAGATTCCTTTGACCCATCGATTCTCAAGGATTACATCTCTTCTTCGATTGAAACCATTTATCGCATTCTGGGAAGGCATGTTGTTCCGAAATTGGATTTTATCATCGTTCCACAATCTGTGGCCTGTCTCGGATTTGTGTCTCCGGGTCTGATATTGATCTCGCCCACCATTCTTTTCGGCCAAACACCGATGCTGGCTAGACTTGGCCACGAAATCAGTCACTCTTGGTTCGGCATAAACATTGGCCCGAAAAACTGGAACGAAGAGTGGATAAGTGAAGGTTTCGCGACTTTTATGGAGGTATTTTTCTAAATGCAAATTCCAATAGACATTTTATTCATGATTTTTCTTTTTCTCTCTCTCTGTAGGATGTCGTCGATTTAAAGATGTCAAAGTTTGCTCATCGAAATGAACTTTTGGCGTTGAAGGCAATCAATCGCTATGAGATCCTCAAGTCCGATTGCCAAAATGTCGATCCTTCTCTGCAGCGGATGAGCGCATTCGATCCGGAACTTAACGTTGTTATCAATGGCTTGAATCGTGACAAAACAGTCTCGCAAATTCCTTATTTGAAGGGTTATTTCTTTCTGATTCAGCTGGTCAACATTGTTGGCTTAGATCCTCTCTTGATGGCATTGAAATGCTTCGTCGAACATTTTCACGGCTGTTTGGTGACTACAGCCGAATGCGTCGAATTCTTTTGCCTACGATTCCAGCAAAAAGAGGAGATACGGTACCATGCGCAAATGTGGCTCTACAGCTCCTCATTGCCCAACAACGACCTCTTCGTTACCAATCGCCTGGACTCCGAAGTGGCTCAGCACTTTGAGTATTGGAAGCGGCGGCGCACACACAATCCTCCCTCGTTCACGTTTCCCCAATCCACACCTGACCAAGTCCTTGCTTTATTGGATCGGTTACTGGTATTGGAAAGCAAATTACTCTCGAAAAATGTTTGCCGTTTCATGGATCATTACAAGCCTCATTTGATGAATGCGGATGTCTACCACCGTGCTTGCGAATTGATTGTTGCTCAGCGGTGTACTCCGCTTTTACATTTGGTTCAGCAGTTTCTACTTCAACATCCGGCCATGGGCGCTTATCTTTATGGAGAGCTCGTCCACTCGGATCGTTCAGAGTTCCATGCCGTTGCCATGGAAACCTATCGTCAATTAGAAAACAAACTGGATGTTAATTTAAAATCCATTATAAGTGATCTCATCTTTTAATGAGCTCAATAAAAATGTATTTGAATATCGTAATTTTACGTTAATTGATTTATTTTTATTTTATTTTTTCAAGATGGTTAGCGCTTGGTACATGGACGACTCGGACGAGGATCAGCGTTTGGATCACCATAAAAATCCACCCCAGCCTGTAGACATGAAAGATGTCGTCAATCTTACTGGAGTCCTCCACTGGAAGGTTAATACAAAATCTTTTACATTAGTTTGTCGCATTGCTTCCTTAATATAAAATTTATTGATTTGATTTAGTTGAACGTTGACACGTACGAGGAAGACGGTATGCTTGATAAAATCAAGAAAGATAGAGGCTACAACTACGAGGATGTGATCGAGATATCACCCGAAAAGTTACCCAATTACGAAGAAAAGGTTTAAATATTTATATTGGCAATCTAATTGCTTAATCAATTACTTATTATTTCTTTGCAATAATTATAGTTGAAGATTTTCTTCTCCGAGCATTTACACACTGACGAAGAAATCCGATTCGTAGTGGCTGGCTCCGGTTTTTTCGATGTGAGAGACGCAAAGAATGACAGCTGGATCCGCATTAAAGTGGAAGCTGGCGACTTGCTGATTTTGCCCGCCGGCATTTACCATCGTTTTACGTTGGATTCCTCGGTCTGTTGTTGAGTCATTTGTGTCTTCTCGTAGTTTTCGTTCACCAGACCGCTTTCATTTTTCATTTTGTGCTAATATGTTTTGACTATTTCTAGAACTACATCAAGGCCAAGCGTTTCTTCGTTGGTGAACCTGTTTGGACTCCTTATAACCGACCAGCCGATGAAATGCCTGCCCGCCATGAATATTTGGCTTCCGTCCAATCCAACTGACCAAGTGATATCCAATTTTAACTTTTAAAAATATTATAGGTAGATTTGGATTAGTCGTTAAAGGACCATATGATATTTTTCACTGTTCAATTGTTAACGGGTTGGAATTCTAACCGTTTTTTCTTCGATTACATTTTGGCTAAAAAAAAATGATTAATGCAGATAAACCTTTTAGTAGGTAGCAGACAGCGTTGTTCATCAATGTCAACGCAATTCTTGGGAATTGACGGAGGTCACCACCAAAGATTTATTCATTTATTTTTATTTTTTATTTCTGAAAGTTGCAATCAATTATTTGCCAGTACGATTCGCCTTATTAAGCCGTTCCTTTTTCTAGTTTAGGCTACTGGTTTTCGAAAGAGTCGCCGAACAAGAAATACCTTGGAGCAGTCCATCAAAAATCGAGTGCGTTTCACAAACGGTTATTCGATCATTTCTTTTTATCGTAACTTTGTTAAAAGAAAACAAAAACAAAGAGTCTGTTTCTTTTTCTGAAATGGCTTACTTGTCGAGACGAGGTCGTGAGAATACTTTAAAGGAAATTTTTCTGAAAGTTTCTACACGGAATGAAAAAAGACAGCCTCCCACGAGCAAAACAAAACAGAAAAAGCAGCTCGTGCTGCGCTTCAAAGAATTTCTTTCAATAGTTATTGTGGTTTGCTAAAAAAAAGATGTAAATCATATTCTAATCTCTTCGGAATGAATAGCTTTTGAAGGTCTGAAAACTTGTTTATATTTCCTATCTCGAAAGTTTTTTCTTTATTTTATGGCGGAAGTTATCGCAGGTTTAACCTATTTTCATCTATATCTACAAAAGACAAGACCCTGGAAACAAAAGTGGCGATTCTTTTCCGCTTTCTCTTGAATTTAGTCCCACACATTTGACTACTAATGTTCATAACATTTTTCCCTAGTTGGCCAAACATCGCGCGTCTGATAATTGACTGCAAGGAGGAGCCCATTAATGGCGATGCAGGTAGGAGACGTCGTACAAGAAACAATGGCGATAATTACTGGAAAACAAAAAAACAGAAGAAGCTTTGCAAGCCTTAATTTGGATGCAGGATGTAGAACCTGTGTCGAAATGATGCGGGGTTGTTGAGCTGATGTACAAAAAGTCGCCAGACGAACGTCCAGGTTGTATTCATCTGTTTCCAAGGGCGGTAGTATCATCATCATCCCCTTTTTGAAGGAGACAACTTTTGTCGTTTTTATTATTTTTCTTTTGTGCACTATTTATTCTTAAGGGAATAATGACCTCAACCATTTCGCCACGTCCTTAACAAAATAATTCAGGTTCCACTGCATGACGTTTCTATTCGACAGTCAGGTTTTTAATCAGTTGATAAATTCTCAAGGTATTATATCTACTACATTTTGTTGTTGTTGTCTTCCTTGTATTGCGGGAAGATGGATGGAAAGAAATGGTAACACTTTTTTATTATTATTTATCTTTTATTATCATCGACAGCTCCACAATTTTGTTTCTTTTTGAAAACAGCCAATCGCCTGTCCTTTTTATTGCCAGCTCACCTGGCCTTGTAAGTCGTTGCGCAAACCCCGAACAACACACAGGTAAAAGAGTATTTGTAAGCTTCTTATAGACAGCTGGTGGTTTTAGCAGATTCCGGTTCCTCATGGTATAAAATTTCCTTTCTCAAGGACACAGTGAATGACCATTTTAAAAGCAGCGGGCACCTTGGGCCCCAAGAACCTTTCTTTATCTTTTATTTTAAAAAAAAATTTGGTCGTCTTGGCTTAGTTAAGCGAAAGTGATGGTGTATTGCAATGGCCTCGACGACGCTTGTTTTCATTAGCATATAGCTACGCCCCAAACTGTTATTTGTCTAACTTTCCAGTGGATTTAGGGAAAAGGAGAGGCTGCGATAATACCCGGTCATCTTTTATCCATCCATCATGAAAAAAGTATTATTGTTCAGCGCGCGTAGGCGAGATTTTCGCATCGATCATGGGCGTTGCAGTACCGCAAAAAAGGATACGAAAACGCATGCAAATGACGTGAAATTTTTTTTCCAAGTAGAAGACGCTGACACATGGAGAGCGAAGGTGCGATAACTGCTCGTTTTTATGTTCAAATAACAAGATTCTTGATTTGGGAAATTATCGTTCAAAGGGCGTCGTTCCGCCTCATTTTGCGGAGGTAATGCTGGGAAAGAAAGATTTCTCTTTCTATATTTTTTCTTTTCGGTGTTTTCGTCATCAAACCCCCCTGCTGGGATTGATGTTTTCATCCTCATTTCCTTCCTTCCTACACACTTTTATTTCGGTGCGCGTTTGTTTTCATTTCGAGACTCTTCTGGAAGGAAGGTAAAGTAGAAAAGAAGTGGTACAGGTACATGCTGCTGCTGGCCTGCGGAGGTGAGGGGGGGAGGGATTGAAAGTGGGTCATTGGCCTAACGGGGGTTCTTTTCCACTCGACTGACTCTCCTATACACCTATCCATTCGGTAAGAAATGCACAAGTTGAGCTCCAACTCTCGTCCAGACTCCACGTGTTTTCTTCTCTTATTGTGATCCTTTCCTACTTTCCTGTGTGCGGCTAAACAATTCTTGTTTCGCTTCCATCCACCAGTTCATCCGCAAAGTGACATATTCCGAGACACGACGTGTTCTAAATTGGACTAAATCCTGCAACTGTGATAATAACTAGAGCCCTGGTTTATTTCTTTTCTTCGCTTAACTGTTTGGCCTCATTCCATTCACGCGTGCCGTTTGTTTTCTTGGGCTTGTTTGGTCAAGAAAATCTCACGTTACGTTTAAACGCTCTATTGCAGGTGATCTTCTAAATTTTTAGCGTGAGTCACTATTTGCATTGCGTGCCATTATTCACGTGGGATAATTGCAGTCATTTCGGCTGATCGAGAGAAATCGGCCAGTGACACAGTCGAGTGAAAGTCATGCGAATGCAAAGGGAACGGCCAATGGAAAGTGAAAGAGTCAAATTTTTCTTTTTAATTTAATTCTTGCACATAGACACACACACACGTCGGGCGTATTCCGAATAAGGTGGCGAGAGAATTTTTCTTTTAATATACTGTGTAGTAAGAAGCGAACTTTGTTGGCTGCTGGCCTTGACTCTGCCCAGCCCACCACCTTTCTTTTCTATTGAACCAACTCTCGTGGCTCTCACACAATCAACAAGTGACAAGACTCTGTGGAAGTCTCACCCCCTTGCAAGAATGTCTGGTGGTCGGGTCTTGTTCCTCTTTTCTTCCCTTGTCTTTCTACTTCAGCTGCAAGTCTCCGTTTCCATCTACATTCCACCCGGACCCAAATATCCGTGTCCGGAAGAACCCAGGCTCATCTATCCCTGTGTCTGTATTCGTGGTGCAGATACTGGATTGGTATGAACATTTTTAAAAAACAATTTCAATCCCAATAACTAATTGAATTTATCGCCAGGTGATACATTGTAATAAGACGAATTTGGCTACGTTGTCTGTTGGACTAAACAATGCTCGGGCGCCTATTGACGAGTTGCTCATATCCAACTCTCGCATTTCTCGGTAAGTCACTAGTCATTGTCTGATGTCATTCTCTACGATGTGAAATGTTTTGCTTCCCCCCTCTTCAAGGTTGTACGGTCCATTGTTCCACAACATCGAGATCCGCCGGCTCGTCATCATCGACACTCCCCTGCAGTACATTGAAGATGACGCCTTCCTCGGCGTATCCAACAACACGCTCATGATGATCAACCTGACCCGGACGGAACTTGTGGAAATCCCGGAAGGTCTCAAGAAATTATCGTCTTTGACCGTTTTGCGAGTGGATCAAAGTAGATTGAGCAACGTTTCCAGTCGAGCTTTTGCCGGCCTTCACTTGGAGGAACTGCGATTAGTGAATGCCAACATATCGCAGCTGATGCCCGAGGCTTTTGCCGGCCTCGACAAGTTGAAAACGCTCGATTTGCACGGCAATCAGTTGAAAGAAATTCCAAAGGGCATCTTTCAACCGCTGCGTAATTTGGAAGTACTTGACATCGGTCACAACATCCTATCGAAATTGCTGCCGACCTACTTCTCCGATCTGGCCAAATTGATTAATGTCAACGTGTCCCACAACGGATTGACGGAATATCCTCGCGGAGTCTTTGCACGCAACACGGTAAACTTTTAGTTGACATGATAATAACACTCCCATCATTTTCAATTGACGTTTGGTTGGTCTTTGCAGGTGTTGCGAGTGGTGAATTTGAGCGGCAACAAGATTCAAAAATTGGATTCCAATTCCTTCCGCGGAATGCGCTTCCTTCGTCGGCTGTACCTCAGCGACAACAACATCACCGATATCGGAAGAGGGACGTTTGGCGCCGTGTCTCGTATCGGCACCATCGACCTGGCCCGCAATTTCCTAACGAAAATCGACTTTCAAATGTTTCACGAATTGAATCTTTGCGAAAACATCGACGTGTCAGACAACCAAATCACCAAGATCGAGAAAGCCGCTTTCAAAGACATTTATTTGGCCAAAGTCAACATTAGTTACAACCAGCTGGACGTGGTGGAGGCTGGAGCTTTCGTCAACTGCGCCAATATGACGCTGCTGGATTTCTCGCACAACAAATTGACGGGATTCTCCCGCACTGCGTTTGATGCGACCACTTACCCTTTCGAACTGCGACTCGAGTTCAATCAAATCACCAATTTGTCGCACGTCCCGTTCGAGCACATGACGGGCATCGCCATCTTGAACGTCAGCTACAATCAGTTGCAGGTGGTGCCGAAAAAGACCTTCCCCAAGTTGTACGAGCTCCACACTGTCGACATGTCGCACAACGAGCTGTCGGAAATCGATGGGGCGTCCATGTCCAACTTGTTTACTCTGCGCCATCTGAATCTCAGTTACAACAACATGACGACCCTGAGCGGCTCTGCCGTCGGCAATATGGTGACGTTAATTGAACTCGATTTCAGTCACAACCAATTGAAAGAAGTGGCCAGGAGCGCCTTCACTCGCCTCTCTTCCATCCGCTGGCTTTCACTGGAACACAATTTCATTTCCAACATTTTCACGCTGCCCATTTCCCTATTGGAACTCAACCTGGCCAGTAACCGCGTGTCCAAGATCCCGGCTAACCGCATCTGGCCCGTCATGAACTCTCTTCTCGGGCTGGATCTGAGCAACAACGAAATCGGCGACAACTTGGAGGCGGGCAGTTTCGCCAATCTCATCAGCTTGCAGCGACTGGATTTGAGAAACAATTCGGTTTCTGTCGTGCCGTACCAGTCTTTGTCCGATTTGAACACGATTCAGTACATTTTCCTGGACTTTAACAACATCACCTCGTTGAATCGCGGTGCGTTTGGCCGTTTGCCCATCGTCTTCCAATTGGGACTGAGTCACAACAACATTAGTCAAGTCAGTGAGAAAGCATTCGAAGGACTGCTCCAACTACTTCACCTCAACATGAGCTTCAACGCCATCTCTTCCATCCCGACCGGAGCTTTTCACGGACTGGTGTCGATGAGGACGCTAGATCTCTCCCACAACAATCTAGAACGACTTGACAATAAAACCCACTCGATCCTGGAAGATTGCCTATCTCTGGAAAGGGTACAACATTTCGACTAGTGGTCTCTGAATAACTCGAATGATGATTGAATGTTTTATTTCTTATTTTTCTATAGATAAATCTGACTCACAACCAGATATCGTTCATTTCACCCAAAACTTTCCCGGAGAGCCCTTGGATTCCTTACAGATTGTCCGAGATTGATTTATCCTACAATCGGATGCCCGTTTTGTCCAAGGAGATTCTCATCGGCACGAAAAAAGTCCGCACGCTCAACCTGAGGGGAAATTCCCTCAACGAAATCCGGAAAGGTATTCGCTCGCATTAGATTGCCGCATCTGAATTCATTAACGATTCTTGACGTTTCTTTACAGGCGTGCTTACCAACATGACCAGTTTGGAGTCGCTGGATTTGGCTCACAACGGTCTGACGCATCTAGCCAAAGGGTTGTTGGGTCCTTTGCCTAATTTGACTCGATTGGATTTGAGTCACAACTTGATGATGGAAATCCCCGTCGACGAAATTGTTGCCTCTCCTCGGCTCAAGGCGGTCGACTTGCGCTTCAATCGGCTGACGCGCTTTTACGACGAGTTCATGTTTTTGATGGAGAACAATTCGACGGAGCTCTTGATGGAAGGCAACCCCATCGCCTGCGACTGCCGACTGAGGCCACTGCAGTTTTGGCTGAGTGGTATCGATCAGGCAGGAGACGATCATAATCCGTGGAGTCAAACTCTATGCCAAGAACCGCATTTGCTGGCCGGAAAAACTTTGGCGTCCGTCGACGACGAATCGCTGACGTGCGGACGCAGCGTGAACGACAAGGCCAAGTACGCCATCGTCAAAGACGTCGTTTTTCGTGAGGTGACGAGTTTGGGCTCGTCCATCACGTACAGTTGGTACGTGCAAACGCGGCAAGACGTGGGCGATTTTTCTGTCGAGGTCCGCCCTATGCTGAAAGAACAACCGCAACAACAGCAACAACTTCCTGGACAACCCGATCTTGTCAGCGCTCCAATCATCGCCAAAGATGTTGGCTACGGTTTGCGTTCGGATCAAATTGACGGCCTTGATCGACCAACCCAGTACGTGGTCTGCATTCGAGCTCGGGATAGTTTGGGCTATTTACGACCTTGGAAACCTAATCAGTGCCAACCAGTAATTAGTAACCGCGCTGCTGCTAGTGCGACTACTACTATGCGTCAATTTCTATCATTCTTCTTGCTTCTTGCGATCCCTATTCACATCCTCCTGGGCTTTTGACATTTCCCATCACCTTGAGAATTGAATCAAACTTCCAGGGGGGAATGAGTAGGAGGAGGAGCCTGGCTGGATGAGACCAAGGTCTTGGTTTTGTGATAATTATATCCCTCCCAGTCTCGTGTTATTGTTTCTCCTTTATGCTTTCGTTTTCACACACGAGAAACCATATCTTTCATCATAGCATATAGTATATACAGTATAAAAATATGAATTATTTCCGTCGTCATACGTCACGTTATTATATACCCTGGACTATGTATACTGTGGCATTGTGACTGGATGAATTCCATTTTTGAGATATTTCCCTGTTTTATTGACGTCATTCGCTGCAAATAATAAAAAAGAAAGTCATTCCTCGAAACATGTTTTGTGCGTTATGAAATATTCTATTCCCAAAACAAACAGTCCCCCCCATAAATTGCCCGTCAGCTCCTATCCCCTCGCTCGCTCGTTATATACACCGGCGGAAATACATGCGCGGCTCACTCTCTCTCCGCTGATGGTGCATGACATTTTAAAGAACTATTACTGCATGTCGTCATTTTCTTCTTTTCCTTTTGGGTTTTCTTTCTCCTCCTGGGGGGGTTCTTTTTGTGTAACGATCCAACTATATAGGCACGAGGAACCAGCACCGATCGATTACTTCACACACACCAAACCACATCCGTGTCTATATGCTGCTGGCGTTTGCTCATTCATTATAAAAGATAGTTCTGTATATAGTGGGTCACGTTAACGGGGGAGCAACGCCATAAAAGTAGGTCGAATAGAGAGAGGCTCATCCAATCTTCTGTGATCGATTATTGTAATTGAATTATATGCGCCGTCGAGCGTAATGTGCTATACCTGCCCCAGTCACATAAAATTAGTCAGCTAGACGGACAGGCTTTCTCAGCAGGAGAAACAAAAGAAAGAGAAATCGTGTTTTACGGTGACCAGACGAGAGAGATAAAAGAAAATGTTTAATTCATCGCCAGCGCACAGTGCGTGAAAGGAAACGAAAACATGGGGCCCATTGAACGTTTATTTATGACAACAAACCCCCACAAGGTTTCGTGTCGATAGTCATCTCGCCACATAGCCATCGTCAATGTAATATGTTTAAGGACTGATGGAGATAGACCTCCTACAGTCGGGAATAGGACGATATACAACAACCCCCGAAAATAAAAAAGTAGTCCGGACTTTGAGTTTGGCTTGCGTCAATCGTCGTCATGGCAACAGCGTATAGTTCCGAAATTCTTTTCCCTCAGGTTCTCTTCAGTTCAGTTTAGTTCAGTTCTCTGAAAGGTGGGGACAAGTCGTGAAAATGCTGCGGCTCAGCCTTTAGATTTTTTTGTACTTACTTTTTTTTTTCTTCTTTGTATACGTGTATGTCGAGCTTGAGTATTTTCAAGTCATTCTTGTTTTCAGCATCACCTGCTATAGTCAAACAATTTAAATCGGTAATATGGCTGCTGCTCCCACCAATAATAATAACCAGGTGGAAGATTCAGAGTGAGTCATGTGTTTCATGCTAATTGATTGAAACTCTTATCTAATAAAAACTTTTCTTCTCAAGGGATGACTTGAGAAAGCTGGATAGTTGGTTGATTCAGATTGAATCGGGAAGAAAACCTCCTGTTGCAAAGTTTAGAGCAAGTGTGTTGTCAGGTACACCACCATTCCAGGTATTACTATATTCATTTTGGTAAGCCAATCAAATTTTTAAAACGTGTTTTCAAAACAATTTAAATGCCAGGTTGGTAAAGCCTTGAACCTTACTTTCCGTACCTCTCAAAGTGACGGTTGGTTGGTCAATGCTTTATTGTCCTCACACGGTCTGACAGAGGTATCAGCTACCAATAATGACTTCAACCTACTTTGGACTGGTTCCCACCCTAGGCCACACACATTCTCTTCACTACGATCTTACCAGAGAGTAAACCACTTTCCTAGGTCATATGAGTTGACTAGAAAGGACAGATTATATAAAAATGTTGCAAGGCTTCAGCACTGCCATGGGTCCAAGCACTTTGATTTCCTTCCACCCAGCTTTATCATGCCAAATGAATACAGGTAGCACTGCAGCACAACACGCAACTCATTATAAAATGCTGACATTCTTCATTTTCATTTGCAGGGATTTCTGGTCAGCTCACCATAGATTACATGGCCCATGGATAGTCAAACCAGTAGCTTCGTCAAGGGGACGTGGAATCTATTTAGTTAGCAAAGTAGGTTTACCATTAAACTTGTGGTTTGCCAATAATAATTTTTTCACCGCCGGTATTTAGCCTGAAGAAGTCCCAATGGAGGAGCCTGTGCTCGTATCCAAGTATATTGCCAATCCTTTATTAGTCGATGGCCATAAGGTAATATTCTTTAATGTTATTTTTCGTTTCAGTAAATTAATTTTATCAATTTATTTGTATAGTGCGATTTGCGTCTCTACGTTGCTGTTACGTCTTACGATCCACTTGTTATTTACCTCTATCGTCATGGTATTGTTCGTTTCGCCGCAGTAAAGTACACGGCTGATCAAAGCAGTTTGGATAATCCCTGCATCCACCTGTGTAACTACAGTATCAACAAATATCATGCTGATTTCGTAGTGTAAGTTTCAACTTCAGAGAAAGTTTAAGCGTATAGTCGTAAACATCTGATGTCTCTTCCACAGTTCCGAAGATCCAAGTGTGGAAGATGTTGGTCACAAAAGGTCCTTGACGGGATTCCTCAAATATCTTAGATCCCAGGTCATATTTTCTCTATGATTTAACGATTATAATTCTAATTTATTTTTGATGTACAGGGCAAGGATGTGAATCGTCTAATGCGTCGTATTGAAGACGTATGCATCAAAGCCATCATGGCAGCTACTCCTCCAGTTGTTGCGGCTTGCAAGATGTTCGTGCCAAATCGAAACAACTGTTTCGGTAACACAAATAATGTTGTGATAAAATGTTGTCAAATCTAATGGTTGTCGTTTTCAAAGAGTTGTACGGATTTGATATTCTTGTCGATTCGGATCTGAAGCCGTGGCTTTTGGAAGTGAATTTGTCACCTTCGTTGGGTTGTGATTCGCCATTGGATCTTCGCGTGAAATCGGCCATGCTGTCGGACTTGCTGACGCTTGTGGGAATTCCTGCTGTGGACCCTGCAACAACGCAGACGACGCCTGGTTCATCAGTAGCCGCTCAAAGGCAAGGACGGGCTAAAACTGCGCCTACATCTACCGAGCGTAATCAATATCGAAGGGCTCAATCGGCGGATACCGGCCCACGGTCACGCCTGCAGCAGACTCGCACCGTCAAGTTGACGAGTAGCGCCTCGACGATCACTGCCGAGGAGTCACGCATTCTAACTCAGTTGCGTGATGATTATGAGCGGCGCGGGGACTTCAACCGCATTTTTCCAACCGAGGACTCGTGGCCGATTTATGGAGATTTCATTGAAACACTTTGCTCATCACCAGCTCTTGCCTCACCTGGAGTTAGTTTTAATCGCATGGTTCACGATCGACTGTTTCCATTGATAAGCAACAACCGCACCAACTCGACGACAGTGGCTTCGGTCGCAGCGGCAGCAGTTGCTGCGGCTTCCACGAATGGATCTTGCGATTCTACCGCAAATTTGGCTACCTTGACTTCGGCTGCCAAGCTTCCTCCGAGAATACCGAAAAAATTACTTCGACCGGCCAACAGATCCTTAAACCAACCCACCGGGACTTCTGTTCGCTTCAACTCCTTGAATTGGGCACACCCCAATTGGCGTTCGCTGAATGAAGAGTCCGAAGGCGAGAGTAGCACTTCGTTTTATGAAGATGCTGTTCTCCAACCTCTTACAATAGATAACCGTCGACCAGGTACACTATTTTAAAAGAAAAATAATATACAAAACGCTAATTATTTACAAAATTCATTAGGAATGATTAAAGGTATTAAAAAAGCTCCAACGGTCGAAGATTCACCTACGAGGATCAAAAAAGAAATTCACGAGCAACTGGCAAACCAATATATTCTGAGGTATTTTTTTTCATGTGATTATCTTAACGGTTTTTTAAATTAATTTTAAATCTTTAAATGTAGCCAAGAACAAAGTCGAAGAGGTTTTTCACGATATTTACGCTTTGTTCAGCAACGGTTACCTGGTCTTGAAAATTCTACCGATTGCGTTAACCAGCTGGATCTGATTGAACGCTTTTTGCAACGGCTTGGCTCAGCCGGGCGTCTCCGTTCTGCATCTCCGTCCCCTAAGGTATAATCGAACGAGCATTATATGCCTATTATACTACCCGTTTAACTTAATGTGATTGATTCTTTAACAGAGTCAAATGAAAAAATTGACCGGTAGTGATCGAGTTGCCAGCCTGGCCAGTAAATTGGGTGAATTTCTTGATCGCTACGAGCAGTCAAGTAGCCATCACCACGGCGATTGTGAAGGCGACCTCAAGGAGCTCAAAGTGATGCCTTCACCCATTTTCGACGATTTTCTGGAATTTGCCAGGTACGTTCATACTTAAACCGCAAACGACGTGGTTTTTTTTTAAAGATAAATTCTGAATTACAGTGAAAAAGAGATTGAGGAAGTATTGTGTCAGCATTCCAAAAATGCACCCTGCTCGCACTTTCTGTCGGGACGTTGTTATCCTCGCTCCAATCGCTCAACTAGCGACGCTGTTCGCAATGCTAATTTAGGATTGCTTCGTGAAGCGTGTTGTTTGACTTCGTCGTCATCGTCTGGCAATTCCACGACATTGGGCAGTCGAGTGAACAGCAGTCGAGTCAACAGTCAAAAAACGAAAGAGGAGAAAGTGGATTTGTCCGGTCGAAATGTCGTTGTTAGCTTTGATTTACGCTGCGCAAATAACCGTCGACAACAACTCACTCCTGCCAATAACGTTCTCAGGCCTCACTCTCGAGCAAGCATACTCAAAAGAGAAAAATCTATGTAACAATCTGATCCCCCCGTTTTATAAGGCTCCATTTCAATTGCTGCTTGAGTCCAAATTTTAGTAGCGTCAGTTTTAGTCTTGCGTGTGTTTTCCGTTTCAGAGTATTGCGTTATAGGTCGTAAAATCATCACTTTTTTCTGTTCCAAAGAGGCAACTACCGGTGTCGCCACATATTTTGAAATAAGAAATTAGTCCTGAAAAGTTACTTAATTCATGTTATCAGAGCTTAATGGAAATTTCTCAACAACGATATTTATTAGAATGTGAAATTACTCAACTTATCGCTTATTCGGTGTCACCTTTTTCGTTTTCAAAAACAATTCTTTTTTTAAAATGAACTGTGAAGTGTGAACATGCAAAAAAATTTAGAGCGCGTAGTCATTTGCTAATTGCTCGTACATTATCCTGTCCAGTTGCTTAATTCTAGTATTAGCCAAGTGAGTGCAATACGTGGGCGCTCACGCCAATAATGTGTTCAATTCATTAACCGTATTTCGTGCCTGCTTAATCATGTGTATGTGTCAACAGTCCTACTATAAAATGCTGTTGTGCATTTCCTCTTGTTAGGCCCGAGTTTGTCTCGTTTTATGTAATCGGCGTTTACCCCTCCCCCCACCTTTATATTGTGTACTATTATTTTTGTTTATTACCCAAAATGTATTCCCCTCCTTTTTATATACAGCCTTTTAGTGAGTGCAATAATACAACGAACATGATGGGCAGTAAATTTCTTTACAGGTTGACTTGACGAACATTAAGGTTCAAGCGCATTTTTGACATGATTGATGACCATCGACCTGATTGCAGAAGAAAAGGTAATTGATTGAAGATGACACTATTCAAAATAATTCGAATTACCCTTGATGACAAATTCAGGATCGGTAACTATTTTAGGCACTGCATGATAACACAGTCTTGTTGCTGACGACATGATGACAATATCTCCGTTTTGAATGAAAAGTGGCGTTGGTACCACGGATTTGTCAGCCCCGCCCAGTAAAAATATTGCAGTCTGTCCGAAGCTTTAAAACAACAAATAAAAGGGAAGTTTTAAATCAAATTGATTTTAAACATTTTCCTAAATTTACCTTATAGAAATCAACGGAGCTTCGTGATTTCTTTCCGAATGATCGGTATGCCCACCAATTGAAGAATCAAGCGCGTAATAATTGACAATTGCAGCTTCAGCTTTGAAAGATAGGAACCCAATACTTTGAGCAATAATGCTGGAAAGGAGGTTTAAATCCAAAGGAAATTCACCTTTGGAACTTTCATCATATTCCTGTTAAAGAAAGAACTAAACAATTACCACCACAAGTTTATGTGCAACAAACAAACCTTTGTATCCCAATTATGGTGATATCCAAGGGTGGCCCATCTAAGTTTTTGAAGAATTGTATAATCTTGGCAATTGTTTAAGTCAACATTTTCCTTAATGTTAGTTGGATTAGGTGGAAGGCAATAATTCTCAAAGGATCGCTCAATCCAGTGCTGTACTCCACTCTCAGTAAAAGGGTTAGAAATGAAATACAACCCTTTAAATAAATGAAGGAAAGATTATGTCAATGCAAAAGTGGTAATTGCAGTCCAAAACATTACCTGAGTGTTTGTGAATAGTAAACACTTTCCAATTGTTTATAGGCTGAAGTCCTAGATCATGAAAAGCATAGTTTAAATCAGTTGAAGCAACGCAGGCAGAATCTTGTCTGATTCCCTACACAAAATACATTTTACTTTAGTGTGAAATAGAGTGGCAAACCACCAAAAGTGCAAGTCAGAAGAACTAACATGTTTTTCGAAACTCGATTCATCACGAAAATTGATTACGCCTGACAAATCAGGAGGTGGTTGCTTTTGCTTATAATATTTGAAAATTCGTCGGAAGGCGTCGTTTTTTAATTCCTCTTGCTGCATTTTTTTTACTTAAACACAACCATAACAAACAACTGACGTCCAATTTACACCTTTGGGGATTTCGTCTGTGTGGTGGCTTCTTGGTGAAGACGAGATACAAATTTGGAAGGGAGAATATTACGTGAGTATTAAAGTTATTTACTTGTTACCTGTTTGTTAGTTTTTTTTTCAAATGAGTGTCAACGAGTTAGAGCGGACATTGTTTGTTTTCAACTTTTCATGTTACTTTGAAACGTTTCTTCTTTGTGACGCTAGACGGCTTTGCCTTTGATCATTTTCCACCTGTCAGAAGCATTAGTTTAGCTTTACTTTGCACATCTCTGCAGAAATTTCTCGCTGCTACTATTAGGTAATTTTGGGCACTGTCAGTTTCTGTTTCAGCAACAAAGCTCACTTGTTATATTTTTAATAATGTGTTTTTTTTTACTACTTCCGGTTTTCTCATTTCAGTCAGTAGTTTAGTAAATATTCATTCGACGCACAAAATAATCACATATTCGTGATCCTCGTAAAATTTGTGGTAAAGTTCATGTTTTTATTTGTACGTTCGCGTACTTCCGGTTTTGAGAATTATCCTGAACTATAGTTCAGGAAAAATCTCGATTTTGACCAAATTTTGGATTTCGTTTAAATTACACCAAATCGACCCCAAATTTGACGGAGATCATGAATATTTGGTTTATTTTGTCGGCAGCTCAATGGTTAAGGCGCTATCGCTTACTTCCGGTATACTTCCGGAAAATTTGCATAAAACTAGCAAGTGAGCATTGTTCTCTGTAATTATCACAAGATTTCCAGTTAGGTTTAAGCAAATAAAAGTGCACCGTTCAAGTTATATAAGCAGCTAAAGAACTGAATTGCTTTTACATTGCAGATACAGCGATGAAAACATTTTCGTTACCCCATGTATGTAATATTTTTTATGCAAAGCACAAAGCAGTAATGTTTTTTTAGATATACAATATCACTAGAATTCAAAAATTTCATGTTTTGTGTCTCACAAAACTCAATTGCGTTTTTGGGACTTGAAGTGTCAGAGGTGTCCAATAGATGACACAGGTGTTCTTGTTTATCATGTGATGGGGAATTGTTGAGTGGTTGTCAAAAGTTTTCCTATTTATCCATGAAAATTACCGATGAATTCATAAGTAAATTCAAGTTTATTTCTGTTCAACTTGTTTGTGATGTTATTTATTCGGTATCTGTGTTGGATCACCTTTCATATTTCTTATTAATTATAACGTGTAGGAAGGAACGCGAAAGGCAACTATAGCCTACAAGTAGCCTGCCATAAATTCTTTCATTAAAAATCGTCGTTCTACTGAATGCTTTATCCTGTTAATACAGGTAAAAACCGATATTAGCTTAGTCACAAATTTTGTGAATACCTCTTTACATTCTTAGTTAATATTCATTGTAATTATCTGGAGTTTCTGTTGATGTTGGTAGGTCACCAACCCCAGCGTGGACACTTGTTGCTTTTTCCTAACATGTTTTCTACAAATAATTCATCGACAGACAAGTATTTTTCTTCCTTCAAAAATTTGAAACTCTTATCTGATGCCATAAAACTTTTATTTTCTGTCATAGAGAAAGCTATGGGAGCATAATGAAGGCCATGGGTAATCTTCATCAGGTTTATTGCAGCAACTAGAGAGAATTCATATGAAAAGATGCAGGTCACATACCATTATGAGTCGATTTTTCTGAATGTTTTACTCAAGAAATAGGTATCAATTAACTTTAGTTTATTGCATTAATGATTTAATATTTATTTATATATATTTAGATGCGACATGACTGTTTGATGCCAAAGTTAGCTGGAATCCTAACTCAAACGGAGATAACACGTTGCTGCTGCCTTACAGCCACAGGCAGGAAAATTATTCTTTTCTTCAGAAAATTGTATGTTTTATTTTTTATCTTAAATACCCCATTCTTTCTGTTATTATTATAGATTTTTTATGTTGATAAAGTTAAGGAAAATGATTGGAAATAGCCAAGTAAATAATTTGTGTTGTCTCATAGGGAAAGCTGCTGGAGTGCTGGAGTAATCTAGTGTTCATCGGTTCATCCTCACTTGATTCATTTCGTGCCAGCTAGTGAAAGGCGTGAAGAATTCAAGTTTGGCTGCTGCGTGCTGTCAGCAAGCAAGCAATCCAATTGGCTGTCGCTAGTGGCACAATGGTCACCAGGTGGTGCGAGTGTCTTCAAGGACCAATTTCGGCCATTTTGTTCCTTGACGCAGCAGAAATGGGATGCTGGTCGTGACGTTTCCCAAAATGAAAAGGTATTTCTTGTCAATTAATTAGGTTAATGGAATGTAAAGTCTCGATGTATCAATTGACAGGTGATTGATCATACCACTTTGCCATTGGAATTGAAAATGCCTGTACATTAGCCGAAATGCCTCGTGTGTCTCGCTGCCTGTACCCAGTCGTACGTTTCGTCCCATGCAACAGCAAAAGTAATTATTTTGTTCAGATTTCCTACAACTATTTAGTTAATTTGACTATAGATCAATTTGCTTTGCTACTGTGGAAATTTGAATACCTTGTCAACAGTAAATCTTCCTTAGTTAAATTCAGATATCAAAGTTATTCTGTTTAGTCTTACTCCTGGTATTCTTTTGTTGTAATGAGTCCTGTGTAATTGTGTACACACTTGTGTTGACTGATGGTAATTTTTTTATGTTCTTCCATAGGTCTATCAACCGTGCTTCTTGTCGCAGCCAGATGGTGAAAGGTGTGATGAAGACAAATTCAACCGTTGTATGCAGGATGTGGTGCCAGTGTTATCCAGAAGTTGATGTACTGGTGTTATCCTGAAGAAGCTGTGCCAGTGATATCCGGGTTGTTGACTTGTATATTTTTGTCTGTTTTTGTCATTGGTGTCATATGAAATTACTCAGCCGTTTTTGTTTGTTGTTTTGCTCTGCCAGTGAGTTGCTTACTTGAATTGGTTTCATGTGTCGTCTTTTTGTTTCACTTGGGCAGTATACGATTGTGGCAAACTGATTCTATGTCAGTTTTGATACAGTCGACAACTGCTAGATTAAATTCCGGCTTTCTGCACCAACAAAATAATAACGGCACATGTTATTATCGCGGTTGGGAAAGTCACAGGCCCCCCCCCTCCCTGGGGGCCATAAAATATATATGTGGTTGTGTAAAAATAAATGAAAAAATAAAAATAATATAAAAATTGTTTTAATTTCTTAATAAAATAAAACATGGGAACTAAGCACATCGCCAATTTTTTGCGAAAAAGACTTAGTAAAAAATAAATGGTGGCTATTTTTAGCAAAATTTAGAATTTAATTAAAATTTGGGCAGGAAATTATGTGAATATTTAAAAAAGGCAGTTTAATAATTGAACACGGATTAGTAAATGTACGGCAGATAACAGTTTAGATTTCAATAATTTATTTGTTTTAACGAAATCGTATTATAAATTTAGAGCGATATGTTTAAGAATGATTATGGAAGCGGTAGAGTTAATTGGTTCATTTTTATGGTTTAACAAATCTTTCTTATAGAAAATGTCAGATCTCATTTCAACTCCCCATTCCATCTTAACGCTCCTGGTTCTCACACAACCAGCCAAATGAGGACATTTTGTTTACTTAGGGAAATGGGACAATAGATATGCATTTTTAATTGGACTAAATCAAAATAATTTTTAGTCTTCAATCTCAGCAACTGCTTCTCAGCTTCACCCATGGATCAAGTCTCTGGATCGGCGGCGAACGATTGCACTGAATGACTGAAACGAGAAAAGAAATTTAGTTTCAAGTTAACTATTAAATAAAACTTTTCATCAAGATTTACCTCAACGTGAGAACAGGCAGCAAGAGACGACACATCGACAAAATGCAGCTGATGCACAAATTTCCGACAGCCAGACAGGCAACTAAGACGTAGAAGTATGATGTCCAACTGCAAGTCTGCACAATTTCCATTTCAGGGCATCTCTCAGATGGAAGATGACTGCAAGATCCACACCAGACAACACCATTAACAACTCAAACATCAAACTGACCAAGAAATCCTACAAAGCAAAAGAACATTAATTGACTAAATATTTTTTAAATATGAAAAAGGAATTTTCATTTGTCTAATAAAAAAATTCGAGCTGATTTAGATTTCTTCACGTAAGCTTTCTAAGCAGGAAGTTGTTGTCAAATTTCACTTAGATCGAGAATTTAATGTCTTACTCAAGTTAATTTTCTACAAAGAACAAGCATGTGTAGCACACATGCTTAAGACACACAATTAAAGGAAAATGCTAACCCACTCAAGTTATCTTAAAAGTTGTTACCATTTCAGATTTCCTCCGATACAGCATAACTCATCAAATAGGCATCCTGTTGACACAGCTACATCTTGAAGGGAAAATCTCCACCATGCTGTCAAAAAAGTAAAGTAGATAAGTAAAATGGACTTTTCAAATGATTAACTTAAATGCATGTCTTCACATGCTCTATTAATGTGCATCTATTTATTAGATTTTTATTGCATCTATTTTTTATTAGAAAATTTAAGCAAATGATGTTTAGCTCAAGTTTCTGACTGAATCATAAATTCCCAAGTTTTCTAGTTAACGCAATAGTTTTTAAATTTACTGTCACTTGTCTACGACATTGAGAACAAAATGCTACTTGATTTAGCTTACAAGTACTTCAATACCTTAATAGAAATGTTGACTAGACATACATTTAATATCCTTAGAGTATGACGGCAGGAATTACCTTTGTGATGACGAAAAGTTTCAGGAGAAAGGACCCAGCAATGACTAGAGTAACCCTTCTCGGACAGCGTCTCGGAAGAAAAGAAAGGATGAATGGTTTCTCGTCTCAACACTTTGATGCACCCACCCATCCCCCTCTACATTACCAACACACTAGAGCTGAATAGCTCAATCCCTAAACACACTGAAATATTTGGCCATCTAGTGACAGCTCTTAGCATCCACGGACCACTAGAGTCATCACTGGACGGAAAGGGAAAACGCATAGCCTACGTAAGTTACGGCCAGCGATCGTACGTATGCCCCTGCAAAAGTTGGGGAAGCTAGAAAACATAGCCAGAAGGCATCCTGTCCTTCTGACTTTAGCATGGGTGCTTGCATAAAAATATCAACGAAAACTCGGAACCACTTTTCAATATTATTCTGAGAACTTTGCAAGCTAAAGTCAGAAGGACAGGATGCCTTCTGGCTATGTTTTCGAGGACCATGGTAACAAAAGCTGAAGATTTAGACAAACTTTCAGGAATAATCCTAGAAAGCAGATCTATGTTAGTCAACATTCAATGGCAATAATAGTAAAATGAATAAACATTTTTTTCACCAAAGATGGTTGGCAGGAAGGAGATACTGGTGGAATATATTCTTCTGTACTTGCACTTATTGGAGGTCTTGACAATTTTAATTTTTATGAGGGTTTAGAAGTTGCTGAAAAAATCAACAGGTTATCCATAACTGAGCTTTCTGAAACACAAGTGACACTGAATAGGACAACAGAAAATACAGATATATTTGAATTTCAAGAAATATGCAATTATTCAATTTACTATTACCACATGGAGGATTTTCAGCATTCCCTTTCATGAATAGCAGGTGCTTGATTACTTAATTTCTTCAGGATTTCATCTGAATTTCCAGCTGTCGACTTAGTATTTACAATAGCTTCAACTGGTTTCACATCTCCAGACAAAACAGGGGCAGACGAAGCACTTCAAGAGTTTGTGCTTTATTGGCATTCTATAAAAACACATAACCAAAATCTGAGTGAAATAAAACAATATTTTTTCTGTTTGAGAATTTTGGCTTACATTGTTTTTTAACCATCATTTGTGTGAGCTTAGCTGCATTGGCACCATCTAAACGATTGACTTGCTTCCCCGCCAAGTAGAAAAGGAAGGTGGGGACTACAGATATCTTACACTGCATAGAAATCTTGGGAAAATTTTCAGCTGGGATTTTAGCAAACATCACTCCCCACAAGAAAAATTTCAGCTGTTACTTTTCTTTAATTCAAACTTTAATTCTTCTTCTTTTGACAAGATTTTGAGCACTTCATTCATATAGGTTGGCATGCCAGGACCATTTGGCAAAGAAGTGAATCAGCAGAAGTTCAGGACTTTTTTTTTTAGAAATACAGTAATAATTCTCAAAAAAAATTTGACTGTTACCTGTACTAACTGATTTACCCCAAAGTCGCAAATAAGTGCTCTTGCGAAGTTAGTCCAGAACTCCAGTTTCAGCCATCTAATTCGCTCTCTTGGGATTACGATAGATTCGCAGATTCGATTATCAAAGCGCGCGAGTTTTATGTCTCCGTCTTCGTGTGATCGTGTCTTCGTGAGATGAAGTCAAGCAGAAAACAGTTGAATTGCGCGGTTGCGGCTTACCGGTTATTGTCCTCACATTTTGGAGATTATATAGTACACCTATTAACACAATATGTTCACGTGATTAAACAAAAAACAAAACAAAAAGTACGAAAAAAAACTGATCTCTAAAACGCTACTATTAAAACTTTTCAAATCGTGAATCAAGCATTAACTAGCATGGACCAACAGTAGAAGTATCCGTAGTTTGATGGCTAAACAAACAATGAAATAGATTATTTTTAATGTAATTGCGAAAATTAAGTTAAAATGTTGAACCCTTTTGATGGATGGGTATGACTTTACCTGATATTTTCGGTAGTTTCAACTACGAGCAGAGACCATTGAGGAAACTGTCAACTAATGTTCAAAACTTTAACTTACCATTGTTATTTTAAGCAACTTTGTTGAATAAAGACCAAATCCATCACATGAATCCTATTTTTGGTTTTGTTCTATTTGTAATATTTTATTGCTATGAATGAGATGTGGTATTACACAAATTTGGTAGCTATTGACAAAAGTTTGGTGAAATCAATCTTTTTAGCTACACTCCTATCTTTAAGAATTTTTCGTAGGATGGATGGCATTGGCACATGAATTCTTGTTCCAATTGGTGAGCCTTAATAAGCCAAAATTTGTTATGCAATTTAAAGTTGTGAATGCAGTTAAGTAAGGAATTACCATTGTCTTCTATCAAAACAATATTGTTGCTATCAAACTTTGGAATTAATGGTTTTTGCTTTTGTTTACAACCGATAATAACAGCCTTTTTCTTTTGACCCTTGATAGCCACTAAAACTTTGTCTCCTAAAAACATTAAAAAAAAATATTTAAAGTACATTGAATCAAGTATTTTAAATATTTATTTACCAATAGTTCCGACGCCGGTCTTGTTGTAAACGTGAATACACTTCGGAGGTCGACCCTCAAGCATGGCCTCCTTGCCAATCGGGCTATTATCCACAACACGAAGTCTTGTGAGCAATTGAATTTGATTCAATGGTTGACATTGATGAAACGACCTACAAAATGGAACTGATAATGGTATAATACGTGCAAAATTTTGCACTTGGAGAGCCATGATTCCCCAAAAATAGAATCCTTGAGCGAATGTTTTGAGTTCTCCAAGTTCTTTCTGCTAGAAAGACGTTGCCCGACGTTGCCTGAATCTGTCACATTCGAAATTAATTAAATTATGTGTATAAAGTTATCATAAATAAAAAAATAAAGCAATTTTTTCACATGTATTGAGTTTTTTTAAATTTTTTTTCTACATTTTTCTTAAATAATTAACTTCAAGTTTTCCTATCTTGCCTCTCAAGTTCTATATCTTGCCTCCAGCCTCAGCGGCAGCGGCTCTTCTTAGAGTCTCAACTTTTGTTTACTGAAATCAAACGTTCGATTCACGCTCACGAGGAAAGATGTATCAATATACCTTGTTACTTGTAGCTATCGTAACTTTTGTTATTTTCAAGTTCTTCCAATACGGCGGATACAAAAAGTTGTGCTCATCTGGGAAAAGTGTTGTGGTAACTGGCTGCGATTCGGGAATAGGATTATCTCTAGCCATCACCGCGCATAAGTTAGGTTTTCATGTCTTTGCCACTTGTCTGGACAACAACGGATATGGAGCTAACTACATGCGAGAAAATTTTCCGGATATTGTCGTCGTTCCCATGGATGTTACCAACCCTGCAGATATTCAAAATACCCTGAAAGTAGTCAAAGATCATCTGGAAAAAACTAAAACAATTCTCTGGGCCTTGATCAATAATGCAGGTGTCTTAGTCTATGGACACTTTGACTGGCAATTAGATTATCAAGCAGAATCACAAGTGCAAGTTAATTTCTTGGGTGTTTTGAGAGTAACAAAGGCATTTCTGCCTCTTATACGACAAGCTAAAGGCAAGCAACATTTGGTGTTGGTGAGGGTTTCCTTTTTAAACCATACTAATAAATTAATAATACAATTTTCTTTATTAACCCTTATATAAAGGACTAAACTTAACATTACTTTTGTCTAGAAAGCTAATAAAAAATCAACTACCCTCTAGCACCAAAAATTCTATAATTATTATACAATTCTATAATTGAATTTACCCTTCAGGTAGGGTCATCAACATAACAAGTGCCAATGGCAACTGGTGTTTGCCCGGACTATCTGTCTATTGCGGCACGAAACACGCCTTAGATGGGTTTTCCAACTCACTTCGAATGGAGATGAGACCTTGGAACGTCAAAGTCGTACTTATTAATCCAGGTACGTGAACCCACCGGCATGTTTCTAGTTGTTGAATACAAATAATTGATGGATTCTTAGGAAACCTTCCTGGAAGTACTAGGATTTTGGCTGCCCAAAGCAAACACGCAAAGGCCATGCAAGAGAATTTTAGCGAAGAAGATAATCAAGACTACGGGGAATATTTCGATCTTTTTCAAAAACACTTGCAAACTAACTTTTGTGCTACAAATCTTAATCAGGTAACTTCCTAGGGATGAAAACATAAGCAGGAGTTATACATTACCTTTTTTTGGTAACTTTTGATATAGGATCAGCCGCTGAACGACCCGAAACTGAACAAAATGCTCGAATCTTCACTTTTGATGGAAAGCCCCCGTCCATTCTACTCGAACATAAATTTTGGTTTTCGAATGTTTATGCTCGTAACCAAACTCGTACCGACATATTATGGTGACCGGATGATTTTGCAGATGTGGGGTGACCATGTCGGGTACAACCTGGATAGAGACTTGTCTATATAAATTTAAATTGATTAGATTTCTAGATTAGCTTAGTCACGATAAAAATATAAAATCTATTTTTGTCAAATGAGGTTTATTATAGTCGTGTGAAATACGAGCCAAACAGTGATTAGAAAGGGAAAAACCAAAACTCTTTCACGATAGCCATTGGCGTAACAAAATCGAAGAGAACCTAAGTAGGGAAGAAATTTGTTCAAAAACTCGAACGCACTTCAAGTCACTCTTGCTAGGCTGAAACCAATCAACTTAAAACTAATAGTTTAATGAATGAGCTATTACTTGTGACCAATCATGAAGAAATGAGTGAACGAATCATCCTGAAATGAAAAGAAGAATTTAGTAATTAGCTTCAAAACAAAATCAACTAATCTACTGTACCCATAGAGGTAGAAAAAAAAGGATAGGAGATAGAAGGCCAACTTGATCCATCCTTCCCGTTGACATTTATTTAAGACATCTTGATTCATGATGTTTGTAGGATCATAGAGTCCAGCTCCACTCATCACAGGTCTGTTCAAGTATCTGAAAAAATAACATACAAGCACATTTTGCTTGATCATTCATTATACACTATGTAAAATAATTTACCTGTGGATGTGATAAGCAATTAGTGGAATATTGAACATGAGTGTAAACCATTCTCCCGCAAAGAGAAACATCAAGTTGAATAATATGTGAATAGCATATTCAGGTAGAACTAGCTGAATTGCAGCAGAAAAATAAGATCGAAAACATAATTAGGTGATTGTTTCCAAGGTATACTGACGATCAGACTCAAAATTATTCTCACCGGATTCAAGCTGCTGCACTGATCAATTGGATTTTTATAATCTGTCTTGAGCTCGTCAAAAGCAATTATCTGTAAAGAAGGAAAAGTTAAATACAATAACCAGTTATTAACAAATGGTAATGGAGAAAGGAAAAGGCGAAAAACCGGCGAATAGAGTGGTCTCTGATGCGATATGGCTATAAAACGGAAGTAGATTTCTCACGTGGAATATAGAGAAGAAGATGAGGAAAGCGTCTAGGACGAGAGCACAGATGTAAGAAAAAGCCGCAAAAGTGAACGCCATGATGAGTTATACTACAAGATTTCTTTGGATTTATTAGAAATCTTCAACATCAATGCACAATCCTGGTGGTTTTTAAGGGAGGAGCAGACGTTTCGGTTTCTGACAACAATCAGTTGACGATGCGACGTTGCCGTTTCAGATAAATCGACTCGTGTCATTTTCCGAGAAGCAAATGAATCACAAAACACAATTACCAATTACATTCGCCTCTGAGAAATACTATTGAACAATGATTGTTTTGAAACAAGTGAAGCCAATGATAACTTGAGGTGAAATTGGTCAACTTTTACTTCTCAAGTCGGAGCAAAAGAATCGACACGATACAACGCTGATTGTTATTAGAAACGCACCCCTTCGGGTTCTTCATTTCGGTTCTTTTCAAGTCCATAATATAGTAGGACACATATGAGTTGCTGACAATAGAGCAATTAAAAAGTAGACTAGTACTGCTGTGTGATAGGACGCTCTCACCTATATAATTCTCGCCGAGTTGCGCCATATTCTGAAGCGGAGATTCCATTTTTTTCAATATTTATAGTAGCGCCAATAGATAAAACGTTTGTATAATGGTTACGACCCGTAAATTAGTCGGGTAATTGATTGGGATCAGAATAATAATACGTACAGTCGAGAAAAACATTTCAAAAGAAGGAAAAAAAGAAATCTAATGATAATTGTCGAGCCTGGTATCAATTACAGCCAGTCTCGTTAACGGCAAAGAAAAAGACGAAACGCGAGATAGTCGGGAGCCATTATTATATTCAACTTAACTATTACGGTCACTAATAATCAGCTGCGGCACATATAGCAGCAGTGCCGAAATTTCTTTTGAATGGCCTTTCTCTCAGTGAACGCGTTGCCAGCCGAATTTTTGTCGCCGCAATTATCCCGAAATTGTAAAAGGTCATCCAGTTAACCTCTTCTCTTTTAACCTGCGCTCAAAAACTGCTCAAGAGTCTTGTTGAATAAAGTATCTGCTGGCTGGCTGAATGTGGTTTTGTTATCGATTTAAAAAAGGCCCAGCATCATCGCACAAATCCAGCGGATGTGAAAGTGGCCAAAGGACAGATTTATACAATTAGTAGACAATATACGACACGATCGGGGCTGAACAACATTAACTCATCCTACCTCTTTTCCTCATCTCGCATGTAATTACAGTCTTTTGTGTAATGCTGTGCAACCTCCTCCAATTGCCACGCACCGCTAAATCATCAGTTCCTATTTTCAAGTCTATAACGGATATGGCGACTCATCGATAAATTATTGAAGCGAAAGAAAGTAAAGGCCCTGAACTATAACAATTAGAGCAATTCTTAATATTACTACGAGTCGAGTCAATCAGCTTTTCTCATCTCCAAAAATGGTCAAATTTTTCTCTGCGTTTCGACGAGTTATTCAACGGGAGCCTCGCCTGTTGGATGATAATCATCCGACACGCGTCGCATTATATTTGTGAAAATATAATAACGTCGAAGGTGGAAAGGAAGACGGACTGCATAGAATTGGTGTCCTCCAACACATACATATGCTCGTCGACTGTATATATTCTCAGCTCACGAACGAGAAAGTCACGATAAACTCGGGAAAATCACGAACCGCACGCTCTCGCCAAGCTCTGTAAAGCTTCAGCTAAATTATAAGCCACCAGCAATACCATCCAGCGGCGCTGCTGCCACAATGTAGAGCATAAACGATCGCATGCCATACCGTACGTAGTACCAAAAGGACCTTTTGAATTTTTCTCCATCGGTTCGTCTATTGTTCAGACACCAGCAGCGTCTCAAAACGAAAGTTTTCTCTTCTTTTTCTTCTTATTGTGACGGGAAAAAGAAACAATCGTCCAAAAAAGTTGCGTGTCGAAAAAAAGGCAGAACAACAACATCACTAAGAAATGGCCATCCAGGAATGGGCTGGGGTTCGTGCTGACGATTGTTATAGCGGCGCTGCGCCAAACCTTATCAACAATATATAACGACCGATATAAACCGACGTAATAGTCGATCTGCACAACACACATCTAAATATAGCGTAATGGTGTTTGCTGCTGCAGTGTATCGGGTCATTATCCACGTTGTGTGTGTATACTTGGTACCAGAGTGAATCAAACGAGCGAATGGGCTTATAACATATCGCCAGCGATATAAAAGTTGGGTAGCCAAAAAGAGGCGGGCCGCAAATAACGAAAAATTAATACACGGAATGATGATGATTGTAAAACACACACACACCAACAAAGTTACATCAACAACAAGTTTCTCTATCGCTTCGTGTGATGATGCAGTAATAACGAGATATGGAAAAAAAAGGCTCTGGAGCGGAAATACAAACGGATGCAGCAATTCGATTCGAAAGTTGTTGATGAAATATCATCAAACCAATCAAGAATTCAGTTGACAAGCTAGGCAAAAAAATGAAGGTGAAATTCATACATGTGTACGGTCTAAATTCAATGCCAACCCACATGCGCTCTCGTTTTTTAAATCAAATAGTCTCATCCACTTTTACTACAACGTCGTCTAGTACATAATAGGATGAGGTCATCTTTGCTCACGCTCGGATAATTATCATTCCAAGACAAACAATGTCTAAAGTAAGCCTACGTAAGAGTATTAGGCGCTTGCTGATTAAAAGAAATAATGAAGATAATCACACCCTGGATGAAAGTGAATCAGGTCCGTCCTCTGGTATAATTTACCCCACATTTTTTGGCACTGGGATGAAGGCCAGCATCATCGCATCGTTGTACAGGTAAAATTGTGAACGAACGAATTTCTCTTCTAAAAAAGCACAACATTTTTGCTAGCTCCTACGACACATCGTGCTGCTGTTGTACACACATCATTCCCCTCTCTCCCGCATCATGTCTATAACCTCACGCGCTGGTGCTGGGCCCAGCCAAGACTCTTTTTTCACGTAACATGAGAGATGCTGATAGGTGGCCCATCAGATGAGATATCCGATGGAGAGAGAGAGAGAGGAGAGAGAAATATAAGTTTGCTGCTGCTATTATATCTTTGGATGCGCGTTCATTATCGTGACCTTACTTTCCCTTTGCACTCATTTCAAACTGAGCGCCTCTCACACTTTGTGTGTGCCACTACACTAAGTTGGATTTCGCAGCAGCAGCTCTTTTTTTCTTTTCTGGTTGGATGTTGTTGGAGCGGGAATATAGAAAAGAAGTGAGAGGCGGGAGCGAGAGACGCCCACCCACTGCTCATTCCAGGTGATACACAACGCCGGAGAGATGAGCTATACTCTCTCCGCGCTGGTATATAAACTCGAAAATGTAACGAAATTCTACACAGAACCACATTCAGTCACTCACCTGCATTCACGTAGTCTCTTTTTACTCCAGAAAAAAAATTTACTTTTGAATTAAACATTTTTTAAGTGAATTTGACTTGATGCTGAAAATGAAGGTGAATTTCATTTTCTAATAAAATTATTATTGTACAACTAATTTGACGAAAATTAAATTCTTTTTTCTTTTTGAATAACGAAAAGGTATCCGGACTCGTTTTGGCCATTTGTTTGGCGGTGGTCGTCAAGTCTCAATTAATCGATTACGACGAATTGGCTGGCGATTACGGACTGCGTAAATTATCCAAGAAATTTCAACGTTCCACTCAGACTGGAGGCTACCAACAACAGCAAACGGCCGGCAATTCAGGCTACAACAACCAACAACAACAACCGGGAAATTACGGACAGCAGCAACAGAGCAGCGGAGCAGATTATCCGCAACAACAACAAGCAACAACACCAGCAACACCGCCAGCAAATTATCAACAACCCCAACAATCCTCTACAGGAGGTTATCAACAACAGACTCTTGCTGGAGGTTATCAACCAGCGGCCAATTCCGGATACCAACAAGAGAATCAAAAAGCATCCGCCGGATCCTACCAGAACGAGAAACCTACCGCAGCTTACGGTAAGGACAACAACAACGGAGCCAGCAGCAACTCTTACGACACCAAGGTAAGCCCCAATCATTTGAATTGTAATAATAATAACTGAATGAATTTATAAGTAAATGATGTGAATTGTGGCGGAAGGAAAAGGGAATGCCGTACGATTTCTCCTGGGCCGTCAAAGACGAGCCGAGCAACAACGACTACGCCCATCAAGAGAAAAGTGACGGCCAAGTCGTCACCGGATCTTATCGAGTTTTGCTTCCGGATGGACGCACTCAGATCGTCACGTATCGAGTCGAAGGAGACAGCGGATACGTGGCTCAAGTCAAATACGAAGGCGAAGCCAAACCCTATGTTCCTCCGGCCAAAACCAACAACAACAACAATTATGATTCCGCCGCTTCCGGAACTACTGGCTACCAACAGCAACAAGGACCTGCTTCCAGTGCATCGGCTTATGCTGGGGCTGGCACTTCTTCTTCTCCTTCAGGTACTGGTTACCAACAGCAACAAGGATCTACTTCCGGCGGATCATCTTATGGCAGCTCTTCTTCCGGCAGTCAACAAGGAATAGCTTCAGCTTCATACGGACAAGTACCAACGCAGTCAGCAGCCGGATCTTCTTCCCAGGGATCATACGACACTGTTCAGAAACCCGCAACAAGCGTCTACGTGCCTCCAGCTGCCCAGTCACAATCCAGCAACAATTACGGAGCGGCTGGTGTTGCTGCTGGCAGTGGTGGGTATGGATCTGCCAGCCAATTGGCCGGATACCAACAACAGCAACAACCAGCATCCAGCAGCTATGGAACTGCTGCTCCTACAAATGGCCAGAATAGTTACGGGTCCCAGCAAGGAGGATCGTCTTATGGAAACGGTGGCAATGCCCAGCAGAAACCTTCCGACAGTTACTTGCCTCCACCACCTCCTCCTGCAGCCGCTGCTTATTCGGCTGGATCATCGGCCAGCTACGGAGCTCAACAGTCTTCTTCTTCTTCATCCAATTACGGCGATACTGCAGCACCTGCCCAGCAAGGATCATCTTACGAACAGAATAAACCCAGCGACAGTTACCTGCCACCCCCACCAGCCCCGGCTGCTAACGCTTATCCTTCAGCCAGTGCTGGACAAGGATCTTCCGGCAACTACGGAGCTGCTCCCCAACAACAATCTTCATCGTACGGATCGACGCAATCATCAGCTGCTGCTTCTTACGAGAAACCCAGCGACAGCTACTTACCCCCACCTGCTGCTGCCACTTCAGCAGCAGCCGGACAAGGATCTGCCGATTACGGAGCTCAATCTTCGGCTTCATACGAAGAGCCCAGCAGCAGTTATTTACCTCCTCCTCCTCCTTCTCCTGTCTACCAGCAGCAAGCGACGCCGGCCTATCAAAGCAACAGCGCCCAGACACCGGCAGACACTTACCTGCCACCCACTGCCACCTATCAATCAGCTGCTGGCCCAACAGCCTCTAATTACGGGGCCGCTCAACAACCCGGGTACAACCAACCATCCGCAATCAGCAGCAAACCATCCGATAGTTACCTGCCACCGACGGCCGTTTTCCAGCAATCGGCCGCTTCCGCAGGATCGTACGCCATGAGCCAAGGAAACGGTTACAGCAGCCGACAAGGATTGGCCGGCAGTACGGAAGAAACGACGACGTACAGCAGCAGCATTGCCGACGGCCAATTGTTTCACGGCGACTACCACCAGAAAGTAGCGTCGACAACAACAACAGCGTCGTATGGCGAAGCGGCGTCCACTTTCTACAATCAGCAAGGATTCGCTTCATCGGGAATCAACGGTGCCACTTCTTCTTCCACCGCCAATTATCCAGCAGGTAACGCCCTTGGCGGTTCAACGGCCAATAGTTACAACCGAGCTCGGTCAGTCGTCTATTCTCCTGTAGGATGGCGTTTATTTTAACTTAAAGTGCCTTTATCCAAAAAGATATAAAAATTAGAAAGCCAATCGCCATTCGGGAATAACATCCCATTTATTAGTACTTTTTAGCTTAATCAATAACAAATGGCTTAGTAATATTTACATTTAATAATAGTAATAATTAATCATCGTCTCTATATTTCCCGATGCTGCTGTTTCATCCCCACTCAATTTATGTATACGTACTATCAAATTACTATGGAAAATAATAATACACTTGTGCTCAGCATTTTTACAAATAATACCAATCGGCAGTCTGTCTATTCATTTCACTCTTTTAGACTATCGTATGGTCAGACAAAATGGTTAAAAGTAAAAGTACTCACCCACATATTACAAGAAACTATACCAAAGAATACGAGCAGTGAAATTCAGTATACCTTTACTCTGACAGCCCAAAACACAAGAAGAGCTGTGAGAACAATCAGCTGTCGAAACAGCTGATCGCGATCATTGCTAAACAGCATTAGCCAAAGGGCATGATTCGATAACTTCCAACACAAATACATTATACAAGGTTAAATGCTGGGCAAGTCTCTGGCTTCTTCCGGCCCATAATAATGATTCGGCTGGTAATAACAAGGATCGGGGCCAAAGGATCGCGCTCGCCATGAAGAAGGTCTCAAATAAAAAGGAATGATGGATTGGTGACGCTCAAAAGTGAATGGCGATTCAGTGGTTAAAGTGTCCGGCTGCTGGGTGGTGGTAATGTCATCCGGAATAGTTGTGGATTCCACTTTTATTAATTCATCAACTTGTTCCAGTGGCATTGAATAATCTTCAGCTGGTGTAGTCGATTGGTGAGTCAATTCTTCGTCGTCAAATAGATCGGTCGAGACTTGTACTACCGTGGCATCAGTACTAGTATCATCACTTTCAATTGTTACTGCTGATGCCTCTTCTTTTAGGTTCCGCCAGCTCAGCTGATAGGATCAATGGTGAAATGACTTTAGAATAGCGATCCTGAATAATTGGTTGTGGAGGACCATGGAATTGATACTCGTAAACTACACCAGGGCGAACGTACAGCGAGGGACGGTACCAGTACGGAGTAGGACCGCTCACTGCTAATGATGAAGTAGTGGCATAATAGGGTTTGCTGGTTGTTTGATGAGAATAAGCGAATTGCTGGGAAAAGAATGTCATCGGATAGTGATGATACGTCGGTTTCCTTATTGGCTGATTATTGTAGTCTGCTTCGTTATTCCTGTTGTCTGCATGGTTATAGTTGTAGTGAGATCTGGCCGATGATATTATCAACGACACAACCAGCAACAACGTCTATGAAATAGTCCAACGAATTAATAATAAACAGTTAAAGTTAACAATTGGTAAATTTACCTTCATGGTGTGGATCTTGGTTCAATATTCTTACAGTTTGTAAAAGAATTCCAGAATGGACAGTTGGAGAACAATCACTGGTACAATTTGCTATAACCGAGTAGCGTCTTATATACATTAATGTAGCAAAGGTCATCGATTCCGCTTTACGTCCGGCCTTCCGTCACGGCCAAATGATCCGCGTCGTCCTTCCCCTCTACATAATTATTTTTTATTTACCTTATCACCTCGAGTTAATAGCAGCCGAATTATTAAAATGAAATGATCATCTACTTGTACATTTAGATCGCAAAGCGGAACTGTGTTGGCAAGGCCGTGCGTATAAATTCCGGTTGTTTCTTCCGACGGATATTGCAATAGATAAATAGGCAGCAGCAGCTGCTGCAGCTGCGGTCGCTGTTGTTGTGACATGATTTCGATATCGACTTTGCAACAGAGAAAACGTTAAGGAGATTGACGTAGAGAGAAAGTCGTATGGGTCCAGCACGTTTTCTCTTGTCCAAATTGACTGTACACGCGTCGGCCGTATAGACTTGTGAAGAAAATGAATTGAATGGCAAGGAAGATGCTCTAGAAAACGGCCTTCACAATCGACTAGTTGGAGAAGAAGAGAGAGTGAAGCACATCTTTTCTCCCATGTCTTTGAAGAGTAGACAATGGAAGCCCATCAGTGGATTTTCTTTGCGACAAGCGGCATTAAATTAAAAGCCCATCGCCATTTGTTGGTAAACAAAAAATGGCGTGTGTAATCCGCAAGAATGATGTAATTACTAAAAAGACCATGAAGAGGACCCATTCATTTTTTTTTTTAGTTTCGGTTCTTTTCCTAATTTTGTCGACGTAATTTACGATTGATATAATATCTGTCGCCGATATTTTTATGGCGTGGGTAGCCAAGCGCAGATCCTCCGACGCTAGCTACTACCGACGCAAAACCGGAGGCTATATAGTGAAAGTGATGTAATAAGCTTTGAGATCTAGGTCAAACGTCGTCTTCATTTTTCAACAAAAACAGCCGGAACCATAATCGCTCGTTTATTTTCCATAAAATGTTTCTTTCCATCCACAAATCCATCACAACGAGTCGAAGTAAGGCGAAATTTAAATATTGAAAAGGTGATGAATCATTTTCTTTTTTTTTCAAGTTTTAATGAAAAAAGAAAACACGACGAGCAAGGTTACAACAGATGATGTCATCGCCGCGACTGACTTGTCCATCACAAACAACGGGTATTGATAGAGATGTGCATCGTCATTATTTCGTGCTGACGATTTTCAATGAATCGTCGCTTTTACAACCGACCGTGAAATTTTCCCTCCTTTTTTTCGAGCATTTATTGAAGCTTTGAAAGTAGAACAACCTTCAGATTGTGAATAGAGTCGACAAATCAAATAGATGCGGCCCATGTTACGGTTGAATTATACCATTCGATGAGATGGAATTAAGTCGTTAACTGGCCGCCAAACCGTTTACAATTTAAAAGATGACACGACAAAAAAAAACCGATTCAAGTAACAATTTGCTCCCATTCTAATCCCTGATTCATATTCCAAAAATGTTCTGACGAAATTTGAATGAGAAAAAGTATTTCGCTCTAAAGAAGAATTTACAACCCAAAGTTTGAGAAACACGAAATTCAATTACAAAAGAAGAACAGCAGTTTTAGACGTGCCGATACACATGTCTGAACAAGCGAACCCAACGACACAGTTTCAAACGTGCTGTTGCTCTTTCATTCCTAATGAAGTTGCAACTCTAGAAAAAGTCCAAACACGACGTCGTCTATTATTTAAAAAATGGGATAGTATAGAAACACATGTCTGGTCTGTCATCACGCATTTCATGTTCGCTCGAGCGTTAACGACAAGGTCGTGTGGAAAACGTATTGACATTTCTTCAGCGAATAAAGAATACATGATGATGAGGTTACAATAGCATATTATTAGTATACAAATCTGTTACAACATTTTACTTTATTGACAATGTCTTACCTTGGCGAGACCTTTAACCTTTTCTAAACTTTGACGTGGGAATATCAAGTCGCTGGGTTCTCACCAATCAATTTGAATAACAGCCGAAAGTCCATGACGAAAGAGGATGTCACGAGCAGCCGATAATAAATTCGCCACATCTTTATTTTTTTCCCGTTTTTAACTAGTCTCAACATATTGATGAAAAGTTATAAACTTGGCAGTAGAACAGAAAACCGCATAGAGACCTCATTCAACTCTCTAGAGACACACACGTAAGTTCGGGTCGGGACATGCTCACGTTTCTTCTTCTGGTGATTTGAGCGTAATTGGTCCTTTCCAAATCGTGCAAATAAACATTCTAACTCTACCCTTATTACTAGAATAATCAAAACCCGCTTTATAAGTGCATCCTAATTGGAATTTCACTTATTTGCGACTCATTTGTTATTACATTTGCATGTCGAATGAAAAAAAAACGACTCGAAAAAGTTGGCAAATTTTAAGACCACATTTTTCTTTTTTTTTTTTTAAATTAAATGCATCCATCCAGTGCCAGTCTACAATTCATTTTTCTCCATGTGATTGGCACAGAATAAAATTTAAAAAACACATTATCGACACATTTCAATGCAGTGAAAAAATAAGCTGATTGAAATTGTCCTAGCACCCAAAAAAAGATTCATGCATCGAGAAAATAGCAAAGGGAAATTTTTACTTTTGGATTCACTGGTGCCCTTCGCCCGTCACAATCTCGTCAGAGTGAACCTCCTGACGATGCGCCGCTTCCACCAATTCTTCCATCGTGTAGTGCGTGTAACTCGTGTCGCCCCTAGAGTGTTGACGTCTCATCATTTTCAAGGCGTCGTCGAAATCGTCGCCGAGGTGGACGTCAGAGTCGTGCTGGATAAAGTCGCTCATATTGTCCAGCTGGCGCTGGGCAAACATGGCATTGAGAAGATCCCAGAGGCAACTCTCACGAGGGAAATCATTGTCTACTAAATTGACGAGGTAGTACGTCTCAGAGATTCGAGTTAAAAGATCGCGGGATGACGATCCTTCCGGGTACAGTTTACCCCACTGTTCACGCCAAAGGGCAAAGGCTTCATCTTTCCAAACTTTAAAGGAAACGGGATCGACAACTGTCGGTTGTAAGACTTCCCGTCCAGGGAAAACGCCCCAAGTAACAGCCACCGGCCTGTGTCGGTGACAATTGGTGTAATCCGCCTTACCCTGTTTGTATTAAAAATTACAAATATAATTAAAAATGATTATGTATTTGATTAAAAATGGACTTACGTTGCTGTTGATGATGTGGAAATTGACGCGAGAGAAACTGGGCAGTACTTTTAAAAGGGCCTGAACATTCGCTTGGCACGTGAAGAATTCGAGATAAGCTTTTTGATAAACGTAGCCGCCTCTTGGTCCCCAACCGACAACAGGATCGTCGCTAGGAGCTCCATTGACATTGGGCTTAATTGATAAAAGAAAATCAACCATCAAGGTCACCATTTCAGGAAAAATATGCAAATGTACCTGAGAATTAATAGTCAAAACTCCTTTTTTGTTGAATTCCGATAGTTTTTCTTGAAGGAGCGACGTTTCTGAGCTGAGTTCTTCGTCGTTCCATGCAATTTTGGTAATTTTACAACCGGATTTGTTGAGCTGCCCTGACAGATAGCAGTGGAAAACGTCCCATACATCTTGCTCCGAACACAGTTCCTCGCCCCACATTCGCAGCAGGTCGTCCTTGGAGCTCTTACTCTGTTTATATTCAAAATATGGGGAAAAACAGGTTATCAAAAGAGAAACAACAACTCCAATAGTAATCGATTTTACCTTCAAGTAAAAAAGATAATAATCCTTGAGCTCTCCGAATGCGGGTGAATCAGATTTTCCCCAACGACCATTTGGAAACTCGTCCCAATGACGAGTCCGGTAAATGTAAGCTTTAGGTCTTGACGACCAGAAAATGGGACGGACAGTCTCGGTGGATCGTTTGGCGTTGGCCGCCCTTCGCCACGGTAGAGGACGTCTAGGATCTGTGACCCAAAGACCCAATTGCTTCAAAATGGCTGTCGTTGCCACTTCTCGGTTCAAAGTGTAAAAGTGAATGCCAGGAGCCACTCCGGCATTGAACAGCTCGCGGATCAGAGTGACAGCTTGCTGGACGCCGTAATTGCGAATGGCTTCGTCGTTGTCTTTCATAGGAGCCAAAATGTCGGTGATCTCCTGTGGCACTTCTAATTTTGAAAGTTTGGCGATTTGACGCAGTGAATCGTACGACTGAATAGGCATGACTCCGGGAATGATGGGTACGTCAATGCCCAAGGCTCTGCAGTCGCGGACAAACTTGATGAACGTTTCCGCGCGGAAAAAGAGTTGCGTGATGATGAAATCTGCCCCGGCGTCAACCTGTCAGTTGGGAAATTTATGAAAATGAACAATTTCGATAATTAAAAGAAATTATTTTTATACCTTTTCTTTGAGGTGCAGTAAATCGTCTTCATAAGAAGTAGCGTCGGGATGGCCAGTCGGGTAACCGGCCACGCAGATGCTAAAATCGTCGCCAAAGAGGTCACGAATGAGACGTACTAAATCGACGGCATATCGAAGTCCATTTTCAGGTGGCTGCCAATCTTGACCGATCGGTGGATCTGTATCAAAGGGGTAAAATTAATTTCATTTAAGGGCTTTCACGCCATCTAGCGTTGCCTTATACAAGACCGTAACGAACAAAGAACAACAACAAATGACAATAACAAACTCACCTCCCCTGAGGGCGAGAATACTCCTCACTCCCATTTCCCTCGCTCTGTTGAGGTGCTTGGTAACATCTTCTCGACTCAGATTGCAGCATGTTAAATGCAGCATCGTTTCAAGGCCACAATAGTTGAGAGCAGCACTGGCAATTGTCATTGATGATGTTTCCGTATCCCCACCTGGGTTGCCCGCTGGATGCCATGTGACATCACAAAACAAAGGGCAAGCTAATCTCAATCTTTCAAATCTATTTGAGGATAAAAAGAAAAGGTTAGGACAATTACACGAGCACACCAACTAAAAAACACACCTCACCTAGCTAAGAGATTGACAGCACCTTCTTTTGTTCGTGGAGGGAAAAATTCAAGAGAGAAAAACTTGTCGCCACTTTCAATTCGTAAACGAATCTTCTCCGCCAAAGATTTGTTGCCGGAAGTGTAATCGAAATCCGTGGGGCTTTGACATCGCTCCCCATCACGATTGGGGGTGTCTTCGCCGGAAGCACTCGCAGAGCTACTGCACATACCACCGTCCGAATTGTAATCGATTTTCGGTTTCATTTTGCTCAACCTGTTGTCACCCAAGACCTGTTGACTAAATCGATGACAATGTATAGAGAACGTGCAGCAACATAACACCCAGTGTTATCAACACAACTGACCTTCACGCTGTAGAAGCCGGCAAACGAGTAGAAAGAATTGCCATGCGACGTGAGGTTTTATATATTGTCTGAGTCACAAGTGGACGTCGACTTTGTCCAAAACAAGGAACTCAACACCCTCTACCGGTCATTATTTCAAACTGCTTCGGGAATATTCTATTCATTTTAATAAAAAAATTCATAAGAATGCATGTTTTAAATTTGGAATGAATTTTTTTAAATTAATTATTAATTTTAAACAATTTTTTTGACATTTATTTCTGATTTTAGTTTTTTGTTGTTGTAAACAAATATGTTGCCATGGGCGACGATGTCAGACGACGTTCATGTTTTCATTACGTAAATGTTGTTAAAATCGTTGATAAGAACAATCTGAGATTACATACGTCAACTGTGGACCTCGTCGTGAAGACGTGATAACTAGGTAAGATTGCACATGAACGTGAACAATTTCCATATTCCATTGTCTTTGAAAAGACTTGGAATAGTCGGAGCAGCTGTTTTATTCTTTTCCCTTTTTTACGAAATGCCGAAAGAGAAGAATCAAATCATGGATGTGGGGAAAATAGCTGTCAACTTGGTCACCAAATGGCCATCAAAACAGGTATGAAAATAATTTGTATATTATCTGCTGGCCTTGGTAGATTTAGACCAAGTTCCTGAATATATAACTTTGAGTGACAATTGACATGCATTCACTTATGTAAAAGCACAGATACCTACAGCGTTATGCAAATTCTTGTCAAAACAACCAAGACAGTTTCAGTTTTGTCTAAATCTCTCCTTTCTTAAATTATTAAAATGAATTCATTTGTTTTTACTGTTTGTTGCAGCAAGTGAATCTGGGATCTTTCTGGCAAGAGCAAACTAGTGTCATTTTCTTCATGAGGCGATTTGGGTGAATGTTCTGTCGGCTGGCAGCGCAGGTAGGAGTTGAGGAGTTGAGTTTACTTTGAGTTTACTTAATTACTTTGAGTTTACCAGGAGTTGAGTTTACTCAGTCCTCGCCTCAGCCAAGAGAACGTTCGACTCGTCGGGATCGGACTGGAAGAGTTGGGAGTGGAGGAATTTGTAGAGAAAAAGTTTTGGGCTGGAGGTAAGACATTTGTCTCAATTACTACATGAATAAATGAAATCTAATTGTTTGAATTGCCTACAGAGTTGTACATAGATGAAAAGAAGAAGTCATTTAATGACCTCGGATACAAACGTTTTTCCATTTGGAGTTTGCCTGGCCTTTTGTTGAGTCGCATCGCACGTTCCCAGGCAGCATTGGTAACATCTCATACAGTTTATATTGCCAAATGAATGGTATGGTCGTGATATCAATTGTTGATTCTTCTTGCAGGGCAAAGAAAGAGGAGTAGGAGGTGATTTACGCGGTGATGGATTTCAGAATGGAGGATTAATAGTTGTTGGCAAGGGAGGCAAGTTGCTGTATTCGTTCGTCCAAGAGAACCCAGCTGATCACGCCGCTAATGAAGATATCCTCAAGGTTCGTTGGGAATGTTTGATTTTTGTCAATTTTGGCGCAGAGTGAAAGGAGTTTGAACTAGATGGCGCCCAATGTGCTGAGTGGGATTCTTTTTCAAAGGAAAAGTATCTAGACTTGAAAAATGGGCAGGGAAATCACGATTTACGGGGGGGGGGGAATGAAGCGACGTGCTCGTGACTGTGTATCTGATATGGAGATTCCCATTTCAACCGCATTACAACTTTGTATCGACCCGCTTGCTTATTATTGATGATTGGGGATCGTAATCGACAAGTGCCGCAAGTTGAAAGACGAAACCCAATATCATTTGAATATTTCGACCGAGTGCCTTTTTGTTTAACGGTAAAATGCATTTCGTGCTCCCAGCAGCGCTGTGGAAGGAATTGGATGTTCAGTTTGAACCTCGTGCAACTGAATACCGAGAAATCCGAGTCCGGCAATTAGGGAAAGGAATTTTAAAAATCATCTCCCAATTCAACATCAAGGAAAGGAAAGACAATTGGATTCTTAAGAAAATGTAATCGATCATCATTTATGGGGTTAGGTGTGTCGATGCCCAGCTGGAATATCTCATGTAGATTCTCAATTGACTGGACTCTATTCTTTCTTTTTTGTCTTTTTGATTTCTTTGTTTTTAATCATGTAAATCCTGTGGAGCGCCGACCGACCGACCCGTCTAGTCTCGTCAAATTGCGTGTGTCTGTACCGTAGTAGAAGAAGACACGCCGGCATCTGTCGTGAACCGATTGACGGAGCCGTTTTATTGGAACGAATCGTAGCTTTGCCGGATCGAATGTCATCCGAAATGCCCAGCACAGATTCTGCGCTTTTGATTGCCTCGTTGATGGCGGTGGGAAACGATAACTCTGATGGGCAAAACGTCCTCTAGAATCTTCTCCTTTCCCATTGCTCTCTCTCAGGAGGATACCGTTTCACCATCTGATCTTAATTTTGTTTAGAAAAGAGAATCGGGAAAATAGACGGGGGGGCCTATTGAAAAACTTGTGGGCTCAATGTAACTCGTTTCTTGGAAGCCACGGCTAAACAAACGACTTTGGTTTTCAATTTCCATCGCGTGTAATTGTTTTTCTGTGTTTATTTATAACTTCTTCTCGTACAGGCCTTGAATTTGAGTGGGCTGATGGTGGACAAGTCAACCGACGAGCAACGACCGGCGGCCGCTTCTCCGGCTGCGTGCGATCAAGATGTTTGCAGCTTGAAACCGAAATCGCCACCACCAGCCTCCGACTAATTCAACATTTCTACATATTTTCTACTGATCGCTCATATCCTTGACCCTTTTCTTTCCTCTGAGGCTAATGCCTTCCCATCTTCTTTGATTTCGATGCTGCACATGTTCACTTATTATTGTGTTTGTTTGTGTGCGACTACTATGTCGAGAATTTTGTTTTGACTGGCCAAGCGCCAGATGATTTTCCTCTTTTATCTTTTTGTGGTTTCAATTTTTCGAGAGAGCAGCTAGCGCATTATTGGGAGGGGGGCTCCTCCACGGTCTGCCATGAAATCTTTCGTCTCAAAATTTGCTTTTGCATTGGACGGGAGATTGAATTAGAGGATCAAAATATGTTTTTTTGATTTCTGACCGCGACGGTTTTCCTTTCACGATATATTGCGCTGTAGCATTTTTCTCAATAAACGAATGGAATTAAAATATTGTTTGTTTATTTTCCTATCTGAAATGGAATGAAATTATGGAATTGCAAATGACATCATTGGTGTGTGTGTTAGTCATGGTGGTTGATTTGGAATAGCCAAAAACATACCAGCAAGGTCTTGTGTGTGTCTATTTCACCCGGCGCCAGCACACCCTTTGATAAGTCTTTCACGTGTTGGAAGAATTCGATTGTTGGCGTGTGTGCACTAGTACTTGAAGCTCTTTGACCAAACTGTATATTTAAATTTTTTCCACGAATAAATACTGTTGTAAAATCGAGGTGAATGCTGCTGTGCTGCTGTTTTTGGTGGAGGGAAAAGAAAATGTGTTGCGTGCTCCTTTTTTCTGACTGGCCGTTATCTGTGCGATGGCATCTCTGCTGCTGTTGGCGAGTGCCACGACAATTGTGTGGTGGTGGTGTCGTTGCGATTATTATTAGAACAACCCCCCAAAAATGGAGTTTGGTGTGAAATTGTGAATTCATTGCCAAAAGGCAACACAAGAGAAGAATCACGGACGACCTTGTCGAAGTGATTTCTCTGCCAGATTTTCTTCTTGGTGAGGAGATGATGCGGAGTTGGTTGCAGCGCGGAGAATATGCCAGCAGAGAGTTACATGACCGACCTTGCCGATGGACGGAATTCCAATCGATTCTCATCAACAACAACAACGAGACTTGTTTTTGGCGTGGGGTTAACTGACGTGTGTCCATCCATTTTGGCATCGTTGAATCGAATATATAAATATTGTTATTACGTCGATGCAATTTCCCCTTGACTTGGATATTTCGACATTGTTGGCCGTGCCTCTCCGTGCCGATTTCTTCATCCCCCCAGCCTGCTGCTGTTGTTATTGATGCTGGGTTTTTTGTCCAGCGAGTCACCTCCACAGGCAACCGGCCAAATGGCCAACACTGAAATGTTACATTTCGCTCTATTGTCCGTGAGCTTTTTTGGGCCGGCCCAACTATACACTCTGTGAACTCGACAGAGTCTGAGTTGAGAGTTTTGACCATATCAGCGCCGAAAGCGCGTCATTGCGCCAAACGGAAATGGCGATGCGGCCCGCAGAGTTGCACATCCTATTGGCCGTCGACCAGAGTTATCATTTTCTCTTCCCCTGACATGTAGTTATTCTAGCCCGGTGACCAATTTGATGACAACAACAAAAGTTGATAATGAATTGGAGATATGAATAAGAGGCGGACTAGTCTCATTTCTTTGTCATTTCTTTATTATTTCTTTTTGTTTTTCCATCATTTCAAGTTGTTTTTTTGACAGAGTAAATAAATGCACTGACAGGACAACAACAATCAAAGCGACTCGGAATTTCATCATTTCCCCATTATTATCATCTGCGCGCGCGCAAAATTAAAAAAAAGGTGTTTTACTATTTTTCATCGTCGTCATCGTCATTTGGTTTGCTCGTCGTTGGCAATCAAATAGTTGGCAATTCAATGGCATTGGCACACACAATTAAAAACACTAACGGATAAGATAAGAGTCTGCCGGCAAAAAAATATGTGTAGTAAATGAATGAAAACGGGCTGAAAAGAAGAAGAGGCAAACGAATGTGGGGGCGGACTGTACATTATGTCATTGCGAACAAACAGATTATATCGGGTTGGGGGAAAAAGAAAGATGAAGGTGCTGGTGGCTCTACAATACGCACTTGAATGAATATCTATTTATAAACGCTCTAGAATAGAGTGTAGTACGTGTGTTATACGTCAATATAATTCCAAAAAAGAATAGCACGAAAAATGGGCGAATAATCAAAATCAACTGGGTATCACAATGCAGTCAAACAAGGATGTGCGCGTCTCTTTCCCTCATCGTGTCAAACATTCTTCTCTTTCTTCTTCTTCTTTTGTTTGCATATTATTATTAGCTGACGATGATGATGTAACGATGATGAACAAAACGGTGATCGATGACGTCGCTCGATCAAAAGACGCGCAGGTGGTGCACAACTGCATACACAAACTTGGTTCTTTTCTCTCATCATCTCTTCTCCACATCACTTTCTCTTCGACTACATCACACACACACACACACACACACAAGAGATGAACATATGTCACAGTCTTGTTATCACATCCGCATTATGTCAACCCGGAAACACAACAACAACAACAACAACAACAACACCACAAAAGACGAAAAAACGAATTTGAAAGCGCAAAAATTGGCGGTTTTTTCTCATTCACCCCCAGTCCCCAATCAATTTCGAGTTGGGGGTGAGCAGGAAATAATTTGGCAGCGCAAAAATAAAAGTGAAGCAACGGACACGCACGTGTGGACAATCAATAAAGTCACAATAAGCCAAGACGAAATTGATCGATAATTGTTTCCAAGAAGAAATAAAAGAAAAGTAAAAAGGAAAGATTGGACATGATGATGATGGTCGGCGGCGATCTGATGGCAATATAACGACGTGCTGGTGAAATTATTTCTACAAGAAGAATAATAAGTGTATAGACAAATACGAGCAGCAGTAGCAGCAACAGTGTTGTTGGTAGATATTATTTATAGCGATAGATGGGTAGATAGATGGATGGATAGAGGAGCTGGAATTATACAAAAGGAAAATTTATGCAGACGTCCTTGCCTGAAGCTGCGCTGGGCGAAATTCGAATTTCAAATTGTCAGTTGCTGGACAAGAAGAAGAAGGCGAGGTTATTCCTCCCCCGGACTTGTTCTTCTTCTTTAACTGTGGACTGGAGAGATGCCCATCGTCAATTCATTATCATTTCCTTATTCGTCGCTCCTGCTGCTGCTGACGGGCTCCCATTCTCGTGTGTCGAAAACAACCAAAACGTATACCGTTCTTCTTCTTTTTGGGTTCCAAAATATCCAACTGGTTTTCTCTTCTGGTTTGTTGTCGTGATTTTTTTGGTCTCAAATTGTGTGTGGCTTTGATTGACGAGTTGATATTCTGATTTTTATTCTTATTAATATATTTCGACCAGCGCAGAACCAGTTCCTCTTCTTTTCTTTTCTTTTCTCTCGGCTGCTGGGGGGAGAGATGATAGAGAAAAACTTAAAATAGAAATGAGAGGGGGGAAATCATTTCCAATTGGGGAAGGTGTCGCGGGCGAGAGGTGTCGACGACTTGCGTGTGTTGTTCGGGACGACGACAAAATCAGGAAAAAGAATCAAAATAGAAAATGCTGCTGCACTGACAACTCACAACATTTTCGGGTGTTGCATTTTTTGAAAAAAGAAAGTTTAACGGGTCACGTCATTGCCGGCGAAACAGAGGGATAAAACAGGTTCGGTTGCTATGTACACAAAATCTGGATTGAATTTGAGGGGGGAATTGAAAAATAAAGAAGAAGAAGAAGAAGAGTGTGTCGTGGAAATAGATATTAGATATAATAAACTCAACTGCGCTCCTATAAATTCATCCTTGATGGCTGGAAGGACGTAACAGTCAATCATTTCGTTCAAATGAAACAAGTCCTTCCTTCTACCTTTTTATTTATTTTCCGGCTGGCTGGACGGACGGCCGGAAGCTGGAGCTATTTCTCTTTTTTAAGAGCAGCCGCATCGATCGACGACCATGCCGGGCAAATTGCCGTGAATGATGTTAAACTCGTTGTCAAAGTAGAGCATGGAGATGGGCGACATTTTGCGTGGGGCGCAGCACGGGCCGGCCGTGCCCGCCGGATTGGCTTGTTGCACGATGTGCGTGTGCGGATACTTTTGCAAAAAGACGTAGGGACACTCGCCCGAGCAATAATTGGCCTCGTACTTTTTGGGGGCGATGATCCAGTCCCAGCCGAACTCGACAAAGTCAACCGTCAACGGGTAGCGGCAGCAGCGCGTCTCCGACGACGTCTCGTCGCAGTTCAATCCGATCGTCCGTTTGGTCCGCTGCTTACGCCCGTCTGTCGTCACCACCTCCACAAACGGCATCTAATATCAAATCAAATTATAAAAATATTAGACTTATTAATTATCAATTTTAGACTGATTAATTACCAGGGCTCCGTCAGCGTGGAGGTGATCGTTGACGATAAACGGGACGGGCTTGCCAGCGCTGGAAGGCGACGGTTGCGGCGGCGGAGTGGACGGGCCACCGACGGTAAAGGACGGCGGAGGTCCGTGGTCGCCATGGACGGCGTGGACGACCAAGCCCAGATTGTCTTCCGGCCACCGGAACCAATCGGCTACGACTTTGCGGACCTCGAACGAGACCCATCCGCCGCTCTGCTGTTGTTGGTTGTTGTTGTTGTTGTGTTTGCCGGAGGCGGGTACCTTGTCGACGAGTTCCAGGAGCGGCGGTAAAGCGACGCGGGTCATGCGGACGGGATTGAGGACGGGCGACTCACCGTCGGGAACGCGGACAACTTTGTAAATGTAAATCCAGACGGTGCTGGCGTTATTGGCTGCGCTGGCCGTTTTGCTGATGACCTGGGCCTGTTGGTGGTGATGGCTGTTGCTGCTGCCGGGTGACTGGACGATGGGCTGCGACGATGGCGACGTGCCGGGCAACTGATTCTGAATGTAGAGCCACAGGTGGGCTTTGTCGACTTTGCTGCTGCGCGTCACCTTGTCGGAGAATTTAAAGTAAATCGACTCCATGCCTTTGGTAGTTGTCGACTCGGTCCGCTTCAGGGCCTGTCTCACGTGCGGCACTGCAACCCAACCGGCCGGTCAAATAGAAACAAAACGACAACAACAAATTGATTAGATCAGTAGTGGCACGTGACTGGATGGACGGATGGATGGATGGAGCCACCCAAATGACGTCACACCGGGGGATTAGGTTTACTATTTTTAAATCATAAATAATAAATAGCGGCGACAGGAATTGCATTGGCCAAGGTCTATGGCGATGGCCGATAGAATTGCGTTCGACCGATGATGGAAGGACGAGACGAAAATCTAAAAATAAACTCCCAAATCCTATTCGATATAACGTCGATTGATGTTGTCGATTGGCCATTTCCTCGTTACGTGACTGTGCGGCTATAGGCGGAAATCTACCCATCGGCCTCTCTATAACATTTGACCGATGAGATCCCATCCGTCATTTTGATTGCACAACATTTTCCCATTTCGATTGTGGCCAACCCCGTGACTTATCCCCACCACTTTCGCATTGAACATGGCAACAGCCTGACCGAATAGAAATGAAAATGGATGAATGAAATTTCAATAAAACTTACGGTGCTGGGAGAAGGCGATGACCTTTTCGGTGCGGGCGTGAAAATCGTCTTCCTCCTCGTCGTAAACGGGTCCCGTTTGAAAGGCCTGGTCGCTCTGCTGGTGGTGGTGGTGGCCGCCGTTGTGGTGGCCGCCGCTGCCACGGCCGTGACCACCCGCCGGCGGGGCATCGCCCTGCATCCCGTAGAGATCCAGGAGGTGATCCAGCGGCGGGATGCGCGGCGGAAGACGGCCCGTCATGTTGGGCGCCCGCTGCATGCCCAGTTTGCTCAGGATCTGATCCTTGATGACTTCCAAGTTGCGGCGGCGCAACTCCTCGCGCTGGATGCACGACGTGCAATTGGACGGGATGTAGGAGCCCGGCTCGGGCAGGAGGCCCATCAAAGGGCCGGACGATGACGATGATCCGCCAGTGCCGGAAGACAAGGAGCCATCAGCATGGCTGCTGGCGTCGTTGACGAAATTATTGTGGCGTCGGAATTGTCTTCATTCTCGTAATCCATCCCGTCGCCGGCCGCTTCCGGATAGTCTGTGGTTGTCGTGCTGGACGGCGTCGGCTGCTGTCGATCGGTGAGGTGGTGCTGGTGTCGATGCGGATGTTGTTGGTTGTACTTTTGGTCGTTGTAATTCAAATTCTTGTTGAGGTTGTAGCTGGACGGATAAGATCCGGCCGATGTTTGGTGGTGGTGCAGTTGGGCGGCTGCCACTTGCTCCGGCCAGCAAACACCCATCAACACCACGACGACAATGGTGGCCAACATGTTGTTGTTGTTGGTGTTGTTGGCAGTGATGCTGGACCGACGATCTCGGCTGCTGCCCGTCGACACTTTGCAAAGCATTTCGGCCGCGGCGGAATTCTATTGGACAAGAAGGGGAAGACGATCAAGTTGATGTAGGTCAAATCAACGACGGCCAACGGCGACACTTTGGATAGAAACGCGGAATCAAACGGGTCAATTAGCGACGGACAGGATATGAAACGTTTAGTCGTTGGAAATGACTGGGCGGTGGATGCAAGTCGACACCGGCGGGTGCGATTTGACCAAAGGGAATCAAAAGAATCAGAAATGAATGATTCAAAACGTGTGAGTGTCTGATGGGTGGGGAGAGAATTTGATGGGTGCAGCACTTTAGGGACCGTTGTGACTCTTAATTTCGCCCAGTTATCGATCGGTGACGGCCAAAAAAGGGTCGAAAGAGAATTTCTTTTTGTCTAATTAAAGTCAATTTAAAGTCAAAATTCAAATGATGGAAAGGGGGGAAAAAGGAGAGGAGAGACTGGCGTCTGCAACTCGACCGATTCAAGAGTGGACTGGTCGACTGTCCGTCTCTCGCCGTCACTTATATACAGCAGCAGCAGCAGGAGCACGCCCGTAGCCCAGCCAGCAGCACCCAGCACACGACGACTACTACTACTACAACTACCGCCAGCGCTGCCCACCACCACCACCGGCAACAGCAGCAGCAGACATGGCAACACTAAAGGATGACTATTGGCCGCGGCCCTGCCGCTCGGCGCTAGACATGATTCACTTTTCAAAGAGCACAGCTATATGCTCACAATGTAAAACGAATGAACTTGGAATTATTATTACACAGGAGCAAGAGCAGCAGGAGCAGTAGGAGCGAGAGTAGTAAAGAGACTATGAGAGTAGAGAAAAAAGACTAAATTAGAGAAAATGGGCAGCAGCAGCAGACAAGTCTGGTGCTCAATACACCAGGGGGGGAAGGAGGCTAATATTTTAGTAGGTACCAGCAAATTCCCGTCTGTGCCCTGCCCACGCCCAGCCGACGCCCACACAATCCCCCCAGCCACTTTTTATTTTTTTCCTCTTTGACAGGAGGCCCCGAAAAACCTTTTAAACTATTTTCTTATTCCTTTTATTTTTATTTCTTCATCTTCTTCTTAGCTGCCTTTTGGGTTATTGGCTCTTGAGTTTTTCTCTTCTCTTTTCCAGTGTCCGACTTTGATGTCCAGACAAGATCCACGTCCAGTCACTTTTTTTTCCGTGGAAAAAGGCAACGGCCAGCACCAGCACATTGGCGGATGAGAATGGACGGAAATGTCGTCGTCTTATCAGGCGACGACGCCCACGCCTCTTGATTCCAGTCACGCAAAAATATTCCACCGAGTCTTTCATTCATTCCGTGAATAACTCGGCAATAATCAAATGTTTGGATCTATTTTTAATTTGGTTTGTTTTTTTATTATTATTATTGGACGGGTGAGGGGGCTAAAGGTCAAACAACTCGATTGATGCGTGTGCGATCAATCGACGGCCCACGTGAATGACAGATTTTCCAGGGAAATGGCAATCAAGTCGTTGGCTGGCCGATTCGGCGAACATCACGTGCTGTTAGGCCTAATCATCTGAACTAGATCTACGAATTCGGCTAATCAATTGTCGTCGTCAACTATTTGTTGTCGTCCCGATTCGATTATTCCGCCCAGCGTTAATATTTCCCCCCCCTAGCGATTGAATTTATTGAATTGCTGGAATTCCTGGCCGATGTGTTGTTGACGTACCACCACGTTCCATAGATTAGATATTTAACGACGACACGATTCTTTTCTTCTTCTTCTCTTTCACTCATCCAATGGGCATTGAGCACGTGGGCAGACATGGACTTGAAGAGTAGGAAAAGTTGAGCTGGGCCTCATTGGCCTTTTCTCTCTTATCGCGCAAGTGTCTTTGGCCTCCCAGTTGATCTCCTGTACACAGACACTCGATCGCCGGCCCTCTTCTCCAGGCTTCTTCTATATTCTATATGGTACATGTGTACATGGGTTATATAGTACACTCAGCTCAGCCCTGCTCACTGTTGGATGGCGATGTGTGTCAGCAACAGCAGCAATGTGTCAAAAGAAGAAGAAGAAAACATGTGGAGATAAGATTAGATGATGATTATTATTGGGGGATTTGGGATGCTGCTGCTGTTGCTCTACTACCGCCACTGCACGTGGCCGGCCGGCCGGCCGACTCGGACCAGTGCTGCTCATCTTCTCGCTCGATTCGGGAATGGTCACGTATCGGGTCGATTAGTTAGGCTTTGGGTCCTGATGATGCTCGATTAATAATCTCATCATCGTTCGGTCATTGGAAACTCCTGCAGATTGGCAGACTGGTGAGTTTTCCATTTCATTTTCCTCGGCCATTATGGCCATCGTCATTCGTCATATTGGCACAGTGGAATGAACTTTATTACCAACAGCAAATCATGTCGACCCCAATGTTGTTTGTTGTTGCCGTTGTTGATGCTTGACGGGCATGTGCAGTCGTAGGCCGCGGCCTGGTCGAACCCTGCCAGACAACGATGGCACTATGGCACTGGCCAGGGACTATACAGACGCAAATGACGCGATAACCGCGACACTCTAAAACGGCGACTCTCTCATTGGTTATTACCCTGGCACAATTTACAGCCTAATGTATGACATGTTGTTGTTCTAATCAGTTGTTGTGTTGTAGCATTACAACAACATATTGGCCCACCCGCCCCCCGTTCCGAAGAAAAAAGAAACGGACGACATTTGAAACCGACGACAACGACGACCACCACCTGTTATTAACTGGGCGATGCGAAATCGGAGCGTTTCCTCCTCTATCGGCTACTGGCTCGATATGGATGGATGGATGGATGGGAGTATAGAATAGAGTCGAGTATGGCCAATGTGTAGTAGTCGTATCAATGGCCAGTATATGGCTGTTTGGCATCACATCTCAAAAAGCAAAGTGTAGACGGACAGCCAATATTCGTCGAGTCAGCACGACATTCTAGACGGAATTTTAAGCTCTAGCAGACAGGCACAGCGAGACAAAAATGAGACATAACCACTACCAGGAGCAGCAGCAGCTTGGGCGATCAAATTCCCCTATAGATGTATTATACCAGGCAGACAGACAGACAGCCTGCATGAAATGATCGTCATCGCCTCTATTGTCTAAGATAAGGGCGACGAGGGGGCGACGAATTAGCATCTGATAATAAACGCGTGTGTCATCATCACGGCCGACATCAATTGCCGTGGGAGGACGAGGAGGGGGGAGTCACGTCTCCCCCCATCCCAGTCCCAGTCGGGCGTGGCCCGTCCGAATAAGAAATGGAAAACAAAGAATCAACGGAATCAACAAAAAAGACACGACCTACCCTGATGCTGCAGCTGCTGCAATGGCTCCTCCTGATGTTTCGATCCTCCTCGATCCTGATGGGTTTATTCTTCGCTGCTGGCCTTTATTTCCTGTTTGGTATTGGGACCACGTCGTCACAACGGCGGCGGGACAGGCCGCAAACAGGACGGAAACAAGTACGGACGACCATATGGATATAGGGCAGCGCAGACACACTGAGATGGGGGTTGTTCAGTTGTTTAATAACAATAATAATAATTGGACTTCATTTGACTCAATTGGCGCACAGCAAATGGTTTGACACCAATGGGGTAATGCGTGGGGCTAGTCGAAATGGAACGCCGTGCTGGATGGAATCAGAACAAAAGGGAAAATGGATGAACTTGGCTGGATTTAAACGGACCACGCCGATGAGCTGCAACCCAAAAATATCAAACACGCACACACGGGAAAAAAAGTTGGTGAAAGTCAAAGAATCGAAAGTCACTCTGGCTAGGTGCTGTTTGCGTTATATTTCCATCCAAAAAACAAAAACGTTTCAAATGTCTCAATCAAATGTGTTACTCTGGCTAAATGCTACTCAACAACAAATCGTCAGCCTGGATAATAAAACAACCAAAAGAGAAATGAGGGACACTGGCGAGTTGTCGCAAAAACAGGGAAAAATTGTGGCAATAACAATAGGGTTTTTTGCGGGTTATTCAATTTGTGATAATGTGTCTAAAATTGTCTCTGATTATTATTATTATTGGGTGGTGTGGTGAAATCAAAGCTTGGCCGTCGAGCGTCCGTCCGTTCCTTCCACCAGCCAATTTCCAGACCAACTAAATTGTTTCGGCCAGACAACACTTGCCTATAGCTGCCCGGCTGCGCTACCCTATAGTCTCTAGTCTATTCCACTGTTGCTGGTGGCTCATCATCAACCCCCTATACTAGAGTAATACTGGGGCGGCCGTTGTAGGTATCACCGAGTCTTATCCAGCCTCCTCCTTCTTCTTCTCTTGGGCTGGGGCTGGCCAGCAGCTAATAAGAGCCGCTCGTAAAGTGGCGATGATGAAACAACCTATTACGACTGGACGCTGTTGGGCTGCTGTTGGGCTGCTGGAGGAAATTGTTGGTTCTATTTTTGGTTCTATTTTTGGTAACCCATCGAGGACCAACGGCGCGTTTTATGTTGGCGGGTCTGGCCGGAGACGACGACGGTGCGTATAGATAGTAGATAGTAGTAGTGGTAGAGCACACAGGTATTCCCTCGCAGCGAGGGGTCAAATTAGAAAAAGAAAAAAGATAATCAAAATAAGCAGGAAGAAGAAGAAGAATATGCTGCTGGGAAGATAGTCGAGAGAGAAAGCCATGAGCGCCCCCTTTTTTGTTCTTCTTCTTTGGTTTGGTTGTCTTTTATCTCTCCTTATCTTATCTTATCTTATATTGGATTGTATATTCTTTTATATGTGTATTCAGACTGCTGCTGGGTATCTCTCTCGTCAGCTCTATAGTCGATGTGGCGTGTGTGTGCCGTATAGCCTTTGTCTGTTTGCCCTTGTTGTTGTTGTTTAGAGACAGTAGGAGCAAGTTCTTCTTCTTCTTGTGGGCTAGCAGCAGCAGCAGTTGACAGTAATAATAATAGAAGAAAAAAAGGCCATCGTCGCCATGGTAGTCCACCAATGGTAAGATGAGCTAGGAGAGGCGCCCAACAACCTACCCAAAAGACTATCGCATAGACCTCAAGGAGAATGAACCAGCAGCTAGCATACAAAGAAGAACAAGAAGAAGGTCCTCCTACTGCTGTTGCTGCTGCTGTTGCTGGGTCATTTAAAGGTCATCACCTGTGTGTGCCGTGTGCCCGTCTCTCTCTACAACATATACAGGCCACCACCACAGATAGTCTAGTCTCCTGCTCACGGGCCTATTCTATTTTTCTCGACATTTTCCGACGGCCGCCCTTGGATAGAATTCGGCCGTCAGATGACATCCGCGTCATGACGTAATAATACGCAATAAATCGGAAGGCGCAATCAATTGCGTCAGTAATTGATAATATCGACCATCTATCGACTTGATTTGGATCAGCAGGAGAATAACATGAACTACACACGACGGTGGCGACGGGCTATAATGTGGCCGGCCCTCCGGTCGGAATAAGGTGAAAGATATACGGACGAGAAAATGATGATGATTACCTTGGCGGATGACGGATGAAGAGGCTACAGGCGATCAGCACACTCATCGGGAAATAATGCCTAAAACATTGTCTATGGCAGACAATGTCTGATGTTGTGGTTGTCTGAAAGGCCTTGCGTGTTGTTGTTGTTGTTGCCTCGGTCAATAATTCCCGGCACTGGTCGTACAAACTGAGTATAGCTGCTGATGGCACCGGTATCATCAACACAAGATAGTTCTATCTGCTGCTGGATGGATGGATGGATGGCGACTACATATATATACGGCATCAGTCGGCCGACCGGTCGGCGCGTACAGCAACAAGTCATCATGCACCACCACCATGAGAAGAAAATATCCAAGGAATAAGATTGGCTGCTGGCATGGCAGCAGCCAATGATGGAAGACGATTCTCTTTTCTTATTTTTCCCTTTTTTGTTTTTTGTTTCCCCAGCAACGTCACCACCACCAACGTTTTGTGCTGCGCTTGTTGCCAAGGGAAAATGTAGAGGCGACCAACTCGACTCTATACGGTCGCTCTTCTCCCATCAGCAACCAGTTTGCCCATCCATCATCCACCCCCCATATCCCCTCTAGATCGAAATGAAAAGGCGCATCTCGAACGATGCCATCGCACACGCAATTGCAGCCTCTTGCAGCAGTAGCAGCAGCAGCAGCAGCAGCTCAAACGGCCATCATCAAATGATCCAATCAAAGTTTATTCGTCTGATCTGGAGAGCGGACGTTATGCTGGGGCGAGGGATAGAAACGAGCATCCGCTATAGAGAGGCTGTGGCTGCTGCTGCTCATTGTCTGTCTATGTATAACACACACGAGAGTATAGGCTAGAGGCGTAGGCTGGGGCTAGACGGTGCACGCGCACCCCCAAGGCTATATCCTCCTAGCTCCCCTACATTTTGATCTCTTCTCTCTACTATGCACTTGGACATGTCAGGGCCGTTTCTCTCTCTCTACACAACAGCACATCTATATAGACGCACACAAGTATATAATCCGCGCAATTGCACGCACAGGGAATCCGGGCGATGTGATGAAAAAGCCTTGAACCGAACCCCGAAATTCTGCCCTGATGATGAGACACACGGCCATCGCCGTCAGTTGGACGTGAGACAGAAAAGGGCGACGCGAAAAAATTTAGATCCCAGCAGAAAATCAATCAATCAGCAGAAAGAAAAAGAAAAGAAAAAGAAAAGAAACAAGTTTATGCCGAATTTGCATATGCGTTGCGTGGTTATATGTTGCGCTGGTTATATAAGAGTGGCAGCTGGCCTCCTATCCAGATTGCGTAAAAATTTGGACACGCGCGCGCACGACTACACATTTTTCTGATTCTCCAGTCAAGTCAAGTCATTTTGAGTGACGTCGCCTCGACCAATAATAACCGCTGAAACATAAAAATAAAATCGATGGGAATCAAAGATTATGTGGCACCTGTGTGCGGACTGGTCCGGGCTGGTCAACCTTGGCCAACAAAGGCCATCAGCAGCAGTGACTATATTATACCCCGAATGTTATTTTTATCCGCATTTTATTGTGTGTCGCCATTTCTGCTCTTTTTTTGTTGCCTCATTTGCATGATGATGATGATGGAGATATGCAGCGACTGTTGCTCTATTTTTAGCGACTGGCCATTTTTTTTCCATCCTCTTCTTGTCCGGTTGCTAAGCTGATGGATGGACTCTGGTCTTTGGTCCAGGGAAATCTGAATCATATTTCTCAAAAGGGCAGCAACTATGAGAAGAAACTAACAAAAAAGGGTCCTTCCTGGACGTTGCTCAACCAACTCTACACCAAATAAAAGAGCCTATATACTACGTATTGGGTTACACACATCAACTGCCGGCCGTTTGGGAAAGAAGGCCAAGGGTGATTTCGATTGCTGGACAGTTGACTAAGGTCAGTCCGTTGCTGCTGTGGTTTCAAACATGCTGCAGTTTACATCAAACTGCTATACCAAGGGATGAATAAGAAAGTGTGGCAACTTGTCATCCGAATACAGAATGTAAACCAAGAGAGAGAGAGAAACGAGAGCGATTCATTTATTAGAATGGACCTGCTAGCTCTCTCTCTTTTGAAAAACACACCTGTCATATGCAAACACAATCTCCAGGTGTGGAAAAAAAGAGAGAGAGAGAGAAATGTTGTTCCTACCTGCGGATTTATTTATAGAATTACATTTTAGCAATTCGTGACAGCCCAAAAAGAAAACCCCCCACCTGTTGATCGAGTTGGCCAATCCAATTCCAGCCAATGTTTACTGGACCGTATTATTATAGGTTGACATTATATTTTTAACCGAGTTTTGCATCACTACACATATCATGTGGGAGAGAAAACCGCTTTGATCGTTTTTGAGACGTTTGAATTTAAGCGGGGTCGATATTTTAAAATCATTTCAATCGATATCTTATTTTTATAATTGCAAGATTAATGTCGTCTGCTTTCGTTTTGGCGAGTTTCGAAAAAGATGAGAGGAGGATGACGAAGAATAAACGAAAAGAGCACTATTGTTCACGTGGCTGCACGAAAAATAACACGACACAATTAGAATTACCAAAATGTGGTCGTCGTGTAAACTTTAAAGTATCTCTTGATGGAATAGTTGAACATACACACTCCAATCACTCCATGCTGTCTAGCAGGTTTTTTTAATAAAACCAAGAATACAAATGGAATGATTATTATGGGAACTTAAAAAGAAGAGCCTGTTCTACAAATTTATGAAATGTAAGTTCTTGATTAGCATTTATCATGGTAGCCCCTGTAGATGCACAGTTTGTTTGAGCACCGTATGTAACCTTTTCCTTTGTGCAAATTTCAGGCCTGAGCCAGTCGTCACATCATCATATGCAAATTTTTCTTGTGCTGGTGATATTGACCAGCAACAATCTCACTATCATCGCTTGGGTAGAATGATTTTCGTTACTTTTATTACTAATAACCTGTAACCTGCCTTAGGTATTTTATTGTTGCATGACTTGCACAAACCCAGTGTGTTTACATGGAAACCTTCAATTCTCCTGTTTATTATACCAATTACGATTACCCAGTGTCTCATTTTCAACTTTTCCTTATATTATACTTGTTAAGTTTCCTGTCAATATTTGACGTAACCCATTTAAAATTTTTTTCATGCAGATAAACAGCATGGCGTTCCATTGAAGGCACTTCCGGTGTCAATCGAGTTATAGGAATCTCTCTTCCTCCCCCTTTCTTCACATATCCCCCGTGACCTCGCGTGCATATATACGTGAATGAGCGTGGGTGTATCACGAGGACGCCAGACGTCCTTTATTTCCCTATTCCTCCTCCACTGGTGCAACCTTTTCAGCGGATGCAGCACGTGTGTGGAAGTCTGGCCGTACTTCCCAGACTGTAAGGTAGGAAACATTTATTTCCAATTTTCGCTTTTTTGACTATTTGAAGCCGTTGATTATAAATCAGAGTACGACTATTCCAGATACTCTAGGCGGGGCAACTCTTATCTCTTGCGGTGTTTTTATTTATCAGTCAGGGTTGAGGGTTCCTTCAATCATTGATTTGTAGAACGGCTGCAGAATGCATGTCAGGCCCAGTTTTGTAGGCTGACAACTTTGTCTGCGGATTTCAACAATATGTATTGAAGCAAAGTGCAACTGGAAAATTTTATGAGCCAGACAGGCAACCAACCTGCCGTCACGGCGGGCTACGTCCTCCTAGTTCTGCGCCACTACACTTTGCATATCATATAGGAAAAAAGTTATTTTTAGAGTTGAAAAAAAAAATTTCTTGTTTGATTGACACCAACTCTCTCTGCTCTTTTTCCTATAAATGGTCAAACCGAATGCAAAGTCTTAAAATAGACGAACTTGATTTCTTCTTCTTTTTGTGATTATGTAAATGTGGGGAAAAAAAGAGCAGCCAGGGAAACGTCAAACACCGAAAGGTCGTACATTTGTAGGCCAGTCCATGGGAACAATAGGACCTCGGTCGACGTCAGCGTTGGATGCAGTCATTCATCAGCTGACGCCAGCAAAGACGAAATTGATAATAAAACAACCGTCCGCCGTGGGGATTTTTTAAATTCATTCAACCGTGACGCAACTGCTCTTCCAACCCACCTCTTCGTCGTCAGACCCCCGCTATACACATTGACAAGTGTCAGTGTCGCATCTTTCTGTCGTCTGTCGTGATTATTCGTTATGTTGTAGCCCGAAAAAGAAATGATGGTCGCCACGAATTTGGCATTGCTCGGCACATTTTTGTGCGAAACAACCCCATCACCTCTTTTCTCTGGCGGGCGGGCGCGCTCTCTGTCACCTGACACGGCACCCGATTGACTTTTGCGATTGTCCATCAGGTCGGTTGATGGATGGCGTAGTCTTGTTTGCTGGGGCAGCAACACCTTTTTACACACGTACGCTCACGTCTTGCTGCTGTGATGGAGATAAATATAGAGCGATCTGGTTTCGCCGTTTGTTCTGTGGTGGTGGACGGCCAGAAGAAACAAGACAAAATGCGGTTTAATCGTATTCACGCGTATTCCACACAAACTCGTTCTGTCGTGCGCCCAGCAGCAACAGGGAGTCTCACGGATGACGGATCGATCGTACAACAACAGCAGCGGATTGTCACAGCCAACGCAATCAAGATTAGAATTTTCTATTTTTATACGCACGCATAATAATGTCGACGACATACAGGGCCAGAGACTTATATAGGCGAACTTGTGCTGCCATGTCTCACGTCATTTTTGTTCTCTTTGATCCAAAAAGGGGAAAATAAAAACAACCAACCAACAACTAGAAACTCGTTTTGTTTTTCTGTTGCAAACAACAAAGTTTCGCGCGCGTATTTACGTGCGACATTTTCCATTTCCAACATATGGGAGGAGGAGAATTCTTTCCGTATAGCTTAGAATCTCTCCAAAGTTGAACGCAAATTCCATCTCTCTCTCTTTCTCTCTCGTCGCAGTCTGTAGGAGCAGCCGGCCGGCCTCTCTCAGGAGCAGCTCGAATCGCCTTAGATGGCCAATCCATTTTCGCTCCTGACTCCTGCAGCTCACTTTTCTCTTTTTTTTCCCTACATGCAACTTTGTCGTGATGGAGAATTTTTTGTTTTTTGATCGATTGATTGGGAGCTGCTGGCCCGTTTGGCTTAGCACCTGGGCCGCTCACTGCATCCACCACCTATAGTCGATTGTAGTTGTATCAATTTGGCAAATCGTCTGACCAGCTTCACATTCTTTTGGGCACTATCTATTATAGTTACGTTAGCTCTGGTTATAGAATAGCCTATAGATATATGTAACATGCGAACCGGCTTTATCGCTCAATCAAATATGTTGGCAGCTTCTATTTTCGGCTTCAGCACATATTCACATTCAGAAATTGTGGAAATTTGAATCAGCCGAATTTCGAATCCAAACGACAAATAAGGCCAGCTAGACGGACGGATCGCTCTCTCTCTATTCGACGTGTTGTTGCTGTTGGAGCTCTCTCTCTTTGCTGCTTACAAATTCAGACTGTGATGTAATGGCACTAGATTGTAGAGAATAATCACATCAGAAAAGAACAAAACAGAAAAACAGGTTGGCCGTCAACCAGATTAGGCGACGATTATAATAAGGCTATAGGTTTATAATAATCAACAAACTCTAGTCGCATTTTATAAGTAAATAATGCAGGTGAGAGGAAATTAATCAAATCAAAAGGACAATGTAAAGGCCAGGCTGGAATCTATATTCATGGCCAATCACCAGCGCTGCTGCCGATCTATCCGAGTTTAGACCTTCAATTTCTGTCATGACTGACAACAAAGAAACATGCGCTTATATAGGCAAATCAAATGTGTCTCTCTAATAGAGCCTGACTGACAACTATAAGGCCAAGGTCGTGCTCCGAAAGGTCACGCTGACAACAATTTCTGGCGTTCACATTGCTTTGATCGAATGACATTCATTTCATTTCTTTTTTCCCGTCGATACGTGGAATTTGAACGTTCATGAATATCAATCGTGACTGCGTTTGCTCATTAGACGTTGTTCATCATCATCATCCATCCAATAATAAATGAATTCAATGGCTCTAATAATAATAATAAAATAGTAGCGCTTTGCCGAGTCGTAGTTGTTGTTTTCCCAACCAGCAGCTGCAAACCAGGGTCTTAGATGACCGGCCAACCGTTAGATAGCGCCACTCAATTGGACGTCTCGATTAATAAAATCCCGAAAAAAATGAGCGACCCCAATCGAGTGAATATAGCCCGAGGCGATGATGACTCGTCGTCGTCCATAAATCAAGGCGTGTATAAATGTGCATTGCATAATGACATCAGCATAAAGACATGTAGATTTATTTATAATCAAAACGGGGGGATCGTATATAGGATAGTAATTGCAATCCATTACACACAGCAGCGCAGCAGGAGGGTCTGGCCCAAGAAATCGAAAGCCGATCGGTCCCATCTCCTTTTAACACGGACGATGAACCAGTTGGCATACTCATAATTATAATATAACAGACACACACGTAGTCGTCGTCGTCACCTATGGTACAGCCGTTCAAAAAGCCGGTAATAATAGTCGGAATAATAATAATTCACAGATATTTATACGGAAATCATAATATGATGGGTATCTCAAAAAACAAGGTTCGTTTCATGCGGACATTGACAACAAAAATGATTCTGGGCTCTCTCATTTGGAATGTGACGATCCTAATTGATATCGAAAAAAGGGGAATAATGAACTGGGAGATATCACTCGGGTTCTCATCATCTGATTTGCAACTAACTTGTACACATTGGCTAAAATTCTGATTATAAATCGGGTTAATAAATTGTCTTTTTTAAATAGTGGAATGGCGAAAACACGGTGGATTAAGGGGAGGCATGGACAATGTTTTGCAGCGCGGCGGATGAAGCGGAGAATGAAGATAGACGCACAGATAAATGGTGTGGCAGTGAGGTCCTATAGTATAGATAATAGCCGATGGAATCCAATTGCATTAGACAGAGAATGAAAAGACTTTGAAAAGGTCAAAAAAAAAAGCCAAAAAAGAAAAGCCAAAAATTAGAAGCAAGAAAAATCCTGGGAAATAATCAAATGATAGCCTCTCATTCGTTCGTTGGTTGTTTTGTCGTTACTGTCGGATCACGGGCATCCGCATTCGTCGACGACCATTTTGGGCAGGTCCCGTTTGATGATGTTCATGTCGGGACCAAAGTAAATGAGCGACATGCTCGAGAATTTCGTCGGAGCGCAGCACGGCTGCAGGTAATTGGCGAACATTTGCTGTTGTTGCTGCTGCTGTTCGGCCAACAACTTTTTCTTTTTGCTCTTTTTCTTGTTGTTGGAGTGGCTGCTCAAAGCCAGCGGCAACTGCTTCCGCACCTGGTCGATGACGTGCGAGTGGTAGCTGAGAAACGATTCCGGCGCTCTCACTCCGCCAGCACCAGCACCACCTCCGCCACAGTCGCCTCGGCAGTAGTTGGCGTAGTATCCGCTAGGGGCGATGATCCAGTCGTCCCAGCCCAGGGCCCGGAAACTCACAAAGAATCTCTGCTTGCAACAGGCCGATGTGGTGGGGCTGCAATCCAGCGGAGTCCGTCGTCGCAAACGGCGCGAACTGCTCGAGTCCGTGTGGATGACGATGAACGGCCGGTGTTGCACCTGTTGTTGTTGTTGCTCCTTATTCCGCTGATCCTCTTCCTGTTGTTGTTTCTCTTCTTCTTCCTCCTCGATCAGTCGCCTCCTCCGCTTCTTTCGCTTCTTGCGCTTCTTCTTCTTCTTTTTCTTGCTGTTGCTGGTCTGCTGCTGGGCATGGCCGTCACCATCGGAGCCCAGCGCATCGACTTGCTGCTGCTGCGACTGAGGGACGACGAAGAGCACCGGCTGGACGTTGGATCCGCAGCCGGAGCAGTCGACCAGTAGACGCAATTTATTGTCACTGCCGGAAGTGGGTGACGACGAGGTGCCGAACCATTTCTGGACGCCTTCGCTAATGTTGATCTTCATCCAGCCGCTGTGCTGGATCGTCACTTTCTGCGAGGCCAACAGCAACTCGTTCCAGCCCTAGAAGAAGAATTAAATTAAATGAAATGAATCGACAGGTGTGTGAAAGGTGCAGCTAGGGTCGGGATATGGAAATTGCACCTTGTCGCTGGTGCCGCTGGCGTTGGCCAACGGTTCTGGCGAGGAAAGGAGCCTGAAGACGTAGAGCGTCGGTGACCTACTCGTCCGCTGCTGTTGTTGCTGTTGTTGGTGTTGTTGGTGTACGTGCCGATCGGCTCGAGTGGGGTGCGGCGGTGGCGGGACTATTAAACTGCCATTCAACTGGACGTAGATCCACAGGGTGGCCGATTTGACGCGGAGGCTAGACTCGGGTGCCGTTTCCTGGACCCGTGAGAACTCGGCCAGGATTTGGCCGTTCAGTCGGGGACCTACAAAATCAAACGAGAGATGTTCACGAGTCAATTTCAAAATTGTCGGGCGTGCGGGAGAGAAATGGAGCGAGAAAAAAGATTGTGGGGCGTGTGTTTCTTTTGGGTACAACTCCATAATTGAATCGAGTCTGGAACGCAATTTGATTTTTTCCTTTTTAACTGGGGATTGTCTGGTGGTTGCCTTCCATTTTCGTCCGGAATAATATTTTCCCTTCTAAAAACAACCACAACAACCTTTTCTATATATAGTCTGGCCACACTATTTAAAAAAAAATCTATTTCCAGCCGCCCATCTATTTGTGAATAAATAGTAGCCGTTCCCCGTCGACTCTTTACACAGCCATAACTTGCCATAACTAAATGATTTACCATTATCATGTTAATCATCCAACATGGGCCATCCAGGCCTGATGCCCAGCCCATTTGAATGCGTCCAACGGGAGAGCGAAGGTAAAAATAGACTGGGTCGAATAAAATATCCCCCCTCAAAAAGAAAAAGTGACGCAACCTACAAAAAGATGTCGGGGCACATGGGGAAAAAGAGAGTCTAGCCCCAGTCTAGACGGGCGCACACACAATCAAGAGCTTCCATCTGCCATAAGTCGTGAGGGCGAAAAAAGAAAAGAAGAAGAAAGAAGAGAAAGTGATGCTTAGTTGTTGTTTGTTGTCTGACTGCATGTCTGGGATGTTCGCATACTCACATAGCCCCCCATCCAAAACAAATTGACTCTTTTTTTTTTTTTATTTATTTGTTTCCCTTTAGTAGAGCAGAGAAAAGAGAAACAAGTCCCTCCGTGACAGGGAGGAATGCCAGCGTGAGTTGCACGCCGCGGCACTCCAAGGAATTTCCCGCTGTCCCACTCCTAGAAATGATTTCCAGTCACGCGTCAATCATTGCCCAGTCTACCCGACTGACTGCTTATGGACTCGTCGTCCTTTTCTCATCGATGGGCAGATGGCGGAGGCTTTGATGATTGGGCTGGACGCGACGGAATCCGATTGATCCGCCGTTGTGAATCTTGTTGTGTCTGTGATGTTATCGGCGGATCGATGGCCGGATCGATGGTGGGGGAAGGACCGGTACACGCTTGGCCGTTTGATACGCGCGTAAAAGTCTGCCGAGTTATGGGTCGCGGCCGAGTATCGACGGTCGGGAATTCACACCCGTGTCGTTCGTTGGCCCTGGTCGCCGGGCCAGTTTGGGACCAGACAAGCGAATAAATAGACGTAGAGAGAATAAGAATAAGAATAAGAATAAGAGAGAGAGAAGATATTTATACACGAATCGTGCTGGGCTATAAAGGCGCCTGTGTGTGTGAATATAAAAAAGGGGAAAAAGAAAAGAAATAGAAAGGGGCCAGCCAAGCCAAGCGCCGAGCCAAGCCACGACCGCGCCCATCCAGCAGCAGCAGCAGTAGTTCCTTCTTCTTCTTGTGTCTGTGCCCTTTCTCTTGTTTTGCCATCAGTTTCAGCCAAGAGCTTCATCTCTCGGCTGTGATATGGCAACAAATAAAAATCTTTTCCTCTTCTTCTTCTTCTTCCTATTCTTTTCTTTTCTTTTCTTTCTTCTCTCTTCTTCTTCTTCTTTTCCCATTTTTTATTGGCAGCCGGCCCGACAGAGAACGAGTTGGCTGGCTGGCAGCCCCGCCATCGTCTATATAGTCTTTCGTTCGCCCTTGGTCCGAACGTTCGCTCTAACCGTTGCAACTAGCGGCTGCCCAGCCCAGCCCTGCCCTGCCAGACACATGCAGTGCATGGACGACAAGCTCCCGCGGTCGTTGTGTCCTTCATCATTAAGACCGACCGCGTCACCACTCTCTTCTCCTTCCCTGTCCCACTTTACCGGGACCGGGACCTGGACAGCCGGGACCCGTTATGGATCCTAATTGAGTTATAGATTACCTGGCTCGCCGAATGCGATAATCTCCGATGTCTTGCCGTAGAAATCGTCGTCCACGATGACGTTGTCCACGCTCCCGTCGGCCTGCGAGTGATGCGGATGATGCGGCTGGGCCTGTTTACCCTGAGGCGACTGGGACTGGGACTGATGGGGACGGGACGAGGAAGAAGACTCTTCCGCCCTCAGCAACGTTTCCAGGATGAAATCCCTGGGCGGAATAACGGACGAGAGCAAATTCGGTTTGGCGTTGAGTCCCAGTTTGATGAGGATTTGACGTTTGATGGACTCGAGACGGGCCGATTCGCCGATCGTCGTTTGATGTTGTTGCTGAGCCACAACCACGTCCAGCGACGACTTTTGTCCGTCCTCCTCCTCTCCTTCCTCTTCTTCGCCTTCCGTCTGCCGATGGACGTGGATGGGCGTCAACGGCAGACGACACGACGGGCAATGCCGGCGACTCCTCCGGTGCGGACGGGTGGCGGCCACGTCGCCGATGGACGCCGACGACGAGTTGCTGGCGACAAAGTGTTGCGGCTGCTGGACCTGTAGATGTTGGACCTGGAGATGGACGTTGGCGGGGTCACTGAAACGCACCTCGGACACGGCAATCAACTGGGAACTGCACAGGATCATGAGAAGAGCGGCCAGGATGATCAAACTGTTGCTGCTGGCCCTTGTCCTCCTGCTGCTGCTGCTGCTGTAGGCTGACGACAACGACGGCCAGCCACAGCAGCAGCCACTGAACCACTGCACTACCACAAACATGATGGTCATTTCCGAAAGCAGCCGGCAGCAGCTGCAGGGATGTGAAATGTGACGAGCCGGCCGGCCGGCTTCTTCTCTGAACTGTGGCCGTCGTCTGCTTCTGCTGCTCTATCTTCTTCCGAGACGACGGGCAAAAGCGGTCGACGATGTTGCTGATGGATCGATGAGAAGCGAAGAACCGACATCCGAACCGACCACTCCAAATCCTATAAAAGAAAACGTCTTTTCAAACACTGTCGGCCGATCGTCAACACTTGTCACGATCTTCACTTATTGCACTCCATTTTCCGCTTCTGCTGCTGCTGACGATGTGCTGCTGTGCTGGTGTGCGGACGGACGGATGGACGGCGGGTAGTCGACTGCTGCTGCTGCTGTCGGCTAATAACTCGGCAAGTCGAGTCGAGACAGTCGACTGTCTCTCTGGCGAAGGCCACCACCACCACTGCTGCTGCTGCTGCGTGTAGCTCCTGGCTCCTGGCTGGTAGACTCTCTCTCTCCCTCCTCTCTCCTCCTTCTTCTTCCTCCTTCTTTTCGGTTTCCTTTCCAGCAGCAGCATAGACTCGTGCGCAGGCAACCCCGTTACAAACAACTACAACAACAACACACGAATTCTTTAAGAAAAATAGAAGAGACGGAGAGGGGGGGGGAAAGAGAGAGAGAGACTACATGCATGTTTATATCTCTGTCTGTGTATCTACTACACACACCAGCTAGACTATTCTGCGGCGATATATTGTGGCCGTCGCCTATAAGGAAAATAGAAAAGCCAAAAGGAAAATATACATGGTGATACTACTATACAAGAGAGAAGGAAGGAAAGAAGAAAAAAACAACCTCGCCCAGCCCAGGAGCCCAGCCCAGTCAGCTAGTTTCTTTTTCTCTTTTTATTCTTTCTTCTTTTGATTCCGAAATAATCTCAATCTTGGATCTTTTCGACTATCCTTATTCTTCGACGTTTTTTTTTTATTGTGTCTTGACGCTGTTGTTGTTGTTGTTTGTTCCATCACCAATCGGCCAATGTCTAAACGTTTTCTTTTTGTCTTTTTTTCGCGTCTAGCCAAAATGAATCCCGACCGATGTCTGAGTTGCCGAATTTTATAATTGGGGTGGAGATTGTTGGCTCGACCAATGTCGAGGTCTAATAACATTCCGTCATCACCACGAGACTTGATTAACAATCAATCATTTCGTAAGTCTAATGTGTCCAGGAGTCCAGTGAACTACAATCGCTTCATCCATGTCGAAGGGTATTGTGTAGTAATGAATGCCGTCCAATAATCATTGCGATCCATTAAGCCTTGACTCCCGACAGACTACACCGCCGTGGCAATGCACACCGGACAGTATAGTGACCCCCCCGCAGACACAAAAAAGATGATGGATAGAAATTTAAAAAGAGAAAAACAAAACAAACCAAAAAAAAAAAAAATCTCAGTCAGAGTCTGTCGGGCTATTGATTGGACACCCCCACGGAAAATTCACGCACGAGGAATAAGGAGGAGGAAGTCGATTGCTGCTGTTGGCCAAGTCTAAATGTGTGCAGCGACATTCAACCGGGTACATTCTATCCGCCTACACAATGGATGACATTGCTGCAAACAACAAAAACAGAACAAGCAACTCGAAGCATCGCCGATAACGGTGATTATATCCCGAATAAAAAAAAAAAAAAGAACCATCAACCGAGAACCCATGGACAGAAGGAGAACTCTAGTTGGGCTGGGCTGGGCTGGTCTACATCACCGAATGGCCGGCATTGATTTTGTCGATCTGCCCATATCATCCCAAGTATTTTTTGGGTTTTTTTTTTGTGATTTCCTTTTGGCAACAACAAACCAACAAGCGAATATATAAATCGGGGTCGCTCGTCTGTAGACTCGTCTGCAGATAAAGACGTCTAATATATCTTTCCATACGAGTCGGCAGCAATAAATCATATAAGGGCACTTGCCCATCCAGGGGGCTTCCATCGCCCGGCAAAACTGAAATTCTGCACTGTGTGCGTAGACATCAGACGACTGCTGAGATTTATTCCGTTATTCAATTCAAAAACATGACGGCATTTTACTCCTTATTTCGCCCGCTTTGATTGATATTATCGCCCGTGTTCGACTGACTTTGTTTCTCCTACAAAATGTTTTTTTCCGTCGTGGACCCGACCTGATAGCGACTGACACGTCATCTATATAAATTCACAACTAGATTTCAGTTTCCAGTGCACAAGCAAAAAAACAGCGCCAGAAACATTTCCTTATTCGGGTAGGGAAAACCCCGCCCTCAACGGGATTCCCATTTGCATTTTATTACGCTGTGAATTTTTTTTTTCTCTTTTATTTTATTTTTATTTATTTATTTTTATTTTTATTTATTTTATTCATTTTATTTTATTTTCATTTTTTTTGCCACTCATAATCCACCTGCTAGCTGGTAGATGGCGCTGTTCTTAAATTCAGATTTCATTGGCACCCGCTAGATGTCGCTAGTGTCGCTCGTTTTGAGCGCGTGCAAATCTGTACGCATAGTAAACGCATTTTCTTGAAAGGCCCGGCTTTTCTGAAATTCCCTTTTGAAACAGCTTTATAACTGTGAGTGTTGGGTTAAGCCGAATACCGATCGACAACATCCAAAGTATCTGCCCAATTTACAGACAGCAAACGACTCAGTTGACTGTCAAGAATGGACGCCGATCTCTACGACGAATTCGGCAATTACATTGGACCCGAACTCGAGTCAGATGAAGACGAAAATGAGGAAGGAGACGAGGCTGATCACGATGACGAAGCCGAAGACTATGGTGACAATGATTCCGAAGAGGCCATGGATCAAACGGTGGTTGATGGCGACGCACAGATGGCCATTGTTTTGCATGAAGACAAAAAATACTATCCATCAGCGTTGGAGGTTTACGGACCTGGTGTGGAGACACTGGTGCAGGAAGAAGATGCTCAGCCCTTGACTGAACCCATCATCGCACCTGTCAAACGAAGGAAGTTTCAGGTACCACAAATTGTTTCGCTGCCATATTTCATTTTGTTGATTAACCTGTTTCCACCCATTTTCATTAGGTTGCTGAGCAAGAACTCCCTGAAACCACGTATAACATGGAGTTTTTGGCTGATCTCATGGACTCTGCAGAACTTATTCGTTCAGTGGCCCTTGTTGGTCATTTGCACCATGGCAAGACTTCCTTCATGGATTGTCTGCTCATGCAAACACACCCAGATCTCCAGACGGGAAAACCTGGCAGTGGAGAGGAGAAGCCTGTCAGATACACAGACACACTCTTTACTGAACAAGAGAGAGGTGTTTCCATCAAAGCGACGCCCATTACCGTGGTCATGCCCGACCTGAACGAAAAATCCTTCCTCCTCAACATGTTCGACACACCTGGTAAATTACAGTTTTCCAACTTGCAAAATGGGGGGGAAAAATGTATTTAATCGATTTTGATGTTTCTTAAAGGTCACGTCAACTTCTCAGATGAAGTCACGGCTGCCCTGAGACTTTGCGATGGTATCGTCCTCTTTGTCGACGCTGTCGAGGGTGTCATGCTCAACACGGAACGAATCTTGAAGCACGCCGTCCAGGTAATTAAAAAAAAAAAAAAACTTCAACTTGGTTATTCCAAGAATTTCTTTTTAACCCTGTCCTTTCATAGGAGAAAATGGCCATCACAGTTTGCATCAACAAAATCGATCGACTCATTTTGGAGCTCAAGCTGCCACCTCAGGACGCATATTACAAGTTGCGCTACATCATTGAAGAGATCAACGGTCTTTTGGGCCTGTACAGCGACGAAGAGAATCCAAAATTCGTGTCGCCCTTGTTGGGCAACGTCTGCTTTGCTTCTGCCCAGTTCTCCGTTTGCTTCACCCTTAAATCCTTCGCCAAACTTTACAGTGACACGTACGCACACGTCCACAATGGCAATGACGGTCTTAAATGAAACTTCATTTTCTTTCATTTTAGATACGGATCCGATATCAACGACAACGAGTTAGCACGTCGTCTGTGGGGTGACATTTACTTCAACAGCAAGACGAGAAAGTTCACCAAAAAGCCGCCACATAGCTCGGCTCAGCGAAGTTTCATCGAGTTCATTTTAGAGCCGTTGTACAAAATCTTTGCCCAGGCATGTACCAAGGACAACTTTGCAGTTAATTTGAACAGTTGATTCATTTCCAATATTTTTTGCTTGTTTAGGTTGTGGGAGATTTGGATTCGAGTCTACCGCAGTTGCTGGACGAACTTGGCATTCGCCTGACTGTCGAGGAACAGCGGTTAAACACTCGCCCCTTGTTGAGACTGGTCTGCAGTCGCTACCTGGGCACTTTCAGCGGTATGTCAATTAAAATGTATGTTGAATTGAAGCAACGGTCTTTAAATGTCAATGTTTGACTGGTGTGTGTAGGTTTCGTGGAAATGTGCGTCAAACACGTCCCGTCGCCCGTAACGGCTGCTCGCACCAAAGTGGAACACATTTACACAGGTCCCCTGGAGTCCATCCTGGGCGAAGACATGGTCAACTGTGATCCCAACGGCCAACTGGTTGTCCATACTACCAAACAGTATCCCACAGAGGACTGCACTGGATTCTATGTCCTGGGTCGTGTCCTGAGTGGGACCCTTCACGCTCACCAGAACGTCCGACTCCTGGGTGAAAACTATTCGCTCAATGACGAAGAAGATTCACGTGTGTTGACGATCGGTCGACTTTGGATATACGAGGCCCGTTACAAGATCGAAGTCAATAGAGTAACGGCAGGCAGTTGGGTCTTGATCGAAGGGATCGATGCCTCAGTGGTCAAGACGTCGACCATCGTCCAGGTTCACGTCGACGAGGACTTGTACATTTGCCGACCCTTGAAATTCAACACGCAATCCATCATCAAAATTGCCGTTGAGCCGGTGAATCCCAGCGAATTGCCCAAGATGTTGGACGGTCTGCGTAAGGTTAACAAATCTTACCCGTTGCTCTCGACGCGAGTGGAGGAGTCGGGCGAGCACGTTATTCTTGGAACAGGCGAACTTTACCTGGACTGTGTCATGCACGATCTCAGGAAAATGTACTCGGAAATCGACATTAAAGGTTTGCCATTCATTTCTTCCCAACTGTTAATTCTTCTAATTTAACTAATTCACTTTGGTTTTTCTTGTAGTTGCTGATCCTGTGGTGTCTTTTTGCGAAACGGTCGTGGAAACGTCCTCACTGAAATGTTTTGCCGAAACTCCAAACAAAAAGAATAAAATCACAATGATTGCGGAACCCCTGGAGAAAGGTTTGGCCGAAGATATTGAAAATGGGGTCGTCCAAATCAATTGGAACAAGTAAAAAAGACTTGGAATTCTTTTTCAGAGAGTAGTTGAATAATTATTTCCTAATTTTCCAAAACGCAGGAAAAAATTGAGCGAGTTTTTCCAGAGCAAATACGATTGGGATTTGTTGGCTGCCCGATCCATTTGGGCATTTGGCCCCGATTCCACGGGACCCAACATCCTCGTTGACGACACACTGCCGTCTGAAGTCAATAAGAGTTTGCTCAACACGGTCAAAGATTCCATCGTTCAAGGATTCCAGTGGGGCACACGAGAAGGTCCCTTGTGCGAAGAACCCATCAGGTACCAAGTATTTACGAAAAGGAGTTTCATTGATCGTGGTTGTAATATTCGGACTCATAACAGGAACGCAAAGTTCAAGATTCTAGACGCCGTCATTGCCGACGAACCCGTTCACCGAGGAGGAGGTCAAATCATCCCAACGTCGCGACGTGTCGCCTATTCAGCTTTCCTGATGGCCACGCCTCGATTAATGGAACCCTATCTCTTTGTGGAAGTCCAAGCACCGGCTGACTGCGTCTCTGCTGTTTACAGCGTTTTGGCCAGGAGAAGAGGTCACGTCACTCAAGACGCCCCCGTTCCCGGCTCACCTCTCTACATCATCAAGGTTCGCGCATTTGGTCTTTGAATTCCTTTATCATTACATAATCTTTCTTTTTTTTCCTTTTCCCTTTAGGCTTTCATACCTGCGATTGATTCCTTTGGCTTCGAGACAGATTTACGAACCCACACCCAAGGACAGGCTTTCTGTCTGTCCGTCTTTCATCACTGGCAGATCGTTCCCGGCGATCCGCTGGACAAGAGCATCATCTTGAGACCGTTGGAGCCCCAACCGGCGACGCATTTGGCTCGTGAGTTTATGGTGAAAACGAGGCGCCGTAAGGGTCTCAGTGAGGACGTGTCGATCAACAAATTCTTCGACGATCCCATGTTGCTCGAATTGGCCAGACAAGACGTGACGTTGACTTATCCGTTTTAAAGGAGAAAAGACGTTGAGACGGTGAATGAAAGTGCAACACACTGGTACGCAATTAAGAATAGGCCTAATTGATGAAGGTGGGGTGGCCCCAGGTGTTGTAGTGCTCTCCCTTTTAATTTTGAATAAAAACAAGTCCTCGATTACTTTTTAAATGTTTCCAAAAAAAGAAATCGACAGAAAACAATTGGCAATTTACAGATTTTATTTTATTTTTTCTTGGAAGAAACACCACCCAAAAATCATCACTTTTAAAAAATACAGATTGAAAAAAAAAATTAAAAAAGGACGGGTAAAAGGGGCAAGTCAAATTATGTGGAGGCAGTACGATGGAAATGTTTTTTGGTCATTTAGACCACGGAAAAGCTTTCCAAAAGGAGGCGACTCCACTGACGACGCTAACGACACTGTTGGTTACTGGATTATCGACGCCCCTTGCGGATATTGGAGGAATCGGACTGGTCCGCTGCTTGTTGCCGTCGTCCGTGATTTCAGCTGTGGAAAGGTGGCCCACCTACAAAAGACAATGACATATTCATGTAAAGAACAATTTGATGGAAGATGAGAAAACAATATTAACTGATTCCCAATCTGCGTTGATGTCATCTTCACCGTCGGAAGAAGAAAATGAAATCAGGCAACCCTCTTCATCCCCGGCCTCTTCGAACCCCCACAGTTCGGGGTGGAACTCAAACGGGCCTGATCTGTATACAACCAAAAAGGGAATTAACTCATCATTGACTCACAGGAGAACTGCAGAAATCTTTTCTACCTTCCCAGGTCGCAAATGTTGGGATCCAGGAGGGTGGAGAGTCGAGCGAGTGGATTTGCATGTCGTAGGTGAATAGGAGCCACTCCTTGTGACGTGCAGAGATAAAGGACGTTGGCATGGAGTCGAGCGATTCGTCCAGCGAAAATTTTGGCATCCAAATCGCTGCTGATGAAATCCGAATGGGCAACTTTCTTAGGCAAACGGACGCCGAAGTAAAAGGCCAGGAGGTTGCAAAGTTGAGTGACGTGCGACAATGCCACTTTGAAATGGCGCAGTTTCTCTTCGTTACCGCCCTTATTGACTTGCTCAACTGATGGGGTAAGTACAATATGAATAAGCGCGTTACGAAAAAGGCGACACATCAACAGACTCGATTGCACGTACCGCATAGCAAGTAGGCGGTCATGTCTCCAGTTCCGGGCAAATCGGCGCCAGCGATCTTGTAACGTCCGTTGTGTCCGGTGTCTGCGTAAATCCACTGGCCACGAACGTAGGTTACATGACTAGCATCGTCCAATTCGTTTTTCACAGTCGCTAGGCTCTCACTGTCTTCCTCCCTTTAACAGTTGAATATAAACAGTTGAATGGGCAATTTAAGGGTTTGAATGATGGAGAAAATAAGATACCCAGTCACATTCAGGCCTTCACAAGTGATGGGAAATATGGTCTTCAGCAACAGCTTCACATTTTCCTGAATGATTTCTTTGAGCAGAGTTTTATCAACCTCAAGCTCTTGTCTGATTCTGGTTAGGCTGCTTGTTGGATTTTGTGGCAACTCTTGAGCAGCACAATTCAAAGAGATCATTTTCTGAGTATCCAGTTTTCTTGCTCTTAGTTCATTCAAAATCGGTTGACCTGTGAATTCAATATGAATGAATAGAGAGCAGAAAAGTTATATAGCCAAAAAGATTAGTTACTGGATTCTAAAGACTTTTGAACTTGCTCTTTCCATTTTTTGAGTAGCTGGATCCTTTCTTTAGTTTTCCTTAAGTTGTGTTGCTTTGAATAAATAAATAGACATCAGGAGGTGCATGAAAAGATTCAAATAAAAGGAATGTGATGCTCACCATTGCCTCAATTCTATTTTTCTTCGCCAAAGCTGTTTGAGAAAGACTCAGAAGCTCTTGAATTTCCCCTTTAACCTTGAGTAAAGCCATTTTCTTTTCAACAAACCTAAGAAACAAAAGAGTTTAAGAGTTGTCGAAGACGGGAAATATAACATTTCAGAGGGGGGGAGTGGACCAAACCTTTGTGAGCTTTCTCTCTGCACAGAGCGAGACGAATAAAAATCTCCATTTCTGATACAGTCGGAGCAAAAGAAATATTTTTTAGCACTGCGACACAGTGGACATTTGTCGGCTATTTCGTTCTTATCCAACAATTCGTCTTCAGAAGAATTTGATAAAGGAAAAACTGATGGAGCAGAGTCGTCCGACATTACAGACGTAATTTGTTTTGTTGTTTATTTATTTATCTCCAGTTTCTCTCAAAGAGACCACAGGTGGCGCTGCTGTGCCTAGTTTTTCTTTTCTATTTTCGATTGAAAATGTTTTGTTCAATAAATTTGAATAATATAATTTTTAAAATTTTATTTAAAAATTCAGAAAGGGATTCAAGCATAGTTAAGTGAGAAACTCGCGACTGTTTGCAATCGGAATTTATAGTTCGCAGTAACAAACAATTCCACAATATGGCAACTATGTCACACTTACATTTCGAAAGAAGAGTTTAAACCAAAACGGTCGAGGTAACAAGTTGTGAATCTATAAAATTGTATTAGCCGTAATACGTGGTTGTCTTATTATTTTGTGTGTTAACTAAAATAGTGTTAAGCAATGGGGAACGTTGCAAGTTATTTTTCTGGCAAAGAGCCGTTAGAGGAGTATGTTATCTGTCAAACTGACGAAAAAATCGTCGATGGCAGCCATCACACACCAGCACGTTGTGGCAAAATTATGGCAGCTAATCAGTTATGTGATCCTAGATCACCAACATTTGATATCGATCGTACGCCTATCGAGGTGAGCATCTCTTTGTAATTCATGTTATTTCAAAATGTGAATGCTTTTTGTTTCAGTTTCAAGTGGAAGATGAAGGGCCAGTGGACCCAAGATCTCCATCATTTGGAATTATACGTACACCAGTGAACCCCACTGTTTATAAAATTCCAGATGTACTAGAAGCTAGTATTGAAAAAGAACGAGAGGGCCTGATTCAGGTTCTGAATTTTGCCGATTTGGACTGCCTCTCTCTCTCTAACATTGAAGAGGATGATTCAATAGTCTCTGATGAGGTTCCTGCACGAATGGTCATTAAAGATATTCCTGTTCCAATGATCACTGATGAACTTCCTGCCCCATTTATTGAAGAAACTTTGGACTTTTCCTCCCTCGTCATTGCGGCGTCGAGCACACCGACGTCAAGCCCAGTCAAAATTTCTAGTAAATCTAGACGTACCGTCACCAACAACGTCGTCATCGATGAAAATAGTATCGGCAAGAGCAACAGTCCAGTGAACGGCGGAAATTCTCTGTTGGCTCGACCCCGAGTTCCTTTTGGTGAAGTTAACCGTCCTTCGTTGGCTTCCCCTCGTCTTCAATTGCAACACAAACAAAGGCATGTTGTGCGAACCGAAATCCTTCAGCATCAACAGCGGTATTGCAACAAAAACGACTAATCTATTGTCCCTTTTATCTTCGAAAACAAAGAAAATTTCAACCCCGTTTGATACAAGTGTAGCTCGTGCACAATAAAATCAAATTTAATTCCATCATTTATATATTTCAACTATCGACAAAAAGTGATTCCTACACAAGTAGAGTCACAAGGTCTATATTTAAGACAATTTGAATAAAATTCCCTTGTCTCCCATTTCTGGATTAAATCCTTTGGCGAACTTGCAGCCCGGAGTCTAAAAAGAATTACCATAGTTATATTTTTGCACAAAGTAGTGTAACAAGTAATGATTCATTTACCTCATCCATTACAGCCGCGCGCACTTTGTTATCACCTGCGCCGATAACGATTTCGTTGCAATGGATCGGTGGCACGTTTAGATGAGCCATCAAGTAATGTTGAGAGTGGGTAAACCTGAGAAAGGTAAAATGGTATTGTAAGAAGGGAGCGTAATGCTTCAAGTTGAGAAAATTTACTCTTGACGACTGTTGTTCCAATCCCACTCGTTGATGCGCCTCCAGTCCTTCATCTTTTCATCATAGACGGTGTACTGATCGAAATCTATGCGTTCAATGTCCTCAACGACGATTTCGGGATCTGCCACTTTCGACCAATCGTAAACTAGAACTTCGGCATGGGTACTATTTCATATATCAATAAACGATTTGTTAAAATACGAAAACTCTTCTGGGCTTATAATAGAGAAATACCTGATATCCTTCAAATAGTCTTTCTTGTAAGAATCTACTAGGGCTTGGAGGTAAGCAGGAGTGGTAAGCATCGAGTCCTTTTCGTTGGGTAAGTTCCTGGCCTCAATTCGTCGACGTGTTTCATCAACAGGAACGTCCAGATAGATGACCAAATGAGGTCGCCACAGTGCAAACAGTGCATTGTTTCTCACTTGGTGGTAGAAGTTGTAAACTATATGGAAATGTTAATTTAATATTTTTAGCTGTTCTCTTCCATAACAAATAATAGGATACAGAGTTGAAAATCGTACCATTTTTGCTGATTACACCAGTTTCCGTCATGGCAGTCATGTAAGCAAGGTCACTGAACGGAGAACGATCCATGACGACTCCTTGTCCTGTATTCAGAATGTGAGCCAAAGCCTCCAAATGAAGTTTATAACGGAGGGAAAGCTTTGTTAGTTGGAAACGCGCAGCTTTGGAACCATTTCCCCGCATAGGGTCTTTCAAGAAATCGTTCTCATCATAACTCTTACAAGATTCTGGCAGTTTGTGATCTACTTGTCTTAGATCATAACCATATTTATTAATGTAGCAATCTGCTACATTTGGCGATGGAAAGTATGCCATATCCAATTCTTCAGCCAACTCTTTGGCTAGAGCCCTTTTCCCAGCAGCAGGTGGCCCTTCAACAACAATCAACTTTGAATTCTCATCTAATCGGCTGGTGGTGGGATCAAACAAAGCTCGTAAAAAGTTGTATCTCTTTTCCTTGTATGGGAATGGAGCTGGCTTTTTAACAGGGGGCAATCCTTGGCGCATTACTTTTCCAGAGATAGAACGCTGTCCTACTGTAATCACACATTGTTGTTGTTTCCTTGCTATGATGACAACACTTCCGCATAGCTTTGGAGAAGACACTCTGCTGAAGAAGACCATCTTGTATCGTTTTAAAGAAGCAAGTTATTCTTTACCAATCTGGTTAAACCCTGCAAACAATCAAAAACATTTAATATTTAACAAATTGCACTCCACATTTCTACTACAGCACATTAAATACAAACAAATTTAACTCTAATTTAATAATGAGTTGGAAGCAACGAAAACGAAAGTAGGCATGGACAGTTTGAAACTACCTCAAAGTTACGAAAATGCTATTAAATACTCAATTTGTACCGAAACAGTTAGTTTTTAAATTATATTAAGCAACCATAACATAATAATGAAAATAGTGTTTTTCTTTTACCAGACGGCCATGTAAAATTTTCTTTACCTTTCCTTCTGGACCGCCAACGTTGCCTTGCAGAAAGAACAATCTTAACAATGAATAAAAATATAATCAATATTTGTCCGATTGGCTAGAATAAAATTAAAATAAAATAAAGAAATGTGTAAATTTTAAAAATCTAATAATCTATACATTTTTGATTTGCTGTCATAACTTGGCAACTGAGTGAGTTTAGTTTGATATTCCAATATGGCGGCATCCATAACGCAAGTGTTCCGTGTCAACTCTTGTCGGCTATTGTACTGTAATCGTTTTTCCAAGGTCGCTTTCCCAGCATTCTCTACTCAGGCCACAAATCTTAAGGTGAATAATACTGAAGTTTCGCTATCGAATTTTGCATATCAATAACACGTAAATCTTGTACAATCTTAGAAAGGTAAAGGCCTGATTTTGGGAGGCTATTCTTCCAAGAAGACCGAAACCGACGTCGACTCTACAAAAGATTTCATTTGGACTCAGGCGGCTAAAAGTTTCAATGATCAAGTGGCCAATCGCTTAAACGATGCGTTGAACTGGTAAGCCCATCCAATAAGTCTTGATTCAATCAAAATTAGGTTTGATGTCAGACATATGTTGTGCATTCAGCAGCTAATCTGACCTGAAATTCTTTATAATGATAGAAACAAACAGAAAATTCTGACTTGTTTGTGATGTGTTTCAGGTCAGATCATCTGTAAATGTGACATACGAAAATTCAAAGCCTGAAGATGGCAGGCCGTGGGGTTAAGAGGGGTCCCCAGTCTCTTCTGTTTGGGGGTGTAAAGGACACGTATGAAGACAGAGATAGTGATCTTCTCTGCCCGGTCTGCTTGGATATGATGTCGGAACCTTACGTGACTACATGTGGGCACAGCTTTTGCCATGGATGTATTGTCAGAAGTCTGGAGTTAGCGAGCAAATGTCCCAAGTGCAGCGGTCCCCTCGACAGTAGTGGCCGAAACCCATCCGTTTTCCCCAACGTAACCCTCAACGCATTAATAACCAAACAGAAGAAGAAATTAGTCGAGAGTCAAGATGGAAATATTTTGATGAAAGACTTTACTACTCTGTTGGATACTCGGGATTGGCATCCATCAGAATTAGTTCGCATGCAAGAAGTTTTGCTTCGGAAACAATGTGATCTTGATGGAGAACGAAAACTGACCGAAGCCCAGCTACTTAACGAATTCCTCCAACAGCTCAAAACCAAGAAGAACAACGAGTTGAGAAATGTTCAACAAGAACTAGAGGTGCTTGACAAGGATTTAAATATGGCGCAAACCCTAAATCCTGGCATCGATTCTGCTGCAATTAAAGTGGAAAATTGTGAAGTCAACGAGACGGCCTTCAATTCATCCATCGCGTCCACACCGTTAAGCATCAGTCAACGTCGTGTAAGAATGCACCAACATTTCGAAGATTTAGAGGGGAAATACTGGGCACTTCGGAACAATCGTCTCGGTGGTGAGGAAGAAGAAAAGAAAAGTTTACTCGACTTTCAATCTAATTTGAACCAGTTAACGCGATGGAGTAGACTAAGGCCTTTGGCTAATTTGAGCTACGGAAGCGAACTCCTCAACACGGCACACATTGTCAGCTCGATCGAATTCGACCGAGATGCTGATTTTTTCGCCATCGCTGGTGTGACCAAACGCATCAAAGTGTACGACTACGCAGTGGTTGTACGGGATGCGGTTGATCTTCACTATCCTGTTATGGAGATGGTGGCGGGCTCGAAGATATCGTGCATATCTTGGAGTGCCTACCACAAATCGGTTCTGGCAAGCTCCGACTACGAAGGCAGCGTATCCGTTTGGGATGCGTCCGTCGGTACTCGTCTGAGGGTCTTTCAAGAGCACGAGAAACGCTGTTGGAGTGTCGATTTTAATCGCATGGACAGTCACTTGATGGCCAGTGGCAGCGACGATTCCCGAGTCAAAATCTGGAGCTTAAACGCTGAACACTCTGTGGCCACTTTGGAAGCTAAAGCCAATGTCTGTTGCGTCAAATTCAATCCGTACTCGCGTTATTGCTTAGCCTATGGCGCAGCCGATCATTGCGTCCATTACGTCGACCTACGTCAGCCCAAGGAGCCACTACGGGTCTTTAAAGGCCATCGCAAAGCCGTCTCTTACGTCAAGTTTCTTAGTGATCGCGAATTAGTGTCGGCCAGCACGGATAGCCAATTGAAATTGTGGACGGTTGAAGACAACGTTTCATGTCGATCTTTTCGCGGACACACAAACGAGAAGAACTTTGTGGGCCTTTCGACGACGGACGGCAGCCAAGACGATCGACGTGATTTGATTGCTTGCGGTTCGGAAAATAATGCCCTTTACCTCTACTCGAAGGGACTCAGCCAGCCTTTACTTCATTATCGTTTCGACGTTGTTAAAAGCGCTTTGCTATTGGACAAGGAGCGGGCCGAGCAAGAAGAGAGCGCCGAGTTTGTTTCTGCCGTTTGTTGGAAACCCGACTCCAACGTAATCGTCGCTGCCAACAGCCAGGGAACTATAAAAATTCTCGAACTGGTTTAGGGTGGTAATTTTATTGTCAATTCCCATCATCATCCATTTTGCGAATTTTCTATTTGGTTCTGGGTTGTCATTCCCCAATGACTTGAATGCTGTGTTCTGCCAAAACGTGATTCCCCTGTTGTGCCTAATCTTCATTTAAATTTTATCCTGCAAATACAGTTGTGAATTTCCTTTGACTATATTTTTCATTTTTTGTCGTTGTTATCCCCGTGTTTATTTCCCCTATCCCGTGTCCTCTTTCAATTCCAATCCCACAGGAGTGGAGTACCGAAGAAAGGCAAAGCTCGAGTGCTGTACGGACTAGATCGTGAGTTTCCGGCTGTAGCCGTCGTCAATTTGGGCCCAAATCCTTTGGATGATTCCACCATTTTCCAAAAAGAAAATATCTTGGAGGAGAGAGACACAGCCAGGGAGAATCTAAGATGCGGAATTGCAGGCACCTTATACTTGTCTAAAATCTTTTTTTTTTTTTCTTTTCTTAATGAATCGTATCTTGCAGCTGGTGTGAAGGCCTTGCAAGAAGTTGGAATTGAAATTGTTTCAGTCGACCCTTGTTCTGATGCCGAATGCGCTGCTGAAAGTGCCTCCCTGACCCGCTGGCAGTTTCAAGATTTGAAAAATGCCGCCAAACGTAAACCCGAACTCGATTTGGTATTGCACGGAAGCGATGAATATGGGTTAGCGAGAAAGAATTTAACGTAATTTTTCGACTTCGGCCTTAATTTATGTTTTGCTATTATTAAAGGGAGGCCCAGTGGGAGAGGGGTTTGACGAAAGCAGCTGGGCAGAACTTGGCCAGATGGTTGATGGAAATGCCCGCAAATCACATGACACCAACTATATTCGCTCGTCACGCAGTTGATTTATTGGGTCGTGCAGGAGGAGACGGAGTATCAATCAAAGTTGAAGCTCATGACGAAGCGTGGGCTTCCAACCAAGGAATGAATTCGTTTTTGGCAGTGGCTCAAGGATCTAGCGAGCCACCCGTTTTCCTTGAAATCACCTACAACAATCTACCAAGCAAAGAGAAGCCAATAGTCATCGTCGGTAATATCCTATTTCTTTTTTTTATATAGGATCATAGAAAGGCGACACTTATAACTTTTTTTTCGATGAATGGGGATAGGCAAAGGAATCACTTTTGATACCGGAGGTATCAGTATCAAACCTTCAGCCAATATGGATAAAATGCGTGGGGATATGGGCGGAGCTGCCTGCACTTTGGCCACCATTCTTACTGCTGCAAACCTCAGATTGCCTCTTCACCTTAAAGGTCTTTAGACGAATGACAAATTCTTTTCAAGCTGCTACAATTCTTATTTGATGTTTAGGATTAATTCCCCTAGCCGAGAACATGCCGGGTGGAAAGGCCATTAAACCAGGTGATGTAGTGAAAGCCATGAATGGCAAGACGATCCAAATTGATAACACGGATGCAGAGGGTCGACTTATCCTGGCTGATGCACTTGCTTATGCTCAACAAACATACCAACCCAATCTCGTCCTGGATATTGCCACATTGACGGGTACATTTTCAAAACATTTTCGTCGGCTAATCATGTTAAAACTGTTTGGTTTTGCTTCGTTGGTAGGTGCCATCAATGTTGCTCTTGGCAGCTCTGCGGCTGGGGTTTTCACTAATTCCAACGCCTTATGGCATCTCGTTCATCAGTCGTCTTTCACCACAGGTGACAGAGTATGGCGAATGCCTCTCTGGAAACACTTTCAATCTGCTTTAGGTAAATGATTTATGACATTTGTAAAGAAAACAAAAATTTGAATTGTTGCAACCGTATTCTCTTTTGTCTCTGTTGGAACAGAATCCCAATTAGCAGACTTAAATAACGTGGGCAAAACGGGAGCTGGAGGTTCGTGTAGCGCTGCAGCTTTCTTAAAGGTAAGCTGATATTGCATAATTTTCTTTTCTCAACAAAACAAGTGTAGGACTACAAATGACAATATTGTTTAAACAGGAATTTACAGATGCTCCTCACTGGATGCACCTCGATATCGCAGGAGTTGGTGGAGTGGTGGATGGCTCTGATGTGCCTTACTTGGCTAAAGGTATGAACACATTTTCTTGGAATGAAACAGAAAGGTGAAATTTATTTCATCCTCTAGGAATGACCGGAAGACCGACTCGTACTTTAATTGAAGTTCTAAGTCGTATTAGTCAAAGCAAAGATCTCCAAAACATGTTTTGAACGCACATTTATACAGTGTTCGGGAAATAAACACAGCATCATTCTTAATTTACATTCAAAATTATCTATGCTGGAACGGGATATTTTGACTTGGTTGCTGTTGGGGTGCCGACGATCCATCACCAACAATAGGTACACCATTGGCCACAGGTGCAGGAGGGTGTGGTTCTCCCAACATATTGAGCCATATTGAAATTTTCTCATAATGTTTTTTAATGAGTTCATCTTTCCTGGCCAACTCTTGTTTGAGCTCAGAGCAATCCTGTTCAATGGACAAGTTGTTGAGAATCTTATCGTTTGGGTGAATTAATGACATTACCTCTTTGATAAGCTGTTCAGGTTTCAAAACAGAGATTTGCAAACGTCGCTGTAGGAAAAATGTTTCCAATTGCTTGGCTACTTCAATGAATTTCGCTACATTCTGCTCGGCATCTGTTCGCAACTCTTCCTTGTTATCCTGAGTGTGTGACAAGCCATCCTCTTTAGTGAAACCGCTTATGATACCCTAGATTAAGTATTTTTGTTATTGGATTGAAAAACCTTTTTTTCATTTTATAGGACAAAATACCTGGAATGCTTCTTCAAAATCATCGACAAGGTTTGTGTTATTGGCCAAGAGACCATGATTTGAGTGATCAGACGCCATCACTTGTTTACTTTTTACTGTCGAATACGACGTTGCCATCACACTTTAAATTAAACATCTTGGACCCTTTGTTGCCTAGCTGCCAGCCTGCCTTTGAAAAATTTGGATAAAGGGTATCAGAGTAAAATTTATTAAAATTTACTTCTTCCTGAAACTTTATTTCTCTTTCCATTATTTGGTCATCCACCCAAAGGTAACTTTCTATTTCATCCGTGGTCATCAAACTGGCTTATCGCTACAAAACTTTTTATATTTATAAATTGAGTCCGGGAAAGTATGGCAATTCGATTCACAGGAGGGTTCCTCTTAAAAAACCAAGGACAGTGAAGCTAAAAATACTGATGAAGAACACTTAACTAGTGATGACGTAATGTAGTACGTACAATTCGGAATTGCTCTCACACCAAAAGAAAAGTTGGTTACCATCGACAGCTAGAAAGGCGGATCTGGGAAGAACAAAGCTTCGTTCGCATGGTTAACTCTTGCAAATTTGACACAGAAAACGTACCTTCGAAACCTTGGGAAATCTAAAATAATTATAGTGAAAAGGATGACTTGCACCTTTTTGACTTTGGATTACTCTTCCGCCCACAAGTACAGTTTAAAAGCTCGTCAGCAAGTTAATTGAAAAAGAGGTAATTTATTATTGTACACAGTTTTATTTAATTTATTTAAAAATTTAAAAATTTTAAACGGTTTGGACTTTGGTTTTATAGGTGATGCATAAAATTTGAGAGATGAGCCCTTATGTCCATCGAAAGAATGCTCCTTTCATAACATCCATGCGGTCAAGGTGAATACGTAAATGTAAGGTTCGTTTATCCTTGAAAGTTAATGTTACACGAGACATCATAGTCACCGTAGTGTAAAACTAGTCCAGGAGTTCCTTATTTGGCCATGGAGAAGTTCCAAGGATAAAATGACGTGAAGAAGATTTGTAAAGAGAAAGGTGGAAATCCACCTTACCCGCTTTTCCCGCTTAGGGCAATAGAATCGAATCATTAGGGTCATTATTTGTCTAGCAAGTACTACTCATACAAGAAACATCGGAGGCGATATAAGTAGCCGAAATTGGCAGTGCAGAATTCATTCGTCCTACTCTCACCTTCGAGATCGGCGGTGCTCACGCTAGTTCCCTGCACTTCATATTCCTGCCATCATGGGTGACTGTTCAACAACGAAAATTCGCAAAACTATCCCGCCGTTCAAAAACTGGCCTAAAGTGGCTCCGCAGGTAAAAATAATATTTTCAATTACAAAAGAAAAAGTATTTCTTTCATTGTTACATTTTTAAGGTGATTGTGTTGTCAGCAGAAAAATAATGCTTTGTGATTGTTAAATAGTGGGTCTGCGATACGGTCTTAATTTAACAGAAAAGCCTACCAATTATTATCCTTTATTAATATAGTGCGGTCGGTTTTGAGCGTACAAACCGATCTGATAGGTAATCAAATTTCTCAGTGGGAAAACCGGGAAACAAAGAAAAAGAGAAACGTGGGTCAAAGAAAGTAAAGGAATTCCTTCTTGAAATAAAAGTGGTCCATTGAAAGGAAAGAAAGTAGAGAGTTGTTAACCTTATGTCCATGTTAATAAAATGACAGTTTTCTCTTTCTTTGTCTTTTGTCATTTAGATTATTTGCGCGGCTTCAGCATCATGGGCCATGCTCTGCACAGGTCTCGTTCGTGGATGGTAATAATAGAATTCATTTTTATATGTCTGTCTTGTATTTTTATTTAAACACTTGTGTTTTATGCGAAAATTACAGGAGTTCGTCTGCCGTTCCGCAGTTGACTTCTGCGAACAACGAAACCTTGCATCTCGAACGAGAGGAAGCCGCATGGATAAGTATGACTTAATAAATATCCAAATACATGATAAGGATTTACTTTCTAATTTTAAAAATAATTCTATTTTTTTTCAGCGTCTTTGCCTCCCCTTTGTGCCATTTTTGGCAGTTTGCTGATCGCCTATCCAATGGAAATGTACGGCCGCCGCATGACATTGGCAACCATTTCAATACCCTACGTTCTAGGATTTTATCTGATGGGATTGTCGTATTACGTGGATTGGGCGCCCCTTCTTTTTATTGGTCGCACCATCACTGGCTTGATTACGGGTGCATCGGCACCCACTTCACAGATTTATGTAACCACATTCTCACTACATAAATGTGATCTAATCACCCATTATTAATGGTTAATTTCTTCATTACAGGTGAGTGAATGCGCTTCCCCAAGGGTGCGAGGAGCTCTAGGATCATTTACATCCACCTTCATGTCGTTTGGTATCTTGATTGCTTACATTATTGGAGCCGTCGTCGAGTGGCAAGTAATGTGCTTCGTCATTGGATCCCTGCCTATCGTCTTGGGTTTAGCAATGGTAAACAAAAGATACATTCTAGAGACTGTTATTGAAGAGAAATTACAGGTAGTTATATGTTGTGACCCTCGGTGTAACCTTGTGAATATGTTTTTGCTTCGGCTATCTTTATGGCATAGCTTTTGATGCCGGAGACTCCTTCTTGGCTCGTTTCTCACGATCAGGAATCACAGGCCAAGGTTGCACTTCAGCAACTTCGCGGCAAGTGAGTATACGATTACAGCAACTTGACGTTGACTTGATATTCCATTTCCAGTTCCATTTTCCCTTGGATTCATGGCCATGTTTACTCTTCCTTATATTTTCAGATACACGGACGTTGAAACGGAATTTGAGCGCATCAGAACAAATGCCAACGCGCAACTACCAAATTCAAGCTATGCCAAAATACTAACCAACAGCTATTTAATGAAACCCTTGCTCATCTCCATGACATTGATGTTCTTCCAGCAGTTTAGCGGCATCAATGCTATCGTCTTTTATTCCGCCAGCGTGTTCGAAGACGCCGGTAGTAGCTTAGATCGTTTTGTATCCAGCATCATTATTGGTCTTGTGCAAATGGTGTTCACTATGGTTTCGGTTCTCTTGGTAAGCATATTTCTTTGGCTTTGATTAAGGACAATAACTGTCATGTTTCCGTCTTATTTAGGTTGATCGATTTGGACGTCGAGTACTACTAATGATTTCCGGAACTTTTATGGCGATATCGCTCTCCGGATTAGGTGCCTTTGTTTATGTGAAAAATTCTTGGAAAGAGTTGTCTGTTGTTGTGGATGACGGTACAGTGGCAGAGCCGACTGTAATTGCTGAACTGGGCTGGCTTCCCTTACTCTGTCTCATGACTTTCATCATCTCTTATTCCATCGGTTTCGGCGCTGTACCTCAATTAGTGATGGGCGAGCTTTTCCCTTTGGAGTATCGTCATCGACTTGGTACCATTTCCGCCTCATTCAGCCTAGGCTGTACATTTTTGGTGGTACGAACTTTTCCTCTGATGACCAGCACTATGGGACTTGCAAGTGTTTATGGCCTTTATGCAGCCTGCTGCTTGACGGCCGTCGTTTTTGTCGGACTTTTTCTCCCTGAAACTAAAGGGAAAACTTTGGAAGAGATCAGTAAATTCTTCGGTCAGCCAGTACCAAAAAATGTTGCAACTTGCATTCAACCTGAAAATGAACCTCTAGCCCTTGCAAATGCGACAGTAGAAGGAATTTGATAGAATTTTCTTTCTTTTATTTTTTTAGAGCTAAATTTGTTTTGATAAATTCTGAGCTGTTCTGTGATCATTATAACTTTATCGATGTCAATGCTGAAACATAAGTGTCAATATTTACCAGATACGTTAAATAGCCTTACCTGCGGATATTATTGGAGCGACCGAAAAGTAAAAAAAATGTTTTGTAAATAAAGGAAGGGCTCGCTTTGTTATTTTTAGTTTCCTTTCACATAGATTTCTTGTTGTATTTTTAATGAAAAGGAACATAAATCCAGTATCGACACAATTAAGTCAACACAATTAAGTAATAACAAAATAAAATAAGTAAGTAAACTTTTGGAAAAGTTCAGAAATTTCGCTAACACGGAAGTCCCTCGATATTTGCCACACATGGTTTTTCATGTTATAGGTGCATTTCACTTCACTTCGTAATTACATTTTGCCGGAATTGATTAAACATGTAATAAATAACTGCGCGGATTATGCGGAATACTTTGTCTCGAGTATCGACTGCAACAGCAGTTCACAGTTTGTAAATTTGAACACGTGTTTAAACCTCACTTTCTCATTTTGTTTCTGAATTTTTACTCTCAATTTATTACGAGTATTAAAGTGGAACCACTGACTGTGAAGCAAGGTGAAACTAATTACTGTGTCTATTACAATCCTGTTGAATAGCATCACAGACTAGGCTAAAAGTTATAAGATAATTAAAAGGTGTTCCAGACTAGTAATTAACGTGCTACTTTTGACTCATGTAGACTCTAGACTGCATATTATTGTTGCCTATTAATGTTTATTTCCTCCTTTCTGTGAAATCTAAATTTGTTTGCCTGCCTATATTATTTGTGAGCTTCTTGCATCGTTTTTGGCCAATGGCTGCCTTGCTGTTGGAATCCACGAGCCATGCCATATAGGTATTTAACTTGATACACAATAATGGAGAAGTACTTTTCATTCTGTATCATCTGTATCATGAGACATTTACAGTTAAATGGATTGTCTTTGCGAACATCAAGTTAAATACCTCTTTGCAAATAACCTTTCAAAACAATTGTTTAACATCTATCTTGCAATTAAAATTTTCATTTGCTGATTGTGTGTGCAGTGAAAGTTTAAATAATTAAAATGTTATGATGTTAACTGATCCATGAAAAAATTTTTTTTTGCTTAATAGGATGGAAAACAAATTGATAAGATTGCAATTGGGCATCAGAAACAGAAGCTGTTACACTTTTCCTTGTCTGCCAATTGAAATGGCAAGACTAAGGTTTTTTAAATCAGATTAAAAGTTGTTTTTTCTTCAGCGTATTCATCCACTCAATTTGTTATCATGTAAGGGTATCAAACTGATGAATGTTCGAAATGTGAGATAGATGATTCGCTGATTCCACAAGGAGAATGTTGTCATCTGGCAAGTATTGCACATTCCCCAAGCAACCATCATGGTCCGGATGCTACTCACGCTTGTTCTGTTATGTAAAAGCGGTAAAAGTATCCCCTTTCAACCTTGAGGGCTTTTTCTTTTACATCTCTACCGATTTGTCCAGCATGATGCGCTCTACCGAGACTATTGGTCATTGCGTAAGTACTAATCGATAATCGCTAATATATGATAATGATTTTCACTTTCGTACTTTTCAAGGATGCATATGGAGTGATGCAAAGACAAGAACTTGAAAGACCAACAATCCGGAAAAGCAAGTAAAAAGTAAAGTAACTTATGGGGGAGAGTCATTAGGGTCATGTTACCTATGCAAGAGTCGTTGGAGGCGATAAAAGTGACCAGTCTCTGACGTTCAAAAAATCATTCACTCTTGGGACTTGGAGAAGAGCGGTGAAACTTGTGCGCGCCTTATTCCCTATCAACTACCGCCAGCAAAGTAGTTGGATTTAGACAATTATGAAGACTCGCAAGACTCTTCCTCCCTTCAAAAATTGGCAGAAAGTAGCTCCGCAAGTAAGTTATTTAAAATTCTGCTCTAAACATATTTCTCGTTAAATTTTTGTTTGATTCCTCCATGGTGATTGTTCGGACTCTCATTTAAAGTTGTCTAGGATTTCCTATTGTCGATGGGGTTCCTAAGACAGCCTTAGGCTAAATTGCTCTTAAATATCATTTTGATGAGGGGAGAATAAAGATAGGCCGAAGGCGATATTCTATTGAATTATAACCTCTAATATTGCGGGTAGTCGAAAGGTGAGAGACGCAAGAGAGTGGAAATGGATTTTTCGGTTTGAACTCCACAAGACAAAGAAAAGAGAAACATGGAACAACATAAAAGAGGGGGCGATAGTCACAGAAAAGAAAGTTGTGGGGGTTTGTCAACCCCGTTCTATACAAAATTGATTTGTTTTATTCTTTCTTTTGTTATTATCGTTTATAATTTAGATTGTTTGCGCAACTTCAGCCTCATGGGCCATGCTCTGTACCGGTCTCGTTCGTGGATGGTAATATCCCCCTTCTCGCTTTCGATTTCTAATTGTCTACTTAAATTATCTTATCTTACTTTTATTTTACAACCTAATGTTTGTTATTTATTTAACGCGATAATATAGGAGTTCGTCTGCCATCCCGCAGTTAACGGCGGAGACAAATGATACGCTGCATCTGGAACAAGAAGAAGCTGCTTGGATAAGTATTGAAATCTTTGGCTTACAAACGTTACCGTCTATTTGCCTTGTGTTACCCCATTTGGAAGTCTTACTCATAACTGTTGCTGTTGACTTTTCTCAGCATCTCTGCCACCACTTTGTGGCATTTTTGGCAGTTTGATGATCGCATTCCCGATGGAATTTTTTGGTAGACGCATGACTCTTGCCACCATATCAATACCCTACGTTTTGGGTTTTTATCTGATGGGATTGTCATATTACGTGAATTGGACGCCGCTTCTCTTCATCGGACGTGTTATCACCGGATTACTAACTGGAGCTTCTGCACCTACTTCCCAGATTTATGTAATACCTATTTTTTTACCTCTCTTTCTTTCAAATTGAATTATTTGCGTTAAACCTTATTTAATTGATTCAATGTCATAGGTGAGCGAATGCGCTTCTCCAAGGATACGTGGAGCTTTGGGTTCTTTCACAGCCACATTTCTTTCATTGGGGATCCTAATTGCCTACATTATCGGGGCTGTTGTCGAATGGCAAATTCTGTGTTTCATAATCGGATCCATGCCAATTGTGTTAGGCTTGGCAATGGTAAATAGGAGACGTACTTTAATTTACCGATTTCTTTTTTCCCGTATAATATAACCCTATTCACCTATTGTGTTTTATTGGTTTGTACTGATCTGTTTTAGATGTTTATGCCAGAGACACCTTCTTGGCTCATTTCTCACCATCAGGAATCACAGGCTAAGGTTGCACTTCAACAACTTCGCGGAAAGTAAGTTAGATGTTAACTTTTTTAGCGGTTGGGGATTAAACAATGTTGTTTAAACGTAACATTTCCTTTACTTTCAGGTACACCGACATTGAGCCGGAGTTTGAGCGCATTAAATTCAATGACAACTCGCATGGGTCTAATAACATCCGCTATATCAAAATATTGACAAGCTGTCATTTAATGAAACCCTTGATCATCTCTATGGCACTAATGTTCTTTCAGCAATTTAGTGGCATCAACGCTATCGTATTTTACTCGGCCAGTATTTTCCAGGAAGCTGGGAGCACTATAGATCGATTTGTATCCAGCATTATGATCGGAGTTGTGCAATTGATTTTCACAGTGATATCGGCTCTATTGGTATGACTGCAATCATTTGATAATAACTTTTGACATTCACAATTAAAGTAGGTTATTTTTACCTATAGGTTGATCGATTTGGACGTCGTGTACTACTGATGACTTCGGGGACTTTTATGGCGGTATCGCTCTCCGGATTGGGTGCCTTTGTTTATGTGAAAAAGGCATGGGAGGAATTTTCTGTTGCGGATGAAAGTACCGTGGAGGAGCAGAATTTACTCGCCGAACTGGGCTGGCTTCCTTTACTCTGCCTCATGTCTTTTATCATCTCTTATTCCTTCGGTTTTGGTGCTGTACCCCAGTTGGTGATGGGCGAGCTCTTCCCGTCGGAATATCGCCATCGAATGGGTACCATTTCTGTCTCGTTCAGCGTCTTGTGTACATTTGTGGTGGTGCGAACCTTTCCTCTGATGGCCACGACAATGGGACTTGCTAGTGTTTATGGCCTTTATGCAACATGCTGCCTGACGGCCGTCGTTTTTGTCGGACTTTTTCTCCCTGAAACTAAAGGGAAAACGTTAGAAGAGATCAGTTCATTTTTCGGTCAGCCACAACCTAATGATGTGGCAGCAGAAGATCCTTGCATTCCATTAGAACATAAAACGGAGCTTCAAGATTCCTCGTTGGCTGATGGTTTCCCCATGAAGCCTGGAATGAAGTGATTTCATATCGACCAACTTTAATGTAGTCGTTATGTATTTTGATAACATTTTATTATCAACCCAAGAGCTTTTTGCCTTTTCCTGTTATTATTTCACATCGTCGATAGGATAACAATTGATGTCAATACACGTATTCGTGTTTGAGCTTTTTTTGTTAGTTTTATCCCTGTAAACATTTATCGGCAGTTGTTGTGCGGTAAACATTTGGTGATTACTTACGATAACTATTCCACCAACAAAGCTCAACTTGTTAAATTTTCGAAGATTACTTTTTTTATCTACTTTTTTACCTTTCTAAATTCGTTAATAAGTTTTAAATATTCGTGTAGCACCGCAATATTATTGGACTGCTTGGTCTTTGCATGGATAACGAATCGAGTGATGGTGACGCATCGATTAGAGTCTCGCTCGTCTTTGAATTCGCCAACGGAGGGACTCTTTTCTTTTCGCTGTTCTTTTCTTCGGTGGCCAAGCAAAAAACAGCAAATTCAAATTAGTCGTGAATCAAAAGATGCTAATCGCTCTCCATCTACTCAGCAGCATTCCACTCAGCAGGAGCCGGGCGGTTCAGTTATGGTCCACCATGACGTGAAATCCACCAATGTTTTACTGCAACGGGATGACGAAGGAAAAGTCGTACGAGCTGTTTTGGCCGATTTTGGTTTGGCACGTTTTCATTCGGATCTCAACGAAAGTGGCTCCGGTTCTGGCCTAGCAGCCAGTTCCATGACAGCCGTGGTAAGTACTAAGTACCCACGGCTATGGCGATCCTTTGTATGCGGAGGTACTGTATATTTTCAACATGTTCCAACTGATGCAGTGTTTATTAATTATTTTTCAATTACCATTGTAGAGTTCAACCTGCAGACGGGCCGGCCAGTTTGCATGTCCTTCACGCTTGAAGGTCACGGTGAAAATTACGTGTAAAACTGTCAATGCGGTGGTGTAGAGGTTGGGTGAGAAAGGTACGTGTTTCATCATTATCAAACAGATAAAATACCCGCAAGGCTCAGCTATTTGGTATTCATTTTGATATTTGTTGTTGTAGACCCATCCCCAGCAACGCCAACCTAAAGAAGGAAAGGCCCTAGTTTGCATTTCCTTCGCGCTTGAAGGTCATATCATTACATAAAACGTATCATGCGACGGCGGAGAGGTTGGGTGAGAAAGGTACGTGTTTCATCATTATCAAATAGCTACAATACCCGCAAGGCTTAAGAGGTGAGGGTGATCAAAAAATCGTATAAAAAGGAGAGAGAAAAGGCCAGAGACATCAGTCGAGTGAGCATCTCCGACACGGCAACAACTGCTGAGGCCTATCTGTCACCATCTGCCACCATCTGCCTTCTTCACCGTATTGCCAGTTCGCATCCATGGGTAAATATTCTCTTTTTTACATTGAGATTGGTGTCAATCCTACTTTTTTTCTTTATGTATGCCTGTCATTATTTAATATTTACGTTTGAATGTGTTTTAATGTCTAGTTAATAAGGCGTCATATGCTGTTGGGTGTTGTATCGTTGATGGCTGGGTCGACCACTGGTGTACCGATGTCTCCTGGGTATGGCGGAAACCAAACCGCAACGCCGCCGCCTTACTACCCAAAAGCAACTTACGCAACGACCAGTTACTGCACCGAGGTCTACAAGTACTACTAAGGCACCGGAGTTTTATACCACAACTTACGCTGCCCCGACCCACTACAATGACGCCCTGAAGTATTACTCTGCCCCGAGTTACTACACCACGAAGGCGACGGAGTGCTACATGACTACGCATGCTGCCCCATCCTACTACACGAGGCTCCCAAGTACTACTCTGTTCTAAGATACTTATTGCACCGATTTTCCTAAATACTGTTCTGTTCCCAGCTGCTACACCGAGGCTCCCGCTGATTACTCCACCAAAACGGTCGAGTACTTCACCGAAGCGGCAAAGTACTTCTCTGCCCCGATCTACGCAATCACAACTGAGGCGGCCAAGTATTACGCAGTCCCCACTTAGTATACAGAAGCTGCTCTTTCGTGCTACGTTGAACAGAAATACTACGCTGATGCTCCAGTTCACTACACCACGACCTACGCTACACCACAGCCCCCAAGTACTACACAGGAGAAACCGCCTATTACACAACAACGTATGCTGCCTAGTTTACTACACCGAGGCTCCCAAGTACTACATCACTAAGGCACCGGATTTCTACACTTGATGTATGCTGCCCCTGCCTACTACACCGAGGCCCCGCATTACTACAACACTGAAGTGCTCAAGTACTACACCACAACCTACGCTGCCCCGAGCTACTACACCTACGTCCCGAAGTATTACTGTGCGTAAAAGGTGTCGTTAAGAAAAAAAGAAGTCGTGCCCGAACTGCAGTGCCCTATCTGTCAGCAACTGCATTCCTCATCGTGTAACCGATTTGCAATTATGGGTAAATATTCTTATTTTTACATTGAGTTTTGTACCAATTCTATTTTTTTTTTCTATTTGTTAATATGCCTGTTAATGTTTGATATTAATGTTTAAATGTATTTACTGTTTAGGCAACTATGGTGTCGTGCTCCTGTTGGGTGTTGTATCGTTGTTGGCTGGATCGAATGCTGTTGCAGCGATGTCTCCTTGGTATGGCGGAAACCAAACTGCTACGCCGTCGCTTTCCTACACAACTAACGCAACAACCAGTTCCTGCACCGATGTCTTCCAGTACTACACCACCAAAGCACCGGAGTTTTATACCACAACTTACGCTGCCCCGAGCCACTACACTGACGTCCTGAAGTATTACTCTGCCCCGAGTTACTACACCACGAAGGCGACGGAGTGCTACATGACTACGCATGCTGCCCTATCCTACTACACCGAGGCTCCCAAGTATTACTCTGTTCTCAGCTACTTGTTGCAACGATTTTCCTAAATGCTCCTCTCTTTTCCAGCTGCTACACCGAGGCTCCCGATGATTTCTCCACCAAGACGGTCGAGTACTACACCGAACCTTCAAAGTACTTCTCTGCCCCGATCTACAGAACCACAACTGAGGCGGCCAAGTATTACGCAGTCCCGACTTCCTACACAAAAATTGCTCTTTCGTGCTACGTTGAACAGCAATACTACACTGATGTTTCAATCTACTACACCACGACCTACGCTACACCACAGCCCTTAAGTACTACATAGAAGAAACCGCCTATTACACAACAACGTATGCTGCCTAGTTTACTACACCGAGGCTCCCAAGTACTACATCACCAAGGCGCCGGAATTCTACACGTCTATGCATGTTGCCCTGCCTACTACACCGAGACCCCGCACTACTACAACACTGAAGCGCTCAAGTACTACACCACAACTTACGCTGCCCCGAGCCACTACACTGACGCCCTGAAGTATTACTCTGCCCCGAGTTACTACACCACGAAGGCGACGGAGTGCTACATGACTACGCATGCTGCCCCATCCTGCTACACCGAGGCTCCCAAGTATTACTCTGTTCTCGGTTACTTATTGCCCCGATTTTCCTAAATACTTCTCTGTTCCCAGATGCTACAACGAGGCTCCCGCTGATTACTCCACCAAATCGGTCGAGTACTACACCGAAGCGGCAAAGTACTTCTCTGCCCCGATCTAAGCAATCACAACTGAGGCGGCCAAGTATTACGCAGTCCCGACTTACTACACAGAAGCTGCTCTTTCGTGCTACGTTGAACAGAAATACTACACTGATGCTCCAGTCTACTACAACACAACCTATACTACACCTAGCTACAACACCGCAGCCACCAATTACTACACCGAAGCAGCCGCCTATTACACAACTACGTACGCTGCCTAGTTCACTACATGAGGAATTTAAGTATTACCCTGACCCAAACTACTACCAAACTGAGGTTCATATGTATTACATCAGCAATTCTCCCGACTATGTCACCTACTTACGTTACTCCGACCTATACACCGAAGTTCTGAAGTATTTCTCTGGATGTGTTGAAAGATTGCTGAAATACAAGATTGATTGATAATTAACAAGTGCATGTTTCTATTTTCTCCTGCTGCTGATAATTGCATGATGTGAGAAAATATTTCTGAGTGCTATGTAAACTTACAATATTGATCTTGCAAAATACAACAAAAAAATTCAAACTCGTGTTTTAACATTTCAATAATATTCAAACTTTTCATTTTATAAATTTTTTTCTATCATTAAAATTCTAAGTTCAAGTCCAACAAACAAATATTATATTTACAAATATTTTTCTAAAAATACAAAGTCCACCACCTATTTTTTTTTTGCTAAGTCCAGACTTTTGTTTTTGAAAAAAAATTTTAAAAATCCCCCCTACACAAAATTTAAAAAAAAATTTTCGCGAAAAATTTTATACAAATTGTTTATTGCAACAAAATTTATTTTATTTTATTCGAATATTTTATTGCATACAAAAATTTTTTTTGAAACATTTACATTATTTATTTTTCCTGTGGCCCCCAGGGGGGGGGGCCTGTCGCTTTCTCTACCGCGATAATAACATGATGCAAGTTATATGCAAGTTATTATTTGTTTGGCGCAGAAAGCTTGTTTTATCTAGCAGTTCTCGACTGTGTCAAACCTGATATTGATCAGGTTGCCTCAATCGTATACTGCACAAGTAAAAACGCAGACGACATATGAATGAAACAATTTCAAATCAGCAACTCACTGGCAGAGCAAAAAACACAAATGAGAACAGATTAAAATATTTCAAGTCAGCAAGACGGGATATCATTGGCAGAGCAAAAAACACAAATGAAAACAGTTAAAATTGTCCAAGTCAGCAACCAAGATATCTCTGCCACAGCTACTTCAGCAAAACACCAGCACAGCAACTTCTGGATAACACTGGAACCACATGCAGCATACAACGGGGCAATTTTTCTTGACAACACCTTTCACCATCTGGCTGCAAGAAGGTGACCACAGCGTAAAAAGAAGTGTGGTTGTTATACCTATTAAACAAAAAAAAATTACTGTTGGAAAACAACGAGATTAACAGCTATCAATTATACTTTTGCTGTAGCATGGGATGAGACATACACCTGGGAATAGGCCGCTAGACACAAGCACAGCTACCTCTGGACAACATCGGAATCACATGCTGCATACAACAGAGAAATTTGTCTCCACCACACCCTTCACCACCTGGCCGCAAGAAGGTAACCACAGCATAAAAGAAATGTGGTTGTTATACCTATTTAACAAACAAAAATTACTGTTGGAAAACACGAGATTAACAACTATTAATTATACTTTTGCTGTAGCATGGGATGAGACGTTCGCCTGGGAACAGGTAGTCGCAGTCACGAGGCCAACACGAGGCACGACATTTCGGGCAAAATGTATAGGACACAAGTTCAGCAAAGTGGTTTTTACTTGCTAAATCACCTGTAAACTTACACATTCATATTTTACATTCAATAACCATCAGAAATTTGCCAAAAAATACCTTTACATTTCCATATTGAGAAACGTCACGACCGACAAGACAACCCATCTCGGCTGCATATTGAAACAAAATGGCCAAATTTTTTCCCTCAAGACACTCGCGCTCCCTGGTGGACTGGTGGTGAACATCATTTTAGCCACCTAGTGACAGCCATTAGATTCCTGTTCAAATGAATGAACGGAACGGCTTAGCTGGATTGCTTGCTAAACAGCAGCTCAACTGGAATTCGTCGCGCCTTTCACTAGCTGGCACGAAATAAAGTGAGGATGAAAACTAGATTACTCCAGCAGCTTTCCCTATGACACAACATACAAATGATTTAGTTAGCTATTTCAGACTTTCGTTAATTTTTTCAACATAAAAATCGATAATATTAACAGAAAGTATATGGGGTCAAGACAAAAAAATAAAACTTACAATTTTCTGAAGAAGAATAATTTTACTGCCTGTGGATGTAAGGTAGCAGCAACGGTTATCTGTGTTTGAGTTAAGACTTAAGAGTTTGGTAATTTCTGGTACGCAACGAAATAATATTAATAAAAACCGGAAGGTGGCAAAACTATTTGAAAAAGCCTTCGACAATGACGGACGATGGACTCGCTCTGCTGCCCTCAGCTACAGCTACACTAAGGCCTGTGATACTTCCGCTCCAAGGTAAACGAAAAGAATATGAGGCCAACCTTTTCAAGTGCTGTTCCTTGGTGATCGACATCGACCGAGCACTCGCTATCGACATCGACCGAGCACTCGCTGCCATGTTTGATGAGATGCCTGGAGATTACCGTAGTCAAATCACAGCAAACACGACTGCAACAACCAGCACGGACTTGTCCCTCTCAGCAGCTTCTATACCGCTGAAGTTGTTGACTTGAAGCTTTCTTGCACCGCAGATGGTTCACGACGCAGAAAAATGAGTCCAAGATTCAGCGAATGCGTTGATGAGACGAGAACGCCGTTCTACAGAGAATTCGATATGAGAAAGGTGAATAAAAAAACCTTATTTAGAGAAAAAGAAACACATGTACATTAATACAAATATAGAAAACTTTGCTTCATAGTATTTTCAATCCAATCTGAAATAACATCAAAACTACCAACGCTTTAGCGTCGGGGGAAGGATTTGTTTTGCTTTCAGTGCATAATTCATGCTTTCAAATATAACAACAACAAAGCAACTGGTAGTTATCATAGAAATTGAAACCGTCGCCCTTGTACCGGAAACATTTGGTAGATATGTTTACAATAAAGGCAAATACTTCAACTTGTATAGAATTCGGAAAATAATGGAACCAGAATGCAGCTATACTCTTATCGTCCAGATTGCAGTTGAAAAAAATTAACGCAACAACATCAGCAAATAATTGAATCTAAATTCAATGCTATCTTACTTTCCTACTGCGCAACGTGTTAATACAAATAAGTTGTTTGATATTACAAATGCAAACACATAAAACTTAAATTCAATCCATTTTCTATTGGAGCTTTCTTACACTTTTCTTAAGTTGAAAAATGTCTTAGAACCAGCTAACGCCCATTCCTTTTAGTTCTTCTTTCCCCAACTCATTCAGTTGATGACTAAAAATGAATCAATCGAAAATCATAGTCGGCACATTTTAATTGTAACTGGGGTAGTTTCTTTGAAAAAAAAAACACTTCAACGCTGATTCATTAAGAAACCAGGGAATGCAAAGAACCCTGGAAGAATCAAAAACTCTAATTATTATTACTAAAATTAATGGAATGGAATGGAATTAACGGAAATTAAACATCGACCCTAAATTATGAAGTAGCTAGGCAAGTCTGAATAGAGTCACATCCGCTTACTTAAACAGCTTTTGGAAATAGAAACACTTAACAACAATTATAAGGTTTATAGTTTAAGTGAGAAATGAATATCAGTTACAGATGATTGCAAACTTTATTTCCACGAGAAAGTAGACGGTCCCAGCTAGAACGTATCCTCCAGAGACAAAACTGAGAAGCGCGCTAATTCCTTAATTAACATTTCATAAACTAATCTATTCGGGAATATGCTAGTAGATTGATGATTACGTGTAGCCTTTCTGTATGCCGTATAAAAAGTCTGTAAAAACGTTGCTCGTCATCGATCGAACTCTGCCCTTTGATTACAAAGTGGATTCATCCTAAGCCAGAAATAATAAATAACCTTGCGTTTAAATCATTTATACAAAAAAGTTGGTGCAATCTATTGGTATTTTCTTAAAAAAACTAGTTTTCTTGTAATAGAACAAAAGTTAGAAATGTCAAATGTGCCGCACGCACTGAATCTCATTATTTTGTTACCATTCGCAATGCTGCACAAGGAGGACGAAGTTTTACTCTTATACAACAGTTTGGGATACGTGGTAACATCACTCGAAAGCATCTCTTTTTCTAAAAAAAACACAACTTGCCATTTCAGTCATGCAACGAATATCTGCTCATGACGAGATATCAGCTTAACTATGAAATAACACTTTGAAATGGAGCCTACGTACTACGTGTTATGGCGAGAATGATCCACTTTACCAACTTTGCCCCATAAGATATTACGAAATCAATAGCACGCTACACTGAATCCGGCAACGGCCTCGAACTAACAGTGTTCAACGCAAGAAGTACTTTATACGCGTGTTCCCGCTGTATTTGAATTGGAATGCAATCTTTTAATGGAACCTCAATTCTGTTTCAAGGAATCAAGGTACGTATTGTACTTGGCATTCGTAGACGGATATTGAGCACGTCACCCGGTTTGTTCAAAAAGTCAAACCTGTCAAGTGGAAGAAGCTTGGGAAGCCTCAATCGCTTGCACTAACAATCTGTTCCATCGATCTTGCATAAGTCGCGCAAATTTCGGAGAGTTATTCCACTTTCCCAAAGGTGAACTTGAAGAATAAAAAATAAGAGAGTCACATGGTCAAGTGGACGTCCATGCACTTATAGGACGTGAGTCGAGGCAATTTGATTGTTCCGCGAATTATTGCGGCCGATAAAATCGTTCAAATTCTACCCTTGTTTTCTTTTTCAACAATAGAGATGTGCACCTCAAGTACCACAACGACGGTCTAGCACTTTCCATTGCTCATCCAAGGACGGAGCCATTGAGTCCATTTGGGAATAATTAATTTTAAACGATTAATCACGAAACAAAAAAGGTTACTTGTGCGTCAAGGGGACAGAGGAATCAAATCAAATCGTTCTTAGTCGGCTTCCCTTAAAGAGTGTAGGCCAATTGGAGAATTTTCATAAAGCCCGTGATTAAGACGTTGATATAAAACGATAATGTTGCTTTCGTGGAAGAAGCGGAATTATGGCAGCGTAATATTGATGCTCATAGATACTACTAGGGTGCCCCCTTCAATCATCTTCCAGTTTCTAATAAATCTCAAATTCTCTGGCGTCAGTGCCTTGAATAATCAACGGCATTTGGATCGCAGAGCGGGGGCGTGCAGAGCCCTGTGTCTGCTTGTGCGACTTTAGCTTTTAAGCAGATCTTACGCATCTCAAAACCATTCCGCAAATTTGGGTGACACGAAAAGGGATTCGCCCTTCCACGCACCCTAGTACAAAGTTATTGTCCAAAACTATTTGTGGTGCAGGCGTCGCAGCACATTCGACCAACCAATCGAAATATCTGACACGCACTTAATGAAATTTAACTAATACGGTACAAATTGAAGGCTGCAAATAACTTGCCAAGTCATTAAAAAAAAAAAGTGTGCATTTGTAAATTTAAAATGTCCTAATGACCGATCCGAATGCCGTGCTCGCGAGTTCTTTTATGCAACACAGACAAAAGTACCGCGGGAGCTCGTTAACGGATCGCCTCATCAATTTCTTCGAAAGTTCAATGAGAACCTGCAAACTCGAATCACAAGTCCTGCGGTGCCTATACAGATAATACGACGTCTTGTCTCATTCAACATCAATTTCCCTAGGATGCCATAGAGAACACCAATGTATGCCTACAATGACACCTACACACATATCTGACAGCGACTCGTGCGGAACGAAGAAGCTCAAGTCGAGTACTTTTTCCCGAATTTTACTGTGAATTATTTAAGCGGAGCTTTCCGTGTGTCAGGGAACATGAAAACTCTTCTCGCCGAGCATAAATAGCCAAAAAAGTAGACATTGCATACAGTACATCAGCACATAAAAGGATCACATTTCTGGGGAACGTCCAAATCAAAGCCGAGAGATCAAACTCTGCTGCGCAAGAGAGAAAACATGGAAATGTCGTCAATGTTATATGGATGTTTAATAGGGTTGTATCATTTACGAGCCGGATGTGGCAAACGGCTTACTTGCAAGTGTACGACGACAATTCCGCGCAATCCGGAAGCAAACTGATCTGTCTGTCGGGAATGACACGTGACGAGTTGATAGTGGGGTGCGAACCCCAAAACGGAAGAGACGGAGGTGGTGCCCTGATTGGATCCCAATTCTCTTTTAGACACAAGACTGCTGACTTTGATTGACGTCAACTAAGTAGCTTCCACGTCATTTCTTTTTCTTCTTCTTCTGGAAATGGCTCATGACTGCGTGCAGCAACGACACCAGGAACACGACGCGAAACTGCCAACGATAAAAGCGACCACCCGTAAAATGTGCTCAAACTGTTTGGGATTTGTAAACCCCAACGATTCAGCCATATTATTACGCACGTCTATTTGTGGCCGTTTAAGTTGCGGCTTGGTGAATGGGCTCATCAAACTACAAAAGCTGTTTGCCTGCCTATAGGATAATTCGGGGCGGCCTAACAAACGACTCTCGCCGCCGTAAAGTAGATGGCTCTGCGCATTCATCTGTTCCTTGTTTCTTGCCATTCGAAAATTCGAGATACTGTTGAAAAAACCAAAACGCTTTTCGGGAAATTGTTTCCCCACGCTCGTCGTCGCCATGTTACGCGTTTTTGTGTGTGCATGACTTGCGCCCTACGTTGATAGCATTACTACGGTACATATCCATAACGTTTCCTGTCGATGCTGTTTGGCTCTCCCATTTTTTTCCCCTTTCTCCAGCGATTCTTGACTGTGGAAAATCGCATTTTCTTTTGCCATTGAAGTCAAACAGTTCTACAGCATTAGGCCGCGCTCGGCTGAGCATTGCAACATTCGATTATTTCCAAACTTGAAATGCATTTCATACAGGCTATACAGGCGGTTACGTGTGCTGCTGCACTCTCTCTCTCTTGATGATAGACCAAGCGTATAATTTCCTTATCTTGCCGGAAGCAAAAGGTTAGATAGCGCAGCAGCCTGTGTAGTTGTTGTAGCAGCACAAAAGAACTTAAACTCGCCAGAGAATACAGTATCTTTGATACAACCATCAACTTGATAATAATAATAATAAAGAAGCTTCCAGCTCTATTTTTATTGCTCCATTTACTTTTGCCTAGTAACGAAACTTTTGTGCTAGTCAGGAGAAAAAAGAAAGAAAAAGCAAATAGGAATTAATTGCCTTCTGTCGACGACGTACGTCATTCAAACAGCAGAATAAAGGTACCGCGATTATACCACGTAGACGATTACGACTTCCGAGATTTCCCACTGATTTGAAAAAGGTGAGCGTTTATAAAAGGAAATGCCCAGGAAAAAAATGTATCGACAAGAATTGTTTTAATGAGATATTCAGGAAAAATTCCCTTAAGAAAAATACGGAGAAGAGTCGACTATTGGCAGCAATTGAGTTCGTTTTCTTTTTTTTTTTGTGTTGGTTGTGTTGTCGCCCCCCCATTCAATATGCCAATAATGTCAGTTATAAATAAACTTTTGCCATTGGATTGACACAGGAAAAGGGGTTTGATGTTTGTAGGTCTATAGAAATTCTGGGCTTTTTGACAAGAGCTTCATCATCATTTAGAGGAGGAGATGAAAAGAAAAAGAAAAATCGGCAAAGTTCGAACGGTTGCCATCGAGTTTGTGTGTATAGAAATGATGATGAATAGTCTGGGGACGAGAGCTGAGCAAAGAGAAAGAGAGAAATTACTGGTGGGCCTGCCTGCAACTCCAGGATAGTCGGATGTTTGCGAACTCTTTTGCCAGTGCACACACAGTTAGAGAAGAGTCGCTGCTGCTGCTGTACAATCAGTTATAGAGCATCGCATGCTGAGTGAAATGATGGATGATTTTCCCCCAAATATGGAATAGACTCTGGGAGCAGCAGTCTATGTTTGCCCGTCCATACAACGCCGAGCTGCTGCTGGGCTCAGCAGCGAGTTGCATTCCACTGGGCGGGTTGTTGATGATGGATGCGCACAGCCGCCGCCGCCGCATCAAAAGAGCGAAAAGAAACGAACGATCGAGAGATGAGACGACGAGGCTTGAATCGCCAACGAACCCGAAACGACATCAAGAAATTGGACAAGGACTTACGGAATGCGAATTCCAACCCACGGGGGCAAAATATAGAGTGGCACGGGGTGCAACCACACACAACAACAACAACATGAAGCCAAGATGCTGGTCATTGGCTTCTTCTCAAGAGCCTTGATAAGAGCCAGTTTGAAATCGTCGTATACATTAAAGAGCTAATGAAAAAAGCCGACTGTCCGTCGCTATATTCTTTTGTTCTGCCGGCCAACAACAAAAGGAGTCGGTTCGGCAGTTTTTGGCTATTCCTCAACCGTCGTCATTGACATAATAGTCGAGCGGAGAGGCTCGTATATTACAGATATTGAGGGCAGCAGCTAAAGAAAGAGCCACCACATAAACGCTGGGCTGCCTGGCCCTGTCTGTCTGTCCGTCCTCCTCCTGCTATTTATTCGGCGACCTTTTTTTCTTCTTCTTCTCCCTATAGCGCCAAATCATCGAATTGGAACAATATAACATCATTCACCGACTGGCCATCCCGTGAGTGCAACTGCCATATACAAGCGCTCACTCTGGCCGTCTCCCTGCCCGCAAAGCACATGGCCAATCTCCCGTTTGAAAAGGGTTTTCTCCCCATCGCCCTGCCCAGCCCTGCTGAATTGGCAGCCATCGATCTGCCAACTCGACTCAACCAAGCGATGCTGTTACGGCGTGTGTGTGTTTTATTTCCACGCCGGCTGGCTTAAACCAAGTCCACCATTCCGGTTAAAAGACTTGCTGGAAGAGAGAAAGAAAGAAGAAAAGGAGTTTCTCGTGCTGTCGATCGATCGCCGTCGCTTTTTCTTTTCTCCCGTACAAAATAAAGGCAACGATTAGCCATTTCCACTCGTCTTCCGCACACGATATAACCGCAGTAGTAGTCGAGGCCAGCGAAACACACACACACACACAGAGGAGAGAAAAAGAAAGGGGCAATCAACGCGTCCGACGAATTAACAATGAATTCCAAGCCTATATAGCCTAGCCTAGCCTAGTCTGGCCTGGCTTGGCTTGGCCGCTCTATCGCCCCAGCTATTTATAGTTTGCCCAATTAGTTCCAACGCCAGCCCCAATTTCCAGCATTTATTCCTCGCAGCAATGTTCTTTCAGTTGGCCGCTCCTACTCTACGCCATCAACTTTTGGTTCCTTTTTTTTCCGCTTTACAACATCACCACGGCTCAGCCCAAAAAAAAGAAAAAGAAAATTAAACTTTCCCCATTTCAATTAAAACGCAAGTTACCGAGAATCGAGCCCCAAAACTATCGAAAGCCTCCTCCCAACGTCTTCAACTTCCGAAAAACGGGAATAATTGAGAGAACCCCCCCCCCCCCCTAGCGGATGTTTTCTTACTTCCGGCCTGTGCGACAGTTTATAGGCTTCCGGGAAAGTGAAATTTGAGTGCGCCATCCCGTCGTCGAAATAATTCCTAACGCAATTCATCGAATATTTGGGCGACATCACGTGGACCATTAGGTGAGCAAAAGAGTCGACAATAATCGGCTTGATGATTCATGCACGATTCACGTGCTGCAGACACGTGTGTGTGTGTGCAGCGCGTCGTGCAGCTGCACTCTGTTTGTCAATTATTCACCGGCTGATTTGACCAGACTGGGAGCTAGCGGAGCTCCTTATGAAAACCAAACTGACGCTGCCGGCTGTTCATTTGCATCGCCTTGCCGTTTCAAATGAAAATGTAACGAGAGCAAGTGAATCAATTTAGAATTTACATGAGTGAAATCGTCTCTCTCACCGTTTCGATTTCCCTTTTTTGTTTTATTTTTGTTGCTGCTGGCGAAGAAAGAGAAGAGGAGGAAATGCTTTTCCCTGCGCAACACTCGACGACGACATCTGCCCGGCTCGAACAATACACTTGTCAGCCTCCTACCCGCACACACACACACCCAACGCACATCACAACTGTCTCCGGGCAACAACATGTAGACGACGACTACAATAACGAGAACGCCTTGGCCAAAAGAAGAAGAAGAAGAAGAAGACGATTCCGGCTTCGTGAATTATTCACGACGACTGTATGGGGTTGGGTGGGGGGGTTATATAGAGGAGCCAGGCCCTGGTACTATATATCCATATCTTGGCTTTTCTTCCTGCCTTCTTGCTGGTTTTTGCATCGGCGATGATGGCCCCAGCCCGGCTGTAATCGAATCATCTAGTCGAGTCTTCATCGGCGAGACGCGCAGAAAAAATACGAAATGAATCGTCATTGCTCTCGGCTCGACTTGTATGTAAATATTACACGAAATTCATGCAAGGTCCATTGGCGGGAGCGAATCCCCCCACCCCCACCAGCAGGCGATGGGCGTCGGTGCAGCGCTGCGCAATTGAGCGGAAAGCGGAAGCGCTAGACGGCGATGCCGAGTGAAAAACGGCGGTAAATATAAACGCATCAGCCATAACTAATGACAAAGAGAACGATAAATTGTTGAAGAAAAGACTGGGGGCCAGCGAGAGAGAGAGAAAATGGCGAATCAATTGAAGAGCGGCTCGTGCTGCACGACTTTTTGAATTATATCTATCGGCGCCAGAAAGTCCAAGAGAGAGACGGTCATTATCCAGGCCACTAAGATATTTAAGATGGCGGCACACGGCCCACTTGGAATCTACGAAAAGGAATAAGCGGCCAAAGAAAAATTCTTTCGAGATTGTAATTCTCAGTTGGCCGGCGGCAGTGGGCCCGGCCGTCGTGACGCACGACACACTGTTGTTCCGCATTTCTATTCCATTTCTATTCTATTGCATCTGCTCTTGTTGTTGCAAACTGCTGCAACGGGCTCTGCTTCTCCGACGCTGTTTGCATCAATGCACGGCGATAAAATATTTCTTGGCTCTCCTGTCGGACGGGCGGGCTCTCTTTTACAACGGCAGAGTCACAATGTAAACGAGTTCCTGGTAGACGGACGCTGACGAGAAAACGCCAAAGTATTTTGCGAGCGTCTACCATCCGCAGGAAGGAGAAAATAGAGCGGATGAGAAAGGGACGGGCGGGACTTCAACTGTCACTCTGCTGATGTGATGCAAGAAGTTCGCAGAAATCCCATTTCCACGATTCCCCGCTGCTCCTTGTGTGTACACACCGGGGCTATAATGGAGGTTTAATGAGCGGAGCGCGTATACACAAACCCCACCCACCTACCCATCCATCCACCCATCCATCGAGTTGTTAGACACCACCAGAGACGACGCAGCGACTGGAGCGACGCTTTAAGTGAAGACAAACTACAAGACAAGAGAGGTAAACTTAAATAAGAAAACGGACAGCATCAGTTTCAAGTTGTTGTATGCAGTCACGCCAACAGAGAAATGTTTTTCTCGCAAAAATATCTAAAAGAAAGATGCAACAGCAGCAGCAGGGAGAAATAGATCTCTTTCGGTTCTTTCTCTTTTTCTCCATTTGAAGAAAATCATCTTCAAAAGCTCCAGGACGGCTCTGCTCGCACGACTCGTTAATGAAAGATGAGAGGAAACGGAAAGAAGAAGAAGAAGTCGCTGCTCTAGAGTCGGTCTCTGTCTCAGTTCGTTATACGGCAGCAGCAGCAGCTCTTTGCCGTTTCCTTCCCACTCGCTAGTCTCTAACGGTTTATTTATGAGCCCGAGAGAGGAGGGACGGGAGGACGTCTCTCGCATGCAGAAATGCTAGCGCAACTTGCAATTGAATTTTTTCGTTTCTTTTTCCTCCTCCGCCGGAATAAATGGGTCGAGGAGAGGAGTAAAAAAAAATAAAATAAACCGACGCGAATCGAAAAGCAAAGATATAAGACTCTTCTTTTCATGTGTGCGCACAGCCCAGCAGGAAAGTCCGTGGAAATCTCTTTGATGCCGCGGTACACCAGCAAATGTACAGAAGAGGAGAGAAAAAGTAACAGAAATTAGTACAAGACTACGGGGAATTTCGTGCCCATGCAAATGTTGCGCGCGAGTATTACACTTCGTCCCATACGCCATTTCCAATGGCCAGGCAGCTAGGAGAAAAAACATCAAATGCATCGGTCGTCGAGGTAACGCCAAAATAAGAGGGCAAGATTTTAACAGCAGCAGCAGAGGCGTACTTCCGTGTAAATGAATCAAGCCAATCTAATCCCGATTCTCGAGACCCAACCCGGTTGTATAATTTTCAAAAAAGGGCTCAGACTCCAATATGCTGCTATATACTACACGTCCAAAGTGAATCAGTCGGCACTCTGCATTCGAGGAAAAGCTTCTACGAAGACGACGACGACTTGAAATATTCCTAATAGCAGCTGCTCGGAGATGGGCACGATTCATTTTCTAAATAATATGCACCTCATTATGTAATTCGACTCAGCCATCAGCGCCTTTTCTTTTTAAAAACAAAATAAAACAAAAAGGGAAAATGTTACGGAACGAGGCTTTGCCTTGTCCAAAATAGGTTGCCTTTACGTAATGTTTGAAGTTAGCTCGGTCGCCAGCATCAAAGACGATGGGGGGAGAAAAAAGAATGAAAGGCTGCTGCCAATAGCTCTACAATATTAGGATCTTCCCCCCCTTGGAAAAAGAGTTGATTGTTTTGCTGGCGCGCTACTCCCGCCCAGTCACGAAGCGAAGCGAGAGAAAGAGAGAAATCAATAAAACAACAGCTTCCTTTTTTTCGTTGGTTCGTTCGTTCCCCTTCTTTTCTTTCTCCTTTTTCGTGTTGTGTAGATCGAGTGAAAAAGGGCCGAAAAGAGAGAAAAAGGGACGACATGTCAACTCATTAGGTCGTTGATGTATGGGGCCCGAGCTGAGGCGACGGGTCAGTCGGCAGCGTCTGAAAAAGTCATTCAGCTCACGCACGAAACCTTGCGCTGCCCCTTCTCTCTCTCTCTCGTCTACAAGTAATTGAAGATTACTTGCCTCCCACTACTATCCTATATACTTTAAGACTTAATTTTAGACTTTCTCTTTTTCTCTGTCTGTCTGGCCGCCCTTTTGTATTGTCCGGCGGCTTATTCCGGCCAGCTCTTCTTCTTCTTCCAATCTCTTTATATACACTGTCCATAGCAATCAATGGATGGCCGGTTGCTGGTTACTGCAAAGTCTATTGAGTTTGAGATAAAAGCAAAAAAAAAAAGGTTTTGGCCATTGGCAGAAAACGATCCAGGCTGAAAAGAAAATAATAGGAAAATCCACGAACAAGTCCAGGGCTCTTTTGACCCGAAATAAGTCGATAATTGGTGACGTACTATCTATACAATGTGGGAGGTTGAGTGGAACGGATGTGGACTGGCGGGGGGGTTAATGCGATTATTACAGAGAGCTGAACGTCGACATCACGCGGCCAACAGCAGCAGCAGCAGCAGCACCCCATTCTTTATATCAACGACCGCACTGGACACTCGGCCCAAATCTCCCCAATTTACCCTGGGCGGGGATAGACGTTTCAGGATCCTGATGATGGATATTCCTAAACGGTGCCCTCCTCCCCCCCCGTTCACCTCGTTACCGCCCAGTATACGCACACACGTCGGTCGGGATCCCATTCAGGAAACTACTGGGAAGGGAGCGACGCTAGTAAATTGCCGTATTATTTCACACAAGCAGAGGAAACAAATGGGGACGTTTGGATGCAATCAGTCGACACACGAACGTATCGATTCGGATGGATGAAACTCCACCCAGCACCGGCGTCAAACATTCAAGTTGAAACAGGTATCAAATGTTTAGCTCGAGTTTCTGTCAATAAGTTGCCTGATATGTCAAGTTTGACATTTACACAGAATTATAAGGTCAAAGTTTCGAAGGATTTCGACGTTGTCGGCGCCAAAGTTTACCCGTTTCTTTTCTCTCGAAGAAAAGTTGTTCGTCTTTTAGGAACGATCCTCTTACGAAAGGCTCAAGAAAGTAAAAAAACAAAAATTTTATGAAACTACATCTACGAAATAGAGTCAGGTATTTTGCCTGGGAGGGAGAAGAGATTGTGTTTCAACTTTTTTTCAGACTTAATCAGTTGCACGAGGCAACTTTCTGGGGGCCAGAAACATTGTGAATCAAATTAGATTCCTCCTATTGAGCTCCATTGAGAGAATCACGTAAAAAAAGATCATTCAGAGAATATGTTTGAAACAAGAATGACAATGGTCTAAAGTGATTCGAAACGGGGTTGCAGCAATACATCGAAACAAGTCCAAAAGGAGAAAAAAAAAGAACGATAATGAAATAAAACGTCGGGCAGTAAAAGAACGAACGAAAAAGTTCTCCCGGCAGCTTTCTTTGTCAGACGACAGACACGAGGGAATAAACAAACGGGAAAAAGAAAAGGTTTTTCCAAACTTACCCATTTCCAAAGGAACTTCTTTTCGTCTTTTCTTCTGTTTCAAGTGACAAGTTTGCTGGATTTCCATTAAATTGCAGGGTCTCTGTCGTGTGTGTAAAACGTGTCACTCACAATGACAGCATTGATCTCTGTCTAGTCTAGCAGACGACATTTTTCACCAAACGTTTTCCAGTGCCACCTGGTGTCTGATTAAAACCCAACGAAAATTCGATTCGAAATGGTATGTATTGAAGAACACAACATCATTCATAAATATGTCATCATCGTTTTGGAGGAGGTTTTTCGACAAAATCTGAGACTCGGGTGGATCAGAGGAGAGAGAAATCAACACGAGGGCGGTAATAATTATAAGTGGAATCGAACATAAATCAGACTGGGTAAATATAATTTTTAACCTTTTTTTTTCCAAATGGTGGGCTGCTTTCAACTGTTGGACACCTGTATTATAGGAGTGACAATAATAACGTATTTACACGAGAAATGATGATTGGTGAGGGCTCTGATATTAATTATCTGAAATTTCTTATTTGAATATCGAAAAGGGTGTGAAGCAGTGAATAAAAACACGTCATCAAATTTTTGTTTCTTCTTTCTTTTTCTTCGATTATTTTCTAGAAATATTTGCAAAATGATTTTATATTTAAAATTTTTTTTTCCATCGGTGGATCAAATGGAATTACAATATCCCCTAAAGAAAAATGGCCGCCTGTTGATTGATTTTGCTGGATCAAAAAGAACGATGATGCATCTTGTTTTTTCATACTCGCTGCCTCTAAAACACTACGTCCTACAGGATCACGCTCTTTCCCGCACTGAAACCTCCTTCCGTGTAACCACGCCCACCTAGTCTGACAACCCAATCGCCGGGCGTCCGCCGCCGTCACGAACAATTTTGTTGTAGAAACGTGAAAAAACGGCGCCATTCGTAGATATAGACAACTTTTGTCAATAACACAATCAAAATGAAGGAGGGAAAAAATTCTAAACGAATCAAAGATGACCGCGTGTGGTTTTGTTGGTTTTTATCGGGCGACAATCATAGGAAGAAAGAAGAAGAAAAACGAATCAAAATTGAAACCAACGCGCACAATCATCAACTGTTGCTGGATGCGAGAGTGTCTCACATCCGAGGCGGTTGTATCATGAGTATGTGTGTCACGATAATCATCGGGAGGAGGAGGAGGGGGGGATCGATGCGTACACAATGGTTTCACGCACGGAAAACGGCCTAGACGCGCGCGTGCACTATAGGATATAATAGTATATAAATATAGATATAGTTGGGTTGGGTGGGTTTTGAACGGGTTCAGACATGAATGAATAGTTGGTAAATTGGACATCATTTCCATGTGTACAGGTCAAAAATAAAATAAAAAAATAAAAGTTCCATTTCTTCTGGGTGGGTTTGCACCACCATTTCTCCTCCCCCAACAGGATCGCTCCCATTGAACTCGACTCGTTTTCTCTTCTCCACATTTCCGCTAAACATTTCCTACCAAAATGACCGAGGGAAACAACTGAAATATAAGTTAACAAATGGAAAAATAAACTGATTGGGTGCTTCTGCTGCGCTCATTCACATTGACGAATAATAAAATCATTAAAGCCTCTTCTCATCTTTCCCAACTTTTAGTTTGTTTGTTTGTTTTTCGATCCTGCACAAAGTTGAAGAAACTGGTCACGGGGTGGCGCTGGGTGATCACGTGATCCAGGCGACGAGACGATGATCGAACCGGCAGCAGAGCAGTGGAAGGAACAGGAGGAGAATCCAGTGGATCGAACAAGGTGATGCTCCGTTGCTCTGCATGGCAGCTGGTCTCTCACCTGAATGATTTTCGATTTTTTTTTTTTTTTTTTTAAGTTTTGAATGAATCAACGTGTTATATAAATGAGGGGGATTACCTTGTAGGACGTGAAGGGTAACGGACGCCGGGTCAGCGTTGGACGGCGTGCACGAATATTTGCCGGAATCGGAGAGCCGCACTTGGCGGAGCAGCAGGGAAGTCGAAGTGACTGGATTTGTCTTATCCGTCACGATGGCGACGCCTCCACGCGACGAATCGTGTCTCAGCTCCTTTTTTTCCCATCCAGAAAAAGATGAAAAATATTTTCAGCTCAACTTCTCTCGTTAGGTCGGTGTGAAATGAATACGCACGACATCAGCATCCAGTCATGTGATACCATCTCTCACATTTCTTTTTTGCTAAATTACAAACGACGTGCATGCAGCACACGGAAATGCAAAAACAAGTTTCGGGTGGTAAACCCAAAAAATTGGGTGGGAAAAAAAAGATTTTTGGAAATTTTCAAATTTTGGCGATGCGACTTTTTGGACGCATGTCGGGCGGCCGAGTGAAAATGACCGAGTACCTTTCACTATGCAAAGCATCTGGTCGTGTTTGAATTATTAGCCCCCACCAAAAATATGTCGACATTACGAATTTTGACACAAATTCTCGACATTTGAAAAATGCCCGCCAAAAAAATATTTTTCAAAATCAAATAAAAATGTGACGATGATTGAAGGGAGACAAAATTTTTTTTGTTGTTCTTACTTGATCGTGATGATGCCAAAAGACGTACTCTGGAGGTTCGGGACTGAACTGGACGATACAAGTCAGATTGACGTGACTGCCCACGTCGACGTGGAACTCGGGGCCGCCCAGAATCACCGCCTTGGGAGCTGGAAGCGTTCAGAAGATTTTTTTGGTTTCACAACGGCACACGATAAAAAAAAAAACGGGACAAGAAACACGAAAGAAAAAGCAATGGCCAAAAAAAAAAGAGATACACAAACGCGTCAGATTTGGTAGTCAATTGGAATTTTGGATATTTTTAATATTATTATTTGATGAATAATTAAGAGAATTGAAATGAGAGAAGTCAAATGATGTACTTCAATCAATTGATATCAGGCGAGAAAGAGACAGAGTACGTAATGCCAAGCGCAAATAATAATAGTAAAAAAATATACTATTTCAATTCATAAACAACAGCAGCGATAGTAGTAACAAAATGTAACTCAATGAACTCAAATTACGGTACTGGGCGAGATTCTTTTTGCCTAGTTTGGATGACTTTGATCCGGTGCTGGCCGCGTGACCCTGATCACCGACGGGACTGTCATCTGCACACGACGGAGAAGAAGCGCGGGAGAAAACCAGAAAACAGAAAAAATAACCGAAAAAAAAAGAATAAAATAAAAATAGAAAACAAGTTGACACACGGCAGAAAGGGAAAAATATGAAACAAGAATAAAAAAAAAAGACGCTCAAGTTTATCAAAAAAGAATTGGAAATAACGAGCGCACCCAAGTCTATGGCGAACGGAAAGAGAAAATAAAAAGAAGATCAACTTCACGCACACAACACTGGTGGAAGAGGAGGAAGCAAAAAGAGTCGACATTAACAAGGCCGTAACGACCGACGAGCTATAAACATAAATCAAAAAAAGAGAATATTGCGGAGGGAAAAGAAATAATCATAATAATAATAATAACCCCCTCTATATCTTTTTCCGAGTGCATAAACATACGCAGCAGCAGCAGCTGGTGACGATATGGATTTTTGTTTGTTTTTGGGGGTCTCGTCTTTTTATATGGGACTGGCCCGAATTGTATCGCCTCGACTTTTTTGTTGTTTTTGCCCAGGGATATAAATCAAATTCCTTTTTATTGTTTCCTAATCGTCACTTTTCGCACGACTTATGGACATAAAAAATCTGCAAAATCCTGCGACCAGTCCCGAAGTTCAATCCACCCACTCCCGTTTTTTTTCCAGCAATAACTATTGGACGTTGATCAAAAGTAAAAAAATTGAATCCCGTACGTATGAAAATTGCGGTCACTGCTGGCGGAATTCCGCACACTAGGCTATACGACGGTCAAGTGCCGTCCGTCTGTTTGGAATAAATTCCATATAATAAAACATTGTTCTTGACTTTGATATTTTGGCCGGGCAGCTCTCAGAGCAAAACGGGCGGTGCGGATTGCCAGCAGCAGCAGCAACGGCGTCGGCCATGTAGTAGACGGACGTGACGTAAATTTGAACGTCACCAACACAGAAACGGGCCGGGATCTATGGGCAACAGCCGAGGGCGACAGTTTTCGTGAGTGTTCTTTGTCTCTCTCTCTCTTTCTTAGTTATTGACGGAACAAAGGCACAAGGAAAAAAGACACGCCGGATGCGATCCAGTCTACATGATTCGACGTTTTCTCTTTTCTTTGAGCACTTCATTATCGGGCACGCCCCTCCACCCCGTCGAAATGGCAAGGCCGTGAGTCTGAGACGAGACGGCGCCCATCGATTGGAATGAACGACGATTGATTTTTTCTTGGTTTTGATTTTCAGATATTATTATTTGGGTAGGTTGACTAACCGACGACATTGAGGCGGATGAATTGGCTGCGGTGGGGTTGAGTGGAGACCTGGCACTCGTACAATCCGGCGTCCCTGGCCTGCGTGAATTTGATCTGCAGCGTCCAGTCCTCGGTGGGTCGCGACTTGACGATAGTGAACCGCTGGTCGGATGCGTACGTGTATCGACCCACAGTCAGGATGTGCACGTCACGGTGCCGGATCCAGCTCACCTTCACCAACAAGAAAGAAAAGAAAAGAAAAGAAGAAAAGGAGAAAAAATCATTTCGGGACTATGGGGCCCCGCCCAGGGTAGCTAGCAGCTAGCTAGCTATCTAGCCGGCCCTTCATTATTCATAGGCCAAACACACACACGTCTCTCATCTCTCAAGGCGTGTGAGAGAAAGAGCCAGCAGACGCCAAAGTCTGTTTTCCTCGTGATTCAATTGGCCAGTCTGACATCAATGCGGGACTCTCTATGTGTTGTGTCGGGAATAGAAAAGAAAAGAAAAGAGTCTAGCGGGGCGCCAAACAGTTTGTCAAATCAAGTTGACTGATGCTGACAAAAAAAGATGGCCGCTTTGAATGCAGAAAATGAATCGAAAAAGAAATCGAATCAAATGGGCATCTCCATCTCCAGCAGCCAGCAGCTGTACAAGTGTATAGCTTTTTTCCGGCTAGGATATATATGGGGCGAATGACTGGGCCAAACTAAACAAGTTGCTGTTTTCTCGTTATAGCGACGGATGTGATCAATGGCCAAACTCCTTTCGACAAGAGAAAAAAGTGCCTCGTGTCGGACGAGTTTTTCTTCTTTTTTCCAAGTGACACGAATTGTCATTCTTCCTGGAACCAACGCCGATCGGATCCCGTCCGTATGTCCGACGACATTGTGTGTGTCGCTGGCCCCGGCTAAAGTGGCGGATTGGCTGTTCCCCCACTCGAGCGGGAGGAGAAATGTGCGCATCACACATTGTTGTCCGCCTCGTCGTTGGCATTTCAAACTCCCGAGGCAACATGCAACTCTGGACCCTGGACTTTTAGACTCTTCGACTCTGGACGGATGGATATGCTCCATGTCCCAGGGGTTGACACCGGGTAACGGGCGGATCCGGTGGAGCGTGAGTTGTGCGCTGAGCGCAGCCAGGTGGATAACAACAAAAGAAAAGAATAAGAATAAGAATGGCGCGGTTGTGCTGGGCGAGACAACCACCGAGGAGGAGATTTCAGAGGGCGCCTGGCCTCCAGCGCTGCTGGGCTGGTCGTGATGGTCTCGTCTTCTTAATTGGATCGAACCTGATCCGCTTCTCCGAGCTCCGAAACAAACAAGGAACGTGTCGATATCTCGGCGTGTGTACACATTGCCGCATCTCGGCTCCTCTTTCTCACGCTCCACTGCAGCCACTACTACTACTACAGCCGGGCAACTCTTTTAAATAACCAGACGGGCGACGACGACACAAGAGTCCGTCAATCAAAATTGGCCAATATCAGAAACAAAACGCCAGTCTGATGGGCATGAGGAATGGCCAATCAAAAGTGTCGAAACCCATTTCATAAGTGGACAATGGGAAATTCATGTCCGGTCGCTAAGCGACAGACTCGTGTGTTAGACTCACCGTTCGGTTGCCAAGGTAACGGACGCGGCAATGCAAATTGGCCGTCCGTCCGACCAGGACGGTGACATTTCGCTCGGTGGTCGGGTCGAAAAGCGGACCGGATTCGCTGCCACCGCCCGAACTGCTGCCGCCGCCCGGCTGCAGCTGCTCGTCGCCGTTGCCGGCCAGTAGTCCCGTCGAGTCGAGTCCCATCAATCCGGTCGACAGGTCCATCAGTGACGGAGTGGCCACCCCGTCTCCGTTGACGACGGGCTGTTGTTGGTTCGGGTTGTTGTTGTTGTTGCTCCAGGGCTCGTCGGCCTGGACGTCCGGGGCATCCAGCAGCGGATGAGACGGAAAAGAAGAGGATTCGCCGGATTCCATTTTCTCGATAGCTCTGGTGGCCTCCGCCGCAGATGCTGCAACTGTTCCTATTTGTTTTGGGGAGTTCAGACGAATCAATCAAAAAATAATAATATAATAATGTGCACTGCAAACACACGCCCCAATCCATCAAGCGGGCGTGATCCAATATCGAAAGCATTACTTCTCCCGCCGACGCCATAATAATAACAACAACACAAATGTGCACACAAACAGTCACCAATTTTTCCTTGTGCCAATAACTCGATCCGAATAATATCGAGGCGGAAGCGGAAAAATAATACGAGAAAAAGAGAGGCCTGTGTGTGTGTGTGTGTTTAGCCCAGGCTTCAATTCTCATAATAAATAATCCGAATATACACACACATGTATAAACAGTAGGATCGTCGCGTTGTCGGGAATCCCGACAAGTGAACCGAGCAGCCATCCAACCCGACCCGCCGTGAAAGGCTTAAATTTAACGGCGGTGCGTGCGCCAGCAGAGAGACCCGATAAAAGTCTGACCCCTTTGACACTGGACTCCCCCTGGACAAGAAGAAGAAGAAGAAAGGAAGACCTTGACGCCCAGGAAAAACATCAAGGGGGCTAGAAAGAAAACGTCAATTGAATTTGTGTGACTTTTTTTGGGAGGTGGTGGTGGTGCATGCAATGTGTATGTCTGGCCCAACACTTTTTTCTCTCTAGCAGACGACGTTTGGGGTGGTAAGCGCATTGACTTTTGATATTTATGCACGTCGCGCGTTTGACACGGCGACACACGAGTTGATTCGATTCCTCCTCCTCACTTTCACCTTTTTTTGTATGGCCGTCGTCGGGTGACGTGATCACACAGACAGGCGGCGGCCAAGCACTCGCCTTTAGGGGGCCAATGAATCAAAAGGCCCAGCTTCGACATCACTGCCGAATGATTGACGCTAACTCGGAAAAGGTAGACAGTCTCTAAAAGCTTCTTTTGAATGATTTCACGTGGGCGCATTAGATGAGAAGTGGAGTGGGCCTATCAGATGTGATTCCTATTCAATTAGTTGCCAGCCCTTATTTTCTGGAAAAAACTACTCGGGCCGGCGAATATCTAAAGAAAGGCCGTGCCATCTCTCATTTCGTGTCGTCGCCTTATATTGTTTGTCTCTCCTTCTTCTCCTGAGTAACCCAACTTGATTTCATCACGTACCGGAAGAACATGGCCGGACTTTTTTTGTCTGTTCCCCCCCCCCTCTGCCCGTGATATAGTAGTGTACGTAAGAACTGGGCCCGTTCATTTGGTGTCTCTCTGGGTGACAGACTCTTTTATCCTTTGGTCCGGGACACAAGAAATAGGAGAAGAGAGCAGCCGGATTGCCAAGTGCTGCGGGTTGTCCACCCTCATCTCTCAATCGCGGCGCGGCCCGTCTCCCCCCGTCATTCACGTCGTCGTGCGTTTCTTCTTGATCGCTGGACCACCACCACCAGCCACTTTGATAAGCGGCCGACTGCTGTCATCTCTGGCTGCTGAGCTGGGAGCTGGGCCTCTCTCATCGCATCCATAGTTGATGCCATCCATCCAGCCCATCCAGCCCAAAGTGCTAAGAAGCAAAAAGATTTCTTCGAGTGGAGTTTCTCTCCAGAGACATTTGATCTCCTACCGCTCCCAAGAAAATCCAACCGGAGAGAAAAAAGGGAAAAAGTTTTTTCCTTTTTCACGGGAAAAGTAAAAAAAGGAACTGGGGAAAATGATAAAATCAATATTCTTATTCGCGGTATCACAACAAGAGTATCGGCCGTGTTTCTTCTTCTTTTTTCCCCTTTCCATCTCATTATTTTTGTCCCATTCTATGGAAGGTCTGTACGGGTTACAAACTTGGTTAATTGGTAAAGTGATCCAGCATTGAGAATCAAAGGCATTTCGTCATTTTTCCTAATTTTTCTTCTGATCTTCTACTTCTTCTTCTTATTGGACGAGGTGAGTGGACAACCATCTGAAGCATCCGAGTACACATCTCACTCCCGATTAACACCCCGCGCTCTTGTTTTGACGCCCATCAATCCTCGGCGACGACGAAACGGACAAACGGATGGGGGAGAGGCCAAAAAGTTAATTTCACACGAATCGATGGCCTGCTGGACATGATGTGGGGTGGAAATGTTAAGCAACTTTTGAATACAGCAGAGGAGGAGGAGCAGCGAGTTGCAACCAACGGGCAAGTTGACATTGTCTCCGGTCGTGACTCTCGTCGCTTCCATGGTGAATCTATTGAAATTGTATCTCATCTCTCGTTTCATCCTAATGGACGACGGACAGCAGCTCATCTCCCGCCGTCGTCGTTGTACGTCATCACGAGCAGCAGCCAGAACAAGAAGAACAATCTGACGTTGTTGTGTGTGACTGAGAGTTTGAAATGACAGTTGGGCGCGCCCGTCTACTATCTCTCCATCCGCTTGCGACTTATACATACACGAAACACACAAACAGAGAGACACATGAACTACATATTGCCTACAAGAGAATTAGAAACTGGGCATCCGGCTGCTGCTGCTGCTGGCCAAGTTGAGTCTCTCATCAAAGGAATACGAGCCGGAGGAACAGGGTGAATCTAAGGCAACAAAAGCTTGAAACTTTAGAGTCGAGACTACGTACTGTAGATATTATAGAAAGGTCATCATCTAATAGTTCGGGCGGGGCTGGTGCTGCTCAGCACGTGACGACGTGAATCGACATTTTCATCATGTCGAGCTGCTGCTGCTGGCAACATAATCAAGCAAGCCCTGCTGGGCTGGGTTCGGGAGTTTGGAACTTGATTAGGGAAATAATTGTGCATGTGACCATTTCATTTCGGGATCAACCCCCCCACCGACAACTTGAGGCTAAATTCTATATCGCTATCTCTTTCTGGCCAGCTCTAAAATGCCAAAAGTTGCATCCACCCGGCACATCATCACACATCACAGCCTGGCAGTGCGGCGGTGCTCCTGATTTGGCCTCCCACCTCCGGGCCAAAGTTTTGCGCATCAGAGGACAATAGTCAATCAATCGTATGAATCCAATGAGCCGCAGCACGCAGCCACCGCCGACGCAACTCTTATTCTTTCTCTGCTGGACGTGGTTCATTTTCACCGGCCGACGCCTTTCCCTTCCACCCAGCAATTCTTCTTCGCCTTCTCCTTACCACCACCACCAGTGCCATTGCACAATAATAATAAAAAAACATAAAACAAAAAAATAAGAAACAAAAAAACGAGCCCCGTGCAACGCGTTGAATAAACATCAAAAGCCGCCAGTCGACCGAAAGGAAATCGATGGCCATCGATCTGGGTCGTAGTAGTACAAGAAGAATGGCGCCATTCCAATTCGAGTGCCGTTGCCATCATCATTCCAACCGCCCGCCATCTTCCACGACGACGAGGCCTCAAATAGAAAAATCAAAAGAGAAACAAACACAAAAGTTTGTCCCCGACCGAAATCAAGACAGGGAAACGGACAATTTATACCCATGCAGGAGTTCGACTTTGATGTGCAATGGGGGGAGGCTAAAAGTTTGCAGCCGGATCGATCGATAAGTTTGTGCAGCACGGCAGTCGATTCACGCAAAATGTTGCCGCGTGAATAGAATTCCAGACCCACCAAAAAACCAAAATAAAAGTCTCGAAAATTCTGGCGTACCTGAGAAGAGGAGGAGGAGACTCGTCTGGAAAATGAGGAAATAATAAACGCAGAGCGGCGCTATTCTAGTCGTTGTCGTTGTTGTCGCTTCCCTCATTTTCTTCATTTTCGCTTTGATGATCCCCCAGCGGGAGCCAACGGGAACTCTTTTAGGCAAAGATTCAAAGCAAATGAGCAACTTTTCTCCACCACACCGTCGGGACGACTTTTCCGTTCGAGATTATACCGTCCCGCAATCTGCAAATAGACAAACAACAAAACGACACGACAAGATTTATTAGAGAGACAACAGTAGCAACAACACGCACGTTTTTATTGTTTTTGAAATATTTTTTCCAATTGTTTTAAGCGTCGTCGTCATAACGGAGAAAGGGGGGAAATGCAAATAAATAATTGGTTTTAAAAAATGAAATAAAATACGGCGACTGGGCGAGAGGAAACGAAGCCTGTAATGATCCAACAATCGCCGACATGATTCACTTTTTTAATCACCCGTACGGAACTCGAAGGAGCGCCCAGGAGCCATATGATAAGTGACAGGCTGGGCATATACACATATATTATCTCTCCTTTTATATTTTTTAAACGAGTTATGTGTCCGGGGCTAAACATAACAGCACAACTCTGCTGGGCCGGAATAATAATAATAATAGAGAAGAGAGAGAGCACACACACAGTTGGACATCAACTATAGACACAATAACTCATTGGGAAGAAGAAAAACGGAGCAGCTGGGGGGTGGTGGTGGTGGGCCAGCAGCTATTTCCAACTCTTGGGTGGATGCGTGTCGTTTGTCCCTGTGCGAGGGGACGACACGCAGTGACGTCAAAAAATCTTCCTCTTTCTGCGGGTTTGTTCATATTATTAGAACCGCTGAACTGGTGTAGCGTTCAACTACAAGAAACAACTACAACAACAACAACAACTGGAGCCAAAAATAGGAAGAGAAGAAGAGGCTCTAACGTTCGTCTCTCCGAGTCGGTGGCAACATCTTTTCTCGGTCGTTCGGGACCGGGGGTCCTTTTCCTTTTTGTTCTTCCATTACGGTAATTAACGCCCTCGTACGAAATGAATCTACCGGCAGAAAATAAGCCATCGGGTCCCATTTGAAAAAAGCAACTTGGCTCTATCTCCAGTTGAATTTTCAGGATCGCGTGCGGGGGATCTTGTCTTTCTTTTTTCTATACTGGCCAAACTCTTTTTTTTTCTTTTTAAACTCGTCACGATCACGCGGATCCGCCCGTTTCCAGTTTGATGCACATCTTCTTCTTCTTTCGTTCTTTTTATTCTGGCTGGAGGACCCGCATTTTTTAGGGGTTCTGTTCTTCTGCCGTTAGAGTTAGGAAGGATCGGGTGAGTCTGATTATTCATTCGTGCCGATGCCTCGTTTTAGGCAGTTGCAGTAATACTGCAGCACACCCTGGGCAATGGCCGATGACGGACGAATTAGAAACAAGGAAGAAAGGCGGGCATGACCGCGACAGCACACGCAATAACCCCCCCAAAAAGACACAAGAAGAAGAAGGAAAAAGACGAAAGTCTAGATAGTAACATATATAAAGTACTCGACACACGTAGTCTGTACTCGGCTATAGACTCGGCTCTGCTGGGCTCCTCTCCAGCCTTTTGAGAAAAATCCCAACAAAGTTGATGTTTTGGCACGGCGACAAAGGCACAAAAGGCAACGACGAACGCAAAGAAATAAAATAAAAGAAGAAGAAAAAGCCACTTTCTCTTTTATATATATCGATGTAACAGTAGTGGCAGCCTGGCCCTTTTCTCTCTCTCTCTCTCTTATATCTCCTTAAATAAATATCAAATGCTGGCCGGTTTTATTTTCGAAGCCATTCCGTCCATTTGTGTCGATGGGGACTCGATTCTTTGATGGAGAGAAAAAGAAAAAGAAGAGACTGGCCACCACCACCGCCGTCGACCGGATTCGATTTGTCGGTTTCAAATGTCCCGCAATAATCTCAAACGCACCATCACGACACGCCACGACATTTCTCTTTCTCCAATGCCAAGCGCTTGGATTACTTTTTTTTTTCAAAAAAGTCAAAAGACTTGCCGGGAATCATTTTAAAAATGGCAACGGTGAAAGAATAAAAGCAGCTAGAATTCCAGGGGAAAAAAAGTACTTTGGCACTTTCTTGTTTTCCTCGTCCTCCCACCCTGGAAATAAATAAAACAGGAGCTCAATATAATATACAGGCAGCCCCGTCGATTCGTTTGCCCTTTGTTTTATTTTATGCCCAGCATTTTATTATTATAGATAAGGTTGACTCTCTCTCTCTCTCTCTTATCAGTTTATACGACGGACATTTGCGCAGACGGTGGCACAGATGAAAGAGAAAAGGGCGAAATCTTTGGCTTCTATTGTATTTATTTGATGCCTCTGTTTATTCGTCGTTGTTATAGTTGCTGGCCCCCATCGACTCCTCGGCCGGCTCTATATAGACTACTCAAAATCTTATTGCTTGTGCTGTCCGGGTCAAGTACCTTCTACTCGATCCGTACGAAACCCAAAAAAGGAAAGGAAAAGAGAAGAGGAGAATTGGACCGTGACGATCATTCAAGAGCATCACTCGACTCGTTTTCTTCTTTCTTTTCCTTGTCTTGGCCAGCCAGAAATTTTTTGATTTTTCATCAATAATCGACCTATCTCTACCTCGTCTATTATTTAACTAGAAATGACAATTTAAAAAAAAATGATTTCCGGCCCTAAGAATGGCTGTGGGAATCATCTCACGGGACTAAGATGAACAAGTTGGGCGAAACTCTGCTGCTGGTCTCTCTACGAAAAGAAGATGGTAATCAAAAAAAGAAGAGAAACGGGCCAAAGTGTGTGCACACACTGAGCTGACTGGGCTGAAATGGAACCACTTAATGGGATAAGAGAAAAAAGAACTTTTTCTTTTTTCCTTTTTTCTGTTGTTTCGTCCGTCAGACGAGTGATGCCATCATCATCATCTACAGCATCAGCAGAGGAACTTTTGTGTTTTTTTTTCCGCCTATCCCAGCAAACAATAGCCTGGCCGTCTATTTATCCGCCCCGGGCTTTCATCTCTCTCTCTCTCTGTACACGAACGTATTAGAACTCTCGTCGTCGGTCGACTCTTTTTTTTTCCTTTTTTTCTGTATTTTCACTCTGGCTGAGCTGAGCGCATCGCAAACAGTTTGAACAATCTCGCGTCCCGCCGACAAACGTTCCCCCGGCAACGCCCGGCGCCACAAGGGCCTCTCTCCCCATCATCCCATCGCAGCAAACTCTCACTGATTGTACAAGGGCAAAAGCAAACTCGATATTATATATTGCCGGCGTCGAGAGAGAGGGAGAAACAACAAGCGGACGATATGATGATGCTGGCCCTGGCAATACTCAACACGCCGCCCAGCACAGCCCTTGTGGCTTGACGTCTAATACTACAACTTGCGTATTAGATTTACTTAGGCACCAAACTCTTTCATTTCATGCCCATTCCCAATATCCTCCATGTTCACCGGGAGAGGAACCCAAAAAATTATGGAAAAAAAAACAAAAGAAAAACAAGCCGGGAATCTTTTTTTACTGGTCCGGCGGGAGTCAACAGTTTTCGTTCACTAGTCATCATTTTTTCTCAAGTTATTTTTTTAGAGGCTACACTGCGACGCGGCCGGCAGCTGGATATTCCCAAAAGTGGCCACGTCGGGCCTATTTTTTGGGGGGGATTGGCCGGCGTGAACTCTTGGATGATATGACGACACTATTGTGCGGATTTTAGTGGCTGCCACCATAATAACGGCCGCCGCGACTTGCGATCCCCCCTGCCCGTCTGAGATACGACAATAGCGCTAAAGCAATTCCAGCAGCAGCAGCAGGGGGTTGGGCCGGCCGCAGTGCAGCTCAAGACAAAAGCCCCAAAATGCAATCCACACAGTCCAGTCGAAAAGGGAAGGAAGGAGCGTTTCATTTCCTGGGCTGGTGGATGGACGACGACCATCACTTCGACTGGATTTATCCCAACCTGCCGGGGTTGGCGGGCGGTCCCAGCAGTGGCCGAGCCCAAAAAGTTCGAGTTTTGACTTGTATACCCCCGACCGACATTGTCAGGATTCCCCAGTTTGCTCCTGCTCCTGCTATTTGGCTTTCTACCAAAGAAAGAAAAAAAAAGTCGAGAAATGTGGGAAAACATTTTGACAATCGGCCGGCAGACTCGACTCGAGTGCAAAGTCGCTGGCGAGAAGAGGAGGGTGAAAATATTAGATAATCCTCCCTACTTCTTCTTCTTCTTTGTGATGGTAGAAACGACACAGTTGCTGGGCGTGCCATCTCAGCTGCTGCTGCAATAAGCTTTATATCATCACCGGCACTTTTGCCAGCAGCCGGCCAGGATTTCCTCTCTCTCCTCCTCACTCAAACAAACTTTGGTCTATAGTGAAGTATATTCTTATTGTTGCTATTATTATTATTCTCTTTCGATGCTTTTAAAAAAAGATATAGGCGTCGAGGGGGAAAAAGAAAATCCTTTTTTTAAATGTTGGTCGCCGTCGTGCTGGATGTGACGGCGGAATAAATCCATTCCGACGACGGACGGGCAATGCTTTCCACCAGTCAGGTGGAATGTCGTCGAGGAAAAAAAGTTTTCTCCTATCCCCATGCACTTTATTTGTGTTGAATTTATTTTCCCGTGGACGGACAATAGGGTGCTGGTGCTGTTGCGTCGCCAATCCGATCCTCTTATCAGAGTTGATGTGTTCCCCGTGTTCAAGTTGAATCTCATTCTTTACCCCCCCAGGCACAAGTCCCGAATTTCTTTCTGCGTCACGGCACTTTGTTCATTTTTGCACATTTCTTCTATCGGCAGAGAAGAACCCTCTCCTTTCCCTTGTGTCATCGCCATTGCGCGTTTCACTCTGCCCAGTGTCACAGAGAGAAGAAAGAGAATCCTGGGCCAATCTTTCCAGCCCCAAAAGGCCCCGGTGAACTGATTTGATACTCTCGTGAAATGACGTGAAATGCCACCAGACATCAAAACACAGATCGATAAATAGTATATAGGCGCTCGGTCCTATTTAGACTCTTTTCTGCCATTACTCTGTACTCTACTGTACTGCACTGTACTGCAGTTTAGCGGGGTGTATTATGGAAATGGAACCGGGAGTTGTATAAGAGGCCGCACGCCGGAGGATTAGAGATCTGAAATATGCCGTCGGACGGGATTTGAGAAAATGGATTCCCCCCCTGCCATGTTGTCCTACTTCCGCCAGCGCACACAAGTCACGACGTCTGTCAGTCTGAAATAGACAACGGAACAGCTCAGAAAGAGAAAAATGCCGTGAGTGAGTGACGAGGTGGCCCAACTTTTTTCGGTTTGTTCCAGTCGACAGGAGCACCGCACAGAGCCAACGACGCCGACGCCGCCGCTTATTATTATTATTCATTCGTGACAAAAAAGAGAAACGGAGACTCGATCGATTGAGGAGGCAACACCCACCCACGTCAGGCCCCGTCGTGTGTGTCGATTGCAACACGCACGTCCAAAACGGCGGGACTAGGGAAAATCCCCGCCGTTCACTTGTTACACGCAGCCACGACATTCACGACAACGACGACGCCTACGCCTTGGAACGGCGTCAGTCTACCGATTCCAGGTATTCGACGAGTTATTTTCTTTTGTCAAAACACAACAACTTGTGTGTTGTTACCTTAACCAGAGCTGACAACTCGACGCTTATTATTGTTGTTGTTGTTATTGCAACTGTGGGCGCGTTGAAAAGAAAAAAAAAAGAAACTCGACGCTCCTGTTGGCAGACGCCAATCGGCTGTCACAACTCGTCAAAAACTGAGCGACACCCAACCAAAACAAATTGGCAAAAAGAACAACAACAACAACAAGTATTTTTCTTCTCGTGTGTGTTTGTGTGCGCGCGTCGGCATGTGTCCGGTGTCGGTCGGCTTTCATCTCGTCATCAGCCGCGGCCAACTCATTGTCAGCGACGCCTCACGACAGGATCACGACGACAACAAAGTGATTCACGCCACTCTCTTTGTTCTTGCCCCAAGCCCCAAAAAGATGACAAAGGAGCAGAACAATCACGACGGCGACACAACAAGACACGACGAGTCAAAAAGAATCAAGAAAAGTCAAAAGGAGCGAAATTAAGGATCGATTGGCGAAAGATAAAGGAAACAACAACAACAACAAGACGAGGACGACATCCTGGTCGTTTGCCAACCGAAACCTCAAACACATAAATATTCGGGAGTGGGTGGGGATGTGACGGATCTGGCGACGTTATTGAACACGACGTCGCGTTGTGACGCTGTGGTGGGGGTGGAATAACAAATCTGAAGTGTAATCGAATAACGGCGCGCCTCGCATTATTTCCCACCGAGAGAGGAGAAATATTACACACTACAACTCTTCATGGCTTAAATCGATAATCAAATGCACACACAAACTTGTGTGCAACATCGATCGTCGCTCATTATTCTCTTCCGGCCCGCCAGACTTTTGTTTCACGGCTGATTGGAATCATCGACCTCCCAACCGACCCCCAAATTGATTAGAAAAGTCTGCCGGGGGGCCCGCCTCCGGGTCTGGTGTAGCGCAGCTGTTGCCGTCTAATATGCCAAGAGGATTTATTAAAAATAATCATCAGAATAATAATAATAAAGTAGAGAATGACTGACAGTTGTAATGCTCCCCCGGCGGATGCAAAAGCGACTTGTGATGTAGAGAGAGAGAGAGAGTCGAGATAGTACATCTCGGACTTATGGCAGTCTTAATACTACTACTACTACTCTCGCTAGATCCCTCGTGGGGGCCGCAAGTTGAACCTGTTAGCTCTCTCGGTTATCAATTCAACCAAAGTTCGTCTTCTTCTTCTTTTTCAGAGTTGAGAGAAGAAGAGTCGCCCCCCCCCCCTTTTACTCTCCACAAAGTGAAAAGGAGTCGAGACAAAGTCGCTTAGAGATGAAAAGAAGAAGGCGGGCGCCCGCTATCTTTGTACAACAGCTAATTGAATTTGCATTCAGCGATTGCCTCCCGGCCATCCATCTCAACACACAAAAAAAGAGAACCCTCTTCCACCCGTGTGTTTCCTCATGGAAAAACAAATTGTGTAGCCTGCTGGCGCTCGGCAGTCCCGATAATGAGCCCCTCCCACCACCACCACCTCCATCCAGGATTTTCTATTGTGTCAATTTATATTTGACAGCCCGGCCTATATAGAGTCGACGACGGAATTAGAATCAAAAATGGAGACTACGGCCTATATTACGGCCAGGACACACCTATCGACGTTCCCGCAGCAGGAACAGCCCAAACACAGACGACTGGACGCCTGCGGGACAGACACAATCCACTATAAAGGGGAATAGGAATGTAGAAATGGGCGGGCGAAGGGTCTAGCGTGTAATTAGCTTGGCGGTCGTGCGGAGAGCCACACGCGAGATGATTGCGTCCCTCCTGTTTGAATTTTCCTCCGTGAAATGGTTCGACGACGACGACTTCATTTTCTTTGGGGGGTTCATCACGGCGATTGAAGGCAAAGCGACGAATGAGGTGATGAACTGGCCGTGGGCTGGTCGAGGGATGGACGTGAGCGGCAGATAATCAGGGGCAGTCGTTACGCAAGAAAGGTGAGTGGGCGGGATTTGGCCAGGACTTGGCAATCATCTCAAACTGGACTCGATGAATGTCAAAACACGGCGGCGGTGGTGGTGAGGCTCGACTGTGTATCAATATCTCTGGCTGCTGCTCCTTCTATATCAGAGCAATTCAATTGCTCCCACCTCTTATTGCACCGTGGCCGATCCTGCAGGACAAGAAACCCGCCGCCGCCCCTGGCAATTGTGTGTCCAGCCCGAGACTCGGTGGAAGGATCAAAGGGTCCGTGGAAAATCCGAGCTAAATATTGAGTGGGATATCATACGACATTCATATCCAGCTCAAAGAAAAGCAGATGGACGGACGGACCAAGCTTAGAGAGAGAGATTGGTAGGCAGGGGGCGGAAATGTCTATATTGAGCAGGAACGAGGAGAGAAAAATAGTCGGTAACCAACAAGAGATCCTGATATTCTTCTCCTTGATCCACCCACCCACTACCGTGGATTACATTGTGCAAGGAGTCCGGTTGTGCTGTGATGGACGCGCACGCTATTCTATATCGACACATCCTTTTCGGTTGGGCAGACGAAATGAATACGCTCCGTCAATCTCTCCTAGGAGCTTTAGGAGCCGGGAGAAAGAGAGTGACCGGGTACTTTTTTGTTTTGTTTTTCTTTTGACCCTCACGTTGCGATGGCAACGTGAAATCAACGAGGCGAAATCCGCGGTTCAAAGTGAAATCTACCGCAGCTGCTGCTGCTGGCCGGCAGCACATTCCTCTGTGTGAACCCGACCGTCGACGGGGTGACGCAATAGACATCGACCTCTCTCTACTGCTCGCACAAGATGAAGGATTTATCTAAAGCATCGCCCCTCAGATGCTCTGATCAGAAAATGGCTTCCCTGTCCTCTCTACAAAGACACACGGGAGGTAGGAGCGGGCCGTTGATTAACTTCATCAGGCAAACGCCAGCGACGCCAGCGACGTCGACTAGGCAACCGAAAGAAACTTGTTCTTTTTCCCTCCTTTTTTTGATATCGGATAGACAAAATGGAAAGAAAATGAAGACAATTAAGTGGAGAGATGTGAAAGTCGTCGTGATTGGAGACAGACTCGTGGAAAATTGTGTGTGCCGATCCCGCCCGTTGGCAACAAGTGCCGTTGCCCCTTATTGTTTTAGATTCCAAAGAAAAAGAAAGGAAAAAGAAATCTCGCTAATGATATCGGGATCCAGTCGGGGAAATGCAATACAAATGGAATCTTCCACCCAGCAGTCAGACGGGAGAACCGAGACAATAGACCCAGCTCCTGAGGGCTAGGGGAAGCGAGGCTTTTGCCGGATATGTTGATGATGATACAGACAGGATCAACTGGACTATACTGTTGGCCCAACTTTTCCTCTTTTTTTTCCCCATTGGCGCTGGCAATGATGACAGGAAAGAAGAAAACAAGAAATCCATCACATCCCGTCCGCCGGAATAATCAGGGGCCAAAAAAATCCCGAGCATAACTGCAATCGTCGGCGATATAGAATCGAGAGACGTCCGTCCATTACAGTCCAGCAGCAGCAGTAGGTGAGCATCAGAAGAATATGAGATTATGAGAGAGACGGGCAGACGGATGAAGAGAGAAAAGAGGAGATCAAACAAATGTCCGAAAGGAATTGCCATGACAGCGGGGCACGCCAAGCTTCGCCGGAATATAGGAGAATAAAGGGAAAAAAGATGAAGCATCCGGAAGAACAGAAGGGACCGCATCCAGTGGGGGTATAAAAAAGAAAAAAAAAAAGAGGAAAAACAATGACGGATGGCCGAGCTATTCTCTAGACAACTGAAAGACATGATCCGTCGCCCATCCGGCACGATGAACACTCCACCCTATACTCGTCTGCTTTTGCTAGACTGTGCGGCACAGCTGGAATAGAGATAGATATCCGTCTCATAGATTTCTCATTCTTTCTGCTCCGATTCCATCCCCCCCCCAACCCCCAACAAGACGTGCAAACATATTCACTCCCGACCCCCCTTTTCACGATTTGAACGGTCCACACTGTGTGTGTGTGCGCCATCATCTCTTGCTGGGCGACTCACTTCAAAGTGGCAACATTTCTTCTTCCGGAATACATTCAACGAGCATACCACCCTCCCCACCCTTAAGAAAAAAAAAATCCAATATCAAGTAGAGAAGAAATTCCCAGCAATGTTGACATTCCAGGCGAAAGCCAAAGGAATTTCCAGGAGCAGTGCTCTGGTATTGCCGTGCCCCATTTTCAAATGTGGCGTCTTGTGCTGGACGACGGTACACACAAAGTTGATGTGTGTGTGTCGCCTTAGATATTGCGACACGCGGGTATTTGATGCGCACACGACGACGATGAAGCCACTCAATCAGCAGACGGGAAAATCAACATTCCTTTAGATTTCGCGCGCGCCATTTTGTGTCCGGCTGTGGTGTCTCTATCGACGGCTGTGCGTTTTCCCCTTTTTGCCTTGGCCCCCCTATGATATTATTTATGGCCTCGTCGAGTGTTGGGCCGGCGTATCGATCCGGCGAAAGGAAAAGAAGAAATGGGATCGGAAGGAGCAGCAGCATCCCACACCTTGTGGAGAGTCACATCATTTCACCGAAGAAGAAGAACACGAATCTATCCGACACGCTCCGGTGCGCTCAATAAGACGCGATGCCGCGATCAAATTCGCATGTGATTTTCTTTTCGTCTTGTGGGCATGTCGACAAGAGGATCAGCTTCTTCCTTGCAGCCCATCCATTCCCATCACAGCGACTCTTTTCTGTCACCTCTCGTGAAAAATGTCTTTTAATAATATCAGAAAAATTGTCACGCGAGAATGTCGTCGTGGTCGACTGTCGAATACGTCCGTTTGATGCGCATCTACTAACCGCTGGGGTTTTTTTTTTTCTTCTCTTTTCCCCCGTGCGTAGATGACCGTTGGAATCGGGAAAAAAAATATTGAAATCTCCCGGGGACGGAATAATCTGCGAAATCTCAACAGGGCGACGACACGGTGAACACAGCCAACAACTGACAGCCAATATGACACGACGGATACTCAATCCAATATCTAAGCTGCCACACCCGAAATAAAAATGATGAGGAGAAATCCAAATCCAATTTCATCTCACGACGACGGCACATTTCCTCGAGGAGAAAAACAAAATTTCTTCTTTTTCTACTAATAATAAACGAGCGAAATTGCGCAGCTGCTATGCAATGAAGAAAATGGGCGAATAAATCAAAAACAAAGGCAAACACGGGTCTGGACGAGAGAGGGGAAAAAAGGTGGCCATATCATTTTGGCCGCAACGGTTTATACCCCCGGCGGCAACAAACGACCCGCGAACTCGTGTTGCGAAGAATGAACCATGAAAAAAGCCGAAAACGGTTATTTTTTGGCGGGATCATAAAAAGAAGCCGCATATAGTATAGACGTTTACATCCCGGCCCATGAGCTGCAAGGGACTTGATATCTATCGTCAAAAACAAAATAGAACCCCCCGAACGTCCGTCCGTCCGTCCGTCCGTGTGTGGAGGACGATAATACAAAATGTTTCGTCCATAAAAACCTCGGCTAGAGTTTGTGGAAACAAAAAAATGAATCACCCAAAAAAGGCGACGAATAAAAGACCAAAAAAGTGTCAAAAACACACAAAACCTTCCACAGCTCGGAAGTTGTGGCAATAAAAACTTGGCCAGCCAAAAAGTTATATTCTCTCGTATATGCACAATTTGAGACTCGCAAGTTAATGAGTGAGACATGAGTTGCAGTTGTACAGTTGTATTCTAATTCGCCGTCATTTACCTAATGGCCAATTGCTGGCCTCTTGCTGAAATGAAACACGGCTCGGCGTGTGTAATTGCCGATTACATCATTGGCTGTGCTCCGTGTCTAGTCGGATGACGAGAAATGATTGAATCGACTCGACAACTGCTACTACACCAGCAAATTATGGTAATAACAAGATCTGACCTGTTGTCAATCGATGGGAGGCCACCAAAAGTCCTTTCACATGATGATCCGTCACGCACTCGAGACTGTAGCAAAAGTCCCGTTCAAATCAAACAATTGGCGGGATCCTGTTTTGTCCACTCGATAACCAACAGACGGAAATGTCTAAAGAAACGATCAAAAGCAGATCAACCAAACTGGGCAACTTTGTTTTAAAAAATGTTTGGCGCAAATAAAGGAACTTGGAAACAATTTCAAAGAGACGTGAGGTTAAGAGAGAGAAAGAGAAAAGCGACCGGTTGGCTCGACGTCGACGACGGCACTGACGCCCCCCGTCCCTACACTGTCTGACTTGACTCCCACCGCGCACCTCTTCCCGCAGAAAAATAAAAAATAAAAAAACCTTTTGCCATTTTGACTGGGAAATAGCGGGCGGCCGTATATATATTCTCTCTTCCAGCAACCGGATCTTTTCTTTTTTTTTTTCTATTTCTCTCTTTTATTCTTATACGCATACGTTGTGAGTTTTTATTGGGTTTTATGTGTCTCGGCTGCGCATCTTCCCGTCGTTCCGCTCCACACCCCACCGACTCTCCTAGCTCTCCCAGGGCCTCTATTTCTCTCCATCGTCCCTTTTCTGTTTTTCTTCTATTTTTATATTTAGTGATGGGCGCGCAAAAAAACTTTGCATTCTTCCGCCAGCAGGCTGATTATTATATAAGAGCCACGATTATTATATGGTGTCGACTTCATTGCGGCACGGCCGTATAATGTATTGCAGCTCGGCTATTTCAATCGAATAATGGAAGACAAACAAACGGGCCAAATCGATTTAAATGGAGGACCGCGGCCCTTTGAATAACAAAATAGAAAAGTTGCAGATTATGTAGACACAGCACTCGTGTGGGTGTGTGCCGGCCGTCCAGCCGTCCGCGAAACTTATCGATTTCCTGTCAACATTTCAACTTCAATTTGGGCATCAAATGGGATCCTCCTCCCATTTCCTCCAGGAAGAAGCGGAGATCCATAGGAGGAAGAAGAAGAAGAGTTTTGTTTCCTTTTGAAAAAAAGTTCAAACGACGAGAGAATTTATAAGGAAAAAGGAATTTTTTGAATGTCCCGCTTCCCTCCCTACCTCTCCCTCAACACACATGGCCACACATACCAGCAGCAGACCTCCCGCGTCCGGCTGTTTCACTGTCTGCACGGCTGCCTCAATTTGTTGTTGACTCGGATGTTATAGCGGCTGGTTTTCTCTCTCCCCCACCCACTCATCCAGCTCACCTTTCTCCCTCCTTCTAGTTGCTGCGTTGTCAATAGTTTCACCCTGAAAACGGGCGAGCTGCTGCTGCTGCTGCTGCTGTAACGCTGAGAATTTTGAACCATTGTTATTTGTTTGTAAAAGTTTGTTGCGTTCGAGCTTCTCTCTCTCTCTCCTACCAGTTGTGTTTTCCATCTATCTATCTACTAGCTGGCTGGCTGGCTGGCCGTGGGCTTTTCTCTGAGAATACCCACGCCACAGTGTACTGTATAAGCGCGTGGGGTTCGGGGCCCTTGTTCGGTGGGGCCCAAGTTGCTCACGACAAAAAGAAGAAGAAAACGCCGTAGAGTGGAGAGAGCGCCCGTTTTAAGAATAGAACACCACCACCACCAGCGGGCTGCTACTGCTGCTGCAGTACGGCTGCTGCCGAGAAATAGTAATACAACGACTATACCCGTGTAAAAAAAAAAAGTACGCGCTAAAGACGTCGTCGCCCACCCACCCCACCCAAAAATGTACAACGACGATGAAGATCAAAACCTTTTTTAAATTGTTGCGGGAAGAATTCCGGATGGAAGATTCCGGCGGATTCCCGCACAGCAACAGCAGCAGATTCCCTTTTCATGTTGGGAAAACCACACAATCTTTTTCGCAGAGTGGAGGAGGATAATAAGAACAAGTCCCACAATGCACACACACACACACACAATCGACATGATTATGGTAATGGCCTATGTGTGTTAACACATTACTATGCAGATCGCACAAAAGAGAAGGGCTGCTGCTATTGCGTAGAAAAAGAAAATAAAAAAGAAAACAGGATCGAGAGAAAGAGAGAGAGAATCCACCAGAGAGATAACGACTCCGGCGGGACTTGTTCCAACAGCCTCGGCTGATATATACCACCCATCCAATCCACCGAGGCCGCCGCAGATTTTCTTTGTGGCTGGAGCAATAAGAGACATTTTCATTGATTTCGCTAGCTGATTCCATCTATTGTTTCCAGATAATAATAATATCTTTAGGGCATGTGCGGGCTGTAGACATGTATATCTAATATGAGCTCTCTGAATGTATGTGTGTACACATGGGCTGACGTGCCGTTGTTGGGGAAAGAGCACGTCTATACTAGACCTATAGTCCCCCCCCCCTTCCCCCCAGGCTATATAAACAGATCCCAGTCCGTGGAGTGGATGGGAAGGAGCAAGTATTTGATTGGTTTGTGCAGTTTGCACTGAGATCCCCGTGCATCCGGACAGAAGAAGAAGAAGAAGAAGAAGCCAAGAAGGCCTTGGATGTATATTCTAGATCCATCTCTCGACTGTTTAGCCAAGCAAGAATGGATTTATACGCCGTCAAGTGCTGCTGCTGGATCACAAAAGAAGCTCAGACGGACGACGGGCAACTCTTCAACAAAAAAGAAAAATCGTGCGGGACCGTTGGCGTGTACACGGGGGGCGCAGTCCATCGGAAGACGAGAGGGCGTCGCAGAGTGGCGAAAGCATTGACATGTTGTGCCATCAACTGAATTGAATCCAGCTGCTGCTCCGGCTGGATGTTTAAGAGTCTGAAACAATGGGGGGTTGGAGTTTAAACAAACGACGACAACGACAACAGGGCGATTCCCGTCTGCTTGTTGTTCCCCAATTGTAGAAACGTCAAGTTAAACGGATTTATCACCCGTCGTGTGTATGGACAATTGAAGCGAGCGGCGCTGAACAGTGAGCACTTCTTTTTCGATCCTGAATATCTCTTCCGCCGAGTCACTAGCTGGATTCGAAAAGAGCTTTTGTGCAAATAAAACCCATCGCGCTGCTGCGCCAAACGTTATCTTTATTGCTGCTGCTGCTGCTGCTGCATTGTGTCCAGCAAGACGACGATGGCCAGCAGATTTCGCCGACGTCCATTCGTTTTTTGGACCGAAATTTCCAACCTTGAACTTGACCCGTCCGCCAGTGGGGAATTCATTCGTCTATGACACAAAGCAGCAGCAGCACATAAGGCAAGTCGGCAAGTGCAGTTGACTGGGCGATGGTCAATAAATCAACAGACGCCAAGCAGACTGCTAGCAACTGGCCTATATAAGCTGATGCTCGAGACTCGAACCGCAACTCGTATCATTTCCCCCCGTCAACCCAGCAAAGTTTGACCTTCCTTCCTGTAATCATAACCGAGCGAGACGCACATAACTGTAATTCTAAACGCCACGGCTAAAGGCGAGGGGGGGGGGCGCGGTTCATTCAAAAATGATTCAACGGCTGCGGTCACACGCGGAGGACAATTTCAACCCGCGCGGGCTGGAACGTTTCCAAATACACAACGAATGGCAATCGCCATTACCATTAGCAACCGCAACACAACTGTGTAACTAACTAATGAACATTCGAGTTAAATAGCGGTTGCGATGTTTCACGGTCGGAATGATTGGGCGACGTGATTCCGCGATGCATTGATGAGCGCATTTTTTCGGGCCCTACTGTTCTGACGTAAAAGCGAATGGGATCCAAGGCTACTTTCAATTAGATATTTATAGTCGAGAGCTTCTTTTTTGTTCCCCGTAAGGATCGAGTGGTGGTGGAGGTCGTCATCCATCTTTCGTCATGTGTAATAGCGAAACGATACGACTACTGGGCCAGCACCAGCAGCAGCAGCAGCACTACTACTACTACTATAGATAGATGGATAGCTGGAGCTGCCGAGGCAACCGAGGAATCCCGATTCGGAAACACGGCATCAGTCAAGAGGAAAAGAATGGGGAAAAAAGAAGCTGAGAGAGAAATATGACGTGACATTTCTCTCTCGGCTCTTTTTCCAACAGCACACAGTTGCCAAAATGGCAAAAGACAATCTGAAGCTCGTTACGCTCGACTTGATCACACGCAGCAGCTCTCAACACATCCCAGTTATGATGTTAATTGAAGTTTGGTGAGTCCCATTTTCTTTGTTGTGCCCGTGAGTTCTTTATTGTTTTCGCACAGCACATCATTCACGGCTTTGCTGCTGTACATATCTCGACTCTTTCTCAACGTCCGCTATTATATATCTGCGTGTGTGTGTGTGTGTATTACTGAACATCATCATCATCGCCGGCAGCACTTTCTTCCACCCCACCAACAGATTCCGGGCCCCTTTGAAATGAAACAACAACAAGACAAGTCAAGAGAGAGACTGAGAGACGGCCAGGATTTTTCAAGTGGACTGGAAGAATGATGGAATGATGTTGCCAAGGCAATAAATAATAGGCGCCGCTTGCATAAATATACATCTAAGAGACACGCATCGCTGCCCCGCCTATCCTTTTGTCTTTCCTTTTGATTTGTTAAAAGAAAAAGAGAATAATATTCCACCCGGCCTACACACAATCGCAATTTTAGACTGATGATAAATAATAATACAAACTGTAGAATCCTGGGAGCTTTTGTAATGAATCCAAATACTGAAAGGGGGGATCACATAATGTAAACTGCGGGCTAATACATCTTTAAACGGTATTATAGCTGTTGGGAATGGATTAATATGTAGTCCGACTGATTGACGGATTACGGCAATTTACTCTCGAGTATGGATTTCCACTGCTCACACGGAATACTCATATCACACGCCCACCCACATCTCCCCCATGTTTATTAATGGCCGTGTGTATAGTGAGGAGGAGGACGCACTAATCGCCGGAGCGACTATATATAGTATACACTGCGTAATCTCAAAGTTGATTCATTCCGGACTTACTAGATACACATAATACGAACAGGGTTGGTTTTTATTTGATTATCTTCTGCTGCTGCTGCTGCTGCTGGAGAGGGACGTCAATGAGATTAATTCTTTTTTTTTGTCTTTGGAAAGAGCGCGGCACATCTCATCAATAAATGATGTACACTAATGTTCTCCTTATTCACTTCGCCGTGCTCCTTTGCTGGTGTGGCAGTCATGAAAGACTGCGTCTTATTTATGGCATGTTACAATCCGACTGATCATTCATTTAGCCCCAGCAACAGCCAACAAGCGCCCAGGCACCCCACCCTATAGTACACAAGTGCGCAGATTTTCATAGAACGACGGAATGGGAAAGAGAGGGAAAAAAAGAAACAGGGGCGTGGACGCGGATAGATGGGCTACTTGTATACGGCGCTTGATTAAAATTGCACGAGAGCGACTATTGTCAATGACGGCCAAAGAAGAGGCTGTCGGATCCAACCTCGGGCGACGATATTGCTCATGTCTAAAAGATTCGCCCACTTCAAAGTGCGTTTCAAAGTGAAAAAATAAAATCCCCAACAAATAATTCGTTCGTGAAATTCGAAGAATTGCTTCGGATAGCGGGTGGTGGACTTTTGCTATCGACCCGATTTCTTGCAGTTCAAATAGTCGAGATTAAAGTTAAGTTCCAAAGTGCACAAATGCATAACCAAACAGCTAGATGCGTTTCTTGCTCGTTAAATAATCGAGGCCTTCGAACTTTCCGCAAAACAGTTAGAAGCTAACATAATGTTAAAAAGTCAAAACACTGCTGTGCTCGAGAAAATGCTGCCCACCTGAATCTTGTACTACTAGCACCTTAAAATACTGCTGTTGGAATTTTTGATTGCACGCTGGATACGGTAAATAAAGTCAAAGGCGAAAAAGCTCGTGTGAAATAATAAATGAAGTTGAAATAACGTATGTCGTCAAGTGGGAATAAGCTTTTCAAAAAGACAAGAGGAAAAACAAGAGGAGGAACAAACGAGAGCAGCAGCAGCAGAGGGCCGTGGCTGTTCATCCATCAAACGAGAAACGATTCCTCAGATATTTATCACATTGTGTATCAGCTCCTTTTTTTTATTATTGTATAAAGGACTGGTCACAATAGAGTCTGCACATCAAGCGTCCGGCTGCACCCCACCCACTCGGCGCTTAGCTATTGATCTCGGTAACGGACACCCGATAAAGCCGAGAGCAATAAGACGTCAAGGGAAACAAAAAAGAAAAGAAAAGAAAAGAAAAGACGATCAAGTTGGCGGATATTTGTTGGAAAAGCCCCTCGGCTTTGCTCAACGAGTCGCACCCATTTAAAAACGCGACAAAACTAATTGTGCTGTCACGAAAAATAAGCGAAATATTTATTTTTCGTTTCAATAAATCAAGTGGATCCGCATCGATCGCGTTAACAAGAAAAACGCTGGTAGAATCTTGACGACGAGTGGCTTCCAGAGAAGGAGCCAAAAACGGCAAGACAATCTCCAATTAACGTGCATAATGAATGTAATCGCTATAGGATAATACAAAGACAAAATTAGAATCATTTGATGATTCCAAACTCTGGCCAACAGAGTTGTTGCCAGCAGATCCAGGAGGAAGTCCTGGCCAACACGTTTGGCAACTTGGCCGGACCTTTGGGAGATTGCTGGTCATTAAAGAGGATAATACAAAAGTTCATCGAGTGTAAGACCTTTGTGTTTGCATGTAGAGAGCAGTAGCAGGAGCAGTAGCATCTCTGTGGAGAGATACCGCCTGGGCAGAAACAGGATCCCGACTCTCGTTTTCCTTTCGGGTCGATATAGACTCGACTACGCAAGTCCCTACCACTAGTCTATACGTACATGTAGACTCAACACATTGGCCAAGCGATTTTGACGACGAGCTCTATAGAACCAAGAGCCCTGGACGGTTTTCATGGGCTTAATATATAGACGCTGGAAGCAGGGAGGGCCAAACTGCGCGCCAGCCCGGCCGATGATGATGGTGGGCGACGTCGTAATAGTCGAGTATATACAGGAACATCCAAAGAATCAGAATTGATAGCCATTCGTGGACTACGTATAGATGTAAGCAGTGAAGCCGCTTGAATAGAGCCCTCAAAAATACGTGCCAACACACTTTCTTCGCCGCGAAAAACTCCACCAACCAGCGGCCACCGACGTCGGTCTGACAAGAAATATGATTTCCCGCTCCCTTAAAGAAACTTATTCAAACGGCCCCCACTCGGATCCTGATAAATCGACGCGGCTTTTTCTCTCTCTCTCTCTCTTTTTCATTTCAATAGCAGCTCCTCTCTCTCACTATACTTTATATGCTAAGAAGAAGAAGAAGGGGTCCTTCCTATCTAGCACTGATTGACTCAAGTCCCTTCGGTCTCCGTCGTCAAGTTTGTAAATCCTGCGCTCTCTGTTGTTGTATCATAATTTCCCCCCAAGAAAAAGTCGAAGAAGAGACCCGAGTCTAGAACAAAATGAAACACACAGCCGAGCGGCTTTCTCATCATCGCATTCTTTTTCTTGGTTTATTAGACAACCATAAAGTCAATTTGGTTATCTATACAAGTCTAAGAAAGAAAGAAATGGGATCGTCGGCTATTTTATATTTCTAATCTGAAAAATCTATTTTCTGGGCGCTGCCATTCCATCAATCCGCTGGCATGACAGGGTTTAAGAGAGTCGGCCAGAAAAAGAATAAACAGGGGGTGGGTGGGATCCTTTTAATTGGCAATTTAGGAGCGCAGTTCTTCTTGTTCCATAGCAGTTTGTGCTGCTGCTGGAGCAAATACGGAGCTCATCAATCTAGGGGGGGCGGCGCTTGCGATCCCCATTGCCCTGTGGAGATGTGTTGCTCCATGTAAATTGATTAGACAACCCAACTCTGTCGCAGAAGAGAATCCAGCCAGGCGATTGAGTGAATCACACAGACACCGACTGTGTTTTCTCGCAGGGGCTAGACGACGACGACGACGCACACACACAAACGGACACAAGTGTGGGTATACAGAGTGCTGCTAGACGGATGGACGGGCCTAGCTCGTTAAAAGAGTGTCGCAGAAACAACTACAAATGAGCCACTCGAGATGCTGGGCGGTATAGGGGCGGCCCAAAGCAAAACGGGATGCAGCAGCAGAGACGAAATTCGCAGCCGTTGCTGGGCTCGTGGGAGAATCGACACGACGGCCAAGGATTTATGGACTGGTCCTTCACGCAATCTCTCCTGATTTCTTCGTTTCAGAGGAGTCAGAGGTGGTAGTAGCCCTACGAATGTCTTTGTTTGTGTGTGGCATCGGCCACCATCAATCAACTCGTTGGATATCTTTCCACTGACAACGCACTCGTTTGTTTAGAAGCACCAAACACTTTGGATGATTGCTTTGTGGCTTCAAGGTATACTATAACTTGACCAAAAGTCAAGACAATAACACAAAGAGTTTTGTAGAAAAGGTTTTCTAACTCGTTCAAATGCTCTCCGATATATCTGACGACATCAGATATGTTTGATTCAAAAATACTACGTGACGGCTGTGGATGTTTTTCCAGGAATTGCAGGTAGAGCCTACTAATCTTCTTTTCAACCTGCCAACATCACCTTATTCAGCATCAACAACACAACCAGGAATACAGTGTAGGCTACAAGCAACTTGATCATTCACCCACTTAAAAATTAAGAATAGCTGCTTTCGGTGCGACAAACTTGACGAGATCTATATAGAGAGATAATTTAACAGTTTCCTACCTGGTTATAGTGACAGTGGCATGGCAACCAGGTTCCATTGAAGTTCTTTCCGGGTTCTTTCCTGTTTCCTGAAAACGATCGAATAATAAAATGGTGATTCATCAAAAAATGTAACGAATTTGAGTGAGGGTTATATAAAAATGTTATTTCTACATTATTCTTGTGGGATTCCAAATCCATTCCAGCGAGCACATTGTTTTGAAAGATTATTTTCTTTCTGGAAAAGACCAGTGGAAGGAAGGATTCGAAAAATCGTAACATGAGCATGAGCACTTTCAATTTTCATCAATAGGCCTACCCTCTCACTTTTTTCATTCTGCACCCATCTGCACCAAACTACAGCAGTCAAAAAGAGTTAGTTCAACAATTGGACAAACGATGGCGCTCGTGAGATATGCGAACTAAACTAAACGCCGCGATTTATTTGAAATTTTAACCGTGAATTTGCAGGTATAGCATAATTCTTACTACCGTAGGAAGGAGGTAAAGTAACACCAAACTACCAACGGAAATTTTAATCTTTACCTTTGGCAATTATCGTAAAATGTATTGAAAAACTTGGTTAGTTGGTTGAAAATAAAAAAATAAGTTTCATCTTATGAATTCGAAATTATATTCCATCTAATGAAAAGTCACATAAGAAAAACAATCTATTATGCATTTGCACTGTGGATATTGAATTAGCAGAATTAGCTCATTTATTAGCAGAAAATTTCGCCCATTCATTTTCATCAATGTTAAATCAGTTAAATTTCCTCCAGCAGGCAGAATTTTTAAGTCTTGCAACTCAGCATCCGGTCTATCTACACATTTTGTTTCGTCTGCTAACCCATAGCCTACTTTATTATAGGAAGCCCAACGGTTTGGGCTTTTTTTGGAAGCCAATTTGGGTTCCCTTCCTCTTATTTGGCTCCGCCCTAAGTGGACCCACGGGAGCCAATTTATCGTCTAGTGGCGATATTTGAAAACACGGATTTGTTTACGTTTCTATCGATATGATTTCATTTGCGAAGGAATGGAATCAGATTGAAAGATGGAGGTGTTTGTGAGTTTGTTTTGTTTTGTTTTCACCCCGGTTCTGTAGCAAGTTCGTTTGAGAAGTAATCCCCATATTAGAAAGTAGGAGAGAGAGAAGTAGGAGGTGTCATTATTTCGCTCACCAGATGGCCCCCCTGGGTCCACTTGGAGGATGCTAAATCGGAGGAAAGGTGAGCAAAGTAGGCTTCACTTTTCCAACACGCGAGAGATATCCTTCCTTTGGGCTTCCTATAATAAAGTAGGCTATGGCTAACCTCGTGTGTGAAATTGAAGTTGAGCACTTGAGCTGTCCCAGTCGTTGCTTGTTACTTTGCTAAATCAGTTGCGAAAATCCGACAAGTTTCATGAGTGAATGTATTTAATGCCGTACTAAGAAATAACTATTCATCATGGTGAAAACAAAACCTACAAAACACAAGGAAGACAATACGTTCAAGGTTAGACAGAGTTTTTTTTTTCAAATTAAAGTGTTTCAAATTTCTACCTGTTTCCTGACACTTAGTTTTAAAATTTAATTGCTACCCAAAATTTGAGATTCATACTACTTTTTATTATAAATTTATATTTTGTCTTTAGTTTAAAACATTTGCTGAGCGGCTCTCTTCAGTGAATGTTGATGTCATCCATCGAGTCAACCTCAAACGAAATGTTGTCCCTGATGAGACAGAGACTTTCTTTTTCGAAGCTTTAGAAAAATGGACAGATCTAAACTGTACAGAAGGATTTACCATTTTCTGTAAGCGTGTAGGAAGAGATGTTCAAAGCTTAGGTCAACTTCTTTTACATGAAGATAGAATCCTAAATTTGCTCTTGGAGCATATTGACAAAGAAAATGTTCTTTTTCTGGAGCCAATTTTAGAGTAAGTCAGATTAATAGTTTCATAACCAAACATGATTTGATTGGATATGTGTGATATTTTAGCTTGGTGGTTGCTGTTGCCAAAGATCTACAATCAGATTTCTACCCAAAGTTTCCAAACTTTTTCAGCAAGTTAGTTGATCTTCTTCAAGTACGAGAACCTGAAATAACAGAGTGGACTTTCACCGCTCTAGCTTATTTGTACAAGAACTTGTGGAGATTGTTAATTAAAGACATTGACAATGTATATGGGCTTCTACTTCCACTTTTGGCCTCCAATCAACCAGAACATGTTCAGCAGTTTGCCACTGAAAGCTTCGCGTTTATTGGACGAAAAGTTGGAGACCGAGCTGGATTTGTGGAATTAATTTTCACAAAGCTTCGAGAAAATGCTGGTGACAGCTTGGGTGTTGGTCAACTTTTGTTCCAAATTGTAAAGGGTATAAAGAATCAGTTCCACACTTCATTGGAATTGTTCCTTCCCATATACTTCAAATCTCTACTTTCTATTGAACAAAATGTTTGCAATGACCCTGTTTTCATTGCTGTCAATCATTGCTTCCTTCTAATGGCAAGGCACACTTCTCAGCAACACTGTGCCAGAGTCTGGATTCTTCTTTTGGTAAAATTCATCATTATTTTTTTCTGATTACGTTACTATATCATTTTTTTTTATATTGCAGGCAGCGATTGATAGTTCTAAGAGACCAGGAGCTCTCGGTTTGTTACTTCTATTCCAGCAATGGGTAGAATTTAGAGAAGGTGAACTAATTACAGACACGCTTGCTGTATCGAAGACTCTCGTGTCTCTCTTGAACGACCAACAACTGGATGAAACAGAGCAACAAAGCGTGTCGGTAACTGTTGCGGAACTAATGAAGTCAACTAAGGTCAGTTTACCAATTGAACAGACATCGAAACTTGGTCATCTGGTTTTCGCTTATCATTGGAAACCTGAAATTGTTTTGGAATTTACTCTACAAGTGTCGACGTACGGCTTCTTCGAATCCCATTTGCTCCCACACTACATCACTTTTTGTCACTCACTTGGCAAGAAAGATCGAGAAACACGCTCGCAGTTATTGAAAAACCTGGCAAGTTTGATCTCCATCAAAGCTTCCCTCCCGAAAAATGGCAACGACATGGACAACTTCAAGATCTACCCGCTCGAATTTACTTTTGCCATGAGAAAATCATCGGATACGGACAGTGTTCCTCATCTTATTCAAACTATTCTAGAAGAAAATTTAGAAGTAATGATCAACGAAGATTTTCAAATGTATGTTAATGCGCTGGTCTGTCTTCCCCATCTTCGACCGATTGATTCCGTCAAAGCTATCAAAGTTTTAAAAAAGATTGTCAAAGAGATAGCCGATACGGTTGAAAGCAATGCTGAAGAACCCCATACTAAACGGGCGAAAACTACCCGCCCAGTGGATTATTCCGAGAGACTGGGTCTGGTATTGAGTCTTGCCATTCTAGGCATCCGACATTTTTCATCGAATTTGGAAAAGGATGTCCCTTGGCAGATGATAAAATCCGCCTTCCTCAACGAGACTATGTCTACTAGCTTATTTTATCTACGTGCAGCAGATTTTTATTTGACAAGCCTTCACGAAAGCGGTAACGAAGATACTTTTTCGTTGCAAGTCCTTTGCCAGGTCTATGACGTCATTGGCCAAAATCTTGGATCTCCCTATCACGAGGTAATAAACATTTTGAATGAATTTAATTGAACTTTTTTATACCACTAGATTTGTTTTAAATTATAGGTTAGGTTGCTGACGCTTCACATCTTGTCGCTCTTTTCGCCCCCTATGGCAGCTCCTCCGGAAAATGTAAATCCCACACCGGTTTTCCAAACCTGTCTCAATGCAGAATTGATTTCTGCCGGCGTGCGAGAACAGCGTGAAAAACTTGTACATCTACAAAATTTGGAGGCCGAACGTGTGATTTACAGCTTGCCTGCTGGTGGTCACTTCGCGAAAGCTCCCTTACAATACTTGTTGAGCCAACTTTACATCAACTTCCGACCACTCTGGGAGCCGGTCCTTAAACTCGTAGAGTCTCACGCTTTCAACATGGATTCTCCCAAGTTTTGGTCTGTGTATTTACCTTTCTTGGAGCGAGTTCGTCGATGCCAGGCAGAAGAAATTCGTGATCCCTCGGCTCAAATGGAATATTTGAATCTTGCAGTTACCGTTGAGCGAATTGATTTCACCAATACTCGATCCTTGGCATGGTCTGGTCTTTCAAGAATCGGGAACGTGGCCGAAAAAGAGCACGCGATAATCGTCCCTTTGTTCTTGCATTTTTGGAACACTGAATATTGTGTAAACGACGGGAACATCGCGCAAACCCAAGATCTTACTGATGGAGTTCAAGTGGAATCAACTAAAGGAGAACGAGGCAATATTATAAAGCTACTGTCTTCGTATCTCTCCGTTCTGGCGTCATTTCAGCAACCTCAGAATATGACTAGTGAACCGGAAGTAACCAAAATTCTTCTCCGTTTGCTTTCCCATCGTTCGGGTGACATTCAAAAGCAAGCCCTGGACTGTTTGGTGGCGTACGGATATCCCTACTTGATGCCATACAAGGACAATTTATACCGAGTGCTTGACGACAAATCGTTTCGGAATGAAATTACTTCTTTTTCTATCGACACTCTCAGTTCGTCCATCAAGTCCGAACATCGTGCCGGTTTGACATCCATTCTCATCAGGATTTTATATGGTAAAATGATGTTCAAAGCTGGATCCGGATCAACTGGTAAAGATAACATCCAACTCAGACAAGCTGTTATTCTTCGCTACGTTGCCGGCCTCGCCGATTCTGAAATCGATGTATTCCTCGATTTGGCTTTCCAACTGTTTAGTGAGTTTACGCGAACGGAAGACGTCTACCAGCATGTCGTCCGAACGATGCGAGAAGCTGATCCCAAACTTGCACTGCCCCTCAAACGAATTCAAGGAGCTCTAGTTCTTATGGGCACCATTTTCTCCAAATTGGGAAATATTATGAAATCCACTTTGCCGAAACTGCTACATATGTTACTGAACATCAGTGCTCACATTATGGGAATGCTCGATAAACGAAATGAAGTGGAAGCGAGGCATATCGCACAGTTGAAGAATTTACGAACGATTGGATGGCAGCGAATCACACAGTTTTTCAAGAAGTTTGAACGGTATCCTTGGTCATCAGCCGAAATTGAAGCCGTTTTCCACGTGTATATTTGGCCTCAACTGGAAATGTTGTCCGATCAAGCTTTTTCTGGTGTTACTCCAATGCTTCGCTTATTTCAAGTGTGGTCTGAAAATCCGAGGTTTGCATTTTAAATTAGTTGATCGATTTTTTCTTTATAATACAGTTTATTGATTGTTTTTTTTTCCCCCCTCACAGATACTTTGTTCTCTTCGGTAAAGCTCACCCAGAACGCCCGGAACTTACCGTTCTACAACCTATGCTGACATTACTTTCTGGTGGCAAAGCGGTGACCTTGGTTTGCTCATTTCTTATGGACATAGTCGACAAGTTGGTCACAACAGCGGATTATGGGACAGTGGTTGAAGAGGACGACGATGAAAAAGAAGAGCCAATTTACATTAAACCCGCTTTTTCAGTGGAATGGGATTCTCCGTTGGATTCGATGGTGGTGGATGATGTCGGCGAGGAGACGAAGCCTAATCACGGTTCGAAGCTCCTTATTCCCCACATGTCTTTGGTGCTGGTTTATCTCCGCAAGTTTATCACTCACGGGTTAAATGGAAGGGATTTGAATGTACTTATGCGAATATCCGAATACGTCAACGAACCCCAACTGAGCACTGAGCTCGCACGGATGATTATTCCAGCTATCAAAGTCGCCGTAAATCGCAATCGCAACAGTTCAAATCTTGAGGAGAAACTTCTTCGATATCTGAGTACTTTAGCTAATTTAGTAAAGACTGCCAACAACCCACAGGAGTTTATAGGGTAAGGGAAATTTTTAATTCAGCGGAAATAAAGTTTACAGTGATGTTTTTTTTTTTTTTTTTTTTTTTTTAATCTAGGGCGTTATCTGCGCTATTTGGGACTATCGAAGGAAGAAATGTCCGACACAGTTTGTGTAAAGTTATGGAAGTCATATGTGTACGAGATTCTTCACAAGGATCTCTCGGTGAATTGGTGTCGTCGATGAATAAGTGGGATCCTCAACGTCTTGAAGAGCCCGATTACACGCATCGTCTGAAAACACACAAAGAAATCAATGTTGTTCTCGAGACTGGAACACCCTCCTTCGAATGGGCAGCCTTGGCATTGTATAATTCGTTCAACTTCATCAGAACGGTATGTAGTCCAATTTTTTAGAAGGCGTACGTTTCTTTATCACGAAATTCAGGCGGTCCCTACTTCTTATGTTAGTGGGATCGCTGGCATTAGTGGTATATTAATTGTTGCATTTCAAATTCGAACGGAAAACTGAAATAGCTTCCACTCATTGATGTTAAGCAACTGACATATGTTGGCGACTGACAATTACCCTCTTCTTATAGCAAGCAAAAATTAACACAGTTTGCTCATTTTTATTTATAGGAACCTGATTCCTCGTTGATCGACAATGCTTCGTTGACTCTTCAAATTATGACAAGTGCCTTTGACCGTTGGAATTTTGGCAAGACTTTACTGAATGAGCATTTTATACCTCAGCTGCGTTTACTCATCCGCTCCCCCAAGGAAACAGTGCGACACGAAGGTGTCTCAATCTTAAGCAAAGCGGTTTCAAATTGCGGTTCAATGAATGCATCGCTTAATAGTTTGCGAAAAATTAGGAAAGAGGGAGATGTTGAAGTTGATTTTTTCGAAAACTGTCGTCATTTGCAGACTCATCGACGCTCACGTGCCTTACTTAGGTAAACGTTTTTAAATGTTCTTACTCTAGTCAAATCTAATTTATTTTGTTTCTTAATTAGATTGTCAGGTCTTTTAAAAAAAGATAAGACGTGCATAAATGGCGAAACCATCACTCAGTATCTTTTACCGTTGGCTTCCTGTTATCTCTTCAATGAAGAATATGCCAAGCATAATCACTTGATAGATGCTGCACTTGAGTGTCTGCAGGCCATCGCTCGGTGTCTTTCTTGGCAGAATTATGAAAGTCTTTTGCGCTTTTATTTGTCCAACATGACTCGTCAAATTGAATATCAGAAACAAGCTGTTAAAGCTGTTGTGGCGATTCTAAACGCGTTTCATTTTGACTTGAAGAACTCAAAATTTAAATCCTACTATGCTGCCAAAGCTATAGCCGCCCAAACATCTGAAGTTCAAGCTTCTGTTCCTGAAGTGCCTGATGTTCCTGACACTCCAAAAGAATCTTCCGTTGCTGCTGTTGTCGAAGATGGCGTGGTGCCACCGACTACTGAGAATGAGAGCGCCGATCACCCAGATGCTAGTTCTGAACTACCGGAGATGGTACCCGAAGCAGAAGAAAAATCTTCGCTCAATGATGCTATGGCAACAAAAATTCATTCAGTCATTTCACAACAACTTCTTCCTGAACTGAATGCCATTCTCACCGCACGTTCAACTCGAGAGAAGCAACACAAGACTGTTAAGGATCACTACCCAGAGGATGATGAAATCTTGCGAGTTCCGATTGCATTGGCCCTCGTTAATCTCCTAAAGAATCTTCCACCAGGAACGTTGGAACGTAGTTTGCCTGGGTATTAATTTATCACATTGTTTTTTAGAGCTCCAACTACTTACACTTTTATTTGATAGAATGTTTTCAAAGGTTTGTACCTTCCTCAAATCACGCTGCAATAGTGTGCGTGAAACCGCCCGCGAAACTTTGATCGAGATGGTGATTTCCCTTGGCCCGGAATGCCTCAGTGCGCTCATGGATGCTGCCTATCCCATTCTTCAACGGGGATATCAAGTTCACGTTTATATTTTCACAATGCACGCTATACTGGCCAAGTTGGGTGAAATAGGCCAATTGAAAGCTGGATCTCTAGATGCAGTTGTATACCCACTAACAGAGGTAACTAGAAATTTTCTACGATTCATAATTGACTTTATTTTCCATTTTAAAAATTATTAAATATTGCAATCGTTTTCCGTTTTTACAGTTGTGTAAAAAAGAACTCTATGGTGACACGGCAGATGAAAAAGAAGTTGATAAGATTGTCAGCAAGCTTAAAGAAGCCAAAGGAGTGAAAGCCTTTAACACACTGCAGATCATTGCGAAGAACGTCTCTCAGTCATCTCTTTTGCGATTGATTGTCCCTTTCAAAGACGTAAGTTAATTTGGGTTTCTAGTAAGTTTATTTTTTAAATTTATTTCATAGTAATAAAAAATTTGTATTCTTGCAGATCCTAGCTTCGACAAAGTCGTTGAAAATGACCAAAAAGGTCGAGGAATGCCTTCACAATGTTGCCTTAGGCCTTGCTGCTAATTCCGGGCTGTCGATTGAGCCATTGCTAATTTTTATTCATGGTGTGATTTCATTGTCTATCCCGGAGTTGAGACTCCCAGTCCAACGTGTGCAACAAGATCCAAATATGACGGCTTCGGGTCGACCTATGAGAACAGATTCACTAGTACTTGCTCCTGTTCCTAAAAGAAAAGTTGCTGCTGCGGCGCTTCCGTCCGTCACTGGAGCGTCAAAGTCTGCTTACATAATCAACAGCCACATTGTGATTGAATTCGGCCTTCTCATCTTCAGTCTCATCTTGAAACGCGAAAAATGCCATGAAAACGCCAGCACCAAAGTCATCCCCATGCTTGACCCCATTGTGCCAATAGTCTACAATAACCTAAATGACCCTCATTCCAAGGTGATTCATTGAACAAATAATTATCAAAACATATTTAACTTTTGTCTTAATTGTGTTGACAGCTGGTGGCGTTATCTTTGAGATGTATTTGCACTTTGCTCCGGATACCACTACCTAGCATAAATGAATATGCGCCCAAGATGTCTACATCTATTTTTGGTCTTCTACATAGGTATGCTGGTAGCACAGCAGGTGAAAATTTAGAAATGGTGCAAACCGCGTTCAAGGTAAAAATTACGTATTCTCTAGTATTAGTTTTCTTGAGAAAAATCCACAAATTCAGGCGATCAAGCTCGCTAAGAAGCTTTATCGCTGGCAAGAGTGGGAAATTAAAATAGCAGATTGCATTTTGTGTATGAGTCGAAAGCCATTTTGGCTCGATTTACGTCAAATGTTCGGCAACATAGTTTTTATTATTTTTATTTATCGGACTACCATCTGTTGCCCTTTTTAACAAAACATTGTGATTTGTTTTAGGCGATTTCCATCTTGGTTCGACACGTTACAAGCCACAGCATTGATACAGATCAGTTGAGAGTTTTACTGGTGTATTGTGAACAGGCCTTGTTCGACCCCAAACAGCAGTCGATTGCGTTTGGTATGTTGAAGGCAATTGTGAAGAGGAAAATGACTCTAGAAGAATTGCCTGATGTGATGTTACGAGTCGCGGAGCTTAGCGTCAAAGCCGAAGCCGTACCCGTCCGTGTACAAAGTCGAAAAGTACGTGTTTGAATAAGTTTTTATTAATGTTGGGTGATCCACGAATTCAGGCGATTACGTTCGCTAAGAAACGTAATCGCTGGCAAGAGTGGTAAATTGTAATGACAAACTGAAGTGTATTTTTGGGGAAAATTCTTTTTTGAGTTTAACCTGCGTCCGTGTTTGCCGACATAACCTTCAAATTTTAATATCGCCTTTATCGTTGTTAGGTTGTTTTGCAGTACATGGTTGACTATCCACTTGGAAAAAAGTTGATGCGTTATGTGGAGTTCTTCCTCAAACAACTAGACTACGAAAAAGAATCTGGAAGATTATCTGCCATTGAGTTCCTGGTCTCCGTCTTCAATTCTTTCCCGAAAAATTTTCTCAGTCAACAAAGCACATTCTTTTTGGTCACCATGAGTCCATACTTGATAAACGAAACCTCATCCAGTTGTGTTAAAGCTGTGGCTGCTGCAATCAGGATTCTGATTGAGAGGCTTAATACTCCCACTGCAACCACGCTCTTCGAGGTATTTATCGCTCTTTTTTATCTATTGAGAAATTTCTTATAATCTAAACTTATTTTTAGATTTGCCTTGCTTGGCTAAGAGGTCAAAACACTTCGCACAAACGCTTAGCCGTTCAGCTTTGTGGTATATTTGTGGCAGCTGAAAAGTCTGGCTTTGAATTCCGCATGAAAGAGATCCTACCGGAAATAGTTAAACTGTTGGATCAAACCCACAGCGATTCTGATGGTCGGGAAGATCGTGAATCTGACCTGCTACTCATCCAGACGCTTTACACAATTATCAAAATGACTCAACATTGCGCTGCCGGCTTCCAAAGTGAAGACAACAAAGATTTTTCAGAACCAATATGGGAAAAGATCATTCACCATTTATCGCATCCTCATTTTTGGATCCGCACGCTGAGCTCCAGACTCGTAGGCACTTTACTCGGATGGCATAAGCCTGAAGAATTAGCCGCATACGTAGTGAAACCTTCTGAAGAAGTGACTCGTAGTTATTTTTTCTGTGGCGAAATATCCAAACGACTTCGATCACTTGCAAGAGATTTAGTTATGCAACTGCAGTCCGAGATGCTAGACAATCAGTTGGCAGATCAAGTCATCAAGAACTTGGTGTTTATCGGCAAAGTTGCAAACCGCATTCCAGTATCGGAAGAATCCGAAGAAGAATCCAAGATCAAGGCTCCAACGCTTGCTTGGTTGACCGGTAAATTGAGACGAGAAGTTAACGCTGAAGTTGTTCTTCATCCCAAAACACCTACCAAGGTAACATTTCTTACTACTTCTTACTAAGAATGCTAGTGTATACAAGAGTTGGTATACATACCTTATTGGTTAAATCTTGACTGTTTTCAGCGTCTTGCCGTGTTCAAATGGATGGCGGCTGTAGCTGTGGACTTGAATCAAGTTGCTGGAAAAGAAGGACTTGAGACGGTCTTAAAGTTTTTCGTTTCGCCACTTACGCGCGACATCAACGACGATGGATCCCCTAAGGAAGTCAAGGACTTAGCGCATGAAGTTTCAGAGCTTATAAAAGGTACAATAATTTCTTGTTTGTTAAACTTTAAATTTTAATAACCATTGCATTTAATTGATTCAATTTTAAGGATTGGTTGGTACGGAAATGTATAGTGAAGCCGTGGTGGCTGCTAACAAAGTTTTGGCTGTTCGCCGAAGAGATAGGCAGGCAGTCCGCAAGGCGGATAGCGTGATTCGTCCCGAGAAGGCGGCTCAATTGCGCATCAAGAAGCATTTTGCCAAGAGGGTTGCAAAGAAAGTCAAGATTGCTAGACTGAAGGGTGTCAAACCTAAACTAAAGAATTTGGCGATGAGAAAAATGACCATAAAAAAATAATGTTGCTTTCTTAGTTCCATTATTTTGCATTACAGGAATAATTTGACATCGTCGATTTGCAAAAGAAAAAAATGTTTTTGACTTTTGTTTCTCGTGTATAAATACTGACTTAATAAAAAAAATTTCCCCCTAGTTTTTTGGCGTTGGTGACGTTTTTACCAGCTTCTGTTCCACGTTTCCAGTAAGACAAATTCTATAATTTTTCATTCAGAAATTACAATATTTTTTAACTTTCTTTCAAATTCCTGTATATATCAAATCAGTATATTTATTCTTTGCTTTTTAATACTTGGTATACCCATGAGCAAATTTAAAATGTGAATGGACTTGTGGGGGTGCTTTTGCGCTGGCGTTAAACCCTGCGCAGGCGCATCGACAAGCGTAAAATCAATACTACTGTTCCCCCCCAGTTGCCGACGAGTGTAGTCGGCGGAATGGCTTGGCGATGTTCTTTAAATTGTATCGCCTGCCTTTCATTGCATTCTGTCTAAAGCAGGCCTTAGTTTAAATTTTCGGTGTGTAAAAGAAAAACATGAAAATGGATTCGGATCCTGATTTAAGTTTTTCCGTTTGGGGATCTTTTGGTAAAGCACGAAATCAAATGTCACAATTTTGTGACCTTTGCAGCGAATTCAGTCGATTCATTGCTCCAGCCTATCATCACGACCGATGCGAAAGGTATAGTGTATCAAAAACCTAAGGAATATTGTTCACATTTTTACAACCGTCTTTTTAGGTCCGTTCAAATGCGATTGTATTCGATGCACAAACGAGAATTTGGATTGGTTTTCTTGGCCTTTTTTGCCTGTTTTGGCATGTGCGTTTTCATCGGTCTAGCAGGTAGGTCTAGCAATACAGAAACGCAATCAACCAAAATCTTCCACCTTACTTTTAATTATTTTTAAATAGGTCCTCCCATCACGTCCACCACCAACCAGAGCATTTCTCAGGTCAATGGTCATCCCAACGGGAGCGATATGGCTACCGGACCGTACTATCTCGCCACCCCTTTGCTAACATCTTACCATCAACAGTTTTGGGTGATTGCTCAGATCGTGACTGAAAATAAAGATGGTACTCTTGACTTCATTTTAATTCATTTTCCTGAATTGATTAATATAATTTTTTTTCCCAATTACGACGAATAGACGAAAGTTTCGAAAAAAAATTTCACGTGAGCATTGCAATGGACGGAATCATTGAAGACGATCAAGTTATCAAGATGGTCTCTAACGATCACACGCACAACCGGTATCAAAATTTAATTTATTGGTAACAACACTAACTTATGCCATTTCTTCTTTTTTTTTTTTTTGTTTTGCTTGAAAGGACGAGGGATTTGCAATGTGAACGGCAAAACTGCAGTGAAATTCTAATTTTACACATGGGTTACTTTGACTACTCCCATTACGCCTTGACAATACGTTTTTACGGATTGGAGAGCATCCATAACAGATACGTCATCAGAGATGTCATCTTTTTCGTGAGTGCTATTTCTGAAAACGAAACCATAATTATTGGTTGCTCGAGGGATGGCTCGGCCATCTCGACGGGCAACCGGAATTGGACGAAATCGGAGAGAATCCTTAGGGTCCCCCAGCTAACCAAAAATCTGTTTTATCTCGTCATGATTTCTTCAGTTTCGAAGCTACAACCCGGCATTCACGCGTCTTGAAATTTGGTTCCGATTCGTTTTCTTGCTGAGCACATTCATAGTTACGGTGAGTAAAATTTTGTTTCCATAGAAAAAAAATTCCTTTTTTTTAAACGCAGTTTTAATTTGTATTTTCAGTGCTGGTATTTTCTCTGCATGAAAAAATATTCGGTCGTCAATTGGTCCCTGGAACAGAAATGGATGTCAGTTTTGATGCCGCTGCTTATTCTTTACAATGGTACTAATATTGTTAATATAGATATTTTATTTACTAATTATTCCCCATGCTTTTCATAGATCCCTTATTCTCATTGAGCTTCTTGATCGATTCGTGGTTTCCAGGAGCTCTTGACGCCGTATTCCAAATTACCTTCATAAGTGCACTGCTCCTTTTTTGGCTATGTGTTTATCACGGACTTCGACAAAATGATCGGCGTTTAATCTTTTACCTACCGAAAATACTTCTTGTCGGTTCCATCTGGCTTTCAATGATTATAGTAGCTGTATGGCAAGAAATCGAAGAAGTCAACGACCCTACTTTCAGCTACAAACTAGATACGGAACATTTTTACGTAATCAAATTTGATTTCACAGTAAAAGGGATTTGTATTTCATTTCATTTTTTAAATATCCTATAGGGATTTAAGGTATTCCTCATTGTAGCCTCAGCCATATATCTGGCCTATTTGGTTTTGTTAATGATCAAGGCATACAGTGAACTCAGATCGATGCCTTTCTTTGGTACCATAAATTTTTTTTTATAATTTTCGGCGATAAATCTGATCTTCTTTTTTCTACAGATATGCGATTGAAATTTTTGACTCTACTTGTGCTATTCGTGCTTAGCATCAGTATCTCGGTGACGTTTCTCCGCTACGGCATTGGTGTTCTTCAAGATAATTTCATAGCTCAGCTCAGCACCAACTACCGCAATTCAAGCGAATTCCGTAATTTTTCTTTTCACAGAATAATCTGTATTTCGGTTCTTACGGAATTTCCGGGATTTTTTTTTTTTTCAGTGGCTCTGTACGGACTACTCAACTTTTACATCTACACAATGGCCTACGTTTATTCGCCGACAAGCAACGCAGTTTTAGGTACAGCATAATTTCAACTTTCTTTATTCTGATGCTAGTAAAAGTATTTTAACTAAATACTTTTTTTTAAATATCGTAGAACATAGTGTCATGAAAGACAATCCGGCCTTCTCTATGGTCAACGATAGCGACGAAGATGTTGTTTATGGATCGGATGACGACGGTCGGAAACCACTTACTATTAACCTTACTTCCAAAGATGATGACAGTGATTAGAATTTAACATTTAAAGTATTTGAAGTTTTGATTTGACTTTTTTGAATTTGAATCAAGCTTGCAAATTACTTTGTCACAGGCTGTGAATTCATCATTGTGAATTTTCAAGGTATGTTATTATATTTTCATACGCAATCTTGTTTTTCTTACCCGTTCATTAAGAATCGTAACGTACTGTCTCTTGGTCTTGGTTCACAGTACAGTATCATGTCAAATATAATGTACTATCTATCAGACTGAGAGTTTTTTTTAAGTACAGGGTACAAATTAGTACTTTGAACAATATTTTTTTTTCTTATATTTCAAAACGACAGGTAGAGTAATTTTGATTTCTAAAATAATAAATTATTCTATCGTTGAATTAAAAGCTCACTTTCGTAGAAAGAAATTGAAATAGTGATCTTGCGTAACTAATGTAAATAAATGAACATATAAAGTAGGATAATTAACCCCATAATCAAGTAAATTTTCTTCATTATTTAGTGTACAAATAAATGCAATTAGACTAAATACTTAAAACTACTGAAACAGAATCAAATGCAAAATGGCACCTCATAAGGTCTTTAACAACAAAAAAGGAGGGGTAAACACAAGCTGATAAATGCCAGCTACCTAATGAATTCAATCAATATGGGTACTAATAACATATCCCTTGTTTTTTATGATCCCTCTGCAGCGCAAAAGTGTTTGATATCTTACAGTCCACAATACTTCTTCAAGGGATGGTACAATGTTCTTCAAAGTCTCAGTTGGTAGAATATTTTGAGGGTCATTGTGAGTTAGCAGTTGAATGTTGTTCTCCCTAGTAAAGGTCACCAATTCAGGTGGCACAACACAACAACTTTCCAAGTTTATCTGAATAGCCTCAGGTTTGATTCTTGCAGAATTATGCAGCTCCACAAATCCTTGGGTGTCAACATCACTTACTCCTAATGAATGTGCTTTTTCTTGATCAAAGACATTCTCCATGGCATTCCACAAAGTTTCACTATCCTTCAAGTTGATCCCAGAAGGCCAAGAGATTAAAAATAGGTCCGCATAAGTTGCTCCAAGTTCTTGAAGAGCTAAATGGTTGAAACATGTGTTTTGAATGAGAAAAAAATTTATTTTAATTTAATATACCTGCATCTAAGGCAGTTTTCACATATTCTGGTTGAGGTGTGGAAAGAAATAGTTTGACCGTAATTTTCTGTGAATTACGTTCCTCTGGATTTAGTAGGGATGACAACTCGGATGGAGCAAATATCTTGCAATTAAAATATCTGGTTTAGACTTCTGAAGATCAGATCACAAATTAAAACAAATTACCTCATGACTTCCCTCAGCCAATGGTTTAGACAGTTGAATTTTCAAAGTATCATTAAGCTAGTAAGGAATAAAAATGTAAAAAAAGAAAGTATGTAATTTTATTTATTTGCTTGGTAATTCAAACCTCGTCAGCAGGTGTGTGGCCGGGTTTTCTTTTCAGATCTGGAAGCTGTAAAATGTTACCCGTGTGAATGATCAATCCTTGTGTCATTTCAGTATTTAGACACTTGTCATCGGCAGAAGGATATAACAATTAACAAGTAACTGTGAAATTGTGAATGTGTATACCAATCGGAACCGGCAGGAGATTCTACAGTGACTTTAGACGAACTAAGGGCGATTAATATAGTACACTTATCTGACAAGAGACAAGAGATCTACTTTCTAGAATCTTTTTATGGTAAACATTTGTATTTCTAATCATGACTTGACATTTATACTTAGTTTTTGAAGTATTTTATTTTGTAGACACTAGGTGGACAATTTGTCGAGCTCTATTGCGCAAGATTACTGTCAAATCCCTTCGTGAGTCCTTGTTTGATTTTCTAAAGATCGTGTACCGCACCTTCAGCAGTTAAGCAAAATGATACAATGCCGAACTTAGGTAATTTTTTGAAATTAAGAAGAGGTATATTTCTCTCTGTCACATAGCTAAACCCAGTTTTTATTGTTTTTTTAATAGATATTTTAACACGGTTAGACACTGCTGCTTTTTTACTATGCTAGTGCTAAGAAAAACATGGTAAATTATTAAATTTAAATATCATTTCTCATAAATTGCCTGTTTAAATACATCGAACATTAAACCACCAATCGCAAGTCTGTGATTCGAGGTCGAATATCGTGCCAAGCGGACACAAGAAAGAATCCTGACGACCATCATGATGACAGGTGTGAAATACCTATACGACGAGGGATGAAATATTGAAATATCACGAAACAATTCAACTATTACACTGAATGATTTTAACACACCTGGCATCCAGCTTCCGGATCGGAGAACATGTAGCTGAAATCGGCGTTTTTCAAATTCAAGCAGTCGAAGGAAGTCTCCGGTATGGCCGTGTAATTTGGGTAGTCTTCTCCGGGATTGCCTGGAATGTGGCTGGGACGATAACTAGGGGTGGTGTATTTGTCGGCATAGGCGTTCGACTTGAGGGCCGTGCTGGGCTGCAGCAGAACTATTTCCTTGGGGTAGGTAGGCCGGGGTTTGTACGGTTTTGGGACTATAGGTTTATATGGTTTAGAGACTACAGGTTTCACTGGTTCATAGTCGTCGTATTGCGGTGGGGGAGGGACGTAAGGTTTCGGATCTTCATATTGGTCGTATCCGTCGTATTCCGCTTCGGGTTTCTGGTGATCAGAGCCATAAAAGTTGATGTCAAAATCGACCGGTTTAAAGAAAGAATTTTTGTCATCGTCAAATGGCAGTTTGAATTCGTCCTGAGTGTTCTGCCATGGCTTGTTATCTTCACCATAGGTCGGCTTGTCGTCATAAGCGGGTTTGTAGTCATCTTGATAATTCGGTCTGTAATCGTCATCCTCATAAGTTGGTTTGTAATCGTCTTGGTAAGGAGGTCTCTCCTCATCTTGGTTATTTGGATTGTAATCGCCTTCATACGAAGGTTTATAGTTTTCTTGGTACGGAGGTCTGTCGCCATAATTCGATGGGTAATCGACGTCTTGGTTAGGAGGTTCATAATTGTCCTAATCAGTCTTTTGTTAAGTCTTTGGTCAATCTAGTATATTGTCACTACATAGGTCGCATTATTATCGTCACGTACCTGATACGTTGGCTTATAGTCGCCTTGATTCCCTGGTGGATAATTATCTTGGTACGCTGGTTTAGTCGGCCGCTCGTAGTGATCTTGTTCCTGCGGAGGGAAATACCCCTGTTGATTGACTAATTCAGGTCGTTTGATTCCTTTCATATGGGCGACTTCATCACGGAAAATCTGACGTCGTTCTCCTTCCTGTTAAAAAAAAAAAAAAAGTTCCAAAAGAAAACAATACAAATTATTTTATCCACCCAGAAAACGACAATAGAAGAAGGTCAAAATTACGGGCTGATGTAAAGTATTAAAAAAAGAACAAAGGATAAATTTCCCCATCAGCATTTCGACTTGGCCCTATGTACTGATGTTCGTTGCCATAAATCCACTGGTAACTTAAAGTCCATTAGAACAGAGCAGTTCTTTTTCTGCAAACCGCAAATGGAACCATTCCAATGGAATGTCCTCCTTTTAATGTCCTTATGCAATGGTTTGTTTCGCAAACGACCCCCCGAGCACAACATAGGCACTCGTTAAGCATTGGTGGGCTACATGCACTATGTCTAAGATTACAAGCCCTTTAGATGTTTCCATTTATAGCGCCGGATCTCACTAACGATGTTCGCAATTAATACGAAGCCTCTCGACAGTCTTTCCATACAGACAGCACAACCATTAAGACATCCCGTAGAGTTAAATCAATCACAAGTGGTGTCGTGCAATCAAAACAAGAATACGGATCACATAGTTGATGATCTAGCCCCCCCCCCCCCCCATTTGGTAAATGAAATTGTAGCCATGAACAAGAGTCGCCGCAGCAGGAAAACAAGATAAAAACGGTCAGTGGAACAAAATCAACTTTACCGGCTTCGTTGATCTTGCGGCGGAAGTCACGGCTAGGCAGCTGACGCAGAGGACCATGGTCAAACGTAGAAGAATGCTCGGCTTCATGATGGGAAGAGACGATGCACGAGAGCGGAACCTCCAAGCAAAAGCAAAAGAAATCTGGTGTGAGGGCGAGAAGCAACACGACTTGATGATGATCTAGACGACCGAGGAAACCAACGTAAACTGAGAGCGAAAAAAGTTGGCGATTTCGCGCTACGACAGCGATACGAGAGAGTCTACGTGGTTACAAGACTTAAAAGGAAGGAGAGAGGGAGTCAGACCACACCCTTGTCAAATGCGTTTCCCCCCCTTAATAACCACGGCACGAAAAGCCGAACGAAACGAAAAGTTGAACCAATGAATCCGTGGAAGGATTTCGAAAGGGAAACCCAAGTGCGTCTGCTCCATTTCTACCGCAAAAGTCTCCGCAAGAGAATTGTTATTTGGCTCAGACGACCATACTGGGCGTGGTGGAGGTCCGTTCATAAAATAACACACACGGTAGTTTATTAGTATGAACTACCTGTAATGAGGCAGAGCCTTGTATCTATTGGTTTTAGGGTATTGGCCTTCTCCTGCATTGCTCGCAATTAGCCTTCACCGAGGGAGCGTGAGGAGAGCGGCGACGACGGCCCGTTGATGGGCGCGGACCGACAATGAAATAAAGACGAGTGAACGGCTTAGGGTCTTTGGTTGAAAAAAATAATTCAAAATCAAGGCGTGGCTGAGCCTCGCGTCCTCGACACCAATTCCTAAACTCGATCTCCCCAACTACCCCTTCCATCCTATATAATGTCTACCTTTTGAAACACATATAAACGGACGCGGCAAAATTCGATTGCCAAATCTAGCGATTATCTCGGTGAATAGGCACGCGCCAAACCAGTGTACGCCGGTTAATAATAATGGGTACTGACCAAATATCAAGTAAAAGCAACTTGTTGGACACGCTTCAATGCCAAGTCGAACGTTTATTATCGGCATGATTTAAAGCTAAACTTTTCCAAACATTTCGCAACGCCGCCCTATTTTTTCAAATCATCTGCTACGATGTTGTAAGAATTGTGTAAAAACAAAAATGACTTTTACGTCATATTCCCATTAAATCAATACCTAAGAAAAGAAGAGCGCACGTTCAGCGATTAAAGACAATTCACGGCATAACAGGCGTAAATGATGCGACCTATCCCAAGTGAAACGTGTTGGCAAAAAAACTAGCCTCCTTTCATTATTTGCTTTTCTAGACTTTGGCCTGTCCTACTTCTTCTATCATCATTTAAAAAATGGAATTACTTTTAGACTGGGCTGACGTCTCGTTCAGGATCATTTAAAACAAAAAATCGGAACCAAGCCTCACGGTGACAGACGTAATAGCCGAGAGAATGCTTCCCTTGCATGCCACAATTTTCCTCCTGGGGGTTGCATCTGTCATGTTTTTAGTACGGTACTTGGAAATGTGCTATTTCTAATTTTCCACGGGGACCCTGGCTGATATCAACGATAATATTCCGCGCTGGATTCCAGTAACAGGATGAACTGACTGTCTTTAAAGAAACGGGCCAGTTGGGTTCAATAGAAAGAAGGAATGAAGAAAAGAGAAAAAAATCAGCAAGAAGCGGCTGGTTAACAAAGGGTTTTCGACAGTCTCAATAAAGAAAGAGGAAACCAAACGAGGAGTTGGTCAACTTACTGACTGGATGTTAACCGCCGATTTCCGTCAACGGCGTTGGAGAATTGTGAGCCGCGCTAGCAGCAGGAAACAAACGAAAACGGGCAAAAGAATGGAGTGAGAAAAACCAGTGAAGAAACCCGCACGCTTCGGAGGATGATAGTCGACTGATGGCCATCCAACAGTGCCCTGGAAAAAGTGGATAAAAAGAAAACCAAAAAATAAATAAAAGAAAATAAAATAACTGAGGAAAATGTAGACCATATGTTGTGTGTGTTTTCTTGTGTGTGCGTGCTGCATAGAAGCGTGAGACTACTGCCCTCCATTTCCTCCTTCAGCTCCTCCACCGTTAGGCTTCACACCATTTCTCCGTCTCTCAGAGCGGGAAAATGGGCCATCCGACGGCGAGTTGTAGTCGTCATCGTGCTATCACTTGGATTGTTGAGTTGTCGTCGCTTCTTCTCCCCCTTTACCTAAACATTTTACACGGGAAGAAAAGAAAAATAACTGAGATTGCGTGATTGAATTGGAAGGGGGGTACAAATTTCATCGTAAAAAATATTCAGAGTCCCGTTATAGAGCAAAAAGGCATTCAACTCGACGACTATTTCGAATACGACGACACGTGCATGAAATCGTAGAAAAGATTTACACCTGTCGTGTGGTTTTTCCATCCCATCACGAGTGATTGGAAAACCGAATCAAATTGAGATGAGTGGCCATGGAGCCGAGCTCTTGTAGTTATTTAGATCGCCGAGGGAAAGAGTGGCACGCACGAGCAAGTGATTTATTTCTACTCCGTCCAACAATTTGGGTTGAAAAAGCAATTCGAATGGATGGAAATCCCGTGAAAATTAGAGGCACCTCTCTCAATGTGAAGAGAAATTGAGGAAATTCAATAAAGAAGCTGATCTCTACATCGATTTTTAACTTGCCATAAACGGGTGGGAATCTGGCTTGATTTCCTTTTAGAATTACAATCGGAGGGGAAATTGCGATTCCGGTTGAAAATTTATATATAAACTCGATTGCCATGAATGTAAAAGGAAATTTCATTGCCGTCTAGGTCTCACTCCCATGTGACGCCAGCGTCGAGGAGCGCCGCACGCATGCATCCATTTCAGTGGCTGATGCACTACGATAAGAGCTTTTAGGCTTTTCCCCCCAAAAAACTATTCAAGTAACAGAAATAAAAAGAAATCCCAACCGTCTTAGTATAAAAAGATTGCTGCTGTCTTAGATGTAACACCATTTTTCAAACGCATCGATCGCAGAATTGACTATTCAGTCAACAAACAGAAAACAAGTGAATCTTTGATAACGATTGCGACATGCGTTGAATCATCCATCAACGCTCTTCTTCCTCTTTTTGATTTGCCGCCAACTTTATTTTCGTTACAACATTCCCCAGCGGGAGTACTTAGCCTTGAAGCGTTGGAAGCGCATCACGAAACTCAATCACAAAGGCCCCGGTCGATACCGCCAACAGCTTCGCACACACCCAAAGAAAACGGCCGAAAGAAGCAAACACGACGACCTTTGACGTTTGGCGACACACACAAAACAGGCGTTGCTAGTAGTATATGGTGATGTTCACGCTTCTGGACATGATGCTAAGATAGAGCGATTTGTCGACGCAAACGCAAGCAATCCCCACGTTTCTTAGTGTTTACATAATCAAGAAAAAAAAGGAAAAATGTAAAACCTTCGACAAACTTGGGCGACTTGGCAAACACTTTGAGTTGACGTGACCTCACGTATCGACAATTCCGGCAAATACCAAAAAGAAGATTCACAAAGTCAAGAGCCAATATAACGTGGTCTTTCCATACCAAAGAAAAGAGCAGAAGAAATACTATAAACAATCACGAGAGTCGAATAAAAGTCTCGAGACATTTTTATGGTAAAAAGAATGACAGGGCGCAGTAGTTTTATCTGTAGTAGTAGCCTTTCATGTATGAATGCTACTTTTTCTCGCCGATCGATACGAACGCGACACATATTTTTTGGCTGATGCATGCCAGTCTTTTGTTATGCTACTTCCTGTTTATTTTGAAAATTGAAAAATAAATAAAATAAAATAGCTGAGCACGAAAAAATGAAACTAGGTCTATCTACTCAGCCGAGTGTGGAAGAATGTTTGGCATGTTTATCAAAGTGGAAGCCTATTGCGGACACATAACAAATTCTGGTCTCGATTTTGAGGCTTCTGTTTTCGACTAACTACGCAACCTACGGCAAACTAGGGTCTTCATAACAAAGTAGTTTGTAGCAGCACATGTTGTCCCTGCTGCACAATTGAGTTCCAATCAAGTGGACTGGTGCGGAGCTGTTGGCGGTTCAATGGACAAGGCAGGAGGAATCCATGCATCAACGCCGAAACAGGAAACTTTCCTTTCTGTGAGCCTGCATCAGTCAGTCAGCTGCTGCTGCAACATAACTAACTAATAGCTTTAGTCCCTACTTCAAATGCGGAGAGTTTGGCTGGCGACTTGCAGACTCAAACAAAGTATCTCGTGGCAATCGAAATGGGAAGCTCAGCTGTACTACTTACACACTCTACACCCACTCTCTGCTGTCTATTTTCGGGGAAAGCGGGAGAAATAAAGAGAAATACAAGTGGCCGGTGTGCAGGCTACTACTACCTGGCAATAAAACTCATTACTATTTGACAGAAGAAATAAAAGGAAAGAAAGCATGTCTAAATAATTAATGGCGCATTAGGAGGCAACGTCCTTCGAAAGCAATGGCACAGAATCTTTCACGTTACAAGGACCTGACTGCTGAAGTTTAATCTTTGTTCCGAGTAGAACGCTAAAAACAAAAAAAGCTAGCTCTCTTTTTTGAATGCTAAATTTAGGATAAAACATTCCCCAAAGGAAAACCAATAACCAATGCGACGCTATGCAAATTACAGCGGAAATTTGAATCTAAATTGCTTCTTGAGCAGCCAAAGGCAACTCATAAAACATTCCCGTTCTTCTCGAGTTATTAGTTATTCATTCTACGCAGTATGTGGACAATGTCTCGGTCCTAAATCCTATCCCAACCGTCGAATGCCATGAGGATCAAGCGTCTCTCTGCAAGCCGTCCGTTAAATAATCAACTTTGGATGTCATCCATTTTAAAATACTACGTAAGAGAGGATTATAGAACTTTAGCAAGTCAAATTTCCAGAAAAGGTCGTATTCGTGTCGACGAGGAGAAGGAAAATAACCACTCAAGACTTCCTTTCCATCACGCGTCCTTATTTGCAAAGACAAGGGCTTCTGTCAGCTGACATGCTCCCGTCGTAAATCCTTCGAGGATATTGGATCAAGGGTGTCGAGACCTATATACTGTAATAATACTGATACGAATATAAATCGGTCAAAGAGGGGGTGGGGGAGGAGGCAACATTCCAGCAGATTAAGCTAGTCTTCAGACAGAACCATCAGGCAAACTAAAAATATGATGAAGAATGTAATACTACCCTTTATCGTCTGAGTTATATATTAATGGATAAATCACAGATATTACTGAACTAGCTTTAATGACTGCCATCAACAAACATCAGTCCTCTCAATATGATTTCGAAGACATCAATTCAACATGCCATTGAGCAATTGGGAATTTTTTGAAGACAATTGTTTGACGGTTGACAATTGACATAATGATAGAGGTCACTAATAGCTAAATTTTCATTTCCTTGGTTTACCAGAGCAAAAAGTTCAATGGACAGGCTCTAGATCGTGGCCTACATTCCCAGGAATTCAGCAACCATTTCTCTATAAAAGATTTCTATATCTAGATATATACAAGTGTGGGTATAATAAGTTTAACCGATCGAACGGGAACGGCAGTTAAATAAGTATTTACTGCAGGTGACTCAGTCGTATAAACCCATCAAAAGGAATTGGAATATGTTGACAAGCACCAAAGTAGTAAAGTTGTAGTGAGCACAAGGTCAAAAATAAAGCAGAAACATAATTACCTCAATGATCGAATGTCGGATAAGACGAAACGGGACTCTGGTTGCACGAAGGTCGTTAAATCAAAGTTGATTTCCATGGTACCGTGAGATAAAAACCACTTTCAGATTGAAATGAACTCGAGACTTGTTCGTGATCATGTTGTTTACCTTAATAATGCTGCCACCTGGTGACCAGGTAATGAGTTGTAAAATTCGATAACAATTTGAAAAGAAAAATAATAATAAGAATTTAAAAAAAAATTGTTCCGAAGCAAAGCACAGTAGTAATAAGAATTACTATTGACAGGATTATATCGTAAGAGATTGTTGGAGGATATCGATTATTGTGAATGTTGAAAATGCAGGTGGGCGAGCCTACATTAATGAAAGATGAAATCCGAGACTCACGAAGTTCGGCGATTCTCGGAATAACTTTAACGATCCCGTTATTAGCTCCCACTCCCCGAGTCAGAGAATTTTATCCAATTTTCCTGCTAAACTCTGCCGGGGTTTTAGAGAGTGGAATAGGACATCTTAACATTTTTGTATAAAAGGATTAGAGCGAAATGGATTTCAAATGTATTGAATGGAGATAGTCTGCTATATAAATGTATACAAACAGCATTGTCATTCTGTACAACATAAACGGTCAAACGGGAGCGACAACAAAAAAGAACATCCGACACTTTGACAAAAAACTGTAAAAAAAAATGTCTTTTCTGTTTTTATTTTTGGTTGATTGTTTTGTTGTAAACTGAAGGAAAAATTGGGGACGACGGGCGCAAATCGTAGTAGAAAACAGAATTTATAAACCATTTTTAAAGCCATTTTTTTTTCACCGCACATTTCATTTCGTCGTTTTCGCCAGCGTAATTTAAAAAAAAAAAAAGACACATATGCTGTTTTTTGATTGGCTACAGGCACTTATTGTGGAGTCATCAACACTCGACAAGAAGATCTACACATTTCTGTTTTTTTTTCTCTTTCTAAATTACACAAAGACAAAGAATCAAAAGTACAAAAGCTATAAATGGAAGACCGATATTCAATTCAATTCATGGTATGTGATATACCGGAATAGTCGCTCAAATTAGTGGTGGCGCTGCTGCGGCGTCCTGTGCATCATGACGACATCGGCTGGTGGTGATGCCATCTTGTAGAAATGATGATGGTGATGGTAATCCTGCTGCTGCTGTTGCCTTGACGAAAAGACTGGAGGCTGCTGCTGCTGTTGCTGCAACAGCTGGGCCTGGTGGTGGTGATGCTGCCAGGTTGCAACCGACTGCGGCGTCGGCGTCGATTTCATGACAGAAGGATGGGCCGGCATGTGGTGTCCACCACGTCCGCCGTGAGCAAAGTCCCAGCGGTAATTATCCGATTGCATCTTGTTGGAAATTGCGGAAGACGTCGACGAAGATGCCGCCGATGACGGCAGCACTCGGTGGCCCGGCTGTCCAGCTCCATAATATCGACCTGAATCCAATTTCAATTGCAAAGTTAATCAAGATTCGTCCGTCCGTCTTAATTAAGCCAAATCGTTTTCATACCTGGGGATGTAATCAATTGCTGCTGATGGAGACGGGGACTGCGGAAGTCGTGGTACTCGCGACGTTCTTGACGGTATTCGCTCAATTCTTGGGTCATCACTTTGCCGTTGTTAATAGTTGGGTTGCCGTTGGTGCTACTGACTACGTGCTGCTGGACGGGCGTGGCGGACAATCTGGACTGAGGCGGGGCCGGCTGCTTGACATTCATTCCCGATGGATTGGAAGAGCGGGCCAGAATGGTAGGGACAGGGGGCGGAGACGAGATGCTCTCCTCTTCCGACGTGATTTCGGCCAGCCGTCTGTAAATGTTGCTGCTGGATTTCTTCTTCTGCTGGGCGGCAGTGGCAACGGCGTTGCTGTTGTTGTTGTTGTTGTTATTATTGCGCTCGGGGTTGTTGTTATTCGGCCGCTGATCAGCGAATTGAGCGACTCCGTTCGAAGTTCCGGCCGGAATTCCAGATTGAGTAGTGGTGATTGCAGCCGATCGGGAACGTGAACTGTTGATGACTTCCCGACGGTAGTCCATTTGCGGCTGGATCGTCGTCTTCTTCTTTGCGGAATCGACCACGTCTTCCGAACGGATGTTGCTCGATTTGCCCCGGTTGTTCCGCAACTGCTGCAAGGCGGAAACTGGAGTCGATGTAACAATAGTCGGTTCCTTCCGCTTGTCTCGAGACTCGACGGCAGCTGTCGATCGAGCGTTCACGGATTTCCTTACGGGCGGCGACTGCTGGACAGGAAGCTCATCGCTCGATGTGCGATGGTGCGAAATGGAAGAGGGAGCTCCTTCCGGATCGAGCCGAGCGATTCTCTGCTGCTGGTGGTGCTGCTGCTCTCGTAGAATCATCAGCTGTTCTTGATGTTTGTAGTGATCCAGCTGGAGTACCCGCAACTGCTGCCGGATGTTGGCCTTCTCCCTGGCTCTCTTCTTCTGGAATTCCTCCTCCACTCGCTGCATGGCCTGCGTCTCTTGCAGACGCTTCCGCTCCTTGTGTTCCGCTTCTTTCGACAGTTTCTCCTCCAGCAGACGCTTCTCGTGGACGCGCACCGTCGACTGGAACGTGAATTTCTTGCTACCGGGCGACTGGCCGCTGCCAAACAAACGCTGGCCGACCGATTGCTTCTTGGCTTCCAGGAAGACCGCATCCGCCGACCTGGCTCGCCGCATCATGTCCGATTGGTCCATGGACACGGGGCGGCCCAGGCGCGGCTGGCGCTGATGGGCAGAGACGATCCGCGAATCGTATTGCGGCAAGTAGACGATCCTCTGCGTGGACAAGACGGATGGCTGGCTGTAGGCCGGATACTGTTGGCCAATATGGACGAATCCACCGTGACTTTGCTGGGCCAGAAGGTCGGCCTCTGAGCGGCTCTGCAATTTGCGGATCGACGGATACGATCCATCGTCACCGCCAACAGATCCGTTGAGGACCGAATTGGGAGCGCTGCGGCTCAGCATCCAGTTGCCGTCGTCGCAATTGTTGCCGGACGAATGGTGACCCCCACGAGTCGCACACTCTTCGTCGTCGTGGTCGTCGTCGGAAGGCGAACATTTGCCCCGGCGGAAGGCCGTAGCGAAAGCCCCGGAAACGGATCGTTTCAATTTGCGCAAACTGTTGTACTTTTGCGGAATGCAATGAGCCCCGGCGCCGGCGGATCCGCCAGTTCCTTCGTCCCCGGTCCGACTGCTTCCGCCCGTCTCGTTCCGTTTGCGATACTTGCGCCCTCCTTTGGACATGGAAGAGGAGCGTGATCCGCCCGTCTGATCCGTCATGGAAGAGTCGTTGAACATTTGAGATTTCGGGATGATCTTGGGAGGTGTTGGATCCAACGAGTTGCGCTGTTTGCTGGACGGGAAGCAGGAGCCGTTGCGGGCGCCACGTTTCATGTGATTGCCGGCCTCGTCGTCGCTGCTGCTGTTGCTACTGTCATCGTCCAATAGATCCTGCTGCGGAGTCCAGTTGCTCTGCAACTGATTCCGTTGCTGCTGCGGAGGCACCGGCGAGGACATGGCCAGAGGCTTGTCTCGACCGCTGGCGCCACCGCTGGCCACCATGGCCGCATCTGGACTGCCAGCGTCGCCGGAAATGCCGGAATCGGCCGATTTCTCGTTGGAGATGCGAGGCGGATGCGGGGCCACGGGTCGGAGCGCGTTCTTGGCGATCCTCTCCTCCATGACGTCCTCATCTTCATCCTCCTCGTCGCTCAGATCCATGGCGCTCATGTCACTGGCCTTGCTGCTGGATGCGTTGAGCTTGTTGTTGCTAACGCTGCTCATCGAGCTGGAGCGCTGGTGGTAATTGTCCGACTGGCCCAGGGCCCTCCAGGCCGCCGACGGCGAAAATCTGGGCAATTGTTGAGGTTTCTTGGGCAGGGTGGGTCTCAGACTGAGTGCAATGTCCTGATCGTAATCGTCGTCGTGATCCAGTTGGTCTTCGTGTAGAGTTGCCCGGCGACTGCTGGACGAGTGGCGGATGACGGGCGGGGGAGTTGACGAGTGGCGCCTTGGCTGGTTGGAACTGCTGCTGCTGCTGCTGCTGGCACTTTTCGACGCCCGCCTGGTCGACTGCCGAAGACGGACAACTTCCTTCTCGTCTTGTTCCGATTTCCGATCGATTCCGCTTTTGCTTTCCGCTAGCACGGCGTCAAACTCTTCCATCACTCGTCGACTTTCCTCGTCGAGATCCAGCGACTGGGCGGTGCTGGCCGGAGTGCCAGCCGGGCCGGCGGCTACGGCGACATCACCCGGTGCCATTCCAAAGTAAAACTGTTGTGGCTTGCTGTTGTTGTTGTTGTTGTTGTTGCTGTTGATGCTGGTGTTTGCCTGCTGTTCGGCCGGAACTCGTGCGAAGGAAGACGACGGATGCATCTCCTCCCAATCGTCGTCATCCGTCATGGTTCCGTTCAGTTTCTTCTGGCTGCTGAAAACCGTCACTGGGCCGTTTTTTATGAAGGCCAGCAGAGATTCGTCGCCCGACAGATCTTCCCGGCTGTTGTTGTGACGACGGCGGACTTCCTGCGTCTCGTCGGCCACATCCGCACGGAGATATTCCATACTGCGAGCCCGGATGCGTCCGTTCTCCGAGTCGGCCGCTTTGCCATCGGTCGATTTAGTTTTGAAGAGCCGCAGTTTACCGCGTCCACTCGATTTGCCCCCTCCGCTGGTCGGCTGCTGGCCGTCGTGATCCACTCGACTGCTGCTGCCGGACTTGGCCGAAGCCGCCGGAGTGGACGGGGCCGTGTTGGGAGCTTTGGCTTTGGAATTCTTCTTGCTCTTTGAGGGTTTTCGGCTGCCGCTGGACGAGCGCTGCTGCTTGTTGTTGGCGTCGTAATCCGGCGTCGGACTCCGCATCTCGTCGGCGACGTTGGCCAGGAGGTTGGGGATGATGGGCGGCTCGGGTTGATCGGCGACGATGAGGTTGTGATTCAACTCGGTCAACTTGTTGCGATTGGCGATGTGAAGAGTCCCGACTTTCTGCAGGGCCAGACCATTATCGGTAGCTCTTAACTTGACGGCGCCCACTCCGGTAGTGCCCGTGGCCCCGTTGGCTGCCATGGGCAAGACCCGAATCTTCTTGGCTTGCTGGACAGGAGCCTCCGCAACACCCGGTCCGTATCTAAATCAAACAATTCGGTCATCATTCATTCTACAGCAACACGTACAGTCAGCTGAGCTCTCACTCCCGCCATAACTTTTCCCTAGCCCCGTAAAATGTGGATTTTCGAAATGAAAACTCGATTCGCTTTCTAATTTTCTTTTGACTTGGGTCTACTCCTCCCTCCGCCGTCGGATGGAAAAGGAAACTCGCCAATTCATCACGAAAAAAAAAGAACAGCGCTTGGGGAGAAAAGAGAGAAAGGATAATACAATAGCCTTCAGATACGATTCGTCTTCACCGTCGGCTTCACTACTCGACTGGATGGATGGCGAAGTGATTGCTGTGCGGAGTAACAAAAGGGAGAGCTGAGCTTTATTCCGTGTCCCAGAGGGACTCGATTACGTGTGTCGTAAGGGGCGAATTCGGGGCCCCTCGCTGATTGCGGAAGAGAAAGGCGATTTCTTTGAGTTGACTGTCCTATAAATCGATTGCCCCTGACTACATCAAACGAACTTCACGGACGAATAACTGTAATCATATCACGGGAGAAGAAAAGTACTAGTTTTGTATATACGGCACCGACTATATAATAAGAGCGGATCCAGCGTTTTCTCTCGCCGTCTAGCAATCGCAATGGCTTCCTCTCTCTCAATAGCACCAGCAGCGGCCATCAATATAATCTCTAAAAAGGTTATCGACGTTTTTGGCCAGCAGGACACTTGCGATGCTTCGGCTGGGAGATTCTTTTTCAAAAGAGAAAATGCGACAAATCCTATAATAGCCACGGTAAAAACTATCTATTGTAAAAATAAATAGAAAAACGGGGTAATATCATTACGATTGCATTAAAAGAAATTGTGTTCACAGTTTCTTTCTTTTTCCGACTGCTGGGCGACCGTCGTCTTTGTTGTATAGGACACTCGATGGACTGTCCATAAAAATCAATAACGAATGGCGAATGGGGAAAAAAAGGAGTCGACGACTCTTCCAAACTCTTTTGTCCTCGATTTCCCAAAAGGATTACACTTTTGGATTATACGAGTGCGGGCTAGTAGTAGAGCCATGGCTGTTTTGTTTTTTGTTTTTTCTCACTAGAGGAAATGCTGAGCGCAACCGTGTCCTACCCCAAATAGCTGTGCGGGACATTATCGATAGTTAACAAAGTCTAGCTGACCTCTTTTTTCTCCCGGCACCACTACTGGCCTATAGGCCACCAGCGGAGCATATGGTCGTGTCTCGACTGTTGTGCACAATCATTAAATTATTCTCCGCTATAATTGCAGACACTTCTCAATGGATAGACAACAGTACATTTTGGTGTGCGTCCTGAATGAATATCAGCTGTAATAGTAGTAAAAATAAGGAAGCCCGGAAACTCTAAGCAAACCGGGTGCTATGGCCAGGCTACTCTGATGACATTTCACAGGAAAAAAATACCATTAGACACCTGACCTCAAAAAAGTAGTAGAGACAAACTGTACTTATCTATAATACTACTACCACTATCTAAGCTCCAACAACAACAACAACAACAAAGACAAGATAATTTGGTGAAAAATAACAATAATCATAAATTGTGTGCAAACAAAAGGTAAGACAGCCGTAAAAACGGTAATCTTTTGTTTTTGGTTTTTTCGTTAGTTCTTTACCGGCCGTCTGGCTGGATGCGACCGGACCGAGTTCGGTGCTGGGCTACTATTAACTTTATATTAGGAGAAGCAACGATGGGGGTACTACTCATACTATACAACCAATCAGCTTGGTTGGACCTCGTACGGGTTAGCTGGGCTCAATCTTTTTTTTCTGATGATAAACGACGACAACTACTACCGAGCCGTGCAACCGCAAGATCCCGCTTCGACCCTTCGCTTCAAATAAAATAAGAAAAAAAAGGGACTCCGTTAACGACCCGCAACATCGGCATGGATAGCCCGGAATTTACTACGTCGGGATACGGTAGGCGGAAAGAATCATGTCCCAAATTTCTAGTAGTCTGAGCAATTGTTTTGCAAACTTTGACGCACCTGGCGAAGCGTAGAGGCTGTTGATCCGATAATTTCGACTGGTGGTGGTTCTGCTGCTGCTGGTGCTGGATGCATTCCTGTTCGAATTGATCGTAGTGAGCGGAATTGAGGTGGCCGTTGACCATGACGCCGCTACCGGAAGCCGATGATGCCGGATAACCTCCTGCCGAATGCTTTTGTTTCGCTTGATTTGGTTGGTGTTGTTGTTGTTGGTGGTGTTGAGACTGTTGTTGTTGTTGTTGCCACTGCGATCGGTTACTGCGCTCGCGCTCGGCTTTCGGATAACTGTTGTTCCAAGTCTGATCCAGCGACGACGGATCCGGACTGCGCGATCGGTAGCGAGGTGACGAGTTTGTATTGCCCATTTTTTTTCGTTTTTCTCTTTTTTCTTACAATCGCCGGAGAAAGTTGGTCGGACTCTATTGACAAAAACGATGGCGCGTCGCTGCGGTTTCCGCGTGTGTTGGGTTACAGCCGCCGGAACGGACAGCGACGGACGTTGAAGGAGAGAAATGAGGGAAACCACTCAAGTCTATTCTCTCTCTCTCTCTCTTCCGGCCGCAGAGGAGTAGGCACTACAACCAAACGACGATATTTTTCCTGCATAACATAATAACAACGGTAATTATGAGACATTTTCGGGTGCGCAGACATATAAATCAGTCGGAAAAAAAAGAGAAAGAAAATCCAATCAAAATAGAAACGAATCGGCCGGAAAAACGAGACGGGACAACGAAACCAGACAGTCGAATTTATATATTGGGCAAAGTGATCGGTGGTGGGTGGGTGGGAGGTTTACAATACTCTAGAGCGCCGGAAACGTTTGGCTACTTAAATTAAAAAAAAAAAAAGGAAAATAAAGAAAACGCAGCAGGCCATCGATTTTTATGAATAAGAAGAACAACAACAACGACAACTGCTGGTCAGTTACACAGGTTGGCTTCCAACGACGCAAGAACTCGGGTAAGTGTGAAATAGTTTTCCAGCCGGAAGGGCAGGACGTCCGAGCGCGGTCACGAAATCATAATAACCCAAAGGTAAAAAAAAAAGGGAAAGAAGAAGAAAACGACGCATCCGAATAGAAATCTAAAAATATGAAAATAACTAATTTAACAGAAAAATAGAAGAAGAAGAGTTGAGGTGGGCGTTACCCATTGGGAAAGGAAGTACCTCCACACCCTTAAAATAAAAAAAAATATATCCAGCCGCAAGTCGTTCTCAACTTCCGGTTAATTTCTTCCAGGAGTTTTTCACAAGAAATTTTGTTTTGTTGTTTTTCTTTTTTAGATTTTTTAATAACCACAACGTCCAATTTTTCTCACGCGGAAAATTTCCAAAAATTGTTTCCTTCCGCCTTTGCGGATTGGACGAAAATCCCCCTCCTCGCCCAATAGGTCAACCGGGTAGTGTCTTAGTATTTGTTTGTATAGTATCAAATACTAAATACTAACTCCACGTTTTTAAACACACACACACACGCACAGGCATTGATTTGGCTTTGGTTTCTTTTTCAGGAGGCTTGGCAGATGTGGCTTCTCTCTCGCCTTACACCTGGGCACACCAGTCCTTTTTTCAAAATGGCGAACGGAAATCATTAAACGAAGAGAAACCAAACAAAAAAAAGGAGAACAAGGGCGCAAAATAAATATTTAAGATTCTTTTTTTGTTCAAAAGAAAATGCGAAATTGAATCTAGTTGATCTTGTTGGCACTTTGATCTCGTTTGTCTTTCGCTTTGCATCCGGATGAGAAAATCAAAAAGGGGGGCGATGGATTTTTTTTTAAATCCTGGGGAAATTTTCTTCCATTCTCCTTGTTTCTTTCTTGTCTTTTTGTGTGTCATTTGATGTAAAAAGGCAAGTCCTTGACAATTGAGGGGAACTCGAAAAAGGGGGGTGGAAGACAATAGCCCTCCCTGAAGCGACTCGATTATACACGCAGCTCGCAAATATCTATACTACCTGGAATAAATAATGAACGACACGGCCCTGGAGACACAATTCCGAGAGATCAGACTTCCTCCGTGAGGTAAAAATAAAAAATAAAAAAAACGAAATGAAATAAAAAGCTGCTGCTGCAATCATTATTAGGGTGGAGGTCGTACACGTAGAGAATATGTAGGCCAATTGCCGCGCGGCTCTCCTCGGATGGAGAGGGGGGAAAAAGTTGATTCGATCACGAAACGCTAAACAACGGCAACAACATACAGCCGACAGAACACACACAACAACATCATCCGTCATAGATAAGACGGCCATCAGCGTTCAAGGAATATCCCCCCACCTTCTTCTTTTCCACTTTCAAAACAAAAGTGGAGGAACTCGTTAAAGAGATACGAAAATGCCTGCCAGGTTGTTGTTGTTGTTTGGTTGTTGCTATTTTGAATATTCAAAGTGAAATCACCAAAAAACCGTCGGTCGTCAAAATGGTGGATGATGATGATGATGATGTTATCGTGACGTCATCGTCTCCCATGTCCGGTCGTCGCCACCCTGTTTACCAGACATGAAAACGGACAAATTTCCTGTTCAATCGGCCGAATCCAAATTTCCAATGAAACGCATAAACCTGTTTCAATTTCTGGTCTTTTTATTTCCTTTTTCTTCTTCTCGGTGTGTTTCCCTGGCATCGGGGTGTTAACCCACAAAAGAAACTGAGAATAAAAAGGTTTCAACCTGAACGAAAAGACAGAAAAACAGCACAGCTGGCTGCCTTCAGTCCAGACTGTGTGCCAAACAAGCTTACATGTAGCATTATTATATATACCTATAAAACTAGAGAAAGAAAAGTTAACAAAAATAAAAAGGCTACATTTCCTTCTTTCTTTTTTTTACACGTTTTCCACTCGCTCGGACGCTCGTATAACGCTGGATAGAGCCAGCAGGAGTCGAAGAGTTCGAGTTTTTAATGCTCCCAACCTTGTGGGGAAGCTCAGGTGCAAGAGGAGCAGCTGCGTGGCCGGCCCGCGTGAGTTTGTTACATTCCCATCGGGCCGAGAGAAAAACGGCCAGACGTGGCCAACAGTTTTTCTTTCGCACACACAGACACACACAAAAAGGGTTTCACAACCCAAAAGGATTTTTCCTCGTTTCCACCCCACGATAACGACGATCCACTTGGCCAATCAAGTGAATAATCAGGTAATTGGATTGATTATGGATGGCGAATATTGCGCCGCAACGAAATCGCAATATTTGTGACACTCCAACGTGTGTCCAACTGATCGCATCATCCATCTGTTGCGATCGGTTGACCAACCACCGCAACAACACACTGTGACTCCCACCTCCCACCTCTTGCGTTCGTGTTTGCGATTAGGTTACATTCGCCAATATCCGCCACCAATTTTATTGCCGCCCATCTGCGACTGGTCGTCCGGACATTGTCGTCCACTGGTGACCGGTGATATTTTGTTGTCGCCTGTTGCTGGCCTCGTTCATTAAACTCATTGGCAGGGAAGGGGAACAAAAAAAGAGAAGGTGGGCAGTTGGGGGGTGGGGGAGATTGGGTTTGTTGGCCACTTGCGTCAACAAACGTGAGCGCCGACCGCAGAGCGAAACGCTGGCGCAACTGCCAACAACATTCACGAATTGCGGTTCACATTCGTACACGCGAGATCCACTTTCCCTTTCAACGAATTCAGCCAAGCCAAAAGGAGCCAAAACAACAACCAAAACTGTAGCCAACTTTTCTCTTACAAAATTCGACTTAAAGTCCAGCGTTGCAGAACAACTGCAGACCCACCACCACGGCGTCCATAAAATAATCAACGTATAACGACTTAACAATTATAAAAACATAATAATGTAAAAAAAAAGATTCTTACACGGCAGTTAAATGGAAGACGATGAAATTTCGTTTACGCGCCACTCGGTTTGAACGGCGACTAGAAATTTGTTCACTCATTAAATTTTCTTTTCTCTCTCAAAAACAAGTTCTTTTTTTTCTTCCCCTCAGTAACGCAAGTCAACACAACACACGTCTCTAAGCGGCCACTGTCAGGAACTGAATAAAGAAATCAACAAGCCGAAACCGGGACTGAACTCTGTGCGGCCATGGCGAATCATCGCCAGATTTTTGCTTTTTTTTTACAGCTGCCCTTGACCACTATTATAATATTAAAGATAGAAAGAAAAATATGACTTCTTTCCTCATATAACATCTTGTGAAATGGCAAGGAGAATTTTTTTTTGGCGTATCTCTACCAGCGCGCGCATGTAATTATATAATCACATGAAAGGTAAAGAAAAAAAACGAACGAACGAGAGAGAGAGAGTCGTAAACAAAATGAATCGTCAAACGGACAGAAAGAATGATTTGTGCAACATTAGCCAATAAATAAATAAAGGCCCCCAACCCGGTGTGTACGTAAAGTATAGTATTTCAAGGACTGATCTGGCGCTGGCCTGGCTCCATCCAGTCAGCCACCAGCATATCTGATTGGAATTTACTGCGGGGGAGTCTTGGAATATTATTATTATTACTAAGCTCTTTCTGTGTGCAAGTGTTGATCGTTACACCGAAAAAAGCCTTTCCCTTTTTTTTTGTGGGTGGCTGTTGCGCATTGAAAAGCTTTTTGACGGAATATTTGCATTGTGTTATGCACATGCATCACATGGAAAAAAAGGACAGCGCAGAAAGAAATAAGAAAAAATAGTAACCGGACGATAAAGGACGTTGGAGAGATAGGAGTGCCCATTTGATGTGCTTTAGGCTCGGCCTCTGATGCAATAAATGATGCTGGGGGGTAGCATGAGGCCAGCACCAACAACAACAACAACAACGCAGTGAAAAAAAAAAGGGGGTGAAGGCAATGGAGCGTGGCCAAAAATCTAAAAAAGAAAAAGTTTCGGTTGCTGCAACTTTTATTCTAGCTTCGGAAAAAGCTTGCCAAAAGGCCCTTGGGCCTCAGCCTCTTAAATTACCATCAGCTGCCGTTGTTGTAGTTGTGTGTATCGTGTCGTGACACACGTTTTTATTTCGTGTCTTGCGCTCTCCGCCAAGAGGAAGAAAAAAATAAGAAAATGGCGAAGAAAACAATCGAAACAAAAATTCCTGGAAAGTATTTAGTTGTGTGTGTGTGTGTGTTTTATCCTTCCTTTTCTCCGATTCCCATTTGTTCAACAGACGGTTGTTTCGGGGGATCCAATTTCCATGAGAAATCGATCGATCTCTCGTGTGGATCTATTCAGAAATTGAACGTGACGTGGTAAAAACTGAAAACATTCCGCTAACGTTGGGGGGGGGGGGGGGGGGGGGGGGGGGGTTGGTAGAAACAAAAACAAGAAACAGGAAAAAAACAAAACCGAAGGCCGTCCTTAAAAAACTTGAAAACCGGACGTGATCCATCGCTTGTCAGGTTGTTGCTAGTTGCCATACGTTATTCAATATTCAAGGCACACACACACACATACACACTCACGATAAAATTCCCACACGGGAGGTGGGTAGGTATAATCTAGAAGGAGGTGTATCGTTTTCGGGTAAGGTGATATTATATTCCGGAATAGGTGTGTGGGATGGATACCGTTCAACCACAAACGTCTAAATGCCCACTGACGTCAACAGCGCCACCAACAAACTGCCGGCGTCCAGAATTTTGATCAAACCTCAAACAACAAATTCTATCCGCCTTGATTGATTTTAGTATGCAAAGCTGCACGACGCATGGGGGGGGGGCATTGACGCCATCGTGTCCGGCCGAAACAGAAAAATTGGCAAACGAGGAAAAAATAAAATAACAAAATTCAACGGCGGCGGCACCGTGTGTGTGGGTGGAAGGTAGAAGCTTTTACAAGTTTCCTCGAATGTAATTAGGTAGACGAGAGCCTCGGAAAAACACAAGATGGGAGGAGGAGGGTTGGACTGAAAGGCGAGGGGGGTTGTTTACTACTACGTACTACTCCTACTTACTTACTACTACTGTCATATGCACATCACAAGGGGGGAGAGAGAAAAGAATAGAATCAAAAGGGCTGGCGCGGTCGTCGGCTGTATGACGTCGAGTTCACCAAAGTCTCACGAACAGAAAATGTGAGAACTCGTCGTCGTTGCGCAGCGCGCACACACAATCCGCCGTGAACAAAAAAGGAGAGAAAAAATAGAAACTTTTGTGACTCTCTGTGAGTCACCGGCGACGACAAACTTTTACCCTTTTCCAACCACCGAGCGTGTAGAGAACTGGTAAACTTTTACCTCCGCCTCGCTCCCTTCAGAAAATCCAGTTAGCAGTTAGCCCTTCTACCCCGAATTGATTCCTCCTATTCTTCAATTCAATTCCGTAATTAAATCACGTTTTACTTTTTTTTTCAGTAGCAGAAAACTCAATTTGATTTTGACGGGAGAGAGAAAAAAAAAAGTTCAGACCTTGTGAAACGGGAAATAAAGGTGAGGGGGGTGTTATTTAATCAACGGCGGTCGGAATTCCGTTGGATGGTTGGCCGTTTGGGGTGGAGGTGGTGGAACAATGACAACCATCCCACCACTGGTGACCATGTGTAGAGCGCGTTATTCAACAGGTTACGGTCGGAAGAGCCAGCAGGAATGTTTCCGTCTTTGTTGTCTGTTTGGCCATCGCAGAACAAAAGACTGGCGCAGACTGTAACGTCACAAACACAGCAACAACAAGATCATTGCCAAGTTGGCAAAGGTATTCACGGGAATAAGACAAATGCCACCACCACCACCAGTCGGCGATGAAGTTTCGTGAGCCGGTCCAAACCGAAATCATCATTATGGGGACTGCATTTTAATGATAATAATAATAATCACCATCATCATCATCGTCGTCGTAATCAAAAGAATGAATTTGTATCGTGTGAGCCGAGTCGCAGCCGAGTGCGATTGTGCCCGTCCGAGGAGCGGGAATGTCGACGCTCTTTTCTGCGCCTTTTGAAGGAAGTTGTGAAAAAATATCCCGCAACAAACAAAAGAATGCGCATGTCTTTTCTTTCCCCCCCCCCCCATTGTTGCAACAAGTCAAAGAATCTGGACCTCTTCGTCGACCGTTGGCGACGCTATCAAAAAATCACCTGGGCCGCACCAATCAATGGGGGGTAGATTTTACAAAGACGGACGGACGGACGGACGGACACGGTCAGAACAGAAAGAAAACAAAACAAAAATAAAGGTTTGAAAGTCAAAATCGCCTTACGGTCAGCAATCGCCCAAAGGACTTTTCTTCTTCTTCTATTTATTTATATTTAGAAGGCGCTTTTTTATGTCTAGCTCATCTTTTTCTGCGGCCGGGAGAGAGAGAAAGAAAGACGGAAAAAATGGCGCTGTTTAGTTGATATAATGGGCAGAGACGAATGTTTCGGAAATGAGGAGGCAGAAAAGCAAAACACACGGCCCATCCACAGTAGTAGTATGTCTGGTAATTACCCCAAGAGCTGTTGGCTTATTATTACATTGCGCAGCCAACGGAGACCTCAAACTTTTTTTCGGGTTTTTCGACAGAGAAACCGCACAAGGTAGAGATAGGAGAAGAGTAGAAACCGCCATCACCACCTTGAGGGTTTTTTTTTTATTTTTGGTTGCAAGTCTTTTTCCACGTCTGCCTCACGCAAATCAGATGTCTAAATGTGAGCGATGGTCATCCCGGCCGATCGACCATTGCAACTCGCTCGGCTGCAATTCATTTGAAATCAAGTTGTCTCGTTTGTTTTTGTTTCTTTTCGAGGCCGTGTTAAGCCAAAGCCGCAAAAACATGAGTGCTATACTACTACTACTACGTCAGTTGGTGACCCGTGAAACCAGTTGGTTACACACAACACGAAAAACGGTACCTCTCCTTACATGGCCAAGAGACCTAACCCCCCCACCGAAAGTTCGTTTTTTTTTTTCCCCGGCGAAATAGACACACACACAAGAGCTTCAACTTCCTGTGTGTCCCCAATAACACACACACGGCACGTAACACACACACGGAGAAAGAAAAAAAAGAGGGACGCCCTATGCGAACGGTGAACTTTTGGGTGAAAAAAGGGCGAGCGCGTGGGGCTATAGAGTCGATCGTCGTGAGTTGTTCTCCTTCGGCATTCTCTTTTATTCTCTTTCTTTCTTTCTTCTTCTTCTCCATATCGGGCGTGAGTTTGGTGGAGGAGAATGGACGGAGAAAGAGAGGGGATGATAGTGCACACATAATAATAAGACAAGGCGGCCTCAATTCGAGTTTCACAAGAGAATCAAGACGACAAGAAGAAGAAGAAGAAGAAGAAGAAGAAGAAGAAGCAACGGTACCTTGGCGAGTCCTTTCCAAGGCGGGAATTTTCGAACGGAACAAAAAGAAGAAGAAGAAGAAAAAAAAGAAGAAAAACACAAATCCAAAATGGAAGATCAGGTCATGGTGTCGACGATGGCCGATCAGATAATGACGTAACAGCCAAGTTGTCTTTCCCGCTACGACAACAGAAGATGGTCAAATTCCCGGCCAAGTTGTCGGCAAGTCACCGCGTGTCAAATGGCAAACGAAATGAAAACTTTTTGACGTCTCGGCGTCTGTATCCGTGTGTAAGAGAAATGAGCGGCTGACAAGAGTCACACGGACGAGTAGAAGTCGGTTCAGAAGGTGCTGGTAGCGACACTCGACACACTGTGCACATGGGCGCTGGGCTGTGTGCACCTGTCCGATCCCGACACAATGTTTACGCGTGGGGGTGGTGGTGGAAGTAATGATTATTCTTCAACCGAAATCTAAACGATGGACACACTACTAATCCGCAGCGAAGTTGGATTCCGACTGGCACAACAGAAAAACACCACGGCCGGCTATACAGCAACCACACGACCACCACCGCCGCCGCCGCCGCCGCCACCTCTTTTCCATTTTCCCCCCTTCACCACCCCACCTCACCTCCTGCCCGAGTGTTTCGCCTCACGGCGGCTCACACGCAGTGTTATTCACCGGGGCGGTCCTAATTCTCTCTCTCTCCCTCTTCTTCCACACATATACACGTACCCCCACCGACCCAACTAAACTCCACCTACTTCGACGTATTTTTCTTCTCTTGCTTAGAAAACGCATAAAGGTAAAATGTTACATGTAGACGGGGGGAAAAAGAAGGACCCCGAGGGGGTAGCGCGCAGTTCTCTTACCTTTTCTCCGGTGTAGCAGAACCGGAGTCGGACGCGGTTGCAGGTTCTATTTTCTTTCCCGAGCTGACTGGAAGGAGATGGAAGGACTGGAAGCCCCAGCACTATGCCACTATAGACGTCATCGAGCGTCAGCAGCAGTAGGACCAGACGACACATCATATAACCTGTCCCCTTTCGGCTCCTCCTGCTCTACCTGTATCGTCATAATAATCACAACATTGAGACAATTGAACATAATAATCATCATACAAGAGTCCTAAATCATATCAGCTAGAAAAGAAGAAGAAGGGGGACGAGATGTCGTTGTTGTTTCATTAGACCCCTCCTTCCCCATGTCCCCCGGGATGTCTGTCCCGTCATTCCGTTTGTTAAGTCCAAAAAGAAGAAACTGGTCATCATCTCTGTACGCATTCTGGATGGAATTCCGGCTCGTTGTTTGAAAAAAAATAAATAAATAAATAAATCCCAAGAAAAAGAGAAGAATGAAAACGCCACTGGGCAAACTGTCAGCAGCACAACGCACACACACAAGGCAGGCACACAGGTGCGTTATATTTATACATACGCACGCACACGGAATGAAGGAAAGGAGAGAGAAAGAGAGAAAAAAGGGGGCGGGCATTCCAGGTGGATGAACGGAAAACTGGAGGGGAAAGAGAATGCCGGAATAATAAAAAAGAAGCGGAGAGAGAGAGACAGACGCAAAAGTATATGCATGTACACACAACCAGCGTCGTGTTAAAAATGTGTGGGGGGGACCCGAAAATATTTTTCCAGCCTCTTTTTTTTCTTTTCCTGTTTTCAAAACAATAAAGGCGCACGTCATTATGTGAGGCGGCGGTTTTAGTTCCGTGACAGAAAGGGAAGAAGCGGAAACGCCATCGAAGCGAACGTCCCAATAAAAATTACCCGAAAAAAGTCAACAGAATTTAATAATAATATCCGAGAGAGCGAAGAGAACAAAAAGAAAAACCAATAAAAGTGAACAAAGACGTCAAAAACCGTTTGGGACGACGATTGGGTGGTTCAATCAACAGGTGTGTGTGTGTGTGTGTGTCTCAAACCTCCGAAATAATCATCTCGCTTTTATTTTTTAATGGTTTTTAAATGCTCGCCGGGGTCGAATTGTTCGTACGACCTCTTCACCCGCCGCTTTTATTTTTAGATAGGATTTTTTGGTTTAAAAAAGAAAAGGACGACTGGCGAAAAATAATAATAATAAAAATAAAAACTTGAAAGACTACCGTTTTTTTGATATTTCTGGAAGGCGATGATTTTGTTTGGCTGTTGTTTCATTGCTGGAACTCACGCAAACTTTTGGAGATTGTGGCCGCTGTGCGTGGAACACCCTCCTCCCCCCCCCATCGGAAAAAGAGGGAAAACGTGACGAGCATCTGGAAAAGAAAAAGGGAATTTCTTTAAAATAATGATGCCGACGATTTATTATTTATTATGGAACGTTACGTCAGGAGAAGAGGAGAAAAAAAAAGCTCAAAGGGGGCCATGCCCGCACGGCTCATTGAACTTGGGGCAGATTGGATGATGAATCGCCCGCGCTGTTGTTCTCCCTTCCACCGTAACCACCAAATTGGTTAGTCCGGTCCAGTCGGTCCGGGGTCCAGTCGCCGGTGCTAATTGAATATCTCTCCATCTCCTCCTACAACTACCTCCTCCATCGCCGCCATCCATTTTCATCATCATTTCCAAATCTTTGAGATTATCAAGTCGAGCAAAACTCGGGAGTGAAAGTTTTGGCTCAGCCATCAGTGTGTGTGTGTGCTGTGCTGTGAGGGACCATTAGAGAGGCGTAGCGACTCTAATCCGTAATGAAACCGGCTGATACGGACCTGATGGATTTTTTCTGGTCCTCCTCCTCCACGACGCAATCTCGATGGAAACAAAATTTCAAAAGAAATAAATTAATCAGAAAAAAAAAATATATGAAAATGGCCTTTGGAGCGGCACGACACGCTCCTTTCGCACGGATGGGTTGTGCTGGATTTCGAAATTTTGGCTGCCACATGGATGTAATTTTTTGTTTCGCGTTTTTTCATCAAAAATCAGAAACTCGTTTCACCATTTTGTGACAGCAAAAAGGTGAAAATTTCCCTTTTTTTTCTACTCACCCAAATAAAAGATAGTCGAGTCAATTTAAAGTGCTAGGAGACAACTGTTTTGAGATCCCTTGAGCTCTTCACGCTTCAATTTCTATCCGATCCATTGTTCTCCATTTTCCATTGGCGGACTCACTTACGCCGTCCAATAGGATGGGGGAGACCAATCGATCGGGCGGAAGAAGCTTTTCAAATTGGCTTTTACCCCATCCATTCGCTATGGAAATAAGACTCGGGAAAAGCTCGTCGCTTGTTTTCACGTCCAGCTCCAATCTGCTGGCGACTTTTCTTCTTTTCAACTTTCAACAGCTCTCGTCCCCCCCTACGGACACGGACAAAAAACAAAAAATGTGCGCATTCCGCAGAAAGGCCACTCTCTTTATTTCTTCTTCTTCTTCTTCTTTCTTCTCTCCTCCAGTCCCGAAAGAAAAACCGAACATTTTTCAAGTTCTTCTTTCTTTCTTTCGCCGCTGTATTTGCAACAGACACACACAAAAATGAAAGAAACGAAATAATAATGGTTTCAATGGAAATGCGGATAAAAAAAGAAGAAGCTTTTTTGAAATGATTTCACGCCAAAAAAGAAAAGAAAAATGAGAAGAGACCAGCGTGCTCATTTTCGCCCGTTCTTCTCTCTCTCTCTCCCTTTTTTTCCGTCTTTGTTAGACAAACAACAAAAAATCACCAACATCCGCCGCTCACGCGTCTCAAGGACATTTCGTTTTACTTTATATATTTTTTTAAGACGCCAAAAATGCATTTACTCTTCTTTTCTTGCTTCCATGTTTTCGCGTTGAAAATTTTCCAGCCAACAATCACACAAAGAATACGACGAAGGAAAGAGACCCGTGTAGGAACATGAATTGGAAATTAAGTGGAGATTATTTTTTGTGTTTTGTTCCCCGGGTGACGAGGAAATGGATCAGATAGTAGCTATAGGATGAACACAAAAGGGGACATGGAGGGGAGACGCGACTCTTTTTCGAGGTGGTAACTGCACAACACGCAAAGACACCGCAATTTTGCCTGAAAAAAAAAAATCCGCCAACCGGAAAAGGAGGGTCGACTGGCGAGGGAAATGAGAAAAAAAAACCGTCCATCACACACACACACACAAGACAAGACAAGACGAGAAAAACCTCAAGGTGAAATGAATCATCGCCTTCCGAAAAAAGAAAAGACACAAGACGGAAGAAGAGAGAATAGCGTGGCAGCAGCAGCAGCAGCAGAGTATTGCGCTAATCACGATAAAATTCCGCGTGACTTTCTCTTTTTCCGTCTTCATTAACATTTTACACACTCTTCCCAAAAAAGAATCAAGAAGAAGAAGAAGAGTCTTCCCTCCTCCTTCACCAACAAAGAAAAAGAGAAAATCGGGGGGTTGAATGATTTGTGTTTCCTTTACAAACGTCGGGTCCCGGCCTCTTTTTTAGAACATTCCAAAGAAAGACGCCAGAGGAGAAGTTAAGAAAAAAAAAAAAAAAAAAAAAAATCAAAAGATAAAACGTTTTAATCTTTCTCGGAGGGGGGAAAAAAGGGGGAAACAGGAGAAAGTAGGTTGCGGAGAAAGGGATAAAGATGATGATGGATAAACGAATGACCCCACTCTATTGTTAACTAACTAGGAGAAACGACCAACAAACAAAAGGGAAACGGTGAAAGGACATACTCACGCACGCAAAGGGAACCCGCAGTGAATGAACGACCCAGTCAGATGAAGTACCCAGAAAGAAGCCGAGAAATGTTCTCTCTCTCTCTCTGTGTGTGTGTTATTTGTTTGATAGGCGACCCGCCTATCGTGTGGTAGAATCGTCGTCGTGAAGTCGTGAGGTCCGGCTCACAAATCTTTTTAGGAAGCTCGCTGGGCCGTGGCTGGTGCAGGTGATTTGGCCAGGTCGTTGCTGGCGCCAGTATTGGCGGCGGGAGCCATCGCCTTCGAAGAAGAAGAAGAAGAAGAAGAAGGACCTGCTGAGTAGGTCAGTCGAAGGCATCCGATGAGATAGCACAGCCGCAGGGCCAGCTCCCAATTGAGGGTCACATAATCCATGATATCGGAAGGCTCAAGGAGCAGGAGAGATGGCCCGTCCACTTCGTACTGGAGAAGGCGATCGGCCAGGGGACGACAATCGGTGGACTGGAGGAAGCGCCAAACGTCGCCGGCCCGCCATTTCTCCAGCGCAGGATCGGCGAGTTCCAGTCGACGGAAAACGGGCGCTGGAGTCTTTTCTTCAACAACAGCCGGAGCCGGATGATGCGGTGCTTGACTCGGACGGCGATCTTCATCCGCACTGGCATGAGTGAGAGTCATCAGCGGAATCGGATTCTTTCTCGGACGTCCACGCCTCTTCTTGGCGGCTGGTTCCTCAGGATCGCAAATTATCTGTGGCTGCTGCTGCTGCTGCTGCACTGGATGATGTGATTGATCACCTGCCGCATCGTCATCGTCTTCATCGTCGCTGTGTTCGGCCGATTCAATGGCTGCCAGCGAGGCCGGACCCAATTTGGCGGAACTGTTATGTTGCTGCTGGAGTTCGGCGGCTGTCACCAGGTCCATTCCGGTCGGGAGGCTCTTGATGATGTCCACAAAACGTCGATGGCGCCAATTGGGGGCTTTCTTCTTGTGCTGCCAAACGGTTTTGGCCAAAATGCAGCAACGGTGCGGACACGGATCGCCCACCAATTCCGGAGCGAACAAGTACGGACAGCACTGGAGCTTGCCGCAGACCCAGCGACAGTATTCGGGTACGTCAGCGGCCGTCGAGGCCATCGGCACCGTCCCACGATACGTCGTCTGCCTGTACTTGGCTTTCAGCGGCTCCAGTTGCGTTCCAGGCGGAAGCGGATCGTTCGGCTCGCCCTGCAATTGTTTCAAAACGCTTCCAGGTTTGTAGGCGCCGTTGAGCAAGAGCGACAGAACTTCTTTCATCATCAAACTGATGGGCCCTGGACCTACGCTTCGAGGAAGAGCCGCCACGCGGATGCGACTCAGTAGAGGCCCAGTGAAACACCGGAAGTTGAAATAGATTTTCGGACACCAGTAAGAGATTCCGCCCGATCCGACCGGAGTTGATTCCACTGGCTCCGGGTTCTGTTCGGTTGAACTTGTTGATTCCTGGCATTTCTCTTCCGTCTCGATCGGATTCCCTTCGGGGATCGTTGGCGGATGTTCCGTTGACGGCGGAGGAATTACGGGTGGCGCTACCAACGACCAGCCGCTGTCATCACACCAACCAATTGGAAATAATTCTTGACTGGACACGGGCGCGAGAAATTCAAGCGGATGGCCGCCATCCGCCTCCGATTCCTTTTCCATGCGGATGCGTAAGAGTGTCCCCGATCGCTCAATGGTCGTTATGACGCCAACACAAACTTCCGTCGGTTTCCATGGGTTGACAACCTCCATGGCCATGCCCTTCAAGAAGCCGGATTCGTTTTCTTCGTCATTTGTCTGACTGCCGGAATCACTCACTTCCGGGCGGAAAACAGTTTCGACAAAGCAAATAAATTGGCCTTCCGCTTCTTGACCGTCATCTGATTGCGGGTCAAATCGGATGAGTAATCGTTGCGGATCCACTACTTCGATAACTGTTGCCGGTCGTAAGGCGACTGGATTGGACGGATCGAGCGTTTCAATGCGGTCGCCAACGTTGCAGCAATGAGCCGGAACTTCTTGATGCAACTGCCATGGTTTACCGGTCATATTGAGGAGCTCGGCTGCCATGGTCGACCAGTTGTCATCTTCAAACTGCGAACGGATTTTTCCCGGCGGATTAAAGTTCCACTTAGGTGACTGCGAGGCGGCCCACCCTTGCCAGTGCAACCGAGGAGAAAGGCAAAATAGCCATTCGTGCTGTTGTTCTTCTATTCCATCGTTTACCAACGGCGAGTTCGTTGGTAGAATATATTTGAGCAACAGTCGGCCGCCAACATTGCGCATTACTGTAGCCGGCCAGACGGTGCGGGGTTCGTGCGAGTCTTCGACTTCGATCGTCATGCCAGTTTTCATTTGTTGAGCGGGGCTGAGTAACGAGGCTTCACAGTCGGCCGCTTTGTGCTCCTCTAGGAGAGAAGCGATAGCTCCTGATCTGAGGGGTTTCAAATCGGCTGGCGGCTCCAACGGCCATCCTCGGCTGCTGCTGTAGCCCACAGGGTGGATTTCCACTGACGATGGGTCGGTCCAGATTTCATTCGAGTCTTCTCGTCCAACATGCTTCAATCTAAGCACAATACAAATCCGTGGATTTCCACTGTATCACCTTGAGAAATAATTCAAATTTCTCTTCGCACAATAACAGCAGCTTTTCGTAAGGAAAAGCTGTGGGTGTTTCAAGATTTGTACATGGAAGGCGGGAACATTGAAAGCATGCAATATGACGGGGTAGCACATGCTAAAAATTTGGGTTTCTTTTCGCAGGAAACTTACCTAAGAAATGGTCCACACTTCAGGGTAACATTGGCCAGCCAGAACCTGGGCCGTTGACTAGTCTGGACTTCCACCATCATCCCCACCTCAAGCAGACTTTGCTGACTATTGTCCACCTAAGTGGTTAAGAAAATGTGATGTTACGACAGCCAAAAAAAATTTTTATTGAAGGAAACACACATTGATGAAAGTAAAGAAACACAACTTACATGCTGGAAGGCAAAGTTTGGCGCCGCTTCCAGCTCCCTGCTTTCTAGGTACCGGTCCCAATCGAATTTATCTTTGGAATCTGTTTCGCGAAACATGAAAAAGTTATCACGAGCCACAAGACGTGGAATATTTAGATCAATCTTTATTTACCACGTAATGAATCCATTATTATATTAATTCACCCGAGCATAGAGCGAAAAAGATTTCAAAATTAATTGTGTATTATTCAAGCCCAAATTTCTCTCACCAGCTACTCACAACAGCCAGTTATTCATATCGTCTGCATGACGTTGCCAAATCTCAAAATTCATTTCTCCATCGAGCGGTTTTCTAATCTTTTTCCATTCTTTTCTCACAAATTGGCGATTTCTACACAGATTGCACGAATGCACGCACATACCAATCACTCAGAAATGATGCACGAGAAAATTTCTAGCCTTGAGGATAAAATATTGCGAAATGATGAAGTATAATAACACGAAAAAAAACAAGAATAATTGAGATTCGAAATTTCACGCACAAAAAAAAGAAACTGCAAAAGAATCTGGTATTTTGTTATTATTCAGTTTATTAATATTTTTTTCTTTATCCATTATATAGCATTTCAGAGAAAACGGGCCATTATATATTTACTTTCTCCTTTATCTCGCGTAATGGAGGGTTCGGATAAGAAGAAAACTACTACCGGCACTGACGGACGAATGGACTGGAGTATCGAACGGGTTTTTTATTTATTTTTTCTATTGCGTAGGATGATCCTGGCTGGACATGTGCGTTTCTCTGTCTTTGTCACTAGACCGACAAAGTCGTTATCGAAAATCCGATGCAATGCGATATCAATCACGACCGATGCCATGGGTCTGTGACGGCCGATCAATGCGGAAGAGGCGCTCAGCTGGCGTGAAGTAGCCCTCGTAGACAACTGTTTCTGGACTGACGTCCTCGTGATAGTGGCCGCCTTCGCCGTGAGTGGAAAAGCAATGAGTGTGCTCCACCCGTAGATCCAGCCCCTGCAAATCCAACGCGGGAAATCCAGTCATTTCATTGGAAAAAAGGCAAAGAATAAATCAAGGCAACTACACAAGTATATACACATAAAAATCGGCCAGCTGGATAAAAAAGCTCTGGCAACTTTCAATCCATTCAAATGATTACGGGGTCGTGCGAGATGAACACGCTGAGGTTAATCAATGGCCCGGTGGCGTTGTAGAAGTGGAGCCAGTTGTTCACATCGGCGTCCGTCTGCAACGGACACGGGGAAAAGTCGGGCATGATGTGTAACCTGTTCAATGGATTATTTGGTTAGACGGCGCTCTCTGAATACACAATCACCCGCCACAACTTCTTATCTGCATAATGCAGAAAGAGAGAGACAGATAGATATATATGTACCTACCTGGCTTGGCCGTTTTCCAGCATGAACACGCCCCCCATACCTGCGCTTTCAAAAATGATTTGAAAAAGAGCATTTCAAGTGTCGGATAAATTTTATGAACTGTCGTGAAACGAAGGAATTCAAACGAGAAAAAATACAAAAAGAAAAACAAAATTTTAATCTGACCGACTGGTTTATCGCCGTAACGCTCTCGAAGGGTGTTGCGCATGCAGGTAACAAAGTTGTCTGGGCCGGTACGTTTTTGGCAGCGGATTCTGAGGACGGGCGTACGGGGGAGTCCGCGGGAGACCAACAGGTTATTGAGCAAAGAGCAGCGAGTCTGTTTCGGCGGCACGACGTGCAGAATTCTCCGGCCGGCCGGATCGACTGTGGCCAATCGGGTCCCGTTGTCGACGACCAGGCTGCTCTTGCCGGCCACCAGCGAGAGCGACAGATTAGTCATCATTTCGCAGTTGGTTTCCAGATGTTGCCACGGTCCGGCTCCGGCTCCAATCATCGAAACTGTGCCGTCCTTGACGTTCATGACGGCCGGCAAATCGGCCAGATCGTAGATTCGATCGCGATGGACCGTTGGCACCAAATAAGGAACGCCACCTAAATCTACCAAAGATGGATCGCCACCTAAACCTAAATATCATTGCCATTGTAATGATAACCGTTGATATGATGCAGTGCGTATGCTGCCAGCAACTATCAAGCCATTTACATAACCGAAAAAATAAAACAGGTTCAGAATTATGACTACAAATCCTTCCGGCAATTCTGACAACCGAGGGCGTATAAACTCCAGCATAAAATGTCGCTGAACTTTCCAGGGCGATGTATAAAAACGCCATGAAAAATGGGTCAAAACAAAAATAACTTTTGAGGGAAACAAAAAACTAAAAGACATTCTTGAAATGTTTGCTTTGAATGTATCAGATGGCGGTGTTCGATATTCTGCCTCTAGGCAACTCAAAATTCAATAGAAATAGTCATCTGAAAATGGAGGCCAGATTTGTTGGTAGTACTGATGAATCCATGGTCATTGTTATACTCAAAAGAATTTGATTTTAGTAGGTCATGTGTCATTTCATGTCAGGAAAGAGGGAATCAAGAGAGAAACCAATATAGGAAATGTCTCAAATAGTATATACCAGGTGCAGTTAGGTGGAACGGAGATTGGCTCAGATCTGGACAGTCGACGACATCCACTTGGACAAAAGCGAAATGTAAGGCGAGGCCTTGACGAAGGACATGGGCCAGCTCGTCCAGCGGAGGCACGTGCAGTTGGCAGCTTTCCAGTGGCCAGCCTTTTCGGTTGGCGTCGTCGTGCTCGTCGCCCATTTTGGAAGGAGAAGAAGAAGAAGTTTGTTGTTGTTCACTTTTATGGCCGACAAGTCTCGATGATCGATTCGCTCGAATTTGGCACACGACTACAAGATACTCTGACAAAGTTGGGCGATAAGATCAAAACCAAAACGACGATGGGCTCTGCTGACGTGTCCAAATCGATTCACGAGGCGAGTGATAGTCCCGCTCATAATCAGCAGCGTCAATAACATCCCATATGATAAAAACAGACGCCCAAAAACACCTGAAAACACCGTCGAAAAATCCCAACAACAACAACAACCGTGACTCCCTCTATCCGCTCGACGGCAAAGCTTTCTTTCCATTTTCACGAATCCAAAACACAACCAAAGAATCGATTTCTAAAAGAATAACCTCGTTTCTGTTCCATCTCTTCTTTATAAAAGAGAAAAACGACGAGGGCTTACGTAACAGGAAAGGCGAGCTCTATGGTTTATTTGTTAGTCTTCGTTTAAGGGGGGGGGGGTTGTTACAACAACAACAACAAAGCTGAAGAACCGGGAAAAGTTGAGTACAGTCTAGAAAGAAAAAGTAAAATAAAATAAATATAAACACTTCGCCTTCCAGGTCGAAACAATAAACACGAAATTCGACAAACACTGTGGTTCTTTCATCCGACAGACGTCAATGGCTCCGAAGCGTTACGAGAGGTGGTGACAGCACATTTTACAGCAGCAGCAACAACATAATATTATAACAACCAACCTAAATTATACCGTGTCTACCAGATTAATTCAACACCAACAACGTACCTTGCTGTATAACCGGGCCTGAATGCAAGAATGGGATTATACTGTTCCGAGTTCAAACCAAATCAGAAGAAATAGAAAAATGTGTGACTTTGTGTGCGTGTGTGTTTGTGCACGGCATTCAAAATCGAGTGAGTGAGCTTGAATTTGTTATAACCCAATCAGTTAAATTTGCTTATCGGGAGTGGGGGGAGGGGGGTGGAAGCGGGGGAAAAAAAATCCACAAATTCAAAGGCTCTAAATGTGATTTTGTTTGCACGTTGTTGTAGTGTTAGACTAAATTGAATTTCAGCAACTCGATTGTTTGTCCAGCGGCGCCTGCGGTTGCTGCTGTTGATGGATTTCTTTGAGCGGGATTGCGTCGGCGTTTCGGTGATTCTCGTTGTGATTGCGACGGTTGACGGACGTGCTGATGGTGTTTTGTCGCCGACTGTTTGAGCGGTGAGTGATGACGGTGGGGTCGTCCGACATGAGGGCGGTGCCAGCCCCGCGGCTATTATTGCCTGCGCACATTGAGCCGCCGCAGTAGCTGACCGGCCCGGAGCGACTGATGATGGATCCGTCGCGATCAGCGCTGCAGCAGCAGAGCAGTCGGTTGAAATGTTTGCGAAAGCTGGTGCTGACGCAATAGAGGGCGATGGGGTTGATGCAGGAATTGATGTAAGCCAGGACGAAGCCGGCGATCTTTAGCGTGTGCCAAAAACCGTTGTACTGCTGCAGAGCCGCCGGATGGAAGTAGAACCAAAGGAAGAAGACGTGGATCGGCAGGAAGCAGACGGCAAACAGGACCACAAACGACTATGTACAACCAGCGCGAGCCAAAGGTTAATGCACAACATCCCGACATTGGCGAATACAAATAGAAAGAACAACAGCGCGATATTAGAGAGTCGACGTGATCCGGACGGATATAATTGGATATATCGCAATATATAGCAGAGTAACACTCACAAACAATGATGAAGTATGTCTGGAAATAGGAACAAGAAAAAAAGGCACTTACCAGCACCATCTTTGCGAGTTTGCGACGTGCTCGATTCTGGTTCGGTTGTTGTTGTTGCTGGATCAAAAGAGCTGGATCGGTCTGGTGTGTATGTGCGTCCCACGCCGCCGATTATCAACAAAGAAAGTTACAAGAGTGACGACTCGTAGAAAAAAGGCGAAATTTATTTTGAATAGAGAGAGCACTCTAATCGCGAAAATACTACTAGTAGCACTTTTGTCGTGAATAGTCCGACCGAGAAAAATGTTCTTCCCCAACTTGGAAATTTTCAATGGCCAATTAAACGAAGCGAATCTTTAAGCCTCATCTTCAAGGGGGGGTTCAAAGAGGCGTATCAGCTGATGTTTTATATTGGACTGACAGGTTTTTCGGTTGATGAAAATTTCACAAATGGCGATGGGTTTTTTTTAAACCAGCCGCTGTCCCATCGAATAGAGTCTGAGCCGGAATTACACGACGTTGATGAAGAGATTAAAAATAATCCCAACGTGACGGAGATTAAATTGCTGCCGTTATCTCTATTTCTCTAACGTGATTTTTTCTATTTCCAACTTCTTCTTTTTATTTCACTCTTTTAGTTTGGCCCAAAGTAGCCTGGAACACATCGACGCATTGGACCATTAAAACAAGTTGTTAAAAAGTTTATCTATAGTTTGACACTCGTATTAAAAAAAAAAAACAAGTTATTTTAAAGAAAAATAGAAAACTTTCAACTGTAAGAAATTTTAAGTTTTTTCTGCTGGGGCGTGTTTTTTCCTAGTGAAAGTCTATCGAGAAAAACAAAAGTCATAAAATAAAAGGAAAAAATCGACCATATGGTACCGTACGCGGCCGCTAGCCTACATATATGTGTGCCTGTGCCCGTCTGGTTCACTCTAGCGTAACTGCGTTCTTCCGCCTCAGATTTGTTAAGAGACGGAAGAGAGTGGGCTGCTGGAAATTCTCCTTTCGGTTGGCGATGACGATAAAACAATACGACACCGATGCTGTGAGAGTGTGTTGGGCGTGGCGGCCTCGGAACTGCTGCAGCAGCAGCAGCCACAAGTTTTCTGTACGACACGGGACGTTAAAAGCCCAACTGGATATATCCTGGATGTTGGAACTAGCTTCCCTCTCACCAAAGAAAAATGCTCCGCATAACACTGAGCTCCTCCATGCCGAGTGCCTTTTTCTGTAACGGTAGGGTATACACACCTCGTCGCCTATTCTACTCGGCCGCCATCTGTCCAAGATGATTCGATCGTGCCAATGAAAGAGATATGCCCAGCTGTCCTACTACTCTAAAAACAAGAAAATATACTATAAAGGAGAAAGACACAGAGGTGTGTGTTGAGAGAGAGAGAGAACTTTTCAGATTCCCAGTTAAGCGACATCCATTCAAGTTTTCTTCGTACAACGCCGTGCACGTATTACATCGCGGTTGAGATCTTTCAGCGACTGCTGGCCACCAGGATAGACTTCAAAAAGGACCATCTCCCCATAGGGTCTTTCACATTCTCTGTCCGGCTCTCTCGTTTTCCGCTTTTGTGTTTAACGAAGGCGACGCTCGACTTCCAACATTTGCTGCCTGGCACACGGTGGACGCTGGGCAACAATGGACCCAACCTGAACACACGGGGACCTGAACAATCGGTCGGGAACGACGGTCAGCTTCTCTTCTTATTCCCGGCGCTTTGACAAGAATAAGAAATTCAAATTTATGCCCAGGCGAACAATACGTTCGCATCACAAGAATATTCCAAGTTGGATCGGTTCATAATCAAATACGGCTGCCAGCTCCATCACATGGCATTAAATCATATTGGAATTTCGGAGAAGTAAGTACGTGAATTGTCTATACCTTGTTGGTGGAAGAAGCATCCGCAGGATATCGATGACGCACCGATGCGGTTGTTGTCAACGTCGCTTGCCCAGGGATATTCTGGACGCTATTCAAGAAAGAAGGAAATGAAACATTTGGTTCTCAATTACGGAATGGAAATCTGTGAATTAATTGAACCTGCGCAGGAGATGGTAGGCCATGATTACGTAAAAAGTTCCGATGGTGAGTAACGGTAGGCAGTAGTGGAGTAGAAAGCGGAGTAGGATGACAAGTTTGGGGTAGTTGGGTCCGAGTTCGGGAGGAAATGGGTAGCAGATGTAAATGTCGTTGAACATGGGCCCGATGAAGGTCCCGTTGGCGTCCATTTCCCTTTCTTCATCCGGAATCTTGGAGCCGTTGGCCTTCATCAAATGGGAAAACATGGCGGCCGGGGTGGCCAGTATCAAAGAAGTCACCCAGATGACCAACAGACAGACGATGACCACTTTGGACCTTGGGCCACTTACAAATGACTGAACGGGTCGCACGATGGCCGTGTACCGATCGAAGCTGAGCGCCGTCAGGGTGAAGACGGAAACGCCAACTGACGTGTCCTATACACAAACACACAAAAACAAAACAGTTAAGGCAAGAATAAATAGAGTCGTTAAAACCGCCGAGCTTTATTGACTGGCTTCCAAAAATCTTTCTCTGTATTCCATCCATCTCTGAAAGCATCTATTGCCTTTTTTTTTCTTTTTCTTAAACCCTCCCGCCGGACTAAATCACCCGTGTCGAAGCAGCAACAACTTCCAGCCAGGAAAAACTATCGGGAATAGAAGACTGCTGGAAGTATAGAAAAACTGTTGGATTATCTACGGCCATCATTTAGAATTATTTACGAGAGTTTGAAAGTGGTCTGTGCCGTGTCTAAATCTTTCGGATGGCATCCGCCGGCTAAGGCAGTACGTCTACAAAAAACCATCAGACCTACATAAAAGTCGCTCCCGGTTTCAAGTTATAGTGTCGTCATACTGGCCGGCGAAAAAAACCCAGGTGGAACGACGAAAAACCGTTAAAGATTTTCTAAATGATCAAACACTGGAACAACATCACCGACGATAAAAGATAAACAACGAAAAAAGCGTTTGACAAGGCCGCAGAGTTCATTAATGACTGGACCGGGGTGTATATTTTTAGTCTTTTTACCTTGGCAAATTCAGAGGCTTTGCAGACAAACTCGCCAAAGGGCCACGAGTCCAGCGTGTAAACGGTGGACGTGAAGGGGACCGTGAAGATGAGGATCAGGAGATCGCCCAGCGCCAAATTGAAGATGAACGTGTTGGGGACGCTGCGCATCGACTTGTGACGACACAGGACGTAGATGAGGGACCCGTTGCCAAGGACACCGACCAGAAAGATGAGACTGAACAGGATCGGCACGACGTACGTTTCCGGTCGATCCCGGTACTCGATGTAGCCGTCCTCGTCATCATCTTCGTACATCGGCGACGACCAATTGGATTTGTTCATCGCCCACGATATCGATTCGTTCACCACTTCGTCCAGCATCATCGCCAGGGCCTTGATATTGTTGCCGTGTTGAATCGCTTTTAATGGCGAGCAGGTGCGCACCGGAAGAAAAGTTTGGGAACAAAAGGAAAAATAATTCGGACGCCAGGATCGAATCAATGAACATAAAATTTAAAAAAGTTGAACAATACCGAGAAATCGGACGTGTACTCCGCACAAGGATTCGCCCTTGATTCTGGGAAATTCCGGTCCGCCCGACTTGGTTTTTAGAAGAAAAAAAAGGCGTCACGGCGTCGAAGAAATGAAATTCACAAGCCTCCAGCTATATAGTTTTTTTTTATCTTTCTTCGTTTCAATTTATTAACAAGGTGACTGTGCTGTCATTTCGTTATGGAGTTTGCGCTTTCCTCGGCTATATCGATATCCTGTGCCAAAAGAAAAATAAGAAAAGGACGACATTAGATACATACGAAATGGAGAAACAGAAATCGTCATCAATAAATCGCGGGGAAATGAATAAACAATAATTCTAGCTGGCTGTTTGTCTGGCTCAAATTTCCCCCCACGACTGGATTCGGGATTTTCAATTCGCCGTGAAAAGTTCAATGGCGTGGGCACATAACAATCAATGATGAAGGCTATTTTTTTTTACGCCCCACTTGAGAGTATAGTAGTGCAGCCACCCACTCAACTGGAGAAACTCGCTTCCTCGGCCGAGCTGATTGAAGGTTTCGACTTTCCAGCTCGTTAGGACTGACGCGACTGATGTAAAACTTCTCACATTTCGTGGCAACACAAACTAATGGGAAGCACTAAAAGGCGAATCGCTGAGAAACAGCCAGGTCGCAACAACAACCCAAAAAGAGCCAATTGAAAAAAGAAAGAAGAAGTATCTCTCTCGTGAGAGAGCTGGCAGCACCCCACTGAATTACCATTGGGTTCGTTAACTTGAAGGTTTGAACATCGCCCGGCACATCATCATCGGCGATTGATCTAGTCAGCTCACTTCTTCCCTCCTTATATAATATCGACTCACACACCCACTCTGCATAATTTTTCACGTTCTGAATCGTTGATTTCTTTTTTTTCGAATCGAAATTCAATTCGGGAAATGCACCCGGCAAACAGCGAAGAAGCCGCATCTCATCGGTAGGCACTTCCAATCATTTCGAGAAATTCAATAAAAAAAAGACGATTTCGGTTCACACTCGATTCGAGGGTTGTCTGGACTTGACTATGTTTGGCATCAGCTGATGTATACGATTGGAAATGCCGGATTTGCATGTCATCAGAAACTAAGATGGAGAAGATTCCAATGAAAAAGATGAAAGTGGAAAAGAAAAAAAAGAAAGAAAGAAAAAGAAACTGTGTTAACATTTGAAGGGTGGCTTTAAACACGTTAGGTGAAATCAAATATTGATTCATGCGGTCTTATAAGGGAATTTGGGTGCGCAACCCGACGTACACATATCGGATTAACCGGTAAAATCATTAGCAAAAAAAAAAATAGACGCAAAAGAAGAAGTGAAATAAATTCAAGACTACGCAGTCAAATGAGATGATTGGGGAGTGTAACAAAGGCCAGTTCTAATGTTGACGAATAGACTATTGTCTGTATCTATATTTGGCATGTGCAATGCCAAACGTCTATTCTACATTCTTTCTTTTCTCAAATTTGGTCCGACGATGGATCATGTCGTGCAGGTTCAAAATTTAAGAGCGGCCTAATCAACTCGAAGGAGGGCCGCGGGATCGAGCCAAATATAACTGAATTCGGGCGATAAAGACCAGCAAACTATTACAAGAGGCAAGTCATTCATCGCCGTTGACTATTATCGAGCCATCCACGTGAGTCGCTCGAACAGCCGTTTCGTCTGTGCATACATCACGGCTGCCATACAAGTCGTGACCCGCTGACAAAGACAAATATAAAGACAAATCAAAGCCCAACGACAAAGGACTTACCAATGATCAAAAGAAAGAAGATCCTCCGGCAGCTGACGGATGCTAGATGCGACTAAACGTCCATTTCCACAGCAGCAACACAGTCGTACAACACAGACGGAGAAAATCAACAAACAAACAAAAGTTTGTTGTCGGCAGGGCTGCTGCTGCCGTGACGACTAAGCGATAAATATACCGGCGAAGAGATGGGCTTAGACGATAGTCGTCGACGAGAGTCAAAAGTGGAAACACCAAAGTGGCAATCTTGTGCGTGTTATACTAGACACTACGGGCGGAGTAGACTGCACATCCATTGGATACGAAGGACAGAGAGACACTGAACCATTCTGTGAGAATCGGCGTCGGCTATGCTCGGCGTCGCTCTCTTCTATGCACGTATACAGAGAGAGAGAGTCTCCTGGAAAATAAAATGTCTAGTGAAATCTAGCGGCTGCGTCTGCGTCACCTAATCCTACAGAATGGTGTCTGCGCCGGGGATGTGCTGCTGCTGCTGCTGCTGTGAACGCAGCTAGACACAAAAGAGAACAACTATTATAATATGGCTGTTACGGCTTGTCTGCACTTGTCCATCATTTGAAATAAAACATTTAGTGACACGAAAATAATAACATTCGCCCCCGGCCCCCCCCCCCCTCAACATAAACCTTCGTTACTAATTAATCGCCACCTGGAAAAAGATCTATACATAGCCACAGTTGCACAACCAACCGACACGCAGTGCATTACAACACGGCTTATTACTCGACAGCGGTGCATATGTTTCTATCTAAATACAAGTGTTTATAGTAGGCTGATAGCGTCACTTGCACAAAAAAGGGGTTAAATCCGATAGCCAGGAAATGCTATGGGATAACATTCGGAAGCTTATATACAGCGGGGATATAATTCACTCCATTCCACCGCCCATAAACTATGAAGCGGGCGAACGACGGCTTTATGTTTCAGTCTATCAATTCCGGCAGTCTTTTAATAAATTGCACGCTTCAATTTAGATAAATTCCAAAGCGGCAGTAATGCAGAAATGAACCAGAGAGCCGACAAGCTGTCAAGGTATAACAAGGACCGCCTACGATGAAAATAGGAAAAAAAAAAGAAACGAAAAGAAAAATGGTCGAATGTTTTTCTATAGCGAAAAAGCAGCGACAAATGTACGACGTCTGTACGGCAGACATACAGAGTAATACAAACCCAAGTTGATTACACGCTGGATGCATTATGGATGCATTGCACACTTTGGTTGGCCGTCGCGAGTGGGGGGGAATGGAGAGGGAGGGGGGATCTATTGATATGTGTGCGGAAAGAAACTGTACAACGACCGGAACATCCGAGCATACCAACTACTATACCGACCCCTTTTGTTCGTGACAACTTTATTTACTTAGATGGCGAAAACACGCAGTTTTTTTTTAAACGTCAAGTGTACTTGTAATTAAAAAATAAAAATGGGAGGGAGGAGCTATTTGGCTGTCTGTCTGCTCTGCCTGGCTGCTCCAATCCTATCTCACCAATATGACACGAAAACAAATTTTATTAGACGACACAACAGATGTCTGGCGTGATGGAATTATTCAGGTTGAATAGCTCGTCATCTCTGGATGAGAGCGTTTTATTAATAAGAGGCCGATGGGGGCAATAGCAAAACCCTATTTATAGAATAAAGACAACATCGAAATGGTTTGTACAGTGATGAAAAAGATCTTGACAGCAGCGTGAAAATGAAAAGTCGAGATTTATAGATACAAATTTATAGCCACATGTAAAAAAAAGAGGGAAAAAATGTAGTAAGTTATTTCTTCTTTCGCAAAATTGGATGACGACGATGGATAAACCACAAAGACAAATGAATGTTGGGTTTTTATCGTTTAGATATATCACCAAAACTACCAATAAAGGACAAGAGATAAAAGGGAAAAGAAACTTTTGGGGAAATTTTCTGCTAAAATTTTTTTTTTTTTTTTTTTAACGACATACATGTGACATTCGGCCCGGAAGGTATATATATACACATCTCTTACACTCACGGGTTGAAAAGAAGAGGAAAAAAAGAGGCTTGGCTCTTTTCCCTCCATATCTTAAAGAGATCGTCAGCGAGTCCACCGAATGACAAAGGCGCATTATTCAAATGCGGTCAGTTGAGTTTTGAGGTTACGACATAAAGAGTTTACGTGAAATTATTCGAATTGCGTATGCGCCGAGGGAAACCTTGGGGGTCCAACAACACAAAAGGACGGCAAAGGGAAAAACCACCGAGTTTATTCTATACAGCGATTGCTGTGAGTTATTTATATGCAGATGCACAAAGAGTTAAGGACTTGACAAAATCACGACAAATTCTCATTCCCTCCGCCCACTACAGCGACAAAGTGTTCTTTTTCGTAGAGCTCCTAACTGATTGGTGTGGTGGTGTTTGTTATTGTTGTAGTGGAATACCCCATCTATTGGTCGCCGAACAAAAGACGACAGACGTCAAAATTCAATTTTCTCTTTAAAGTCTAGTGCCACTTTGAAATTGAAAAATTGATCAAGACAAAAGGCTCTGCTGGCGCCTCGAATGTTTGCCAGAAAAGTGGCCGGTTGATAGCTATCGACCATTTCGATTTATTTCTGGCGACATGGGCGATGATGAGACTCATTCGCATTGCCATTGAAATCTACACCACGTCACTAACGACCGAAAATACAAAGTCGGATGACGTCTTGTGGTGATTCGGAGAGATTTTTAGTTTTATCTGGCGGGCCGACAATCACCTGTCTGACATGATTTGTAAGGAGAATGTCATGATTTCGTCAAGCGTTTAAATATGCGATCGCAGTCACGAACGCTCGAGTTTGTTTAAGAACGCAAACAAGTCGTTCTGTATACATCGATTCATTCTATCAATGATTTCTTATCAATTCGAGAGAGAGGGGAGACGGTGTTTAAGCTGTTGCCCCCAGTAAGACTTATTTGAAAAGAAAAATTACAAGGAAAGTTTGCTTTCAGATACCAGCACTCAAAGTCAACTGACTTTTGAATCGTGTGAGCTTTGAAATGAGGATGAGAAGGAAACAAATGCCACAACAAAAAGGGAATTTAATCGGGGCATCATTCAGTCAAATAGACAGGAGAAAGACATCGGATTTACTGTTATCAGCGATAAGAAAGCAAACAGTAGCGAAGAAAGGAGGAGGTAAAATCTCAATATGAAGGAACATCTGGAACCCCCCCCCCCCCCGCCCCAATGACACGTTCCATCAGTGAAACATCAAACTGCCGACATTTCCCCGTTGCTATGGCAACAAAGTGCCTGTCTGTTTTTATGAATCAAACTCAAAACGATATAAAAACCTATTCGACTGTTTAAGAAGAAAAAAATGTCCGTTTAACTTCGGGTTCAGCGAAACCAGACAAGAATTACACCCATCAAATATCCATCCCACATTTCCTTGTATATATATATATGTAAATGATATAGCCCTAGATATGGTAGATGAACACACTCGACAGTATAACATCGGGTATGACGTCAGGCACAAGAGTTTGTTGGCCAACACTGTGAGACCTTGGTTAGATTTTTGCGTCTCTCTCGTACACACAAGGTACAATAGGTGTACATAGGGTGATCGAATACAGCAGGTATTCGATAACGAATGTATTGACACTGCGGATTTCTGTGGACGGCCCAACCAGCGACGTATACAAGAGGCATATAGCGTACAGGGAATAAATGACGTGGCACAACAAACTTGAAAGGGCCAAAAAGTTCCGTCTCGATTAGAAACGAGGGCATGTGTCATTTCTATAAATAGGACACGTCAGGTATGGTAAAAGTTAATACTATCAAGTTAAATCAACAAAAATGTGCCTGATAATATTTTGTAGACACTGACGCAAAAGTTAAATAGATCGGTTCGTTTCGCCATCGAAAAAGAAAAGGAAAATGTGTTTGAGTAGGACGGCCAAGAAAAAGAGGGGAATTCTTTATGGGGCAAAAGTACAAACGTCCTGCAATTAAACAAATATTTCCCTGGCGTCGACGAGATAAGAGTGCGGGCGACCGTCTCACTTCATTGTGAAATATAAGCTCGTAAGCGTGACGATAAGCTGTTATTACGAAATTTCCCAGTCCGACTAAACGTTACTGACTCTAGGATCTCGATCGAAATTTTTCAACTGGTAACCTATGCGTCATCAAGACACGTCCCGGATCTTTTTCATTCCCTGCTGCAACAGTGATAAAATAAAAAAAGGCTCGTTCAAACATTGGGGAAACAACTGAACGCCAGTCCAACTACATCATTTTATGAAGCAGCAGAGCAGCTGCTATACATGAAATTGAAAACTTGGAAAGATAAGAAGAGGAAAAGCCGTGAGTTTTGAACGAGGGGAACATTTCAAAGCCATATACGATATAGATATACTAGAGTTTCGAGATTTACATGGCGTATTTCAGCTATATTGGCTAATTGCCGCTAATTGCTCTACAATATGCGTTGCTATAGTATACGCGAGTTTTACGAACGGACGGTTAAGATAATGGGAAATCCATGCGCTCCACCGCTTGATAAGTTTCGTTTTTATTAGGGGTAAAACAACTAAGAACTCAAATTAAAATTAACAACACCTGATAATTTTGGCTATATAATGAGGTCGTCTGACTAAAAAATGTTACAATTTGAAACCTGCAAGTTGGTAAACGTGTTTTGCTGAGTTAGTAAGTAATTATAATTGGTCGCTATGGGTTTCATCAGTTGGCTGAAGAGTCTTGGATTTTGGACAAAAATGCTCTTGGGCGTGCTCGCAGTCGGCGTTGTCGTTACAGGTTTAATAAAAAAAAAGGGTTTTAATTTTCAATTAAATCAATAAAATATTTTTTCATTCATTTTAGCCATCACAGTTCCAATAACCGTAACCGCAAACAACCAGAAAGTTCCCATTATACCATCTTCTAACTCTTCCAGCACTACCACCTCTACTACCACATCGTCTTCAACCAGCACAGCATCTATTACATCCACGTCATCTCTCACCAGCACAATATCTACTAATGAAACACCTACTAGCACCACAGAATCTTCAACCAGCACAGAATCGACGGAATCTACCACCATATCATCAACAACCCCATCTCAACAACACCACCAATCATCTACATCTCCAGAGTCTACAACATGGTAGATAGATTACAACCGAAGATAATCGTCTTTGATTCGCAAATACAAGAAATATCCAGCGAAATATCATGGAAAACTTTTACTCTTAGGACTACCAAAAATGCAAGTGAATGAAGATGTCAAGTTTTCAACCAAAGGAGTCGGGACATTAAATATTTTTTTGATGCTGTAACAAGTAATACCCATGTGAAATAAAGGCCTTTAATGGAACAGTTTTTATTTTACAAACGAGAAAGTGACGATGTGGCGTCGGATTCATCTGTGTCGCACAAATTTCTAGTTGCACTTTGCTTGAAATGCTTCAAGTTAAAATATTTTCAACTTGATTTTGTTTACTCCTTTACCCACAGACAAAGACTTTTTGAGGTACAAAACCGGGCCTAATCAGCAGTCGTTCTACAAATGATTTATTTCTAAATTTTAAATTTTAAGTTTCCCATTTCCATTTGTGATTCAATGAATCCTTACTGAGTTTGCAAACAAAAACGCAAAAAGAGAAAACAGTTCCAGTCAACGAGGAGGTACCTGTGTGCCTGTGTGGTGCTGTAGGATATCCTCTGAGTCATACAATTTTCTAGACTTTGCACTTGCTTGAAGTGTTTTAATTGTTTTGATACAATTGTTTCCCACAGACAAAGTTGTGGGGTAAAAAACAAGCCTGATCTGCAGTCTTTTAACACATAATGAGTTAAACTTAATGAACCCTGACTAAGTCAACAAAAACGGCAAGAGAAAACAGTTGCAGTCATCCGCCTAGCTCAGGAATAATCAAACAACACCACCAAACAATCAAAAAGGAAGAATAGAGACGCAGTTTTCCTACCTTTAAGGCTAAGCCTGGGAAATTCGACTAGGCATCCACAACTGCTCCATCCGCAAAATAGTTGAATCCACCACGATAGGAGAAAGGGTGTCCTCGTGAATACACCCACCACTCACATGGGTATAGTACACGAGGACATTTAAAGGAAAGGGAAGAAGAAATATCCGTATTCCGTAACTCGACCGACATCGGTAGTTTCTTCAATGAAACGGGATGCTGTTTACCTAATAAATAAAAAAATAGAAAATGGGTTACGACAAATATTGACTGAAACAAGAAGGAGAAGTTGAAAATGAAACAGTGGATAAACCCCTTATTTTTAATAAATGGGAGAATTGAATGTAATACACTGCATTTGTGCAAGTCATACATCATTAAAATAACTAGCAGCCTAGCAGGTCGCAGGAACAAAAGCAACACAAATCATTATCCTAGCGATGATACTGAGTTTGTTGACAGCTCAATATCAGCACAAATAAAATGTGGTTTATGATGGCTGTGGTTAAGATGGTTGGCTCAGGCTTCAAATCTGCACGAAGCAGCTGAAGGTTAACCTACATAATGCAAACAAACTGCCATCAGGTAACATATCACAAATTGTGCAAATAGAAAAGAACAGGTTTCTCTTCTATTTAATAGCTCCATAATCCCATAATCATATATATGATATGATAATCCCATTTGTATTTTGTATTCTTATTTTTAATTACCTACCTAATGATAACTTCACAAATTAATAACTAACAATTTAACACAACCAAAGCAGAGTAGCAGACGACACTTAATCCCCCAAATGCAAACCGCTCAAAAACAATAAAACAAAGAAAAAGCGGTTTTCTCAAACGCGCTCGTCATCCGCTGAACGGATGGGATATCAAGTTGAGCCCCCGCCCCCCCCCCCCTACCACAGTCATGATATCCAAGTATAAATTTGAACGAAAACCGCATATAAATATATTATTACTGTAATATCAAAATTGCTACAATAAGACCCTCCAAGAACTCGTAGCCGGAATAGACTGAATTTAAGTAAATAAACTTGTTGTTAATTCATGCTTTAGCCTCACGGCAAAATACGAAAATTTGTACACTGATAAGTAGATCGTTTGAAAATAAAATTCAAACCTGATCGACTTATTAAGATGCAGAAGACGACAGGTATATGAAGAATAAAGATAGATCCCGATAGATCCATCGGAATAACTTTGAGAGAACAATCGGAACGCCAATCATTCTACACAGTTTCATCAAACAACAGTAGCTGGTTGAAAACTTAGAACGATAAGCTTATGAGCATTAGTGAGCTTAGAACCATGAGAACATTTCAAAGCCACAAAACACGATTTCGATATTCATGCTCATCTTGTTCAAGGTAATTTTGAAAGTGTTTTTACGGTACAATCCCAATTGCCACCCATCATTTTCTAGATAAAGTATCAGAACAAAAGTGAAAAAATGTCTTACCTGCTCAAAAGCAAATAACGACTTGGCATCGTACCAACGGCGTCTCCTTTCATTAAAGCCGATGCGGTTTTCAGGACATGCCGATATGTCCAAGGCCAAAATACGGACGTGAGAAACGCTACTTGGACCAATGGACGGTTAAAAGATAATGAGAAAAACAAACTCTCTTCCTGATAATTTCGATTTTAATAGTGGAAAACAAAATAATTCGTAATGAAAACGTTCTAATTATCAATTAGTTCTTTTCGTCATTGTTCACAAGGAAAAGTTTTATCCTCTACGATCCTCTATATAGTCGCACAGGCTTTAAATCAGAAAAAGTAGATTACTCTGTTTCCACGTATGTGCTGGTTTATCAAGACACGTTCCTGAGTTGAGAAGTTTGTCGAAACAACACTCGAACATCACTGTGAACGAACTCGTTTGATACAGAGATTTGGTTTGGGAATCGATACCACTTGGAAGGCCGAGATGGCCTTTCTTTCATGGTCACACACCATGGGAGAGGTTTATAACATATCCGGGGAAGCAGTCGAGCATAAAAATGTTCGGTGATCGTAACAACAAATCATTTGATCGCCTATAGTACAATATTGAATTAGCACAACTTAATGTTCAAACTGAGTTTAATGTTCAATAAATCACTACGGCTATTATTCAAGCACTAATTCAAACCATGCGTATTTACAGCTGGGTTTCAACAGACATTGTTGTCAAAAGTTGAGTGCATCTCAAAATCTGTAATATTGACTCTTTCCAGAGTTAAAAATGATCTCATTTATTCGAACGAAAACGAATCGACCACAGATGTTCGTCAATAAGCTGTCAATTTATCAGTTAAGCAGAACTGAATGACGGAATAGCTAGGACGGGGAAAATAAATAAAAAAATCTTACGGGTAAAGTTCAAACAGGAGGAAAAAAAAAACGAAAGGAAAAGATGTCGCAATAACTAAAGTTCCCTACAGTTTTCCATTGTGAAATTACGGACAGCACTTTAGTGTTCTGTTGCAAACAGTGCGGTTATCTTCAATAAATAAGTTAACCTAATTGATGATTAAGCTCCAATTTTCAGTTTTAACGCTAAATAAAAAATTGAATGTAGCAATTGTTTGAGTTTTCTCAAATTTAGAATGCACTGTGATAGGGCCTAATTTTTTTCTTATCTTTTTACTGGCTTAGCCATTAGCCACATGCAGCAAATCGCTCCAAACTTCTATCCTGATACGAAGTTCAAATAAACTATCTCCAGCTGATAATCTGTACTATAAAGAGGTTGTAAAATTGAACGAATGTAGCATTTGAAGCCTGCAAGTCGGTAACACACGAATAATTTTCCGAGTCAAGTAATTCATTCATCGTCATGGGTTTAATCAGTTGGCTGAAGGGTCTTGAATTATGGGCCAAAATTCTCTTGGGCGTGCTCGCAGTCGGCATTGTCGTTACGGTAATAATTTTAGATAATTACTTAAAAATTTTTTTAAAAATTTAATTATTATAATTAATAATAATTATTTTACTTTTATATTTTATCTTAGGTAATTACTGTGCCGATTGTCGTAACATCTAACAATACAACTACTGCCACAGAATCGACCACAATTACTACAACTCCGATCACAACAGTATCTACTGTAACATCTACTGATGTAACCGACACAACCGAGGAGCCAGCCACATCTACACCAACAACCACAACTACACCAGCAACCACAACTACACTAACAACCACAACTACACCAACAACCACAACTACACCAACAACCACAACTACACCAACAACCACAACTACACCAACAACTACAACTACAACAACATCCACAACTACACCAACCACCATCACTACACCGACTGACGCGACTGACGCAACCGACGCATCGACCGACGCATCGACCGACGCACCGACCGACGCTCCAACCGATGCACCAACCGATGCACCGACCGACGCTCCAACCGATGCACCGACCGACGCTCCAACCGATGCACCAACCGATGCACCGACCGATGCACCAACCGACGCTCCAACCGATGCACCAACCGATGCACCAACCGACGCTCCAACCGATGCACCGACCGACGCTCCAACCGATGCACCGACCGACGCTCCAACCGATGCACCGACCGACGCTCCAACCGATGCACCAACCGATGCACCGACCGATGCACCAACCGACGCTCCAACCGATGCACCGACCGACGCTCCAACCGATGCACCGACCGACGCTCCAACCGATGCACCAACCGACGCTCCAACCGACGCTCCAACCGATGCACCGACCGACGCTCCAACCGATGCACCGACCGACGCTCCAACCGACGCAGATAACAGCAAAATATTGTGGAGAGCTCTAAGGACTGCCAAAAAGGAAAATAGTGCATTGGAAATACGTCCATCAGGCTTTCAACAAAAGGAGTTTGGACGTTCGAGATAAATTCTGGCGCCAACCAATTGGTACATAGTAAATAGGAACGTTTGTGAAATAATAAGTTTGATTTTACCAGATTTGACAAACAAAGCTGGTGTCAACTCATTTTGTTAGCATTTATCATTTTTCTTGTCCATTTAGTTGATTGGGGTTTAAACGATAAATATACGTCTCTGTCTCATTTCATTTTTGCCAGCTTAATATGATTAAATAAAAGTTTTAAAAAAGTAATCCCACATTATCATTTAAACAACAAAATCTGAAAAACTTTAATTGATAAACAGATCAATAATTTCAGGTGTCAACAATCCATACCAGGGTAGTCAAGGATTCCTTCCTTCTTCACCATATCCTCATTGCTCAGCATCATCATTGACAACTTCAATCACACCTTTTTCTAGCTGAATATCAGCCATCACCAGCATGATAGATAGAAATGCACAATGAAGCTCACACTTTGTGGAGTTCTCAAATTCTTCAATAGTCAAGCAAAGGGATCTCCTCCGTGGGTCAGTGAACATCAACTAATAAAATCTATCACATTAATGCAGGCAAATTTATCAAAACACAAAACAAAATTACTTTAATTGCCTTGGGACGAGACGTAAAGCCAGCTGCCAGCCCGTACAGGTAACAATAGACGACATTTCGGCAAAATGGACAGCAGTTTCAGCCCACACGATCAGATTATTTGGTCGAAGGGGAAATTTAAAGTAACATTTAGTAAATTTAAGAAATTCCTAGAATTACCTATTACCTGTGCTATTACTTATGGCTGCAAATAGGAAATACTGCAACTGCAAGACACCGTAAATCCCGAATGAATTTAAATACATTTTCATTAAGTGCCCATGAAGGCATGAACTATAAGCTAAAGCGGGGTAACGATGGCAATCAAACGCCAAGATTTTTAATGTACCTGGCTACCATTTCACCATCTAGTGGCCGAAAAATAAACTAAATTCTCTGCCCGACGCAGAATCAGCATCGGCGCACTTTTTTTTGTAAGGCTCATCGTTCCAAGATTAAGTCTTCTAGAGGCAATTTTACTCATTTGGTTGACAAATAAAATTTGCCGTTTTAATTGTACTAAGGGTGATACGAAAGTTACTGAATTAAGTTAGCCTGCATCGACATCCCTCAACGCCTCAAGAAACTTACACGAAATTATGTGGCAAATTCGTCGTCGGCGCATTTTTAGTTAAAATATCTACATTTATTTGAAATTATGTATACATATTTCGGAATAACACCTTTACATTACAAACGCTCCAAGCAAGCCGTTCGCGCAAGAATATATATTTTTTTAAATAATTTTAAGTTATCCAAAAATGAGATGCACTTACGAAAAATCAAGATTTAACCTCGAAATTGTGATGTAGAACTTTTTACTAAGGATTTTATAAATTATATTATTATACCTAACACATTTTTCAATCTACCAATTAATTTTAATTTGAAATATTACGATTAAGAACAAATGTTATGATTGTTCTGAAACTAGGCTAACAGCAAATAAATTGTGGTTTTGATTTTTCAAAAATGCAATTGAGCAATAATTATTTGTAATGAAACCATGTCAAATTAAGTAACATAATTTGTATTTCATACATTGTTTGCTTTTTTGGAAATACAACTTGCCATTTTTTCTTGGCAGATTATTTTACTTGGTACCAGTGGAAAGCAGGGCAATAAGACCACTTGAGAGGCCTACAGACAGGATGTAGTTGCTGTAAAAAAAATACATTAATTAGAAATGGAAATATAAAATTCATGTTGGAAATATTTCTACTTACAAAGAAGGTGAAAAAGATTTCAGGATGAAGAAGCTTAATCCAATCACAACTGCAAGGAAAACAGCGTTGTTGTAGAAAATAGAGAAAGTTGTGGCTTCATAGTCAGAAACTTCATTCTTTTTCCACAAAACCCTACACAATATCAGTGAAAGTTAGTGATGAAATATATATGTTAACACTTAGTTATTACCTTTCATCCTTTTCTTTCTTGTTCATCTTCTTATCTTCAGAAATCATTTTTGAGATTTCACGACTAATGGCATCCTCCCTCTTCACAGCAACCTATTTACATTCAACATTACATAAAATTCAGCACAGGGAAACGGTAAAACAAAATACCTTGTGTTTCAAGACAAACTTGGTCTTCTTGTAAGCAAAGGAAACCAAATAGGTGCTCAGACAGGTGATGATGAGAAAAAGTGGGGAGGAAGTCAGCAGGTCCATAAAATGAATTCTCCAGAACAACCCTGCAATTTTGTACAGAATTAGGCACAATAAATAATTTGGTAGAAGGAAATAGACACAAGATAATTTTGGTTAGGTTTAACTCACAAATTGGAATAGCAGAAACGATGAATGCATTGCCGTAAAACAAGGCGTTAGATTTTGTTGAAACGTTTCGGCTGAAATCTTGTAAAAGAATTTCTTCTTCTTTGGAGAGAGCTTTTTGCTTTTGAGTCATTTTCACTGCGCTGTAATTTCCAAAGTCTAGAAGCAAAAAAATATATTAACCGTATGACAGCAAGAAGAATCTGTCGGCAGTTTAAAGCATACCCTGAAGAGGCCGAAAAACGAGTGACAACTAAGCTGAAAATCGCGCCACCTTTCAGCTGAGGCTTAAACTAATCTTGACGTGTAGATATTCTCAGGTTGGCCAACACACATTGAATTTCTGTTTATCCCTAAATACAATTTCCACTTGTTGTTTTGTTTTGCTTTTGAAACTCGCTTTTTGTTCAAGTGTTGTAAACAAACATCGCGCGATTTATTATTATGCAGGCATGGCTGTCACTTTAAGAAACGGAATTTGCATGCCGTTAATTGGATGTAAAAAAATTTCATTGTTGAGACATAACTGCTGTCCTTCGTCTAAAAATCTTTTACATTTTTTACAAGCTTTTTTTTACCAAATAACGATAATTTTCCTATGTTATTTAGTTGGTACGTTCAGAATCAAAGGACGGGAAACCATTTTAAATTGCCTTGAAGTTGCTTTGAAAGCGGGATACAGATTAATAGGTGCTGTTTTTAGACATATTCTTTAAGTATTTAATAACTTTGATAGATACACACTATTACGCAGATTCAGCTGTAATTTATCACAATGAAGAAGATATTGGATCAGCATTAGAAGAGCTTTTACCAAAATGCAATTTATTAAGAACTGATCTCTTTCTAACATCTAAGCTTTGTAAGATTGTATGAATTCTTCTACTATATTGTTTTATTAACATTGTTTTTATCAACTTAGCTCCTCGAAATCAAGGATACCAGCCATGTATTGAATCAGTTAAAAAGTCCCTAGGATTTCTGAAGACTGACTACTTGGACTTGTATTTGATTCACTGGCCTGGGACTGGAGGAAAGAAAGTAGATAATGTTGTTAACATCCAAATGAGACAAGAGAGCTGGCGAGCACTGGAGGACTGTTATGACAAAGGACTTATTAAGGCTATTGGGGTATCGAACTATTGTTTGAAACATCTAGAAGAGATGAAATCATATGCTCGAACATTACCACATGTCTTGCAGGTAACACTTAATAATAGACAAAACTATTTAGAACTTGGCCTTTCTTCTAGCTCAGTTATTTACTGCTGTCTTAAAAAATGTGGAATAGGTTGAACACCATCCTCACTATGTCCAATCTGAACTTGTGGAATATTGTATTCAGCACAAAATTCATTATCAGGCCTACTCATCTCTGGGGACTACAATTGAAGGCAAATGCAATCCACTGTTAAATGATGAAGTGGTGCAAGATGTTGCCAAAATTTATAAGAAATCACCTGCTCAGATACTCTTAAGATGGGCAACTCAGCAAGGAATAGGTAATATTTCATATAATAATAACAATTTTCTCTCAAATTTACTTCATATGTGCCTCCTTTTGTTTTAGGTGTTTTACCTAAATCACTTGACCCCATCCACATCAAAGAAAACCTGGAGCTGGACTTTGTCATGGACGATAAGGATATTAGCAGATTGAATGCCTTAGATACACGATGCAAATACGCTTGGGACCCAAGCATCGTTATCTAATATTCTTATACTATTTTCTATGATTTGCTGTATTTGTCATTTGGGAATAGAACACGGAAATTTACGACGTTTAAACAACAAGTGTAGAAGAATTTCTTTCCTTTTTTCTATTGTTAGTATTTTTCGGGGGATTGAGAGCGACTAGAGCCCGTAGAGTCGATGTCGTGATGCGGAGACTTGGATCTCTGTCGACGGTGGTTCGATCCGGGTGGTTTCAGAGTCAGTTTAGTATCCCAGTTGCGAAAACTATTGGACATTTCAACAGGTATAGTGTGTTAATAGAACGGGTTCCGTTATTTTATGCAATATTCATTACCGAAGTCTAGCGGTCGACGGATCATCAAAGACTCCCTGCAAAAGTAGACCTAATGGCCAGCTAATCCACGAAGACCTTAAACGATGGAGTTAAAAAATGAGTCAGGAACGATTGTATAGCCTCAATGCTGACTGGACTTACGGCGCATCTTTTTTATCTATGGTTTCTTCACTTGTTAACTCGTCATCAGCTTCAGAGAAGTTGGAGGACTTCGCCACGATTTTCGGATTGTAAATTTTGGGATCGCTAACCATGCGGACGAAGAAGGAACGCTTGTACTCCAAGTCGTTTCCTTCACTTCTGCGCAATTCCCTTCTTCTAGCAGCTGCGGCCAATCTTGGATTTCCTGAAATCTAGATGAAGGACAAGCAGATACTTACACCCCAAAGTCCAAAGCTCACTGCCATGAACTACAGTGACTGGAAACTTGCATGGGAGAAATGTCAAAGATTTACTTAAGATTTACTTCTTGATTGAAATATGCTCTACGTGGTGATGGTGCAAAACTGAAACAGGGATGAGTGTGTGGGTAAATAAACTAAAAACAACGTTCTTTTTTTTTAAATGTTCATTGAATTTTTCAAGGAATAGAACCAGGACTGAAACCAAAAAAAAAAACACAAAAGAAAATCAAGGGAAAGAAGCAAAAGAAAAAAAAAAACAGTAAAATGTACACACAAAACGGAAAAAAAAGTAGGCCGGAATCAAGAGAGAAAAATGAAATAAATTGATGTGGCGGTGGGGTAAACGTAAAGAAAAAGAGCAGAAAAACTATTTAAAAAAAAATAACAATACTTTGTCCGACCCGATTTTCCCCCATAATTTAAAATGTTAACCGCGCATCATATCGATTACAGTATGAAATATATACTGGAAAATTGCGCAATGTTACATAGAAATATCTGATTTCGTTCCATCTCGTCAATCCATTCAATACAGTCTCGGTGTACCGCACCGAAACATCTGCAAAAGCCTTTCTCTTGCACATCCAATGGTTTCGTGACGGTACACATATTTAATAGTTGAGATAAATATTAGTTCTGCTTCTGTTTTGTTGTTGTTTCTTTCCACGAAAACTTAATTGAAAGAAAAGCCTTATATACTGTGAATAGTTGAGATATTGCTATTGAGAAATTGTTCTTATTAATGTGTTCATGGGTTCATGCTCTCGTCTTGAGCGGTGTTGACCATGCCGACGAATTCGATCGTGTCGGTGAAACTGAACTGACGCTTGCTCAGTCTCTTGGCAAGGCTCGGTCTCTGCTTGGGCTTGTTAGCCGTCTCTTGATCGCCGGATTCCGGAAGGTTGTTGGTTCCAACTTCTCCGATAGCGGCAAGGCTCTGCTGCCTTCCGATAGAGGCAAGGCTGTGCTGCCTTCCAATATTGCCCAAACTGCCTTGCCTTCCAATGCTGGCCATGCTGTTTTGCTTTTGGATTGGCAAGTGGACGCGTTCCATCAAGTCCATCAGCTCCGAAATTTCCACTTTGTGCGCGACTTGACCAACCTCCTCGTTGCTGTGTTCCAAGACATCCAGTGGAAGTCCGGATTTCTCCTTGACGATCTCGGCCTCCAGGAGCTCAGTGGCAAAGTCGGTGATGACATCCCACGCGTATTCAATGTCAGAATCCTTGGCATCCTGAGCGCAAACGCAGAAGCGAATGACAAATTTGCCGTGAACGGAAGCTGGCACCATGTGAAGTTTGCCGGAAGCGTTGATGTTCGACAGCAACTTTTTGTTCAGGTCGTTGTTATTGTTACCCTTGAGGCGGAAGCACACCAGTCCCATCTGATTCCGGGAAAATAATGGATTAGTTACCAGCCCATTCTATATAGGAGCTTAACTGATCATACCCGGACAATGTTGCTGACTTCGAAACGGTCATCCTCTTTAACCAGAGCTTCGAAACACTTGGCCAAGCGGCAGTGCTCACGGATGTAATTTTGCAAACCGGCCACACCAAAGTTGCGGATGACAAACCAAAGTTTGAGAGCGCGGAAGCGACGGCTCAACGGGATGCCCCAGTGCTGAAATAATTAAAAACAATCCAAAAATGAAAAACCATCCAACAGCCGAATGATTTAAGAAAGGTGTGTTATTACTCTGTAATCAATAGCTTTGTCGGAGTGACTATGTTGCAAGTAAAGCGGATCGACGACCATGGCTTGGGTCAACTTAAAGCGATCTCGAACCCTATAAAACGAAAATCAATTAATTCCGGCCAAAACAGAAAGGGACTAATAACATCAACGGCAACTCACCACATGGTCGAGCAGTCAAAGTTGGTGAGCAACCACTTGTTGGGATTACAGTTGAACGACATGGCGTGCTCAATACCCTTCATCAGATATTGAAATTCCGGGCAGATCATTGCATTGCCGGCGTATGCGGCGTCAACGTGCAGCCAAGTTCCGGCTTCTTTAGCAATAGGGCCGATTTCAGCCAAGTTATCAAAGGAAACGCACGAAGTAGTTCCCAAAGTGGCCGACACAAAGAAGGGCACCAATCCCATAGCTCTATCCTCTTCCATGGCCTACAAATAAAATAAACATTTGCACATGATGGATCTATAATGGCGTCAGTGACGTTCAAATTATACCTGAGCCAGAGTAGCCCCGCGAAGGCTCAAGTCTGCATCAGGGTCGAGGATGCGCAGCTTTGTGAAAGCAATCATGGCTGCTTTCTCTACGCAGGAATGAGCCTCCTTGGAACAGTAGGCGATCAACTTGGAGAGAAGGACGCCCTCCTCAACAAAAGGGTGCAGGGCTTTCAGTTCCTTGATCTTCTGAGCACGGGCGGCCAACAGGCAGACCAACACGCACTCGCTAGCCGATGACTGGATTAAACATGAACAAAATGCATTATCTTCTTTTTTTCTTAAATTGCGCAAAAGTTATTACCTGCATTACGCCACCACCTTTGCTGTTCTCGGTGAAAGATAAGAAATCAGCCGGAAGACTAATCATTTGGCCTGTTTTGAAAGATTTTCAAGGTTGAGTTGAATTCATCAGTCAAAAATTTGACATTGAAAAATGTAAAACCTACCGAGCCAATCCAAGACGATCGTCTCCAGTTCCGTGCAGGCTGGGCTGGCAGCCTGAAATTTGCATTAAAATCCATTAAGTTTGGAAATTCTAATTCTAATTCTATTTTCCTTATTTAGATAATAGAGCAGCAGAGACATCCTTGACCGCATAAAAAATTAAGCGATTCAATCGACATCATACCAAGGTGCTATTCTCGTGAAGAATCTCACGATGCAATGAAATGACGACAACATTGGGATAAGAAGGTACAGCAATTATACAGTAGACGAGTTGCTTTTGCGTTTTTTGTTGACGTCCTTGGCCAGTTCAATTCAAGGTAGACTGCGTTCCGACGCAGGTTACCTCGCCAGCAACATTCACGAAGGAAAAAGTCTAGCTTTGCTTTTATTTTCTATAAAGGTCTCATCTAACTGTGGCCGTGAGTCGAAAAAAACACGCACTAGTAGAGCCACCAAACGCTTTTCAAGTTGAGGGGGGCAGATACGAAAACGGAACGCCATCAGGCTGGAAAGAGGCTAGGCATTCACACGTTTTTTTTTTTTTTGTTAACACATCGGATAGTTTGCTCCACTTTGCGGACTAGCTTACGAAAAAAAGCCTTGAAAAAATAAAAATTAACAACGGTGAAAACGTTTGAATGGGAGCAAAAGAATTTAAAAGGCGATTTCATTTCGCGTAGTGAGGTCGTAAAAGCTTCTCACTATTGCATCATTTTCCAACTGAAAGCGATTTTAATTTCATATTGCAATTTGGTTGGTTCCGTGAATATCGAGAGGCTGTGAAAAAGTGACGGGAATGAGGCTTGTGCGTATCGTTGGAAAGAAAGAGAAATAGTACTTATCGATTATAGTATGATCTACATAACGACACACATTGCGGTAATTTTGAATGTGAATGGCACTTACCCAGGAGAAACCAATTGCTCCAATGCCGTCAGAAAGCATGTCGCCTAGAATGGACGGGAACGAGTTGCCCGAGGGGAAGTAAGCGTGAAACCGCGGGTGCTGCCAGTGGGTCACCTGTTGGAAGACAATTTTGGCAATTTTTTTTTTGTTTTCAATTTTCGTTGCTGTGTTGATGTATAACTAGCGGCACTAGGACTAATAATGCCAATATGGCCAAAAAGAAATGAAGGGAAACGACAACAAAAAAACACGGAACGAAGTGAAAGTTTTTTCATTATTTGGTTTCGTTCAATTTGTTGTTGTCGTTCCAGTTGCATCATCCGCGCAATAATGATGGCATGGACAATAATGAAATCTACACCAATAAAAGCTGAATAGGACAGTCGAAAAAGCATATCAAAAAGAGAGTTTCACTTACACCGGGCATAATCTTGGTTTCCACGTCCGACATGATATCGGCCCAGCCTTCGCCGTCGTTGGGAGCTTTCTTCGGGATCAGGTCGCGCAGGTAACCTGGCTCGACGTCGGGAGTCACGCGCCTTTCTCCCACCGATTCCATATACTCGGCGATGTAATCGACCATCTCTCGGCCGCGTTGACGGAATTCCGTGCTGTCCATTTTATGCTATTGGGCGTATTATTGACCTTTTGTGAATGAATCCAAGAATTTTCCCATCAGTCAACACGTTCATCTTTCATTTTCGTCGCTCTATTGTGCGGGCGCACGACAACAAATGAAGAAATGCCGAGAGCCGCGTTCCGATCTTTTTCTTTTCTTTTTTAATTGACATCGGCACCCGACGCCCGGCTATTATTGTCCCGCTGGAATGCATTGATCCGTCTCCATTGAGATGTAAAAACACTTAAAATCATCGCCATGTTATTGCAGACTTACTTGAAATTGAAAAAAAGTTGAAATCGAAATTGATTCTGTGTTGCTGGCGTTGGAATCACCGAGTGTCACTGACGGCTGAATATCTTGGAAGTCCTGGATCCTTTGGACGAAATTTCACGCTAAACAGAAGTGAGTTACAACAATAGACGGGGAGAAAAAATGGTGTTTAAGTGAGAGGGAGAGAGAAAGATCCTCCAAAGCCGACAATTGGCGTTAGATGTCTACTGGCCCTTAAGTGAAGGAATCAAGGCATTTTATAGCGTCCTCGGAATGGCGCTGCCGATTCGGGGGGGAGCTAAAGAAGGAGAGAAGGTACTAGGAGTAGGAGGGGCATGGGCGGAAGAAATAGAAAAATGCGGTTAGACGTGTACATAGGACCCAGAGAAGATTGAAAACCAAGTGAATAAAAAGCAGCATAAGGAGGGTGTGATGGAGGAGGAGTCGGCGTTACATACACTCACATACACGTTATCGGGTGAAATAATAATCCGCTTTTTTTTTGTCATTTACCTCTTTTTTGGACTGGTCGGATGGAGTTTGACGTCATCGCCGGTTCATAACGACATCCGCCGGGTACCGTGAATGCATGCACCCGAAATAGTTGATTACAAAAACCCTGGGGTATTTTTTTTCTCCATTATCCAATATCTTGGATTTTTTTGGCTTTCTTCATCGTTGGGTATTTTGAAGTTGGTTCGGCAGAGTTCAAATCCTATGTGGACTTATATAGCACTATTATTTTTGTTTACAACGAGGAGGAACAGAAAAGTCAATAACCTAAGAAGAAAAAGCGGGTGATATTAATCTTTGAAATTTCAAACAAGATGAATGACGGGAAATTGGCGACAGACCCCAACAAGTACCTATTGGAAAGGTCAAGTTTAATCTCCCTCTTTTCTTGACGTCCTTGGGCCTAACTAAATTGCTGCCATTAAACGAAACTGTCTCCTTTTTCTCCCTTGGCTACCATGGAAAATTCCAGACCAAAAGTTTTTGTTTCAATTTCGATTCTTGTTTACCACTTCGCTTCAGCTCTTATTCAAAGAGTGATCTCAATGTGACATCCCAGTTCCAAGGACAACTTCAACTTTACTTGGGATTTCTAAAAAAAAAAGAAAAGATTAGTTATCGTGCGGAAAATTCTGGTACTGGTGCTTCCACTGTAATATTGCTAGATCTTCAATGGGAAAAAACATATTTCGCAATTTAAGGAACGAGTTTGAATCAAATCATAAAGGGAAATTCCCCTACCTAGCAAAATATCCCAAAGGGCAACATGAATTTCGTTGAATATTTAATTTTTGAACTGATTAGAGATAGCGAGAACGCCAATGGCTTGTTCAAATCTAGTTTTCAACTGTACCCATATATTGACGGATGAACATTAGAAAGCCGCAATGAAACAAAAGATGAAAGATTTGTTTTTTCCGTGTTTGTGAAAACCCGAATTCATTTTTGACCTTCATCCGTGATGAAAGAGGATCTGAAGTAACCGCAAACGTATTCCCTAAGCATTTTTGAATGACGTAGCATTTTTCGACGATGCTCAGTGTTTTTTCCCCCTCACGGCTTGTTCATTATAATCGCCAAATTACCAATTCCGGGTTTGCCTAAGAAAAGGGTGCCCAGCTCGGTGCTAGTCCGTGCCAGTCAGGTAAAAACTAAGCTTCCTGATGAATTATTGTCCAAAACTTTAGTGCGGAACGCCATCTGACATTGACCTGAATCCTAGTCGAACACGCCTATTGAAGGTCTTTCTACAGTGTCCTAGAGTGTATCATTCCGATCAATATCTATCAATTCAACGATGTGTGGAATGTGACGATCAAACTGCCTAGTATTATTTTTTTTACTACACACTATATCACTATATCAATCAAACGACCTCAACGCAAATCACTCGCCGTTTTCGAATGGGTAGGTCGATTTCTAGTTGATGCGGAATAGTAACCACCCTCATTCACCCTGACGGTGGGATGTCAAGCGATTCAATGCCAGCTAGGTTTAATTCATACTTTCCCGCGGTTTTCCCCGGCCAAAACTGCGCTCATTGACAAGTGGGCGTTAACCGATTGTTTTGACTATTGTTCTCCTTCCCTTGCTCCTGCCAAACGAAGTCTTGTTTTAATGAATTCGAATCTTTTCATTAAAACAAAAGAACTTCACATTAAACACGTCATTCTTTTATATCGTACCCATTGACTTGTCAGTCACGGGAGTACATTTTCACGAATTGCCAACAAAATCGGCGGGGATGTTATGTAACATTCGACCAAGTGAAAGCGGCTGTCGGCGGTGACTTGGCGAAATCCCAGCAAAGTGACACGCAGATGAATTGAAACTAACAAAACAACCTGCTGTGAAAGTCTCAATTCGATTCTCACGACGACGGTTAAGTCTAGACGATGAATTACACTTTTGTGGTTGAGTATTGTTCAACAATTTTATCGATTAGGATTTCGTTGGCCAATAAGATTTTAACGGTTGCCCACAGGTTACCAAAGCCTGACGACATTTAAAAAAAAAAAAGAAGATTGGACGGATGTTATACATACGGAATTACGGATATATTTTGTTCGATCCTGACATTCAAACTTTAGTGGTTTTCCTGCAGGTTAACCCCATCCTGGATGTCGTGGTCTGTTTTCAACATCTCAGCTTTTTTCAATCCGGAAACGAACCTTTCTATTAACGATAATCTTGATTCGACTTGACACTTTCAGTCTCGGAGAGCGGAATAACGAATAGTGCCGATTGGGTGGGTTTCAATTTTCCTGGAAGAGAAACCATCGATCGTTCCAGTAAAAGAGAGTTGGATCAAGAAGAAAAAACAAACAGCTAAATCCTTGCATAATTCTAACGTTTCTAATGAAAATCCAAACACAACCGCATTGACGACACAGAATGCGACGAAGTGCCGCAATACGAAGGCCGTCGACGAACGCATATACCGGTCACTTCCTTTTCGGGTACTCCAGCGTACATAGGAAAGTGTGGCAAAAAGTCGACTGTCGGTCTCTCTATCGACACGAACGAAATTCGACAGCCTTGAAGACAGCCCATCATAAAAAAATTCGAAATCAAGAAACCCTTCTAAAAAGAGTCACAATAAAAAATGAATCAGTAACGGATTGCTGAACCCGATGGAACTGATGAATCGCGACACTTAATTGGCTTAACTTTCTTATCTCAAACTCGGTGAGTGTTATTCGTTCAAACTATGGGGTGAACCAGTAATAATACTTGTAAACGAGTGGCAGCAGGAAGACGTACATGAAAGTAGTTAAAGATTAAAGCAATCGACAGGTTAATACTCTAATCAAGAAGTACGACCAACTTTACGAGTCGAAGTATTTTAAAATGCCGTGCGCTAATCCATTATTTTTTTTACCAAGTGTATCAGACACGCGCCACTTTAAAATATGCGATCAGACCCGCAAACTAGTTTCCCAGTACAGCTTAAGGGGAATAAATAAAACAAAAAAGGATGAAAAATGGTACGTACCAGCTTGGGTTGGTTGAGAATTGTGAAAATGCAACGACGCTAGATGGTCATGGTCAATCATGGTTCCTCTAATTCCAAAAAAGGGTTTTTTTTACTTTTATAAAGACAAATAATCGACAAATTAGGAAAATGAAAGGGGTAAGGACATTTAACAAAACTCTCGGGACAGAAATCAGTTCAAATGTATTGAGATATAAGGTGAAAAGAGGCTTTTGGTGCAGGATATCAAGAAGAAATGAATAAATAATGACAGCCAGATAGATTTAAGAGAGACAGAGCGGGAAAGAGACTGGGATTGTGTATGTGTGTGTGATGGTCAAAGCTGTGCGTGGACGAATAGTTGATCATATAGTAATCCGACACGGATGACGACACACTCACGAATTAATATCTACCAATTCACCAGAAACACAAAAAACTAAAAACAGAAAATTGTATAAATATCCTATGCAAAGAGTATTGAAATACTGTTTCCTTAAAATATGGAGGTTAGCTGCAACATGGTAATTGTCGTCACACACCGTTATTAATTTTTTTTCCCTGACTAGATGCGATTAGATAAAGAAAAAAAAAAGGAGAAATAGAGACAGACAGAAAATGGGATGTAACCTTCAGATTACAAATTGAAGGCTTCCTTAACTGCGACAATATTTGGGTTTCCATTTGACAGAGGGAAAGGAATCTTAATAAATTTAGGCCGGAACGTGCACACAACGACCCCGTACAGAAAGTGAGGGTCGGGAATAAGGGAATTGCGACTCGTACACACATACACCAGAGTATGAGGCGCGTGAGAAAACGGGCAATTTTCGGGGAGACAAGCAGCATCAGAACATTTCCTTACTCGTACTACAACAAACGGGGTTTTGTGTAGCCTATGTCCTTCGACAATTGGTGGGTGGGAGGGAAGTGGGCATTAAGGAGGGAGACGACAAGGCCGCTCGCAATCGTGCGATTCAGTTCAGAGAGTCTTAAAAAAAATGTTACTCACTGAAAAAGAATCCAATGTCTCATTGTCTTATTACTTGTAAAATATCTCTTCTTCTTCATCGACGAGATTAGTGGTTTCATTTCAACATTATTTTCCTTCAAAGCAAGTACAATATCAAGTTATGTGATGAGTACCACCAAACGAGTGCAACTAGTGCTGGACTACCGTAAGGAGAGTGCACACAACGCTAGTCCTATGTATACAGTATTAGTGTTGAGATTAGAATGTAACTTAAGGGAAGGCAAACCACACAACACGCAAAAAAGTGAGGAGAGAGAGAGAGAGAGAGAACTCAGAATAGTAGGAAAAGTATTCATTCAGTTGGTGCCGGATTTCTCGGCAAGGTGGACATCGCGTTCCTTGTAGTAAACTTCCTCCGCCTCTTTGTCGCACATGAGAAGGACGGAGGCGCCAAACAGGAAAATTGCAGCACCCCAAGCAACTCCGTAAGCCTTTAAACAATTAAAGTTTAGGCGGGGCTCGACCCAAAAATGAAGATTTGATTTTTTTTACCCAGCCAAATTCCCAGACGGATCTGTTACCATGAGGTAACTCACGTGCGAAAGAGACCGGGTACAGAACCAGGGCCACCAGCGCTGATACCACTGCATAAATAGATCAGATGACGCAAATCGAAAAATGTTTAAATCATTGTAGTACAATAAAAAAAAAGCCAAAAACATGCAATGTTTTCTATTATTTTTCGAAAAAAAGGGGGGCCTATTTACGGAGTAAAAGAATCGTTACCAAATGAAAAGAAATGTTGTTCCATGCTCTACAGACAATGTCGACTTCCCCAAGGTCTCCATATTTTAGTCGGCTAAGATGACTATCTTTAACGGTTAGTCGGTTAGCCTAAAACGATCTAATTGCTGTCTGCATTGTTTCCTTTTTAAGTTTTCTTTGTTGAGAGAGTTGAAGACTTACGACACCTCCGTGAACTTCAGCTCATGGGGTGTGTAGTTGCCAATTATGTTAGGCGTAACGTGAGCAGTAACACTTTTCTTGAACGAGCACCTTTCTCTTTATTAAACACCGACCTCGCTACCTAGCATTTTCCATTTGTTAACACAAGGTTGTTCTGCTTCAAAACGTTTTTGATAGCAAAAGATGACCGGCAATCCTGACTCAGCTGCTTGTGCATGTGAGCAACGACTGTAACAGCAGGAAATTATTCAGGCAAGGCTATAAAACACTTCCACATTCCACCCATAGTTTGACGGATGCCGATTTTTACGTTAGACAGTTTTAGATGGATAGAATAATAGACTATAGACTAAAATTATTCTATCTAAGATTGGATCGACCTCTACTGTGCGAAAAAAGGTGTGTAATCAAGAGTGAAAGTCTTACGTGACGCCAGCATGACGGAGATGGCCAAACGGTAGTACTTCCGCTTTTTTAGAGGATCTCCACTCTGCAGTCCCAAACCTGAATTCGAAAAAAAAATAATGTTGATTATTAAGGCCAATGTCATTGCTCTACTTTCCTCAATTACCTGTGAGAAGAGTAGCGAAAACGTCCGTGGCCAAAGCCAAAATACAAAGAGCAGCAGTAAATTGAATATAATCTGCAAAAGATCAATTTAGAAACATGAATGAATAAGTGACGCAACAGATGACATTTATGAAATGTTTAGTACATTCATCCCGAACGCGGTAGCAGCCGACTTTTTCTTCCAGACCAAAAGGTAAGGGTCTTTCGGCCATCTCATCGACACAGTGAAGAAAGAGTCCTTGACGCCAGCCATGGGCTAGCAACCAATCAGTCGAAGCTAATGACATAACCAACAAGGCCAAAGCCAGGGCACCGCACAAGAAGGCTATTACCTGCATCATATTATAGTACAATGAGTAATGAATTTTATAAAGGTAAATAATTAACTAACGAGATATACCTTCAAAGGCCGGGTAATGGTGATTGTTTCAATAACGGTTATAGGCGCCATTTTTCCTTCTGAAAGTTTCCTTTAAATGCAAAACGGAGGATGGATCGTATCAGTATTGCTGACAGTCCACTACTCCGTATTCGGTGATAATACCGGACGTGTGTATACCTTTTCTTCTATGAGGGTTGGGAGGTTATAGCAATCGTCCGTCAACCGATGCCGGGACGGATTAGCAGCTGATTAATAGAGAAAAACAGGGCAATAAGTTAATAGGTCGCATGCCACTGCCAGATTCTCATTTTGAGGGACATCAATGGGAAGCACACATACACACACACACTCATTTAAACCTTGAGAGGAGTAATATACTAGCGACGCGGCGATTCAATTGTTCAAGGTTTAGAGACGGGACGAAGTAAATCGTGCAACATTCTTAAAGTTAACATGCAGCAAACGTAACAGAATCAAATGATGGGGCCTTGGATTATCAGGGTAAATTGGAAAACGCGAAATTGGAAATGACCTATATTAAATTTCAGGTTTGCGCAGGAATGTCGGCTAATTTCCTAGCGATTTTATCACCAGGGGCTAGTGAACACATGTTTGAAATGGGAAAAATGTAAACATCAACTATTGTGGTGAAGCAAGGTTGCTTATTTTTGGCAAAATTGCTATTAATAGTGGGAAATATTTTCTGGGACATTATAACAAAGCTCTTTCCACACCTTGAACAATGTTCATACTTTCAGTCTTAATCTTGCCTTACTCCATTTTATTTGACATAATCAAATTGTTATACAACTAGTTCAAGTAAAAATTTATTACCTTAAGTTTTATAACCTCAGACCAGACAAAATGTTATCAAAATAAATTCTTTCTTCTTATTTACTCAACAAGAATTCACTAACACCAGCGAATCAAGAAAGAGGAACTGAAAACTTTTGAACTTGTCTTAGCTACAGCAATATTGATACTGCATAGAGGATTGTAGGACTGTAGGCCAACTTTTGAACGATTCTCATTCACACTTTGACCCACTAACCTTAAGAGCCCAAATTTTGGGAAACTTCCTTGTTCCCTCAGACTAACCCTATGACATTCTAGAATCGGTGACTAATGTATTTTGCGGTTAGCCTAGGTACGAAGATAATTACCTTTCGTTCTTGTAGGCAAAAACTTCGCTAGGTGTGTCTTCAAATTCAGAAAACTCAGGCAGCGAATCTCCTTCAAAGCTGAAATTGCCGATCACTGAGCCCCGGCCATTAGGTGCATTCATCGTTATAATGCTAGAGGCTGGTTATTGAAATGATATCGTATGACTCACGAATGAAAAAATACTTGAAATATGATGACTTGAAACAGGAAACCCCGCTAATTTTGATTATAAACAAACTTTTAGCAGGGGTAACGCGGAATTCCAATCCCAAGTTTGGTTTTTAGTTTACTCCAACAGATGGAGTTTTAAAGGGGGAGGGAAATCAATAAGAGGGGTTGCCGGAACTGAAAATAAATTCAAAATAATTGTAAGAAAGCACTATTTTAATATTTTATCAGTATTTATATAATTATAAAAGTAAAAAAAAAATTATTTTTAGTTTTATAAAGATAAATCAAGTGAATTAATCTCTCTTACCAATTTTACCGTTATGGCAACGTAACAACCCATCAGCTGAAGACTGTGGAAGACCGAAGACCAGAACTCCGGAAAATAGAAAAACATTAACAAAGTAAGTCAAATCTGTTTACCAAATTTAGTGGAACATAATTTAGAATTAAATATGATAATTTTTGTTAAGTAAACTGTGTGATTTATTCTCGTTAGTGCTGCACTGCAATCGCCTAAGCAGTATACAAGTGCCTTATCGTTAGTGGATTATGATGTGGTGTTTAGGCCCCGGTCCATGATTTTTCTGATTCCCGATTTTAACAATAGCACATAATAGCGCAATAATCAACAAGTTTGCTATGTGTAATGTACTTTGTTAGTGGCAAATAAGAAATAAACTTCTTTTACTTGACTTGTTATCAGTTTTAAGAATAAGTTCCTTACAGTTGTAAACAATGAATGAAACCTGGTCTTTTTTATTTCAGATGTTGCGCTTACCATTTTTGCGCTCAATCCCCCAAGTCACCAGAGTAGCTTCTCTGGGTGCTCGAACTAATTCAACAGGAGCACCAGAGAAAGTGGAAGTCTTCATTGATGGCCAGCCAGTTCTAGTGGACCCAGGAACTACAGTGTTGCAGGTGATTCTTGGCTTATGAGGTGTTGCATTTTCTTGTAATCGATTGCTAATTATTGTTTGCCATTAGGCTGCTGCCATGGTTGGAGTTGAAATCCCAAGATTTTGCTATCATGAGAGGCTCTCTGTAGCAGGCAACTGCAGAATGTGTTTGGTTGAAGTTGAAAAATCTGCCAAAGTAATGAAAAAAAACGTTATTCATTGTAATTTTAATACTTAGCGAATACCTTTCATTTCCAAAAATAGCCCGTTGCTGCTTGCGCAATGCCCGTGATGAAGGGCTGGCGAATCAAAACAAATTCTGATCTAACCCGTAAAGCCCGAGAAGGTGTTATGGAATTTCTCTTGGTAAACCATCCATTAGATTGTCCCATTTGCGATCAAGGAGGTGAATGCGATCTTCAGGACCAGTCTATGGCTTTCGGCAGCGATCGCAGTCGCTTTACGGATATCGCCTTTAGTGGAAAACGGTGAACGATATTTTCTGCATAAATTTTATGATTCGCAAACCATCTTTATTTACAGTATTTTCATTTCAGAGCTGTTGAAGATAAAAATGTTGGACCTCTCATCAAAACCATCATGACGAGGTGTATTCATTGCACACGCTGCATTCGTTTCGCCTCTGAGGTAGCTGGTGTCGACGATCTTGGTACTACCGGGCGTGGTGGAGACATGCAGGTATTTTATACATTACTCGTTGACGTATTTCATTTAATAAAAAAATGTCTTACTTAGGTGGGAACATATGTAGAGAAAATGTTCTTGTCAGAACTCAGTGGCAACGTCATCGACCTGTGCCCGGTTGGTGCACTAACATCTAAGCCATACGCCTTTATGGCTCGTCCATGGGAGACCCGTAAAACTGATTCCATTGATGTTATGGACGCAGTTGGATCGAATATCTTTGTGACTCACCGAACGGGTGAAGTCCTTCGAGTATTGCCTCGTACTCATGAAGACATTAACGAGGAATGGCTTTCAGACAAGAGTCGTTTCGCTTGTGATGGTCTTAAACGACAACGATTGGTTTCCCCCATGGTACGTGATAGTAGTGGCAAATTGGTTATGGTTGAATGGGAAGATGCTCTTGTTGCTGTTGCCAGAGCACTTCAGTCTGCCAAAGGAGATGAATTGGCTGCCATTGTTGGTGGATTTGCGGATGCCGAAGTAAGTCTCTTGATATGCTCATATAGTAATCTAAATTAATTGTATTTTTTTCAAATTCAGGCCCTTGTTGCTCTTAAAGACATGCTAAATCAACTTGGCTCCGAATCCCTCTGCACCGAAGAAGTATTTCCAATGGATGGCGCTGGAACTGATCTGCGATCAAACTATCTTCTGAATTCGACCATTGCTGGTATGTTTTTTATCAATTTGGGTGTTGAGAACATTATACAATGAATTCTTTGTAGGTGTCGAGGAAGCGGACGTTGTACTCTTGATTGGTACCAATACACGATTCGAAGCGCCACTTTTCAACGCTCGTCTCCGCAAATCCTGGATCAATAATGACCTTCGTGTTGCGACTGTCGGCCCAGATGTTGACTTGACTTACGAAACGGAGGTATTTACGATTCAATATTTTCGTGAGCTTGCTTAATAATTAATTTTAACAGAATCTGGGAGACTCGATGCAAGTACTCCAGGATTTGGCAGAGGGTCGTCACGCCTTCTCCAAGGTCTTGAACGGTGCTAAACGTCCCATAATCGTAGTGGGTTCGGGAGCTCTGCAGAGAGAGGATGGCGCAACTGTTTTACAATTGACTCAAAGAATAGCACAGAATGCCCGTGTGGCCGCTAACGTTGGTCACGACTGGCGCGTGCTTAACGTCCTCCAACGTGTTGCATCCCAAGTTGCCGCTTTAGATTTGGGATACAAAGCCGGTATCGAAGCTATTCGCGCGAATCCGCCAAAGGTTCTTTTCCTACTGGGAGCTGATGAAGGCGTCATTAGTCGTGAGGACTTGCCCAAGGATTGCTTTGTTATTTACCAAGGTAAATTTAATTCAAGTTGCTTTATAAGGCAGACTGATAACCCTATTCTTTTATAGGACATCATGGTGATCGTGGAGCTTCAATGGCTGATGCTGTGCTCCCTGGAGCTGCCTATACAGAGAAACAGGCGACTTACGTCAATATGGAGGGTAGAGCGCAACAGACGTACACGGCGATAACACCCCCTGGCTTGGCTCGAGAAGATTGGAAGATTCTGCGTGCGTTGGGCGAGGTAATGGGAAATTGAAATTTAAAAAAAGTTCATTATTATATACAGGATTTTCCTCTGTTCAAAGGTTGTCGGAGTAAAACTACCTTACGATACACTTACGCAACTTCGCGCACGACTAACTGAAGTTTCTCCCAATTTGACCCGCTACGGAGACGTTGAATCGGCTAACTACTTCGCTCAAGCCGTTGAATTAGCCAAGGTAAATTGTCTAGGTGATATCAAATTCAACACATTAATTACCATTGTTCTGTTTCCAGCTGGTTAAAGCCCAACCTAATAGTGCACCACTGGATGTTAGACAAAAGACGCTCGAAGATTTCTATATCACAGACTCCATCAGCCGAGCATCCCCTACTATGGCGAAATGCGTTCAAGCAGTGAAGAAGCAACGACAATCTAAATATTGATTATCGAGTGCTCTTCACTTCCTTTAAAAATCCAACAAATTGTACATGTATAGGAATGCTGCTGCCCTTGCGTAGGCCAATGTTGATGAGAAGCATCATGTTGAGTAGGAAACAATACACGATGTTAAATATATCAATTGGTACTTGAACAACATGTACCATAAATCAAAATTTTATGTATTAAAGTTTAGAGGAATGTTAGTTTCACGATAAGTAACACCATACTCTATATATAAATATTTACATGAACAAGGCTACCCTTTTAAAGGCTTAAAAACATTATAAAATATTAATTTTACTATGATTAATTCGTAATTAAAAATATTTGACTAGCCGTTTTCTTAGCAGTAATGAAGTCAGCCTTCTTCCGGATGAAAATTAGATGATGGATTCAAGCAAGTCCAAGGTGACCAAGCTAGAGGAAATAAAAACAGAATTAAGTTTAATCCATATCTCGGTTGGTTACAATGATTCAGTTTTCGATCGGCACGCCCACACACATTCTCAAAGCTATTAACCAAACGAGCGTAAGCCACACAATTTTCAACCACCCTTAAATGAAATGATTTGCAAATCCAACCCAAAGAGAGACTTTGACAGATCTTACGCAAGTTCTTGGAAAGTAGAATAGAAGTAGGAAACTGTGGTGGAAGTAGTGGAAGAATAAAATAGTTAGTATCGAACCTACACAGGAATGATGAGGGAAAAATAAAAAGTTTTACAAACATCTGACCAACTTACCAGGCTTTGACGTTGTTCCTCTTTCTCTGCAATCCTCCTAGTCTGCTCCGGAGTGAACTTAACAATAGCAGCTACAACTTTGGAAAGCGTCTACAAGTATAGAATAAGAAAAATTTTTAAGCATGTTACAAAAAAGTACTGATTATAATGAACACTAACGGCTGGCTGTCGCCCCATCATGTACTCGAACATGATATTGCGCAAGTATTCCAATTCTGTTGCTTCCTCCAGTGAACCATGGAAATTATTCTCCACGCCATTACTGGCGCCGCTAACACCTGATCCTGTAGTTTTGCCCAACTCGATTACGCGCCTCAACTCTGTTGCTTCGACCCTGTATCGCAAATAGTTATAAACAAATATGAAGTTTCATGTTTTAGAAAACGTTTCTAATCATAACTGACTGATGTTGATGACGGACGACTTCAAGTTCTTTCTGCAGATTGGCGATTTGCTGTTGGAGTAATTCTTTAGGATCATGCCCCTAAATTTTAAGAATACTTGAGTAAATTCATTCATTTTTTACTGCGCCATTAATATATGCAATACCTTTAATTCATTTTGGTTTAATTCTGCTTGCATAATGTTGTTAATCTTAGCTTCTACAGGTGCTTCTTTTGGTGGATTGGAAACTTCAATTTCTTTCGATGCATTCGCTTCCGCTGATTTCGTCGCAGAAAGCAACTTCCGCGTGTCGGCCAATTGGACTTTGAATCGTTTACACAAATTTTCCAATCGACTTTTCTCTTCAGCTAAAGTACTGAGCTCCCCATTTAAGGACTGTAAATATATATTTTAAAAAACGTATTAAATTGCCAATTCAGTGAAAAACGAAAGTATAGATTACCTTTATTTTATTTTCCATGAGCTCCAGAGCACCAGTTTCAATTTTCTTAGATTCCAGATCTTCCTTTAGCTTGTCATTTTCTGTTCTAAGGATTTCCTTTTCACTTTCATTTAGGGCTTGCTGGTCGACCAAAGATTGAAGTTTCATCTCGAGCTCATCAGCTCGAGCACTGGCAACGTCAAGTTCATTCTTTTTCTGAAGTAATTCTTGGTCCAGTAATTGGGTTGAAGATAAAGCGGCCAAAGAATTTTGGGAAACCTTTTGCATTTCAGTTGAATAGTTTGTTTCCATTTCTCGAATCGCATCTTCCTTTGCGGCAAGCTGAAGCCTCGATTGCTCCTCGGCCTTTTTCATGATGCTTAGCTTGTCGTTAAGATCTGCAACTGTGCTTTGCCATTCGGATTCCACTGAAGAAATTTGACTCTTGTATTGCTCTGCCAGCGTGTCTTTCTCAACCAACAACTGCTGACGTTGTCCCTCTGCCAAAGTTTGGATTTCCGACATTAGTTGACCATTGCGTGCCACTTCGCTCTGTAAATCAATGATGACGCTTTCTTTGACGGCTAAGGAATGGTTCAGCAATTCTATTTGACGAGTCGATTCTGACGCAGTAATTTCCAAAGAAGACAGAGTCTCTTTAAATTCGGAAATCTGCCTTTCGCTATCGTTAAGTGACTGCCTTATAGAATTTAGTTGAAGCTCGCTGTCTGCTAACTGTTGTTGACTTTCATTGACAAGATTTTGCTTTTGTTTTATTTCGTTTTCCATTTGAAGCACTTGTTCTTCCTTGGTTTGCAAAGTGCAATTCACCGTTTGTAATTCATTTTGCGCAGTTTCCAACTGATTTGAAAGTTCATTGGTCTTCTCTTCCCATTCAGTAGACAACACATTAGTTTGTAAGAGTTTGGCTTTCAATTCGTCCAATTCCGACTGAGCTGACTTCAACGAATCGGATAAGTCTCGATTGTTTTGTTTCAATTCAGAATCTTGAATGTTTAAGTTTAAACTAATCTGTTGAAGTTCTTCTTGCAATTCATCAATACGTTTCTCTTTCGAATCCAGCGTCTTCCTTAGCGTTTCAAGCTCTGTATCATTCGCAGTTAAACGCTTTTCATTCTCATCCACAATCAACTTCAATGAAGATTCTTCGAATACCCATTGGTTTTGCGCTTGTTCAAGCTGATGGACACGTTCTTCTTTGGCACTAATGGAACTTCTGAGCTCTTCTAGCTCGAAATTTGTTGCTTCCAATTTTGTGGATAATTCATGGGTTTTTAGATCCCATTCGGCATCTCTTGTCGTCACGTTGAACTTGGCTTGTTCAATTTCTCCCTGCAATTCTGTAATACGCTGGTCTTTGACTTGGCAGATAGCCGATAAATCAGCTTGGGTAGCAGCTAACTGTTGAGCAATTTCTTCCTTAGCCCGCTCCAACTCTGAACGTTCTTCTATCATTTTGGAAACACTGTCTTCCTGATTTTTAAGCGACGATCTCAATGTGACTAATTCGGCTTCTGAAGAAGATATTTGTAAGTCTTTTTCCTCGATGACATTTTTCAGTTGAGATTCAGAAGCAATGAATGTACTTTGAGCTTGTTCTAATTGAGCAACCTGTTCGTATTTTGCGTCTAGCGCCGATTTGACATTAGTCAATTCTTCCTGAACAGCTTGCGACTGTTTGTTCAACTCTTCAGTAATTTGTTGGAGTTCAGATTCTTTAGCGCTTGCGGAATCAATAGCTTTTTCAGCTTTAGCTTGCAATTCTAGGACCAATTTTTCCTTCTGATCCACAAAATCTTTTAATTCGGCAATTTCCAGCTTCATTGCGTCAAGTAATTCCAATTCTTTCTTGTATTGATTTATAGTGACGGTTGAGTCTTCTAATTGAAATTTTAACTTTTCGCATTCTTTTTCACTCTCTTCTAGCTGTTCTTTAAGTCGAGAAACTTGAACGCTATCGCATACTGAAGAATTTTTTAGAGCATCTCTTTCTTCTTCCAGTTGACGCATACGGGAGGTCATGGAGGCAATTTCTTCTTTGGCTTTGTCAAGTTCAAGATTCAATGGCTCCAGTAGTTTAGTTTTCTCAACTGCTTGTTCTAATTGAGCAATCTGTTCGTCTTTTTTTTCTAGTGCCAATTTAACGATAGTCAATTCTGCCTGAACAGTTTGCGAGCGTTCATTCAACTTTTCAGTAATTTGTTGGTATTCAGATTCTTTAGCGTTTGCGGAATCAACGGCTTTTTCTGCTTTATCTTGTAATTCAAAGACCAATTTTTCCTTCTGGTCCATAGAATCTTTTAATTCGGCGATTTCCAGCTTCATTGCGTCTAATAATTCCAATTGTTTCTTGTTTTCATTTATGGCAGCGGTCGAGTCTTCTATTTGAAGTTTTAACTTTTCGCACTCTTTTTCACTCTCTTGTAGTTGTATTGAAGAATTTTTGAAAACATCTCTCTCTTCTTCCAATTGACGCATTTGGGAAATCATGTAGGCAGCCTCATCTTTCATTTTTTGAAGTTCAAGATTTAATGGCTCCAGTAGTTTAGTCTGCTCAAGCGCCGAATTCAACTGCTCAGACACAGCATTCATGGAAGTAACTCGTTCTTGAAGGACATTTATTTGGCTAGATAGATCGCTGATGTTGAGCTCTTTGCTTTTTAAAAGCTCTTGAAATTCCTGAAGCGTTGCGCTGTGTTGTGACGTTTCAGAATCTTTGTCACGCAAGAGGGTGCGAAGCTGTTGTATTTGATTCTTGGCAGAAGATTCCATATCTTCATTTGCTGCTTGAAGAAGTTCTTCGTGTTGTAACTGATATTTCTCCAATTCCATCCTAAACGCACACAAACGGAACTTGAGGTTAATTTTACCACTACCTGTCAATAACAAAAATCTTACGTGTGCTGTTGTTTAAGACCTAAAACGGCAGTGTCGATCGCATTTTGATGACGTTCTTCAATTTCTTCGACAAGTTTTTTATTCTGCAAACTCACAGACTGGATTTCCTCTAAATGTCTCTCTCTGTTTTCCTCGATTTGTTGAACCCAAGATCGTCGCTCTTCCAGGCTTTCTTCTCGGGCCTTCTCAGCAATTTTTTCTTTGTTTTCTATCTCACTCTTTAGATTTGAAATTTCTTCCTGTTTAAACATTTATAAAAATATATAGTAAAATTCAAACCATTTCTTTAAAAATCATTATGAACCTGCAGTCCTTGTTGGTTGTTCTTTTCTCGAGAAATTAGCGAAGCACAATGCAACTCTTTTTCTTCCAGAGCCAAAGTTTTTTCCTCTTGCATCTCGGCCAATCGCGAACGATAATGCTCCTCTGTCTGACGTAGCACCCTCGCGTGGTTTTCTGCCTCTTCACTTAATCTGATAAAGCATACTTAGCGATGAACAAAAAACTCCTGTAATTAACTTTTAACCTAATATACTTTTTCTGTAAAACAGCTTCCCAATGAGCGTCTCTCTCCTTTTTCGAATCTTCCAGACGATGGCCCATGTCCTCGTCCATTAGTTTGAGTGCCTCAGTTTTTCCACGCGAAAGTTCCTATTAACGCAACAAAAAAGTTTTGAATCTCTGAATTCTTTCTCTTTCTTTTTACAGTTCAGAATTTACCTTGAGAAGCTTTTGTTTTTCCACTTCAAGAACTGCTTCCGCGTCTTGTAGCTGCTTTGACGTCTGTTCTTTGATTTTATCCATTTCTGTCTCCAACAGAGTCACTGTATTGTTAATAAAATGAACCTTAACAAATGCGTTTTTCAAGCCAACAATGAAGTAATCAACCTTTGTTATTAAGTTGCTCGCGCTCATTACGGAGCCGAACCATTTCCTCCTCTTGTTTGACAAGTTCAGCATGAACTTTCTGCTTAGTTTCAGCAGATGCCAAAGCAGCTTCTTGTTCTTGACGTCGTAGAGTTTCAATTTCTGTTCGGGCCATATTTAAGCTTTCTGTAAGTTGAGCTAATTGATCTCGATGCATTTTCTGTAAAACATTACAACATTGATTACTAAAAAATCTGGAATAACGTAATCGTTCTCATTACCTGAACGCTGTCGATTTCTTCGTTCTTTTGGGTTTCTTTTTGTTTAAAGGTTTCATTCTCCGCCTGAAGCTCGCTGTTACGTTCGATGTGTGATTTAATATTTTCTTTACATTTCATAAGAAGTGATTCAAAACGCTGGAGTTTCTCTGAAAATATAACAAAGAACCATTCTAATGAAAAAAATATACACTTTACAAAACAAAAGAAAATTACCTTTCAATAGTTGAACTTCATTGTCTGTAGCTTCTCCCTTCACATCTTTGTCGGTCTCATCAAACGATTTACTGCTGGCAGTCTCGGAATTGTTTAAGTCTACTAATGGTCCCTCGGAGATGGAAGGCGAAGGGGAAGCCAATAATTTGACCTGGGCGGTAAGAAAGTAAGAGATATTGCGAAATTTGGACAATTTTGATATTACTTTTGTTTGCAGGACGGCTATTAAATTGTCTTTTTCTTCTAAATCCGACCTCAAAATTTCTTCCAAATGGGCTTTGGCTTGTTGCTCCAGAACACATTGTTCTTTGAGTTCCGATATCCTTCGCAGACTTCGATCTTGGGTCTCAGTTAGTACGTGCTACATGGAAGGGCAATAAGCAATCAATAAGAATTGGTGTTTTGGAAACCAAACAATATTCCCACCTTGACTTTTTCTCTGTCGCGCTCTAGTTCTTTATAATGTCGTGCCAAATCAGAGTAACGTCCTTTATATTTATGATAGCGCACCCTCATTTTCTGGTAGGCATTATAAACGTGCTCTTTGGATATTCGATCAACAGCATGCGTACCACTCTGGCTGGCGGAATCGTCAAATTCGCTTACATTAGACTCTAGATCCGACTGGACAGGAAACGTAATTCGATTAGGTTAGTTTATTCGATGCTTTGGTGAGGATATAGTACCTGGAATTGATACGGGTGATATGTCGGATCTGAAGAACCAGGAAGAAATGAGACATCACTGAAAACAGAGCTAAGTGATGACTGGCGGGATAGCCGACCGGTATGGTTAGCAGATTGTGGAGTGCTGGTCGTCATTTCTCGTTTGGGTTCATTTAGATTCACAGGTTGAAATCGTCCTTCTTTGTTTGAGCCTGATGGTGATGACGGTCGACTATCAACGTCGGCTATGCTAAATGCGTTGATTCCTGCTTCTCCATCTTCGGCGATGTCAACTAATGTCTGAGAAGATTTAAAATTAGATGAATGAGTTTTATGGATTTAATTAAATACATAAAAAACGATATGCATGTAATGTTGATGCAGAGGTAAGGCAAGATTTCAACAATAACAAATTGAACTGATATTTCTTATATTTCTAAAGCCACAGTCCTGTAAAGCCAACATGAGTGCACAAAATTACTTAAAAAAATGCAAAATTAATTTGCAAAATGCATCATTCATTGAATATCATCTCTAAGTTACCTCATGAGTTCTTTGAATTGCAGCATTTTCCCCCAGGCCACTTTGAATCTGTTGGGCTTCTATGACATCACCATTATGTGCTTCCCGAGTGAAAGGAGAGTACTGAAGGTTGTGAAGGAAAACAGGGTAAAAGCACAAAGCAGCATAATTAAAAGCTTGTTTTTCCATGCCCCACAACCAGACAAAATAGCTTGCACATTAAAGACCTCAATAGTTGATATTAAAAATACCGACTTGATCATCAATAAGCCATGACAGTAAAAACTCTTATGGTAATGAACACGGAGAATTCGGTATAGAATCCCTACCTGAGACAAATGTTGCTGCACAGAAGTTGGAAGCCGTAACGGAGATTGCTTTACTTCCTCAGCAATTTTATCCTTTAATTTCTTGAACATGATCGAACAATATCGGAGCAAGATCCACCTGTCAAAACTTATTGTATGACGTCACTCACACCATTAAGCGCTGGTGCTGCTCTCAAACCGTCAAACGTTATTTCAGCTTTAAGAAAATCTAATTGATTATTTCAATAATAATTTCACGTAAAAACTGCTATATTACTCAAGCGTAGTCGTATTATTATGTCTTCAGGGATCAGGAATATTTTTGAATTGTAAAAAAAAACTACAAAATTAGTTTTTCATACTAGGGCAACCGCAACCCAAACTAAATTTAGAGTTGTCTGCTAGAAAACCTTATTGTTTACGTCTCTGCACATATTCGTTCAAGTTAATTTCATGAATATTCTTGTCTGAATTAAAATATTCGATAATTTATTTACCTCTTTCGAACTTGTCGTGTATAAGAAATGGCCGATGATGCGTTGTTTGATTTTCTTCATATGGAAATAGTCAGTCAAGTGACAAAATCTGATCCTGGCTCCCTTCAAGATGGAGTAAGTTTTGTTCAATTCACATAGCTTTTTCAGAATAAACACTGACTGTTCTTACAGGATGAAGCTATGTCTAAATTGGAACAAATTGGCTACTCCACTGGCTATAGATTCATTGAAAGGTACAGAAAAAATCCTTTTGTATGTGACAGTTGTGACACTTAGTAATATTTATCATTTCTAAGACTAACCAAGGATTTATCAAGATTTAAAGATGAGCTAGAAGTCATGAAAGCTATCTGTAAAGATTTTTGGAGTGCAGTTTTCAAGAAGCAAGTTGACAACCTCAGGACTAATCATCAAGGTGTATATGTCCTCCAAGATAACAAGTTTAGGTTCCTTGCCTCAATATCCAACAGCAGGCAATATCTAGAATTAGCCCCAAAGGTATTTTATAACTTTCAACCATATTCATTTCTTTTTGTCTGATTATTATTCCTTTATGTGATTTCAGTATCTAGTTTTTACATGTGGTTTGTTGAGAGGAGCTTTAGCCTCCCTAGGACTCACCTGCATTGTTACTGCTGAAGTGACAACCATGCCAGCTTGTAAATTCCAGGTCCACCTCCAAAGAGCTTAATCAATCATATTAGTTCACATCATACTTTATTTTTGTTTGTTTGTTTTATATATGCATAACAAGGTGGCTGATGTCTTGGATGAAACATTAAATAAATGCAATTGAAATACTAAATTTTACCCCTAAACTTATTCCACCATAGTTTCCAAGGGAGCAGATTGTTCCGCTGCGATAATTTCGGATCAAAGACATTAAAATCCGCTGCCCTCAGTTGATCTAAATACGAATCCACACTGATTAAAGGCATTAGCGCAATCTTCGCTTCAGACGGTACTTTTGGGATAATAGTTCTTGCCTAATAAGAAAAGACGTTTTTAAATGAAACGAATTTAAACAAATAAAGAATGACTTTACCTTTTGAATATGGGCATTAGCTGTACTAGCTACATCAAAGATCAAGTCTTTCACTTTCTTGTCATCAGAACCTCTTAGAAAATCATTTTGAGAAACTTTGTGTTGAACAAGAAGATCAAGAGGCACATACACTTGTTGCCTTTTTGAATTATATGGGATTGCTCTCAATAGTGTAACGAGTCCTTGAGCTCTCCCAATGTGACTAGCAGCATGATCACTATCAACTTTTCTAATATTGAGAGACTCCAATGTAAGGTACAGGACAGACGAAACAGAATGTTCTGCATAATCCTCTACTTTTGAAAGAGATTGAAAAGCTTTGGAAGACAAGTGATTTTCTCTACTGGAGATCAACCTTTGCAGCCACCTTTTGGAGAGATTATGACGTTGGACAGCTTCGTAAAGCTGCAAAGCAACTAGCTGTGCTGGTGGTGTGTTTTGATACACAGCTTCTAATGTTTCTGACCAGAATTTCATTCTCATTTGGCCAATTGTACCTTGTGAGACTTGATCCTGAACTTGAGCTAACGAAACATTGAAAGCTCTCACAGCGATCGTAGATTGGCGTGAAGCTGGTGGCAAAAGAAGAGCTGCTAGAAAATTTTCATAATCGTGTTTCCTGTAAAAATAAAACACCGGCGTGTGATAAAAGTAGTTTATTAATTTTATTTACTCGACGAACGAGTTTTCAAATGTTTACCTTACTAATTCCTGACAATACAGAAAACTATTTTTTGAAGTCTGAACTTTCGACGAAAGTTTTCTTGCAACGAAGAATATGCTTCGTATTTTGTAAACATTGCGCTCGATTGAAAGGCCACTGAGAACCGCCATTGGTTTATGTCATAATCGCTCCCTCTATGCAATAAAATTTCTCCAGTGCTGTCACAGTTTCAATTCATTATATGAAGAACGATTTTTCAAATGATAAGACCATGTGTACACACCCTGATCCACAAATACTCAAGAGGCCATTCAATATTTAAGAAATATTTATTTATTTGAACAGTTGTTGATTTGCTATCTCTCATTTGCTCTTCCCTGACCCTGCCGTTATATATTTAGGTCACGAAATTGCACGCGACGATTTTCGACCTGAAAAAATTAAATTACGAGTTAGATTAATTCTCATGGAATAAAAATATTTAAAAAATTTACGTTTGGCTTGAATGATATTTAAGTAAAGGGATTTAAAAGGATTAAATGTAATTAGCGATATTAATGCAAATTTCAAAAAGAGATCTGGCAACCGTATTTCTTCCTATACTAGATGTCGGTTTATTGCAGTAAAAAAGGAATTTTGGTCGAGTCGATTCGTTAGCTCATATTCGATGCATTTATATATCTTTGAGCAGTTGAAGTAAAGGGAAACTTTTTTTGAAATTCGTGTTGACGTCGCTTGCGAGTTTTAAATATATTTGAACCCGCGGACGGTCGGGCCCTGCCGACGAGAAGAGAAATGGTGCGCAAGGAGGAGATAGTCGTTTGGTTCTCGCGTCAGCCCAGCCACCAACGGTTGGATGTCCTCTGCACTTTGGCCTCTATCTGTCTACCGCTCGAGCTACGGTTTCTCAACACATGCGTTGATTTCCTGGCCAGGAATAAAACACCATCAGCCAGAGATGCAGAAATCCTTGCAGCATTGGAAAAAAACTGCCTGCAGTTGAATGAAGTTGACTTGCATGATGAGGGATCCCGCAGGAAGCTCATCTTGGCTCTCACTCTGCTCCATGCTGGTAACAGGATTGTAGCCCACACCATTTACAGGATTCTGTGCAGCACCTGCTCTGACTTGAAAATGTTTGGTCCAGACATCACCTTCGAGTCCAGTTTGGAGTTAAATCTGATTTTTACTATGGCACTACATCACCCTAGTTTCACTTTTGAAGAGAAGGTTAAACTGGGAGATATCTACCTATGCATGCAATCTCGCTTACCTGGGCTCAGGCCAACCTCTGACAGTGTCTCTCCTGTCCCTACATCAACTCCTAGCCCGCAGCCTCAAAGCAGCCCCCCAGATATCTCAGAACGATCTCTCAACAATGGATCCAACAGCAGCAGCAGTAGCAGCAGCAGCAGCCACAACAGTACCAATAGCAATAGTAGAATCAAGACTGGTCAGAATGATCGGTCAACGATTCGTCGCAATCGAAACAGCCCCAAGTCAAACGGATCTGCCAATGTGGATTCTGTCACCACCCAGTTGAAGGAGCAATTGGGTAAAGACCGTCTGCCCAAACATTGGAGACAATTTGAGCACCTGAATTCTACCGAGCTTATAAACTGCAGCGACCAGGAATTTCTCAGTTGTGGACTTAGCCCGAATTTCATCAGTCACTTGCGTAAGGTGCTGAATCAGTGCCACCACAAGTCGAACGGCGGTCTAGCAATACCCAACGAAGAGACCAAAGTGGTTCAGCAAGTCAACAACAGCAAATCTACAGCGTCGACAGCAGCAACGCGGCCGAGTTTGGTCAAAACCTGCATGGGCCCACCCAACGTCCAGCCAGCCTTCAACAACAGTCAGCGAATTGCGACAACACCGATCGAGAACCAACCATCACAACATCAGCAACATTATCAGCAGCAGCAGCAACAACAACAACATCAGCATTATCAACAGCAGCAACATCATCACCAACAACAACAGAATCACCAACAGCAGCTGCAGCAAGATTCATTAACTAATCGAGCAGGATCATCATCGAGCAGTGGTAGCAGTAGTTTGGAAACGTGCAGCCCTCCGAGCAGCCCGACAGATTCGAGTAGCACTGCCCCTAGAGATAATCATCGAAAACACTATCCAGTTCCCCAGACTGTGATGGTGCTCAATCCAGGTATTCTGAACATCTCGATTCAAGTCATATCTCACAATCATGTTAGTTTATTGTAAAACAGGAACCAGACCACAGACTCGTCTGCCCAATTCGGGGACGGTGGCCAATGCTTCGCTGCGCGGTGCCAATAACATTGGTTTCCCAAGACCGATGGGCGCGACCAACACTAATGCTGGTGGTCCGATGCGACAGCAGCAGCAGCAACAGCAGCAAATCTCAACGACGGCTAGCAGAGGAGCTTCGCAGCCGAGAGAAATGTCTTTCCCCGTCAGTCTTTCTTATGCTGTGCAACCCGCTCAACAGCAACAGAAGCAGGTCGTCCAACCTTCTTCAACCCAAGTGCAGGGCACGTCTTTCATTGTCGATAGCAGCACGCCCCCGCCTCACTTGGAAGCCCAGGCAGCTGGGGTAGCCCAACAACAAACACAGCAGCCGGCACAGTCTCCTGCTCCAACTCTGTCAGTCTACTCGTACCAATATCTACATTTGCCTAATGGTAAATTACTTGAAAATAGTTGAAATAACGAAGCGAAGAAGAGCTGTGGCTCATTTCTGTCAAAATACTTCATTTTTATATCAACTACTAGGAGACGGAACTCAACCTTTTCCGCAGCATCCGTTCACTTTTATTACTTCGGGACCGCCGCCAAACTCTGCCGGACTTCCCGGCAATACGCGGGCACCAGGTCCACACGACATGATCTATTCGCCCCAATCCTATGTGGGTCAAATCGTCGCTCAACCTCTTGGTTCTCATCACGGTATGCAAAATAAAGTTTCGTCCTCTGTCAAGTCTTTTGTTGATGTAAAAATGTCGTTTTGGACTCTTATAGGATCGAGTGCTGCAAATGGTCGCCCGTCTCTGATGGAAATACCGTACTTACCACCGTTATTCATGGCTCGCTCTGACCAAGGTGGGGCCACGGATTATAGCCGACCACCACCCCCTGGTTCTCAATCCTCTGCTGGCGGTCCTAGCCCAATTCCGGGCAATAACTCTTGTTTTAACTGCGGTGCGTCTGGCCATCGTGGAACTCAGTGCCAACAAATTACTTTTGATGAAATAATTAATCCCTCGCCCGTTTGAGGGCAAGTTTCACATTATCAAACACACATACACAACACATACACAACACATAATCTGGTCATGACAAGTGGGCCAAAATGGTGGTGAACTTCTAAAAGTCGACAGATAGATCCCACCCTTTCAAATGATCCTTTCTGTTTCTTTTCCTTTTTTTTTTACAATTATTATTGATGGATTTATTTAAATTTTTTTTTTCCTTCTGAATATTTGCTGTTCCAGAGAATCTTCAAAGAGAAGGCAACTTGGATGCAGCTTGAGCTTAGGCATTTTTGGATGAAGATTGCTTCGCCCCTAGTTCAAGGATCGTTGCCAAATCGATTCGCTTTTATGAACTTTATTTTCATTTTTTTTTTCTTTTCATTCACAAAGTCATTACTGATGCATTGAAACGTCATCATTCAAAACAAACAAAAAGCTTCTCACGCTGCTCTAGTTTCGTTTCTCTCCCGTGTAATTCCACAACCCACACATGCAGCGAATGTTTGTTTTTTTCTGCTGCATTTAAACAACAATTTGTAAATAACATTATTTAAAAGGAAACAAAAAAATTATATTTAAAAGGATGATTAATAGGGAAAAAGCCCAATTCTCAATCCGACTTCCCCACACACGAAAGCCAGCGTTGTATCGTTTTCAGCTCCTACTACCATCCTCTTACTACCCTATCCCCCTTGCGTGTCATCAAAAAGCAAAAAAAAATTTTATATCTTTTTTTTTCAGAAATGTTCAAGAGTGTTTTTTAGGTCTGTCAAATTTAAATAAAAATAAATACACGGAAGTTTAGTCTTAAAAAATTGTATTGGGTTTTGTTTTCTTATTTTAGGCTTGTAACATTACTTAGTCTGTAACGTTACATAATCGGCAAGAATTTGTATATAATAGTAGCTATTAACTTTTTGTCAAAACCTTAAAAATCTTCCGAAACTTTAAATCGTTGAATATCGCACCTTATAAAATAGAAATACGTTTGCGTCCAGGTGATCCACTGGTGAATGGATGGGAGAGTTGTATGTTGTACCGGGTGAAAGTGGACGGCAAAAATTTCCGTTTCTGCACGAACCGATGCAAAAACGCCTACTAGTAGAAGACTACTGATAAAAATATTCCAAAATCAAATCTGTTTTTTTCTCGTTAAGGTGTCAAGGCTCTATGATTGTGACAATTCCATTGTGCAGCTCGTGGTGAATGTGGTTGTTGGACATTGCTTCTTCTTTTCCCAGGTTGATGGGCGCCACAAAATGGGACGTGCAAAATTGGCCAATACGGTGGCAAGCTTCACGCAGTTGTAGCTCGGGTACCGTTAAGACGATGCGGAAATAGTTGGGGTAATCGAAGCACTGAATAACATAAAATTATCAAATCAAGTTGTAGAAAAAGAATTAAAAGTAATTACTCGTCCGGGAAGACAGAAGACAGATTGTTCCGTAACCATCCGTTCCACGAATTGCAAGTCGTTTTCAAACTCGGGGAAATTGGTCATGTCTACACCAACCTAAAAAATAAAAACCCGATGATAAATAAAAGTCCTTATTTAGACTCGTTTTGATGGTGTTTACCATCATGTACATTGCCCCGGAAGGCATGATTGGTTTCATTCCAGGCAAGCCAGACAGTAGTTGATGTGCCAGTTGGGCGTTATCCTGTTATAGGTCATACGAGAGCATTAGATAACCCAGAATAAAATATTTGGATAAGCAAAGATCATTCTTACGTAAACTTGTGCGATGGTTGACTGGAAAAACTCGGGTGGTGTTTGCGTCAGAATTCGACTAAGGGCACCTTGCAGGACGGTGCTACTGCCGATAATTCTCTGACTAAGGCTCTGCAACCCTTTCCTAACCTGATGACGGCGCAATTTAATTTCATAATTCATTCAAACAGAAATTAAGAAATACCTCTTGTGATAGTGCTTCGTTCCTGTCGTGCACAACAATCCAGCCCATTCTCCAGCCAGGTATAAGATACCTATTCAATACACACAGTAATTGTTAAAAATGTTCAACTTTCAACAAATGGCTGACTAGAAATAGATTGAAATGAAACCTTTTAGTCAATCCTCCGCAAGTGAGAATGGGAACTTCATTCGTTAACGAAGCAACCGGATGAAACTCGTGTCCCGGAAATACCTAAAAAGAAATAAAATAAAATTTAAAGAACGTTACAAAATTTAAACTAATTCAATTACAAAGTAGTCGTAGATTTCATCTGCAATAATGGGAACAAAATTGCGAGCTGCAATTTGAAGAATGGCACTCAAATGTTCACGGCTGTACACGGATCCGCATGGATTAGATGGATTGTTGAGCACGATAGCCGCCGTTTGGTCATCAATTTGTGCTTCCAGTTGCTCCAGGTCGACTTCCCAACCATTTTCCGGCTGTAAAACAAGGAAAGTTAATAATACATTCATGCCTACAGATGATAATGACCCTGACCTTCAAATCGTAAAATTTGGTTCGGATGCCCAATCCTTCCGCCAACGTTCTATACAGTGGAAATCCGGGACGAGGCACAAGAATATTTTGTCCCGGGTTGGCCAATACAGAAATGCACAGATCAAGGGCACAAGAGCAGCCAGAGCATAAAATTATGTCCTAATAGGCAAAAATAGTTTCCATCAAAACGGAGAGCGATACATTTTAAAAATAAAACATTCAAATGTTTTACCTTAGCCTCAACAGCGGCTCCAGGTACGGAGACATAAGACGCCACAACTTTGCGAGATTCTTCATAGCCTGTGGACCATAGATAGAAAGAGAAGGTTGTTATCTAAATGAGATCATGGGGAAAAACAAATGGAAAGACGAGAAAGTTCTGTCAGATGATTGGCTGAACCCTCGTCAGTCCCTTCAAAATGTAACAAGCATCATTTGTTGTTTTGACCTGATGACCCCAATCGATTGCCTGACCCCATACCTTCGACTGTTGCCAATCAAGTCGAAAAGAGAGCAGTTTTCAGAAAATGAATGACTGAATTCAACCTAGCCTAACCTTAACGAAATTAGGAGGCCAATCGAAGCCTCCAAGGCATTGTAACAACTCACCAGTGCTGGGAGCATAGCCGTTGTATTTCATGGAGCGAACACTCTCGACGACGGCCTCGACAATTTCCTCCGACGGGCACAGATTTCCAAATATCGTCGGATCACCTACCAACGCAAAAATTGAAATATGCAGAAAATTGTAAACAACGACGAAACCGGTCTAAAATAGGACAAGAGATCATAGAGTTGAAAATATTTTGCGCAGTTCACAAGTAACACCTGGAGCGAAATTGCATAATTACTCTCACTACAACACCAGTAAACCTAAATTTGAAGATTCCTTACCAGAGGGCAAGCTGACTTGGGCAAGGGCAAATAAAATATACGAAAAAGAAGCAAAATAAACGTATTTTTAACGTAAGTACATAGTCATCAGTGAAAGAAAAGGGGGAGGATCTCACCTTGATCTTCGTTACAAAAATTTTTTGAAAGAAAATTTGCATGGATTTTGGCGTAATGCCACAGCTGTTTGATAAAAAGTGCCGCCAAGCCGGCGGCATCTTTCTTTTAATTCTTAAAAAAAATACAGTTTTACATCCCCAGAAGGCGAATGTTTCAAAAACAACTGCGCAATAGTCAGAAAAATGTGCCAAAAAGAAATTAAAGTCTAATTTTGCTTACCAATAGACAAGGCAATCATAGGTTTCTCGGGATTGGGCGTCAATTTCATCGATTCCACCACAGTCCGGATTGGGTTGAAGGTGTTTCTGGCAAGGTCAGACGCTGTCACAGACCAACTTCGTCGCGATTTCATGGTGACGGATGCAAAACTAAAACACCTGGAGCTAACTGAAAGAAAAAATGACACGTCACTTGAATTAATTTTAAAAATTTTCCAGGTTGTTAATAGATAATCAACCTTAAAACAGAGATTTGAACGCGCACAAAAAGTGGTGCAGACCGACGATCAAGAGCGAGTATACACAAGCGACACGATACCCGATTGCTATATACTACCGAAAAGGTGGTAAACGTTTTTTACGAATGGGGTCTGGCTGAGAATCCAGTCGGAGATTGGTGGAACGGTAGACTTTACCTGCTCTCATTGGTCCATTCATTATGGGCTTGCCCGTGTAGTTCCTTGGGGGCCGTGGTCAGCTTTTTTTCTCTCTCTCCCGCGGGGCCTCTAAAAATATGCCCTAACCTTTTGGTCTATCTCGTTCACCTGTGTATCTAGACAACAAAAAGGCAGAGAATGAAAAATATATAATAGAAAGACCTTCGAATTCCAAAATTTGTATACTACGTTTGATGATTTCCGATTGGAAATGTCTACGATGTTTTAAGTTGCTTTTTTTATCAGAGTTAACTGACAAGTTTGAAAACAAAATAACTGTAACTGTGATTTTTTAATGGTCCGTTCAACTCTGTAATGGTTGATACAACTGCCGAGCAGTTGACTTGGTGGTTCAACAAAAAGAATTGTAGACGCCTGTAGACGGCAAGTCTTTTGGAATAACGTAATAAAAACAGGTTTTCAATTTCGGAAATGCACATCGTGCTTAGATTCCCCAAATCTGCCTTGAAGAAGCTGCAATATATCAAAATGAGCGCAGATAACCACACATTTTCTCTTGGGGCATTAAATGAGATTTAGAACAGGTGCAAAATGCTGAAATATAGTTCGATCTGAATATTATGTTATGCAACATTAGTGAAAGTCAACTCCCGATGAATTAAAGTTACTTTTAAAAATGTCTTGGAAGAATGTTGAACCAATTTACCATGATTGTTGATAAAACAGAGTAGGTAGATCCTCCATCGGGATGCCCTTGACAGAAGAAAATTACAGGTGGCGAATCTATAACCAGAAATGATCATCTTGACTTTATTTTTCATTGAAGGTCAGAACAATAAAAGCTAAAATATTTTAAAATTATATTTCTTAATAATACTGTTATTTAGAAATTCCCTTATGGTTATGTGGACACTGGCCTTCATAACCGTCACGTAAGCGTGGGATGCCACTACAGTAAAGGGGGGAAAGAATCCAAACAAGAAATTCTTTAAAAAAAAAAAAAACTTCCATGTAAGGTTGAATAAATGAGCTCTCGCTCGCTACTGACATCTTTTAGTATTCTGTTGCCAGGGCCTTTTAGTCTTTATAAATGACGTAACTGGTGATTTGTGTCCTACCTGACATTGCACAAGGTTCCGAAAAGTGGATGAGTACGTCTATGCCTCCAGGAAAAACATGATTTTTTTTTGGCTAGAAATGGGCCTTGAACGAAAAAGGGACCGTTTGCGTAGCTTTGGCATTCGCCTTTTCACATCGTTTCCGATTTTAACAAATTGTATCTTTATGCAAATATCGTCCCCCCAACCTTTACGAAATTTAGATTGTGAATAAATGTCTGACTTTGAGAAACCTGTTGATGTTTTTCTCCGACAGATTTGGTAGTAGTACGAGAAAAACAACTACTACAAGTTTTTCTCACATATTCAGCAATTGTTACAAAATGTTTTAACGAAAACAACACATTCGCCATCGTTCTGTTTTTCACTCTGTTACACGTGATCGGTTGTGTGTACTTTGATTACTTTAAAAAAAGGATAGCGATTGAAAGTTTCTTACCTTATTTTATCATATTTTCTGAATCTAATGGACTGGGACAACACAATTCCTAATAACTTTTTTCCTCCAAGCAAATATTTGGGCACTGCAAAAACAATCGACTATTCTTCAAATATAGTTACAAGGTTTTGATATGGCAATTCCAATAAGTAATAAAACATTGTTAATGTTTTCAACACCTCATCGTGCAGTTCTCGTGAAACATTTTTCAAGCATGCCAATAAGTTGCCTACGCTGCTTATTGTATTACAACAACCCCGTGTGGTCCATTTTTCTGCAACATGCTGCCGCCCAAGGCACAACCCGATTGCCATTATTTAATTTGGAAAATTATCAGAACCGAAGTAGCACAAGTCACTTAAAATATTACGTAATTTCTGCAAAATGATTTCTCATACGCATTTAACAATTTTTTTCCTTCTCTAAAAGTTTTCAAAAAATTTACCTTTTTAATTCGTAGTTTTCGCGCCTTGAAATAAAGAAATTGCAGATGGCGTGCCTGTTGTAGAGAGAGTTGATGAAAAAAGAAAACGGTTGGTTTCGACGTCACTTCCTGCAAGGTCTGCCGAAAAGCTAGGGTTGTCTTTGGTTCTTACAATTTGGACTTTTTCGTTTTAAAACTTAATAATCAAACAATGTCTGGCCGTGGAAAGGGAGGTAAGGAAAATCCACGTTTTTTATTTAACCTTTTTTCTTCTTAATTTTTCCCTGAATACCAAGAACTGTTTGTGTGACTGTATGCCGCTTGTTGTAAAGCACAAAGTCCTTGTTCTTTTATTACTTTAATGTTTAACAAAACAGGTAAAGTAAAGGCTAAGGCCAAGTCTCGCTCGAGCCGTGCTGGACTTCAGTTTCCAGTCGGCCGTATCCATCGTATGCTTCGCAAAGGCAATTATGCTGAACGTGTGGGTGCTGGTGCTCCTGTATACCTGGCTGCCGTGATGGAGTACCTGGCTGCTGAAGTCTTGGAGTTGGCAGGAAATGCTGCAAGAGATAACAAAAAGACCAGGTAGAAACCTTATTTCAATTATGCGTCTGAATATCTTGCTGAATCCAAATGTTCTCTAGGATCATTCCAAGACACTTGCAGTTGGCCATCCGAAATGACGAAGAGTTGAACAAACTGCTTTCAGGAGTTACTATTGCTCAAGGTGGTGTGCTGCCCAACATCCAGGCTGTTCTGCTGCCCAAGAAGACCGAAACTGCCCCAGCAGGAGGTTCCAAGGGGGCTGCTAAAGGAAAGGCCAATTCTCAAGAATATTAATGTATCTGAACTTGGTCCTAAATTCATTTTTCATCTCTAAATGTGTTCCAAACCTCCAGGATTTTTTGAATTTCCATTTTAATTGCTTTCAGTCTTAATACTTTTTGATCAAATTCTCCTGTAAGTCCCTTGTCATCCAGAATAAATAAAAGCGACTCTTGTGCTACATATGAATCAGTGTAATGCAACATTATTGGTATTTAAAAACAATATTACAATTGAAAGATTAAGGAATGCTATTTGTAGCAGTGGCAATGGACCAAGTAACTGGTGCAGAACATAATATATCTGCCAACTTATGTTTAATTGCTAGGAAATGTCTTTTAAAATCAAGTCCACAGCCTCTCGACAATCGAAAGTCGAGTAACACCATGGTCTGCATATCGTAAACCGTTGCTTTGAAGACGAGTTGCATTTTCCGTCGATCTTGCGTGGATATGGTTACCTATGAACGCAAAAAGAACGTTAACATACTACAATATTCTTTAAGCATTTTATTTGTTATACCACGCCAGGAGTGTGAATTTTCCAAGTGTAGCCGAGTTTGATTAGCTGTTGGCTCAAATGTTTGATTGCTTCTTCACAGCTAACTTTTGCCACAAGACGAGTCATTCTCTTGACAAGTCTTTGGAGAGGCGAACTGATGCTTGAACCCGAAGCAGTTTGTGTGTTCAGCTGAGAGTTCAGTAGCATATCGTCGATATGAGCAGGTTGAGAGAAGCTAAACATCGCGCCTGGCAGATGCTTGTTAGGGGCTTGATCATCGTTAGTGTCGTTTTGATGGACAGGTTGAGAACCGGAGAAGAATCCAAGTCCAGGCTGAGAGTAGGACAAATGGGTTGCATCGGATGAGGGCGGTGATAAACCAGCATCCACTACGTCAGAGCATAGGCGTTTAGAGACTGGCATGTTTTCCTCTGTCCGTAGAGATGTACCTTCAATTCAGAGAAGTCGGAAGTTAAGAAAGGCATCAAATAGTAAACAAGGATTTCATACTAGGAACTTTGAATTTCTTCTGAAACCATTGATGATTAGTTATTTGCTGAATAGTGTAACGTTTCCCGGGCAACGGCATCAGCACTTTCCGGAGTAATGACAGAGCCAATGTATCAATCTTGGTCCATGGCAATCGCGTGATCTGACATTCCTTCCAGGATGTGTAGAGAGGGCAATCATTAGATGGGACATCCCAAGGCAATTCTCCGGCTAACATGGCAACAAGAACGACGCCACAAGACCAAATATCGGCTGGCTCTGCTGCGTACTTGCGACAGAGAACCTCAGGAGCGATGTAAGGTAACGTCCCACAACGCTTGTCCAGATGCCTTTCTCGACCTTGAAATCGAAAAACTGTTGCCATTCCAAAATCAGATATTTTCAAATTGTCATTGGCATCCAAAAGCAAGTTTTCCGGCTTTATATCCCTGTGAGCAATCCTATAATAAATATAGAAGAAATGTTGTATGTTCGAGATTCGCGAAAGCGTCTTGGTAAAATAATCTTAAGGGGACATTTGTTTAAAAAATGATGAAAAAACTTGAGTTATGTTATGATAATTACCCTCTGCTATGCAAGTAGCTTACACCAGCAATTAACTGCTTGAAATAGCGCTGAGCTTCTACTTGAGGCATTCCCACATCAGGCTCTGAAATTAGAGTAACAGGTTATCATTGCAGACAGTATTATTTTAAAAATTAATATATTACCAATTCTGTCAAATAATTCTCCACCAGATGCATATTCCAAAAAAATGAATTCAAAATTGCCATTTTCCCTTCTCCCATAAAACCTTATCACGTGCACATCATTCAACATCCGGTGCACACAAACTTCTTTTTTGACTGTTTCAGCAGCATTTGCGTGCTTCTTGAGATCAATCACTTTCATTGCAACTGCTTCACCTGTTTTGGCATTAACTAATAGTTTCACCCTAGAACAAATTTGTTAAATTATATATTTTGCATGATTCTTACAATTTTCTTACTCTCCAAAAGCTCCTTCACCCAGTGTCTGAATCATATCCCAGCCTTCTACAAATTCAATTACACTGTTTTTTCCTTCATATTTTTTACTTTGGTCTTCCATGATTGAATAAATATGTATTGTACAACGAGATTAACTGAAAAGATACAAGCTGTTTTAGACACTTTAAAATGGAATACAAAATATCGCAAAAATACCACTTTTTCCGTTTCTTTTTGGTGTAGGGAAGATCTGCTTTACAAAATTACCACTGACACAGTTTCCAGTCTAGTTTAACAAGTTGCACCAATTCATTTTCCTAATAAAATGTTAAAACAGGTGTAAGCATTTTGACTCGCTAGTTTTCGTCAGCTTGTTGTTTGGCTTCTGTTGTTTGCCGCCCAGTTATGGGGTGCGTTCGTAAAAAGGTGTGGCATGTGCGCCACAACCACGTATGAATTTTCTCAGAATTAAAATCGTAAAATATAAATTACACAATATCAATCAAACTTGAACGTCGTAAAAAATATTAGAAAAGGTACGAATACTCTAAAATTATTAGAAAAATGTTATGACAAGAGTTATGATGAAAAAGGTGAACATATTTATGTCATTTTATTTTTCAGTTTCATGTACGGATACATGAATACGTAATAGGATTCTCCGTTAAATTCCCTACGCAATTAATATAAATTTAGGCAACAATACTCCAATTTTAACTAATCCTTGATGTTAGACACTTAAGCTTGGTCTACACCTGGATTTAGGTGGAGTTAGCGAACTTTGGATATTATTCATTTGAATTCAAATTAAAGACGATTGTATTCCAAAGTGTATTAACTCGGGTCCCTTCTTTCATTTCCCATTTTCACATATCATCATTGCCAGAATCTGAATCATCTTCAAGTGCAGATTTTGCGTATCGCTCAACTTCAGCAAACACCTCCTGAGAGACTTTCTGGTGACGTCCTTGGGTGACAGCACCTACCCAGCTCAGCTCCAGTTCAAAATGTTTATCCTTGACTTCATCATGGACAATGTAAATGCTGCATGTACAAAAAAAAAGCCAATTATTAACCTGAATTAAATAGTTAAAAAAAGAGCTAACATCTTGGCAGCTTCTTTGATGAGTTCTAGACAGGTCATATCCTTAAGCTTGAGCTTTTCCATTTCTGTTTTAGCAGCCTGTCTTGCTTTCCCCATAGCACATCCAAGATATCCCTAAAATATGGACAATTTTGATATTTTTTAGATCATAAACAAAAATTGGTGGAAAAAGTGAGCATACAAAGGAAACTCCAGATGGATCCACCATATAAAGCTGAGGGCCATCAATTTCATCATAAGATCCAAGAGCAACAGAACAACCAAATGGCCTCACAGCAGAATACAGAGTGTAAGCATGCTTGTACATGGCAACACGATCTGCCAGATACTAATTTTTAAAAATATTAAGTTTAGCTGAATGATCAAAATTATCCAATGCTAGAATATACTTTGACAGGAATATTGCCTCCATATTCAGCACGGTAATTTGAAGCTTCTGTCCTGGCAGTTTCCACAATTTGCCTGGAATCAGCTAAAAGGCCAGCAACAGCCTAGAAAAAGCATGAGTTTTTAATTGTAGTTTCATAAAACAGCTTAATTTTCAGGACTTGCCATTCCAATATGAGTGTCAATATTGAATATCCTTCTATTCGCTCCAGCTTCATACAGCTTTGATGTCACCAGCTTTTCCACAGCAAATACAACACCATCTTTGCCTCGCAAGGCAACAGCAGTACTATTGTCAAAAATGACTTATTATTACTGATACGAAGACATTAGACGTAGACTTACCCGCTGTTTTCGACGGCTTTCATGGCATATTCGACTTGGAATACTCTGCCATCAGGAGAGAACTGCGAAGCTGACAAATCGTACTGAAATCACAGATGAGAGTAAGCATCAAGATAGAAGGTTTAAGTCAGTAAATTTGAAATATATTACCCCAGTACCAATAGAACTCATCGTGTCTTTGAGAGAATGACTCGTGAAATCGCTAACTCAGGTATGACAAGCGGTTTCAAGCTGTAGCAGACGACATTACGTTAGCGGTTGGCAGCTTTCATTTGTTTCTGATAGGGAACCGGGCAACGTTTGAATTTTTTTATAATCGACTCACAATTTTCGTTTAATGAAACGGTTGAAATCGTTTGCAATGAAAAGGTTAAATAATTAATTGGTAATTTAGGGAGATTAAGAAAAAAATTGTTAAATAACACTTTTTGAATAGCATAGCACATAGCAGTACAGTTCTATGCTCTGTTGGTCTTCAGTTTGAACTGCTAAAAATTTTTAAAATTATAAACTAGTTTCACTGCCGATTACATGCTTATGATATTAAGCGACGATAACATCTGAACTTTTGTTTGCTTAACAAGAGTTTAACATGAAAATCCAGTCATGTTACATAAGTTTATGCATGCATGCAGTATTTTAATTGTGAAAAAAATAGTTACTAGATAAAGGGAAGTCAAGTGGGATTTTTGTAAACATGTAAGTTTATTTGCATACAAATTTTGACAAAATATTTAACAATTCCATGTAGTTTTAATAGCTCTATGTTGCCGACTGGGAAATTTTCAGAATTTCCCGTTTAACACCTTAAGAACACAAAAAAAAAGATTAATCAATGAAATAGGGATAAAGCTGAATGCGCAGACCTTCGCTTGAGCAAAAACATATTGACGAGGTCCACCTTTCGTTTTGTCGGATCATCTTTTCAAACTCGTAAAGATTTCCTCCAACACCAAAATAGAAATGTTTTGCGGCAACATAACTGGAAAAAATAATAAAGAAACAATGTTAAGCACAAATACAATAATTCTGTGAAAATTAAAGTTACATCAATCCAGATTTCTTCAGGGTTTCCTCAAAAATCCGAATTAATTTTCCATAATTTTCAGGATTGTAAATTGTTTCAGAGGTGAGAATAATATCATATTTATCAAGTTTATGAAGTAGAGGTCCCCAATCACCAGCAAAAAATTTTGCTCTATCCTTAAGGTCTGGATTGTTAAATATCACATTAGGAATTGTACAAAGGGAAAGCACCTCAGCATTCTAAGGACAAATGAAATCCTTTTAAAAAAAGTTACTTAAAAATGTATTTTTTTTAATGACTTACATAATCCTGGAAGTGGACAGATAAGGCTCCCTTGCTCAATGCATACATACCCAACAGGCCTGAACCACAACCAAGATCAAGAACATTCAATCCATCAAACTGAACAAAGTTTTTTTCAAAGTAATCTAGAAGATCAAGTGTGCATTCCCATATCTTCATTCCACCTAAATGATTATTTTAATATAAACTCTTAATGAATACATATTGGTTTAAGGAGTTATTAACCTTCGTATACGCCACTGATGATATCACTATTCATCTGAAAAGCTGCCTTCAGAGATTCAAATTCCCCATTTGACTGTGATGTTATGAGCTCTTCTACATGTTTCACGTCAACAAGATGAAAATTGCGCACTACTGTTGTGGGGGAACAATTGTCACGATACTGTTGAATATTCTGATGATAAATATTTGAAATTTCAATTTCCTTTCCATCAGCTTCTGGAGGACAAGTCTTATGGTTTGTATCGTCAATCGTGTCTTCTGTTTTATCCTGATTATCAGACGACGAGAAATTGAATTTAAACATGTTTTCCACCTGCAAATAGACTTTAGTCAGTAACAGTTTTGCAATGGCAGCATAAAAGATGTATACTACTATCAATTTCTGGTTCAACAGTATAACACGAGCACGAACACGCTACGCTTACAAAAATAATGAGCAGAAGCTAAAACAAAATCAAAAATTTCGGTTGCCATAGTAACCCAAGGCAAATTGACGTGGTTGTGTCTGCTGTAAGGCACGCATAGACAGGGCAGACAGGAGCAATTCTGTCGTCAATACATTAGGGGAAAAACGGGTGTGGATTGACTTAACTTTTATTTTTAAAGAACCATGGCCGAAAGAGACATGGAATCTAGTACAGGAAAAATGAAAGCAGAAGCATCTAATGGCTGTGGAGACCATTGCGATGGACACCATCACTCCAACGACGGGTAAGTTTGTGTTCCACGTTTCGTTTTTGTGCTGATGTGACCGTTAGTCAGCAAATGGTTTTGCCGATAAGTAAGCTTGAATAGTTGAATTCCTTGTTTACAAAGTTCATTCTTACTTTTAGGGGTGCCAAATCAAAAGACAAAAAGAAAAAAGGAAAAAATGTAAAAAATCATTTGTCCAAAGATGATGGAGAGGAGATGTCTTTGCCGCCTGCTAGTCTTCAAGTAAGAACATACTTCTTTTTGTTTTCAAGGTACAGGAATCCATGTTTGTAAACTTTTTGCAGGACTTGAAAAAAGCCATGGAGTTGCTTTCGTTGACCCACAGTCAAGGTGCTGTCAAAACGACTGAAGATGCTATGGCCAAACAGTATGAATTTTGGAGCACTCAACCCGTTCCAAAAATTAGTAAGATCTTCACAGCATTTTGTTTCAATTTCAACTTTATCTGATTTTTGTTCTGCAGATGAAGATATTACTGTCAATGAACCAATTGAGCCGGACACACCTTTTTCAGAAATTCGTCCCGAGCCATATACATTACCACAGGGTTTTGTGTGGGATACTTTGTCATTAGACAATCCACAGACAGTAACAAAAAGAATCAAAAAACTTTTTTTAAGACTTGTTTACATTTATCTTTCTTCCATTTTATAGTTGCAAGAATTGTACCAACTTCTTAATGAGAATTATGTAGAAGACGACGATAATATGTTTCGGTTCGATTATTCGGCTGATTTTCTTCTATGGTGGGTTTTAACTTAATTAAAAAATGAGTAGAAACAAAAATAACAAAAATATTATTGATTTATAGGGCTTTGAAACCGCCTGGCTGGTACAAGGATTGGCATTGTGGCGTTCGAGCAGAGAAATCGGGAAAGCTTTTGGGTTTCATATCTGCAATCCCAGCCACCATTCGAATATATAATCAGTAAGATCATAACGATTCAAGATTCTGTGAACTCGCATTTAATTTGTTTTCTCAACAACTTTAGTACCCAGAAAATGGTGGAGATTAATTTTCTTTGCGTGCACAAGAAGCTTCGCTCGAAAAGAGTGGCCCCCGTCCTCATTCGTGAGATTACACGACGCGTCCATTTGAAGGGAATATTTCAAGCCGTTTACACGGCCGGTGTTGTGTTGCCTAAACCGGTCAGCACTTGCAGGTATTTGTCTGGCAAAATAAACAAAGGCTTGTCCTTAATTGGTCCATTTTAATCCTATATTCAGATACTGGCACCGTTCTCTGAATCCCAAAAAGCTGATCGATGTCAAATTTTCGCATCTGGCGCGTAATATGACAATGCAACGAACATTGAAACTTTATCGCCTACCAGAAGAGACGAAAACTCCTGGATTCCGTACTTTGGAACTCAAGGACATTGAGCAGGCTTATCGATTGCTCAACACGGTGAGTCTACATCAGGGTCTGTCTCTGTGTGTGTGTTATGTTAGCAGTGATGACTACCATTGATAGCTCGAGGCGTGTAAGGCGAGTTTACTGGGAAAACGGAATTTTTGTTCATCTCGCAACGGATTGTCCGTGTTCAAATATTGATATCGACTTTCCTTTCTTTCCTTGCATTTTCTGTGTTTAGTATTTGAACAAGTTCCACTTGGCGCCGTGTTTCGACGAAGAAGATTTCCGCCACTGGTTTTTCCCCAGGCCCGGCATCGTCGACTGCTACGTGGTGGAGAACGACGGTATCATCACCGATCTGGTGAGCTACTACACGTTGCCATCGACGGTGATGCATCACCCGGTTCACAAGTCGCTCAAAGCGGCCTACTCGTTTTACAACGCATCGTCGACGACGCCGTGGAATCAGCTGATGAGCGACGCTCTGGTCACGGCCAAAAACGCCGGATTTGACGTTTTCAACGCCCTGGATTTGATGGAGAACAAGACGTTTTTAGAGCCGCTCAAGTTCGGTATCGGCGATGGCAATTTGCATTACTATCTCTACAACTGGCGCTGTCCGGACATGCCCTCAAACTCTGTCGGCCTGGTCCTTCAGTAACAAAATTTCAAGCAAAAGAAACAAGTTTGGGGGGACATCCAAACGAATCAGAAAAAAATGGACGTAAGGAATCCTTTTTTTCTTCGTTCGATTATTATTTTCATTTTTAAGTTGATTGAATAGAAGGAACCCCCAATTTCTTTTTTTTCCCTTGTGTATGTTTGTGTGTGATTATGAGCGTCCGTCGACCCGAAAGGTTATTTCCTTTTTGTACCAACAACAAATCTTTTTTGTTGAGAAATGAGACTTAAAATAATAATAATAAAAAAAAGAGTGTCGACGGAATTTGGGGCGCATTTAATTTCGCCACGTTTTACTTTAAGGCAGTTTGGCGTTTTAGGAAATTGGATTTGGATTAGGTGGCTGTAAAATTCAATAACATTGTATTAGCTGATGGAGAAGGGACCTGAAAGTAATCAATGGTTAATTAAGCCCCCCATATAAGACCCTGGACTTTAGCTATATAGAGTTGAAGGTCTGCCTGACTAGTCGTTTCTTTGGTTGGATGGATTGAGTAGAGACGTAACTCTTGCTTGGCTTGCGGCTTTTCCTCTTAAACCGATTCTCCATTACACCCCGGTGGAAATGTTTGCACCAACAAATCCTCAATTTGTGGACCAAGAAATCTACCAGCAGCAGAAGCAGCGGTGTGGTCTACATCCACTCAAATGTCGACGGGGGGTTTGGTAAACTTGTTAAATAAATCAAAATGAATGCTATCCCGCATACAGCACGCGATCTTGAGAACCCAAAGTGGAGTCTGGTGGAATATTTAGTCTCGGTCTGTAAATAGACCAAATCCTCTTTTGTCTTTTGGCTGCAAACTTTATGATTTCGGCGAAATCAATATAATGTCTCTTTCCTCGATTCATTAAGTATTTAATAGCTGTCATTCACGGTTCAACAATGGCATCCAGTTTGACATAAGTCGTACTATACTAGTAGCCCAGACTCGGGAATGAATTCTGCCCAACGTCGAGAATGTCTATCCCCATCAGCAATAAGGGGACTTGATAATCACTACAATCTCTCATCAAGACTCGCCGCAGTAAACGGATTTCCACTTGCTAAGGGCCCGTATTATATACTCCTCCTCTTACACATATGCAGTCTGTAAAATACACCGTACTCGCACCAGTATTTAAAATATGAACCAAATCAGATGGACCGTGAGCCGAACTGTGGCGGAGGGTAAAAAAATTCGCCAAGATCCGGATTTATTGTCGTCGCTTCATTTCAGTTTCACTTGACAGTTTCTCCTTCTTGGAAAAGGTTTCCCCCGAAGGTTTCGCGACGGTGTATGCCCAAGTGAAAAGTCTACAAATAATTCAATCGCCGTCTAGACGTCAGCAACAAAAGCGATTGGCTTTTTTTCCCCTTTTTTCTCTTTCGGGAATTGAAAAATAATAAAAAAAGGTTGGTTTAATTGATTTTGTTTTTATTCGCTCCTTTTGTGACGTATGCCGAGCAATGTGTGGAGAGGGTGGGAGAGAGACAAGGTTGGCGGGGCTTTTAAGTGGTTATAAACGGCTGCCGCCTGAATTCATCGGGAAACGGACATTAAGGCCGAGTGCAGCGGAGAGGAGCACTTTCCGTCATTGTTGGTATTACGCCGTTGGAGTTTGCTCTCTCCTTCACTCCCCTCCTCTCACACATTCACGCAACGGGAAAGCATAGCGCTCGGGAGTATAGTGCACAGCGGAGAGAGTCAAAGTTGGCTGGGACTAGCGTTCATTTGGCCGACGACTGGGGACGGAGTAAGTCGCTCCTCTCTCCCACTCTCCGCTTGTTGTTTTTTCTCGATTTCGGTTGGACAACTTTTGGCAGTCGTGTTGACTCGCACAACCCGTTCTCTCTCCCTCTCTCTTGTGTATTCAAAAGTTTCGAATCAATCGTGAACAAGGCAACAAAGTCACGCTGACAAAAGGGGGTGGCGTCGGTGGGCCAACGCAATTCGGGATAGAAATATCAGATCATGTTTGAGTTTGGTGAGTAGTATTGTGTCTGCCCGGCTGAATGTGCCAAACGACGAGAGTGTCCAACACACTGGTGCTAGAGCGGGACCACCATGAATTGGACGGGCACAAAAGCGGGGCCGGCGGCCCTGACAACGGCGATGTTGCGGGACCCGAGCGAGGACGAATTGATCGACGCCAATGTGACGGCGACGTTATTCTACAACAATTCCTCGTCATCGACAGCCGTCACCACTTATCTCAACAACAGTTCCGACGTCCTTTTGGCCGTTAATGGACTCGACTCGCTGATGAATGTCCTCATCGCCATGGTCCTAGTCGTCCTAATTCTAATCACCGCAATCGGTAAGTTCTAACCAACACCCATCGGTAAGTGTGTGCCTTATTCATTTGGGACTGCTACTCGATTGAAAAATATCCTTGGGTGAGTGGTGCGGGAATGCCTGTCATCGGGATAAGGGGGTGGGGTGGGCATGATTGCGAGACAAATCAATTGTCGTTCGTGTCTTATTCTAGGGCTGGCAAGCCAAATAGGCGGCTAATATTAACCCGACTGCTCATAGCGCACGCGGGCCTCAAGGAATTTCGTGACGGAAAGTCAATAATGCGCCAGCAAAAATGTTGCGACGTTTTTCCCGTTGAGGTTCGCCAAAACTTCGTCATCGTTTTCACGCTGTTTCATCATCTCTCCGATACCAATATCAAGTCTGTTTCTGTGTCGGCTTGTTTGTATTGTCCCACTAATCAGCCACTATGCGGCTGCTACACTTGTCGTCGTCTACCTAGAACACTCGAATAAGTTGATGGCGTCTAGGAGAAGCTCGTAGCGATTCAGGGCGGGAGCTGTTCCCGTGTTGTGTCGTGAATCGCAATGAGATGATATCAAGGGGGCCGCCCTCCAAGTGGTTTCCCTCCTCTATTTTTCTGAAAAGGGATTCTTGAGATTTATATGTGTATGCCTTCGATCCTTTTGGTTGGTGGCGGTGGAAATCCATCTCCATTCCTGAGCGCAGCGACGCTTTACCGTTTTCCTATATTTTAAAAGAGACATGCGACCGGCTGTCTCTGAAGGGCGCGGGAATGTCGCACACAGGATCGAGATTGTGTGCCTCTGTAATATCTAAACTCGCCGACGTGTGTATAACTTCCTCCCCTTTACCCCACCCATCAACATGCGGGGGCCAAACCGAACATCTGTCGTCGTCGTCGGGAGATCAACGTGAAAACTCAAAATTTCGTTCACTTTGCTCACTATTTTCCTCCTTTTCCCTCCGCCATCAGGATTTATTGAATTTCTCAATGACATTCGCGCTTGAACGTCATGTGTCGGGGGAGATCCCGACCGGAAAAACAAAACAGGACAACAACGGGACAAACACTCGGTCAGTCACGATAAGACGTCCGTCATTGTCTTTGGTCCATCGCGGGGATGGCTGTCGGTCCAACAGCTGCGTGTTGAGATTAAGCGTTGCAAATCTATTTTTGCCAATATTTAGTTTTATCGTATAATCCAATTTTATTCAATTTATTTAGTTTGATTTAATTTTATTATTTTTTTTTACCCCATCATTTTTGTTGAATTTTATTTGGTTTTTTCAAATTCAATAAACTCGACAATTAAAAAAAAATTCGAATCATTTTCGCAATCTGGCAAATCCAGAATCGCGCCATTTTAAATTGCAGACTAAAATTTAGCGAACGACACATACACGTGTTTAGAAAGACAATTAGAAATAAACTAGAAATCTTAGATAAAATCTACAAGGAAATAGTTTGAGCACTTCATGATGGACATTCTACTATATTTTGGCAGGTATGTTTGTCTTAATTTTGTAAATCCCGAAGTGTCAATTATTTGGTAACTTGTAAAAAGCTGGCAGAGGCAGACAAAGACTTAGCCTTTTTTCTTGTCAGAGACCAGGCTGAGGACATTATGGTCGAATTTATTAGAAAATGATGAAGAGCATCTCAGAGTTTCCTTGTCCAACATCACCCATGTGAACAAGTCACTTGATGAAGTTGGTGATGCAAACACTGAGAACTACGTTCAGGTTTTTCGAAACATTAGCTCCTACACATTTAGTTCATTTTGCCCAATATTTTTTCTTTCCCTACCCACCAGGATCATTGAATTTCTCGATGACATTCACGCTGGATTGAACGTGATGAGGGCGTGATGGGGGAAATCCCTGCCGAAACAATGGGACAAACTCTCGGTCAGTCACGATAAGGCGCGTTTGTCATTGTCTTTGTGTCCATTGCGGGGATGAATGTTGGTCCAGCAGCTGCGTGTTACGATACACAACTGGCGTCGGTTGTGTGTGTGTGTGTGTGTTGTTTCTATTGACCTTGGGTAAACAAATAGGAGCCCTGTAATCCTTCCTTCCCGTCTGGGCGGATATGCCCGGTCGAACATTCAATGGGTCTGGCGAAAGTTAGCGACAGGTTGGGTCCGCCCGACACAGTCCACATGTGCTGCTGCTGTTGGATTCCACGGGTCACGAAATTTCCTCTTCTTGTTGTGTCCTTCATCCGGGGGGAAAATAGGAGCGGCAGCGGCGGATGGAATTGGCAAGCGATGGGTGCTCCATCATTTCCGTCTCTCCCGCAATCCGGTTGGCGGCCGGCTGACAAACTTTGTTTTCTTTTGACACTCCCTTTTTGGCGAGACGGGACGGGACGGGAGAGACAAACCCCCTCAATCTCGACCTCATCAATCGTGCAATCAAAGATGCCGTTCGCTCGGCTGCTGCCACCCTCATGTCCTAAAAGGAGAAGATTAGATTTTCCCCGGGCAACTTTCTCTCATCTGCTGACTCGCCTCTCTTTTCCTTCCACCCATCGACCGTTTTTCTGCGCAGTCGATTCAAACTCTCAAACTCTTTACACACACACGCAGCTCGGCACAACACTTCGGGTATACCTTTTTTTTTATATTTTGGATCAGGATCATCGGTCGTAAAAAATTCCAGGCCACACCATTTTACTTTTGCGTCTTGTTTGTTCACTTTCCAATCATTGGAATCGCATCCGTTTTCTTTTGTATATATCCGTGCAGCAGTCGCCATGTTTTTCTCTTTCCCTAACGATCGTTAAGGGTCGAAAAGAAAAATACCGGGCCCGTTATTTATTCGACAACAACATCAAATCCAAACTGACGAAAAAGGAAAACAACATTTCCAATGAACTGTTGCTGCTGCCGGGCTGATTGTATATATATCTCACGCGGTCCAGGGAAAGTGCATTCAGAATGACATGTCTAAAATTGGCGCCGCTTCAACTTTATTAACGATCGGTACTTTAGTTCGAACTTAACGAGAACCTTTGACGCTTATCCCCTTAACGAACAGTTTTCGCGTTGTGTTTTCGCCAATTTTGAATTGGAAAAGTTAATTTTTTTTTAAATCATCTCAAAAATATCAATCATGTGTCGTTTGGGGGGTTATTTTTTAATGAGCTTCAACAAACTGTCTTATATAAATAAGGGGGAGAAAAAGAAAAAAAAAAGAAAATGGTTGGAGAGGCCCTGACGCAAGTCCCGACCGATTATTTCGCATGGAGAGTCGGACCAGACAGTTGAGAACTCTCTCAATTCCGAGATGGATGATTATGATCCTCTTTGACTGCACGGCAAAGATCAAACAAACATTGAAGTACAGGGGGGTTGGGGGATCGAGTCACGGACATGCCATTTCCGCTTTTAAGAAAACTGAAAATGATTGCAGAGATGACGCAAGTGGCTCACGCATGGCGTGCCATTTCCGATGAATCCACTCGCTGATCCCCACAACCGCCCAGGATCTGCCGAGACTCCAATTCGCTAATGGAATATCACGAGTTCAATCCTTGTCCTTTCAAATTAAAATCATTTCATTTCTAGGGTAGTTATATACATTGATGAGCAACAAGTCCCCCCCCCCCCTCCGGCCGGATGAATCCTCCTGTCCATAATAATCTTGTCATTTCTCTTAGGTTTGTTTCACCGATACCCTACACACGTGCAGTCAATAGTACCGCCGCTTTTTCACCTGCTGGATGCGACGTATACGCACAGCTCAAACAAAGGAAAACCCATTAGCTAATGCGAGACTTACCGACAAACTTTTTGCGTTCCACCACCACCGCCGTCATATCTGTGTGTGTAGATATTTTAGTACTGATGGCATTATATGTACTACCGCCTCCCACCAACCCCCCGGAGCTACGGAATGTTTTCAGACTCTGGGTTGTCTCTCACCGCATTATTATTAGATCGCCGTGTAGACACACAAGCGCGCGCCCTGTATATTACGTAGATATGATTTGACGAGTTTAATATGTGGGCGGAATGTTTGTTTGTTTGTTTGTGTTATAGCCCACGACGAGGGAATGGTGAGAATAGTGCCGTGTCATTGTGATATAGACGCGGATACTTTATTCATATTGATTGATTTACATCCCAGTGTCACTGCATCCCCCCTTTGCTGGCCGACGGCCAAAGAACGTAATGGCAAAATCACTTATAGATGGGGTGAATCTATTCTGGGTAGATCTAAACGTCTTTGATTATACAGATGCACTATACTATGACTACGACTACTAGTAGGATAATATAATGGCTGACAAAGTAAAGACGGCCCGTATATAGAGTTCTTCTTTTTCTTGGCCCGGGTTTGAGTCCCATCGAGGAATCAAAAGAGAATAGCGACGCTATATATATTCCGGCGATGGAAAGGGGGGAAAAGTTGGGAGGCGCATTCATCCGCGTTGGGGGAATAGAAGAAGAAGAATAAGAGTCTTAAGGATATAGTAATTGCTGCTCACTCCCGTGTCTTGTCCATGGCGCCCGCCAGCCTCCCCCTTCCACCGACCAGAGACGTGCCGGCTTCTCAATTGTTTGCTCCCGACTCTTTAGACTCTCGATTTCTATAGGCCGTCGTTGCTGCTGCGCTGCGTTGATGCCCAAGTTGTTCTCCAGAGGTCTGTACTTCTCTCTCCCAAGACGTTCGTCAGCGTGCGTGTGTGTGTCTGTATACAATAACTATTGGATTGCACGGAGGAAACGACGGCCGGGAAAAAAAAAAGAAAAACTTTTTCTTCCGCTCGGTGCGGAAGAAAAGCTTCCGCACACTGTGCAAAAGGGGCTTATATAGAGAGTAGTATGTCGTACTAGCTGGGGCGTATGCAAATGAGACGTCGGAAATGGATGTGTATGTAGTAGCGGGTCAATATGAAATTCAAATTGCCGAAAAGAGAAATCTGTTGAGCCATTATTTGATGTGCAACATTTTCCGTCGAGATGGAATTCTCTCTCGTTCAGGAGGGGGGAGGGAGAGAAACAAGGAGCCATTAGGAGCTGGGGGGAAACATCTTGACGTGGAATTGATCGATGACGCAACTTGTTGACAGGAGACTTCTTGACTCGATCGTTGCTTTTATGTGTGCCAGCCAAGGAGCCAGCCTCCAAGGAGCTTTGAACAACATTTCAGCTAAATGACCCAAAAGTGCCGAAATACTTGATGGGACATTCTCCTAATGTTGAAATGATTTAGAACGCGACCCACAACTTCACGGGTTGAGCCCGTGACGCATTGTCGGGCAAGAGTCTATACGTCCCAACAATCGACCGGCAACTTTTAGGAGCGTTCCTCCTGGCACTTTGTCATTTATAAATGTCTTTCCTCGTTTCCCTCGATGGGTTTATAAATACTCGAAAAACTGGACGCGCCCGTTTTTTCGCGGCCAGCCCCTGTCACTTGCGTGGTAAATAATCATCCACCAACTTCGGCATCCGCAACTTTTCTTCTTCTTCTTCTTCTTCTTCCTCGCCGCCGCCATCATATTCTTCCGGTTGTATGAGCTTAACGACAATCTCGCTATTTATGTCCAGGCCGGGGGTCTATGAGCCATGGGGGCGTCACATTTCCCACCAAATTGTCGCCGGCGGATTTTTCTTTTATGATTTTCCCGTTGTTGCAGCGATGCCAACAGCAATTCTATACGATCGAGAATAAATGATTGACCTTTTACATGCATATCGCATTTCAAAGCGCCGGGAAATTGTCGATACACACAGTCACGCAGTTGCTGTTGTTATGGGTGTAGCATTGCGCGTCAGTCGTCAGCCAACAACTTCTCCCAGCGTCCAATTCACATCCCCTCACGTTTTCTTTTTTTTTCACGATTTTTTGCGCTGCGGCTCCCGCCGGGTACGTTGGGTTGACGTTTTCAGGCGGGGGCGACGAGGCTTATGGCTTGTCACACATTTTATAGCGCCTCGACATCCAAATGGTGAGGGAATAAGGTCACCGAGTCTATACCGACAACAACAACAACTGCCAGAAATCATTTGACACACGAGAACAGGCCAGCGCCCAGTCCGATCCTATTTGCTGTGTTTACTCGAGTTCTATTTCCATCGACGGACCATTGCGTCTTGATTCTGTTACCTTTTTTATTTTTTCCACTTTCCAACAAGAAAGATTTTTCTTTTTTACTTATGAAAGGTTCTTTGGGGGGGATGCGGGTCCTGTCTAAATGTCACGCTCCTTATTTTCCCCCCTTAGACATTCTAGTAGGATCGGATCCTTATTACACACTCATCAGAGTGCAGAATAAGCAAAGCTCCACTGCCGGCTGTGCCTGCGACTCTCATTTGGACTCATCAACTTAAAGGCTTAAATGTCACTCGTCGTCCAATCCTCCTACCCTCCCGCACGGCCCTCCAGCCAGCCAGTCAGCAGATGCCTAGCGCTCAGATTCATTTCGAAAATGGCGCCGTAAACGACGACGACATACACACACACACGGCCTGGCAAACTTTTTTTGTCATTTCGACCTTTGATGTCATTTGTGTATCCCCCCTCCTCGCAATAACATAATGGATCTTGCCATCCAGCCAAAGATTACACACACACTCGACGTATTATAACTAGCTGCAATGATCACTGATATGATTACACACACAGACACACTCTCGGTGTGTATTGGCAGATGGAATAATGAAAAGCCTCATCTTATATATTAGAGACTAATGGAGCACTCTAGGCGTTACATTTTGACCGCGCGCCGGAATAATAACATATAAGAGCGTCTGCGCCGTCCATCCAGACATATAAGAGAGAAAGAGTAAGGTCGTTTTTTCTCCTGTGTTGTATAACATGTAATAAGAAACTTCTGTGTCCGGCGTAATGTACTCGCTGCTGTGCAACTGGAGATGCTCATGTGTATGTCGAGAGAGAGAGAGAGTGACTGTTGATGGGGCTATACATGGGCGCTCTAAACACACATTGATGCTCGTTGAGCTCGTAATTAGCTACTGAGTGCTGCCAGCTGAGTAGAATTGATTACGGACAGCAGCACAATGGACAAAGAGGGTGGAACCTTTAGCGTGTTGGAGCTCCTAGTAATCTGTCGCGTAACGTGTCGCCCGGGACACTCTCTTCTTCTTCTTCTTCCGCGTGCGGTTGTTTCCGTAGTCGTGATGCGATTATTAACCGGCAATTGATTTTCTGCTTAAGGCAACGTGTTCGTCATCGCCGTCATTCTGCTGGAACGGCATCTGCAATCGGTGGCCAACTATTTGATCCTGTCGCTGGCCGTCGCCGATCTCCTGGTCGCCTGTTTGGTCATGCCGTTGGGGGCCGTCTATCAGGTGACTGGCAAATGGCTCCTAGGACCCGAACTGTGTGACATGTGGACCTCTTCAGATGTCCTCTGCTGCACCGCCTCCATCCTTCATCTCGTCGCCATAGCCACCGACAGGTAAAAAACAACAACCCCACCCACCACTTTTTGTAATCACGTCACGGGGCTCCTGGCTCTCCCAAAGTCAAACAAGGTGAAGGATCCAAATATTTATTAATTTCTTGATAGGATCAAATAGACCCAAACAAAAGCTACGGTCCTTTTTTGATCATTTGATCCGATTTGGTTTGGTTCTTTTGCGACCGCCGTTGGGCCTTTTAATGATGGCAACCCTGATACCTACCTACAAGGAGCCGGGGCTGCAGAGTCTAATATTTATAGGAACGCGATTCTTTCATTTCTGATGGGATTTTTCATTTGATGACGTCTCGCCAGTCACGGATCGAAAGGGGGAAAAATCCTTTTGATGTTTGCAAGAGGTCAGACCAGTCCAACATTCAATATTGATTGGAAATTGCGCGGCTATATATATTTATATACTAGCCATCAACTTCTATATAGTCTGAGAGATTGGACGTGAGCCAATCGGATGTTGATGTTATTAAACTGGGTAGAGCCCCCCCTCCCAAGAAAAAAGGAGCGCATCGTTGTTTATTTATACGGTCCGATTTGAAATAAAGATGCAAATACTCCCGAACTAAGCCAGAGGGTTAAGTTACTAATAAAAAGAGATGCGGTAACTTTGGCGTGTCGCACGCGAGAGAGATGGTCGATTGTTGTCAAACAAATTTACTCCTTAGTAGCGGATATCATGTGCACACAGTCGTGTGCCATCACACTGCCAGCGGAAGGTGAATAATTCACATCCGCAACCCCCGAGCGCGGGATTGCCTACATGATCAAGTAGGTTGTAGAAGATATACGTACATATCTATCCAGTCGGGGCTCTATTCATATTTATTATGCCTTTACATATCCATGGAGGGAATAAAAAACAAAATCCCCTCCGCTGGATGTGTGTGTGTATAGTCGAAGCGGGATCGATCGACGTTCAGACTATTGACCACTTTGGTAGTCTGCACACTTCTTCTTTGTGTGTGTGTGTTGTGTCGGAGAAATTTTCCGGGAAACAATCGGAGAGAAAAGGAATTGTGTATTTTGCTTTGTTTCTTTTTTCGTTGGAATTGAATCAGTTGAGTTTATTATTCATTGTGTGCTGAACTCAGATACTGGGCGGTGACGAGCATCGACTACATCCAACAGCGGACCGTCGGCCGGATCACGTGGATGATCGCCACCGTTTGGCTCGTCTCTCTGCTCGTCTCCTGTTTCCCGCTCTTCGGATGGAAGGACGACGACTGGCAGAAGCGCATCCAAGTCTACCAGCAATGTCTCATCAGTCAGGATGTCGGTTATCAGGTAGAGTCAAATCTCCTAACCAAATCTCTTTTCTCTAGTTGTCGTTATTGGAGGCGGTCGGGTTAGATGTTGATCGATTGTTTTTGGAAAGAAGAAAAAAGATAAAACGACAGGGCCGGCGACCCGATGAGTGTCACTTGTACATGTCCAACATTCAGTGCCGGACTCTGTTAGACTATACTTTGGTCGTTAAAAAAGAAGGACGGCTGGGCCCGGCACACTCGACCAAATGTTTTCGTTGACTGCGGCCGACATGTTTTTCTACCCCTGGGCTCGGCTTTCCGTTTGCCATTTCAATATTGAGACGGACGGTGACGGGCTGTGTATTCGATTTCAACGACGATCGATACACACAGCGCTCCTGGGCTCCTGTTCCTGTTCCTGCCATCCGACGTGATAGCCTCGATGAATAGCCGGGACATTTAGATTATACAACAGCAGACTCTTTGGCCGATTTATTTGGCTGTCGTCGAGTTTATGTCGAGACATTTTGTCTGGGCCCGCCGTTATATATCAAGTCCGGCTCACATCCACATTGAACTTCTTTTGATGTCTTGACCATGATTCTTCTTAGCTTCTTTTGACTGGCCTTTTTTTTTTATATTTGGTTGGTTCCAGGTTTTTGCGACGCTGTCGACGTTTTATTTGCCGCTGGCCATCATCCTGTTTCTCTACTGGCGGATCTTCCTCACAGCCAAGAAGCGGATTAGGAGGCGCAAGGAGCAAAGGCAAAACAATGGAGTTTCATCCTCATCGGCTGCGGCGGCTGCCATCGGCGGATTGCGGCTCAGTTTGAGAGGAGCCGTCTCGTCGGCCGCTCCCACCAACTCGACGACCAACAGCACCGGAATTTCCTTCGTTTCCACCAGCGAACCGGCCACTTGCACCGTCATGGCCGCCGCCGTCGGTGTCTTGAATCTCGGCCGCCCGCCAATGCCAATTTCATCTCCATCAGATACCCTGGAAAATTTATACGTCGAGCAAACGGTCGCTATCGTCCCTCCGCCAGCGCCAGCGCAACCGCCAACTCAGCCGGCCAAATTAACGCGACGGATAACATCGGTGGCCGCTGCAGCCGTGGCGGCCGCCGCCTCGACTACCAATCGCCGGCGGAACATGGAGTCGAAACGGGAGCGCAAAGCGGCCAAAACATTGGCCATCATCACGGGAGCGTTTGTCGTTTGTTGGCTGCCCTTCTTCGTCATTGCCCTGCTGATGCCCGTCTGCCAATGGCCGCACTGTTACTACGACGACAACATGGTGTCATTCTTCCTCTGGCTCGGCTACTTCAACTCCACTCTCAACCCGATTCTCTACACCATTTTCAGCCCAGAGTTCCGTAACGCTTTCCAGAAACTACTCCGGATGAAGAGCAACCCTCCACGATCCAGCCAGCCCATGCCCACGGCCCTATCCCATTCCGGTGGCGGCGGTGGCGGTGGTAGGGCCAGGGAGAGTCGACCAAATGTCACAGTTTTAACTGTTGGCAATAACAACAAGTTCAATGATCCGGAACGCCAAAGTGTCGCAGCCGTGTCCAACAACTATTCCGGATAGAGAGCTAAAAAAAAACCAAACTGAATAAAAGATTGTTGTTGTACCAATAATAAAAAGAAAAGAAAAGAAAAAGAAGAAAAACTACTATTGCTATTTGATTTCTTGTTTGTTTCTTGTTGCAATCCTATTTATGACGTCAATGTGACACGACCTGGAAAGTGTATAACAACCATCTAGATATTATATATTTCTCATTCCTACTCTGACGACGTGATACTCTCACACGCATAAAAAGAAGAAGCCATGTTGATGTTTCATATCAAATATATATATATATATATCTATACTTCATTGATTGTCTAAGAAGATTATCATTTCCAATTTCACTTCTATGGCTGTGTTGTGTTTTCCACTTATTCTCGTTTCATCATTTGTATATATTCGTATAAAATGGGGAGAAACGGAGCTGTGTCGACGCTGTATGCAATACAACGGGGCAATTCTTATACCTATATAATTCTTTTATTTTATTTTATTTCCGGCCTCGGTCTTTTTGATGATCAATCCAACGCGCCATTGTTATTATTCCACAGACATTCGCCCGCTACCAATCAATGAGTCGGATCAACTGCCCGGAGGGAATTTGGCTGATGTCGTCTGCTGCTGCTTCCTCCTCCTACTTTTACTGTGTAGATCTAATCATTTAAACATAAAACTTGGGGAAAAATGTTATTCGAATAAAAACAGGAGCAGCGAATCAAGTCTGGGGAATGGTTTCTAAGTTTCGCCTTCGATGGTGAATGAAAAGCAATCAAAGGAAAACACCTCGACACGAATTTGTGTCCCGCCATTATATTAGGACGCAGGCCAAAACTTATTTTCCCTTTTTCACCAACCAATTCCCACGACGGCCAGGCTGGACACACACACACGTGGCTACTTTTTTTTCCGTGGGATTGTTGTCGGCCAAAATAGAATAGAAGCAACCACGCTAGTAGTACGTGTACGTGTTTGCTCGATAAAGTGGATTCCCGCCTCTTGTGACGACTACCCAAAAAAGAAAACTTTTCTTTTTGACAAGGCACAAAAGTGAATGAAAAGTGAGTGGACGATGGTTGACGGTTATTACACCACGTACTACTTTTTTTTCTTTCTTCTGCACTCGGTGAGATGTCAGTCACGATAATTCGTGTCACTCACGAAGAAAAGTCGGGATTACGGCACGTATAAAGAGGATACATGGGGCTACCTACGAAATAAATAACGAGATAAATAGAAAAAGTCATTCAAACGTTTAATTTGACAACGTTCAAGTGCAGACGAATTGACCATTCGCATGTTGAAAAGTTTTTGACTGTCATATCGATTTTCGCGCCCGATGCTAATCTTTTTTTAATGGGCGACGATTACAACTCTGCTCAATTGGTCGTTGGCAAGTGCTCAACATTTTATATACCACGAAAACCTGTTTACGAAGGGCTTTGATTAACTATTTGACGAGTCAACTGCTGTCTCCTGGAGAATTAACGATTCAGTGGATGCCACCAGGTAATGTGCAAATTAGTCTTACCCTTTATATAGAACGTGGCAGATAGGAAAACATGATAAACTACAGTGAAACTTAATTGTTACATTTACAAAGTTCATATTTAATGTCTGATTGACAGAGCACTCTACTTGATGCAACTTGTCAAGCTGATTTATTTGTATTGAGCACTTGCAAATATCATCGTAAATTCAAGAGATGATGTGGCAGGTTTCGTATCATGACTTATTTTGATTGTCTCTCACTTAGGATTGGCATTACATCCATGACAATGAAGCTGTGACTGCAACCAGGACTACAAACGGTAAGCTCAGTTACCATATCAATCTCAGAATGTCTATATATACCTACATGTGCTACCATGCTGCTAGCATCACACATAAATATCTAAGTCACATTATTTTTGACTCTTGGTCGTCCACTCGAGAGTCCCTAGGCGTGTGTACTCGCTATATTGGAAACAAGAAACCGATAGACAACGATGACAATAAGCTTTCAAACTCTCGTGCTATGTTTGGGTATTTTTTCTCCTTCCAACTGGAAGCTACTTGAGCAAACCCCCTGGTCCCCCTCAAGGAAAATTCCTGTGAAACAACTACATCAAAATTTCTGTTTCACTAGAGTTTCCATCATCTTGTTATATTGGCAATTCCTCCTTTTGTTCTCTCTCTTTTTTTAAGCCTTAAAGCGATTCGATCGATTGAAAAAAAAAGTGTTTTGTTTCTTTTTTTTCATCCAATTTTCTTTTATTAATCAGCTAGACTCGAGGGAGAATATTTTATATATTTCCAGCTCTTTGAATGATGAAAAATGGCTCTCCTCCCTTCCACTGTCAAATTCCTGGAATAATTCTCCGTTCGCTTGTTATCGCAAACGGATGAATTCGGCAAACATGTTGTTATTATCTTCTAGTTTGAGTTAACACAACTCCCTAGAGAAATTCTTGACGTACGTCACATGTTGAAGTGATTCCGTGACTGCCAATGGACATTGTGCAGAAACTTATTGTAGCGAGTGGCATTCGATCGATTCGTAGACCACATGACCTATCTTCTGAGCACTGCCTCTTGCCGTTCGTTCGTTTCTTTTCTCGGCGTGTACATCAGTGCTGTATATATATAGTTGCGCTCTAATCCGGTATATACAATAGTAGTAGTAGTGTATAGTAAAGGTCCTTATTGATCCGCCGAATGAAAAAAGAGGAGCTGATTTCTTTTTCTTTACTTTTTCCGGTTGTTCCGTGACGGATTGCATCGACTTTGTAGCAGCAAGGATCCCATGTGAAAGTGATAATTCAGTTATTCTGTCTCCATAGTCAAACAGGGTGAGCCACGTGCCTTTCCGCCAGAGATGTGGGCCCTGACTGACGGATGTTGCAGACGGGGAAAATCGGGATTTTTTTTATTTTTTTTTTATTTTGTGTTTTACACGACAAAAAAGACATTCAATGCCCGTTGCCAGGCACAAATCGCGACGCCGTGGATTGAATACGATTCGAACGCACCGCACACACACACCCTCTATTACGTTAGACTTGTCGTTTTTCTTTTTTGGTCCTACCCTCTTTTTTGTTTCACGCTAAACTAGTCGCTCCATAGTAACACCGTCGCTCGCCGTCATCGCCGCCGTTTATTTTTGATACTCTTCAATGTCTCCGTTCAAATTCTCTTTCTAAACGAGTATTTCCCGTTGTTTTTCTTGGAAAACGATTTTTTGATGCGCTCCCGACACGACACTCGGTCACGCCAATCATATATTTCGCCGCCGGCCAAATGCCGCCCGTCTCCACCCAATTTTCCCGATAATAATAATTGAACGTGAGCAATAGCTTTCACCGCCATCTGTCGGCTGCACAAACAAGCGCTTCGGAGACGCACATAATTATGTAGCGTGAACACTTTTTCCAAGAAACTGACGATGATCTGTTGAGGGCGTGTGGCGACAGAAGGGGAATGTGTGTCCAGGACGCAGAAAACGTAATCATTTTCCGCCGTCGGCCCTTCTTCCCCCACCCATCACTAAAATCGTGTCTGTGTCGAATTTGCGCGACCAATCCGAGCGGCAAAAAGATTTTCTTCCGACGAAAACATTTTTTTGGGGATAATGACCTTCTTGTGGGTCTGGGCTGTCTATTTATTATTATTTTTTTATTTAAAGAAGGATGAGCGCGCCTACTTCCGGCCGGATGAACCGCCAGCGGCCGCCTCAATGTTTTGTTGCTTTTTTTTTTCGGTGTCCAAGATTCCGTTTGCTTTTTTTTCTTTTGGCGGAGGATATTTATGTTTTTGATGTGAACCCGACTGAATAATGAAGACGGAAGAGAAAAGCTCCATCCGATTTCTAATAAGAGGCAAAACAAAAATTCTGAAAGGAAAAGGATAATAACCTAAAGTTCCGGGGTCGTTTTGATGACGGCAGCAGATGTCAGAAATCAATGTGCGAAAAATGGCAATAAATTGCAGAGAAAATGAGATGGAAACGTTTCTCCCATCTTTTTTTTATGGACATAATCAATCAATCAATTGGGTGCCCATAGAATATCTCCCCCCGGGCCAGCTCTAGCGGAGATTTGTGTGGTGAGACTCGGTCACGGCATGTTCATTACTACTCGTTTGTGACCGAGGACTAACACGGCCGTCTAGGCAGCACTCACTTTCTGAAAGGCACCAATAGATTTGTTTTTCATTCATGGCTGGTGACAAAAAACGTAATAATAGAATCCGGAACCAATGGGCGACACGACTCTTCTTTTCTGGGTGGACTGATTGACCTTGGCGACGTAATCACATTTCTTTCCGGAAAAGCAAGCAAAATAAAATGAAAAGGATTGCAGACGGCAGTTGTTTATTGTCCCGGTTCCAATTCGTCGTTTATAATGTGCGATGAATATATTGCTAGGCTTGTTTTCACGTATTGATTTATTCGATGATCCTTTATTGTGTGTGCGTGATACACCCGTTCTATCGAGGACTGGCAGTCTGGCCGCTAGATGGTGGCTCATCCTGAATATGTTGTGCAGTCCTTCCCCACACGATAGGAGAGGCCTTAAATTAATTGAATTGCCGAGCGAATGAATTGGGAGCTCCAAAACAGCATCAGGTGTACAGAATTCAATTACGAAAGGCATTCCATCCGGTTTTTCTTTTTTTTTATACCGATTCCACGCCAATAAAATGTTATTAGATTGGCTCCCGCCGGTTGCAGATTTATTATTGGAAAAACAAATAAACAACATGGAAACAATTTGATTAGTGAACCGCGAATAGAATTTTTTTTTTCTCTCTTTTTCTCTCGTTTTGTTTCGCAACGCCATTTCATTGAAACAGACGGTCGCCCCCGCGATGGGATTTGGATTTATTTGTTATGACATAAATTCGAATTTTTATTTACAACATTTTGGCCACCGAAACGGAAACACGCCAAAAAATGGAAAGAGATCAAAACAGAACAAATAAAAGGTATAGCAATAATCCAAACACGCAAACATTAACATACACACAACAAATCGTGTTATACATTCACCGTCCGTGACAACAGCACAACAACATGTGTATCACGCACGCACCGCGCTCCTCTTTCCCTACAATCTCTTCCCCCTTTTTTTATTTAACTTTTTTTGTTCTATTTGCCCCGGCGTCGAATAAAAACTTTTTGCAAAAGTTTTTCAAATTGATTTATGCGTATATACATAATTTTGTCGTAATAATTCGTGAGTCGTGGGTGTTCCGCTAGTGACAGGTGGACCGTGATATATAGTAAGGGGAGGAGGTTATTTATGATTTTTTTTTTTCCTTTTTGAAATTTTTTATGCTTGGCATTTGAGGTTTAATCATTTTTCTTTTTTATATAAAACTTTTTCAACCCTTTTCCATGTTTGGTTGTATGATATAAATCGGATTAAAAGATGAATTGTCTTAAATAAAAGAAATTCACCGTTGCATACTGGAAATGTTTCGCCGAACACTCCGCCGCTGGGCTGAGGGGTTCATAACTTTTTCATAAGAGAAGCAAAGGTTAAGTGATGCAAGGGAACCATTGAATGATGATGACATATCAAAAAGGATTTCTGAAAAACAACAAAAGGTCAATTGTTTTTTGGGTTTTTTTTTTTTATTCGATTAGATAAATAGAATAGATTTGATGTTAGAATTTATTATGTAACACGTAATATGGCGCAACCCGTCTATCTAAATGCGTAAATGTTTATGTTGGAAATTCTTTTTTCTCTACATCAATATTTATACAGTAACAAACATTCACACTCACACAAATTGTACATCCAGCACACTGGGGATTTTATTTTATTTTTTTCGTGTTGTTTTCTGGGTATGGGGTGTGTTTTGGTGGTGAAATTTGTTTTGTATTCAACGAAGTTTCCGTGGTCGATACGCCGAAGTTCCGTTGACGGCCGCCTTGCCGCAAAGTAGCCGCTTGAAGGCTTGCCGGAATTCCGGGCTGAAGATGGTGTAGATGATGGGGTTGAGCGTTGAATTGAAATAGCCGAGCCAGAGGAAGACGGACAGCATTGTCTCATCAAAGACCCAGTCGGGTCTCAAAGGCATCAGCAGGGCGCAGACGAAAAACGGCAGCCAACAGACAACGAAGGCGCCCGTGATGATGGCCAGCGTCTTGGCCGCTTTGCGCTCACGTTTCGCTTCCAGCGTCTCTCTTTTCTTCCGCACTGCATTCTCGGTCGTTCTGGCCGTCGCCGCCGGACCCGCCGACGGTGTTTTGATAATGACGGGACTGCTGCTCAGAGCCACGGTCGAACCGTTGAGCGGCGACTGCCGGTTGGCGGCGGCCGCCACGGCCGCGTTGCTCTCCGGCGTGATGGGCATTGCGGCGTTGACGTCGGGAATTTCGATGGTGAAGGCCGTCGTCTGCTGATTGGGTGTGTGCTGCCCACCGTCGTCTGCGGTGGCGATGGCCATGGCGTCGTCGGAGCTGGTCCTAGCAGGTGGCTCGTCTTCTTTGATGTGTTCCGATTCTTCGGCCGACGATGAGGCGCCAGCTGCCGGGCACTTGAACCAGCGGCGCATCATTTTTCGATTGTCGTTGGCGTCGTGATTGAGGTGGCCGTGGTGGTCCAGCTGCTGCTCCTGCTGATGGTTCTGATTGGGACGTTTGCGTATCCTTCGCCTGGCCGTCTGGAAGATCTTCCAATAAACGATGAGAATGACGGCCAAAGGGACGTAGAATGTGGCGCAAGTGGCAAAGATTTGATAGGAAACGTCTTGACTGATGAGGCAGCGCTGCTGGATGTTGACTCGGTCCAGGAATTCGGCGTCTTTCCAACCGAACAGCGGCGCAACGGACACAATCAGCGCAACAGCCCAGACGAGGAAAATCTTCATCCATAACATCAAAAAGGGATAAAAGGTTGTTAGCAAAGAAGCATCGATGATGATGCAACGGAATCATTTTGGCTTTACCATCGTCCCGATGCGGCTGACATTGCGATTGTGGATGTAGTCCAGATTAGTCACGGCCCAGTATCTTTTTAATCAAAGAGTAATAAGTTAGCAAACAGCAAGGCAGGCAACAGATAGAAGGGGGGATAACTGTCAGAGTCTCAATCGAATCGGATGCCCCAAAATAGTTCAAAGGAAAATCCCAACCCCGTATAATAACCGATTTAGTTGAGACGTCTTGTTATGTGCGTGTACAGGCTCTAGATGTAGTTCTCTACACATCAACTCGGAAATTGCTTGCCGATAGTGAGCAGGTTGCGTCACTACCCGACCGTGTAATTCGGCATCCCACCGAGTAGAAATCGGACTAGCTCTTTTCTCTTTGAAGTAAGAAATATACTATACTACTGGATGTAGCAAATAGTTATTTAATCAGCTACTTCAAATGGCTTTTGGGGATATGTTTTATTTTCGATACGGCAATCTATTGAATCAAAGGCAATCGAATCCGATATACTACCAACTTGTTTTTTTCCTTTTCGGATTGCTATTCTGATTCACTTTTCTTGTTCCACTTGAGACAAATGACGTAATAGTTGATTGCCTGGAATACTCTCTGAAATTGGGGGGATGTGTGTGGGGTGACGGGGGGATCGATTGTGTATAGGGTACAGTTCTTTCATTACCTGTCGGTTGCTATGGCCACCAAGTGAAGAATGGATGCCGTGCAGCAGAGGACATCTGAAGAGGTCCACATGTCACACAGTTCGGGTCCTAGGATCCATCTCTGGCTGATCTGTTTTTTGTTTTTTTTTTTTTTGCCCACCAAAAATAGGTACATTCATGCATCATAGATTAGATTAGAAACGTAAATAATAATGTCATACGACATTCAATGGCAACAGGAAGAAGGATAGCACTTTCCCATCGTCTGATGCCGATCCACTTTATCCCCTTGTGTGCCTGGCACGCATTGTTGCGTTGCCACGCAACAACCGAAAATATTCACGTTCAGCCTCCTCTCACGTAATCTTAAGAGGCTTTCCCATTTTTAATGCCATTCCTCGTGTTATATGTTATTTAAAAGGCGAGTAAAGGCCCACAAGTGTGTCTCTTTCGTGCATTGAGAGAGAGAGAGAGTTGGCAGCAGCAGCAGCGCTACTGGTTGTAGTTGCAACACTCGACAACACAACACAAAAGAAGAGCTGAACGAGCGATCTCGACAGGGAGGAAATTTTTCTCTTTTTTTTCTTTTGCGTCGTTATTAAGCCGGAAGGAAGTCCCTGGGCCTCCGTTTATTGGAGCGTAGCTGGGAGGTGGGTTTTTGGAAGCCTGGCTATATTATATAGCATACTTTATTGTTCATATGGATCTGCTGACGTCCAAAGAATATCGCATTTAAAAAAAAATAAGACTTGTATTGCATAGTATATCAGGCTCTCTGTTGACTGGCGGCTATACATGTTCGCTACCGCCGGCAAGCGATGAGGATTAGTGTAGGCAATTAACGAGATCCTCCGCACACACGGCCGTCGGCCCGTGTTAATTGAAGCGACAAGAGTTATTAAAAATATAAACTGCGAGCGGCCAAACTCTCCGTTTTGCACGAGCCCTTTTGTGTAGTCGAGTCTAGACTGTTTCCGGATTTTACTCATTCAGAAAGTTTTTTTTTTTTTCCGGAACTGCGGATAACGAACCCTTTTGAATGGAATGAATAATTTCAGTTGGTTGTGCTGCAAAGTTGTCGTGGGCTAAATATAAACCCAGCCAACCCGTAACTTGTCGAAATAATGAGCCCATTATTATGAAAATGTTTACCTCGTAGACGGCTCCCAGGGGCATGACCAGACAGGCGACTAGCAGATCGGCCACTGCCAGCGAAACTATGAGGTAATTCGCCACGGAATGTAGATGCCTCTCTAGCAGGATGGCCGCAATCACGAACACGTTACCTGTCAAGAGGGAGAGAAATGGGGATTAATCGAATGTCTCCGTTTGTTTGGCCAATTGGTCTCCCATCCACCAGAAAAGTTGTAAGACGATCGGTGGCGGCTATAAAAAGATGGGAAACTTAATAAGCTGCCATCGAGACTCTGCATTGCCGTGGCAACAAGTGTCGGATGTCATCGCCCCAAGTTTGCGACTCCCTCGCAGACCCCTATAGTTACACGGAAGGCCCAGCAGCCGAACTTGTTTGCTTCCGTCCCTTCTCGCTCCCGCTCTGTTCCAACTTTTGGCTATAGGAAAGTTGACTGAGATCGCAGCACCGGGGGTCGAGTGTAGATCTCTCGACGACGTTCACGTCATTTGATACTGTATTGACCTGTCTCCATTTTCTCTCTCTCTCTCTCTCTCGACAGAGACACACCGCATACACACACTCGACTTGGGCTCTGATCGTCTGTCCGTGATGGCCAACGTTACAAACACTCTAGGCACGAGCCCCCCAAAAAAGAGAGTGTCGATCCTTGTAAAATGTCACTTGTCTGATGGATATTATTTTCCCAGGGCCCCAGGACACTTGTCAGAAATGCAAGTACAAACGGGTCGGCCTTTTATGCGCATGAAAAATTCAATTTGACGGAATGCCTTCCGCATCTCGAAGCGTAAGGGGGGAGCAGCGTAGATTTCTTTCCAGCTCTCTCTGTGTGTGTGTGTATCTTTATCGATTTGTTATTTATATCCGCCCCGATCAGATGCTATGCAGACACTTATCTCTCTCCGTCTCGATTCTTTGCTTGGTTTCATTCTACTGTTGATATCTACTTTTTGACCGATGCCCTCGCGTATGCTCCACTGGCGTAATCTTTCAAGGGGGAAAAAAGAAAAGGAGATTCGATTTTTTTTGGGGTGATTTCTGCTGCATCTCAGACTTTTGTCCAACTTTGTACTCGATCCAAAGGCCACGACTTTCTGCTGGCGAAAGTTACTGGGGCGCGTAGGAAAAGTTGTTCTTCTACTCACCTCATCAGTTCTCGTTCAGATTTTTATGACCAAGTTTTCCCCCTCTTTCAGAGTCATTGACCGATGATGAACTTTTACGAGTCGGCCGGAATCCTTGACGAGCTCTCTTCATCGATGAGTAGCCATCAGATTTGGGCACATCAAAGGTGAAAGGGCCCGTCAAAGTGGGGGTTTTGCCAGAGAAAACAAGACAAATCATTTTGCCTTGTGCCTACGCCCAAACTTTGATCAAAAGGGCCTTCATGGCTGCTGCTGCGCCTATATGTCTATTCACTTGGGTTTTGTAAGTGAAGGTGCCGACTTGCGTTTGACGTGCGCAGTTTGGGCATTTCTGTCGATTAGGAATCGGCCAAAGTTGAACGGCCAACAGCAGCAGCAGCAGGGGGTTGTATGTATAAACTCGCACTTCCTTTAACGGGGCTTGTCAATCTCGAACGCGTGATTTATGTATAATGTTCGTTCAAACCCTATCCAAGTTTCGGCAGACGTATTTATAGCAATGTACACTAGTACTAGACGAACTCTGGAGACCCAACGAGTGTGTAATGGAAAACGTGCATAATAGACGGCTCCCGACAGTTTTCCATCTGCTGATGACATATACGCACAAGAGAAAGTGTACACTGCTGTAATCTAAAGGCTTTCAGAGTTTCGAGAGGGGGGCGAGGGAGGCCTGAGATTTTGTTTTCTCTTTTGTTTCCTTTTTGGCTATTACTCAGCCAGCAGAGAGCTGCTGATGGCGAATTCTTGTTTGGATGGAAATGTGTAGTATGTTTTGGGAAAACATTTGCAGGAGGGCGGGCAGCAGCTATTACATTAAGCATTCATCATTTAGGACCAAATGTCGTCGTCGTACTTTCCCTATTCTTGGCTCTTTCAATTTTCAAGCTTGAGGGGGCACTTGTCTTGTTCTCCTCCGTCGCAGCTGCACATCACTTGACTCGGGCACGTTCTTCATCATCAGATGTGTGTGGGTTTCACGTTGATGACAATTGAGCCAAATGCGGAGGGAGAAAAGGGAAGGATCGCAATAATCTAACCAGGGGAGAGCTAACCACATCTCATTCACGGCTTCACGAATCGGACGATATGCCACGACCCAACTGTTGGGTGCTGCTATCGCAGTATACGGTACTAATGATAATACAACTCGTCCCCTTTTCCTTGTCCCGGCTCTCCCTCCCGACATGAGACGACATAACCCTATCGATCGGTGGCCAGCACCAACCAACAACCCGTGATCGATTTGCCTGCGTTTTGAAGCGTGAGCGTGATTGTATTATTTACCGACGATTGTGGCCAGTATGAGCACTCCCAAGATGGCCGAAGTCAAGCTGGTGAATATCAAATTGTCTTCGGGTCGCTGTGGGTTTGTCGAGTTGATCCAATAATCGCTGGCGTTGCCGCTGTTGTTGTTGTTGTTGTCGTCGTCGGCGCCGGACACCTCCAGGAAAATATTACCGGCCACACTGCAGTTATTCCATTCACAACAAGCGGCGGCGGCGGCAGCAGCTGCTGGCGTGCTGTTGTTGTTGCAATAGTGCAATAAGTAGTTGTAGTATGATGAAGCGTCCACTGGCCACGAAGATAAGTTGAGGTATTGCGGTGGCTCCTGTCCGGCCGCCGCTAATGATCGGCTTTGATTCCCCGCCATCTTTGCAGAAATTGTTTCCGATGGCCCCCGCTGATTTATTTATGTTCCTGGACAAGGCAGAAAAAAAAGAGAAGGAGACATGTTAGAAGTTGACAATGGGATGCGTGTACATATGCACTGGTAGTATATCGACCCATACGTTGCGTCTAACAATAGGATCAAACGACGGAAGCGGAATCGAAAAAGAGTTGGTATTCCCAATGCGCGTGTAATAGACCAACCCGAATATGGATGATGAATGTGTCCATGTTATTCAGTTGGACATTTTCCTGTAATAGCAGAAGCAGCAGTAGAGCCAAGCGGATAACTAATAGCCGGCAGCTCTCTCTGCGAATCAATAATCCTAATGGTCTCCTATCGAAAGTAATTTCATTTCCCTGTGTATTTTTTTTCTCTCTTTTCTTACTTGGGATTTGTTTGGAGTCGACTTTATTCTTATTTCTGTGGATATGCCAATTGAATGATGATGGCGGGGTAAAACATAAGAAAATGGGATCCGAGTTGCGTAATGAAATTGTCGCTTCTCTTTTCAATCTCGTCGCCGTTTTGCTAATAATAAATTCAGCACAACGAGTAAACCGATTACGCGTATTCGGGAAAATTGGAAATTGAATTGTGTCTCAGATTCGATTCCTCCCTCTCTAATCTCATTCGTTTTTCTACGCGGTTACCTTTTTCATTATAGCCTACTTCAAAATGCTTTGATTTTATTACTGAGAATGGGAGCGACGTTAATCTTGATTCAGGTGTCTGGTTCACATCGTTTCTCTCCCGACGCATGCACAGCAACGGTAGCACTGCGCTTATTGCTCGGCTGTTAAAATTGGAATTGCTTTAGATGAAGAAGAAGCGGCCAATCGAATTGGCATTCAATAAAATGAGTGTGCCGGTGTGTTAGACCGGATTGGATAGGGTGGTAACATATAGCAGCAACAGCAGCAGTGAGTCGGCCTCCATACAGGTTGATGGGTGCGGCGCATTTTGCGGGCGATGAAATCAAATTTTCCCGGGCTGGTATCTCATTATACCTGGCGGCCTTTTCTGATGAAAATACTTCCGCCATGGGTGATGGAGTCTGCCGGCGGAAGGAAATGATTGGGCCCTGCCCTCTCTCACCTTCTCTTTTTTTTCTTTTTCTCGGAATCGAAATGAAATGGAGTTTTATCTTCTCTCAAAATATGCTCATCTGATCTACAACATTTGCCAGAGCACTCTGGCTCCCGTATTATTAGTGTAGAGTACATTTCCGTGTGCTCAGTTATTAGGTTAGCCATCTAATCGGATGGAAGAGTGAGAGGCTGCCGTTGACTTCCAGACATTCGCTCCTCATCCTTGGATGCGCGTTTTTCCTTTTTTCTTGCCCGTCTTCTTTTATGGATGCGACCGTCAGCGTGACAGGGTACGTCATGGATCATTCACCCAAAAATTGTGGAGAGTCATCCTTCCTTTTCACTTTGATTTTCTTTTTTTTTTTTCCATCTTCGCATTACGACGGGGCTTAAAATGTTTTGTAAATATTTTGACCCCCTCCTACTCGTTGGGATGGAAGAGGAGGAGGACGTTGTTATTGTTATGACGCGGCCGTGTATTTGCATGTAAATATGGAGGGTGAACGGATGGTCGTAATATGGGTCCCGCACGTAGTGCCATAAAGGCCGCTGTGTACAAGAGCGGCGGCAGCAGCAGCCCCATGCAGATTTATTGGACTGGCGGGTAGGGTCTCTGCTACTGGTTGACTGGCTGTGAATTGTTAAGGAACGTGGAATTATTAATATCACGAAATGGGTTATAAGCGCATTCAGGCGCCAGCGTCAATGCCCTTTATACACACGCAGTGCTGCAATTCCAAGAATGCAGCCAGCCAAAATCTGCCTGGGTTCGGTTGATTCCGAAATGAAAATTTGATCCGATTGTCTTTTCTGCTACACAAACATTGCGCCCCTTGAAAAAGTGAGAGAAAAAAAAAAGAGGAACGGGGGGCAATTTGGGGGCGTTTAATTGGAAGAATTTCGGGTCATCGTTTACTCGGTTACGGTTAGAAGCCATTAGTACATGACATTGAAACGTCATGGCTAAATCAGGAATGCCGAGGCATTATTTTCAGGGTCAGGGACGGTACGCGGTTAATTAAAATCTAACCACTTGGAGAATCCAAAAGTTGAATTTGTTATGTAATGGGAAACAATTTATGTAACGATACCCCAATTATTTTTCCTATTTTTTGTTACTTGACTCTTCCTTTTAATTTACAACTAGTTGGGGCACTGGGTATGCACTTCCAACTTTTTCTCGCTGCCATTTAACATAACCTTTGTGAATTTTTCATCTTGTCAACTGACGCTTTCGAAACGCTAAACTTCTCTTTGAAATTTGTTTGACAGGTCAGTCGTCTGGTGTGAACGGAGTGTGGGAGTGCCAATCAACTTGGTGAATATCTGCAACTAGTTTACCATTTCGGTAAGTCGGGATTTTGCTTGCTTATTCATTGGCCCGTCACTCTTCTTCCATCCTCCGTAAACCCCGTTTAAACGCCCACATCGGAAGTAGATTCCAACTGTTTCCGGTTTCCCATTTTAAACCGCGATTGAATTGCACCTGCGTGTGCCCGGTTATGCTGTCAATTACTGTCGCTGGGCTCTGCGCTTCCACATTTCCAAAGCTCCGCTTCTTTAAACAATTCAGCAGCTTTTGATTTGATTGTGAATCATTCCCGGCCGTCGTGTACTACAACACCGTCTGCAAACTTGTGTTGCTACACTATGTATAGGTTAGTGTAATAGCATCATCATAGAGAGATGGAGAGGGACAACAGTAGACTTAGGAGGCATTAAATTCCGTTGCTTGAGGACGTTGCAAGGTATTAGTCTTGTAGTCCGGCAAATCGGCTTAAATGCTATATTTATATGTTATACAAGTTTTTCCGGTTTAGGTTTATCGAGCGTGTGTCTAGTTCCTGGTTTCTCAATGTATACTGGCCGCCGCCGCAATGATGTACAGGAATAAAAAATGAAGGGGGAAATCCTCGCTGTGATGAATTAGACCCGCGCGTTCCGGGTTATAACTTTTTATCCCAATGAAACTTGCCACTCCAATTGATTTGAAACATTTCGAATCACCCACCAAAACTTTGCTGCTGCTGCCTGTTTTTTTATTTTTTTTATTTCGAGTTTTAAATTCAATTTATTCGTGGCAACTTTCCTACCCCCGTTTTTCCGTGACTGTCAGCGAAGATCTTTTTTGATTGTTACTACCCGTCACCGAGATGTAGACACACGGCGTCTCTCATTTCCGGTCGCATTTCTGGTGAAATCAAATTGAGAGAGAGTCTCCGACGTCCGACTTGAGATGTGGACAACAATAACAACAAGGAGCGCGGGGGGATGGTCCGAAAATTGCGCTCAGCATTGGCATTGTGCCGTTTCCGGTATGATGAACTCGCAGAGTTTCTGCTGCACCAGAGAGAAAGAGAGAAGGGGGGGTTTGGTCCAGTCTCTCTTATACAGTCTATCCTTCATTCCGTTTTTCCGTCTATGTTTTATGTTTAGACGTAGCTACTATAACAAGAAAGACTCTCGACTTGTCCCTCTTGACTGACAGACGGGTGCTACAACTGGAGCGCCATATAAGTTGGCAATAAGATTCGGTCCCGAGTCGAGATAATATAGATAGGCTCCTCCGCCATGGATCGAAATTTGTTTCTCGTCGCTATTTTGTTTTGTAGCTGTCAATATTATACGACTGCGCTGGTGGCGGGTGGCCGGCAGTCTTGCGTCCGATAGCAATTCTATTAGCAATTGTGGCAAAGAGACGAACGCCATTCCAGTATTGCTTGCCGTCGCCGGAAGCTGCTGGGCGACGACTTGTCCTTGTTTTTCACATCGGGGGGACGCTGCCTCAATGTCTGTCTGTTTACTCGGCTGGAATCGGTCGGTAGACGAGACAATACGACATTCATTACAAGTCTGTATGGAGTATGCGGACTCGGCTGGCGCTCTGCGCGATCGCAGTGCAATTCAATTATGTACAGCTCATCCCAATCATTCTCTCTCTCGCTGGCTCTTTGAGCCATGCACAACACACACACACACTCGCGCTCCTAGCTCCTTCTTCCGACTCAAGTGCTTTTTTTAATATATTTTCTCTTCTTCTACTTCCAGCGGCAGCTCTTTGTGCCAGTCTTTCGTTCCGTGTTGTTGATGTCCTCCTCGATCTCTTTTAGCCTCTCCCCACTCTTCTTTTCTTTTCTTAGCTGCGCCGTCCATCTCCTTTTAGAGTCGGCACAGCCACCAACAACTACCACCACCACCACCACACATACACACAGACGATGAGTTATTGATATTTATCTATGGACCTTTACTGATGTTGCAGTATCTACTGCAGTCCAGCGCATCAGCTCCATAAATATATCCGTTTTCCTTCTTGCCCGTCTCATTTTCCCTCCTTTTTATAAGAATTCGGCCGATATTGGTCTCTGTCTGAACATTCGGCACTCTTTACTTGTTGTCCACTTCGATGGCAATTTGCTTGGCATCTATCGTCGCCCTACTGCCCTTTCACAATGCGGTGAAATGGCCCACATTTATTGTTTGTATCGAGATGGGAAAGATGCGCGCCGACGTCTGTGTGGGGGAGTTCGTGCGGCCATGTGAAATTCCGCTCTGCTTATCCGTGCGTGATCGCGATCCGACATTCCATCGATTTCTATCAAAGGACTTTTGTCAAAAAATTTCCAGGAGTGAAATTGGAATTTTTGGAATTTCTTCTCGTTTTGTTTCTTTTCATTTTTCTTCACTTGGAAGTTGTTTTTCTTTTCTTCTTTTCTCTTCTTCTTCGTTTTCCGTGGCTTTTGATTCGACTTCCAAGGATCTTCCGTTTGAGTTTTCCGGATGCAAATCGACAGAAGGCGCCCGTCCGTGTAGACGGACGGAGATCGTCGAGTCGATTGCGCCGCCATTTTTAATTGAAGCTTATTACTAATGGCATTGGGAAATGAAGACGGGGAGGGAAAAGGACGAACCCGACCGACTTTAGCGAGGAGGAACGGCAAAAGTGGATCGCGTCACGAGTGGATCATTAGAGGGAACCAATTTCAGGATGACGAATGGCGTCCCTCTCCCTGCCCGGAGGATAGCGAATCTTACCCTGCTGCTATGAAATCTGTGGATTGTGGAACCAACAAGAAAATGGGGAAGAAAAGTTTTAATTTTTTTGACTGGGAAGTTTTGCAGCTCTTAATTTACCCTCGTTTTTCAATAATCAGCATTATTAAGACTCGCGCAATTTTATGTACGGCCATTGAATTAACAAAGTTTCTGCAGTAAGTAGTTGCCACTAAAGTCCCCCCACTTCATCTTGTATCCCTTTAGATAATATATCCAGTCAGTTTTAATGATCATTTCTTATGCGCACATACGTGCTCAGCTCTCTCTATAAGACACCCCCCCTCCCCCGGGATTCTCGAATTTTATTTGTAAAGAAATGGGGGGGGGGCGGGAGAAAGTTCTTTCACGTTGAACATGGATAATATTTGTTTGTTGAACAGCGAGAGAGACAAATGGAAAATGAATAAAGGCGCTGCAGCATCCGTTAAGAAAGCGGGCGGAGGATTTTGAATATCATATAAATATGTAGGAACAACATCACACACACTGGAGACAAAGAAAGAGGGATAAATAAGAGCATCCATTATTTGTGATCAAAAGTTTGTTTGTTTTGGCTCCGCTCTGTCGCTCCTATTTTTCTTTCTTTCTTTCTGAAAAGTAGTTTTGACTTTGTTTCTGCTATCCCGTATCGCCTATAATTAAAATGCAGTTTCGAGAGCTTCGCTAGATGCCAAGAAGAGGGATAGAACGGGTAAAAAAAAACGGGTCCCGGCTTTTTGCTAGCGGGAGTTGCGCTCACGACAGGCTAAAGTCGATGGGAATAATGAACTTTGCGCTCCTATTTAGCAGCATCAATCGAAGGACGAGAGAGAAGGAGCTGTAAATGAATGACGTTAATGTGTTCTCAACTTTTGGACGCTGCTGCAGCTGCTTCGTGCATTTGCGCTGACAAAAGCGGATTCCGCTCCAAAACTGAAATGCAGCCCGGACAACTCCGGTGCTGGGAGGGATTTTATTTTTCATCCCTCCATCCTTCCTGTTCAATCTGTTTCTTCTTCTTTTTTTTTTAGCCAGCACCGTGTGTTTTATAGCCACATCAAAAGATGTTGATGATGTCCTGACGTCGCCATCGTCCGTGGTCTGATGGGTTTCCGGACCTTACGAGTCCCTTTCCATCTCCCCCCCTCGGTTGCTCATCGTCGATGCAAATCTGATGAAGGGACGGACCATCTCTTGGACTTGTCATTCGTCTCTATATGTCGAGTCTGATTTATTCCTTCATCAGATTTCGTCTTTCTAGTCAAAACAGTTCACCGTAGAAGGAGGGAGAAAAAAAAAACACTGTTTATTATGTGTGTACTCTTTTTTTTCTATTTTGGCTCCTGTGTAGGATCATATCGCGTGGGGGTTCCTTTTCTTTTTTTTCTTCTCCCTGATGTGACACACACACACTGTGCTCGCTCGGATGATTTTGATAAGAGCACCAAAAAGACCATGTCAACCCTACCCCGGTTCTGGTCAATACATCTCGAAACTTTTCTTTCCGATAAATTTCATTTTCTTGGCCCTTTTTATTTCTCCATTTTTCTTTTTTGGCTGGAAGCACAAGAGCAGTAGCCCCACGGTTTTCCTTATTTTTTTCCCTTTCTTTTGGCCGATAAAATAGAAACGAGAGCGCACCCCAGACACAGCCTGTTCGTGTCAGGTGGTATATATCATCACGCTCAGTTGGGTTCTTTTCACTCCCTCCTCTTCTATAGACTCCCTTGATGCTGTTGTCTGGGTGTTTCCCTTCTTATCCCGTCACGAAACGCGCAGGGGAAAGAAGAAGAAGAAAAAAAAAAGTCTGCGCAAAAACCACAGGCCAACAAATAGTTCCGCGTCTTCTTCTATTCTACTCTCTGGTCCGTGTGCCAGGAGAAGAGGCAGCAGCAGCAGCAGCAGCAGCTCGTCAAAGGAGATTTGAGCTTTTTATTGATTCGACCCGATGTTTTTATACGACCGGTGCCCTACATATTCCCAAGTCGGGGGAGAGAGAGAGAGAGAGAGAGGGAAATTCACGGACATGGGGACGTATAAAATGTATTCCGGTTGAATGGGGAGTGGGCCAGCCGTTTCGTCGAGTGTCTGTCCATGTGTAAAGGGAAACAAATTTGGCAGAAAACAGGAGAAAGACGAGAGGCCATTTCGCTCAGTTGCTGTCGAACCGCACGACGGTTCTTTTCTCTTTTCTCAAATTTATTTTCGATCCCAAGAGCTCTGCTCTGCTCGGCTCCTGTCCTCCTCGGATGTCTACTCGACCCGACTGTGCCGGCCAAGATTTCAGAGTCAAACCATCTGCGAATAATGGCCGAAATAGAAAAGATTCTTTTTCGGCCAATATTTAACTTTCATTCCGGCAGGAAAAAAGGGAATAAGCCCAACAGCTGTTTTGATATTTGCCCAGTAATCAAAACGATGTTTTTAATCGAGGACCAATTGCGAGAGAGAGAGAGTTAGAGAAAAGATGCGTCATCACCGGCACTCCTGGCTGTGATCGCATCATCCCAAATCCATTTGCTTTCGCGTGTGCGAGTCAATATAAACAAGATTTCAGAGTGAGATGGAGAAAAGTGGCGTCTGCCAGCGTCTCTTTTCTCCTCGCCTTTGATATCAAATAATAGGATTTCCGTCCTCCTCCCTTTCATTTTAGGTGGGCGGAATTATTCTGTTTGACTTTGTCAAATATAGTGTATTATAGATATATCTTTTGCAACTGGGCTTTCATCCTTTATTCATCCAACACTCTTTTTTTTTTATTTTTCGCCTTCCTCCTCTCGACTAACACAACAAACAAACGGCTGGGCGTTTGGAGGTAAAAGAAAAAAGGGAGATAAACGAGACACGAGTGTCGAGCGGATGAAATCAATCGGCGGATGCCGGTGGAGAGAAAGGTCGGCACGGTACAGGATGGAGAGGGAGGAGGATGTTTGCGCTTGCTTGCCGGATCAATACACCGTGAAAAAAAAAAAAAAAGGGAAAGTGACGAGAAAATGTGCGTGTCTGTGTGGCTGGGCCCTTATAGTTTCTGTGAAAAAAAAAATCTAAAGAAAAGTCTGTTGGTGTGAGCGTGTGCGTGTTCATTATATTATAAGGCAACTCCACTCGAGCAGCACTTTTGATTCTCCCTTTAAAAAAAAAATAAAAAAAATAGCATAGCGGGGAAAATCATAAAAAAGTTGAAGAGAAGAATAGCATAATTCAAAAAAATTATTATTATTCCCGCTTAGAAAAAGCCCGTGAAGAAGAGAATTGTGAGATGGAGAGAGAGAGAGAAGGCCAATAACAAACTTTTTCCCTTCCATTAAGAGATTATTTGACTTGAGAGAGTGATAGCTAGGATCTAAATTTCAAAAGAGAATTTTCAAACATAGCCCACTTGATGATGGAGACAGGCACACCTTTACAGGAGCGACCGGTTGGATGACGTCATCCAAATCGAAACGATAACAGAAAAGGATGCTGCCACTCTTCTTCTATTTTATTTCTTCTTCGCCTTCTTCCTTCCCCCATCTCTCTCTCGACTCGACTTCTTGACAAAAGATTGGCCCACTCGAGCTCCTGGCAGCTCCTGGTAGTTCCTCCTTGTCTCTTGTCACACGCATACACGGCCCATCTGTCAATGGTGTGGCAGTGGCGGTGATGCGCATCTTCCCCCAACTAAAAAAGGAAAAAGAAGTCTCGGTGGATGGCGAACGATATCGCCAGCTGCGACCAAGAGCGAGAGAATTGATTGATCAAGAAGCAAATGAAAACTTGGGAGGAAACATGTGGTTCAATATTGATGACGACTCGAATCTCAAACGAGAGAGGAAACTTTTTTTTGGCTGAAAGGTTTTTTCTTCTTCAAAGCCTCGGGTGCGAAAAACCTTGACGAAACCTTTTTTTGAGAATGCTAGACAACCAGTGAAGGAGGCAGGAAGACATGCCTATTGCCCGTACGTGTTAACATCCCATTTGATAGATAAGATATAGTAGACGTTTGTATATACAGTGCGCGCTGACTGTCGGCGTGATTGGTTCTCTCGGCTGCAGCAGCAGCAGCAGCAGCAACACAATGCTGCCTTGATTTGGCCCATTTTCCTTTGGAGAAACAGATGCAGTCAGACTGGGATATTTTCTCCCCTTTTTTGGCTTGCCTCCTACACTTGTTATCAATCTCTATTTTTCCCCGGAAAGAGGAAGAAGAAGGAAGGAATTTCTTTTCCATATCTAACGTCTTTTTCTTTTCATTTTTTCTTTTTTTATTTATTTCTCGTTTGCTCGCTCACTTCATTCTCCGGCGTGTTTATTGATTTCATTGTAGGGTGGAGTGGGGGGAGGGAGGGAGAGGCTTAGAAACCTCATTGTCGATTGTGTTTTGTGTGTATCGGACGGTTATTATTATTTGGGGTATCTGAGAATTATTGGGGACTGGGGGGGATCTCGTTAAGAGACTGGCAACAAAAGGAGTCGAACACACAGAGATCGTATCGGTGACGATGTAATCGAATATTATAACCCCACCCAAAAAATAGGAGAATAAGGAAAAGGGCTTCGATATCAGATGGGATGTTTCTTCTTTTTTTAAAAAATATTATCTGCTTGCAAAGTTATCGATCTCGTTCGTTTCTTTTTACGCTGACATTTGCACTGTCGTATTAGAGAAGTGAAGGCAAACCCTCGTGACCGGAAAAAAAGTGCTAAAGTCGGTTCCGGATGGGGGAGGGGAGATAATAAGAAGAGCAGAAGAACTATAGACGAGTGAAATGATAATGAGGAGACATGCAGATATCAAGACGTTTGACACATTCCAACTCTCCACGACGTCACGTCATCAATTTCTGTCTGGCATATAGTACTAACGAAGGGACCTACTAAGCAGATGATAAATAATGAGTCGTCGTCGTAATAAGCGAGGCAAAATGAGATGGGATATATAGACAGTTTGGAGGAAAACCAGAAGTCGAACAAAAAGGGAGGCTAAAAAAAGGAAAGAATCGGAGATGCCAAGAAACAATGGCGACTTTATTTACTAGCAAAAGGCAGGGCTACATACAGCGTCTATCTAGAGTATATAAATAATCCGATCCAACTGGAAACGATTGTTGAAGCAGCAGTTAGTTATTTCTTTCTCTCTCTTTATTCTCGCTTCCTCGATTGTTCCCCCGCTCCTTGCAGGATCCTCAGCCGGGCGCGCGTTTCAAGACAATTGCCCGTCGAGAATCTTGAGAGGAGCCGGGGGCACACACACACCATTTTGCGCACACCGTTTATATCTAACTCTGGTGGTACTATCCGAGATGGGGTCGACCCAAAAAAATAAGGAGAAACGAAGGAGTTGATCTTTTTCTTCTTTCGCTTTTGCTCAACACTCCTTTGCACATACAGTGAGTATGGCTCCTAACCTATAACCCCAGCTGCGCGTCGCCCATCAGGCCGTCATCCATATATACACTTACCGAGATTGCCTCTTCTCTCTTTCAAACCCCGTTCGTCTCTTCTCTCTCTTTTTCTTTTTTCGCTTTCTCGCTCTCTATCTCTGTGTGCGTGTTGGAGCTGTTGTGATTCGTGGGCTCCCATAGTTGCTACTGCTGTGTGTGTACAACACACAGCTCGATCCTTGGCTCCTTGTTGATATTCTACCAGAGTTTCGGCAGTTTGAGTCGTTTCTTTTATACGTTTGTCGCCCTACCCCGGCTGCCATGGTGCGTGGGTGTCATTTCAAACGCCAAACCTCCCCCCATCGTGCGAGTCGCTCTTTTTTTCTTTTTTCGCCAGTGATGTAATAAAAAAAACCCGTTGCTGCCTTCTTTTCTTGTAAATGTTTTGTTGCCGCTCTCTTGTTCAACATCTATTCTCTTCTCTTCCGCCATTTACTTTGGACGCCCTGGCGAAAAAAAGGAGAAAAAGAGAGAGAGAGCTCGTGCCACGCACTCCAAGATAAGTCAACAACTGGCAATTGTCATGCGACCCCCATCATATCATTGTTGTTTTCCCTTTCCTCCCTCCTCCCCCATGTATATAGCCTTGCAGGCTCGTTCACTGCTGCTCTGCCTCTTTTGTGGGTTGTCTCGACACTTTGGAATGCGACGTGAGTCCCGCACTTTTTTTCTTCTTCTTTTCTCTATGCAACCGCCGGGACTTGCTCTATACTCCACCACCCAGCAGCTGACTTGTCTTCCGCACTCAAACAATATAAAACTTAACGAGCCAAGTCGTTTTAGCCCTGCTGCTGTGGCACCCTCGCCAACTAACCCTAAGACGTACGTTACTGTAGTGTCTTTCGATCGGCGCTATATGCTGGGCGAACGTGTCAGAAAGAATAAGCGGTTTTCAGGCTGGTGTGTTTGTCTATGACCAACAAAACTTACCGTTCGGGGTTGGCTCGAGTTGCCCTTTTTTTTGGATCTTTCTCCGTCACAGTGTTTGTTGTGTCTGCCCGTCTCGTTTCCCTTTTTTAGTGTGTTGGCTCCTCCGTTCGTCGGATTTGAAGAGGCAAGGGATTTTTGGTTCTCCCACCAGACACGACTATTCGAGTTCTTGTTCACACTTTGACTGGAGGGGATCTATTGAATGTCGTCAGTACACAAGGATCACTAAAACTTCCGGTCCCGATGAATTACAGGCCATGGCGCTGGAGGCAACTTTTTATTTAAACTTTTTTGAAACGTGACGGAAACAAACTGCACAAAAAAGGAGGTCCCGAAATAAAAAAGAATGGACGAGTGTCAAAGCCGCGGCCCTTAAAGAATTTGAAAAAGGGTTCAACAGAAATGTGTCGGTGGGGAAATGGGGAATGGATCGAATATAGATACGGAAGAGGCGGATGTCGGATGGGAGAGCTTGGGATTCCGTCGACAGACTGAGACGACTGTCGAGCAGTTTGCCGAGCTCAAGCATCCGCCTCGGAACAGGTATCATGGGTATCAAGTGCTCTGCTGCTGCTCTGTCTGGGCCGCCCCATCTCTTTCCCAGCGATCGCAGCATTTGACCTGCGCAGCAATTCCGGGCCCCATTTTTCCTGCGTCGTCCCTTTTTCTTTAGACATCGCAATGATTATCACACGCCTTTTTCCTACCCACTTTTCTCTTGTACGCTGGATTTCGCACTTTTTTTTTTCAAACAACCAAAAAGTGTACAAGGCCTTTTGATGTTTCGTTGCATTTTCGTGTTTTTTTCTTCCGGCGCCAATACGTCCATCAAAGACACGCAGCACGCGTTATTCGTTGTCGATGTGACGACCGAGAACACTTTGTTCGCCCGCAAGTAGAGTATCGGGGGAAGAAATGACCTGTCGACCCTCTCTTCTATTCTTCTTTCTTTCCCTCTTAAAGTGGTTGACGACAGCTGATTATCCCGAATCAGGTTCTTTTTGTGTGTGTGTGTGTGTGTGTCCCTGGTGGAACGAAACGAACGGAAAATATAGCGGGTGCTGGGGGGAAGCGTATCTTTTGTCGAGAGACCCTCTCTCGTAAATGAACGGCCATTGTGAGTCTAACAGGTCGGCCGTTTGATCGATTTGACTCGGCGCTGAAATATCGTCGAGTAGTTTGGGGTGGAAAAAATAAATCGAAATTGCCTGCCGTGTTTGTGGGTGTGAAACGTGTTGACGTTAGGAAATTGAAACGTTCCCTTCTCATATTGTCGCTTCTCACCACCGTGTGATGATGTGTATTACACGTATAAAGAGGTCGGCGAACCCTCCATGCATTATATAGCTTGCACCCGCTTCGTGACTCCCGCTTCGTGTTTTGTAGTTGAGGAAAAGAACACCCACATCAGGCGGACAGGCCTACTTGTTTGACAAAAGGCAACACTATTATTATTGCAGCACTGCACAGCCTAAACTATACACAATGTCGGAGGCGTGTATTTTGATATAAATCCAGGTCGCCAGCCGTGTAGGCCCGCATAATAGCGGGATCAAATCCTTGATGAAAAAGTTTTTAAAAAAATCCTTTTACCGATTTTTCCTTTTTTTTTTCCCCCTCCACACCCCACAAGCTTTGAATATTGAGGCGGATTATTCTATCGTCTATTATAAATCTCGGCCGTGTGTGAAGAGAATCGACTTGATAGTCTGCATATAGGTGTTTGTGAAACACGGCTGCCGCTCTCCTGTGCTGGAAAGAGATCCCGCGGGATCTACACCGCGCATAAACTAGACACACACGCTCACACTCTAATGTAATATGTATTATTCCGTGCGTACCAAACTCGACTATTTGCTGGTCCATTTTCTTTCTGGGTTTTTAATTCCATTTTTATTTTTTTTTAAACAAAAGAAGAAGGAAAGTAAGAGAATCTCTGTGTTTGTTTTTCTCTCCCCATTTTTTGTTTTTATTCTTTAAACCACCGCCATGCGATGTGCTGATGCCGAGTTAATCCCGCGGGCCGCAGTGTATGTGTAGCGTTCATATCCCCTCCGGGGGGCTTAGATACTGTCGTGTGTGTGGTTGTGCTGCTGAGCTTTTTTATGTATTGCAATAAACGAAGAACAGCCCGGAGAAAAGTCCTCCAGGAGAAGAAGAAGAAGAAGAAGAAAAAAGAAAGCAGATGAAAATGCAAGTGACAGCAAACTCCTCCTCCCTCAGCATTGTTCTTTTGGTCATTATAATGAAGAGGGCGCCAGTCTTTTTAATAAGAATTCGCTTTGATCAGAATTTTTTCGTATTTTTTTTTTTCGTATTTTTTTGTCGACTCTTACGCACATCAGACTAATTAAGGGTGTGCTGCTGTTGTTTCCCTTTTTGAGAAAGTGGGGAATAAGAAAAAATCTCCTGCCAACAGCAGTGCGGAATCCGATTGTTTGCCCTCCATCCGCCGAGTGCATTAATCGCACCCTCTCTTGTTTTCTTTCTCCTTTTTTCGCCATAGACATTGACGTCGGCTAAGTCTAACACTGTCGGGTTTACGCTGGCCGAGCTATATATAGTGGTGGTGGTGGTGTGCTAGTAGCAGTTTCCGACGGCCATTAATCTGTCTGTACATATACGCGCGTATAATAAGTGTATACATCAGTAGCTGCTGGAGAGCGAGCGGAGGGCTGCTCCTTTTTTCTTCTTTTTCTTCCATCCGCCTTTCCAGTTTCCACTGATGCAAGAAGCCAATTATAATGAAGATGTACTCGCACAATATATCTACTAACTAATGTTTGCCCTAGTAGTAGTATAGCAGTACATATTTACGATTGCATCCCGTTCTCTCACACCGAGTCTAATAATTAGGAGCCTATTAGGAGCTAGCTGCTCGCTGTGTGGATAATATGTCTCGATCCCCCCATGTTGAGTCTATCAGCTTAGCCGGAATAGTTTCAAAAGTGACTTGAGGGCGTTTAGTGCTACATGGCCTGAGATTCACCAACCAACCAACATCGAAACTGCTTTACAGACTGTGCGAACTTGTAGCTCTTGGGCAAGTGCAGAAGACGAAAATGCGTCGAGTTTTAGGAGCGAAAAAAAAAATCAATTCGTCTGAATTGTCTCTTGATCAAAGCGTGTACAGGGTTTCTACTAAATAATCATCAATGATGAAAAGAAGAAGAAAAGCGAGAGAAAATGCTCCGTTCTTGTCATTTTTTTCATTCCCCCCGGCTTTTCTTGTTTTTGTTTGTTTTTTGGGCAGCCTTTGACGTCGAGTTTTTGATTGGCTGCCAAAGGATGAGTGCACATCTCGTTCATGCAAGTTTTTTCTCATTTCTCGTTTATTTGAATGCGCATACCCGCATCGAAGAAATAATATAAAAAGGGAGAGTGTAGCAGCTAGATGTTACCCAGAGATATCAGCTATTTATAATATAATATAATAATATAAATATGAGATGATGAAGAAAGTTTCGTTTCTACTTTTTCATGGCGTCGCCATGGTGACTCTTTTGAATTTCACGTCGGTGACTGGAGATCTCTTTTCCCGCAGTGGCGTCTAATTGAGGGAGTGAGCGGATAAACAGGCCCCCACCGAAACGGTAAAAGCGGCGCCCGTCTATAATATTTCGACGACGTTTTCTTTTCTTTTCTATTCATTCACGTCTTCTTGATCTTCCACATTTGTTTGATTTCCCTATCATTTACCTCGATTTCATTCTCTTTCTATTTCGTCGCCACTACAAAGAGCCACCACGAAAAAGACAAGTTTGTTTTCTTGTCTTCAAAGTTGTCGGTGCGTTTGGCTATCAGACCGGGTGACGTATTACGCAACTCGTTTGTTATAAATTGGATTCTTTTTTGTTTTGTTTTGTTTTTGTTTGGTCGCACTCTGGGACCGATGCCTGGCTTTGTAACTTTGTTGCGGCCAAAAGTTTTGCAATGCCCTTTGCCAAAGGAAAACAAATTTGCCAGTGTTTTGAAGAAAGTCAGAAAAAGGGCCACCAACCGCGTTTGGATTCCGAGTCATTGAGTTAATTAAGGATTCGGGCCGCCTAGTGAAGATTAACGACACGTGCAATCACGAGTCATACTCGTCTGGCGGGCGGCAGTGAAATGAGCCAATAAAACTGGGAGTCGGATATCGTCAATCAGCTAAGGTCTCAGGCCCATGCAGGAAACGTAATAAATATTATTATTACAGTCGCCTACTGCTTCACTTATTCAAGGAGGCCCCCCCCCCTTCCCGTAATGGACTATTTAGCTCCTAGGAGCGCACAAAGTACTCAGCCAGAGGACCTTTCACTCGAGCTTGGCTGTGTGGCGATGTGATGCGACGTGATCCAATACTCGCAGCTTTTGGATGGAGGCCAATCACATTTTTCATTACGTCAAATGGGCCCAGCCTAAATACAACAGCCCAGTGCGTCCCACACGCTTATAGATTCTCATCTTTTATCCGTGAAAAAAAAGGGGGGGGGGCGTCTTTTTATTTTTGTTTTTGCTTCCATCGGGAATATGCGAAGGCGAGGCCCTCCGGCGAGGGAGTATCAGCATTTAATAAATAAATATTATTCCCTCTTGTCTTCCAAGAGGGTCCTGGGGGAGTTTATTAGGACCGTTTTTTTTTATTTTCGGACAATTTGGGGGTTTCGTACAAAATTTTACTTTGATCTTGTCTGTTTTGGGTGGGCTTAATCCAAGTTGTTGGGAGACGAACAATTTGATGTGGAAATATAGTCCCGATTCGTTCAGCGGAAGTAAGAATTTAAGGTGGGGGTGTCGATTTTGAATAAATTCTAATCGATATCTTAAGTATTGCTAATTAGACGATAAGTGTCGTCTGCTTTACTTTTCGTTTACAAGTAAAGCATGATGAAGAGAAGCAATACAAGTTTTGAAAAAGGGACTAACATTTCAAAGAACAACGGAACGATAACTTTTCTGGACGTGGATGCACGGAAATGAAATTACAAAAAAATTGGTCATCGTTATGTGAACTTTGCTGTCGCAGCTTTTCATGCTCTCCACTCTATGCTGTTTGGCGGGTAAAGGCTCAGAATAAAAATGGGATGACCGACTTTGGGAGCTTAAATAGAAGAGTTAAACGTGTTCCAGGTTTCTGAATTGTTACTTCCTCACTACTGTTAGCATTATTTATCCACTTTAAAAACCTTTCCTCTTTGCAGATTTGAGGCCTGAGCCAGCCATCGTAACAGTAGCAAAGTTTTGCTTGTGCTGGACCTTCAGTCATATGATTTGACTGTAGACCTCCTGTCATCAGGAACAATCACAGTATCATCACATAGGTAATAACTTTTGTTACTTTTATTGACCTGCATGTGACATGCCAAATTTTGCACGATGATGCATGACTTGCTTAAATGCAACTGCATTTACTGGTGTATTTCATGGAAACCTTCAATTACCCTCTTTACTAACAATTAGGGTATACCACGTTCTGGTTTACAACTGTTGTCTTGTTTTCAACATTCTTCCTTTTTATTGTTTCTTTAAATATTTTTCGTAACTCATTGTTGACATTTTTTATACAGCATCCTCTTTAATTGGACAAACTTCCAGTGTCGACTGAGTTAAGGATCTCTTCAATTTCCCTTTTCTTTCAATGTCCTCGTGTACGCCCCTGCGAGTTTGGGTGTCTAATCACGAGGACTCTGTTTTACCTATCCCTCGTCTGCTGGTGGATTCAACTTTTCTGTGGATGGATGGAGCACCTGGATGTGGATGCCTGGCTGTATTTCCCAGTCTTCAAGGTAGGACAAATTCATTTCTATCTTTCCTTTCTAACTATTGAGTGGGGTTTATTATAACTCGTTGCGGAGTACGATTACTCCTGAGCCATGCAGTTGGTTGAACCTGTTTCATTTTGCTGTTTTTGTCTTGTTTTCTCAGTCAGGGTTCATTAAATAGCTCACGTGTAGAACCACTGCAGATCAGGCCTGTTTTGTACCTCACAACTTTGTCTGTGGGTAAACAATCAAATTCAGAAATATTTGAACTTGAAACAGTTGAAGCAAAGTGAAACTTTGCTAACAATTTTTCCCACCGGGTATTGCCGCACCACTGGCACTTCCTGGTTGATGCAGACGCGTACTTTGAAATATCAGGCCTTTTTAACGAGAAACAACAATCAGGAGATGGAACAAATAAGACTATTACCAGGGTCTTGTGCTTACAGATAAAAAGCCATGCCAGTTTTAATTAGCTTGATGAACATGTCTCTCTCTCTCTCTCTCTGCGCTTGTTGGCCTCTTGCATCATCCCTCCCGTAGTAGTATAGACAGCGGAGCTCTACTCATTGGAAGTAAATATATAAGGCCCGACAGAGACAGAGAGGATGAGGCCACATCATCACGTTAAAGGAAAAGAAGAAGTAGACGAAGCAAAGAGCAGAGTTGATCAGGCAAGAGCTTTTCTCCTCTATCCCCCCACCACCACCACCAAACAAAAGAGCCGTGCCATCCTATCCATCGCGTCCTATCCCAAGTTCATCATTTGGCACTAGGAAAAGGAGCTCTCCTCCGCACAAGTTTTGGGCACATCCGCCAGAGAAAGAAGAGAGGGAGATGTTCACGGGGGAAAAGACGGAAAGAGGAAACAAAAAAATAAGAGTGAATAGCGTCTAGTAGCGGTGCTTGGAAATATATAGGAGGGGGGAAGATGGGTCGTATCATCCGTGATGGGCGCTGTGTGATTATACCGACGACGACGACGTCGTAATCCTTTAGCAACAGTAGCCAGTAAGAAACAGTTGCTGCTGCTGCTGTTCTGTCCGGTTTTTGTGGCGGGTCGTCACCCGATATCCTCAAGTCAGACCGCCGCAGCGGACCGCAAAGAAGATGATACGCTCTCTCTCTCTCTCCATGTCTCGGAGACTGTGTGTCTCTCTGCTCTTGGGTCGTTGAGCCAAATCGATGACTTCATCATCGTGTCCCGCCGTCAAAAATCATGTCGCAGATATGTAGAAGACGTCGTCGTCGCTCGGGGCCACTACTACTATAATACGACCCAACTTAGAACTCATCAGCAGCAGCTATTAACTTGATAGGGTGGCAGTAAATTTTGATGTTTTCAAGAGGGGGACAACCCAGCAGACTTGGAGGTTTTATATAGCTGTCAAACATATAAACATGATGAGCTATTCAATTAGAATCCATTAGCCGACTGGAGCGTGTGCATGTCTGAAGAAGAAGAATAAATAAAACCCCAGCGGAATTGAAAGTCTCGTCTGCATATAAATCAGTTTTGCATGAAATGCCATTCCGCCCAAATACGATTGCCTCTCGTTGATCTCTTTTCCGAACCGACTAATGTTTATTTCTCCCCCCGTTATTTTTTTAATGGTCAATAACCAACTTATTGTCTGTTTTTTTTTTTTGTTTTTTTTTTTTCCGGCCGATTACGTTGTAACGCAAAGGGGGCAAAGAGGCCGTAACATAACGTTAGCAAATTGTTCAGCTAAATATATGCGGAGAAATGCCATGAGAAAATCTGATTCTCTCTATTCCATCTCGCGTGTGTGTTTATTTTGGGAGAGGTTCATACACGAGCAGTGTGTGTAGTGTGCATATCAGTTGACCAATTAGGCTGCTACTGGCTGCCGACGTGTAGAAAGAAGGAAACTTCTTCCAACTACTCTTCAACGTCACTCGGTATATAACAGAGTGGATCGTCTTTCTAAGCTCAGCTCGGAGACTAGTTGAACGTCGTCACAGCTAGGCTGCATCCATTTAACTCGTGTAAATCTTTCAAGGGTTTTTCACTTTTTTTTCCGTCTGACAATCTTCATTTCTTGTTGTTTGTTTGGTCTCTAAGGAACTGAGATACTCAATGTGAGTGACGCAGGGCCTTAACGGCAAGCCCCAGTTTAGTAGGCCAGGAAATTCAATTGAAAATGTATGATCGTATCTTCTAATGGGGAAAAGTTGTAGGTTGGTACGGTACAGAACCCACAGTCTCATCAATGTTTCAGAGGACGCCAACTTCATTATGTATACATATACACAGTGCACATAAGCACATTGTGGAAGACTGGATTTAAATGCACACTACGCAGCAGGTTATACTCTCCGAAGTTTTGCTGCTGTACATCCAAACAAATTAGCTTTTCCTTTAAAAGTGGCATCGTTTACTCTATACGCTTGTAATGAATTCTCGATAATTCTTTAGCGAAGCGCAGGCAAAAGTGAGCTCTTCCTCTAACAATTAGCATTTCCCGAAAATCAGGTAAATATTGAACTTTTAACAATTTGAGTTTGTTGAGAACTTCCCAAACTTTTTACGTCATTTTAAAAATTGAAAAAAAAAGTTTTCCCGCTTTTTCTCATTTTTTGTTTCTTTTTGAAATCTTGACTCGTCCTTGATGTACCCGCTACATCATTCCGGATGCTTAGATATCCAGAATCTTTTGCCGTTCCTTTTTGACAGCATTCACCTTGACCGCCCCCCCACACAAAAATGCCAAGTTATTGGCGAGCGCCGTAAGTTAGTCAACTAGAGAAAAAGGAAAAGAAAAGAAAAAGGGAGTAAATATTATTTCGCCGTTGAGCAATTAACATTTGTAGCCCCCCATCGTCATCACTAAACTGCTGATGTGTGGGTCGAGGTGGAATGACGAGCCAAAACGCTTGGCTGGCGCTCGATGTGCGGATGAGACGGCCAGAATAGTCGGTGACGTCTTTCGTCTTCATTAGCGGTTGGTTCGTTGCCGCACGGGGGCGGATGGCAAGGCAAAGAGATAGAAACAAAACAACGAAATTATTATACCAACAAACAACCCCGCAAAAAAAAAATGAATACACGCACGTCGCGACGGCCACCGTTTTGGCTCGACAGTAGCTTTTCTGTGTGTGTGTGTGTGTGTGGATATGGTCTATTATACACGCCCCATCGTGACTGAATGCGGAAGCGATTTGGGGACTCGGAATTCCTACGCAACGAGTGGGCATGGAACGAGTAGCCTTGGGCAAGCGTACAGCAGAGATGATGAGACATTTGACAAAGTCTACGTGGATCCAATTAGACCTGGCTGCTGTATATCCATCGGGTATTGTTGTGTACAGTCACTTTGCAGCGGAGGTGATACGATCCCTACAGCACATCCATCAAGTCCTATATACTATGCGATGGCTAAAATAATCTAATTGCTCGTATCTTCACTTGAAAGTTGTTTTAAGTGACTGGCAGCTCTCCGTTTCGCTATAGGCAACGTAAAGGTCCCTCCCCCTCTTCCAGCTGGCAGCTGAACAACCGACTCTGTTTGCGTCTCGCCCTTGTTATAAGTTTATGGACAGTGGGTCATCTTCTGCCAAGCCAAACAAAGAAAATCCCTGCTCGTGCTCTACATATCTATTGATTTACGTCATTACGCAATGACGAATTCATAGAGAATAAACCGCACATGCGAGGAGGGACATGGTCAAAAGAGTTTTTCGCTTGGATAATCTTCAAAGTTTATCGTTTGCGCATGAGCTTTAGCCGTCGTCGCAACACGCCAAGTTCTCCGGCTCCTAATTATTATTATAGACCGCGGTGGATGGGGGAGAAGTTGTCGTTAAATCCAGGTGAAACTTTTTTTTGGGGGGAGGTTTCTCGACAGCCACTTTTGCCGACGAACAAACCGAGTTTTTAATATTACACAACGGTCGCCGTTGATTAAAATTATACCGTGAAAGCGGCTGAAAAAAAAAAGTTTGGTACCGAAACGTAATCCAATGCGAATCATTTATTACGACCGTGGTTCTTTGTATAAAGTTGTCTTGTTTTTATGATGACAAAAGAAGTTTTCTCGGCTGGCGAACACTTCCTTCCGGCCTTGCTCCTTGCAGCTACTAAGGAAATGCCAGAAGACAACGAAATTATTCATTATGTGTCTAGTTTTGGCGAAGCATCAGCAGCAGAGCGCTGGGATCGCGATCCATACACACGTGGCGGATATGTACAGAATCCCAGAACAATTTCCCAGAGTTTACCTATGGAGTACACGTTCCCTGGCCGCCCGCCCCCAGTTGCATTATTGTAATTTGTACTTGAGGAGAGCCCTATGATGTCCCAAAATTTGATGTTGCTGAGTTATACAATGAAAAGGGAGAATGGCATCAGCAGAGAATGAGATTATTATTGTTATGTGTGGCCTCCTTGATGTAATGGAAAAGATATACACACACACACACACACGGAGTAGCAGAGGGGGTGGGTTGTGTACATACTCTCCTTTAGGCCGGCCTATTAGTTGTGTGTCCGCTCTCCTTTGAATTCAAACGAAGTCAGATTGGATGGCAACGCCCACTCACTAGGCCAGGAACCTTCAACGACAAGAGACTCTTGTTGTCTATTCAAGATGACAGTGTAATCCTGATGCGCCTCTTTCTATGTTCCTAAAACAAACATAATAAGAGAGAAAATTGAAGAAATGGAGAAGGAGCTGCTCGAGAGTTTTGTTTTTCCACTCTCTGGTACTTGTGTTACACTCGATGTAAAACTCTTGAATCGGTTGACGTGTGCGTAGCAATCACGACGGCAAATGTCTGACGAAAACAGTGGCTTACGCAGATCGTGTAACTCGATGCTAATGATGCAAACGATATCCAAAAATGGAGCAACGTTTCGTCTCTGATTCAATATTTATTGTTGACATCGTTATCAGACGCGTTGTTCCAACCTGTTTGGGTGTTATTCACAAGTCATACGTGGAAGGATCCCCCCCCCTACCATTTATCGGTGAAAATCGTCAACCGTTTCCAGTGACATCCAATAACGATCGGCTTACACGGAGGCTAATTATTACCTGCACGCGCCTACACGTACGAAATATAGGCGAAACATTTGAATTTCTATTATTCCTTTTCCCTTTTTTTTTTGTTTTTTTCTATTTGAAATAATTACTTGTTATGTAGTTAAACAGAGCATCTGCTGGGATACAGCTGAGAACTCTACATGGGAACTTGGATGTGCAACTTATCCGGTACTCCCCTGAAGTTTCGGTTAATACGACGCATTTTTTTTTTTAAACAATTGGTCGCTTGTTTTGCTGATTTCCTATCCCTTTAGACACGCTTGTTTTCCTCCAAAATGTGTCTGGCGAGAGTATTTTTACAAGACAAGTCCAGCGTGACAAATGTGTACGTTTCCGTCGCTGGAATCCCGAATGTCCAGCAGTTATCGATTTCGACGTGTGCAAAAGTGTATTCCTTTCCGATATGATTTCTGTATTTCTTTTGCTTCGTGATCCTGGCATCTTATTCTGCGCTGTTCTTCTCTTTACGTAATATCAATAAGATCCCTCACGCTCCTTCTTCTTGTCTTCCAGCTGACGGTGCAGCGCCGGAGCAGCAGACCGAGTCTATTTGAGATCGTTGATATGATTTATGTATTAGATCCTTTTTTTTTATTTTATTTTCTTTTCTCTCTTGTTCGCCCTTTTACAGGCCGTGTATCACTCGATACATAGACGGGCCAAAGACTAGGCCGATTGTATGTTTTAGAAATGAACTCGCACGGTTCAATCACTTTTCACTCTCTTGTGAGATCCGAACCCGTCGGTGAGAGCGTCGATTTTATGTTTTTCTCTCGTCTTTTGAGTCGACATGCACCGCTCGATTCCCCTCCAACTTGAAATGGACAAATACGTGAACGTGACGTGTCCGACTTGTCCGCCATCGACTGTCAAAGAGAAACGGTCGAAATGCGCCATTTGGAATCCGTGCAAATCTCCGGCTGTCGACGTTCTTATTCGTCCGGCCTTTTTTTTTTTTTTTCGAAAAAAACCAAACGTGAGTGAGCCCAGTTGGCAGCCACCAACCAAGGCCGCGTATGTTGGGTTGCATTGTATTCGACATGTTGAACGAAGCTTCCAGTTGCTACACACTCGAAAACATCTATAAATATCTGGCGCCCCGCTCCCGCCATTCCCGCCGATCCCGCGAGATTCACTCTGCGCAAAAAAGCGATGGGGGCGGGTTGCGGGGACTTGGAACAAACCTAATGGCCTTCGCACGCACATCAGGATGTGCTCCTGCTCCCGAGGGAGAGGTATGCGGTGTCGACTTGGCTGGCTGGCGTTCAATTCCCATCCGCGCGATGCCAGTTTTTCTCTTTGACGTTTTGTGCCTCCAAATTATTTTTTCCGGCTGCGATTATTGGCCGTGAAAAAGAGCCAAGTGAAACACCGGGCCCATGTAGAGAGAGAGAGAGCGACAAGGGCAAGGTGGCGCGCTTCATTTGTTTGCTATAAATACGCTTTTCTGGCGGCGGTGGGTATATGAATTGCGCCAGTCGGGAATGTCACGTAGACGCGCCGCCTTCGTGCACTCCCGTCGGCGCTCTCAACCCCCCTCGCCCCTCCCGTCCTCAACCCCCCCCCGTCCTCAAGTCAAAAGATTCCGCCAGGCGGCCCTTATAGGAGAAGAAGATGTGTACTATACTATTATTCAAATAATATAGTGTATAATATCATCGTGAGTGTAAAACCGAAAGGCCGTGTGGTACGAGATGCAAAGTCGAAAAAGAGAAAAAACGTGAAAGAACAAAAGGAGAAATGGAAGAAATGCTGGGGCGTTTTGCGCGCGTGATTTCTCACGCAACGTGATGAAACAGGGAAACGGAGCGAGCGGGATCGCACAGCTGTGCCGGAGATAGTGTAGCAGCAGCAGCAGCACACACACACACAAAGGAGGTGGTGGTGGGAGGCAAAAGAAGAAATGGACGAGCGCGACACACTTGACGTCATCAGAGATTGATTACAATGCAAGGCATTCAGTCTTCCTGTTAACCCTTAACTCTTTTCTCCATCTCTCTCTTTTTCTTCCGCTTCTCTCTCCTCTGACGATTTGATTTTCTTTTTTTCGAGTGCGATTGCCCGCGGGAAAAAAAGCTGGGTAGGGAACCGGGATGTTGCAGACGAACCATCCGTGTCGTCGCCCGAGACTATCATGCAAATTTGTTTGATCTATTGAGTAGAAGGAAACCCGGCAGCGGCAAGTTATATAGAGACGACAGCTTTTGATGTGCATTTTGATGCTGGTGATTTTGTGTTTATTCCCGAAAATGGGAATCACGGCAAAAGGTCGCCGCCAGTAACTAGGATCGACGTTATTAGTGCACGGGATTGTTGCGTGGCTGATTTGAGTGCGGGAGAATCAAACTCCCCACTCCCCCTAGATCCCCCCTAGACACGTACGCACGTACAAAACTGGCTCATTAGATTTGCATATATGTGCTGTGTTTCATTGTACCTCTCGCCTTCGGGAGCGTGATGATCTTTTTTTGATCATCGTTCAACGATGTATATTCCCCTCCGCCAATCCGTTATGAGAGGGGCGGAATCCGAGCGGAAATTCGGTACACTCCGCATCCACTACTTATGGAAGCATATCCTGCAGTGTACATATGTACATGTGCGTGACGGATGGGGCGGAATCATCATCATCATCATCATCCGATTTGCGGATCTAATATGCCAACAGCGTAATATATCGCTCTCTGCTGATGCCCGTCTCGCTTGAGATGATCAATCGCATCCGGATTTAATTGGATTCGTATGTATATACATGTCTGGATGTCTTCCAGTTGGGGGGAGTGGTCAGCGTCCGGTTGGCCCTTTTTTTTTCTTCCGTCTCGACCATTTACTTACGTAAAATAACAACATTCACCAAACGCCATCAAGTCGTGGTGGAAATTAAAAGTTTCCCGTCGAAAGTTTGTATTTCCCGCATTTTTAAATTGACCACAATCGTGTCACAAATTGGCTCTAGAAAATTTACATCCACAGTTGTCTTCACTTGATTTTTCCATTGCGCAGGCTCTATCATCAAAAACTATTGCAAATCAAAGTAGTATTCCACATTACGTAGTATTACACGTGTGTAGATAAAAATTGTGATTAATATGGAGACAGACAGACAGCGAGAGACAGCGAGCGAGAGGCTTTCATGCACAACTGGAGGGATTTTCCTTCGGAGGGATGAAGTTATTGAAGTGACGCTTCGCTTGGAGCGGACAAGGGCTGGCCAGGAGCGAGAGAATTTATATGAAACTTTTTCGGGAGAGAAAGGCGTGGGAAACAATGCAGGACATGACAGAAAAGAGAATATAATATCCATGCAAAGGATTATTGTGTGAAATTCTGACGAATTTTTCAGGATTTACACAAACATAAAAAAATAACAACCACAAAAAGACACATTTTCCTCCCCAAAAAACAAACAAATTAAGCAGCTTTTTTAATGTAGAATATAAGAAAATGTCAACACGACAAGTTATAAAGGGGGGGGGGACTCGTCCATTCTGAAAATTTTAGCCCAATTGCTCCCAATCGATTGTCCTCTTTTGTAATTTCAAAATTAATAATAATTATTTTTTGTTTCATATTTTTCTTTTTACTTGGCCTTTTTAAAAATGTATTCATCATAATATAATACGTATAATAATATATAACCTACTATATGTTCGAATAGAAATTGTCCTTATTGTTTTTGTCTTTGATGTTATATTTTTTAAAAAATGGTGTTGTTTTGTTTGTTTTTTTTCATTCTTGCAGGTTATCGAGCAGGTGCTGATTGGGATCGAAGACAATGGGCAGTAATTTGACAATTTCCTCTATGGGTTTGGCTAATGTGATTTCCGTGTCTTCATCGCGCCTCTGTTGTTCGGGATTCGCCAGCATTGTCGTCCGGTTAACAGGTTAGTTGTTGTTGTTTTTTTTTCGTTTTTTGTTGTTTTTGTTGTGTTCGCGTGTTGCCGTTGTTTCCATTGTTTGCGGGCAGGGTTTTTTTTTTTCGAGAGTTGAATGTAACGAACGACCAGCCGCGCGCCCGTGAGGGAATAAGAACAAATCACGGAACCACCGAACGGGAACCCAACGGCACACCAAGTCGGCAAAACCGCAGGGGAAATATCCAAGTTTGGTTGAAGACGTTCGTTCGGTTTCCCCCAGGTGGGAAGGTAAAAAGAAAAATCAAAAAAAGGAACAAGTCCATTAATTAGCGCCCCAAAAAGAAAGTGGAACTGACGTCAAATGCGTTGTATAGGCTAAGATATACAAGTTCGTTAATGATAATAACCCTTCGGATAATAATTAATTAGCGAAAGAAAAGTATAAAGAATTCCCGCGAGGAGTAGGGGAAAAAAAAGAAAACAGAAAACAAGAAGAAAAGTTTGCCCCGTACCTGATAGAGCATTTCGCCCTCGAAGGAGACGAATCCGTGTTTACGTGCACTCAGCAGGTTACCCACGCACTTGTCCGAGATCGTGTTGTAGATCTGCAGCATTCAAACCGTTATTTTTATTTAGACAATTTTCGTATTTTTCTCGGAAGAATGAAGTTCCCCCTCTCTTTGTGTATTTGTGTCGTAAATTTGTAATAATGACTAAAAGAGTACAAAAGTCTCACGTTAAAGAGATCGCCGAAGCGGATGATGGCCGTTCCGTCGGGAAATCTGTAGCCGCAGTCGTAAATTGTCTCGCAAAGCGTCCGCCATTCTTTCCTCATGTGTTGGTTGGCTTTTTTACCTTTTATTTTTAAATATTTCGCAGAAGAAATAATTAACTAGTTTTAAAAAGCTCCCATTTTCAACAAAAAAAAAGGAAATTATTTCATTATTACCTCTTAATTCAGTCATGGATCCGGCCGGAGGTCTGCACTCCATCAGGGGAAAAAAAAGAAAATTATTTTTTTTTTAAATAAATAAATTAGAAAAATTGTTTTTTCACTCGTGTCCCCTTAATATTATAAGAATGCAACAAAAAGGCGAGAGAGGGCGGGCAGAAAGAATTTGATTTAAAAACAAAAAAACCAAAATGGAACGACGTCATTAGACCGGATGTTGGTGTGAGGACGGACGGACGGACGGATACTTCTGGAGCACGCGCGAAAAACAACAACAAGAAAAGGCGCAAAGGGAAAAATTCCTTGGCCGGGCCAATAATAAGTCGATTGGTATGCCACTGACGTCATACGGTCCCACACACACACACAACTTTTTTTTCGTTCGCCCTTTCACTCTCTTTCTCTCTCTCTCTAGTCCCGCAACAGGCACGCGCATTTATAGAATGGATGTAGAGCGACACAGACAGATGCTCCCCCTCTCTCTCTCTACGTGTGTCTGTATACACACAAAACAGAATGCTCTATTTCAAAAAGACAAGGAGGAAAAAATCCATCGGCCTTTCCAACTTTTTCGACCGTTCATTGATGATTTTCCTCAACCAACTCTGTCCTCTTGCTGAACTTGACATTCGTTTTAATGAGAAATTATGAGACGCATTGATTAGATTCACGATGAAACATAAAAAAATGGTGAAACTTATTCCAGACGGGCATTCCAGAAATGGGCGGACATATTTGGAATGGTACTGACGTAACCGGACGCATGTAGGTATAACCGGATGTTAAAGAACGCCTATCTGTATTTTTGTGCCATAATCTGTCTCTCTCCCCCCTCCATCCATCCATCCATCCAACAAAAGACTAAACACAAGAGTCTATCCGAAAATAGGCGTTTGTGTACTATGTGGTAGCTAGCAGTCGTAGTACCGTAGTAGTAGTCTAGGCCGTAGATGTATACAAATTGATGTCAAGGTTATCCAAACCAACCCCGGCCGAAATGTAAAACAACAAAATCTGGGGAGCTGGGAGAGCACTTGCATGTCGTGCAGTGCGTGCCCCGACACAACAATAGTCACACCCCAACAATGTGAAAGTGTCTGGTCTGCAGAATAGTTTGGTGGCCGGGGAAAAAAAAAAAAACAATTTGGTTTTCAGCTGTTCAAAGAGTCAAAAATGATTCATTTGTCCAAACATGGGCACATTTTTTTTTTTTTTTACAAAGTTTTGTCTGACTTTGTATTACATTTGCTGAAATAACTTGTACGTAATAATATAGTGGTGAATATAGTGTAATACCGTCCGTAATTGGGGTCGTTGACGTCCAGTTTGGCGATTTGGTAGCCTTCGGGCCGCTCGACGTCTGAGAACGGATTCGACAGCTGTTTCTCGTGATGTTCGTGAAACTTTTTATTGAACATGGCCACCTTGTCGGATAGATCGGAACCGCGTCGCTGACGAGGAACCACCGGCGCTGCTGGAACAATATCAGCCGATTTCCTCCTTACCGACATGTTGTTTTTCTTTTCTTTTCTACTTTTTTGTTAAATTTGCTTTTCTCTTTTTTTTTTTTTCGTTGATTTCCAATTCGATTGAAAACTTGAAGGAAAAAAGTCGGCTCACGTTTGACTGGCTGAATTTGATTTCACTTTGACTTTGATGCACACTGACACTGAACTAACGCTCAAAAGAAAAACTCGGATGACACCGTTGTGGTTGACAAGCAATTGACCAATGGATTTAAAAAAAATTTTCGCTGGTCGAAAAAAACGGCCCAGTGTCAAGTTATTGATTTCGAAATGTTGTTGTCGCTGCTGCTTCGAAACTTACGCCGTGTGCTCCGAATGGTTTCGGATCCGACGACTTACTGATCCACTTTGGCAGTTTATCGAGGCACGAAAAGAACAGCAGCAGCAGCAGGAGTAGCTGGCCCTTTCGACTCACGTTGCTGCCGCTGCTGTTGCTTTTCACAACACGGTCGGCCGACCGACCGACAGTGTGACGAGCCAAAAAGGAGGTTCTACTACCGCCACCCACCTCCACCTCGCAGCATACAGTCGGTGTGTGTATAACGGCAAATGTATGGCACACACACACAGGGAGGGAGGGAGGACTCCCCAAGCTCTTTTTGAACGAAAAATTTGAAATAGAAAAAAGAAAGAAACGACGTATAAGAGAGAGAAAGAAAGAAAGAGAGAAAAACAACGTCATCATCCGGGTGCGGATTTATTTTTAAAAATATATATGTACATGTTATGCGCGTCTAGTAGTATACAAGGGCGCCGGACAGTTTGAACGCGTTCGGACGGAAATACTCAAAGTGGTGGCAGCGAATAAGAGCAGCAGAAGCAGAGCGAAATTCCTTTGATTCTTTTTGTTTTGCGGGTAGGAAAAAATAATTTTTGTTGTTCCCTTCGGAGCTGGGCGCTCGAAAAAGTTCCGTGGAGGAGGAGGAGTGACGGGGAAAGGCATTTCAAAGTCTTCCCCTCCTTGCTCACTCATCACGTAACAGAGACACACATGGTTTTTATGGTTTGTATCGATCCGCTGTCACGCTGTGGCGGGTCGACCGATTTCCTCTCCGCTCTCCGTTCCCGGCCAGTGAATTTTTGATTCGCTTCCCGTTTTCTTTTTTTCTTTTTTTCTCTCGTCTCTTGTTGTCTTGTTTCAGTTCATTCAAATTCACAGTCTTATCCCTTTTGTTTGACGTCAGCGGAAGTAACGAGAGAATGAAGAAGAAGAAGAAGAAGCTTTTTTTAAAATAGATCTCGTCAGTGTAGGGCCAGCAGCTGCTGGGAGGAGATGATTCACACACACTCACGCAGGCAGGGAATACGACCACCACCGCATAACGCAACCAAAAGAAAAGAACAAGGAAATGAAGTCGAAAAAATAAAAATAAGATGGTTGTCGACCATTCTCACAAGCTTTTGGCTATGGTCGCTTTGAGGATATGGGATGGATTCCCCATTTTTGTTTTTGTTTCTTTTCCAGCCAACGGGAGAGAAAGACGAATGACGACACCAGAAGAGCAAAGCTAAAGAAGAAGAAGAAAATGTTGTTAAGCGTGATGGTCCCTGCCAACCATCTGTTGCTCGCCTGCGCGTATTATACCGCTAGGCTATACTACAGCTCGAAACGGCTGGCACTTGTGTTTTAAGATGCGGCCGCCACCATTTCAATTTCATCATTTTCAAATCAAATCGCGATGCGCTCCGTCGAGAAAACTTGATGCGGTATTACCGAGCATCGCGCAGTGTGTGCTTGTGTGTTTTCAGAGCTTTGTAATTATAGACATTCGGGGCGAAGGAACTGTAATCGCGTTTAGTCTGATTTAATATTCGTGTCCCCAATTTTTGTTTTCTTTCGCCGGGCTGCCGAGAGAAAGATAAAAAGAAAGAAGAAAAAAGGGGCGAAACACAAGAGAATGACAGAGAGAGAGAGAAAATTATTTTGTTTGACAAGTCAATCGGGCGTGTCGTCTGGCCAGACCCAATCTAGTTATGATTGGATTTGAGACCCTTATAGGCTCTCTCTCTTTCTCTCGCGTCTTTTCTCATATATCCTTATTAGATTTCTGTCTCCTCACGCTCTCTTAAAGCCTTTCTCTCTCAATTTTGCAATCAATCTCAAGTTTATTATCTTTTTCTAGTCGCGGAGCCTTTTAATTTTTTTTGGGTTTTTTTTTTCGCCGAGAGTCTGAAACAGAATTTCGCAGGTGCCGTGAAGAAAAATGTTTCTAAATAAATTCCGGCTGACAGGGTTTCGAGTCGTTTGCCTTTTTATTTATATTTTTTTCAGGTCGTGATTATAAATAGCAGCTCATCATAACGGTGAATATCGTTTGACGATTCGCAACGGCGGCACAGTCTCACAGCATCCATTTTCTCGCTGGAACAGTTTTCTATGTGCGTCCGTTTCGGACGATCTGCCCGCAGTTGTGTCTGCGCAGTTCCAATTTCGGAGGGGGGAATTTATGGAAGTGCGCGTCGAAAAGGCCTCCGGAGAAAAATAAAAAATAAATAAAATAAAACTCCTGCGCCTGTACAACATTTAATAACGTATCGATTGGAGTCAACGGGGCGTGACACACGTTTTAACCGGAGTAAAAAGGTTGTTTTCTTTTTTTAAATGTTCGCCATCATCTTTTGTGGTGTGCCTGAAACGTTTTTTCCGTGTGAAATGTTTTTGAGCTGAATCCTCACCGTGTGACTGATGAATGTTATCACGACACTCAGTCGCGCACGTGCCGGACTTTGCAGGGAGATTGGAATGGAATGAACAGCTCCTCTGGAGCGTGTAAACTTTTGTCAGCCGTCAGTTTTTTTCGCGACGATAATAATGGGACTTTTTCTACTTTTTCTTCTTCTTTTTCGTGTTAAGTTATTTGTTTTGTGTCTTTTGACTTTTTTTTTGTTGACGCACATTATGTGAGGTAATGCTGGGCTGCCAGCCAGAGCGGCAATGATTTCAAGGGAATTGGAATCTTAACTTGGGGATGAGTCGGGTTAAAATCGTTTTAGCGGAAGTTTCGACTTGATTGCCCGCCTGGAACCCGAAAATAAAATTTTAAAAAAGAAAACCCGTCACAATAAGAGTGGTACTTGGAATTTGGAAATATGGTCCATTTCCACTTGGCTCGCTCTTTTCGGATGGTGGGGGGATTATACCGAAGGTCCAATCACCGTCATGGTGCGATGCCGATCGTGATGGAAATCATCCACCTTTTTTGTATTCGTACGAAAAATGGATGTTCTATCAACAGGTAAAAGACCTCCCGCAATACTGCCAAATCTGTCCCCTTTTCTTTTCAATGATTTCGAAATTTTTTTTCCCCCGAGAAATAAATCGAGATGACTGGAAACTCTTTTGATTTCTCTCGCCAAAACGGGGATTCACCGTAGCGGTAAAATAGCGATGAAAGGAGCGTGGACAATTCACGCAGCGCAACGGCCGTTTTCAGTTTTGTCCCGAATCGGTTCACCCCGTTTTTCTTTTAAATGAACCGCGTCCTTCATGTGCCCTTTTTCTTACTTATTGGCACGTCTCGCTCCATCTGCCTTTTCAAGCAGGACACGACAGAGTTGAAGCTATTCCTATACCTCAATAGCATATAAGTGAATCAAAGAAGAATTTCTGGTTAGATCGAAGCCCTGCTGTGTCCGATAAGGAACGAAAGAGCTTTTGACGTAGACCAAACGTGGTGGAGGGTCTTTATTTATTTATTTGTCTATCAGCTGACGGAGAGAAGAATAGCGCACATAGTGGACGTACATGTATACTTTGTCTTGTGTCACGCTCCTTCACCTTTTTTTTTCTCTCTGACGTTATTTGTGCTCTCCTTTTGGTTGTATTTGTTTCCTTCCGCGCTCTCCATATGAATACGTGGCTAGCTGGCTGGTCCTCTCCGCGGTGACGGGACTTTATTTTTTCCTTTTTTTTCCCAATTCCACTAAAGCAGCCAACCGCTCAAGGGGGACGACGATACATAAAATTGGCTTGAAATTATTGGCCGGCCGTATCAGAGCTTTCACGGGATTTTCCCTCTTGCCGCTCCTCCGCCGGCGGAAGGAAATAACCGACCGTGTCCGCACTGGACTATATCCTTACGTATATTTATTCATCCCTTTGAAGTCTCGAGCGCACACACGGCAGCACATTATTATCGATATATTTATTACATTGAAGAAAATCGAATCGAAAATGAAAGAAAAATATTTTCTTTTCTTTTTCTTTTTTTTTCCCCCTTTCGCTTGTGCTGAGTTGACCATCCACCCACCTCGGGGGGCAGCTTATTGAATCTACAAGATTATTATTTTCTTTTTCTTCTTCTTTATTCGATTCTTTTTGAGAGACTGATTTCTCCGGCGATATATGTATGTGGCCGGTAGAGGGCGGTTGACACACGGAAACGAGTTGGCAACTTCCCCGTTCTCGTTGCTGCTGCACAGAAAGAAATTGACCCGGTCACGTACTCTTTTCGTCGGTGTATGTCATTGGAATGAATGGAACGAAGGGGAAATAGGAGGAGTAAGCAGGGGGGGGGGGAGGAGGACATGACGGTGAATTCGTCTGTCGACCTGAATCGGAAGGAAGATGTAATCGAACTTGGCCCATGGATCAGAGCAGCAGCAGCAGCACGGGCGGCGGCGGCCAGCTCTCGATATTATTATTTCGTTCTTTAAATGCCAAACGGGGGAAGAAAAAAAAAGAAAAGTCCCGGCGCTTTTCCTCTTGCCAAGACGAGGCGGATCGTGGCCAAACATCCGCAACCCCTTGCATCCCAGGAAAGCCAAAAAGGAAAAAAAGAAGAAGGGAGAGAATTCTTGAAATGTTTTTCCTACTTGGCTCGCGCAATTGAACGATTTCACAAATAATTCTCCCGGCCATAAAAATCGAAAACTGACAGCCAGACTAACGAATAGAGAGAGCGACGTGATTGCAACTGCTGGGGATATAATCGATGAGTGAGATGAGGTAACTTTTATTCCAACAAGTCTCTTGTGGGGTATATATATATATATGAATGACGTCCGTGGAGGGGAGTAAGGTCTTGGGTTGCTGTTGAAAACGCGAGTTTATTATTCTATCCCGGCCAACTGACAAATCCAAATGGCATTAATCCAATTCCCATTAAAGTTCGAACTTGTTAGCTCCGTGTAGACTTTTCCATTTGGAAATGAAAAATCAAAATAACGACGTAAATACCTGGAGCTCAACTTTTCGGTGCTCCCCAAGAAGACGTAAATATTGATTGATATTCATCCCACGTCAGTGAAACGAATTGAATTTTTTACTTCCCTGATCAAAGTAGCAAATGTGACAAAATGAGAAAAGTCAAGGAGGTAAGCAACAAAGTTCATTTCCGAGGGAGTTTAGATTTCACAGAGACAGAAACACTACGTGACATGTCATACAACTTATACGTGAAAGTAGAGTCTTGTTGACAGACTACGGGATGTGATGACTGATGATGGATATTATCCACATGTTCCCAAAAGTTACTTTTAGAACACCATTATATAAGATGTAGCAACTTTTATAGGGGCATATCACTAAATTCATCGATTACTGCAACTACGTAATTCTACTAAGTTTCGGAACTGCGCTGCGTTAGTTGACTGTTAAAGCAACAGATACGCAATTGCATCCATATGGTTCAATATTCAAATATGTTTCTCCGTTGAATTCTATTAGGCTTTTTAATGACGCACTTACACGTGAATTATTTCTCGAAAGAAAATGCGCAGTTCAGTTTTCGGAAACCTGGTGGAGTCGATAAGCTCAAAGACTCTTCTTCTTCTTGTCGATTTCATAACGCACAAGTTTAAGGGATAACAAGAAATGAATAACTGAAGACCTCTTACGCAATATTTTCGTTGTCAAGATTAGTGCAGGGCTATGTTGAAAGTTTTTTCCGGTTCTGAGTTATCTCAGCGAGAAAGATGTTTGGCTTCCGTTACTATTGGATAAGGTAGCGGAGAAACGGTTACCGAAGGGAAATGGAAAATGCAGATGATCATCAAAATGGTATTATTTTGATCCATATTTTAGTGTCCATTCGCCCATCAGCGATTTCAATCTGTTTGATTCGGGGGGAAATGCGCAGCAAGTAAAAGGGGAGAAACGCTTAGTAATTTTGTCAATAGATAGAGGACCTATTGCCAGGGTGGCACGAAAGTTGCTGATTCCGGCTAGAAAAAGTGAAGGAAAAATCGAACAAACGACGAAACGAGCCAAACTATTGTTGGATATAACTGGCCTCGAAGGGTTTGACATTAACTTTGCTAGACGCACCGTAAACTTCAACAACTGCCTCTATTTTTTTGTTGTCCACCTATCCCATGTGAAGTCGTTACGACGCTATTCTACACTAGTTTAGGTTTAAAAAAAAAATACTAGAAAACAAGTTTTGAAAAATGTCGCATTTTTATTTCGACTAGAAGCTGTAGATATAGTATTGTACGAAATCAAGTAATTTACAGCTAACTTTAAAGGCCCTTGCCATTTCTTTGGCTTGGTTACACGGATAGACGGTGTGTGCAACTGGGTTTGAATACTTAACCGAGACGTGAAAGGCTTTTGCTCTTCTTTTGAATAGAAAACGAAAACTCATCAGTCGTCGTGTCGAGTTTGCACAAAGGCGGAAAAGCGAGCAAAGCGAATAATAGTGTGCCGTGGAATAAGCTATAGTGCGCAGCTATATCAATAAGCACAATATACAAAGTGACGAAGCAGAAGCTAGTCTGCCAAAGAATGGTTCGAGCGTGAAGGTAAACAGTCTGACTGTCAAATGAAGTTCCACTTTCGAATGTTTATCTTACAATTTCCCCCCCACGCTGCTACGACAACATTTCCGTGTCTTTTCGACGGAATTGATGGTGACAGAGAGTGAGCTGATCCTTTTTTTTCTCTCCTATTTCCAAGATCTCCATCCGACACACGTAGACGTAGCTGTAAGCTGAAATCGTTACCCGTGACTTATCATCTGCCGAGGGCACGAGCCGGGTCACCCTTAATTGCCAGTAGTAAATCCCGAAATATTTCATTAAGAATGTTACCACTTTAACCAAATTTATGGAGACTTTAGATTATTCTGTTTACGAGCCCTCTTGAATCTGATTTACTGATGTGCGCAGTCCTTGCCAGCATTTTGGATTGAATTGAAAAAAAACTTTGAGGAATTAAAAGAGTTCCCTCAAGAGTAGATTTGGCATTTGACGTCATTCACCGCGGTTTTTCAATTATTACACTACAGAACCAAGTACTGCGTTATTGTAAGTGAAAAGTTACGCCATCCGTCCCATTGTGTCCGATCCCCGCATGTCGCTAGTCGAGAGAAAGTGCGCACGCTCTCCTTGGAAAAGCTTTTCTTCCTATCAACGTCTTTATGTAAAGTCCAGCACTCTTGTCCCTTTTCTTTCGACAAGTAAACTCGGTTCTTTTCTATAGATCCAATTCTCCTTGCTCCACATAGTTCCCTTCTTCCATAGTAATCCGCCGCCCACATCCGTTGCGAGCTCACCAGCCTTTTCTTCGCGGAACTTTTATTAGCAGTGTCGAGTCGTTGGCCAGCCAAATAATGACCAGCTTTAAGTACGGGTCCCTTGGCTTTTGTGCTGCTGCACTGCTTTATCTATCTACATAAGACGACGATGCGATTGTATTAATTAGTAGTCTGCAGTTAATGGCACGATATCGTTCAACTTCCAGCAAAGAGAGATGCAACGTTTTTCCCAACCCATCGATACAAACACGATTTCACATTTGTCTTCAGCATAAGTATATTGCGTACATTACCCGACAAGTCGCATCTTGTTGGACAGTTATTTGTATCCGTTTGATACTCGTCGATGCGGAAAATAAATGCTATGAGGAGAGCACAACCTTTTAGGGTTAGGGTAGCGTAAGGTTTAAATCGGACATTTGACATCAAAGCTTGGACACACAGACATCTGCCACGCAGCTACCAAGGAGGAAGTTATTTTCCGATCAATTTGATTCCCTCTCACATGACGGGAAATGTCATTTTTGCTTTCTCTTGTGTGGGTGATTAGGAGTTGCCATGGAATTGAAAATACAAGACAGGTTAAATGAAAACACGGAATCTTGTATGTGATAAATCAATGTAATTTAATACAAAATGAACTCCATGCTGTTGCCTTTTAGAACTATTATTTATTATTAGACAGTATTATTGGGAAACTCATCTCTTTATTCTATAAGCAGTCCCTTATTTCGGATTCGATAGCTGAGTTCTAGTTAGAAATGAGGGGATATATATGATACAAACCCGAAATGCTACACGTACAAGTGTGCAGCACGATAGATCACGTCCGAACACTAACACCAACGATGGCGGCGCAATAAACCGTGTGAATGGCAAAGCGTCGAGGACAGGGGAAGCGCAAATTAACAAAAAAGATTTTGAAGGACAAATAGCAAATAGATCTGAACACGACATCCAAGTCAGCGTGGCACTATTCAAAGGGTTTTGTTATAAATAGTGGTGGTACTGAAGACGCGATATGTCACTTCATGTATATATGTACAATGAATTCTAGAACGAGACGCCATGACGCCTGATTGGGTTTCTTTTCTTAGTAAGAGTGATCGTTGGAGTCAAAGAGCCAAACTCGATGAAAGTGGGGTAATTTGGGGAGAAGAACAGCCACCAAAGCAATTATATTGACAATAAAGTGAGTCGTGTCATACTTTGTGTAAAAGCTGGTTAAGACAAACCTGAAAGAAAAAGAGAGAAATCATCTAATGAGTAAACAACTTACTGAATAATCAAATATTCAAATTACAGTATGACGGGCACGACCGTTAGAAATTTGCGTGTCACTGTAAAACGCTTTCCATAATCTATTTGCTCCCAATGGGTCAGAGATCGAGTTTTCCCCTGATCTAAGGGTTCGAATGGTGCACCTTTGACTATGTGCAAAAATATCAACATAAACTGAAACAAAAGAATTACTTGGTTAGAACCATGTGAAAGGGATGAATATGTTAAAATATTATTTACTAAATTATGAATGCAGTTCGTCAGAGTCCAAGACACTGCTGTAGAGATGAAAGGAAGACATAACAGTATTAGATGAAGTAGAAGGACACCAAGCCCGTAAGAGAGCCAGAACCCTTTTCCGTTCAGCCAAGAGCTATTGGGATTGACATCTCCATGACCTCCAACAATCATCTCAAAAGAAGTAACCTGATGACAAATAATAGGAAAGAAATTAACAAAAGTTGTCAGTACTAACTTGAATGACAACCATTTATGTTTTTGTAGGATTCATTTTAAAATGTTATTTGACACATGGATTATTATGATGATTGTAACAGTTGTTAGCATTAAGAAAAAGGAAGAATGATTTTACTATTTTGGTTGTTTTGCTTCTAAAAACAGAACTGATTTTCTTTTGGCTTGTGAAATATTTGCATGCAAACAAAAAGAAAACAATATATATCGATAATATTACCGGTAGTAATGAAGATAGGTTCGAATGTTTAACTTCCGTTGCTCCACTAAATATCTTAGATTTCTTTCTACAACACTCTAGTGATGACAATAATTTTAGCATAAGAGTATTAATAAACTTCAGTTGCCATTCAACATGAATAATAATTGATCGACAAATCGAGCAACTGCACGAAACGAACGCATCAATTTGCTGATGACGTATGCGTCGTCTGCACTGTGTAGTCTGCAATGGACTAAAATTGAGAATGGACACTTCAAGCAATATTTCAGATTTCAATATTTCTCCGCTTTTTGCGTAAGTAAATCTCTAACACGTTACCTTGAAATATGAATTAAAGAAAATATCCGTTAACAAAAATGTCTTCATTTATCGTGTAAAACGGTTGGGTTGAAAGTTGAAACCAACACGGCATAAACCGGTCACATGTAGAACACACTGCATGCTTTGATAGGCACGTTAGTTATTGTGATATTTTCTGTGGTAGGAACTAGGAACCGACTATCAAGTAACTCATCTTTTTTATTTATTTTTTTTACTACAGAGAACTTTGCATTCCCTTCCAAACTGCTGATCTTGCAAATGTAGCGTACAACTCTTTGAGAGTTGACAAAGAACCCAAACGGAGTTCAACAACAAAAACTCTTTCCTTGGAGGGTAACAGTCTTAAAGTGTAAGTGTCGTAGTTTTTGTCTTCGATCAACTTGTTCTAAATATTACTAATATTTTCTTTATTATTAGATCTTTTAAATCTGGAGATACTCGCCAATTGAGAACTGCTGTGAATTCATTTCTTGACCTCCTTATTCTTGTCTCAAGGGCGATAGATGAATTTACACCTGTTAATTTCAAGTTTGAGAATGTCTCTTAAAGATTTAAGTGGACCGAGTGAGACCAAAAACACTCCTGCTCCCTATAGGGCTATTTATGGTTTTGTTCTTTGGCTGGTATCATATGTGTTCTTGATTATTTATATAGTGTGGGCATTTATTTCAGAGGAATGGCTTCATGTATTTGGATTGACATACTGGCCTCAGAAATACTGGGCTGTTGCAATCCCAGCCTATATTTTTACAGGGATTTTGCTCTTTGGCTTTGTAATCTATCCTAGTATCAACCTCTTGATCACCCCTCCATTGAATGATTTAAGGACAGTTTTAGATGAGAACTGTGCTTTCACTGCTGGTCGAGGAATTGCTCCCATAACTGATATCCCCCTTATTGAAGTATGTGAAAATTTGTATTTGTGAAATTTGATTTAAACTTTTTTTTTTCAAAATTTGAGTAACTGCATGTATTTCACAAACCTTGGTTAGAAGAAACGCATATTTGGACAAAAACAGATTCGAAATTCTTTGATCAACAATTTGGTACGGTAAGATACAAAAACTGAAACTTTAAAATGGAAACTTCGTATTAAAGGACTCAAAATATTTTGCCAACTTAATAGAGTACAAGAAGGCTTTTCTAGGTTGTAGGACCATTCCTTATCAACTTCCGGCAATTTACCTTCTTCCATTGAGTGTCTCGAGGTAAAAGGTACGTGAAAACATACAACAGAAAGCGGTGGGGTGAGGATTTTTGAACGGGCATAGGCCAAACAAAAATGGAAACATTAGGAATAAAAAAATTATTTACCACTTAACAAAGAGTACAGGGAGGCTTTTTTAGATGATCCCTTATCAACTTCCAGCAAATACTTTGCCTGACGCAGATCTTCCATTAAGTGACTCAAAGTAAAGGTACGTGAAAACATATTAACAGGAGGTGGTTCGGGTAAGGATTGTTGAACGGGGGTAGGCCTATCTGGATGGCGGTACCTTAAACGCATGTGAAACCAAGTTCTGAAGGAACCAAACAGTTTGAAGTACGCAGAAAGAGCTGTCAAAAACGCATTCCTCTCCACTGCTGGCTGCGACCGAAAACGGGCCACTACGTCTTCACGTTTCTTTACCTCATCTATTTCCAGGTACGAGTTCAACATCCAGGTTAAATTCAAATTCTCCCCTTCTGGAATGGGTATTTGAGGTTTGAGTCTGTTCAGAATGACCAGTGGTAACAGAAGCTCCAGTTCAGATGAACCAAAACTACTGCAGAACGAGCTGTTTGTTAAATCGTCCGAACGTAGCACTATTTCCCTCGCCAAATTCATCATGTGCACTCCGGGTTTGCGGATCTGTAACGGCAACTGGAGATCACTCATCTGTGTCACTATGGTCATCATCTTCACAAGTGGTTCGGTATACAAGAGATTTGTTGGATTGCTAGATTTCTAAAAAAAAAAAAAAAAATCTAAAATGTTAATTTGTTTAGACTGTGCTAAGTCGATTGAAGGTTTTCTTACCAGTGCTGCTAGGTGGAAATCCATCAGCTCCCGACAGACCACATTAACATGAGGAATAGTAGTCTGTGGCCAAAGGAGCCGGGCTACCAGCGGCAAGTCATTTCGATCACGTTGTAATTGTGCAAATGGCTCTGAGGTTAAACTAATCCAGCAACGTAAATCTTCTTTTAAAACTTGAATGAAGACGGCTAAAACAGCTCTCGTGCGCTCCAACTGTGTCGTCGGTTTTTTAGGATCGATGTACATTTTCTTAGCATGATCTCCATCAGCGCTCATCACTTCCTCCAGTAATTCTCGCATAATTTCCCAGCGGCTGCAAGGGTCAGTGTCCTACGATTAAATAATATGTCACTTTTTAACTCACAACATTGCAATTCGACAGGTTACTTACATCGAAACGTCGGGATATGACTGACCAATAGTATTTCCTCATTACAACATCACCTGAAGGATGCAAACCTAAAGTCGCATAAATCAATTCCAGAGCGCGATACAACACACTATGCTCCGTCACGTTCTGGGGAAAAAATCAAGTTAGCGAAATACATTAGTTAAATTTGATATGCAATTTGATTTACCATCAAAAACTGGTGGATGACAATATGCAAGTCTACGGCATGGGGATATTGATAGCAATCCACGTGTAGTGAACGCAGTGCATCTATATAATTTACAGGTTTTCGATTAATGAAGAATTTGAAATTGACGTGGGAATCATTCGGCAAGTTGCGTATTGAGATCTGCAAAGCTTTTTGAAAATCTGAGCAAATTGTCGTATCCAAATTCAAATCAAGTAGAGTTTCCATGTCCTTGTAGGTTTCTCTAAAAGCTACTACAGCTCCTGCTTGAATCTCATCGAGTCCCACTGTAATCTTGGAAGAAATGGACACTCCGTTCTCTTCTGTTGTGTGTTGACTGCGACGTACGATGCGACGTGAAGTCTTCTCTGATATTTCAGCTTCTTTGGCCGCTTGGGATTTCGTTTTAATGATAGCTTCATCAACATTTACCGCAGCGACAGCTGATTCTTTCGATGTCGACCTCTTCTCAGGAATAGATGTTTCTGGTGTTTCAGTTACTTTCTCCTTAATTTTCTTTTGCTTTTTAGTAAAATCAGGGGAAGCAGCAGGTCGCTTTGATTTAGTAACACGCTGTCGAGACGAAGACACATTGTTCTCTGTCAAAATGGAAGCTTCAGGAATATTTCGGGTTGCTGTCGGTGTCGGTTTAGTCTTTTTAGCAGCATCGATTTTCCCCTCAAAATCCAATTTTTCGGCGAAAATGTCACTTACTTTCGATTTGTTTTCATCCTTCATCTGGCTATGGCTAGAGACGCTGTTTGACGTGGAATTGCCAAGTAATACGATGGAAGGTTTCCTTCGGACTTTGTCCTTCACACCTTTGGCAGAATCTTCTTGAGAGTTGCTTCGTTTTGGTTTTTTGACAGGGGAAAAAATAATATCGACACTGTCATCGGAAACTGCTGAACGTTTTCCTCTGCTGTTCTTTTTTTCTTCGAATGCAATCTGCGAGGAGATATTTTCGCGAACCGACGACGACTTGTTGGGTGAGCGCATAGCAAGACCTGCTTTTTTTGTTAAAATGTCAGGCAAATTTGTTGATACTGTAAGAAAACTTGGAAGTTTATCTGGTCTTTTGGCAACTCTTGGTGACATTAATTTCTTTAGGGGTGATAGACCCAATTCTTCTTCCAAACTTGAATCTCTGTCAGACGAATCCAAATCAATTGCAATCACTTCATTTTTCTTCACCAATGTTTCTTCCTTGATGGGAGAATCTCGAATGACTCTCTTCCTTTTCTTAACAGCTGCAACAGAACTATTGGCTGTCACTTCGTGACTTTTTTTCACAGGTGAGATTCTGGCAACTTTAGTTGGTGATTCTTGAGTTTTCCTCTTGTTAAATCCAATGTCTTTGGCATTGAAACTAGAACCATTTCTTTCCAGATTCTTTCTTAAAACAGAAGCTTCAGGGTTTGGTTTGAAATAGTTGGTCAAGCGGGATTGACTTGAAGACTCATCCTTTCTTTTTGATACACTGGATGTACTGCTTGAAGACATGTTAAAAAGGAAGATTTACTTCCAAGGATTTATATACAGCCTAGACAAATCAAGAAGAAAAGGTATAATTACTAAGTATAAGTTGACATATTCACAAAATGTACAGAATTTTCGCCTTTGTCAATGCAACAACAAGCTAAATCTTATAAGAATCAGAGATTGTCACTGAATATTACTTAAAATTCCCGATAAAAACGACACCATGTGTTTTAATTACTTCTTGTCGTTCTCGCGCCACATTTCTATCAAGACTTGTTCTGTGAATTGCATTATTTCAAAAAGTCCTTCTGCATCAGCCCTGATTCATCATTCAGGGTGAGCTGTGTTGCATGTTCGTTAATGAAAACAATGGCAGATATTAAATTTGAGTTTATAAGAAAAGTGATCAGAAAATTCAGAATCAGATCACCAGTCAGAGACTTTTTCTCATCAATAACATCTTGTTAATTAAAAATGTTCCCATTCTTTACCCCGGAAAGGTTAAAAATAGCACGGAAATTTGCAAGATTATAGCCTACCTACAGACTGTACAGTATGTTTTCCAGTTATCTTTCTTTCAGCAGAAATTTATTTTAGCTTATTCAATCTGTAATGACTTGACGAACACTAAAATTTACTGGTGTTTTCGAAAAATGAAAACAAAAAAATTAACTATGGGTTGGGTCTGGTTAGGGGACTTAGGGGGTGAAGAGAGAATCCAAACGGAATAAAGAATCCTAGTCCATTCCTTCGAAAAAGTACGTAAGTATATTTTTTAGAATATTCTCATGACCTTGGCCTTGAAATACATAAAAAAAACCCAAATAGTTTACCCTTTTCATTCAAATTTCTGTTAATGACTTTACATCAAAGAAGAGATGCGGTTCACTTGGGTTGAAAAATGATCTTTTTTAATTCTTCGAAATGTAATGTCTCACGAGTCACGAGACTCACGACGTAAACGACCCTTTAATTTTTTTTCAGCTCAAACTCTCAAAGAAATGTTGTTTTTGCTTGTTTCTTTTCTCTTCTCAAATTCGAACAAAAAACTCGCGTCGCACGTGTAGATCTGGCAACGCTTTTATTCCTAGCCTCTTTGTTTTTAGTACAGTCAAATCGAGAATTCGACGTGGTGTGGTAGCGATGGAAGTACGCTTGAATTACCTTACAAAAGTTGCCATTGTGGCCTTTTTTTATATTTTTGGAAAGTTGTTGACTATCAGAAACTTTATCATAAACTTTGTCTGGTTGTTTATTTTGCTCTATATCTAACTTTCGTCTAAAAGCATTGGAAATTGTAACGAACAATAGTATATCGAACACGAGGAACGTGATTCAAATAACTGCTGATTGGAAATAAAACCACGTGAACGCTGAAAGAAAAAATCTACAAACTTGTTAATTTAAACTTGGTGCAAACTTCTGCCTTCCTCTGATGACATGAGTCGTCAAATTATTCAAAGAAAGAAGAATCACGTTGGCTGTGCTTATCATTTCTGCTCATCTTCATCCGGCATCTGCATTTTCCCATTTCCACCTAACTCAAGGTAGGAAACCAATAATAGGCTTTGTTTTTAAAAAGAAGTGCTTTTTAAGAAATTTTGTGCATAAAACCTTCTAAAGTGTGTTATCAGGTGTAAAGTTATTTTCATTGGGTTCACCTAAAGTATGTTAAAGGCAAAACCTATTTTCTCCGATTTTCTCATCAACTTCTTCGTTTATTAACCATTTTACTTGAACGATTTGTTCAACGACCTTCTATTTTTGTTTTATTGGGTGAATAGTGCATGAGATGCTAAATGGCGAAGAACAGTGTAAGCTCTCTCACACTTTCTTGAAAGTTGGAAAAACACTTGACTGATTGACATTTCCCGCGAATATCTTTTTCTGGCGAATATCTTTATTTTATTTTTGGCAACATATTTGATATGGCACGAATGAATCAGGCGCCCACTAGTCAAAATGTATAACAACTTTCCAATTGGATATCATTGGCCGATTAAGATTGGTAAGGTAGGCCACGTTGTTGTCGGGGGAGTAACTTATTACATCTCCGGTATCGACAGAAGTTGGAGTTTTACTGAGTCCAAAAATTGACATTGAATCCATTTTGAGATTTTCCAATCCCGTAAGGCTAGTGGTGTTAGTTTGTACCTCCATTGTCAGCACACCCTCTACAGCCTGCAAAGTAGAATTTTGTTTTAAATATGCGTCAGCTTTACGTACGGTTGCTTGTTATTACTATGTCATTGTTTAAGGTTTCGGCGTAACTGAAACGAATGTGATAATATTGATTATTGGTGACGGTGTTGATGGTTTCGCCGTCGTCCCAAAACAAATCGCCGGCAGCTGCGTTGTCCGAATTTAGAGCGACGATCATTGTGAAATTGTTTTGACGACTAATTTTTAAAATTAAACTGGATCGTGATCAGCGCTGTAATTGAATCATATTCTTGTTTTCTAACCTGAGCTTGGTGTTCAATCCTTCGATTTGCTGTGGTAAAATGTAACCACCACGCACGTGAAGATTGATTTTCTCGAGCGGTGTATTCCAAGTGACCTCTGTACCTGAAGTCGCTTCTTTCTTTCCGGTATAATAGTCGTACCAAGTGTCACTGGGCAGGTATGCTTTTAGTTCGGTTGCCTTTTCGACCAAGACGGGGGATATGAGTAAAGCGGGTCCCCAAAGAAACTGAGTATCGACAGATTTAGCTCGTAGGTCAGTTGGATACCTGTGATGAATTTTTGCTTCAGAATAATCGTTTAAAAGAACAACAATTGGATAAAAAGCCTTACTCGTGGTAGAGAGGCCGAACAACTGTTGATCCTGTAGTGTGGCTGTGGTAGAACAGGGTGTAAAGATAGGGTAAAAGACGGTATCGTATATTGAGAGCAGTTTTGGATGCGCTAGCAACTGATGACCAAATGGCTGGGTCTTGTGGGGGCATGCCAAATGTGTTGTGATTGCGTGAGAACGGATAGAATGCCCCCAGTTCCATCCAGCGTGCACACAGTTCTTCAGTTGTAGGTTCGAAAAATCCGCAAATATCAGCTCCGATGTATGGTATGCCAAACAGATTAAATTCGAGACTTCCTGTTCAAAAATATCTTGATCGTACAATCACGTTTTTTAAAGTTGAAAGTCATTTAGGTTCTATGCCCACCAATAATTGAACTGTGCAAATCCTTCCAACGTGAAGTATTGTCACCTAGCCAGTGTCCAGCATGTTTTCCAGAACTTGGGAATGTAGATCTTGTAATGACAATGCCTCTCTTACCGGTGGCGCTTTGCAATCCTCTTTTTATTTCCAAGATGATTTCCCCAGGAAGACGGAGAAAGTTTAGATTAGCATTCATCGAATAACACTTTGAACGGAATTACTCGTATGTCGGTTTAGTTTGACTCCATCCATAGAGATTATGTACGGCGTAATGTAGATATTCGTTGTTTTGTCCTTGGCGACCCACCATACAAATCGTTTTGTCCGAAAGGCGTTTCGTAGCGGATCGGGAAGCAGACACTTGAAATAGGTCGGTAGAAGTAGTTAGTTTGATGTCGTAGAAATGGCTTGAAATTAAATTTGTTTTACGTGTAATATAAGGCGGATCGTCCCATTCATTTTCAGGGCAAATCAAGTTCCATGGTGGTAATTCGGGAGGATAGTTGAAGGGTTTTTCCTTATTAGTATCGAAGGCGGCTGGCTCATTCATGTCCTGGTAACGATAGGATAGTGAGTAAGGTGTTGAACTGATCGTTTACCAAACAACATTACAATCCATATTCCGTCATAGGGTAGTTTTTCGTGGAAAGTTTTCATTTCTTTTTTCCACCAGTCTTGAGTTTCGCTCTTGAAAAAATCGGGAAACGCTGTTCTCCCGTCTGGCCACACCTGTTGAAAAAGAATTTCATTTGCGCGTTATTTCATTAAATATCAATTTTTCGAGCTTACGTAACCAAGCATAATGTTATCCAATGGTTGGCAGTTTGAAGAGCTAGTGGTGCAATTTCCGTCAGGTTGCAAAGTATCATTGTACCATGTGATGTAAGCTCCTACATTCATAGCGTTGGTGTGAGTAGTGTAATTAATATTCACTTTCTCGGTGTTGATTGCTGGGTCGAGAATAGGAATAAAGCGAAGTCCACCCACCGCCTGCTCTATCACGAAATCAGGCAAATCTTGGAAATTGGGCCCTAATGTGAAGTCGGCTTGATTGTCCATATGATCGATATCGGCATACTGGACATCCTGTGTAACGTTGAATGGGTGTTATTCTTGTGCATTAGTTTTATCATTTTCACTCGCTTGTAATTACTTGAGGAATAAAGGCGTTACGTGTCCGTTCAACCACTTCCCGGATTTCGCTTGTTCCGTTGTATCCGTAACGACTTAATTGAAATCCTAAAGACCTGCAAATCATTACAAGTTATAAACGGAGCGTTGAATAATTAACTAGGAAAAGTATGCGTACCAGTAAGCAGGCATCATTGTTCGTCCAATAATTTCAGTGTATTGCTTGACAACGTCTTCAGGTTTAGGGCCGAGGAAGACGAAGAAATCCAAGCCGCCACCGATAGTGCGATAAGTTAGTCCGGGGTACGGCAACGTCGTGACATCTGTAAGTGTCCAGAAGAAAATTAACATTCTCAGTTTAGATATAGGCTAGTTTAAATTTGAAGAGAAGGATCGAGTTCTCACCAATTGCATGGCTGTTAAACAAAAAGACGCCGTGAGATGATCCGTCGTCTTCGCTCACCATGTAAAATGGATGAGAGCCGTAGAGGTTCATTTCTCCCTGTCAAAAAGCAAAATTGGTTATTTGACATTAAAGAGTAAAATTACAGAGCAAATTTACGTCTCCTGGCGGCTGATCGCGAGCAAAAATGGGATGCATTTTATATTCCAAATTGTGAACGAAGGAATCGTGAGTATTTTCTCCGATACCGTACAGGTACTGACTTGGCAGGGCAAAGGTGATCATCAGAAATTGTTTTGCGATTGTGAGTCCTCCCAGTTTCGTATCTAAACTAAAGATTAAAGCGCATCGTTAATTGACGTTTCGTTATTTTAAAATGTTGGCTGTACATGATTTTGTCGGACGAACGTCGCCGGATTGTAAAGTCAAAGGCCACTCCATCGCTACTGTCTGACACCTTAACTATGTAGTCGCTGTTTTCAGACGGGGCTGTAGCAGGTGGTAAGTCTAATCCCACTGGAGGTTGATTGCTTTCGACTGATTTTCCTTTTTCGAAAAACTGTGAAACAAAGCGCATAGTTATGAAAAATTACCATTCGTAAGAAAGCTCTGGTATGTACTCACTGTGAAACGGAGCATTGTATCCCCGTAATAGACGAGTTTGAATTGTACGTCCTCGATGTCACCCCCATATAAGGAAGGGTTCCCTTGACGTCTTCGAAGTTGATGTTGAATGTACGTTCCATCTCCGGAATTGATAGTAGAATTGTAGTGCTTGAATTAAAGGTAGTAACAAACGAATTTGAAATTGGCTAAATTTTGCTTTTGCGTTAAGGTTAGATCTTAGATTGTTCAAATAAAATTACCTCGTAGCCATAGGTTCCAGTCAAGGGCAAGTAACACTTGACATTCGTGGCAGCTGCGTCATAGATGCAGCCTTTTTCATTGCAGACAGATTCTAAATTTGTGTCGTTGCCTTTTTCCATGAGGGGGAAACAAGCGATCCTGTTGCCATTGTCCTGTTCTGCCGCCGTGTAAACGATGACGATGGGTATGATGATTGCCGCGATCAATACCACTACCAATAGAGTCCACAGAATCTCTTTTTTTATTTTCAATTTTGCCATTCCAAATTTTGATAGTTGCACTCAACAAGAGAACGGCCCCGTAACTTGTGCGCCTCTAAATAGACGACTCAAGTTTTTTTCCTACCCAACTTTGACTTATCTCTAATCTCTAAGTTTTGGAGTCATCAAGTCTTATCATCGCTCAACATTTACGTAAATTGTGGTCTTAAACGGACCTCATGGCTTTTTAAGCTATGTTTACCTATTTGTTTAAACAAGAGAATGACAAAATAAGATAAATTGCCTTCTTTTATTATTATACAATTAGATGGTAAAAGAAATGAGACCACAAAAGTTAGTTCCCTTTAGTTTCAGCGATGACTAAGATTTTAATCGATTGACGTTCGTCAAGCCAAGGATAACGAAAAGTCAAACGGAACTGATATGGCATGCTGTTTACTTTAACTAGGATTCCACTCTCCAGCACTTGTCCGTTACTGGCTTGCATCACTGATGTGTGATCTCAATCGTGAGTGGACTCTGTATCTTCAAAAGTGCAATAACAATGTATGAATGACACTCCATTTTCTTTGAAAATGCATGGGGTAATCAAAGTAATTTGAATGCTACCTTATTATTGAGCAGCACCAACTGTAATAAGTTTTACAATCACAAGCCAGACATGACCAGTTAGAGGTAGATCTGGCTTGTTAAGTTAATACTTGTACAAACACTTTTCTGTCTGAGATGAAATGGGAAAACCGTTTCTGATAAAATGTTGTTTCAGAATCTTCTAAACTACAGTTTTTTTTATTACTGTTTTCGTTTATGACAAAGTTGTCTAAACAACACAAATATTTTCTGCTTGCTTTACTTTATTTTCGGTTTTCCTTTTGCCTTGTTTTATTGAGATACGAAATATGTCACGAGATATTACGTCGCGGCGGGTCTATTACTAATAAATGCGCAGGGTATTTGTGGACAACAACAACAAACATTGGTGCCAAGTTTTAGTATCGCGTACGCGGTTACGCATATATAACATACATTTATTTTTGCTTGATTAAATCACAGAGCTCGTATTTTATGGCACTGTATTGACTGCGTACAAATCATTGAAATTCGATCACAAAATCATCATTCATGTTGAACTCGTAGAATAAAAATAGGTTCTGGTTTGTTTCGTTGTAAGAATAGCTGTCTTTTCCCAGGATAACGCCATTAACAGCTACGCTGGTTGGATTTTTCGACCATCCCATAAATTGAATCGTGTCTAATAGTTGGGTAATCCCGCTCCAAGAATTATTTGACCCCTTTTCTACTTTGATGGTTAACGTTTCCTGTGCAAGGATAAAGACTTCTAGAGGATTTCGTTAATATTTTCTTATATTTTTTGGTTCTTACGGCTTTTAATTCAAAGGAATTGATTTGATAGAGGCCGTCCTCGATCGTGTTGGCGCTTTCTCCATCATCCCAAAACAATTTTCCGCTGGCCGAGTTCTGGTCATTCAGCGGTACCAAAAGTTCAAAATTGTTCTGACGGCTGAGGGAAACAAAGTTTTAATGATTGGGTGAGATAGCGTGCTTATTGTTGGGGCTAATATAACCTGAGCATGGTGTTGAGAGCAGGTTTTTGAGCGGGTAGGATGTAGCCACCACGCAAATGCAAATTAATGTGATCCCTTGGAGCAGAGAGGTTCGTCTTACCTAAAACTTCAATTCGTTCTCCCTATTTCATATATTTAAAGCAATTGTTGAAATGTTTTCAGTCCAGAACTTTTGAGATATTTTCGACTCAACTTACAGTGTAGTAATCGTACCAGACGTCGTCTGGAATGTAAACATCGACAGAGAGTTTTCCTTCTTCCAGTACAGGAGAAATCAGAAGGGCCGGTCCCCACATGAATTGCTTGTCGATTGAGCGAGCGCTTATATCCTTTGGGTACCTATAGAATTATTTGAGATTTTGGTAACATTGAAAAAGGAAAGAGGCTAATAAATCATCTTTCGTAAACTTACTCGTGATAAAGTGGTCGGACGACAGTGCCGCCGATAGTGTGGCTATCGTAGAAGAGCGTGTAAAGGTATGGCAGAAGTCGATAGCGAATATTGAGAGCTTTTCTACCAGAAACGGCCACCGTGTCTGGCCATTGAGCGGGATCTTGATCTTTGAAGAGGAAGCTGTTGTGATTACGAGAGAATGGATAAAAAGCGCCCAATTCCATCCAGCGCTCGCACATTTCTTCCTCCGCGTTGAGGTTGAATCCGCAAATATCCGGCCCGACGTATGGTATGTTGAACATGTTGAACTCGATCATTCCTGTGTCACATTCATGCGTGTAACAACGTCAGGGGCAATTAATTGAAGAAAATGCCATTACCAATAATAGAATTAGCCATTTGATTCCATGTCGAGTAATTGTCTCCCAGCCAATGCCCAGCATATTTGCCACTTCCAGCGAACGTGGAGCGAGAGAGAACCATGGATCTTTTTCCGGTCAGAATCTGCCGGAGAGCACTATTGTCAACAGATAATGATTAAGTTAAGTCAAGCAATTGGTTTCGGTTTCGCTAAACAGCATACCTCTGAGTAGCCATGGCGTGGGAATAACCGTAGAGACTGTGAACTTCATAGTGGAGGAATTCGTCATTTTCACCAAAGTTGGATGCCATGCAAATGGTCTTTTCCGAAAGCCTTCCAGTCGCACCAACATGTGCCGCCACTTTTAACCCAATTCACTTGTTATCGACGAACTTATCGTTCAAAAACTTGTTTTCTAAATTCTGTATTATACTTGTTTCGTACGGAGGGTCGTCCCAGCGATTTGTAGGGCATTGGAGCAAGGTTCCAGTGAGAAAGTTGGAAGGCTCGTTCATATCCTGTACAATAATGACAAGCATTTAAATTTTCCATGGGCCTTATGTAAACAGAAAATTTTCTCACGATCCAGAGAATATCGAAATTCAATTTTTTATCTTCGCGGAAAATGCGGATCTCTTCCGTCCACCATTGTTTTGTCTTGGTCTTGAAAAAATCTGGGAAGGCCGTCTCCCTTATGGGCCATACCTTGTTGAACAAAGTGAGGATAAACTTGATTGATTGTCTATTGACGTGTGATGGCGCATGCAACTTGACTTACACGGCCATAAAGATTATTGTCATTCGCAGCTTGGTCTTCAGGCTTGTAGGATGAATTGGCCCATTGTACAAACACCTTATCGTCATTACCTCGTTTAAACGGAAGATAACCGGTTCCTAGCAATTAATTCCGGTATTACGTGTGCTTTATACGTATTTTATTGCGCTGTTTTTATTCAAATGAAAATTAAATATTGCACTTACGCTCGTGGGCAATTGCCGGATCCAAGATAATACCGAACCTTAGGCCGTCTTTTTTCACTTCGTCCACCAATTCGGGCAGATCACCAAAGTTGACAGGGTCAATGGTGAAATCTTTTCGCGCATCCATGTAGTCAATGTCCGCGTATTGAACATCCTAGAGTCCAGTAAACAGATTTGCCAAGTTGTCAAACTCAATAAGCCAAGATGTCTTTTAATTGAAGAGTGAGCATATTTACGTGAGGGATTTCCAGGTCTCGAGTACGGTCAACAGCGTCCTTTAAGTTGCTTGTGTTTCTATAGCCCCAGCGGCTGAGCTGGAACCCGAGTGCAAAGTAAGGAGGCATGAATGTTTTACCGATGACGTCACTGTACTGTTTGACGACAGACTCCGGTTCGGGTCCGAGGAAGACGAAGAATTCCAACATGCCACCGATAGCGCGGAAGGTGAGACCGGGATACGGCATGGTCGTCACATCTTTAGCATTCAAATGGAGATGGAAAATCAGCCCGTCAATTGAAATCTAGTATAAATAATACCCATTGCGTGACTGTTGAATAGAAATACTCCATGGGAAGAACCGTCTTCCTCGCTGGCCATGTAAAACGGTTGGGCTCCGTAAACATTAATATCTCTCTGCGCGAACGTGCGCGAACGTAAGCATACGCAAGTTAAAAAGTAAATATAATTTGCGATAAAAATATCAACTTGCCATGCCTGGCGCCTGTCCTCGGCTAAATATCGGCCACATTTTATAACGCATGTCGTGCAAAAGATTGTCGTGAGTATTTTCACCAAAGCCGTAAAGGTAACGGGTAGGCAATTTGGTGCTTATCTTCAACATAATTATTTGTAATGGTCAATAATTTGTCAATGTTTTATGTTACTTTATATTTACCATTAGAAACTGTTCAGCAATAGTTAATCCGCCCAGTGATGTATCAAAACTGTAAACAAACATTTGTAGAGTCAGGGTTTTATAACGTTATGCGGTGTCACTTACATGACTGCCTGTGAACTTTTACGGATGATTTGAACGTTGAAAGGCTCGCCATTCTCGCTGGAAACTATTCGAGTTTCATAGTGAACATTGTCGGTCAAGGGGGTTTCCATTAGTGTCAGAGCTACGGGTGGTCGAAGCTCAGATGCGTTGGCGTCTTTCGGGTAAAACTGCGTTGAATGTGATGGACTGAAATTTAATGCCACCTTTTAATCTTTATTGTTGTGAATAGCTTACCCTAAATCCTAATGTGCTGTCACTGTAATAGTTGACTTCAAAAGTAACTTGATCAAAATCTCCTCCGTAAAGTGAGAAAGTTGTCGATTCATCTGCAGCTCGACGACGGCGGAGGTCGAGTGTGAATCCCATTTGATTGGGAAGATCTGTCACAGTTCCGTTAATCTATTCAACGCAAAATCCGTTAAAAGACTTTTTTGTCCATCATAAAAATCAAAGCAAACAGACCTCGTAACCGTAGACGCTGGAATCTGGAAGGTAGCAGTTGGGATGTTGGTTCTTCGAGTCCCAAAGACATCCAGCTGACGTACAATTATCTTTCGCCATGTTTTCTGTATTAAAAAAATGTATCACAATTTTTTTTAAAGTCAAATTTCGTGTATTAATGCGCTTACGAAAAGGGTAGCACTCGATGCGATTATTGGTGGGGTTGGGTGCAACTGTTGTGGCCGCCTCAGTCGTTGTGTTTGATTCGTTTTCTACGGGCAGTACGATCGGGAGTACGATGGCAGTCACCACAATCGCCAGTAAAATCACACTGATGAGGATTTTGGTCCATTTCTTCATCTTTTCAGCTTCTCTGTAGAACCAGTGAGCGCACTGTTGTTATGAACGTCCTACAGGTTCCGCTAATATTACAGGAATAATATCACGGCGGAGAGTCGATTCGTCTGTACGGCATACCACGTTCAATCTCTGTAGTGACGAAGATAAAGAAAAAGATACAAACATTGATCTTGATTTTATTTTTATTCTTCTTCCAAATGTATTGTCAGGCATTTGCTAGCGGCGTAGACGGGCGAAGTCACGAAAAATAATCTGTTTGCTTTCACTTTATCGCTTCTACCAGTAGTATGCGCCTGTCGTTTACTGGTTTGCCCTCAGTCACGTAGATTTTCTTGTCCGTCATGACACATTCATCCCTGATATAATTTTTGAGCCGCTTTGTCAGTTTGTCTATTTTAAAAGATAACAAAAACACGTCTATTGGTCAGTTTAATGTCAGAATCATTCAGATAGGAAATTAAAGTTATTTTTGCCTTATGTTATATGTTTTGTATCTCCTAAACCACACATTTAACGGTTTCAAACTTTATTATTTTTTTCTCCTCATAAGAGAGGTGATATTTTAAAATCGGAGGCGGCTCAGGCTTTATTCAGATGTTAAAAATAAATCCTCATTATTATAATGCCTGTTTGATTTATTGAATGATAAGCATTATAACTGGGCATATATCATGAATGTTTGCACCATCTATTCAAATTGGACTGTATAGTCTTTGTTCATGTCAAATTCATGCGAAATTGTCAGTCTCTTGGTTTCCACGATATAAAAGTATTCGTCTGCATTTAGAGTCCAAATGTCAGTTGAGTTTTTCACTGAAATTTTCGTTGGTGAGTTGGGCCATCCCATAATTTCTATCGTGTCCAGCATTTGGCTAATGCCTGTCCAAGTGGATTCGGCGACCATCTCTACTTTCATTGTCAAAATATTCTGAAAGGAATGGGGATTTAAAACATTTAAATTCATTCGTTTGTAGAGAAAATCGCTTATTTGTTCAACATACGTTGCTCAGTTCGAAGGTATTGATTTGATAGAGTCCGTCCTCGATTGTGTTGGCGCTCTCTCCATCATCCCAAAACATTTTACCGCTGGCCGAGTTCTGGTCATTCAGCGGCACCAAAAGTTCAAAGTTGTTCTGCCGACTGAGACAAAAACAAAGTTAGAATAATCAAGTATTAGAGGGCTTGCTGTTAGGTCCAGTTTTCACCTGAGCATGGTATTGAGGGCGGGTTTTTGAGCGGGCAGGATGTAGCCGCCTCTCAAATGCAAGTTGATGTGATCCCTCGGAGCAGAGAGTGTAGTACTACCGAGAACTCTTACTCGGGCACCCTATTTCACATATTACAAACGTTTCAGTCGGAAATTTTGCCAAATGATTGCTATCGATTTAACTTACAGTGTAGTAATCGTACCAGACGTCGTCTGGAATGTAAACATCGACAGAGAGTTTTCCTTCTTCCAGTACAGGAGAAATCAGAAGGGCCGGTCCCCACATGAACTGTTTGTCGATTGAGCGAGCCTTTCTATCCTGAGAGAACCTGGACGATTTAATTGAATTAGTCAAACAATCGCCAATCTATTGTGTATACTATATTTTAAAATAACTCACTCGTGATAGAGGGGACGGATAACTGTAGATCCTGTAGTGTGGCTTTCATAGAAAAGGGTGTAGAGGTAAGGTAAGAGACGATAGCGAATGTTGAGCGCTTTACGGCCAGATGCGGCTACCGTTGTCGGCCAGATGCCTGGATCTTGATCGATGGCGTCGATATTATTATGGTTTCGGGAGAAAGGATAGAAGGCGCCGATTTCCATCCACCTTTCGCACATCTCCTCGGTCGTGTCGATAATAAATCCGCAAATATCAGCCCCGATATAGGGCATCCCAAACATGTTGAATTCCATCATGCCTTTATAGCAATGTTAAATGTTCAAATTGATATCGATTAGCCATTAGTTATTAATTAAATTTATTTTTTGAATTTTCAGATTCTCACCGATAATGGAGTCTGCCATGTTTTTCCACGTTGAGAAATTGTCGCCCAGCCAGTGTCCGGTGTATTGGCCACTTCCGGCGAATGTGGAGCGAGAGAGAACCATGGATCTCTTTCCGGATAGGACTTGGCGCACTGCCCTGTATTCAACACAACGGTTAAATACTAACGTATGAAGCGCATTCCCCTTTACACACGGGTTAGTGACTCTATCTGACTTACCTTTGCGTAACGATAGCTTGGGAATAACCGTACAGATTGTGGACTTCGTAGTGAAGGCGCTCTTGACTTGCGTCACCGAATTTGGTCACCATACAGATGGTTTTGTCTGAGAGTCTGTATGTTGGTCCAGTATGGGCAGCCACTATTATTTGCGAGATCAAAAACAAAAGAAAAATCGTACCATATTATTTGATTTAGTTATTTGTGTGCTCATTCCCTACTCGTTTCGTAAGGCGGATCGTCCCATTCGTTTGTTGGGCATTGTAATTTGTCGCTGTACAGATTGGTATCGAAGTTGCTGACTTCATTCATGTCCTAGAAGGGAGTCAAATGAAATGTTTGATGCTGGAGAATAATATTGTTTTTTTGTAATATTGATTTCTCACGATCCAAAGAGCATCAAATTTGAGCTGTTGATAAAACAAGCGGATCTCCTCTGTCCACCACTGTTCGGTGGACTTTTTGAAGAAATCTGGAAACGCTGTTTTATTGGCTGGCCACACCTTAATGTATAGAATCGTCCTTTAAATGTTTTTCCAATGTTGACACGCGATACTTTGCATTTCGCTCTTTCATTTCTAAGTTTATATACATTGCCAATGATGATATTGCTGTCGGTAGGTTGGTCATCCGGCTTGATAGTGGCATTGACCCATTCCGCGTAGACGGATAGCGCCACGCCCCGGTCGTAAGTTTGATAGTCATTGGCGATAGCCGGATCCAAAATGATGATAAATCTCAGACCATCTTGTTTCACTTCGTCTACTAGTGCGGGCAGATCACCGAAGTTGTCGGGGTCGATGGTGAAATCTCTCCGCCCATCCATGTAGTCAATGTCCGCATATTGAATGTCCTAGAGTACGCGGGAAAGCAGATTTGCCAATCTTTAATTAGCCGAAAAAAGCAAAACGAGATTATAGAGTTCTTTGTTTGATGAGGGTGTTTACGTGAGGGATGTAGACGCTTCGTGTACGGTCGATGACTTGTCGGATCTCGCTAGTGTTTTTGTAGCCCCAGCGGCTGAGCTGGAATCCGAGTGCAAAGTAAGGAGGCATAAATGTTTTACCGATGACGTCACTGTACTGTTTGACGACGGACTCCGGCTCGGGTCCGAGGAAGACGAAGAATTCCAACATGCCACCGATAGTGCGGAAGGTGAGGCCGGGATTCGGCATGGTCGTCACATCTGCATTACGAGAGTAGTTTTTACAATGGAATGACGTGCGTCATTATCGTAGATATCGATGCCTACCAATCGAATGACTGTTGTAGAAAAAGACACCGTGAGAAGACCCGTCATTTTCACACACCATGTAGAAGGGGTGAGCGCCGTAGAGGTTGACATCTTCCTGCATCAGTAAAATTCAAACGTAAAAGACTCCTTGAGCTATCTATTTTCTGCATTGTTGGTAGGCCAAGTGGCCAAATTTTTTGTTTTTTGATTCTCACGTCGATAGGCGAAATGTCTCGAGAGAAAATTGGCCACATCCTGTAGTTCATGTCGTGAAGGAATGTGTCGTGGGTGTTTTCACCCAATCCGTAAAGATACTCGGACGGCAGTTTGGTGCTGAGCTACATCAGTAAAAATCGATTTAACACTAAAATGTTAAGAGGGTTGGATAGGATGCAGGGCTATTTACCATGAGAAACTGTTTGGCTACCGTCAAACCTCCCATGGAAGTATCGAAACTATTATTGGATTAAAAATATGACAATCAGTAAAAATTTTTAGTTGTCTTGAGCTCGTTAAATTCATCACATGACAACGTTGGAGCTTCTTCGGATGATTTGGAAGTTGAATGGTTGACCGATGCCAGTGTTTACAAGCCTTGCTTCGTAGCGTTGGTCACTGATTGCTTTGTTAGGAAATGTGATTGCCACAGGCGGCCGAAGCTGTTCCGGATTGGCGCCTTTCGGATAAAACTGTTTCCGGATTTTTGTTTTTTAACCGAAACACAATAGAATTGAAATATTAATTATAAGGCGCCACAAAGTTTTGATTTTTTTTTTAATTGAATTTTTATTACCGCTATTCCAAGTGTGTTGTCCGAGTGGTAATTAACTGCGAAAGTGATTTCATCGATATCATTCCCGTATAGCGAGAAGGACTGCGTACCATCGGCCGATCGAATTCGCCGTAAATTGATACTGAACCCTTTGTTGTTGGGGAAATTTGTTTGAGCACTGTTGATCTGAAATTCATTATTTAATTTGTGATATAAGTAATTGATTTGTCAAATATCATTTGATGCATCAAAACCAACTTCGTAACCGTAGACGCTGGAGTCGGGCAAGAAACAGGAAGGCTGTCCGCTAACAGTCTCCCAAAGGCAACCGGCTTTTGTGCAGTTTTCTGAACCCATGTTTTCTAAATTTTATGGAAGAAACATTTTGTTTTAAAATAATGCTGCCGTCATTCGTGAAATAGTCCAATGTTGGCTAGTTTTAAATTCTCCGTTTCACTGTAGATACACTTTTTGTTTTATCTTAATATAAAATCAACATCAATTATCTCTAGCAAAGACGTCAGGTCCGTCTCCAGATCACTTTCATGTAATACCTCAGGTCATGGTCCAATCGTGGTTCGTAGGGATGAAAGGTTAAATTCAGTTAAATTTAAGCTTCTCATTTCTACCGAAATTTCTACATCACCTACATGCGCATACTAACTTGCCGTTGAAACTCATCACTTTTAACGGACTGCAACCTGAAATTCAAATCGTTTCTTAACTTGAACGTAATAATTAGGATGACTTACTGAAGGGAAAGCATTCTATACGATTGTCGAGTGTGGATGGGGCCTGATTCTTTTCCTGCGACAGTTCGATTGAAATAGGGACGATGATGACAACTAGCATCAATGTGACGCCAATCCCAATGAAGATGAGTCGTTTCTTCTTTGTCGCTGCTGAAGGCGCCATTAGCTTATTTGAATCCCTCTCTGTTCTTCAATAAGACAAAACTGGAGGGAATAGTTGATGACTCTTCACGTCTTGACGAGTCAAAACAATCGGCACCGAGATACGACACGACACTGATGCCTATTCGTCATCAGCTAGAACGAAGCAACTTTTTTATTTTTACAGACAGGCCTTGGAGTACAACGCTATCACATGTATTCCATTGGGGCCACCTTGCTGCTTGCAGATAAATAGTTTTTGTTTCAAGTCTAGTGATGACTTTCTTATCTACAGTAGTTCAACACCAAAATGGCATACATACTCGATTGATTGACAGCAGTCTTATCTAGGTCCCTCTGACTGAATAACGAACGCTTGGCAATATCTATATGATCGAATCATTTTTCTATACCTAACTATGAGCCACTTAAAGCCGCTTGATATTTTTCGAGGGGTTTGACATTGTTAACAAGTCCGAAAGCCAAATTTGTAAAATGAAATCGTGATTGCGCCAATTATTCACCGACTGTTTTAAAATCCAAATAATCAATAATCGTTCAGTCCAAATCACATGAATTTTAACATCAGTTTTATTTTGTTTTTACGTAAAACTGTAAAAATATTTTGATACTGACGCATTCCAAAGTGGCAGCCTTAGAATCTCTGTACAGTGAGTGAATTGGAAACCGATTGATGTTTTGAACTGACGAATTTTGTGAGTGATATTTTTTAAAATTATTTCTGATACGCAAAGATTCCTGAGACCTTAGAAATTTCAAAGACGAAGAAATCAAGTTGAGTTATTGCCTTTCCCCGCAAAATTTACCCTACGTGACTTGGAATTGATTTGATTTATCCTATATGACTAATAGTCTGATGACCATATTTTACAGTGTTCCATTTGCCATCTGTGTCGCTAATCTATGATGGGGCCATACTTCCCCAGCTGTCAGTATAGATAACTTACATAGAAAACTTTCGGATCCCTACCATTATAATTTATAGTTTATGTGCTTCCATTTTATGTGAACACAAGTCAAGTATCTATCGTGTGGAAGTACTTGTATTAAGAAAGAATAGAGCTTAGATTTTTGTTATTAATAATACATGCAATTTTGCTATTTACATACCACATCACATATTAGGTAATATTAATTCCTGAACTTTCAAATGTCTAAACTTCATAGCTTTTACTATTCAGAATAAAAACAGTTGAAACATGAAGTTGAAGTTAGTTATTCATGTATTGGAAATCTGTAATTTGAGTCATATTATGTATCATTTATCCGATTTCAATTATGGTTTCAACACAAATCATCTTGAAATTATACATTTGTTAAATGATTGAAAATTTTTATATGGCATAAATCGAATTCAAGTTTCAATTTCTAAAGTGGTACATTTTACTGAAACTTTTAAAATGCGCTACTGAATATGTCTAAACTATTTTACGGATTTAATTGGACCAATCAAAGAAGGATTTCATGTTCTCTGTCTCAAATTCAATTTATTGGTAATCTTGAGAGCTTTCCATAATATTTCGTTGTCCATTTCCGAGTCCCCAGTTGTTGTGCTCCCCGATTCCGTAGGTGCTGTTTCCGTCGAAGAAATTATTGTAATATCTGTCGTCGGTTCTGTCGGCGTCGACAAAAAACTTGTTGTGTAATCAGTTGATTTCGCTGGATCCGTTGCAGGATCCGTTGTAGGATCTGTTGTGAGGCCCGTGTTCGTAGTAGAATCTGTCACGGTCACGGACTCGACGGTCGTGGTTGTGTCATCTGTAGCCGAATTTTTATTGTTATTCGTCACGACGATTGGCACCGTGATGCAGGTAACGATGAGTCCTACTACCAGCACACCAAAAAGTATCTGTACCCACAGCTCAAGGGCCTTAAACCATTTTACGAAGCCCATTATGATAACTGAAATTAGCGGGGAAAAATGGTTAGCTGGAAGGTTTTTCAAAAAATTTACTGGAGTTAATATAGAGACAGAATTAGCTTGACTAGCTTCACTTACCTAGCACAATAAGGCTTCAAGTGATGCATTGATTTAGTCAATTGACCTTTTTTATACAATATTCTTATCTGTGGGTTTTATACTTTTCTTTTCTCTTCGTAGGTATACCGTAACTAATGACGTTTTTACAACATCTGGCACTTGACATTTTCATCAGCCAGGACAATGCTGTTGAATGAATCAGTAATTGGAAACTAGATACGGTAGTCATAGATAGTTCAGAAAAAAAACTTTAGTTTCCTTTTCCTGTTCCCAAATTGAATTATTTCGGATGAGATCAGAATTCGCAGTTATTGGTGTGTACTCATGATCAACATTTGATCAAATGTTGCACATATTTTTGTCGCAAAACCCACGTTATGTGAACTGCTTTTTACAATGGCACGATGAGATGTTATTCAGGGGCTCATAAGTTATAATATTATGATAAGTAAAAAGTAAATTTAAAAAATTTAAAAAAAAAATTTTTTCCTCCAGCGGTGGCGCGGGGTCAATTTTCCTACCAGGGGGGGGGGGCATTAGGTTGAACTAGACTTACTATTAATAATTGGGAATTTTTCCCAAGTGAAGATTCTTTTGTAAAATATGTGATATTGTTCAAAGTAGTTTTGAGGGACTGTTTTTATGCCTGTCATTATGTTATGTGATATAAGACATCTGCTTCTTAATATTAATTTCTTTATGTTTTATTATTTTAACAGTCTCTGAGTATGAGCGTCAGCCAGTAACCAGTATTGGTGAGAGGTGTGAACAAGACAGCTGTTGCATTCAGTTTGTGGTGCTGCCATTATTATCCTTGAATGTGTTGGTTATTCTGACCAATATCTTTAAGCATCCAACACAGAAACCAGAAAAAATAAAAAAAAAAATTAATTACATGTTTATCAATTTCTAATGGAGAAAGCTACAGATTAAGTAAATGGGAGACCAGCATTCAGTAGAAAAGTCTAATAATCCATTGTATTTAGGCAACATCCATGGTATTTAACAACGACTGCAATGTAGATCTCTACGAATAAGTTTCTAATAGGGAGGAATTTCAAACGATCGTTAAAGTTGAGATAGAAGAAGATAACGGCTCGATACAATCAAATCAAAGAAAGACAAAACCAGAGGAGAGACGCCGCAAATGTTACTTGTCGCACAAGTTGTGGTGATGGTGTCGCGTTTTGATGTCAAGGTGTCGTTAAATTACATTCTGACTTGTCTACACCGACTTCGAGATTCTTTGCCATTTCCAATCGGAATGATCAGTTTAGGTAAGTCAACGTTTACTAGACCATGTAAACTTTTGCTCTACCACAAATGAGTCGCACTGCCCAATGTCGGATGTTACATTTGCTTCTGTGTTTGTACTTTTTTTTCCAGTTGAGTTTTTACGGTGAAAATTTAGCCACGGTTTGATTTTGAAAAGTGATGAGGTATTTCCACACCATTCGACCAAGCTTAATCGAAAGTGAACAATTCTAAGGCATGTAAGTGAATCGCTGGAGTTTTGACTTTTCGAAAGATCAACTTTTTAATCTACTTCAATTTATTTTGTGAAAGCATGCCGAAAATCTTTTGCCTTTCTCCACGTGATCGCTGCCGTGTCATGACGATGCTTCTTTGAGAGGGTCTCTATACTATATTGCAAGACAAAAACGTGTTGAGAACAGGAAATCTGAGTTGATTATAATGTACTGTATTTTTAAGATAAATCAAGTAGGTAAGTATATTGGCAATATTGCTTACATTTTAGTCTACGTATATGAGCCTAAGAGTCGTACACTCGTACGTTTCTTTAGAATTAAAAAAAAAAAATTGTATATTTTCAACATGTTCCAAGTGATGCAGTATTTATTTATCATTTTTCAATTACCATTGTAGAGTTCAACCTGCAGACGGGCCGGCCAGTTTGCATGTCCTTCACGCTTGAAGGTCACGGTGAAAATTACGTGTAAAACTGTCAATGCGGTGGTGTAGAGGTTGGGTGAGAAAGGTACGTGTTTCATCATTATCAAACAGATAAAATACCCGCAAGGCTCAGCTATTTGGTATTCATTTTGATATTTGTTGTTGTAGACCCATCCCCAGCAACGCCAACCTAAAGAAGGAAAGGCCAGTTTGCATTTCCTTCGCGCTTGAAGGTCATGGAGATCATTACATAAAACGTATCATGCGACGGCGGAGAGGTTGGGTGAGAAAGGTACGTGTTTCATCATTATCAAATAGGTACAATAGCCGCAAGGCTTAAGAGGTGAGGGTGATCAAAAAATCGTATAAAAAGGAGAGAGAAAAGGCCAGAGACATCAGTCGAGTGAGCATCTCCGACACGGCAACAACTGCTGTGGCCTATCTGTCACCATCTGCCTTCTTCACCGTATTGCCAGTTCACATCCATGGGTAAATATTGTCTTTTTTACATTGAGATTGGTAGCAATCCTACTTTTTTCTTTATGTATGCCTGTTATTATTTAATATTTACGTTTGAATGTGTTTAATGTCTAGTTAATAAGGCGTCATATGCTGTTGGGTGTTGTATCGTTGATGGCTGGGTCGACCACTGGTGTACCGATGTCTCCTGGGTATGGTGGAAACCAAACCGCAACGCCGCCGCCTTACTACCCAAAAGCAACTTACGCAACGACCAGTTACTGCACCGAGGTCTACAAGTACTACACTACTAAGGCACCGGAGTTTTATACCACAACTTACGCTGCCCCGACCCACTACAATGACGCCCTGAAGTATTACTCTGCCCCGAGTTACTACACCACGAAGGCGACGGAGTGCTACATGACTACGCATGCTGCCACATCCTACTACACGAGGCTCCCAAGTATTACTCTGTTCTCAGATACTTATTGCACCGATTTTCCTAAATACTATTCTGTTCCCAGCTGCTACACCGAGGCTCCCGCTGATTACTCCACCAAAACGGTCGAGTACTTCACCGAAGCGGCAAAGTACTTCTCTGCCCCGATCTACGCAATCACAACTGAGGCGGCCAAGTATTACGCAGTCCCCACTTAGTGTACAGAAGCTGCTCTTTCGTGCTACGTTGAACAGAAATACTACACTGATGCTCCAGTTCACTACACCACGACCTACGCTACACCACAGCCCCCAAGTACTACACAGGAGAAACCGTCTATTACACAACAACGTATGCTGCCTAGTTTACTACACCGATGCTCCCAAGTACTACATCACTAAGGCACCGGATTTCTACACTTGATGTATGCTGCCCCTGCCTACTACACCGAGGCCCCGCATTACTACAACACTGAAGCGCTCAAGTACTACACCACAACCTACGCTGCCCCGAGCTACTACACCTACGTCCCGAAGTATTACTGTGCGTAAAAGGTGTCGTTAAAAAAAAAGAAGTCGTGCCCGAACTGCAGTGCCCTATCTGTCACCAACTGCATTCCTCATCGTGTAACCGATTTGCAATTATGGGTAAATATTCTTATTTTTACATTGAGTTTTGTACCAATTCTATTTTTTTTCTATTTGTTAATATGCCTGTTAATGTTTAATATTAATGTTTAAATGTATTTACTCTTACTGTTTAGGCAACTATGGTGTCGTGCTCCTGTTGGGTGTTGTATCGTTGATGGCTGGGTTGACCGCTGGTGTAGCGATGTCTCCTTGGTATGGCGGAAATCAAACCGCAACGCCGTCGCCTACCTACACAACTTACGCAACGACCAGTACTGCACCGAGGTCTTCAAGTACTACACTACTAAGGTATCGGAGTTTTATACCACAACTTACGCTGCCCCGAGCCACTACACTGACGCCCTGAAGTATTACTCTGCCCCGAGTTACTACACCACCAAGGCGACGGAGTGCTACATGACTACGCATGCTGCCCCATCCTCCGAGGCTCATGCACCGAGGCTCCTAAGTATTGCTTTGTTCTCATCTACTTATTGCACCGATTTTCCTAAATACTCCTCTGTTCCCAGCTGCTACACCGAGGCTCCCGCCGATTACCACACCGAAGCTTCAAAGTACTACTCTGCCCCGATCTACACAACCATAACTGAGGCGGCCAATTATTACGCTGTCCCGACTTGCTGCACAGAAGCTGCACTTTCGTACTACGTTGAACAGAAATACTACACTGATTATCGTTGATGGCTGGGTCGACTGCTGGTGTAGCGATGTCTCCTTGGTATGGCGAAAACCAAACCGTAACGCCGCCGCCTTCCTACTCAACTTACGCAATGACCAGTTCCTGCACCGATGTCTTCAAGTACTACACCACCAAACCACGGGAGTTTTATACCACAACTTACGCTGCCCCGAGCCACTACACTGATGCCCTGAAGTATTACTCTGCCCTGAGTTACTACACCATCTAGGCGACGGATGACACCACATGACTACGTATACTGCCTATCCTATACACCGAGGCTTCTAAGTATAACTTTGTTATCAGCTACTTATTGCACCGATTTTCCTAAATACTATTCTGTTCCCAGCTGCTTTACCGAGGCTCCCGCTGATGTCTCCACCAAGACGGTCGAATACTACACTGAAGCGACAAAGTACTACTCTGCCCCGATCTACATAACCACAACTGAGGCGGCCAAGTATTACGCAGTCCCGACTTGCTACACCAAAGCTGCTCTTTCGTGCTGCGTCGAACAGAGATACTACACTGATGCTCCAGTCTACTACACCACGACCTACGCTACACCTAGCTACAACACCGCAGACCCCAAGTACTACACCGAAGAAGGCGTCCATACACAACTACGTACGCTGCCTAGCTTACTACATCGAGGAATTTAAGTATTACTCTCCTCCAAACTACTACCAAACTGAGGTTCATATGTATTACATCAGCAATTCTCCCCACCTTGTCACCACTATTTACGCTACTCCGAGCTATATACCGAAGTTCTAAAGTATTTTTTGTACGTGTTGAAAGATTGTTGAAATACAAGATTGATTCATAAATCACAATTGCATGTCCATTTTCTCTTAAGTACCTTTCCTCCTGCTGATCATTGCGTGTTGCGAGAAAATATTTTTGAGTGCTGTGTAAACTTACAAAATAATCGATCTTGCAACATACCAACAATAAAAATTCAAACTCCTGTTTTACATTTCATAAACATCAACTTCTTTTTTATAAATTTTTTTCTATCATTAAAATTCAAAGTCCAACTTTTCTAAAAATTCAAAGTCCACACACCTATTATTTCTGCTAAGTCCAGACTTTTCTTTTTGAAAAAAAATTTAAAAAAATTCCCCTTACACAAAGTTTTGAAAAAATTATCGCGAAAAAATTTAACTCGAATATTTTATTGTATGCAAAATTTATTTTTATAATATACATGCATCATATACATTTTTCCTGTGGCCCCCAGGGGGGGGGGCCTGTCGCTTTCTCTACCGCGATAATAACATGATGCAAGTTATATGCAAGTTATTATTTGTTTGGCGCAGAAAGCTTATTTTATCTAGCAGTTCTCGACTGTGTCAAACCTGACATTGATCAGGTTGCCTCAGTCGTATACTGCATGATTGAATGAAAACTCAAAAGACAACATATCAAACTTTTAACGCAGCAACACAAAATATCACTGGCAGAGCAATTTCATATGGCATGGATGAAAACGACAACACAAAAATTTTTGAAGTCAGGAACCCAGATGGAACAGCTCAGCTGCAACAGCACAGCAACTTCTGGATTGAACTGCAACCGCATGCTCCATACAATGGTTCAATCTGTCTTCGTCACACCTTTCACCATTTGGCTGCAACAAGGTAACCACCACCAGCGTTAAAGAAGTGTTTGTTATATCTGTTTAAGAAAAGAAAATTATTTTCGAGAAACACAACTCTAAAATGCATACTCATTATAACAAAAGAATACAAAGAGTACAGAAAACTACGCAGTCCAACAGAATAACTTTGATAACTGATTCAAAATTTCTATAGTAGCAGAGCAAATTGGTCTACTCTCTAGTCATGTTAACTAAATCTGTACTTTTGAAAGACATTTGATCAAAATAATTACTTATTGCTGTTACGGTAAAAGTCTATTTTACCCGACCAACTTCTTACTTTACTTTACTTATCTAATTCACTTTACTTTACTTAATCTAGAAAAGTAACTAACTAAGCGGGAATGAGCCCGAGCGTAGCGAGGAAATACAGGGGTTTTGGGTGGGTATAATAAAGTATAATAAAGCATCAAACCATACTTCATTATACTTTACTATACTATAACCAAAAACAACTATATTTTTACGGTATGCTCGGGCTTATTCCCGCTTAGTTACTTATCTAGATTAAGTAAAGCAAAGTGAATTAGATAGGTAAAGTAAAAATACCACTTACTTTATTTACTTAAAGGTAATCCAATTGCCGCAATACAAAACGAACTTAACAGCACAACTCTATGTCCCTTATTAAGGAATCAACATGATTTCTTCGTAAAATCAAATCCCAAATTCTGCAGTTAAGATGGCGAGTTTTTGGTTTCACGAACAATCTGTGATACACTTCTGAGTCGTTATTAGCTACAAAAAGTCTAGTCAAAATACGCCCGTCTAATTCCTGAGATGTTGCACTACCACCGTCAAAAATCAAACTAATTCAGGTGTCGTCTGCTACGGAAATTCTCAGACGTTGCATGCATCACAATTTGAGCCATACTTATACTTTGAATATTAAAATTTTATTTGATAAGTTTTCCACGCAACACATGATAAACTTAGATATGAAAGTAAATTTTTTATCAATGTGCAGTGTTTGGCAATGAATCGCAGTAAAAATGTTTTTTTTGTGGGGGGGAGACCCCCCCAACCCCCCCTTTTTTTTATTTTTATGCAGATTGTCCCCCAAAAGCCCACCATTTCAACTTACGCTTTTTACGCTAAATGATTTGTTAACGAAAACAGCCAACAAACATCGAAATTTTTCAGCCATATTATACTTATTATAACCTAACCTAACCTAACCTAACCTAACCTAACCTAACCTAACCTACTATACTTTACTTTATCTTATAAGGATACATGAAACGTCAAAATCATAATAATAAAGTAAAGTAAAGTAAAGTATCTTCATCATGATATAATATAGTAAAGTTCCATGACCTTTATATGAATAATAAAGTATAGTAATATAAAGTAACAATTTGATTGCCACTTACAAGTTGTTATTAATACAGTAAAGTTTATAATGATTTGATGATATTTTCATCGATCGTGGATTTGAACCACCAACCATTATGTTAGAATTCTATTGCTATACCACAGCGCTAATCGACACTTCCTCGATACGCAAAATGTTTTAATAACATTTACAGTTATATCATAATAAAGTGCACTGTAATAATTTGAATAAAGCTGTATTTATATGGCACAATGAACTTCATAATAAAGTAGGATAAAATAATATAACGTTAAAATAAAAAGTAAAGTAATTCTTGATTGACCCTTACTTTAAAATTAAAAAAAATTTAATTTATATATTTCACCTGATCTCGGATTTGAACCACTGAGCCATGAATTTGTAATCCAGTGCTATACCACAGAGCTAATCGACATTGCTTCGATGTGAAAATAAATAAAATAAATAATATTTCACTATTATGTATTAATTATGAATTTTTGGCAACAGTGTTTTAATAATATTGACAGGATGCCAGTCTGCTACACGGTAGGGAACAGAGAGGTTGTACGTGAAATTTCTCGTATTTAAGTAAAGTGAAGTAAAGTAAAGTGAAGTGAAGTAAAGTGTAAATTAAGTGAGTGTGTAGTAATAATTGAGAATTAAGGAAAAAATTAAGTATAATAAAGTAAAAATTAAGTAGAATTAAGTAAGGTTTTGGTCGGCTAAAATAGACTTTAACCGCTGTTACATGGGATGAGACGGTACGTCTAAGAACAGGCACCGAGACACACGAGGCACGCCATTTCGGAAATGTACAGGCACTTCCAAGTCTGATTTGAATGATTTGGCAACTTGGTTTTTACGTGCTAAATCACCTGTAAATTTTCACATCAACATATTACATTCAATAGCAATAGGAAATTAACAATAAATACCTTTTAATTTTCATCGTGAGAAACGTCACAACCAACAACCCATCTCTGCTGCGTCTTGGATCAAAATGGCCGCTTAGCGTCCCCGAAGAGATTCGCGCCACCTGGTGGACATCAATTCAGCCACTTATTCACAGCCATTAGACTCCTGTTCCAAATGAGTAATGACTGAACGCAACGGCTTTGAGTTCTACTGTCGTTTGAGTTCTACTGTCGCACACAAAGAAATTTTAAAAATTATTTCAAATATTGTGGTTCTATTGTCGATGGAGTTCTTCTGTCTTTTGACTTTTGAGTTGTACGGTCGCCATACCAAAGTAAATTGCGTTATGGACTTGGGGTGTCAGAGGTGTCCAATAGATGGCGTTTCATGTGATGGCGGATTGTTGTATCAGTGTTTGTCAAAAGTTTTCCTGTTTTTCCATGAAAATTACCGATGAATTCATCAGTAAATTCAAGTTCTTTTCTGTGCAACTTGTTTGCGATGTTATTTATTCTTATGTGTGCTGGATCAAATTAAAAATTCCTCAATCTTACCTGCAGGAAGGAACGGGAAAGGACAGTAGCATACAAGCAGCCTAACATCACTACCACCATCTCTTTTATTAAAAATCTTCGTTCTGCTGAATGCATCATGCAGTCAAAACAGGTAAAAACAATAATGTCTTAGTCACAATTTTTGTAAATACTTGTTCCCAGACTTAGTTAATATTCGTCTAATTATCAGCAGTTTCTATTGATCTTGGTAGGTCACTACCCCAGTGTGGACATGTTTGTTTTTCTGAACATGTTTTTCAACAAACAATTCATTGACGTACAAGTATTATTCTTCTTTCGGTTGTAAACTGTTATTTGATGTCATAGATTGTATTTTCTATCATGGGGAATAATATGAAAAATATCATTTCATCTAGGCCATGGGTAATCTTCAGGTCTTTGCAGCAGCTTAAGAGAAGAATATGAACAAATGCAGGGCAACTTACCAACATGTGTTGTATTTTTCTGAATGTTAAACACGAGCAGTAGGTAGCCATTAACTTTAGTTTATTGGATGAATGTTGGAATATTTATTGACATATTTACTTTAGATTCAACATGACTAACTGTTGGATGCCAAAGTTAGTTGGAACTCAACTCACTGTACATACTCTAACACAGATAACTCTGGTGATGTTGCCTTACAGCCACATGCAGGAAAATGATTGTTTTCTTCAGAAAATTGTAAGTTTAATTTTTTTCTTGACCACCAACACTTTCTGTTAATATTATAGATTTTTATGTTGAAAGAGTTACAAAGTCTGAAAAGCTAACTTCATTCTTCATGGTTTAACTTCATGGTGTTCATGCTCATTTGATTCATTTCGTGCCAGCTAGTGAAAGCCGAAAGGCATGTCGAATGTCGAATTCAATCCAGCCGTTGCGTTCAGTCATTTGGAACAGGAGTCTAATGGCTGTGAATAAGTGGCTGAAATGATGTCCACCAGGTGGCGCGAATCTCTTCGGGGACGCTAAGCGGCCATTTTGATCCAAGACGCAGCAGAGATGGGTTGTTGGTTGTGACGTTTCTCACGATGAAAATTAAAAGGTATTTATTGTTAATTTCCTATTGCTATTGAATGTAATATGTTGATGTGAAAATTTACAGGTGATTTAGCACGTAAAAACCAAGTTGCCAAATCATTCAAATCAGACTTGGAAGTGCCTGTACATTTCCGAAATGGCGTGCCTCGTGTGTCTCGGTGCCTGTTCTTAGACGTACCGTCTCATCCCATGTAACAGCAATAAGTAATTATTTTGATCAAATGTCTTTCAAAAGTACAGATTTAGTTAACATGACTAGAGAGTAGACCAATTTGCTCTGCTACTATAGAAATTTTGAATCAGTTATCAAAGTTATTCTGTTGGACTGCGTAGTTTTCTGTACTCTTTGTATTCTTTTGTTATAATGAGTATGCATTTTAGAGTTGTGTTTCTCGAAAATAATTTTCTTTTCTTAAACAGATATAACAAACACTTCTTTAACGCTGGTGGTGGTTACCTTGTTGCAGCCAAATGGTGAAAGGTGTGACGAAGACAGATTGAACCATTGTATGGAGCATGCGGTTGCAGTTCAATCCAGAAGTTGCTGTGCTGTTGCAGCTGAGCTGTTCCATCTGGGTTCCTGACTTCAAAAATTTTTGTGTTGTCGTTTTCATCCATGCCATATGAAATTGCTCTGCCAGTGATATTTTGTGTTGCTGCGTTAAAAGTTTGATATGTTGTCTTTTGAGTTTTCATTCAATCATGCAGTATACGACTGAGGCAACCTGATCAATGTCAGGTTTGACACAGTCGAGAACTGCTAGATAAAATAAGCTTTCTGCGCCAAACAAATAATAACTTGCATATAACTTGCATCATGTTATTATCGCGGTAGAGAAAGCGACAGGCCCCCCCCCCTGGGGGCCACAGGAAAAATGTATATGATGCATGTATATTATAAAAATAAATTTTGCATACAATAAAATATTCGAGTTAAATTTTTTCGCGATAATTTTTTCAAAACTTTGTGTAAGGGGAATTTTTTTAAATTTTTTTTCAAAAAGAAAAGTCTGGACTTAGCAGAAATAATAGGTGTGTGGACTTTGAATTTTTAGAAAAGTTGGACTTTGAATTTTAATGATAGAAAAAAATTTATAAAAAAGAAGTTGATGTTTATGAAATGTAAAACAGGAGTTTGAATTTTTATTGTTGGTATGTTGCAAGATCGATTATTTTGTAAGTTTACACAGCACTCAAAAATATTTTCTCGCAACACGCAATGATCAGCAGGAGGAAAGGTACTTAAGAGAAAATGGACATGCAATTGTGATTTATGAATCAATCTTGTATTTCAACAATCTTTCAACACGTACAAAAAATACTTTAGAACTTCGGTATATAGCTCGGAGTAGCGTAAATAGTGGTGACAAGGTGGGGAGAATTGCTGATGTAATACATATGAACCTCAGTTTGGTAGTAGTTTGGAGGAGAGTAATACTTAAATTCCTCGATGTAGTAAGCTAGGCAGCGTACGTAGTTGTGTATGGACGCCTTCTTCGGTGTAGTACTTGGGGTCTGCGGTGTTGTAGCTAGGTGTAGCGTAGGTCGTGGTGTAGTAGACTGGAGCATCAGTGTAGTATCTCTGTTCGACGCAGCACGAAAGAGCAGCTTTGGTGTAGCAAGTCGGGACTGCGTAATACTTGGCCGCCTCAGTTGTGGTTATGTAGATCGGGGCAGAGTAGTACTTTGTCGCTTCAGTGTAGTATTCGACCGTCTTGGTGGAGACATCAGCGGGAGCCTCGGTAAAGCAGCTGGGAACAGAATAGTATTTAGGAAAATCGGTGCAATAAGTAGCTGATAACAAAGTTATACTTAGAAGCCTCGGTGTATAGGATAGGCAGTATACGTAGTCATGTGGTGTCATCCGTCGCCTAGATGGTGTAGTAACTCAGGGCAGAGTAATACTTCAGGGCATCAGTGTAGTGGCTCGGGGCAGCGTAAGTTGTGGTATAAAACTCCCGTGGTTTGGTGGTGTAGTACTTGAAGACATCGGTGCAGGAACTGGTCATTGCGTAAGTTGAGTAGGAAGGCGGCGGCGTTACGGTTTGGTTTTCGCCATACCAAGGAGACATCGCTACACCAGCAGTCGACCCAGCCATCAACGATAGCTACAACATAGAAAAAAATATAATTGATACAAAACTCATATAAAAATAAGAATATTTACCCATAATTGCGAATCGGTTACGAGGAGAGCAGTTGGTGACAGATAGGGCACTGCAGTTCGGGCACTTCTTTTTTTTTTAAGACTCCTTTTACGCACAGTAATACTTCAGGACGTGGGTGTAGTAGCTCGGGGAAACGCAGGTTGTAGTGTAGTACTTGAGCGCTTCAGTGTTGTAGTAACGCGGGGCCTCGGCGTAGTAGGAAGGGGTAGCATACATAGACGTGCAGAATTCCGGTGCCTTAGTGATGTAGTACTTGGAGCCTCGGTGTAGTAAACTAGGCAGCATACGTTGTTGTAGGCGGCTTCTCCGGTGTAGTACTTGGGGGCTGCGGTGTAGCATAGGTCGTGGTGTAGTGAACTGGAGCATCAGTGTAGTATTTCTGTTCAACGTAGTACGAAAGTGCAGCTTCTGTGCAGCAAGTCGGGACAGCGTAATAATTGGCCGCCTCAGTTATGGTTGTGTAGATCGGGGCAGAGTAGTACTTTGAAGCTTCGGTGTGGTAATCGGCGGGAGCCTCGGTGTAGCAGCTGGGAACAGAGGAGTATTTAGGAAAATCGGTGCAATAAGTAGATGAGAACAAAGCAATACTTAGGAGCCTCGGTGCATGAGCCTCGGAGGATGGGGCAGCATGCGTAGTCATGTAGCACTCCGTCGCCTTGGTGGTGTAGTAACTCGGGGCAGAGTAATACTTCAGGGCGTCAGTGTAGTGGCTCGGGGCAGCGTAAGTTGTGGTATAAAACTCCGATACCTTAGTAGTGTAGTACTTGAAGACCTCGGTGCAGTACTGGTCGTTGCGTAAGTTGTGTAGGTAGGCGACGGCGTTGCGGTTTGATTTCCGCCATACCAAGGAGACATCGCTACACCAGCGGTCAACCCAGCCATCAACGATACAACACCCAACAGGAGCACGACACCATAGTTGCCTAAACAGTAAGAGTAAATACATTTAAACATTAATATTAAACATTAACAGGCATATTAACAAATAGAAAAAAAATAGAATTGGTACAAAACTCAATGTAAAAATAAGAATATTTACCCATAATTGCAAATCGGTTACACGATGAGGAATGCAGTTGGTGACAGATAGGGCACTGCAGTTCGGGCACGACTTCTTTTTTTTTAACGACACCTTTTACGCACAGTAATACTTCGGGACGTAGTTGTAGTAGCTCGGGGCAGCGTAGGTTGTGGTGTAGTACTTGAGCGCTTCAGTGTTGTAGTAATGCGGGGCCTCGGTGTAGTAGGCAGGGGCAGCATACATCAAGTGTAGAAATCCGGTGCCTTAGTGATGTAGTACTTGGGAGCATCGGTGTAGTAAACTAGGCAGCATACGTTGTTGTGTAATAGACGGTTTCTCCTGTGTAGTACTTGGGGGCTGTGGTGTAGCGTAGGTCGTGGTGTAGTGAACTGGAGCATCAGTGTAGTATTTCTGTTCAACGTAGCACGAAAGAGCAGCTTCTGTACACTAAGTGGGGACTGCGTAATACTTGGCCGCCTCAGTTGTGATTGCGTAGATCGGGGCAGAGAAGTACTTTGCCGCTTCGGTGAAGTACTCGACCGTTTTGGTGGAGTAATCAGCGGGAGCCTCGGTGTAGCAGCTGGGAACAGAATAGTATTTAGGAAAATCGGTGCAATAAGTATCTGAGAACAGAGTAATACTTGGGAGCCTCGTGTAGTAGGATGTGGCAGCATGCGTAGTCATGTAGCACTCCGTCGCCTTCGTGGTGTAGTAACTCGGGGCAGAGTAATACTTCAGGGCGTCATTGTAGTGGGTCGGGGCAGCGTAAGTTGTGGTATAAAACTCCGGTGCCTTAGTAGTGTAGTACTTGTAGACCTCGGTGCAGTAACTGGTCGTTGCGTAAGTTGCTTTTGGGTAGTAAGGCGGCGGCGTTGCGGTTTGGTTTCCACCATACCCAGGAGACATCGGTACACCAGTGGTCGACCCAGCCATCAACGATACAACACCCAACAGCATATGACGCCTTATTAACTAGACATTAAACACATTCAAACGTAAATATTAAATAATAACAGGCATACATAAAGAAAAAAGTAGGATTGCTACCAATCTCAATGTAAAAAAGACAATATTTACCCATGGATGTGAACTGGCAATACGGTGAAGAAGGCAGATGGTGACAGATAGGCCACAGCAGTTGTTGCCGTGTCGGAGATGCTCACTCGACTGATGTCTCTGGCCTTTTCTCTCTCCTTTTTATACGATTTTTTGATCACCCTCACCTCTTAAGCCTTGCGGCTATTGTACCTATTTGATAATGATGAAACACGTACCTTTCTCACCCAACCTCTCCGCCGTCGCATGATACGTTTTATGTAATGATCTCCATGACCTTCAAGCGCGAAGGAAATGCAAACTGGCCTTTCCTTCTTTAGGTTGGCGTTGCTGGGGATGGGTCTACAACAACAAATATCAAAATGAATACCAAATAGCTGAGCCTTGCGGGTATTTTATCTGTTTGATAATGATGAAACACGTACCTTTCTCACCCAACCTCTACACCACCGCATTGACAGTTTTACACGTAATTTTCACCGTGACCTTCAAGCGTGAAGGACATGCAAACTGGCCGGCCCGTCTGCAGGTTGAACTCTACAATGGTAATTGAAAAATGATAAATAAATACTGCATCACTTGGAACATGTTGAAAATATACAGTACCTCCGCATACAAAGGATCGCCATAGCCGTGGGTACTTAGTACTTACCACGGCTGTCATGGAACTGGCTGCTAGGCCAGAACCGGAGCCACTTTTGTTGAGATCCGAATGAAAACGTGCCAAACCAAAATCGGCCAAAACAGCTCGTACGACTTTTCCTTCGTCATCCCGTTGCAGTAAAACATTGGTGGATTTCACGTCACGGTGGACCATAACTGAACCGCCCGGCTCCTGCTGAGTGGAATGCTGCTGAGTAGATGGAGAGCCTCGCGATGAGATGGCGAGCGATCAGCATAATTTGATTCACGTCTAATTTGAATTTGCTGTTTTTTGCTTGGCCACCGAAAAGACAGTCGAAAAGAGTCCCTCCGTTGGCGAATTCAAAGATGAGCGAGACTCTAATCGATGCGTCACCATCACTCGATTCGTTATCCATGCAAAGACCAAGCAGTCCAATAATATTGCGGTGCTGGACAGCTGAAAGGGCTTCAACCTCTTGTTGAATCATCTTGGCGAACGATCGAGCCTCAACGACCGTGCTGCAACGTCAAGGAGAGCGGATTTCTTTGACGGCTACTTGACGTCCATGCCAAGTTCCTTTGCACACTTGACCGAATCCTCCACGCCCAATCGGCTCCTGATAGTTGTCGGTTATCTTTCCAATGCGACGACGGCTGACAACGACAGCTCCGGTTGAGGCGATCACATTGCTCAATCGGACTTGCAGAAGATCAATTTCAATCAGAATTTTAGAAAAGATAGAAGATGAGGTAGGAGGATTGTTTTCAGGAACACACAAAGTTCGGCTTTTTGCTCCAGTGGAAATAGCTGCAGATATCGATTTGTCGATGACGACCTGCTGGCTCTTAATGCCAATGGGAGGACAGCCTGTTTGGCTTTGGCTTCCTGCAAACTAATCTCCAATTCCTGAATCTTCTTCTGTAGTTCCAGCATCCGCCATCGATCTTGTGAATCTCTTTCTTGTGAATCCAAACGTTCCACTGGCTCCGGTTGATTGATTTGTGAAGGCGGTGAAGCGGGCACAGGCACAAACATAGGTGATGCGAAGATATTTTAATAGCTTGTGATTGTTGATGATGTGACCGAATATCCCGATGGAACACATTCGCGTTCTAAAAGAAAATTAAATGTTATGAAATATAACAGAACTATGTGCCAAGAGCAGTAAACGAGAAACGAATGGAATATAAATAGTGTGCTATAAATTAAACCATTAAAAATCTATCCAACCCAACGTTTAAAATGAAGACAAAAAATATCGCATGATCGATGTAAACTCTCCCTTACAGCCATTCAAATTTTTAAAGTTTCTAAAAAGGTGTCATAGTAAAAATGCAATACCAGACAAGCAGATACTCTAATAATGTTATCCACGAAAACTATTACCAAATCCCTGAGTCACAACACTAGGAAGGAAGAGCAACCTCTCCGCCGTGGCATCATGACACGTTTTACGTAATGATTTACGTGACCTGCGAGTGTGAAGGATATAGAATATATCATGGTGTGCTGGTTTGGAGTATGGCCTGGGGGCTGGTGTCCGGTGTTCGAATGACCGCATGCCATTTCACCACCTAGTCGTTGATGAAAGTATTCGTATTCCAACGGCAATTTTCGATAATCATAAGTATCCACAAGATTCTCTCAAGACGAAACGGGACACGGACACCTTTGGGGCTTGGGCTTATGGGGATTGGTCAAATTGATTGCGAACACATAGAGCTAACGATTTGATTATTACATCAGTAAGACAAATGAAGTTAATGAAGCAGTTTCCAAAGCAACTGCAAAAAAAAAGAGTATTTAAACAAAAATGTGTAAGATCTTAGTATTAAATAAGGTAAACCAATATCTACTTATTGCCTATTTAAATCAGTAAATTTTCATTAGTTGAAGAATAAAGAAACTGTTCTCAACATTTTTCAATTTGACCATTATTAGGTGAACACCAGCTGAAAATTACCACCTACTTTAGCTGATAACCAAACACTGTGAACCAAGTGCAAATACGCAGTGAAGCATCAATTGGCGAAATATTTATTTACTGTCGTTTTCTGGAACACGGCATCTCCGTTTTCTACCATACAACTAATCAGATTCTATTCCGTTTGCAGGTAATTCCAATTTCTTGTTGCGTTTTGTAGGTGGTCCTATATCGAAAAGAAAATAAATGAATTTCACAACGAGTTTAATATTTTGTACAAGATTTGCCTTCAGTATAATGGGAAGTAGTTCTTCTTCGAACATCTTCTACCGTATCTTCGCTAGCCGCCCACTCCAACACCAAACGTCGTCCATACAAATGAGTACTTGCTGATAAACTTTCAAATGCTCTCTGTAAGTAATAAAGGTAATACATATGACACAAAATGGAAAATAAAAGCTTCTTCTTTTGCTAAGCCTTACTTTAGCATCTTGCTTTGTGATGAAATCTATAAATGCAAAACCACGATGTGATTGATTTCCAGCCATTTTTTTTGGCAAACGAACTGCCTTTAGTTCACCGAATGGCCTAAAAATTTTCAAAATCATAAAAATATTTCTAGATCCTTTTATCCTATAATGAAGAATTATTACTTGAAGAGTTCAGTCACTTCCTTGGTCGTGGCTTCAAACGGAATATTCCTAACGAGTAATTTACTGGATATCGGTTCTTTAGTTGTCGACAAAGTTTTTCTCGCAGTAATTATCGTTTCTTCTTTGTTTTCAGTTCGATTTGAACGCTTAAATGATATGGTATTATTTAAAAGTTACAAGTTAACAAGTAAGTTTTAGTTTTACCTTCAGTTCAATTGTATGACCATCCAACGTCGAGTTTTGCAATTCTTTTAAAGCTGTAACTGTAGCTTTTTTTGACAAAAACTGAACAAATCCGTAACCCATCGATAAAAACTGGCCAGGATTTTTCGGGTCTTTTTTCCGAGCCACAGTTGCGGAAAAAATGGGTCCGCAAGACTCGAAATGCTTACGCATCGATTGATCAGTAGTCGCAAAGTTAACATTTTTAACAAAGACTGTGGTATCCTGTTCAGGTTGTTCTTCAACTTTATCAGAAGGAATTGGATTATTTTCTTCTAAAGTAGCCACTGCACTTGCATCTTTGACTGAACAAGTAAAAATTCAAATATTATTTGTTTATGTTTGATAGTTGGAATGCCACTGTAATTTACCTTTTGTTTTATTTTCAGAAGGTTTAGATTCAACGCGTTGAGCAGCCGTTCGAAAAACATCCATTGGAGCCCATTCCAGATACAAAGGCATGTGACGAAATTTCGAATAAGCCAACTTACGGAAAGCTGCCTTAGCTTCCGTTGGTTCAAGAAATTCGACAATAGCAGTTACGCCACGTGGTGGTAAAAGAACACGACCTAATTCACCGAAAGGGCTGAAAAGATCGCGAAGCTCGTCAACATTTGATTGAGCATCCAAATTTTTTACCAACATCACTGTTTTGGATCGTTGTTTAGGTGCCTAAGAGAAGATTAAAATTTAATCAAACATACACGCTATTAACCAAACACTATGCTGAGATTTTACGTCTTGAAATGCGTCTAAATGGATTCCATTATCAACAAGAAACTGTTTTGTTTCCGCTACAAGTTGCGTTTCACCCAGAGCCAACCGTACGGCCACACTCTGCTGCTGACCGTCTCCTCCTTCTAATAAGACCTTTGAATCATAAAATATTGTTAGTTCAGTTTTTGTTACACAACCTGTATTCAATTCTAACCTGCTGTTTGGTTGTCGAATAACGCTCAGCCATCAAAGTAGCTACCGCATTGGTGCCCAGAAATAAAGTGTTCCAGTTATGCGCTGATGCAGCTTTATTTTTGAGATCTTTTAATTTTTTCTTCTTGTAACTGGTTCCTTCACCATCTAACTTAAGAGAAACACGAGAAATTTAACAGTTCATCGTTGAAAATAAAAATGTTTTTACCTGCATCATCGTCATCAGTTGCCTTAGGTTTGCCGGCAATCAAATGTAACATTCGACCTTGGAACGCGGTTCCATCGAGAGCGGTATAAGCTCTGACAGCATGTTCAGGAATGACGTAAGTCACAAAAGCAAATCCCTATAACATAAAATATCATGTATAATACCGTATATCAACATTAAAATATCCTTGAAAATATAATTTAAAAATAAAATTCTCACCTTGATTTTCCGAGAGTGTTTGTCAATTGGAAGATGGGTTTCAGCTAACGGCCCATATCGGGAAAACAGAGCTTCTATGTCCTCTTCGGTTGCTGTATAAGCCAAATTACGAATAAAAATTCTGCCAGATTCGGCAACAGTTTCTTCCTTCTTCATATCGTTTTCTTGTCGTTCCCAGGCTTCATTTTTAGTTTGACTTTTTGGTTCTTCATCCAAAATAATTTTTTTCTCTGATTTAACAACACTTATTCTGTTGCCAGCTGTAAAAAGAAATAGAGAACTATGAATGAAATGTCAATGTCTAAAGAGTATTTTATTAAGAACTGTTTTTACCATAGAAACTTCTATGCTTGTTCAATGCTTTTTTCATGTCTTTCTCAGAGGAAAAACCAATATATGCAACACCTTTCACTTTGGGAGGTAGCCTGATTGAATCCAATTTAAGAGGAGCAAAAAACTCTTTGATGTCTTTTTTTTTTACTTGACAAGAAAATCCCCTGACTTTCAAGTGCATGTAGTCCTGATGAGCTTTTTCTTTCTTTGTAAATAGTTTTACTGGTTTATCACTGCTTTCTGCTCCACCTACAACTTTGGATTTGAGATACTGCACAACATTGGATATGAATAATAATTTCAACACATAAAATTACAAAAAAAAATACCTCTAAATCACTGAGATCTTTTTTGTGTGCAATAGTTTCAATCAGGTTTTCTTCCTTTGCATCACTGGCATCTTCACTTGAAATAGGTTTTTGCACAGAACCATCTATTCCATCATTATCCCATATCTTGTCCTTTTGGTTATGGGAATGTATTTCCCGAAATTCTGCAAATTCTGGATCTTCTGGTGTTTTATTTGTGTCCTCCTTTACTGGATTCACTTTCTGTGTAAGAAGTGGGGCAGGAATAGCTTCCGGGGCTCTTTTTCCTTTTTTCATTTTAGAACTCTCTCCTAAATTGACACATCTTTCAACCTTCCAACAAGAAATGCTTAAAAAATATACTTTCAACAATGTTAGAATTGCGAATAATACCTGAATTTTACAGGATCCTACAAATGTGTTGTTAAAATAACTCAAGGCTGAATCTGCTTCATCATCATTCTTGAAGCCAACAAAGCCAAAATGTCGAAATTTCCCATCTTTGTCATATTTCAGTTGAACGTCAGTAACTTGTCCTTTTTGACTGAAAGTTTCTTTTAGTTTTTGTGCTGACACCTGAGTGAAAAAAGTTCAAAAGTCTAAAATCTATACTATTTCTAACCCCTTGAATAATGGGAATACAATAAATGTGATTTAATAATAACTCACCGAGGGAGGAAGATTTTTTACAATTATTCTCGTCATTTTAGGATGAGGGGTCAAATGACAATACTCATTAAAAAAACAACTGTTGAATTTTCAGTGTCAGAAACTACGAGTTTTGATTCAGGAAAACAAACACGTTTCGCATCAGAACATGACCACATGTGCCACAAGCCCACAACCACACTAATGAAAGGAAAAAATCGTCTGCTCATTGCCCCACCGTTGCCAACTAAATAATAATAGGTGCATTTCCGCGGTTTTAGAAATTTTTGTTTTCCTTTATTGAAATGAATAGAACAGGCTAGAGGATATGTCTATTTTTAATATCTAATTTTGAAATTTTATAATCTTTAATTAGCAATTGCCAATTATATATTTTTTAAATAATAACTTGCCAACTGCGCCAACTGTTTGTATCGCAACTTCGAGATCGATAAATTGGATAATGGATTAATGGATATGTTTCAATAAAAGAGAGAACGATAAATATTTTATTAGATATATTTTCTTTTATTTTCCCAGCGACGAGTTAATTCAGAGTTTTTAAAATACACATAGCACTGAACATTTTGTGACAAACTTGATCAGAAACAGTCAAATGAGGGCTAACACAACAAATTGAACAAATACAAAGAAAAATTTTATACATGATTTTAAAATAATATGCGACAGCATTTATATAATCATATGTATATCTTTTATGTCCATTGTAATACGAGAGAGCAATAATATTGAGAAGAGAATTCGACCAAAACAAAATTGTGCTCTTGACACGATGAAAAATCAAAAGTCAGCCGATAAGCTGCGCAAGCAGTGCGGAACTTCCCACGACGTGCCTTTCATTGATGAACAAATTTAAGAAATGATATCGTAGAAAGATCACGCGTCTTCATCAAACTAGTCGCAGATGAAAATGCCCACTTTTCTCCAAGTCGACTTGTGAGTTGGCCGTATTTTTAAAAAGCAAAATGTACACAATAGCGACTACACAAGACACTGACAATTTTCAGTATATTATAAAAACTGGGTCGATTCGGATTAATCAGACGTATGAGCACTAATACTATATATGCTAGCACTGTGCTGGTATGGTTTCCCTATGGGTATATAATACGGTAAGTTTCATATACGTGCGGGATTATCATGGGAGGAGAGAAAATCGGAAAGCAAGAAAAAAAAATCGGGAAAACATTAGATTAGGTTGGGGAGCGGGGGCACTTTTATAGTTTGGCACGTATCACAGTTTTAGGGACAAATTTCATCAAAGATTCTTGGACATGAAGTCGACACGCTTTCAACGACGGGGGACATCCAGCGAAGAAGATCCGGCTGCGTTGCGTTTGCGGAATCTCATGGCTGTGGGATCATCGGCTAGTAACGGATAATTCCACAACGACTGCTGCAACTCTGGCCGGTAATTGGGCAGGTGACCGTCGCGAGACAGTTGCTCCATTTCGCTCTGCGTCATGAGGAATGTGTTGATACCTCCGCGGCGGGCCAGGATTTGCTCGCGATGCCAGGCTCGGCGGGCGGCTAACTTGACCGAGTGTCGCCACAGCAGCTCCGTTTCGGCGGCCAAATCGGTACCATAAATAACTACAAAGTTGCCATGGCCTGTAGCGATTTTGATCTCTTTGGCACCCGTGTCCGGCGTGTCGTGCATTGTCAGATTGACATTAGGTCCCAGTCGGCGCAGGGCAGCCATATCCTCGGCCACTTTGATTCTGACATTATCGCCGCGCTTGAAAAAGTGGAACGTGTCTTGCCCATGACCATGTCCAGGCAACGTTAAATTCAGCCAACGGGAATTATTAAAAACGTTGGTGAAGACGTCGCGAATGACCGGATCGGCCAAAGAAGTTGAGGAAACGATAGAGCGCCCATCAGAGCTCCTCGACACCAGAATGCCTCTGCCCAAAGTCGATGGAGCGAGTGCGAATCGGATCTCGTTCAGTTCCATTTGGTCGGCGTTGGGAGTCGAACATTTGGATGCGAAATCTGCAAACTCGTGCAGCGACTTGCGCCTCAGGTTCAATTCCAAAAGTCGACTGGTGGTCAAGATCGGGGGCTGTCTGACGATCGACTTTCCTGCTACGAGCGCACTGTTGTCTTCCTGATAAGGTGATCGAATGGTAGGCAGTTGGTATCCCATGCGACTGAGCCACTGAGGGTAGCGACTGGTATGAGACAAGCGATGAGAGCCGGACAAACCAAATGCATCCAAGTTGACAGGATCGTTGCCGGGGAGTCTGTACAAGTGGACCAGTTCGGGTTGGTAGGTCATCTTCGTGGCCCGTTGCCATTCAGGATTGAGCCACTGACCAATCAGAGGATCGTAGATGCGATCGCCGCGGACATGGACGTGCCCCGTGGCTGGATCTGCGATACCTCCACACCAGTCGATCGGCATGTACAGGTAGGGATTGGAATCGTAAACGACGTGACCGTAAGGGGAGCGGACCAATTCGCGGACCACTTCACCTTTCTGGCTGAAAACGACCGACGGAGTGCCGCAACGATCACCAGTGGCGACGTAGTAGCGATGGCGAAGGATCTGGAAGTGCATCAGGTGGTCGAATTCGTCGTAAGTCAGCGTTGTCAGTCGAAGATCCCGCGGGCTAAATATGTGAGTCACTTGATGGCGACGCTGTGGATTGGCGTAGAAAAACTGCGTCACATTGCCATGCTGGTCCCGCCGTCCGACTAGACGTCGCTGATGGTCGTAAAAATATCTGACATCAAACATGCCTTTTTTCTGGGCTCGGATGAGCAGTCCGGATGCAGACCACTGGAATTTCTCTTCTCTGGCATTTTGAATGACGTTGCCAGCGTCGTCGTACTGGTAGGCGCCCTCGCCAAACTTGACCAACCGATCGAATCCGTTATGCTGCATGGGGATGGAATTCCCGCGGTACGTCAATTTGGCCAAGTTGCCGTGCTGGTCGTATCCAAAGCGCCACGATTCGGGAGCTTCCACCGACGCCAGTTGACCATCGGCATCGTACGTTAGGTTCTTGATGTTGACATAGGATTTCAGGCCCAGGTAGCGAGTGTATGTGCGAGTCTGGTTAATCCTTCCGGCGGCGTCGTAGCTCAACTCCATCCTGAAAACTTCTTCATTGTGTAGCGTCAACGACGAAGCCGACAATTCCAAGTGAGGATTCAGCGTTCGGGTGAAGATGGCCGTTCCGTCAAAGTAGGAAGTCTCATTGGGTCGCAGCCGGGAAATCTTGAACTGGCCCATCTGTTCCAGTGAACCTGTTTTGATCTGGTAGCTGAGTGGCCAATCGGGAAGGATTTGACCACCAATGCGCCCCTTGATGCTGGACGGTCTCAACAGCGAATCGTAACCGTAGACGAATTTGAATCCAGCTAGTCCCGTCTTGGCTCCGTAATCCGTTTTGTCTTCCAAAATTAATTTGGCGTTGTTGACGGTCACGTCCGTACGCGATTCGAATTCCCGTTCAGTCACCGTGGTTGTTGTCGTTACGCCGTCATCTTCCGTCGAGTAATCGATGCGACGATCACCGCAAACTTCCTCAGCCAACTGCGATCCTCGGTACCGATAGACTATGCGTCCACTCTCGCCCGGGAACATGGCCAAGAGTTTGCGGCCTTCCGAATCGTAGTGTTCGACGTAAGCGTTCTGGCTAGTTGAGCTCGTGCTGCTGCCAGGTGGTAAGTAGATCAGCTTGTAATAACCCATTGAAGGCTGGACGGAGAAACTATGACGGCCGTTGCCAGATGGAAGCGTCAATGATTTCAGACCTCCGGATTCGTCATACGCGTAGCTAAAGGATCGCCCACTCGCGAGTGTTATCTTCGTAGGCTGTTTAGAGAGGAAAGCATAATTTAGTGTCTGGTCTATGGATTTCGTTTGAAATGAGTTGCTTACCACATCGTTAGGACCGTAAATGATTGTCCTCGATCCTGAATTGCCATCTGACCGGGAACGAGTCTCGGCCAGCAACCCTCGCGTGTCGTAACTGTAGACTTCCTGTCGTTGACCCCATACCCAGCTTTGAAGACGGCCATTTCTGCAAAGAAATAAATAGGTTCATCAGAATAATGCAAAGAATTAAAACAAACTTTATGAATGTACCCGTCGTAGTTGTAGCGAATTCCATGGAAACCCGGGGGTAGCCGAAGTTCCTTCAAGTGGCCTTGCGTATCACAATGAAATCCCATGACCAGTTGCCGGTCGTTGTCGTACAATTGTCGGCCACCAGACTGGCCATCTATTTCAGCGACGAGGAACTTGGCGCCATTGATCCTGATTGTTTTGTCCTGAGATCGACTGCCGCTACTTCCGACCTGAAGGCTTGTGGCCCACTCACCGCGGATGGCGGATCCACCAGACAGCTGAAGTCGCTCCGACCAACCTTCACTCCCTCCTTGCTGCAAAGGCTGGAAGCTGTACTGGTTGTCGCCGGCCCATTCCATCACCGAGGAGCCATTCTTCATCAAGTTATAAAGCACTTTTTTCTCTCCTGATTGGATGGCTGCCCCGGAAATGGTCAATTCAACCGGGTTGTCGCGCTCCAAAGAAATGCGGATCGCCGTAGAAGTCGGAGTCGCATCGAAGGTGTAGCGTTCGCCATCCGGAAGAACAGTTTGAATGAGTCTTCCGTGCTGATCGTAGCGGTAAATGGTCGTCAGTCCATCCGATTCGGTCCGTCCTACCAGCAATTTCGACACTGAATCGTAATCGAATAGCGTGAAGCAATTGTTGGACGAGTTGATGTGGGTCAGAGAGCCCGTCATCCGGCTGACAGTCAGATGGCTTTTAACGGCCGCGCTAGTTTCAATAGCCTGGATCAACTGATCGCCACCAGATTCGCGGACAAAGTCCACTTTGTTGCCGCGAGAGTCAATGATGGCCATCAATCGTCCGGAAGGTCCATTCCGGGTGTAGGAGAAAGTGGTTTTGATGTTACCACTAATGGGCTCTTTTGTGGTGACGTGCTGGCCGTAGCGATTGAAGACCAAGACTTCGCCAACTGATGGCCAGTTGATGGAATATTCGCCTGACAGCGGGTCGGGTTGCGGGTTGACATAATCCAGCGAAAAGATTTGCAACAGCTGTTTGTCGGCGACGTAGACAGCTCCGTCCGGAGAGACGGCCATCGAGCTAATTGAGGTGGGAATGTTGCAGGGTAGAGTGCTGTCACTGGAAATGCACTTCAACGGTTCACTGCGACCACTAGAGTCTGTCTCAATGAGTCGCGTCGAATTGACTCCAGGCTTCTCGACGAGATAAAGCTGGCCAGCCGGTCCAAATGCGAAACCAGCGATGTGGCTACCAGACGTGAAAGGAGTAGCCGATTGAGCGGCACAGTGTTGAGGTTGACCGGCTGCAACTTGGACGAACTGCGAAGCCGTGAGCTTCAGCACGACATTGTTGTCGATCCAGTGGAGAGTGTTGTCGATGGGATTGAGGGCCACCTGAGTCGGCCACAGCGGCTGGATCTGTGTCGGTCGGACGGCGGCGTTGCACGGCGCCGGGTGGAGCCCGTAAATCGGATTGGCAGGACGGCCGACTAGAGTCCGGATGATTCCGCTGCCGTCGACGTAACGGATGGAAGTGCCGTCGGCAAAGTACAAGATGCGATCCGGCGAAACGGCGACACCTTTGGGGAAAACCAGGCGGGCTTCAAGGGCTGGACGACCGTCACCGCACATTTCCGGATCGGCAGGCAAACAAGGCTCTCCGGATCCGACGACAACTTCGTAATTGTTATCCAATCCAGCGAGGGAAGATGGAGATGAAGGGTTGAGTAGCTGCTCTTCACTGACGGCCGTCACACGGAGAATCTGCTTTCGCTCGCAGTCGGACAAGTAGAGCGAGCCGTCGATGGGCGACACGGCCAAATAATATGAGTAGGAAACCTGTCCAGTCGGCAGGTGAAGGACCGTGAAAACTCTTCCTTCGGGGGTCACCTTCCGCACCAAATTGAAGTCACCAACGTAGAGGGATCCGTCGCCTGCGCTAGCCATAGCAACCGGGTTGAGGATTTTAGCGTAGGCGCTCGGCGAAGCAGACTGACATTCGACACAGGTTAGTGATCGGGGCGATCCAGTTCCAATGGTCAGACTCAGTTGACGCGGACCAGATCTGAGATCCATCTGTCCGCCATCACCACGGAACAGGACGTTCTGCCCAGCGATGAAATGGTGATGGACATCGACATTGAATTCTCCGAGAGCCGAGATATTGGGAGCGAAGCCGGCCATTGGGGCCACCAGCGTTTGCCACGAAGTCAGGCAGCCGTCGAAGGAACTTTGGTAGCCGACGTGGACGTAGGCTTCCGTTTTGCCGTGGATCTTTTGACCGTAAACATTGTGTCGATCCCAAGCGAAAGCGTACGTCAGATTAGCTTCGGCCTCCAACGTCACTTCGCTAACGGTGCCCTCGACAATCAGCCGAAGGTGGACGTAGCCCAGCTGAGTGGGAATCTGGGCCGATGTGAGTTGCAGTCTGAGTAGCGAGTGATAGTTGAGCGCGTTCTCCGAACGATAAACCAGTTTGTAATCGGGCAGTCCAGGAATGGGCACCACTTCCTGCAAGACTTGTTTGTCGGCCAAGAGTAAGCCCAGTTGCCCGTCGCCTGACTGGTGGTGGAATTCGGCATCCTGCGCATTGAGAACGCTCGGCTGAATCATTTCCAGCTCGTCAATTTGACATTGTGGCTTGTCACTCGACTGTTTGGAATTCCGATCGCCACCACTGCCCGAAGCCAAATTATCGCTGCTGTCTCCGAGACGGAGAACGACCTTGTCCAGCACGACGATCCGGTTCCAAGCTGCCCAAACTGTCCTCATTTCAGGTCGATAAGGATTACGTTGGAATTGCAATGTCACTGCCCCTCCACCGTTAACCAAAATGTCAAACCTGTAACAAAAAAATAATAGATAACCAAATTTAGTTTTTTTTAGTTTTTTGGAAGAATTCTTGCTGATCGTTATCCGCTTACCATCCTCCATGACGTGTAAGAGTGAAGCCTAAACGGGGATGACGGTCAACACTGACACGGACACCCACGACGCCTAATCCTTGCTGGGACAAGACTCTTCCGCGCAACACAGCCACTCTCCTGAAAAAAAAACAGTTACAAATACCAAAAGAAGCCCCGAAATTAGAACTGCGTGCGAAAATAAATTTGAAATATCTTTAATCTCTTTACTTGTCAACATATTCGTCCTTGTGGGCGTAGCTCTGGACGGCGTTGTCTTCGACGAGGAATTTCACGCGCTGGTAGAAACTACTGGCACCGCCCCCGTTGCTGGAGAGGACCGGCTTCCGGGAGGCGATGTCGGCCGGATCGGCTGACGCTAGGCACATCAAATGGTCGGTACACGAGGGATTGGAACAGCAATCGCTGTCGGCGCAATCCGTCAGCCCATCGCCGTCATTATCCTTGTCGTCGCCGCATTCCGTTTCCGTCATGATGGAACAATCAGTTCCAGTCCATCCCGGAGCGCATTCGCACCTGAATTGATTGGCCAGCAGCAAACTGTTGATTCCGTTTCCGGATTTTCCGCTCTGCAAGCAAACGCCTCGATTGTTGCCGCAGTTACCCGGACATCCATCTGTCGACAAAATGATTCATCAAAAATAAATTCCCTAATTTGGGTTTAAGCGGCTTATGTAGTTACCGAGAGTGCAATGACGTCCGTTCCATCCCCGTGAGCAGATGCAGGTACCGTTGACGCACTGGCCGTGTTGACTGCAACGAGGATCGCACGACGTCGACACCAGATGGCAACGAGAACCCATCCATCCGGCGTTACATAAGCAACTGCTGTTGACGCAACGGCCGTTCGGTCCGCAATCCGATTGGCAGGTTAACAAAGCTACAAATTATGTAAAAAAAAAAATCACATCATTGATTACAAATGATTCCATCATACAAGGTCAAAACGATATCATGAAATAAATTCGACCCCGAATCGTGCTGTTCAATCGATAGAGAAGCAGATCAACAATAGGCCGAAAATCAATTCGATTTCTTCCGCTGTCGCCCAGCTCCGATGATGATTTTTTTTTTGTTTGCCAACTGTCACACTCAGAACGCAGCTCGGCCTACGAGGACGGGCGGATCTGTGGGGGATTACTTGATGGGCTACCAGCAGTTGGGCGAGATTTTCTTGCAGCCTATGTTATTTGCGACCGGGCACTCTGCGGTATAGTGCGACGCGGCGCTGGTATTTGTGGAGTGAGGCTAATCCGTTGGAGAGTGGTTTTGTGCGAGCGTGTTTACCAAACGCTCTGCTGCAACTGTCGCCCTTCTTTCCCGTCTCCTGATTGTTGATTCAACGCGCTCCGGCCGGCTAGCTGCTACCCCCTTCACTACACCACACCCTCCGGTCTCCCCCACCCCCCACGCAAAACGTAAATAGACTTGATCCGCCCTGGGAAAAAAAATATCTATTCAATTCCATGATCAAATCTAATAAAGGCTTTCCACGGAAATGTCGGACCGTGACGCGGACTGGGCAACAAACGGAGGAGAAACAAGAGAATAAGATGAGAGAAATTGGAGTGCTGCGCTGTGCGTTGTTGCTATAGCGACGATATATGTAAGACGCTACAACGCAAAAGACCAGACGGACAAGTAGATCTTTTCTTTTCTATTTGAGTGGTGTTCCATGATGAAAGAGATCTCCTTTATCTTCTCTTTCTCTCTTCTACTTTTTTTCTTTCTGTTTTCTTGTTTGCCCTCGTTGTTGAGCTAGTTCATCCATCCATCCATCCATCTATAGGCAACCTTTTTTTTCCTCGGTAGATATTGGCCCGGATCTCTTTCACTTCCGAGCCGTGCTGACTGACGCTCGAATTTCTCTTTCTAGCGCGTTGCCATGGCGACTAATGCGTCGCAGAGGACGACGACGAGATAAAAGCAAAAGACCCAGTCGAAGACCATCAAAGAACAAACAAAAGAAGGTCGATAGCATGGCACGACCCCGTTTCGATCATCATCATCAGATTACGTAGAAATCCAAACAAACTTGCTATAGCTGGCGAACGCAATATTCCGGTCAACTTACGAGTCTCGCACGAAGCGCCCGTGTGCTCCGCGTCACACTGGCAACGGCCGTTGACGCAAGTTCCGTGCACCGAGCACGGAATCGAGCAGCTGATGACGAATCCTCCGCCGGTCGAACTGGAAGCAGCACTCAGCTCGCTGTAGGGCTGATCGCATTCCGCTCCTGTCCAGCCGGCTTCGCAATGACAGCGACCTCCGCCGTAAGCTCCTCGGCCGCTGCACAGTACCGGGCACACACCTGGAAGGAAAATTGCAAATTGATTGTTTGAAATGAAACTGACTGGGAAATTGGTTTTTACTTGTCGAGCAGTCGGTTCCAGCAAATCCGTCGCGACAAAGACATTTGCCGTTGAGGCATTGCCCACGTCCGTTGCAGTCATCCGGACAAGGAGTGGCAACCTCGTTGGTGAGTGTTAAACCGACGGCCACATCCTGACGCTGCGAGTCGTCGTTGTAGACGGCCAGGAACCAGCGCCCAGGTTCCACGGGTTTGACTAGTGACGTGTTGTAATAAGCGGGCCGGCTGCTGGTAGTTGGGCTGGACGAGGAGTTGAGCTGGCGCCGGAATCGGGCCATCAGAGTCTCATCGTGGACAAATTGGCTGAAATCGTGTTGGGTGATGGAAGGTGCCGCGTTGCGACGTCCGTACAGAGCGAAAGGAGCGCCCCGCGGTAGCTGGACTTCCATCCGGAGAGCCGACTGGCTTCCGCCAATTTGCACGTAAGCCACCCAAAGTTGAGCTGGTTCGATCGTTAGGAGTTTGAAACGGCCGTCCGCTTCCAGTTCCATGGCTCCGTTGGTGGAGGAGCTGATGGGGACCATTCCCAATCCGGCGAGATCCGGCGACGAATTTTTGTTGTTGGCGGCGGGTGTTTCGTTCAAAGAAGATACCGGTTGCTCCTGTCGAGATGGCCGGCCAGATCCGCTCTCACCCCCACCGGGATCGCCAGTGCTCGCGACAGAACTGGAAGCTGTTCGAGGCGGTGCGGATTCTGCAGGGGGTAAAACAACAACAAAATCAAATAATCCGACGACACAACAACATTGACCCAACCAAATATTCCACGTACCTTTGACGGGCATTTTGTTGTTGTTGACGTTGTCCTCTCTGGGCAAAGTGACTTGAGCGTCCTCGATTAGGATGCAGTTGGGGTCCGACGCCGTCGACGCTCCGATTGAGCTCACTGTGGTGATTCATTGACATTGACACTAAGTTTAACGAGCTCGGCCGGAACTTGTAGTCATTATCGACTTACCGGTAAAGTAGGCGAGAGCCGCCGCAAGTAATCCGCAGGTGAGCAAGAGAGCGATGGCCAAAAGGCGCCACGAACATTGGGGCGTGGCGCAGCCCTTGCCGGGACCGCCGCCGACTCCCCGTCCTCCGCCGATGACGCCCAGCCCGAGATGATGGTGGTGGTTCATGTCGGCGCCCGACGACGACGAGCGGGCGTCTCCGTTGCCACGACGCATCAGCCACGACGATTGGAGAGAAGACGTCAGCGTCTGGCGGCTGGTGCTCGTCCCGTGCCCTGGGTAACGCAATTAAGAGCCAATCAGCATGAAATTCGGGAAGAGGCGACGACGACGACGACAATGTCAAACATTTACACAATTACAACATTAGAGTTGACTTTGCGACTGTCACTAAACATCGGGCGAGCTGCTGGGATGCTGCCGGGACTGCTGTCGGGAGTAGTAGAATGTGTGGATTGTGCTGGATCTCAATTAAACGGAGCACAAAGAGGAATGGCGACGTCGGGCGTATGGCCCAGAGGGCCGTAAATATACAGCTCTCCTCTAATTGGTTGGTTGCCGAGCAGTTGCCGACATAGTCGACACGGGCGGGTGAGGGAGAGGAGGCCTAGCGACTAGACTAATTGGCAAGTAGTTAATCGTGTGTCGAACTTGTATCCGTGTGCCGTTCGCATTCCGCTCGTTATTAACTGAGCGTATCAACGTTTATGTCGGGTTCGCCTCCAGCGTCAAAACTCACGAAATTCTAGCGAACAAAACTATTTTTTTTTTCTTCCCCTTATTTGATTTTTTACAAGTTAAAATAAAAAAATGGAGGAGACGCAGTTTCGGATGTGACGACCCCGTGAGTTATACACAACGACGATCGCTACCTTATGAAAATAATTGGCTTTTTATTTCCCCCTAATGATTTCAAAAGGACTAGGGGATGCTGTACTGCTGCAGGGTCTAAACATGGAAGTTGTCGATGAGCTTGCATAGGATACGGATAATCATCGTTTTGTGCTCATGGCTGACATCAATGGAGCCGATGCCGAGGGAGCGGTGGTCGGGTAAAATGAGGGAATATCCAAGGAAGGTTAGATTACATCGACGCTTCTCATCGCTGGGGGGCTGTAATGATGCAGCAGAGAAGAACCCAGTCGAGTGCATACCAAATAATTGAGTCAACTTGTAGTAGTAGTACACACACACACAGACTGATCAAGTCAAGATGTCGCTACGAGGTTCAGAATGAAATGTGATGGGCCGGCTGCGGCCGCCAGCCCGGATGAAGGAAAATGATGTCGAGGAAAGTCGCAATTTACCTGGGTGATTGTATCTGGTTGAATGACTGCTGCTCGTGTGACTGGCTCCGCTGTGGTGATGAATGTTGGGGTCGTGCTGGCCGTGCATCAGGTCGTGATGAGGACCCTGACTGGGCAGCAGGGTCATGACGAGACGGCCAGACGGATCGCCTGGCACTGGCGTCAGGACGTGATGATTGTTGGGGGCGTTCATCATCATCGGGTTGGTGATGTTCGAAGAGGAGACCGTGTTCGGCCCATTGTGGTGTCCCCTGCAAGTTCAAAAAAGACAATAATCAATACCAATCAAACAATCGATCGACATGGAAATAAAACAAAAAACAAAACCAAAAAACCCCCCAAAAAACTCGGGTCGGGTCTGGCTCAATCTAAGTAAAGTAAAGCCGCTCGGGCCGTTGGGACTCTGCTGGCAGCTAATGGAGTTGGAGTGTAGGTTATGTATACACTACATCAGAGGGAGAGCTGCTTGCGTGTCGAGTTCATTTGGTGAGTGGAGAGGGGGGGGGGGCAGCAACAGTAATGCTGCATAGCAGAAACCAATTGAAAGAGAAAGAAGGCGAAGGAAAATCGAGCGAAAATACAAAGACACAAGTAATCAAGACTACAACAAGGCGAGACGTGTGCGCATCTGAGCTAGACGAGTCATATCCCGAGTATAAGGCCGCCACTACTCTACTGCACGAGAGAGAGAGAGTGGGTGATTGTCACTGCGTGTGTTTGGAGTAGATTGGATCAGTCGCACAGCAGCAGCAGCAGCACTGGCGGGAGTAATACAATTAAAGAAAACTCCCACGGCGGCCGTGAAGAAGAACCTCTCGCGTCCCTTTTATGTATTTCTTTCTCTTTCTCTGCCTACCATCGGGATGTCGGTTCGTCGCACTTTTCCATCAATTTCTTTTGTCTCGTCGCCGGGGACGTTAATGACGACGGGCGCGACGATATCTATGACCGACCAGGTCACGGCCCAGTCGTCCTTTTTTCGCTTTCTGTTCCAAGTTCGATATCCGACCTCGTCCTTCTTCCACGTCTCTCCGCTTCATCTCGCGTCGTGGATCGAAAAAGAGACCAAAGCCAAAAAGGCCATCATCAGTCTCTCACAAAAGGCCCACCACTGCCGCCGCACACCCATCCACACACAGAAATCGTTCATCGATTATTGATTCCCACCACTCTACCGCCCGCCCACCAAGTCCATTTCGAAATGCTGGACGATGTACAGTCAAAGCCGAGCAGGACGGACGGGGCTAACCCAATCAATAGAATGACACATTCCGTCTTTTTTTCTTTCTCTCTCTCTCTTTCAACTGTTATTTCGCTCGGGATGACCAGAAACCTTCCTGCTGATGCCATTCCGTTCTTTTCCACCTATAACCCTAAAACCTATCGAGGGAAAAAGTTGGCTGGGTGCGAAAACCAGTTAAAGACAAACGAAATCGCTAGACATGTGAGCTGGAAGAAAGAAAAGAAAAAAGCAAATATCCGCCACCGCCCCGGTGGCGGAAGAGCTTGATATGTAGAGAGTACGCACCGGAAGACGACCGACCAATTGCAAAAGATATTATACAAGAGAAAAAAAAAGGAGATTTCCTTTCTTGGCCGTCGACACTCGGTCCCGCCGCCGCTGCTGTGTACATGTGATAAAGATCTAGGAGCGTGATTGGCATTCAGAGCATCTCCGCGTAGGTCGGCTAGTCTCCATAGTCTCTCTCGGCTGTCTGTGTACATGGCCATTGTCCGACCGTTTCCCCAAGACAAAAGTCGGAAACAACAAAGTCGACTTGGCGCGCGCTGGATATAAAGGATTCCTTTCATTCCGTCTTCTTCTTCTTCTTTTTCTTTTTTTTTTTTTTTTTCTCCTCGGACGAGTTTGTGGATTCTCTCTTGTTCGGACATCCTGTACGTACCAGACGCGTACACTGACGTTGTGATTCCCTACAGAGTTATATATTCCGTGCTCCGTGCGCGTGTTTAGTGTCGACATTTACCGGCCCCTTGTCGTCTTAAAGCCGGCACGACTCCGGCACAACTTGAATGTATAGTGTCTGACTGGCGTCGCTAGGGTACGGCTCTCCTCGGCTACTGCTACTGTCATCCGCCGCCCAGCTTCCCTTTCCAATAGACATTCTATCTAGTTTTTCCTTTTGTCGCTTTTTACGTGCGTCTTCGTCACGCTCACGCCGCCCTTTCCCCCCACCTCTTATATATATTCCCACCCGGCCGCCGCCTGCTAGATTCGTCTTCCTTTCACCTCCCACACATACATAACAATATAGATCATGATTTATATCTCTCGTGAAAATTCTCTACACCAGAAAATGCAGCCGCTCTCTCACCCGAATGTCCTCACTGATACGCCACTGAAACCCCCCCCCCTCCTCCTTCCCGTCGCCCCATGTGTTGAAGGATATGAGGGGAAATTTGTCTTTCACACATTTATACGCACATTTCCATCCTATCCGGGCCATCTGTTATGACTGGAGGCAAACAACAGGGGCGACTGTCGTAGTTATTTTTGATGTACGTATTGTTATTATTGCAGGGACGCTCTTTAGCTCTCTAGCTCTCTCTCTCGTCTCCTCTATTGGATTGCACCACAGCAGCTCAGCAGCCCAGCAGCGGTCGTGAAAAAATAAATAAATAACGGGCTGCATCATTTTTTTTCCTTCTCGGATGGGGGCGATTTGATTTTCCCGGCGTCTGTCTCGTCTCTAACATCGTCCCATATAAGTGTGACTGGAATGAAATGATCGAGCTTGAGCGGTGACCCTCACCGCCACCGCGTCGGATCGTTACGCCACGGTACAAGTCGATGACGTCCGCCATTCAAAAGGGAAACTGATCAAGAAGAGAGAGCCAATAGATAGAGCCGAGGGTCTTGATAGCGACGAGCTGACTTACGACGTCTAAAGATCTACTATACTCCTGAAAGGCTAATGCTGTCGTCGTCGTCGTCGTCGTCGACGAGCGATCGATTATTTCGTGGGCGCTCCACTGCAACTACTTAGAAAATCCAGTCCATCAAGCCAGCAACGGGATGAGGTTTGGTTTGACTCGACTGATTACCATGACGATGAATCCCACTATTTGTGATGTCGCTCACGTTTTCCCTTTGGCTTAAAATATACACAACAGCAGCAGCAGTAAAGAATCAGATCGACGGCAAGGAGCAATGGCGGTGCACCGAATAGAGAGCCATAGCCAAAGTAGTATTGAACCATCCGTTGATGGTTCAAAGTCTGGCTATAGATATACGTATATATAAAAGTCGCTACACTACTTTACGGCCACTCGAATTTCGCAGCAGCGGGATCAGACTCTTCTTTAAAAGAATTGCGTCAGTGTTGGTTTGGTTGGATGGGAAAACGAGCGAAATGGGAAAAACATTTTTTGGGGGCTTTTCTAAATATTTTCTTTTTGGAAAAAGCAAACATGGAAGAAACGACTACGTAGAAAAGCGAACGGAAGCAAAGGTTTAGGTTTCATGGGCCGGAACGAAAGGTTCTCTGGAGAGTCGTCTCTTTCCTAGATATGTACACTGGGAGAGAGAGAGAGAAGCGGTTTTTCGGTTCGATCTCGTCTGTGTGTACAGCATTGAGTGCCTCAACTGCTTTCACCGTGTCACGAAAACCTGGGCACCATCCCGCAGCTCCTCTCAGTCGGAAATGATGTCGTCGGTATATATACTAGTCTAGTCTCTCTCTCTCGTCCACCACACGCACACCAACCGACGGAAACTTCCATTCCTGTGATTCTTCCGCTTTCCATTTCCCTCCCCTCCCACCCATATACACAAGACACAACACAAATCCCTTTCAAAATAATTCGTTAGTGAACTTTTGTCGCCCGAATTGAGTTTGCACGTTTCAACAATTCCCTCCAAGAAAAAGATAAACACACACACAGCCAGAAAAGAAAAGAAAAGAAAACAAAGGACAGCAGTTGCCGCCGCCGCCCGGCACGTTTTATGGATGAAAAGCGAAGATGTATATTTATAGTAGCGACTTTGGCTTCTGCCTTCAATCCCCCTGATGGTTGCCCCCCCCCCCTCCATCTCTTACTTCGTTTTGGCCACCGGGATCAGCAGAGCTCCCGCGCGTTCAAATGATGCAAAATAGGCGACTTCTGGGATGGCAAGGGGGGGAGAGGAGGCTGCCAGTTTTTCTGTACTAGATGAAATTCGAGAGCAGCAGCGGCGGCGGCGGTGGCTTTCCCTTGACTGCCTCGCATCGCATGATTGGTTTATGCAAACACGTTGAGTTGCCTCCGATGCCAAGTCGACTATATAGACCGCGCATAGCGAAAGTCTTCCCTTTTTTCTTCTTCTTTTTTTTAATAATAATAATAATAAAAAGCTCCAACATTTTCAAATGATGATGTTGTCAAGAAGGGTTCTCCCGCTCGATAGTAGCAGCTAGGCCTCTCTCTCTTTCTCTTTCGGCATCTCTTTATTAGTAACGCAAATGACGAAACATTAGGTCCGCTCCCTGGGCGGTGCGTCGTGTGAGCGAGCGCACGTGTCGTTTGATCTGGGCGAGATTTCCTCTTCTCTTCTCTTTCGCCCGTCGTAATTCCAACCGACCTACCAATCGGGCCCCTTTTTTGCTCTTCTGACTGCCGCCAACCTAGGCCCATTCGCTTACATTCACACATCAAATTGAGAAATAAGAGATGGGGTGGCGGCGCTCTTGGTAACGGAAGCCTAATATGCATAATTCCATTGCGTAAAACGGCGGCCGCCCGACGCCCTCGTACAGACAATAACGGACAGCAGCCAAGCGGCAAAGAAGAAGAGCTATCCATTTGACACGGCCCTTGAACTCCAAACACAGTAGTAGTCGTATAGTAGTAGTGTGGGACCCAGCCAGCAACGGAGTAGTAGGAGTATTCTAATACACAACTAGTAGTGAGACGTACTCTGGGGACCATTGCTCCCTCTTTCTCGTGTCTAATTGTAGTGTGCACATGTCTAGCTCATTATACCGCCGGTAACACTATTAAGCACACTTGAAAGTGAGCACTCAAAAGTGAGTTGAAACCGAGTCCAAAGTGAATAAGACAAGGCCAGCAGCAGTAGCAGCAGCAGCAGTACAAAAGTTGGCCTTGCACACACGGCGCAAAAGTTCAAAGCCAAGTTGCGCTGGACCCCCGACCGACCAGCAGCAGAGTCGATCTGCTGGCGCCTTTCTTCTTCCCAAGTTCAAATGGACAAGTCGAAATATTGCACAAGTACTACACTTTACCTGTTTAACGTGTTGTGGCCCAGTGTGTGACTTCCGTGCTGTCGGTTATTGTCTGCCGGTAGAAAGTTCCAGCCAGAGTTCGACGGTGTCTTGCCTGCAAGAGATAAGAAAAGAAAAAAACTCATCAACTTTGGACGGAGAAAAATCAACATTTGAATTGCTAACGATGAATGAAAATGTGTTCCCCCTTCGTCTTCTCTCTGTTGGATATATATCAGTGTTTAGACAGTCGCTCGAACGGGAGTTGTGAATTTCGACAGTCTAAACTTTATTATATAAGGAATCTAAAATAAGCAAAGATCAACAAGCCAAAGAGCGCACTAGGAGGGGGATTATCGATCGACTATTTTTTCCCCCTTCTTCTTTCTCAATTACAGATGGCTTACGGTCGGTAGTCTATAGCACGTCCCTCCCACTCGACTGTAAAATGCGTTTACCTATACTAGAGACAATATATTATTAGTCAATTCCCCGCATGTAGAGAAGATCCTACGTAAAAAGAAGAAAAGGGGGCAAAGGAGAAAGGCAATATGGGGAGCACTAGTGTAATAAACGCTAATCAATCGAGTTCTTTCGGGCTTGGTCTCTGGTGGAGAGATCTATTCACGAGACAAATGGAAAGATTCCGGCTGCACGACAGGGATGATAGTGAGTCGACTATACTCCCTTACAGAAAACCCAACACCCACATTTATATCCCCCCCCTCCCTCCCTTTCTCTCCTAGCTTCTCCGTGTCTCTGTATCGCATATCCAACACACAACTCTGTACTACTCGAGTAGTAGTACACATATACACACTTATAATAATAAATGGGATGGAAATCCAATTACGGATGACATTGTGAGCGCGTCTTCGTACCAGTGGTGGCCCCTGGCCCGTCTCCTTTACGGCTCTTTGAAAATGCCTTCCCCATTCGTCCCGAATACCATTCACGGGCGAATGCACAGAGCACACGAAAAGTTGAGCTATACAAAATGCATATCAGTAGGCGAAAAGAAATAAGGGAGCTAGAGACTTTTCTGTGTGTGTTGCTAAGCTTTTTGTGCCGATCGGCCGAGATTTTCCCTAGAAGAAAAAAGGTTTCTCCAAACGTCGAAAATGTTTGTAACTTGAGCCGTTTCATTTCCGCCCTCGACTTGATTTTCGTGTTTCTCGGGGAAACCAAGTCGCGACTCCACCTCTTCCGCGTCCGAGACATTATCTCCTCTTTAAAAACTTTGGAGGGGAAAATCACGCGCAGTAATCGCATTGAACGACATTCCCTGGCCAACGGGCGGAAAAGAGGTGGTGAACTGGATGGCCATCAACCCACGCCCGTCATTTTTGGATTTTTCCGATGAGCGGTGGACTTTTGTGCAAGTGTATCAAGGCGTGGATGAGAGAAACTCGTCCAACTTATTGACCAACACACGAGAGACATAAAGAGGAGCTCGATAGACTCTAAACGCAACTATAGAGTCGCGCGTCCGTGATGTGCTGTTATTCAGTTCCGTTGTTGCCAAGTGCAGCAGAGATCATCTCATCACGGCGTCGCCGTCGTCGACATCATCAAAGGAAACTTTTGAACAGGGCCAAAGGATCGAGGACGTTCCTCCCCCACCACCACCCCACCCTTTCCACCCCGCCGACCGTGTTCAAATAGACGTCTATACTAATTAAACAATCCCGGCCACCCCTTCAACTCTTTGTCTGTCCTCAAAAAGTCGAATGCCAAAGTGCTGAGGCAGATCGACGACGAGCTTTGCCAGCCGTTTGTTCTCGCCCAGTTTCACCCCCACCAAGAAAAATGGCGAGTGGCACATCTTCAATGAATGGGAAGCGAACCCAAAATTTCCTTAGAGTTACACAGTTGACACAAGAGTTTACTCTATCTCTCTAGATATCGATTGTCTAACTATTACTGGCCATCTATTTTACTGGACGAAAACAGCTGCTGCTGTGACTCAATTTGGCCTTAACCCTCTTTTTCTTTCGGGCCGCCACCACTTCACCCTCTCATCTGTTTGCAGTTGTTTGCACCAATTCGACAAAATGGCAGCAGCGGACAGAGAAAAGAGCCCCCCCCCCCCCGTTCAAGTGTCGATAGAACGCACATCGGGTGGTGGGGGAGAAGAAAAAAAAAACCCCAAATGATCCAACAGTGGGAACATTGGCAGATGGGAACCACAATGGGAAAGGGAGAGAGACACTGTAATAGTCGGCGGCCGGGAATATATTTCCAACAGCCGACTAGAACTATAAGGAGAAGTGGGTTGTGGTAGCAAGTGGCGTCATCCACTTTGAATTTCAAATAAATGGCACACACACACACACAACCCCTACAGCCTCTCTGCGCGCGCACACACACTCAAATGTCTCCCGCAATGATCGGCAATCGTCTCCCCCTTTAAGAGACACGCTCCAGCCCGCTGAGCTGTAAATGGCCGTTTACCGTGAAATATGCATACCTCTTCCCTTTTTTTATTTTTTTTTATTTCCTGCCATCTCTCTCACCGTCAATAAAAAAGAGAACGACGAGATGCGTCTAGGAAAAAAAAGCTGATGGCCCATTTTGAATTGCGACCGAGGACTGTATTTTTTCCAGTCAAAGTAAAATGGCGGAAGAGGAGCGGGATAAAATTTCGAAACAGCAGTACACATGTTATCGGGTGGTAGCCTATGGCATCGATAGGCAAAATTTGAATCCCTTGACGTCTGTTTGCAGCCTGGCCCAAGATGAAGTTGCGATGAAAACTTCAAAAGGCTCATCGCTTTGATGTATTGAAAGCAATCACCGAAAGTATATATATATAGATATACATATCTCTACGAATGTGGAGGCGCAAGAGGCGGCAATCATCTCTTTCCACACATGTGAACCTTCTATGACGACAAACGAATAGCACGAGACGACGCCCTGGCCCCCCACCATATAACTCCGGCCATCCAGCCGTTAAAGCATCGCCGTCATCGTCGTCGTCGTCGTGTTGTCGTTGGGCGCGTCAGTTGGCTGGATAAATAGGCCAATAGCTCGGGCGGCTGCAGCGACATATTCCGCCGATGATGGGTCGCTCATTCGTCTTCTTTCATATGTCTAACGGTCGCTCCTTATTATATCAGGCGGCCGTAATATCTCAACCCTCCCCCACAAAAAAATAAAAAGCCGGTTCGCACTTAATCTATCGATACGGTCCTACTTCCGGTATTATTGCACACGCATCCATCCGTCTCTTTTCCTTTTTCTAATCACATACCTCCACGTGCCGTACACGAAAAAGTGGGGGAAAAAAAGAAGATGATGAACTTTGTGGTTAGGACTTTGAGTGCGACTTTTGACACTTGGACAAGTGACGAATGTTTGAAACACATCGAGAAAAAGTGGGATAGAAAAAGGAGAAGAAAAAAAGTGGCGGCTGTGCTGATTCTGACTTTGATGGCCGGCGACAATGGGAGGTCGAAAGCCGGGCGACCGAATAAGACTCTCTCTCTCGCACACACTCTAGCTCGCGTGTTCTCAAAGAGGCGAGCGCTCGGCTCTTGTGTCTGTGGATGAAGGGGATCCTCTTGGAAAGCCGCAATTCAGCACAAGTCACGACAGAAGAAGAAGAAGGAATATAGTCAAAGAATAGCTAACCAAATCGGTCGGCATTCACCCAGGGTGCACACAATCCACTTTCAGTATGTCATCGACGATTGTTGTTGACGCGCCAGAGCGCCAAATCCAAAATGATGAAGAAAAAACCCAACACCCAGCATCCAGCACCCCCCCCCCACACACACGCCAGTTCTATAGATTGACGAAGGAGAGAGAGTTATAAGTCAGCCCAAATTGCTGAGCTCGTCTGTACACAATGGCACGTCGGCGGCACCCCGTGAATAGAGAATCTCAACTGCTAGCTCCCATTTCTTCTCCTCCTTTTCTCGATGTAGTATACGTACTACTCGAGGCATATTGGAATAAAATATGAACCAGTTTGAATGAGAAGAAGAAAAAGCATCGAGGGCGGGCCTGGTCGAGACGCCATTCGGCTTGATGAAAGTGCGCCGGGGCCTAGTTTATACGCGCACACAGACGTAATACATATATATACCAGGCAAAAGAACTTGTCTCTTTGACTGCGACTTTGACTTCGAAATGGTTAGGCAGGAAAGGAAAAAAAAAACCCATTCCGGGCGGAGGAGGAGGAGGACGTGGATATATAAAATCTCCATCCATCCATTTGGGCCAGACAGACGTTTCATATGCAGCTGCTACTCTCGGCCGAGCTTTTTATGCGATCGAGAAGATGCGCCGCGCCGAGACTTACGCCGGAGCAAAAGAGACAAGAAAAAAAGAAAGTCGCAGCACGAAGAGGAGGAGGAATGAAGGCACCGATCACAAATTCAATTCGCCCGTGTGCGTGTGTGTATAGATACTGAAAGAAAGGAATATCTAAACCAATAAAGGTGCAGGCACTTTTCGATATTCCCTGATAGACGTCGCACTGCGCACTTTTTAGCTCTCATCCAGCCAGAGCCAATAGTGTTAGGATCTTTCTCTCTCTCTCGATTTTACTGAATAAAAATCTCGACTTAAAAAAAAGAAATCTAATTCAATGTTGTACACAAGAGCATCTGCGAGGGAATTCCTTTGAAACGCAGCCTCTAGACTCTTCCAGAACATCTCGAATTGGTCAATGGTTCCCTCAAGTCCATTTGTTACCCTCGCCGGCCCAGATTGAAATCGTGAATCATTTCTCTTTGGCCTTTGCCAGGATCGAGGCCGGCCGGCCCCCATGAATAGTGCACATGCCCAAAGAATATCCAATGTCACTATATATACACGGGCTCCAGCGTTCTCCACGATCCGCACATCAAATATATATAGATATAGATTCCCTTGCCTCTTCCGATTCTTCCTGTGCTGCTGGAAGGAAGGAAGGACCTTCTTTTTCATATAAACAATGTTTAAGAGCCCCGGGCTCTCGATGTAATATACTATTTGATAGGCGCCCATTCAGAATCCCAAATGATACGCCAATTTTCGAACAAGACAAAATGGGCCAAAAGAATCTCCGATGAGAAAGAGAGAAAAGACATTCCAGTCGTCCAGCCGACCGTGTGCTGTCCTATCAAAATCAAGAGAAGCCAACACAATTTGTGGGGGAGGCGCGGAGGGGCGAGAGATTCCGATCGTCCAGTCGAGCGAATATGATCCAGTTGAAGGCGGGGGAGTCGAGCGATCCGCGACTTGAAAAGTGCCACAAAATGAAGCAGCGGCGGTGGTGGCGGCGGCTCCATTGTATCAAGAGAAATGGCGACGACGACCGACCAACGAGAACGAAATGAAATCAAGCGACGGGGCGGTCGTTCGTTTCCGCCTCTGGCCGGGCAATTTGATCGCAATCGATACAACAAAAGAATATATAAGATGCACACAGCAGCAGCACATCCAGTCCTAATGCCCCCCTCTTCCTACCACCACCAATACACTACATATTCTCGGATGGTCCCCCCTTTTCCACATCTATATTACTCTGCTCCGATGGCGTCATTGTGCGTCGCCGTCGACGGACGACGACGCTGAGAGCTTAAGAGCCGGCGTGATTCGACACGGCAATGCCTTAAAGAGTTTCCTCCTCCGGCCACAGATAGGACGACGACGACGACGACATGGTTGAATAGAAGGGGGGACCACGGAGAAAATGGACGGCCGACAGGACACGAGGATTTGATCGGGAGAGAGATAGACGCTGGCATCGCCCGCGTTCCAATCCAGCGGCAGAATTGAGCCCACGCCGTAATGACAATTGCGGCGGGACATTCTATACACACACACACAACTCTAAATAGTATTGGGGGGAGATGTATTCGCGTCTTTAGATAACCGTGACAGACATGCAGACGGACCGTTGATTCGAAATCGGAAAGGATCTTGACGGACGGACGGACGACCATAAAGGATCTCGAAACCATCCATCATTTCAGACGTCGTCCCCAACCCCCCTTTCTCATCTCGGCTATTGTGATTGACGCTCCCTACCCTACGGCAAGTAATGATCTGAAATCCAATATGCCAATTATTCAGCAGACAACAAACAAAAAGAACAAAAAAATTCATTTTTTTTGGCGCGCCAATCGATCGGAATTTATCTCACAATCAATTAACGGGCCAACAACCGGTAACACGAATCCACCCCAGCACTTTTTGTTTTTTGTTCTTTTTTTTTATTACTTGACGGTGTAAATAACACGTAAAAAAGGAGAAGATGAAGAAGAAGAAAAAAATCCCCTGGCTTGTAACCCTAGACGTTGAAGGGTGCGACGGATCTCTGCGAAGCGGATCGGATGCAGAAACTATTTGATGGCTGAGGATCAGCCGAGTGAAACAAAAAGAGAAAAGAATCCCCAAAAGACGCTGGATAGAGAACAAATAGAGCCCGCGCACTTTTTATAGGGATCCTGGTCTTTGAACGTTAGGTTAGATGGTGGATGTCAAATGAGATTTCGCCTCCGTCCTTTTTCCTTCTTCTTCTTCTTCTTCTTCTTTTTGTGTCGTCGACTAACAGACACTGGCCGCCGCCCGTCTAAACCCAATTTATAACATGTATAATATATCGACCGTGACGACGCTGTCGACCAGACCTTTGCCGTCTTTTATCTGTCACAAAGAGCCAAACGGCAAGGAGACATCTCCTTGTACGACGACGACGAGATCTTCTTATACTTTGGAATCAAACGAACAAAAGTTGCCCGACAACTTGGGCCCCTGCTGCCGGTCGCTGCTGGTGCCTTGACATTCACAGCGTATATGCGACGACGATGATGATGATGATTATGGAAAACTTGGAAACTTTTGGCGATTCTTGTTTTGCCCCTTTCGGCCAAGTTGCGAGTCTTAACACGGCGACGACGAGCATCAGCCTTTGTTAGATCGTAGACGACACAAAGGCGGAGTCGCAAAGTCGGCTTCCTCTACTACTAGGAACAACAACTACAACTGTACTTGAAGAACGTCTGGCGTGAACGATGGCACTTGGTAGCGCAGGAATCACAATAATAATAAAAAAACAGAGGATTTTCAAGGGAAAATTGTTGTTTTTCCAGTTAGGAGAAGAAGAAAAACAAAATCTTTTTTTTTTTTCAGGAATGGCTAGAACCAAGTCATTACACAATAGGCGTCACGGTTGATTCCATCAGGAATCCGCTTTTATGTTGTTGCTTTTTCTGGTTCAAAGGGAAAACCTTTATGAATCCAAGAAGAAAAAAATGCAGAAGCCAAGCGGAGCGAATCAAATGTTGAACAATGAAAGGGAAAACAACAAAAACAAATAAACAAACGAGTCGAGGAAACGAAACGAACAAGTGAAAGGTAAAATGAAGAAAATTATTTAAAAAAAAAAAGAGGCGGGAATAAATACATTTTTCAAAAGAAGCGCTTGCCCGAGTAATTGAAAATCGTTTGAATAGGAAAAAAAAGAGAGAAAAAATATTTTCCTCTTTTTTCTGCAACGGTTATTATTAGCCTACACACACACACACACACACACACTCGTGAGCGTTACACACGGCCGTGTTTGAAATTGTTTCAGCCGTCAAGTTGTTTATTGTCTTTATAAGAAGAAAAAGGGTCGACCTTCGTCTTTTATGTAGAGCATCAGAGCGCTCTTGACGGATAAAAAAAAAAGTAGTGCGCCAGTACCATTACATCGAGCCGACATTATTCTTCAATCTTCATTAACGTGACGGGCCAGAGCGAGCGCGACACGGCCCTTGAAAACGACACGGACTTAAAAAAAGAAAAAGAAAAAAGACTAAGAAACTGAACGACCGCCCGTCAGAAAAAAAGTACGTAAGAGAGAAAGAGAAAATGTATTATAGATCAGTGGAAAGTGAAAATAAAAAAAAAACCTTCTAACCAAAAAACAGGATAAAGAAAACGAGAGAGAAAATAAGAAGACCGGACGGATTTCCGCACGCGCTCTCTATCTCTCTCGTCTACTACCAAGGGTTAAAAGGGGCTCCCCCCCCCACTACGTTCTTTTTTTTTTTTATTTGATTTTATTTTTTCGATTCCCACTCTATCCATCTCTTTCGTACACATCCAGGAAGGATGTGTCTGCCGGGAGAGACGCAAAAATCCAATGGCTTTATTCCACTAAAGCGCGTCGTAAAACACAGGCGAGGGCGGGAGAAGCTAGGGGCCGCCAAGGGATATAATTAACTTAGCAAATTGTACAATGTACATACTTTGGTGGGTTACGTTAGTTGTAACACGAACAGATGGGGTTTCCCAGTCTCTAAGCCCTAAGCGCTTTTCTATCGGCCCCGTTTTCGTTCTCTTTTCTCTTAAATGTACCTGACAAGACGCAATGAGATGATCGAGCCCTGACGAGGTTGTAAGGATGAATGATCATCTCATCTCGCGGCTGCTGCTGCTGCGGCTGATGCTGATGCTCTTGAACCGATTCCAGTTGATGCTGGCCCGGGTGGTACTCCATCTCGCCGCCAATGTTGGCGTAGATGCACGAGTCGTCCTCATCCATTTTGTGTTCTATGCAACAAGAATGTGTCCCGGCTGTCTCGCTTGATTACGAGATGACTCACTACTACTCGCGAGGGGAAATTGCGTCCGTCATAACGTCAACAGTCACGAACTTGTTGATCACACAACAGTTAGCCAGCGAAAAAATGTCGTCGCCAGCCGTCAGCCGCCGACACCAAACAAATGTCGTTTGCCTCCGACGCAATTCACTTCACTCTGCCGAACGGTTGAACACGAGAAAAGAAAAAAAAATGTCGACAGCACTCGAATCAAAAAATACAAAAGCGGATGCGCTGGAGTAGGGATGAGAGAAAAAGAGTTCCTCCAGCACGATTACGTCAACCGATCTCCTAGACGGATGGTTTCGTTCTGGTCCTGTTGGGAGCCCGCTCCTGCCAAGTCGTTCACAGTCGGGTGGGGTGTAGTCGAGTCAAGCGATTCTCGGCTACAGTCGAGGGGATATAGCTGGAGGGGGAGATCCCGGAGTTGCTGAGTCACATCACTGCGCATGAACCGATTTCATCCTCCACCCAAACAAGAGTGAAAAAGCCCCGGCTCTTTGCTGTGTGTGCGCTCTGCATATAGCCAAGCAACTCGGTCGGCAGATAAAGACTCGACTAGATGCGCGCGACACAAGCACATCACCAAGAGCTGCAACCTGTCTTTCGATTCCTCTTTTCCATTCTTTCACGCTACTTTGCCCTTCTCTCAGAACAAAAACCCACGCCACCACTACCACCATCCAAAAAAAAAAAAGAAAAAGGAAAAACGAGAGGCCCTTAACGAATGTTTCACTCTACCGCACTCCTTTTATTTTATTTTTTCTTTTCTTTTCGCTTCGTTCTTGGCTGGCTGAATTGCCGGGCAACGCGTATTGGCACAGAAGAAAACGAGAAATACACGACAGTTTTATTGGCCAACATTTTCATCCATCAAAGCCAAAAGGAACACGGCGAAGAGAAAAGATAAAAATAATACGAAGAAGAAGAAGAAAAAAAAAAAGAGTAGAAGCTACCAAAGTGGCTGTCTCTGTTATTCTTCTATACGACCTTCATCCCAGTTGGTCGTGAATCACTCACGAAGAAGAAACAAAAAATTGGAAGCGAAACCCGTCTATCCAAACGCTTACAGAGAAAAACTGACAATTTCCAAAAAATAAACTCTTCAAATTTGTTTTTGCCGCAATTTCAAGTGCAAAAAGAAAAAAACTTGTCCAAACCAAAATTGTGTCGCAGAATTTTCTATATGGAATTGCTGTTGGTGATTTATTGTTATCAAAGAGCTGGCGTCCCCCCGAGGGGCAGATAAAACATCAGTCGATTCTCTTCTTCTTCTTCTTCTCTCACACAAAAACCATCGATCGAATCTGACAACGAAGCCAACAGCAGCAGCAGCACGCGCTCAGTCCCGACTACTACATGTATAGTAGATAGATATATATGTATAAGTACAACAAAACCCCGCTCCCTTCCTCACCATGAAACTGTACAGCAAGAAATGGTTGCTGGGCATTGTGAAGCAGAGCTCAGCCAGGATCGAGGATAATGGACCTTTTTGCCAGGGCTTCCTCCAGCAGCTTCCACTATTTAAAATATAATACGCAGAGAGAGAGAGTGAGGGGAAAAGCAAAAAGAGATCTAGTAGATATAGGCCCAGCCGACAACTATAGACTGCTGCACTAAAAAAAAAGCGGCAACCCCCCTTCAAACTAGTAGAGTAAAAATGTATACAAGAACGGATGTAACAATCAAATTGGGAGGGTCCTTTTATTGGGTCTCATGGTGGAGAAGAAAGGAGAAGGGGGAAAAAAAGGGAGAGAGAGGGGGGCAATAGGCGCGTGCTACCGGTGGGTTTCGATGTTGTGGGACTGTCGATCGTTTTCGCCATCCAATTTTCGATATCACCTGCTGGGTCGGCGTACGCCCTAATTAATTCGGTCACGCTGCCCCCCTCCCCCGGTTCCCACAGCGCCGAGGGACTCGTCGTGTACATACAAAACCAGGGTCCATTGTATTACTCTAGTGCAACTACAATATTACATCCCAATTTTCCGTCCAACCCGACGACGACGACGACGACGGAATCATGATAATGACAAATGCCAGCGAGAAAATGAGAACCCCCTCCCGATTGACTCCGCCCTCGGCTGACTCTTGTGTACATACAATAAGAGACGACTCTATTATGCGTTCAATAGCTTGCCATGTGTGTCTATAGACCTTGGAATTTATCATAGCGCACAATAGGTGTACGTACACTGTACACGAAAAAAGGGGAGAAAAGAAAAAAGAAAAGAAAAGTTTGATGTACAAGTTTAATATGATGATGAAGCTTCAACCCGTATTTTTGTTGTAATATTTTCCACCCCTTTTCATCCCGAGCTGTTGCCCAGCAGCGCTGCTGGCACAGAGAAGAAGAAGAAGAAGACGAAAACGGAAGGATTATACTACAGAAATGGTTAGCTCGTTTGTTGTTTATTGTTCAACAGCGTGTATAGAGGTAATATACTCGAATGTGAGCCTCTAATACGTACGATGATATACACTGGGGTTCGCTCCGCCATGGCAGTTTTTTTTTTAATACCGAAGAAGAAAAAAAAAGTGAAAAAAGTAAAAAAAAGAAGAAGAGATAAACAAGGCGGTAGTGCCACGGCGTTTTCTGCCCGCTTCGTCAACTCGTCATGGAAGTAGACTCGGTCCAAAGTAGGAAAAGAAAACCGGAGCAGCAAACACACAAAGCGGCACATAATTTATAAGGTCTACACACAAGGACTCGAGGAGGAATATAAAAAAAAAGAAAAGTCTTAAAACATGGCCGGCTGTCCTCCTGTCCTTAAGTTGCGACTATTGATTATTTCACGTCGACTTGGGAAAATTGTACGGCCTACGCACGTACAAACGCATCCGAGAGTTTTGATCTTCTTTCTTTCTCGAGGTTGACTATGTAGAGATCATCTTATTTTCGACTAGGAGGGGGTTGGTCTACCCACGGTAATTGAGAGATTTTTCAAGCATTTAATTTGATTGATAAGTTTGCGAGTTGAACGAGTTCAATTCAACCGAAACACCAGCGGTTGCCATCGGGGAATTTCCATCGTTTAACACAAAAGCGGATTACAGTCCGACATCATAACGAGAGAAAAGGCTCTCGAGTTCAAGGGGAGTGGGCTCTGACAAAGTGCGATATCCCCCACCAAAAAATAAACAAAAAATAAAAAAAGTTACTTGAGGGACGCGTCGAAACTGTGCAATAAATGAAGAGTTATTGCATCCCGCCTAACAAGGAGTGGAAGCAGCTGCTTTTGCATTGATGATTAGTTGTGCCTCCGAGAAAAGAAGGCGGACCTATATTTTCCCTCCCCAGTCTTTTGTGGTTTTTTTGTTTGATCCATTGACGTTGACTTTTTAATAATTCGTGAATAAATAAGTACAACTATACGACTGAGAAACCCTATTTCTACCTATATAGCGCTCTATACAATACTGATTGCATGGAGGACGAGAGAGAGAGAGGTCGTCCAATAATAATCCTCCAAACTAGCGAAAAAAAAAGAAAAAAAAAAACTTTTTGAGTTTTCCATCATTTTTCTTCTCTTGCCATCTCGTCTACTACGCTCAACATCGTCAAACTTTTACTTTGGGCTAATTCTTTTTCCAATTTCAAGATCTGATCTTTCTCTCTCTCTCTCTCTCTCTCCTAGCCGTTTCATCTTCTTTCTCTTTTGTAGATCCCAAGTTTCCCCCTTTTATAAACCAATATAATGCCGACGTAGACAGTTACATCTATTCTGCTCGTATAACTACCTAGCTATATATCCTTTATATATTTTATATACTCTATATCTAATAAATAGCTCTTTCTTTTCTTTCTCTGCTGGGCAACGAATTGAAAAGAGAACAAACTTTTTTTTTTTCCAAAGAAAGAGGAAGGGGGGGGGGGGACCGGCGCTCTCCGTCTGTCGACCCGGAATGATACGCAGTTACGCACACTGTATAGACCCCGTTTGTGCTGACCATCCAGTCGTCGTCGAGTCCAGTCGAGTCCAGCCTCGACATATGATCCACTTTGGTCAAAAAGGGAATCAACCGAATCGACTCGAGGGCACGGGAATTGAACAATAGGCTCACGGGGGGTGCAGCACAACTCTAAGGGGTTGTGCACCGGACAATAAAAAGGGACGGACAATTTTGATAATTTGACGCATTGTCGACAGTCTTTTCTCAAGTTGGCCAGGGGAAATTGTAGTGAGAGAGAAAGAGAGAGTCCTTGTCTGGTTAGAGAGAGAGAGGGGGAGACCAGCAACAACAACAACTACAGGGGAAATCACGACAACGAAATTGAACTGGGATATCCCCGCGGATGCGACATTTCACTCAATTTTGAAAGACCTTTCGGATTAGATCGGGACTCAATCGAAGAGCAGGGGGAGAAAACTTGTCACCGGTGAGGGTCTCTCTCTATTTATTTCTTTTTATCTCTGTCCATGTGGGTCGGAGGAAACACTCGGTGACAGAGGGGGTCAATCGCATCGGTCGAGTCTGAGAAAAATTGGGAACAACCGAATCCCGTCGTCCGTCTTGGGCTTGAGTCTGCCACGCCGATGATTTGATATCCACACACACACACACACACAGCAAATAGGAAAGGGACACGAAAAGTATTGCTGCACGCATCACCCCTGGAAAAAGATGATGAGAAAAAGTAGATATCTTGGAGCGCGCGTCTAGTCGACCGGAAACTTTGGGGGAGGTGGGGGGGGGGGATAGAGGACGGGCGGCGTTGCTTTCCCCTTCATCAGAATAAGCGGCGGGTGGTAGATCGACTCGCCAAATAGAAAAAAAAAAAAGTACTCGGCGCTACTTTTTCGAGTTTCAAGTGTATAATAACCTCCCCCCATCCGAACAAGTAATATTGCTGCGCATTACCAAGTAATACAACTAGTACTACTACTTCTTGTACTACTCACACGCGCGCACATTCCCCTCCGCTGTGAGTGACAAGGTGATCAAACTTCCGTTCATCCGGACGGGACGGAACGGTCCCGGCAGCCATCCCGTGACGGTGAAAAAAGAGAGAGAGAAACGAAGACGGAATATTCTTATTGAGCTGGGCGACGATACAAAACGGCGGGACAAAGAGCGCCATCAAATCGGGGAGGCAGCACAACCCGCTTTGGGGGTAATAGATTGAGAGAAATCACTCGCTTTATGGGCGGGCGTAGATCTTATTAATAACCTGTCAGACGCCCTCAATATAGGCGACCGCCACAACCTATTTCACGATGAGCAGACGGGCGAACGCTATATACAACAGACAGCGGAAGAATCATCTTTTTATGTTTACCTGATTTCAAAACTCGGATGGTGGCCGTCGTGAAAAGTAAAAAAGAAAAAATCGTGATGAAATAGAGCTGATCAGTTGCAACTCAACCAGTCTGGTTCACGGTCTGGTTCGCGGTCTGGTGGGCGTGTTATCGCGGATCATCGACTTTTCGATTACTACTATACAATCCCTGACGACGATTCGCCCATCTTAAGAGTTTTACCTGGCCCAGTCGGTTGGTGATGCACGTCAAACTCGACCCGGAAAACTAAAAGCGAGATTCGTCGAAGAGAAAAAAGATAAATTGGTTTCTTCCTCAGATCGTCGCGCTGTGCTACTTTTTGACATTTATGTTAATTTGAAAAGAGCCAGCTGCCAGGGAGAGTAGTACAGCCTTTCGAGTCTGCCAAGCTGTAAGCTCACAGTGCCATTGCAGTACTACTACACGTAGTGCGTGGGGCCAAACAGTGTAAGTCTGCACTGAACACCTTGTATAATAGATATAGATGGCCCCCTGTTCCACATTATTACATGGCATAGAATTACATAGTGCTGGCGTGGGGGACCCTTGAGCTCTTTGTCTCTTTGCTCTCGCGAGCTATTCTTTTGATTAAAAAGACATAAACAGGTCAAGAGTTCTTTGATCCATTAGTACACGGCGTCGTGTGTACTTAGTATTAGGATCTTCCCAGGTTGTTAAAAGAAAGAAAACAAGTCGACAAAGAGATACAAAACAAGCAAAGGTAAGTGGCAACGTTCCAACTAACCTCAAGATAACTGCAATTATTTGCTATTACGTAAAACACAGCAGCACGCGATAGACGCGATTACTTCCGAGGGAAACAATTGGCAAGTTGTGTTGAATGTGCAAGTCTTTTCGATTCAGATCTCGTTTGCCAATGATTTCCATCAGTCTTGACTTTTCCAAAGGGAACAAGGCGCAGTCGATCGGTGCAGTCGATTTGCAAAAGGTCCCGTAGACGACGAGATGGACGAGATAAGAAACGGAACAAAAATGGCAGCGGCCAGGATACCATCACTCTTTCTATATAGCGACCGATCCGGTCACGTACCAGTTCTCGATCCATCGATTGCGACCTTTTCGAAAGACATATTTGGCGTGGTTTCTTCGCTATCTGCATTTCTGCATAGTCCGCTGCTCTCCATACTCACAAAAGGTTTAGTGTTTTCAAAAAGCTTTTCCAGTTCACCGAATCAGTCAAATAAATATTTGCCCCCACCTAACTGAATTTATTTCCCTGGGAGGTGAACGGGAAGGCGGAAGTAATGCGGAACTCGTACAAACATCCGTTGCTCCTCGACAAATTACCGAACGCGATTTGAAAGGGGCATCATTTGCAAAGTGCGTCCTACATTCATTAATGAGCCATGAGTAACATCGAGTCCGGATAATAACAGACAGACTGGAGCAAGTTATACCAGTCGGAGTGCCGTAAGCGGGGGGGAATCAAGGAGCAGGAGGAGAGCAGGTCTTAATTGCATTGGGATTGTACAAGGGTCTCAGCCGAGAAAGGGCAGCAGAGCAGAGTCTCCTCGGCGTCGCCCAGCGAAAATGCCATCCAGAATTTTCGTGCGGAGGAGGGGTGTGCAGTAAACTACTCTATAAGGTATGCATCTATCCATCCATCCATCCCTCGTTGCCTCCGCCCGTGTTCTCTCTACGCCAAGCAAGTGAATTATGTGCCAAAGGAAGGACAGGCTTGGCAGTGACACTTAACATTCCCCACGCACTTGGTCGATCGAGTCTAAAGCCAAGAGACTCGTGCCGTGCGCTCCGTCTAGCGCAACTGCCATCGGCAACGATATATGTTGACCAATCAAAGCCAGCACTCACAGGAATATCAAGAAGTGGGAGGGGGAAGGTCGAGATTTCTTTGAAGGAGAAAAAGAAAATAAATACGCAGAATTGGATTGTCTTAGCATTTCCCCATATCCTCCGGCGGCAATTTTGTGTGAGGGGCGTGCGGCTGCGGAGGAGCTAAATCAACAGTTGATTTTCTCTTCCGCACGAGAAAGAAACGGAGGGAGGAAAATGGTGCAAGATACTACGCAAGATTGACTCTCTCTTTTCTCTTGGTTGGGCTCCTTCTTCTTTTCCCCCATTCTCATCCGGAATGGAGTTTGAGGCGCACAGAACCTCGCGGACACACCGAGGCAAAAACGTGAAGAGCATCCATAATACAAAAAGGACTCTCTCTCTCTCTCTCTCTCTTTCCCCGCGTCTTATACACACACACACACGTACTACACAAGAGGCAAGAAGAAGAAGAAGATGGAAGGAATCAGTGAAGATGACAGATTTAATCCCAGAGATAATACAAAAAGTAAAAGGAACTGCCATTGCAAAAGGCAATATGCTCCTCCTCCTACAGCCCCAGTCAACTAATACTACTCGTCGGGACCACTAAAGCTGCGGCAGCGTCACGCCACCAGACTTCCACCAAAGAGGATTTCTCTCTCTCTCTCTTGATTCTTTAACTTCTTCCTCTTTATTTTTATAACCCCCCCCCCGTCTTCCTGCAGATTCCCAGAAAAAAAGTCGTGAGCCGAAAACGCCATCTAGATTTCAAGCAAACGAGCCGTGTGCGCCTCCGTATTTCTTCCGAATTCATTTTGATGTATTCCATCAAAAAACCAACGGAACCCAGCCTACGCCTTTGCCCTCCCGAAAAAAGGAAGAACCGAGTCAGACTCTTGTGCCAAGCGGATTCCAAAGAATAACGGTCCTCATTAAGAGAATATGAGACAATGGAGAGCGGATATCAGCCAAGAGCGGCCAAGAGATATCCTCTTCTTCTTTCTCTCTTTTTCGACTTTTGTGACTTCCCAATCTTCAGCTTACATCCGAAAAAGAGAGAGAGAGAGGAAAGAAAAGATACATATCTATATACTTGCTCTTTTGTGTTATCTTTGCAAGAAAAATAGACACTCGTATTCAGTCTGAACAAATAAAGAAACAAGAAATTGAACGCCTTGTTCTGTGGATCTATTCAAAAAAAGGGAATCCTTTGCAAATACTTTGTTTTTTCTGTTTCTGTCTTTCTGGTTGCCCAAATGGGGAGGGGGAAAAAAAAAACAACAACAAGAGCCTCATCGCTGGGAGGAACGTAAAAAAGAAGCTAAAAGGGGGATCGCGTTGAAAGGGATTGCGCTATTTAGTGCCCAACGGTTCTAGAGCTCTGCGAGTATAGCGCCGGATCCTAATGCACTGGCCACCACCGAGTCCTGTACTAGTGTAGTGCTCCAGCCATGTCGTCGTCCTCGTCGTCATACTGCCCCTGGAGACGAGATTAATTCGTTGGGTCGCTCCTACGCTGCCGATTTCGAGGCTTGTCCGCTTTGGCAGCAGCAGCCATGTCGCCTCACATCCAGTCGAATAGTCCAGCGGCGGCGAGACGGGAAACGACCGAGGACGGAAGGGCGGACAAGTTTAATCCGCTTTCAGCCAAAGGAGAGGGGACACGGTGTATGTCTATACAGACGACAGAAAAGCTGAGACTATACAAGTCCTCTCTCTCTTTCTCTCTTATTCCAAAGGCTGGAATGATGACGGACCAACCTCCCCACCCTTCTCTCTTTTCACGGACCAAGGCGTACAACATTAACTGAGAACCCGATGACGCATAGTGACGGCCGCCTTTTTTCTCTTTATGAGATGCGCCATCCACTGTGTAGTATACAGCAGCAGCAGTAGCAATAGTAGTAGTGTTTGCATGTATACGTAGTAGACACACAGCGACTCACTACATGAAAAACAAGCCCGGATGTCTATTCATTTCCTCCTCCCGGCGGTGGTGGTGGCAACAGCGTCCTACGCGTTCTACGTATACATATAGGGCCAGGGCCAGATTAATACGCCGACGTGTATAATGGGAGGGGGGTAGTAGTAGGATAGAAATGACGTCTAACCTATTACGGCGGCGGCTACGGAGAAAATGTTTGCGGCCCATACATCAGAACGAGGAAATGGGAATTCGTATATGGATATGGAGAAACCTGTGCATGTCAGAGTACTCGGGTAATGGGTTCGTCATCATCCCAGCCAAAAGCAGCGCAGGGGGGAGAGAGGAGGAGGGGGGGGATATCTTTCCAGATTTATGCGCCGTAATTTATACCGTATAGTAATAGTCTCTGTGTATGTATATACTATAAGCTCTGAGCTATATGAAGACTGTTACCGCACATCATTAGAGATTTCGGTGGTAGAACCCGGAGGCTCTTTCGTCTTGTACTTTCGTTATGTTGTTTGTTTTGTTCCCTCATCTTGGCAATCTGTACACAGTAACCGCGCCCAAACGAGGCCCCTTTCAGAGCAAATCTGGTAGCAACGCCATCGGCGCAATACAAAACTGGAGAGAGAAAGAAAGAAAAAACAATTTCGGGATTGTATTGGGAAAATCCTGACTCTATAAACGATTTGAGCGAATTTGGCAGCTGCAGGGCGGCCGTGTTCCCATGACCGAAAATCAGGTCGTCGTGAAAGGGAAACAGGAAAAGCGATGGATCTATTGTGTTCGACTCGGCGCTGCAATAGACTGTGCGCAGTTTAAATGTGTACAACAAACAACAACAGGTGTGTCACCATGACGACTGCTGCGCCAGTCAGCCGCGACGTCTTTGACAGGCAGGGATTTCGTGTTAAAAAGAAAAAAAAGGGGATGAGAAAAGATGGGCGTCGTCGCCTTCGTTCGCTCAGTCAACGATGAAAAGACCCTGCTTCAACGCTTCTTCTTTTTCTTTCGACCCGTTTTATGAATACACGTCCTTCATCTCTCGTCTCCTGGATGCACAATGGCTCCCAGATCGAGTCATCCATCCATCCATCCATACCGGGGAGGAGAGATGTGATTTCTCAGCGCAGCAGTAGCATTTCTACCCACGCTCCTTTTCTTATTCTCAGCAACTCGACTAATCAACTGGCCGATTGTCTTTCGTCGAAATGACTCCCCATCACAAAAGTCAAGGACCAGATTTCGACGCTGAATTTTCATCAGCGATTCTCGTCCCCCCCCCCCCGTAGGGCAAAGAATACAAGTTTTCAAAAAAGTTAACAAGTCAACTTGTATATTTCTCCTCCGAGACTCCAAACTTGGGAGAAGAAAAAAAAATTTGTTTTCAATCAAATCCATAGAAAACGACAAGAAGGAAATCTTTCGAAGGACTGGCTCGCGAGAGAAAAGGAAGTCGAAGAATCCAATTAACTCCGGCATCCGGGCGACAGCGTCCGACTTTGGGAATATTATAGCCGACGGGATCGAGCAAATGGAAACTTTTCGATTCTCTCTCTCTCTCTTTTCCTTTCTTAAGCAGCGGGAGCGACTGGCTTTCATCTTCATCGTCGTCGCCCGTGCAGACTCATTATGACATCTACACTCCTAGTCCGATCTCAGGTGCGTGAACCCGACTAGAAACGATTACGATCGTTATGCACTAAAGGTCAGAGGCTCCCCGGTGACGATTATGACGACGGGCGAATCTGTTCCCAGGGCAAGAGGCGCAGATTGAACGGGCCAAAATAAAAAAGGAAATCAAACAAGAAAATAAAAGGCGAAACGAGATGCAGCGGAGGACGTTCTTCCCACCCCAGCTGCAAAAGTTCTCAACAGCGTCAACTTGGCGAGTCAGACAGGAGCTCGAGAAAACGACGACGACGGCGGCGGTGATATCTGGTAATAATAACGAGCTCCTGCCTGGCGACGTCTATCTCGTTATCCTTTCACTTTGGTTAGAGGTGCGAGCGCAGTTTGCTATTAGGTTCATCACGTTCTGCACTGCCACTGCACACCATGGGTAGACCAGTGGCGGACGTGTACATTTTCGGGTGGAAACTCGCGAGTCCATTCAGAGTCGTGTCAAAGATTTCGACAAGTCGGGCGACGGAGTTGCTAAAAGGTGATGGGAGTATCATTGAGACTTGGTGCGACGGATGGAAACAAGCCAATGCAAAGTTGCAGCGCAAGCCCCCCTTTCCGTGTAATACACATCAACTTGCCAACCGGCGCAAACTTTCGCCACCTTAAGATTCCCTAGCTGCTGCCCCTGCTCTGCCCCTGCTCTGCTCCTGCTCTGCTCCTTGCAGAACTGACTAATAAAACCTTGGCTCTGTACAAAGTTGGATAGCAACACCAGTCAGGGCGCAGCGCTCTGCTTCGGCTTTTATAATCAAAAGGAGCTCTCAAAGGAGAGCTGGCTCCTTGAAATTTAAGTTCTAATAATGTTACGTCAGTTAAGAGAACCTCCGTCTCTACCGTCTACCCCCTGTCTTCTTCATTCTCTTGGAGCGTATTATCGTTCCAAATTATCCGTAATTTTTTTTTTAAGTTTTGAGCCCGGCGCTGAAGAGAAGAAACAGTGAATGCCACCTACCGGTCGAATAGGGAATGACTTCGTAGGTCGGCGGCTCGTCGCTGTTGTCTTTGGTGACCACCAGAGTGGCGGCACGCTGTTGCTGCATCGGCTGCTGTTGTCCCTGCAGCGCAATCAAACTCGGGTGGTTGAACGACGAACCGCGAGGCGGGAAATCCGGCGGAGGCGGAGGGGCTCCCATACCGTTGCCGGGAGCAGGAGCCGGCGGAGGCGTTCCGTGATCTAATCCAAAAACGATAAAAAAAAATATAAAAAACTCGAATAAAATAAACAGGAACTGACAAAAGTTGAGAGAAATTCAAATCTTATACAAAATAAGAAAAAAAATATAATGGGGACACATTTCTCAGTCGGCAGATTCCAAATGCAAGTCAAGAATCTCCGCTTCCCCTCTTGTAATATGGCACAATAAATAGTGGAGCGTGCCGCATAGATGCAGCCGAGGTTATATAGGACGGAGTGAGCGGCTGAATACGAGATGCAAAAGGATACACAGCAGCTGAGAGAGAGCAAAGCTATTGATTTTCGTCATATCCTTCCGCATTCTGTGTGTAACTCGGTCGAAAAGACCCGGCAAGGAGCGCAATAGGAGCCAAGCCAAACGGAACCCAACCAGCCCCGGCCAGAGAAGAGAGAGTCTGGAGAATTGTCAAAGAGCCTAACAGCTGTATAACAGAGAAAGATCCCGCATCCCATCCAGTCGAGAGTCGTATTTTCGTGTCTATCCCATATTACAAGATAGATACTACTATATCTATATAGTAGTGCAATACTACTACGACGACTACATCGTCGTCTTCGTCGTGTAGGTGAATATCTTAAGCGAGAGTTGCTCCCTCATCCCGTTCTCCTCCGCTTGTCTGTCACCCAAACATCCGGAGAGACTATTGAATAATTCAAACGGAATGGTTTCCTCGAATTTCACGACGACGACGACCACCTCTTCCTCCCCGCCCACCGTCCGCCCGTTTTGACATTTGACAATTTGAGGCGAACACGATCGCCATCCGCAGAATCGGGGCATGTCGCCGCCGCAAGATCGTGTCACGGACAAGCGAAACCTGTTAGCAAACGACAATAGCCGCGCCATGAATGCAGACTGGTGTACAATTGTAGCTCTACATAATGGAGCAGACAATTCCTCTCGTTGATTATCGACTCGCCTGTCAGACGGACAAGAAAAGAAAAGAAGAAGCGCGTGGGCAGTCAGGATCTTTGGTGGTATGGGAGTCAATGTGGGAGGACGGAGGAGGGGAATGGCTTGTTTTTACGACACGGAAATGGTTCCAAATGAACATGTTAGTTGAGCGGTGTGTCCACCCGACGAGTCCCGTTCAGAAAACGAGGTGGACCTGAGCTGGAAAACGACTAAACGAGGGACCACCCATCAGAACCCCCTCCAAAAGAAAAACCGGGCAGATAAGACGAGAGAAAAGAAGATCATGGAAATTCGTGGGCCGGCAGTGTACATGCTCAAAGAGTATAAAACTCCTTGTAGACCCCCCCTTTCCGCTCATTAGCATTTCAACATGTGCAAATGACGTCGCCCTGTATAAATAAAGTTGCTCGGCTCTCACAAAACTGAGCAGCCGAGCGAGCACCGGTCGTCTCGACTCCCCATCTCCTATCTCTCACAGTTTTATTTGATGTAGACCTACTATCCATGTGCTCAACTACCGTCTCTATACACACTTTATGGTCTAGTCTATATCTACATAACGTCTTGGTCCATCTCTTCATAAAGTCTTCATCTCCCTCTTTTAGTTTTATTTTATTTTATTTTTTTACTTCCCAAAATAACCCCCCCGCCCAACCCTTCTATCAATTTGACATGCCAGTTTCAGCGATTGGGTCCAAATCTGCATAAAAAGAGACCGGCCGTGGCCCCCCCCCCCCCCCCCCAATCATGGCCCCCAACTACTTACTCGTCTAAAGTATGCCATATAATGTCTAAGCTCTTTCCTCTCCGGCCCGGAAACTGGAGGAGAAATGAAGATGAAAGGATTCGAGTAGCAACCCAGTCGACTGAATCGCTAAATAGCCAAAATGCAGACAACTATCCATTTCGGCTGTCATCTTTTTTTTCCTTTTATTTTTTTTTTAAAGCAAAGTTATTCAACGGCGAGGTCTGGCAAAGAGATGTTACTACAGACATGCGTATAAAAAGAAGAAATAAATGAAAAGAACGGCGGGGTCACAAAATATGTTGAACCGTCACCGAGACAATTCCATACAAAGTGTTTCGGTTTCAAACGGAAACGGGCAACTTTCGAAAGAAAGCCAATATCGCAATCATAAAAAGTAGCAGTCATGACGATAAATAATCTCGACAGAGGAGCAGATGACACAATGGGCGTGCATAATTACATCCATTTCAATCCGACAAGTTCAAAAAAAAAAGCACCGGGCATATGAAGCCAGTTATAAATATATACAACATACGTACAAACTCGTGTGTGTAATAATAACGACAATACCTCCTCCCCCCTTCTGTCCTCCCGGAAAAAAAAAGTTGAGGGGGGATAAGAAAACAGGGAGGGAGGAAGCCGATGACAAGAAGAGCACGGGGCTTTTATAAGCTGCCGCTGTTAACCTTAGCCGACCTTTTCCTTGTGAGAAATGGCTACTATATACGCGAATCTTTTCCGCTTGGGCGGCTGGCAACAAGCGAAGAGTCGAGATCCAACCGCAACAGAGTCAAGAGAGTTCAAGCCATTCTCGGAATTATTGTTACGAATCAGATTATTATTAGTACAAGTAGAGAGTTTGAGATGATTTAGCCAGAGATTGGTTGGACCTGCCCTCGCACCCTCCACCTAGTCCCCATTGTAACCATTACGGCGACTACCAGTCTGTGCATATTATTGTTATTATTCCCTTTTTTTTCTGATCGTTCACAGTTGGCGATTATAATAGCCGTCGCGCAGCAGATGGCTTCTGCTGGTAAAGGGCCACAAAGTGGCTCCATCCCAACCAGAAAAAAAAGAAAAGAAAAAGAAAAATTTTCTCCTCCACACACACAGCGCCATATTTACGTCTAAAATGTACCATATTCTATAATATCAGAGGCAAAAGCGGCCCTTATTATATACCACACTCTATAACACACACACACACTCACTACATTTGAATATTGATCGGTGGGCGGGGCCGGCGCCGTAGCCGCTTTTCGGGGGCCTTTACAGACCGCGCGGACCTCTAACCGATCGGAGCGATATGTTTCCTTCACATATTAAAGGGGGCAGAGAGACTTTAGCTATTTACAGTCGATTTATAAGAAATTTAATACAATATATTTTTAATACATTGACGAGAGAGAGAGCAGAGCTGCTGCAGGGATAAGAAAAAAAGCCAGTGGCTCGCAGCCATGATTCGACTTTTTTTCTTCTTCTTATTTTATGAGAGGAGTTGGGCCCTGAGGTTTTTTTTCGGGGGGACCTTTCTTTCCGTGCGACTTTCGGTGCGTCCACGCTGGAACTTTGCTCTACACGAAATGGGTCCATCACGGAGAGCAATCAGTCCCGTTATGACGCGGTCCGGTACTCGGCGACAGACACACACACAGAAAAAAGGAAAGGCCCAAATAACTTTGGATGAAAAATGCACGAAATTTTTTGTTGGGGAAAAGCTTTTAAGATGATGATATATAACCTAGTAGTAGACTAGTACTTTGTTTTCCTTTTTCAAACAAATAGAAAGTGGTAGACTTGTGGCGAGATGCTGCGCAGTGGACGGTAAACATTGGAATAATATTTTTTCTCGACAACAATTTTTAGTGGAACGTCAAAAAATGTGTCTCTAAAAATCTGTGTGTGACAAACCATGAGATATAATAATATTGTGTCGAGAGAGCTGAAAAGAACCCCCTCCCCGCCAAAAAAGGGCACTGTCATACACTCGAAAGAGTTGGACGGACCATCATCGACTGCTGGCTGGACTGCCCACTGTTTCGTTGGTTTAGACGACAAGTTTCGAGTTTGTTTCTCTTGTCCTTTTAGAGACTTTTTTTCCCCGAAACTTGTTATACCTTATTCTTGTGATGGAAAGGGACAAATTTACTAGTTCTGGTTTTTTTTTTAATTTCCATTTCGTGATGTTCTTGATGATACCGAGACGACAACACGTCAACTCTTGCCGGCCACTTACTATCGTTTTCTTGAAGCCTTTGCCTTTTAGGTGAAAAATAGTCAAGGCGACAAAAGGGCAGAGGGGAAACCGGACACGACCGAAATCAGTCGGCCATCTAGGTGTTCGGGTCACGCAAACTCTCATTTTCCCCTCATGACTTTGGGTGGGGTGGAAGGGGTTGAGAGACCCTTTGGCTGGATGGAGAGGAATATACTAAAGATCGAGAAGCCCAACAACGAGAAAATCGGACAACAAAACTGATTTGCTTCTTTCCCCCCCGCTTTTTTCTGGGGGGATTTTCTTCAACTCCGCTTGATATTCGAAATAAATTTTGAGGTGTGTGATCGTCATTATTTTCAACACGTGTATCCATTTGAAAATTCATTTTCCCTCTGGGCTATTTTCAACCGTCTATAGGGAATAATGTAATGCATGCATACATCTACCGTCTACAATTTTCCACCCCCAAAAAAACATTTGAGGGCGTGTCTGGTGGTACGGGTCCGAAGAAAGATGTTATTATTACCTCTTGCTTTTTGAATAACAAAACATCAAATTGAGATAATGAACTTCTCTCTCTTTCTCAACCCCCTTTTCTTTCTATTCTTGTCTTGCGCCAAACCGGAATGTTTCAAACAACCAAAAGTGGATTCAATAAAAAAAAGAAAAATAAAACTGTGGGACCCGCAGTGGGAAAAAGAAAAAAAAACAAACCTAACAAAAATACCGCACAGAGTCGATGATTTATGCAGATGACGGGAGATCGATATGGAAAAGGGAAATAACGATGACATCCCTTTTCCACATCAACATCCGCCGGCCAACGCGACACGGCGGACAAAATCCAATAGACAGAGAGAAAATAATCAAATGTTCGATTTATCGAACGGGTGGCGCGTTTGTTTCATTTGTGTCTTGTCTGTTACCTTTCCCAAGTTTGGCCAGCGATCGACTGCCCATCGGCTGTCCGTCTGTCGCATTTGTTATGGACGGCAAAACACACAACACACTCACGAGAGTAATCATAATATAGTAGCAATAAACACACAAGGAAACCAAAACACAACAAAACAACAACAGGCGATGGGTCCTGTGGCAGTGGCCAATTTAATCGATTGATACATCTCCGGGAGCTCATTGCTTTATTTACAGCGTGACCGGCTATGCGGCAGCGCCAGATGATGACGGAATATGTAGGCGTCGATAATGTAAAACGTGGACAGTTTGTCGGCTATATCGAGCGGCAAAATGTGAAAATGGGGATTCCTCTTTCCGTCAACAAAAGAAGAAAGAAAGAAAGAGAAATAAGAAACTGGCTGGTAGTACCTATGGATGTCGTAATACGGCAGCCCACCGCAGGAGGAAACCTCATAGGCTCACTCAATCCAAAACGGGACATGAAAATATGATACGCCGAGGAGGGACGCACACACACACACAACCAAATGGGGGGGGGGGGGGGGGGGGGAGAAAGAAAGCGCAGGTGCTTTTGATCATCGCAATGATTTGATCCCTCCGACGGTCGTGGTCGCCGCCATCATCCAACGTGCGGCAATCACGACCGCCGGCGCTTCCGACGGAGCGCGTCTGCAAACGACGGACTTCCCGCTGGAAAAAAGAAATGTGTTTTTATCGATAGTGCACGTACACCTTTTTCTCCTCTTTCTCCTCTTTTGACGAGCCTTGATATTTCCTGGCGTCTCTCCCTCAAAGACAATTTTTGACAGACGTGCTGGCCGTACCGCGGGAGGGAAAGAAGAAGAAGAAAAAAAATAAATAAATAAATAAAAAAAGAGTTTTTCTTTTTCTTTCCCACACACACACACACAACACACAGAGACATTTTGGGGCACGTGTTTCGAATAAAGTAAGAAGAAGAAGAAGAAGAAATAAGAACGGACGGCGAAGACATCATTTCATCCGATTCGGACGGGACCTCCCAAACGGCCGTGACGGTGGCGGGCGTGAATCGATGGCAATACCTCTACTATCTTCTTTTTCTTTCCAAAACTCTCCCCCTCCCCCCATGCCACCACCGCCACCGCCGCCTAACGCCAGAGAAGAAGATAGAGAAACCTCCCATTGCTGGAGCTGTTCGACCTGTCAAATCATCGGACGTGATGCCTTTACGTCACTGGAAACAAGCCCCGGGAAACCTTGTCAAATAATACAAGTTTGGGGTATCTTTTCTCTTCTTTTCTATACAACTTTTCTTTCCCAAAAAATGTTGTTTTTTTTTTCTTCTTAAAAATGAAGATGCATCATATAAATATTTACAAAAATACCTCGAAAACCCAACACAATAATAAAAACAAGATTTTTCCCTCCAGAAAAAAATAATAATTCAAATCAAATTCAGCTGGCGCGTTGCCGCCCGCGCCGCCGAGGAGGAGCGAACGGCACCGGGTCGTTATCAGTTGACCGCATCGATTGGCTTTTTTTCTCGATTCTTTTCCCGTTGCCTCGGTTTGAATACCTTGTCCTTGATGGAATGCGTCTCGGGAAAGCGAGAAAGACAAGGGGCCACAGATGGGGACAAACAAGGGGACCAAAGTGGGCGAGAAAACGGCCATACGACACTGACAGCTCGGCTCAACTGCCAGGGGGCGCCCCATGCCCTGATGGCAGTTATGCGTCCGATGGCGCCGCGGTCTCGTTTGTTGCGAGACGACGACGACTGTCGCACGCAACCAACCAAACAAACAGAGTTATTGGTCCATCAAATCTAACGAAACATTATGACACACTTTTTCTTCTCCTGCCAGCTGGGGCTCTCTTATCTTCAAACGACAATCTCATGCGCAGACGGCCAGTTTTGGCAATCGCACGACTTTTTCAGCGTTTTACTACCGGCCTTCCTAAATATTTTCTTTCCCCAGTGTTTTCGTACTTGTAGAAAAAAGACCCTGCTGGTGTGTCAAGAGATATGTTTTGTCATGTTTTGAGATAGGACTAGCAAGAGAGAGAACCCCCCCTGGATATATAGACTTGGGACCCTGGAACCCCCCTCTGCCACCGGGCGGCCAGCACCTGGGCGGGTTTGCCGTAGTGTACATACCACCGTGTGTCACACCGTGCGCAAACATTTTGAAACTTTTTCGAGAGAGAGAGAGACAGAAGGGGGGTGACCCGGAGTTTTGTTGGACCAGCACTGGTCGGGGCCCGGCTGCCGTTTTTTTTTTGTATTATTCATCCGCATAGATGGGGGGCGGGCGAAAGAGCTGGATCCCCTAATATTTGGACCCTTGACAGTTTCTCTTGGAGAGCCCAGCTAAATATAAGAAAGAAAAAGGAACAAAAATCTGAGATTTTTCCCATTTCAAAAGACTCTGGCGCGCTTTTATCTCGGTCGACCATCTTGACCGATATGTAAAACTCGTCGTCTCTACCGTTGCGAGTCAGTCAAGTCGGTTGGAGGCGATTGAACTCGTCGGTATTGAGATTTGTCCCCTTTCTTCTATTTTTTGTTCTTTCCGACTCTCTCGGCTGCGAGTCGATCGGTTATACACAAGAAAGTTCTTCTACCGAACTTGATGCATTTCACACCAAGAAATCTGAGGGGAATGTTGGTTTCCCATTTTTGAACCTCAAGGCGAACAAAACCAAATATTAAAAAAATGCCGACTTTAAAAAAAAGCTTTTGCCCTCTTCTTCTTCTTCGATGGATTCTGCCGATTGCATCGACATCTTTCACATCTCCCCAACACCAAAAGGAAAGAAACGAATATGTAGACGATTCCGGACGTTGGCGTCCTTTTGCGGGCACCGGCAGCAATTTGAACAACAAAAAGTCCGGCTAGCTTCGCATCCATCTCTGTCTGATTGATAACAACAACAACAACAGACTTTCATTTGAAAAAATTTTGGTAAAGAAAAAAAATAAAAAAGATATTTTTATCTATTCCTCCCCCTCAGAAGAGACAGGAGGAAAAAAATCACTCTTCAAAAGGTAGATTTTTGGGTGGGGTATGTACTGGTGAGGGTGGAGCTGGTTTGTAGGACTGTAATCAACTAATCGCCAGATTTTTCAAAAAAAGGCCAATGTATCATTACTAACTACGTACACCAGCAATTTACCAATAGGGCGGACGACTTGAGCAGGGGAGGGTTTTTTTTTCCGTTCGCGGGGTCGACGGTCAACAATTTTTTTTTCTTTCTTTCTTTAAAAGAAATTTTTCTTGGGCATTTCCTTACGAGAAAACACCACCAACAACAACAAGTACAAAGCACAGGTATATACGAGCAACTGCCACAATCCCAACAGGCGGCTCATTCATCATGATAATCATCCGCATAACACAGAAAGAGAGAAGGTCTCCCCGTTTGGTCCCTCTCTCAACTGGTAACTGTGATTAAACGCGCGGACATTTATAATCAAAAAGGTAACCCAAGAACTTTTTCTCTTTTTTTGCTTCAAAAAAAAAAAAAAATCAAAAGAATTATTGTTGTTGTTGGGACGGGGTGGTTCGTCTGACCCTGGGCCACTCTCCCGTCCCTTTATACGCGTGTAATCACGACCCGCAACAGGTTTGGTTGTAAAAAGAAAAAAGGGGTGAAGACCTTTCCCTTCAAGAGAGAAGAAATAAAAGGCAAAGAAAATGTTGTTTCTTTTCGGGAAAAGTTTTGTGGCATTTTGTCGGCGGTACGCGCTTCTTCCTCAAGTTTTCTCGTAAGTAGACAGGTCTAATCAATTAGGTGCCATGTAATATAAGTTGGAAAGAGACGGGGAAGAAAACGGAAAAAGGGAATTTCAATAGGTGAAGGGGGGTCTTCTCATTTCGACCCCCATTTGGAAATCTTCAAACTACTACCACAAAGTCGTATAAATCATCAAACTATACGACGGCTCCATTTTCTTTCGGGGGGTAGAAATTCGGATTTGGATCGTAAGTCTTAAACCTCCCTGCCAACTTACAACTTTATTGCCCGCTCGGAGGATGCGCTGGGCATTCCACCCAGGACCCACAGGAACGTGGACCCCAGAATTTCGGAAAAATATAAAACAAAAAACCCTCAAAAGAAGAAGATGATGATGATGATAATGATGATTCAAGAGTTATCAAAAGCTGAGAAAATGGAATGAGGGACCATGCTGTTCATTTATTAAAGACGCAATGAGGCAAAGTTTGTTTCTTCTAGAAAAACAAAATTCATCGTTTAAGAAAAACTACTCTTAATAAACAGTCAGCGCATGAAAAAAACACGTGTTATTCCATTAAAAAGCGCAGATAATTACACCGTTCCCAAAATTTTCAGTTCTTTAAAAACCCAAAAAAGAAATAAGAATCAATTGTGGTGCTTTTCTTGTTGTGGTTTTCGGTGCTATAAAACGAGAGCGAGGGGATTAGGCAAGAAGAAAAAGAAAAAAACTCTAAAAGGGGAAAGTCGTAAAATAAAAAGTGAAAAAACAAAAGCTTAACGTTGACGTTGTGGGTGCTGATGTTGGAAGAAGACAAAAAGAGTGCATGCGCATCCTCGTACAAGATGTGGCTCATTAACAAGGTAAAAACCATGGTGCCCGTCGCTCTCCTGTTATCTTTATCTCCTTTCTTTCGCTGGTTCGTTTATCGGTTGTCTTCGATCTCTCTTCAGCGATGCTCCGAACCACAGAAATATATAAGAGACACGGCAAAAGAAGAAGAAACAACGAAAAGGTGGTACACGCAGACACTAATCTATCGACAGCAAAGTTCCTTTTTTTGCCTTTTGGCTTGTGATGTAGGAAAAAGAGCCTCTTCTCTTTTTAAGAGTGGCCCGTTTGGTGCCGTAATTATTATCAGAAAGCCATCGTTTCCATCGTCCCTATGGCCTATGGTGAGTTCACCCCCCTCTCTCTCTCTGGAGGACTATCTCACTCGTATCGCTCGGTTAATAAAACGCAACTTTGAACAACAATTCCCCCTAATATTCTCCTATTTTTATAATACCTCCGAATCAGGCAAGACAAAATAATAAAAAGTGGAGAGGGCCATTTTTATGACGACATTTTCTCCACTGATTTTGATTTCTTCCGAGTAAAATAAAGGGGGAAACCCTGTTGATTTTTTTCTCCCCAACAGCTCGCGGGAAGAAGAACAAGTCGAGAGAGAATTGTCTTTTCTTCTTCGGGGCCTCATTCATCACGATCTCTTATCGACCGAGAGAGACTCGCAACCGGCGCGACACACACAAACAAGGGCCGTGTACGCAAAAGAGCAGAGAAGAAGAAAAAGGAGCCACGACACACTACCAACAAACAACAAGGACCTAAAGATAGAACGGCATCTCATCCGTTGTCGGAGGCGCCCACACAAGACACTCGAGAGATGACAAAGCCAGATGTGCATTTAAATTTAAAAAAAAAAAGAAAAGAAAAAGGAAAACAACCAAACAGATTTTTCATTTTCTGCCAAGGAAAACGCCAATTCATACGGACACATTGTTGTTGTTCACTTCATATTCCCCTGGATGATCATCATCTTGTCTTTGTGACATTCGAGAAAAATTGGGCAAAGGTGGGAGGAGAGAGAGAAAAAAGTCGAGTGTCACTTTTGACAAATCATTCAATTTTTCATGGGCACACATACAAAGTCTTTCTCTATCCCAACCAAAATAAAAAAATTCAAATTTAAATTCTTCTTTCCTGAATTTCTAATTTTCCTTCGGATGGGGCAGCTGCTATGTATCTCCGCCTGTATATTACCGGATATATCCACATACACATGAAGAAAAATTCTTCACATCTTTCTGGCAGTGTTATAACCCAGCTGGTGCTGCTGTGCTGTGTCTTGTCCCCCCCAACAACAACCAGGAGGGGGCGCATTTCCTTTAGGGGTACTAGTAGTAGCCGTGTAACATACCAATGCCCCCCCCCCCCTTACTCGACCGATCCCTTTTTCTCTTCTTAACTTTATATCCTTTTAGTGGTTCCACGTTGGAGAAGACGAAAAAAGAGCGCAGTCATTTATCCTACTCTATTGCTGCCGAGCGAGTAAAACCCCCTCAAAGCTTCTTCTTCTTCTTTTCTGGAAGCCCACAAGAGCTGCACCACACATACCACCACCGAGGCGATTTGTCCTCGATAGACACAAGGACCTGAGAAAGTGGAAGAAAAGAAATGGAGGCGACAGACAGACACACTCTAACCCTATTTATAAATATATCTACTCTACATGTATAGCGGCACAGCGGAAGCCCGCATCCCACCACCACCACCACCTTCTTCTCCAAAGAGGGTGGTGGACGTATAAAGAAAAACTGTGAAAGAATAAAATAAAAAAAGAAAGAAGAGGGTAGACAAGAAAATAAGGTGAGCGCAGAGCAACAGCAGCGCTCCATCACAATATATTATAATCCGGCGCACACAGCGTTTTTCGGCCCGGCTCAGTTCGGTCGGCACCTTTAACAGGCCAACGGGAAAGAGAACCCAGTGGAGCGAGCCAGCAAGCAAGGTGAATAGCGCTGATAAATATTGTCGAAGAACTGGCCATGTTCTTTTTTAAAAAAGAAAAAAAAAAAGGAATTTCTTCGAGAGGGCTCTCCATTGTGTCCACGACTTTCAAGAAATAAAAGAAAATGGGGGTCTATAAAGCCATAGAGACTCATCTTTTACAAAATCGAAAGAATATGTAAAAGACTATAGAGAGTGGGTCTCATTTTATTCCGCATTGCCGCAGTCGTCTGTCAGTACCTATCCGGTGTAATGTAAAAACTTTTACATTTCGCCACGTTTCCGGAGGTGATTTCCTCCTTTTTTTTTTTCCTTTCTTTTTTTTCATCCATCCGCTTTATGTACACACCTAACCTGCCCTCCATAAGTCGAGACAGAACTGCTGGCACAGAATCTCTCTGCTGCAGCAGCAGCAGCAGCAGCAGCAGCTTATTATTATTCCAGGGAAACACACCGAGTTTGTTGGGGGTTTTATTTTTTTGTTACGTCGCGCTATACTTTCAAAACTTGGCACTCAAAAGATTTGGGACACACCGGATATACGTGTCGAACTTGTTGAAAGGTTTTCTTTTACTTCCTTTACGCTTTTTAATAATAAAAAACTAGATCAGCTCGGCAACTTCCAAATCCATTATTAAGCGCGTAAGGTTTTAAAATGCAAATGGCTGAATTTTCCTTGACTATATAAAGAAATGTACATTTCAACACTGGAAAAATGGATTAAGAAGAAACTTCCTTTTTTTCTCTGAATTTTGTCGGGAAAAAAAAGAAGTTGATGATGATGATGACGACCGTGATGATGATGATGATAAGTGGAGCCCTCAGCATCTTCAGCAACGTCGTCCCCATTGCACATTACACGAGTCTTGACCCCGAATCAAGTTGGAACGCCCAAAGTGAACGAGGGACCTTATGAAAGGGGGGAGAAGAAGAAAATACCACAGTCTACACCCTCGAGCTTTCCAACGAGAGAAAGAATGAGCCTTCATTCTCTAGCTGCTCTTCAAAAGTCTTTAAGGACTGTGTTAAACCCGACACATACACAAGAACCGAACCCCATTTTCTTCTTCTCTTTTAATAACGTTAAAATATATATATGTACAAGGCGCATTTCGTTATTTAGCACCGCTCGCTCCTCACACCCCCAAGAAGTTCCGGGGCCCAACAAGTTTTTTTTTTTTTTCTTTTTCCATCCCTCTTATCCATCATCATCACTTTTGATCTTCCTATACAAAATGCATAGGATAAAAATACAGTCACGTGTGGTGATGGTGGGAGGGGATGAAGGTGCTAGGGGGTAGGCGGGTATTTCGAAAAACAAAAAAAGAAATCGATGTGCTTGAGAGACCAAGCCGAAAAACGATCGCTACAACAACAACAACCCCCAAAAAACCCCCCAACTGTGTCGTTAGTTGCTCCGTTCGGTCCGTTTAACACGAAGACATGAGCCTTCATCGACACAACAGAAAGCCAATCATCAAATTGATGTATGAGCCTATTCAAATCCGACTACAACGTGTCTGAAAACTAACACCAAACATCAACAGAATTCCCGACTCCTGCGCATAATCTCCCGTTTCCTCCTGCATAATGCAATGTTGAACTTGCCAGTTCAAAGGTCGACAGAGATTCCTTTCCATTTGATTAAAAAAAATAAAATAGTTTCTCTTCTTCTTTCTTTCTTTTTACGTCTAACGAGAAAATGATTGACCAGTCGCAAGATGAAAACAACAAAATTTCCGTGTTGACAATTGGACGGTCATCAAAAAGAAGTGCAGAGAGCTGGAGGGAGTGGGCGACTTTGGATAAGCCCCACGCCAAACAAAAAAATAAAGTACTTGATACACATCTAAATGTGAAGAAGAAAAAGGACAAAGGCCGCTGGCAACAACGACCAGTGGCTTTTATTTCGATATTTCAACTCGTTCATTCCTCCGACACGACGAAGGGCTACGCACTCGTTCAATTGGTGCGTGTTGAAAACATTGGAGAGCGGATTACATGTCCAACACATTTTCGAGAATAGCCGAATGAGAATAGGAGGAATAAAAACAAGGAAAAGGGGAATCATAAAAAATAACAGGTGAAAGAATGCTCAATGAAGGCAACCGCTTATATTCAGACTTTCAAATGAGCTAGAGAGAGAGAGGGGGGGGGGGGGGAAAAGGGTCATTCCCCAGTTATAGAGTGTTTTGTTTTTAATCCCGGACAAAATCCTCTAACCTTTTCTTTTCCTATTTTTATCCATTAAAATTTCTCGGTCCTTATGACTGTAATTGTCGAGATATAAAAACCCGAACGTTCGCTTCGTTATTCCCCTCTACCCTTGGAAAGAAAAAACAGAAACTTGTTTTTATAAGTAAATGCATAAGGGCGACTGAGGGTGGGAGTGTTGACTTTTCAATCAAAGTCAGATGGTGGTGTTGGTTAGGAGGGGGGGGAAGAATCATCAAGAGTCGTAAGAGAGTGAAAAAAAGAGAAAAACGTCAAATGGACAATGTCAAAGCTCAAAGGAAAAACTAAAAGTTGTGGCCCTGGTGGCTAGAAGCCCCTACACGGATGGCCGTGAAATTGGAACCTTCTTTTTGAGCATGTGCATGTACATGGCGGTAGGGGGGTGACGAGCGCTATCGTCACACACTATTATCCAAAAACTGTATTCCACTATTCTTCACATTTTCTCCCTTTTTTGCCCTGTGTATATGTGCAGAGATAGCGAACGCTGAAAGAGAAGCCGGGTGATAACTACGAATGGATAGTGGGAGAAAAAAAAGGGCGGAGGGAGTGAAAATGAGTTAGGAAAGAGAAGAAAAAAAAATCCGGATGTGATTCAACACACACACAGACACAAGTCGCAGGGAGCAGCAGCTGTTTAAAAAAAGAAAAAGTTGAAAGATCCTGACTGCAGCTCCTCCTTCCTTCCTTTTGGTATTCTTCCTTTTCATGAATTGACGACTGGTGTCGGAGTAGAGAGAGAGAGAGCGACCAGCCTTGCATTTCAAATCAAGCCCTTGTATGCATCCAGCCGCTGCTGCTAAGTCGTCGTCGTCTCCCCACCAAAAAAGGGAACCGATCGACACACACACACATCAGAGTGCACTATAGACTACTACCACTGCTACTACTACACTTTGGACCGGTTCTGTGTACAAGGGAGCAAAGAGCATATCAGAGTCTAGCAGAGAGAGAGAGTGAGGCTTGGCGCGCGCCAAATTCAATCACACAGATCAATACGATCAGGCAAAGTGCCGACTCAGCCATCAAAGACCCACATTGACTCTCGCTGTACTACTCACTCTCTCTCTCTCTGGCAAATGGTGATTTGGTGTAGTACGCAGCAGTCGTCACATTCACTTTCCGTGACATGTATAAAACGGGAGGACGTTGCAACTTATTTCCCTCCCACTACTACTTTTTTTTTACTCAGGATTAGAAATTTCTGCTGGGTGCGGTATAGTGGCTGTTCAATTCCGATTGCGTTTGATGGCTGTATGAAAGGGGGGGGCAAGGTCAACGAGCATCTCTACACAAAGTGAAGAACGTGAATTCGATCGGTTCTTCACGGAGGAGACAGGTCCCGTGACAAATGAGGACAGGAAACAAAACACGAGCGGGATTCTTTCCTCCATCTCCCCAGCGAGAGATGGAGAGAGAATGTGTAGCATATCCGCCGTAATCTAGACCAACACGATTCCGGCAGCCGGAAGTGATGACGTACAACATCTCTGCCGTTCGGTAGTACTTGATACGGAAGCGAACATCATCACGCATCCCCCAAATGTACGGAGGCTGCTTCGCTCCCGTCCGGGATAATAATAAAAATAATAATAAAAAAAAAGGAAAACAAGAAAAGAAGCGGCGCACAAAAATTTATCAAAGAAAATAAAGAAGAACCCCGCCGGTCCTCACTGGTGATGGATTCCTTCCGAACGCGCGATAACATCACGCGGGAGTCTTATTTTGAAATTTTTTTCTTTCCTTCACAAAAGTTTTTAGTGAGGGGGAGGCGGCCGTGATTTATGATACGACGCCGCCACCACCGATGCACGCACGCAAACACGCAAGCCAAAACGCACACATGGCCCCCCAAACAATTCCTGCCCAGTGTTCCATACTGTACGCGGCGTTCGGGAATTTCTATTTTTCTCCCTTTTTTTTTTCAAATTGCGACCAGAGACCGCCACTACCACACCCACAAATCACGATGGGCTATATAATAATCATTTCAAGCCACAGAGAGAAATAGAAAAGCCAAGGGCAGTATGGGGGATAGAAATTAGCGCACAATTTCAATCAGCCAAGAAATCGGTGGAGGGACCTCCAATAAAACAAAAAACGACGGCCACTATAAGGAAGAAGAAGGAGCCCAATGGAAAATGAGCTGGCGTCATTACCAGAGGGCGTAACGAGCTGCCACCCCGACTCGTTTCGTGATTTACTTCCAAGTGTCTCGGGTGTTTTGTTTACAAGCTCTCGCCAGAAGAAGAAAAAGAAGAAAAACTTCCAAATGTTTACGTGTGTCCCGTCATTCTCTCCCGTTTTTAGACGAAACTGTTAATAGATTTCTTGGCTCTTCTCCCCCCCTTTGAGAGAAGAGAATCTCTTTTCACGAGGTATTTAACGCGATGAAAACCCATTTGGAAAAATATGGAGGCAGCCACATTTCCCATGATGGAAAACCCGAATCGAGAGGTTTTAGTGGCCGATTCGAATAATTACCAACCCACAAAAACGATTGGGTTTCCTCCCCCCTCATACCCACACAGCACCCTCCCCTCTTTTTCTTCAAATTCGTTTGAGATTAACTGGGAACGAGGAAAAGAAAAAAAGTTGTACCTGATAGGGTCGAGTATGGTTCCATGCCGGCGTCCAGCGGATAGATGGGGTCCGACTGTTGGCTACTGGCCGACGGCGATTTAGAACCGACGGGCAAGCGGCCGCCACCGCGTCCAGATCGTTGATGATGCTGGTGCTGGGGGCTGTTCATCATCAAATCTTGAGGCTGTTGTTGTGATGCTAGTCCTCCTGCTGGTGGCGGTGGCGGCTGTTGATGGTGATGATGATGATGCTGGTGCGGTTGTTGTTGTTGTTGGCCTCGGCCGGATCGCGAACCCATGGCAGCGCCCGTACTGCGAGGAGAAGATCCAATCTGCACACAAACACAAAAGTTCAATGAATAAAATTTCCTCCTCCTTCTCCTCCACGATTGCTCACCCCTTGACGTGCCAAATGTTAATAAGGAAAATAAGCCAAGAGGATCTTGTCTTCAAGCAAAGCACGAAAATGAATGCAACCAAGAAAAAGAAATGTGAGCATGGCGGCTCTCCGCAGCGTTAGCTCATCACACACACACATGTGTGTGTGTCTATGTAAATCTAAACATCGCATAGGGGCATCCGCAACCTTATTGGCTGGATGGAGCTCTAGAGACGGGTGTGGAACGAACGAACGAACGGGGATCGTATAATAATACCTAGTCGATACATAAATAATCTCCCCCTCTCAGAAAAAAGCTTCACAAGTTTAGGCGAAGGTATAGTCCCCTGAAACATCTACCCTGTTTAAAAAAAAAAGAAAAAGAAAAGAAAAACAGACAAGATGGGGGAAATAAAAAATTCGGCGGAGGGAGTTTTGGCCGACGGGGGGAAGAACTGAGCCCGTGTTCGAGGAGGAATACACATAAGATATCCTGTCTGGACCATCATGGGTTTTCCTAGCTTCTTCCTTTCCAACTATACACAACGCGCGCACACACACACACCGTCAGCGTCGTCGTCGTCACATAAATTCAAGCTCTTTTCTTCCTTCCTTTTCTTGTCTATTTCCAAATGAAAAGGCAACAACAAGAAAGAAAAGAAAGAAGCCGGTGAGCGCAGGAGGCGTCGAAGAAGAATATCTATAAAGTCATTGGTCTGATTACCATAAAAGAGCCTTTCTTTTGCCTCTTTTCTTCTTCCTCCACACACACACTACAAACTAGTCGGTAGTCGCAGCAGCAGAAGCTTTCTTTCTTTCCTTGGCTGCCCAAACAGTCTGGGATATTTCTGTTTTTTGAATACGGTTAAACAAAAAAGCCAACGACTGGGTTCGCTCGTAAATTCAACCCTTGAGAGATACAGCCAGTGCGCTTATAGCCTTTTGAGAATGAAAAAGAAGAAAATCGTAATAATTACAGGGTCCCCCCCTCTCTTCTCTCTCTCTATATATATTCTTTTCTGGATTCTGTTGTTTTGTCTATTCTGCGCCAGCGAGCAACGGTTCGACAGGTTCATACATTAAGGCAAGACATAGGGTCTACTACTGCCACAAAACAAAACAAAAAAAGCCCACAGACGCCAACAGGACACAAGACTGTAGGAGGATAGTGGCTGCTAACAAACTTTTTCTTTGGCTTTTCATCTTCCCGACATTTCGGTTACTGCCCACTTGTGTGTGTGTTTTGTGTATGTTCTCGTGTCGTGGCTTGTCCCGACTGGGGCGTGTCGTCCCAGTCTTTTCTAGCTCCAACATCTCTCACCGTCCATCAAATGTTTCATCATCATTCGGGAGAGAAAGAAACTTAACAAAAGAAGAGACCCGCATATTCATTTCCAGTTAAGATTGTGGTGCGTTTAGATGAATGGGGAAACGGGATGCTGTGGCTGGCATCAATACGCGTAGGTGTCGTAATGTATAACTCACGTGTTGCGTTTTGGTTGACCGACGGTTGGGATGCTGGCCATTGTTGAGGCGCTGCTGGCCAGTCGTGCCGCCGCTATTATGTGGTTGTCTGTGCTGTTGCGGAAGTCCGTGCGGATCCGCCTCGTACAATTCCTCGCCGCAATTGTTGTACATGCCTTCGAAATCGTCTTCCGACATGTTCAAATGATTCAAATGGCGCGGCTGATGCTGGGAATGATAGCCCTGCTCCGCGTAACCTGCAGGAAATAATCAAAAAGAGAATTCGGTTATTTCATTTCGCCGGAGAAAGATAATGGACGAGTGGGGAGGGGGAGGCGGATATAATACGTGAAATGTCACTCTGATGGAAACAAACAGTTGCAGAGATCCGCCGTCTGGGGAAATGTGCAGCCAAACAGAAAGGGCAGACAGGGGGAGAAATAAAAAGAAAGAAAATGTTGTACACACGGGGTTGATGAGCAATGGTCTTCTTTTTTAGGTTAAATAAATAAACACTCTTGAGGAAAGCGAAATGAGAGCGGACCAGGGGAAAATGAGGAGCAACGATGAAGACGACAGTGACATTGACGAGTCGGAAAAATAAAAAAAAAGAAGAAGTGAGAGGGGGGGCCCCATTCCATCATCAGTCAGCACGAATCAAGAGAATGGATAACCCTGTTTTTCATCATTCGGCTTGTGCTGCTCTGCTCATTCCCTCATCCACTACTCAACTGGAGTTGCTGTTTGTCGCTCCCGCCACCGCAGTCGCCTACGACTATTACAACAACTCCGGGATTTTTGTTGTTGTTCGTTTCGGTCGAGCCCGTCGTCATCATCATCATCAACGGGGGGATCCGTTGGTTGGTGCGTGACTCCCTTTAGTTTGGGTTATGGATTGGACTTAACACACACACACATTCCTGTGTATAAGCTATTCTTTTCTTTCGGGTTGAGTGGGTTGAGAGATAATTGCCTTAGGGAAACCGTTGCGGGGTCACAGCGAGTGTCAAGTGTATGTGGATGGATGGAATGGACCGGAATATTAGATTCTTTTGTCTCTCTCTCTATCTCTCTCTCGAACAACAACAACAAGAAACAAAACAAAAACAATAATAATAATTATAAAAAGAAGACAACAACAACAACAAAAAATTTAAAAGAAGAAGGAAATGGGTTAAAGGCTAGACTTATACGACACTCAAATACAAATCGCATTACGCAAGAGAATACTTTCTGGCTTTGTCGAAAGCAACGGTGCGAAATTTATTAGCTCTACGATCTTTTTTAACACCAAATTTGACCGGATTTTCGACAGGAAATAGAATTTGGAAGCCCAGATACAAGTGCCCACGCCCTTACCGCACCCAATGAACGAACGTTAACATCAAAAGCTACTTACACGTTCAACGTGAAATCGAATTGATTCATCGCCATTCTCACTGGCACGTGACACTGAAGAGAAACTTCGTCTGCACTTGGGAGAAATAATCACTTTTTAGAGCCTGCTGTCGGGAGCAACGACTTCTCTTGTTTCTGATTGTGTATGACAATACAGAACACAATTATAATTAAAGTTTTAGGGAAATTGAGAGCGAGAGAGATGTGATCACGGTCGCGGATTTTTGCTAAACTGCCCACGTCGTGCCAGAAGGCGCGAATGGCCCGAAAGAACTAAGACAATTAAAGGGGAGTGGAACAGGGTTGACAAATTGGGGAGGATAAATTCCGACACCTGCGTTTCTTTCAGCGTTGTCAATTTTGATTCGATATTTTAAAAATTAAGGGAATTCAAACAAATTGATATTAGCTAAAAGCCAAAATAGAAAAATCATTTCTTTTCCTGTAGAATAGAAAGAAATCAACTCGAGGTTGGAATGCACACGGAGAAAAAGAAATTGCTGCATGATGATACGGGCGTGACTTGTCTCTTTTGTCATCGACAACAACATGCAAATTGGACTGGCTGACACTGGGCGCGTGCAGCGGGCAAAAGGCAAAGAAGAAAAAAAAAACGAGGCAATAGAAGCGCATCACGAACGAGTGGGCAGTCAAAGAATTTTTATTTCTACGACCCCCCCAATACTCATCGGCCTGACATGTTATTTCAAACTGGATGGACACATTGTGCGGGTATTGTTATGTGCACACGATCCGGATCACAGAGTTCCGCGAACTGTGAAAAAAAACATTAAAGCAAATGCGCTGATCCCGTTAAGAGAGCTGGGAAATTTGCAGCGGTGGGCGGAAAAAGATAAAAAGGAAAAAAATAAAATGTAAAATAGAAGAATTTCGTTGATTTATATTTATTCCCTTTTGAAATCCATTCCAATTCCAGGGCGGATGAAAAGAAGCAGAAGCAGAAAAAGAAGAAATAGATGATGATGGAGAGGCGATACGGAAGCCTGCACAGACAGACAGGCCGACAGGGAAACGGCTTTTTCTTCGCCCTCACGCATGCGTGATTGAACCTTCACTTTTTCTCTCTCTCACTCTCACTGGCTGGCTGGTCGATGATGTTGCACAATTTTTCAAGCATTACACAGCGAGAGAAAGAGAGAACTTTGTGCCCTATCAGTTCCGTTGTGCTGACAAGCAACGAGAGGAGGAAAGGAGCAATTTCAACATTTTGATTGATATTTATTTTCTGCCGTTTTATTTCTTCTTCTTCTTTTCTCCTCATTTCTACGCCGCTACACTCGACTTTTGTTGTATCAAACGCCGGCCGGATCGATTGCTCCGACCGTGACGTCACCCCCCGACACAACAACAGCATCTCTCGACTGCTGTTACCTTGTATCTCAGTCGTTGTCGTCGGCTCGAGTGTACCAGCAGCGTCTCTCCACCCGATCGGGTGTGTCAATAAAGATTGACAGGGTACACAACAGACAACAAGTTGTAAATATCCAAGACACACACACACACGAGAGAGAGGGAGAGCCTGGGCTTTCTAGAGACATTGAAGCCGATATCTCTTAGAGAGCGAGGACAAAAAGGGGTGGAATAAATATATAGGAGCCTCTGCTGCGTGAGTAGTCCTTCACGCACGAAATCCTTTCGAAGGTATATAACAACCATCCCGGAATTCGGGACTGCCAGTTTAAAAACAACCAAAAAATCCTATTGTATCGTGTCATTTTTCTTTTGGTTAACAAAAGAGAAGCGACAAAAAACAAAACCCCCAAAATTCCCGAAGACTTTGAAAGAAAAGATTTTTTATGTGTCGTCAACGATGCACGAGCCCATAAAAATTGGTTCTACGAGTCTCAAAGTTCATTATACACACAAAACAAAAAAGGTCTAGAAAAATCTGCCAGTCGATTGCTTCGAACCTTACAAGGTAGTTAATGTTTTGTTCGGCGACGTTTTACTCGAAAAAGCGAAAAATAGAATTTTCTTTCCCCCATCGTCATTCCGCGTTTCTTTCTTGTTTGCTGTTGTTCATTTTTTAACGATGTGCTAAACTTCGTCACTATCAGTCTTTCTCTCTCTCGTTCGTGTTTTTTAACTGTTCCGCCGCGAAAAGAAAAGAAAAACAACTTAACTTTTCGACGATCGGTTTACATGTTTTGTCCAAACATGGACCCAAGCACCTTGGAAAAGAGGATTTATTTCGACTCTTATTTTTGTGTGTGTGTGTGTTGAGAACCCTGAAAAGTTGTTCGTGTGTTCGACCACTTCATTGTCTTCTTCTTCTTTCGCCATTATTCGGAAACATACCGAGAATATACCCCCCCCCCGTATAACTTTAAAAGTGAAATGCAGCGGTCGGCCCAGGTGCGTCGTGGATTTCACAACGTCGGGTGTTTCGTTCGGCACCCGAAAATCCTTGGCAGCGAGTTTAAGTTGTACAGGAGATCTATTGTATAATACAGAAGCTCACAACCCGAAGAAAAGAAGAAGAGCTGGTAAAAATATAAGAAAATTGATAATATAGAAAGTCAAGCAATCACTCTTGTGCCAGGGCTAACGTCAAGGACCACTTTAGTGAGATTAGATGCGTCTTTCTTTATTCTTTCTACTACCCCCGCTACTATCCCAACTTTCTTCTCAATGGGTTCGATCTGTGAGCACGTTCCTTGCCCCGGCAGCTTCCGTCTGCTTGTAATTTTTTCGTTGGGCTCTAATATTTCCCCCCCCCCCCTTGTATTTGATATTCTATGCTACTCTTCATTTCTTTTCTCCTTGGTGACGTTTCGATTCCAACACATCCCATTCTTCCATAACTCATAACTGTGTACAATATCCTGATTTGTTAATATTCCGCCCATCCCCCCCCCCCACTCAATTTCATTATTGGGGAACCCGAATCGTTTGCTCGGTAAGGATTCCTCGTGATGATTGGATGGAATTCGATCCGCATTTACTACCAGTACAACAAGACTAGAAGAAGAAGAAGTTAAAGAGTATTTGAAAGATGGATTGACTTATTTGACTTTCGGCGAGGACGGCTATATATTATTAGGTCGTCTTCTTTACCATCCAAACACACAACGGATGGGCGGAAGAAGAAAGTTTTCCGTCACACAAGAGAAAGGCGGAAGAAAAGAAAAAAGACGTGGGAGCGAACGTTAATACCAATCGATATTAGATCCAGCAGAGTCTCAGCCGCGGGCGACGGCGGGACAGTTCCAAAAAGGACCAAACAAATGATCTTCACACACTGTCTATAGAGTAGTAGTAGTAGTAATAATATAGTCTGGTGGAGCCAACCAAAAGAGTCCAAACACACACACACACGACGAATATGAAGTTTCACCAAAGTCGAGCCAATATTGCCGAAAGAAAAGAGCAAACAGTGGGCCAGCGGAGAAAATCCTTTATATAACTACTACTTGGTAGTAGTAGAGCCCCGGTTCTCTTCTATAGACTCACTCAATCTGCCAGAGTGCGCGTGCTGGAACAAACACACAAGTTGGGCGAGGGGAAAATAAACGAACAAACGACCCACCGTTTTGTATTAGATGAAAAGAGGGGCCAGGACAAAAAAAAGGGGCTCCAAGATAAGTAAAAGAACAACGACGACTGCCGCCGTTTTTCACTGTACGGCTGTTTGTACAGGCCGGGCAAAACTTTTTTTTTTCTTTATTTTCCCGAAACAACGGAGGGGAGGAGTTTCGTGAAATCAGTCGACGACTTTTTTGCCCTTTCGAAAATCAAAAATAAAAGAAAAAAGAAACTTTGGTCCAACTTGGGATGGAATAAAAAGAAACACACGGGAGCTCATCATCTGGAATGAAGACGGTCACGCTACGACTTATGCGATATTGTACTTTGGTGTAGTAGTAGAAGAAGCAGATGAATCATCTTTCTTTTTTCTGTTTTTGAGTGTGAGTGATTCTTTTTCATTTTCCACCGTCCGGCAGCTCAGGAGGAATCCTCACGAGTACAGCACACACACACACACCCAACTTAAAGGTTTCACACTCGTTCCACAATTCTTTTTTTTTCGTGTTTTGTTGCGCCTTTGAACAATATAACGTCTGCCCGTCTTCTTCTTCTTCCACCACCTTCTTTTCTATCCAATTATATTTGACACCACCGGACTGGCTGGCGCTCCGGCCGGATCAAAACGAACGCGATAGTTCCATTCATTACACCAACGTGTCACGGTCAAGAGTTCCGGCGGGATTGCAACCAACACGTACGTACAATACAATAAATCAACGAATCGGAATCACTGGGCCCGGTGGTGGTGCGCCACCCCACCGCCGTGTGTTTGTTGCCCCCCAACACACACGAAACCTCCTCAACGTTCCTTACTTATTTTTCTTTCTTTCCTTATTTCCAAAGAGAAAAGGATCAAACGCAGTATACACAATCGACCGGAGAAAAGAAGGACCTGGCGGCAGCTTTATTTCCCTTTCGCCATCATACAATCAAAAGAAAATATAAGCGGCTGTGTAAGGCGGCGGCGGCTGTGGCGGCTGCGGCTGCGGTCCGGTTATCTCTTTTGTTGTTGGCTTTGATTACACGACGCCGAGTTTCCTTCTCTCTCTCTCTCTTTGCGTGAATGGGGTGTCTACTAAATAAGATTGCAAGCCACACCACCACCACCACCATACAGTTCATTGATTTGGTGAACGCGCTACACGGCATTAACAAGATCGCCGGGATTTTTCCTCTTTTTTTCTTTTCTCTCTATCGGTTAACAGGGGTCACAGACAAAAGTCTCGAGATTTAGAATCGTCTAATCGAATCAAACGATTAATTAAAATCCAATCAAGAGAAAAGAAAGAAAGAAAAAGAGATGGAAGCGTTTCTTCTTTTCAGAGCAGCTGCTCGAGGCGGACAAATGTATAAACAGGAGAAGATTAAACCGAAGAAGAAGAAGAAGAAAATAAAAAGAAGGGCCTGTGCGATCTCCAACCGAGAGACAATTAGTGGGTGGTGGTGGCCACGGCCAAAAAGACTCGGGTCTTGTTGTTGTCTATCCCGCGGACGAAAAACGGCGGGGGGATTATTACCATCGGTTCGTCATTAATTCCGTTTCTCCCAGCTAGAGAAAGAGAGACACATTCCTCGGCAGACCTTCCATCAGACAACCAAAAAAATTAAGGCTCGCTAACTGTTTTCCCGGGGTTGATCCTGTAGCAGCTGCTGCTGTTGTTGTTTGAATTAGTCAAGAAGAGCTAAGGACAGTCATTTAAAAGTAGGAGGGTCCAAGGGGGTCGGGAAGTGGGTCGTGACAACGAGACCAACGATGGATTACCTGGGTGATTGGGCGTGACGCCACCGATGTGGTTGCTGCTGAAGGGCTGGCTCTCACTACTGGTAGCCAGGTAGCTGCACTGTTGCTGCTGCTGCTGGGCAGCCGTTTCAATGTGCAGCGGTTCACGTTCGTCCGACGAGGACGAAGCCGAATCTTCCGTGTGCTCCTCAGAGTCGTCTTCCTCCTCTTCTGAACGCCACTGCAGCTCAGAGTGAACTGTTGATGATGCAAGGGTCGCCGTTGTTGGTTGCTGGCGTCGACCGATATCAGCCATGTTTCGCCCGCATGCAACACATGAAAATTGTTTGTTTGTTTGTACACTAGTCCTGTACCTTTTCTTCTTCTTCTTCCCTTTTTTCTTTTATCACACAGTGACAGGAAGTGCCGTTCAATCTGATCTGGAAAATAGAGAAAAAAACGAAACACATAGTCAGTAACACAATAGAATATCGATCGTCGGCTGTTTCCGTCACATGTCCTTATGTAATTGTTGTTCCTTAACGTTCCTTAAAAAGTGAAAAAAAAATACAACCAAGTGGTGGATTTCAAGCCCTGCAGCAGTGTAAAAGTACTGCATTCTATTGTTTATTCCCACTTGTTTAATCTCGCCAAATGATTAGTGTAATCACTCTTTGTTGGCCGACATGAGCAGAAGTTTGGCGTAGTAAATGGAGAACGAAAAAAAAAAGAAAAAAAGGGGAATGATGATGATGATGCCAACAAAACGAAATATATGAGGGCTTTAGACACACACCACGGTACGTACTATAGTAGTTACTTTAGCCCAGGGGCTCAACGTGCCGTGGCTAAAAGCCAGTCCCCAATAACAACACCCAAAACACGTTCATATGATTAACATACTTGTGTTTCTTTTTCTTTTCCAGTTTAAAAAGAAGAAAAAAATAATGAAAAAAAAAAACGGTGGGGATTTAATTACAAACGGATGACATATGCTGGTATCTCCCTGAACAAGACAAAAAGTCGCCTTGGTCCTCTTCCTCCATCCGCCAACTGGTTTTTCCCCTCCGACAAAACGCGTATCGTTTTACGCATTGTCATCACCATTATCACAAACTGAAAATGAAATAAGCGGCAGCGCTACTACTCCTATCTGGCCTTCGCTTTATTATTTCGAGTTGCCGTACTAGAAAAATGTCTTTCGGGTCCGGGCAAAATACAAATAGTAAGAGGTCGCACGAGCGAGTTTGACAACGAGTTTGATGGATGGACAAACGGGGGGGTTGGTGTGCTAGTTAGCATAATAATGTTGACATTGTTACTATACCAACACACCTTGCAGAGCCACGTCAAAGGGAAACACAACACGACGACACCGGGCTCTATTAGAAAACCAACAAAAGAAGAAGAAAGAGTCTCGGTGAATGGCCCAGCCTAATGCCCAACATCATCACGGCCAACGCGGACAATATTTTGAGCGGCCCCCGCCGAAAAATGTATAACAACAATACAACAAAAAAAAGGGAAAACTTCTTTTGCTTTCTTCTCTTGGACGATGACAAAAACAAGTCTGTATTGGTGTACGTAATAATAACATGTTGTGCTCTACTGTGACTGGATGGTGGCGTAATCATACGAGATGAGGGGAGTCTGCAGACAGCTGCAGGACTTGATGACTCATGATGTGGAACTACGCATCGGATGGGGAAACGAGAAACCGGAGGCTTGCTCACAAAGATCCCTCCTCTATTTTACTTATATTATATAGTAGCGATGGATCAGACATTTGTTTGAAACTCTACACAAATTTTTTCCCTCTTGAATATATATTTTAAAAAAAAACTTCTCATTCAAATGAATCCCTGGAAGATAAAAACACGTTTCTAGATTTTGTATTTCTCCCATTTTTGGGTGGGGGGTTAACGAGAGTATACTGACGCCCGCACGTCTGTCTAACCAGCATTCGATCCGTTCGTTCGTTCGTTATATACATTTCGGCATGTGTAATAGGCCTATATCTGCGTCTACCATCGGGGGCATCATTAAAATCGTGCGCCTCAGTTACTCCGTTGCCACACATTTCCTCCCGTTGCTTCGACCCGACGTGACTTTCACGAGTAACAAAAAGAGACAGATAGATCTATTTTCGGTCCGTGATTTTACGAAATACAACACCCAGCAAACACACACATGTGTATCCATCCACACATGTATACTGGTGTGGGAAACTGCGATTGATGGATCGTTGTTCAAATTTGAATGTATAGAAAGAATTAAGGGTGGAAAAAAAAAGACAAGAAAAAGAAGAAGAAGAAGAAGAATGAAATAATAAATCTAAATCGTACAAGTCCCTAGATACAACACGTTTCACAGCACGTATTTTATTTTATTTTTTTTTTATCAGCAATTACGGGCCGAGGATGTGCTGGAAAAACCTTAAGATACCGCCAGGAAAGGGAGGAAAAAAAGAAAGAAACACGGATGACGGATGGCCCTCGTCACGGAACCTCACGCGCATGCTGCTGCTATCTCAGCTGCTGCTGCTGCAGGGGAAATCAAAAAGAAGAAAGCTGTTGCGTCAGGGAAAATTTCAAACGTAATAAAAAGAAGTAAGAGGAACCAACCCAAAGAGATCTAGATCTATCTATCATGGTTAAAAGGAAAAAGATGGAAATCTTGAAAGACACGTACATGAATTGGATTCTTGCCCGGTTGCATTGCCGAGGAAACGAGAGACGCACGTCAGAAAAATAAAGGATCCCAGAGTATCACCATCAAAAGCGGAAAAACAAGGAAAAAAAAATGAAGAAATAATAAAAGAATTGGAGTGGGACGTGAGGTCCACCCTCACCCAACGGTCCACTAACATCATCAAGTACACGCAGCAGCAGTAGCGGGGGGGAAACTCCATGATTGGCCTGGCCATCATCTCTCAACTCGGTCATCGTCCTCGGAATAAAAGTAACGGCCTAATAGTAACTACACACAGCAAAACTATAAGGCTGACCTTTATAGAGTGCGTCGTCGGCCGTCTTTTTTTATATTTGCCCAATTTATTTATTTTCCCTTCTTTCATCTCAACTTAGTGTAATCATAACTAATAACAACAATAACAACTCGAAAGCCGCAAGAGAGAGGGAAATAAAAAAATAGAGTTGGCCGCCGAAAAATGTCGATCCGACGACTTTTTTGGCGTTCGCTACATAATTGAGCTCTTTCCTGGGCGCCCCCCTGAGGACCTCGTTATACTTTTGCGTCGGGTCGCTTGATATCCTCGGAAAAAGACAAACACATTGCGACTCAAAGTTGCGCAGCAGCTGCCGCCGCCGCCGTGCTCAACGTCAAAACGGTTCCCAATTGTCGAGTTAGTCAAAGCCGATCCATCACACATTTTCTCGTGTGTCGGAGGAGGAGGGAATGAAACAACCCTCATTCACTAGCCTGACAAAAAATAACAACAACAAGACAGATACTCTCCAAATCCAATTCAAACAATAGACCAACTGGCAGCAGGAGAAAGAGAAGAGAAAAGTAATATTGTATGGATATTACCCGGGCAATCATTTGCATCTCATTATTCCACGTACAACCCACACAACAGAGTCGAGTTGTTGTTTTTTGTCGAACAACAAAGTCGCTGCCGGTTGTCGTCGTCGTCACGATACGATTTCTCCCAACTCTCTCGTGGTGCCGCATTTATAATCAGCTTAAACGCAAGCCTACTATTTACCATATACTGACATTTAGGAGCCTCTCTGATCACGACAGAGTCTGTCATCACAACCGGGGAGGGGAAACGTTTGCCAACTAATTAGGCGAGCCAATTTTGTTTTAACAAACAAATTGTCAAATGGTTTCTACCCTCGAACCTTTTAACAAGTTGCCGTCTTCTCCATTTCATGCCGTGATTATTATTTTTCACCTGACGGAAATCAAAAAAGTTTGACATGACGACACGAATTTCCCGTTTGCTTTGAGCCAAAGAGATATTTTATCGATCCGGGACACCAAGAGAGCTAGAGAGAGTAGGACACTCTACAATGTAGAGTCGGACCCTTTTTTTGAAATTCATGGCGGAATGACAATGAGACACACGTAATGAGAGCAAGGGAGAGCCGTTTTCTGTGCCTGGATCGAATGCGTGTGCCAGATGGCGCGACAAGATAAAATGAGACTCTGCTAGAGAGCTAAAGAGAGAGAGCTGAACTCGAGTGGGTAAGGGCGTGCGTCGAGAGGAGAGATCATTCGCAATGCTGCTCAGTGACCGTGTGTGTACTGTGCAGGGAATTGCATCGCTCTTAAATGAATCTTTCAAGTACTACCTGGCGTGTATATAACGTCCGAGTCTAGCCCGAGATAGTGGCGCATTAAAATGACATCAAGGCCAGAGTGCAGCAGTGCTCTCTCCCTCAATGTCTCTCTCTCGCCGTGAAATTGGAATTCAATTATCTTGCAGCACAACGGGCGTGGTGGTGGTGGTGGGGGGGAGAGAGCGATGGAGTCGAGGTATTAATGAGAGGGACTGATCAGTTTAACCAAGCACTTTCGCATCACCTCTCTCTCTCTTTACCCCCCAAATTGCAAAATCGTATTTCGCGCGCAAACCAATAACGGGCGAGACATGGCATTAAAAAGATATGACAATCAACTCGGTTCTTAAAAACAGATAATGTCTGTAGTGGTCTCAGAATTCACGTGTGTGTGTGTGTCAATCACACGGGGCTTCGTCCACTTTGTTTCCGCGTTTCTTTTCTTTTTCATTAGTCCATTGTCATCATCACGAATTGCGCCATCATGGCCACTATTGTGTACCAGCGTCGGCTAATTGTTCGCCTTGCGCCAGACGAAAATATGTGAAATGCAAGAAAGAGAGGGGCCTGTCGACAGATTGTACTACAACGAGCCAATCATAAAAGAAGAAGAAGAATCTTTTGAAGAGTTGGACTCTGGGCGCATCGGGGCATTCAACAAAACGATAAGAGACAATAATACTTTTTCCCATTTCTCTGGGCTTAATGTTGCATTCTCATCATCCTCCAAAAAAAGACCTTTATGAACTCTCCAAAGAGATGGAGAAAAACTTTTCTTTTTCTTTCTTTCATTTTTTAAACAATTCTGAATCAAAGAATCCTCGGTCCGCTTTCAACCCCATTTCTTTTATCTTTCGAGATGGTTAAAGATAACATCAATAAATATTGTAAAAGTACAGAGATTTTCAAGTGATGGCTATTATTAGACGATTCGATTCGCCAACGTCTTTCCCCCAAAGAACTTTTAGGGGCTTCAACAAAGAAAATACGATGAAAATCAAGCGTGAAATCAAAGAAATCATTGTTCACTAATAGGTCATGTAACCAGCAAGAATCTCTCCAGTTTTCCCCTTCGTTACGAAATTATCATCACATAAAAAAAAGGAGGTGAGTGGGGAAAGTTCTTATTTCTTTATTAATAGAAAAATTTCGTCCATGATATGCCGGAGGGAAGGTGGTGCAACCACTAGCTGACCACTATCAATTATGTCTGCCGTGTTCCAGACCGAGAATTCATGTGGAGAGTTGACATCCATCCGGTGTCTAAAGGGTGGATTTCCGCTGGGTGGTCGGACCCAATCAACATTTATATTTTAAGAGTTTTTTTCAAAATTACCTTCGTTTTTCTTTTTAAATCATTTATCTCCAAGGTACAAAAACAACCACACTGGCGATTCTGTTATTTTTGGCGCTATCTTTTGCGAAGTGACTGTAAATAATCCAATCAACTTTCCAAAAGGAAAAGCTTGACGATTGACGGTGTCGATTGACGTCAGCGGCAGCCAGAAAGTGAGCGTGTCTCTTTTGGGAATGATTTCGATAGAACAAGAAGAGTCTCACATCACGTAGTGTCACTATTTCTTTCCGTGTGTGGGCCAAAGTTACAAAGTAAAAAGCAAAGGAGACTTAGTTAAAGAAGAAGACAAAATGCATTTCGAATTCGACCGAGTATAAGCTGGTGCCCCCTATCTGTATAAAAGAAATGGCAATCCCTCCACTTTGATGTCGAGTCTCGGTCGCTGGGAAAAAAGTGGGTCCCAGTCAAAAAAGTAATACGGTAGTAGAAAAAGGAGAGAGAAGCACTCGACACACCTAAGCCGATTAACTGTTCCATCACTTTGCTATACAGCAAGGCCGATGAGTGGAAAAAGCGGCCCAGCATTTTGTTGCCAAAATTTCGATACGGTAGTAAGACATCCGCATCAGAAATCCAATTAGAAAAAGTTTGTTTTGTTTTGTTTTTCTTTCCTACCCGCCGACAAGGCGAGTATATAAGTCAACTTGATCTGGTGGCGCTCACACACACACACACAGGCGCAACAGTTAACCAGTGAATGTATACACACATCTCTCTCTGCTGTGGCAGACTACACAAGAGACCGCCTGGGGGCCACCTGTCTAATCAAATACGAGGTTTGGCCGCCGATCGATTTGACGAGGGCGGCGGCCTGACGGACGTCGTTCGTCTTAAACATCTTCCTCCTCCCTCATACAAGAAAACGCCAAAAAGTGGGCCGTACAAAAGTTTTTGATAGCCGCCGACACCGGCCACACCGATAGAGAGAGGTCGATATGGTGTGACTGCGTGCGTGAGTGTGTCGGGCGTCGTCAATCGCTTTCGCCTTTTTTCTTTCTCCCGAGAAAGAAAAAAAGAGGCCCGGTCATATAACTAGTGCGTCCACAGTCTGACTGCCATCAACTGCCTAGCTGGATCGATGGCCACACAACATTCGTAGATTGACTCGACCGAGAAGAATTATTTCCACCAAATAATAATTCCCCTTTCCACTGAGACAAGCCACGCCCAACATCTGCAGGCCATGTTTTTTTTCAATCAATAGTGGCCCAAGCAAGGTTGCAATGAGACAAAAATTAATTCAATCACAGGTTTGTTTTGTTTGTTTGTTTTTTTCACGGAGAGAAACAAACAAAACAACATTAGACGCTCTGTGTGTGTGTGTGTTTCCCTGCAGCACCACACAGCTGGTGCTCCGGGGCATTACGTGAAAATTTATAGATTGGCCATTCGGGCGGGATTTCGAGCGCCGCAGCGGTCGATGGAGAAAAAGTATACAAGTTTGTGTGTTTCTTTTCTTTTTCTTCTGGCTGCAGCTGCCGGACACCAATAACTCCTTGTTTATAGTTAGTAGATAGTAGCAGCTATACAACTACTACTACTACTACTGGCTCGAGCGAGCTATATATTGACATTGAAAGCGACGATATACGACCTCCATTTTAACGGGCAATACAACGTCTGTATCGCTCCCATTTATCATTTCATTTTTTTTTTGCCAACTTTTTACTAATGCCAAATAAATTGCCTCTTAAAAGTCCAATCTGACCTACATCACTTTATTGATATATGAGGGCCAATCCATTTTCTTTCTTTTTTTTTCGTCTCCTTCAAAACTTTTCGAGACTGAAGTTAATTACCAGTCCAACTTGACTCCACCCACTTGAATCATTAATAGGCGGAACCGGAAGCAACTTCAAAACTGGACGTCTCGGCACTGCTAAGATGATTATTTAAAAATGAATTAGAAATAATCTAATAGAAAGTCATACCCGGAACGTAGTACTACTACTACTACTACTACTAAGCAACCGTAATAGGGAAAATGTGAGGGTGGAAGAGAACTCCTGCACATTGGATGATGCTGTGCCAGGGAGGGATTAGCTCATGTTGGGGACGACCTCATATCGAAATGATCATCATAAAAAAAATATAGTATACGTCTATAGTATCCCAGCCAAGGCATTCGTTTGTGTAATGGAACAAAACCGGACATGGAGTGTGCTGGTTCGTTGGACACGGGAGGAAACGGCGATTGGTATACTGAGAACAAAAGAGGATCAACAGAGAGAGAGAAATAACCTTCGCCCCAGTGAAACGGGAGAAGAATCAGCTCTACGACTTCCATTAAAGACTATATATGTACAACAACATAGTATAGTAGTAGTAGTAGTAGTTGTAGTAGTAGTCGGGATATTTACCAGGAAGCCCTCTGGACCGATATTAGAAACAAGAACAAAAAGGGCGAATAATAATCGTAATAATAATAATGCGACGGACCGACGGGAAAAGAAGAAGCCGGTCCACCACAAAAGTCTAGTCGTATCTTTTGTGAAATTGCCCTTGATGATCGCGGGCGGGCAACGAAACAAAAAAGGGAAGTTTGTTGGCCGGCCGGCCAGCCAACCAGCCAGCGCAATATAGCGGCACAAGACAATCGCCCGAGTGGATGTTGATGATGATGAGCGTTGCCGCAACCACCACCCTTTCCTCATCATCAAAGTCAGTTAAAGAGGGGGTCGCCATCTTGATGGAAGAGCAAACCAAGGGCTTTCCAGCAGCAGCAGCAGCCACATCTTTTCTGATATGTACACATACTTGGCCGTATTTTCCGCGGCTATTGTCAGTCCCTATCTGCCGTCCCCCAAGAGAATGGATAATATAACCAAAGAGCTAAAAAGATACACACACAACAGAGTCGGGGTGGGGTTTGGCCGAGAGAGAGAGAGAGATGCATATCAAACAAATGCTGACGAACGCTGCAAGCTTCTGAGGCTTTCGAGGGCCACTCTCCACACACACAAGACTCTTCTTCTTGTTATGTTGCCGGTTCAGATGCTACGCAACTTTACTGGAATCCAGCCATCGCTGCTGGATGAAGAATTCGGAAGGAAAAAAAGGGGGCTCTTTTCTTTCTTTTCTTGGCCAAAATGATTAGCGAACTAAAAGGGCGTGGATCATTATGCATATCCGCACGTCCATCGCAAGTCGTACACAATGAACGGCGAGCAGAGACAAGTGAAGACGACGGCGGCGGCCAAGTCCCGGGCACGCACACACGACGAGGTGGTGGTGGCCACCAAATGGGGGGTGGGGCGACGCTAATTGACACGAGCGCCCGCGACGTAATGCGCATTCCTTCACCGACGACGACGACGACGGTCGCGCCCCACTGGTGGTATAAAACTTGTCTCACAGCTGTCCATCACTTGTCCCATTTTCACTTCTTCTTCTTCTTTCCAGTTATTTCCCACCCGCTTCATTTTCGCCAAAAAGGGACTCGGGTAGACAATCCCCTTGATGTTTTCCACAATGAAACAATCGAGTGCCGTCGTCGAACACGGGAAACAACAAGAAAGGAAAAAGACGCAATATAAGGAGCAACTGCGGGAGATGACGTCATGTGCTGTTATCGATTGAGTTAGACGACCGTTGGCTCCACGTTGTCGTCAATTTCTTTCTCCCTACGGTAGCAGAGAGACTAGACGTGTGTGTGTTTTGACTTTCTTAGATCAACTCCAGAAGTTCCGGATCAAAAAATGGGGGAGAGAAAAAAAAGGCACAAATCAAATCCGAGTCCATGGTCGCCCCCATGTCGATTAATGGCAGAGAAAACTCGAGAGGAAAAATTCGTCCAGAGTAGCACAGCGCAGGGGGAACGATTAGAATGGGACGAGAACAGGAAAAATTGTACAAAATGTTTTTTTTTCCATGGATTCCATGGATTGGGAGAACTTGTACTCGCTTCAGAGACACAGAAAAATCCCGGTGGGGTCCCTTATACAACACGACGATCCTTTCTTTCTAAACAGAAAACAAGAAGAAAGAAACCCTCATCGAAAAACCCATGTTTTTATCACGCGTGAACACCATATCCATCGATACTGTGTATGTGTGTGTGTGTGTGTATAGCAGTCCTGCTCAGCTCCAAAGACGGTCTATAGAACTGATCTTGCGGGGGTCCCTTCTCTTTTTTCGCGTGCCCTATCAGCCCAGTACAAAGGGTCGAATGTTCGTGTCAAAGTCCAAAGAAACATACCCATTTTATGCAGTTGGGATATTTTTTTCTTCTTCTTCTTCTCCTTTCTTGACGCTGATCCCAGGATCGATGGCCCAGCACAGCGTGATTCTCCAGACTAAGCCCCAATTTTCATGTGATGAGACACAGCCCAAAACACATTCCGACCTTTGATACCATCAATGGAGGGATGAGAAACAAGTTCAACCTCAATTCCCTTCTCTCCATTTCTCTCTCTAAAAACGCATTCTAGTTTTGGCTGCTGCTATAAAACTTTAGGGCTGGGCACCTGGGTCCCCACCGAGAGAAAAAAACATAAATCAAACTAATTATGATTTATGATTTTCTCCGTGGCGTTTGCGATGAGGCGCTAAAAAGGGACTAAAGGAGAAACAGATCTGGCACTCTGACAAGATTTTCTTCCACCAAAATCTCCTAACCTCCCATGAGAGATTGTCCGTCTATTTGCCTTGGAAAAAGTCCATACCCCCCAAAAAATGGAGGAAAAATCAAACAACTTTTTTCGGAGGAGTCGGTGGACGACGACACGCAAGAAAAATGGGCACAGGTTTGTCGGGTCCACTTGTTTTTCTTCCGACATCATCAGACCTTGATTGCTCTTGTACGTAAGACACGAATCAAGAAAAAGAGTAGCCTCGACTTGTTAGAGGAAACACATTGAGCCCCTTTCGCTATCCAGCAACTTTTGCAATTGTCCAAGCAGAAAAGAAAAAAGAAACAAAAATTTATAAGGGCCTGGAAAAGAAAAAAAAATCCTTTTTTGTTTTGAAATGGAAAAAATAAAGTTGGTGCTATAAGGACGGGCAGACTTTTTTTTGAGCCGCCTCCAGTGCTGTTGTTGTTGTTTGGGCTGCACGCCAGAGGTTGACGTGCTTCACGATAATTACGTGTACACACACACAAGGAGACTGCTGCGTTGTAGCATGTGCGTGTGTCTGCCGCGCGCTACTCTTCTTATATATCGGTGAAATTATTTTTCAACAACAACAACAACAAAAAGTGGCAAGAAAAAATAAGCAAGTCGAGAAGAAGAAGAAGAAGAAAAAAGTGGGAGGAGTTTGGGACGTGGGGGGAGTTGAAGCACAAATGAATTGCAGAGAGCCACTGGTGTGGTTGAAGGTGGTGGGTTTGGTGGTTTCTTTTCGAGTATATAAGCTCAGGTAGTCAGTCTCTCTATACTTGATGATTTCCATCTATATACCCCAAAGGGTCCAAGGTCCCCCGGACACAAGTCGTCCCCCCCTTTGGAAAAACAACTTTTTATGAACGTGGCGTTTCTTTCTCTACACAATTTAATGATTCCAAAACCTCAAGACCAAATTTCCCTCCTCCCTCTGCCGAAGAAGAAGAAGAAGGAAAAAGGTGAGAACAAGCCAATGAAACCGTTTTTCTCATCTCTCTAGAAGTAAAAAAAGATAAAACGGTTCTTATTTCGAAAAAAGAAAGAAAATCAAGGCAAAGAAGCTGCTGCTGCTGCCATTTCGTATGGACTTGAATTCCGCTGAGAAAGAGCTGCAAAAGAGCGTGACTGGATGGATCCATTTCACGTCTCGTGTAGGATATCGCCTTTCTTTTGGCGAAATACATGTTTTTTGAAACTGAAAACAAAAGCCACCCTTTTCATCCCCGCGTTATTTGGCCATGTCCGAAGAAAGAAGCTTCGTCTGTGTTGGCCGGATGCTGGATGTATCTAATGTCTGCAAGGAGAAACTGGTAGTAGTATATACCTGGATGTCGTTGGGGCAACGGCGTTTCAAGTTGTGACATGTTATTGATTTCAGCTCGGGGAATAGAGACAACTCCCGCTGACTAGTGCTCCTCGCACACTGTGTGTCGTAGATGTTGTGTAGCTGCGTCCTTTCTATGATATAAAAGAGCCCCAAAGTCTTCATGACCGATTGTTGCTTCTCTTTGGATACGGTACCTCTCTCTAACTCTCTCCATCTCTTTCTGGGGAAAAATTTAACGGTGGTGTTTTATACGAGAAAAGGGAAAATCTCTTTGGTTCTTTTGACTTTTTACGTCCGTCTCGACGTCAGAGTGAAAAATGATGGCGTATGGTATATAGAAGAGAGCTGGCTATAAGGCAAAGGCAAAACTGATTTCATCCAGTCAATCAACTTCATTTTCAGCTTTAGCTGCCCGTCCTCTCTCCCCCCCCTCCTCAGCATCCGCAGAGTACTACTACTACACACAGCCTTTTGAGGAGCTCCACAAGAAGAAGAAGAAGATTAAAAGACAATAGAGCTCCTTGATTAAGATGGAGAGCTTCTTAAGTATATAGACGCCATCTCTATACATGTGGTCCATCTTTCTCTCTTTTCTCATTTTTTGGTTATATTACTCAGCGCCATCCATCCACCGGAAAGAAGGAGGGGAAGCCAAAAATAAAAATAAGAAAAAAAGAGCGACAAGAGAAAATGAGATGGTGAAGGGAATATAACTGGGGGGAAATGCATAAACTTTTTTTTCTCTATCTTTTTTTATTTAAAAAATAAAATAAAAAGGATATGATCTAAGCGATGAATAAACAACGCACTCCAAAAGGGAAACCGCAAGGCCAAGCTCGTTACAGGCAAACCGTGTCCGGTGCCGAGGTGCTGGCCACCACCACACCTCTACAAAATGCTAATAATTATACCTGGGCAAAGTCGGCCACTTGTCGACAGACTGGCCAACCGCAACAACCGCAAAACTGTCTCCTGTTTTCATTTTTACGAAACCAAACTCGAAGCAAACGACATTTTTTTCTCAAGGTGAATCGGAAAAAAAAGCTGTTGCCGAAAGTCGTTTGATCGGAAAATCCCAGACATCTAAATTCGTGTAACGTGATCCAGTTTCGATTTTTAAATTACATTCGAAAAAAGAAAGTATAGAGAGGGGTGGGCCTGAGAGTATAGAATACGAGATCATTTCCCTGGGTGATTCCAAGGGGTTTGTAAAGCTGGGCTACAACATGGAGAGAGAGGATTTCTGATCCCTCTTTTACAGGACTTGCTGTGTACTGTAGTTTCCCCCCTTTTTTTCCTATTCCGGATTTATAGCGTATCTACTTAATAATCGGGAACAGACGACCTCTACGGTATTACCAGTGGATACTGTACAGCATGCAAAATCCATGTCATCGCTACCATGGCGACAAGGAGCTCAGCAGCGCTGCTACAATCTCGTATTTTTTTGGGGTAGTTGATCCGGTGAATGTCTGCACGTTCCAGCACACGCTGCCGGCCCATTTTCTCTCTCTCTCTCTTGTAGCATTTCAATTGAACACAACAACAAGAAAAGAAAAGAGATGCAAGATATGGGTCTATTGTGATTCTCTCTCCCCTCCGATTGAAACTGACCCGATACCGCCACGAACCAAATCTGATCCAGTCGATCACACACAGTTGGCAAATAAGCGCAGCGGCTCCTCTATTTTTTAAAATTCTTTACAAGGGGTTACCAGATAAAAAAAAAGAAAAGAAGAATGAAAGAACTACTCCTAGGTGGGCGGCTGAAATCCGACGCGGTTACCCACTTCTTTTATATATTTACCTTTTAATATCTATTTGATTTTTTCCCTCTCGTTTTTTATTTTTGATCAATATTTCACTCTCCCCTCCGTTAGAAAAAATAAATCCTCCCAGTTGAAAAGCTTTGAAGGGATCGGATCAAGTGAAGCGTGTATGTACTACCATAGAGCAGAATATATATATGTGCCGCAGACATTATAGTCTTCTTCCTACATGACAAAAAAGGAACCCGAACCGGCAACCGCCATTTTCCCAACACTGTCTTATCCCCGCTTCACTGCATCTTCGTAGCAAAAAAAGAAAAATGAAACTGCAGCGATAATTTAGTCTTCCCAATCAAAAAGTTTGGTTCGCTTCTTTTGCGGTATATTACATTCTATTCATTACTCCCCCCTCCACCCTGGTCTGATGGATCAAATGTCCCGCGTGCGATGACCCAGTTATCCCATCATCATTTGATCTACAGTGGCCAATGAAAACGATACAGTTGTGGGGATGGGATGAATGCCTAATGAACGATGGTAATACAATGATTTGGCGTCGCTTATCAGCAAGGAAACGGGTCAAGTGCTTTTGATTTCATCAAAAGTTGGAACAAAGTCAAAAAACACAATTTTCTTGTTTTTCAAAGTGGCGAACCCACGTCAAATTTCCCCCCCCCCCCCTTTTTTCTATATCTGCTAATGCCATCAGCAAGTCTGTGCCACTAGTGCACTTAACAAAAAGGGAAAAAGTGTGTGTCTGTGTGTGGGTACAATCGGATGGGCGTTGTTTCATGGAAAAATGTGTTTGTGTGTTTGCTGCTACTGTGAATAGTTCAATAGAGTCGTCACTTACCGGGTGGAGGAGAGAAAAAAAGAGCTGGAACTGCTAGTCGTCGTCGGTTGATGGCCAGATGAAAAGAGGTACAACGAACGTCCGGGAGGATATCGCAGCTGTTAGCGGCTGCTGCCAGTCTCCAATTTAGCGTCCATAGCCTCAACGAGGTTTTTTCGGTTGTGTCGCTTGTCGCGTTGCCACTGCTAAAAATATAGAGAGACGTCGTCGGTATATATCCTTCTCTTTTTTTGTTTCCCCTTTTTTTCCCGCACAAAACAACACACGACAAGAGAGAGGAGGAGGAGGGCGGTTAGACACGTTGTTTGGCACGCCCGGACGACGCACGAAATCAGATCAAGCGATTGAACAACAACAACCCCCAAAAAACAGATAACACAATCGTTCCCGCGCTCGAATTTGACTTGTCTCACGACGACACGAACGAACCAGAGTAGAAGACGCTCACACACACAAGAATACCCAACAGCTGTTGACACTTTGCGTCGTCAATCTCTGGTGATCCGTTTTTTTTTCCACGGGATTTAGTACAAACAAGTTTCGTGTCTTAACACAAAGTCACTTTTGGAAATGAGTTTTCACGAATGTTGAAAAGACGCGTTCTCGGCACAAAGATTCAGTTGCAAATGAAAATCAAAAAGATGAAAAATGCTTTGACTTCTATCTGGTAGAGGAGAGAGAGTTTGAAACGGGACGGGCACGGACACGTCTGACTCGCCTGGCGTCCAGGAGGGGACTGAAGTTCTCAACTGGGCGACCACGCTGCCTATTAGTATTTCGTGTGTGTACCCACCTCCTCCTCCCTCTTACGGTGGGGTTTTTCTTTTTCGTGGAACGGCTCCTCCTATTTTCCTTCCCTCTTGTGAAAAAAACTGAAACGCGGAATGGCGGATATGATCGAATGTAACAGTAGACGAACGGCTTTCCAGCTACTGACAGGATTTCTTCCCCCGGTAAAAAGAAAGAAAAAAGAAACAAAAAGAAATTTCTTCTTATCTGTCCGAGCCTCTTTTTCTTCCTATTTTTTCCCTTTTAACTTGCCTTTTTCCAACTTGTTATATATGCCAAACTTATTTTTTCTTCCCCCCGCGCGCTGAATGTACGTAGGCAATTGGCTGTTTGCTGCTTTCCAACTTTATTGAAGAAGCAGAAAAAAGTATATTCGCCTGCTTCTTCTTCGTTATACACAAAAGGTTTTATTCGAGTATAGCGGAAGAGCCTCCAGGAATAATTGGACCGATTTTTTCTTTTTCTTTCTCTGTCTCTCGAAGACTTTCAATATAATAATGGGACTCAGCCGCCGAACAATGGCCGGATTATATGGAAGAAGCAAATACTACATCTTCTGGCCGCCACCGCCATCCATTTAATAATCATTTTCTTCTTGTTTTTCTCTGCCTTTTTCTCTTCACTCGGATGATTGTAGGATGGCGAGACGGTCGCTACAAGTTGACGGCAATTTGTCATGTCGAAAAAATGGGAAAGATGAAAAAAGACGAAGAAGAAAAAGGAATAAACAAAAATAACCCCGGCAATTACGGAGCAAAACGAGCGGCCGTTATGATTTCATTTTGCCTAGATAATACTTTGGACAAGGTCATTTGGGATAAGAGCGGAGATGTTGTTTATGACTGGCACGGCTTAATGTATTGGAGAAGAGGGGGGCCCCTTCTTGGCTGCTGGTCCTGCTGTGTTCTGTTCCTCAACTTCTTGTTCCCGGCTGTTTCGGCCGCGTCGTCTTTACAAATTTGTGTCGAGCCAATTCGTCTCGCTTGAGCCAAATCATCCCCTCCGGCCGTAAAGGCCCACACACACAAGAGACGAATGCAAAGAAAACTATGCGACCGCGCCCCATATAATTCTTAATGCCCTTTTCCTCTGCTTCCCAATCCCCTCAGAGTCTTATCACTGGAAGCCCAGCAAAAATAGTCTGAATAATAATATAAGACCCTCCATTTTTATTTTCTTCTTTTTTTTTCCCCTTTTTTAGTGTCAAAACTTGTTTCGAAAAAAAAAAGGGAAACATCACGCAAGAATGTCAAATTCATGCGCGCAACGCAAGCTGCGTCGGCGCAAAGGGGATATTTTCTCTCTCTACACAAAATGCGGAACCGTTTTTTCCTATTTTATCTCTCCTCTTTCCTATTCCCGCAGTTGTTTGTTTGAAAGAAAAAGAAGAAGCGAGGGTGAATCAAACGCGGAACCAATTCGCGTCATTAGCCCCGAAATTCAATGGCCAAAAAGGGAGGGGAATGATGTTGACTTTGTTGACTGTCTAGGTTAAAGAGACGACGTGTTGGCACTGTTGCAGCTTTAACACACACACACACACACTATACTACAACTACATGCAATCTCATCCCGTCCATTATACGCCAAAGTGAACAAGTAACTTTGTATACGCGGGAGTATAGTAGACGTCGACCGTCGCCTAGTATACTCTGGTCTCCGTGGCGACGATTATCCACAGGGTTCGTCAGCTGCCGCCGGGTTACTCGGACCCAGTGGACAACGACGACGACGACGATGAGGCAAATCATCGTCGAATGAACTTGTTCCCTCGGCCCACAGCACGGCCGTCGTGACTCCTTCCCGGCCGACCATCATCAAATCATTAGTTGTGATTGTCAACTGTCACACAACCCCACCGTCTCATTAACAAGAGTTTCCGGGTTCAAACGGCATTCAATGATGAGGTAATCAACCCATTTTTTTTCTTTCCTTCGCCACCCAAAATGTCCTTTTTTTTAATTATTAATATTATTCATCAGCGGGAGAAATAATCAAAGAAAAACAGAAGAGAAAAGAGAAAAAAAGGCACTTTAAAAGGCGGGATGTGGTTAAATGCAGACGTACTAGAGGCTATAGACACTAAACATCTTTGAGGGATTACATGTATAGTTGTAGAGCGCCCAGTGCTTTTGGACTACCGAGGTATGTGTCTACACGAGCGATTGAGCCCCCGACATGACGAACAAAGTCGCATTGATTGCCGTTTCACGACGAACGCGAGTTTGTTTTTTTTCCCCTTTTTCTTTTTCTTGTCCCTCCACCGATGGAGGATCGAGCAGAGGCAGTAAAAATAAAGCAATAAGAATATAAGACCTATCGAGCAACGAAACGAAAAGGCAAAAAGGTGGAACATAGATCTATTGCACTCACTGAATGGCCCAGCCAAAAGTCATGAAATGGCTCGAATAAGAATCGGAGATTTTTCTTCTTTTTATGGACGCCGATAGAGTCGAAGGAGAGAGTCAACACGGGGGCCAAAGGGCCCCAAGTGGAAAACGGAATAAAAGACTCGAATACCAACGACACGAGAAAGAAAGAAGAAGCGGTTAGGACGACACATCATTTCTCAGTCGAGATTTGAGGGACGAATAAGAGCGCGCGCACTTTGAACCCACCTTTTTTCGATTCCTCCCAACTACTACTACCACTACTACTAGCTACTAATGTCAAGGTATATCCAAGGTCTGCTGTTGCTGCTGCATCCATCGTTGGGTTTGTTTTGGTTCCCCCCCCTCCTGCCATATCGTTTGGGAGAAAGGAGAAACACATTTCTCTGGGCAGAGAGCAGCAGCCGCCCCGCAGAGTAGTTGATGCACACGGTAGATTAGAGATGTTGGCTTCTATTCAGAGAGATTGAGCGAGAAACCCAAAAGCTGTATGGGCTGGAATCGACATTACAAACAGCCACCTGCCCGTCTCTCTGCCCAGCGAGAGAGAGAGGAAAACACATCTTCTGGTATAGGGAAAAGGGCAGCAAAAAAGCTTTTTCAACAGCAATGGAAAGAAAAGAAAGAAAGGAGAATGCCATCAAAAAGTAGGAGAAATCAAAAAGAAAAGGAAGAAGAAGAAGAAGAACAAGTCGAGAAATACAAAACAAGCACTCTTATTCCAGACTGGCCGGGACCGAGCAAAAGACGTGACCGGACTACGCTACTCACGACGTTCCTTTTTGGATCCCTCGATGGTCAAACTCACATTCACCTCCCCATCCCACCCATACCCCTCTCCTCATACCCTCCTGTATAGTATCCTACACACACGTCTGCAAAAGGGGAAAATAATAAAATAGACTTTTAAAAGCAAATAAAAAGAGAGAAACACAAAAAAATACAAGACGGGCAGAAAGAGAGAAAAACAATCGAGCAGATCGGCCGAAATCACGCTCTGCTAGAGCGATCAAAGAAAAAGATCTAAAGGATTTCTTCTTCTTTCTTTGCCTATAAACTCAAAATAACAACACGAACGCAAAGAAGAAGAAGAAGAAGGACGAGGATCATTTGGAGTGGTCTCGTGAGGGAATCACGGCCTACTTATAAAAAAATACGAATCAAATCCCCCCCCGATCCTGTACGTAACCCTCGCAATCTCCCGCCCAAACTGTAACGCAGTTGGAGGATATAATTCCCTTTTCGTTTTCTATATCTGTCCCGGATTTTGATTTCCCCCCCAAAAAATATAAAATAGTAGGAAGGAGAATGACAGGAAGAGACGTACAGCAGTTCACAATAACACAAAAGACCATCCCTTTTGCTGCGTAATGTGATTGACGGGAATATAGTCCCGGGCAGTAGTGAACGAAATAACGTTCACGCTGTTGCCGTGTAGTCTATGTGTGGCTCTTTTTTGTGGCAGCCAGAGGAAACCAATGGCAAAAAAAACCTCGCACACACAACAGAACAATTTGAATATAAATCGAAATATTTCCGTTCAACAGCAACCATCATCAAACTTGTCAATATTTCAAGGCGGCAGGAAGTCCGCGTTACATCGACGACCTGACCGACGCAACAACATCAAAAAGTCCCTTTTTGTCAGACGTGCACGGCTATCTGTTGTTGTTGTTGGACACATCTCCAAACAAATCAATTGTTAATGCGTAGAACGAATCACGGGAGTCACTACTACAAAGCGACTGTCATTTTCAGGCAGCAGCAGCAGCAGCGTCAGATTTTTTCGAGTTCATCGGTCACCCCGCACCGCAAGAGTTTGAAAAGGAGCTGCTGTTGCTGCAACAGCTCTGCTGGCATTGATTCCCGGCTGCCTCAGCAGTTGTGGCCGTCCTTTACTCCTTTTTCTTTCTTTTCTATTTTCCAAGGAGTTTGTTGTTGTGGCGCGTTGTTCTGCGACGGGGGGTTGTTTCAGTCAGGATCCCTCTGGTGACTCTCAAGACGTGCATAATCTGTCATTTCCCTGCGTTTTATTTTCTTTTCTCCTTCCCAGCGATAGCGGACGATCCGGACGAAAACAAAACGGGAAAAGAAAAAAAGACTCCCAACGGAGTTTGGCCCGCCCGGTACGCGCCTATACGCAAACCGTAGGCGACTCTGCCGTTGTGCAAGTCGATCCCAGCCCAGAGGAAGAAGAGGAGGAGGACGTAAGGTCAGACGGCGTCGTCATTGCCAAAGAAAGTGGAAGATTGCAGCTGCCGTAGGACAAACGAAACGCGTTGTAAACTTTCAAGGAGAAATAAAGCTCAAAGCGTCTTGATTGAATTGGCATGTCACTGCCTCTCTCTCTCTGTGGGTTCCCCCCCTCTCCTTTTCTCTTGTTGTTCTCCCGATAAGAGCAAAAGCCACGCGGGATTTGAATCGACGAAAATCAAAAAAAGGGAAGCCGAAAAATTTGGTGGAAAAAAAACGAAAAAACTCTCTATCTTTTTAATAGAATACTGAAAGGTTTTTTGTTTGTGTGTGTGTGAGGTTTTGTTTTGTTGGGTCCGTTTCGTTCCGGTCGGTCGGTCCTTCCAAACAATAGGCGGATATGGCCGTCTTACCAGCAGCTACTGATGCCGATTGCTGTTGTTGTTGTTGAAAAAAAAGTTGGCAAAGGACTTTGCTCTGCGATAGCGAAATCAGACATCCACAGGAAAAGAAAAACAAATCAAGCAAAGAGAATTCCTATGTAGACCGTCTCTGGTGACCACTGCGCCTTTTTTGCCCGTCTCTCATAGATTCCCGTCTCGACTTCTTTATCGTCATGGCGAAATAAAATAAACTCAAATAAAATAAATAAAAGGATTGCTGCTTTACTGTTTGATTGTGTCGCCTTCTTGCGCCATCCCACGTCATCAGAATAAGTAAATAGTCGCCATGTAATACCCGAGGACTCTCTCATCAGTCGAATCGGCAAGGGAGTCAGACCATCCGGTACTACGGAGGCTCAAACAACTGGCCCCCCCCCCCCCAAATGAGGATTGTTAATTAAAAGAAATCTCCGCTCCTCGTCTACAGAATAGCCATTTTTTCGTTTAGTACACTGTACTGATTTCGCCGTTAGCCGGACGAATAAAAAAGAAAAGAAAAAAGAAACGGGCGGGATTAAATCTCGGGAGATAGGCCCGTCGTCGTCGTCATAATAAAAAAAAAGAAACGAGGGGGGAAAATAAAAGGAGAAAAGAATGAAAAAAAAGGAGATCGTGAGCGGCAGTTGATGCGTCTCGGTATGCCGGGAGTTTGATTCGTGTCCGCTTTGAAATTTGGCGGATCTTGGCGTTTTTATATAAGTCGACGACGACAGAAAAGAATTGGAAGAAGAAAAAGAAAAAAAAAATTCCATTGACAATCCTCGTCCGCACCGGAACGGAAAAAGTCAAAAATCCCATTTTTCCCCTTTTCCGTCAAGTGAGAAAAAGGTGACGACGCACAACATCAAGGCCGAGAAACACTGAAGAATGTTTTCGAGGTCTTTTTTATATTCTCAACAACACACACACACACACAGAGAAAGAAAGAAGAAGAATGGACGTCGGTAGAGCGCAGGCTCAGCGCGTGCCATAGAACCTGCGGAACGAATCCGCCGGAGTAAGAAAAGAAAAGAAAAAGAAAAAAGGGTTGACGAAGCCTCGGCTGAGGAAAAGGCGGCGGCGGAGTGGAAAATGAAAGCGCAAATTGTTAAAAGGGCCCCCAGATACTTTTGACTATGTGTGGCCTGCAATCACGTTTAATAATCACACTGGCCCATTCATCCCGTTTCGCCAAAATGGGCATTCCCCCATCCCCAGAAAGAAAAAGCGGCGGCGGAATGTGGGCGGCCCGTCCAAACAAGAGACCCACAATTTCATTTTTTCCTGGAAAAAAAAAAAAGAATTGGGATAACCGGGGCGCCATTTTGCGACAATCAAACCGGATGGGGGGGAATATAGCCGAATGGGGATGGCAACTTTACTGGCTCTATATTCCCTGCATATATTAAGAGTAGTAGCTGCTGAACATACGCTCCGTCAAATTGAATCCAAGAGTAGACACGCGCGCCCTCGACGCCGTCAAAGGCGATGGGAAATTTGACGGCTGTTGCTACACTATACACCTCAGCTCGTATGGCACCCCTCACGTTATCGTTGCATAAAGGTAGTCGTCGTCTCCTGTACTTGTATGGAGATATATCCTATATACTACACCCAAGTCGCTCTATTGTAGTTGAAGCGAGCGAGTGAGCCGGCGGGGCTGGCCGGGGTAGGATCGATTCGACCGGCCGTTTTCGTGCTCAGGTGATGGGATCCCAAGAACCGCATGCAGCAGCAGCAGCAGCGGTGGACATGCATAACGAGTCTCACTAAAGAGAGTCAGATTTTAATATGCAAGCTGATCTATTTCGGCGGTTTGTGTACGTCTGCCCCCTACAGTATGTCCAGGCTCTCTTTCACGGTAGTTGGGCCTGGCTACTCTCTTCCATGCAACGACTTTTTTCTTTTTTTCGCGTTTCAATAATAAAAGAGTGCGCCATAAACTTCCCTCTCTCTGCCCCTTTCTCTGTTTCTCCTTGGGAGAGAAATAAGAAAAAGGAAAATGTGGGTTAAAATGATGAAATTCACTAACAATAATAACAAGGAGCAGCCCCGCCCTGAAATAAAAAAGAGTGGAAAGATGTCGGGCCACTAAAAAGCCAAACAACCAGAGAAGAAAATGAGAAACGATGAGATTAGATTAGATATTCCAGTTCATGCCGTTGAGTGTGTGTGTGTGTGCGTAGGCTGGGCCGGCCACTGGTTCCATCTCCTCCTATAGAGACTGGTATGGACATGGGAGCTGGTCGCTCGTGACTACTGGGCTCCAGTTGCGTTATGTTCTGCTGCATGTATTGTTTATTTATATTACAACACACACGAGGAATAAAACGTAAAATAAAATCTAATAAAATAAAATAAAAAAAGTACAACACCAAAAAGAACTGGGTGGATAGAGCGGGGGGAAAGAGAGAAAGGCAACTCCAGTCCAGTCTAACGGAGCCCAGCACGGACGGAGCTGCTGCTGAAATATTACGAGCCCCAAAATGAAAATGAGAACTTTCGGTTGTTGGGAAGGGGGGGGGGGGAAGGAGCACACACAAGAGAAATGGAAGCTCCATATCGTTTATGGTCGCGATGAGACCGCAGGAGCCGTGAAAGTCTCCTAGCGTCCAGCTTATACTATACGGCCCTGGCGGATAAGAGCCTCCGCGGCGAGCTCGTGACACGCTATACGCCGTGAAAGGAGAGGGGGGGGGGGGAAGGGAATGAATATACACGCCGACTATAAAAACTAAACAAACTCTACTATATCCTCTACATTTATACTAGTAGCTGCTAGCTAGCAGGAGCCGGAGCAGCAGCACTAGTGCCTATTGTTTGTTTCATTTCTTGACGTAGGAGCCCAAAGCAGCAAACGTCAAAAGGCCGCCCCGAATAGCTGAGAGAGAGACTAAGGAGCACGAGGAGCGGGAGGGGGGTCATACAAGTCGCCTGAGCTATGGCAATCGACGTCTATACTCGGCTAGTCGACGTTAACATTGTCGTGTCATCGCTCCTTGTCTCTCTCTCTCTCTCTGTCTGCTTGTGGCTATATTGTCGAGGGGGGAGAGAGAAAGGGAAAGAGTCAGATGTCGTCGGTTTTGTATATACGAGCACGACCCGAATGTTGACCGCAATGCAGATCGTTCATACCACTTGTGGTCCGGCTCCTGCTCTGTATGCCTATAGAACGTTATAGGCTCCTACTACTCGTGAACCCCTCGTCTATTCTCCTTCTTCTTCTGTCCAACCTCTTATTTGTGAGGGAAAACACGGCCAGGAATGATGGCCGGCCAGCCAAAGGGAGGGCAAGGGGATAGAGGAGGAGGAGACCCATCAGCGTGATTAGATCCCGGGCGACCACTTCAATACAAACAGAGAAACGTCACCGTCCACGACGACGACGACGTCCCAGCAGTTCCGCTGGGCAATCAAATTAAGAATAACGCAATTTTTCGACCAACTTTATCTTGGCCGTCCTTTGTGCATTTTTCATCTCTCTTTTTTTTTGAGGGAATTTTCCAGAGAAAATTGGCCCGTATTATTCACGAGGCTCCCGCATTTCCATTCCCCCCCTTTGCCTCCCATTCGACATTGGGCGTGTAAATCTTTAACGACTCACGACGTTCGAGTATCGCAACGGTCGGTTCCTGTTTGGAAAAGAATCGAATTATCAAATGGAGCGAAGGGATTTTCAAAAATGGGAAAGGAGAAGAAGAAAGGAGATGCAGCTCGGACAACCCGTAACCGAATTCAAGCCGCTCCTTTTTTATTTTGCCAACCCATGCCCGGCCTCCCGCTGCGCCGGACGTCGTTTTATCCTTGGCGAATCAAACCAGCAACGTCCATTTGATTTGAGGCGAGGGGGAAAAAAGAAAATCCATTGGCATTTGCCTTCTTATTCTCCGGCAAAAATAAGTGGAACAGAGAGGCTACGCAATCGGTTGATTCTTGACGCATAATCATATAGGAGCCCAGAAGGGATCCGCCGCCGTCAAATGGGAATTTGCGCGTAGGAGAGACTTAGGATGTTGGCTATAAGAAAGTGGTCGTCCAATATTGAATGCGAATTTTCAGCCACTTTGACAACGCATTTTCAAAAAGGGCAGGCAGGCCAACGACCTTTTGCCATTCTTATTTATTCAAAAAAAAACTTTTAATGTGCACGCCCAATACACCGGTAAATGTCAAAAAAGAAACTCTGCCATGGATTCATTGATTGGCCCGTCACTCCTGCACGTGTGCCTAGCTTCTTCTTGGATTCACTCGGATTCACTCGACCCAAGGAACTCCAAATCGGACCCCGAAAAAAAAAAAGAAACGAAAAAGAAGTAGGAGCAGCTCGATATCATCTAACGAATATTTGTAGGCCGATAAATATCCATCGTGATAAAGTTGAATCTTGCCATCTCGCGTGATACGAGAACATATCTATATTCCGACGTTATTTTTTACGGAATCAAATGATTCGGAATTTTGATCAAAAATAAAAAAAATCCCGATGGCTCCTACAGACGCGATTCGAACGTTTCGAAACGGCCGGCAGCAAGAAAATGAAAATTGTAATTTTTCCCCTCCAAAAAAACCCCCAAACTTTTTTTTTTTTAAATAAGCAAAGAAGCGTTGGAAAAACAAAAGAACCCAAGACGGCCATGTCGAAACCCCGGAGCGTGCCGGCTGGGCCGGAAGGGGCGCCCAGTCGACGTCGTACGCCTTTCAACACCCAACCGAAATCAAAAAAGAAGAAGAGAAATTTTCGACATTCAAGAAAAAACCTGGCGAAAGAAACAGAGGGGGAGTAGTAAATGGAAGGAAAGATCATCACACGTGCCACTTGGTTGTGTTGGCACTAAAAAAGAAGAAGAAGAAGAAAGACAACACGCTGTCAGTCCTGTCGCGTCACGTTCGTCGGGTAATTTACTTGTAAAAATAAACGACAAAGCCTCGCAGACTCCCACTAGAGAGACTCGGACTGGAAACGGATGATGAGTTGCGTCCTTGTGTACATTGTAAAAGGGACGTGGACAGGACCTTTTATCATTTTCTACAAGTCAACCCCCCCACCAAAAGAAGAAAAAGAGTTTGTTAAATCGTCCTACCTCTTGTTGTTGCTGTTGACGACGATTTAACTCATCATTGGAGAGCTTTCAATTGCAAAGTGCTGCCGAGTTGCTGGGCTGTTTGTTGGCTCTCTCCAATCTAAAAGAAGAAAAATAAAAAAGAGAATAAGGAAATGATTTTTCTCGGTGGAAATAAAGTTGGTGGCCACGTCAAGTTGTGGCTTGTCAAACAGTGGGGAACCAGCAGACAAGACTTGGACTTGTGTGTGAACCATCGGCACTGAGTTGTATTGTTAGAACCATCTGACATAACTATAGCGGGAAGAAGGAAGAAGAAAAATGCTGCTGCTCCCGAACTGTCTTCCCGCAGCTGGAAAAAGGTGAGTTGAGAAAGGCAGTCCCAACTAGCGGGCAACTAAACTACACTATATCCCAGCAGGAGGCTTCTGTATAAAGGTCTGTTTCAAAGAGGATGAAAAAAGAATTTCCATCTCCTTACAAATAGCATTAGAGAAAATATATCTATAAGAGAAAAGGAGAGCGAGAGAATAAGACGGGCGGGTGGAAACCCGCAGAGAGTCGACGGCCAGCAGAAGAAGAAGAAGAGGGCGCATTCCTCCTCTACTACAGTCGATGTGGTGTGTTGTTCGGCTCGATATACAACAATAGGCATCATTCTCTATAGGCTGGCTGGCTGCCGTAGCTACTTTGTTGCCGCAGACTACGGCCGTAAAAATTCCAGAGTTATTGTCTCGTGTGTGTGTGTGTTTTGTTTTGTCGTGTAAAACGATCAACTGGCGTTTGAAATTCCGGGATTAATGTTAACAACAGAACAGAACAGAGCAGAGAGAGACGCACGACGAGCTCGGGCGTGATCATTTCCATTGCTCATCCCTTATTACCTCGTCTACGAAATGCCAAGCGGCGGCGGGAAAATCTTTTGAGCTTCCGAGTTTAATGGGTTTTCGCAACTTGAAAGTAGGACGCGCCAGCAGCAGCGGTAGCAGCCAGCGCCAAGGATTCTCGATTCCTTTTGCTTCCCACATCCGATTAGGATTGCTCCTCTTCGCTGACTACAAGACCCAATAGACTACACAGCATGCACCGAGTTCATTTCAGATGAGACTGCAAGAGAAGAAGAAGAAGAAAAAGAGAGTCGACCAGTTAGGCGATGAGAGAACGAGAGAGAACGAGAGAAGGAAGGAGAGAATTTGTACTTTCAACTTGGGGATTCCGACAGTTGGAGGAGGACGATAGAAAAGCCTTTTGCTCGCTCGTCGGCTCCTGCTCCATTATTCAGTGAGGTAATTAGCTATATAGAATGTTCCGTTGCCCCCTCCCCCACTCCCGCCCGTCTCTAGCGGGAGCGGGAGGGACTAGTGGGGGGGGGGGGAACAGGAGGGAGGGTATCATATCTATTCGCCATCTCTGCGTCTAATAGGAGGAGAAAGGAGAGATAGCGTGTGCCGTGCATATTTACAACGAGCAGCGCGTAGGAGGAAGGAAAGGAAAGGAAGGAAAGGAAGGAAAGGAAGGAAAAGAGGAAGGAACGCAAACCGAGACAGGTGCTCTCTTTCCCGTCGACTCTACAACTGTAACGACCTCGGCTGATCGAATAAACGTTCACAGTCTCTCCTTTTCCAGGCTAGGAGCGACAAGGGTGCGACTGGGGTGCCGTGCGGGGTTGTGGGAGGAACACGGGACACCAGGTGCGGCATCCTCGATCCCATTCGTGATCAGTGACCTTTTATTTCTTCTTATATTTCTCCTTCGATTCAAACCCACCACCGAAAAAGAAAACAACCTCTAAAATAGTCGACGGTAGTTCTAAAAACGACAGGAAGGAATTTTACTGCCCCCGCGGAATCCAGCCGAAACCAGATTAGGATTAGATGGGAAAAATCTTTCATCCATCATTCCGCAGAGGTGGAATGCGATTGCATTTATACAACTGTTCAATTTCGAAATTTTTTTCAAAAAAAGAAAAGAAAAGAAAAGAAAAAAAGATCAAAAAGAATGCGGCGCAAGAGAGAAAGTCAATTGACCGAACCTAATTTCAGGGATTTCGCTATATAGTCCCGCGCCGTGTGCGGGCGAAAGAGGCGAGAGAGAGGGCCCCCGTTTTCTAACCCCAAAGTCTCATTTCACGGTCAATTTACATGTCTGAATACAAACCAGTATATCGACTGCTGTGTGGGAGCAGGGGGAAATATGGTGCCGACTTGGGAAATGCATTTTCGGCAGAGAGAATTCTCTCACCGGCGGCGGCGGCGACGACATCGGCCGTTCCTATCATCCGACTTTCCTTTTTATTTTTTTTTTTTTCGATTTCCTCGCGTGCGCGATGATCCAACCCGTATTTTCTTTTTTTCACGCCGGCACAGTCGGTCGGTCGTCCATTGTTGTCTTATATTATTGGAGAAGAAGAGGCTCAAACGTCAGCTTCTTGGCGTGCTTTTTCTCTATTCATTTCTATTTTCCCCCGTCCATTTTTTAGCTTAGTCTTTTTTGAATGAGCCGGGAGGATCTTTTAAAAGAAGAGAAAAAAGAGCTTTCACGGCAGCAGCAGCAGCTTCTTCTTCTTGAACGAGGAAAGTAAAATTAGTTGTCCTAGTCGGTGGGCGGGAGTTCGCCGAAATGGCGCAAAGGCGTTTTCACGACGATGACGACGACACGGATACTGCACGACAAATAGTAGGCTATACAGTGAAAGGAATAACAAGAAAAAGGAGGCTCATTCAAATAATGATGATCAAATTTGTCGGTGCCTTATGCATGCATATATCCGAATGAATATTGTCTAGACATCGTGTCATCTGCCTCATCTCCATTTCCTATTGCCAGTCAGACGAATATAATGTCGACTTTTCCGTTGAAAAGGAGTTGAACAAGAGAAAGGGCGCGGTCCACAAGGAGGCAGCAGCACATATAGAAGCAGCAGTAGCAGCAGTAGCAGTAGCTACTGCACAGCCAGTCACTCAAGAGTCGCCCGGACTGAATAAACAATCATAAAAAAAGAAAAGGGAAAAAGGCTGCAGCTTTTCTTTCTTCACCATTCGACGAGCCACTAACGTCTCGCACGCTCAAAAAAGAAGAGAATGGTAGGGAGGAGCACGATCCGGCACCCAAGACTATGGGCTGGCCAGCAAAGGGGGCTATTTGCCACAGATCGAAATTGGCCTCTTTTGGAAAAAAATGTCCGAGTCGTGTGGGTCTGTGTTGGCAGGCTACAAAACCATCACACTCACACCCCACAGCCCTTTTTCTTTTCCACCGTGTGTGTACAAGGCCCAACTATACATGCACCAAGAATGCCACTTTATATTCGTTTTTTTTTCTCCGGCCGGAGCTTATAGAGTTTGAATGAGGACATTTCAATGCTGACGATACGACGTGAAAATGTTTCCCTCCTCCTCCCCATGTGTAGTTTGTCCAAAAAGCAAATGTCTACTTGAAAAAGAAAAAAAATCTTCTTGTGGGGCTCCTTTCTTTTTCAAACGGTTCGGGGCGTCAATAAGTATCTCCTCACAAGCCTATAGGGGTCAATGGCTACATGTGCTGGAATTTTTCGATGGAAGAAAAAGAGAAAAAAAAATAGTGGCGAATGAGCCACGGAATGTCAGCTGTAGATAAATTCCAGTACGTGAATGAAAGTAAATAACAACAAAAACATCCGCTGGGCAATCAATTCAAGACGTATAAACATTCAAATGTTGTTGTAATATATCAAAGGGAGAAAAAAAAAGATTGGATCAACTTGAAATCTACGAATTTCCGGAGCGGATCATTGAAATCTACTTTCCCTTTTTTCTTTTTCAAACGTGGAAACGTGTGTCGATGAAAGAAAAAAGGACCACAGTGGAACGTCTATAGATTTGAGGCCGTTTGACCCGGCTGAACTCGGAGGGGGGGCTTCCAATTTTGTGTGAAAAACAGGGCAAATAGTCGCGTCAGCTTGTAACATAACAAGGACAGCTCACAGAAGAAGAAGAAATAAAGAATCTGATTTAGGCGCTCCCACGTCTAGTCGGACGTAAGCAGCCAGCAGCCACCCTGTGCGACAATTGTTTCTACTATACGCCCAAGCTTCTTCTTCTTCTTCTTTTCTCCCCCTCACCCAAGAGTTTGGCTACATGAACACTGGAATATCCTGTGGACGGACGCCATATGGTGGCACCTCTGGCTGAAGCTGCTGCTGTGCTGCGTGTCGCCAATAGAAGAGAAGAAAAAATATCATTCCGAGAGAGAGAAAACGGTTGTCGTCTCTTCAACACAGTTGGGAGTGTCGGATGACGGCCTGGCGACAGATACACATCGACCGAGCCTCTTCTTCTTCTTCTTCTTCTAACCTTAACTTTTTGACCTTTTCTTCTTCGTTCTGTTTATCCAGAAGGCGACGAATAGCGAGGGCGGAGTCGCAAGGGGTCGACTCGCTCTATTAAGGATAAGAAGAAGAAAAAGAAAAAGACTTTTCCTTTTTTCTCTTTAGGAAGAGTTATCCGACTCGCTTCCTTCGCTCTCTCCATTCAAGCCTCTTCGCACTTATTCCAGCAGCTAGACCAAGATGATTCTCAATCACTAATACACAACGACGTCGCCTTGTCCCTCGCCTACCAGCCCATCTTCTCTCTAGAGAGGCCATGACTCGAAGATGTTTATTTTTTTTTTCAACCGGCATATTTGATACGTTGGGGGTGAATATTATAGGCCGAAAAAAGATGCAACCTTCCGTGTAGAGATTAACTATTCAATACTACTCCAGCACATTCACTTGGACTTTGCAGGGGAGGTTGAAACGGCCTAAATTTTCATTTCGTTTCGGCTACATTTCCCACTATTTCCGACCTTGCGGGAATTGCGGGAGTAAAGACAATTAACACACTTTGGCCGATGTAGATGGACTTTCTTGGGATTCGGCCGATTACGGGAAGAGCGCTAGAAAACGGTTGAAATGATTAAATCGAACGTGACACTTCTTTCCACGACGTTCCTAAAAGTAAGAGCAGAACAGGAGTCGTGTGCATAAACTTGGGCAAAGTTCGACGATAGTAGTTCGGGTCAAAGAGAACTTGACGGTAGCCTTTTGAAAAAATCATCACGTTTCCTCTTTTAGTTATTTATTTGATTTTGGGTCTTTTTGCATTGCTCAGCGTGCAGGTAAATGCAATTCGGAACGTTCTCCCATGCTCAACTGTAAATAAAAGAGACTCTGATGTCTGGAGCAGAGGGGCTACACGTTTATCGACTAATGTCCGACACCGTGCCCATAAAAGAGAAATAAGAGGAAACGCGGGATATTTTACTCTCGTTCCCGACATTCTAAAAGAGAGAGAGGGGCTGGGAAGACACGAGCTCAAGGAAGAAATCCATCGAAAAAACAGTAGACTATTTATGCCACTTGTGTGTATATCTAAGATAAAGCAGAGGAGAGAGAGCGAAGGGGGACAACGGGAAAAAATGGGATGAAAACGCTCCTAATGCTCTTACTACTTTATACAATATTACGACATAAAAAGCCTCGAGATCTCCCCCCTTCCTTTGGCTGGCTATATGCTTTCATGCATAGAGAAGCGAGCTAATTAACCTTTTATGTTTGCTACTGGGAGGCCACTATAGGAATAGACGACGGCGGGTTGAAGAGGACATTTTTCTTTCCCCTCCGTCCTTGTTGTTTTCTGCTCAGCACGCGGGATCGGCTAGTAGAGTAGGCCATAGACATAAAAGTAAAGAGATTGAAAGCCGTTGGTATATACACTACACTTGTTTCTCTCTTAATAGAAACAAGTTGCATACGTAATATCTAATATGGACGTATAGCACTGTACGCTCGCATAAAGATGCCGGATCAAAATGCAACAACGATGAAAGAGGGGCGGATGTAATGCAAACGCGCTGACACTGCGTTGTTGTTCTTTTGTTTTCGTCAGGAGCCTACCAAGAAAATGGCCGTCGTCATACTCTTTTTTCTGGGAATCAAGTAGCAAATGCAAAAAAGGCGGCCATCAAAAATAAATAAAGTCCCCCCCAGAGTTAATCCAGTTGGACGGCAAATAAACCGAGCGTGTTAAAGAGTCAGAGAAACTGCGTTTGTATAAATAAACGGGGGCAGGCGTCGTGTATAGCTCCAACCTGTCGGGATCGATTCAACCGTGAAACGGGGACACGGATCGGGAGAGAGAGAGACGCCGACGCCGCTGCCGCCGCCGCTGCTTCCAAGACACACATGTTTGTCTTTCCGGTCGCCAAAATTGTGTTGACTGTTTATCTACGGTCTCTCTATTTCTCTTTACTGTTCCGTGTGTGTGTGTGTGTGTGTTTAGACTTCCGCCGACCCAAAAGAAAAAGAAGATTTTTAGGTTCTTCTTCTTCTCCCTCAGCTGCCCCGCGTTTCTGTGTACAAAAACTCACATGACAACCGGTCGTATTTGAACGCTTTTCACTTTTGTTATCCGAGCCGTAACTTATCTGTTTGAGGTGGAAAAAAGAAAAAGAAGAAGAAAAAAATAACAAGTGCCTGAATTATTAGTTGCGATTGATTTCACTCGTGTGTTTTTTCTTCTTCTTCGCTGTACTCTTGTCGCTCCTTTTACAAGTCAAAAGAAAGAAGTTGAGTAAAGAAAAAGGGAAAAGGCGACGGGCCCGTGTTTGACAGGAGCACTTCCTGTCGTGTCTGCCCCAAATACACAACATATCCATAGATGTGGAGTAGTAGTATAGTAGTCGTCGTATTTATTGACATCCGCATGACAACGATCGACTTTTATTTTTAAAAAACTCTCTACCAACTCTTTTGCCTGCTTTCCTCTACACACAACATCTGGGCTTTTCCCCGAAGAGACTCCCTAGTCTAAATAACAAGCCAACGCAAATGACGCACAGCTCGGCGGCAGCAGCTAGTCTCTCCAAAAATGATTCGATTTTTCTTTCTTTTCGTTTCTTTCCTTTTTTTCGTCAGACGCTGGCACGAGAAAAGCGCGCCTGGAATGTTTAACCGTGCATTGATTATGATGGCGCTCATCTCTCTGCATCTTGTTCATTCACCTGTGCTTATTCTCCGAGATGTTGAAGTATTGCTCAGTGCTGTTTTGTATTTGTTCTCCCTTTTATCTCTTCGCCTCCCAAAAGGGAATAATAATCAGAGTGCGCATTCAACAGTTCCTCCTCCTACTCGCCGTGTGCCCTAGCCGCTTCAATGCCAACCAGCACAAGGAGCCATTTGCAATGCTGATGTAAAACCCCAAAAAGAGATAAGAAAAAAAGAGAGAAAAACTGCACAGACGAAAAAAGGAAAATAACTTGCTCGCTCCTTCCATGAGCGAGCTGTGTGTTACATATCTAATTGGAATGCACGACCGGGCGTATAGTATATATTTTCTCTCCCCGTGTGTCTGACAAGAGACGGTGGGCGGGGTTGAAGAAGAAGAAGAAGATAAAGGGAAATCGTCGCTGTGTTATAACGTTGCGATTCACGGCGATCGATGACCGCGGCAACAGCCCCTCTTTTTTTTTCCTTTCGGGGGTCCTGCCATACACACACCGCCCCAACGCCACCGAGAAAGCGATGCAATAAAAATACACACAAGGCCACCACCACCACCAGCAACAACAACAACAACAACAGGAGCAACTCGATCCCGACGATCTGAAAAAAAAAAAAAAAAGTAATTTCTCCTTTCTGCTGGCCCTCACCGGTGTAATAGATTGAGTTACCGATACTCGGTCTTTCCCTAGTCGCTCTCTAATGCTATTCAACAAGGAGAAATCGAATCTATAAAGAAGACAGGAGAAAAAAAAAATCTTTTTATTTTTCTCGACGGAGCAGAGTTTGGCTATTTTTATCTTTCGTTTCCCCCTTTTGTGTTTGTTCACTTTGCCGGGTGGTAGGATGGATGTTACTCGTTGATTGTTATATGGCATCTCGCTGTCTAGTCGCCTATTGTTCAACGTGCAGTATCCTATATATATATGGACGTGGATATTAGATGGCAACTAAGGCGGACAGGGCGTGTTCTACCCACGTCGAGAAATGCAAGAAATGTCAAACACCAATTGGGAGGATCAAACACACAACGGCGGGGAACAAACGAAAAATGAGACGGAAGAAGAAGAAATGACGATGATTTCTTTTTCTTCCTTTTCGGAACCCCCCACCTGGAATAAGGACAAGCGGAAAGAAAGAAAACGTTTGATGAGCTGATTATCGATCAAATAGGATAACGGAGAGGGCAAGAAAAACACGGCGAGAAATGAACTGCACGTCATTTCATTTGGAAACACAAAAAACAAAGGAAACAAAAAGAAAAAAAAAGCCATAGCAAATGACGTTATTACGACTCTACGGTCGTCGTAATAATCCGGCAGTGAGAGAGGAGAAAAAAATAAACGGAATAAAGTGGAACGAAATTAAATTAGGCAAAGGCAAGTCAGTCACTGGGTCGTCAACGTCTGGCGCCCCGTTGTGAAAATCGTCTCTATCTGGTGGCGGCCGGAAAGTGTTTTGAATTTGACTTTTTACTTTTCTCCAAAAACTATTACCAAAAAAACTAAAAACTATATTCGCCAGAGGGGTTGCACATAATAGCCCGCCACACACGGTCGGTGCAAAAGACTGGCTCTTGTGCTGCTGCTGTTGCTGCTGTTGCCTTTTGGCTGCGTGACTGCCCGTGTTAATGAGAAGGAGAAGAAGAACAAGTCCGACCCCGAGCCCAGCTATTCTCTTTCGCCCACTTCAAAATATTAAGTGCAGCCGGAGCAGCAGCAGCAGCAGCAGCACACGCCAGTCGATAATAATGAACAATAACTACCCCGACATCAAGCAGGCTTTTTGCATCGACTCCTGCACAGCTCCTGCCGTTGATGCCCGCCGGCTTATTTGCCTTCATACAATCCGGATGTGCACATGTAGATGCGAGATACTCGAGCTAAACTTTCGCCAGCCAGGCACACAGGGAGAGAGGAGAGAGCGAGGAACATTTTCCTCGCTCGTAACAAACGGCAGCAAGAATTAGACGTTCCGGCGGGATTATTTCTGATGCCCAGCGTTCAAACAGTCAAAAGAACCCGGGCAGCCAAAAGGGAGCCCAGCCACGCACAAACTGTTGAATAAAAAGAAATAAAAAACAAAAAGCCCTGCTGCCTGCCCGTCGTCTGCCAGTGCAGTTCAGTAATGATGGCTCACCCACCCAGCACAGTTCACGCACAATATCAACTTCATTAAAATGGGCTTTTTGTTTTTAGGACCAAATAGGGAAGAGGATCAATTTTCCCAGCCGTTTCATCAAATGGCCAACAGTACTCAATAAGCTGATTGTTCCTCCTTTTTTCTCTCGTTCATTGACGTCAGATCCGCATGGCCCCGGCATTTAAAGGGAAATACAATCAAACGGGACGACGACTATTTTCGGGTCTCTTTCCCGACCCGAGTCGCATTTCCAGCAGCGGCCTTCTATTTATACCCATTTTAATACGTATACGGCTTCTGTTTCAAACAAGTCAAAGAAAAGCAGACGGCCAAAGTCTTGTGGGTGGGTGGTTCTCCTTTCCTTTTTCGTTTGATGATGGAAACACTTGAAAACGGGAGCCCCCCGTTCGATTGGCACGACACGGCCAAGAAAAACAAAGAATATCAAAAAAAGAGAAGAGTAGCAGCAGCAGCAGCAGCAGACTCTCGGTAGCGGCAGGAGCCGATACCGATTCCTACCAAATCCAATTGGTATCGTTATGTAACCCCATCTCTCTCTCTCAGTCTCGATCGTCCCTCGTACGCTTACACCCCCACCCCACCCACCCCCCCAGTGTTTTTATTATTAGACGCTCTGGCAACGGTCGATAGAGCACACAAAGACACGACGTAGAGAGTAGTATAGGAGGAGAGAGAGACGACTGTTTGAGATTATTATGTATTCCCAGGAATCCCAATTCGCCCAAAATGTATAATCGGGTTATTATTATACAAACAAAGTTGATCTGTCTGCACAGACGAGTTTCTGTGTACGGACGATCCTTTCCAACAACAACAACAACAAAAACAGCCCCAAAAAATTAAAAAGAAATACACAGTATAAATAGCTCCCGGGGCGTTTACTTTTCTCGAGATGAATATTATCCTGGCAACTTGTATTGTATACGGGAGAAAAAAAAGGGGAAAAAAAGAAGAGCTTCCTCTTCTTTCTTTCTGTCTCTCTCCACACGCGACCGTGGGCGTCCGTTATTATTACGTCTATCTCTCTCTCTACACTGCTCCGTGATAGCGCCACTATACCGCTCGGACATGAGAGAAAAAAAGTTGCCCATATTTTTTATTGTTATATATGCAGGAGCAGCAGCAGCAGCAGCTCAGTTGTGTGTTTTGTATAAATTCAACTTTGGGTCGGCGGTTTATTATTATTCACCAGACAACGGGTTATATTATGTAGGGAAAAGAAGCTTCGGCTTATTTTTTTTCCCGTGGTGAGTTGTGCAGGGGATTCAGCATCAGTAGCACATACAGCACACGCACGCAACAATATAGATAATAATACAATCAACAACGGACGGGGGGAAAAGGGGGGAGAAAAAAAATCAGTCACACAATTTCCAACTTTTTATGGTACGAAGAGCCTAAAGCCGATTTCAAGCTTTGAAGAAAAAAATCATAAAATTATTAAATGCGACTCTTCTTTTTTTCCTCTTATCATTTGGAATGCATCTGTTTCTGGTCTATATAGACTCTCGGCTAGAAATGCAGTAGATCAAAACTCTGTCCAACTCTTTTTCTTCTTTTCTTTCCATTTCTATCCCCGTTGCCCTCACAGGTTCTTCTTTTGTTTTTTTAGGTTTTTTTACGATTCAAATTAATGACCAACGAGTATAGCGGGCTGCTCTACGATTTGGGGGTGCTTTATCTACGGCTGCCTTGCGTCATAAATCTCTCTCTCTCTCTCTCAAGAAAAGAAGACCAACTTTTTGTTTCTTCTTTTTTCTCCTTTTTCGATTAACAAGTTTCTGGCGCTCCTGTTATTATTCTTTCGTCTTTTTTTTTTTCATCATCAGACATTTCCAAGTCTAAACAACAATAACCCCAAACAATAAAAACAAAAATATAAGAGGTCCCAGGGAGGAGCAGAGCTGCTCTTCTTTGTGTCTGATTGTCGTCATCGTCCGTCGTCGCCACAATAATCATCATAACTGCGCGCAGAGTAGAGAAACAAGGAATTTGTTTCCCCCGCGTTTTTCAACTCGTCTAGCTCAATCCCGCGTGTCGTCCCTCCCTCCCTCCCATCCCCCTTCTAGTCCAACCCACATAGAAAATCTTTTTTATTATTGAGCAGAGTGGAACGTCGAGTCGCCCGATGATGTAATGACACACACACACACACACAACAGAGAGAATCTCAAATCTAGCCGAGGCAATTTGAGAGATACGAGAGACAAAAATCCAATTGAGCAAATAGAGAAGAAGAAGAAGAGAAGGAGAGAGGATGCTCAATCGAAAAGGCATGCTGGGCAACGAGCACTTGTCATTTGAAACTGCCGCCACAGTCGCGAGCGCTCCATCATTGGATTAGATTGGATGTGTATCTCTCAGTGCTCTCAAACGTTCCTCCTTAGTCCTCCTCCTCCTCCACCACCCCATTTTGCTCCTCAGCAGCCACTCTATCCCGCTTTCTCTCCCAGTGTTGTCTGTATGCGTTTGTGATTTACGGCTGTCAGTCAGTCGGTGGGTGCCTATCAGTTGGCTCTGGTGGTCGGGTCGAGTCGGGGTAGTAGGGTGTACCACCAAAGACTTGCCCCCCTCTTCAAATGTTGCTTCTTCAGCGTCTAATGTTACCGACGGGTTATGGCGCAAGGGGGTAGCAGCACAGAGGATTAAAAGAAAAACCGGTCGCGGAGATCGCACGACGAAAAACGCTGACACGAACTTCCACTCCGACTTATTACATTGAAATAAAAAAAAAAAAGTGGGGGATGAAAATGGGGTAAAGGGGGGAGTTGTGGGGCTCTGCATTCGAGACTAAAAGGTGGAGCTGTTCCGCTAGCCGTTGCGTAATCACATCAATCAGTTCTCTCTCTCTCCTTCTCTCAACTCGACGTAAATATACTTTGCCGGGGATCCAGTTGATCCATCATAGACGAAACTACTGTATATATACGTATATCTCTATACATGTACACTCTGTATAATCAGGCAAGGTGCTGCCGCAAAGCTACTGGTGGAAGCAGATGGATCAAGCGAAACACACAACAAGATTTACAGTTGAGAACGGGGGAGGAGGAGGGCTGGATCACACACACACGGCTACTAGTTGGAGAAGGCAGTAGCTCCTACGTGTACTATATCTATATAGCCCGGCCCAGAATAGCTTCTAATGGAGTTTGCCATCGGACAATATCGGATATGAATCCTAGACGGTTGCCTAGCGATGCTCGCGTGCGAACTCGGGATCAAAACAGCAGAGAAGAGAAAAAACAAGGAGCACCCCCCGGACAAACTGTAATCTCCTAGCCAAGTATCCGCCGTCCACTGGCTATAGATATATAACACATATATATATAGTACAGAGAGAAAGTAGCTAGAACTTATGACGTCCTGGCACTTCAATGGCAGAAAGCAGAAAAAGAAAAAAAAGGTCAAATTAGAAATAAAATAATAAAAAGACGTAAAAGAAAGTGAATGGCGTACAGCGGAATTAACTCATTAGTTTTGCCGGAACAAAACACTAGCGGGAAAATAGATTCATCTATCCCCCGCCCCCCCCCCCCCCCCTATACACAACAGGAGGAGAGTAAGGAGGAAAGCGGCAGCCCCGAAAGTCTCTCAAGATGCCAGGGGAAAGACAATATCATATCTAATATGGAACAAACGAACATTGTTGCCCTCGTCGCCATCGTCATCGCCGCTACATCTTTTATATAAAATAATAATAATAACGTGAATGGGGGGAGGGGGAGGGGGGAGAGGAAATAGAGAGATAGAGAGAAGGGTGGAAGGTTCTACTGGATATTGAATTCCACGGGAACTTTGCTGCTGCACTAATTAGACGCGTTGAATTACAAAGCATTGCTGGCCTGGCTGCAACAGGGAGAGAGAGAGAGAAAAAAAAAAGAATAAGACAGAGACGGCCTGATGATGATGGCTGGGTGGGAGCCCGACCATATTGCCAACGCGACAATTTTCAGAGCTCCAGAAATGTTGAATTTCCATTAGAGAGAGAGAGAGAGACAAACATTTCATTGCCAACGTTTCGTCGTATTTAGAAGTATTATATGTAGTGCCGAGACAACCGACGGGCATGATCAATATTACATCATCTCTACGTCTCATTCCAACTGCTCTTGTACTCCGGTGCTGCTCCAGAGGGGAGAGACAGAGAGAGTAGGAAGTCGAATCGAATATCAGAAGAAACTTTGGGGTAAAAACAGATAGAGAAAGAGAGGAGAGAACAATGTTGGGATTCCCGATAAACCGATACGTCCATGTATTATGCATGTTATGAATATAGAGGTACGCTCCACAGTGTCTGTGCATGGCACGGGTCGCTATTTTTCCACCGAAAAAAAAAAGAAAAAAAAAGTTTGTAGGGAACGACCACCACCGACCCGGACACACAGACAAGACATTGTCTATTCCTACGCATTGGAATCCGCGCTGCCGTGTCTGGCCGCCGCCCGCTGTTGAATCGGTTACATCGACTCGACCGTGTGTTTTCCGGGCAGAATGAAAAAGTAAAAAAGGGAAAATGAAAGATGGATCGACCTTCATCACGACATACCATAGGGCGAAAGAATTATTTCATCGAGTCGGGGTCCGGTCGGGGTCTATAAATATCGAAATTCTCACCATTGACCCGGGCATTTTTGTTTTTTCCCCCTGTGTATCGGCAATTGGCTATATTCGTTTTCCAGCTTCAGCTTCTTCTTCTTATTTCTTTTGCCTTTCACAACTCTCATCTGTTTGGGGCCGTCCCGTTCCCGGTGTTGTGTGTCCAACTGTTTTTCTCTCAACTGTGGGTGTCGCCTCAGTTTGGCCGTTCCGCTCCATCAAACCGACAGGCGGGCCAACAAGAGACGAACAGGACGGGCCGGTAAACGAATACGAAAGTTTGACAAGAGATTCAATTTCCTTTTTTTTTCCCCTTTTGATATATTTAGACGACATGAGCGAGGAGGATCCAAAGTGAAAAGCGCTCGTCGATCGAAAAGAATATCAAAGCCAAAAAGAAAAGAAAAATAACATTTTTCAGATGGAGAAAAAGACTGAAAAATGTCTCAAAGTATCGAATGATAAGCGGCCGAGCGCGGAACGGACAGGACAGGCGATCGGTTACAAACGTCCATCGCGACTAGAAAAAAAAAAATGTAAAAGAAGAAGAAGAAGAAAAAAAAAATGGCCAAGGAATGTTGATGAATTCGAATCCGTCCGTCCGTCCGAAAATTCTCGGACTGTGTGATGGCCGTGTCATTCATCCGGGAGCGTGGAATGCCTGCAGCTACACGACGAACCGGATGGCGGACTGACTCATATTAAAAACGGACCCCTCCGTCGTCATCCATCAATCGGGTCAGACGCAATGATAAAAGGGTGGAGGGGGGCATCCATCAATACGCACAAAAGCCCGGGTGTTAATGTAGACGGGCCAGAGGGCGGTCCCCCCGTCGATGGCGGAATAATATCCTAACCTTTCATTCATTCATTCACCCTTTTAATAACTTTTTTTTTCAGCGGACCCTGGGAGGTCAATTGTTTGGTTGTGTTTCATCCGCACACTATGCAGCAGCGTCTGATTAATAACACAATCGAATCAATAGCTCGAGGCTGATTTGATCCAGTCACGGATCAGCACGTCAGCCAGACCAACAAGCAGTGGGCGTGTCTCTCCAGCCCACGGACAATTAGATGGCGGTCGAGAGTTGGACAAGTTTTTTGGTTGACGGCCAGGGACGGGCCAAGAAAAGGAGGAGGAGGAGTGAGGGTGGGGGCGTATAAAAGAGGCATATGGCGAACGGGCCGAGAAAATTGAAAGACGAGTTGAGCTAGAGGGAATCCATAGAGCCCAAAGTTTCTCATTTCCTGCGGGGGTCCACCACCACCACCACCACACGAATCCGGAATCAAAAACAAACAAAAACACGAATAATGCATTCAAATCGATTTGAAATTGTTGTGACTTCCCTGAAGACAACTTCAAAACAAAACAAAACAAAACAAAACCGAATGTGTGTGTGTGTGCTGTGTTGTACAGCACGTTGCCTAACAGTAGAGAGACCCACTCTCAACTTGGAACATTTCAAAACACGGGGTAGATGTGGGGGGGGGGCTCTCATATTCTAATGATATCTACATCTGAATGACAGTTCACTGGCATCACGCAGAGTAATATTTATCTGTTCGTGGAATTGAATAAATGAGCAGACGTCATAAGAGTGGAATTCTATTTGGGCCATCTTTGAGCATGGCACAATCCCCCCCTCATGCCCACTGCCCAGTCATGGCCGCATACTAAAAACAAGGAGAGAGAGAGAGACGGTCGTCAGATGTCATAAAATCTCTTTTTTCCAACCTCAAAAGTTGTGGCAGTCACAGTCACAGAGACAAGTCAACACGGACCAGTCCATCACGCCATGGATGGGACCTCCTCTCTCTCCTGCCGACTCCCCCCCCCCCCATATCCCCCCCGGAAAAAAGTTGTGTGATATCATTCTGAACGAGAGAAAGAGCGAGTTGCATCAAATCCAGTTTCGACCGTCACCCGAGTCTCTTGTAACCGGCAGCAACCTATACCGAGGACTGTAGCTGGATGGCCGGTTGTTATTGCTGCTAGTACTACTACACCGGAGCTATATACATTTTCAGAACTTTGGAGGAGGATAGAGAGGACCTGCCTTTCTCTCAGATTCCAAGTTGGAACAAGAAAAAGTGGACGCAGGAACGTCGATAGATGTTGTAAGTGGCAGGAGCCCGAGCCCTAGACCCTTTAGGAGCCGGTGCTCCTATCCATCCAGCGAGGACGGGCGCAAAAGACGAATAGCTGGGCAAGAAGAGATGCGAGAGGTAAAAAAAAGAACAAGGAAAAAGATTCCCTTCCGCTTTTTATATTCTTCTTCTTCTTCTTGTCTGGCGTCATTTGCAACTTGTCAAAGTTCCAGGCAGAATGTGTAAGGGAATATTAGATACACACACGCACAGGGAGGGATCGGGACCCGAAACTCGGGTGTGTAATACGAGAGAGATTCCCTTCCTTCTTCTTCTTTTCCTACTTTTTTTTGTTCCCGGTGGTTTTGACTCAGCTTTTTCCCCGACAGTCATAAATCGCTGGATCGTCGTCATACGTCGTCGACGACATTCATTCCGTTCCCGCTCACGAGGGGATTTTTCTTTCCCTCCTCTCATTCGACGTTCGATAACGAGCCAAACTCGACGCATCGCCATTGGCGCTCCACTCCGATGAATAATGAAGGCCACATTTTTAAATACGAAAAAGAAGAAAATGGAAATCGCGACTCACCGTATTGTTGTGGAGTATAGACGACGGGGGCAATTGTTTCCGAAACCCACGCAACCAACGGAGGATTTTCAGTTGAACGACACCAGGTGGCAGCATCCAGTTGAGCTAGTCGATGGGCTCGCCCATATCGTACCCTAAAAGAAAATACAAGCAACTCATTTCAATGATTCAATCATGGATTCAAGCGGCTAATAATTCAATCAACAATCGAAACTACTGGTCGACATTACTACGACCAAAGATCGATATCAGTTAAACATCAAATAAAAAATTGTCACAGCCGGACGGGGCGAATGCTGCTGGTGGTGGAAGAAACAATTACCGGCAACAGCTTCACTTAACAATCAATTGATTTATTGGCATGCCACAATTAACGAGCAATTGCTCGACTCTCAATGTTCTCTTTGCTGAACTATTGCTGTATCCATCAAGAGAGCACAACCCAGTTTTTGAATCTCTTTCGCCACTGTCCCGGGGTTTTTTCCACGTCGCTCTCGTCGCCAAAGTGATCGATACCACGCGACCGGTTCTTCAGGCGAGAGACGAATAAGGACCCAGCCCCAAAAGAAGAAAAAGAGGCGACTACTCGTCCGTGTATCGGGAAAAGAGGAGAGCGGGTGGGTGGGGGGTGGAGGACTTGGACAATAGAGCGGTCGTAGAGCTTATTGTTATTAATTTGTAATTGGTAACGGAGGGCGCCAGCAGAAGCGTCGCCCGTGTCCAAAGTGGCGGGGCGGGAATATGACGACGCCGGAAAATGTCGGGGAATACAAGAGCCAGAAACCCTTGATTGTGTATGTACATATATATCAAAGCAGCGACAATAGAAGAAGAAAAAAGAAAAAGAAGAAGAAGGCATAGAAAAGTCTAATCCTAAAAAGGTAAAAGGAAAGGAAAAAGCTGTCGGCTGATGATGATTATTTTCACGGCGTCGCCGGGAAACATTTGTGTTGTTGCCTAGTGCCAGCCCAACACACACACACACAGAGAGTCAACCCGACTCACTGTGCAGCCAATGACTCTTTTTGAGCAACACACGAGTGTAAATTTCCCGTGAATTTGAATGCAGACGGTCGGTTACATGAAGGCCAAAAAATTGAAGGAAGGAGAGGAGAGGATATTGTTGCTCGGATGCCCTTCATTTCCTCTTCTTTCTCCACCCCATCTTTTCACCATAGCTACCGAATTGAAATATTAAAAAAATGGAAAGAAAAAAAAGGGAAAAAATCGCAGAGAAATAAATAAATCGTACAACCCAATGCTTTATCTTTCTCTCTATGCGTCTCTCTGGCCGCCGTACGCTGGATATGGGCCGAGCCGGACGGCGGCTGCTCTCCATCCGCACCGATGCGTCAAGTCAGGGCGTCGCTAATGCATCGGAAATCATCCGTTAAGAAGTGCTGCTGCACACACACACACACACTGGCGGCTTGGATAAAAGAAGAAGAAGAAGATGCAACTACTAAAGGCGAATTCGTACGACCAGCCCGCAATGGCTTGTTCCTTCCAATTGGACCGGCGGCAGTGGCGTCGGTGGTGGTGGTGGTGGTCATTTGACCGTCATTTTCCCCGCTCCTTTTTTCTCCTCAGTCACGCGAAAAGAAATCCAAAAAAAAGAAGAAGAAGCGAGGCACGATTCCAGATCGTCGGTCATCTGGGCAGCAGTCCCCGCCAGTCGATCGATTCCAAATCTCTTCTTCTTCTTCTATTTTTCTCTTACGTCAAAAGAAAAAAAGGAAGAACATCCCACCGAGTGACACCCACGCGGGCAAATCAAAAAAGAAAAAAAAGGAGAAGGAAATTGAACAGTCGTGTGGATGAAAAGGTCGTCGCGCACGTAGCGTGACACGACATCATTACGCAGGCCCTTGTGATCCTTTCTCCCCCCATCGCAGTCGATAGACCCACCGGGCAGGAATGGCGACATTTAAAACTAGGTGGATACTATTGGCATGGCCTTTTGAAATCAGATTCCGATTGCTTGCATCGGGTCACGATGAATGACTAAACAGGAGAAAGAGGAGCAGCAGCAGCTCCCACCCCTGAAAGAAAAACACTTTGAGACGGAATAAGTGATGGGGGTCGGAAGAGAGAGAGAGAGAGACAGGAGCGCAAAGTGGGCCAGGCAAATGGGGAGCCTCTTTTCTTCTTGCCTCGAATTTGACTTTTTTCTTGTCATTGTTATCAAAATAAATAAATGAAATCTGATGGAGCGCAGGGGGGCAGGCTATAGGACTAGAGCTTCGCTGCCGTCTGCCCACTCTCTCTCTCTCTTTTTCCCCCCTCTGCTGCTTTTCAATAATAATCGAGGAGGCAAATCTCATTCCGGAGTAGTAGGAAGGAAAGAAAGAAGAAGGAACCAACCCCCAATGCTTTTCCCCGGCTGCCTTCCATGTTATTACGGCTACTCTTGTCAGATGCAACGTCCGAGATAGACGTGTCACCCGAGAACACCCTCCTCCTCCTTCCAACCACCAGCCACCAGCTCTCCTCCATGTGCATATAGGCCTACTGGGCAGTTCTCTTTTTCCCACCGGCCAAAGGATACTCTGTCCGCCTCTTGCGTCCTCCATGGGAACCCGCGGAGCCCCTCAACATTTGACCAATTTCAAAATAAATCAAAAATAATCATAAAAATAAAAAAAAGCTTTGCTTGGATACACAAATAGGAGCGGAGAAATACATCTGAGCTAACGCCACACAGTCTCCTCTTCTTCTTCTTCTTTCTATTTAGAAGAGAGAGAGAGAAAAACAGAAAAGGAAATCCTTTTGGCCGGCTGGAGAAACTCTCTCGTCGCCTGTCATTCAGACTCGGCTCTTGAGCCGGCGATCGAGTAAAAGAAGAAGAGCAAGAACTGACACACAAGGGGCCAGGGGAGGGGGTGAATGTGAGTGAGGAACAAGTCCCGGAGAAGAAAAAAAAATCAAAATAAAATAAAATAAACCCTCAATCCACTACTCGGAGTAACACAATCAGAATCGAAAAATACAGGCCAAAGGGATGAAGGGAGCAGCTCCATCCACCAAAAAAATAAATTGTATATAGTATAAACACTCTATCAAAATAAATCCTCTTCTCCTTTTCTTCTTCCTCCTTCCGTCCTCGCTCTCTCACTCTATCGACAGTTGACACACACAAATCCGTGGGCATATATACAAACAACAAACCATCGACGTAAAGGCCAAAAATCGCAGTTGGTTTGAGCAAAGAGAACGAGAGAGAGAGAGAAACGCAATGGGCGGCAGGATTGGACGAGACGACAAACAAGATCGGGATTCTTTTTTCTATCCCCCCACACACAAAATGAGACAGACGGGAGGTCCGTCCGAGGAGGCCAGCAGCAGAATAAACATCAAAAAGGTATTCAAAAAAGGAAATCAAATACAAATATAAATAGCAGCAGACGATAAAGACGTCGGAACCCGGATAAAAAGCCTCTTTCAACTAGAGGCTACCCGAAACGAATCATAATAAGAAATATATACAAGGGAAATTCGAATCCTGTCTGGACTTCTTTACAATTTACCCCCAGACAACCACCACCCGCACTCTGTGTGTATACTCGAAAGAGCAGACGATCACGGCAGCGCGCTGGTTCTTCTTTTTTCGCCGTTTATTTGAAAACTGTAAAGAAAAACAAATCAAAACCATCGCGATCTTTTCTATTCAATCGCGCCAATCTTCTGTCCGGCAATAAAAACGGAACTCGCAAGGGGGGGGGGGAGGAAAAGAAAAAATAAATAAAAAGAAAATGCAATGCATATGCCCCCGTCGATATCCGTACGGAAATCAGATTGAGATCTTGACGTGTTTGTGTACACATATAACGGCCGTGGTATATACTAGAGGGAGGGGAGAAGATGGACAGAGGGGAGGGCGGACGGTCATTTGATAATTACACACACAAAAAGTATGGGTGACGCTGGATGCCGGATGCGCATGCTACCAATGAGGGTCGTTATGTAGACACGAAATTTAGGAGGGTGGCATTTATTTTTCTCCCTGCCTATGTGGAAGCCGATTTTTTCGTATTTTCGGTTGTCAAAGAGAGAAAAGAAAAAAAAAATAGAAACGGGCGTCGGCGGCGCCATCGTGTTGTCTACGGTAAACAAAACGATCCCAATGGGACAGACGCTCAACAAATAACCAAACAGTCAGCGAAACAAAGCGCAGCGCGCGCGAGCGCCCATCACTTTTTCCGCCAGGCCGTTTCCTTTTTTTTTTTCTCTTCAGGCCGCTTCTTACATTTCTCTCTGCTGGGCCGCCCGTCCAGCTTGATAAATACCTAGACGTTGCAAGCGCTGATAATGTTTTCTTTTTCTCCTACCGACTTCCTGTGTCGGTCGATTTGTAACGAAATAGAAGAAGCGAAAGAAACGAAGAAAATGTTTGACCGCAACTGGCGGCCTTTTTGGGAGGACCGGTAGCCGTTGACCGTAGCATTCAGTCATGTCATACGTGTGTGTGTTCATCGACTTATTACGGCCGGTTATTGTACTGTTTGTCTTCTTCCTTGCCCGGCCGGGCTGGGCTGCTGTTGGCTGTTGAAATGTTCAACAGTCCAACGAGATGCAGTCGAGCGTATAAGAGGAGTTAGAGCAGCGCTTCTTGTCGCTTTTTGGTGGGACCTGGGGAAACGATAAACAAGCCCCCAAGACCCTCAATAGATGAGCACTTGAGTATAGGGACAGGGGGCTGAAAAGTGGGGGAGGCAAGCTAGGAAGTTATAACACGCGCCCTGCCAGTTCTCAGTCAGACCGAGGATTATTATCTACTGCCGGACGAAATCTCTTAGCCACCGGAAAAGTAGAAATAGATGAAAACCATACACACACACAAAGAAAAGGCACAACACATTTCTTATTTCTATTTTTCTTTACCAAAAGAAAAGAAAAATAAAAGACGGACTTGTTTTAAACGCCCAAGGATTCAGTTAATGTATACGGATGGCCAGTTGGGGGTTGTTGGATATCGATCGGCTATAACGGCCGTTCGCTGTGTGGCGAGTTGCCCAAAAAGGCCTCATGGAACAGTTTTCCACGACGAGTTGACGATAATTAGAAGCAACGACGCATCAAGAGATCGGACCCGATCAACAAAAATCCCTTTGAAACAACACTGGCCTCAAGTTGATCTTTCGACGATGGGAAACCAAAAGAGAAGATATGGAGGGAAAAATTAAACGCAGTTACTATTGGCATAGAGTCAACAGCGATCTGATTACAATCAGCTGCCAGAAAACATTCCACGCGAAAATCAAACAAGAAAAAAACAAATGTTTGAAATTCCTCATTTCCCCCCAACCAGCCACCAGATGCCGCTTTGGTCTCGTATATAAGTCCGTTAACACCACGTTAATTGGTCCCGAAGACTCGAAATTGTTTCGGAAAATTTTAGGGATAAAACGGGGAAAAAATAAATAAAAGTCCCTCGACTCGGGATGGGGAGTTCGTCACGCGCTAACCGCAAAGAGGTTAACTGCGTGAAGCAAATGATTCATGGCTTTGGCGATGCGCCGGCTGGGAGCACACATACACGCGGGAAAAGATTTACACTCAATTTACGAACGAGGGAAACATAAAAAAAAAAAGTAAAAAAGTAAGAAAAAAAAATTGGGCTCGCTGGCTTTCTTCATTATTATAAAAACACGGGGAAAATACCAGCAATAAGATGAGCGAGGAGATGATGATCGTTTTATTTCCTCGTTTGAGCCAGAAAAAAGAAATATAAAGAAAAAGAGGGCCAATGTCTATTTTATTTTTTTTTACTTTTCTTCTTTAAAAATGTAGGAGAGAGCCGTAAAAAGATTAGGAGAGACTCGGGAGTTGTTAGTTTGTTCATGTTACCGATAAAGTTCCATTAATCAGGAATAACGAGAGTTGGCAGAGAAGCTGGGGGACAACGTCAACTCGGGAACGAACGAACTGGGAACTGCTAGTCAACTCTTGCGAGCGCCACCCTCCTCTCGGCGCTCGTCAGAATGGGCCAAACACACACAGAGAAAAAAGAAGACGGGCAAATATATATATATTTCTATATAAAAAAAAGAGGGTGAAGCAGATCGTATTTCGAGAGTCTATCCAGAGAGAGAGGAGGCCACTTCCCGTGCTCGTTTCATTAATCTCTTTCGTAGCATCGAGAGAAACGAGACCTCCAGAGGCAACTTCATTATTCTTCATGAAAGAGTTCCAAGTCATCAATTCAATCGACTTGATTGCCAACATTTTACAACAGCGCGCTCGAATAAAAAAAAAACACATTCTTCATCTAGCTACTCTGGACTGGCACGGACAAACACACGAATTCATCAAGTGATGATTGGAATGCACCGAGATGAGACAATGCAAAGACTTCGGCACGCCTTCATCCTCTTTTAACTCTTAGGAGAAAAACAACAAGAAAGAAACAAAAAAATAATAAAAAAAAATGGCTGACTGATAAATCAAGAGGATTAGACGACGACTGCCAGCAAACGTCCGTGACGGGCGTCTTCCTCCCTCCTCTTATATAATTCAGCCATAGACGAACAAGTCTGAGGCCATTGGTTTTTTCTTCTTCTTCTTCTTCCTCCACCCACACTCAAGTCTCTTGTGCTGCTTGGCCACTGACAACCTTTTAAGCCGAGTCGTGCATTAACAAAACGATTTGACCATCTGGAAAAGTAGTTGTACTCGCTACTGTGTCGAGGGGGGTGCGCTAAGACCCGCTCATTTTTGGTGGTGTACATTCGTCCGGTCCGGGAAAAAGGAAATTAGAATATGCAGTGAACCCCTAGCCGGCTGGCACCCACCCACCCCGACTCTCGATCAAGATACCACAGTTAATGCAACTGACAGAACAACAATCGGATGCGCCAGCGACTCGACCGAGGCCATAAAAGTTGTTTCGTTTACGTTAACTTGAACGCATCCGACGTGAGTCGAAAAAAGGGCAGAGTTTTTGGGTGTCAGTCTGGGCACCACCAATTTTCCCATTCACCCCCCCTACCACCACCACCACCACACTCAACTCAAAAACATTTGAGTGGGGGAAAGAAAGAAAGTAAGAAAAAAAAAGGAAGGAAATCCTGCTCCCTCTATTCCGATCCTCCTTTTTTATTTACATGGCCGGCACCCAGCTAACACAAATCGTGTAGCATTTAATGAAAACAGGCATTTTCGAGTCGTAATCACATCAGAGCTCGAGCGCCTGGCAGGCCGGGCCAAGGGAATGATGGAAACTAAAGAGAAAAATGTTTTTTTACTACTACTAACTCATAGAGTAGTAGTAGTACTGTAGTAGTAGTAGTTGGGTCTTTTTGGGCGCGGTTCACGAAGGGAATTGGACCTTGATGAGACCCACCTTTTTCTTGTTTATTGCTCTCAGTGAGTATCGAGCGGGCTGGATACCGGAACTCTGGAAACGGCAGCTTGCGGACTCTACCGAAGAGACCCGGGTCGATCTCGGTGATCCATCAAGTGTTCCTAATGTTGCCAGACTCTTCTTCTTCTCCTTCTCTCTCTCTCCGGCTGGTATAGGAGGAGAGAAAAAGCAGAGGCTATCGTAATCTCGACAAGGCTAAAAGATACACGAGCAACATAAATAGAGCGTTCTATTTTATCTTTTAGGCTACGGACCAAGTGCGCGGTTATATTCTACTAGACTTTTTTCTTCTTCTTCTACTTCTTCTCTCTTTTTTTCTAGAGTGGATTGGAGAAGATGCAAGTTCCAACCCACACAAACTTCCCTCCTTCCGGTTGAACAAGAATCGCTCGATAGGATAGATGGGGTCGGCGCACGATCGACGACCGTTTCCTATACGTCCCGTTATCCGGCAGAACAAATAGATCAAACTCATCAACTCAAAACTCATTAATCTCATCATCATACTTCTTTTTTTTTCCCCCATTTTCTAGTCCAGCAGCTTCAAACAGTTAAATTCCCCTCACAATTTTCTTTTTTAAAAAATAAAAAAAATATGAAAAATCATCACAAATGACGGGCCTCCCGATCTCATCGTCTTTTGATCGTCTCTCTCTCAGGTTTCCCCCTAACGGTGGAGGGGAGGGGGATGTCCGCCTGGTCGATCGCGGGGCTTGACGTGAATGCCTGGTGACACATTCCGCGGAAGTCGTCGCTTCTGCGAAGCGCTGGGACGTAATGACACTTGAAGCTAACGAAGCGAGATGCCTATCGCCAGTTAGGTATACACGCCATACGGCGCCCAGTGTGTGTACACACACACACACACACACATACCGCGGGCGCAAGAGTAAATGTATAAGCAATACATTGGGGGCTATCTATTCGCCCGGCTGTCCTCCAAAGAAGAACAAAGTCAACATCTAAGCTTTGCCAACAACTCCTGTCCACAACAGCTCGACTAAAAGGAAGCCAAACCAATGCCGCCATCTTGATGGCCATCTTTTACAACAACAAGAAGAAGAAGAAAAACAAGTTAAAAAATACCAAAACCGGCGGCTCCGGTTTCCGTCAATCGACCAAGAGTTGAGGAGACAACGAGAAGAAAAATTTCTTTTGTGTTGTTCATTGACGTTTGGTGACTGGCATTTAGCCCGTTATTCAAGTTCCGAGAGAAGCAAAGCAAAAAGATGGAAGAATCAACTTTTTCCAAAAGGCCAAACATTTCACGGAGACAAGACACGACAGAATTTCGGTGCATACGCGAGTTACAACAATCAAGTTTCTAATTAGTAACAGGCTCAACCGCCGACAGGGAATATAAAGAAGAGAGCCAAGTTTTGGTGTGTGTGTTGGGGAAGCTGCGCCATATATTTTGGTGTATAGGGCTTCATTAAGGGCCTGTTCCTCCTGTCGATGATTAAAACCTCCAAGGCGCGTATCAACCAGCGGAAACGGGAGCGAGTAGTCAAGGAAACGAGACGGGAAATCGACGCACGCAGAGCAGTGAGAGACAAAATAACTCGAGCGGCGATATATGCTTCAATCAAGTGAAGAACCAGAGTTATTCTTTCTCGATTCATTAAGAAATGAGTAGGGGAAAAAAACAAAAAACATTCCGCCCCTTCGGCCTACCCCTCGACCCCACCAAAAAATAAGAAAATCCCCCAGTCCCGCACTTTGATCCGGGCACTCCCGAGGGCGGTTCCGGCAGTGTTTCGGGCGGATGGGGGAGTGAAGAAGAGAGAGAAAAAAGAAGATGACATGATGGCAAACGGGAAAGGGGGGGAGGGAGGGCTAAGTCTCTAGCCACCTTATCTCGCGAGCCAAAGAGCTCGGCTGCCTGTACGCTATCCAGCGGAGGAGCTGCTGCCTCGACGAGTGTAGTAGATGACTCATTGGAAAGAGCCACTGATGAAGCCCACTCCACCTCTCTAGCTCTCTCTCTCAACCGCAGCGAGCCGTACACATTTTTCTTAATCCATTCTACTTAAAAGATTACCGAGCCATGTGTCGATTCTATCCTTAGACTTTGGTCGATGACGTCGAAAAATAAAAAGGCACGTCGGAAGGAAAGAGGCAATTATTGATGGGTAATTTTATAAGCTGATCATCAGTTTATATCCGCATTAGCCAAAACGACGGACCCGGCTCGCTTTTCTCCGATGGATGTTCGTTTCTCCTCTATATAGCCCGGGACACGTGTGCGCTCGAGCTCAAGCGGATCGAATTTCGTTCCCTTTTCTTGGCGTTTTATCTTTCTCTCCTCATCGACGACGAGGACGACGACGAACAAAATGGCGAATGTTTGTGTTCCCTTTCAATCGATGAAATCTATTCCGGATGGGCGCCAGGATGACATCAAACGAAATGAATCAGCCGGGCCGCGCTTCCTGAGGACGATTCAATTAAACAAAATCCATTGCTTCCGGCCGTGCGCCCATATAGGCGTAGGCAGAGAAACGGAACTGAACGGTAAAATAAAAATTCATGGCAATTCATCCTGTCTGTCTGTCTGTCTGTCTGCGACAAACCCAATTGTATAGGCGCCCAATCTAAAAGAGACGTCAATGATTTGATTGAATGCATTTCGACATTCTTTTTGTCTTCGAATGTTGAAAGGATTCAACAGCGACACGGGCCCACACACACGTACGAAAGACCCGGAAACGTCTTAAGGCTTCCTAAACATCATGGAAGAACAAAGCCCGTGATTATACGATAACCAACCAGAAAACTTTTTGGCAGCCATAATTGATACACAAAGACTCGTGTTACATGGCACACACACGCTTAGGGCTGCCGTAGTGCGTACGTACACTTGGGGATTCGTTTCTTAGGCAAACGAAGGAACGAAAAAAATCATTTTCTCGACTTTTTTTTTACCCAAAAAATTCCCGATCCCCCCCTCCATCTAAACATGAAACGGGACATAAACATAGGAGGAGGTCAACAGTCAGATGTGTCTGATTTCCCGAGTCGAACGTAACGGCAACAGAGGAAGCTCGTGATTAGAAAGAAGAAGATAACGACAAAAATAGGAAGGAAACTAAAAAAGTGCTTCATTTAAGCGGGACTTTTTTTTGATCAAACAAACAAAGAAAGCCACTTTAGTTAACCAAACGGTCAATACTCTCGTAACGTTTTGGTTATTCGATCAACATTTTTTTTGTAGCCCTGTTGATAATTCCCGTCACGTCGTTCGTACGTGACATCACGATAAAGTTTCACGGCCACCTAGATTTTTTTTTGTTTTGTTTCTTCCCGATTGTCCTGATTCGATTGTCAAATCTTTCAATCATCGATTATTCATTCACGCCTGGTAACAAATGAAAAGAAATCGGGAAACCCAGTTCTTTTGGTTTCTCGTTTCCCTTGACTTTATTTTCAAACGTTCTATCGAGAGTGTGAAGCAATTGACTTGAGAAAACAGAGGTGGCAGCACTAGTCGAAAGAAAAATGGAAAAAAAATTGCCTTTGTCGAATGACCGGGAAGGACTTGCACTTTCAAAAGATGAACTTGAAATGACAAAACTGAAAATAAATGGCTTCATAAACCAAAAGCACCACGGATAGTCAGACAAGGTGACTGGGGGAATAAATACATCATAACAGCTGAGCATGGAGGCTAACCTTGTGACGTAAAGATGGATCTCAAGTGACACTTGGTAAAACATTGTGGTTTGGGGATACCATGAAAAGAAACTAAATCTACCATGAAAGGGCATTGAATAACATTTTCTGTTGACTCTTACCTTGTGTGTTTTGTCATCTGGTTCCCATAATTTCCTTTTCAATGACACGAAAACCAGGATGTAAGTGTTCTGACCACATGATGATGACTCTCTCAACGAAGAGAAGGGCATACCCCAAAAGTATATCTGCTTGATGAAACTGAAGAAGAACTCCAGTTCTTTAGTTAATTCGTGCCGTGAGATTAAAGTTTACTCAGTTAAAAATGGCCAGCACGTGGCCCAACTAAAAACCGATTGGGATCAACACTTTTGCCATCGATAACCACAAAACCAGTACGTCAAGCAGACTCAATTGCTTAGAGAGTCTAGACATGTGACACAATCAGAGTTTCTCAATCAATTTCAACACTTTACAGATCGAAATAACACGAATGAAATCTAGATATCACCTATCACTCCGCTCACACGAAACTTAATGTCGATCAGACTCCGAGACAAGGAAAACGGGGGAAATTAAGGGTGGCTGAGTTGCCGCCAACGTCACAACCAAGACAATTGTTGCCAAATATTTCTTAATTCATCACCCAATACGGTTGTCACTTGTCAAAGACCAAACAAACCAGTAAACCACCAAACCAGAGTCATCACTAATGAAGTTAAGACTCTGACCAAACATGTTTTAGGGAAAATCGATTTTGCAACAATTTAACTTTGAAATAACTGCTTACGACAGGTCATTCACTGATCATGGAGATAACAGTGGTCAAGTTTCGACAATCGAGAGATTATTATGGCATCCAATCCACAACAAAGCCACCGTTTCACGTCACTCGTCAATTTTTCTATATTCAAAAATGATTAAGATGACGCATGATCAATAGAGTGCAAGAGAGCCACTATGCATAGCCGTGTTCACACTTTCGTTTTTGTTTGCTTATCCCAGAGGGTTTGTAATGATTATTATAAGGAGCTGTTGCAATTATTTCTGCGCGCTTTTACTTTTCGATACATTTCAAAGGCCCTTTTGGCGAAAAGAAAAGGAATGGCCAGGAGTTTAAAAAGGTTTTTCCTAAGGATCCCATGATTACAGATATCGCCGATGATGTTAGTTATTCTACCGCGACTCATCTACATAAATAGTCTGGAAAAGTGCTATTGCGCAGTTTGTTTCTTCCAGCACTTGAATTTCACCCGTCAACCCTTTGGCAAGAAGAGCAGAAACAGATGACCAAAGTTGCCTTGAACTTGTGAACCCCGAAAGGCAGACGAGATGTTCTCCTCAAAATAAATAATGTTGTTTACATTCATTTCCCTCGATTATGATTGAACAATCTGCTTAATATCCCAAATAATGATAATATTAAGAGTTTTGACCGTTTAAAAAAATACAAATTTGAAAAAATTTGAAGTTTGTTGATTTTTGGATGCTTGCAGACGGCATTTCATTTAGCCTATGTTATATAAGAGCTGAAGCGTTCCCAGTGAAAACAATGTTGTCGACTTTTCTCTTTCATTCAAGCGCTTGGGTTAAATTGAAAAAAAAAAATGCGTAAAGTACTGAAACGCCAGGCGAAAGTCGTTGTTACACGTTCCTCTATTCGAAAAGCGGCTCGTAGCCAGTCCTACTGCAATTTTGACGGGCGGAATGCTTCAATCTTTCGTCGATTTATCATGAAATTAAAGGGAAAGGGGCATCGTCAGAGTCTACCTGTCCAACTGCCAGATGCCGCTCATCATCAGTTAGATTTCACCAAGGCTGTGGTTAGCGAGACGCCAGCAGAAATTTCGCTTGCAGATGAGGCTCGCAAACTCGATCCGGCTCCTCTCTCATTCAAGATGCGGAATAATAATTGGCGGCATTATGCTCATCCTCTAGAAATGTCTTACTTTGACCATGGGTTACTTAGGCATCCAATGTCAGTGGACTCTGTTGCCCGAGCTCTACCAGCAGAGTTGGCTCTGTTGAAACATGTCCGCAATGAGCTGTCAGATGTTGAGGACCACCACGTCTCTGGCAACCAAGCAAAAGTTGCAAGAAATTTAACGTCTTTTCGCAAGAAATGGTTCCTTGAGCCCCCAATTCTCGTACAAAATCAGGTTGATCTTCCCAACTGGGCTAATCTGGAGGGGGGCACCAAGTTTGTGAATGAAATGGCCTTCCCAGAATTGCGAAAAGACGCAACTTTTATCATCAGCAAATGTCTAAACTCAAAAAATGTACAAAGTACACCAGCAGAGATAACACAGCAATCCGCTCGCAAGAAATGGTTTCTTGAGCCTGCCATCGTCAAACCGCAGCAGGTAGAGCTGCCTAATTGGGCGAAAGAAAAGATAAACTCAGATACTACTGCTAGTCAGTTGGTCAGCGATCAGGTACGAGATGGCCAATTGTTTATCCAGCCGAAATCAACCTTCCGGGCCAGGCCCGTTCCTCCCACCACCTACAAACCTGATTTACCTGTAGCGATGATCAAGGGCCGACAGTCCTTCAAAAATCCTGCTCAACAACATCAGGCCAAGGAGATGACTAAGCAGATTTCCACAGATCCGAAACTGAAACCTTTCCGGGCCAGGCCTGTTCCTCCCACCACCTTCAAGCCTTTAATTCTACCGGTGGTCAACAAGGGCCGTCAGTCGTCAATCAAAGATGAGACGAAGAAACCCAATCCGAAGGGAATTATCGCAAAAAGAGAAGTTAATCTTCAAAAAAACAGCCAACAAAAACCGACTCGAGTAACAACACTCTCTTGACCGGATTGCGCGGAAACTACCAGCCCAAATTCGCAACATGATACAAAATTTCGCTTTGAAAATAAAACGCATTAAATTCGTCCCAAAAAGTAATACACTGTCATAGTTAAAAAAACCAAAAAGTTAATTTATCTTCTTTTCGTAATTATTCATATGATGGGCCGTGTGCTCAACTATTAATGAAGTAGATTGGTGCTGTGTGCTGTCGTTGTAGAAGTTTCGGCTCAAGGCGATTGGCATCAGTGAGCTAGACGACGAGACACTAAACATTTTCAAGATGAGAAAGAAAGGGAAAACGGTTGTGTCTCGCCCTTAAACATGTACACAGTAAAAGTGATAGGGACGGCGCCAAATAACTTTCGGTTGGACCGCCAGTTTTTGCCGATAGCGAACGCAGTTTGAAGGTAGGCTAAAATGTACTGCCTGTGCTCTTAGTTGACTTTTCAGGACTTCAAAGTCAAAACGTTGACCAACAGACATATGAATTGTGGTTTTTCATTCTTGTTCCCATGAAAAATAGAATTTGAAAAACAAAAAATACTTATATAATATGTGTACCAGGGTCTATCAGATGGCCTCCAGCCATTGTGGTCCATCAAAAATAAATTTCGACAAACAATATTTAGAGCAATGTTATAAAGGCCGATATAAAAAAACAACAAACAAATTACAAACAAAATGCATTATATGCAAACAAAATTGGCGCATATCAAACAAGTAAAAAAAACAAGGATCTTGAAGGGCACGCATGATTTTCCGCTGAATTACGAATCCTCGATCAGCGAGGCCGAGCGGAAGGCCAGGTGAATAATAAGATTGAATTTTTAGAGCCAAGGGACTCTCAAAATCGTGTCTGCGGTCGTTTCAAAAAATATGTCTGTCTTTGGAGATTGTTTGGGCTGAATCCATCTGCGTCAAGATTTCCAATAGCCGGCCCTAAGCCCCTCAACTACAAAAAGAAAATACAAACAACAGACATTGCCTCATAATGGATTGCAATCTTTGTTTGGTGAGAAGAGAATAGGCGACGGAATTTGAATTTGAGGCGCCCCTCACCACCGCCAGCCATCCATCAATCCACGATTGACTTGTGAAATTTGCCAAAAGACATGTAGATATATATATCTGCCGTGCGTATTACGGCAAAGCGACGAGCGTAACGCAATATCGAAATTTGCAACCAAATCACCTGGTGGCGAATTCAACGGCTGACAAATGGCGCACACCTGCGACGAGTTTTAATCAAACTAATTTTAAAATAAAAGTAGATGAAGGTACCGTGTGCAATTTCATCACGCCTGAAAGGGAGAAGCCAATAAATCACGCTTGAATTCTTCACGCAGTTCGAGATTCATCTACTAAAAATCCGGACCTTCTCACGATGAAAATTTGAGATTCGTCCACCGATGTGACAAGAACTCTTAAACAAACATTTGAAAAATCATTCAGGTAATCGATAGAGTTGGCCTTTTTAAAATAACAGCAACGTGATTCTTTGGCACTAGCACTAATAAATTATACATCGAAATGGACATCTCGTGATCGATTTGACGCAACTCTAGTGATTTTGTTATCGCTTTTAATTAGAAACTCTGAATACATCAAGTCCGTTCGAGGTTAAACCCATCGACACTATTAGTCACTAAATGTTCGAAATGACTTTTTAGCCATTTACCGTTTGATTTGCTCTTTCGTATCTTGATGCTCTGATTTCTAAACAAGACGAAGGTGAAGCAATTCTGGAAACATAAGGCTCTTGTCGAGTTTCTCCGGCGCTGTCGACATTTCGTCAACTCGTTTCGAGCTTATGGGACATCAAGATTAAGTATCCGCAGTGTCCCAGGTTGACACAACAAAGATGTGATTCTCTACATATGCATCCAGTCACGCTTGATACATTTTTGGTTTTCCGTTCTGGAGCTGCAAGAGAACAGAATAATTGCCCAATATACCTATATAGTGAAATGATGGCGAGAAGAGACGGGTAACGGTTCCCCAAAGGGCAGCAGCTACTTTACATGGATATAGAAAGCTACCCAATTTTAATGGCTACCTTTCCTCACCTGATCGCTCATACGCATCTTAATAATACGCTGTTATAATATCTCAAACACCGATAGAATTCGACTCAACAACGACAGGAGTTGACCTATTGCCCGGAAATAAACTGTCTGTATGTGTGGCATTCCGGAACAGAACAAGTTGACTTCTTCCTGCGTGTTTGGATATGCATGGACGGAAAACGGTCGATCTGGTCGGCCATGAATTGATAAAGGCCATATGTGTATACGTTGCCGAGCCGGTATCATAGTCATGTTCTATTCAAGACGCAAAATGGGGACAGTCCAAAGGACGACGACCGACAACTATACACTATTCGTTTGTTGTTATCTGTTTTGATCGAATATATCGAACGGGGAGGTCGCACATTAGGAGGAGTACTACAACCGACGACAAGTCGCTTTCGTCGCCGATAGGCAATTAGAAATCCACGGTGGTCGTCAGATCTTGTGATCCGCCCAGCCAAAGTGTTGATAAAGATCACTTATATATAAATCACTCGCAACAGGGCTCTCCTTTCGTCTATAAAAATGTAGAACGCTGGACGAGAGAACGTGAAAAACTTAAAAAGTTTAGAGATCTACTCTTGATGAGGATTCCTCTCGTGTGCTACCGTCATTAAATCAATCGAACCAATCGATACAGCCACTTTCACTTGACGCCTGATGTTGAAGGCTATAACCAGGTCGCGTTCAGTATTCAAACTTTGATGTAGTGAACTGAACAAATTCAAATCAAATGGATATAACGGCACACAGTTGTTGGTGTTGGGAAAGGCTCGCGGCTCATCATGGGAAAAGATTCACATGATCAACACTTGAATTGAATAGTAAAATAAATGGGAAGCCATTCATTAACGGCTGACGTCATCAATGAAATGACTTTGATTATTTTTTCCCAGTCAAAAGGAAAACGGAGCCAAATTGTCTCGCTTGTTTGTTTATTTGTGCCTTCCTCGTTGTCTCTCCGCGTCCAAGGATGTCGTCTCACGTTAAAGGAGCCGAGCCACCTGATGCCACCTTTTGACGGTCAATTTAACTCCACGCCTGGCTGCACAAACAGCCGGACAAGAAACGTGAGTGCGGCACGACGCAACAGGAGACGGCCTTAACTGAGATGTGATGGACAGTAAATCCCCCGTTTCCCCATAAGCTGTAAAGTCGTTAAGGGGGGAAAAAAGAGACAAGAAAACAACCGCGAAGTCCTATACTTTCAAACCTTTCTGGTTGTTTTATTTCCTAGGCCTTTTTCTTTGAAAAATGTAGAGTCAAAGATTTCGGGGAAAAACTATCAACCAAATTTAAGACGTTAGAGGTGTCACGTAGGCTGCTGCTTTCACAACATATTTGTTTGTTTTTTCGCTTTGTCATCTAAACATTGCCAATGTCGAAGCTGAATGTGTCATAATGACTTAACTTTTGTAACCACCCGTCCGGAAATTTGAAGTTAAACGGTCGCCCAATTTGGTGCAGCACCGGACTCTTTTCATTCATCCAAATAATTGTGGCGTCCTTGCTCGCAAATTGACCTCAATTTTCGTGCTGGATGAAGCCAAATCAAGTGCAACATTATCTCTAAATGCAATTAAGGTATGGCCATCGCCGATGCATACGTGCTCGATGATGGTCATTTTGAGCGAGTTGCGTGATAAATCGTTCATCTCAACAATTACGGTCAGAGATTGCTCACGATACATCGTAGGAGTAGGTCAATGTCAATGCAAAGTTGCGCCGGCAAGGAAATGTGTAACGATTGATGTCCCATCGGTCAACGTAATCGATCGGACACGATCAAACAATCAAACAACACTTTTCATTCAATGTCTGTCACGAACAAATGGTTTGCCTATATGCTATTGAGGTTAAACATTCAAGGAACAGACTCTAAAAACCAATAGAAGAAACCGAGAGGTCTAGCGGCGGCCATCTAGTTGATGTAGGCACACGGCAGGAAAACGAGCAACGCGGAACATTCCAGCGCTGGCGCATAAATTGATTGAAGGGCGAATCGTCTACAAGGCTAATTGCCGCGGCCTCGTTCCGAAATCGGAACAGGTGGAATATTTTATGCACTGCCGCTCGTTTCGGACGGGAGTCAGCAGCAGCAGCAGCTCTAAATATTTTTCGGGAAGACTTCCTCTAATTCGGCCCGCCGCAGAGATAAAAAAGAAAAGATGAAGGAACCGAAAAAGTTGTTTCTTTTTTTTTCAAGAACACAAAAAGAAGAAGAAGAAGAAGGAAAAAAGGGAAAACGCTCACGAGCGCATGCCGAGAGTAGGTTAATCTGCAGTCTCGAAGCGGTTCTCCCGCTGTTCGGGACTCATCGTCCTTGCCGCCGGTGGGTATGTGCAGCTCGAGGATCGAGAGACTGCTGCAGCCGAATACAAAATTACAAAGGCAAAATAATAATAATAAAAAAGGCTGATGTGTTTTTTCATTCCTCCTTGTTGTTGTTGCTGCTGCTGTACCAGCGAAGCTTCTCGAAAGAGTCCCCCGACCAAATAACTAAGGGGTTCTAATAAGCGGCCGGGCCTGCGTGATTCGGGATAAGGAAGTCAAGGTGAATGTGGAAGTCATTACTTTGGCTCGCGTACCATTGGGGGAATGTCACGACTGCAACAACGGCTTATAGACTAGAAAGATATAGACACAGGAGGAATTCAAATTTGTTTCGTACACCCATAGTCGGGAGATGAACTCGGCAAAGGAACAAAAAACCACATCCCGAAATGGGCCAGTCACGACAGGTTCACCCATTTATCTTCCATTGATCCAATCTATTTACTTTTTCTTTCAATTCAGCCGTTTTCGTTCAGGATATAACAACTAAACTGGTTTCGTTTACTTTTCTCCTGATGAAATAATCAGTACCAAGGACCAACCCAAAAAAGAAACAACGGATGCAAAAAAGAAAAACAAAAAAGTCTTTTCCCGGTTCGAAAGGTAGACCCGGTTATCTGCCGTACGGGATTGGCAACGTTTTCTAATCACAAACCTATTTCACAGTTATAAACAGCATAAATCCCCACTCCCGAAATGAATAAACCAGTTTTTCTGCATCTTGAAAAAGTACAAATTCAAATGATGGCTGCTGGCATTGGCCAGGCACTTCCCCTCCTGTGCTCCACATTGACAAACGACTTCCCTTTCCTACACGTTTTTGGCATTCGAGTCAGAAATTCCGCATTACGTATTATGAGCCCTTAAAAAAAAATGTTATTTGGAAGCAAAAAGAAACAATTGCGTGGATAAAAGACCAAAACTGGGTGAAGGTCGATTTTCCGATGGCAGGGCCATAATTACATATACAAGTATAAACTCACGCGCCGCGTTCCGTGTGCACACGTAACGCAGCGTGTGTGCTATAGTCTATAGATTAAAGCTGCATTACGGCAGCAAGGGCCAATTTCGGCAATGCGGAGCATTTTGCTGCTGCTGCTGATAAGGCTAATGGCTCGAGGCGGACACTAGTGCACGCTCGTGTAAATACGTTTCCCCCCCATGTCCGGTGTTATTTCTCCCGCCCTGCGCGTTCTCCATTTGTGGGATTGCATTCGGCAGAGACTTTCGTTCGGGAGGCTGCGCACTTAAGAAATTGTGAAACTGCGTCTTTTATTTGATGGTCCCCGATCGTTGCAGTAGTATAGCTGATTGACAGTTTTTCGGACGACTTTCTAAATGAAGCTGACAAATAGTGTGGCAGCAGTTAAAACTCTATTCCGAGAAGGAATATAAGATTGGTGGCCGCCGACGGGCAGACCAACACATTTTGGTGGCGATTTGAATCTTCAGAAGAGAAAGAGAGAGGCAACAACAACAACATGATTTGTCTGTTTTTGTTTTGCAATAAATGAAATTCAAAACAGTCGGTCGGACAATTCCAACTTTCTATAATATACGTAGATTGCGTCACCTAGTTGTAGCATACAGCGACATCTTCGTCATTAAAAGACACTATGTCTTGAGCTGTAAAATGTGTCTATAGTCAGTGTACTACTACTGGTAGATAGATAGGGTGTGCGGGTAGAATCGAAATAAAAACGGGCGGTAATTTCAAAATTCGTTATCACCACCAACAGCGTGCGCCCTAATGATTGCGATGATTTCGGGTTGGCGTCCATCGCGTTCACTGTGGACGCACTGCGCAGCACTACAATAAAAAGGGTACCACCTGCGGTCGGCAGTCTCGACTTGTGGGCACCTGTAATTAAACTTGATTGGATTGTGAAGGTGTGCGTAAATCAAGCCGCCTCGGGTTAGAAATCAATGGCTATGGACTTTCTCTCATAGATTTTTTTAGTTATATTTCTTTCTCTCACTCTTCCCCAGATTATTATAAGAGAGAGAAAATGAGACACTGAAATTAACAATCATTCCTCGAAAGTTACTACAACAACAACAACAACGGGGAAAAAATACATGCTCAAAAACAAAAGAGGAGCTACAGGTGAGCAGAGATTATACCCAACGGGAGAAAGAAAAGGAAAGTAAAACTACACACTTTTTTTCATGCGCGTCTAGAAGAATTTTTTGTTTTTTTTTTGTTTCGAGGCGCCTGGTGCCAATCAAAAGTTTCGATTACCCAACGTACATTATGAAGCATCTGTTTGAAAGACACAAACAAGCCCGAAATTTTTTCCGTGTCATTTAGCGCAGCATCCTCGGCCAAAATGTCAATTTCGCAAGTGGTGACTTTCGCTTCACGCTGACATTTGCGCCGTTTGGAAATTTATTAGTTGCATGTTCAATTTCATTTTATGATTTGCACGCCAATGTTTCTTCTTTTTTATCGTTTCTACCGGTGAGAATTCATTACAGACGAGGTCTTTGACCAGCTCGTTGAAAAATAAAAAACAAGAGATTCTTCTTCTTCTTTTTTTTCACTCTCCCTTTTTGAATAGGAGCTAGCAAAAAACAAACCTACAGCTAACGGCTCTCCTTATTACGTCTGATTATATAACAAGGTGGAGGTTCGGCAACATTTTCGCTGCAGACGGCGAGAGTGTGAAGAAGAGTTGGGCGTGTTGACGAAACTGAAAGCTGCGGAACCCATCAAATAGAATATGGGCCGCCTGCCCACAGGGATATGTACGGAGGGCCCGTCATAATTTCTCTTTCTTTCACTCTCATCTCCTCCTCCGTATGTGTGTATATACGGGGAGCTTCTGTGAGATAACACCTTTTGAGAGAAATCCCTTTTTTTTTCTCTTCGTCTTATTATATTTTCCTCGGCTCCGACAATTGGAAATGTTTCGTAACCAAATAAAGTGGGTGAAGGAAGAAGAAACAAAAATAATTCTCAGACGATGAGGAACAAGACGGTAGTAACTGTAGTACCTATCTCTCCACAGGTGTGTGTTTAAGAGGCAGAGAGCGAGCGAGAGTCATTCCGTTGTCGTCGTTTGTGTGTGTTTCCAGCAACGCAACGTTTACCTTGGCCTAGTTATTTCTGGCATGGCGTTCCGCTGGTGTTGCACGATGGCGCCCCCTGACAAGGACGGCCGACTCACTAACGAATAGCCTTCCTCCAAGAGCGAATAAGAAGAAAAAGAAACAAAAACACACACGTATGCGCGTTTGCTCACGACCGTGTCTGACTAAAGTCTTAAATCCGATCGACATCAACACGTACAGCCACCCCGCCAATCTTTGATATCCTGTTTAGCATTTTCTCAAGGAATCTTTATGATATTACGCAAATGATGAATTCGCCTTGAACAATTGCACCAAAGACCATTCGTCGAACGCAACGATATCGATGCGTCACACGCAAAGATGTCGGTCAATCCGTTTAATTTGATTGTGGAGAGAATTCCGTTTGAGAAAGCGAAAATGTTGGCGCCTTTCTCTCTCGGAAATGAAAAAAAAAAAAAGTGTCAAGTACAATCCGGAACAGTTTTCGATTTGTCCTACTTATTTAGTTAGTTCTAGTACGTTTATATGTACTTTGTCTCTTTTTCCTTCCTTCTCTTCTTCTTCTTTCTATGGGAGTCGCCATTTAGAAAACCGGTTGGAAAAAGTTGACCCATTTCCTCAATGTCCCACTACCGCCACACTTGTACATGTAGTAAATGTACACAGATTGAATTGGCGGTCCTGCTGACTTGCATTTGTTTCACAAATGACTCGGTCGACACACATACGAATATCTAGAGTACGTCGAAGGATAAAATTATTTAACACTAGCACGAGGAAGTCGATTAACTTCCTTCCTTGGTTCGGAAAGAAACAAAAAAACGCAAAGAAAAAATTAGAATGGGCCAAAGAAATGTGGAATAATTTGACCAATGACGTGGATAATACACATTGGAAGCGGGCCTGAATCTTGGCCTTCAACAGCACTTTCACTGGCCCTTTGAAGTCAAAGAAAAAAAAATACGCCAATATAATAATAAAACTAAATTTATTAAAGACAATATAACACTATTGGATTATTTTCCCCTTTCTCCCCACCTTTTGATCCCTTTTTATAATGCGACTGATATCCACGTATACACCATGCCCTTTCTCGTGGATATTTCTTTGGTTTTGAATCAACAGAGCAGCTATTCATGAAACATGCAGATAGAAGTTTTCACCCCGGCCGTTACACTGTTTCTCCTCGACTGAATAATCAAAATAAAAGAAAAAAGATTCAAAGAAACGTTCGTTTGATGTCCGGATAACACACGCACGCCCGCCTTTATCGATAGCAATTGGAGTGCAAAAGATTAGTAACTGTAAAAACAAAAAATTGAAACGGTCTCAACACTTTAAACAAAAAGGCCTTTCTCCCTGTCAAATTGATTGAACTGTTCAACCCCCCCGCAGATTTCCACCCGTTTTGAGGAGACACCGCTAGTTAGAATTGAATGGATTGCGGTCAAATTTGCACCCAATTGAGTTAACACAATCAGAAATAAAGCGGAATTGAATCCGGAACTAGATGATTACAAACTCTTGACATTGTTTCGATCATATAAGAGATATTCCCACACGTACTCTTATTATTTGTTTGTCTTTCTTTTCCTATTCTTTGATTCTGTTTCCCAATAGATACGGGCGGTGGTGTCAAGTCCCGCCTCCACGCCAAACTAAAACCTCCCCCACACGCACGTCAATTCAACGCGCACTCACGTCCTTTCAACAACAACAACAACAACACATAGAGACACCTCGCCGTCGTGCCATAGGGCGGGCAGCAGCTTCAGGATGACCTTGTGTAGTTGATACGAACGAGTTATATTCCTCCTCCTGGCTGCTGGCCCAGGTAAAAGAGGTAGGTAGGTGTAGGTTCCAGTAGTAGTGGGTGGGTGGACAAGGAGAAGAAAGAAGGGGACGCCAGCCACCACCACCACACATCCCATCGTCCGTCTACTCCGCTCTCAACGAAAGGGGGAAGAAGAAGAAGAAAAAACCTCAACCGACAAAAGCGACGGGCCAACCCACCAGTCCCACCACCAAAGGACCTCTAAACTTCTTGGGGTTCTCCTTCTTTCTTTCTCTCTCTCTCTTTTTTTTTTTTTCTTTTTCGTCGTCTCCTGTTCTCTTCCCCTTCCCCATATTATGGGCCGGTAGTGACATTGCAGGCTCAGTCTCGATAAACCCACCGTCCCGGATTGTTTAACTCGACCCGTTGCTGCACCTTGTTCCACCTTGCAGCAACACTTCAACATTTTCGATACCCATTTCAATAGTGAACATTTGATTTTAATTTTTTTGAAAACCAAGTCGGTGCTGATCGTCCCAGCGGTTCTTGTATTATTTCTTCTCTACTGACGTGCCAACACACACACGTGGATCAACAAACAAACCGTAAGTTGTTCACATTTCTTTTTGGCGAGTTTGCGTAATAGCTAACGGGATTATGCGCGCCGTGTTTAATTGTAAGCGTGCGGAACGCGGAGAGAAAAAAACAAAAACACGATGTTGTTATTCCGATTAGACAACGCGAAAAAATTCGGCATTTTTTTATTCCGCGGGGTGTATTAGGTTTTGACCCACATCAGTGTTTACAAACGGAAACCAACAGTCATTTTCACTTTCGTTTGATCCACTTGGATAATAGACTCGAGCCTCGCTCACGCTAACAATCCGTCAAACCGGCAAACGAGAGGGGTAGTCGGGGGGTAGTTCAACAATCAACATGGATGAGAGAGAGAGAGAGAGAGTTAACATAACCAAAAATGGTGTCAACTTTCGTTTTTCATTGGACGCTCAGTGGAGCATAATGAGATTGGTCGAGTAATACGAAGATACTAAGTCACCAGGCGATGGATGGCCAGCCTCAACATTTGCATCCATCGATGACTGTGAGAGCTAGAAAAGAGGCCAGGTGTGCAACAACAACAACACACACACATCAAAACCCAAAGTTTTAGTAACGCCTTTCAACTGGAAATTATATGGGAGCCCGGTCGATCGGCGCCAAAAAATATTTCACCGGGAGGCTGCGATCGCGTCCTGTTGAAATTTTTTGATTTCATCACCTTACTCTTATTACTACACATTGTCAATAAATTTAAAAAAAAGGAGAAGCAACGCGTTCTAGTTTTATCGAGGATCTGGGCGGATTGAGATCGCGCGCATCTGTCGAGCCGACCTTCACTTCAATGTCGTCATCTTAGCCTATATGGTTATATAGTATTTATTTTCGCTTGCTTCATTCAAGTCCTTAACGTGTGCCATTCTTTGAAAAAAAACTTATTTTCCAAATGACCTCCACTGCTTGGTCGTATACCGCATAAAACAAAAATTTTTCGCCCGAAAAATTCACCGTCCCAAGGATGAGAGTGACGCAAGGATTTGGGATTGGAAATAATATCTTGCCATCGGGACCGGGGACGCACAGTGGCAGAAAATGTGACTCAGCAGACGTCTTCTCGACTGTTTGAATTTGCCAGAGAGACGTCGTGACGCTGCGGGAAAAAATAAAGAGATGGGCCGGACAGACGAGGTCTCCTTATCCAACAAATTGCTTGATGATGAACGCTGATAGTGACACCTCTGCGGTCTAGTCTTGTCTACCTGAATAATGCCATAACCAAAAAGTGTTTGGCGCTGGTATCCCTCACGGTGGTGGCTGTTTTTTTGTTTTGTTTTTCTTCCCCTTTCTCTCTCTTTGGTATTGCAGTCGAGTGCGGTGGGCGCTTTTCCCTTTTTTTCTTTCTTTCCTGTCGGCTGCTAGCTCCCTCGCGTCTCTCACTTTCTGCCCAGTGTAGCTCAGACTACCTGGCCGAGCCAGCAGCACATTTATCGAGCTCCCTGGTGGTGGTGGTGGTGCCTGGCGCCTTCTGCTTCGTCGTCGTCGTCGTCAATTCCGGTCAACTGCCAAAGACTCGAGCCAGTTGCCAGCCAGCCTTCGGCTCGCTTTCAAGTCCGCTTTTTCGACTCTCCATTGATTCAAAGTTGATTTTGATTTGCAATTGCTGTTTCCCGTCAGAGACTCTTGAGACTGTGCTTTTTTTGTTTCAAATTGTCACGAATTCACGACTCAATTTCTTATCGTCGACTGAGAGTGAAAGGGAAATCAGAAAATCTTATAGTTCAGTAACGTTTCAATGTGATGTGGATAATTGAAAACTTTAACGTGACACGGTCAGCCGTCGTCGAGACGTGCGGGACTCCAAGGCGCAAGACTTTGTAAAATGACTTCATCGCGACACAACAACAACAACAACAACATTTCCTTCCGGATAGTCTCATTACTCCATAGGAAGTCATCTGGTAACGAAAAAAAAAACCTAATAATAATAATTACCATCTGTTCTAATTCAATTGTGTGGGAGAGACAGAAAAAAGTTCGTAGGGAACGTCAACGAAACGCGGGGGGGAAATTGTCACATGTCCGTCGTATCTTTTTCTGTTGTTCTTTGACTTTCTTCCATTTTCGTTCCTTTCGTTCCTTTAGTGCCACGCACAAGCAACACGGCACACGCAGCCCGAGGCAAGAAGTGAAAAGAGATTTCGGGTCCCGATGACTTCTTTCTTTCTTTCTCCCTCTCTCCAGAGCCGAGCGTGTCGTGTTATTTGAACGATAGGAAGAAGAGGAGAAATAAAAATAAAAAAATAAAATAAAAAAAGAGTCCAGCAGGAGAAAGTTGGCCGTCGATGGAAAGAGAAAGAAAAAGAGAAAGAGAGGACATCATCTTTTGTTGTTTTCTGCTCTTGTACACAAGAAAGAGAAAAGAGCTCGCTGCTGCTGTACTAACTCGAGGGGGTTGAAGTTTAAACTTGAAGAAGACAAAATTTACCCGTCGTGCAAGGTTGAACGAGAGTTACGCAGCAGCTGAAAAAAAAAAAAAAAACATTTTTATACGTCTGGGATTTTGACTTGGGATTTTTTCGAGAAAAAAGAGAAAGTCGTCGTTGAAGGGGGGGGGGGGAGAACTCGGTCGTTCCGTCTCATCCATTATTGAATCATAACGGGTTTGGCAACGACATGATTCGTGAGTGAAGCACGGGGAATTCAAAACATTCCAGATTCTCTCCAGAATTAGGACCCCATTTTTTCCAGAATTAGAATGGACATGCTGGGCATTGACAACAACCAACTATCATCTGACCACCACTATAGGGAAAATAACATTTTTCTGTTTACTTCAATCGAGGACGCCCGCCATCACGACCAAGAGGAATTTTACCTCGTCAGCAGTCAATCTTGCCCCCATTGGAAAATGAAACAATGTCAGTTTCAACAAACAGATCCTTCTTATTTCGACGGACATTTCAAAATCGTTTACGTTTCATTTTTTCCAAAAAAGTGTCAGCCCCTGCGCCCTTGGTCGATGTAAATCCTCGAGCTCTTTTAATAACATTTCTCCCCCTTGATGTGAACAACAAAAGAAAGAAACAATTATTGACGGAGTCATAATCGCGCATTCCTTGGGAAAGGATTACTTGTGAACAACGTCGAAAAAATGACGTTGGCCTTCAAAGCTATACAATAATCGCTTAAACCTAATCATAACAGCGAGACAAATTAACGATTCTTTCGAGTGTTTAGTAGACACACCTTAAAGCAATAAGGATCAGCTTTATTATGTTGACTACACCCAACATCCGCATACTCCCCACCGTGCCAAACACGCTCGAATTGCTTTAACGATCGCCTCACGAACTATCGAAATTCAATTCCGGGTTCACCGCAACAAATATTTCGACCAACGACAACGTCATTGGAACGTTCATTTCTAACAAATGGGAGCTGCTTGGGGGTCTTCTGTCTTTCTGGGGTTTTTTTTCTTCTTTCCTTCTGTCACTTCATTAAAGAAAAGCAATGATGGAATGAATCGGGGAATTCCATAGGCTACAAAGAACTCTCGTGTAAATACTAAGTCAACGTACTCGTAGGCGATAGAGAATGTCCAGCAGCCCAAAAGGGGGAAGTTTTTAGTTTCTTTTCCTTTCATCCGCAACGGTATTATTGGGGTCATCCGGTCGTTTGACTTAGGGGAATTCGGATAATGATTTACTTGAAAATGTGACAAACCACTTCAATAGATGTAGGAAATACAATCCTCCTCCGCAGAATCCGCTTAACGGGAAATATCTCCTAGCTGCCACATGCGCTCATGTACAAGACATACACTCACAAGATCCTATAGCATTTCAGATGGCATCCCCCGCAGTGGTGGACAGTCATAGAGACTAAAAAAACACGCCCAAATATGGGCAGGTGGTTCGAACGTGTCGGTCGGGACGAAGGCCAAACTTCACGCAATCCCGTAGCCACCGAGGACTTTTTAGAGGGGGATTCCGCCCGTTTGATTCTGGTTCCGCTTCTAAAATCTCTTGCAATTAGTCAAAGTAGGAAATACAAACACAGCCGCGCGATTCCGAATTGTTTTTCAAGGATGAACGGTGGGCAAAACACAAATTCAAGGCGAAACAAACAAACAACCATCGACAGCTGCTGCTCTTATTAAGTCGGCGCACGATATACAGTACTATAAGGTTTGTCTAATCATCACCTCCTCTCATTTTATTTCAGGTGGTCCGCAGCCACAGCAGCAGGTGCGTGCAGAGTTTGAAATCCAGTCAAAAGTCGAGGACCAGTAAAAGTGAACGGACGTAATACCAGCAGCAGCACCACAATGAAAGGCTGGTTCGATGCATTTCGTCACGACGGTGGACCGACGCTTTACGACCGCGCAAACAGGACGGCCGTGACGGGCGATGTGTCCACCATCACATTCTGCGTCATCGCCATCACCCTCTTTGTGGCATTCCTCATCGTCTTGCCCGGCATGCGCAAAGAAGTAAGTTATTACAAACCAAACCAAACCAAACCAAAAAATGTGTTTCGTGAGGCTGTGCGTGTGGCATTTCGTGATCGGCGGTCGTCTCACAGTACCGAAAGACTTGATGGACGTCGTTTGTCCAGCTCAGCCTCACGATGGCAACCACCAATGATCTTGTCAAAAGACTTTCACTTGTTTCGCCGGCCGCAGCATCGAAGGGGGAAAAAAACAAAAACTTTTTCTTTCAGTTTGGGTCATAATATCTCGGGGGCCGGCCCCAAAGGGTCCCGTTTGTTGTTTTCACGACGATAGAGACGGCTAGACTTTGAATTGCCAATGGCCGGCCGATGATGGTTTTTTTTTTTCTGACGTGAAGTGGGGAAACAAAAATAACTATGTACATTGCATCACTGCGTCCTCAATTCTCTGTTTGACGAATGAAAACTTATTTAAATTTTTCATTGTTTAAATTCTTTTCCAGCGTTTTACAACATTCACGAGCGTCACCATCAGCCTCTTCGTCGGTGCCGTCATTCTCGGTAAGTTATCCAACACATTTTCTTGGCTCTTACATAAGAAAAACCTACGCAAAAAGTTTTTTTACGGACAATTTCCCGGAGACATCGTTCAAATTCGCTTTGTTGGTCTGGGAAGAACCCCCCTCCGATTAATAGAATAACACCCGCCGAGAAGCTCAACTATTACCGGGATGGCTCATCTGTCGGATCCTTTTTCTAGAGAAAGTCCCAACTCATTCGAATTAATAAATAGATGTATGCGTTCCTACAACTTGATTCGTCGCGTAGATTATTATACCAGCCGTATCATTCTTCTTAAAAAAAAAAAAATACATTTGAAAATTAAAGTTTTAAAAAGGAACTTTTCCAGTTTCTTGGCTCATCTGACGCAAGTTGTTTGACTCTCGCAATCGCCGCTCCCCAGTGAAATTTCATTATCTTTTTTTTTTAGCTTCTTTTCTTTTTCGGTTTGTCGTTTTTTCGCATCCAGCCGAGCTAGACCGGAGAGCGATTCATTTTCTTTTTTTTTTTAGCGCTAAATAAATGTATAGTATCCACTATTCTGAGGTTCCATGGTTATACAACGATACTACCGCAATGTACAGAGAGATAGGGCGGACCGCCTCCCCGTCTTGAGTTTCTGGCTGATTGTTCGTTTTCAGTCCCCCACAAAGTTCCATTCAATGATTTCCCGATTATTACGTCACCTCCAAAAAGTTAACGCAAAACAAGAGCTAGGAAAAGAACGGCGGGGAATTCACAAGCATTACATGGCTGCACGGCTCGATTACTCCGCACACTATGCGGTGTGCGGAATGAGTTTGCACGTGCCTCCGTGTAGTATATCGAAGTCTTTACATTACGAAAATTACATGCTGTGCGGATGAGCGATCAAGTCTTAACTGGGTCACTTCCTATTTCATCTCACAATGATGAAATTAACAAATTTTAGATTTAATTATTCAATTACAATTTTATTCATTTACGAGCCACCACTTTTCTCGCAGCGTGAAAGAATAAACAAAACTTGGTGCGAAAATTCGGGAACAATACAGCTTTGGATATGAAACATTTGTCTGACACATTTTCATACGTTGAAAAAAAAAAAGTAGTTCCATTGGCCATTTGTTGAGCTTCCCTAGACCGGAAAACTCCGTGATTTTCTTTCTCAAAAGGCGTTTACAATCAAAAAACATTTCCCGAAATCAAAACCACTTTCACTAAATCAGAGAGAGTAATGCGAGCTCCAGTTTGGCAAGGAATTACGTGAACATTATCACGTAGTCTGAACATTTTTGCAATTTCCAAATATTGATTCGACTATAAACCGATAACATTGTTTAAACATGAATTCCAATCGCGTTGACAGCGCTTGATATTTTTAGATTTTCAATTTCGTTTCAAATTAAATGTAGGGTTCAGCATTTACAAATGTGTCAATGCACAGGGGGTAGTTGTCTACCATTTTTAGAACCCCTTAACACAAAAGGGGCGCTGGACAGGTGATGAGCCGTTGAACTTTGCAGAGCATGTTATTAACGGTGAGCAATTTCAGTGTACCTGACCTACACGTATAGTCGGAATTGTTCAATCTGTCTTGCTATTGAGCCGAAAAGTATCTAGAAAAGAAGACTAAGAAGAAGAAAATAAAAAGGTAAAAACATTCCACAAGTGGCATGGCCTCGACAACTGGGCACAAAAACACGGGACGGACAACAACAGGGAACGCAGTTGTTTGCCGTTGCCGGGGCCTCAAGCCTCCGAAAAAGAGGAACAAAACTTTTGTAGAAAAAAAAGAACGACCGACGCGGCCTTCGAAAGGTGTAACATAGGCCCAGCGTTATGATAAGGGGGGAGAGGAGAGGAGGAAAAAGGTAGGAGATAGTAGACATAAGGTATATGGATAAGAGTTGTTGATATACACCGCGCTCCTGCTTTTGAAAAACGAAATGAAAAGAGAACTTTCAAGGTCGTGCTCGCTCCCGTCCCGTCTAAATTTACCTTGAAATCAAACACAAAACACATTCTCTATTCAAGCGTGGCATAGGCCCGATTCCTCTTGTTCTTTTCCCACTAGCGCCCCATTTTTCTACAAGGAAACAATCTACAGCCCCAAAAAGAGACGAGGTCGCTGCACTGCATGACTAATTGCACGTACAGACAATCAAGCGTGACTTTTTTACAATAGATAACAACAATTTCTGTACACTCCCAGCAGACACGCACAAACGGCCCATAAATCCATCAAGAGAGAGAATAGATTAAATGAAAATTGTGTATACTTTTACTTTCAGTTACCGGCAACGGATGCGGATGGCACACCGGAGAAGGGCAAATCACGAGCAGTTACCGCGCCTTCTCCAACGAGAAAATAATCGCCAAATTGGGCATCCACATTGGATTCAATCACGTCAATGTCACTCTTCGCTGTAAGCTATTTAACCACACAAAATCATCGGCTCGAATTCGATGCTAATCGACTTGTTTTTGTTCGAAGCTGCTGGCGTGTTTAATTTGAGCGACCGGATCGATTACAACGAGCGATTCGGTTGGAGAGGACCCGATGATATGGTGGATGGTTACCATAAAGCCTTGCATAAAGGCTTACCGTATCCTATCCTAACTGTGGCCGAATACCTCAGCTTGAACGAAGAAGGTTTCGGATGGGGACGAACCTATCGCCAAGCCGGCTATTACAGCTGCATCGCCTTGTGGTAAGCGCTAAAATAAAAAAAAAAGCCCAGAAAAAGATAATAGAGTTGGAATGCCATTTTCTGCAACCCCCCTATCTTTTGTGGTTATCGTCGACATTTTATGATCGCCCTTTTTTTTTCTATTTTACGACCCTCAATTCCAAATGAATAGCTCATTATTCACATCCGGCATTACCTCAAAGAATGTGGGTACTACCCATCGAAAAACATTATCATAAAAAAAAACCTCCCCTTCGTGAAAATTGCTCCCTTGTAATATTTACTTTCAAAATAGTGACTCAATTCCCCAGTGTCCAGTTACTCTATTTCAATGACCCGGGAAGTTAGAGCCTTAGCAACAAGAATAACAAAAAAGGGACACGTCGATTGAATCGGAAATTTTCGCACAGTCGCCAGTCTGGCTATAATTTAATTCCATATTTTTCGTGAGTGAACCCTACAGCAGTTATAACAGCCACTCTCTAGTACCTGATGTGAATTTAGGTCATTTAACTCCTGATCTAATACATCCATCCATAAAGTGGTTGTATCAGACTAGCAGGAAATGACATAAACTACTTGTTGGCCCTTATAGTAGATCCTTTTATTAGTCGTCCAAGTGCCAACATCTTCAGCACAATGTTTAAATTTAAACGGACAGTCTATTTACGGCCAGTAAAAAGAAACGAGAGAAAAGGGATAAATATGACGTGCGAAAAGAGTGTGTTCACTTTCTAATGGCCGGCACACTTGCCCCAAAGCGACTTTCACCTATAATAACGGCCCATTCGAAGAAGAAAGGGAAGAAAAATCTCAAGAGAAAAAAAAGTCAAGTGGGTTTGGCAAGATATTCAAATTCGTTTCAATTTCGCAACGCTTCGATAAATCGTCCCACTGTTGGAAACATCTACACTGACAAATAACATAATACTTTACTACCGTTTCGTGAAAAGTATTAAGCAGTTTTGGGTGGGTGGCGCTCTCATTTTGACCCCATGACAAATTAAAACCGGAAATATCTGAGTCTAGGTGGGCGTTTCGAGTGGGACTCACAGTGTGCATAGCTCAAAGAATCACGACTTACCGAAAAGGAAGTTGATCCGCAAAGTTGATTGCCGTCATGCCGCCCACAGCCTTTTCTAAAATCTTTGTCCGTAACACAAAGTCACTGCTGCAAACAGTTTTTCAACACCATTCAAGTAAAGTAAAGTTCACACACACTGTGAATTGAGAAACGCACACTTGGCAACCAGATAAACTACTAAACACTTTGGGTGGGTGTTGCAAACAATGAAGCAATAAAAAAGAGAGGAAGAGTCAACAAAATGGAAAATAGAAGTAAGGGGTTGAATATTGAAAACGTGTTATAACACGCCCCAATAAATATTTATGCAATCCTCCTTAAGTTTAATGTTCTATAACTTTTAGTGAAATTTTGAATTATTGTCTGGCGATTCATTCAAACTGTTAATGCTGCAATCATTAGTTACGGATTTGAAATTTCTATTCAACGACATTTTAATAGAACGGCCGGTTTTGTTATCCACCTGTCGTTAGAAATGATCCGGCGCACCTTCCAAAGTTTCGCTTTTTTTTAAGGATTATGACGCCTTTCATTTGACTTAATTATCATCACAAAACAAGGGCTAGTAGATATCCGAAGAAAAAAAGGAAAGCGGTAGTTGTTATTTCAGAGTATTTCTTTTTATTTCCGTAGCGAAGATTATAGTTATAGTTCACAGTATTGTTTTGCACGATGCGGATTATTCGGGCGACCACTCTCGAAAGGGAAAATCGTTGTCCGTTGTTGAAAATGATCCAGCCGCAACTGAACCGCAAAGTTCCATAACGCACCTTACGCATTCCCAAGACATTTCAGCAGAACTCGACTTTAAAGCAGAAGGACTTTGCGGCTACGTGAAAACTCGAGTTCTGTTTTCTTTTCTCACCTGCTTTGCCCAACTGATGTATTTTTCTTTTACGATTTCATCGACTCACTCTCTCTCTGTTTAACTAATTAAGTATTCGCTCGTCTCACACAAGCACTTGGGAACGGGCGTGGCAGCTCTATTCATTCATTGGTTTATTTAGGGCGTCGTTCGCCGCTTGGTTACTGATGAACATTATGCTGGTGACTGTGCCCGTCTACGGAGGTTACATGATGCTCCTCACCGGCGGCCTCATGCTCCTTTCCAACTTGATTTACTTCATAAACGTACCCAGTCGGCCGCTGCTCATCCGCTTCGAAGACACCATCATCAGTTTCACTTACGGCTGGTGTTTCTGGCTCGTCCTTGCCGCTGGTATGGACGAAATGCGAAGCCTTCGATATTTTCTCACCCTAAAAACTCACAATTTCAATTGGTTCCAGGGCTGCTCGTTTCGTTACTGGGATTGATCATCACCTTGGTGGAAATCGCCTACCCCCACAAGTTCTCGACCGTCATTGAACTGGATTACGACACGCCTTACGACCGTCACATAATCATCGAGGAGAGTCACGACACCAAGGTCGGAAAAAGGCGATCGAGATTCGAAGAGCCGATCGCCAATTTCGGGTCAAGGATCTTCCGTCGCTTCTCCAAGCGTCAGAATGGGGCACTCGGCGGCGACAACAACGACATGAAATTCGGCTTGGATAATCCGTCGATGGAACTCGACCCGCCGAAATCGCCGTGGAGATATCCGCACAGGACATTCAGCACTGGACCGACGCGGCCGACGTCACGGTCCGAGTCTCGTAAATCGACGAAATCGGTGGGATTCCGCGACGTCAATGTCTATGGAAACACATTACATCCATCCAGCGCTGCCCTGGGTCCGTCTTTGGACACGTCAGAAGTGGAAACACTTCCGGATGTTCACAGCATGACGCCGGAGCCACCAATCATCAAAACAACCATAGCAGAACCCATTTGGGAGTCGGAAAAGTCATCGTCCAGTGAGTCGGAAGAAGAAGAGTTGGAAAGGGTACAGAACATACCCATCACAACCGTCAACTTCCGGGCGTCAGCGTCACGCCAGAATTCGCACGAGTCACGATTCAGCCGGAACAGTTCGTTGCGGCAATCGCACATCGATCGAGCGCTAGAAGATTGGGATGAGCCAGAGCGGCCAGAGCGGACGAGTATCGTCAGCATCATCAAATCGGCTTTCCATATCGCTCCGTCTCCGGCGTGTCCGTCGACCTCCACGACAGGAGGTTCCGGGGCTTCCACGCCAATGAGGCGGATATCCAACGAAGAAGCTGATGCCATTCATTTGGACAGGACGGGCAGTTATAAGCAGCGTTCCTCATTAGCGACCGTTTCAGCGAAAATCAGTGCAGCAGCCGAGGCCGATCGTTCCAGGTACTATTTCTTTAAAAGAAAATGAGCAATGGAAATTTTTGAATTAAATGAATTTTTTGACAATTATTACAGACATTCTAGCGATGATGACGTTCATCGGGTAGACATGTGGTAATTGAGAACCTCACAGTTTCTGCCACCTAAACCTTCCTGCCTTCCTAAAAATGAGAACACACAAACACTCAACGGTGCAGCAAAGCTTCAAGATTTCCTATTTCGTCGCGTATCGTCGTGGTGTTTCGATCGAAACCGGCAGCAATTGAACACACACACACACAATCTTAGAAGAATTCTAGTATTTTATTACAGTCGTCTATGAATAAATCATAAATATTGGTTTCGACTGATCGCCCACGGGAAGAGGAGCAGAGGAAATTGATTACGATGCGAGCATCAATGTATTTACATATTATACCGAAAGTAAAGGATAGAAACAAAAATTCAAGGCGCGGCCGCTGGTCTTCGTTGCTTTGAGTGTTCGTGTGCTTTGTACATTTTTTAACTCTCGTGAGGGTTTTTTTTCCTTTTAGTTTGAAGAATTGTTTTTACTTTTAATTAAATGCACTTTGTGGCAACTTGTTTTTTTTTTTACCTCCCCATGTTTGTAATTAATTAAAAGAAAGCTGTTTTACTTTTGATCCGACGTTGTGGGATCGGTCCACTTTCCTTTCGAAATTTCGGGAAAACAAAATAAAAAAATAACAAACAAAAAACGTGATGGTTCTTCATTGATACATGTTTCTATTCGGGTCTCTGTTCTGTGAAGTTTCGACCTAATATTCTGTTTGCCCTTGTGTGTTTTTCCTTATTTTCACAAAGTGTTTTCAAATGATGTTTCGGGGGTTTATTAACTGATTGATATGTATTACATAATTATTATTTTTTTTGCGGATTGAGGGCTAAAGCCGTGTTTTGTCCGTTGTGATTTTTTAAATAAAATGTGGTGTTTTCTAACTCGCGTATTTATTAACTAATTGTGAGATTCACTAATAAGAGTAAGACGATTACACGAGTCCGTGGCCGAATTACGGAATGACAAAGCCGGTTGCTTAATAACGGCCGTATTTACGCGAGAAACAAATGAAAGAGGACAGGTCTTGGTTTGGAAATGAAGCTGTTAGGGGTCAGGGAAAACATCTTTACCCACAAAGAAAATTACAGTTGGTATTCCACAAGAATCAAAACCGTTAGAAGTTTCAGTTCAGCGACGATTTCTCTGTTCACTACTTGGCAAATGTCCCGCGTGAAATAGATTACTTGGTTTGATCGACTAACGGAACAATTCTTTATCTTAATGGATAGTGAGATTTAATTAAACAGCTGATAATATTTCGTCTTTCGAAACCTTGGATCACGATTCTTAGAAGCCCTTGCGTGTTCCAAAACGTTCGGAACCATGTGGTGCACATTGTAGATGTTTAGTCAGATTCACGGCCAAAACAAACAAGAGAGCAAGGAAAATTATTCCCTTTCAACTGTCATCAGTCTCTAAGTGGGAGTGAAGCAAGAATATTTCAAACGGGAAGACGTTTCGGGATAAACGTTGGGATGGTTATTCTTTTCGTTTACATTGTTTCGGGAAGTCGGGAATAACAAAATTGCTTGTGAAAAACACATTTTTCAGAGCGCTGGTGACCGATTCTGGTGGCCATGAACCTGACTTTGATTCTTTTGACCACTCTAAATGTACCTTGAAGAAATTAAAAGAAAGGATACTTTTGTTCTCAGAATGTCCTCACCACTTCTCGGTTTTGTTATTTCCGCGTGAACGCGTAAAACGAATATTTTTTTAAGGTAGCGCTAAAACGTTTTGTCAAATTGGCATACCTGGAAACAATTTTTTGTTATATAGTTTTATAGTAGGTGGGCCGTGGGTTTTTCACTCCTTCGCGACTTAGATAAAGAAACAATAAACCTTCAACCGCAACTATGATTCTAGTGCGCAGCATCAGAACAGAAATGGTCTTTTTTAAAAAAAGTTTCCCAAGATAGAACAATAGCAAAAGGTAAATTGTTCCGAATGCTTTGTCTGATATAAAAGTTTCTGTTCTGGTTGTCAACGAACCGAAGGCCAAGCTTTTCCCTTGTAGTTGAGGAAGCCACTGTACAAATTGAAGGATTTTCCTTAACTATTATGGGGATTCCACAGGTTTTTAATCAAATAGTTTTCAAACGCTTTCAAAGAATTGCGAGATCTTCAGTCAAAGTGAAAGAAAAAACTTGATAGTTGATATTCGACCTTTCGAAAAAATCTTTCTTCCTAATATGCTCAGACTGTTGTGCTCCTCGCACAACTCCCTAAAAGGATTGAAAATTCGAGATACTGCCCTCGAGTTTCGAAAGAGAGCACTCAAAAAAATATGCAGAATAATTCCAATTTGTTTGATTGATCGAATTTCCCTCCTCTTCGTGTATCAACTGACAGCTCGTTCCCGCCAAGACTGTTTAAGAATAGTCTAGAAAAATGTTATCCTCGTCGCTAGGTGGCTCTACCCATTACATAGCATAAAGAAAAAAAAAATAGAAGATACAAACAAACATCTGACCTTTTTGTTAGAAAAATGCTTTCCAGTTTGTTGAAAGAACATCAGGCAAAACAAGCTGTAAAAAAGGAAACCAGAGGTAAGATTAAGGAATGTTAAAAATACGAAAAGTTAACGAACCTTTTCTTGTGTAGAGGAATTGAGGAAGGAAGCCCTCACAGCTGCTGGTAATCTGACAGATGCGTTAGTCGATCATCTGAACGTTGGGTAATTATCCATTTAGTGGTCGATTCCGGGGAAAGATGATTGCCATATTTCTTGTCCAGGGTCGCACAAGCCTATCTCAATGAAAAGAAACTGGACCATGAAGCACGTCAGCTGCAACAGAATGCTGCCAATTTTTCTAGACAAGCTCAACAATGGCTTCAGCTTGTTGAAAACTTTAGTTCTGCTTTAAAAGAAGTTGGAGATGTGGACAACTGGGCCAGGAGCATTGAAAAAGATCTTAAAATTGCAGAGACGGCCCTAGAGTATGCATACAAAGTTGGTCCCAGCAATCCTTGAATTCAGATTTTGTGTATTACTTGTTAATAAAATGTTCATCAACAATTGTTTTGCACAATGATTTTTGAGAATTGTGATACCCAATATCAAACATCACTTGATTAAATTTTCCATTTCCTTGATTTCCTTAATAACTTCTTTTTTCCTCTTGATTTTTTCTGTTTGGTCTTTGTCAGGATTTTTCAGCTCTCCACTTTTTACTTTAGCTTCAAGGGCTTCAATATCCTTGAGCTTCTTTTTTATGTTTTTAAGCCTTTTGGCTGGGTCAGTAGCACTACTGGGAGTTGCAGTGCTGCTTTCGACTGGGGTTTTAGTAGGTTCTTTTGGTGCACGAGTTGGGACTCCAAAATTGGGTTCTTGGATGGTGAATCCTGCCAGCTTGCCAGTTACCTCCTTGACTTCAACCTCTGGCTTAGATTTCTTTTTCTTCTTCTTGGCAGCTTGTTGCGCTGCTGGTGGTAGCCCAGGTATCAGAGGTTGGTCACCTTTTTTGGATTTATTCTGCGAAGCTGACTGAGCGGCAGCCAGTGCAGGATTCATACCCACAGGATAGGCAGGTAGTGACTTTGCCCATTGTTTCCCTTTACTCTCATACCTAAAAATAAAAGTGATTAATTATAGAACAATGCAAAAACTACAGAATCCAAAAGTTACACAGGAACTTCTTCTTGAGGTACATAGCCTTCTTTCACCCTTCTTGGTTTTCTCCAAGTTCCATCTGGCCTGCGAGATGCCGGTAAAAATAAATCTCCTGTAAATTTGAAATGCAAAAGGTTTTCTTGTCAGTCACAGTTAATTGCTTATTTTAATTACTAAATTTGAAAAAACCTGTTGTGTTGTCTCTCACGGGCTGAAATTCTCCGGTAGCCGCCATTGGAAAATGAGCTTGCGACTTGACCGACAGATGGGGCGCAGTAACAAAGAAAGTACCGCCATCTATCAAAACAAATCAAATAACTTGTATAAATAAATAAGAAAAAAAGGCGCCGCATTTATGATGAAAAGCCAGATGAGTTTGCTCGTGATGCGTGAAGAAAACGTAAACATATGAATATTATATATCCTGGGATATGAAAAATGAAGAACATCACGAACACACGACGCTCGTTTTCCTTAGAAAATGTGGCCCTCGATTTTTGTTGATTGCGAACGAAGAAAGTTTCAGTGTAAATATATATATCTTCGTGTACGGGTGAGAGGTAGGTTTTTTTTTTTCGCATAGCGCCTGTTTTGGTATTGTTGGTATGAGCCGGTGCACGCGAGGTCAAAGAGAGAAAGGTTTTCTCTACAGCGCGAAAAAACAGTTCCATAATAAGACGAACAATGCCGCGCCTCTCTCTTATAACTCTTTTTACGCCAACCAAAAATGTATATCAATAACATCAATTGAATCAAAAAATTCGGTCACAAAAAAAAAACCCTGGACAAGACACACAATTGGTCCGGTCAGTTACCAACCATTACCCTGTAAGGAAATTAAAATAAAAAGTTGGTTCTTCTTCTGGATGGAAACAATCTTGTCGACTAGAAAAGAGAAAAGGATGGCCCACTCTTTATTGGGAGACCCTTTCACCCCACGTGCCCATCGTCTCAGCCAGAGATTATTGTCGAATAGATTTCCAGACTGTAGAGAGAAAAGAGAGAGGACTGGTGGTGGTGGTGGAGAGATCCTTGTAAGGTAATCTACCGGGCGCGCTCGCGTCAGCCACTTTCTCGCTCTCAAGAGTTAAGGAGCAACCCAAAAAGTTCTCTCCATACAAGTTGTTTTCTTCTCTGGCTGGCCCTTTATGGTCAACCCGAAAAAAAGAGAGAAAAGTTTTTAGGAAAGAGAAAGAGACGAAGAAATCATGATGACTTGACGTCGCCCATTTTAGGATCGGTTTTCTCGGCTGCTTGTTGTGACGAATGAATACAGCGCGGGACGCGAGAGCATATTCACCTTGACCAGGGATATCCTCTAGCTCTTATTTTGGGAATCTTCCGATGAATGTGTACAGTGTGTGCCGTACAGACGTTACCAAATTCAGTCATCAGTTTTGCTCGTTTCTGGCCATCATTTAGGGAATTATTTGGCATTCGCCCCCCTTTCCGCCGAGTCAATATCTTTCAGCTATGGAACGAGGACGGGCCGTCACGGAATCCCGTATCAGGTAACGTTGCTGTGTCATTCGATCACGACTCGATCAAACCCCAACTCTCCTATACAGCAGCAGAACGGGCGAACCTTTGGATCACGAAAGGAGGTGGTTGGGGGGACTCGATGTGTGTAAAGAAACGAGAGATGACCATATAAGGCATGTAGAACTTTATACGGTAAAAAAAAATAAAGAAAAATAACAACAAAAAATAAAAAAAAGATGCTAGAGCCAGCCCATTCTAGCGTGAACCAGCCATCGTCTTGGTGAACGAACGGGGCCCAGGTGTATAAGGTCCTATCCTGTTGGCAGCAGACTCCTCGTGTGCAATGGCCTCGTCCTACTTTTTGTTCTCATTTCCCAAAACGTACACAAAATACATACACCCAGATCACGGGCTCATCCATCTGTGATAATCCGCACGGTGCCGGTGATGCTCACGCGCATCACATGGTGAGAACACAGTCAAATGTTCTGTTATGTGCTGCACAGCCGAACTCGCTCACGGCCAGTTGATGATTATTATTTCGGCCAGGTGTGTGTTTGTTACTCTTTCAGGTCGCGTCGGCAATCTGTCGCCTGAATTCTTTCACAATAGACACAAAGTCTCGGTGAACGCATTGTTGTGGGAGCCGATTGGAACGGATCATCAGCGGATCCGTCAACGTAAATTGTCTCCCGCTAAAACCTCAACACATGTGCTGCCTGCAGGAACTGAGTGTTTCAACTGCTGCTGCTCGTCTTCTTCCCTCTTCAAGGTCACGTGACGTGACTTTGTGTGTCAATGTGGGCCATCCCGAAAAAAGAGGGAGGTGTGGCCTTTTCAAGCTCTTGATGTCGTACGCACCCACCAAAGGGGAGAAACAACCAACAGCCCCCAAAAAACCAAAAAGACCAACATTACCATATATGGTCAAGCGACGCATATATTCACGCCGGCTCCCACGCCGGCGTGAAACAGCGACAGCAGCGCCACCGTCTCGCCTGGTTACCTATATTTTCTCCTTTGCTCTTTTACATGTAGACATTTCGTCTGAAATCGGGTTGCGCTTCCGCCACACCACCACTTGGCCTTTTGGCAGATAACGATTAATCTTAGCCAGCAGCCCATTGTGTAATTTCTTGGCTGTCTCGATTAGCGCAAATACCAAACGGAAATGAATGACGTCACATTTTTAGACTTGATGACTCACGTCAGATTATTTACATCATCATCGATGACTGACCGAAGCCTTGAGAAAAACAAAAGTTATCGCCTAGCTGTAACTCATTTGTTTCGACATTGACATTTTGATTGGGTTCCTTTATCTTGTCTACTTAATTTCGGGATTAAATTCTCTTGTAGAGAGAAAATTACGGTTAAAACCACACAAAATTGAGGGGATCACGACGACGAATAGGAAGAAAGAAAAAAAAAATCTTTTCGAGAACTAAACCGGTGCCTGCGTGAAAGCTTCGTCTCTCTCTCTCTCTCGTCGGATAAACACACGAAGTTGACCATATTAAGTCACGTTCTTCTCCACCACCAAAGTCGGACGCTTTTTTCTCTTTCTCTACTTTTGAAAATGGGAAAAAAAAGACGATTCTCATGTTCCGGTTCTTCACACAACTGACTTGAACTTTGTTCTCTAACTGACAGATTAACACACACACAAAAACTCTTTGATAAAAACATTTAAGACCCTCAAAAGTTCAAAAGTGTGTGAGAGAAAAAAAACCGATTTAAACATGTCCTTACATGGTGTTGGACGAGTGCATCCAGATCCCAGTGTCCCAAGGTCAATTTATAGTTGATAAAAAAAACAAAATTTATCCCGATATTAAAATCCAAAATGGCCGAACGTGAGTTTTTTCCCCCCTTCAAATATTATTAGTCTTCTCAATAATGACAGATGGGCAGTTCCTAACATAAGGAGGATGACCTGAAGCCACTATCCCCCTCGTCAAATTACCACAAGTTGTGTGTGTGTGTGACGTACAAGTAAAAAATGGCGTCGTTCGTTCGGGGAAAAAAAAACTGTTGACGAGGGAAACAACGTCTGGAGAAAAAATAAATATAAATTCTTCAAGCGTAAAAAATAACGAAGAGATTCTTTTTCCTGCGGGACAAAAGAGCCGGCCACGACCGTTTTAATCGTTTTGGCGAAAGAAAAAAAAATGATTCGGTTGTTGCTCTCGTTCGAATAGCTTCTGGCGCGGCCACACGGTGAACAGAACGAAGAAACGGAGATTTTCATTTTTTTTCATTTTTAAAAAAAATAAATTTTTTACCCCGGAACACGACAATGAACATCCCGGCCACCATTTTGATGGTTGAGTTCCAAAACCAACATCATGTGGCCGGTCAGTAGCCCCCACTGATGATCCAAGAGCAAGTAAATCAGTCGAGCAGGAAGGAAGGATGTCGTCTATAAATTCCTCAACAGAGCGTGATCGAGATATCTCTGTGCGTGTCACACAAACTGGCGATAAACCTCATCAGACTACCAACTCGTTTCGACGTTCGTCAATGCGACCGAATGATGAGAACTTGTCATACGAATAACCCACCTGTCCCACACGATCAAAAGAATAATGAGAGAAAATGTTGTTACCAAATGTTAATTAAGGGCAAACAGATGAAGAAGATGCCAGAAGATTTGAGAGAAAATGGGTTTTTGTTGCCAGACGACGTTATTTTAGTTCACTCCGTCCGCCGTTGGGGGTTTCTCACAATAAAAAAGATGGACTCGCTTGTTTTACCTACAGGTTGGGGCCAACAAAAAATACGCACATTTGATTCCATTACACGCATTCCCTTAACTACAGAAACAAAACACATAAAATAAAACCCACGAAACCTAACCGAACGAATCTAATGATTTCAAAACAACAGCAATAATCGTCCATCAAAGAAATTCGAGCAGAGTTTCAAAATTTCGACAATAAATTTCAAGCGACCGATATTACGGTTGAATGACTTTTCATCTCTTTATACAACAAGTGGTTGTGTGTGTGTATAAATTATTACCAGCCGAGGAAGAAGAAAAAAGACCATTTTGAGCTGCATCACAGCCACTCGTGGGAAGAAGAAGAAGAAGAAACGCCACCTGACGGATTGAACAACCGGCGGGTGGGGGAAGGGATTCCTCGAGCGGCAACGTTGCCAGTGAGGGAAGCCGGTTTTTAAGATTGCCTTTTATGGTCACGTACTTTCTGATTGGCTGGCTGGAAAGACTTCACAGTCAGACGGAGAAAAAAAGGCCCACCATCGGAATGCCGAATATGATAAAATTTAAAAAAATAAAAAATAAACAAAAAACAGTTCTAGTTGGTGGGGGGAGAAGAAGAAAGAAGGAAATGATGATGACGGGAAAAGATGAAACAAGAGGGGAGACATGTCAGCCATTTTCTCTTCTAACCCCCCCCTTCAAACAACCTTTTGTTGTAATCAATTCTCCCAGGTGAACTTTCTCTTCGAGTCGCGCCAAAAGATGTATAACACGAGCCATCCGCTGATAATCTCATCAAAGTTTATTTTAAGGCTATTTAAAAGCTACTATGCTACACAGGTAGTAAACAACAAAAAAAACCGTTGAAACCCCTAAGCTTTTTTCCCGTTCGTGTAGCAGTGCATCCCCCCCCCTCCACTTGTTCTACCCTAAAAAATCAAAATGGCCGCTCTCAGGTGAAACACCGAGCTCGATCGGAGACAACAACCTGTTGCGTGTATATATTTTTCTCAGTAAATAAAAAAAAAATAAGATGCACTGCTCATCATCCCTGCGGGCCAACTCGATTTCCAAAATGGCGATTAAATTCATTCAGGTCAAATGGGAAATATTTTTAAAAAACACTGGCTATACCCGACCCGCCTTACAGATTGGCTCAATTTGAGAACCCATGTCCTTATTTAGGTTATTTCATAAAAGATGACGGATATAATTGAATCAAAAAAAGAGTCTGATTGCTGAAATCCACGCAAGTTTTTTATTGGCATTATCAAATATTAAGAAGAAGTGTCCGTTGTTGTCTCATTGTGACGTCATTTTGTTCTTTTAGTCAGGGGGGCTGATTCCAGGACCATATCTGTATAGTGTGTGTGTGGCGTGTAGAAAAGTCTGTCCCAATATGGGCAAACTCTAGTGGCCGTAGCCGTAGCCCGCCAGTAGGGCTGTCTGCTGCTGCTGTGGACTTTGATAGCAGCGCCCCCTATATAAAGCCGGCACTCGGTGGTGTAGGAGCGCATTAGCACCGGCACCCCGGCAAGGAATAGTTCGATACCAAGGTGGGTCCTCTCTTCTCTTGCAACTTTTTCTTCTTCTCTTTTTAAATTTCTACTTTAATTTTTTTTTTAAATCTTTTGGAAAAAATTTGTCTACGAGAAAGAAATTTCTTTTGCTATTTTTCACGACGTTCAAGTGGTTCAAAAAGTGATTTTTGGTTAAAAGAAAAGAAATTGGTGTGAATCGAGCCAACAAGTGGTTGATGGGCGTTACCGAGTGCGCGTCACATTCTTCTTGACTTCTTCATTCTTTTTGTCAATTGCACCCACATTAACGAAAAGTTATTTGCACACCAACAGGGATCCCCTCCGTCGAATCCTCTTTTTTACTTTTACGTTTCGCTCGTCTCAAGAAAACTACCCTAAAACAAAATGTGCGACGATGAAGTAGCAGCGTTGGTTGTTGACAACGGATCCGGTATGTGCAAGGCTGGATTCGCCGGAGATGACGCCCCTCGCGCCGTCTTCCCATCCATTGTCGGCCGCCCCCGTTACCAGGTGAATTTAAATCTTTCATCTATTATTACTAGATGATTAATATTAATTATCAATTGTTGGACAGGGCATCATGGTCGGTATGGGTCAGAAGGACTCGTACGTCGGTGACGAGGCTCAATCCAAACGTGGTATCTTGACCGTCAAGTATCCGATCGAGCACGGCATCGTCACCAACTGGGATGACATGGAAAAGATCTGGCACCACACCTTCTACAATGAGTTGCGTGTCGCCCCAGAGGAACACCCCGTCCTCCTCACTGAAGCTCCCCTCAACCCCAAGGCTAACCGTGAGAAGATGACCCAGGTAACATTTCGTTCCTTCCTTTTATTTTCCACTGCGGTTTTGTGGTGTCAAATTTTTAAACAACAATTTTGTTCTTTTATTTTTCCTCCATGGAAACAGATCATGTTCGAGACTTTCAACACACCCGCCATGTACGTTGCCATCCAAGCCGTGCTCTCCCTGTACGCTTCCGGTCGTACCACCGGTATCGTGCTGGATTCCGGCGATGGTGTCTCCCACACCGTCCCCATTTACGAAGGTTACGCCCTTCCTCACGCTATCCTGCGTCTGGATCTCGCTGGCCGTGATCTGACCGATTACTTGATGAAGATCCTGACTGAACGCGGTTACTCGTTCACCACCACCGCCGAGCGTGAAATCGTTCGCGACATCAAGGAGAAGCTCTGCTACGTCGCCCTCGACTTTGAACAGGAGATGGCCACCGCCGCCTCCTCCACCTCCCTGGAAAAGTCGTACGAGCTTCCCGACGGTCAGGTCATCACCATCGGCAATGAGCGATTCCGTTGCCCCGAGGCTCTCTTCCAGCCCAGCTTCTTGGGTATGGAGTCTTGCGGCATCCACGAGACCACCTACAACTCGATCATGAAGTGCGACGTCGACATCCGTAAGGATCTGTACGCCAACACTGTCCTGTCTGGTGGCACCACCATGTACCCAGGCATTGCCGACCGCATGCAGAAGGAAATCACCGCCTTGGCTCCATCCACCATGAAGATCAAGATCATTGCTCCCCCCGAGCGCAAGTATTCCGTCTGGATCGGTGGCTCCATCTTGGCCTCTCTGTCCACCTTCCAACAGATGTGGATTTCCAAACAAGAGTACGACGAGTCCGGACCTTCCATCGTCCACAGGAAATGCTTTTAAACAATTCCAGCACAAGAAAACGAGCAATTATAAGAGCAGCATCAAACGGCATTTCAACGCTTCCGCCGGATGATTTACTATCCTGTCTTATTTTTACTTACTGTTTTCTTTCCAATTTTTTTTTTATTAATATAAAAAAAAAAACAAGACCCGCAACATTCCATTGCCAGGGGTTGCCTCTACACCACCCTCTCTACACCACCCTACCCTCTTATTTTTTTTGTTTTTTTTCGCGATAATTATGGAAAAGTAAAAAAAAAAAAAAAGATTTACAACAAATTGCTATTTGGCCTCAATTTTTTGCCCTTTTACAGCTAATTCGCTTTCTTTTCGATTGGGAATTCTTTATATGTCTCTGCCCACGCTTTTCTTTTTCCGTCCGAACTGTGTCTGGATCGGTGACGTGGACCACCAACACCCGGAATGGTCAATCAGGCCAAGGTAACATGCCACTTTTTGGAGATCTGAACTCACCGACCCTGCCTGCTGTTTTTTCTGCACGCGCGAAAAAAGAAATGTGACGCAAGACTTAATAATTGCTAGGTGCCTTCTATATACCAATTTTCAAAAATAAAATTCAAAAAAAAATTAAAAAAAGGAAAAAATATCCCGAAGGAAACGGGGACAATTTTGAAATGAACAACAAGATCAAAGTGTAACTTATTGTGATGAGCATTGAGGACGGACACGAAATACACCAAAATCGTTTCCAACACAGTCGTGTCATTTCATTTTTCTTTTGTTTTATCAAAAAAAATTTCAATGAAACAATTTTGTTTGGCCGTTCACAAAATAAAGTGGAAAACATTGGAATACAAAAAAGGAAACGAATTTTACACAAAGATGTGTGGACAAACAAACAAGGCTAGAATATCGGTCAAGTATAATTTTTCTTGTAAACAAACAAGAATTGTGTGTCGGGAAACGAAGGTAAACCTGTTCTGCACGAAGTGAAAAAAATTAATTTCATATTCTCAAAAATGTACGTGTAAGATTGAGCCTGTCGTTTGTTTGTTTTCTTTTTCTTCTCGAAATGGTCATGTCGTGTATACAATTTTCGTCGGTAAAAAAAAAATAATAAAACAACAATTCAATGGTCGGTGCTGTCGGAAAGGAAGTGAAATTCATTGTAGTACTTTTCTCATTATTCCCCTTTATAGGAACGACGTTGACGTCTCTTGGTTAATGGTTCCTGTAAATCGCCCGACCGGCTACTACTCCACGGCAATTGAAAATCTCTAAAAAGTAAAATAAATAAGAAAAATTTCGTTATTTTCGGTTACATTCGAAACGGAAAGAGTCGTAGAGCTTTATGGACCAAGTCAATTATTCAAATGCATTTTTAGCGTGATGTCACCGATCAAAAACGACCTCTAGCATTCCTTAAATATTTTTCGCGAGAGTTTGAACGGGCGTCTTGATTATTCCTCAACAATATTCTGTTTTTCTCCTTTTAAGGTTGTGATCTCTCGAAAAACGTCTCAGGGGTGGAACTGTCTCATTTAATTGTTCTAGGATGTTTTTAAAAGAGAAACTTACGCTGGACCGATGTTTGGCAAGGGAATGCCAAAGACCGAAACTGGAAGCCAAGGTTCCACTTGGATGTGGGTGACATCTTCCGGCTCGGCCCACAATGTGCGGCACTGAGTGCCAGAGGTAGTAGTAGAGAGTTCCGCGGGGGCTTGGGTTCGAACTCGATCCTGCGACCGGTCTTCACCTTCGTAACGGGCTCGAAGCTTCTCATATCGGCGCTGTTCGCGGAACCTTTGCAGATCCCACCTGTGAAAAAAAAGTAATAAACTCGAAATTTTACAATCAGCGGAAACGAAGTGATAAGCTTAAACATCCAAGTGTTGCAGTTATCCAATTTTACAACTAGCCAAAACCAAACCGCCCCTGGAACAAGTCTAATAAATGCCTAGTGTGTGCAATCAATGGGATCAAGTCATAACCCAGGTTATGACTTTCTAGCACGCAAGTCTATTGTATAATACCGTTTTCTTCTCTTCTCATCCACTTCATGTTTGAGGTGGCGTTTGGAAAAGACTTCGTCGTCAAGGTTCTCGATTCCGTGAGCAGCTGTTCGTCCTGATAAAGGTTTGATAATCCAACGAGGAACCTGCGAATGGGCAACATAAAATGAATTGATTGTTAGGAGAGAGAAAAAATGTATTTAGTTTTACCTCCACTAGAGCTTCGTTTGTTACAACTTCCGGTTCTCTAAACGATTCACCGAGGTGAGTCAAATAAGGTTCTTCCGTAATCAATATTACTTCTTTCTTTAGGTGAGTGGATTCACGAATAGGGAGCTTTTGAGCCAGGCACTCTTGAATCCGTTTGTGTTCCGGGTGGATGGGGGCATCCAATACACCAAGTTCTGATGGAGACGATTCCTTTTCAACAGGCAGTGAAGGTAAAGAACAAGGTTCCAAAACAACTTTTGCTTCAATAATATGATCACTAGGAACATTTGAGTCATTCAGGTTGATGATGGCACCTTCTTCGACAGCTTGATTGATTAAATCGTCGAGAATGTTATCATTAGGAAGAGCTACAGGTTTTTGATCTTCAGATTCTGAAGACTCTAATGATTTAGTCGTTCTTCTTCGTTTGGCCGGAGGTGGACTTGGGCAGGGTTTCGTTCTCACTGGTAGCAAGGTTTTGATCCGTTTTCTGGGAATTTCTTCAACTGTGGGAAGTTTGTCACAGTTTGGGAAGGATTGTTGTTGTTCAGGAGTGTGAGGTACTGAAGAGGTACCTGAAACTTTGGATTGTGTTCGAGTTGCCATCATGTTGCCAACAACTGCACTTCCACTTTGATGCATCAGAGGATCTGTAACTTTACCAGTTGGAAGGTTATCCTCTACTACAACTTCATTCTTTTGTTTTGAAGTTTGCAACTGAACTCTTCTCTCCATCCTTTCCAGTTTTTGTTGCAACTAGAAAGTAAAAAAAAAATACAATTGTTTATTCTTTTGAAAGTAGCGGGGAGGATGAAATTCCCCGATAGTGTGTGAAAATAGTAAACAAACCAACCATTTCATTTTCATGTTTCAAAGCAGATAGCTGTTTGTCTTTTGCTGCATTGCATTCAGATTGCTGTTGGATGAGATCCAAGTGGAATAAAACTAGTGCTTTCAGGTTGGCAACTTCATTGGCAAGTTCCCGATATTTACTGGAGTCGTCAGTAAAGTTTGTGTGATACATGTGATCAGTTTCACAAGGAAGTCCTCCATACTGAATGGCTTTATCTTCTGATGGCGATTGAGACTTGAAATTATCACTTGTCTTGTTGTTATTCTTGCTGGCCGGTAGATTCTTGTTCGTTTTTTTGAAGCTAGATTCGGTAGTAGCCGTAGACCGAGACACTGCATGTCCGACCGAATCAACCGATTCGGCCATAACTTTTAAATCAGATGTCGCTCCCCGCATGAGTAGCATGCCGTGAGTGATTGCCAAATAATAAATCTATATGTTAAAGCAATAAAGGTCACAAATATTAGAAAATAATCTAAAATTGATTCGGAAAAATAAAACGAAGCTGCGTATTGTGACAACACGAGACAGATCTTTTCGCCATCTGGCGGTAGGTTTAATAATTATTCCGACCGTTAATTTAAAATTTTTAAATACACAAAACACAAACAAATAATAACCCTTGGAAATTTAATAATAAGCAACTGCAAATAATAATATTGAACTGCGTGTTGAAAATGTTTGTTGATGTCTGATATATATGCAAAATGGTTGGATTCAATAAGCGAAATGCATGAGTCATAAACTTCAAAGGGTATGAATAAGTTACGTGGCCAACACAACGCATACGCGAGTTATAATCGACTTTTTTTTCTAAAGCGATACGACAATCCAATTGTAATTTTTTGTTTTCGTTCTCTCCCTCAGGTGCTACGCAGTAATGTATTGAACTGCGCGTTATAGAGTCAATACGACGATGTAATCGAGAGCGAAATTTGTAGGTTTTCAGTACCACCATGGGGGGGTTTCTCAAACACACCTGGAACCCGAGTTAGAAAAAAAAAAAAAAAAGTCTCGAGAGATATCGTAATGTTCTTGAAAATTTATTTCATTTTTTGTTTGTTGATTAATGTCTAAGAATCAGTTTTTTTTTTCAATTTTCAGCCCCCGTCAATTAGTTAATGTAGCACACCCGCACACCGCTGTTCTTTCTATATCATATCCACGAGAGGGTTAAATTGAATTACTGTCCTAGACTATTGAAAGTCATCCGTCATCCCAAGTGGTTGTGCAGAACTGGAAACGAGTTTCTTTGGTTCAGCCTTTTTTATTATTGGAAATGAAAGAACGTGTTTCGCGTGTGCATACGTGATCGAATTACACTTGAACTGTTTGTGCGTTGAACCCCCATCATTCAGGGACGTGCCAGCTCGTGTTAATGGCCATGTAGTACATTACTGTGACAGGTGGAAGTGCCTCCCCCACCCGTAGCCGAGTATATGGTTCCGTGAAATATACCCATCAGTGTCATCCCTATGACGGGATAAAAGGCCCTGCGCATGGAAAGTGCGTTCATCCATCATTAGTAAAAGGGCGGCGGGACAGAGAGGGATGTAGACACTCTCCTAATTACTCGGGCCAACAATAAATAAGATGGAAAATCGTTGCTCAACTTTGATCAGCAGTTGGAAGCTTTTCTTTGCCAGTTCTTTTGGGTAGGCAAAGTGGTTAGAGAGAACTGAGTCGAACCTCTATCCTATCTATAAGCAATGTTGATGAATACGTAATGAGGTGTTTTGAATATCTGGAATATGGATGAGGATATAACCGCACACATGCACGTATGGAGCGAAAGAGCTAGTCTCTTGTGCTGAGGAGCTTTTATCTCTACAAACGCGGATGCCGGAGAGATTTGTCGGGGCGAATGATATGCAAATAAGAGACTCCATCTCTCTAGCTGACTTGTCTGTTCCCCTCTAGAGGAATAATCAAAAGAGATGCTATAAACATCTGACATTTGGTGGTTTTTCTAGACGGAATAACAGCAGACCCAAAAGAAGGAAAATGAAATGTGAAGGGCAACCGTCACGTCACTCACATGCCGTCAGTCATCCGCTCGAAAACTTGTTCGAACAATGACAAAAAGATGGAAAAATAAGAGAGAGAAAAAGTCACGAATCGAGACAGGAGAGGGATATACACAGGTACTACTACGCACTTAAAGGGAAACATTCCGATGCCATTTTTGATTTGGGATTCTGAGCCAATGAACCGGAATTGACCAGCATTCCTCCATGGCCGCCTCCTTTTGATCGAATAGTATGATAAAACAAGATAAAGCAGTGCGCAATAGGGACGGGAAAAAAGTATACACTCCTAAAGTTGTAGTACAATAAGATAACAACAAGTCACCTGATACTATATAGCGCTCGATTCGTATTATAGGCTGGATGACCGTCCACGGTTGACTTAATACCTTCATGGATATCAAAAGACACGCAAAGGTATTGATTGCCGCTGTCCAGCTTCGTGTCTGGCCTTTTGTGCGTCCAGCCTCTTTTATATCTTACACACTGCTTTGTGTAGGAGTGGACATTGTAAGAGGAGAGAAAATTCAATCGCGGAAATGATTCGAACGCGATTAGGCCGCTGGCCCGTTCAGCCGTCCTTTTTTTTTTATTCCATTTGGTTATGGATGATTTTTGCACGAGATCAAATCATCAGACGTTGGCTCCATCTTCCGGGTACAACATTTTCGCTCTTATTTCCCCTTATCCGCCTGCTGATCGCATTGAGTCGGACAAACCTTTTTCCTTTTCGTTAGTAGGAAATCGATTAGATTGAATCACGTATACAAGAGTTGGGCTAGAAGGCATATCTACCAGTCAGTATATATACTCGACTTACTATATATATAGTAGCTAACAAGATTACTCAGTTATCTAGACTTGTTATTCTTTTGAATATGGAATAGGAGGAGATATACAACCCCCCCGAAGCAGCAAAAAAGGAAGTAGTAGCAGAAAATATGATAAAAGAATTGTAAGAAAGTTGGAGTGCCAGATCCAGTGGAAGTTTTTATTCCCCGAAGGAGGAACACGAAGAAAAAAGACGCCGATAAAGTGCTGTGTGTGTAACTGTGTATGTAGATGTATGGTCGAATCATGCGGATGGTTAACCGAGAAAGATGGAGGGTTCAGCTCCGTTTCTTTCAACGTCCGGAAACCTAAAACAGCGTGAGTTCCTGTTTGACTATCAACAGCAGCAGCAGTAGAAAAAGGTCGAATAAACAATTCCGCTTATAGCTGCTGCTGCGGCTGTTTTACTCGTTGAACCGTGCGATGAAAATAAAATTCGGTTAAACCAACGGCCGAAAGTTAACGAAAAGATTTAGGACATTCGGCGGCGGCGGCCGTCATTAGACATTCCGCGTCCCAAGGTAGGAGCTATAAATTGCCATAGTCCGCGTGTCACATATTCTATCCTCTGATGAAAATGCCGACGATAAGGAAAAAGGGCCAAGAAGAAGTGGGGTGGGGTGGAAGGGGGAGGAGTTGAAGCAGCCCAGGAGTTTGTGCTCACGCTCCATGCAGCAGCAGCAGCAGCAGCAGACGGGAAAAAATAAAAGTTGTATGTTGGTAGTAGTAGTAAGAGCGAGCGAGCGAGAGAGACCAGCAGGCGTGTCTGGTGAAGTCAAAGCGTCAGTCGTTCAGCGAGCCTTGGATACGATGGCTGCTCCGCTTTTGGTTCCCGCAGCTCAGTCGGTCCCGGCTCCTCCTCTCATCGTCGTGTCCATGGACGATAGTGACGACATCCTCCAAGAAGAAGAAGAACAAGAGTCCGTCAACGACGCTCTCCTGCCGACCAACAAATCAGCAGCTCCTTCAACGGTGATTGTCTCCAGCATTCCGGCCGCCACTCCATCAGCGCAGACGACTATCGTCGTAGCCAATGATGACGGATTATCCAGCAGCAGTCGGTCGGCTAAAAGGAGCTGGTGGAACGGATGTTTGAGGCCGGCCGATCCTTGCGGTGTGATTCAAAATGGCCCTAGTAGTACTAATAAGAAATGCAAGAAGAAATCGTCCCAAGTTCGGATGGTCAACCATCAAAACAATTACGTGTCGGTGGTCTTGTCGGAAAACGATCCGGCGGCGGTGGCTGTGATGACGGCCGGCAATAACGAGCGTTGCCCATCGCCGTCGAGTCAACAGAAACCACAAGCAGCCCAACAACCACCACCAACAGCAGCAGGAGCAGCAGGACAGCAGCCGAGAAGGAGAATATGCTGGTGGTTTCTCCTTTTGCTCCTCATCGTTACCGTGGCTTGCCTTGCCTTTGTGGCCGTCTCACTCGTCTCCTTACTCCGCAATTCCGGACAAGGTACCTATCTCAATTTGCAAATTTTTAAAACATGCGCTCTCCCAACACTGTCGAGAGGGAGACCGGAACTATCGAGTCGTGTGTACCTTGCTCGTGATGGAGAGCTGATGATTCTTGATGGAGGACTTCCGCCAACTTCAACAGCCTCCGCGCAGCTGCTGCACTCATCCATTTTCCAGCAGACTGCCTACACAAATACATCCATGATGTCTCTTGTCTTGTGTAGTTGATCCAAGTGCGTTTGGATTGGGGCTCGCAGCATCCGTTTGATTGAGTAGTAGGAGCCATCCCCAAGGTTACTCTCTCTCTCTACATGTACAGGCGTACATACACTTCCTTTCTGCAATTTAGGCAAATCAAGAGTCAATATTCCAATTGGGGGAGCCGGGATGAATAAAAATTCCTTTCATCCCATTCACAGACGGGGATTTTTTCAAAACAAAGTCTCCGGACATGATTTCTTTTTATCGTTTGATGACACTGGCGTCTGTTTTTCTACGAGCCAAGACAATATTTTCGGGAGGAGAGACAGCAGCATCTTTTTTTGTCATCCAGAAGGGGGAAAAAACAAACACAAGTCGGACCGGCTGTTTCAACTATCTGGTCACGTAGCGTGTCACGGGGATATGCCATCACCAGAGAAGGAAGCCAATCTGATAGATTGGGCAGCAGCAGTCTCTCGTTATTTTGTCTCCTGTTGGGCAGCTTTTTATTATTAAATCGCATTTCCAGTCTTGGGAATTTAAAAGAGAAGAACCCGTTGCTGCTGGTCATCATCATCTGCTGGGTACGGAATTTAGCGATCCCGCTCCTTTAAACACGTCGACGCCAGCCTTCCCATTTCGGGACGGCTTCTCTCTATTTTTCTTTTCTTGTACTGACATTGAAGGATATGCATTCGTAGAATTGACATTTTCTCAAGATGGGAAGAAAATCCTGTCGTCTGCTGATGGCTAATTCATTTAAGTGTTATTTCTGTTGTTTTGGTTGCAGGTCAGTTGACAGGTGATGCGACCGTTTGTTTTACAGAAGAATGCGTGCGCACAGGTACGTGGATATTTGATTATTATGGAATCTGATGCGAGGACACTTTCTAAGTGATGTTGACAATCGCCCGACATTTAACCCAGTGCACGGGACTCTCTCTTTCCCAGTTCTATTCCACTATACTACTCGTCGACCATTTTCAATTTGTGTTCGTCTTTATACGGACGGCGCCGTCGTCCTTTTTCGTCCATATCCTTGGCCAAGGTCCTATGTAAATCATTCAGCTCTTTCTCTTGAACTCTCCAGATGGAACACAGCACAACACTTTTAGACATGTACGCTCCTATATAAGAGAATGTGTGTTGTTTTGATTTGCCAAACTTTTTCCAACTTGTTTCTTTTGGCTTGCGAGTTCTCTCTCTCTCTCTCCGGCGACGTGACTCTGTCCCGCTTTCCTTGATTTACGTTGGAAAGGAACCAACTGAAAATGAACGCACAGATCCGGTTGCCTTTTTCTATTTCAAAGGATTCTATAGACTGTACTCCATTGCCTCCTCCCCCCTGACCTATAGCGGAATGTATAATCAACTTTTTTGTCAACAATAATAATGTGAACATTTGCAGCTGCCTCGTTATTATTGGCCATGAACCAATCGGCCGACCCGTGCCAGGACTTTTTCCAATTCGCTTGCGGCACGTGGAATAAGAAGCACCTGATCCCGGAGGATCGATCCAGCATTAGCACTTTCGAAGTGCTGTTCGACCAGCTGCAAATCATTCTCAAAGGTAATTTAAGACTTGTCTGTCACTGCGCATTAAGTTCAAATGGCTTAGATTGCCAATCGTCACGCCTTCATCACTTTTGTGTGCGATTGTCTAGATTTACTTCAAGAGGAAACCATCCCCGAGGACAATGAAACGACCATCAAAGCCAAACTCTTCTACCATTCGTGCATGAACACAAGTGAGTCCACCATGTGTCTATTAGCCAGTTGTTCTCTCACGCACCACGGCCAGCAGACGTCTTACTTTTTTTTGATCGCACACTTATTCCTTTATACTATATTCCCCTTTTAAAAAGAAGAAGAAGAAGACGTCTGTGTGCAGCACTGTTGGCTGAAGGTTTCTTGTGTTTAGCTGCTCGGCTCTTTTTGGTTATCCTACTGTTGTCGGCTGTGTCTTATTGATTTATTGATCCTTGTGGCCTCTCTCTTTCCCTTTTGACTGTCATCGTTCACCCCGCCTTTCCGCCGTGCGTGACTTAATCTCCTTTGGGATACATCACACACAGCCTATCAGACTTTTTTTTTGTTCCCCCCCTCTCTCTTTTATTTTGTTGCTGGGTTTTGTATACACACAAAGTCTCAGACTATTAGATCCTGTTGTTTCGGTTGAAATGTCACATAATGATGATGATGATGGGCTTGCCAAATATTTTTCAAAGGTTTTTTTTTATCATTATTCACCCACCGCTTGAAATTGTTTGAAAAAAAAAACAGGTCACATCAGAGCGACGGGCGACATGATCCTTCGGCAAACTCTTCAGTCCCTCGGCGGATGGCCCGTCCTGGATGTTGGATGGACGACCGGACAGGGCGCCAGTGTCGGATCGGTGGAGAATTTGCTCGGTCGACTGAGAGGAGAACTCAACCAAGGTGTCATGATCGAGCAATGGGTCGGTCCCGACGACAAGAATTCATCCGTCAACATCATCCAGGTAATAGGGAATTTTTGATTCAAATCCTTTGGTCTTGTATTTAGCCAGAAAGTCGTAATCTGCTGGCATGAAACTTAGTTAATGCGATTCTGTGTAGCATATCACAACTAACAAAAACGACAGCCAGGTCCGAGTGAGTCTTTGATTTGAAAAAAGGAACTTGTATGGCTGTACAAGCAGCGAATTAATGGGATTACACAGTCCTCCTTACCGTGTGTTATTTAAAAAAGGTTATCCTAGCCTATCGATTTCTCCCATTCATTTCCGTTTTTTCCCGTTCGGGATTTTTAAAAACAAACAAAAAACAGATCGATCAGATGCAGCTCGGTCTACCGGGACGGGATTACTACTTGAAAACCAGCAGCGCCCGCGACGTCAAGGCTTACCATCGTTACATGACGGAAGTGGCCGTTCTCCTGGGTGCCGACAAGCGCTACGCTTCCGACGAGATGAAGAAAGTCCTCCTCTTTGAGACGCTGTTGGCCAACATCACGATCCCGGAAGCCGATCGACATGACACGGGGGCCATCTACGATCAGATGACACTCGTCGAATTGGAATTGCGAGTTCCGGAAATCCGTTGGCGCGAATATTTGAACGCCTTCCTGCCCGATTTGACGGTGGACGACTCGGAGCCGATCGTCAGCTACGCCATGAGTTACTTCCAAGAGCTGGGCAAACTCGTGATGCGGACGGAGCGTCGTGTGGTGCAAAACTACGCCCTGTGGCGTCTCATCATGGAACTGGTGCCTCACTTGTCGGAGGATTACCTGGAGAAAAGGGCCGAATTCCGGCGGGTGCTGACGGGAGTGTTGAGCGAGCGCAACCGCTGGAACCAGTGCATCGACTACACCAACAAGAAGCTGGGCATGGCCGTCGGGGCCATGTTCATCCGCGACAATTTCAACCAGGAGAGCAAAGAAGTGGCCCTGGAAATGATTCACACGCTGCGGGAGGCCTTTATCGACACGCTGGACGAGATTGAGTGGATGGACGAGGAGACACGTCAAGTGGCCAGGGAAAAGGCCCTGGCCATGAACGAGAGGATCGGATATCCGGAGATGTTGACCCAGCCGGATCTGCTGGCCGAAGAGTACGGCTCGCTCAACTTTAGCGACAGCCACTTTCAGAACATTCTCAACATCAAGCGCTACGAAGCCGAGTACAACCTCAACAAACTGCGGCAGCCAGTGTCCAAGGACAAGTGGTCGACAGAGCCGGCCGTCGTCAACGCCTTTTACAACCCAAACATGAACGACATCGTCTTCCCGGCCGGCATTCTCCAACCGCTTTTCTACAGCAGCCAATTCCCCAAATCTCTCAACGTATGAACTCTTATTGGCTCACTCTCTACTACTCATTTAGTTGATGACGACTAACACTGTATATCGATTGGAAACTTGTGTCTGTTGTTTTACTAGTACGGCGGGATCGGAGTGGTGATTGGTCACGAAATCACGCACGGCTTCGACGACAAGGGCCGCCAATTCGACAAGGACGGCAACCTGAAGCAGTGGTGGAATAATGCAACGATCCAGGCCTTCAGGCAACGGACCCAGTGCATTATCGACCAATACTCCAACTACGAGCTGGACGATGTCGGACTTCCCATTAACGGACGGATGACGCAAGGTGAAAACATCGCCGACAACGGCGGCCTCAAGCAAGCCTATCGAGCGTATCGGAAATGGGTCGGACGCCACGGCGAAGAGCCACTACTACCAGGTAGAGACATCCACCAAACATTATTCAGCCGGCGACGCCATCATTTATGCATTTCATCAATAACTTTTTGATTATTATGGTGGGGGGCGCAGGTTTGAATTTGAGCCACGATCAGCTCTTCTTCCTCAACTACGCCCAGATCTGGTGCGGAACTATGAGGCCGGAAGACGCCCTCAGCAAAATCCGATCGTCGGTTCATTCGCCCGGACCCATCCGAGTGCTGGGACCGCTTTCCAATTCGCCAGAGTTCGCCAGAGCTTACAGCTGTCCGCTGGGATCTCCGATGAATCCGCATAAAAAATGTTCCGTCTGGTGAACAAACATTTTCATTCGATGCGCACATTTTTCTTTTGTTTGTTCTATCATTTCATTCTCTCATTTGTTGAAAACAAATGATTAACCCAACAACAGACAATGAGTTTATTTTATTATAAAACAGTAATAATAACCGGGACGACCTCTGTAAATATAATAATAATAATAATTTAACAGATAGTACAACACATCAGCAGTTTGAGTTGATATAATCAATAAAAAGGAGGGGAAATGAAGTGATCTGAAATTCTCTCACTGCGCCATTTCTCACACCAAACAAAAAACAAAAAAATTAAAAATTAACGACCCCTTCCCCCCCCCAATATATACCTGAAATTTGGTAATGGCGTGCGAACTTTGCTTTCACAGGACCCATTAAAGTGCCGTACGTCTCTCTTTCTCTTTACTCTAATACTTTTCCTACCCACTTAATACTTTGTATTTTTTCGTGGAAATTTTACGTGAACTCTTCTCACTCTCTTACCCTTTCTTTCTTTTTTAAAAACTGAAAATGAACAAACAAAACAACAACAAAAAGAAATGAAATTGTTTCGTCTGTGCCCTCCAGCCATTTTTATTCCATCGTATGTATACAATACTCACACACAATTCGTCCAATTTTTTATAAATAATAACAATAATGGCGAAAAGAAAAAAAAAAGTTCTATTATTATAATTAACCAGCAGAATAAACCTCTGCAAGGGCAAAAGTATATGTATAACAATACACACGTCGCGTTGTTTATTAATTCATCACATATGTTCTGCAAGACACAGCAGTGGCTTAACTCAAATATTCACAGACAACAGGAAACTTGAGAAAGAAAACAGCCTCTCAAAGATTTCAAAAAAGGATTATAAACTTTACAATAATTTGTGTCGATTGATAGCGGGATTATTTGAATGCGCTTTTTTAAAAATTGTCAAGACAAATATAAAACATCACAATATAATTTCTAAAATCATAAAAATAGCTCAAAAAAGAAACGAAAAAAAAACTCTGATTAGTGTGTCATTGCATTAAAATTTGTCTCCGCCTATGTACACACACGCGCATGCAAAACAGGTCTATATTAGAGAGATAATTTTCTTAGTATTCTTCTTTGACTGATGATGTAGAAAAGAAAACAAAAAAATGTGTGGTTAATTGAAATCGCCTCTACTAACAAAATGGTCACAACCCAAAAAGAATAAAAATCTAAAAGGACAAAACAGCATAATATTTATTCATTCAAACTAACGACACTGTTTTTCTTGCTCTTCCTCTTGCTTTCTTCCTTGTCTCGGCGAGCTTGCTCCTCGATAAAGTTGCCCGACAAGGCGAGAAGGCGGTAACGTTGACGTAGATTGCGCGCTCGGACGTGAGACGACGCGATTTCCACCGTGTAGTTGCCCGGGAACCAGCCGCGCTGATCATCTCGCATCCGCTCGCCTTGATACCAGCCTATTATCACCATCATAACACAGAAGGGAAGCCCGACATCAAGTTTTGACGGGAGTAATCAGAATAGAAAAAAAAAGAAGCGTGTTAGCTTTTTTTAAGGTAGGATCAAAATTGAATGGAAAAGACATATAAAAGCCTCTTGACTATAATATAACTAAAAAGCGCCGAGCAACGAGAAATCGTTACGACAACGAGGACACCAAACGCCATCTGGGGTAAACACATGCACGAGCAGAGACAGGACGGGGGGGACGAAAAAAGGGAAAATTCTAAATTTAAAAAGAAATGCCGAGTGCCAAAAGTTTTCACTTCTCTCTCTCTCTAGTCTACCGGCCCCTTGTGTTGCAAATCAGGTATGACATGAAAAGAAATCGAAAATGGGCTGATGCGCAGAAGAAGAAAAAAACTGGATAAGAAAGCACTTGTCAACAATAAATAGACGCACCAAATATATAAATCTAATCCATTAGAGAAGGGGGTTCTTTTCCGATGAAAAAAGAGCTATTACCACGTACGGGATCCATCAAGATTGGTATACAAGAAGCAGGGACTTTCACTTTGTTCTTTTTCTATCGCATAGGGAGAGATCATGCAGACACATGCAGTTAAACTATACACAAAGCTCTGATGGCAAATACCTAAGTTATTAACGGGTTATACACCCAGCAGCGTGTGTTATATACATAACCCATCATCTCAAAGCGCAGTCATTTCATCAGCTTGACATGAGCCATCATCCTCCTCATCTATACACAACCAAAACCATCAAAATCAACAACCAAACCAACCGAAAAATTATTTGTTTGTTAATTGGGTTAATAATAATTCAAAACCGACATCATTTGTTAATATCATACGTGTTTTTTAAAAAATATGTGATTGATTAAATAGAATCAGAAAACATTACCATCGGCCATTTTACGGAGAACGTTGACGACGTCAGCCACTTCCAGGGACAACTCATCCGGCTGAGTGGCAACGTAAGGATGTATGGCCTTTTTTAATGAAACAATTGCATTGAGAATACTTGCCAGCGCACACCAAATAATGTACTAGAATATACCAACCTGGACTTGAGGACAATCCCATTCCTCGTAAATCTTTTCTTCCGGATTATCAGACGTTCGCGGAGTAACGGCTTCCAGCCATCGAGTTCGATCAGATTCCGACGAGCAAGAAAGGATCTGAAATAATGGAAATGAATTATAAACTAAACTTTTTCCCATCTTTGATTATTCGAGTTTTGTTATTTACCATTTCCAGAGTTTTATTTTCGTGGTTTTGAAGCATTGTCAAAAGGATCAAATTCTTTCCCAACTCGGATCCTGGTTTACCAATTGGTTTTTCCGTGCGGATGTGCTCATCCACTTGAACCATATTGCGAGGGCAATAGTCGAGAACAGCATAAGAATCCTCCCTGTCGAATATGTATATTATGTGATGTGAATTTAGAATGAATTCAAATATCATTAGAAAAGAAGTTGAACGGACCCTTTCTTTTTGGTGATGACCAAGAGGTCGGTAAAGAGAAAGACGTAGACGGTCTGCTTATGAATTTTGCGTCCGAACGTGAGCCGGGCGTCAATGTCACGCCACATGAGACGCTGCATCTCGCCTTTCTTGACCAGCCATCGCGAAGCGGACATGACCGAAATGGCCTTGACGTCGGCGAAATCCAACTGATTGGACACCACCAGCATTTCGTGAATCCGCTCGGCCTTGCGGGCCCCCTCGTTGCACTCTTGCACTATCTGCTCTCGCCACATCACCCAACCCAAGAGAAATTAGAATATGATTAAAGCGGGAAATTGACATTCAACCTGCATCGTCTATACGCGGCAACGGACTGACCTTGTTCAGAGTGGCCAGAGTCATACGGCAGCGTTCGAATTCGGGCGTGCCGCTCTCCAGCCGATGGAAAATGGCATCGACCAGGAGCGGCAGTCGAGTGATGCGCTGCATCGGCAACATCAGGAAACTGTGCATGGCCAATGATTGGCAAACGGGACTCGACTCCAATCGACGCAGACAATCCACAAATTGCGGCTTGTTCTCCCTATATTGAATTAACAAATCATTTTTAAAAACAAAATTACAAATTGCATTTCTAATTGATGTGTGATAATATTTGATTATACTTGAGGTCTCTGAGCATTCGCTCTTGGTAGAGCTGATTGGTGCAGTACTTGATGTAAACTTCGAAATGTTTGGACGCGTGTTCCAGGAGGATGTCGCAGATTTCGCGGATAAAGACGTTCTCTTGCCAACGTTGTTCCAGGTCGGCCAGAAGAGCCTCCGAGCACTCGCGCACCGGGACAATGTCGGAGAAAAGGGTGTGGCGTTCCAGCCGCGACAGCAACGCCTCGCTGTTGGCATCACCGGCGAATTCACGGCTCTGAATAAAGTGCGTCGTCAACACGTTCAGCGAGCGCAGGTACGACGCCTCTGAAGTGATCAACTCGAATTTGGCCTCTTGGAGTTTGCGCTGCTGCGGAGAAATGGTTTCTGCAAAATAATTCCGAATTATTATTCAATGTGTTAATTAAATTAATATGAAAAATCGAGTTATTATACCTAAGAGGCCGCTGTTGATGACCTGCGGTAATTCGCACCACAATGTCCTGCGACCACTCGATGGCATCACCAGTTCCATGGCTGTTGGCAATTTGGCGTTATTCCCTTTATTATTATCAGACTGGAATTCTTCTTCTTCTTTGCGACGGTGTTCACCAATCACCTCGTAGTCGTCCTCTTCGCTCCCGTCGCCTTGATTCTGCGTGGCCCGCTTCACAACACATTTCCATCGTTAGTTTGAAATTATAAATAGAAATTGCGAATTTTTAATTACCTCGATGATGGCAGCCGTGTAGAATTGGTAGAGCGGCTCGTCCGCAAAATGGCTGCTAATGTACAATTCTTCCGTCTCGATTGGCGATTGGAGATCCAAGTAATTGCGGACATCGTCTGGCACGGTGGAACGTTCGGGAGCCGAAGCCAAATCGCCCACGCCCATGTAAGTTTCGTTCGAATGGCGGGAGGAAGTCACACTGGCCATCGACAGTCGACTGTAGGGTGTGCTCAATGATGGAGGTGGGCCGTTGTGTTTCTGGCCGGGCGTAACGAAGGCAATGTCGCTGTAATGCATCGACTGATATTCGTCCATCAAGACGGACCGTTCGGCGGCTATCCGACTCTCACTGAAGGCCGTCGGGAGCCGGGAGAGCGGCTTTTTAGCCGGAATGCTGGCCAATGGAGGTGGCGAAGCGGCCATTGCCGATTCGGCCGCCGCTTGTTGCTGCTGGGACGGCGATTTGACAGGCGGAGCAGGTGGGGCCGTTTTGGGTCGAACGGTCGATTGGTATTGCGATCCAAGAGCATAGGCGGAAGATATCCTCTTTGGACGAACGGGCACTTTGGAAGAATCTGCTGGACTAATTAAAGGTGGCACGGGACTGGGCGTGGAAACGGGTTCCGGACTGGACGTTTCACTGACTGCCGGACTCTTGCCATTGGCACTGAAAACAAAAACAAAAAAGAGAACAAAGGAAATTCAAGGAAAGGTCGTTCAAAAGAAAACAAACAAAACAAAATGTCGTGAATTTCGAATCAAAAGCCAATCAACTGCTAATTGACAAACTGGTTGGAATTAATAAACACGTTTAAACGTACTTGACTTGTGCGGGCTTTTCGATGGTCAACGTCAGGTAGAAAGTCGAGGCTTTTTCTTTGTTGCCAGCGCCGTAATTCGGTGACGACACGACAGTCATCCGCCGTCGGATTTGGCGCATTGCCCAAGTGCCTTTCTTCTTTTGAACTTGTACGTCACTGGGCCGGATCTCTTGAGGAGGAGGAGGTGATGGCGAAGGCAATTCTTTCTGGCCGTTGGGGCTCTTCTCAGGAGAAACTTCACGTCTCGACGCCGACGCCGAGGGTTTAAAAACTTCGCTCAAATCGGCCACACTGGCCGTGCTCTTCTTCTTGATGCGCGTGATGGATTTGCCAATGTCCGTCTTGGTCGTGGTCCAATTGCGACGCAATCGGCGCATTTGTTCGCCGGCCAAATCGGCGAACCGACCGATTTTCACTTGACTCGATCGTAATGATGGATCCTCACTTTCTTTCGAGCGTTCCGAACCCGATCTCGATCCAGGCCGCTCTCTCGACGTATCGGATATCGCATCCTTCATCAGAAAATAAAAGATGGATATCAAATCTGTTCAAGGATGAAATGACACGAGTATAGTCAATTCGTCGATTCAATTACCAGTCCTCGTACGACGACCTCTTCAAAGGCATCGTCCGAATCAAACGAGTCGTCGAAACTGTCGTCATTGTGATCCAAATGCGTCGCTGCGGCTCCGCTGCTGGATTGCAACCGCGGATTAATCACTTCGTAAAGGGCCTCGTAGTGATGGTCGTCGACTAGATCGTCTCCATCGCTCTCACCTGTCAATCAAAGAGATATCCAAACGTGGTATTATTATATTTTATACGATACATAATAGCAGACTCTAGTAGATAAATGGCCAAGTCATTCGCTTTCCCCTAGTTATTTGCTCTGATAAACTACACCCCGACAAAATTGGGTCCTCTTTTTAAAGGGTCTAATAAGAACGTCACGGATAGACCCCCCGGAAGAGGGAGAGAAAGTAGTAGTATCTCTTTAGAATTTTTTTAACTTTCGTGACCACAGAATAATTCGGGAGATGATGATGATGATGGCGGCAGTGCTGCTGCTGTTGGAGAAAATGGGAGGGTGGAAAACAGAAGAAACGAACCTTCCAACCAGCAAGCAACCGACTGCATTTCGACCGTTTCTCCAATAACTGTGACATTTCTCATCGTTTGAATGTTGGCCGTCCTCGGCGGCAGAGGAGCTGGCGGCCGGCACCCGTCCAACTTGGGTGCGACTTTTTCGACTAGTCCGTCCAGTGAATTGGCCAGGCAAATGCGGGAAGTTGACGAAACATAAATTTGGTAGGGATCATTTATATTGCCTCGGCATCGATCCGTTTTCACATTTCTGGCCAGTTCTCCAGCTCGGAACTCTGAAAGTTGACCAGGGAGTGGCTGGTGGCTGATGGAACGTAGACGAGCCGGGAGTGGCGGACGAGCCGGAGGCGGCCGTTTCTTGACTGAATGTTGGCCGGCCCCAGCACGGATGGTCGGTGTCAGCTGATTGTTGACGACGTTGTTGGCAAAGGGTTTGTCTGTCGTCGTCGTCGTGTCTTTACGTTCCAATAAAGCAGCGGCGCTGCTGGCGTGTCGACGCAACAACATGATCTGCTGAGGAGACATGGGATCCCGATGGATGTAAACCGATCCAGCAGCCACAGCACTGCTCAGATGTCGAGTAGCGGAGGGTAGTCTCCGGTGAATAGTGCGCAATCAAACGCAACATTACACAATACAATCCGATCACTTTACACGGCTCACCAAAAACGACCTTGGGTCTTATTTGGCTGGGGAAAAAATGTTCGCCCTGCTGCAGCTGGGCCGCCACTTTCACTCGGACAGAATTTCTTCTTCTTCTTCTCCTGCCAGTTGCGCCATGAGTCAACTTGTCTTCAATGGGTTCACGATGAAGAAGCCTGCTGAGCAGAGGACGCCATCTGCTCGTTAACACGTCCGATTTGCACCGATCGCAATCAAATTGCCGATTGATTGAATGGACAAGGCAGACGATTGTCACGTTGGACCAAGACACGGCCAAAACAGAACCGAAAATAATCAACAGAACCGAATAAAAACAGACTTTTCCTTGGCTAAGGGAATCAAAACTTTCGCTCCGATACTGGCGCCGTGTTAGAAACTCTCTGACAAAACACACGACCCGGACAAGTAGACCCTCCACCAGTCCACCACCACATATAAGAAAAACTTTCACTCGCGACTCTATCGCCCTCTCTTGTCTACAACAACCAACTGTTGGATTGGAAAAAATAAAATAAAAATAAAATAAAACATTCTCTCTGTTATGTTTCTGCGTGGGTGAGAGAAACAAAAAAACCTGGTGGAACAGGCGCATTAACGCGCTGACGTCATCCGCCTTTATGGAAAAGACCTTGATGATATCGCCGGCGGAATTGATTAGAAAAACAGATGATGGACAATACGCCAAACCAGTATACTTATACGCGTGACCCTGGCGCAGCGCTCAGAAGTAGCCCACAAAAAATGTACGTGTACATATACCTTAGAGTTGATTATACTCGGAGACAACGTCACTATGTGCGCGAATATCCCCTGCGGCGGTTATTCTCTCTCTCTCTCTTTTTTTACGAGCCGAGAGTTTTTTTTTTTTTCCTTTTGGTGGTGGCTGGCGCACCTTCATTTCTTCCTTCTTCTTCTTTTTGAACGTGTCATTTAACCCGACTCTTTTTCTTTCTGCTGGAACACTCCCAACCGGAGCCGCGCGAATGAAACCAGACCCCCCTCCAGCTATAGTAGCTATCAGTTTTGAAATCGTCCGAACACAAAACAAAAAGGTGCCAGGGAATGTGAATTTTTTTCCATGTGAATTTTGGGTTGTACTTTTTTATTTTTATTTTTTATTACGTGGCGGTTAGTACATACGTAAATAGTTGAATGATTTTTCTTCTGCTAAATCCCATTAGCACCGCGCCCAATCTATATCCTAATTTTTCTCATTCAATACACACGGCCGAAAGAAAGAGAGAGGGAATCGATATTAATATAATTCCGGCTTATTATTCTTCCGGCCACCGAATCACGTCCTTGGGAATAAATAGCAGCTGCCGTACAAAATATTTTAAATTTTGCGACTAAATTTTTTATCATTGGCTAATGGTGTGAATAACACCCGCACGTTCTTGAAGAAAAAATATGTGAGAATATGGTCACTTCCGGTGCCGATATGGTATCGTGAAACAGGAATTCCGCATCTTTTTCCCAAACAAGAAGAAAAATGCCGAGGTTAAAAAATAGGCGCGCGATTGAATTTCACCGCCCCAAAAGTCCGAAATAATAATCATTTTTATGATTTCGAGTTGGTGAGGAGAGGAAAAAACTGGCGAGCTTTCTTCCCTTTCATTTTATGGTTCATTCACGAAGCTGCGTGATGATGAGAGCTTCTTATGACTGATGATTTCGACAGTCTCGGGTTTTTATGGCAAGCTTTCAACTCGCTAAAGTTGAATAGGTCAACGCTTTTTCTCTTTTCCAGCCAAGAAAAAGAAGAAAAAAAGGTGTGTACCAAGGGTCGAACGTGTCGTTAGATTGCGGTGGGTGATGACCTAGATGACTGGCGGCATAATGAGTCCGCGGCCGCTTGTTTCTCTTTCATCATTAAGGACCCTGCATCATCTTAACTGCCATTAGGGCTCAAATGGGACTGTACGACTGTACTTGTTTCTTATTTTTTAAATAAAAGAGAAAGATGTCGGTGCGTTTCACAGAGGCTTATCTCTGTCAACGTGAAAAATGTTTTCTATATCTCTGCACTTAATAGCAAAGTGTTATTAGGGTTAATTTCCGCTCGTCGTCTTATCTGAAAAATGCGGTAATAATGGAATGCCAAGAGAACGAACGATATCTGGCGACTTTCTCTCCACTTCCGGAAAGGCATTTATGGGTGCATCCGCATTTGACGCAAGGATTCGTGCGGCCTCGTTGCGTAAATGTAACGACATTGTTTTTATCTTGACTTGAATCGGGGACGATTGTTAACACAATGTTATTATTATTTACCAGAAAATAATATGGAATATAGTGGATTCCGCAAAATAGGCAACCCGGCCCCAACCCCTCTAATTAAATTTAAAAAACAAACAAACAAACAAATAAAATAAAACTGGCAACGTTAAATTATTTTCGACGAACAATGCTGTCTGCTGGTTCGTGTCGTGAATTAATTGGGACCACACGTGATCAACTCTCTGATAGGATTCTGCTTTGAACTGAATTTAGACTTGGTTATTTTCTATCAATGTTGACCGAATTGGATTTAAGTCAACGTCGTTAAGCCCGAAGACGAAAAGTGAACCAGGATTTCCAGATTTGACTTGCTGCTACTTGGAAACGACTGTAAAAAAGGTAGGAACTTTTTTCGACATTGTTAGCCTTTTGGGGGTTTCTTTCCACACACCCGAAACCCACCTAGTTTCGAATAGGTGGTCCCCCGTGATGGGATAATGCCATGGTATTATTGCAAAGTAAGAACCTTCGATCGTATGGGTTACACAGCCAATCTGTATCTAGAGAGCTGATTATAACTATATAGATGTGATAGGGGTGGAGGGGAAATCGAACCGGAAATTACCGAATCCTCACCCAAAAAGGAAAAAATTTCCGGTTGGGGCTTTTTTATATTTGTGGTTTTGGTAGTCAACTGGGTGTGTGAGCACACACAACGCTTCGAGCTTCTATTATTTTTTCGCTTTTTTGTGTTTGCCTTGTGCTGCTGTCGACGGCAGCCTTTGTCTTTTCCGACTTGTATAACATTCGCTTGTCTTATTTGCAACCGATTGGTCACGGCCGACTGGCCACACTTTCCCGAACCGACCAGTGAATAAAGGAAGCGAATAATCACGAAACAAAAAAAGGAATAGGCAAATAGAAAAAGAGAGAGAGAATGATGTCATAATATCCAAAGTTGACGGTGCATGATTATTGTTTTCTAGCTCTCTCTGAATAGTCAAATTATCTTTCAGGGCTCCGATTCTTATCGATCGAACCGTTTTTTCCCCCATTCTTTTCTTTTGCTCAACAATTTTCGTCTGCAACAGATTGTGCACAGCGCCAGATTTTGGATAGACGTGAGTCTACCGAGTAATTAAAGTAAGAAAACCCCGATGGCTAATTTTGAGAATAGTGGCAGTTAAACGCGGAATCTTAAAGTTAACGGCGCGGGAATGTGAAAAAATTTCAATAAATATGTTTAAACTGACCGTAGTCCTCCCACGTTTGGCTGCTACCCGTTCCGCTGGCTTCCGTTTCGGCCGAAGGTAGCCGCCTGGCCGATGACTTGGTCAACTGAATAACAGCAGCACCAGCAGTCCCAGGCCCAGCGTCGGAATAAATGGCCGCTTTGGATGCCACCGACGCCGACGCCGATGGGTTGCTGGCCGATGAAGATTTGACGTCGTTGTTCCGTTGTTCTTGTTGTTGGCGCTGGATGTCTTTGCCGGATCGCTTTGAAAGGGTAGTCGCCTTGTTGAATCCATTCTTGACTAGGGTACGCATCGTTTGAGACCACGATTGCTGGCCACTCGCCTTCGGGATGGACAGTTTACGACGGCTGGCACGATGTCCTCTTCGAACGCTGGCCGACATCACGAAAAAGAAAAAAATTTGGTTTATTCCCACCCTCGTTGCTGCGGCCGTTTTTAAAAAAAGAAAATAAACTTACAAGGAAGCGTTGGTCACTTCGTGCCTTTGTCGAATGCGCGTTACAGTCCAGGCCGGCTCATCCGGATCGCTAATGTCGATCCATTCGTCGCTCGTTTCGCTCCGTCGCTCGGCTCCCGTTCGTGTTGACGTTGAGGTTCCGGCCAAACTGGGCGCCGGCGAATCCGGTACCGCACCATTGCCCAGCTGGGTTAATTTGTAGGAACAAACTTCATGCACGCCTTCCTCTGATGAGTCTAAAAATTCCAGCCAAATTCAAATTCCAGCCAAAGTTATTTTTAATCCGTCGGGACCAAAAACACAGCGGATGAGAGCTTACCCGAAAGAGTGTCGCTGGATTTGTCGTTTGGTCCGGCCACCGAGGTAGAAGATAACGAACAAGTCGAGTTGGACGATTCCATTTTACTGGTCCCTTCGCCCAGGTGAGCGTAAATGGGTTCGTACGAGTGATTCGATCCGCCGTAACATCCGCCGTAGCCTCCTCCTCCGCCGCCGCCCCTGCCCACCGTGCGGATGTCGTCGTACAGGTAGCTGATACTGTCCAGCTGATCTTCGCATACAATGGCCGGAAGAGCTGTGACGGTGATGGGAGAAGAAGACGACTGGATGACGCCGGAAGGTGATCCGCATTCCTCGTATCGTAAGGTACTTCCGTCTTCGTCTACATCCGTCTGCTCGGCAGTTGCGTGATGACCTCTCTGATCTTCCGGCGGCAAGATCCTTTCGTATCCCAAAGCCGAGCTGCTTCCCGGATCGATGTATCCGCCGGAAGACGTTGTGGACAGAGGCGATCGCATCAGCTCGTCGTAGCCGTTGGATTGCCTCCGCCCGGTCAGGTACGACAGTTCGTCGTAAGTCACAACGCAATTGGGCGTCAGTTTGATGTCGTCGTACTTGACGGAAGTCGCCGGATCCGACGGATTCGAAGTCAAACTGTCAGGCGACCGAATTTCGTCGTAGCCGCTGGATGAAGACGACGACGACGATTTGCTTTGATTCCGGTGGTGCAAAGTGTCGTAGGCGTTGGATCGGCGTGACCGGAGCGTGTCGTATTTGCTGCTGCCCATCTCGTAATAGTTGCACGCGTCCGGATGGAGACCCCCCCTGCCCGTTGTGAGTGACGTGGCCGTCCGTTCGCTGAAACTGGTCGCCTCGTAGATCAGATTCTGCATACTCTTTTGATCCCGCCACAGAAAGGAATTGTTGGGCTCAATGCCTTCCGGAATCACGGCCGCCGGCTCCTGGTAGTAGTAACAGGAAGACGTGGCTCCATCGACGGACATTGGCGTCGTCGAAGCCGATGGATTGTTGTTGTCACTGCTCAACTCCACCCCAGCGATCGGGGTCTTTCCGTCTTCCAGTTTCTCGAATTTGCGGATGGCCTGTTTGACGATGCTCATCACCGTGCCGTAGACACTTTCACGATTTTTCAGCGATCCCGCCGGATCGGAAGGCAGCGGCCTGGCCACCGGATGACTCCGTCCGCCGTAAGGTTGAGAGAGATCGTGGCTCTTTCGTCTCGGTTTCCCGTAGTCGGCCTGAGTGGATTTGGCTGGCTGGATCGGTTGTTCCGGTGGCGGATCAATTATTTCGGGAATGGTATCAATCGGTCGGGACCTGCCGACGCTTGACGCCAAGTTGTTGTTGTTGTTGTTGCGCTTAGTGCTGGAAACTGCGAGCGACTCGCTGGCCGTCGGCCCGACTAAACGCCACGACCAAGTCGAGGAGATAGGAAGTGCCGGAATCGTCGATTCCAGCACCGGCCGGTCATTTGTTGATAATTTCTTATCATCAGCATCCGGGCCAGGGTGTAAGGTGTTGTTGTTGTTGTTGTTATTGTTGTTGTTGGCGTTGGCGGCTGCGGCGGCGCTACTCCGTCGACTCTCGTTGATGAGCGAATTGAATTTGGAGGCCAAAATGGCCACTTTGCTGGGGGGTATGGCCATCGAGACACTGAAGCCGGGCACAACTTTTTTATGGAAAGACGATGATAACGAAGGTCGCCGACGGACGCTGCGGGGCCGCTGGCCGGTAATAAAACTACTCGCACTGCCGCCGCCGCTGGACAAGTTGTTGTTGGACGGAGCGGATGCCGTCTTGTTGTTGGCAGTTGTTGCTGTTGTTGTTGTTGCTGTTTCTGCAACAACAACAACTTCTGCAGGTGGTTTGTGGCAACGACGTTGAGATGAGCGTTTCGAATTGCGGTGCAGACGCGTATTGAAACTGTTTTTGCGTGAGGTCATCACGGCCGAGGCGGAGGTGGTGGTGGTGGACTGACTGGCCAAGGTCACACGGAGACTGGCCCTCGTCCCGTCTCGCCCGATCAGCTCAATCAAACCGCCGTCCATCACATGGTTGGCATCCAGCAGCTGGACCAGCTCGGGCAGCAAATCTAAAGCGGCCGACGTTGATGAAGCGGATTCAGATTCCAGCAGCACGTCTTCTTCTCCGGACGATCGGACGGCCTTGCTGACCTCATCGTCCAGCAAACTGTGCAGAAAGTGGTTCTTGGCCGAGTCCAGGGCTCGCCCGTCACTTTGCAACTGCTGGTTGACGACACCGTGTCCTTTTTTCGAGAGAACTTTGTTGGTCACATTCTTCCGGAATAAGTTTTTGCTGGTGCCGGAGTCCGGCGGAGATGATCGCTGGACGCCGCCGTAGACGGACGTGTGCAGGAAGGATTTCCTTTGCTGGACCGGTTGTTTGCTCACGGCGTCAGCAGCTGCAACAGTTGCGTTGTTCACTTTGTTGTTGTTGTTGACTATCACAGCCGAGTACTCGACGCTACTCGTCTTCTGGTTGGACACTGTCGTCGTCGGATGGCCAGCACTGTTGTCGGCTTCCAGGCCGGCCAAACTGCTCACGCTGTCCACGCCACTATCCTCCGTGTCGTAATCCCACGGACGGGAACTTTTATGATTCCCGCCAGCCGACGAAACGCCAGGCAACAGGTGAGGCTGCTGCCTTTTCGGTTGGCCTTCGCCGCCAGTAGCCGGGGCTTCCGGGCAACTGCCGGATGTTGCCGCCGACGTCTTTGTCGACTCGATCAAATGCATTTTTCAGTTCACTTCACTTAAAGTTTTTTTATTACTATTTTTTTTGGTTAATTTCGTTTAAAGGGAAACACTTTGTTTTTTTTATTTTTAAAATTTTCACGATCCAAGTTGTTGGTAGTCGGAAGGCCGACCGCTGCTAACCCAGCCGGACACCGTGAACACGCCACCTGTCGCGACAAGAAAAAAAGTTACTAATTAAACAAGGAAAAATCTAAAGGAGAGTTGGGGGAATTCGTGAATTCCGGCGTAATGAAAGAAAAAAGAGAAATGAGAGATAGTAGTGGTTCTGAGTGAGAGAGAGATAAAGAGTTGGATGTCATCATGGCCAAGTGATTATGAACGTCTCGGTCGTCTTGCGGCAATCAACTGAACGTGAAAGCCGAGCGAAGAGCCTCTCACCGAAAAGGTCACGTCGTGAGTGTCTGCTGTGTGTGTGTGGAACGATGAAAAGGGAAAGAGTCTAGCGAGAATTGAGGACGTGATAACATCCATCATGGATGTTGCGCCAATGTCTAAAATTCAATAGGAACAAATCCATTTTGGCTGTTGGGATTCTCTTGAGGTTGTTTGTGGATTCACCAACTCACCAACAATTGGACAGAAATCCATTGAAAACTCTTCCGTTTCTCACTTGAAATTAAATCTTGTTACTTTGGGTTGTTGCATCCAGCAGCCCCGCACACGAATATCAGGCCGTCCACAAAGTAGAAAAGAGACTGGACCCGTTTTTGTCAAGGGCTCGTTTCATTCCGCATTCCGACCGCCCATTTTTTTCCCCCCTCAACGTTTTAGGTTCCCAGTGAACCTTTTGTCTTGTGTCGAATACCAAAAGGAACGGCAAACGGTCGCCAAGGAAAAGACGCAAAAAGAATCGACACAGAAAAAGCTGAAAAAATGAAACGGGATAAATAGCCCAAACCACTTTCGTCATAACGTTTCATGTCCCCCTTTTTTTTTTTTTAGTTTTTTTAAAAAATATTTCGTTCGTCCAATTTTGTGTGAATGTTTGCCTCAGTGACCGGCCAGAAAGAAAGAGAGAGTTGGCTTTTCTGTCCACCTTTTGTTTCAATTCCTCATGTGGACATTCGCTGGTAACGAAACATACGGGTATATAGGTTTATCCAAGATGGGAAAATTCTGATAACGTTAGTTTTCTTTATTGCCTTTTTAGAAGAGAAATATTTTAAAAAGTACAGTTAATGCGGGGTATTTTGGAGGGTTCCCAGTAGGTCACCACCTGAATGACCTCTGCCGACCCTATGGGAACCTGAGGTCGTTTACCTGGAATTTTGTTTTTGCTCCAAATCAATCGTTCGTTTCCGATGGAAATCTAAGTTACTAATAAACCGGTCGCTTATAGACATGTTTTTTTGGGTGATCCCGTTGAATGGGGTCGAACAAAGATGGTGTGACCACACAACAAGAACAATTTTGTCTAGCGGTTGAATTTTTAAAAGACCTGTTTTTTCTTCTTTTTTTCAAAAAATCAACTCGTAAAATAACTGGAGCTTGTCGAATTTGTATATGAAAATCAACCGAGAGGCAATGGCTGTCGCGTGTGTGAATCTTTTTGAATTGCCCGTGACAGTGTGTGTGCCGAAAAAAAAAAAAAAGTGGCCGGTCGCTATATAACGACGTTGTTGGAAAACAATCAACCGGATGGAGGTGGACGACGTCAAATGATTCCGGCGCACGCTCCATAACCGCCACTTGGCGATGCGCGGCGACATCAAAAAGCTTAAAAAAGAGAATTAAACTGAGCTGCTGCTGGAAACCCAAAAACCAGGGCGGCGTCATCACGGGCGCTAACGAGGAAGGGATTCGCTCGGGAGAAGATGCAGATTTTTTTTTCCCACGAGATTCTCCCGATTTGGGACCGTCGTGTGCGGTGTCGCAAATCTTTTTTTTTAGCTTTCAAATGCAACGCGGAAAACAATAAAAAGAGAGACACAATCTACCGCTCACTTATATTTCTGTCATTCCCGAAAAAAAAAAAAGTTTTTCCGTTATTTACACGCACGTACAGAAAAATAAAGAAAAATGAGTTCAAAACGGGATGCGCCGCGGGCTGTTTTTGTTGTTTGTAATGAAATTGTAGATATGTGAAACTAAATTCCTCACGGGCTTTTTTTTTAAAAAAGGGTCAGCACCTTTGACCCTGGGCTGCGGTCGGCGGGATCAGATTTTCTGACATATACAAATAGAAAGAATAAAGGGGGCTGCTGCTGGAATCCCGTTTGGAATGGCGTCGGCACCAACCCGCCTACAATCCTTCCGATTCTCATTTTTCGTTTGTTGGCCGCGGTCGAAATGTCGAGAAACAGGTGAAAATGCCAACCAACCAAAAAGCCCTGGCTCTTTCGGTCGGGTCATCATTCTTCGTTTACAATTCAAGTCAGGCAGTTGCAGTTGTTGTTGTTTTTCTTCTTTTTCTTTTGGTTAAGTTCTTTGCTGGGCTATTTGGATGTCTGGGGGTGCACCTCTGGGGAAGGTCAACAGCAGACAAATCCGCGGATTCGTCCGGTTCCTTTTATCCCTTTTCCTCATCGCGTCTATTCTCTCTCGTCTTGCTCAATTTATTAGTTACGTCGCAGGTGCCGTGTCCAGGAACTTGCATAGCCAAAGTCTCTCCCATGCTGGGCTCCGGTCGTGAATTTCGAATGAGGATCGCCGCCGTTTTTTTCTTGCGGTTCCTTATTTTATTTGATTATTTTTGGGGGGATCTTGACGTTCTTCTTCTTCAAGTCCATTCGCCAAAATGGCACCTCCTGAGACAGTCGGGAGTACATCTCAATGTGTGTAATAACACGGTCGGGAAAAAAACCCATCAGTCTTTTTATCTGGCCGTAAAAGAAAACCGACCGAAAATGCTTTTGGTTTGGTTTGGTTGGTGGAGGCAGAGACGGAAGAAATGAATCCCGTCAAAAGACGACCAAAACGATGATGATGATAATGAAGGTCAAAACGATCCCGAAAAGAGAAGAAGAAATTGTTGTTGATCGACCGGCCGCCACCTGATCGCCCTCTGGCCATTTCGCTTTGCATATGATTTTTCTTCTATTTTCCTACTCGACGTGTAGCTCATTCAACATTTATGACCGCCACTACTTACTAAAAAAAAAGCGCAACAGTCTTGTGTGTGCATGTGCTGCAGTAGTAGTCTGGTGCGTAGAAGGGCCCGTCCCGCGTGAACAGCATTCACGCCACACGGTCCGTCCGTCCAACCAGAATGGCCGATCTGCTCAACATTCTTCAGCGATGACGCCATCGCTCTCGTATACACAACAACAACAACATCTGATTGTTGTTGCGGCTGCCTCAAGCTGCAGCAGCAAGCAAGCGCCATTAAAAATCAGAAAAGAAAAGAAAAGAAGAAGTTCGATATCTTTCGGCATGGTATATAAATGTCACTCGATCCGGTGATTATTCCGTCCGGAGGTGGCGCTCGACATCGTTTCTTCCATTCTTGTATAAAAGGTGTGGCTTACCCCCCTTAAAAAAAAATAAAAATGGATCTCCAAATTCACACGTCACGGATCCCACGGAAAATGTTTTCTCTCCCAAACAAGTCGAGAACTGGTTTTCGTTTGATTTTTTCTTCCGTGCTGCTGCTGCGCCGAAACGAACTGCATCACGTTCAAAGGTCAATGGCATCATCAAAGATGGAGAATCGAATAAATCAAAAAAACTTGTCGGACGATTATAACTTAGGCATTGTTTATGTACGCAGAAATAATAACACGACCACCAGCTCACTATAGGAAGAAAATCACGGCGGTTCGTGTTTTTTCGTCTTACATCTAAAATCATATCTAAAAGTAACCTTTTTTATTATTTGATTTGATTATTATTAGAACCGCGAAAAAGCTAATGAGCGACTCTGGAGAGGAGGAGGATCTGCCGATGTGATGGGAACCCGGACGTTCTTATTTTTTGGGATCGAGAAAGAGAAATGGCGGAATTGTTTCGGTTTCTCCGGTGCACCTAATCATCAAAAATGATTGTTGTTCTCTTTTTCCCCCCTTGTGAGTGTGTAGGTCTTGACGTCATTCATTCTAGGAAAGAGAAAAACAAAAGCAATTGCTGTCAAGAGACAAAAGTGTCATAACAACCAACCCCATGAGCTGCAACTACTACTGGAGATATTGGCTAATAATCAGTAAGGCGTATCACTCGAAACAGAGTGGCGATGGCCTCCTCCTTGTATTCCCTATTCGCTTCAAGGTTTCCTTCTTACTTCTATCCAATAATTTCTGTTTATTCAAGAGCGTATCCGCCAAGAAAGGCGGAACAAACCACCAACAAATGTTGTGACTGTCATATCGAACGTCCGGTTTTTTTTGCCGCAGGCCAATTACATTTCTAGGAAAAAGGCGCTGAGCAATGAAAATGTCTGATCTCTTATCAGCTCAGCTTAAAATGAAATTATTTTTTCCCTTTTCTCCAAATATCCTGCGCCTGCTGGAATTATATCTTTTAATCGGCGCAATCTAACGGCTGATGCGATTCAACTTGGCGGAGCCAAAACAATTCAGATTGTTTTTAAAAGAAAAAAAAACAAGAGAAACAGGAAGATGTTGTACAAGAACATCAGAAGAAGAAGAAAGGCAGTTTCAGTTAACCGGTTCGTATTTTTGTGTCCAGAAAAAGATGGCGGGATGGCGTGTTGGGCCTTTTACAAGCGCAGGAAAAAGAAGGAAATAATAATAAAAAAGGAAAAAGAAACAGGTTGGCTGCTATAGCGCCTTATCTTCATGGATGATGACCTTCTTAGGGGGTTTGCCGCTGCTGCTGCACTTGGCGTCTTCACCATTTTTTTTTAAATTCAAAAAGGCAAGAAGAAAAGAAGAAAATCGACACACAACTTACCGCGCTGCTGGTCGAGTCACGGACACGTCAGCCAACACTCGATGGGAATGTTCAACTGCTGCTGGAGGAATGTTCATTTTTCACACACACCGAAAATAAAAGCCGAGGAGATTTTCTAAGTTTTCCCCCCTTTCAATAATATCGCGGATCGATAAGGGCGGCGCACCGATGGATATTCACACGGCCACGACACCTGCGAGTTTTCCTCGTCTTTTTTTGGGTGTGGGGGGTCCGTTCACAGGACAATAACCAGCAGCCGATGAGATGATGACATTGAACTTGAAGTCTTCTCTTTTCTCGATCGAATGAGGTACAACAAGGAGCGCGCCACTTTTGCGTGAAAGAGACAAAACGGCCAGCCGGTCTTTATCGGGACGCAGGTTGAATCATCCGCCCAGTCAAAGAAACACACACACACGACGCGTTATCGTACAGCCGCTGTCCAAGGTGAAGTCATTTCATCGCCGCCAATGCGAGAAGAGCGAGAGAGAAGATGTTTCTCCGTTGTGTGTCGGGTTAGACCAAACGACGACACACAAAACAACAACTGGGCAGGTTAGGTTTCCTATACCTTTTGGTATCTACGATTCACCTCCCACTCCGCCCACTGTACACCAGCAGCAGCCTCTTCTTCTTCTTCTTCTTGTATTCGCAGGGTCTTTGCTCCTCACCTTGTGAATGAATAGACCAAACAAGCAAATCTTCGCGCAACGGCCAGCAGAGATGATGTCAAACTTCTTTTACACTCCCATAACTGGTGGCGCTGAAATAGAAAATGTCTGCTGGCGTGAATTCTCTCTCTCTCTCTCTTTCGGCCGGGTCGCTTTTCACGCGTGTAAGACACTGTCCGCCACAAGTCGAGGAGGAAATACAATCTGCGTCGTCTTTTTTGATTCAACCAACCAATTTTGGGTCGAAGCGCTGCCCAACGAACCGCCCGCTTCACCTCCTCTTGGTCGACTGTTGATGGCCGTAAGACTCGACGTGCACGTATAGTTGTTGTGCTGGGGCTGGCCACGGGGTGAGGCTGGCCCCTTCTCTCTCTCTCTCGCCGAGAAAAAGAAGGAAAAGAAGGAGGAACTTTTTATCCCAAAAGCTGCTCAGCACTAGAGCTCTTTCTACCTTTTCAAGGTAAAACCGGAGATTTCGCCTCCAGCGCCTTTCCATTAAGCAAATATATACACATATATACACACACACATATTTTTTTCTTTCTTTCTTTCTTCTTCTCTTCATCTGGCCTCTTCTTTAGTTTTGCTTTTCGCCTTGACACGATGCTGCCATTTTTCTCTCGTTTTGATTCAACTTGTCTATAAATCCCGTTTCGGGTTTTTCTTATTATTATGTACAGTAGCTACACAAAGTTTCCGCACAGCTGAGAGAAGCTAATGGGAAAACGGGTTTTTTGAAAATTCGCCAAAAATCAAGTTTTCGTCGGACGAAAACGATTTTTGGACAGGGGGTTCTTAGAGTTAAGGTGTATAACATATATTTTTTGGGGATTTTTTCGTTCACGGGAACGTCCCTTTTAAATTGGAGGTAAAAGTTTCCGCACAGTCGAGAGGGCCAGTAGTAAATCGTACTACTTTGGCTCTCTTGTACTGGACGGAAAATAGGGCTAGGAGAGTTCTTTAGGGCTTAAAAAAAAGAGCATCGTTAGCTCTATAACCTCATCTGAAATGTTGACCCCCATGCAATTTGAAAAATCATTTTAATTTTGAATTGAAAATGACAATTTTCCACTTCTAGAAAAATTTCACCCTTTTCCCCCCGCGCGTAGTTGCCAGTTTTAAAAAATGTCTACTTTTGTAATCGTAGGGGGAGAAAGAAAAAGATAGCTACGACGGCAGCTTCCTCCGCTAGAGGCACTGAAAGGTTGAAATTCTAGGCCTGTGTAGCAGACGTTTGTTACGACTTTTTGTTGTGAATTGTCAGTTTGTGACTTGACGGCAATTCGAATTCTAACTTTTTGAAGAGATTGCTCTTTTAGCAATATGGCTTCTTTCATCCCCATTCTCGAGCCCGACAACAAGATAGAAAGAAAGAAGTTTGCTTTGAAACACCTAGACCAGTCTGTTGGAGAATTTTGGACCAACGCTTGTTTCGGTGACGAGCAACGATATGCGTAGGTTTATTTAGTAGTGTACAATTTCACAAATGACTTATTCGTGTTATAATTTATTTTCGTAGATTCGATAGCAGTGGGCAAATAACTTTTCATGGTGGTTCCCATGGACTAAATGTCCCCAACACAGTTGCTGTATGGGGCTGTGCAAGTGCCGATGGAGTACAAGCATTGGAAAAACTACATGGCAGATTAGATACAGCCCAGTATTTGAAGTTGTTGCGATGTCATTTGTTGCCACACCTTGCTGGTAGTAAACTCTATATTCATGATTATTTTCCGGTCCACACTGCAAAGTCTGTCCGTGACTTTATTGCTGCCAACAACATTAATGTCATGAAGGAATGGCCAAAGAAATCTGGGGACCTTATGCCTTTGGAGAAAGTGTGGCGAGAGATTTTGAAGAGACTGCAGCAGGCTAAAAGATTTGTATTCAACTGTGACGATCTATGGAATGCAATTCGTGAAATGTGGGAAATTCTCGTAGCAGAAGGCTTCATTGTCAACATCATTCAGTCTCTCCCTCAACAATTAAATTCAATTGTTGAAACTGATGGTGAGTGGGTAATAGTTTAACTCTGTAGGCTACTTCTACTCTGAACAATAAACTTTATACAGGTGAAAAAAAGGCATTTTCCAAGTACTTTTATTACCCAAATAACTTATAACACTACATTCGTATGTTAATAGCGGGTGTGACCTCCTTTAGCCATTAGCACTGCTCGACATCTTTTTTTCATGGAGAAAATATATTTTCTGAGAATTTTTCGAGGAATAGCCTTCCAGGTTTTTTCAATGTTCCTCCAAATGCAATCTTGTGACGAACGTTGAGTCTTATCTAATTTACTGTCAACGTAGTCCCACATAGCCTCGATGGGGTTGAGATCGGGACTTTGCGGAGGCCAAACCATCCGCACAAGATCCCCTTACATGAAATAGTTTGTAACAAATAGTTAGTGAAGGGGAAACGTAGAACCACAAAATTAAGACTAACCAGCTTTTTCTTTTGTCTCCAAATAATTTCGGCAGTATTTGGACGCGTGTTTAGGATCGTTATCCTCTTGAAATACGAATCCTCTTCCGATCAAGCGTTTTCCCTCCGGAACGGCAGTGTGTACCAATATGCTATGATACATCTTTTTGTCCATGATTCCCACGATACGTTTCATTCTCGTTACACCTTGGGTTGATATTCCAGCCCACACCATTATGCTGCCCCCTCCAAATTTCACGGTGGGTGTTAAGCACTCTTTATTGAATTTTTCACCGGGTCTTCTACGCACGTACATTCTTCTTTTGGTCCCAAAAAGTTCAAATTTCGATTCATCCGTAAACAACACTTTTCTCCACTGTGTCTTTGACCATTTGACATGTTTCTTTGCAAACACAAGTCGTTTTTTAATATTTTTCATACTTAGCAGCGGTTTACGAGCAGAAACTCTTCCGAAAAGATGCCAGGAATGTAAAGTTTTATTTACAATCGAATGAGAAGCAGGAAATTTTCTACCCATATTAAACTCCTCGGTAATCACTTTTAAAGGTTTCCGACGATCACGAAGAGCGCATAACTTCAGATAGCGTTTATCAGCCTGGCTTAACAGTGCCGGGCGTCCACTTCTAGGCAAACTTTCACAGCTATTAGTAGTCTTAAATCGTTTTATAGTGTCTTGCACTGTTGATGGTTTCACGCTGGTTAAAGAACTAATTTGCCTGACTGAGAACTTTAATTTATGATAAGATATAATTTGAGATCTTTCTTCGACAGAAAGATCCTTTCGTTTTCCGCGAGTCATTTCGAAAGTGTTGACGACTAGAACGAATACTTTGTAATGAGAAATAATCATACTTTTTCATTTTCGGAAAAGAAAACGTAGAAAAATATTTAAATTAGCGGGCTAGGAAGCTTTTCAAATTTTCGCATTTTTTTCTACCCCAGCCTCTTAACCCCAGTGCCTCTAGCGGAGGAAGCTGCCGTCGTAGCTATCTTTTTCTTTCTCCCCCTACGATTACAAAAGTAGACATTTTTTAAAACTGGCAACTACGCGCGGGGGGAAAAGGGTGAAATTTTTCTAGAAGTGGAAAATTGTCATTTTCAATTCAAAATTAAAATGATTTTTCAAATTGCATGGGGGTCAACATTTCAGATGAGGTTATAGAGCTAACGATGCTCTTTTTTTTAAGCCCTAAAGAACTCTCCTAGCCCTATTTTCCGTCCAGTACAAGAGAGCCAAAGTAGTACGATTTACTACTGGCCCTCTCGACTGTGCGGAAACTTTTACCTCCAATTTAAAAGGGACGTTCCCGTGAACGAAAAAATCCCCAAAAAATATATGTTATACACCTTAACTCTAAGAACCCCCTGTCCAAAAATCGTTTTCGTCCGACGAAAACTTGATTTTTGGCGAATTTTCAAAAAACCCGTTTTCCCATTAGCTTCTCTCAGCTGTGCGGAAACTTTGTGTAGCTACTGTATATTCTCTTGTTTGTTTGCGTGGCGGCCGGCCCATGCAGCAGTTTTCACAATGTGTCGGGACTCACGCCGACACATCCAGCAATTGCCCCCGATTCAAAGAGGTCACTTGCTACACCAGTTTGCCCTTTTGTTTTAATCATTTCTCGGCTTCGTTTCATCATGTTTTCGACATCGTTACTGAGACTGAACCTTTGCCAATCAGCCGAGTCCTCTTGTCCAAATCATATCAGACGCGCCATATTTAATTTTCTGATTATACATGAATAGATCTGTCTCGATATTAAAGGTGGAAAACACAACAAGAGAATGGCCTTCTTTAACGAAACATTTCAGGTTGCTGTGGTAACAGAAACACACTGATTTACTGATTTTATGTTTATGAATGAGAAACTTGTTGGAGCTGCCAAAACGCCGATGATCCATCCGCGCCAGGGTCAACTTGATTTTCCCTTTTTTCCACCCTGAAATAATAATAATAATAAAAAAGAAGTTTTAGCTACTTTTTTTTTTGTTTTTCTCGGTATTCCGTTTTCTGGCACGCCCACACGTGATCCGAGCAACAGGCGATTATTTTGATGGCAAATTCATCATAACTTCGACGCTAAAGGACGTCCGTCGGTGGGGGGACGGAAACCAGGAGGGACAAACGTGAAAGGAGAAAGATGACGATCGCTTAGAATAGTAATATCGGCCATAGGATATAATAACATTTCCAAAGGTCGCGCATATCGCGATATTGTAAATGCTGGCGGGGATATTTTACGACTCGGGACGACGTCGACTGTTTTGTTGAATTATTCAACATCCAACTCCTCTGCCTCTATAAATGTACGACGGGGGGATACGACGAGGTGAAAAGTGGGCGAATAATCAAAATAAGCCAAAAATACGCATATATAAATTTATTTTGGTATTTTTTACGACGGCGACGTCGCTTAAGGTTATTACCAAGAGGCCTTTTGCACGATCTCTGGCGACCGAGAAAGATCTCCCATTCTCGTAGAACTCACTCACGCGCGTCCATTCAAATTTTTCCAGCGGGCCTTTGTGCTGTTCAGTCCTCTACTGCCGTAATGGCAAATCGACCGAATCCCGTCCGTTTGACAGCGAAAGAAATTTCTCGCCGACTAGCGAGCGCTTGATAGTCGAGTTTTTGGATGGATTTGGATGAGAAAATTTCACGGGGAAAGTTGATGAATGCGCAACAATATGGTGCGCTAGTCTACGAATCACGGCGCATGCAAACTTTGATGAATGACGTATATCTGTCACGGCGCTAACAGGCTGAGAGAAATCGGAACGGTGATTTTGGTTTCAAATTTTCTCCCTCGTCTATGGAAATTGCGTAAAATATAGTCATTAAAAAGACTTGACAACAACTCCCTTAGCTTGTTTGTCGGGGCTTCTAGTTATTTGTCAATTGTTATTCTTGAGGCTATGTATATACCTTCAATTGCAAAGTGAAAGGTAAAATTAAGATGGTAATGAATGCCCCCCGTGAAATGAAACGCAACAAAAGGAAAACGGAAAATCAGAATTATTTTTATTCCAATCACAAAAATGTTCTAAGCGACTCTTTTATTTTAATTGCTTTCTTACATGAATTGCACCAGTTATTAATAGCAGAAATAAAATTACGACATCGAATTCAGCAAGTGCGGCAGCTTTATTTCGGAGATTTGGCAGCACAGATAAAAATTTCTCGAATTTTCTTTATGAAGGTCGTCTGCTAAAATAACAAGTGTTGTGTAACACTCGGGAGCAGTCAGTAGGGAAAGTTGCTGGGTGACTTGCACGTTGGAAGAATTGAACAGCCGCCCACGAAATACAGAATGTGGTAAAAGGAGAAAGGTAGGGAAATGTCTAGTCGTTCACTTTTACCTCAGTTTTTTCTCTCGATCGAAAGATACCTGACGCTCGGAGTAGCGCGACAGACAAATTGTACCAGAATCGGCATGTGAGTTGGCATTATCTTTGAATATCAACTCGTCTTCAGCATGATCTTGCCATATTGACAACGCAACCCCCGATAGTGACCCACTTTTAGAATTACATTAATTCAATCTGACATCTATTTCATTGTTTGCCGATATTGTCATGTGCTTTTAACAGAGTCTTTTTTGTTCTGAATTTCAGAAGGAGAGTTTCATACCTAAAGCAAAAATCAGTCCTTGCTTTATCTAGAAGACACCTTTTCTCTGACATCCAGGGTTTGAGTCCCTGTCACAAATTCTCCATTAACAACATGGCCCCAGTTGTCCCGAAAACAGATCCCATCACTATTGTGGAAGATTTGATCAAGAACAACAGAATCGCTGTGTTCAGCAAAACAACATGCCCTTTCTGCATTAAGGTACCGCCAGAATGATTTTCTTCTGTTTACTTGTCATTTCACGATTATTGTTGCAGGTGAAGCAACTCTTTACTGCCCTGAACTTGGAAATTGGAGTGCTTGAAGTAGATACTAGAGGTGAGCAAACTAGGGTCAATCTAAGCTTAACTTTGGTAGTTTTAAAGAGATGGTGCTGCTGAGATATTGATTGTTGAGTTTGTTGACATTCTGCACAGCTTGTTGCTAGGGATCACTACTCAAACATGTGTAGAGATGGGCAATGGTTGTTTGGGATGCCACTTAGGTCACAGTTAAACGAGTATAGATAATTATAAGAAATATCATTGATTTCTTTGCTTGCAGAGGATGGAGCCGACATTCAGGATGCTCTCTTGCAGAAAACTGGACAAAAAACAGTTCCTAACGTCTTTGTTAACGGTGAGCACGTTGGAGGATGCGATAACACAATCGAAGCTCATCAGAACGGAAGACTACAGTTTTTGCTGAACAAATCTCAAGGGGGTCCTTCAGACGAAATGACCGATGACGTCAAGTATGATTACGACCTTGTAGTGATCGGAGGTGGATCTGGTGGTCTAGCTGCTTCGAAGGTAAATTTATCCTGCAAACTTAAACAGAATCATGACTGAATGTTTAACATCCTTTTTTTAGGAGGCTGCAATGTTGGGAGCCAAAGTGGCCGTCTGTGACTTTGTTGTGCCAACGCCTATTGGCACTGCTTGGGGTCTTGGAGGCACTTGTGTCAATGTAGGATGCATTCCTAAAAAATTGATGCATCAAGCTGCCATATTGGGTCAATCAGTCAGCGATGCCAAGAAATTTGGATGGGAACTACCCGAGACTGGTAAGCAGTTAAAGTAAAGATGCTCGACCGTATTTTCATTTGGACGATCTTTTATGTAGCAACACACAACTGGAAAACAATGGTGGAAGCTATTCAGGCTCATATTGGTTCGCTCAATTGGGGCTACCGTGTTGCCTTACGAGAAAAGAAAGTGAACTACCTTAACGCTTTCGCCGAATTTGTGGATCCTCACACTCTCAAGGTAAATGTTTTATTCGTTTGATTGTTCTTTATCGTTAACGGTTTTTCTTTCTTTTTTGCAGACAACCGATAAAAAGAAAAAGGAAACTACTATTACAGCGAAATACATCCTTCTTGCGACTGGTGGTCGCCCGCGTTATCCCGACATTCCAGGTGCTCAAGAGTTTGGCATCACATCAGATGATATCTTTTCATTACCTCGTCACCCTGGCAAAACTTTGCTCGTTGGTGCCTCTTATATCGCGCTTGAGTGCGCTGGTTTCCTTGCGGGCCTTGGCATTGACTCCACCGTCATGGTGAGGATTTTTATAAAGAAATATTTCCTAGTCCCAGATGATTATCACTAACTGTGTTACGGTTTATTCTCCGTAGGTTCGGTCAATTCTCTTGAGAGGGTTTGACCAGCAAATGGCAAACTTGATTGGCTCTTACATGGAGAAACATGGAATTCGGTTTCAACACGGATATGTCCCTACCAAATTGGAGCGCATTGAAGAAGCGTGCATTGAAAAAGGCACTCCTGCACGAATCAAGGTAATGATTAGTTACATGGCTCTGTAATAGATCCATTTTTAAATTGATGATTTTAAAATGGGAAAGGTGACTTCACAAAACGAACAAGGCGAATTGATGGAAGAGGAATATAATACCGTCCTCTTTGCTATTGGTCGCGACGCGTGCACGAACAAGATCGGCATTGAGAAAGCTAATGTCATGCTCAATCCCAAGTAATATCTAAAAAATATTCATGTTTGAACAATTTTCATTTAACACTGTTTTAAACTTAGAAATGGGAAAGTCATCTGTGACGAGAAAGAGCAATCGAATATTCCCCACATTTATGCTATCGGAGACATTCTTGACGGCAAACTTGAGCTGACGCCGGTTGCCATTCAAGCTGGTCGTCTACTTGCCCAGGTAACCCATTCTTACATCATTTTGAAGAAGCGACACATTAAAAAAGAAATATTGCATTTTATTCGGTCACTTAGCGTTTGTTTGGAAATGGAACTTTATTAACGGATTACGTCAATGTCCCAACTACGGTCTTTACTCCACTCGAGTATGGATGTTGTGGCCTGTCAGAAGAAGATGCTATCGACAAATATGGTGCTAAGGATATCGAAGTATATCATTCCTATTTAACCCCGCTGGAAGTTACCGTACCAAAGAGAGATGACAACGAAGGATACGCTAAGCTTATCTGCGTTAAATCGCTTAATGTAATTTATTTCTAGTCGTTATTTGTAATTGGCTTACGTTACATCGATTTGTCTTTCATCACAGGAAAAAGTTGTTGGTCTTCATATTGTAAGCCCGAATGCTGGTGAAATTACCCAAGGTGGAGTTCCTAATTATTAATTATTATTATTAAATTGTTAATTATTGATGAAATTACTCAAGGTTTTGCCATTGGTCTGAAACTCGGAGCCACGAAAGCGGATTTTGATAACCTGATTGGTATTCATCCTACCATAGCAGAAGTAAGATTTTTGTCGTTTTATATTGCGAAAGATCCCTTATTTTATGTTCTTGTTTGTAGGTATTCACTACACTGAAATCAACTAAGAGTTCTGGCGTTGATGTACTCCAGAAGGGTTGCTGAGGTTAAGGTCTGCTGTAGTGTTATTAAAGCACATCTCTAATTTAGGAAATTCCTATGAGATGTTGTTTGATAACCTATAGCAGCCGTCTTTTGTTCGATTATATTTGAAATGTTCTTTAGAGAATACGTAGCTTACGCTCGGAATCCTCTAACTATGACGGCTTGTTCCTTAAACCAATGTTCTTTGGTGGAAAAAACCTGATGTTGAATGTTTCAAACAAATGATAAATCATACTTAATAAATTAAAGAATGTAGAAAATTCCAGTTACCAATAAAGTAAGAAAAAAGAAAAGCTTATTTTATTGTCAATCATTCTTTTGCATTAGCATTTGCTCTTAATATAGCGCCAGGACTTGGATATGGCCTCATTTGAAATAAAGGTCCGGTGGCTGTTGCATCCACTCCAGACTTTGCTTCATCTCCTGTAGCCAATCCAGTTGACCAACTTCCTCTATTTCATACAATAGAAAATTATACTATCAAGAATGTGAAACTTGGACAAATACCTTGGGATATCAGAGTAAGAAGCTGGGTCCATGGGATCTAAATCATTAAATTTAACTCTCCCTTTGCCTTTTACTTTGTTACGATCTTCTTGATGTTTTTCACGCATATCTTTTACAAAGTTCGAAGGTTTTCGTGATGATTCCATGTCCCTCACCTCATTGTCACATCCCTTTAAACAAGAAATTGTTTGATAGAATTTCACATCATACAAGGTAAAGAAATAATTTACCATTTCAACATCATTGTCCTTCTCTGGAGTATTGTTTTGGTTACTTATGTTTTCTCTAACTTTCGCGGCAGCAACAACAGGGCATGCTTTTGGATGTCCTGCAAACATATTTTCATTATCTAATTAATCTATTTAAATGTTAGAAGAAAATTTATTACCAGGAGGAAACCAAGAGACCTTGTCTGATTCTAAACACCAGTAGTAGTGTCTTCCCCTACAACAAATTTCTTATTAGTTTTTTTTTCTGATTTTTACTGTAGTATTTTAATATGACTTACGTTCCAGGATCATAAATTTCTTGCCATCCATCAGGCAAGGGATAAATCATCAACATTTTCTGTCTTCGTCTTTCATATTCTGGATCTGGCACACTTTTCCCCTCTCCCCATTTTTCACTGCAGAAGGGAGTACATGAATGATAAGGATTCCATTTGTTTGGGCAGCTGTCATATCCCTTTGGATACAGCGGAGGAGAGTCAAAGAGGTAACAACTGTTAATTGTATTAAATTACTTACTTTGAGTTTAATCTCTAGTAACTTTTCTTCTTTTTCTTTTAAAGCTGCTGTTTCCTCTGCCAACTTTGCTTCAGATTCTCGGACTATTAACAAATTATCATCAAAAACTGACTGGTAAGTGATTTATAAACAACATACCTTCTGCTGATTTTGTAGTCGGTTTTGCAGTCGTATTTGCATTAGTATCAGATTGCTGTAAAATTCCTCGCTTGGCTAACTTTGCAGCGAGTGCTGGAGGCAAAGGCATTCTTAATTATAAAAATTAATTGATTTTTAACCTGGATTTTATTGTTGTTTACGCGTGACAACTGAAAATGTTTTGCCCGCATTGATTGATTCGGTGTTGTCTGCAATCTGTAAAAAGTGTTTTTGTGAGATGGTAGATGGCAGTCAAATTAAAGTCTGAAATGACTTATTAATTAAAATGTAGTTTAATTCAACATGGATTTCAGCAAAAAAAAAGAATTTAATTAAAATACTTTTTTTTTTATTATTAATTTATAGTTAGAAATACGTTTACATTTTTGTCATTCCCTTATTTGACTCTTGTGGTAACGTATGGCGTGATGTGACGTCATAATAAAAAAAAAGGCCTGGACACTCGTTCAAAATTGTATGTACCATTGTATTCAAACGAATCGTTATCGGATCAGTTTAAAAGTTTAATGACTCTGATCGGGCTAATTATCGACTACAAATCTCGCATGCGTCAAATTCAGTTGAAACCTTGGATCAAAAGATCATAACGTTGAATTCTTTTCAGATTTTAATGTAATGTCTTGGTAAATTTTTGCGGGGCTTGTTTACGAGTGGAGAAATCTTGGCATGATGGCTTGGTCAATTTACACGGGCTAGAACTCTTTGTACAAACTTCGATCAAAGTCATAGCCAGAAGGCCATATCCGGAAAACAAGTCCGCATTGTAAACTTGTTTTCTTCATTTCGCGCACTTGATTATTTGGTTGATATCAAAGTTGGGGAATTTCGCAATACCGGTTTCTCGGAGTGTCAAAAAAACTTTTTTTCAAATTTTTCTTGGCTTCTAATACCTTGACTATCAAGATAGTTCGCCTTTGCCAATTGGTTGTACGCATTCGAATTTCAATGCTTTTCTTTAGGCTATGATCAACCACGCCCTTTTGATACTGGTTTTTGAAAGTAACCAGGTCGTTACCTGCGACGTGAGGTGCTAGCAACTCATTACTGCCTCATTTAAAACTCTCGTAATTGTTTTTCTAATATCAACTTAAACTAAATTGTGAAACATTTCAGTGCTGCGTTCTTTTAAAATTTTCAGAGCTGACAATATTTTAACTCCAATTAACTTGTTCTACAACTATCCATGAAGCTGCTGCTGCACGCTCAAGATGGCAATGCCAAAGTCTGGAAAACCCCAGTTGCTAGCAGTACGACACTACGACAGTAAAACGCTAAACACACTTTTACGACAGTTCTACTCCATTGCAGCAATTCAATTCATTTATTAGAGTTGGATAAAAAACATTGGTTCAAGTTACCTAACTTATCTCCATTGAACCTGAACGACAACCTCTTTATCTCGTTTGTTTAGTTGAACTTTCGTATTATTCTTGTCTAGACGATTTTAATCTACACCATTCTTTTCGTGCACAAAGAAGGAGTTTTGTATTATCTAAGATTCATTTGGGCCTTCTTGCCATGACAATCAAACAAATCATTAGACAAAAGACATTTTTTGGAAAGCGCAACAGTAGCGACATGTGCGACACTAGCGGGGATTTTGGTAACCAAACCAGTAAAGATACAGGGAGTGTCTGGCCTTGCTTTTTAAGACTGGGCACAAAAAAAAACACTGTTGACATCGCTGCAGAACATCAACAGAACAACGCCACCTCGAAACCAGTCAGTTGTGTGTATCGAGATTCTGGCAGTCGTACACAGTTTTTTCCTTTTCCTAGCTGCGAAAAAGCGATCGCTTTTCGCGAAATTCTTTAGATTTGATTGCAATCTCTCCGTGTCATTTAGACAAGCCTTTTTTTTAGTTTGAAGAAATAGCCACGTTTTCTTGTCTCCAAAGCAAGAACCCTTTTTGGTTTGTTGTCGAATTCACTAGTGATAATAGGAAAAATGGCCAGTCTCCGTCTACTTGCTGAGGATGGACCCGTTTTGGGTGGTAAGTGGAAAAATGCATAAAGTGTGGAATTCCTTTGGGTTTATCTCGTTGAATGTCGCTTTCGTAATACCGACGTACAGACTCATCCTGCGAGTCTTTTGTTTCTTTGTTGTATTGATAGCCAAGGCTGTCACGTATCATGTTTTAATACGCACTAGCGAGTGACGGGGGCCTTAACAATATGAACTCGTTTGGATGCCAAATGCGTATTCTTCTTTTTGCTGATTTTGACGTAATAAAAAGGATAGAGGGAAAGTACTAGTTTTCGAAGGCTCTTTGACGCGACAGTTTATTTTTAGGCTTCGATGTCAGTGAACCGTTGGCATCTAACGAACGCATTACATTCGTCTATCTTTAAACTTGGAGATGTAAAAACCTGTGGGCAAAGGTTGTCAAAGACAAACAAACTCCTTTTCCCCCGTAATAAGTGACACACGGTTGTGGCCTTGAGTTTTACGTAAGGCGTCTGACGTCTATCATGCCCTTGTGAGAAGTAGAATGAAAGGAGGAATATATTGTCCACTTCCTAGTAGCGTAGTAGAAATTACGCCTATTGCAGCAGCGTATTGTGCGTAATTAATATTCCGCTTTTGTGTTCTTGTTTTTCTCTGAAATCTTTGAAATGATCAAGAAAATGTTGTAGAGTCATGGGTCGAAGTATCAGAGCAACCCATCAGTCCAACTGCGGAGCGTCCGACTCATCTTCCGCATGGTCCTGATGATTATCTGAGATTGCTGCGAGAAGCCCAACGTGATAGTAATCAGTCCTCAGCTTTGGTCTCCTTGGCTTCCACCCGAAAAAATTCGCCGCACAGCTCGTAAGTAGTAAAACAAAAACCAACTGATGAATCCTAGCCGTTTGATTCCGCGTGTTTTGAATCGATCAATATTTTTACTGACTCATGCAATGCCAAAGACCCAAGTCGCCTCCAAATAGTCCCAACACTGAACCAGCCGGCGAAGGAGAAGAATTGAAGGGATTCTACATCAACTACTGCACCAAGGTATCATCACCCATTCTGAAATAATGGAATTGTATTTGTTTTCAAGTATTGCGTCTTTCGTTTAGGAAGGAACAAGTCTTGAAAATGACACCGACTGGGTTTGGGACTGGTCTAGTCGTCCTGAGCAACAAGCACCCAAGTGAGTCGATATTTCTTCCGGATATTGTTTTAAAGATTTCATAATATTTTTCTTTCTGTTGCTGCTAGAGAGTGGAAGTTTATGCACCCGGAAGGACGTCTCCCGATAAAGAAGCCGTACGGTTACAGCATTCGTTTCGCTAAAGTTGGAGGCACAAGTGTTTTTTCCCGGCAAGTCTTATACACGATGGTAATCACAAACTTGGTGACACTTCTACTTGGCACTGGCATTGGGTAATTCATTAATTACAAGTGCAGATGACCTGAATACTTAATGTTTGTTTTTTTTCCTTATGTTGCGCAATTTCAGATTCTGGCTAAGTCGGCGTAGTAACGACGTTTTACTGAACCTGGACTAAAGCCACAGAGTCTCTACCAGTCTCTCCTTGGTAACGGATGCCCTGAAAGCGAAATGATATACATGTACAGCTGATGTCCATTTTAAGCTTAGATAAAGGCTTGGCTGTGAAGAAACATTTTTTCTTTAAGCATCTATAACTTTTTTCACTTACAAAATTTTCTCCACATTTGGTCTTTCTGGCACCCTTATGCCTATAATTGTCAATCGATCTAAGATTTCTTCGTTTCTTTTTTTAAATATTCGAGAAAAAGCTTCCATTGATTTCTGGTTTTGTGTGCGGAATTATTGTAGAAGGGTCGGAAGCAAAAAATTTGTTTGAAAAAAACTGGGTTTTTCGGATATCGCGTAAAACTAAGCAATCATCTTTTTCCGAGTGTCAACTGTTTCGTCCCTATTCACAGTTTATGTTAAACAATACAATTGCGTCATATTCATACATTGTCAGTTCAATTATTTCTTGAACTAAAGTAATCCATCGCAACAAACATTTAAAACGTCCACGGCATATTTATTCAATCATCGTCAAATTTTATATCGGAAAGCATGGCAAAATCAAATTGGGGAACCTCGAGGGGTGCGAGTGTGGGCAGTTCTGTCTCCAAGTCGCTCGATCCTTTTTCCGTTTCAGGCGAAATCGACTGAGATGATTGTGCAAACTCATCGATGGGTTCGATGGTTTCTAATTGTAAGTCTGTGGTTGTATCTGATTCGCGGCTAAACTGAAACAGCTGCTCAAGCTGCTGTCTCATTTTTTGAAGGCACTCAATCACCTGGTTGAGGTGTGGGTCCATACTTGTGCATGTATCGGCATGTAGGTGCAAGGCTGCATCAGCATCTGACAAAGTTCTTTTTCAAAACTTGAAACATTAGACACATTCCTTTCCACTGATACAAGCACTATAACATACCTCATTATTTCCATTTGTGTGATTTTGAGCTGCTGATGTGTTTCATGTTGACTTTCCACTGAGCACGAAACTGACCCTAATTTGCCACCTGAGCTATTCATTTTCCTTTTATACTTTTCTAGTTGGGCAATTTTGGATTGTAAAAGCCAAACTTGACGAATATGATATTCTTTTTGACAGAGCAGTGACTGTTGAACAGCAGTTAAATCACTTAAAGTCATTGCACATGTTAGTAGTGTGGAAGCCTTTTCGTGGCATTCGATTGCAGCATCAAGCTTTCCTTGGCGAATTAGTTGTTCTGCTTTTCTTGTCTCATAATGTGCCTTTAAAAGTTAAGGATTATGACCCAGCAAACTATATGTGTTTGATTAGACTTACTTGGTTTAAGCTCGAATCTTCCATATCAGCTGCTGCATCTTGTTTTGTCCCATACAAAATCAATTCTCTGGGTATCTTCCAAACAAATTATCCACTCCAGATGCTTATTGTTTGAATGAAAAAAACAAATAATATTTTAAGAATTGGTAACGATGATTTGTCTTTATCCTGATACCTTTTATCTGGAAAACTTTAGGTTGATGTCAAAACAACTCAGTTGTGTCACATCAGCATTGTTTTTGGCCAAGGGTAAGAAACTGGAAATGTGCACAACAGATGGCGAAAGGTTTGTTTACCCAATACCCATGCGTCTGCGTCTGTTTCTTTTAATCACATTTTTACATCCTGCTTGATGTTTCTAACGTTCCATTCTCTGAAACCCCAAAGGATGAACGCAACACAATAATATTACGTAATGAATTTCGTAAGCATTCAAGTAACGTGAGTCGGACATTTTATTAGTTTAGCAGATTGCACACAGTGAAACACATTTGGTGCTGGTTGAAGAGATCTAGTTTCCAACAATTTTATCATCTGTGCTCGAGTTCAATTGCTAATCATCTTCAAGAAATCATCACAGACTACTCTATGATCATGATTGCCAAATCCCTAGGTATGCACAGGTTAGTGTACATAACTTACATTTTGTGTCACTTTTTTTGTGTTGAATGACTTCTGGCACTTTATTTAGCAAGTTTCAATAACTGGGAGATAAAAATGTGTATTTCTCTACATGTTTAGGTATAAGAAGTTGAAATGGTTTTTTAAAGATTGTGGGTAAAATAGTTAAGTTTTAGAAAGAAAACATCCATCATTGGAAATGTGTTTAGAATATAATCATGAAGAAGGAAGTGCATGCTAATAGAAATATAGAAGAGTCATTTTTCATCTCAAGGTCTGTTAGGCCTGTTGTATGGATCCTATAATCATGTAAAATTGAGTTCATAAATTCTAAATACTATAATTTCAGGGTTATAGTTTAAGTTGAATGCTTACTTCAAATTCCAACCTCTGGATTCCAATTTGATAGATAACTATCCCTTCACTTCCCATATCGTTGACCTTAAACATCCCACAATTGTATAATTAACACTCAATAGCAGAATTTGTTATTATCGATTCTTACTTCTGTGGTTAGGAACTGCGTCCTAGTGGCTTCCACCGGCTTATTGATACTATCTTTCCAGGCACATTCCTCCTCTAATTCTTGCGAAGCCTGTCGAGTAAGTGCGAGGTTAATCAAATTTCATTTCGAGCTTATACGTAAGAAAAGCCTTAGTATACATACATTTCTAATAGCTCTTTCAATTTTAGCCAATGTGGCAAGCGTTGCCTGATCGTTAGATCCCGCCTGAAAAGAAAACGCGTTAATTTACATTTCCTTCGTTGAAGCTAATAAGTTCCTACTGATTTTGGGACATTGGCGATTTTTTGACGAAACTTTGTAGTGAGTTGCTCCACTGAATTTTTACAGTTGAGATTTGTAGTCTGGAAACGGGATAAATCTTGTTCCGGAGTAACTTCGCGTTTTTCCCTTCTCGCCTCATTAAACAATTTCTTTACTTCGTTTAATCCCGGAATAATTCCGTATGTTATGGCCACCGTTTCCACCTCATCGTCAGTAAATTCTTCAATTTGTACTGCGTAGCCTAACCTTGGCGTCGCCAATAGAATGAATAATATACTCCAAACCAGCCAAGCGGATTCCATCTTGCGATCTTTAGTAAATCACTAACAAATCTTTTACAGGATTTTGGGGTATTGCCCTAAAGTATACGACAGCTAAAAAATTAAATCACCAATAACAAACGGTTCTGATTGAACTGTAAAAACCTGTAATACAGAACACAATTTTTACCTACAAACAGTTTGCGTGCCACGGTCTCTACCCCAACAGCTTGTGTCTTATATTGTGAGATTTATTTTAAGGTTTCCTCTTCAACTGGTACTATGAAAGGGTTGTAGGCGGTTTGGGTGCGTTATTCGAGAGTGCAACCACCAGTTACGTGACTAGTTGAAAGATTTTTTCTTTAGCCATATGATCTGTTAGTTTGTGCGTGATTTTTCTTCGCTTTTCATCGAATTGTAATTATATCCGATCCCTCGATGTAACAAGTCACAGATGATGAGTAATCTCTTTTATGACATATTTCACATTTCCGATATTCTTTGGAAACGAATTATTTTGAGTGAAGTGATAGCAATCAGACTTATCGTCATCGTCAACGAAAAAACTCTTGATGATTCTGATCATAAGTGAGCAGAGCCAATGAGTGGGTTGCATTATTGTAAAGTTATGCTTTATTTCAGCGATGGCCCGTCAATGGTTTACAAAATCTTTACGACCATTATTATGTATATTTGTAATCAGTATTTAATTCCCTAACTGTTTTGAGAACAGCGAATTGGCGTATTTGTTAGGGAATCCCGTATATTTTGTAAAGCTATATAATGTATTTCCTTGGCTAGAATGAAACTGGTAAGCTATTTGTGGGTTAGATTGGAGAAATTAATTTGGGAAAATTTTTGTTGCGTGCAATAAAAGAAGCTAAAAATAAGGAAGAATGTGGTAACAATAAAAGCAATCGATTATCGTAATACCAGGCTGTTTCTGTTGTATTACATTTTCCAACATCAGGCTGTACCGTACATTTATCTATAAATTAAACACGTTTAAAAAATGTTAAATAACCTATATTTGTCGTGCGATTATTTACCTCGCCAATTATTTTGTTGTTCCTGTACCCAGCCGTCATAAGATGGACCATTTAATCGACTCCTACTTTCGAGGGGGGGTTTTGGGTCACCAAAAATGGTCAACTTGTAAACCTTTCGATTTTTATACCACTCGCTGTACGGAACTGTTGTGCTGTTTTGGCCTACAGTTTTCATCACAAAAAGCAATAAAAGGCCAAGGGTAACAATACCATTTGCTCTAGTAGATTTCGAGTAATCCGTCCTCAATTTCTAGTGTTTTAAGATCTCTAGCGGGTACCGTAAACAAATTAAAATCAATAGATTATGAAGGTGTAAATCAAGAGAAAGTAGTATATGGACATTATTTTTTCTGTACTTACAAGTTTTTGGTGTTCACGTGTTTTCTGTTAAACAGCTTATGACTGTTTGTATCATGACATAGGCCTACATATAATTTCATATTTGTCAAAAATTTTACTAAAATAAGTTGTGGGTGGTTTAATGAAGGTATTCGAGAAGATCAGCCACCCCATTAACTACGTGACATTTAGAAATATTTTTGACTAGCTAAATATGATGCGTCAGATTTGACGTGATTTTCTTATGATTGGCTCGAAACAGTCACAGGATAGCTCACTAACTATACTTGTTCATCCGATAATTAAATTAATGCTCAAGTAACAAAAATATTTCGTTTCACGTCAAAGCTTTTTTAAAATCTAGTTAAATACCTAAACGTTATCGAAATTTTTTCAACGTATTTCATAAACATTTGTACGTTACCCTGGCCCCTGGGTAGAAGAAATAGTTTCAGCTTAATTACTTCAGTAATGACACTTCCCATTCATTTAGAAACTGATATGTTGATCATTAAAGCTGAGGTTCCTAGGCAGCTGTTGCAAATTTCTAGACTTTTTGCTTCTTCTTTTCCCGTTGTTCCGCTCTACTGGATCATTACTCATTAGCAGCAAGAGCAGCTCTGCAGAATTATTTCTTTAGACTTGATCATACACTGCTAGATGACAGCTGGCAACTGCAACAGGTTTATGAGTCCAAAGCCGCTAAAACAGTTTTTCCTTTCGAACTAAATTCGTTTGCTGATTTGATGAAAAATTGTAGGCTTTGCGGTATTCGTTAAATTTGTGAAAGTACAGACCAGCAGTCCGACTGTGCTTTCTTTTGATTCGCTGAGAAAATTTTAGCTTTCTAATCTCCTAGTAAAATATATACTTTCTCACACATTTCACGATACCTATTCCACTTTCTTGAAGTAGCGTACAATTAAAGTATCTAATTATTGATCAGGATACGTAAATAAGAAACTTTTATAGGTTGAAATCAAATTGGCCGAAATAATCGTATCTTCTACTAAAAATCCGGTCATTCTTTGAATTTCTAATACTACTACAAATTTCACAATTCGAGAGGAATTTTTCAAGTACTTGTTAATTGTTTTTTTTTCCTCACAAAAACCGCCAAAAGCGAATTCGGAATGCGGCAGTACGGCAATGTGGCAAAGTAGTGTTCAGAGTGGGCGTGACCCAAATCTTGATATATCCAAGAAACGATTTTTGACACCCAAAGAGTGATATTTTTCAATCTTATTGAATGCTGAAACTCAATACAAGTGACTCATCAATGTGTACAGATTCCTAGATTTCACCAAAGAAAGTCCTCCTCCTCTTCCTAACAATTTTGCTGGAACTTCAGTGTTGCCTGCAAATCACAACAGCATGCACCGTCTTTGTTTATAGACGCATTTCATCGATCGTGTGTCGCGTAGGTGTCCTATATTCCTTCTGCTGTATACAGTTTATTTATAGATTTTTGGAAATGTATTTATATTTATATTTTTTTTTCAGTTTGAAATGGAGGAGGAAGGAAATGGACTATTGATTACTCCAAAAATGTATGAAATCTGCCAGACTTGTAATAACCAGAAGAAGAAAGCTGAAAATCAACTTGTCAATCAGGAATCGTTTGAATCAGGCACTGTCCAAGGCCAAACATTTAGTAAAGAAAAAGTTAAAGCAAGTTTAACAAATCCGTTTAGCAACAAGTTGCACAATTTCAAACAAATCTTTGAAAGCACCAAGAACAATTCTACAAGCACAGAATGCTTTGAGAAAAAAGGACTCTTGCAGAGGATGCACAGCCTCTCTCTACTCAAGTCAAAGGAAAAAATCACAGATCCAGTTAGTCAAATTATCGAAGTGTGCCAGTGTGATAATGGAATGACTGAAAATATTGATACAAGATTTCACACCTGGCCTGAAAGAGGCAGGGACAAAGTCAAGAGTCCGAAGAAGACATCAGTGGAAACTCACAAAGAAGTTGATGATGGCATTTCTGATGATGTTTTTCAGGAAGAATTGCCTGTTGTACATGATCCTTATAGTAAACAAATAAGAGTTGTACAAGCCGAAGTACTGAAGGATGAACAGCTATTCAAGAAAGAGATGGGGCATAGACGACAACCAAGCTTGCTTAGTAATGTAAGCAGCACAGGAAGTGAAGTCCATTTGCCACTGATGCCATTGAACAGTAACCCTCACTCTCACACCAGTTTGTCGAGTTTGAGTAACTATAGTTCATCCACAGACTTTACTGAACACACAAATTCTTTGGAACGTTCCTGCGAACCTCCTCGATTCGGGCTAGCTTCGTTTTGGACACGTGCGTTCACTCGCAAAACAGACAACGATCATTCAGCTGCATCATGGAAACTTTTCAGTCGAACTAGTTTCTTTCAAAAATCTCGAAGTGGGCAAAGTAGTTGCAGCAGTCTCAACAGTAGTAGTAGCCCGACCTTGAACCCACGAAGTATCGGCTCTACTGGTCTAATATTGCATAGTCGCCCTTCTTTCCTGCCGGCAAAGTGCCCAGAAGAAGAGCTTCATCATCAGATCTTACATCACAAGCTCTTGGAAGAATCTCAACGTAGAGAGCAAACCAAACTTCAAGTATGAATACGCTTTTCCTTTTTTTTTAACCTATTTCAGTCCATATTGTTACTAATGTATTACTGGCTTTATAGGAAAAGGAAAAACGAATTGAAGAGCTGTGTAAACAAGAAGAGCAAGTTGCTGCTGCCACAAAAATCTGGACATCAGAAATCCTTCCACAATGGGAGATAACACGCAAATTGCGTAAAACTCGTGACCTTTGGTGGCAAGGATTGCCTCCTTCTGTACGTGGTCAGGTGTGGAAACTCTCCATTGGAAATGACCTTAACGTTACTCCTGAGTTATTCGCGTTGTGTCTTGAACGAGCCAAAGAGAAGTTGATCAACTGCGACGGTGTGGGCCTAGAGAGCAGCGTTGAAGGGATCAAGTTAGATCTTTCCAGGACATTCCCTCATTTGGGAATTTTTCAGAAAGGGGGACCTTATCACAACGTTCTTGGTGATCTGCTGAGCGCCTACGTTTGTTTTCGACCAGATATCGGTTACGTCCAAGTATGTCATTATATACGGGTTGATTGCTATTTGTTCTTTACTGACATACTTTTGTTTGTTTTTAGGGCATGTCTTTTCTAGCCGCGACGCTCTTGCTCAATCTGGAAGTTTCAGATGCCTTTATCAGTTTCTCCAACCTCCTCAACCGCCCTCTTCTCCATGCTTTCTTCCGCCTCGATCACGCAAAGATGGCGGACTTCTATGCCGGCTTTGAAGCTCTGCTCAAATCTCAGCTTCCCAAAGTCTATTCGCACTTTCTGGCGTTGAATCTCACACCAGATCTGTATCTTCAGGAATGGATCTATACTCTATATTCTCGTTCATTGCCTCTTGATCTTGCTTCAAGAGTATGGGATGTTTACTGTAGAGATGGGGACGATTTGATATTTCGAATTGCAATAGGTACCATTCTTATCTTGAATAATCAACTATCCTGCTCGACTTTAACGTGATTTATTGATACAGGTATATTGAAATTGTACGAGTCTACTTTACTAGAATCGGACTTTATCCATTCCGCTCAGTTGCTGACCAATCTACCTGAAGACATTGACGGGATCAAGCTTTTCAAAATCGTCGAACAAATTGGCGCTTACCAAGAGAAATCTCGTTTTACACAAATGTTAACTCATCACTTTAAAGTGAAAGGTCATACGTAAAATTCAACAAACATCACAACCTCAAGAGATTGGTATTGCGGAGCTTGTACTCATTCGTGTCTTCCGTCAAATACTCTGAGACTGAATATTGATGTGTAAATCCTATAAGTGTAAATTGTTCATTATGTAAAGCCTGTTATTTTTGAAGAATGTTTATGTATCCATTCGCTTGTATTTTTAATGCACTATCGGTGCATATATGCGATCATGTTGATGTTGGTAACGATCAGTATGATTGGGATTTTGTTTTAGACAGCACCTGTCTGTATAGGCCACACAATTCTGGCTGGGCACATTGTAAAGCAGGACAAAACTTTCTGTCCAATCTATTTACTTAATACATGAATTCCATCGATTACTGAAACTTCACATTTTTTATAGGTCGTTATAGATTACAGAACCTAAGTAAAGTTAAATTTCAGTACAAAGAATCGTCACTTATTTGTTTCGAATTTTAGGAAGAATGCAAACTAGATAACGAAAGTTTAAGTGGAAGTAGCATCAATAAAATAAAATACGTAGTTTTCTGGTGAAGATATTACAGTCTTTTTAAAATAGTTTGAAATGAGCAAAATTATGTAACACGTACGTTCATAATAAATAGTAATTTTAATACGATAAAAAAAAAACTACTACTTGTTTGTATTGCGCGGGTAATCGAGGCCAAACGCGATACCCGATACTTGATAAACGTTGTGACCCAAGAGTCGATATATCGCGAACTGGCAACATTTGTGATCTGACAGTCATATGATCGAGAGAACCCGTGACTTTCATCAGAGGGAAGAGTAGAACTTCTAGACTGACACTGAGTTCTCTTCGGTCACTGTTAAAGTTCAGTACTTGAGTTCCGTATTTTCCAACAAATTTCGGAGAGCAAAAGAAACTGAAAATGGCGCATAAGACAGGCACTTTAAATGAAGCTCAAGCTCGACTTGAACATAAAATGGCTGTAAATCGCGATTACATTTTCCAGCCTCGAATGTGTAAGTATTTTGACACTTTGTTATCTTTGCCATTAGTTGGTACTCCAAGAACAATCTCTAGTAGTAAAATTGTATTTCAATTACAGCCTATAGGACTGTGTCTGGTGTAAATGGTCCTCTGGTCATTTTGGATGATGTGAAGTTCCCTAAGTATGCTGAAATTGTAAATCTTCGTCTTCATGATGGCACCATTAGGTCCGGACAGGTGTTGGAAGTTAGTGGAAGCAAAGCTGTTGTTCAAGTAAGTTGACTACTTCAATATTATAGTAGATTGTATATTAAAAATGCCCTTTTAAAGGTCTTTGAGGGAACTTCTGGCATTGATGCCAAAAATACAGTGTGCGAGTTTACTGGAGACATTTTGAAGTCTCCAGTGTCTGAAGATATGCTTGGTCGCGTCTTCAATGGATCTGGTAAACCTATTGACAAAGGTCCAACTGTCTTGGCTGAAGACTTTTTAGATATTCAAGGTAAGGTTATTTCCATGTATATGCTGTAAACGTATATTGTTAATTTTGAGTGTGTATGCAGGTCAGCCAATCAATCCTCATTCACGTATCTACCCTGAGGAGATGATTCAGACAGGTATTTCTGCTATCGATATCATGAACTCTATTGCTCGTGGTCAAAAAATTCCAATCTTCTCGGCTGCTGGTCTCCCTCACAACGAGGTCTTGTAAAAGTTTCATAAAGCCATAATTAACTTTAAGTTAACTCGATTACTCTATCTGTGGATCTAGATTGCCGCTCAAATCTGTCGTCAAGGTGGCTTGGTTAAAGTCCCCGGTAAATCGGTTCTTGATGATCATGATGATAACTTTGCCATTGTTTTCGCCGCTATGGGTGTTAACATGGAGACGGCCCGCTTCTTCAAGCAAGATTTCGAAGAGAATGGATCAATGGAAAATGTTTGCCTGTTCTTGAACTTGGCAAACGATCCGACCATTGAGCGCATTATTACTCCCCGCCTTGCATTGACTGCTGCTGAGTTCTTGGCCTACCAGTGCGAGAAACATGTCTTGGTTATTTTGACAGACATGTCATCATATGCCGAAGCTTTGCGTGAAGTTTCAGCCGCTCGAGAGGAAGTCCCTGGTCGACGTGGTTTCCCCGGTTACATGTACACCGATTTGGCCACAATTTACGAACGAGCTGGGCGTGTAGAAGGGCGCAATGGATCCATTACCCAAATTCCCATTTTGACTATGCCCAACGATGGTAATAACTTTTTACAATGTTCAAAGAAGTGTTTTTTTCTTTGCAATAACCTATTTTATCTATTGTTTTCGCTTATAGATATCACTCACCCTATTCCCGATTTGACTGGTTACATTACTGAGGGTCAAATTTACGTCGATCGTCAATTGCACAACAGACAAATCTATCCTCCTATCAACGTACTTCCATCTCTTTCTCGTTTGATGAAGTCTGCTATCGGTGAAGGCATGACCCGTAAAGATCACTCCGATGTTTCCAATCAACTGGTATTAAATACTCGAGTGTGAATTTTCTAATTAATTTTTCTAACGACAATTATTTTTATTTAGTATGCCTGTTATGCCATTGGTAAAGATGTCCAGGCCATGAAAGCAGTTGTTGGTGAAGAAGCTCTTACTCCCGACGATTTGTTGTACCTCGAGTTTTTGACTAAATTCGAAAAGAACTTTATCGCGCAAGGAAATTACGAAAATCGTACTGTCTTTGAGTCTCTGGATATTGGCTGGCAGTTACTGCGTATCTTCCCTAAGGAGATGCTTAAACGTATTCCCGCTAGTGTTTTGGCTGAGTTTTATCCGCGTGATGCGCGCCAAGGCAAATAAGGACACTATAAATTGAGTTGGTATCCCATACGGTTGATTAGATAATAATTCCCTTTCCGCATTTGCGTCCTTTCAATAATTCCATTCTTTTTATTGTGTTGATTGGTGGGAATTTCCTTTGAGTAGCGAACAATTTCGTGTTCAGTTCTAGTATCGAGATGGACTTGTTGCCAATGTGAAATCTGGATGTGCTCTGAAAATTGTGTCCTGTTTATTATTATTTTTTTTTTTTTGTTAAATACATTTAATGTCTATCCATATTTAAAATTATCACTTTTCTACGGCTACCAAATATTTCTAACCTGCAACATTGATGATTGGTGATTGAAATTTATTGGCATGTAACTAAATATCCTTCCAGAACAATCCCTCACCATTCTTCCATGGACTTCATCCGTCGGTAGAAGCCGACGAGGGATTACTGAATTCCCAAGACTAATAAATTATGCTAGTTAGTTTCGTACCCAATCCGGAACTAACCGCAGAATTTGGGCGATAAAAGATTGTGTATTATTATTCTCATTTTGTTTCATGGTTTAAAATTGTAGTTTTTAAATATGCAGTCAAAAGAAGGATTTCGTTATTTGAAGTCGGTAAGATTTTGTAACTTGTGAGGGAATTTTGTCTGGACATCTATCATAATGGAAAAGACTCGAAAGATCGAGCTTGTATATCTTTCCGCCAACACCTCTTCTTGTCAGATTTGAAATACTGCCAAATGTTAAGTCTTCTTTCTTGAAAATAGATGGCGTTTTGTTGGAAATTTGTCTGGGCATCTATGAACATGTTGGAAAAGACTCGAAAGAGTTTGTATCTTTCTTCTTTCCTCCTCTTTTTGTCATGAAATACTGCCAAATGTTAAGTATTATTCTTTATCGGAAATAGATGGCGTTTTGTTATTATTTAGTAGTTTTCTACTATCATTTGGAGTAGAAGCATGAGTAGAAGCATTGATAAGAGCTCTTTTCTGGCAATTTATTGACTTGTTATTATGATAGTAGCGAGATTGTGATTTTCCATATTAATGAAACCGAAAAACTTAATGAATTACAGCCCTGTGGTGTAATGCATGGTCTATTTTCAAAAAAAAACAATTACTGTCGGCCGGCCCCGGCCATTATCAGCAAGTCTTCATTCATTCTACAAAACACCCAGGTCAATAGGCAACAGTTTTTTTGTATTCCTTGCAGTCACTCTAAATAGAAATGTTTCAACAACACAGTGCATTCAGCTTTGCAAGTTTCAACAAATTATAACTCAGTACTCAACTTCACACCAAGATCTTAAAATAATTTTGGTCATGAAATCAATAATTATTAGTTTGGAAAAAGCCCAAAAGCCCTCTCGATGGTAGAATATTTGCAAATTGCAAAAATCGATCATCAAAAATCGCAAACATCCCTTAAAAATTCGAAAAAAGGGCTGTCACTAGGTGGCTAGTGTGTTTAGGGATTGAACTATTCAGCCCTAGTGTGTTGGTATCAACTCATCATAGTTTTCAGACGATAAAGTAGCATTCATTCTTTTTCTTCCGAGACGCTGGCCGAGAAGGTTACTCTAGTTATTGCTGGGTACTTTCTTTCCTGACAATCTGACATTGTTCTTCATAAAAGAAGGTAATTGCTGCTTTAATGCTTGATGTAAATGTATTTTATCGTTAATTTGAGGGCAAGTGGGTAACATGACTTAAATACTTGCGAATTCCATGTGGCCATGCCTGTTGTCACTTCTCAAAGTTCTCAAAATGTCATCTCTTGCTGCGTGTTGCACGTTTCGTCGCGTGTGAAAGTACTTTAGAACAGTACAAGTAATAATGTTGAGTAACTTGATAGTTCTAAGACTTTGTTTCCACATTAAAATTCTGTGATTTAGTTTCTGATAGAAATTGAATATTTTAAAATACCAATTTCATACATTTGTAATCTTAAGTTACACATCAGTTGCAAATATTTTTTGTGATTTGTTTGGTGAATTTTTTCAATTAAGAGATGCACTTGAATTAAGTTTGGAAGACATGCACTATATTTAATAATAATTTGAAAAGTCTTACTAATCTATTTTATTTTGTGACAGGTTGGTGGAGATCGTTCTCAACATGAAGTGCCAAGTCAACAAGTGCCTGTGATGAGGTCTACCATGTTCTGAGATGAAAATGTGCAGAAAACAGGAAATCTGAAATGGTAACATCTACTTGTAATAAGGCAACTTCAGTGGGTTAGCATTTTGCTTAAATTTTTAGTCATTGTAGAGTTCTTTGCTTAGAGTTTACTTGAATTGGGCATCAAATTCTTGATTTAGAAGACATGACATCTAACTGCTTCAAGTAAATAGCCTTTGTGAAAAGACTTTCATTGGCTTGTGAAAAGTTGTAATTTTTAAACTTTTTTTTCTTACACAAAACTGAATTTCCCCTTTTTATTTGTTTGTAAGTGTTCTCGGTTTATTAATGTTCTTTTGCTTTGTAGGATTCCTTGGTCAGTCTGGAGCTGTTAATGGTGGTGATGTCTGGTGTGCAGTGGTGTGGCAGTTATTTTCTGATCGAGAGATGAACTGAAATGGATCTTTTGAGGACTTGCAGTTCAACTTCAGACTTCAATTTACCATGTTGGTGTCCATGCAGTGTTGAGCTTTTGTGCAAGATAGTTGGTGTTGCCTGATGGTTGTCTGGCATTTGTTGTCTCTTGCTACCTGTACCCACATTGAGGTAATGCTGGATGAAATGTTTTATTTAATTATTGATTTGAACTAAATATCTGTTTTTGTTTCAGTTCAATCGGATGCTGCCGTTCCACACTTGATCCACTGGTGAAGCTGAGGAGAAGTTGCTGAAATTCAAGACTAAAAATTATTTAAATTTAGACCAATTAAAAATGCATATCTTTTGTCCCTTTTCCCTAAGTAAAACATGTCCTCAGTTGGTTGTGTGAAATTCAGTAATGTTATGATGGAATATGGAGTTGCAATGAGATTTGATAATTCTATGAGAGATTCGTTAAACTACAAACTTAAATGATCCAATTAACTACTTCCTCCATAACAATTCTTAACGTTTTGCTCTAAATCAGAAACATGACCTTAAAAATAAATTATTGAAACCAACATTTTTCTACTATTTATTATTATCTTTACCAATAAAATGAATATATACCTCATTTCCTGCCCAAATTTTTATTAATTTCTAAATTTTGCTAAAAACAACCCACCATTATTTTTTTTTACTAAGTCTTTTTCGCAAAAAATTGGCGATGTTCATTGTTCCACTTTTTTTCTTCTAATTAAAATTTGAAACCACTTTTATATACATTTTATTTTTTTTATTTATTTTAACACAATCTCATATATATTTTGTGGCCCCCAGGGAGGGGGGGGCCTGTGACTTTCCCAACCGCGATAATAACATGTGCCGTTATTATTTTGTTGGTGCAGAAAGCCGGAATTTAATCTAGCAGTTGTCGACTGTATCAAAACTGACATAGAATCAGTTTGCCACAATCGTATACTGCCCAAGTAAAACAAAAAGACAACAGATGAAACCAATTCAACCATTTTGCTCACTGGCAGAGCAAAACCATAAATAAAAATGGATAAAAATATTTCAAGTCAGCAACACGGGATGACTGGCAGGGCAAAATACACAAATGAGAACAGAGAAAAATATTTAAAGTCAGCAACCCGGATACCACTGGCAACTTCAGGCTACTTCAGGCTACTTCAGGCTACTCCAGGAGACCGCCAGCTACTTCTGAATAACACTGGAACCACAGTTCAATTAGTCTTCATCACATCTTACACCATCAGGCTGCAACAAGGTAACCAACAGCGGACCTATTTAAGAAAATAAAAAAATTACCATCGGGGAAATACATGTGTACAAAATTAAACAGGACTCATTATGACAAATGAATACAAGGACTAAGACAAAACTACACAGTCCAGCAGATCTCTCCGATATCTCAAATTTTACAAAGGAAGTTAGAATTGGCAAGGTATTCAAATTGCTCTAGTCATATTAACAAAGTACTTTAGTAGGAAATTGGATAAAAATAATTACTTTTGCTTTTGCATGGGACGAGAACACGAGACGTACAGGTACAGGCAGCAAGACACACGAGGCACGACATTTCGGCAAAATGAACAGGCACTCAAGTCCGAGTTAGATGATTTGACAAATTGGTATTGAACTGTAAATTTACAAATCGAAATTGAACATTAAATATTTATAACCCTAAGAAATTAACAAAAAATACCTTTACATTTTCATCATGCGAAACTTCACACCGGCATCCCACTTCTGCTGTGTCATGGATCAAAATGGCAGAATTTGGTCCCTGAAGACACTCGCGCCACCTAGCGACCGCCAATTGGATTGCTTGCTTGCAGACAGCACGCAGCAGCCAAATTTGAATTCGTGACGCCTTTCACTAGCTGACACGAAATGAATCAAGTGGGGATGGCGTGATGGACACTAGATTACTGCAGCAGCTTTCCCTATAGCACAACACACAAATTCTTTAGTTGGCTATTTCGGATCATTCTCCTCAACTTTTCAACATAACAATCTATAATATTAACAGCAAGTATGGAGGGTCAAGACAAATAATACAACTTACAATTTTGTGAAGAAAAGAATCATTTCCTGCCTGTGGCTGTAAGGCAGCAGCAAAGATTATCTGTGAGAGTTCCAACTAACTTTGGCATCAAACAGTTAGTCATGTTGAATCTAAAGGAAATATGTCAATAAACATTCCAACATTAATGCAATAAACTGAAATTATTGCTACCTACTGCTTGAGTAAAACATTCAGAAAAATACAACACATGTTGGTATGTGCCCTGCATCTTTTCATGTGACTTCTTTAAGTTTCCTGATGAAGATTACCCAATGGCCTTGATTATGTTCCCATAGCTTACTATATGAAAGAAAATAAAATTTTCATGGCATCAAATTAGAGTTTAAAATTTATGAAGGGAGAATAATACTTGCTTTACTTGTAGAAACATGATTGAAAAAACAAGTTTACACTGTGGTTAGTGACCTACCAACATCAATAGAGTAATTACGATAAATATTAACTATCAATGTAAAGAGGTATTCACACAATTGTGACTAAGCTGTTTTGGGTTCTTACCTGTATTAATAGGGTGGAGCATTCAGCAGAACGACGATTTTTAATCAAAGAATTGATGGTAGGCTACTTGTACTTGGCTAATTGCCTTCCGCGTTCCTTCCTACACGTTATAACAAGAAATATGAAGGTGATCCAACACACATACGGAATAAATCCCATCACAAACAAGTTGCACAGAAATAAACTTGAATTTACTTATGAATTCATCGGTAAAAATAGGCAAATTTCTAGCGTTAGAAAAAAGAAGCGTTCAAGTAACATGTCAGCTAAAGGGAAGTTTGCGAATTTTTTTTCATTTCATTAAAAAAATCAAAATAGCGTATGACCTACAAAAAACTAAAAAAAATTACATTATATTATATCAACAAATAGCCTTTTCACGCCTTTTCAATAAGGTTTCAAAGTTCAAATTTAAATACATTGTCCCTTTGTCCGTGCTTAAACAGCATCACACTTGGTTTCTGAATTTCGAATTCAAACCAAGCCAACACTCACAATAACACTTCGTTATTGCATGTAAACAAAAAAAATAGCAACCTGAATGAAGTTTAGGTATTTTACCCGGAGGTCTTCTTCGCCTTGTCTGATGCCATGTTCCTGGGCGTTGTCTAGGTTTTGTCGACTGGGCAGTACAGGTCGTCCGACAACTTAGAAACTTCGGATTGAAAAAATGAAAACTATCCAACGCCACTTTCCGACATGAATTGGGACCATCTGCAACAATATGTTTTGATGATTAATATAACTTAATAATTATCTTTGGATGTATTGTTGATTAATAATTTACAATTTACTTTTTTGTTTGTACTTTGTATTCTTTCTACTTGAGTATAAATAATTAGGTTGAAAGAAAGAAATACTTAATATGACTTATGAGAGAAGAACAAATACCGCTATCACCGGAGCAAACCGAAGGGCTGTCTTATTCAATTTATACCCATTATTTCACCTTTGGAGAAGTAACCCTCTGGGATTCAGAGGGAGGTGAGACAAGGATGTGAGACAATCGACAACTAAAACTTTACTGGTGGAAACGAAAACTCGTTCAGAAACTCTTCGGATAATTCAAATTAAAAAAAAAAAATGTTTAGTGACACCAATTAGTAATAAAAACTATGGAGAACATCGAACGGAGATCGTTTAAAAAGAACAGTTACTGACTTTGAATGCAAAAATTAATTGAAAAACCAGACAGTGAACGCTGGTAAGGCAGAAAATGATCATTTTAACTTAATTAGCGAACAATCCCAGAAAACATCCTTGAGACGAAACCACTAACTGCAATAAAGCATTACACAACAAAAGTCAGACTTCTAAGCCTAAGCACCAGTGCGCGACCATCAATAAAAAATGAGTCGGAAAAGGAAGACTAACGTTCAACTTTTGGGATCATTCATTAGATCACTGCCTTTGGAAAGGTCAGTATGGCGGATTCAGAATTAACACAGACCATTCCGACGCAAACATAAATGAAAAATAAGTAAATTAGCTATAAAGCAAGAGCTTTAGCTTTATAAGCTTTAGCTAAAGAAGAACTTTCGACCTACTCGGCAAAACTCTCTATTCTGAAAAATTAATATTCTTTGGAGAGTTTTACTTTCGAAACAGGTGTACCTTCAGCAACAGGACAGGAATCAGAAAGAGCTGGCGACAGGCAGATTTCGGAATCAATGTCATCAACTTCACCAGGTATGATGTGTCGTCTTCAACAGAAGATGAGATTCAGTGATATTCAGTATTCAGCTTTTCTTGAGCCTGTAGGGATACGATACACCTTTTATCGCATCGTGCTGTTAAAATTTACGATGCTGGAAGCTCCTGGTTCCTGGTCATGTCATTCTGCGCAAAACCATAAAGAAAACGGTGAAAGTTTCTAGGATAACATCATGAATATTTAAATAAAAATAGGAAAATATATCACTATTCTATTGGTCCCCATTACTGGAAATAAATTTTAGCATATGCATAACAATTTAAAATTGATATATCTTGCATAAAAATTACAAGATCGCATGAGATTACTTAATCAAATGGAAATACCATTAGCCACTATTATTCAGACTAAATGGTACATTGGTACAATATCAGTCAACGTGATTGGAAGGTCTTCAGTAGAATTATGTAAATCACTTACATCGTCCCAATTGAGAAACCTTTCTTTCATTTCCCAACATTTGTATAGACAGATGAGTCGTGCTTCATTCATTCAAGCTGAAGTAATATGAAATCCCAACAACATGAATGTAGTCATCCTACTGGTTTTCCAAAACATGCACATAAATTATGCATGTAGACATTTCTTTTGACAAGACATGCTCAGCAGCCTCTTTCTTTAGAATTAAACCCTAAAGAAAAGAGGTATTTTTCGAAATGACCCCCCCATTAAACCCATTAGGAAACTCTAATTCATAGCATTTGTTATTAGGCAAGATTTGTCTCGTTTTGGAAAGGAATTGGCACGAGACTGTTTCGAGAATAAAGTTGAATATTACCTCTATCAGCAAAACCGAGAAATTCCTTATCTGTTTCGTGGCGAAATGTGTTGTCGATGACAAGTGAAAAGTGAACCCAACTGTTAACAATAACAAGAGCCAAATGGCAATGGAAACAGTTTCAATCATAAAGTCAATATTACGGCCGCTAGATGTGAGCATCGAAGCGTGAGCAATTCTTTTTTTTGTTTCGGCGTGTCTGTCGTGAATTCGATCGAAACCTCCCACTTCCGGCCCCGAAGCGGGGAGTTAAAAGTGGGTGGTGGAGGGGTGCCACACACACACACACTGATATATACTTGTGTGTGTGCACAGTGCTATTACATACGAGAATCCTCGACAGGTGGTGAGGGTCCTTGGAAAAACATTTATCCTCTTTTTGTTTTCTTTCATCTCTATTCAGCTATCAAACATGACCGCCTCCTGTTACATGATCTCGGGGTAATGTTTTTCGGGTTCTCCAAACAAATAACAACATAATTAAAAGCAATATCGCCGGTATAAAGTTGCTCTAGAACCATTTATTAGTTGCCTTTAAATGAGAATTTCGACCGTAGAAAAATCGTAGCCGCGCGCTGTGCAATGGCAATTAAACGCGTGCAAAGATACCCAACAATGGACCTGCTGCTGCACATTGTGTCAATTGACGTACGTACAAATTCAACACACTGTCAAGGTCCGTGTTATTGAACCGACGTGATGCCAGACGGGGGGAGGAAAAAAGGAAGGAAACACTGACCGGATTTCACGCACACGCTCACGAGCAAATACAACACACACAGACACAGTGTAAAATGGACTATACGGTAGCAACGTGCAAACTGCAGACACGGGGCGGGATATAATAGAAGAAGCATTGACGCAATGACCCAGTCCCGTACTATTTCTTGTAGATATTCTGGTCGCGTGGGGTATATTTCTGTCCCGCGTGCCGATAAATCAATCACGACACTCAATTTATACCGCCAGTCAGTTTGAAAAACTGCTGAACATGGCGGGAAAACCATTTTTTCTTTCGAACAAAACGTCGTCGTGCTTGACCTGAATTAAACGTCATCACCAGGGGCTTCATTCGGTTTTTATCAAGTGGGTCGATGTCGATTCAGCATTTGATTAAAAAAGGCAAAATAATAAAGCTCCCTGCCAGCTTTATATAATACACGCACGAGTAAGGGAGATTTTGGTGAGAGGGAACAATGGCGAAGGGATTTGTGGTTGTATCAACAGGTTCATCCGCCGGAATAGAAGGGAAGCTCTCCGTTGAATATTCTAAATGCGTCTATAACAAATAAGTCGATTCCCGGCGGAATATAACGAGATCAAACGATGATAATGTTTCCTACCTTTTGTATCTGTGTGTGTGTAATATTGAGCAGCCATGGTTTAGACTTTTGTGTGTATGTTCCCGGTATGCGCTTACTGCTGCTGGAGGGTATTTTTTTTTTATTTTTTGACTCCGGCGGAAGTGACGTCAAAAGAGGAGCCGGTAGAGAGGAGCCAGTGCGCCGAGTTCTCTCTCCTGCCACATTCTAAGAATTCACCTCCCACCACCCTCCACTTAATGCATCGCTTCCACATACAGAGCGCCTTCACGTCGTTCACGTCGTTCACGCAGTTCGTCGCCATGTTTGTTCGAGCGAACGCGGTCCGACGTCAGACGTATTGATCGGCACCGGCGCCCGCGCAGCACTCACGACACCGCCCCATAGAAACTCTCGTGACCCCGAGGGGCTCACGGGGTCCTATACTCGTCCTCGACTTTCATTCATAAAATTCGGGAGCCCCCCCCCCCCCCCCTTCATCTTCTGAACGGGCATCGACCATCATTGCACCGATCAACTCCCCCACCCCACAACAACAACAACAACAACAACTAGCAAGTCATTCATCACGACGAGAGCAAATAATGCGTTTGATGTTTAGTTGATTGATTCCTCCACCAACGTAATTCTGCCTATAATTAAAAAAACAACACAAATTTACGAGCAGTAATAAGTGACGGGAGTACGTGTGTGCAACTTTGCTCCATTTTGCGATTAGATTGACCTTTTTGAAGATGGGTGATGGCGGAATAACAAAAGGTTGTACGTCGACTGTATAGTAGGTACCGGGGTTGACACTTGGACGCCATGACTGGCTTTTTATTGATCTGTGAGAGCAGCCGACTATCTGTGTGTGTGTATGTGTAGGAGGATATATACTAACTTTGTGATACATACTCTTGTTTCATTTTTGAAACGATGCCAAATTTATCAGAGTTTACCTGATTTGAAATAAATGAACGAAATCATTTTGTTTTTCAATGGGAGGAGCCAACCAAAATTCTTTTTCTTTTTTTCCTTTTTTTGGTTTTGCAAATTTTTTTTTTGTCGAAATGGTTTGGCTCCTCGTATACTTTTATTTGTGTGTCAATTGTGGTGGCACTCAGTTTTTCTCTGGCCATCCAAAACATACAAAAGTGGCTCATTCACACACTGAAAACAAACATCCATTTGAAATTGTTGAACAAGAGTTACAAATATTAGAATAATCAGATTCTTCACGAACCCGCAACATTGAGAAAAATGGCCGTTACATAAAAACTCTCCATAATGCATTTTGTTTGTCTTTTACATACAACAAATTTAAATATATAAAACCTGTGTGAGTTCCTTTTGTTGTGTGTGCTAAGTTGTTTGCTCTCAAATTCAATAGTATATATGTTGTATCACCTCGCCAAATTCACTTTGTAATCAAAATTGTTTGACACGTAACAAATAAAAATTATTTGGTGTAAAAATTTTATCAAAAAGTTTGTTGCAGTCAGGAATTGCAATTGAAAAAACAGGGGGAAATCAAAACAAACAAGGTGTGCCGGATTTTTCTTCATTGAAATTTGTTGCCACAAATATTCAAAGACAAAATTGTAGGAGTAAGAAAAACAAGTTCCCCCCATTGAATGAAGCCAAAAAAATTTGAATAAAACATCAACAGGTAAATATATATATATGTGTGTAGGAAAAACAAACAATCGATAGTGAGTATAGATTTTTATATCATTTCACACAGTGCTCCTCCCCATTCTAATTTTTTAAAAACCAAACATCCTCAACTAATTGTTTAACGAGACGGGGCTCTCTTGAATAGCTCATTAACACACACACAAATGATTGAATGAATGAATGAATAATATCAATTGTTAAAAAATGTGTCAAAATCAGCCAAAGCCCAAAAATAGTATACACACATCGGTATAAAATTGTAATTATTATTTAATTAAATTTAGTTTCTTGTTTTTCAAAAAAACATTTAGTAAAACACACATCATCAGCGCGTGAGCTCCTCTCATTTGAACTTTTTGTTTTTTTTTTAAAAAGAAAGAAACAGGAAAACAATTTGGGATCAAATTGAGAAGAAAGCGATGTAGTAGTAGTCGTCTTTTTGTGAAGGTGAATAGAAGGGAGGGCGGGTCTAATTGAAAATGGACACACACGACAACGGTCTAGAGTGGATGTCATTGAATGAAAATGAGGAGCGAGAGGAGCTATGTATATACCAAATCGATGGCACTGAGGTCTGTCTTTTCCCGAATAAAAAGGTTTTTCTTTTGAAATCAATACAAAAGAAACCCAAAATAAAAACCCAATTGTCTGTGTGTGTGGGGAGGGGGAGGACTTTGTGCCGATGCAGCGAATAGAGGAAAGACACGCAACAAATTCAACACGAATATAATACATAACAATATAATTAATATCAGCTGTAAAATCAAATTTTTTCCCCACATATCTCAAAAAGTGACGATGCTGTTTTATAGATGCCCCGTTTGCGCTAATTTTAATGTCTGTGCAAAAATTTAAATATTTCGGCTAAGTACTTTTCGCTTAAAAAGACAATTTTGGCGGTTCTTCTTCTTCTTTCTGTTAGGATGATGATGGATACATTTGTTGACGTAGTCACATGATATTATGAGCTAGGGACGATGGCACTGAGATCACATCCGACGGGGACGAAACGGCGCTCCGGCTCGTCGTCGATGGAGTCTGCGTTGCGCTCCGGGCCCCACCCAATTGGCCCGTTGAATTGGATGAAGACGAATGGGCCGAGGCGGAAGCGGCGGCGGCCGAATTGCTGCTCAGCCGGTGGGACGTCGACTCGCGTTTGACCCGTTGCTTCAGATGAACTTTGGCGTGTCGCTTCTTCTCGTCGGAGCGGGCGAATTTGCGGCCGCACTGGTCGCAGGCGAACGGCTTCTCGCCCGTGTGCGTCCGGATGTGAGTCGTCAGGTGGTCGGAGCGCGAGAAGCCCCGCATGCAGATCCGGCACTGGAACGGCTTCTGACCCGTGTGGATGCGAATGTGGCGGGTCAGTTCGTCCGACCGGGAAAACCGCCGGTCGCACGAGTCGACCGGACAGGCGTAGGGCCGCTCGTGAACGGGCGTCTTGCTCGGACGCACTGGATAGCGACGGGCTTTGACCGGAACCAGGCGGATGGGTCCGCCGCTGCCTCCGCTTCCGCCTTGCTGCTGGTAGACTTGCGACAGGATTTCGTGTCCTTTGCTCGTTGACGGAGTGTAATCCGCCAGACGGACCTGTCCGGAAGACGCTCCCCCGGCGCTGCTGGATGCTGAGCTGCCCGCAGAGTAATTGCCTCCAGTTTCGCTACTGCTGCCCGGATAAGCTCCACCTCCGCTGATGGTCGTCAGCGGCTCCTGTTTGGGTATCAACGGCCCCGCTCCGTAATCTCCGACGGAAGGCGGCGGAGGCGAAAAACCGGACCACTGGTACTTTGGCGGAGGCTGCTGTTGCTGCGGCGATGGATTGGAAGGAGCCGAAGCGTACGACTCGTCGCCGGCCGCCTGCTGGAACGAATTCGAATGTTTGGCCATTTCGATCGACTGGCTGTCGTAGTTTTGCTGGACCAACTGCGTCATGTCCTGGCCGTGCTGCGATGAATCAAAGTGATGGTGATGGTGCTGGTGATGTTGTTGTTGTTGCTGCTGTTGTTGCTGCTGCTGTTGATGATGCGCATGGTGATGTTGTGACGACTTATCGGTCGGTTGTTGCTGCTCCGGTTGATGGCCGAAGAAGAAGAGCGGATTGATGATGGAAGGTTTGGCGTCCGGTCCGGCGGCGGCTGAAGCGGCGGCCGTGTTGAGGATCCAGTTGATGGAAGCCAGTCCCGTGTTAGGGGAAAGAATGTCCGGCGTGCTGGGCATGGGACCGGGCAATGACAAAAGGTGTCCAGCAGCTCCGTGACTTCCAGCCGAGGCGGCGGGTCCGCTGTTGGCCGTCGAGCTGAAGACTCCGCGGTAGCTCATGAGTCGACTTTGCTGGGCCGACACCTGGGCGTGCGGATGCAGTCCGTCCGTCGGGTACATTTCCAACGATGTGTCGTCTTCGTCTTCGTCGATCCTCGTCTCTTCCGCCTTCCTCTTGAGAGACGGGCCGCTGCGGCTGTCGCTAACTGGGCCGGCGGGACTGACCAGGGCCACTTCCAGCTCGTCTTCGACCAGAACAATTCCGCTGGGACTTGCGACAACGCTACTGCAGCTAGAATTGGAGGATGAGCTGCTGCTGGAGCTGCTGCTGGAACTGGAACTGGTGCTGGAACTCTCGTTGGACGTGCTGCTGCTACTTCTGCTCCCGCAATTCGATTCGATTTCAACTTGTTGCAGCTCAGCCGCCGTCGGCTCGTCCAACCCCAAATCCGAATCCAATCCAGTGCCTGTGTGTAATCACATTCAAAAAGATGAAATTGACGTTGAGTTTAAAACGATAACCTTGAAAGGACGAACAAGAAAAAAAGAATAAAAGAAGAAGAAGAAGCGCGCAAAAGCTCAGCCATTGGATGAATCATTTTGGCGTTTGTTTATGTTTTGGCAGAGAAATTGGCGATCGATACACTTCCGGTCCGTTATTCTTGTTGCCTCATTTTCCCCTCCTCCCACTTTTCTCTTTGCGATGCAGCGCACTGGGATATGTACGTAGTAGAGGAAAAAAAAAGAAGAAAAACGGAAAAAGAAGGGAGAAATTCCGCTTTGTATTGATCCGGCCGGAGTTGTGTGTGTGTATACGCTGACTGCATGTACAAGAGAGACGGGCGGCGCTGGGCGCGCGCACGCCGGGCACAGCGCCCAGCGCTAGTCGTCGAGCGGTTTCGTTATTTGGTTCCGGAGCAGCAACCCAAGCGGCAGGGGGATAGGGGGGAGGGGACGACGTCGGCGGCGGCACCGAGAACACAACCATCGAACAATAAATCAATAAAACGCCGATCGATCGACTACTACACTCATCTCCTCCCGCTTAATATTTTTTTGTTCTTTTGACGATGTCAAACTTTTCAACTCCCCCACCCCCCACCAGAAAAAACAAACTGTCAATTGGATGTTCATCCAATAAATCATCAAAAAAGATCCATCAACAATTTCCAGGGACAACAATTCCTTCGGTGGGTGGAGTCTATTAAGAAATCAGGATCAAAATGGATAGGACGTGAGCCAGGAGCTCTGCTGCTCTGGTCACGCCAGCCGAGAGTTGCCACGGAAAATAAGCGCCCTGGAAAATCTAAACAAAAGTCGGGAGGAGGAGGAAAACAAAAAATCTCGGGAAACCTGTTGTCTTGGTGTGGATAGAAAATAGGAGCATGACAAAGCTGGATATAGCCATCCGACTATTCTCTCTCTTTACTTTCCGTCTATATAGATTGAGAATAGTCGTCGTCGTGTGTGTGTGTTGTGGCTTAACAACTCTCACGACAACCAGCCAATGGGCAACCGGCTGAAATGACGTCAAGGAGATAAAACAGACAATGACATCACGCGCCACTCTCTCTCACACACAACACACACCAAAGATAGGACAGTGCAGACTCTCCTCTTGTGTGTGCCCGCCGCCCTTTTGATTTTGCGCCCGTCCCGCGTGTGGCCAAGTATGGACCATAAGTTGTCCCGTCCAGATTAGAGAAATCACGTAACCTTCGCTGTTGTAGATGTGTAGCGCTTCGGTTGGGTTCGTGTTTTTTTATTTATTAAAAACAATGACGTGAGCTCTGCAACTGACGTCAGATTATCTACCTGTCATTCAGCGCACTCACGAAGGTGACGCGTCTTTTTCGGAAGAACCACCGCAGTAAAACGACGACGTCGCTTTGAAAAACTGAACGAAAATCGCCAGAAGGGTAGTGACGTCATCCGGCCATCCATGACGTTGACTCCCGAACAAACCGAATTGTGTAGCGCATCAAGATAATAACTAAACAAATACCTTACTACTACGGTATTTGACTACTACTACAATTATTAAGCCGACGGGCGGGATAGGGGAAAACAATTCTTACCGCTGAAAACGGACGGAAGAGTCGGCAGGACCGTGGAAGGTCCGAAAGAAAAGATGGGCAAATCCATAAAATTGGAAATGCCCGGCGTGTTGAGGCTGTCGTTGATGTTGTTGGCGTCGGATCTGATTCGCCCGAGTCCGGCCACGTTGGCCGAATCGTCGGGCATTTCGGCTTTGAACGTTTCAAAGTTGAGCAAGTGATGAAAGTGAACGTTGGCCTCGCCGAACGACATGGTTTCCAATCCGTCCATGATCATGGCTGAAGATTCGGGATCGCTTGATTGTGGATGGACGACAATTTGGCTACTGGTAGCTCCTCCCGAAACTACTGCGGCACTTGGCAATAGTTGACTGGACGAACGAGGAGACTCTGGACCAGTCTGTGCCGGTGGGGCTCCTCCGCCAACCGCCGAAGCACTCAGCGACTGGTCGCTACCCGATGGCCGGTCAATGATTGACAAGTCCGCACAATCAAACAACACGTGCACCACCGAATGCCGACGGAATGGTCATCGAAAGTAAAAATTTTCTTTTGACTTTGGTAATTTTTCTTCTCGTTATTTTTCTTGTTTGGGCTTTTTAGGGGTGTTCAAATTTTCCCGCTAATTTCGTTGTATGAATTTTTGAATTTGGCGGTCAAATGAGTTGAGAAGCACGTGCCAGAATTGTTGTCGAAATGTCGATTCAAACGGAAGCAGGGGAATTAATAACGGAATTGTCGTGTCAAAATTTGAATCGTTTCCGTGATGAATTTGAATATTTCAATTCACGCGCCAAGGAACAACTTTTTTGTTTGTTTTCCGTGTAGTAGTGTGACGACAGGGTTAAAATGTAGTGCAAAAGACTTAATTTGTAAACACGTGAATCTTGCACAAAGTCTGGCGGGAGACTGAGGATAAATGCCGTCCACTCACGGCTCTATGAATGAACGAAACCGGAAAGACCCAAGCTCCGCCCCGTCCCAATGGCGGCGGGCCCGGCCCGCACGGCGCAGCACCGGGGTGACGTCACCACTCCCCGGTACATGTGACGTCACGTCCATTCACGCTATAGGCAGCAAAGGAGAGAAAGAGAGCTTATCTTTCGTATAGAAAAATGGGACTCTCTCTCACTTTTTTCACGTTATATTTGTTTGTTATGTTCCGAGAAACGTCTGCGCCGGCGCTGTGGCGGAGTTTCCCACCCAACCCCACCCTCCTCCACCATTTAAAAGTAAAGAAACATTTTCTGTCGTATAGGGCCCCTCACGCGGGCACGCGATAGAATCCATTTTCGCTGCAGTATAAACCGTCAATGACCATATAAGGACATTCGCATTTCTTTTTTACTATTTTACAAAATAAAAACCAAATTTACTTCGTCGAGATGATTCGCAGCAAACAGAACGGGCGCTATCCAAACAAAAAAATGTTGTGACTAAACGCGTGAAAAAAAGAAAAGAAACGGTGACGTAAGAATTGCAAAAACGGCCATTGTTTTTTTTTATTTTGGCCTGTTCTCAGATGGCGCCCGTGACCACAAACCAATAAAAAAAAAAGTGGTGACGTGTTTCTTGTAAATTCCATGACGTCACTTGGACCAATCACCTTGAGGGTTTTCTGTTCTGAGCTGCCGCGCGCTCTCACCTGCGAGAAATTGAGTCTATGCCGTGCGGCGCTTGTTCACCTGTCGCCCGGCTGTCCTTTTTATACCTGTTGCCATTCCGATCGAAACTTTTAAATCGGTCGACCTAATCCACTTGATTCCCAATGCTAAAAATAAAATCATTCATTCAGACGATTCGCGCGTCGTGATTCACCTTTAATTGGTAATGATGTGAAAAATAAATTGACGTTTGCAAAAATAAAAAGAGAAAGGTGGGCCAGTTCCGGCGTGACATTTTCCACGAGTGAATTTTCCGATGAAAACTTTTATCAAAGAAAAAGAAAAAGGAGAAAAAACTCGTGTTTGCACTTTGTGAATTCTGGATGAATGAAATGTTTCTCTTTCATTGCTCAGTTTCCCGTTCCAGGAAATGCGTTCCCTCCTCATCAACGGTGTCTCCCATGGTTACCCTTTTCCAAAAGGTTAAGGTGTTCCGGATGTGACGGATTATCAATCTAAAATTCGGCAGAAGACGCAGCCTCACGCTGCACTGGGACAGCAGGGGAGCAGGATCTTATCAATAATCTCCTTTGCACTCTGTACGTAGGCCGCACACCGGCTCGGCAAATATTGAATCTCGAAAATAAATTTATTAAAAGACTAAAGAGCGGCGCAGAGAGAGATAAGAGCGTCAAAGAAATAAAGGACAAGCGGAACTATTTATCGCCTCCCGGTCCAAAGGTAGCAGACGATCTTTGCCCCGCCAATTTCAATTTATCTTTTTCGACGAGATATCCCGATCCTATAAAATGATACACACGTGAACGAGTTGTAAGGGGGTAGGCGGAACAAGGTGGTAGGAATGGGACGTCTCCCACTTCCGACACGGCATTTTCTCACGGCGGGCTTATCGAAATTGATAAGAAGGAAGAAAAAGGGTAATTTTTATGAGCGGGAAACAATTAAGAAATGCCGGTTCTCGGTCGTTCTCGGTAGACAAAATTCACGAAAAAAGAAACGAAAAGAATTTTTTTTTGAACTGAATCAAATCGGTTCCGAGAAAAGAAAATGCACGAGAGAAGATGGTTTCCTTCCAGCTACTAAAGTCCCAAAGTCTCGGGAGGTCGGGAAATGTCAACCGGAACCGGAAGTGGTGCCTGAACGCCATCTAACGCGCCAGCCGGCAGCGCCGTGAGCAGCAGCAGCAGCTCGGCAGTAAAACATCAAACATTTCGATTCGACGTACCGAGAATTCATGAAAATTAAAGTGACTCACGCTCCGCTTGTTTCCTCTACCCTGCAGGGGGGCTCTTCTTATTCTTCATCTTCCCGTTTCATTCCCAATCTCATTGTCGTGCGTTTCACCTCATCATCTTCATGCCAGCCCAGCCTCCCGACACGTCAGATGACTAATCAAAGTGGCGCCGTATTGAAATCATAAGAAATAACTCGTTTCTGAGCAATCCGTCGCTTTCGCCATGATTTGATTACGTAATTCTTTTCGGATGAGTAACCGCGTGCAACCTTTCGGTCAACATTCCAGCATTCCCGCAGCATCACACGCCGCACAGATCAGAGCCAAGTCGCGCACGCGAATGCCTCGAATTCAAACGGACTCGATTTGACAGCTCAATTTAATCGCTCACGTAACGACTCGGCGGGTGGCGGGAGCAAATATCAAGGGACACACCCAACAACGGAGAAAACGTGAATAATCCAAAACGCGAGCAACGATTCGGTATGAATTTTAAAAACACATTACACATGACATCAATAAAATCATTTGTCCCGGACCTCTTTTATGGATTTTTTTCTTTCCGAAAGTTGTTTGTTGTTGGTTGGAAATAATCGACCACGCCACCTAGCGGTCGTCAAAGCAACTCGATTCAAAAGGGGGGCTCGTGCGATCGGACTTCAAATACAACCGCGACATGACACACACAACGCGTGATAAGCCGTTAAACCGGTCACGAAAATAAAGAAAAAAAAGGAGTTGGGTTCCTGAAATATCCGATGACGTCACTTTCACGAGCTTTTGTCATTCGTGTACAGAAGAGACGGATGGGTGTAGAGGAAAACACAAAATGGAAATTCAACAACCAATCAGATGCCGATCCGCTGACGTCTCTGACAGCCAATCCGCCTTCGAAAAATCTTGAGGTAGGCTATCCGATTTTTCAAAAAATTTTCTTTTTTCACGTTTCAAAAAAAACAAAAAAACGAGAAGATTGAACGACCAAGGGAGGAGCCCAGAAGCGGGAAATCAATATTCAAAATCGGGAAAGTTAAAAAAAATTCGCCTCAGTCCGTCCGTGAGAAGAGCCGGTCAGCCCCATTTGGTTGAGAGAGAAGCGCGGCCGGCGTGATTCGTGAACTCCTCTTAATGGCAAATTAGGGACACGGCCAGACGGATGGTATAAAAAGATATTTTGTTGTTGTTGTTGTTGTTCGTGAGCGACCATTTGAGAACACACTGCGGCTCGCACACACACATAGACAGGTAAAAAAAGAAGAAGGAAAGGTGGTGCTGTCTTGATGGAGGATCTCGCCTAATAAGGTATCCACACTATACCTTGTCTGCCGTTAAGCTGTTTCTTCTCTCTTCCGAGTCATTTCGAGAGAAAAGGTGACGTCATTTTTTCTTTCGGGTTCTTCGTTTCTTCTTGGTTGTTTCGTCTTCTGACGGGACGCCCAAGAGGAGGATCGGCACAACCGCACAAACCCCACCGAAAATACGGCAGTAATGTAACGCCCAACTCGAGAGAATCTTCCCTTCTCTCTCTCACTGCCTTTCCACCGATAAAGAAGAAATAAATAATTCCGGTGATATGTAAATCAAACACAACAAAGAGTCACACCCATCGATCACATCGTGCTGCAATGGCAGGTGCAATTTGAACGTGAATAAGAAGACGGGAGAATGGATACACGCTATAAAAAGATGTCGGCTCTCTTCTATCCCTCAAGTAGAGAGAAAAAAAGAAAGGAATATAACTACACACACACAGTCATCAGCTAATAAAATAAGACAAAACAAAAATTATTCCTCTTAAGGTCGAAAGAAGAAAAAAATTTTGAATTTTTTTTGGGCGCGGATCGAGCGGATAGATCACGACACAAAAAAAAAAACAACAAACTGTCTAATTCTGGCGATTTCTTTCTTTCTTTCCATCCTATCCACATCCCGCCCGAAAAAAGAATTCCTCTTCTTTGGTTTTTGCCATCATTATATGCAAATTAAACCTGCCGAGAATCTGACAAGCGCGCGCTTTCCTCTCTTTCATCATCATCATCACATCTTCTCTCCGAGCTTCTTCTTCTTTCAAAAAAACAAGAGCCTATCTATCTAGTCCTTCTTCTTCTTCTCTATATACCAAAGCAGCTGAGGCTCTCCTCTTGTTTTATTTTGATTCGGCAGTCACACACACATAGACCGGCACAGACGGACACACAATTTCTGCCGTTGCTGATGACTTTGAAATGATGTGACGTCATTCTCCGGCAGCAGCAGATGATCAAGCCAAGATCCGGGACGAGCAGAGAGTCTGCGTGCCATACTCTTTGGGACTGTTTGGTTCTGCATGTGTGTGTGTGTGTGGTGCCTAATTAAATATCGATTGGGGTTGATGCTCAATTCCTCCTCGTTTTCTTGTTGTTGTTTTCTCCGTCGAGAGATTCGACGTCCGTTTACAATCAAAATAAGAAACAAACGGGAAAAAATCTGCTCAGTCGATTTGAGGATCGGGCACACACAGACTGCCACAGTGTGAGAGCTCAACTTCCGAGTGCACTAAACCCCGAACCGGAGGAATTTGATCAACCTCCCGAAAAAGGGGGGGAAGAGAAGCTAGCAGCAGCCGCATTCCCAGAAATGATGGAATCAAAAGAGCAGAATGGAGGAGAGCCATCAAATGGAAATCATTCATAAAAGAAGACAGATAGAGTCTCACTTCTTGTTCTATCTCTGTGTACCATTCAACGCTCCAAGGTTTTTCTCTTGACTAGTCTATGGTAGGGTGGAGGAACAATTTTTAATTGAAATCATTTCAACAATAAAAGTCAAATTTTTCAGAATTTCCCCCCCTCGAAAAAAGTTGAAAGGATTAATGAAGACAGAAGGGAGTGACCATCACGAAATTGGGAATAATACCGAAAAAACAATCAAAATTGAGATGGTCAACTCTCACGCAAACGGTTCTGGGAAAATCGTCGTCGCCTTTTTTTGTTATCGCTCACGAAATATAATTCTCTCTCTTGGACAAACAAAACAAACCGAGGACCGGGATTTTTTCTTTTTTTCGTTGAATTTAAGCGACGGACCAACGAGAACAAACAACATGATATACTTTGACTATGCGCACTGCATCACGATGACTCTCAATTGACTTTTTTACTTTAGAAAAAAGGAGGAAAAACAAAAGGGGAATTTTTTTTTTCTTCTTTCTTCTTCTTAGCGGGAAAACGAATTTCGTTGGTCCGGGAAAGCACATCAACACGACCCAAGGCCTCCAAAGTAAAAAGAAGAAGAATTGAAGAGAAGGAAAAAAACAATCATTCAACTTGTTTTGAATTTCAATAGAGTGGTGGTGGCTGCTGCTGCAGCTTCGCCTATGTGCTGCGAGTTGTGGCCTCCATCCGATAAAGATCCACACACGACCAGAAGATAAAAAACAAAAAACGAATCTCGTGAAGAGAATAGTCGTTCAAAAACTCTTCAACGAATTTCTTTTTTCTAAAAAAAAAAATATCCGCAGAAAACAAAAGGAGACGAGAAAACAATTGCACGTGACGTGCGGACCGCGCGTTCAAATCCCGCGTGAATCTCTTGATTTGACCTCGTTTCCTCTTTTTAAAAAAATCATTCACGAGGAATTGGTCGACTGTGCAAATAATAAAAAAAAAAAAACATCCGGAATGGATGCGCACAGGTAGATAACCCTCCGAGAAAAAATAAAAACAAGGACGAGGGAATCACGAGGGCACGAGCCTGATCTGAATGAACGCACGGGCAAAAAAAGGGGGGTGGGGGATACCAATGAATTAAGGAGACGCCGCCTTATAGACGCGAATCGCCATCATCCCGAAATAAAAGTTTTGTGAAGGAAAAGAAAAAGAAGAAGAAGAAGAAAACACGAAAAAAAGGGGCACGAAAGATCTTGTGAAAAACACATCGTGAGCGTGAATAATCAGCGGCGGGAAACCATATGTATATATATATAGAAATATAAATAAATATTATCTACAAGGAAGAAGGAGAAGGAAAAGAATTGAAGAAGAGGCCACTCCTTGTCTCATCGGTTACGAGCCAAGATGAGGAGGAAGAAGAAAAAGAAAAAGAAAAAAGAGAGAGAGTGAGGCTTACCTGTCAAAGGTTGCCGTCAGTCTTGACTGAAGCGTGTCTGTTGAGCGTGAGCGTGTAGGACGGACCCATAGACCAAGCACAACGGCACACTTGCCTAGCTCCAACAATCGGCTGCGGAGCTCGCCGAGGTGAAATGAAACGATGGCAACTTGTTCCAGCCGAGCAGACAGACGCAGGATAAAAACACACGTGCGCGATGAGCTGGTACGGCACACAGGAAAAAAAAACACAATCGCGGGATGCGGGAGGGCCTCCTTCATTTAGTGCTGGACAGCGGCCAGCAATAGTTTCGCCATTTTTTTTCACGCGCGCGGCCACCGTGAAAAAGATTTTTCTCTGCAAGTTCGAAATCAATGGGTTGTTCATCAATCAAAAACCGAGCCAAAACAACAATGGAGCACAGCAAACACTATCGGCCAATAATAAATGTCAATATGCCAAATATAGAGGCAAGGCGGGAATTTCAATCGGGTGGGGGGGTTCAGCGAAGGTCAAAATAACAACACACAAAAAAACAAGGCGTGAATATTGGCGCGCCAATTTTTGAATGTGTCCAAATTTCGTAGCGGTTGAAAAACACACAAGGAAATGAGGAAGGGGGGGAATAGAGAGACGGGAAAAAGACTCTGCGTCCCGGTCTGATCACGGCCGGCAACTGAGCAGCCGCCTGGTCCCGCAGGCAGCCAACACAGCATCCCGTGGCAGCTTAACACAACACGGAGAGAGAGAGAGAGCCTCCCTTCCATCACGCGGCGGCCTTATTCCATCTCTTCTTTTTCTTTTCTTCTTTCCTCTCTCTTCTCGCTCCTTTCTTTTTCCCCTTTTGCCTTTTAAATATGTCCATTACGGGTCGTCCCAGCTCACACAGACCAAAAGGACACGCCACCCATTTTTTTTCCCGACCGTCCATGGCTCAATTGACTTCACGTCATCACGGAGAAGTAGCTACCAGCCAAACTACAAACCGTCTGTTTAGGACGTCTCTTCCGAGCATTCATAAAAATGGGAAAAAGAATAAACGTTATTATTATAAAAGAGAGATATCAACCAAATTGTTTCAACACCTGATGGCGAGAAGATGAAGCTATAGAGAAGAGATTCTTCTTTTTTATTATCGGCCTTTTTTTTTTATTTTTTGTAATTCCGGAACAGAAGCTGGATTTCCTGGCCGTTTTCATGGCGAACACCCGCTGACCCGAATCGACTGAATTTCCCATCACTATGCAGGAGCTCCATCTAGTAACAGCACGGAATCAATGTGAATGGGAAATCGAAGGAGAAATAACAAACAAAAAAAGAAAGGATCAATGAAAATAAATCTCTGGTGGCAAAACAACAACAACAACATCGAGTGTATATACGACCGCACGTATAATGTAAATTCCCATTTCCAATCGAGCGGAGTTCCCCCCACCGCCGAACTTTATTCATTTCCCCCAACCAGCACCGTCAATTTGAACAGTAGTCCCGAATTTGGCGGGATAGAGCGCCGGGACCGAGAGAGGAGGAGGAGGACGACGACAATCATTCAACAGTTGAATTAACGGGAATAGACACAGTGACAGAAACAGAGGAATAAAAGGAAAAGAATTCAATAGAAATAGAGAGAGAGAAGAGCCCAGAGCTGTTGCCACAATAATAATACCGAAAGCGAGTTCATAGTGAACGAAGCTACTGGCGATGGATGCGCACACACAAACACACACTATTCAGACTCTCCATCCTTTTCTTTCTCGGCTACTGGAACATCGAAAAAAGACAATCCCCCAAACACAAAGTCATTCATTCGAAAATAGCAGCGAATCACTCGGCCGTCCGAGTCGCCCAAGCGCTGTTGTTGCGCATCTTCTTTTGATTTTCGACTTATTTTAATCATTCCGGGAAACCTGACAAGACGATATTTCTACTGTTTTTTTAAGTTGTAATACCGTCCAAGAATAAAAAACGGTAACGAAATGACATTTCGTTATTCTGTTTGATTCACAAAAGTTGATTTTAAAAGGGAAGGAAACAAACAAAATTTAAATTTATAAATTTAACGGAAAAAGGAAATAAAATTAACTATTTATAGCCGATTGTCAATCGAAAAATGCCATGGAAAGAAAAAGAAATCAGTGGCGCGCGACTCTCATTTGTTGCGTGCGGCGGCGCTTTTAATGAAAAGTCAACACACGTTCTCGTCACACGCACACGTCCACCCGAGTTTTCCCTCATTTTCTCGACGAGAATGTCTCACGATTTTACGACCCGAAAGGGACGACACACAACAACAACAACACGAAAAACAAAAACAAAAATGGAAGTGAAGAAAAATCATCATCAAGAAATGAAAAAGACTTAAAACACACGGGCGAACGGCGCGCGCGCGCAGTCTGGATTCAATCTGCAACTTGTGTGTGTGTGTGTTGTTTGTGTCGACCCACGTTTGGTTTTCACCGTCGAAGCGAGTGGGAGATGAGTCGACTCGACGGGAATGATGGATCACCATTTTTCTGTTTCTTTTTAACATTCAACACACAAGAAACGACTAAACCGCCCTAAAAATACGATTTGTCAATCAAAGGTGAAGGGAGACGGACGAAAGGAGACGGATGCCTAATGAACTCTTGCCTTTGTACGGTCACCAATTATTGATCATCTTTTAATTTCTAGTCAGCGATTGTCATCCCAACGGCCTTTCACACTTATTCATCAAATTCTTACCTTCTTTTTTGTGCGCGTCGTCCTTTGGAAATTATTGACAGACAGGGCTGCTGGATGAATTATGGATGAAGATGTGACGATCCAGTGTCGAGTTTCTTTTCTCTCCATCCAAGATAAAATTTGGTGAGATTGATGAATACAGTGTTCACTGTACGACGAGACGTAAAAGGGGTCGGGTCCGGTACCGGAATGACACATGTGGCATTTAGAGTTGGAACGGCACAGGAGTCAGCGAAGAAGAAGAAACTGTTGAGTGAAGACGGAAGAAAAAGGCTAGTAGCTCAGCTTTCCCTCCCTTTGCATATAGGACCTTGCTAATGAGTGTTCGCTTGGGCGCCAGAGAAAACAGTGACACCTCATCAGCATCGGGAGCCAGCAACACAGCAATGTCTCTCTCTTTCTTTTTCATGGCGGGGGTCAAAAATATACAACCCCGTCAATGATTGCGTCCGTTTGGGAGAAAAAGAGAGTACAAAGTTACATTAGCTGCTCACCAAAAACTAATTTATGTATCTTATCCATCTCTTTTCTTTTCTTTTTTTTTAAGGAGGGAGAGGAAACTTCTTGTTTGGTTTTCCTTCCGTCGTGTAAAAGAGTCGAGCGCTTGAGAGAGAAAGAGCGTCACAACCCGAAAAGAACTTTTCCATCAACCAGGCGGGATCTATTACAGCTGGGCTGGCCATCTTCGGCGCTCTCTCCCGCTTTTCTTCGTGTGTGACGATGACACGGCACGGTCCTCCTCCTTAATGTGTTACCTCTTTTCATCTCTTTCAACGCCGTCTCGGGACACCTAAATTTAGACATTCAAAACTCAATCAAATGCGAGAGCTATTTACTGTGAACTCTGTAGGAAACTCACCACACAACAAAGGGGGGATTAACAAGATACTTGATGCAATTTTCACGCTCACAATTTTTACCATTAATCGGAAAGTTGTGTCTAGTTTCTCACCAATCTTCAACAAAAATTGGGACAACTTGAACAATGGTATCAAATACAAATTTTTTTTCCAACTACGATTTAAATACAATTCAGTCCTATAAAGAAGAAAACATCCTGCATCTTCTGTGCTTCTATCATTGGAATAAAGAAATCGCCAACAAGAAGCTTCATTATTCAGACAAAAGACTTTTTTGGGGGGTCTCTTTCATTTTCGAGTTTTGTCAGACGCTGGAGGAGACAAAATCGGGAAAAATGTAAAGATAATTGATAATGCCGGGATAGTTATTTTCATAGTGCTTGTCCGTAAGACCAGGCGTGAGATACACAAAAAAAATTTAGTTACGACGGGGTTGTTATCTACTCCGGTGGATCCGCAGGTTGGTTCTTGCTGTTTAGATTTCGGTTGCGATTCTCAGCACTTAGCCGCCGGCAAACGTCGGCTAGAGGTAAATCATCTGCTATAATATCCGTATAGATTTACACAAATAAGAAAAAGAAAGAAAAAACCAAATGATAAACCCAATAGAATGAAACCAAAAAAAGAAAAGGAAAATGAAATAAAAAGCAGTTTTAAAAATATACCTTCGTCGCCACTGTATTTAAGACAGAAATCATCGTCTTGCATGCTGTCGTCTAGTTTCTGAGGTGTTTGGCTGTGCTGTTGCTTAGACATAAACTCATTGCAAAAGCGCAAATCTTCCATAATCTCATCATCATCATCGGCAGGAGGAGCCGATTCTGTCTCGGAGCTATCGCCGCCTCCCTAGCGTGAGTTATTGCCATCAATATTCATTCCTTTCTTCTGACGTAATGTACAAATAATAATTTCACGCAGTTTACCTTGCATTCCATCGGAGGCTGAAAGCCTTCCTCTTTGGGCGATCCTTGAGAACTACCGACGCTCGACTATTGACCAAAGGGAGAACAGTGGAATAATTAGGATGGAACCGATGCAAGGAATGAAGAGTCAATTTAACTTTCACATTAATTGTTACCTTGCAATCAATTTCCACACTATCCAAAGAATTGGAAATATTTGCTCGCTGTGAAGACCCACGAGGTGGTAAATGGTCAGTTGACGTTGGTAGCGCACGATGAGTACTTAAGGAACGTGCAAGTCGACCTAGTTTTCGAATAAAAAATTATTTATCAATTACTTCGATAACAAAATCGCCACTTTGTACGAACCTTTTGGAGTGGATGGCGAAATTTCGGAGATTGCTCTTTGATATGGGAGTCTGCTGTTTTGGTATTAAAATTGCATTAATTTTAAGAACATTAATTCAGCATAAACTACAATAAATGAGTAAAACCTTGTGTGTCCGGGCCCTGCTCGTCCACCTCGCACTCGAAGCCCAGTTCCACTACGACCCTTCCATGGTGGGGCGAACGGAGTACTGCAAAGCGAATAAATATTCAGATGAGAACAGATTGCAGTAATAAAATAGTTAAAGGTATCACCTTTGAGAATAGTTATGACCACTCAATGCAGAATGGGGTGAATCATCCGCGTCAACTTGATGCCTAGGCCTTTTCGTGAGTCCAGCGTTAAGTGATGTGGCATCAGACTTCCGCTCAACTGGACTCCTTTTCCCAGAACCTGGAGCAGGTACTTGGGTCAAAACTGCTGAAAAGAAAGTTGATATTTCTTCCAAAATACAGGTATCCACCATCGACTGGGTAACATTTTGTAGTTTCTTTTTCCATCTAAAATTTAAATTCGAATTCATAATTTGATATTCGCCAAGGAGATGATGTTTGCCAACTGATGACTTACTTTAGCATTCTTAACGAATCAACAGCACCGTCTACCACTATGAGAGAAGACTCAGCTTTCATACGGTGTCTGAGCTGCTCTATTCCATCTACAGTGCACGTCGAGGAAGATTGACCTACGATCAACATAGTAGGACATTTGATATCTAGAATGAAATCATCAGGTTCGCCTCGTTTGCCATCAACGCAGAAGAGTGGGAAGCCTAAACAAAGTAGCGCCGTAACTGGTTCTATATAGGCGACCTAAAGGAATTGCGCAATAAATTTTAACTCTCTGAGAGGTATAAAAATGTATTTACCTGTGCGGCTATTAATGCCCCTTGTTGAAGACCTGCAAGAACGATTGGGCGAGTCGGGCAGCCTGCTTTCAGCTCTTGGACTTTCTGTACCGTAGCATTGATGATGGCCTCAACAAACATAGGTAAGGGTAGTGTTTGTGGGGTCGATGATGTCTGGAGAGAAACAGTTGTTACTCTTCCAAGAGTCTGTAGTAGGTTGTGCCAAGTTTGAAAGCGCCTTGACCCATTCATACTGAATAAGGATAGATAAGATTTTATAAGAATATCATAATTTTTTTTAAATTTTAATGAATGTTTTACCTTGATAAAGAATTGTAATTATTGGTTCCTGAAGGTACCATAATAATGAATGGTGTTACAGGTGGAGCTTTGGTAGTTGCTGAAACACTGGGTTTCAAAGCAGGCTCCCAAGGCTTGCTAACAACGAAATTCAGGATTTGGTTGTTTAAAGCCAAAAGCTTGCTGTTAGTAAGAGGAGTGTTGAGTATTCGATCAACCAAGGTAGGCACTCGACTCTGGAGCACTTGTAGCATATTTATGTAACATAACAGATAATCTTGATTTAGATGTTCGATTAGTGTCAAATGCAGCCACTGAGTTATCTTCACATCCCATGACACTGAGGAAAGGATTATTCTCAATTTTTTTGCAGAACCTTCCACGTTGATTTTCTTTTGGATAGCTTCATTTTCAAGTTTTTCAGTAGCTAGTTTTGCCATGTTGTCTGCAATAAGCAATTTTACAACCTATTTCAAAGTAGATGAGCTTGACTGAACACAGTAAATGTTAAAAATGCATAGACCTTATTAAAAATTCGATTTTGCAATGGAGTCCATCCATCTCTTTTGACCGTTTCTTCCCAATCTGAATTATTTTCATCTGTTGAAAGAAGACTCAACTTCTGCACTGATTCCACATAATTTTTGTCAGTGACTTCAGTATCTAGGATAGAGTGGTGTTTTACGGGAGAAGAGACTTCAACATCTATCACATCATCACTAAAATTTTGAAAATAGTAAATAATATTGCAGTAATCCCATAAAGAGTAAAAAACATACCAAGCAGGAGAACTCTTCTCTGCAAAAAGAACACGTATAGGTTTACAATGGGCCATTTCTTGGCGCCAATTCCATGGTTTAGCATAGCAATGATCCAGTTGTACTGGGCTAGGTTCGGTACCCTTCATATTTAGTTGAAAACTTACGAACACAACCAAGACAAAACAATATGAATGTAGTTTACCGATCCATTAGGTATATTCCTACAAGTAATCGAAGCCTCCCGACTATCTTCCATTGCTTTAACTACCATTTAGTAGTTAAACTCAGAGACACGCGACCACGCGACTTTTAGACGCTAGACTGTTTATTATTGAGAAATGAGAAATGTTGTGCCGTGCACGTAGTTCTTATTTTTACCGATAGACGGACCCAAGCACGGCAGTCCAAAATTCATTTGTTTTTACACGAACAAAATTAATTTTACAGGGATAAATTAACCACGGATTAGACTATACAACCATTGAATGAGAGTTTATATTTTGACCTTCAAATGTTTCCTTTTCGTATTTTGTTTATTTTGATGATATCATACTGGCAGGACTCTTCCACATGCTTCCACCTTGAACATGAACACCAATAAAAGTTGGTCAGAAGTGAACGCGCGAGCCTAATTAGTCAGGGAGCACTTGTCAAAATGTACATAAACCTTTTGAGGAAACAACCCGTCAGGGAAAGAATGAGATTGTAAAACGCGTCTCCGAGTCAAATTGAATTGGTCGCTTTCACGCGTGCTGCACTTCCAAAGTCAGCGTGAGTATTGGGCAGTATGGGCACAAACCACAAACCTCAGAAATTGAAATTTATGGCCATTAAATGCAAAAAAATATGAGAATCAAATTATCGACAGCACAACGCGTCAATCGTTTGTTTTTAATTAACTATGGACAGTTTTATTGTCGGTTTTGTGGGAAAATACGAATTTCAGTTATCGGGCACCACTGTAAATTTGGCCGGGTAAATCAAATGTTCGAATAGTAATTTAACTGATTATTGGTATTTGAATCAAACATTTTATTTCATTGCTAATTTATAATTAAAAGTTTTATTACCTTTTATCAGACACTTGATGGAAATGAATTTCACTCATTTATAATAATTATAGTTTTATAGTCATATTATTACCAGCACACTCACAAACTTCCTTCCTTCTCCGAGGAACATAAACAACTGGCGGCTGAAGAAAATATTCGTGACCACCTGATGGTCATTTCTTGTTCACCAAGCGGTAATTGGCCTGATTATTGGACTTGAGACCAAATAAAAGAATAGCTAATAATTTTGGTAGAGATCAGTTGAGATTGTGAGCAGTTGTGTCGCTGAACGAACATCATCATCGTTTCTTATTAAAATTAAAATTTGTTTCCTTCCAATTGTGTCACACCTATGCTGTGAATGTATATAACCCTGTATGCTTTACTTGTATGACTGCTCTTCATCAATATGCGGTCCCAATACCGTCCCAATCATCGATACATGAATCTTATTTTACTTCTAGACTCACTCCCCGATTGATTAGTCGCTCTGTTGCTTTAAAAGACGTCTATCATAAGCATCGTAACCTATAAAAACCCGTTGTCTCAGACTAATTGGTTTCCGAAGTTGTGTCGGTCGACCGGTAGGTATCCGTAGGTCCGACCGTCAACCGCTACCCCGTTTACTCAGTAAAACGCAAGGGAGTCCAACTATAAGGTCCAGTATGCAGCGCAATGTTACGAGCGTTATACTCATGTCAGTTCAATTTTCCAAAACATCTTAATTTATTTTGCTTATTTCAATAAATTTACCCTTATAATTACTCTATTTTATTCTTGTCCTAACTGTGTCTCCATTAAAACGTGAATACGGCAATTGCCATCTGCAATACGTCATAACAATTTGCAATATTAATTGTGAAGTTCCGCTGCGCTGCACGCTGCAATGTACCCGCTCAAAACCTCCTTTGGGATTTTGTAATAATATGACTCTATTTATACAACTCAACTCAATTATATTGGAGTTGCAAGGGAGTCTGTCAAAGGGCAAAAGTTCTGGGCAAAGTGAAAATGTTGATGAATGAGTATGAATAAAACTTGATTTTCTATTTTCCCTTAGTTTGTTTTCGATTTAGATAAAAACTGATGTCATCGTTTACTTAAAAATGAAACACAGTCTCAGTCATTGTCTAGCACGAGTGCACGAACACAATAGTCGCTATGAGGTAATCAATGATAAATTGTGCCCTCTGCTCCAGCGCTCTATCACTAGGTCCTCATTTTGGTTTTACGTTTGTTTTGGTTTAACAGCAGATAAGGCTTTTCTAAAAGATCGAACAAGAATTTGTGTATGATTTGATCAGATGGAATGGAAGAAAATAATTAAATTTGCAGTGGTCTATAATTTTGTCCTATGTAATAATTCTCCTTGGTGCAGCCATATTTCAACCATTTTTACATAAAAATATGCACGGATAATATCGGTTAAGAATTCTACTTAAATATGGTTTGAAAATACCTGAAAGAAAAACGTACGAAAATAAAACAAATGCAAAAAGGTCAGCGATGATGATTAATGACGTGTAGAATAAAAATAGTAAAAGATATAGGGACTATCAATAATAATATGAGCTATGCAAAAATGTACAAATCGAATCGTTGAATCGATGATTGAGCCATGCATCCAACACGCACGTTTCTCCAAACTGGTCATATTTGCGCAAAATAACCATTTTTGTCAAATGTCGTTTAGACTACTAAAAGACGGTGCCGTGAGGGTGAAAGTTGTCGTTGGTGACATTGAAGACCGACGGAGAGGAAATTCCCGTTTTATCAAACTCAAAGCAGCCATGATGGGACCGCATGTCGGCAAAATACTTACCTACCATCTGCCAGTGGCAGAAAGCCAAGAAAATAATAACGTGCCACCACTGCAAAAATAATAAAAAAAAGGAAAGTATTAGAGAGACGTCTTAAGAGAGAACACGTTTCGCCATGACACGATTTTCGGCATGGTAACGTAACGACGAATTCGCAACTCACCTGGTGAGAACTACCAATAAAGTCAACGGAACCTGTTTCAACATTAATGAATGATAAAGGTTATCGAGATTGCAAAAATCTTGATCCAAATAAAATAAAAAAAACCAAAGTTATTACCTGGGAACCATATCTCGGGTACTTTGCTAACATAAAAGAACAAAGCTGCGCCACATATCAAGTACATGATACCTATCTGGCTCACCAAATCCTAAATTTAAAAAATTGCAAAAACCAAATAATTAGGTTGAATGCTGAACTGAACGATGTCAAGTTCAAAATTACGTACAAAGACATTGGGCGTGCTAAATCCGCCATTCTGCAAAATCCAGTGAATGCAGGGAAGGAATCCGAAACAACTCCATGAAACGAAGAAAATGAGGCGGGTGCGGCTGTAGTCATCCGTAAGAAATTTAGGCGTTGTCTGGAGGATCAAGGCCACTACGAACAGAGTTCCGCTTATGGTGATGTAGATTGTTCTGATTTCCTGTCAAGGGAGTTTCCAAGAAGAACATTAACGCTGTGGAAAACAATCGACCTAATTGCGGATCGATATTAGATGTAGTCAGCCTTTTTCCTATTTATTATAGGGCGATAGAGAAAAGTAGCTAAACAGAACGGATGAGAAAAGCTTTCGTTCTCGGTAATAAATACCCTACGTTTTCACTTTTTTTCTTATTAGACATAACATGGGCCTAAACATTTTGTAGTTCAAGGGCGGTAGGGTGGTGACGACTTTGACCTACTTACACTTTCTCTTTCGATCTTGCCCGTTTCTCCCGTTCACAACAACATTTCAAAGCTCGCGGCCACTTTGGAGGTGAAATCTGATAGTCTGTAACTGTAGGCTACTTTTACTTAACGATATCACTTGTTTTCATTACAGATCCTCCATGAACTTCAAAGATAAAAGAAACGGCTTAGACAAACAAAGAAAATTGGTCGCTGGGAGCAATGTCCCAAGTTGCCTAGACGGACTGATAATTCGACTAAATTTAGGATTGAGGAAGCGAAAACAAGAGGTATCTACAATAAGCTCCACGTACAAGCTAGTGAGAGGAGACGTAAGATTGATAAAATCCCAAGAGTCTTACGTTCTGACACCAAAATGCGTAGTAAATCCCTGTAGTGTAGATGGCCAAGAGGCTGAAGGAAATGCCACACAAGTCGTAAGAGAGCCAGCAATGGTAAAAATCTTTCGAATGACAACAGAAAGTGTGATAGCCGGTCGACATGGCCATGCAAATCTGTAAGAGAAAAATCGTCATTATCAATTGGTCGACCTATATCACAGACATTCCAATAATTAGAGACAAACCTGGAAGCAGAAAACTATCAAGAGACTGATGGCGCTGTCTTGCCATGAAGTCCCACCGCTGTTGACTAGCTGGAGGACTTCGTCCACAGTAAAGTAAGCAAAATAAATCCATCCGAGCAAGTGGGTCCAAGCATTGAGCGTCTCGTTTGTCCACCAAAACAAACTTGTATCCGAATAATTAGAAAAAAAGATTAAAATGATTTCAATAGCTGCAGTGCCAGAGAAGATTGTTTAATCGCAATATAAAATAACCGGTTAAGAAAGTTTACCGCTTTTACGATTGTCTGTCAGCAATTTCTTTTAATCGACTCTATTGGACAACAAAAAACTTTCGTTTTCAATTTTGCGGCGTAGAATCGCACTCCACTTTTGGTCGAGAGGTGCTATTTTTACTTGGCAACCCAGTTGAACAATACGCGACGAAAAAAAATTGGCAAATTGAGGTTAACGCGTGAGCACGTTTGCCTTAATCAAGGCTCAAGATGTTTTTTGGTTTTGTTTTCTTGTTTTCGTCTGTCGAGTTTGTCCAACAATTTCCTCAGCTTCACTGTGTGATTTGGCAGCCGTTCAACTTTAAGGACAGGAGAGAGATGTCCAAAAAGTCCCGTAAAAACGAAAGTTTATATACCTATCGGCTGTTATTTGATGTTGAATCTAGAGAGAATGTCTAACCAAAACGGAGAAAAAAGAAAAAAAAAAAGATATTCTACGGGGACTCTCATGTCAGGCGAAAAAGTGAAAGTTTCTTTGGTTGACCAAAGTGACGTTCACATAAAAAATTTCCACCCCGTCATTGTGGGTAATACGAATGCAACGTAACGGTTTTTGCGAAATAACGAGCCGTATACAGTTAGAACAATGTTTGCGAGCATGTGATATCGAACGGGACGGGTCATTTCGTTTTCCCTTCAATGAAATCTACTCTGCCAGAAAAGGGCCGAATGCAAATGATGTGTTGTTTACCTTCGTATGCAGGCCACGATTCCAAGATTGGTGCGGTAGCCTCTGTAGATGAACGGGTTGAATTGTAGAAATGAAGGAGCCTCGTGAAAATTCACCACAACCGGTTGTCGGGTAATAGCAGACGGGGTCGTTGAAGTTCGCATTGAGACCATCAAAGTAGAGCTGGATCCCGCCCGGAGCAGGCGGACCTCGCTCGACACGCTGCTGCTGCGGCTACTGCTGGTGCTGGCCGACCCAGACACATTCTTGTTGAGGCAATATTTCTCGTGATTGTTGTTGAATTCGTGCCGTTCCGACGTCTTGCGAAAATGGCGCGGAGAAATGGATCGGCTGCGCTTCCGCCTGCGGAGCCGGACATCCACCAACGGATCGTTCTCCACTTCCGAGTGCGGCGGCATCGTGACGGAGCTTGTCGGGTAGTCGGACGGAAATCCTGTCAAATGACTTGACGCAGGGGGCGACGAAAAGAGCGGGAAATACGTGTCCAAATAAGGGAAGGACTGCGATCCAGTCCAGCTCAAGCTCGAGTGCTACATGTACATCCGCACCTGACCAATCTCGGTAACTGACTGCTGGGCTGCCCGCGAGGACCTCGTGGCACACCGACTCGGTTGTTGTAGATTCGTGACCGCCTGGTGGCGCCTACTTCGTGGGCTATTTTTCTTTTTGAGCGCCCAGCTACCGTCTCTCTCTTTGCCTCCCATGCAACGGTGGGCCAGCAGTCGCGTTACATCACAATAGACGCAGCAGCAGCAGCAGACGCGAATCCGTATTAGGATCGTTTAAATTTTCGCCCGTGGCATGGCAACATGGTAGTAGTAACAATTCCTATAGGGCTTTCTAGACGATTTGTGGCCTTCAAATCTTCTTCTTCTTTCCAGACAGCTGGTCGTCTGATGCGTCAAAATAATATTACCATTTTTTAAAAAATAAAACAAGTGGCATTGGTTACTTAAAACACTAAATGTCTACCTTGAAAATAATCGAAGAAGAAGGAAAAAAAAGCGGGCGTTACGCCTCAGACTTTCTCACTTTCTATCGCGCCATGCGTTCCGTGACTCGAGTTGAGTTCGGTTTCGGGATTCACACGCCGCATAACTCGACTAGAAATTCGTCGGCACCGCTCGTCCGCTTTCACCCAGGCCTATTACGTATGTATGATACAAGAAAAAAAAAAGAAGGTAGAAGTTAACCTTGATGACTAAGGTTGGTAGGGAAATGAGCATTAAGCAATTTAAATTTCGATTCATGATGGATAAAGGTGGGGCCCGGTTTACCTGGCTATTGGTAGACTCTTCCAGCCGGTGGAAGGTCACTATACAACTGTTGATCGTGACCGTGATTTAAGATCGTCGCCGGCAAAAACGAGACGGCGACAGCCAACGGGTTTCAACTCTCAAAAAGGCCTGCTGTGTATCTGAAATATTTGAATATCGCTTGATATTTCTGAATACTGGGCTTCAGGCTAACACGCCGCAAGGAAAGACGAGAAGAACAAACACGTTTCGAATAACAATTTCATTTCGATGGGGGTTTTTTTTCAACACTTTTTACGGCTCTCATAAATCGATTTATTGAAGACTAAAATATCGCAAGCGTTGCGACTTCCTGGATAATAATTCTTCTGTAATCATCTCCGCCGCCACGATATCAATTCGTAAAATCATTTCCTCCACGCGCAGAAATCATCGGCCATGACAAACACTTGGTGATGACACGTAGGCTTAAGCAACCGGATACACAGGAATCAAGTTGGAACACTTATCCAGGCTCAAAATGTATACCCAACATTCATTTAACTGCGATCCAATCTTCGATCCAGAAATATCAGGAAGTGTTTATTCGTTACCATGCATCGGGACCCATCTCCTTCTGCACGTGCCGGCGTAAGCAAAGACGCGGGAAGCTTGAAAAGCATTTTTCAAAAATACAAAAGCGGTCATGTGCAGCGGCCGCATATTTCATATTATTCGCGCTCGGTAGCTGTCTTGTCTTGTGCTCTCATCAGTGATGAAAATGAAAATTCGGTGAGATCCATGTCGATTAGTAGAAAGCGTTTTATTTCGGAAATTCCTATGTGCTTCCCTTTCTCTCTCTCTCTTTATTTGCAATCCCGCGCACTTGATTTTAATATTTTACAGACTGTGGCGACCAAGTGACCAGCACAAAGCAAGAAATAAAAAAAAAGTAACTTTTCAAGTCGGCTTTCTAAAACCTAAAAGAGTATAACGAAATGTTGTTTCGAAATGAGCAGAAAATAATCACGAAAATACCACTTTTGGTCACGATAGAGATATAGGCTGTGATGTAAAAAATGATTGGATCGCGCATCGACGCCAATGCCTTATGGCAGGCCAATGAGGTCACACGAGTCCTTTCGCTTTTAAAAACAATTTGTTTTCTCTTTATCTATCGAAAGATATTCGTGACGTCATAGACCTCGTCTGCTAAAAAGGCCTGACGTTCCAAGCCTTTCAAGTCCAAGTTCAACGGTTATTCTATAAGAGGCCAAAAGTGCCTATAAACACCGATATCCGTCTATCTCTCCAAAATGTATGTAGATCGTAGAACTAAGACATAAAACAGGCTTAAAGATTTCTCTTACCTTGAATTGAATGCACCTCACACGGATCTTGTTTGTACGACGCCCTGAAGGATTCGAAATTTCTTTTTCTTCAATTTCAGCAACTGTGACTATGGCGGTCTGGCAGGGTTCTCCGAAAAACCTATTTTTAAATTTTTAAAAAGAGCGCCAACTCGTGGAGGTACTCCACTAAGTCCGCCCTGGAATGCCGCAACATATTTGTTTCTAGGGACGGGCAATTTCAAAGACTTGCCAACAGAACCTCTTCCAGGTAATGCAAAAGTGCTTATTTATATTCGCCAAAAGTTGTGCCAAATCAATTTGAAGGAGATTGAACTTTGCGGGACTCCGTCCGGTTTTCTTGTCGATTTTTAAAAAGAAAACAAGCGGTAAATAGATGTGACGTCATTCTTACCCCAACACTTTCACTCTTTGTTTGCGCACCAATTGGTCGAGTTAAGAAAATTTGTCGCCGGTTTGGGAGGTTTTCTTTGGTCGTAACGGATTGGTGTAATTGCCAGACGCTCTAGAAAAATGGGCGTTCTCATATGGTGACATACTAAATATTTGCCAACAGCTGAGAAAATACAACCGTGTACCATTTCACGAGGTATCAGGTACGTAGTAACTTGTAAGGGAATCTTGGAACTGGAACCTGACCCAGTATACATTTCCCTGCAAAAACAAAAAAGAAATAGTCAACAAATTTGTAAATAATAACAAAGCAGAAAGCGCTCGTACCTTGCACGCCAATCTAGATTGTGAATCAGGCAGCTGGAGATCCAATAACGACATAAAAGATCTCTGACCCATACCCAATCACCATTCAACTTTTTTTCCAGACTCCGTCACGAAATATTGAGGTCAGAGGCCTCGGACAGTATCCGCATTTGAAATATGTGCTAATCATTCTAGGATAACCAAAAAGAAGGTCGAACGCTATCGCAATACGCAGCTCGAGATTGAATCGCATTTTTGAAGATTTAGAAAAAAAAAAAAATAATAAATATTTGTACTATAGCCACAACAACTTAAGTGGGTCACCGAACTGTAGTCCTATTTCAAGATCGACGCCTTTCAACGCCATCTATTGAGGGAAATGCACTAACGATTTAATAAGCCCTTGAATGAGAAGCCGACACTTCAGGTTCAAAGTCAATTGGCTTCTCTCAAGGGGGGAGGCTTCTTCCTGTTTGGGTGTTACCTAAACGACCTAAGAGGAAGTTGCTGGCTCCTGGCATTGCAATATTTTTTTATTTTATTTTAACTCATCCCTCCACTTGGTACAAATCATAGGTGAGAGAAAAAAAAATGAATAGAGGAGGGCAAAACGAGCAATTGGGGAGGGAGCGGGAAGGAGGGTCCAGCAGCCGGTTTTCATATAACACGGATTGACATTATCCCGTTTTTCAACGAAATGATATAAGGTGAAAATAAGGAAAGGAATTGAATCATAATGCGACAAAAAATTCAAGAAAAAAAATTAATAAAGTGCACGACAAAGTTAAGTGGGTAGGGGGGAAACAAAAAAAGGCCTACATGATGCATGTCCCCAACTCGTTTATGAAATCGACGACAACAATCCAACAAAAAAAGAAAGACTCGAACGAGAAAGCATCAAGAGAGGAGAGTGAGAAAGGATCAAAAGAGAGATAAAGTGCATGTAACAAGGCCAAGAGAGGGGGGAAAAAATAATAATAATTCACCCAACAAACTACATTCACAATTCGCTCGCAGTAATTCCAATGACGTTGTCATCCTCTTTTTTATGTATATCAAAATAGAAACAAAAAAGAGATAGAGAGATGGGTGGCGGTGGAGGAAAAAAAGGAGGGAAATCAAATTGAATAAGGTATAAGGAGAGGAGGGAGAACTAATGTCGTAAGAATAGATTCACAAAATTCGATCAGTACAAAGAAAACGCTTTTCGCACTTGTGTTTTGCTTGCAAAATCGACAACAATCAAGAGAATCCCAAAAAGGAGTGCAAGAGGGTCGCAAGAAGGACAACCAAATATTTTCAGACAAGAAGAATGGAGGGGAACTATGTAAATCTTCCTACCCGATTTGTGGCCGGTCGTGCACGACACCCAGTTTTTGAGTTCCATCATCACGTAAGTACCTCTTAGCACATTAGTATGCGACGTCCTGAAGGTGTTTCCAGAGAAAACGGAAAACCCTAACCACGGTTTTCATCACCGTCAACACTCTCGCACCTTTTCAGACACTTTTTCTTTTTTTGTTTCAAAAGTTTGAGTTTTCTTTCTTTTAATTCTTGTTTTTTTTTGGCTCTTTGCGTTGTTTGTTTGTTTGGTTGTGTATGTTTAATCTAAACCCAAAGAATCATATCTACATTCTAACAGATGACAATTGGGTCAAAAAATTCCGAGAGTCACGCTCATCAATAGGTCGTACGGCAAAGGGGAAAAAATAATAATAATAAAAAAAGAAAGAAGAGAGACAACACGTACACATGATTGGGAGATATCATCTTCAGATTCCATTGCCTCTTTTTTGTCGACTCTTTTCCATCCGGATACAATGAAACATGATTGTTTCTTTTTATGTTGTTTTTCGTTTCGATCACCTTCCTCGTTCATTTTTTTATCATATTTTTCCCGGTCATTTTTTGTTTATCTTGTCTTTATTGCTGGCTCCATTTCAACCAAACCTTTAAAAAAATGCAATAAAATGTTGTAGAATAAGTCGTTAAATCAAATTATTTTACCGATAGTGAAACTTACCATGCCAGCGTCAGAGAGTTGCTGGTCGCCCACTATAGAGTTGGGCGACGGCCCGCTCCCTTTGCCCTTCATGTTGGAGCCAGGTCCGATCCACATACCGTTCATGGTGTCATTACCTCCGTGCTGCTCCCCAGGTCCACCTGGGAACATGGGTGCTCCCATTGGTCCGCCCGGCATACCAGGTGGAGGCATACCATTCATGAAAGCGGCTCCTGGGTGTTGGTGGTACGGCGCATTAGAGTTGGGACCACCGTTCATTCCGACTGAAGTTTGAGCCGAAAATTCCATTCCGAGAGATTCATTTCCTTCTGACATTCCATCCATCTGGCGCTGCAAAAGAGCGTGATGGTGATGGTGCTGCTGATGATGATGGTGAGTCATGCCCTGTTTCTGCTGCAGGTAAGACAGGCCTCCGTCATCGTTTGAATTCGGTGCCGGAACAGAAACGTTGGGTCCGTGAAGTCCTGAAATAGCCATCCAGTCGTTGGGACTGAGGCCAGGAGGCAAAGTCGATGGGTTCATTGCGGAAAGAGGTGGGACCATGGGACCTGCGCCACCAGCACCCATGTCGGCTCCTGGAGCGCCGTGGTATCCCCACAAGCCGAGGTCAGCCGGTGAGAAACCGACTCCGCCAGCTCCGTGAGGTGGTCCGGGTGTCCGACGAGTCATTGCCCGCTCGGTGCCGATGGGCCTCAACTCGGGTCTCAGCATCTTTCGCTGATCGTCTTGCATCGAGCGGTGCTGGGAGTGTTGATGCTGTTGGTGTTGCGGAGGCCCACCGGAAGCACCGTAGGCGTCGTGATTCTGCCCAGAATTGCCGTCTACAGTTTTCGAGGATGAACAAATGTTTAGCATATTCAAATCAAATACTTATTGCAATTGTAATTACCTAATAAACCACCGCTCGTTTGGGTGGAGGGAGGCGGTCCAGACATCCGGTTGGCTACTCCAGGTCCTGGGTAACCCATCATACGATGAAGTTCATTGGCGGATGACCCAAAAGGTGTTCCAATGGGTGGCGGATAGTCCGTTCCAAAGTTCTGGTTTGGCATGTGCTGGTGCTGTTTCATGTCACCCCCGTTAGCCGAGCCGAGACCATAGCCAGCTGGAGGGAACGAGATTCGATTGCCACCACCAAACATGGGCACCGGATAGCCTTGCTGCTGAGGTCCTCCTCCGCCTCCTCCCCTGCTGGTTGCGAAATCCGGAGCGTTGGGATTGAGTTTCGCCGACGCCGAGAACGAGGTTGATAATGAAGTGTTGTTATACCTCGGGGGTCCGCCCATTCCTGGAGCTAGGGGGAATGACGGTGCCTGTCGCATGGAATCTCCTCCACCGCCGCCCATCGGTCCAGACGGCCTGCTAATTCCGTAGAAGTTGGTCATGGGCATTCCATCGTACTGAGGCTGCTGCTGTTGCTGCGGCGGTTCGTGCTGCATCCGATTTGCCGTCGAGTTGGGCCGCATCCGAACAGTGGCCGATGGACCACCGGGAGCCAGCGAAGCAGCTGGAGGTGGAGGCATCATGATCGAGTCTGGGGGGCCTCCCGATGTTTGATTAGACTGCATGTTTCGAGCTCCGACAGGACCTAGAGGTTGAATCGGAGTCGGGTTAAAGAGGGGAGGCGTCCCCATACGTGGCGGGGGTGTTAAAGGGTGATGGCGACTGCCAACTGGGGCTCGCATAGCAGCACATGAACTCGGAATCGGGGTTCCAGGAGCGCTGGACGCCAACGAAGTTGGCAAGTCCATAGTCGACATGTCGTTCTGCGACTGGCTTGTAGCCGTCAAATTTCCTCGGTAGCCTGGCGCTTTGGCTGCATCCACAACATGGAGCGACGGCCCGGAGTCTCCTTGATGGCCGGAAAGAGAGCTGGCCAATGATGTAGGGGTGGACTTGGACGGTATCGGACTGACTCCGGAAGCCGCCACGCTAGCAAAATTCTTCGAAGACGATTTGGAACCCTGCTGCTGCTCTTTGTACCACATACTCTGCTGGGCAACTTTGCTGAAAAGGTTGTTAAACGGTGAGTAGTCTTGAACTGGGCTAGCAGAACTGGGTCTCGATGAAACCAAGCTGTTTGAAGTGGAAATTGAAACCGAACACGAACTAGGCATTTGCTGTGCCTGGCTGCTGCAGACTGGACCATGTTGCGCTTGCGAGGTGGCCGGCTGTTGCTGTTGTTGAGTTGGAACTTGCTGTTGATGACTGGTTACTGAAGAGGCAGGCATGAGCGGAGAAGTTTTATCAGACGGCTTAGAAGGCGCCTGAGGAGCCACTTGCTGCGGAGATACTTTTGTCGGAGCTGGAAATTGACCCGAAACGACCGGAGTAGTGCGCGTAGAAGCTGCACCACTGGTGGTCGGAACTACTGTGGCGTTGCCGGCCACGCTGTACGACACGACTGGCTTCACCACTGCTGCGGATGCGGGAGCTGTAGAAGTTTGAGAAACGACTTTCTTCGCCACAGGAACGGCTATGGCTGGATTAACTTCGGGAAACAGTTGACGAACTGCTCCACTCTTCTGCTGTTGAGCCAACAACTGTTGTTGAGGCTGTTGGACGAGTAAAGGACCAGCTGTGACGGGCGGAGTCTTCGATCCTGATGCCGGAACCGTTCGCTTTGGAGACGACGCAGCAACAATCAAAGTGTTGATAGCTCCCCAGGCTACAGTACTTGGAACAGGAGCAGGCTGGCCGGAAACGGGCGCTGTTGTGGTGGGCTTACTGGAAGCAATGGTCGTAGCGGCTCGAGTTACTTTCGGCTGGGAGGCAGCAACCGATGTCGTTGCTGCAGTTCCCGGTTTCACTCCGGCGCTCGTAGCTGAGGCTCCTACTTTGGCGGCTGCATTGGCGGCCCGGAACTTAGCCATTAGTTCATTAAACTCCTTCTCGGGCTCTTTGATCAAGGCGCTGATGAGTTGCTGTGCCTGACGGATGGATTCTGCCAGGCCTTTGATCAAAACAGTGCGGTCACCCTGACCTTTGCCCTGTTTCTCAATTTCAATGTGGGCGCCGGAAATCTCTCGGATGGCGTTGATGTTGCATCCGGCTCGACCAATGACACGACTAATAGCGTTCGATGGCACAGTAACCTTCTTTGATCGCTCAGAGCTTTGGATAACAGACAAGGTGCCCGACGAACGGTCACTCGATTGACTTTTCTTCCCTCCGGCCGCAGTAGAACCCAAGTTAGAACTCGAATTTTCTCGACTGCTGACTGGTCCACGACGTACAACCTCCTTCCAGCCTTCTTCTCTCTTTACGGGCCGTTTAGGACTCGTCAAGGAGGTAGGAGACAAAGATTTAAGAGATGAAGGTAGATTGTTCACTTCTTTGAGCGTGTCCAGCTCGGCGCCGTTTCGCTGCTGTTGAACCGGCGCGGAAGCAGGAGCTTTGGCCACTTTCTCAGTCGTGATAATCAACGTCTCCAGTATCACATTCTCCTTCTTCCGTTTACTGGTTCGGTTCAAGAGTTGAGCCGGATCCTCAGAGGAGCTGGTAGTGACCAGGGGAGGAGGAGACGACTTTTTGGTGGGCTGTTGAATCTCAGGCTCCACCTCTTTATCCTTTCTTTTGGTTGGGACTTCAACGACGATATCTTCCACTGTGTTGGTGGTAGCAGATTCTGGCGCGGCTATCTTGGCGCTCTTCTTGCTCTTCTTGGTTTTGGAAGACTGTTTCTCATCTGCTTCCTTGTTGTTGTTGGTTGGAGGTGGTTCGACAAAGTCGGGAATATCTCCCGTGTCACTCATGGCATCATCTCCTTCGCCATCTTTCTCGTCGTCGTTGTCATTGCCGTTCTCCTACAATTCGAAAATATTTATTACATTTACTGGACAGGAAGGACATCAATGATTATCACTGACTATTATCTATTTCTAACAAAAGCCTAGCGAAATCGTAGAATAATCAAACGGATATCTAGTACAATCAATAAACCCAAAAATAAACTGAAACCGGAAACACGGCGGTCAGACCTGTGAGTCGTTATCGAGGTCGTCGCTCTCGGCACGGCGCTTCTCCTGTTTCTTTTCTTGCTTCTTTCGCTTCTTCTTTTCCCGTTTGCGAGCAGCAGCGGCCCTCTTCAAATCTTCTCGAATCTTTTCCATATCGAGTTCGTCTAAGAGATTGGCCGCGTTCTTGTTTGCCTCTGCCGCCTGGTGGTCTTTGGCAGCTCGGATAACCTCCATACAATGATGACACTTCTTGAGCAGATCCTTGTCGACAGCCGTTGAAATGAATCGCGTCATTTCCTGGTCAGACGGGAATTGAGTCACCCGCTTAACCATCCACTTCACGACTTTGACATGGCCCTTGCGGAACGCTGCCATCAAACAGGAAACTTTGCGATTGTCCTAAGTAAGAGCAGTTTAAATTAGCAATGAGAATTGAGGATGACAAAGTGTGAAAACAACTAGTTTACCTGGGAATCAATGTCTGCTTTGGCTTTGTAGAGAAGTTCCACGACTTCGAGATGGCCGCCATTTGCCGCTAGCCACAGAGGAGAATTGCCTTTCTTGTTTTTGACATCCGCCTGCGCACCGCGCTGCAACAAGAGTTCAACAAAATCGACATGGCCTTTATCGGATGCAATCGTAAGGGCTGTGTCTCGGGAAGAAGGTACGGGAGGCGCATTGACATCCGCACCGTAATCGAGGAGCACTCGACCAACTTCAACGTAGCCGCCGCTGGCCGCTTCCATCAAAGGCGTGAGTCCAGTCTTGGCTCTGTGTTCTACATTGGCTTTCTTCTCGAGGAGTAATTGGACGACTTCGTGCCTTCCCTGGAAGCAGGCCAGAGTCAAAGCGGTGTTCCTGTTCGTCTCAATCTGAGCATTGATGTCGCTGCCCATCTCCAGTAACGTCTTGACGGCGGCTACATGGCCGTTCATGGCCGCTAGCATCAACGGAGAGATGCCCAGCTTCGACCCAGTGCGCGAATTAATCTCTGCAGCGTGGGCCAAAAGTAGCCGGATGATGTTGACGTAGCCGCCTGAAGCAGCCAACGAGAGAGGTGTGTAATCCGAAACGTTACGATGTTCTTTGTTGGAGCCACGATTCAGGAGCAGCTCAACCACCTCGTAGCGTCCACCTGAACAAGCTAACGAGAGAGCCGTATCTTTTGTTCGTTCCGATTGGGCTTCAATGTTAGCGCCGTGATTAAGCAGCACTTCGACCACCTTCTCGTGTCCGGCTGTGGCGGCCAATATGAGTGGAGTGAATCCTTTCTTGTCACGGTGTTCAATATTGGCATTCCTGGAAAGAAGCAGTTCAACCAGCTCCTCGTGGCCACCGGTGCATGCCAGTGTCAGGGCGGTATCGTGATTCGAGTCCGTCTCAGAATCCAAGTCCAGCATAGGTAATAAAGGTTGACTGTATTGGCTGGTTGATGCTGCGCCAGGAACTGGCGCTCCTCCCGGCACCACTGACGCTCCAGATGGCGTTGCGGGGGCGACTGGAAGACAACTGCCAGACGATACTCCAGCAGCACCTGCAGGCATGCTGGGATAGTGAGACGAAGGAGTTGAGGCTGCCATGGATCCTGAAGAGGCAGACGCCGCTCCAGCCGGTACAACACCAGGTAGGAAAGAAGAGTAGTCGGGATTGTAGTCAGGGTAATCTCCAAAATCAGGATCAAACGTCGCCTGTCCAGTTTGAACAGCTCCATTGACGCCCGTTAGTCCGATTCCTCCAACGGCTAAACCTGTGAGAAATTGAAGCGTTAGATAAGCTGAGACCTACGATTCATGAAATGAAGAATGATGTTGAAAATGGACTCACCACTTGCATCGGTGATGGGAGCAGAGTACACCTGCTGTTGCGTTGGAACTGAAGACACTTTAGATTTCTTGCCAGATTTTGTCTTCTTGTCCGTGGAGGAGCTAGCCATCTGAACTGAGACGGGAGTTGAACCCCCGGCAATCTGAGATTGCTGTTGTTGGTCGCTGGTAGTTGCCGGTGGGTGAGGGACAGTGAATGTTCCCATATTGAATCCAGTCCATTTCGCGTCCAAAGTGACTGGCGCAGTGACGGAAGTGGCGTTGGCTGAGACTATAGGCTCGATGGGAGATTGACCCGACGCTGTTGTAATAAACGCGAAGAATGAGAGAATTTCCAGCAGGATCATTTTCGCAGTGATGGTATAACTTACGTAATTGTAAAGATTGCAACCGAATTTGCTGGTGGATTGCCAAACTTGGCGTCTGGGACGTTACCACTTGCAGGCCGGAAGCTGAAACGGCGCCCGCTTGTACAGTAGTCGTCGATCCAGACTGTAGCTGTTGATAATGAATTAAGGTGGTTGAAGGTGATCCATTTCCAATCTAGTTGCAAATATTATTCGATTACACAACTGCGTGAAATCGATAGAAAAGCATCAACAATTTACCTGAGCATTCGAACCCGAATAGGCGGAACAGGGTATAGAGACATTGGTCCCCGAAAGAGGTTGAAAGGTGATTCCGGTGACGCATTGAGCCGTTGATCCGTTGGGTAACGCAGTACTCTGAACCTGTATGCCGATGTTAGCCGCAGCTACGGAAACATCCTGAGTCGCAAAGAGGGGCACTGGCGCCCCAGTGACTTGCAGGCCTCCAGTCGTTGAACTACTGGATGAATCTTCGCTCGAAGAATTATCAATGGGGCGTTTCTCAGCTCTGGTTGGAGATTTCACTTCCTCGCCTAGACATTTTCACAATAAAAGAGAATTATTCATCGTGTCGTGACACATCAAAACGCTTGGACTAAAAATTACCGTTGACTTCGTCGCTATTGTATGGTGGAATCTTTGCAACGGCTGATTCCGCGTCAACGTCGAGGTTATTCCTTTCAACTCGGCTGACGGTGGTTGTCTGCACGTTCCCACTTCCAGCAGCAGCCAACGGAGGAATTTGCTGTTGAGGGAAGGCCAGCTGTTGTTCAACCTGAAGCTGAAACTGACGGATTTGCTGTTGAAGCTGCTGTTTCTGCTGGAGGATCTGCTGAACACACTGTTGAAACTGAGCAGTGGCTGCTGCTGCCGATGGACCTTGGGCCGCACCAGCAGTGTAGGCTGGTGCCAAAACTTGTTGCTCCAATTGCTGAAGCTGCGCCACATTTTGCTGAAGCGCAGCCAACTGCGCCTGGTTTTGCAGGGCGTTCTGTTGCAAAGCAGCCAGAGTGGCCTGATTTTGCTGCTTCAAATGCCTCTGTTGCATCACCTGCTGCTGCAGATGTTGATTCAATTGTTGCAACTGCTGTAGTTGTTGGAGTTGCTGCAATTGCTGAAGTTGCTGACATTGTTGTTGCTGCTGTTGTTGGACAGCGTTAGTCGGGACTTGCCAGTGTTGCTGATGCGCTTGTTGGATTTGGGATGCTTGCTGCTGTTGTTGTTGTAGAGGCGGCAGTTGTTGTTGCTGCTGTTGTTGCTGCTTCTTGAGGATCTTATTCTCTTTCTTGACGGCTTTGGCTTTGGGTCTTTCGGCTGGGGGTAGAGATGCCGGTGAGATGATGGCGGCAGGCGTCACAGCATTGGAGGCGTTTGTGCTGGGCGCTGAACTGCTGCTACTGACAACGTTGGGGTTCGTGACTATGACGCTCTCTCTTGGCTGTTGTTGCGCCGGTGGTGGAAGGACCGAAGGAACTGACGAGGAAGGCGCGATCTGGTTGGGCGTAGGGGCAGGTGGAGCGGGCGATGGTCGGGTGGATTCAAACTCTAGAGGTGGGAGTTCTTCAAGGAGTTTGACAATATCTTCCAAATTGACGGGTGTCGGTGTTGTGAGACCGACAAGGGTCCCCCCTCCAATGCCGCCACCACCGGGCCGGTTCAATTCAACTTCCATGTTGAGCATGTGCGTCAAAGCGGCGGCGGTTGCCGGGCTGAGAGCCGTACTATGACTCGACTGAGACCCCGACGTGCTACTGGCTTGTGACGACGACCACTGGGCTCTATCACGCAATTCCCGTTCAATCTTCTCCAACTCTTCCACGAGTTGCGATTTCTCAAACGAAAGTCCCTCGGCTGACAGAGGAAAACGGACCGGCAAGAGTTTGCTGTCCGATGAAACGCTGGTCGCAGACGTGACGGTGGCGGACACTGAGGCATGCTCGCATGAAGGTGTCGCGGCATTCTTGGCCGCCGCTGAGGAGGAGAGTTGTTGATCCGTTCCAGAGGCGCCGGCTGACGAGGAGGAGGTTGTTTCAAGCGGTTTTTTCGTCAGCATCTTTTGGGCTGCCGCCGCCAGGGTAGAGATTGAATGGCTCCCGCCAGCACTCGGACTTGAACTGGACGACCCAGCGAGAGGTGTTGGGATTGCCGGCAACGAGGTATTGGGTGGAAGAAGGCTGGTTAAGGCAGCGGCTGCTCCCTGCGGTTCCGGTCGTCCTCCAAGCGCCGCGGTGGGAACCGTAGCGGCCACTCCTCCAACGGGTGGGACTCGAGGTGCCGCCGTAGGAACTGAATCCGTGACTACTGCCGGTGACGGGACGATCGAATCCTCTGAAGCGACAGGGACCATTTGGCCACTTGAGTTGATGCCCGGTGGTATCTGGGCTTGCTCGGGTGTCACCAGGATGGAACTGGGGTAGTCAAGCAGCAACTGCACCACCTGAGTGTGTCCGCTTTTGGCCGCTTCTATGATCATAGTCGAGTTGTCTTTTAAACGATGAAATGGGTTGGCTCCATGGAGGAGCAATAGCTCTACGACTGCCAAATGGCCACCCGCACAAGCCAAGGAAAGCGGGGTATGATCATTGTTGGTGGTTTGCCTGTGTCAATCAAATAAACCATGAATTCTAGCCGACTTCAAATTCCAGCTACAATCAATCGATTTCACCTGTGAACATCAGCTCCTTTCGCAATCAGGAACTGGACGGTGCAGAGATGACCGGCTCTTGCAGCTTTCATCAGAGGTGTACGACCTCCCTCAGACGCGTGCTCCAAATCGGCGCCGTATTGCAAAAGCAATTCCGCCACATCCGTATGTCCGTTTTCGCAAGCGTACGTCAGAGCGGTATCCCCTGTTCCCGTTTGAGCGTGAACATTGGCGCCAGCCTCTAGAAGGTAGCGGACCTAGCAAGAGAAATTTCGTCAAAAAATGTTATAAAATTTTGCGAAATCGTACGATGTGAAACTTAACACACCAGATCAAGGTGGCCCTCTTGCGCTGCTTCCATGAGCGGCGTCGACGCCCCCAGTTCGATATCAGCACCGGCCTTGATGAGGAAATCGGCCACTTCTGAGAAACCTCCGCAACATGCAAGAGTCAAGGCCGTCTCTTGCGTCTCCTCAGTCTGTGCGTTGATGTCGGCACCCTGACTAAGTAGCAACGCTACCATCTCCTCGTGACCCTCACGGGCTGCCTCCATCAGAGGCGTGTAACCTTCATCGTTGACCTGAGAAGATCAAAATCAGGTTAGAATAGAAAAGCGAATTCATTTTCATTCAAACTTGCACAAGTTACTTCTTCGATGTTGGCTCCACGTTCCAGGAGGAGCATGGCTAGTTCGACGTGACCACCGCAAGCGGCCAATGTAAGAGGTGACTCGAAACTGTCGGCCGGCATGTTGACTTGGGCTCCCGAATCAAGAAGGAGCCGGGCAACTTCGACATGGCCATCCATCGAGGCTTCCATGAGAGCTGTGTGCATCTCGTCGGTCTTGTGCTCCTGATCGGCACCAGCTTCTAGGAGGAAACGGACCATCTCTAAGTGACCCTTGTAACAGGCCAGCGTCAGGGCAGACTCTTTGAACTCGTTCGAGTGGGTGTTGATGCCGGCGCCGTGGTTCAAAAGGATCTTGGCCACGCCAACGTGACCGGCGGAGGCAGCTTCCATCAGCGGGGTATGGCCATTCTCATTATGGTCCTCCACGTTAGCGTTGGCTTCCAGTAGGAGGGTAACTACCTCTTCGTGGCCACCAGCGCAGGCGTACATTAACGGCGTGTTGCCCGATGACGACTGGGCGTTGACTTCGGCGCCGTGTTCCAACAGCAGGCGGACAATATCCGCGTTACCAGCCGACGCCGCCTCCATCAGTGGCGTACAGTCGCCCTTGACGCCACGATCTTCTACGTTGGCCCGCATGGCAAGCAACACCTGCGCCAATTCGTAGTAGCCGGCCGAACAGGCCAGCGAAAGCAATGACTCGCCTTCCTCCGTGGTTTCGTGTACACTACGTCCTTCGTCTAGCAAACGCCGTACGGCTGAGACGTCGCCGTCAGTGCAGGCTTCCACTAACGACCTGTAATAAACAAGACAAATGGATGATAAAGAACCATTCTCATTGCATCAAATTTAACAATATTATGGATTAGTTCTAATAGAACATGACCCCCACTGATAGCCAAGAAATAAGGGATACAAATTCAATGACTTCAACCCGATTAATCAGCTCATTTCAACTGCATCCTTCTCTGAGTGATAAAATTGTGAAGGGTTCACACTTTTATCAGTCAACCTCAGTGAATAAATGTTTAGACTTGGATGGGTAAAGTTCGCCAACAACGATTCACTGGCTGAAATCTAGCTATCGTCATGTGTGACCTTTCACAGGAGATAGACGGCCAATAAAAGAAGTTCTTGCTTACCGGGCTTCTTGATGGAAATTGCTAGAGTTTTCGGATCGCATGCGGGTTAGTGCAGCGGCGGCCTCGTCCAGTGCACACGATACACTGGATGTTAACCGACTGAGAACTTCTTGATCGCCGAGCCGTTTGCTGTCTCCTCCAGTCAGTTTTCCAATTCCTGGTAATTTTGTAAAGATAATACACGAAAAGATTAGGAATATTTATTGAAATTTCTGAATTTCTTTTAAAGTTTTTACCTGCAGCCTCGAGGAGAGCTTCAATCCTGGCCTGAGTGTCTGGATCGATGCGGGGTAGTTCGCCAATGCTGTGTCCGTCGTGTTGAGCGGCAGCAGCGGCGGCTAGAAGGAATCGCGGCGCGTCCAGCGACGAGGCCGAAGACGAGGGGCATCGGCAGTCGTCCGCACAGCCCTCCACTTCCGACTCCTCCACAAAAAAAGATTCCACCTACAGGTCAATTCCCATTTTCACAATGACACAAACAACGAAGGAACGACAGTCGCACTGACGAAAACTTAACGACAGAAAACGGATGATGGAGGTGGTAATATTATTCGATTCCCTTCTTTACATTTGGCAAGCGAACCCCTGGGTTTCTAGTTATTTCAATCGCCATCGGGCGGATTTCGGTTATTCCAAAAGCAGAGCCAAAATGGGTACCCCAGACACACCAAAGATTGCTTTAAATAACGGCAGGGTCCTTCGTTCCTTTCAGACTTGACAACAGGTGCTGGTCGTGTTGCAACTAAAGTCGGGACAAGTAACTTTAAAAAATAAAAAAATAAAAACTTTGGAATGACAGCCGAGTCGGGTCTAGCTGGAACGATTTGGACAAAACTGGGACAGTGCTCCGCATTTCAATTTGGTGATTTACTTTCCCTTCTACTTGACATGTTTTCCATAGTTTGAAGGCGGAACTATTCCGCCACTTTACCAAGGGGGCCAACTAACATAAGCTTCACATTTTGGAAAAGAAGGTACTACACCAGTACAAAAACATTTTGCAAATCAAGGGGGCAACGGCCCACCGGAATCCCAAAGAAAGGGCTTCGACGCTCCCCCACCGTATTCCCCCTACATAATCTTTTGCCTCCCTTTTTTTCCCTCTACACATTCTTTTTGGCCAAATCCCTTCAAAAAGGCCCCCCTCCCTCTTTCTCTTTCAACCTCTAGTTGTCCCCCAAGTCCATCCATCTGATTTGCCATCATCAATGAGAACGAAGACCGCTTGAACCCTGACCAAACCCCACGCCAAACGCCGAAAGATGACACGGCATAAACAAGCTGTAGATACGATAAAATCCTCTGGTGTCAAACGACGACTGTTCCTTGACAGTCTGATGAAAACAGCCAAATTAAATGATGCTCTAAATAAGCAAAAAACTTTTGAATCATGGCTCTCTCAAGGAAGTAGAGCAGCAGTGAAGTAAGTCAGGAAGAATAACTTTGCAAGCTTTCAGAGGGGGAGTCCTATTTAAAGCTCAAAAGAAAGGATGATTTAACTAAATCTAAGCATCGCAAACACAATAAGCATTTGTACTGATGCCGATATGTTGATGTAGGGCTGACCAACACAGGATGGAACTAAACCAGGGGGACATTTTGATTGATAAGATTCCACTGGAACTGGGGAGTTGTTTCCTAGATTGGTGAGCTGAGAGAAAAAAAGTAATCCTATGCCTTTCAGGAAGCTACTTACCGAAAGGACGTCGTCACTGTCACTGTCAGAAGAGTCAGGCATAAATTGCTGTTGGTATGACCGACTCTGCTTGACTTGTTGGATAGCTATCTCAGTAGCTAGGGCTGTTGAACAAGAGTTGGCTAGGTCTGTCACAGTAACAGTCTTGTGATTCAGATTGGGTGGTGGAGGTTGATGATGATGATGAGTTGATGTTGGGTGGTTGTTGCTTCTGCCCGCGATGTGATTGCTCTTCGGGACGGAATTGCCTTTGCTAGGCTTGCTCGGCTTTGCACTGGCAGCGGACGTCGCAGGGGCTGTAGCTGCTGCTGGGTTGGCCAATGCACGATGCCCGACCTCGTGCTGTTTCACGCAGTTCCCTACACTTTCAGAAGCAGAATTCTGTACCACATTCTGCATCTTCAACAAAGTAGGCAATTGTCGAATACATGAGCCAAACGGCCGTTTTTGATCGCCGGCGAGCTTCTTAAATTAACGAGACTTTTCTTTGATCCAAAAATGGGGACTTATGATAGCCTTTTGGGTGTATTGCAACGACGACAGACTCTCCACTGACCTACACAGCCGCCATTTGTCTACGTTCATTCGTACAGCCCAATGGCTAAAAAGGCCGGATGTCTCTTAACGCCATCTATTGGACATGAACTTGATTGCTTGGGAAAATGCGGGCTTTATAGCGACATCTATGACTGATTTTAAAAAATAAGAAAAAACGAGGTTTAGAATTTAGATGGTTTTTTGTTTTCGTTATTCTCAATTCTCAACTTAAACATAAAATAAGGATAACTAATAAATCCTAGGTATATTAAAAGAAGAGTTTTGATATAAAAACACGAAACTTGAATAACCACGATGTATTCAAAAACTATTTTTCGTACGGTTGGATACAAGGAACACAAAAATAATTCGTTAATGTACGCGATGTTTTTTTTATTCGATTGTTTCACATCGAAAGTAGGTAGTGTTTGTTTTGCAAGACAACCCCAAACCCTAGGATTTTTGGCAACATAAATAATAAAAAAATTACGAGATTACCATTCGAACATCGTATGGATCTAAAAGCAGCGATAGAAAAGGCAGCCGCACTGCTGTCCCAACATGATTGGCGAATTAAAAATGAACATAATGAAAAATTTAGGACAAGAGCTCTTTTTCTTGAACATTCATGAAGGCCGGTTAATGATGGCTATTCCAGCATAACTGCGTCCGATACCCATACATGCAGGTAACATTGACCAAGTATTGGCTGTGGGGTCGTAAACTTCGACCGAGTTTAAATTTGTCGTTCCATCATCACCTCCAACGACGTAGATTAGACCATCGTGAGTCACCACACCTATTAAAGGAAATGAAACACACAATAATTGAAATGCTTAGAAATGATTATGAGTATGAATCTTACCCGCATTTCTCCGACACAGCGACATATCCGCTGCAGATGTCCACGATTTCGTTGCAGAATCGAATTTTTCAACTGAACGTCGAACCATGGGTCCATCGTGACCACCAATGGCATAGAGAAAGCCGTTCAATACCCCCACACCAGCTCCGCTACGTCGGCAGGCCTGACCATAATTACATAATCCATTATTAAAACGTCTCCATCCGAACGGAATATGCGTTTTAATACTGTACCATTTCCCCAACTAAGTTCCAAGAATCGGTTTCAGTGTTGTAGCATTCAACCGATGACAGGCAATGCCTCGAAGCCCCATCGTATCCACCAACCTTAAAACCAAATGCTAGACTTAGTCAACTCTTATCTACACGGGTTTTTGTTCTGCATATTTACCGCATACAAGAGACCATTCAAAACACCGACGCCAACGCTGCTGCGCCTTGTATTCATGGAAGCTATTGCACGCCATTCTTGCGTTGCCGGGTCGAATTTCTCAGCAGACATCAGGCCAGTCGATCCATCAAATCCTCCGACCTGGGGTAACAACGAACCACGATCAAAGGAATCCGCACAAAAGTTGATTTTTCTTGAAGCTTACAGCATAGATGAAATTATTCAAAACGGCGACACCCAAGGTAGATCTGCGCGTCTCCATGTCAGGAGCTGGAAACCACTGATCCAAATTTGGCTCATAGAGATCAACTGTGCGCACTCGTAGGGATCCGTTGAATCCACCAATTGCATAAATGCGTCCACAAACAGATGCCAAACCCGCTCTGATGTAAGAAAAGAGAACGCAATCAACATTTGTTTTGTTCGTAGAAGTTGAAGATATTTACCTGCAACGTCTAGTGGGCATTTCCGCCAATTGATTCCATTTCTCGGTTTCGAAATCGTAGCACTCAACTCCGCGAATTGCTTTCGGACTTTGGCCACCAACGACGAGAAGAAGCTAAAAAGTATTCAAAATTAAAATTCGCCGAGGTTTGATAAAAGTAAAATTAAATCAAAATACTTTCGGCAAGCCGATTGGTAATCTTGGACGAGTTCTAGAAGTTTGATAAATCCGCTTTTGATCAGCTTTGAGCAGATGATACTTAAGAGCTTCAATCAACAAATCTTTGCCTATGAAATAGTTATTTTAATAAAGTTGTCTTAAAATTTTCAACTTATTCACGGATGCTTACAATGAGCATTGGATCGCATCAAAGTGTTGGTCTCGACATGTTGCAAAAGGTAGTCTTGGGAGAGGAGGGGAAGACGAACATATTCCATAAGGGCAGGTAATTCTGAATTTCTACTAGCGATGTCGGCATTCACCCAGTTCATGACAGCTTCGTATACCTTAAGAATAAAAATAATTTTAGGACAAAACAACAGCACACTTTCAATGAAATTTTAAACCTTTTCTTCCGAAGGTACTGTCAACTTGTCACTACTAATAATACGTATCACATCTTGGCAGTTTAGACTGGTGAATTCTTCTCCGTCTACTACGTCACTGCAACCAATCACCAAATTTTGAATTAAATGTCAAGTTTCTAATAATTGGGAAAATTATTTGCAGTAGTACCTAAAGTGTTGGGAAGTATATTTGTCAGCTAAATTCAATAGATCTATGCAGCCATGGAGATCAGCGAACGCTCGGATTCCAAGACAGTTGGAGGGATGCAATTGAGTGACAAGAAATTCACTACAAGCTTCTTTGACATCAAACATTTGCAAAAGATTCGCGGCCGGCAGCAAGATCTGCACAAATAACTTATTGGAGTTGCTTTTTTATTGTAAAGCTAAAACAATTAATTTTTTTTAACCTGAACATTATCTTCATTGACTTGAATTTCAGAAGAATAAACATATTCTAGCAGGAGTCCAAGGGCCTTGGGATCCACATCTTGGAGAACAATTCTGTTCTGATTACTTTCTTCAAAGCAACTAAACATTGCATGAAAGTAAGGACTGCAAGAAGCTAAAACTGCTCTATGAGCAGGGAATTCTTCTTGATTTGTGGTTATAAGGACAACATCACAAAGAAATTTGTCTCTGTTCATAAACAATAAAGAAAGGAAGTGTTACTTCATGTTTGAGCATTGAGAAGGGAAGAAGAGCATACTTTCTCATCATGTTGAATTTCGCAAATGATTTTGAAAAGTGATCTGAATTGCGATAAGATGGCCTCTCAGGAGAAGACTGGGCAGATTCTTTCTGAGAGCTTTCATCGAGAGAGTTTTGACTGGCATGGCGTAGGAGAAGCTTGCTAAAAAAAGACGGGAACATGATTAATAATAAGAAACCATATTTTAAGCCTTACAAATGAAAAGTTGTAAAACATACTGGACATTTAGATGATCTGTAAAATCCCTAGAAGACGAACTATTAGAACTAGTCGACATAGCGGGCAGATCAAATTAGACGACCAACATCAGCTAGGTTTAAAGACAACACACAATATGGAGGTAATATTCAAGACTAGATGACACAATTTCGTCACTTTTCTTGATCAATATCAAGCGTCGCGCACACAATTTGGCTCAATCAACGACTTGTTTTGGTTTGTTTTGCTGGTTTGGTTTTCCGTTGTGCGCTAAAGCAGTCGACACTAATTTCAAGGCCGTTCTTTATGGCTTCCGCTTCTCCCAGCACACAGCACAGGCTTCGGCCTTCGGAGCAGGTTTGATTTGCTTACGCAACATTTTTCATTTTCTGTTTAGAAAATCGATAAAGCAATATGTTATTGAAAGCAATTCAAAAATAATTGGAAGATGACGTAAAAGAATATTTTTTTGCACTTGAACGGTTTCTCATATTTTTGAAATGGCTGTCGGAAAGTAGTGCCACCTGGCGGTTAATATATGAAGCCATTACTTGACGTGACTTGACATCGCAACGCTGTCTCACCTGTCTTGAATAAAAATTTAAGAAATGGCACCGATTCGATCCTTGGGCGTGTTCGCCAGCATTGTTATATTTTATTTATTTGCTATCAGAGAAGGTATATCATTTGTTTACTATTTAAAAAATCAAGCAATTGAAATTTTGATTTTGCCGTGTTTATAAAATGTCACCGAAACCACTGTAGAGCGATTTGAACGTGTGCTTGTTTTGACGTTTTCCAGCGTCTTAAAAATACAAAAATGCTTACGATCTTAAACGAAGAATTTTGAAGCTAACCTGTTTTCTTTTATTTCTTTTAGGTACTGGTATCAAATGCTGGGTATGCAGATCCTTGGAAGATCCCAAATGTGCTGATCCGTTTGACAACACATCCACACCCTTTTTCGACTGTGCCACCTTCCCTGAAGTAACTCACCTACCAGGTGTGAAGGCCACCATGTGCAGAAAAATCCGTCAGAAGGTGAATGGAGAGTGGAGATACATTCGCTCTTGTGCCAGGCTTGGAGAGCCTGGTATCGGTGGAGATGAACGTTACTGCCTTCAAAGATCAGGGACATTCAACATTCACATTGAAAGCTGTACCTGCAACAGCAAGGATGGATGTAATGCCGCCAGCTCAATGCTACCTTTGAATCTCATGATGTTAGGTTCTGTTTCCTCAGTTTTAGCCCTATACCACCTCAACAGGTTGTAATGTGTGTAATCTATCTGATTTATCTCCACATCATAGTAATATGAATCTCAAGCCATTTTATTCATTCCATTCAAGCCGTCCAACCGCCTGAATTTTTACGCCGTCCATAAAGTGCCTTTTTATCAGTGAAATGAAAACGACTACACACATGTAGAAAATAAACGATTGTTTTTAAGTCGCTGATTTATTATTTTCTTTGCTTTATTGGCCTTTCCACACAAGGAAACGAAATATTTCCCTGTTTTATATCTGACAGACTGACACGCACCTCGATTCATTGATGTATTGAATTTCACTGTGATCGTATTATGAAAAATAAAATCGTGTAAAAGAGATTTCTTTCTTTATCTTTTTTTAAAGCTAAAATTATATTTTTTTTAAATGTTTTTTTTTTAAATAAATTCAATTTTCATCGACTCTAGATGAACGTGGCAACCGTGTATCTTGAAAGTTCCTCAACAGAATTGTTTTGGGCGGTGGCGTTTTTTTGATCACCTTTTTATAAATGCAAATTATTTAAATAATATCAAATATACCTTTTTAAAATCTGCAAGTGAATCTCACTTGAATTTTTCAATGGCTGCCCAAATTGTGTTGATTCAGTTGTTCGTCATCACCTTATTCGTCCAATCAGGTATGAAATCGACACTCCATGTTGTTTACCTGAATTGAGCACACAATGTCGTTTTTATTTCTCCACAGGTTTTTCCATCAAATGTCACCAGTGTTCTTCCAGCCAAGATGCCAAAGGGCAAGACAATTGCGGGGCCTACAAATTGTTTGACACCAGAAAAAGTATACCTGTAGACTGCAACAGCGATGAATCTGTTACACCAGGAACGTTCTGTGTAAAAATCACGCAGCAGGGTCCCCGAAGCTTTGTCTGTAAGACCAAGATCAACCACCCAATTTAATGCTGAAGAATTTTAAACATAATTTTTTGTCTATCTCAGGGGATGGACGCTGGAGACAGGTCATCCGTCGCTGTGCATCTGTGGCCGACACAGGTGTGACAGGTGTGTGTAATTGGGGAGTGAAGGAGAATGGTGTCTACTGGGAGGAATGCTACTGCGCTCAAGATGGTTGCAACGGCAGCAGTCATATCTCCACAACCCTTTCTGCAATGATCCTGCCGTTGTGCCTCTCCATATTCATGAGATACTTTGCATGGTAGCCTCACAAGGTCTCATATTTCCCTTTCTTTATGTGAATTATTTCCCATCGTAAACATTTTCTCAGCACACAGTGCCTTTAAGCGGCTGATCTGGTAGTTAGTTATACCTTTTTGCACACCATTTGACAATTCAGCATTTTTTCTTTTTCAAAGAGTGTGATGTTACTTAAAAAACAACACGTACATATCCGTCCAGAATCGTGCGTAACCATCCGTCCCTTTTTGTTTCGTTCCAGAGTGAAAATGTCTCTCCCAAAAACAAAACAAATAGAAAAAAGGAATTTATTTTATAGTGAAAAATACTGGATGCTGCAGGTTGATATACCAACGACAATTCTTGTAGAAGAAATAAAAAAAAAGATGAAAGTATTTGGATGCTTTTCTATACTGGATATCATGATGGATGTTTTGTCATTCTTTTCGCACTGACAAGAGAGAGAGAGAGGAAGGAAGCCGCAATGCATCACACCCGGTACTACCTCTTGGGTATGTCAACGTTGCAGTTAGATCACCATTCTGCCAGCAGTCGGCGAAAGAAGTTTTTTATTTTCCCTCGTAAAAGAGAAGAAAAAAAAAGAAACTGTGAAGCTTTCCGGTTTCTTTTTTCTCCCCCTCTGTTCTTCCTTGACAACGAGAGAAAGAAGGAAATAAGTTCCAGGAGTCAGGAGTAGCATCCTGATATCATAGAGCAGCCAGCTCCTTATTGTATACCAGAAGCGGCTGCAAACAAACAAAAAGTTTTTAAGTCTTTTTTCTTTTTCTCCTATACGTTTTAACTGTTTTTTTTTATTTCCTGTTTGCGACGGTATTCGCGTATAGCACCCACAAAAAAAGAAGTTGCTTCAACTTTCTTTTCTCCCCCCCCCCCCCCCTCTCTTTTTGCCCAGGGAACAGGTTTGTATTCACACGCAACCAACCCCCTCCCGTCCTGGGCTGGAGTAAAAAAAAGTGAGTGAGTGAGAGGGGGGTGAAGTAAGAGAAACGTGTAAAGCATTTCCGTCTGTGAAACATTTCGAGGGTTGGCATGTACTACTACGTAGCAGCAGCAGCACTGGAAATCTTTGCTACGTGTTTCCGGGGGCCATAGCAACAACAACAACCGCGACTCTCTATACACTCTAACCCGAAACTCTTTTACAGACATATCAAGACACAACTACTACTACTACCAACTATTCCTCCTTCCAAACACACACAGTTGCATTATTTCGCTTCAATCTCGCTGTGACGTGTAGGAGCTATATATATACACCCATGTGTGTGTGGAGGGGGTATATATCTAAGCTCTTTATTCGGGGCTGTCGACTCTTTTATTATTTCAATGACTATGAAAGAAGCAAAAATTCAGTTTTATTTATTTACTCGCGTCATTTTTTGGTTGTTTTTTTTTCCCGAGGACCACCAACGGCGGTTTTTAAACGACCGATAAAAACCCGAGTGTATACAAGGGAAATGACGATTGCAGCAGCACCTTATAGGAATAATACAAGGGGGAGAAGGATTTAATCATATAGGAAGACTTTGATGAAATTTTCCCCTTGTTGACTCTGTCCCGCAATTTAGATGAAAACATTTGATACGACAGTATAGTGATGGCACATCTAATATATACGATGACATCTATCCGAGTAACACGAGAAGAAAACTGCTGGCCAAAAACGCATGTAATATGTATAACGGAATATATATCTATTCCGAGTTGAGCACTTGTAACTCGGTATGATGGCCAATATTGCCAATATCTGCTGCTGGCCTATACGTAGTACGTAGTGCGGATATGCGAAACTGCGACTTAAAAACGGAAATCCACCCTTGTCCCGAACGCTTGAGTCGTGAAACTTCCGGCAAGTCCACCCGTCGTGTAACGTATATATTATATCCCAGGCGCGTTTTTGTCTTTCAATTACCCACTCCATCACAGTTTGGCATGGAGGAGCTATATACAGTTTCAAACTATAAACGTGGGTGGGTAAAAGTCTCAACTTTCTATTTCCCCCCTCCTTTTGGGGTGGAGGGAGGAATATTTAAATAAATTCATTTATTGTCTATGAGCGGAATTCCTATTTTATTCCGATGGAGGCCTTTGAAGTGGGCCAAGTGTTGCTCATCTAAACGGCTCAATCAGGAGCCGCCGCCGGCTCCTAATAGCCCTAATAAGCCCATTCAAAATGACTCTGTCTATATCAAGAAGTGTCGAGCCGAAATAGACGGACCGTTTTGTAAAGTGGAAATCAAGTCAGGCTCCTAATGCGGCCCAACTGGCCGCCTAAAGCGATTCAGAGAGCTCCTACTACTATATAACTAGACATAGTCATTATTATTATACAAGAAGGGGCGAGTAGTTTCTTATTAGACTGTACAGGATCCCCGGCTAGGAGCAGCAGCAATCGATCGATACTGTAAATTCCTCGTATACCCAGTTGCAGTCCTTCTGCTCCTGTACCGTCGAGTCGATTTTCATATGTCGCCGGGGCGCGTGCCATCAATTTTCTCCTTCCTACTACTCGCTATAAATGCGAATGGATCCTTAGTAGTTGCTAAATTTGTATATGAGAGACAGGAGCGCGCGGAGCGATGAGACTCGATGGACCTGTTTGATGTCTTTAATGACTCTCCTCCTCGGCTCCTATCTGCACACAGCTAGGGTGTATAAGAGTTGGAGCGTTTGAGCGGAATAGGAGCCCCCTAAAGGAGGGGGTGGTATAGCTCGGGGGCATTTGAAACGAGGTCGAGTAGAGTAGAGAGAGAGAGAGTAGCCTTTCTCTCTCCTATGCAAAATAGGAGTTGTGCTCCTGATTATTACAGGGTCTCTCCCAACTTTGCCCGGCTGGCCGAACATTGGCCAACACCATCGGCGGACAGCACAGCAGCACTGGTAAATTTGATAGATAAAACGGTCAAAGGAAAAACTGGGCGTCAGCGAGAGCTGCTAGCTGCTGCTGTATTGAATAAATACGGTCGAGTGAGGGATAGAGTGGAGCAGCAGCACACATGATTCGCACACAGGGGGTGATGAGCAAAAAGAGGAGGAAGGGTCAGACTACTATACTATATACACGCGCAGGAGACGAGAGGAGCGTAATCGCAAAGTTTGTTGAAGCTCTTCTTGTGCCGGGTGCTGCTCAAACAAACACACACTCGAGGGACGGGGGCAGCAGCCAACAGCGAAAATCAGTCGAGTGTGTTGAGAGAGATGGACGATGGAGAGTGCTGCCAGGGATTTTATATATAACATTTGAAATGAATAAATGCGCGTGTGCCGATTTTTGAGACTATAGTCGGAAAGATAACAATCGCCCAGGTATATAATACGGGCCAATTGGCATTTTTTGAAGCCAATTCCAAATTTGGTTTTGATTCGAAATTTGGTCAAAAACACGTTTGGAAATGATTGAAGATAATATTATAAACTGGTTTAGATTAAAACAACATTTTAGCGAGTCAGTCGTGCTTAATTTATTCGGCGATTTTTGTTTTCACGCCTTTTTCTTTAAATTTAATCGTTTCGAAATTTAAATGTAACTGCATAAGCCAGTCACGAATTCTACTCACGTAGTATTCTACTTTTTGGGCGTCGATTTTTATTTGATACCTAGTCTCAAACAGATGTGACACCAAACCCAATAAATCTTTACCGAAATAAGTTGAATCATTTAGACCCGCCGAAAAAAACAAAACAAAAGAAAAAACAATTAGGAGGGGGGAGAAATTTGCATATTATTGCGAAACAAGATGCCTATCTCTCGATATAATTTACTGGAACGTGTCGTCGACGGCTCAAACAAACTTTGGAATGTTTCGGGAAAAATATAAAACAAAATGTCCAACCATAAAGTCGCGTCGCTTAAACTGCCCTGGCCACAGCAGGGTCTGCTGACTGACGCCATTGCATTTGCATAGACGAATTTAATGTCGCAATGGAGCGGCTGGTGTTTTTTTTTTTTTTACCAAACTAAGGAACAAAATTCGCGTATGCGTATACTTGCGTCACGAATCGTGTTGCCATAGGCTAAATTAGCTTCTTGTCAAATAGATAATTTGATACGAAAAAAACTTGATAGTCATAATATATCCCAGCAGCATCCTCAAGTGCTGCTGCTGCTGCTGTGTATGTGACCAGTTTAGTAGATATTGGCATTCGGTTGCTAGGCTCGCTCCCGCAGAGTCATATTTGCGGAAATGTCTAACCCATTTATATATCCCCCCCCCCCCCAAGGCTCTATGGATTATTCGTTGGTATATCCATCAAATTCGATTGCCTATCTATAATAAAGCAGTATAAGATTTGTTATATGGAATATAAATAAAGATGGGCAATTATTTAACCCTGGAACAAATCATTTCCCCACGGGGTTCAAAAAATCGATATAGAAAAGAAAAATGAAATGACGTAACATATTCTTCCACTCTATGTAAAATGGCCCTCTGATGTCACGATAAGGAAAAAGGCCTTTCACATTTAGTCCCCGGGATCATACACACACACATATAAAACAGGATTGTGATCTATAAAGCCTTGGCGACAATGTCCTCTCTCCATTTGTTATATCGCCATGTGACATCACCAAATTCGTTTTTTTCTTTTTTGATATTAAATGAAATATAAGCAAAAGTCTTTGGACTCGATGAACTCTATAAATATCTTTTTTCTTCTTTTCTCTGTGCTGACTTTGTGGGGGGACACTCTGCCAAAGTAGACCCCGAAGAAGAATAAGAAGCCCATCCATTTGATGTCTATAAGGAAATAGAGCTATATAACAGAACGGGTAGAGAGAGGCTATAAATGCATGGGGCTGGCTGCTGCTGCTACATCAGTTGCGGAATTTATTTATCAGCCGATCGATGTGTCGTCGCTGCGAATAGGACGACGGAAGAAGAAGAAAAACATTTCACGCGGGCGGCGGTTGCCGAGCGGGAGGAAAGAAAAAAAGCCAAAAAAGAAGAAGATGCAACAACAAAAAGGGAACGACGACGACGGTCGTCGTTGCCGAGGACACACTCACAGAAATGGCGGAAGATTTTGTGTCGACGTGACGCAATACGCCGCCGACCGATATCGACCACTGTAGCCAACCACCATCTTTTTTTCCAGGCTTTTTCGAGTGCAGCTGGACATTTTTATGGGCCCACCCCAACTCTTATCTATTTGATTTTATTTCTCGAACAAAAAGATTTAAACGAACATTTTTCACGAAATTTTTTTATATAAAATTAAATCAATTTTATCCGCGCATTTGGTTATAAAAGAGATGGTGGTTAAGTATACACACAGCCTTCGACCGTGATGCTGGTAGTACAATGTTTAAAATGTATATAAACACACAAGTATATAAAGAAAAGATTGACCTTGACGACCCAATCACCTTATTAGTATTGGGTCTCTCTCTCTTCTCTCTTTGTATTTATTTGATTCGCCCATACTTGTTTTTCACTTCCCTTTTTGGCCGAAATTTCGTGTGCTGTTCCAAAGTTCTTTTTTATTTTGCCAAACTATTTTTGTATACGCCAAATTTCCTTATTTTGGGTATACAAAAACAACTGAAAATGGCCACCACCACATTGTCTTTTTGGCGACTGAATTAATCGAACGACCAGTCAAATAAACGCCTTCAAATTTTCACCGGTTATTCTGCGTGTGTGGGTTCCTGTTTAGCCGAGCGGAATTATTTCTCTCTTCGTCTAAATGATTTTTTTCACGGGGAATTTTTTTTATTTCGATATAGTCTGCGGGATTCGTGAGAAGAATGTTGAACGAATTTTTTTTTTACCTACCCCCGGTTTCACCTTGGGCGTCTACATCCGCCGTGATTTCCCGTCGTTATAGAAAAATCAATGAAATTGAATTAAATTATTGAGCAAGATGACCGCCTGACTGGCCTACTATAATGTTGAATATTTCATCCAAGGGGGGAGAAACCAGTTTTCCGGTATTATATACCCACAGGGTCTTTTTATAAATATATTTATCTTTAATGCGACCAATAAGAGACCACGCAATAAGAAGAAAGAGGGGAGAGTCGCCATGTTGTTGTCCGTGTGATGTATTCATCTGTGGCGACGCCCTGCTGCCCTCTTTCGTGATTTTTATATTCGAATAAGAAAGAAAAATAAAAAAAGTTTGAATAAATTAAATTTTCAATAACCGTTGCTGCTCTTTTCCAAGCCGCCCCAAGGACAATAGGCCTAACTAAACCGGTTGGTCGCCATACCACCCTATGCCTCCCATCACACGCGTGATTAGACATGCCCAGACCAGTTTTTTGCTCATCTCCCAGTCCCCAACACAAACAAAATTATTCAATTATCTCTTCCGAAAAATTTCAAACCCCCCCCCCATATTCAAATTTCAAAGGAATCGCCGAAGAATTTGATCAAAAGAACCAAAATGACCGGTGACGATCGTAGTCGTTTTTGTACACACCCAAAATGTGTAAATTTAAATAATGGACCACATCATCTTATATCTCTAAGAAATAAAAAGGGTTGGAAAGGGCTGGGAAAAGGTATTCAGTTCCAGTTTCTAAATGTCCTAGCTCGGAGATGTTATAGGAGGGGAGATGGAATGTTCCATTATATATTTATAAACCCCTCCCATAACACACAAAAAAAGGTCCCATTTGGGGGTTGAAGAGAACAACAACACGTAAGAGAAGGGGGGGGGGGTAACCAAAAATTCGAACGCGTCTTTTCGTGAAAGGCTTTTTTTTTCTAATTAAAAAAAATTTGGAATAATAGATGGGGGGAATGGAATGTCCAACGGATAAAGTTCCTACATATAATATGCAGATGAGCTGAACTGCTGTTATTGTTGGGTCGCTGCTGGGTGGTGGTAATGGGTTTCGAAAAATGTTCTCATATTATTTAAATTTATATACATACCCAACTATTGTTTAAGTAAAAATCCTTCCGGTTCCGGAATTCGACCCCCCTGAAATTCTAAACCCTATATAGACGGAAAAAAAGTTGTTCCTATCGGCAGTTGATGAATGTGCGGGTAATAAAAAATTCTTTCACGACGACAAACTCCTCCAAAAGAATGCGCGAAAAAAAGTATAGAATTTTTCAAAAAAGAAGAAATGATATTTATTGAGATTGCTGTGTAGCTACACTCTCACTATATAGCTGCTGGGCTCTCCATGTACATTAGACGAGGCGGACATAAATCGTGAGCTGGAAGAGATTGGACGTCAACGATGTCCTCCATCCGATAACGAATGAATAAAGGCCTACATAAACTCCAAAGGCAACCCCCACCAAAAAAGAGTAAAATTGATTCTATAACCAGCGGATAGCCTACACACACACTTTGTGTGTTTATACACGTCTAATGGCCAGTTCAAACTTTTTTTATTTTCAAAAATATAACGGAGCCGTAAATATAACAGATGATGACCTCCAAAGGAATTTTCATTTTCGCCAAATTAAATTTTATCAATTGAAATTATACTTTAAAGAGAAAATTTTATTCGTTTTTTTCTTTATATTAATATTACGTAGTAGTGGTAGTTGTTGCGTCATGAAATGCTTGTTATGCCACAACGATGACTCAACCCCCCGTTGGAAAAAAAAGAGTTGCTCCCAGTTGGCCGCAGCTCCTCATTCACGTGGTCATATATAGCTAGTACACACACACATAACACACAGGAAGAGGAGCTATACTATATTCGCCGGCTGCTATATATATAAATATATTTAGGCTAACAATAAAAACACAACACACTTTTTCGCACGGATCTTTAGACCAGACTCGACTATATAATAGAGGTGAGGAGGGGGAGTTTTTTTTTATATATTTCGGCGCTTTCTCTTTTTTACAGTTCACGTGTAATAAGAGTGCACCCCCCTCCTCAAATATTCAAATTTTCTTTTCCCGGTTATAATATAATTTTTTTTTCGCGTTTATAGCAGCAAAAAATATATATAAGGAGAGAGGGGGGTGAGAGACTGTCATTATAATCCGCATTTTCATTATATATTATTCTTGAGCCAAATAAATATAAGACCAGACGAGCAACTATACTACATCGTTTTTTTCTATTTTCTAGTTTGAAATTGTCTAACCCTTTTTTTTATAATGTATTCAGTGAGTTCTGGTTATTTTATTTTATTTTTTTTTTTGTTTTAAATTCATTTAAATAACATTTTTTTGGTCAACTTTTTTTGTCGAGTTTGTTAGAGACGTTCCCAAGCCACCCCCCCTGCTTCCTTGTGTGAGTGTGTACTTGTTTATCAGTTGGAAATTCTAATGATATGCAAACCATCATCATCAATGGATCCTGTTTTCTTTTATTTTGTTTCTTCAAATTTTATTTTATTTTATTTTTTTTTGTCTTGTGAAATGATTTCCAATGAAGAAAATGTCTACTGGGTGATTATTCCGTTAGTTATTTATTCTCTCTGCTCAACTGTGTGTCCTATAAACTTATATAACAAGGCCGTCTCTGCTGCTCTTGTCCGTTGGGAGCTGCTACTAAGGGCGGAGTTAGACGCTAGCAGTACACACGTACCACCACCAGCACACAGAAAAACCTCTGGCAACGAATTCGCCCAGCAACAGCCAAAAAAACCGCCAGGCGCAGAAAACCCTGAAAACGCCAAAAGACTTTTATTTATTTTATTTTATTTTTACAACTAAACTTTTTCAACCGTGTGACCTTTAGGCTCGTTATTGTATAGTAGGCTCCTATTTAAATGTTATTGTATCTGAAATTATTTTTTTGGGAAAAAAAAGTCCTTTTTCTTTCGCTAAAACCAAATTTGGGAAATTTACTTTTTTGTATGTGTGGTTATCTTTTATATTTGAATTTTTCGCCAAAATGGATAACGGCCACTTTGGATTTTTATATGGCCCTTTTCTCTTTTTCTTTTTTCGCGTCTTTTTTACTGCCAAAAAAGATTTTTCCCATCCGAAAAAAAATTCCGCTAATGGAACGCGTGTCGTGAAAATGCACACGAGCGAAAGCCTCTAATATAAATTAAGATCTTTTATATTATTCTTGATAATTATTTAATGTATAATAAATGAATTATTATATTATATTTTTCGTCTAGCTGGAAAATTCTTCTTCTTCTCAAATATCTTTTTGAGGAGATTTACTTTTGGGTTAGGAAAAAAACACAACGGCAGCTGTTGAGCACACAAGACGAAACTTGATTCCCCCCCTTCTCTCTACCCCCCCCCCCCCGTTATTATTATTATGAGCTTCTTATTATTATTAGAGAGAGAATCAGAGATTAGATATTTTTCTGATTCTGTGTTGTTGGTGGGATGCAATTTTTTATTTTTCGCCCAAATTATTTTTTCGCCAGCAATTGAGTCCGTTTGGTCTCCGTGTGGCTAGCTACGCTCTAAAAGGACACTGTCTCTTTTCGCCCTGTGATGTGGCCAATGTTTCTTCACGCAGGCTCCCGCGGCACTCCCTTTTTTTTCACGAATTTTAATTTTTTTTTTCGATATGAATTTGCATATTATTTTTGTTTCGGATCGAAAAATTATATTTTTTTAGCCGACATGGGTTTTTCTTTTTGGCTGAGCGCGTTCATCACTTCACATAACACACTCACGCCCATAAAAATAATTTTCGGTTTCGTGTTTTTTTTCGGGGTTGTTGTGTGTGTGTGTGTGTGTTGTACCGGTTTCCAAGGCCAGAAAAAATGAAGAGATAAAAATCGTTATACCAGCAGGCCTGATGGCGATCACGCGGGACAAATGACCTTCTTCGTTCGTTCGTTCGTTCGTTCCATTCGCGCGTGTCTGGATAGAGAGCTTATACTACACAAGGATTTTTTCCTTTTTTAAATTTATATTATGCTTCTTCCTCTTCCTACGTGACCAATTTAAATCATTTCGTTTCAATGATTTTTCAGGGATTTATTGGGAGATTTTCTATTACATAAGCCTACACAAACATATAATCCTCCCGCCGGAAGAAATAAAATGAAAGTCAATATTCATATAACCAACTCGAAAAATTCTTTTTTCGTCAAATTTTAATTAATTATGATATTTTTTTTGCTTCCGTGTAATAATATCAAAGGAAGTGAGAGTCGTGTAAAAAATTGACCCCACGCAGTATAGTAGAGAGAGAAAAAAACAAACAAATTTAGGGGTTCCCGCTAAGAAAGAAAAAAAGTTATATGGAACTACTCGGACCGAAAACTTTCTCTCAGTCGGTAGCAGTTGGCAATCAACGGGAGCCCCCTCTACTACTGCTGCTACGACGACCGTGATTGACATGGGAAAACAAAAGAATGGCGGAAATGGTGTGTTGGATGGAAAAGGGGTTGATCCCGCCGAAAAAAAAAAATTAATAAATTTATTCAAAAAAAGACTACTATCATTACAACAGTGGGAATAAGACAAAAATGTCAAATATTTTATTGCATTTCTTCAGCCTTGACACAAGTGAAAGGCATAGTAAAAAGCAGATCACTTTTGAAAAAATAATGTACATTTATTATTGTATTCGATATATAGTGACATTTTGTGAAGATGAGAAATAATCGAAAGTGGGTCGGACGTATATAAAATCGTGAAAATTATATGACGTTCGAGACCCGTATGGCCCTAGACATTATTATATTACGTATGAGATGCTATATATCGTCTGCAAGTTTCTAGGCCTTGATGTATTATATCCCGCCTGTTTTTTTTATTTTCTCGCGGCTTACACGAAAAAAATTTTTTTCAAGGTCAAACATAAAACCCAACGGGTCCCGATAGAATTTTTTCATCTCTCCCGAGAGAGAACTGTGAGCCGGGCCAATGGTTATATGATACCGGCAATGGCCTTTTTTTTTATAATTATTTATTTTTTGGCGAACGGGAGAAAATTTCTGAAAGGAAATATATATATATACCGACACACATAAGTTCGTGACTGAAAGATATAGGGAGATGTATACAGCAGCAGCAGCCCTCAATGTATTTTATTGTTTCCTTAATATACATTTCTTTCTTCCTGGGTTTTTTGGGAATTCTCTTTTTTCCATCAGTTGACATGGACGATACTTGTTTAGCGTCATTATACACACATTACTATATAGCCCCCCACCACTCGTTCGTTCGTTTGTACGACGATCGACCGGTTTTCTTGTTCGGGAGTTTTTCTGTGGACATGGGCGGGGCCCTGCTTATAGCTGCTGGCCTTCCTGGGCTATTTGAATTTCTCGGTATTTATTTATTTGTACTCTGCGACACCTTCGATGTCAGCTGATTATTTTTGGGACCATCGTGAAATTTTTGAATTTTATTTTCGGAATTTTCATTTTTTTTTTTAAATGGAAGAGAGAAAAACGCGTTTCGTGCCTATTTCTTTTTTTATTATTTTATTTTATTTTATCTTCCCCGGTCTCTATTTCGCCTCCCTTGGCAACACACTCACGCTCACTCACGTCTCTATCCCGCCGTCCACACACCACTTCTTGACTTGGCTGTGCCCCGGTCGTCTGAGCCGACGAAAGAGTCCGGTCGCTCGTCGTGTTTCCAAGGCAATTTTCCTTTTTTTCTTTTTAAATTTTATTTCAAATAAAAAAGGAAAACATAATTTAAAAAACATTTTATAATTTTTAAAAAAATTATTTTTGGCGCCAAAAGAAAGAAAGCGATTGATTGGTTGGATGAAATAATTGAAAAATGGTCGAATATATAATCAGACCACGAGATAAACAATCGGCCTACCAACACACACACACACACGTACACACACAGACAGTGAAGAAATAAAAAAAAAGAGAACTTGACATTCCGCGTGAACCCAATCCCGACGACGAGCGGTTTCCAACCCGAATCCGACCCAACGGCGCATTCTATTTGATTTTCTTTTTTGAAAAATGATATTCCGCCATTTTTATTTTCCTTTGATTCGCGCCATGCAACCAACATAAAGTCGGTTGCTGGGCCTACACATCGGCCGATGGGCGAAACAACGGGAGAGAAACGTGAAAAAGATTAGGTCTTTTTCGTGATTATTATTTTTTCAAAAAAAAATGATTGCGTCTCTATTGCGGCCTCCCACCACCCGTTTGACCTGCAAAAGGGTTGAGAGAAACTGAGTCGGGAGGAGAGGAAAATAACGAGAACGATCGCAGACTCCTCCCACTTTTCCCCTCCCAATTCTTTTTTCTATGTACAACCAGTGCTGCCACCTGGCGGATTGGCCTAACCACGCCACCCCCTTGCGAAGGGGGTAGAGTAAGCAAAGCTACTGCCAAAAAAAGAAAAAAAATTTTAGAGGAGGAGGAGGAAGAAAAAGAAGGTGGTGGTGGGTGGGTGAGGTTTCGCCAGAGCCTCTCCCGCCATGGTAGAGCCTCCGTCCGCACGCCTTTTTGTCGACTGGGTCTCGGTCCGGCCTCGTCAGTCTCAACGAATAGCTCAGCCCGTGAGGTGAGACACGTTGTGTGTGGGAGCCGAGTGAACGAAATTAAACCAAGATAGAAAGAAAAGTCGTGTCATCACACACACGACGTTAAACAACAAAAAAATAACTTTTTTAATTATTATTAATTTCCACTCACCACACACACACACGACATTTTTTGAGATTGTGAAGACTCTCGTGTTGTCAAGGACGTCACACACACAGAAAATTTGCCAAAAGATTTTTGTCGGCCATGTGAGAAAAAGTTGGAAGGAAAAAATATTGTGTCTAACCACATTTGACCGGTGTGTGTGTGTGTGTGGTGTGGATGTGTGTGTGATTGTGTCGAGTGATTCTCAAGGATTCGTGTGCAAAAATTTCCGTTTTCTCGAAAGGCAAATGTCTGCCAATTTTATTATCGGCTAGTGTGTGTGTGTGTGTGAGTGTGTGTGTCTGTTTCAAAGAATCGACACACATGGGTCGGTCGGGAGGAAGAAACAACAGCCAAGAGAATTCCCGGCTGCGGCGGTGGCGCCACTAGGCCCGTCAAATGTTGTCCATCGGGAAAATTTGAGATTTTTGTTTGGAAAAACTCCGTCTGCAATTGACGTTAAATTCAAAAACGAGTGACACACGAAATCACGAAATTTTTGTTGGTTTGTGGCTGCCGTTTTTTTCGTGAAGAAGAAACGAAGAAAAACCCGGAAAACACCAAACGAAGACGACGAACGTTCGGCCAAAATCCGCCAATCTGGCTCCTCCCGCTCTCGTGTCGAATGTAACACGGTAAGAAAATCTTTTTTAATTTGTGTGTGTCACATGGCGCCCCTCTTTTATTTTGTGGGCCTCGTTTATTTTTGTTGTCATCCCGCCATCTTTGTTTGACACGCGTTTTACCATCCATTTCGAAATTGATAACGTCTCGGAAAAATGTTGAAAGCTTTTCTTAGTCTAAAAGTAAAAGTGAACCGGTTTTTTAGTTTTAAAAAATATTTTTATATTTTTTCAAATTTGAACGACAAAAGTTTTTCGATTAAAAGTCAGCCAAAATAAATTTAATACATCTATCTAAATAATAATAATTTGAAGGTTATAACCACACACCAATGGGCACATTCATTTGAGAAGAAGGAGGGGGGGCAAAACTAGAAAAACTGGTTGCCAGTTGTGTACGAAAAACCGAGTTGGGACCGCCGAGGAGCTGTGTGTGACTTGCCTCCTAAAAAAGGAGTGAGGAGGCCAACTCCCCCCATCCACCACCCGTCGCGTGAGTACAGCTTTGGCGAGCACAACACGCACGAAGGGCACACACACATATATATAAAAAAGCGAACTCCCTTTAGATATATATTTTTTCTGGCCAGAATAAAAAAAAAATTTTATTTTTTTCTCCCGATCTTTTTCACGAATTTTTTTTTTTGTCGTCTCCGGGACTCGTTCGCGCTTGCTCCTACTTTTTGGCCTCCCCTCCTCCCCTTCGGCAAAGAGGAGAGTCCTCTCCCCCCCCCCCCCTCACTTTTCCCGTGACTGCGAATTTCCGCCATTTTGGGCCCGCAGAATGGCGCGCACCACGGCCCCGACTAGGCGGTGTCTCATGTGGCTGCAGCAGACGGCCGCTGCCGCAGCAGCTCAGCCTGCCACAAAACAGCCGCCGGCCTAACGTGAAAAAAAACACAAAAGTGAAAAAAAAATAGAAAATTTCATTTAGTTTTTTGAATTTGTAATTTTTACCCGCCAAAAATAGAGAGACAGACACACAAAAGAGCCGCGCAGTTAAAAATTTGTTGGTGTTGTGAATATTTTAACCAAGTGCAAAAACAACTCCCGCCAAACAACTACTGGGACAGCGTCAACGTGAGTTTTCAAATTATTTTATTTTGGAATTTAGTAATAGTAGGTCTAAGGCAATGTAGGTGAATGTTTGTCGACGACCCGTCAAATATCGAGCCAAAAGTGCTCGCTGACAGTTGTCTAAACATTTTCGCATCGCGTGATGTCGTCGACAATTACCCTCCCCATTCTCTCTCTCTATAATATTATTATTATCTCTATAAAATGTTAGGCTATATCAAAACAAAAGGGGAAAAATTTGAATTGGACAAACACGGAACGTCCGAAAAGTCTCGTTATCGATCCAACAACAACCCATCGCAAGTGCATTTAAAGTTGAACATTTCCAGTTAAAAACTAGAGGATCAATCAGAGTGGGGAGGATTCGTAAGTAGACTTATCGGGTAAAGGTGTCGTCCAACTGACAGTCCTCATTATGAAAAGCTACTCCCGCTTGTCCTGCTGCGACGACTGTATTATTATTATTGTTCTTGTTAATATGATTTTAGAGGGGAGAAGGGCCACGAATCATTAACGGCCCCGTCACACACACTCTGAACGTCCGTTCTTAATCATCCTACGAGTTCAAAGTGTTTTTGCCTCCCACTCGCCTTATGTCGTTGATTCTATCATGAATTTCAATTTCGTCTGGGCGAATTAACTTTTTATTTAAAAACTTCCAGACACACACGACCCTCTAGGCCTTTTTTGGGTGGAGCTCGCCATTTTTTTCCAAAATAACGCAAGGACAGATGAGACCCTTGGATGGGAACGAGTCAAACCGGTTCCCGAAATTTTTTGATGTTTCGGAAAAATAATAAAAATAAAAAAAAACCCCGAAGAAAAGTCGGCCATTTTGGGGAGGGTGCAAAATGGCTCCCTCCTTTCTGGATCTGTGTGTGTGCAATTCCCCCCCAACCCCACCAACATCACCCGAGCTCCTTTTTATACACTGCTGCTCCGGTTTTTTGGGCAAAGGAGGGGAGAATTTAATTGGCGAGGGGAGACGGACGGATGGATGGACGAACGACATGGATGTGTGTGTGTGTGCCCCGCGGATTTTGCCCGGGATCGCAGAGTTTTCGCCGTATTGATCGATTAGCATCGGATGGAGAAGAAGAAGATGGAAGGGGAGGAGGATCCAGTTTGCAGCTGCGTGTGCTGGATGTAGTATTAGTCAGACGCACACGCACACACGGATGACCGGCTCTGCTGCTGCTGCACACGTTGACATTGGTCGAAAGAATTATAAAAGAAGAAGGAAACGGGGGCAATAGCGAAATGCAACGTTGCCGGAATGCGACAACATCAAGGCCGTCAACTTCTTCCTGCTCTTTCCATGTCTTTCCAGGTCTATTTATTATTATTGCGACACTAGAAAATTGACATTTTATTTCTCTTTTCTCGTCTTGACTGTGGTTGGGAACCCCTCGGGGCATTCGAACCGTTTCCTATTTCAATTTCCAATGTGTCTATGTGGTAGTACGAAAAAACAGTATCGATGGTGGGGGGGGGGGATGACTCACGAGCCACACACTGGCATTTATTATGATTTTTTTCGGTATCATTGGCCGTGCCAGACAGCCGGCCGCTCGGTCTTATTATTGTTGCAGAGGTTTGGCACAGTGTTGTTGTTGTCATTGATCCAAAAATCACAATAATCTGAATGAAACTGAACAAAAATTTCTTCTTCTTTTCTTAAATAGACTTGGGCGAGGGCTGGAACAGCATGGGCAGCCCGAATGAGGCGGCCGCACAGCCTGGACCCGGCACAGGAGGACCTCCAAGTGGGGATGGAGGAGGTCCTGATGGTGTTGGTGGCGAAACAACACATCACGATGGAGGCAGCGATGCTCCAGCTCCTCCGCCGCCGCCGCAGCCAACGTTAGCCGCCAACAACAACGAGGACAACAACATCCGGAGTAACAGCAGCAGCCCAAGTAGCGAAACGACTGAAAGTACAGGTAGCAGTAGCAGTACAACGTCTAGCGCCACCGCAGTAGCAACAACAACAACCAACACCACTACCAGTCCGGGAAGGAGAGCCAATGGCAAACACGGCGGAAGACGATGGAAAGCCGAGCACCAGCCACTACGGAAAGCGTCGATGGAAGAAGAGGAAGATGAGGATGAAGAAGAAGAAGAAGAGAATGAACAAGACGACCGGATCCGCCCGGCACCGCTTCCAGTAGTAGAAACGGAATCTTGTTCCGCATTGCCACGTCCCGAAGTGGTTGTCACTCCCAGTCGTACAAATGTCATCCACACGTCGGAAGAGTCGGACGAGGACGACGGCATGGTGGACCTGGACAGGAAATTGACGCCCAGTCCGCCTCTACCTGCTGCTGCTGCTGGCCAGAAACCTGAACAACAACAACAACAAGATCATTATTGTCTAAGATGGACCAATCACGGTAGTCACGTGCTGGGCGTGTTTGCCCAGCTACTTCGCGACGAGTCGCTGGTGGACGTGACGTTGGCGGCCGAGGGCCGTTCTCTACGAGCTCACAAGATGGTCCTGTCGGCCTGTTCGAGTTTCTTCCGGACGCTGTTCGTCTCCCACTCTGACCAGCGCCACCCCATCGTCATCCTGAAAGACACGAAATTCACGGAACTCGAGTCGCTGCTCCAGTTCATGTACAAGGGCGAGGTCTCGGTCGAGTACGGACAGCTGGCCACTTTGCTCAAGACGGCCGAAAATCTGAGAGTCAAAGGATTGGCCGATGTGACCACGACGGCCACGGCGGCGCCCAAGGCGAAAGCGGAAGTCGAGGAAGAAGAGGAGGAAGATGAAGAAGATGATGAAGAAGATGAAGAGGACGATGAGGAGGAGGAAGATGAGGTGGTGGACATGTTTGATCAGGAGCTGGAAGATGCAACCAACCCCAATCCCATCGTGATCGAACGGAACGCCCTGACGTCGGGTCTGTCATCTCTGACGGTCGGAAGGATCCAGCGGCGCCAGCGGAGGCGGCATCACCTCCACAACCTCAGCAATCCTTATCGTCGATCTCTGCTCCATCCCAATCTCCAATTGAATCCGCAGCAGCAGCTCAAGGCTTCCGGACGATCTGCAGGGCTGGACGTCGACTCGACCATGGCCAATCATCACCGACTAGTACAACAACAAAAACAGAAACAACAAGGCAGTAGTGGCCATTACCAACGACGTGGCTCTGACTCTGTAGTTCCGCTGGATCTCATCCATCCGGAAGTCATCCAAGATCTCTCTTCCAACACTGCCGCTTCCGCCGGATTATTGGATCATCGGCGTTCAACAGCCACTCACAATTCCCGGCGGAACAACAATAACCCACCGCAGCAGACAAACCACCTACACCATCAAATCCCAGGCGACTGGAAGCCTCCGAACGAACTTCAGCATCCGCCCCGGAGGCAGCTCAAACCCTCGTCTAACCATCAACAACAACACAATCACCACCACCACCAACACCAGAAGCCGCAGGAAGCTCATCGCAACGATCCAGTGGCTTCCGGCGACAGGAACAGCAACGCTTCCGGAGGCATGGAGAATCGCAATTGCGACCGTGATCCGGACGACGGTGATCACAACCATCGCTTTAAAAGCGAATCGACTCGGAATGAACACCACAACGTTGCCGGAGGGCTTGAGGGATCCACCATTTTGATGGACTCGATGGCCCAGGATTCCGGCACGGCTCAAGATCTCCGCAGGATGGCTCCACATTCACCTCCGCTTCTTCCGTCGTCTTCGTTATCTCCTGCGTCTCCACTTCCTTCTGGTCCTCCAGCGGCTGCTGCCACTGCCACTTCCAACGCAGCAACATCCGGTGGTCCGGCACATCCGCATCAACGCTTCCGTCACTGGATGATGGAAGAGGAGAGCGACGAGAGCGGCGAAGAGGTGGACGGTGATGAAGATATGGATGAAACTAAGACGGAGGAGGAGGCGACCTATCTCCGCCGACAGGGTAGTAGTAGGAGACGAAATACTTCCGGATCCAACAATCATCCGCCTTCCGCCATCGGTTCACCTCAGCATCTTCCAATGGTAAGAAATGATTTGCATCTCTCGTGCTTTGATTATTTTGCACCTTTTTGATGTCGTCAATTTTCGCTAGTCGCTGATGAAAAAGGAAACGGGAAATTGGAACGACTCGGCTGTCAATCGACCAGAAGCTTCCGGCTCAGCAGGAGCCAGTACGGCCGGAGTAGATTCACTCCGTTCTCCAGGCTCTTTTTCTTCCAACAGTTCCGACGCCGATCAGGTAGGAGCCCAACATTTTCTTCTTCTTCTTCTATTTTCTTTTCTGTTTTTTTTCGGGGGGGAAACAAAAAAAGGTTCTCGAATTTGTCTCTCAAGGAGAGCGAAAAAACTCGCCGGACGAGTTTTTTGGCCACCATTTTTGGGGTCAAAATGTTTTGGGTAAAAAAAGTGGAGAGAGAGACCTTGGAAAGCCAGAAGTTGACCTTCGTTTGGGTCTTTTTTTATTATAATATTTCCTTTTTTTTATTATTATTGTTTGTGTGTGAGCGCCCGTTTGTTTTTTGTGAGAGACAAAACATTTGTCAACTGCAAAAAAAATTTCGTCCGAAATTTCGTCCGTGATTTTGGCGCGATGACCAAAAATTTTTTGAATGTCAAACTGCGCGCCGACACGTTAGGCTCTCTTTTATTTTATATTTGGTTGAAAAAGATATGATTCCGTTGGATGCAAATAGAACTGAGAGATTGAAAAGAAAAAAAAAAAGACCTGAGACACAATATGAACGTCAACTTCTTGTTTGTTTGTTTTCGGTTTTTTATTAATTTAAAAGAAAATTTCTTAATTTGAACATGGCGGGGGGGAATTAATTTTTTTAATTTTGTTTAATTGGTAAAAATAATTGGAACAAGAAGTTGATATGGTTCTATTTGTTTTTGTGTGCGGGGTCTTTTTTTTGTTTTTTCCTCTTCTCTGTTCTGTTTGCAGGCCGCTGGTGCCAAACGGACGCCGGAAGCAACGATGGAAGAAGAAGAAGAGGAGCTGGTGGTGATTGAATCGGCCGACAACAATAGTTTGATATCGGTTACTACTACTCTAAGCTCTGCCGCCAATGCTCAGCATTCACCGGACGTCGTTGTGACAATTCCGGCGGGATCGGAACCTCCACCGCGAGGTCCTCCTTTGTTGCCCATGTCGTCGCGAGGTGGAATGAAGCGACAGCGTCACTTGTCGGCCGCCCTGATGCCGCCCGGTTTCTCGGCTGCTGCAGCCGCCATCGCTGCCGCCGCTTCCGGCATCTTGTTTCATCCGTCGCTGGATCCCCATCACGTCGTCGCTGACGTTGACGTCACTGGACGCCATCGCCACCACAGCGACGATCATTTCCAACAGTTGCAACGAATTAATAATAATAATAATAATAGCGTAGTCGTAGAACATCGAAACAACAACAACAACAATCAAAGTCACAATTTGGTGGCTGGAATGTTTAACGCGGCGGCCATCGCTTCAATGACGGGCATTGACCGTTGCTGCCCATCTCATCATCATCCTTCCGAAATGACATCCAATTCTAGTCTACTCCATTTGCCCGGATTGTCTTCGTCGTCGTCTTATTCCTTAGCCGCTCCTACCAGCGTTGTTGTTAGCTCCTCGTCTGTCCTCCTTCAGCCTCCGTTCATGGCCCAGGAGGCAGCAGCCCAGTCTGAGCAGCAGCCGCAGCAACACCGTCCGTTCCGCTGCGACTATTGCGGAAAGGCTTTCAAATTGCGCCACCACATGAAGGATCATTGCCGAGTCCATACGGGCGAGCGTCCGTTTCCTTGCCAACTCTGCGGCAAAACATTTTCACGATCGACTATTCTCAAAGCTCACGAGAAAACTCATTTGCCCAAGGCTGAACGACTCCAACATCCGCCAATCTAAAAAAAATAACTAAAAACTTGAAAAGTTCCTAATAATTTTCTCACAGAATTTTTTGTTAAAATTCAACGGTTTTTATTTACCCCCCCAAAAAATGTTCTGTCCCGCATTTGATGAGTGTGGGGTCCTTTCCCCCCTCCTTTTTTTATATTCAAATGCACTGCCAGAAGTGTCATCGATTCTAGTTGATTAAATCGTCACACAGCTGTGTGTGTGTGTGTGTGTCCCTGAGAGTCGTCGTGGAGGGTATCGAGGAACAAACGAGAGTCGGGAATAAAAATCCCCGCCCAGGGTCTCCAAGGGTGGGCTTATGGAATTGGCGGAGTAGTTTTGGGAGAGAGAAGCCTATAGAGCAGCAGCAGCAGCAGCCCCTATGCACACACACACACAGTCAAGTATATAAGAGAGAGAAGTATGGCCGGTTGGAACCCCTTTTGTTTTAGTCAGCTTCTGTACGAATCGTTAAGAACAAAAGAGGAATTGAAACGTCCGTCATCAGGGTCCCCCCCCCTCCTCCTTCCCAAGTGAGTGCGTGTTGGTTCGTTTACGTTCTCTCTCTCTCTCCCCACTTCCCACTTGTGTGCATAAAGTTTCTTAATAGGCCAGCTGACATTCTCTGTCAAAAGCGGTCGGTTGACAGGGGGGGCCAGCAGCCAGCAATGGATTTCCAGTTGATTACGGCGGAAGTGCGGCCCACATGTAGAGCTAGAGAAGATTTTAATTAGAATATTTTTTATTTTAATCTTTGGCTAGTCCTCTCTCCCAGTGACAAGTTTTAAATTGAAAATTGCGTTGGGAAACCATAGAAAAATGTTAAGGAGAGAGAGAGAAAAAAGAGTTACTGACGTTTCCTTCCAAGCGTATATTGCCCAGCTGTTATGGCGTCACTTTCTCCGACAGTCACCCCATTTCTTAAATGAAAAAGTAGAGCGACACGACGACACGACGGTCAACATATTTTATTTGAAAAGGGAAATGTGTGTGTGTGTTATCTTGAAAAATCAAAGTCCAGTCTGAATCTGCACACAACTGTGATAGAGCGAAACGATGTAGTAGTTTTAAATTGAATCGAGTTTCGGATTGACACAACTGGGGTGATATCGACGGGTTCACATAGAAAATAAAAAAAAGGGGTCAGAACTCTCCCCCCTCACGATGAAGTAAAAATCTGCATAAATTAAATGAAGGAAAGATACGTTGTACGTCCGACAAGGGGGGAGCCCATCCACGACGACTTTGGAGGGGAAATAAAAATAAACCACACGCTATTAACTATAATTGTAGTCTAAATAAGAAGAAACGAAAAATTGTTATTCTAGCTCTTATTTTAAATTTTGAAACTATACACATTTTGATCTCTCTCCCATCAATTGGCCCCTCAGTATTTGATAGAATTTGTTGGATCATTCAATAACAAAATAATACATTCTCCGAGAAGAAAAATTATTCTGTATTATTTTTTCTGCTGGGCGACTGAAAAAAAAAAAATCTTTGAAATGTTGCGTAGCCTCGGATAATAATACTACGCCATCTTGCATAGGACAGAGGACTGTGAAGAAACTTTGTGTGTGTGTGTGTGCAGGTCTATGCGGGATTTTCAAGGTCTTCGGGTCCCGAACAGACAGCGGCGGCGGCCATGAAAAAAACTCGACTGTGAACGAATAAACGGCATAGTCCTTTATTTGGTAGATGCCAGTCGACATTGATTTTTTCTCTCTCGTTTCGTTTCTTAGCTGACCAGTTTTGCCATTAAGAAAAGAAACAAGTTTTTTTTCGTCGTCGTCTGATCCATCATTCCGATTGATGCAGCAAACTGATACCTTGACTGTCTTGTCTGTGTTATTCTCTTTCGTGTGTGTTCGGTTGGAGAAGGAGAAAAAAAAACCAAAACCAGGGGCTAAGAATTTTTGTCGATTTTTCTTTTTTGTTTCGAATCGGTGGAAGAGGTCGGATAACAACATTCTGCTGGTCCGAATACGAAACGGGCGCAAGGCAACCAATCGCGCGCCCTTTTATATTATATTTATTTTCAACCCTTTTTTTTCTCTCCAGCAGATTATGCGGGGCCTTGGTATTATAATCGTAATACTAGCAGCAGCAGCACTACTACTAGTAGAAGCTTATGTATATTTTTTTGCTGGACCCTCCGACATTAGGTTCTCAAATCCCCCCCTTTTCTTTTGTTTTTTTTTCTTCTTCAGATATTCAAATTCTTCTTAGTTTTTTTTTATATTATAAAAAACGACCCCTTTTCTAATAAAAAAAAATAGAATTTCGAATAATTTTAAAAAGGGCGCGGATTGAAAGGGGAGGAAGGATTTGTGTGGATTCACCAGTGAAAGGAAAGAAGGGGTTGAAAATTTTTTTAAAACAAGTTAGAAAATGAGAGTTCCAAGCTTGACCGTTACACAACCAATCTTTCAACTCGCGGAAATAACCCCCCCTCTACCCAGAAAAAAAAAGTTTAAATGTGTAACCCTTTTTTTTTTATTGTGTCTCACGACAGACACACACACCGGCGGTTGCATTTTTTTGTCGTGTTTCTGGGAAGAGAATTTGAGACTTTTTTGAAGCAGCTAGACGCTGCTGTGATGCTTTCTCTTATTCAACGCCCCTCGAGGGGATGACGGCCCCCATCCGGTGTGAGCTGCTGCCCGGTACTTCTACACTCGGGCCTATTTATATGTCGACATCAAGGCCGACCTTCTTCTTCTTCTTCCAAGAGATTTTATTTTATATACACACGAACGAACGGACGGACGTTGCACAGACGTTTATTTAGCCTATATGTGTATATATATAGCCTCTCTTCTCTGTTGTAATCTTGTTTCTCTCTTTTTTTCTTTACACGCACGGATACACGGTCACGATATTTTTATATGACTGGTAGGTAGGCCGAACAAGAACCTTGAGGCTCTTTTTTCAGTCTGTGACTGTATGTGGAGGTCGTTTAGGCCCAGCAGGAATGACGTCACCAGACATGGCACAGCTATAAATAATAAGGAAGAAATGCCACTGTCTTTTTTATTCCGGGCAATGGATACATCACAGAGATCAATACCATCCGCTGTCGTCTGCGAAAATCTTTTTTCGATGTTGGGGTGGGTGGATTTGACCGGAAATGTTTCCTCTCCCACTGAGAATTCAAATAATTGAGCGCGTTTTTCTCATTTCTCTTTTGGCTACCACCGATTTTTAATGAAGTAACGTCGTCATCATTGTGCGGATGTTGTACACCTCTAGGGGAAAACTGTGTGTCTGTTTGTTTATTATCGATGCCAATAATCAAGTCCTCGATGGAAGAAGAAGAAAAAAGTAATTCGCTCATGCGGAAATGTGCGGAATGAAAAGAGGGGTGGAAAAAGATGAAAGTTGAGAGTTTCCGAATGTTTGGTGGACGGCAAACATTTCCGACCCATCGCGTCACATTCACGACAGACTTTCAACTGGAGCGGGAAAAAACACAAAAAAAGGGCGCAGTTGGGTGGGGGGATTTATATTAATGATATGTACTAGCTGCCGGTCTTGAAAGACAGCAGCTTTCATTTTTCGTGAGCGGGAGGGAGGGGGGGATGTAATTACACGACGGTCTAAATAACGAGTTGCATCGATTTCAGCTTCTTTTTATTTGTTGAATTTCCGATTTGCGCGGAGATTATCATTCGCTGGGGTCGGTCGGAAATGAAATCTATTTTCTGCGACTGGATGGGGGGGGGGGGGAAATGCGGAAGTTGGCGCGCAGTCGCGTTTGTTCCGCCTACGCCCGACAGAACAAACGAAAGAAGACGCCAATGGCGTTCATCTTTTTTTTTTTCTCCCGCGTGACGCTCGACAAAGAGGATCTTAGGACTATCCTAATATCCCTTTTTAATGCGAGAATCTTTTGATGACGGACGAACGAGACGAAATCTGATCTTTTGGCCGAGAGAACACACCACCCCACCCCACCCCACCGACGACGGGTGGGGGACAGAGTTTCCGGATGAATATTGCAAAAGTGAGAGAGAGAGACGCACATACGGAATGAGGTTCTTTTGTTTTTTGGCGCGTAAGAGTTTTCGAGAGTATGGGGAGGAGGAGGAGCGTGCAAGAGCGAACGGAAGAAGAGGAGGAGGAGGATCTACCACTACTACTCCGTATGCTGCACACGGACACACGACCGGGGGGGTTGATTGAATGAATAGCCAAAAACGGGGAGTGGTTGCAACTGGGGAGGGGACGTTCACTCTACTCACGCCAAAAAAGGGGTTGGAAGGGGGAGAGATGGAGCCAGAGGCACGGCAGAGGTAGGTGGCGGATGAGTAGTAGGTCGTTGCCAATCGCACGGGACGACGTCAAAAGACGCGCAGATTTCCAGCGTCTCGTCGACACTTTTTTCCCCCAAAAAACCAACCAAAACGGATAACTTGTCTGTGTTGTTGTGTCTGTGTATCTCGTCCGGCCTACATGTCGTTCACGTGATCTACTAGGAGCTAGACATTAAATTCTCAATTTGGCGCAATCATGCGACGGCATCCGCCATCTGCCGGAAGACTCCAAGTCGTCCACAAACATCCAGTTGTTCTTATTTGTCTGGCGATCGACATTGACCGGAATTGATGTGCCACTTGTTTCTTTTATTCCGGTACCGTTTGTGAATTTTTCAAAGACCAAAATTTTTAAAAATTGAAATTGACTTTTGAGTTATATACAAGAAAATCGAATTCAACTTTTTGGGCAACGGAGCTAGTAGTAGTCTAGGCCGAAATAGTTGAGCCATCTATACGGTCGTGGCATCGTCACGTGAGATGTGCAATTATTAAATCATGATTTGTGGTTGACAACCGACCGGGGGAGCAGCAACCAGACGGCCCGCCGTCGTGCATCGCTAATCGGCCGATATTTCCACTCTCCTGTTGGTGGAATGGTCAATTGTGTGCGGTCGATACGAACCGCGACCTACCTCTCCGTCAATATTCCATACCCTCATCCCCCGCAAGACTCCCGTACGGCCGCAATTGTCTGTAGAGAAAGAAAGACACAATTTTTGTTTTCCTTTGGGGTTTTCCTCGTCTGAGTTGGTCAGTTGTCCGCCAACCATCAGGTGAGAGACACACTGGATGCGGTTGCGTTGCGGTTTCGGTACCTGCTCAATAGGAAACAATGGCATAGGGGAGAGTAGACCACCACCACCACCGATGTTGATTAAGGACCTACCTTTATTTTATTCCCGTGTTATTGAACCGTCTATTGTTTTCATTGACTTTCCTCATTTCTCACTCGACGTCGATCCAGTTAGATTCTGACTGTCAAACAAACGCGTTGCATGTTCCGAGTGATCCGCAGAGTTTTCAATTTCGGTAGCCAGCCAGACAGAATTTTCCTTTTGTGTTTTTATCAAGTTGAAAATTTGGAATTGGAATTGATTTTAATGATTTCTTTTTTAAATAATTTTTCCAGTTTTCTGACGGCCAGATGCCGACGGCCGAGGTGGTGATTGAAGAGGGCGAGTATCTCAACTTCTCCGGCAGCGGAGGAGGAACCTCTAGCGGATTGAGGATGAGGCACAGAGACGGAGGTGGCGGACGCAAAAGTCATCACAGCCACAAGGCACCGACTAGTGGCGATCCTGGAAACCATCGGAGCATTAGCGCCGCCGCCGCCGCCGGAAGCGGATCCATCCATCACCCTGCGGCTCGACCCAAGAGGTTCTTGTCTTTCCCGGAAGGAGCCGCCGCAGTCGAAGGATCGGCTCACCACTCGTCGTCGGCCACCGGTAGTGGCGCAGGTGGAAGAGGGCAGAAAGGCGGAAGCGATTTCCGAGATGAGGTCTCGGTGGTAGTCAGCCGTTCAGGCGCCGGAGGAGCAAGTGGATCAGGAGCGAATGAAACCTCATCTTCGTCTAATTTCCTCTCGTCCATTTTGCCCATGGTCGTCCCTCAGTTCGACTTTGGCATGCGCTTCGCCGGAATGCCCCTGGGAATGCCCTTTGCCGGAATGAATCCATCCCATTACCGGAATAGTAACAGTAGTAACGCCTCTGGTGCAGCTAGTCGGTCGGGTCACAATGCGCCCCGGCCAGGACCATCTTCCTCATCATCGCAATTACAAAGGCAACAACAACAACAACAACAAGCGGCTGCGGAGGATAGAGACGAGCCCGGCGGTGCCGGATCGCATAGGAGCGGGGCCAGCAGCACGGCCAGCGACGTGGGCGTCTGTCGAGACTCTCCGTCGTCATCTTCCACCTCGACGCGAGCCGTGGCGGCTTCCGGTTTCCCGTTTCCGACGTCCATCTCGCTGATTGAATCTCACGTCGGCGTCGGTTTCACGCTGGGCTCGCGGGAGAAACCCTACAAGTGCGAGCAGTGCGGCCAGTGCTACAAGTACCTGTCGGCCTTCACCAAACACAAGGAGCAAAATCACACGGCCCGTCTGCCCGGCGAGAAGCCCTTCCGCTGCGAAATCTGCGGAATGCAATTCAAGTATCTCAAATCGTTCAAGAAACATCGGCTCAATCACGCTGTGGAGCGACTCCACGTTTATCCCGGCAACGTCCGAGCCATCACGATGCCTGGGGCACCCGGCGGAGGAGGCGGATCTATGACGCCTCCAGCGTCTCTGGCTGGATTCATGGGCGTTGGCATGATGGAAGAACGCAGCGTCCTGGAAATGCTGGGCAGGTCTCAACATCACCACAGCCGCCGTGAAATGCTCTCGGGTTCATCCGCATCCGGAAGCCAATCAGAAGCCAGAGCCCGTCTCCATGGAGCCGGAGGCAACACCACGTCCAATACTCCCGAAGGCCGACGATCTTCAAGTCCCGGCGACCAGCGATTGGGAACGGCTCGGATTAAATCGGAAGTTGAAATCGTCTCTTCCGGCGACGAACAGGATCAGATGATGGACGACGAGACGACCAATGACGGCCGTCTCATGAGCCAGGAAGAGGCTGCCCAGCAACAACAGCAACACCAATTCGGTTCTGCTGCTGGACGATCCGCTTCGGCCTCATCCGGTCATCATCCGCACCACGGCCATCTCCACCACCACCACCACCACCACCACCTGTCTCAACAACAGCAACAACAACAAAATCGACAACTCTTACTGCAACACGCCAAGTTTTCGGCGGCCAGTCCGGGCGGAAGTCCGGCCTCGTCATTCCTTCAAGGAGCCCTTCAACTGCAGAGGCAACACCAAGTGGCCCAGCATCAGGCGGCCCTGATGGCGGCCAATTTTCTGGCTGCCCGCGGAGCCGGAGGAGCTGCAGCGGCTGCTGTCGCTGCCGCCATGCCACCGCCTCCGGGACTGGAGCGACTTCAACCGCAACAATCTGGAGGATCGGATCCATCAGGTCACGCCCCCGGCCAGTCGGAAGAAGGTCAGTCCGATAGGGAAGGTTCAGATGATGGAGAAACGAGCAACAAAGGCTCGGGATCCGGAAGGAGAGCTACTCCGCCGACAGCGGCTGCGGCCTCTTCCGCCGGACCGGGTCCATTCCTTCACAATCTGATCCGCGATTTCAGCTCGGCGGCGGCGGCTGCAGCGGCTGCCGCTGCCGTTGCCTCCACCAGCCGTCCGTCGTTGGTCAATTCGGCCACGACTGGCGGCGCCGGTGGTGGTGGTGTTCCGGGCGGAATCACGGGCCCACCTCCCGAATACGACCCCGGGCGGCCCCATTTGTGCCCGTTTTGCGGCAAGGGCTTCCGGGCCAAGGAGAATTTGAAGCTGCACATCCGGAAACACACGGGTGAGCGTCCGTTCGAGTGCGAATTCTGCGGCCGAGCGTTCGGCGGCAAGAGCGACATGAACCGCCACTTGAGAATCCACACGGGCGAGCGGCCGTACCGATGCGACGCCTGCGGCAAGACATTTGCCCGTGCCGATTACCTCTCCAAACACCTGTCCACTCACCTGGTCTAAAACAACAACACATTTTATGGCAATCTCTCAACACTACTTGTGCCCTCTCAATCAAACGACACCCAAGCAAAAATATTTTCTCAATCGTAGCAATCCTCCGCGCACCGCTAACTACAAAACAAAAACAAAAATGGCTACAAGCCACACCCACTCGTCGTCCGCACGACGCCCAGATGACAATTTCTCTTCAAGAGCTTCAACTTTTTTTTTTCAAACAAATTTTTTGGTAACCGAGCCAAAAAACAAACAGGAGAAGAAAAGAAACTGTCCATTTTTCTTTTCTTCTGAAACCCAGAGAAAACCGAATTTCAATTGACGCATCGAAAATTGTTCAACCCCCCCAAAACAAAAAATTATTTTTTTGTTTCAAAATTTCTTGCCCGGTGATAAGAAAAGATTTAAAAATCACAGAAATTTGCATACCTTGCCCTCCAATCTTTTTGTTTTTCTTCTTTTGGATGGAAGAAATCCAAGAAAAAAGAAAAGAAAATCTTCAACCAAGTTGTTGTGCCTGGTTCTCGCCCCCCCCACAAAAGTGTTTGGCATTTTCGTCCCCAACTTGTTTTGACCGACTCGCCAACGGTTTTCTCTTCAAGAGAAACTTGACGCGAGAGGATCGAATCCATTTCGGAATGATAAACTCCTCCCTCAAAAAAACAAAAATTCTAATTTCGGCCAAGCCCCTCCCTCAAATTGTTTGATCCACGCAACGGACTGTGATGCAAACTCCCTTTTTTGGATTTAAAGAAAAAACAAACAAAATTTTGGCGTTACAAACAAAAAATTACGAAATGTGGTTCTCGAAATTTCTATTTTGATCAATTGGATAAAAGAAATGTGAAAAGCTTTTTGTAAAAGAGCTTTGGGAAAACTCGTACACAAAAGTCCATAAAACAAAAATTGTTCCCCCCCCCCCCAATCAAATTCGATTTGATGAAAAATATCCCCCCCACCCCATTTTTAACTGGAAGAACAGGTGCCGTCAAGAGAAAATCCGGAAGACTCGTCGTCACTTCCGCACAACACTCAATGTCAGCAGACATTTAAAAAACAAGCCCGCCATTGGACAAGAATCAAGAAAACAAAATACCCAAAAAATTCTAAAAATTTCAAATTTTCTGGATTTCAAAAAAACAGCCCCGGTGAAAAACTTTTAGGTGAAACTATTTCAAAAAAAAAAGCTCTTTCAGGAAAAAACCCAGATTTAACGAAAAAGAAACCCCCAAAACGGAAAAAAAATTGATAACTCAAAAAATAAACACCGACAACACGTTTGTGGCTGTGATAATTTAAAAAAAACATGTTTAGGCTTATTTTAAAAAAATTGCGAAAAAGAAAAAGGGAAAACAAAACTTTTTTATGGCAATCGTTTTGTGTGTGTGTTTTCTTCTTTCTGGCGGGAAATTCGATCCAATCGAGCAGCAGTGCGTCTTCTTTTCTCTCCCCCCGGTTTTCATCGGAAAAGCGGTTAGCTCAAAAATTGAAAAGATATACAAAAAAACAAAACGAAATTGTTTTCAAAGACATCAAAGGGCTCGTGTGCCGTCGTGTGCGTTTCTTTTTTTTTTAAATTTCGAGTGTGTAAGTGTGTGTGCGTGAGTGCGTGTTTGACACATCCATCATCAAGACTCCCATCCAAAGGAAAAAAAGCATCCGCAAATCAGCTTAAAACACAACAGATGAATTTTTTTTTTCTTTTCCAATGAAAAGGTTTTTTGAAAAAAAATCTTATTGGAAGAAAAAAGAACCCAACCGCTCCCCCCCTCCAGCCGCTGGATCCAAGATCGGAAACCAAAATGCACCGTTCTCCACCTGACGCAGGTGTGGTCCAACCAATTTCTTTTTTTTTCTTTCTTTCTCTACTTCGTTGAATTCTCTTTTAGCTAATAATTAGTTTTTCTTTTGAATACCATGATACTACCCGCAGTGTTATTATTATGTTTTTTCTTTCACAACAACAATGTCCCCCCGTGTTTATTCAGTGTCAGCGTGTTTGTCGGTATAACTGCGTGAATGTTTAGTGTGATTGTGTTGATTTAGATCATTTTTTTTTTCGTGTATGAACGTTGTAATTTCCCGCCAAGGATTATTTCAACGTTGACTCGTTGAGAGTGCTCAAAAGATGTTGAGAAGAAACGATTGAACCAGATGGTTTTTTCTGGTTGCCCTCCCACCCACCCACTTTCTCTCCCCCCCCTCTGAAATATTATATCCCCCCTTTGAAAAAATTTTTGGGATTTATCGAGGAGTTACTCCATTTAGGCCTTTTTTGGACATTTAAAAAACATTTCGTGTGTCTCACGTCCAAACGTTTTGAGCTACTTGCTGCCTAGCGGTTCTCTCTTTTATTTTCACTTTATCCAAAACAAAATCATTGTATTTTTCACTGGTTAAATGATTTTGTTTTCATTTTTTTTTTAAATTACTAAACAAAATTCATAATTTTTTCGATATATGGAGGGGAAAAAATATCGATTCATGTTGCGACCATCCATTCATTGTCAAATCAAAAGTCACGGCCTTTTTCGTCTTCTCTTTGTGCGAAATTTGAATTTCCCGGTTTCTCTCTCCCCTCCCCCTCTCCCATTTATTGATTACAAAAAAATTTATGGAACCGCAAGCCGATTTGAAGCGATAAAAAAAAATCATTCGTTCAAAACAAAAAAAAATCGTTCAAAACGAGCCAGAAAGCCTCTCTCTCTCCCCGCCCCCCTTTTCCTCTTTGCGCGTATGTGTGTAGAAAATATTTCGGCAAATTTGTATTTACTGACGAGCCTCTCCTGACGAGAATAATTGGTCCCGCTGATTTTCAAAGTGCTAGCCAATTTGCGATCTCTTTTTTTTTCTTTATTTTTTAGTCTACACATTGGAATTTGATAGATAAAGTTTTGATCAATTCAACGATGATGGAAATGGGTTTTTAATTGCCTTTTGATGTAGCCCGCCATTAAGTGATTTATAAGAAAGTAGAAAAGCTATTTTGTATTTTCTCTTTTTTTTTACGTTTTCAAAATTTGGCTCCCTATTATTATTGTGTGAGCGCGCAAAATTTGAAAATTTCGGGGTGGGAGGAAAATTTTATTCGATCGACATGGAAAATCCATCACAGATACTTCTGCCCGTCCTCGTCCGACATCACACAGTGTCAGACAATTTTTGGCTCTTTTGTATCAAGGGGGTTGGGGGATTTTTTGATCGAAATTTCGTAGCGAGAAATAACAATTTCAATCAACCAGCGACGTGTGTTCACATTTATTCTCTTCGCTATTGTTATTCGAGACATTTTTTGGATGAAAGACAAAAAATACTATCAAAAACATTTTGCCTGTCTTGCGTGTTTCAAAACAAAAAAAGGAAATTTGCCACACAAAAGTGCATCACGGCACTCTAATCTCGTCATTATTTTCTTCTTTCGTTTCTTCGTCCCTTTTCTCGTTTGCCAAATTTTGGAGACCTTTCGGGGTTCATTTATTAGAACGGCATAGCAACAAATTTTTATTTTCAATTTTTTTTTTCAATTAGAAATTTGCTTTTAACTTAATTTATTTTGAGATTCGTTCAAGAAATTGGTCGTCATTAGGCGTTGAAACAAAGGTTGGGGATAGCGCTGCAGCATAGCGGTTTGGTACTGTGATATTCAAATATCGGTCATGGAATGGAATTTGTCTTATTGAATTTTTTAAAAAGAGGGAAATTCTAACCCGTTTAAAACGAAAAATTATTTCGAAAACTTTAAAATCAAATTTAAAAAAAATTGCTATGGCCTATACAAATTCGATATCAGAACTTTCAAAATTATTGTCTCGTGGTAATCACATTTTTTGGGAAATTCTATTTTTATTATAAATTATGACAAATTACATTTCGGATTGATTCTGATATTTGCCAAGGTGATGGTTAAAAAAAAACAAAATTAAATCAATCCAATGGGCAGAAGTTTGGCTCGTATTTTCGAAAACAAATTTTAATTCAAAATTTTGTAGAATCAAAACGGAAGAAAGGGAGGGGGGTTAAGGGAGGGAGGATTTTTTATTTAATTGGTTTTCAATTCTTAAAATAAAACAAAATTGGAGAAATTAGCTAACCGGTATGCGTGTGTGATGGTCGTCGTCGTATAAATGCGGATGTTGCGCGAATGTTTTTTTGTGTCAACTCTTTTGACGTGTTCATTTCTTAATTTCACGCCGGTCGTCAGCGTTCAGAACGCCTAGACGATTGGTCCGGAAATTTTCTTTTTTTGTATGTGTTTTTTTAACGAGGCAGTTACAAAAAGGGAAAAAAGTGACGAATAAACAGCGTCACTCTAAAACAAAAATTTCTTTTTCTTCACGGCGAATGAACATTTTCAAAGGCGGCAAATTTGAATCTACTTTGTAAAACCCCCCGGTGTGTAAAAACAAAAAATAATCATTTCCTTGTAGTAGCGTGCGCTTTTTTTTTTTCAATGTCTCGATGTGTTTTTGTTTTATTTCTCTTGAATTAGGAATTTGTTCTCTCATTGGTTCCCCCCGCTTATTGTCGCTTTTTTTTTCTTAAACAGGAGGGAAAAACAAATTGAAAACGAGTTAGGATCGAATCCTCCTTTTTTTCCCCTCAAAAAGAAAAAGAAATTGGCACATGAGAAGACATACTCATTCTCTGCGTAACCGGTTTCTTTTTTGTTTCAATGAAATGTTAGATTTAAAAAGAGATCATAAGACAAAAAATATTAAGAAACACCACACACACAAAAATAGCGCAGACAGACCGATTTGCGCCTGGTCGAATTCAATTTGATTTCGAAATTTCTGGCCATCATATGTGTGTCGTGTTGTATCAGCCCCGTGTGTGTGTGTGTGTGTGCGTGTCTGCGTGCGTATTTGAGTAATGTTTTTCCGTTTTTCTGGAACTTGCCCTTCTTATATTTTTTTTCTCCCAATGTCAATTAAAAAAGGAAATGTTTGTATTTGATCACATTGAGCGTGTCAGAGCCAGGCCATGGTGTAGGAGCCAACCGCGCGGCTTTTTTATTTTCCAAAAAAATTAACAAACATACAAAAAAAAACACGGAATTTTCTAGGTTATTGGTCAAATTTTGTTTTCTTTCCCTCCCCACTCCTTCTCTCCCTGAATGGAAAATAACCAACAGAGTTTTTGGTGACTCTTGATGACTTACAAACCGATATGGATATAATCAAAATCCTTTTTATTAAAAAAAAAGTTGATTTTGCGCCTCTAATACGACCGAGGAGGCGTCAACGCCCCGAACTTTGACAACAAGAAAATAAAAACAACACACAAACTTTTTTTTTTTTAATAAATAATTCTGCCAAAAAGAAAAAAAGATAAGTAAAGAGAGAGACTTTGCCCGGAAAAATGTAATAAAATTGTGCGGAATGTCCGTCGATCCACTCCGGAAGTTCCGCTATGTTTTACGTTACTGTTTTCAGATCCATACAACATTTTCCAGTCTCATTTACATGTCCTCTTTCAAACAGACAACAGTTCAATAATCATTTCGTCGCTGGTACGAAGTTGAACAAAATTCCCTGATTTTTTTATTTTGTGACAAAAAGATGAAACATCTGTTTTAAAGTTTTAGCGGGCGACTTTAAGGGCGTGCAAACCCGTCCTACCCGACTAATAAACCCCCCCGATGATGAATCAATCCCCCCCAAAACAAACACACTTTCAACCTATTTTTTAATAGCATTTTCTAATTCTTTTTGTAATTCAATGTTCTTTTGAGTTGCTTCCTTTTTCCCCCTTAAACTTTTTTTTTTCATTTCCTCATCGTGCAGTAAAATAATCCCCCCCCCCCTCTTTTTCAGTTGCTCAACTTTTTCCTCTTTTTATTTTATTGTCGCTTTCGGTGGTGAAAACAACTAGAAAACAAAACACAACCGCTCCCTTTCCGGGCTGAGACTCGACCGCCCGGCAAGCGGATACCAACACCTGTTTTTTTTTTCCATCAAGTTAAAGTTGATCATCATTGTTTTTGTTTTTTTAAGTTTTTTAACGTAAATATCCTGTTGTCGTCTGGTGATTCAACACAATCATGTAACAAAAACCCATAAACAAACAAAAAAAAAAGTTAAAATTCAAATCAATCTCCCCCCTCAAACAAACAAACAGCAAAAAAATCAGTCGTTGTCAAGTGAAATCATTCACGCTCTCCCGATTCTCGGTCCCTCTGGTCTCTTGTAAATGTAGGAAAATAACCGAATTCTTAGCTTTATTGGTCGTCCATATTAGGTATCCCCCCATCTTTACTTATACAGACTTGTCTTAGATTTTAGGAGACTTTGAGTAATCAAATCCACATTTTAAAAACCCACACAACAACAACCACAAAAAAAAAAATAAAAGTAGTTCAGCAAATCCCACATAAAATAAAAACACCCCGTTAAGTGAGCGCATTTTTTCCCAGTCTCTCTCTATTTACCAGTTCTTTTTTTAAACATTTTCCCGACTTGGAATAACTTTTTTTTTATTTTTCATTCTACAGCTAATTTTAGTATCTGTCATAGATGTTTTGCCGTAGACTGTTGAAATCACACCCACAGGGTTTCTTCACGTCATCAAGTAATAATAGGATGTAATTGAATTGTCTGAATCAAAAAAGACGATCGATTACTTTTGGTGTTTAATTCTTACCGTGCTTTTTAATTCCCCCTTTGGTCTGTGCTCTATCTCTACAGTAAACAAACCCCCTTCATGTTTTTCTTCGAACGCCATCGGAAACGACTCGGCGCCCGTCTCTCCGTCTGTATTCTAATTGTAGTGGATTTTTCGTGTTTTCTCACTTTCTATCTCTATCAATCTGCTTATTTTTCTTCTGGTTTTTGTTTTTGTTGTTGATTTGACACCTTACTTCTTCTTCAACTTCTTTCTCTTCTTCAACTCTTTGCTTTGACTTCCATATTATTCTATAAACAACCCATGCAGTTCCATAGCCCGGTCCACCAGAAAACAACAACAAAAACCAGCAAAAAACCCCCCAAATCCACAAAATTTGTTTTGATTTCAAGGGAATATCGATAGGAAAGGAAAAGGAAAAAAAAAACCACCAACCACCATTAAGAAAAAAAAAACAAACAAAACCAAAAATTGTTTGACACATTGTCAAAGACTCACCTTTCATCAAATTGAAAAGGAACTTTGACTTTTTTTTTTCTTTTTCGTACCTCCCTAACCACACCCCAACCCTCAATTACCCTCAAGTGTTCTCAACGGATTTGATTTAATCTCTCCACTCTCTGGATCTTTTCTTGTTTGGGCCTTCCGTCAGCAAAAAAAAAAACAAAATTATGAATTTTTTTTTTCAAACCCAACTTTTATTGGATTGCGGTCAAAGATGACTGGAATATTTCGAAATTTTCGGATATTAATTGGCCTTAGATTTACCCCCCAAGAAACATTGATCCTGAGGGAAATATGTTCTTCCTTTCGACGATCCCATTTTTTTAAAAGGAAATATTTAGATTTTTACTATTATTGCTATTATTTTGTAAAATTATCCAGGAGAACACACACACCTTAAATGTTTTTCAAGAAATAACGGGCGAAATTTAGGAGCGGGAGTCATGTTGCGTGCTGTGTGTGCGAGTGTTATAAAACAAAAGTTTAAAAACCCCCTTTTTTTTGGTTTAGAATGATTCTTTAAAATATTTTTCGTGTTCCCAGAGGGATCTCTCTTTCGGCTTGCCAAGTGCCTCTTTCCTAGTGTGCGCGCAAAAGAAAAAAAAAAACATTTTGTTGATTTTTTTTTTTCAAACAACTAAAATAAAAGTTGAGCTCGCGATTTTCGGACATCGTTTCGGAATTTGATGTTTTCAAAATTAGAAAATCAAAAAGCTCTTTTTAAAAAATTGATGATAACATTTTTGTATATGACGCGGAATTAACTATCTATCTATGTTCTTGGTTGAAAGAACATTTTTTTCTTTTCTGATTTCGGTGACAACGTCGTTCAGAGTGACAAAAATTCACTGGCCTCTGCTGCTGTGAAATCAACATGTGTGCGTTTATTTCAAAATTTTTGATAAGAAAAAGGTTTCAGCCAAAAAGATTTTTGAAAATTCAAAAAAAAAAATTGAAAATCTATTACCAAAATTTTCGACCTTTTTCGGAAATGTTTCGAAACTTTTCTTGTTCTCTCTCTATCTCACATGTTGTTTAGCTGCAAAAAATAAAATAAAACACACATTTATATGAATGGAAAAATTTGTTAACGAAGGATGCCACCTTCACTTTCACGACGGGGAGTTCATTTGCAAGTTTTGGTTTTGATATAATAACCCCCCCGAGTGAAGGATGTTGTTGTGCTCCGGTTACTGTTTTTAAGAATTTTTCGTGTCTCTGAATGACGCAGAAAAGAAAAGCTTCAAAATTGTTGATTAAACTCAATCAACTTCTATTGTCTTATAATGTCCGGTCAGTTTGGGTTATTAGACCGGGCGTTACACACAAACACATAAACACACAAAAAAAAACTATTTTGGATTCTTGTTGGCATTTAAAAGAATCTTACGAGTTTCTTTTTCATTTTTTTTTTACTTGATTATTTGGCCTGTTATCGTCAAAACTTTCCTCCTTTCGGAATCGCCGTCGCCACTAGTAAATGATTTCAAAGTTAAAAAATTTGAGTTTGTTTTTCTGGGATGAAGAAAAAGAAAATTAAAAATTACATTTATTGCAGATCCTCTCCCACCAACCGAATAAACTTGCCACAATTTAAATGATAATAACACACACCATCTCACTCTCCAGAGCTGTTTGTTTTTTTAAAACATCCGCAACTCTCTCTCTCTCTCGTAATTCAGTCAATGTAATAACACCGGCCCGAGAAGATCATCAGCCCCTCCCTCCCCCTCAAACTTTCCTCCTTACTCCAAAACTATCTGTCTCTGTGTCTCTCAACTATAAGAAAGTGAAGAAATCAGTTGAAAATTAAAAAAAGAGAAGAAAAAATTTTAAATATTGAAGAAAAAAAAAACCATATCTGACTGCATTTTTTTTTTTTTGAAATTATTATTATTTGAAATTACCAACAATTACCAACTGGCAACATCCATCAACATCCCCCCGGTCAAAATGTTTTCTTTTTCCATTCGGACTCTTTTGATTTTTTTTTTCTTAATTATTATCCTATCGATTCGTTCTGTATTTTCGACATTGTTTCGGCGGCTGTTAAATTCTGAAATTTGAACATGTTACGAAAAAAAATAAGCGATTCACTCTCCCCCAAAAGTTGTTGTGTTTCGTTCACTGTAAAAAAGTGATTTGGAAAGAAAGAAAAAAAAAATAGAAAAATCATGTCCACGGATTGAGACCTAAAAAAAGAAAAAACTAAAGTGGAAAATAAAGTTTTAAAAATTTTTGTGGGGATTTTTTGTAACCACCACACACGAAGAGACGAATCAAGAAACAACAACACAACAACAAGAGAAATCCAGCAGATTCGACATAAATATCTGACGATAGTGAGGAGAACATGAAAAATTTCTTTCCTTTTTTTGCGTTTTTTATTTGGGTTTGTGTACACTAAAATTTGACCAACCAAACCTAACTGCCAATTCCTTCGACTAAAAAAAAAGTGCATGGTTTTTGTTGGCACGTGATATGGAACAATACAACTTTTTTTCCATAAATGAAAAATTAAAAAAAAAATACTGTCTACTTGTTTGTATTTCATTTCTAATTTCAACTGCGGTTAACTATTTCTAAAGTTATAAGAAAATTTAGGAATTGCGTAATGGTCTATTGGGGTCGGTCGAACCCCGGAAGATGCAAGTTAGCGACCTTTTTTGTTTTGTTTTATTTCGGGGTCATCTGAATGATGAACGTTCTAATTTCCATTGGTAACAGAGTCACAGATGTTTTGCCAGACGACTGTCGGGTCTTGCTGGACACCTTTTTCAAGGGCTGTTGGTGGTTAGCATCAGCCGTGGTCCAAGGTAGACGAGAAGACTCTGATGCCCACTGATTAGCCCCCAAGGTTGTCTCCACGGCCGAGGTGATGGTGTAATCGGCCAACAAATCCTGGACAAACAACAAAGTGCCGTTATTGACCGGTTTAAAATTTTATCTTATTTTTTATTTTATTTTTTGACAAGAGTTAGCGGGCACGACACTCACATCCAAGATGAGAGTAACGGGCTCGGACAAAGTCGAGTGTTCGCCGATATCGTAGACGTGCTCCAAGCGTAAAAGATGAGTGCCATCACGCCACGGTTCGAGCGTTAGGATGTGGACGTTGTCCGGCAACGGTGCCCTCAATCCTGATTTCTACAAGGACAGCATCAAAAAGATTTCAGGACTCGTCTGTCTGATTGACGGAACTCGAAATGCTCTGAATTAATGTCACACCTCCGTGCGGAAATTGTTCTTCCAATTGGTGAACGACAGACTGGTGGCGCTAAAGGACATCCACGGTCTCATGAACATTTGCTGGGCCAATGGTCGGATCAAGGAGACGGGATGATTCCCAGCCAGCGACGGGTTGACCAACAAATAATGCGTACCTATTATATTACCCGCCGTCGTCATTAAAAATTTACCGGTGTGTGTGTGTGCGACACACGAATTAATGACCGTGACATCAATAGTGCTGCTGCTGGTCATTAAATTGTCAACTTCAAATACGTACCCCTAACGACTAGACCCGGCCCATCACCAGGTTCGTTCAATGGCTCGCCAACTCCAAAATGATCTTGAGAAAAAGCCCAAAATTTATTTTATTACTCCCAATTTTGTTTGTTTTATTTGAAAACAAAAAATTACCATCATACAACAGCCGACGATGAACCTATCTCCAAAAAAAGTGAGTAAAAACCCCCAAACAAATAAAGTTAAGTAATGCGCATAAATTAAAATTGTCTTATATTGCCTAACCATGAGTTCAATTTGGCCATCTTTCAGGCTGGTTCCTCCTTGTGATCGGTCGTTGACAAGGGCTAGGACCGCTCCGGCATTTTGCTCACTGTCAGTGACGTAAATGTGGGAATTGATGGGGTAGTAGTTTCCAGAGACGGGCTCCGTGACGTCCAGTGTCCAAGTGGGACGAAAATCTCTCCGGCGCAGCAAGGTTTGGCGGCCGTTGGAATCGGTATAGAAGCGACCCCCGCTAGGTATTTGTGTCGTCACTCGACTGACAATCTCCTTTCCAATTCCGTCCCTGATTTTATTTTATTTTATTTTGTTATTTTCGAAATAGAATTCTTTCGTCATGTTGCCGCGACAGTGAAGAACTGGAATCACATACCCGACGGGGATCGGTCCCACGGTCCACTCAATCTCCACATCACTCTGGCCTTTGTAGACGCGCACCACTTGGCTGGCCCAGTCGCTGAATTGCTGATAAACTTCACTTACCAAGGCACCTTATAGTAGATGTAATCGTATAAAGTCAGTTTTTTTTTTTGCTTTTTGGTCCGGCCAATTTATCGATTCAAAGGCGGCCCTTTCGCTTGTATGCCCTTTTGTTTCTTATTCATATTAGAATATGCGTCCGAGTGGGTATTTATACGAACCTGTTTGAACGATAAGAGTGGCCTGCGTTGAGATGGGTGTGGCGTCAGTGCCGTTGGGACGGAAGACGTAAGCGCCAGACGGGCGATCGTCGAAGATACTGTTGGCGTTTCCTTCATTCATTCCAGCGTACCACATCAAATTCTGGCTCATCATCACGGTTACTCCATCAACGACTACGCTCTCGATTAAGCCGTTGGCGTCGAAATTGACCGACAGTTTCTGCACATTAGACACCCCCCGGCGGCAGCGGAGAATATACGCACGTACGTATGGATACCAAACTTGGGTTATCATGGCATATGATGAATGATTGTGTTTTAGATTACCCCATTGCTGACGGCGATTCTTTCGCCGGCTTCTGCCATACGAACGGTTGTCGACTGCCGCTCCCTGCTGCTGGTGATGGTGGAATGTTGCTGACCGTGCCGAGCGCTAGATTTCACGATGTAGAACGTTTTGTGGCCGAGCGCTGGAATGCTGGCCGCCTGGAACACTAACTCGTGTGTAGCTGATGATTTGGGTCTTTCAGTTTCGATCGATCGGAGTGCCGCATTGACGAGCGGGACCAGTTGGACGATCAGCTCGCTACCTGTTGGTATTGTGAACGACAATCAATCAACTTTCAGGCGTCTTTGTGGCGAGACCCACTCCCTTTTTTTTCTTGATTATTAAATTTTATTATTATCGAGTCGATTATATTACCGTCGGGGTCCAGAACGGTGTAGACTCCATTCATAACCGGTAATCGGACGTAAGTGGTCACCTCATGAGAGCGCGGATTGTAGACGGTCGTTACGAAACGAGAAGACGATTCCGTAATGGCGCATTGGCTCACGTTCAAATGAAGGCAAAACTCTTGTGGTGGCAATGCCTGGCTGCCGATCGGAAGTAGCTGGCTGGGTTTTCCCCGGTTTAAAATTTGGTTGGTGAATTTTTTGGGTTTGAAAAAAAAAGGAAAATTTGTGAAATTTTGTACCTGAAAGAATTGCCCACATCCTTTTGACAATCGACGAGACTGTCGTGCAATCTCAGCCTATAATCTGGCGGTTAGAAATTATCGTCATTTCACAAAAATTCAATCATTCAACCGTGAACAAACACACTGTGATGTTTACCTTGGGAAACGTGTTCCTTCTCGGTGCCAGCCACAGCATCTTTTTTCGTACAAATATTATACATCAGTGTCATTAGTGTTTTAGCCCGCATGTAATAATAATAATATAATGAAAAGAATCTAAGGCTCTGATTGCCTACCGTGATGTTGTGCCTCTCCCATGCTGCGTCTGAGACTATCAATCAGATTTTGGCCGCCGGCAGATTGGCCAGCCAGCGAATGGAGTTGCTTGCAACTCTATACACGGGAAGTTTGTATTTTTATTCAAGAACACATTTCAACGCTTGCACCTGGTGTCAGTTTTTTTGGTTTTTTGGTTGGGGGGAAATTTGTAGTACCTGAAGGAAAGTGTTGGCTTTCCGCACCGTACCCTTGTAGGCTGGCCGAGATGTAAAATAACCCGTCCAGTAGGCGTGCGGATCATTTGAGTAAGGAAAGAAGTCATCCGTCTTGGTCGGCCACGGCCGGCTTCCGGCTTCGTTGTTGATAGCCTTGACATAACAGCTGGGCGTCGAGTAAAACAGGTTGACTCCGCTGGCCAACTCGTTAGTGTAGCGTATCATTTTATCCATGTTCTTAAAGTTCATGTCAGCTTCAGTGCCCAAAAATTGAATATAAAAAGGGTAGGAAATGAATTGAATTAATTTTTTGAAAGGCCTCATTAGAAACATAACATTTCTGTCATTATTCCGTAGGACATGTCAAGCTCGAGCACTTGTAATAGTATATACCCGACATGTAGTTGAAATCATCGCCCATGGTGAGCATGATATTACTGGTGGAGTAACTGAGAGCCTTGGCTTTGATGTGCGCTTCTAAATCCTTCACCTATTAGACGTTTGAATTGTCGTTTTACTAATTGAAATCGTGCTGAAACGGGAGGATTTATTCGCTTGGATACCTTTTTCACGACGTTGTAGTCGGCAGATCTAGGACTGTCGATAAACGGCTCGTCTCTGCACACGACATCAAAGCAGAAACCGTTGGGAGCCGAGTAATGCTCGTAGAAGATCCCCGTGAAGATGGAATTTGGTTCACCTGTTATATAATAATATCGTTCTCAACGGTTTACAGCGAGCAGCGCAGCTAGACATTGAAGATCTAGGATTTCTGGAAGGGTTCATTACTATACCAGGGCTGTTGCTAGTATGCCAGATCATCTCCATTTCCTTCTTGGCTTTCCGTTGAGTCCTATCAACCCAGTCGATCCTGCCAAAGAAGACACCGTCGAAACCCTACACCGTTTTATATACAGGAGTACAACACGCGAATGACTCGGAAACTAATCAAATCTTCTCTCAAATAGGATCGCATTTCGATTACCATGGAAGCAAATATGGACGCCTGCTCCCTCGAGTGGCCGAACGGATCAATCTGCCAGCCGATTTTAGGGCGGCCACACTCGCCAAATGTATCGTTTAAGAACCTGTGAAAGTGCATTTAAAAGTTATTTGGACGACCTTGGCCCTTTAACTGTCAAGTTACTCGTGTGCGTACCTCATTCCCCAGGTCATTTGATCGATGATGTCGTTGTAGTGCGTTCCAGCTTCGTCGTTCATGCACCAGCCGCCATTTATGAATTCGAGACGGCCTTCTTCAACTAATTGCTTGACGACAGCCTTTTTCTCTTCTGTTTGCTCTTGCCACCTTTGGAAATGGATCAAGTATATAGTTGCTGCCAGTTCTCTATTAAACAGTTTGCATTTTTAATGGCCGAAAATTGCATAATGATTGCCTACCATTGCGAAAAGAAGGCCATTTCCACATAGATGAATCTGAATGAGCCAAAATGGTCGCATTGCAGTCAATTAGTATAATATCCAATTAAAACGGAAAATGTGTGTTCAGAAAACCTCCTTGCCGGATCTTTCACCAACTCCTTGATGACGGAATCAATGATGTACTGTACGCCTGCTCTCTGGTAACCCGTTTTCGCTTGGAAAGTTTGTTGAAAAAGTTAACTTTGAATCGTCATTTTATATTTTAAGTGTTCATATTTACAGCCATAGTAGTATTGATCGACCGTTTTCAACCACCCGACGTCGTCGTGTGTATCTGCGGAAAGTGTATCACAACGTGATTAATTGGACAAACGAAAGAATCAAACAAAAGTTAATTTTATAATTTTTCATACGCGGAACGACGTGAACATTGATCACTCCCGGTTTACTCGGCGTACAGCTCTGCGATAAAGAAAAAATCAATATGGCAGTAATGTGATATATTTACACTTAAAAAAAAAAAAAAAAATTTGTTAAAAGAAATATGTTTCTGTTTACATCATAGCCGCAGGAAGAGGCTCGCTGCTGGGGAGCGGCGTCGGTCGTGATCCAACAGCAACCGAACGCTAGAAGCGAAACGATGCCGATAAAGGGTAGCTTCATCTTGTATAAAGCTGAAATGCTGATGGTCTCAGCACTGGTGCGACAAGGAAACGTCTGGCGAAAAATCTCCGGTTCAGTTCAGAGTTAGTTCACTGTACGTATCTCTTCAACTTTCACTTGCATCTCTGAAGTCTGGAATATTTGGTTTTGTTTGTCCGGTTTATCTAATCGCTGAGGCTAGATCCAACGGTCGACTTGACTTACACACTGCTGGCCCATCAAATAAGCGGGTAACAGCATGTCAAATTATTCTTATATATTCACCCGCAGTAACATGTTAGCAACACAGCACAGCAGAAAATCGCTTTTTTAACTTGAGATGATCGGATAAGTTTTTTGTTTACGCTTCTCGTAACGTGGAATCTTGACTAACAATCCGATGAGTGGCAGTGTAAATATTTGTTTATTTCGGAGCACTCTGAACCAGAAAGAAAGATATTTTAAGATGTTTATTTGATAACAGAATATTGAGCGAAGATGACAGATAGCAGTGTGGCTGCGCATTTATGTTACACAACACAACTGACATTTGATGATTTAACTCACAAGAAAAAAACACATCTAGCTAATGAATGACCTCAATGACTTACACAGTTTTTCAAATCACAGCAGATAATTCCGAATGATTAATTTGGTATAATAATTTCAAATATTGTCGATTTTCTTTTTAAAATGCATCAAGATCGGCATCGTTGCCTAGAAAGAAAACAACAACATCGCAACTTTCGTCTGCTTTTTCGTCTGCATTTTTAACAAGAAGTGTAAGTAGGGCTTAATCACGACTTAATCTAAATTTACTTTGATTGATTTAAAATTCTCCGTTTGAACAGGGTTGCTGCGGATGATAATGATATGCTAGCTCGAACTTTTAGAGTTTTGTCCCCTTTTCATTCATCATTTTCATCGAGGACTATGACTACCATTCCGATTCAAAACAACCCAATGGAAATGTCAATTCGTGTAAAGCTCACTAATCAATTTTCACCAGTTCATTTAGATATATTCAATGAGTCATACATGCATAATGTACCGAAAGGAAGTGAGACTCATTTCAAGGTTGTGGTTGTTTCAAGCAAATTTGAAAACACACCATTGTTACAGGTATCAAGGCATTAACAATTTACATTTCAAGATTGAATTTTGATTTGATTTTTCTTATTATTAGAGGCATAGGTTGGTAAATGAAGTACTCTGTGATGAGCTAAAAAATGGAGTTCATGCTTTATCAATTGTTGTGAGTTACATTGGTTAACTTTAGAAATGATCTATGGTGGTAACTAATATTATAATTTGTTTAATCACTAGGCAAAAACACCTTCACAATGGGAAGGTTCATCTAAAGTTACTGAAAAAAGTCCAGCATGTAAAGGTGGTTTTGGCAAATAACTATTGGGCTCTTTAAATATTCAAAGCTGCTTTCAAACATCAGTCAGTAAATAAATGTATTTGTTTCACTCTTCCAGGTGTCTCAAACAGACTTACTGAATTATTATTCAATCTTTTCCTAAAACTTTAAGATTATTTTATGAGTATTAAAATTAAAATTTCAAATTTTACACTGTAGTTGGTGACATATAAATAGGGTTATTCCAGAAACATATATTCTTGCTTTACTGAAGATGTATTAGGAAGTGTAATTAAATTCCAATTCAACTTCAATACGACAAGCTTCAGCCTCAGCGATTTGTTTCACACATATTACATTTGAACCCACCGACCGTAGAATCCACCAAGTAGAACATCTTATTAATAATTCAGTCATTCATTTTTAGGGTTGTTTGACCTAGCCCGTATGTTTAACGAAGCAAACAATTCTTCTCCTCACATTTTCAATTTTTCATATTGACAGTCAATATTCATATTTGGCTGAATTCTCGTGAAAAGAAAAATTAAATACTTGCTTCTTATTTACGATTGAAATTTTAGCTGCCGCTGCAGTCATCTAAATTCTAAAATTACATTATTATTTTTTATCGACATAGCACATAGCCGGGAAAACATATGAATCGCGTGGTCGACTATGTATCGATTACTTAATCGATTCGATTATATTTTGAACACCGTTGAGCGGTGGCGGTGCAGATTCGTCAACTGATCATCACATTGCAAACAGTCTTTAAGCCAGCAGGTGTTTGGAAGTGGTCATTGTTTTTGTTGCTAATGCTCAAATCCGCAAATAACATAAGAAAACATCACTAACAATGGCAGAAGTTTCCCTGAGAGAACCAAGTGCTGCTCAAGAAAAGACTTTTGTCAGTGTGTTTCATGAGCTTTGTACAAAATTTGACTTTGGAGTAGCCATGTATAACTTGGTGGCTGAGCAAGGCGAACCCCACAGTCGAACTTTCTTGATGAATTTGACTGTAGACATGTTGGGTATTTCAGGTAACCCTTTAATTGCTATAAATTATCGTTAAAAATCTGCAAATAATTGAAATTTGATCTATCTATCACCAGTTGAAGGCATTGGCTTAACCAAGATGCAAGCAAAGCATGATGCTGCCTATAAAATGATGCTTCAAATCAGGGAGACTTATCGAGCCGATGGAACTCTCAACAATGTCCCCAGAGTAAAACTCGTGAACTGCTGTGAATGGTTTGTTCAATTTGTTTCTATTTTTTCTACGGGCCTCTTTTATAGACTTTTTTTTTGAGCAGGCTGGAAAAATGTGGAACACTAAAGGAAGACATACCCAAACCACCAACAGAACCAACTCTAAATCCATCTGGGGTTCTCACAGAATGGTGTTTGACCAGACACAGCAGTCTTCCTGATTACAGGGTTGTTCGAACTTCAGGTCCTTCTCACTCCAAAACATATTTTATGACTTGCAAGCTTGGGGATCGTATCACTGAAGGTAGGGTTTATCATTTGAAATTTTATTCTCAACATTTTTGGAAAACACCTTACTTTTGTATCAGGTGAGGGAAAGTCAAAGAAGGCTGCCAAAAATGTCGCTGCCGGAAAAATGCTCCAGATACTTTAAGACGAAGAGTTGTAATAGCTATTCCGAGAAACGTGATTTCATAAGTGCACGCTGGATATGGAAAACGATATGAACTTGTAAAAATTTGTCCCGTTCAGTTCTTGCAGGGCCTACACATTTTCGCTGTAGTAGAGGTAAAGCAACATTCATGTTGATTGTTTAAATTTTAATATGGACTCGTGGCCTTGTAATTTTGCTGTACGTATGTAAAATATTAACGGTGGGTGCTTACCATTCTGGGACGTTTTCAGGTTTATCACAAAAGAAAGTAGCAGGGTTGTAGATTGTACCAAGTGGACATCCTCCTAATCGAGGTCGACCACTCTTCAAGCACATGAAGAAATGTCGACAATCTCCCTTCTGTTTTTCATTATTGAATTTAGTAATGGAATTCCAGGAGGGTATCTAGACAAATTCTCACTTTTGGAAAGCGTTCGTGATCGCCAAATTGCAGTACAACTTCGTCTGATTGAACATTAGATCCGTGGGGGCATGTGAAGTCCAAGATCTTTTCAGCTTTGCATTTTAAAAGTGGTTTTAAAGGAAATTTTAACTAATTTGAATATTTTAGGCACCTGAGCATTCGGTACGATTAGCCATATCGGGAAACTCGCAAACAGCTTGGTCAATGTCGAAAATTAAACCTTATAAAGGATGTTTTTAAAATTTAGGTCTCGTTTTGAATTTTGGCACAACGTTGTTTACCTGGCGGGCAGTTTACTTTGGTGGGTGTGCCTTGTTCACATTCACTATAAGCAAAGCATTCATTTTCGATGGGAAATCTTCCGTAGAGTCTTGGGCAGAGGGCGTTTCCTTGTGGCGATTCTTTTAAGATACAAGATTTTTGTGGTCATTGTTTAACAAAGTAATTAGAATACCAAATGTTTTGCTCACGTAAGCGCTTCCTTCTGCCGCATTTAACCCTTTGAATCATGAAACAGGCCTGGCTTTCAGGCTCATAGACCTGTCCGTCTGGACAAAGTTCTTCAGTTATTTGCCCATCCTTACATTTGTAAAATAGGTCACACTGATCCGAATCAGCGATGTAGTAAGGGAATCGTCTTTTTCGACATAGCCGCACGGGATCGCCATTGGTCACGTAAGCCAAGATATTTACTATAATACATGGGAAAAAAACGATTTTGATTTTGGTGAGGTTCACTCGGTATAATATGGGGAAAGTAACCTGCGAATGCGCAGTAAATCAACGTTGCAACACACTTGACCATGGTTTACGACACAGCAATGATTGCTCAATGACTCGACAAGGACTCGGCACGACGTCCTTTATGTACTTTACTTGATCTGTACTGCATGACCATTGAGTAGAAATCCTGCTATCTCTTCCACGAACCCCCTATTATGGGAAAATTGGATGGCGATTCGATGTAATACGGAATAGCCAAGGACGTGCTCGTTATCTCTTTTGGGTTCCCAAGGAAAGCTTTAGCGTTGAGGATGTTTCTGTTATTGTCTTTTAGTTTATCTCGGCGTATTATCTCAAATTTCCCTGTAACAGAAATAATCCTTCAGAAATTAGATATGTGGGTATGTTTTCTTGAAACAAAAACGAGCTCTAGTCACTATTCCTCGCCGAGTTAGATTGCAAAAAGATTCAACCACGCCATAATTATTGTTTGTAATCATCCCCACAGATTTCGATTTCTACGTATGTACTTTCTGTTTTCCCGCAAAGAAGCTTTCGCTTTCGAATTCAACAGTTATTATTGACTACCATACTGGCCAAGAACAAAGATCAAGAAACCTGCGGCAATTATTTGTAACATACCTTTCTACTCGCCACCGCCTTATTGTACAGGTTAGTCTACCCACATAGGCCTCGTGCTGTTTTTCTCAATGAGGAATACCTTGGTACCTCCTCTTTTCAGTGCCTGGAGCTCTCTGTAAGGCTTTCACGCTGTCTAGAAAAATTCGTATAAAATGGGTTCCTCCAAGCGCGAATGCAAGTCAGTGCGCTCACCATTGCCATGCTGTTCTCATGGCTAGTTTCAGTTTTGTTGGCAATCCTTCACGCTGTAGCGTGGTGTGGCCTCTTGGCGTTTATTTGTCTCGTCTTTTGGTCCAACAATAACCGAGCGTTCGCCCGTTTAGTCTTTCTCGTGTCTCCGTTAAATGCAGTACAGTATTCTAACTCTTAACCAGCCCAATCTTTACATTTGAGGACATTTTCTTACGATTTTTGTTTCGATAGGTGATGCGTCTCTAAATTTTGCTTGAAGGACGACAAGAGTTATACTGGATTACTGGTCTGCATTTAATGTATACGATGTTATATAATACTCGTTTACTACTTACGACGGCAAAACATTTTGCTTACTCGTTTCTCATCATCAATTATTGTAAATTCCTATTGTGCTTCCACTATCGCCGGTGTTAATCCTACGCTACTGCTCGAATTCGCCAGTAGCCTTTCACTGCTTGTTATCTTCTTGTGTCTCTAAATACAGACAAGAGTTGACCTCTCAGCCGCTTAAAATGTTCTGTAAATGTAGGCCGCCATATCACAATGAAAACAACCTGCAATTTTCCTTAAATCCTTTTTAAGCGATCCGAACGGTATGCTTGTTAAAGGCTACACATGTTTTTACCATATGTTTCACCAACTGCACATCGGCTATAGCATAGTAATCTGTACTAGGTAAATTTGGAATCAAATTAAATATATATTTTTTTAATTAGTAGGTTACAAAATTAGGTCCCCTTAACCAGTTCTATCTGTTTACAGTCTTTTTAGCTAGAACTAGTTCTCTACCTGTTACAAAGTCTAATCTTTTCGCTTTTTAGGACTTTTGGAGATTCGATTGAGGTTAGCCATGTACCCATGTTTGGAATAATATCGAAGCTGCGTTATACCTTGCATAGGCATAGCACGAACAAAATGTACGGTAACAAAGTTTCCAAGAAAAATCTATTCGTGTCCTCAGTACGAATTTTGCACAGTCATGGTGTGCAAAAGGAACAGCTGCGGCAAGGGAATTACGTTTGATTTATCGTCTTTCTAATGACGTGAATGGCGTTGCCAAGAAAACCCAAAGTGAAAATTTATGTCTTTTTCGTGTGCAAGATTGGTGAAATACTGTATACTCACGTGTAAAAAAAATTGTGGCTTTCGGTTGAAAAGGACAGGAGAAACCATTTGTTTCGCTGAAGACTGCTGACGAATTTTCAACTCTGAACGTCATCAGCACTCAGCAGGAAGTGATAAGCTAATCCAACCTGCACTTCTCGAAATTTGATTATCTAATAACAACACAAAATTTTTCAGAACATTAGGATTTCCCGAACCAAGGGTATTTCCCGACAGGTAGGCCATAAAAGTGGGACAATCTCTTTTTTCGTTTTAAGCAATTGTACTGCACGAACCCAAACGACTAACGAGTGAAACCTATCATTTTGCAGCTGCGAGTCATTTAACACATCAGTACATTTTTTCCTTCGCTTTCCAGTTTCTACACCCGTTTGGCATGTCTCTGTCTCTGGTTACTATTTCAGAACAGCTGCAAGCCATACAGACTGTGTGTAAGTATTTTGCCAGTATTATAAATAACTTAATAAGCTAGGGGAATCTGTTATCTATATGTAGCCTACGCGATCGGTATTGGCCATAAATAATCTTCGCCGTTTTTATTTTTATTTATTTTTTGTTTGAAACTCTAAGAAATGTGGCATTCCGGTAAAGAAATGAATTTTAGTAGAGTAAAAGTTTTGTTTCTGTTAACATTCGATTTCATCGCTTAATTTAACTGACTCTCTTGAATTTAGGTTCAAATATTCATGGACAACAACAAAATGGAACACTAGTGAAAGTGATGAAGTTAGACATAAGGGACAGGCTCAAGGACTGTTGCGGAATAACAACTAAATATTTCCAAATTTGCGCGCTAGAATTGTTATCTTAGCCTTGTTTACATTTTGATTAATATTCTCTCTTTAGGTCGACCTGTTCTGAATGTTTTGAAATCTGTTGAATGAATAAAAAAAAAATTCATTTGGATTTGCGGAAAAGTAAGGAATTCAAACGCATTTTAACCACAATTTACGGATGAAAAAGAAGTCCTTCGGGAACCTCTCCAAGGAGCCTCGGCGTATTGGTAGAATCCGTTCCGTCCAGTCGTCCGTGGATGCTAATAAGGGCTGTCAATAGGTGGCTAAATATTTCAGTGTGTTTAGGGATTTAACTATTGCCCTATTGTGTTGGTAGTTTTAGAGGGAAGTAGGGGGGGAGGGTCATCAAATTGTCGACATCAGCAGACGACATTTTGTCTAACATTTCTTTATGTTCGAGACGCTGTCCGAGAAGGTTACCTTAGCCATTGGCTCATAGCGGGGCATTCTCTTTCCGGACGTTTTTCGTCAACGGTAATTCCTGTTTTATTCTCTAAGGTTATTGAATTTAAATTTTGTGTGTGCCGTCTGGTTAATTTACGGGTTACGTGTTAAAGACTTCGTTTCTTAATTGAGTTTTTATTTTTTATTAACAGCCCGGTAAAGTATCTGAGCTTCTTCATTGCATTACGTGCACGTGATCGCTGCCTTGTCATGAAGAGGGTCTCCACTAATTTGCAAGACAATTGAGATGAATAGAGGAAATTTGAAAAGGTAATTACGTACTTGTATTGATGTAAGCTAAATCGAGAAGGCAATCAATTAGCATTATTAGCATTTTGTTCTTGATGTCGAAGACAAGTGATCTTATTTCGGGTTTCCATGTAAGATTGCTTATGTGAAAAGTTTTTTGTTGGTATGAAATGAATCACAAGACAGGGTTAGAATTTTGCCTAAATGTAATTCTACATATGTGTGCTACTTGTGTGTTTGCTTAGAATTGACTAGGGTTCAAGGGTTGTACATTGAAATAGATTTGACAAGTAAGTTTTGCTTCTAAATAAGACAACAAATTTTTTTTATCAACTAGAAATTTCTTTTTTTCTTCTATTATTCGATAATTGGTTTATTAATTTCTTTTTGTTGCGTAGGGTTCCTTGTTCATTTTGAGCTGTTAATGGTGTCGAGTGTGCACTGGTTTTGCAGTCATTCAGTCGAGAGATGCCCTGAGATGGATGATCAACTGCTGAGACTATTCTCATATCATCATCTTTTGCAATGGAGATCCTGTCCGAGAAGGTATAGCTTGGCTGTTGCAGGCAACTTTCTCTCTTGACATTGTTAGTCTTATAAATGGTAATAATTCCTGTCTTTATTCCTTAGGTTATTAAATTTAAATATTAGGTTTGGTCAACTTACAGGGATCATGGGTTTTAACTTGTACTTGCATGGTTAACTTCTAATGGTCCTTTTTTAATGGTTAAACTTCTAATGGTTCATTTATGGTAATTTTTCTTTAATCTAATGGTTTAATTTCTAATGGTTCTTTAATGGTAATTTTTCATGAGGTCTGCTGTACATTTTCCCCAAAATGTCGTCTCATGGTTCATTTTCGTTTCTTCACATTCAGAAGTACTTTAGAATAGTTAAAGCAATAATGTTGATAACTTTGAAATGTGAAGACTTTGTTTCTAAATTAGAATTCTATGAATTTGTTTCTGAAATTATTGAGTTTTTATTTTTATGAACAGGGTGTTCATAGAAACTCATGTTGGAGTCTAAAAGCTTCTTTATTGCGTTACGTGAACGTGATCGCTGCCGTTTAACGGGGATTCTCTAAGAGGGTCATAACATTTTAAGACAACATTGTGACGGAAATAGGAATTCTAAATGAAATAGCAGTAATGCAAGTACTCGTGAGAAAAAAATTTAAGCAAAATGCTAACCCTTAATTTAAGTATGTGTGCTATCCATGCTTGTTTTTAGTTTAGAATTTACTGAAGTGAGACATTAAGTTCTTGATTCAAATGACATGGTAACTACTATGACAAATCCTGCTTATAAATAAGAAGATCTTAATCAGCAGAGAGATTCTTCAATTTTTTTTTTTACTAAGCAGAACAGAAATTGAAAAAAAAAATTCTTCATTCTTAAAAAGCTTATTAAATGAATTTGTCGTGATGTGATGATCTTAGGCCATGTTCTTTATATTTTTCTCTAGTTAAATCATGTAAATCTCAAATTTATAATTGCCTCAACTGATAAGTATATGAACCATTTATTTTACAATTGTAATATAAAGTTAAACTTGAATTTTTTTACTTTGAAGATTTAGGTTTCCATGTTCAGTTTGATGAGTTGTCTTGTTGTGGCTGTTTGGTGTGCAGTGGTTTTCCAGGAGAGATGCGTTAAAAATGTGCTTGTGCAGACTTGCACGCAATGGTAAATGAATTTTATTAACTTAACGGAGAAGATAATTGTTTTGTTGTAGTTGTTGTGGCTTTTAGAGTTTTTTTTTCTGGGATAAAGTTAAAGTGCCCTATGTTGGCAAGATGGCAATCACATGCCACTTAGCCTGACGCCATCTTCTATTGACAGTCATTTATGTTGTTCGTGATCAACGCGGTCAACTTCGACATTCTTCTTCACAAATATCTCACAGGTAATTAATTTCTGTTCATTAGGGTTTCTGAATGTACAAATGACTAAGATGCCTTTGTTTAAATGTTAAAGATTTAGAAAAGTAGTGATAGAAAACATTAGTCAATCTGTTGTGCCTGTGATACATTTCTGTCCTTTGTCACAGTCTTATCTCAGTAGATTTTGTTTGTCTCTCTGTTTGGGGTTGTTAAGTAATAGGAGTTATGTAGACAATTAAATTGTGTTATGTAGTTGGCCTTTGATAGTAATTAAGTGTTTTTTTTTTTCATGTAGGATTAATGGCTTGGTGAGGCTGAGCTTTTTCTTGGCAGTGGAATATCCACATGGACATGTGGTGAGCTGTTGGATGATGACCAATTTTGACCATGTGCTGGTGTGGGGAAGTGCTGCATGCTGTCTGTGGTGTTGGTTTGAATTTTTTTCATTGCCTGAACTACTAAGTACTAAGTGTTTGCGTCATTCATTTTATATTTGTTGGCTGAAGTTAAACTTGCAATTTTGTTTTGCTTTGTAAATTTTTTCATTGGAATTTGTTTCCCATTTCAAAGTGTCATTCTGTTCATTGATGTTCTTTTGCTCTGCAGGTTTCCATCATCAGTTAAATTTATGAGCTAATTATGGTGTTGGTCTTTGGTGTGCAGTTCATGTTCAGGTAAAAGATTCCTTTTCTATCTATTGATGAATTTTGAGAAAATGGAAAAGTCTGAGCTTCCTTGCTGTCATGCAGGTGGTTTTGTTGCAGCCAGCTGGTGAAAGGGAGTTCCAGTCTAGTTGAGCTGGAGCTTATTGAAGCAGTCAACAATGCTGGTGTTATTCTGAAGTGTAAATATCAATGAATACATCTTGAAATGGTAATTTGATTGTGATATTGGGTTGTAACTGGGGAAGTTTCGTAAAGTCTAATTAAAATATTATAGCGGGTTAAGAGTTTTTCTGAAAAGATGGTTGCTTGCTCAACTAGCTTTTGCTGAATTGTAATTTCCTTTGATTTTACTAGAACGTTGTATTCCCTTTTCCAAAACTTCTGATGTGACTTTTTCTTTGATTTTCAACATTTGTTGCTGCTCTGACTGGATTTATTTTAAATTTAAACTTAACCCAACGTCTTCCATTACATTATTTTTTTTTTTACAGCTGGTACAGGTTTAAATTTTAATTAATGACTTTTCTTTTTCCCAACAGGGCTTGTCAATCTGCTGAATGCAGTTTATGCTGTTTTTGTTATCAAGAAGTGGAGAAGTTAGACTTGAAGCAAAGCTGCAAGAAAAAGAAATGGTAATTTGACTGAGATATTATTTGTGACTTGGGAAGTGTAGTTTTTTATTGAAAAGATGTCTTTTGTCAAAATATCAATTCCAAATTAATGCTGGAAATTGGTGATGGTTCCTTGCTTTATAGGCAGACTCTTGTCTAATTAAGAAAAAGTTAAGAGAAATGCATGGTTTTCCTGTCTACCTAATATATAATAATATTCCTGTTTCTTCTCATAGGCTTTGGTGTAAATGTGCAGTCTGACTCCTGTTCAAGCTGTTGTTATCCTGAATTGTGCTGGAGTCTTGGAAATAGCTGATCCTGAAGCTGTGATGCTGGTGTTATACTGGAGAAGCTGATGCTGGTGTTATCAAGTTACTGTGCCATTGCAATTTGGGTGGATAAAGAATTATGTCCATGCAGTATAGAATTGTAGTAACCTTAAGCTATTTTGTTATCCAATATGGCATGTTGCATCCTGATAGTTTTAACAGCAGTTGTGCTTCCTGATATTATCCTCAATCATTTATCTTAAATAATGGTGTGTCAAAAAGTCAACTTGCAATATTTCAATGTGCGTTGGAAATTTATACTTGAAATTTTTTCACAATTATATGTGAAATGTTATAATAAATAAAACACAACCAATTTTATGAAACCAAATAATTTATTAACATAATGAAATGAAAAAAAAATTCTAATATTTAAAAATAATAAAATTTTTTAATTCAATTTGCTAAATTAAGTTAATTAAATAAAATCAAGTTCATTAAATAACATTTAATTTAAATAAATTAAGTTAATATAATTAAACTTAATTAAATTAATCAAGTTAATTGAATCAATTTTTACATTTTTTAGCCAAAATGATTGAAATTTAATAAACAAAGCGTCCGGTACAAGACAAATGTTGTTTTGTGCAAATTTTAAAGCAATTTATACCCAAATAAAACAAACTCCTTGTCTCATTTGGGTGATAAACTGCTTTTGAAACTCGCACATACAGTCAATAAAGACGGAGAGAACAGTTATTACGAGAGCGTTCCCTAGTAGACTTCCGGCTTAGACATCTGACAACCATCAGTCTTGAATTTCAGCTTTTTCTTATCAGTTTTTACCAATGGATGAAGTCCATGATAAGTAGCGAAGGAGTTACCCTGTTGGCAGAATGAACATTTATTAGGATGACAATAATTTTAAATTAGATTTGAGCGACAGAAAGCAATACCTCAAATCAAGAGGGCCTGTTTAAGGAAGTAAAAAGGGATATTCAAGGATAGCAGCCAACGGGTTACCAATCAAAGGAGCTTGTTGACTGTAATATTGTCCTTTTTCTTCAAAGGACATTGACTTCTCATAAAGTCTGTCATGCAAAATTAGAAACCTAAGAAATAAAAAATTAAATTAAAATTTGTGTCATCAATGTGCTATTAGATAGACGTCAGTGCAGAACAATACTTTAAATACATATTAGACGGCAACAAAGAAAGTTTGGTGACATGACAAGTAAACTTACACACTAAAATACCAATCAGTTATCCAAGGTTCTCTAGAAGATGGCCATGCTGGGGTTGGTGATCTAGCAAGTCTAAAAGAATCAGTCGATAATTATGATGAATCCTAATAAAAAATGAGAGCAATATATAGTTCAGCAATATACTTGATTAAGCTAGTGTTGGCTGTGTTACCTCTGTCATTTGGATGACACATTCAGTGGGATCCCAGGATTTACAACACAATAGTTGACAGTAGCCTGCATGCCCCTTTCACATTTTCTCCTGGAAATGAATGAGAAATATTAAGGTTATTAAACACATTACGGAAAAGAACACACGCCCAACAAATTGCACACAAAATATATCCAATTTACCAACGAATTCAGCGGTAATTTTTGAAGAAAATAGCTGTAGCTGAACTGTTGACAACGAGCCGCCATAAGCACATATCAACACAATATTTCACGCCATCTATTTGACACGTCCAAAACCCACTATCTAAAGGACCGGCCTTAGATAGTCAAACAAGTCACAAAAGTAATCAAAAAGACCATTTCTGTTTACTTAACTTGGCAAGAAGTCTTAAGAATTGTACAGAGAATAAAGCTCACTTGCTAGTTTAATGCAAATTTTCCGGAAGTAGACCGGAAGTAGACGATAGCGCCTCAACCATAGGGCTGCCGACAAAATAAACCAGATATTCGTGATCTCCATGAAATTTGGGGTCGATTAGATGTGATTTAAACGAAATCCAAAATTTGGCCAAAATCGAGAATTTTCCTGAACTATAGTTCAGGAAAATTCTCAAAGCCGGAAGTACGAAAACGTACAAAAAAAAACATGAACTTTACCACAAATTTGACGAGGATCACGAATATGTGGTTATTTTGTGCGTCGAATAAATATTTAATGAACTACTGACTGAAAAGTAGAAAACCGGAAGTAGAAAAAAAAAACACATTATTAAAAATCTAACAAGTGAGCTTTGTTGCTGAAACAGAAACTGACAGTTATCACCCAAAATTTTTTTGAAGTAGCATTGAGAAAATTCTTCAGAGATGTGAAAAGTAAGCGTATTTAAACTGAGTGGAAAATTATCAACAGCTATGGCTGTCTAGCGTCAGAAAGAAGAAACGTTCAACAGTAACATGAAAACAATGTCCGATCTAGCTCGTTGACATTCAATTGAAAGAACTGGCAAACAAAGGTAACAAATAACTTTGGTACTCACTTAATATTCTCCATGCAAAATTTCATCAAAATCAAATCCACGCAGCTTCACACATCACAAAAGACGAAATCCCCAAGGTGATATTGAACGCCACTTCAACTTCTACACTGAGGAGAAGGCACTCAAGATAGATATCCTTTCATGTTGTCTGCAAGTGATTCCAGACGTTTCAGGGCAACAGTGCTGAACAGTGGATTGCTGAAAGGGAAAAAACCCAGTTGGTAAGGTAATCCTGCCAGTTATGCAGAATGTGTTTCTATTCATTGTGGACACTATGCTAGGCTACGTAAACTACAAGGCAACAGCAAACATTAAGTCAATCACAAATGATGGTGAAGATGAAAAATCTATTCCACACTAACCTGTCTCACAACAGCAGCATGTTCCTGGCTCATTTGATCCTCACTCTAGGGACTGGGCATCTAATTAAATTAATATTCATCTGTATCACCGTTTAGCTTTATTCTACACGTACTTTATTCTACACGTACTTTACCTTACCTGAGATAAACCTTTCTTTTTTCCTGTAGGGTTCAATGGCCATTGATAATTGGAGAGCATTATTGGAATGCAACAGCTTATCTGGCTTCGTCTGGTCCTAAGTTACACCAAACAAAACACATCATAAGTTACTTTAAAAAATCTAAACAAATTTAGATTAGGATATTTGGGTAAGTTATTGGACCGTTTTTAATTAATAGATAACCCAACATATAGCTAATGGTTCTTGTTGATTTCAGACTTAATATTTCAACTTAAATTTCAGCTGAAGTTTTTGTGTGACCTAGGTGCTTGTGACAATAGAAATCAAGGTATCCAATCCAATAATGCAAGCTATGTCTTCCAAAGCAAAATAGTTTCTACTGTCATTTAATTTTTATCATAATACTTCAGGTTAACTTCCCCTGTCAAATCGTGGTAAATCTTCAAGATATTGATGCCTTCCCCAGATCCAATTCTTTGCTGCTATCTCTTCAAACAACAAGGAACTGAACACTCACCCACTGGGATAATCAGGAGGATGAGGAGGGCCCTGGTCGAACGAGGACTTGGAAGGTGCATGATTTGATGAAAACTTCTAGAGAATCATTAGTCTAACTTGGAAATCTTCTTTGTCTAATTGTTCCCTAGCTAAAATGGCTTTGCACCCATCTCTCTTCTTCCTTGTCCAGGTAACTCCCTGGCACAATCAATCAATGCAGTTTCTTCCCTTTCTTGATTGACCTTATGTGCAAGTTTAAACAAATTGACTACCATTTACTCATTTAGGCATGCAATGAGGAAAAAAGCTACTTGTGAGATTGCAACTGTTGCTCTGTATTTATGAAACATGGTTTTTTACTGAAGATAATTCTATAGGTTTTTTACTATACTGATTTATAATTAACGTTATGATATGAGTAATAGGGTAATTCAAATAAATAATGACAGCTTTTATTTTCAGAACCCACACTTCAACTAAACAGGGAAGGGGGAACCAAGAAGACAAGAACTTAGAAGAAGATAAATTAAGGGGCTAGCTTATTTCCACTACGCTCCAACAACTGGCAAATCTGGCCGCCAAATGTTCTCTTCAGTTCCCTAGCCAGCAAGCCATTACCATTAATAAAAACAATTCAAAGACCAAATCCATCAGGACTTCGGCTTACTAGGCCAATTTTATGAATGGATCAATTAAACAGATTTTTCATTCAATCTGATTTTTACTCCAGATGTTAAGCCCCAGATTCCAAAGTCTCTATAGTGGGTCCTTTATAAGACGAGAAAGTGACTTGCAACAGCTATTTCATTCCTCTCGTGAACTCGCAACACTTCGTTAGCGACTCGCAAGAAAAACCTAAATTTAAGAATTATTAAACACTGAGTTTAAAGCTAGTAGGTTATCAGTAGATAATAAACAAAAATAAGTTAATTTGTGGGTATCTGGGCACAATCCCGTGGTGAGTGCTGAGTGACTACAGGTGTGTCGCAGCGGAAGTGGGTGTGAAGCCATTTAAGCTAGGAAACAATTAGACGTCGCAGAGGAAGTACATGTATAGTGCATCAGAGCCCTACTCATCCTCCTGATTATCCCAGTGGGTGAGTGTCCAGCAGTGCTGTCAGTTTCCAAACAACTATAATGGTCGTGAGAATCTCGCCCTGAAAAGCGAGAATATTTAGATCAATTTAGATATGAATTTCAAACAATATATAGCAACAGTGTCAAGCAATACCTCAAATCTATCAATGTTACATTGTCCTAAATTAGAACTAAGTGGTGGTCATCACAACCTCTTGAGTGGCAGCATTATTTTGCTGTTATCTGGAAAGAGAAGAGATAGCAGCAAAGAATTGGATCTGGGGAAGGCATCAATATCTTGAAGATTTACCACGATTTGACAGGGGAAGTTAACCTGAAGTATTATGATAAAAATTAAATGACAGTAGAAACTATTTTGCTTTGGAAGACATAGCTTGCATTATTGGATTGGATACCTTGATTTCTATTGTCACAAGCACCTAGGTCACACAAAAACTTCAGCTGAAATTTAAGTTGAAATATTAAGTCTGAAATCAACAAGAACCATTAGCTATATGTTGGGTTATCTATTAATTAAAAACGGTCCAATAACTTACCCAAATATCCTAATCTAAATTTGTTTAGATTTTTTAAAGTAACTTATGATGTGTTTTGTTTGGTGTAACTTAGGACCAGACGAAGCCAGATAAGCTGTTGCATTCCAATAATGCTCTCCAATTATCAATGGCCATTGAACCCTACAGGAAAAAAGAAAGGTTTATCTCAGGTAAGGTAAAGTACGTGTAGAATAAAGTACGTGTAGAATAAAGCTAAACGGTGATACAGATGAATATTAATTTAATTAGATGCCCAGTCCCTAGAGTGAGGATCAAATGAGCCAGGAACATGCTGCTGTTGTGAGACAGGTTAGTGTGGAATAGATTTTTCATCTTCACCATCATTTGTGATTGACTTAATGTTTGCTGTTGCCTTGTAGTTTACGTAGCCTAGCATAGTGTCCACAATGAATAGAAACACATTCTGCATAACTGGCAGGATTACCTTACCAACTGGGTTTTTTCCCTTTCAGCAATCCACTGTTCAGCACCCAGGAGAGATGCGTTAAAAATGTGCTTGTGCAGACTTGCACGCAATGGTAAATGAATTTTATTAACTTAACGGAGAAGATAATTGTTTTGTTGTAGTTGTGGCTTTAGAGTTTTTTTTTTTTTTCGGGATAAAGCGGCTTATGTTGGCAAGATGGCAATCACATGCCACTTAGCCTGACGCCATCTTCTATTGACACTCATTTATATTGTTCGTGATCAACGCGGTCAACTTCGACATTATTCTTCTTCACAAATATCTCACAGGTAATTAATTTCTGTTCATTAGGGTTTCTGAATGTACAAATGACTAAGATGCCTTTGTTTAAATGTTAAAGATTTAGAAAAGTATTGATAGAAAGCATTTGTCAATCTGTTGTGCCTGTGATACATTTCTGTCCTTTGTCACAGTCTTATCTCAGTAGATTTTGTTTGTCTCTCTGCTTGGGGTTGTTAAGTAATACGAGTTATGTAGATAATTAAATTTTGTTATGTAGTTGGCCTTTGATAGTAATTAAGTGTTTTTTTTTTTCATGTAGGATTAATGGCTTGGTGAGGCTGAGCTTTTTCTTGGCAGTGGAATGTCTACATGGACATGTGGTGAGCTGTTGGATGATGACCAATTTTGACCATGTGCTGGTGTGGGGAAGTGCTGCATGCTGTCTGTGGTGTTAGTTTGAATTTTTTCATTGCCTGAACTACTAAGTGTTTGCGTCATTCATTTTATATTTGTTGGCTGAAGTTAAACTTGCAATTTTGTTTTGCTTTGTAAATTTTTTCATTGGAATTTTTTTCCCATTTCAAAGTGTCATTCTGTTCATTGATGTTCTTTTGCTCTGCAGGTTTCCATCGTCAGTTAAATTTAGGAGCTAATTATGGTGTTGGTCTTTGGTGTGCAGTTCATGTTCAGGTAAAAGATTCCTTTTCTATCTATTGATGAATTTTGAGAAAATGGAAAAGTCTGAGCTTCCTTGCTGTCATGCAGGTGGTTTTGTTGCAGCCAGCTGGTGAAAGCGAGTTCCAGTCGAGTTGAGCTGGAGCTTATTGAAGCAGTCAACAATGCTGGTGTTATTCTGAAGTGTAATATCAATGAAGACATCTTGAAATGGTATTTTGATTGTGATATTGGGTTGTAACTGGGGAAGTTTCATAAGTCTAATTAAAATATTATAGTGGGTTAAGAGTTTTTCTGAAAAGATGGTTGCTTGCTCAACTAGCTTTTGCTGAATTGTAACTTCCTTTGATTTTACTAGAACATTGTATTCCCTTTTCCAAAACTTCTGATGTGACCTTTTCTTTGATTTTCAACATTTGTTGCTGCTCTGACTGGATTTATTTTAAATTTAAACTTAACCCAACTTTTCTCCTGTCTTCCATTACATTATTTTTTTTTTACAGCTGGTACAGGTTTAAATTTTAATTAATGACTTTTCTTTTTTCCAACAGGACTTGTCAATCTGCTGAATGCAGTTTATGCTGTTTTTGTTATCAAGAAGTGGAGAAGTAAGACTTGAAGCAAAGCTGCAAGAAAAAGAAATGGTAATTTGACTGAGATATTATTTGTCACTTGGGAAGTGTAGTTTTTTATTGAAAAGACGTCTTCTGTCAAAATATCAATTCCAAATTGATGCAGGAAATTGGTGATGGTTCCTTGCTTTATAGGCAGACTCTTGTCTATTTTATTAAGAAAAAGTTAAAAGAGAAATGCATGGTTTGCTGTCTACCTAGTAAATAATAATATTTCTGTTTCTTCTCATAGGATTTGGTGTAAATGTGCAGTCGTTTTGCAGTCTGACTCCTGTTCAAGCTGTTGTTATCCTGAATTGTGCTGGAGTCTTGGAAATAGCTGATCCTGAAGTTGTGATGCTGGTGTTATACTGGAGAAGCTGATGGTGGTGTTATCAAGTTACTGTGCCATTGCAATTTGGGTGGATAAAGAATTATGTCCATGCAGTATATGATTGTAGTAACCTTAAGCTATTTTGTTATCCAATATGGCATGTTACATCTTGAAAGTTTAAACAGCAGTTGTGCTTCCTGATATTATCCTAAATCATATATTTTAAATAATGGTGTGTCAAAGTCAACTTGCAATATTTCGATGTGCGTTGGAAATTTATACTTGATATTTTTTCACAATTATATGTGAAATGTTATAATAAATAAAACACAACCAATTTTATGAAACAAAATAATTTATTAACAAAATGAAATGAGAAAATTATTTTAAAATAATACAAATAAAAATTTGCAATTTAATTTGTTGAATTAAGTTAATTAAATAAAATCAAATTCATTAAATAACATTTAATTTAAATAAATTAAGTTAATATAATTAAACTTAATTAAATTAATCAAGTTAATTGAATCAATTAATAAATTTTTTAGCCAAAATGATTGAAATTTAATAAACAAAGCGTCCGGTACAAGACAAATGTTGTTTTGTGCAAATTTTAAAGCAATTTATACCCAAATAAAACAAACTCCTTTTGTCTCATTTGGGTGATAAACTGCTTTTGAAACTCGCACATACAGTCAATAAAGACAGGGAGAGGAACAGTTATTACGAGAGCGATTGGCCGATTAACCCTAGTAGACTTCCGGCTTAGACATCTGACAACCATCAGTCTTGAATTTCAGCTTTTTCTTATAAGTTTTCACCAATGGATGAAGTCCATGATAAGTAGTGAAGGAGTTACCCTGTTGGCAGAATGAACATTTATTAGGATGACAATAATTTTAAACTAGATTTGAGTGACAGAAAGCAATACCTCAAATCAAGAGGGCCTGTTTAAGGAAGTAAAAAGGGATATTCAAGGGTAGCAGCCAACGGGTTACCAAACAAAGGAGCTTGTTGACTGTAATATTGTCCTTTTTCTTCAAAGACTTCTCATAAAGTCTGTCATGCAAAATTAGAAACCTAAGAAATAAAACATTAAATTAAAATTTGTGTCATCAATGTGCTATTAGATAGACGTCAGTGCAGAACAATACTTTAAATACATATTAGACTGCAACAAAGAAAGTTTGGTGACATGACAAGTAAACTTACACACTAAAATAAAAAAATACCAATCAGTTATCCAAGGTTCTCTAGAAGATGGCCATGCTGGGGTTGGTGATCTAGCAAGTCTAAAAGAATCAGTCGATAATTATGATGAATCCTAATAAAAAATGAGAGCAATATATAGTTCAGCAATATACTTGATTAAGCTAGTGTTGGCTGTGTTACCTCTGTCATTTGGATGACACATTCAGTGGGATCCCAGGATTTACAACACAATAGTTGACAGTAGGCTGCATGCCCCTTTCACATTTTCTCCTGGAAATGAATGAGAAATATTAAGGTTATTAAACACATATACGGAAAAGAACACATGCCCAACAAATTGCACACAAAATATATCCAATTTACCAAAGAATTCATTGGTAATTTGTGAAGAAAATAGCTGTAGCTGAACTGTTGACAACGAGCCGCCATAAGCACATATCAACACAATATTCTTTCACGCCATCTATTTGACACATCCAAAACCCACTATCTAAAGGACCGGCCTTAGATAGTCAAACAAGTCACAAAAGTAATCAAAAAGACCATTTCTGTTTACTTAACTTGGCAAGAAGTCTTAAGAATTGTACAGAGAATAAAGCTCACTTGCTAGTTTAATGCAAATTTTCCGGAAGTAGACCGGAAGTAGACGATAGCGCCTCAACCATAGGGCTGCCGACAAAATAAACCAGATATTCGTGATCTCCATGAAATTTGGGGTCGATTAGATGTGATTTAAACGAAATCCAAAATTTGGCCAAAATCGAGAATTTTCCTGAACTATAGTTCAGGAAAATTCTCAAAGCCGGAAGTACGAAAACGTACAAAAAAAAACATGAACTTTACCACAAATTTGACGAGGATCACGAATATGTGGTTATTTTGTGCGTCGAATGAATATTTAATGAACTACTGACTGAAAAGTAGAAAACCGGAAGTAGAAAAAAAACACATTATTAAAAATCTAACAAGTGAGCTTTGTTGCTGAAACAGAAACTGACAGTTATCACCCAAAATTTTTTTGAAGTAGCATTGAGAAAATTCTTCAGAGATGTGCAAAGTAAGCGTATTTAAACTGAGTGGAAAATGATCAAAAGCTATGCCGTCTAGCGTCAGAAAGAAGAAACGTTCAACAGTAACATGAAAACAATGTCCGATCTAGCTCGTTGACATTCAATTGAAAGAACTGGCAAACAAAGGTAACAAATAACTTTGGTACTCACGTAATATTCTCCATGCAAAATTTCATCAAAAACAAATCCACGCAGCTTCACACATCACAAAAGACGAAATCCCCAAGGTGATATTGAACGCCACTTCAACTTCTACACTGAGGAGAAGGCACTCAAGATAGATATCCGTTCATGTTGTCTGCAAGTGATTCCAGACGTTTCAGGGCAACAGTGCTGAACAGTGGATTGCTGAAAGGGAAAACACCCAGTTGGTAAGGTAAACCTGCCAGTTATTCAGAATGTGTTTCATTGTGGACACTACTAGGCTACGTAAACTACAAGGCAACAGCAAACATTAAGTCAATCACAAATGATGGTGAAGATGAAAAATCTATTCCACACTACCCTGTCTCACAACAGCAGCATGTTCCTGGCTCATTTGATCCTCACTCTAGGGACTGGGCATCTAATTAAATTAATATTCACCTGTATCACCGTTTAGCTTTATTCTTGTAATTCTACACGTACTTTACCTTACCTGTGATAAAACTTTCTTTTTTCCTGTAGGGTTCAATGGCCATTGATAATTGGAGAGTATTATTGGAATGCAACAGCTTATCTGGCTTCGTCTGGTCCTAAGTTACACCAAACAAAACACATCATAAGTTACTTTAAAAAATCTAAACAAATTTAGATTAGGATATTTGGGTAAGTTATTGGACCGTTTTTAATTAATAGATAACACAACATATAGCTAATGGTTCTTGTTGCTTTCAGACTTAATATTTCAACTTAAATTTCAGCTGAAGTTTTTGTGTGACCTAGGTGCTTGTGACAATAGAAATCAAGGTATCCAATCCAATAATGCAAGCTATGCCTTCCAAAGCAAAATAGTTTCTCTGTCATTTAATTTTTATCATAATACTTCAGGTTAACTTCCCCTGTCAAATCGTGGTAAATCTTCAAGATATTGATGCCTTCCCCAGATCCAATTCTTTGCTGCTATCTTCTCTTCTCTTTGCAGATAACAGCAAAATAATGCTGCCACTCAAGAGGTTGTGGTGAGTGGTGACCACCACTTAGTTCTAATTTAGGACAATGTAACATTGATAGATTTGAGGTATTGTTTGCTGTTGCTATATATTGTTTGAAATTCATATCTAAATTGATCTAAATATTCTTGCCTTTCAGGGCGAGATTCTCACGACCATTATAGTTGTTTGGAAACTGACAGCACTAACCAACGCTCACCGGTGGACACTCACCCACTGGGATAATCAGGAGGATGAGTAGGGCTCTGATGCACTATACATGTACTTCCTCTGCGACGTCTAATTGTTTCCTAGCTTAAATGGCTTCACACCCACTTCCGCTGTGACACACCTGTAGTCACTCAGCACTCACCACGGGATTGTGCCCAGATCAGATACCCACAAGTTAACTTATTTTTGTTTATTATCTACTGATAACCTACTAGCTTTAAACTCAGTGATTAATAATTCTTAAATTTAGGTTTTTCTTGCGAGTCGCTAACGAAGTGTTGCGAGTTTACGAGAGGAATGAAATAGCTGTTGCAATGTCACTTTCTCGTCTTATAAAGGACCCACTAGAGACTTTGGAATCTGGGGCTTAACATCTGGAGTAAAAATCAGATTGAATGAAAAATCTGTTTAATTGATCCATTCATAAAATTGGCCTAGTAAGCCGAAGTCCTGATGGATTTGGTCTTTGAATTGTTTTTATTAATGGTAATGGCTTGCTGGCTAGGGAACTGAAGAGAACATTTGGCGGCCAGATTTGCCAGTTGTTGGAGCGTAGTGGAAGTAAGCTAGCCCCTTAATTTATCTTCTTCTAAGTTCTAGTCTTCTTGGTTCCCCCTTCCCTGTTTAGTTGAAGTGTAGGTTCTGAAAATAAAAGCCGTCATTATTTATTTGAATTACCCTCTTACCGTTCAGAACATTACATCTATATACTCATATCATAACCTTAATTATAAATCAGTATATTAAAAAACCTATAGAATAATCTTCAGTAAAAAACCATGTTTCATAAATACAGAGCAACAGTTGCAATCTCACCAGTAGCTTTTTTCCTCATTGCATGCCTAAATGCTAGTCAATTTGTTTAAACTCACACATAAGGTCAATCAAGAAAGGAAAGTAACTGCATTGATTGATTGTGCCAGGGAGTTATCTGGACAAGGAAGAAGAGATATGGGTGCAAAGCCATTTTAGCTAGGGAATAATTAGACAAAGAAGATTTCCAAGTTAGACTAATGGTTCTCTAGAAGTTTTCATCAAATCATGCACCTTCCAAGTCCTCATTCAACCAGGGCCCTCCTCATCCTCCTGATTATCCCAGTGGGTGAGTGTTCAGTTCCTTGTTTTTTGAAGAGATAGCAGCAAAGAATTGGATCTGGGGAAGGCATCAATATCTTGAAGATTTACCACGATTTGACAGGGGAAGTTAACCTGAAGTATTATGATAAAAATTAAATGACAGAGAAACTATTTTGCTTTGGAAGGCATAGCTTGCATTATTGGATTGGATACCTTGATTTCTATTGTCACAAGCACCTAGGTCACACAAAAACTTCAGCTGAAATTTAAGTTGAAATATTAAGTCTGAAAGCAACAAGAACCATTAGCTATATGTTGTGTTATCTATTAATTAAAAACGGTCCAATAACTTACCCAAATATCCTAATCTAAATTTGTTTAGATTTTTTAAAGTAACTTATGATGTGTTTTGTTTGGTGTAACTTAGGACCAGACGAAGCCAGATAAGCTGTTGCATTCCAATAATACTCTCCAATTATCAATGGCCATTGAACCCTACAGGAAAAAAGAAAGTTTTATCACAGGTAAGGTAAAGTACGTGTAGAATTACAAGAATAAAGCTAAACGGTGATACAGGTGAATATTAATTTAATTAGATGCCCAGTCCCTAGAGTGAGGATCAAATGAGCCAGGAACATGCTGCTGTTGTGAGACAGGGTAGTGTGGAATAGATTTTTCATCTTCACCATCATTTGTGATTGACTTAATGTTTGCTGTTGCCTTGTAGTTTACGTAGCCTAGTAGTGTCCACAATGAAACACATTCTGAATAACTGGCAGGTTTACCTTACCAACTGGGTGTTTTCCCTTTCAGCAATCCACTGTTCAGCACTGTTGCCCTGAAACGTCTGGAATCACTTGCAGACAACATGAACGGATATCTACCTTGAGTGCCTTCTCCTCAGTGTAGAAGTTGAAGTGGCGTTCAATATCACCTTGGGGATTTCGTCTTTTGTGATGTGTGAAGCTGCGTGGATTTGTTTTTGATGAAATTTTGCATGGAGAATATTACGTGAGTACCAAAGTTATTTGTTACCTTTGTTTGCCAGTTCTTTCAATTGAATGTCAACGAGCTAGATCGGACATTGTTTTCATGTTACTGTTGAACGTTTCTTCTTTCTGACGCTAGACGGCATAGCTTTTGATCATTTTCCACTCAGTTTAAATACGCTTACTTTGCACATCTCTGAAGAATTTTCTCAATGCTACTTCAAAAAAATTTTGGGTGATAACTGTCAGTTTCTGTTTCAGCAACAAAGCTCACTTGTTAGATTTTTAATAATGTGTTTTTTTTCTACTTCCGGTTTTCTACTTTTCAGTCAGTAGTTCATTAAATATTCATTCGACGCACAAAATAACCACATATTCGTGATCCTCGTCAAATTTGTGGTAAAGTTCATGTTTTTTTTTGTACGTTTTCGTACTTCCGGCTTTGAGAATTTTCCTGAACTATAGTTCAGGAAAATTCTCGATTTTGGCCAAATTTTGGATTTCGTTTAAATCACATCTAATCGACCCCAAATTTCATGGAGATCACGAATATCTGGTTTATTTTGTCGGCAGCCCTATGGTTGAGGCGCTATCGTCTACTTCCGGTCTACTTCCGGAAAATTTGCATTAAACTAGCAAGTGAGCTTTATTCTCTGTACAATTCTTAAGACTTCTTGCCAAGTTAAGTAAACAGAAATGGTCTTTTTGATTACTTTTGTGACTTGTTTGACTATCTAAGGCCGGTCCTTTAGATAGTGGGTTTTGGATGTGTCAAATAGATGGCGTGAAAGAATATTGTGTTGATATGTGCTTATGGCGGCTCGTTGTCAACAGTTCAGCTACAGCTATTTTCTTCACAAATTACCAATGAATTCTTTGGTAAATTGGATATATTTTGTGTGCAATTTGTTGGGCATGTGTTCTTTTCCGTATATGTGTTTAATAACCTTAATATTTCTCATTCATTTCCAGGAGAAAATGTGAAAGGGGCATGCAGCCTACTGTCAACTATTGTGTTGTAAATCCTGGGATCCCACTGAATGTGTCATCCAAATGACAGAGGTAACACAGCCAACACTAGCTTAATCAAGTATATTGCTGAACTATATATTGCTCTCATTTTTTATTAGGATTCATCATAATTATCGACTGATTCTTTTAGACTTGCTAGATCACCAACCCCAGCATGGCCATCTTCTAGAGAACCTTGGATAACTGATTGGTATTTTTTTATTTTAGTGTGTAAGTTTACTTGTCATGTCACCAAACTTTCTTTGTTGCAGTCTAATATGTATTTAAAGTATTGTTCTGCACTGACGTCTATCTAATAGCACATTGATGACACAAATTTTAATTTAATGTTTTATTTCTTAGGTTTCTAATTTTGCATGACAGACTTTATGAGAAGTCTTTGAAGAAAAAGGACAATATTACAGTCAACAAGCTCCTTTGTTTGGTAACCCGTTGGCTGCTACCCTTGAATATCCCTTTTTACTTCCTTAAACAGGCCCTCTTGATTTGAGGTATTGCTTTCTGTCACTCAAATCTAGTTTAAAATTATTGTCATCCTAATAAATGTTCATTCTGCCAACAGGGTAACTCCTTCACTACTTATCATGGACTTCATCCATTGGTGAAAACTTATAAGAAAAAGCTGAAATTCAAGACTGATGGTTGTCAGATGTCTAAGCCGGAAGTCTACTAGGGTTAATCGGCCAATCGCTCTCGTAATAACTGTTCCTCTCCCTGTCTTTATTGACTGTATGTGCGAGTTTCAAAAGCAGTTTATCACCCAAATGAGACAAAAGGAGTTTGTTTTATTTGGGTATAAATTGCTTTAAAATTTGCACAAAACAACATTTGTCTTGTACCGGACGCTTTGTTTATTAAATTTCAATCATTTTGGCTAAAAAATTTATTAATTGATTCAATTAACTTGATTAATTTAATTAAGTTTAATTATATTAACTTAATTTATTTAAATTAAATGTTATTTAATGAATTTGATTTTATTTAATTAACTTAATTCAACAAATTAAATTGCAAATTTTTATTTGTATTATTTTAAAATAATTTTCTCATTTCATTTTGTTAATAAATTATTTTGTTTCATAAAATTGGTTGTGTTTTATTTATTATAACATTTCACATATAATTGTGAAAAAATATCAAGTATAAATTTCCAACGCACATCGAAATATTGCAAGTTGACTTTGACACACCATTATTTAAAATATATGATTTAGGATAATATCAGGAAGCACAACTGCTGTTTAAACTTTCAAGATGTAACATGCCATATTGGATAACAAAATAGCTTAAGGTTACTACAATCATATACTGCATGGACATAATTCTTTATCCACCCAAATTGCAATGGCACAGTAACTTGATAACACCACCATCAGCTTCTCCAGTATAACACCAGCATCACAACTTCAGGATCAGCTATTTCCAAGACTCCAGCACAATTCAGGATAACAACAGCTTGAACAGGAGTCAGACTGCAAAACGACTGCACATTTACACCAAATCCTATGAGAAGAAACAGGAATATTATTATTTACTAGGTAGACAGCAAACCATGCATTTCTCTTTTAACTTTTTCTTAATAAAATAGACAAGAGTCTGCCTATAAAGCAAGGAACCATCACCAATTTCCTGCATCAATTTGGAATTGATATTTTGACAGAAGACGTCTTTTCAATAAAAAACTACACTTCCCAAGTGACAAATAATATCTCAGTCAAATTACCATTTCTTTTTCTTGCAGCTTTGCTTCAAGTCTTACTTCTCCACTTCTTGATAACAAAAACAGCATAAACTGCATTCAGCAGATTGACAAGTCCTGTTGGAAAAAAGAAAAGTCATTAATTAAAATTTAAACCTGTACCAGCTGTAAAAAAAAAATAATGTAATGGAAGACAGGAGAAAAGTTGGGTTAAGTTTAAATTTAAAATAAATCCAGTCAGAGCAGCAACAAATGTTGAAAATCAAAGAAAAGGTCACATCAGAAGTTTTGGAAAAGGGAATACAATGTTCTAGTAAAATCAAAGGAAGTTACAATTCAGCAAAAGCTAGTTGAGCAAGCAACCATCTTTTCAGAAAAACTCTTAACCCACTATAATATTTTAATTAGACTTATGAAACTTCCCCAGTTACAACCCAATATCACAATCAAAATACCATTTCAAGATGTCTTCATTGATATTACACTTCAGAATAACACCAGCATTGTTGACTGCTTCAATAAGCTCCAGCTCAACTCGACTGGAACTCGCTTTCACCAGCTGGCTGCAACAAAACCACCTGCATGACAGCAAGGAAGCTCAGACTTTTCCATTTTCTCAAAATTCATCAATAGATAGAAAAGGAATCTTTTACCTGAACATGAACTGCACACCAAAGACCAACACCATAATTAGCTCCTAAATTTAACTGACGATGGAAACCTGCAGAGCAAAAGAACATCAATGAACAGAATGACACTTTGAAATGGGAAAAAAATTCCAATGAAAAAATTTACAAAGCAAAACAAAATTGCAAGTTTAACTTCAGCCAACAAATATAAAATGAATGACGCAAACACTTAGTAGTTCAGGCAATGAAAAAATTCAAACTAACACCACAGACAGCATGCAGCACTTCCCCACACCAGCACATGGTCAAAATTGGTCATCATCCAACAGCTCACCACATGTCCATGTAGACATTCCACTGCCAAGAAAAAGCTCAGCCTCACCAAGCCATTAATCCTACATGAAAAAAAAAAACACTTAATTACTATCAAAGGCCAACTACATAACAAAATTTAATTATCTACATAACTCGTATTACTTAACAACCCCAAGCAGAGAGACAAACAAAATCTACTGAGATAAGACTGTGACAAAGGACAGAAATGTATCACAGGCACAACAGATTGACAAATGCTTTCTATCAATACTTTTCTAAATCTTTAACATTTAAACAAAGGCATCTTAGTCATTTGTACATTCAGAAACCCTAATGAACAGAAATTAATTACCTGTGAGATATTTGTGAAGAAGAATAATGTCGAAGTTGACCGCGTTGATCACGAACAATATAAATGAGTGTCAATAGAAGATGGCGTCAGGCTAAGTGGCATGTGATTGCCATCTTGCCAACATAAGCCGCTTTATCCCGAAAAAAAAAAAAACTCTAAAGCCACAACTACAACAAAACAATTATCTTCTCCGTTAAGTTAATAAAATTCATTTACCATTGCGTGCAAGTCTGCACAAGCACATTTTTAACGCATCTCTCCTGGAAAATCACTGCACACCAAACAGCCACAACAAGACAACTCATCAAACTGAACATGGAAACCTAAATCTTCAAAGTAAAACAAAAAATTCAAGTTTAACTTTATATTACAATTGTAAAATAAATAGTTGATATACTTATCAGTTAAGGCAATTATACATTTGAGATTTACATGATTTAACTAGAGAAAAATATAAAGAACATGGCCTAAGATCATCACATCACGACAATTTCATTTTAATAAGCTTTTTAAGAATGAAGATTTTTTTTTTCAATTTCTGTTCTGCTTAGTCAAAAAAATTGAAAAATCTCTATCTGCTGATTAAGATCTTCTTATTTATAAGCAGGATTGTCATAGCAGTTACCATGTCATTTGAATCAAGAACTTAATTCTAAACTAAAAACAAGCATGGATAGCACACATACTTAAATTAAGGGTTAGCATTTTGCTTAAATTTTTTTTTCACGAGTACTTGCATTGTTGCTATTTCATTTAGATTTCCTATTTCCATCACAATGTTGTCTTAAAATGTCATAGTGACCCTATTAGAGAATCCCTGTTAAACGGCAGCGATCACGTTCACGTAACGCAATAAAGAAGCTTTTAGACTCCAACAGGGTGTTAATAGAAAAATAAAAACTCAATCAATTTCAGAAACAAAGTCATAGAATTCTAATTTAGAAACAAAGTCTTCACATTTCAAAGTTATCAACATTATTGCTTTAACTATTCTCAAGTATTTCTGAACGTGAAGAAACGAAAATGAACCATGAGACGACATTTTGGCGAAAATGTACAGCAGACCTCATGAAAAATTGCCATTAAAGAACCATTAAAAATTAAACCATTAGATGAAAGAAAAATTACCATAAATGAACCATTAGAAATTTAACCATTAAAAAAAGGACCATTAGAAGTTTACCATGCAAGTATAAGTTAAAACCCATGATCCCTGTAAGTTGACCAAACCTAATATTTAAATTTAATAACCTAAGGAATAAAGACAGGAATTATTACCATTTATAAGACTAACAATGTCAAGAGAGAAAGTTGCCTGCAACAGCCAAGCTATACCTTCTCGGACAGGATCTCCATTGCAAAAGATGATGATATGAGAATAGTCTCAGCAGTTGATCATCCATCTCAGGGCATCTCTCGACTGAATGACTGCAAAACCACTGCACACTCGACACCATTAACAGCTCAAAATGAACAAGGAACCCTACAAAACAAAAAGAAATTAATAAACCAATTATCGAATAATAGAAGAAAAAAAGAAATTTCTAGTTGATAAAGACATTTGTTGTCTTATTTAGAAGCAAAACTTACTTGTCAAATCTATTTCAATGTACAACCCTAGTCAATTCTAAGCAAACACACAAATAGCACACATATGTAGAATTAAATTTAGGCAAAATTCTAACCCTGTCTTGTGATTCATTTCATACCAAAAAAAAAATTTTCACATAAGCTGTCTTACATGGAAACCCGAAATAAGATCACTTGTCTTCGGCATCAAGAACAAAATGCTAATAATGCTAATTGATTGCCTTCTCGATTTAGCTTACATCAATACAAGTATGTAATTACCTTTTCAAATTTCCTCTATTCATCTCAATTGTCTTGCAAATTAGTGGAGACCCTCTTCATGACAAGGCAGCGATCACGTGCACGTAATGCAATGAAGAAGCTCAGATACTTCACCAGGATGTTAATAAAAAATAAAAACTCAATTAAGAAACGAAGTCTTTAACACGTAACCCGTAAATTAACCAGACGGCACACACAAAATTTAAATTCAATAACCTTAGAGAATAAAACAGGAATTACCGTTGACGAAAAACGTCCGGAAAGAGAGTGCCCCGCTATGAGCCAATGGCTAAGGTAACCTTCTCGGACAGCGTCTCGAAAATAAAGAAATGTTGGACAGAATGTCGTCTGCTGATGTAGACAATTTGATGACCCCCCCCCCCTCCTTCCCTCTAAAACTACCAACACAACAATAGTTAAATCCCTAAACACACTGAAATATTTAGCCACCTATTGACAAGAGCCCTTATTAGCATCCACGGACGACTGGACGGAACGGATTCTACCAATACGCCGAGGCTCCTTGGAGAGGTTCCCGAAGGACTTCTTTTTCATCCGTAAATTGTGGTTAAAATGCGTTTGAATTCCTTACTTTTCCGCAAATCCAAATGAATTTTTTTTTAAATTCATTCAACAGATTTCAAAACATTCAGAACAGGTCGACCTAAAGAGAGAATATTAATCAAAATGTAAACAAGGCTAAGATATAGTTTGGTTTGTTCAAATCGGCGCTCTTCCTCTCTACAAATCAAGATTTGTAGATGAGGAAAATTTAATTAAAGATAAAAATCCATCACGTTTACTGGTTTACAATACACCTCATTTCTTTCGCGACATCTGGCAATGTCTACATTTGTATTTTTGAAATTCGAATAATTTACCATGATGATGTTCAAATTTCAACGATTAGTGAGCGATACAAGAGAATCGAGAGGTTTCAGCTTTTGGCGATGTAATAACTAATAAGTAAGAGCTGATGTAAAGTCAATTACTAAGCAGTGTACATTCTTTTTAAATTTCCTAACTAACTTCTAACGTGCAAGAGGACAACCAAGAGTTTTTTTTTAACTTACTAAATATTAAACAAATTGCTGTATGAGCTAAAAATTAAATTATTATGTTACCAAATACCAATTAGATGAGGGTAAAATCCAACTACCACTATACGATATCTGCTGTCATTTATTGACAATATTTGTATTGGCATTTTTTAAACTTTTGTGATCCCGTCCAAGTGTATGTAGATAAACACTGACAAAGGATCTAGAGAAACATAGCATCATATACGTATTCGGGAAGGTGAGTTGCCACGGAGATTTTGAAAAGCTCGTACAGCGCCATTGGCTGATAGCGACAGCGAGGGTAAACGCGAATCACAGCGTCTGTCATAGCATTCACAACTGGAGAAATGTCTGATACCTATTCACAGCCAGAGAAGAATAATTAGTAACAAATTGCAACGAGGGTCTTACATGATCTTACTCCTGCAGTGGTGTAGGAAAGCATGAGTTCGGTCTTCTGGTCGAAATATTCCTGGCCGTAAGCGTTGCGGATTTCGTCAGTCTACATTTAAAAATCGCAGAAATTAACCACATGAAGGATTCTGGAAAACAAAACTGTGGTCGATTTCCGTAGTGATTCTTACCATGCCATCCCACATTTTCTTGGACTGAGCTTTGACAACATCAGCATTGTACAAAGAGGTACCAGCAATGAAATTTCCTGGTTCAATCACAGCCACCTGCATTATTGACAAAAAAGAAATGACTTGAGATTGTGTTTCCAATAGGAAAAAAAAAATATTTTCACTAACATCAACATTAAACTTTTTCATTTCCATACGAAGGCAATCAGAGACGGCTTCTACGCCAAATTTGGTGGCGCAGTAAGGAGAGCGCCCATAGGCTCCGGTACGTCCTAAAATAGATTTTATTGAAGGAAATGTTGAATGATTTTTTATTATTCCTACATTCTCTTATCTATACCTAGCATGGAAGCGACGTTGACAACACGGCCTTGAGCTTCACGAATAAGTGGAAGAAAGCCTTTGGTGACTCGGATCAAGCCGAACAAATTAATGGAAGCCACCTAATCGATGAATCAGGAAATGAGACAATTGTTTACAATGCATATGTCTTTTGTAGAATACCATTTCGTAAACGTTGATGGGAACCCATTCCATCTCGCCAAAAGTGGAGAATCCAGCATTGTTGACAACTGCCCACAGACCCTGCATCCCAAATATAAAAATTCCCGTTAGTGGCTAATAATCACGTTGAAAAACAAAATGACCGACTTTGATGGAAGGAGGAAGGTTAGCCCTAACAGTTTCAACGGCAGCCGCGACTTCAGCGTCGGAAGTAACGTTCATTTGCACAGTAATCAAACGACCCGTGTTCTTTCCGGCATCATCGAGTTGCTTAACAGAATCCGCGCCCTTATCTTTCATTAGACAGCCAGCGAATACAACGAAACCTAAAATAAAAGTAAACTTGTCATCATTAACATGTTCCGTGTTGGAATGGCATCAATTGAGAACTTACCCAAATCATGGAGATGCAATGCCAAGGCATGTCCGAATCCAGAGTCGCACCCAGTTACCAGAACAGCTTTAGTACCAGGATCCACCTAAAAAATAAATTGTTGTTTAATTTGAAATTGCATGTGAATTGAACTCAGTATATACTCCAAACTTACATTCATAAAAGAGTAGATGGCAACAGCTGGTAGGGCCACAACGGCCAAATAGGTGAAAAGAACCAAACTGCAGCCTCCAGTGACGAAACTAAGTACGTAGCTAATCAACCAGCACGCAGCCACAGCTTGAAGACACCGCTGCGGTAAACCGTAAGGAAGAGCCATTTCTTCTGCAATAAGAAAACAAAAATGATAATATTTTAAATTTTTTTTTAAACAAAAAAAAAACAAAAAAAACACGGCTGATACAGTTAATCAATGAATTCCCGTACCCCTACCCTACGCGCTACGCCCTACTATTTTTTCCCTACTACTACTATTTCCAATATCAATTCAATAATCAATAACGAAAGCTGATCATAGGTGGCGCATGGATGAAAAGATAAAGTAAAATACAAGGACACGCATGCCCACGCATATGGCACGCCGAAACCGACACAAAAAAAAAATGTTTCAAAAAAAAAAAAAAAAAAAATCGACTAGCGCCATCTAGCGGCCAAAAAAACAACTACGTGCAAATTTAGCGCTCTTCACACAATTCACTCTGTGTAATCACTATCTGAGTATCTGTAACACCTTTATTGGTGATTGTTTCACATTTCATACGTGTCTTGCTTGTCGTACAAAATTTCTTTTTCAGCTATATAAGTGAAGTAAAATGGTTAAGCAGATTACCCGGGAGGAATTACAAAATCTTTTAGGTAAATAAATAATGTAGGCTCCTAGGTAGTGTTTAGTGTCACCTTACCAATCCTATTACGAAGTTAAAGAAGAAGAAACCTACAACAGGCATTAGGGTTAGCCAATAGTTACGTGGCGCTAAATTGATAGACGACTAATTAAGTAGTAAGCGTTGGATGGTTCCAATAAATTTGTTGTTGCGGATGTTGAAAGTCAGCTCCATTCGTAACAAAATAAGCCCCGTAAAGTTCACGATGCTGGAAAGATTGCGATGCCGAAAGATTAGCCTGTGCCAATTAATGACGACAGTTCAGTATGGCTAGACTAGAAGACAGCTTGTCTGAGTCAGATAGCGCTTAATAATTTAAACTTGAGAGAATAACGTGATATGCATCCTCACATTTCTTGGGGCCCATCATCATGCGTCGGTAAACTAAGCTACTCTGTAATTTACTTGGTCTAAAAAGTAGAAAATTGATCGTTCCAACAGACTGGAGTAGCATTTTTTGTGTGAGTTCTGGCTGTCACGAACGTAGAAAGCAAATAAGGGTGACATCTAAATAACGTTTATGAGTTCAAAAGTTTAGATTGTAAAGTTAATCACAAACACAAGTCGTGTTTTAAGTAAATAACGACACGCGCGATTGCACTTGATAAAAGACCGTCCTTCTGTTCATTCTGTTCATATTACAGAACCGATCTGGCAAGGGACGAATGGCCATCGTAATATATCTGGCTATCAGGGCTCAGATTCAATAACGAAGCGTGAGGTTGAGCAATCGATGAAGACCTCCTTGTTCCCGTTCCAGACGGCCCAGTTCCCAGTTACCTGAATGCCAGGATTTAATTTCTTAAATCTTGATTCGTATCTAGATTGTTTTTCAAGAAGCTGGATTAAAAGAAATTTTGTACGACAAGCAAGACACGTATGAAATGTGAAACAATCACCAATAAAGGTGTTACAGATACTCAGATAGTGATTACACAGAGTGAATTGTGTGAAGAGCGCTAAATTTGCACGTAGTTGTTTTTTTGGCCGCTAGATGGCGCTAGTCGATTCTTTTTTTTTTTTTTTTTAAACATTTTTTTTTTGTGTCGGTTTCGGCGTGCCATACACGCACCCTTTTCTCTAGAATGGAATAACTCGAGCTATAAATGGCCGTGAGTGACTTATACGGTACCCGGAAATCTCTCGCCTTTATTAGAACACGTTCATCTCTTGAACTGCAAATGAATACATCATTCACGATCAATCGAGTTAACAGAGACTACAATTAACAATTTACACAGATAGCAAAAAAAAAAAGCGATGCAAATTGCCTCTGTCCAAAGTCTTCCCGCTCAGCACAGTGAGTAACTTGAGTAACAAACTCCACGGGATCGATATGCACTATGTAGAGCAAACAACACGCTGCACAAAGCCTTTCTGGGTTTGGGTGGGGGAAAAGGTTTCAAGGGAATAAAACATTCGCCTCAACTTCGATTAGCAAAACCCTTCTGGGGGCTTTCATTCTGTTCCTTAGAAAAAAAAAAAATCTAGTTGCGTGTACCGGCGGGCCCAAACAAATGGAAAAGTAAGTAATACACGAAGCAGGTATAATAAGGAAGAAAAAGAAATCAAAGAAGGCTCACATGTTTTGGAAAGGCAGGAACGCGACCGTACGTCAGACAGCTTTGAGCGCTCTCGTGGAAATCAGGAGGAGTTTAGTGGAACAACCTGGGAAGTTGTACAGCAGAGTGTGAGTGAAAGGCGTCAGCAGACCAGACTTTATTGTGTATACACTGCAGAATCCGAAAAGAAACAGGAAAAAAAAATTGGACCGCGTTTGTGTTTACGGAGAGTGGCGTAGTCGTCTGGCTGGGAAACGTTTCAGTCATTTGGCATCGTTCCAACCGATACGCGGACATGAGGCCATCGTCTAAACCGAATGGCAGCGCTGGCCAGCTTTATTAGGAATCGAAGGAGACCGGGCGGGAAAGCATGACGTGTTACCAGATACCTTTTTCGCCTCAAGCCAATCTCAGACGTTTTTCTATTTTTTTTTTTGTGTGTGCTTGTGCTGAATCGCATTTATTATACCATCACAATTTTTAATCATTTTGGACGTCCAAGGAAATGAGAATTTATGGGCTCGACTTATTTGTCTGGGAGCGCTTTTATTGCTACAGTTTTATATTACTCGTGTCGAGCCTGTTGCCTATCTGCTGCTAAGGGCTTACCCACACAATCCTCACACTCATTTATTTACACAGCCTTAAAATACAAAATTCTTGATTCGATAACCTATTAAACTTGATTGGCCGACCATTTGACAAACTGTGGACTACAGAAATTGTCCGTGTCCTTGTGAATTGGCCTTGCCTCAACACGCCAGCTCGACACGCCTCTGAGCGTTCGGCACGATGACTGTACAAAAACAAACAAGTCTTGCATTTCGATTATCTCGTTTTGAATTCCTTACTTTATGGTTAAACAAGTCGTACGTGACTAGAAAAATCTCACCTGTTATATTTGAAACACCCAGCGACAGACTGTTTCCTTCCCTGCCGCAACTCCCAGTCGGAATGGTTCCAAGTTGATCCACGTGTCAGCGACGGAAATACCTTCCAAACAAATGGAACCCTCTCCGAAGATGAAAATAAAACACACTTGATACACAAAGCCGCTTCAGCTCCATTGTCAGAGCTAAAGGGAAGCCACGCCAAATATTCCGTGCGACAATGGGAGGAGCGCAGCCCGGCTTTGACGTCAGAACTCCTGGAAACTTGGCAAAGAAAATACAAAATAACATGAATTTCAATCATTAAAATAATTAGTCGTTCAAAAATAAACGTGTCCCGTCTCCCTTTCTGATTCTTCCCTCCTCATTACCAAGTCCGCAGGGGAGCCGAGTTGCCAAGACGTTTCAATTTGATGTACAGCGAATTTTTTCATTGCGCCGGCTGGTTGATGGTGGAGAGACTCAGCATCACTGCAGGAGGCAAACTGGAAATTTTCAGGAAGAAAACCCGCAGTTCAGGTCCTAATGAGAAACTTTTTCGGGAAATAATACAACTCTTAACGATATCGTGCACCCCTTATCATCGGATGTGACAGGACGAAACGCCCTGTAGTCGCCTACCACCCAGATTAGTGACGTTAAAACAAAAAACAAAAAACAAAAAACAAAAAAACATTAACGAATATCGACCGATACGGCAAGAAACTTGACGTCAGTATATACCACCCATAAATAAAAACGTCAGGGTGGATACCGAAACTGGAACCAATGAGAATGGCATTTTCTCTCTTTAAAAAGGAAAAAATTCAGATAAAAGATATATGTTATATTCTAAAAATGGAATGGGGTCCGACATTAGCCAAAAGTTATACGGTGTACGTGCCCTGGAAACCATCCATAAAGATATATACTGGCCATCTTTCCATGATGAAGACGAGACTCATTCGCGTTTTTCTTTTTCACCTCCGTCCGTTCGTGTTCACCGCGATCGACTTTATTCGCTTTCATCGCCCAAAAGAAAATCCAGCTCGCACGTACATGAAAATGGCCAGTAATAATTTGAGGGTCGATTACGAGACTCTCCTTTTATGAATATTAAAAACCGCGTTTCTCCGAGCCAAACCGAAAACTTCAAAGCATGAATAATTCAGAGAGAGTCACATCAGGCATTTCAACAATTGCTGCTCAAATATTACCAGCCGAGACGTGGGTGGTTTATGAGATATGCAATGTAGTCTTCCAGTCACGTGTAAAACGAATACAACAGAAGCGATGCATCGATCGCATCTACGTAATACAATAAATGCGGAGGGGGTGGGGGGTGGAGAGAAAGATCAGGAAAAAATAATAATAGCTAGCAGGAAAAAAGATCCATACTCACTGATCCCGGATATGATGAAAATGCAGCGAGCCTCCTTCCTTATCAATGCAATTGCATCATTTAAATAAAAACCTCGTGAGCCTAGTTGAAATATGCTTATATGAGATGTGAACATTATCTACTATCAAACAATTTTGTGCGGGCCTCGTCGACAACAGCTGTTGTACAGATGACTGATCTCGGTTCGGCTGATTACACAAATACACAGTGCGCGTGACACGAGGAGATTGTAGAGAAATTAACGACAGTTGTTGTATTTCACAACTCTCAAGGGAAGAAAAAAATAAAGAAAGGCAAAAAATCAGGGTAAGAAAAGAAAATGTAACGCGAATGGGGGGGGGGGGGGTAGAAATATATGAAACAAGACCGTTACCCGTTGTGTTAGACGTTGGATGAGGACGTGACCAATTCAAACCATTGGCGGAGAGCGTCGCTCAAGACGACGGGTAACGTTTGGATATCCCGGAGGATGACATAAAACGGGAACGGGAAACTGTCTAGGTATGGCTTAATACCGAGAAGTTTGCCGTTTGACGGATCAAAGAGGGGCACGCGAATGTCGAGAATGGAATCCTTTCCCTCCGGATTGTCGAGAATGACAAATACCATAAACAAGCCGGCCTGCTTGGCCCGCCTGATGGCTTGGTGGACGCATTCGGATCCCTCGCTGAACAAGCCGCGCCCGTCCGATACAATCAGCAAAAGTTGAGCGGTCGATGACATCTGCGCCGACGAAGTCGAACGCGCTTGGCTCATTAGGGCATTGACGAAATCGACCAACTCCGAGATTTTCGTCTTCTTCTGCTCGAAAGTGAACTGCTGCAATATCCTGTTGACAAAGACAAGTGGCGGAATGATTCAACATTTCTGTCAAGGACGTCTTACGCAAGAGCTTGTCTGTTAATTACCTCGGCCCGCTCGTGTCATTAAATGTGTCATGAAGTGGATGCAGCAGCTGAACCTGCTCTCCAAACGAGACGACTCCAAGTTGGCCAGCCTCTAACAACGACAGGGCTTTGCTGATTAAAGCCACTGATTCAAAGGCCAGTTCTTTCGAACGGTTGTCAGCCATGCTAAGATTTGAGAAACGCAAAGTTAAGTCGAGAGCGCACCATTTGACTCATTAGGAAGAACTCATTTCAAACCTCGAAGAATCGTCGACAGCCAGAACAATTTGATAATTCCTCTGGGCCGGCTTGGTGCGACGTAACCAGATGCGGTCTTTTCTAAACTGACTAGCAATGTATGGAATCACTTTGCGCATATTCAGGCGCTTGCCGGTTCGATAGTCACCCTACAATCATACAATAGAGAACTATGAATGAATGCACTTGGAAATAATGAGTTAACCATGAAACTGAATGATACCTTCAATCTGGATGCCTGGGATGGTTCTAGAATCAATCTGAGCTGTTCGCACAAGTCCTGTGCAAGACCGGATGTTACCATTTCCAATTTTCGCCAGGTATCCTGACCTTCCGAATCGTCGATCTATTACAAAATTATGTTAATTATTTGTCAAACCATTGCAAGGTTTTTAATGTAATATCTTGTAATATCTACATACATTTGCCGTCGACCAGGTGGCCAGTCGCTGTTCCAAGTCGCATCTGAGTTGTTCAACAATTTCCATCGGCACAATAGACTCGGGAGCTAACATCAACTCTGATTGGGTGACGAAACTAGATTCTGGTCCTCGCTGTGCGGTCATTGTCGGGACGATTTCACCTTCGACTGGACAAGAGAGAAAGATGATGACGCAACTCGACGGATGAAAAATTAAAACAAAATTCGATTTTACTTTCGACAGGATTCTCTTCCATATCTTCGTCCATGCCTTGGGGCTCGCCACGTCTTCGACCCTTTTTCTTCGAGTCGGAAATTTTTTCAGCTTCTTGTTGATCGACGGGACTTTGATCTTCAATGATGTCATCATCCTTCATTGCCACATCATCGTCCTCTTCATCCTGCTTATCCTTCAACTCGTCGCTTTCGTCTTTCTCCTGCAAAACGGAGAGCTGTTCTTTGGCTTGCTCCTCAGTGGCAGCGTCTTTGGCCAGAGCGTCGTGCAGTTGATCGACTTTCTTCACATGCTCGAAAAGATTTTCTTCATTAGCGGCAGTTTCATCTTGCTCGGGTCCTTCATCGTCATCCTGTTGCGACTTTCGTTCAGTCGTGTGTACCTAATGCACAAAAGCCAACAATTATGATCGTGATTAAAAGAAACAAACCTCTTTTTTTCAACAAGTGAAAGCAAAGAAGGGCTAATGATTACCTGCAAGACTCGTTCCTTGCGCTGGTCTGCTAGCGCTCGATTAGGATCCGATTGGCCAGGCTTCCTTGGCTTTCCTTTGCCTTTATCTTCGTCTTTGTCCTCCTCCTTGAGCGTTTTCCGATTCACTTTCGACTTTTCCTGTCCTTCGTGTCCTTGATTCTGACGTGATTCCGCCATTCCGACTCCCTCGACTTCTTCGTTTTCCGCCTCTTGATTCTGGCCGCCATCCTCTTCCGGTTTATTTTCCACCGTGTCTTTGCGGGCCGTTTTATCTTGCGATCCTTTGACAGATTCCTCAGCGGCCGGCTGGGCATCGTTTTCTGAAGGTTGGTCCATAGAAGGGATGGCCTGATCAGGAGCGTCCGCCTGTTGAGGATCGTCCCCTTCAGCGGCTTCATCCATTTCTTTTTCTTGACTCTCCTCTCCACCGTCTTCCTCCTCATCGCCATCCTTTGGTTTCTGATCATTTTCTTTCGATTCGGTCGAGTCGTCGACAGCATCTTCCTCGACGCCGTCCGCATTGGGTTGGTCCTCTTCCTTCGACTCTTCATTCTTTTCTTCTTTTTCATCTTCCAATTCCATTTCATTTTTCATGGCGTCGATGTCAAAGGGATTTTCTTCCGTTTCTCCTTCTTCTTCGTCCTTGTCTTTGGGGTTGCCGCCGTCGAGATTGAGATCGTCAGGCACGTCAAGGGGTTCCGGTTCCGGCGGTGGCTCTTGCGATGTGTGATACGGATCGATCTGATCGTCGTTGACGTTTTCATCGTCTTCTTCGTCGTCCATATTTTTAGGTTTTTCTTTCTTCTTGTCGCGTCCCTTGTCGTCTTCGCCTTCTTCCTGCTCCTCGTCCTCGCCCTGTTTGGCTGTCATTTCCGATTCCGTTTTTTGGCCGTCACCCTGACCTTCCTCTTGATCTTGATCCGATTCGTCATCATCTTCTTCATCGCTGCCCCACAGTTTCTCTTCCAACTGATCGGCGTCTTCGCCCGTTTCACCCATTTCCTTGTCCATTTTGTCTTCGTCTTCGTCGTCTTCCTTGCCGCTATCCTCGTCGCCTTCTTCTTTCTCCTGTTTCTCGCGATCCTGCAATTCGGCGTCGAAATCTTCGCTCATTTCAATGCCGTTCTCTTCTTCCTTGGGTCCGTTTTTATCGTCCTTCTCCTCGCTTTCTTCCTCCTTGCCTTGTTGGCGGGCAGTGTCCAGCTGATCTTCGTCTTCGATTTGGTCGGAAACGTCTTTGGCTCCCTCGCCGTCTCCCAGGCCACCGGATTCGTTGTCCTCGAACTTCGTTCCCGAGCCGCCTTCTTTCGAGTCGTCCAATTCGGACGGCAAACAAAATCCTTTCTCCAGCAGTTGGTTAAACACGTTCAGGAGAACTGACAACAATTTAGACGAGGCACGTAGCGTGGCCAGTTGGGAACTCAAGTAATATTCGACGACAAAGACGTACTGATCGAAAACGGGAGCACAAGAGGACAAGAGGCGAGAGAGAGGGCCGTCGTCTTTGACCATTTCAACGAGTCTCGACATTTCCGCCATGGTTCCATCTAGTTTCAACACTTTGCTCAAGTCGGTTTCCATTTCCGACATCAACTTGGACGTCAGATGATCAACTTCAAATTCGTCATCATCTCCTTCCTCTTCTTCTTCGCCTTCTTTCGGTTCTGGCCGAGTCTCGTCGTTGTACTTCTTGTAGATTTCTTGGATTCCGTGAAGGACCGTCTGGCAGAGACGGTCGACGTCGTCAGCTTCAACTCTAGACTCGACGTTTCGATTGGACATCTTTTGCGATTTAAATCCCTCGACGGAGGCGTTGAATCTTCGTCTAAGATGTTCCAGGGAGGAGCCGAAATTCTGGGCACCGGCAACCGAGACCATCTGTTCCAGCAGCTTTTGCGAATCGTCGACCGTCTTAAAGCCACGGACGATGCACTGCCAGTGGTCGTTGTTAAAGAGCCAAGACGAGGTTGACGCGATCCGGTAAAGATGGAAGTGTTTCTCGATATCTTGACGGACGTCCATCATTTTGACGGCCAGCTGAGATCGCAGGGATAAGAGCGACGAAGCGACTTCTTCAGTCACCGGCTTAGTGGTGCCGTCATCCAGACGGAGCGTAACGACATCAAAAGCTCCAGACGGGCAGGCTTTCATCAGCGAATCAAATTCTTCCAGGACGGCTAGAGCATCGACAACGAGTTGCCACAAGTGATCCAGATCATAAACGACGACCGCCGATTCCGGAACTGGCTCTGCCGAAGAACGGAATCCGTTGAGTTGAGCAGTCAACATCCGCAAATGGACCAATTTGTCCAACGTGGTGGAACAGTTTTTCCATTGATCTTGAACGATGGCCATGAATTGAGCGGCGAATCCTTTGAGTCGCTCAACCGTGGCCGGCCCAAGTTCGGCCGATGGCTTTTCCAGCAATTTGGCCGAAACCGCCAAACGCGCCAGACAGCGGGTGTAGTAGTGCGGGCCTTTGTCCCAGGCGAGGCGGATGACGGAGTGAGTCGATCGTTGCGGTAAGTGCTCCAAGCAGGCCTCCACTTCGAGGATGGGCAGAACCAGCTCGAGAGAATCCAATCCCTTGTCCTGGCTCCAGAGGAACGAGCCTTTGCGGTAGGAGATGCCCATTTGCTGGAGACTGCGGAACAGTTGGTAGAGCGACTTTCTCTTCCGCATGCTGATGGACTTGGCCTCGTTCTTTTGTCGCTCCTTGTCTGCCCCGTTGCTGATGATCTTCAATCGCTGCAGCTGGTTGACGGAACTGATGACCGTTGCGACCATGTCGTCAACGGCTCGGATGCGTTTCTGGAGCGGCGATTTGCGCAGAGTCTTGGCGCACAGGTTCAAGCTCTTGGAATAAAGACTGGGTAGTCGCGATAGGATCGAATGCTCGGCCAGTGGAACGGAGTCGAACCCGGACATGGACTTGGCATTGCCAATAAAAGGATCGACTGGGATTGGCACCAGGGATGAAACCGTTTCCGCTTCCAAGTCGACGCCCGGCTCGCTCAACACAACCCTGGCGGGCTGTTCCAGGATGTCGCGCCATTCCTTCATGTGTTTGTGCAACGTTCCGTGAGCTTTGTGGACGGCCTCTTTGAGTGCGTAATAATTGATATCGTTCCAGCGCATAATTTTGATAAAGTCCCGCACTTTCTTGTCGATGGGCTGGCGCAGGGAGGTTTTCCGCTTCACCACCAGTGGCAAAAACTGGCCGTAAAAGAGGAGGGCGTGCCATAAAAGACGCAAAAGCGCATCGTGCCGGCCAGAGAGAGCGACATGACAAGCAAAAGCTCTCAGCATCCGCAAGCGCATTTCGTACTGGCCCAGCGTTGCACTTTCCATGAACTGGCGCAGCGTCGACTGAACTGGAGTCAATTCCGCCATTTCCGTTTCGTCATTCAACAACGAAGTGATGGTCGAATACAGATGGAACCAATACTTGGCAGCGCCAGCGGACGCCCGCCTCTCAACATTGTCCAGGCACAATTTCCAGCCGTCCAGTTCGAGGGTTCGCCAACGTAATATAAGACGCGACAGGGCATGAATGTCTTCACTGATGGACACCCCTCGGTGAGCATTGGCTTCCCACTCGTGACACTTGGTCAGCAACATTTCCAGTCCCGTCACCAGTTTCATGATTGGACTGTCCACGGCGAAAGAGAGGATCCGATCGATCAATTTGGCCACATCCGTCAAAGTGGCGTGGCCGGGCCACTGGTTTAGTAGGTCGGCTATCCTCGATCGCAAGTGTTCCAGGACAGGTCGACACTGAACTGCTTCGTCGACACGAGCGTCGTAGTAAAAGTCGAATTTGTCGCTAGACCCGCCGTCCGTCTGTCCGTTCCTCAGCAATTGCTCCACGAAGATAACGTGAGCTCCTAAAGAAAACAGAGAAATACAAAATATAAAACAGATAAAGGCTCAATGCATTAAAAAAAGAAATTTCCTCCTCAAACTTAGCGACGCGCGCTCTAAATAGGAAAAAGTTTGAGGGCAACAACACCGGAGCCCTCCCCTAGAAGGATTTATGGCCCAAAACAACAATAGCTCAGCTCTGCAGTAGCTCCGTCGGGCGAGTTTCCCGGCCATTTCTTTGCATAAACAACTAAACTGGCCTCGGCCTGAACTTCAAATCGACACACCCTAGCCATATCTTACGTGCTCACGTCTCAATTGTATGTGGAAACTTTAAAACGAATTCCGCTGGATGATGAATGGGATCTCCAGCGTGGAAAATGATGACCAAGTTTGCCGTAAGCTTCAAAGTTTACTCTTACCGATTAGTCGGCGATCGAATTGTGTGCTCAAACAAGGTTCCAGCGTTGCAGTGATGCGGCCCAGCAGCGGGTAGCGCATCGAGAACCCTCCGGCGGATGAAGACAATGTTACGTTGGCAGTCGATTCGTCCGATGTGCCAATAAAGATGGAGCGAGCCCAGCGGAGTAGGAGGGACACGTGTCGCTCGCAGATGAATTCTTGGTCCTGCTGAGTCAACTCAAAGTCGTAGAGATCGTCCTGTTCCGGTTCTTCCATCTCCATGGCCACCGGACCGTTTTCCTCTTTGAATTCCGATTCGTACGACGGGAAAAACTGTTCCAGTGCCCGTTTTTCCGCTTCGGCGTCGCTCACTTCTCCCTCGTGATGCACCGTGCGACTCTTGTAGAGACTCTCCTTCTCAATGTCACGCTGCTTCCGGCGCTCCTCCGATGCCGCCCACGACGACACCAGCGCGTCGAGAATGGCCGTCTGCGTGCTCCAGGCTTGCGGGTTGATCCGGCGCGCGTGGAACGAGTATCGCTCGACATCTTTCAAGGCGGAAAAGAGAAGCGTCTTCTTGTTTTGATTCCGATCGATTGGGTGATGGAACACTGCGTCGAAGAGCCGGCCTACATCAGTCGACGTGCAGAGTTGCGCCTGAGCCAACACGCCAGCGGGTTGTTCCGCCGCCAATCGAGACGGGCGATCAAACAGGTCAGCGATGGAATCGCTCCAATCCAGGGTGTCGTCGCCGAAATCTCTCCTCCAGGCCGCGCTCTTCACGTTTCTCACCAGCAATTCCGCACCGTGAATCATCTGAGCGATTCCGGCCAAAAGTGGGACGACAATATCGGGATAGTCGATGTATTTGCTTTTGAGCGACTGATAGAAACTGCGCTGGGCAGCGAGCCACAATTCCGCTTGAGATATGATCATGCTGGACTCGTCCCGGCCGCTTTTGAATTCTCGCAGTTTGTCGTGGAGGGCCAGCACCGTTTGGGGTGAAGCCACGGAATTGACGTAGTGTCGAATGTCTTTGATTAGCTGCTGGAAGAGCGACACTTGGGGGCGCCAAGTGGGTTTGCGCGTCTCCTCCTCGTTCAGCTTCGAGTCGAGTCGCTCCTTCTGACTGGACAGGTGGCGCACGTGAGGGTGTTGAGTTGCGATAACCAAATCACCGCCGACAACCAGTTCGTGATGCAATCGATGGACGCGCAGAAATTGGTCCACCTTGTCGGCTTCGCGTCGCCGCAGAACGGCCTTGAGTTTCCGCTTTTCGACGGGATCCACTTCGTCGCCGGCAGACAGGAGCAAGCAACGGGCGAGCCCCTGAAGGAGCCAGAGGGATCCAACATCACTGGGCTGTTCCACGAAATCAGAGGCGCGTCGGGTGGTTTCGATGGCTTGTAAATTCACCCCGCAGGGTTTCCAGGAATCGAGGCTATTTCCATACGGGATCCGCAATGCATGACAAACACCTTGAATCAATTTCTGAAGCGACTGGACGGCCAGGCGATGGTCGTTGAGCAACGGATCAAAATCGGCTCGTTGCATCTTGTCCGCATTGGTCCAGAGCATTTCCTTGAGCGTCTTCAATCTTGCCCGCTTCTCGTCCGATTGGCCTAGCTGCACTTGACCGTCTCCCTCCACGACGTTGGCGGTAGTCAGAGAGAAGAGCGGCGAAACGGCCTGGTATTGCCCGCGACGGCTCCACGACATTTGCGTCACCATTTCCCAGTGAGCCAAATGAGACTCGATCCAGGGGAGCGACCCGGCCTGAACGAGAGCCGCGCTGCCAGTGGGTCCAGCTGACACCAACCCGCACAGGGAGTCGCAGGGCAGGCGATAATGTCCCAGCATCAAGACGTGATCCATCAGAGACAGGAGATGGAGCTGAGCGGCGCCATCTGCACTTTCCGTTTTCAAAGAGATGCGATTCAGTTCACGTTCCAGTTGTGTCAACTTGTCAATATCGCCTTCGCACACGACACGGGCGACGCTGCGTACCAACTGGGATCCTTCCGCGGAAGCGACGACGGCTGGCAGGCAGCAACTCGACAGGACGGACGAAACGAGACGTGCCCGGTGTGAGTGAGTTTCGTCCAAAAACGGTTCCACGTTCTGTTCCAGCCATCGCCGCAAGCGTCGCGATAAGACAACGGCTTGGCTATGGTCCACTTCGGCAGGCATGTTGAGCGAAGTGACGGGGAAACGCCGAAGCAGTTCGCAAACGGCCGGGACCGTCCGTTTCAGTAGCCACGACCAATACTGGGCCACTCGAGACAAAGTTGTTTCCAGCTCATCGCCTTCCACGGAGAGGGCATCAACGTCCAGCATGTGTCGTCTCATTTCGAGAGCTTCCATCAGGTCGATCCAATCTTGGTTGGTCAGCCGGACTTGGGTGGAAGAGAAGAGCAGTTGAATGGCATGATCCAGTTGGCTCAGGAACCGAGGAACGCACACCAGGAGCTTATCGGGGGCAGCTTCTTCGGCCAGGGTTCCAGCTTCGATGGCCCGACTTAGATCGGCCAATGACGAGCCTTGTGATTGAGTTGACGATCCAGTCCTGGAAGCGTTCCACGCTGCCCAGAACAGGGCCAAAGATATCCGGTTGTTCACGAGGGCCAGCGAGTCTTCGACGCTCGCGTCGGCGTTGAAATGATGACGGCACACGTTGCCGAACCAGCGGGGATCCCACGGAAGCTCAGAGGCATGTTCCGGCAGCTGGGAGCGGAGAACGTCTCCCATCAGGGCGCTGAGTGTTCCAGCCGACATCTTCTTGGCAAGGCAGTCTTTTCTCCAGTCAATGTCTTTACCGCTGGCCGTCAGATAGAGGAAAAGGACGGCGTCAGGGTGGACATCCGCATCGGCCAGTTGCTGAATTAAAACGGAAGCTTGCCTGGCGCGAGCCAAGGCGGAAGACAGTTGAATTTGTCGTGTCGAAAGGGCACTGGCGACCGGACGGCGATCGGTGGGAGCCTGGCCGACAAAAGCGCTCTGCAAGAGCGTGGCCAGCACCAGACGGCCAGCTTCCTTGTCCTCCGGCGATCGAATGTTTCTCAAGTACACTTCGGCACAAGTGTCGTCGAGGCATGAAAGCGGATTGGCCGTGGTGAACATTTGCAATCGCTGGGCGGTTAGTGACGCCGCCTGAACGAGTTCCGTCAAAGTGGGCCGTTCGCCTGTGGACAGCAATTCGCGACACAACCACTGATGGAAGTGGAGAAGAATCTGTTGCAGCAGGGGATTCGTGAGTCCGGCCAGACAGAGGACCGAGACTAAATCAGTGTCGGAGTACTCGAGTTCTTCGGAGCCGGGCAGGAAGAGTTCGATGCCACGATTGCGCATCGCTCGCGAGATCTCGCCGTGTCGGGGATCCATGGCCAGGAAGAGCCGAAATTGCGGATGAGGTTTGACGACGGGGATATTGCCGTCGATGACACCCCGCTCGCTCAAAGCCAGATGGCCGCCGGGCTCCAGGAGTCCGTTGAGTCGATCGAGAACCGAAGAGCTGCACAGGTTGACGTTGTCGACCAGGAGCCAATGGCCGTGACGCAAGGCCTTGACCAACAAGCTGTCCACCCATTCGAAACAGCCTCCGCCGCTGCTGATTCCGGCGACACGGTTCGACTGCTGGACAACCTTAGCCAGCTTGGTTTTAATTTGTGCTGCTACGTCAGTCAGTTCCGCGTTGTCATTCAAGAGCTCCAGTACTTTGCCCAGCAGCTGGGCACGTCTTTCAAGATGCTGCGCTTCTTCGACCGTAGTGCGAACAACCTCGTGCGAGTCCAGCGATAACCTTTTGTAATTTTCCCACGACTCGAGCAGTGTCACAACTGACGGATTCTTCACAGATGATGCGAGTCGACGGCGGACAGCTCGTCGGATAAGTCCGTCCACTTCGGCGGCCAGTTCCTCCAGAGTGCGATTGACATCTCCCTGTAAAACGAGCAGGAAAGATGACAAATGTAAACAAAACCATTAGAAAGCAGCTGGCAAAAGTTCTCATCGAATACATGCATCATAATGCATCATATTCTCAACCCTCCTGAATGAGAAGGTCTCGCCTCCTACTCTTCTGTCACCAATCAATAAAAAGGAGAGAAGCGCAAAAGAAAAAGAAAAAGGGGGAAAAAACTAAAAAAGAAACAGGCGAGTCTACTCTGAATGTCACGAGGTGATACGCAATCAAGAATTGGTGGTCGAAAGGACATCTATTCTCGTCCGGCAAGTCAGACAAGCCAGATGAAAAATCACGTCTCCCCGGTAAAGGGAGGGAGCGAGCTAGCGAACATAAAAACAAAAACGACAAAATATATAATAATATAAATCATCAGAAAGGGCGATTCACCGGCGCGTACAATCGCAGATAACGACCTCACCGTCCTACTCGAAATAAAAAATTCAGGAAAAGGGGGAAAAATAGATGCAGACGGGCATCATATTCTTTATCTTCCTTCTTCCAATAAAAGAAAGAAAATAAATAAATAAATAAAACAGAAAGGCACACACACACACACAAAGAGAAAAAAACAACTTCGGTCTGACTGAGCAAGAAGCAAGAAGCTTCCTGCGAACGGAAGGAGGATCAAGTAAGTTGGATGGAGGGTGGGGTTTGGGTGGGTGGTCGGACAAGCTAATCTATATTAACGAGTGCGCACCAAGCTGAAGAGATTCGGTTGACTTCCTTTTCTCGCTATTCGTCAACTCTGCCAGTCTACACAAGAGGATTATCATTTGATCAGGACGCCGGACATCTCTCCAGCTGGATTAGAAATGGAAAGGCGGAAGAGGTGGGAGGAGGGGAGTGAAAGAGGAGAAATAATATTATTAAACAAAAGTAGAAGGTTAAAGAAGAAGAAAAGTATAATCATAACAAAAATAAGAAAAAAAAGAGGAACGGAATAATAAAGTAGAGCAATCTTTTACGAAGTCTTTTTTTTTCCCTTTCGGCTTTCGGCTGTCGGGCGAGTACACGAGACGGAAATTTGTCTAGTCTTAAATCACGCAACAGGGGGAAGTGAAGGAGAAACAAATCCTGTGGGCCGGATGGATCCAGCCGCCCCATCCATCCTTTGGGGGGATCAAGTCGAAATATATTTCTCCCCTTGTCTCACATGTGGCGAGCCTAGCGAAATAAGCTCGCGGGTATTTGTCCCAATTCTTCAAACAGATGACCGGACCGGGCCCGAGTCCGATTGGGTCTCTCATTCTTTCTCGGACTGGGGCGGGGCGGGGCCCATTGCTGCGGCGTTGGCCATGTCGGATAGTATGGACCCGGATTGATCCAGCTATGAGCTGCCTACTCACACAGACAAGAACTGCGGCAAAAACTCGCATCACAGAAAATTGGATGTCGGCGACTGAAGGTAAGGCGAGACTGGAATCAGGCAAATACAAGAGGCTCCTAGCTCCTCCTAACTCTCATCGTTGCACTGTCTCTCCCTACCGCCGCCGTGGCAACGTCAAAATCTTTTTTGTTAGATAACAGTGGCGCTCGAGCAAGGAGATGAAAAACAAGCAAGAAAAGAGGGGGGGGGGGCGACAAAACTAGAGGAGAAAGAACCATCCGGGGTAACCGGAATCTAAAAGATTTTCGCCGTACTGACTCGACATCGCCCAAAGACAAAGCGATCCGCATCTGATCCGGCTTGTAGTGACTAGTGCGACAGTTGGCTAACGATAAGCTACGCACAATAAGGCAATGCCAACCGTTCCGGCCGGAAGGAAAGAAAGAAAGGGCAACAAAGGGAAGAATTTTCAAATGAATAGCAACGAGGTTTGCGGGATGTGGGGGTAACGAGGACGGATGAGGAGATGGAGGGTGGCGGCCACGTTAAAAAAGTTTGGGCGCCAAACTTTTCTGAAAGATGACGTCTTCTCCCTGCTAGTCGAACGTGTTTCCCATGCAGCATTAGCATTTGCCGCCAATTCCTCCACATTGGCAGTCATCGGCTCAAAGTAGTTGCGGCCCAATGCACTCAATAAAATCTACCACTATTATACGTCAGCCCAGAGGAATGGAGGAGAAGAGGAGTGAAGGGAGGAACATGCGAAATCGATTAGCTACTTCCATCTCAAAAGAAGAAAAAAAATAAAAATAAATAAATGGGGGAAAAAGAGAAAAGAAGCTATCGAAATAGTTGGAGGAGGCCATTGGGGAGGAAATGGGAGTCCGGGGAGAGAAAGCAAACGGCGGTGAGTGAGAGAAATAGGAGGCAGGCGAAATGTACAACCAGAAAGAGAGAAAGAGAGAGAGAGAGAGTGGTGCGACGGGTTCGAAAAATGGGCCAACAATATCTCGGCGAACGCGCAAAGTGATATACGCGGAAAAAGACTGAAGTATAGCGGAGAGCGAGAGTGGGAATAATAAAAGAAAATGATCTACGATGGCGCAATCGTGATCCTTATACAAGGAAAGGAGAGCTCCCAGTCTGCAACTACTTTGCGCTACATCAACAAAATTTCCGGCAGAGCGCACCCCCACAACATTGTCAAATTGGAGAGTCATAAATAAAAATAAAGACAAGAGAGAGAGAGAGAGAGGCCGAGTGGGAGGACGGCAGAGCGAAAATAATAATTCCGGCAGAGGCACGGGGCGGAATATTAGAGAGCCGCAATGTCAAAATTGCAATCGAATACATCACGCTAATGTGCGCTTCACATGGCAAGGCGGAAACAGAGGCAGAAAAGAGACGGCCACTCCTCCGAATGGGGAAAAGGCAAAAGCGCAAATAAAGCGGACGTAAATCCAGCCCCCCCCCCCTCCTTCACGGGATTCCTTCCGGAAGCGGCGGCGGCGCTTCCATTGTGCACATGTCATTAACAGCAATGAGTTGGAGGCAGAAAAGAAAAGCATTTCCCCCCTCTCTTCCGCCTTCTGCTTCTTTCAACATTTCATACAAGAGACGAAAATCGAGACGCGACCGTCGGGTTTCCCTCCTTTCCTCGCAGCCGCAAAGTACCGCAACTTTTTGAGAAAAAAAGGCAAAAGAGCCAAAGAGAGAGGCGGATGATCGGAGCGCGCGCGCGGAATCGCGATGGATGGATGGGTCGCAGCCCCTCCACCGTGAGCACATGCGCCTGCACCAACTCCTGGCCAACGAGATTCTGGCTCAAAAACTCGCCTCGCTCTATCTGTCTGCGTGTGCTGTGTTAGTCGTCGGCAAACGTCCTATTCAGGATCAACAGAAACGATCCGACTGTGGTCCCCCCTCCATCCATCCAGCCGCTAGACAAAACTCGACCATTTGCGCTCGTCCGCTTTTCTCTCGCTCGCTCGCTCCCTCTTCTCTCTCTCTATCATTCTGCTGGAGCTGGAAACTTCGCCTGTGTGCGTGCATGTGTGTTGGTTCTTTTACAGCCGGATTGCCACCACCGACCCGAGTCCGCCGCCCACATCACATCGCAAACTCTTGAATTATTAAAAGACAAACTGGATAAACAAACATGGACGTGGACGACACATGGGACTTGATATTCTGAGCCGCCAAAGAGAGTGACAGAGAGAGAGAGAGAGCGAGAGAGAGAGAAAAGGCAGGACTTTTTTTTTACCTTTCATTTTGGTTTCATTTTTGTTTTAATCCTTCAACCGAAAAAGGGCAAAGAAAAAAAAAAGGGAAACGCGTTGGATATCAATTGCATCAGAGACGCAGGAGTGACAGTGTCCGTTCATTTTTCATCTAGTGAAGGCGTGAAATTTCATTCGGCGCTCGCTCATCCCTCGGATGTGGGGTATTCCCGGTGACTGATTCCGCCCATCCATCATCACATTATTTTCTTCCCATGTCCTAATTTTTTTTTCTCCTCCCAACCCCCCGTTCACTCCTCTTTTAATTTTCACATTTGCCCCCCTCAGTTCCTACTTACCTACACATCACATCGGTTGGCGTAAACAATCTCTTGGCGCTCGATTCCGGATTTCTCCTAGAAGAAGAAAAGCCTCCCCCCTAGGCCTTGCCTAACGCGTCTCTGGCCATTCGAGTGTGTAATAACCCTACATACATTACAAGCAACTAACGAGCGGCGGTGGCAGAGATAACCCTCCCACCCCACCAAACAAAAAAACAAGGTCACCCAACAAATAGAGTGAACGGGATTGATTGATTGATTGCAACTCTGAGCTCGAAAAAAATACAAACAAAAACCAGAAGGGGCTGAAAACAGAAATTTCTTAAGAAGAAGAAGAAAAAGAAGAAAATGATTATCGGGGCCAATTTGCGATTTGGTGGCAGCGGCGGGACGACAAACGGAACGAGGACTTTCAACTGTCCGGCAAGCAGTTCAACCGAAGCCAGCCTCCTCTATCTCATCGCCGTTCTAGGCGTCGTGACCAACGTGGCCGTCATGTTGCTCATTCTCGGGCGGGCGACGCTAAGAAGGTTCTTGACTTGTTGTTCTTTGTTATTACTTTTCTCCTATTTTGTGTGTGTGTGTCTAACCATTTTGCTAGCAAATATTGAAGGATCCCCGCTCATCCATTCATCCGCCCAACAACCCATTTAATCAAGATGCAAGACGGGCAGCTAGAGGAATCCATAAAAAAACGGGCATGAAAAATGGCTAAAGACGACTGAAATGAGATTGATCTAGAAAACAGACGACCCCCTTCGGTCCAGTCCCCCGACTTCTTTGGCCGACGCTGGTCGGTTCCCATGTTTACTTTCGCTCTTCTCTTCCAGGAAATACGGAAAGGAAACAGGAGGGGGGCTCCGTGTTCTTTATTGACTTATTAATGATGCCTAGGAAAGATAGGGTAAAAGAACCGTCGAATAACTCGGCTTTTCTTCCCCCTTACGTCATTGTCCTTCTTCGACTCTGTAAAGTGATAGGACAGCCTTTGGCATTTAATTTACGTTGTTTTGTCTTGTCCGCTGGTCGGTAAAGCACATACACAAGCCGTAGTGAGCGGGCTCCCCAAATTCCCTTTCTTTTATTTCTCTTCTTTAGTTCAAAAAGTCGGACCGCCTTTCAACGAAACCGTCTCGGCCGGCGCCGCGGTGTTTACGGATCGTGGCGCGGATAACAGGAAGCGGCCAGAGCGAAAACGGAATTATAGTTTCAACGATGCTGCTGCTGCGGCCCTCAAGTTTTGGACATTGTAACGCAATTCCCCGAGTCCCGTCTCGTTTCTCTTTCTCGTCTGGTTTTGGCCAGCAGCACTAGCAGCAGCTGAGGCACAAGAAGAACCCCCCTCCCAAGAAGTTATAGAATGGGCATCGATCGATAGATAGGCAAGAAAAGAAAACAAGACCTGTCTCTTAGTTGTAGCGACAAAACAATTGCGGGGATAACAGCAACACAAAAAAATAAAAGTAAATAAAAAGACGAAAGAGAGAGAGAGAGAGAGAGAGAGAGAGGGGAAGTGATCGATAGTCTCTCTAGCAAACTCAACAACAACAACTAGTACAACAACCTTTATCCACTATGACCGGTTGACCACGTACAAAATACAATAGTTGGTGCGCCTCCTCCCACTCTCGCCTAGCTCCCCAAACGCATTCACCGAAAAAGTGAAAGCCAAATAAGATGAACCTCCAACGAAAGAAAAAGACTTGGCGAAAACAGCACTCACCAAACTATGACTCGCCTAGTAATGGCACCACTTCCACGTAGTAAACAAGACAAAAGATTGCCATCATTCCGCTCTACTACCGAAATATCTCGGGAGTTTTACGGGTGCGAAAAAGCCACGCAGACAATAGCGTCAACAACATGGGGAAGAACATGGAAATGAATAAATTTTTCCAGGAGGGGGAGTTGGAAGGGAAAAGCCCAGTGGTAACCCTTCTCTGGCAATCCCGATACAGCCCGCGAGTTTGATGAGTTCCAGGGATTACAGACGCCACGACCAGAGGGAGAGCGGCGGTGACTTTAATAGACCAATGTGTGCTGAGACAGCACGCACATACTCATTCTGTTAGGCATGCAAACACAAAAAGCAGACAACAACAAAAAGTTAAAGCCCAATGCTGCTGCTGTCGCCCCACCACTCTCTCTTTTTCTCTTTTCCCCCTTCCCTCCTCGGCGCATCATATTTTATTCCGACTTAATGTGTCTATTTCCCTCGCAAAGCCACACAAAAGCCACACAGCGCTGGGCTCATTCCATATGCAGCGCTACGAGAGAAGAGGCCTAGACAGAAAAAAAAATGGGGAATTTCATTCCATCTTATCCCGATTCGTTTTTCTCTTGTCAAAAGGCGATAGGGCTACTTGAAATGGCATTTCTTCTTTAAGAAAAAAAAAGGAAGAAGTTGCAGTCAAATATTGGCTTATCCTTATTTGAATAACCTGGGAGATTCGCACGGCGAGTTGAAAAAGGGTGGAGGGATAAAATCTAATCCAATCGTGAGAGACGACAATTGCGGACGGACAATAGCAACAAAGTGTGTGGCGTATGGTGAAAGGTCCGACCTGTCAATATTGTGAGGCCATCGTAAGGGAATTGTGAAAGGGTGAATAATGAAAAGAAAAGCAAGGGGGGTGTGTGGGGCTGCCCCAGTAACTCCATTCACGCAACTCGAGGTCTTCTAAAAAGTTATGTCGAGAGTAATCACGCGGGACTTTCCCTCACACCGGCGTTGTGCAACAATACGCAAAGACTCACAAAAGAAGCGAAAGCAGCGGGAGCGAAAATGAAATTCATTTTTGCACCGCGCCTACAGCCTCCTCCCTCCCCATCGCCCAGCTTCTCCCAACATAATCAACTCGGCAATCAAGAATAGAGCGACAGGACAATAGCGGGCGCCGTCGCCACCGCCGGCTAAATTCGTTCAAAACCTCTCACAAGAGTCAGACGACTAAATGAAAAATAAAAAACGACGGGGGAGGAGGGGGGGGGAGAGAAAGAGAAAAAAAGATTTGCGTCATGTTTAAGAGTTGTTATCATTTCTTGTCATGTGGGGGACAGATGGTCGCAGGGTTTGATCTTCCACCAGGCGGCCGTCGACTGCACGAGGGCGACAATGCTTTTACCGTTGGCTTTGAGCCACCATTTCTGCCGGCCCGTGTCCCAGTGTTCCATCTTTGAGACCGTCTTTTTGTTGCTGGCCACCGTGTCGGCCGTCAACCTTTTGACGACGGTCCTCAACGACACGCCGCTCATGCCCGACGACGACGGAATAGACATCGACTGGCTCGTCAATTCTCCCGACACGTCCCATTGGCTGCAAGACGATGAAGACGACGAAGACGGGCCCACAAAGGTAAAACCTAATACATCTTTTTAAAAAAGAGTCTCGCGGACGACGGCCGAGGGCGGCCCTCTTTACAACTCTATCCATTGTGCATTCGACTTGGCACTTGGAAATTGTCTTGTTTCGGCACACACATATATCTTTCTCCGTTTCCCTTTCAACTCTTCTTTTCTCTTCTAACTGCCAATTTCTTGTTTTTTTCTTCCTCTTTTTTTTTTTGTCTTTCGGCGAAAGAGAGGGAGGGAGGGTGGGCTGCTTCAAAGGCCCTTCGCCACTCTGGGCCCGATCGTCGCTGATGGGGGGCGCTCCACAGGACTGTTGATTACCCAGTTTCGACTGGAGAACACACCAAATGCCTTTAGATAACATTGGGCCGTGTTATCTAAGAAGAACGCCGAGCCTTGGGTTCGTTGCTGGTTCCTCTGTGTCGAACACAAGGATCGATAAACAATGGCAAGCCCAAACTCTCGGCAAGAAGAAGAGGGAAGGAGGAACTAGATGCAGCAAAACCAATGCCGATGCCAACGGCAAATAAATAAAAGCTTTCCTTCCATCTCTTTTGGCGTTTGCTTCTTCTTCTTCTTCTTTTTTGACTTTCCCTTTTCTTGTATTTTCGCTTCCATCCACAACACAAGAGTCGATAGATGAACCCACGACAACAACCGTGAATGCACGTTTGCTAAAGCGCCGAACGAAGGCGTCAGACCGGAACTAGACGCACTCCTTGATGAGCATCAATCTTCTTTTTACCCTTCTTTTCATCCGTTCCTCCCGTCTATTTTCACTCGCTCCGGTGCAGACATCATGTCGTAATGTTCAATGTCTTTGCGGGGTCAGGGAACATGTCTTCAAGGGGGAACTCGGGGGGCAAAACTGGAGGCGGCGACAGGGGGGTCGTAATTACCCCCAAAAGCGATAATTAACTAATTGACTAACTAACTAACTAACTGACTGATTCTTCTCCTTTTGGGGCTTTTGATTTCGTTTTCCTTCGGGTTTCGATGGCCTCGATTACGTCTCCAGCATCCGGCGCTGGGAGGCGACGGAGGCTTCAGCGCCAACGTCGGCGCCCGCCTACTGGACGCTCCGCATTGCGTCCTTTTCGGCATCACCATGATCTGGTTCGCGGCCATTACCGTTAATCTGGGACCGACTTTCATCACGGGCGCCCTGGCCAACCACGTCGAAACGACGCCCCTCCATCCGGCCTGTCCCCTCATTCAGACGCCCTACAGGCACTACATCGTCAATTTGCTGTGGGTCATCGTCAATTCACTTTGTCTCATTCTCACCGTCACGCATCTCTACCGTCTCCACCGCGACCTCATCCGATCCCGAAAACAGGCCGTCCGCGTCACCGGGTACACAGCAACGAAATATTGCATGACTTTTGTTCAACGGGGCTGACGCCGCCTCCCCCCCCCTTTTCTTATTTCTGACATTGCTCCAACGGGCTAAATGATCTGGAAACAAAAAAAACGCGGGAGGAGGAGGAGGGCCAGGGAAAAGATGCAAATGATGATGCCCCCCACTTATTATACGAACGGCGAAGAGACGTCACGTCATTCAAATGAGTTGTCGCATCTTCAATAGTAGTGGCAACTGCAAATCGATTCCTTTGACAGCGCCAACTGGCGCATTTTAAGTTACTTTGGGAGCAATCGCTGGTGGATTGTCGTCGGCAACTTTTCCCTTTGTCAAAATAAGAGAAAGAGAATCCGTTTCTATTTTTTACTGTGTTGACTTCTTCAACCGACTTGGCGCAATGTCAACTTATCCCAAAATCCTTTCATCTTTCCTAACTTTTCTCTTCTGTTTCTTTACATTAACTCGCGAAAAAAACAAAACGGGCGAAATGCTTCCCTGTGGATAATGACGACGACGACGACTGAAAAAAACAAACAAAACAAAACGAGCAGAGTGGTGGCAACGGTAGCCGGTCCAGCCGTGGCGGGCAATACGGATGACAACAGCAATTTCCACAAACTGCTGAGACGACTCGAGTGCGAGGGTTTGCAGCGCATTCGCATGTTCACAACCATCTGCATTGTTTACGCTCTCTTTTGGGGCCCGCTCTTTTTGGTGGTGGCCTTTGGAAGTCGAGCGAGCGAGGAGGGACGCGGCCTGGCTTCCGTCGGACCGCCCAAAGACCCTGCCTCCCACCAGGTCACGCTCTACATCTGTTTCGCTCACGCTTTCATCAATCCCACAGTCTTCCTGCTCCTACATTCTGGTCTCAGAGAAGCTGCCTGCGCCGTTCTGTCCTGTTTCTTCGGACGCGACTGCCGGAGCGGCCGTTCCGGGCACTCGCCCGATTCGGTCGGCCACTACGGTGGCAACGGGCCGGACTCCTTCGGCCAACGCGGCCACCACTTGCAGCCGCAGCAGAGACGGCCGCCGCCGACGCTGGCCGGACTGGTAGACTACGACCGCATCATCAATTTCAACGGAGCGCCAAGTTTTCTATCGCCGGTTCACACGTTCCCGCCCGTCCTCGCCGCAACTCCGTCGGCGGCTTCAACGGCGGTGGATTCTCGGCCAATGTGAGTCGTCGTGAGTGAACTCGACTTATTTACATAGCCGACAAATTTTTCGGTCAAAGAAATAATAAACAAATAAAATAAAAAGAGGAAAAAGGTTCTAGAGAAATGCTGAGCGAGTGCAATGGACGATCGATACAGTCGAGAACGCCACCACAGCCGCCGCAGGAAGCGGTTTCTTGCCGTCTTCAATACGAAAAAAAAATATATCAAAATAAACTCTATCCGAGGGAAAATAAAGAAAAAAAGAGGGAAGGGATGAAGGGAGAGAGGGAGAGAGAGAGAGAGAGAGAGAGCACTCGGGCTTCACTCGATTGCGGCCAAGACCAAAAAAATCGTGTCGCCTGTCAAGACATTTGACGTACAAAAGCCATTCTAGATCCCCACCCAAAAAAGTTTGAGTCATCGAACTGTAAAACGGGCAAATTCAATTTTGGAAAAAAGAAAAAAAAAAAATTGTTCAAATATATGAACACACACAAGATGCTGACGTTTTCTTTTTATAAATACACCATAGACGTTTGGCCATTTATCGTGCCCAGCGGTAAAAGTCAATACATAGTGGTGGGTGGCGGTAGTAATAGAAGAAAAAGGAGGGGCTTCCCGCTTCGGGCTGTTAACTTCTCTTTCGTAAAAAACCCAACGCATCAAGTAATGAAAGGGCTAACTCTTACATTGTTAAATGCACTTAGCTGTTATCGAGTTCAAGCGTATTACGTTTTAACGAGAACCAAATTTACGAAGCGGAGCAAGGTGGCGACTCGATTCTTGATCATATTTTGTCGTTTGACGCTGCGAAAGGGACTAGAAATGAAAATGTGGGCGATTCCTTCTTCCTCTTTTTGTTTTTGTTCCTCTTTCCTTCTGTTAAATGGTTGTTTCTGTCTGTTATTTACATGTGTTGTGTGTAGGGAGACGGTCATCTGACAGTCAAGATGAACGACCCAAAAGCCGGATCAAAACGACCCAAATCATCTTCGTTTACGAAACAAAAAATTTGAAAAGAAACGAAGATGAAATGGAAACAAAACAAAGAATTTACTTCTGGAGTTTCGCCCACCTAGAGCCGGCCCCGAGTGTTTCCTTTATCTCTTTTTATTTTCCAATTTTCCCTTTCATTCTTCATATTTAAGGTCTATTTCGATTTACGCGCTAAAAAGAGGAGGGAAATGAAAGGTTGAGTCTATAGGGAGTCGGGGAGGACCTGATGGACCGTTTTTGACACTTGGCCGAACAGATATCCGACATGTTTATATACTAAATTTAGAGAGAGGCAGATATCGATCGGGGCCCAACGGCATCACCAGAAGCAAAAAGCAAATCATCCAAAAAGCCTTTCCCCAATTGGTAAAAAGGGCATGAAGAAGATTCAATTCCTTCATAACACAGTAGCCGTCTCGCTGTTTTTCTCTATTTTCTCTATCAATTTCTCCATCTAACTTCCTCTATTCCAGCCCTCGAGATTTAATATAAAGGCTGAGCTCTTGTAACAACAGCACCAACAACAACCATAAGAGACAAGAGGGGAAAGAGAAAAGGCGAAAGAAAGGAATAAAGCGAAAAGAAAGAATCCATTTTGATTTGGAGAGAATGCAATCTTACTTGTTCAAAGCCTCCTAAAAGTTCAGTTGTATCCATAGCCGAGTTTGTATTCAAGACGTCGAGGGGATGACCGGTTAACTGGGCTACTAAACGCACCAGACTCGTTTTCCCACTAGCTCTCGGGCCAACCTAATTGAATATTTCATTCCAAAGTTTGATCTCAATTTTTCAAGTTTAAATTCCATTACATAAAATTAAACAACAATCAAAAAGATTAAAAAAAAAACAGTTTGTAGGCAATTTCCATGGCAGTTATGAACCCTTCCATTTACTCAATGCATTATAATGATTAGTTCTGTGCTTATTTCCGGCTTCTTTTTTGGTTGAGTTATTGAACAGTTATAAATCCATCTGTGAGCAGTGTGAATACAAATTGCACTTACTTTCTTTGTTCGGGGATTGCCCAAACTTGTAAACTCAAAAAGAAAATACATTTAATGCTCCGTGGTTCAAGCCTTTGCTAGTCAATTACAACACCCATTAAAGAAATGAAAAGTGTTCGCCTTACCAAGATGGTCATCCAGTTGAGAGCGATGCAATGCATCATGGACTCGAGTGGTCGTAAATTTCTTTGAAGGATCAACAATTCATGGCCATCGATTAAGTCACCGTGATGGCTCCCTCGAGGTAAAACGGCACTACCAACTTGGATCCAACTTTCTGTCAGGTAAACGTGAAGATCCTGACCGCGGGGGACTGGATATTCCGGTCCAAAGACGCGTTCGTAAGTGTAGAGCATCGTTTCACGGTCTTGAAGACTTCGCATCCGGTCGGCGTAGATCAAACCAACAAATTGGCCAGGATTGGAAGATTTGCTGCACTGGACCGCTTCGCACCAGCGGAAAACGTCACGCAAATTAAACTCCCAGGGTCCACCTCTCAAGCCCCATTGGCCCGATTGCGTCACTTCTTTCACGAGTTGCTCGTTGAATTCAACCATTTTGACGATTACGGCCGGATCGATTTCTGGATAAACCGAACGGGCTATAAATTGCAGATCGTCTTTCGATAGAGGATCGACGTAGACTTGGGTGAATCGATTGAGGAATGACCTGGGAAGGCCTTTGCGTGCTCCTCCTTGTTTGAGCGGATTCTGACAAGCGAATAATTTTGTCATTTGCGGTTGGACTCGGAAGCTACGACCCAATTCCGGTATGTAAAGTTCACCGCGATGATCCAAAACGGCGTTCAAACCTTCGAGCACAGATTGCGATGCCAAATTGAGCTCGTCAAGCACGATCCATTGGCCTTCTTTGAGAGCACGTAACAGCGGTCCGTCTCTCCATTCAAATCTGCCGCCCGTTTCGGATCCTTCGACGGGCAAGTCAGCGCCAAAGAGGTCCGATACGTCCGTTTGTTCCGACAAATTGATTCGGACAAGCTCGTGGCCTGTGGCTTCCGCTAAAGCGGCCACCAAACTGGTCTTGCCTACTCCAGGACTGCCTTCCAGCAGGAGCGGTTTTTTTAGTTGTAAAGCTCTCAGTAGACGGACGAGATTAGCAGATGTACTGGGTGCGTTGAATGTGAACGAGCTCTGAGAGGTCGGTTTCGGCCCAGTTTCGATGAAGAAAGGATCAATTCCAAATAGTCCTTCTTGAAGTTTGACAGTAGATCCCGAAACTGAACGACCCATGAGGGCTGCAATGTTCACTTGGGTGCTGACAGGCGCCGCAAGTCGACGGATTGCCTCTTCGACGACGGCCCGGTTACCCAACGAGTCTAGGAACACCAAGCAGGCTCCATGAACATAGGCCGAGGCCGGATCCAGTTGTGTCACTGCGTTGATAAATTGGACCCACGATAAAATATCACGAATGCTGACGGTGGACTTCCTTCCCGTTTCGGACTTGGAGAACCATTCAACGAAGTCGACAATGCAAATGGCTATGCTTAAATTCTGGCCGTCTACCGTCGTGATCGACTTCCGCTTGAGATTGTGATCGGCAATGTCGATAATATCTTGCCTGTCTCTCGACATGGGACACCAAATTTCCGTCAAGCGATTTCGGAGGGCAGGAGACAGTTCTTTCTTTCCGTAGTCACCACCGGGGTTCATTGTGGCCAAAAACCGGAATCGATCAGCAGCTTTGATCACTTCAGGTTCTCCAGATCCGGCCTTTTCGGACAACAAAAGACTTCGTTCTGGTTCTAAAACGGAGTTGAGACGCTCCAACACACTGTCGTCAGCTAAAGATATTTCGTCAGCAAGGAAGTAATGGCCTCCAATCATCGAAAGTACGAGCGGGCCGTCGACCCATTCAAATAGCCGATCGACAACTCCGCTTTCAGATTGTTGGTCCTGAAGATTTCTGACAGGCCTCAGGCCGCCGAGGAAATCGGATCCCTCGCTGTATTGATGACAATTGATAGTCATTAGCTGGCAGTTCTTTTGACTGGCGAGATATTGGCAGACGCTCGTTTTACCGCAGCCCGTGTCACCCACTAGCAGTACAGGTTCCACGAACCGGAGCGACTGTCCGACAAGGACAGCCAAACGTCTCAGGGCGAATGTCCAGACGAGATGATCAAAACCTTCCAGTTGCTGGAGGGATTCCAGGATAGGTCGAGTGACAGGAGATGTTTCGTTCGATAGAGTGAAGAGTCGCTGCGGATCCACCGTCCGTTTGAAATGTTTCCCCAATACTTCGCGGATGACTAGGGCTTCTTCATCTTTACGTACACGTCCGGCCAGCACCAGGTAACCCTCATCAGCTAAATGTTGGTCCCAATCGTAGAAAGTGGCCGCACTGTCAGTTATTGCTAAGCGGTAGCGCTCCGCCCATCTGAAAAGATCTCGCAATGTCATGAAACCTTGTTTTCCGGCAAAGGCTGCACTTCCTCTCCGGCGGAGTTGTAACTCTCCCATGACAGCCACACAGCGCTTGCAATAGGACGGGGGCATGTCGCATCGTCGGTGCAGGATGGTTTCCAGTTCTTGAGGTGGGATATCGTTAAAGTGCAGCTCGACGAAGCGATTCCGGAACGCTCTGCTCAAGAGCTTGCGGCCTCCATAATTCCCGCCGGGAGGATTCTGTGTAGCAAACAACAGGAAACGCGGATGAGCTTTGATTGTCTCTTGTGTTTCGGCAATGAAGAGTTCACGATTGTCGTCCAGTAAACGATTAAGAGCTTCTAGCACTTCGCTGGGGGCAAGATTTAACTCATCCAGAATTAGCCAATAGCCTTGACGCATGGCATCCACCAGGACGCCCTCACGGAAAATCAATTTGCCCGTAGTGGGATCAGCTGTGTAGGAGCCCACGTACTCCTGCAGGTCAGTGTGTTCGTGATTGTTGACCCGGACACACTTATTGCCAGTTAACTGGGCTAAATATCCGATTAAAGATGTCTTGCCAACAGAGGTTTCGCCCTGTAAAAGGACAGGCAAACGACCGAGTGATACTACTCGCACCAAATCTTTCATGTTGCAGCGGACAGAATCTGTCAGGATGTAGTTCTTGGCTTCGTGGGGTTCCAGATCACCTTTGGGTATCCAATAGCCTTCGACTTGAATGGATTCCGTTTGGCCCTTCCATAATGGCTTGGGTTGAATGAGTGCCTGGCCCATGACCGATTTCATGTTCTTATTGCCAACGACGTGGCGGACAACTAGTTTTTCAACGATGGGATGAGAAGATCGATCCAGTTGGGTCAAAAAGCTCAAACAGAATGCTTCGTAAAGGGAGCGAGCCACAGTCCCGCAAGGATTAGAAGCTGCCACAACCAAAGCACGACACAAAGTCCGCAGGCTGAAATGCGGTTGACGTCCAGTTCCATCGGCAAGACTACGGAGAGCCTCCCCACGGATTTCAAGGTAAAAGCGCACAATGCCTTCAATCTGCAAAATAAATAAAAAAATAAAAAATTACATCAGTAACAAGTACAATTCATTTGGTTCACTGTTACCTGCAGAGCTGTCAAATTTAATTCTCTTAAGTAGTCCCCGATGAGTGTAGCCAAATCATGAGGGCTGCTAATCTCATCAACAACGAATTCGGTAAAGCGAGAGCGGAGTCCAGTAGGCAACTGCTTTTTACCGACGTCAGTGGCCGGATTCATGGCCGCAAAAAGACGAAAGTCCGGGTGCCGCTTAATAGGTTCGCGATCACCTCGTTCCAGCAGGAAAAGGGATCCTTCGTGGCTTTCTAGCAAACCTGATAGACACTCTAGTGTCTCAGCTGTCGCCAAATTGATTTCATCCAGTAAAACCCAATCGCCTGCAGAATTTATAAATATTAGCACCAACACCAACTGTCATCTTAATAACTGGACTACCTTGTTTAAGAGCTTTCACCAGGCTTCCTTCGACGAACGAGAAAGCAAGAGCGCTATCGGCGTGTCGGATTTGTAGTCGAAGTTGTTGTAGTTGGAATCCGAGCTGCTCCCAAGCAGGTCGAAGCTCTGGTTTACAGCGCTGAACAGCCGATTGCTGGCTGTGCGTCATGAGTCGGAGCAAATCGGCCCATCGTCGGTTGGCAAAGCAAGTGGAAATGTGCGACAAAAATTTCGCATTTTGCTGCAAGCTAAAAGTCTCCTCAAATAGTCGTTCGAATTCATGGCGGATCGGAGAAATTTTCCATTTTAAATCGACTGGTTTGTAGCCACCAAGAAGGTCGGCACTGTCGCTCTGTTGGTTTAAATTGATGACGAGAAGTCGGTGACCAAGAAGCTGGGCTAGATATTGCACGGAAGAAGTTTTGCCTGTTCCCGTCTCTCCTACTAGCAGGACTGACTCCAGTTGACGGACGCAGGCCGCCAATCGTTCCAGAAGCACCGAAGAATTCCTCGTCCATGAAAAAGTTGATTTCGCAACAGTGTCGTTGATCTTGTATCGTTTAAGAGAAACTCGACCGATGCCCACAGAATCTTCGGAGATGTTGAAGACTGGTTTATAGGAGTTGCAGTAAAATTCTGCTTTAGCTTTGATCATATTCATTTTGGCGCCAATTTCTTCTGCTAGCTGAAGTCGCCGGTCGCCGTTAAAGACGCTAGCAACAAAGCAATCAAGAGCGTCTTGAAATATAGACAGCTGCGAAGTAATAGAGGTCAGCGAAGTATTGTCCAGTCGGAATTCTGCTGCAATGCGATTGCACCATTTGAAAAAGTCGCGGGGAGATAAAGAGCGGTCGTTGACGGTTAAACGAGTGTTGGATTGGTTTTCGTTTAGCAAATAATAAGCGTCTAGTAATTTTTCGGTGAGTGGGCTCAGTGATGGAAAGCGTGAGTCGATGACAGTCTGGAGCTCGCTTCGTGACAGAGGTTCCACCACAAGACGCCTCCACACTTTTTTAAGCATGGTGGCAGCATTGGTGGCCTGTCCATCAAACTGTCCGTGGGTTCTCTGGGTGGCAAATAACTGAAAGCCGGGAGCTGCCCGGATAACATCACCATGTCCTGGAACATTGAGTGTCAGTGATTCGACGACAGGAAGTAGCATGGATACCACATCCATTGGTGCATAGTCAATATCTTCCAATAATAACCATCGTCCTTCCCTTACAGCCTATTTTACAAATTATCTTTTTAGTTAAGGGCCAGTGACAACCTTGATTAGAATTTTACCTGAGTTAAAACTCCGGCAGTCCATACGAATTCACCCGGTATGTCAGTTGAATGGTATGTACCCAAAAGTACTTTGGCATCTGTTTGATCACCCAGTTGAACTTTCAACAGTCCCTGATTATGAATCGTTCTCCCAGTTAAAGAAGAAACGTGTTCAACCAATGTTGTTTTTCCTGAATTTTTAAGATGAAGGTAATGAACATTCATAACGCAAAGTAAAAATTCAATCTCACCGCATCCCACTGGTCCGGTGATGAGAACAGGCAGATTGGATGTGATTGCAAGGGCCAAATTTTGAAGGTGGCTGCGTGTTGACGTCACTGGGACGACCATCTCACCTTTACTACGTTCCTATATGGAGCAAGACGACATCAGTAAGACTTACCATAACAGCACTATACACAAATCGAGATAAACTTACCTGAGAAAAGCATGGTAACAGCACACCTTCGACATCAACGATTGCTTTGGAGAGAATGTTTTTGCTGATCTCGCTAGTTATTTTCTGCAATCAGATAAACATGGTTAAGGATCAATCCAACTTTGTACTATAGAATTTAATAAATACATCATCTTTGATTGTTGGTCTGATTTCTTCTTGAAAATCCTCTTGTTTGACAAAATATTTCAAGCTAAATGTTCTGTTTTCCTCTTCAGAAACACTTTGCATTACAAGTTTCAGCTTCTCTAATTCTGAAATGCTATTTAGTCTGGCAACTGATTGGCAGACAATCCATCTGATCTCAGGATCAAAGTGGTTGGAAAATTTCTTTATGAAACAAGACCAGTCCCACATTTCCTTGAAGTGCTCAGGAGCTGCTTCAAGTAAATTATAGCTAGACACACAAAGATCTAGCTCTGAAACTTGTGATTTTCCTTTTTTGGGTTTTTTCTGTGGTGGTTCTGAGCCAGACTTTGATTGGAATGGCGAGGGATTGGTCTTGAAATATTGCATCACAAATCTGTAAAAAATCGAAATATTATAATAAATTAGGTACAAAATAATTTATTTTAATTTATTACTGTAAAACTCCTTTGTTTCTGGTAATGAGTTTTCCAAACAAAGCACACATAAGATGGTGCTTTACATCAGGTGACATCTCTATGCATGATGCCCGTTGTACTAGTTCAATAAGAATTGGAGAAAATATTCGTACAATGTCATCCAAAAGTGAAGACTTTTCAAAAAGAAGCAGATGGGCCACGTCATCCAAGCATTTCTCCACAACAAATGGGCTCCACTTGGGCATAGTCAGGTAACTTGCTAATTTATCAAATTCTGGGCTGCTTGAAGCGAGATCTACCAATTGTCGCAAGGCCACTGACACGGAAAATTTCGTTAACTTCTCCATATCAGTGCAATTTGCGGATTCTTCTGTTATCACTCCCATCTCAAAATTGTCGAAAAAGACGGCAAAGCCGACTGAACAGTTTGTGAAAAATGTCCTTAGTTTTAACCAGAATTAAAAACTTGCGATTTACCACAGCAAAAAACTCAACCTGCTGAAGTGTGGCTTATTTCGAACACGTGTGTTGGAATTTCGTCTGCTAATTCCCGATCTTCTATCGCAGACGAAGCTTGCCAAGCTGTTCCTTTTCCACCCACCGTCCGATAAAAAGGCGCTGGGAAATTTCCTTTCTTGGTTTCTTTTTTCTTTGATTTTTTGTTTGAACTTTGAAGAAGCTATGCAAATTTTCATCAAAAGAATTCCGTACTATTCCGTTAATCTCTCAAACACATGCAGGACGACAAATTGCGGTTACAAATTTAAATTATCTGTACTTACAGAATCGGGCAAACGTAAAATTTTTAATTTAAAAAAATGATAAACAAATTTCACAATATTCAAAGCAGCTCGGTCATGGGGGAAACTTTTTAAAGGGAAAAATATCACCTCCTTTTTTTTCATTTTAATACTAAATTTTTTGCGATTAAATTTGAACCAACAGAATTTAAAAAATTTTAATGGGAACAATTTATTTATTTAGTACGATAGGTGGCATTGCATGCACTGAACTTAACTGTATTTCCCTTAGGGCAAAGGACCTTAATAATGACGTTGCAGCACACCTGTACGTCCTGTGTTACGTTCACAGTGAATTGAAAGTAAAAAGACCTATGCATTAAAGGTAATAAAAAAAACGTGCGTGAATGTCCTTGAACTGCAGTCTGGCGACATATTGCCAGAAGACCGGAACGATCGAACGCGGACTGCCACGTTGCAGTCGTTTTATTCTCAGGTTGTCAGCACAACGCCCTTCGTTCGTTCCGATGTAAACTTCTAATGTTTGCGAGGCAGTGGCTTAAACAACAATTACATTACTTCAGTGCCGTATTAGTGAGTTTTGACAGCCGTCTTCAAACAGCCCTATAATTTACAGACGACGCTCTCTATATATGCCTACCTGTAAAGTAAACAAACTTCAATAGCGCTATCTTTTCTGTGACAGTTGGATTCCTCAACTCTGAACCATGATGCTGAGAATGCTACGAGCAAGAAGGAGGATCTTGAAATATCCTATTTTACTTGTTGTGTTTGGTTTGATTGTTTTTGGGATACGCCAAACACGGCATGATGGATCTGACAGTTCAGGACATCCCCCAGCTGAACCAGCGATCAATGATGGAGGCTTGGAAAAGTTTAATGAAATACAAAAAAAAATCATTCAAGGCCTAGATGCGAAGCCTGCTAAACCACCCATCATTGAACAACCATTTGTTGAACAAAAACCAGAAAAAGTGGTGCCACGGAAACCAATCAAAAGCCCTGCTAATAAGTTTGACTTGGAAATTGCTGCTGATCTTAACAAAATTGAAAATGGCCTTGGTGCTGGTGGCAAAGCGGTGAAGCTTTTTGGTGCAGAGCTGCAAGAGGCTGAAGAAATCATGAAGAAAGAAGCTTTTAATCTATTTATTAGTAATAGAATTTCTTACAACCGAACACTGCCTGACGTGAGAGATTCCATGTGCAAAGGACTTACCTACGACACGATATTACCTAGCGCTAGCGTTATCATTATTTTCACGAATGAAGCTTGGTCTCCGTTAATAAGGACTATTTGGAGCGTCATCAATCGATCTCCTCACCAATTCCTTAAAGAAATCTTGTTGATCGATGACTTCAGCGATCGTGTCGAGCTTCAAGGCAAGCTAGAGAGGTACATAGAAACACAACTCCCCTCCATAGTCAGGCTAGTCAGACTAAAAGAGAGGCAAGGTCTCATAAGAGCTCGGTTGGCAGGTGCAAAAGAAGCAACTGGAGAAGTCATCATATTCCTTGATTCTCACTGTGAGGTAATTAAATTCATATTTTCCCATTCCATTTGTTAATCACTGAAGCAGAAAATAACTTTTTTTTCGTCTTTGCTATTTTAGGCGACTCTTGGATGGTTAGAACCCTTACTACAGCGGATTAAAGAAGACAAGCGTGCAGTACTTGTGCCGATTATAGATGTTATTGACGATAAAACTTTAGAGTATTACCACGGATCTCCGGAAAGCTTTCAGATTGGTAGCTTTACGTGGTCGGGTCATTTTACGTGGATGGACATTCCCAAAAGAGAGATCAAACGCAGAGGCAGTCGAGTGGGACCCACCAACAGTCCGACGATGGTAGGCTACAGAAAAAAACTATTTATAAAAACTTACTTACGTAATCCTGAATTTCGTTAAATTCTAGGCAGGGGGTCTCTTTGCTATTGACAGGCAGTATTTCTGGGATCTTGGTAATTTGAAGGTGCTATGCTAATGTAAATGAAATTATATTCAAATTTTCATTAAATTTCAGGGTCGTATGATGAAGGAATGGATGTATGGGGAGGTGAAAATTTGGAAATGTCCTTCAGAATTTGGATGTGTGGTGGCAGTCTCGAAACCATTCCCTGTAGCCGCGTTGGCCACATTTTCAGGTCTTTCCACCCGTACACATTCCCTGGTGCGTGCAAACAAAAAATCTTCCCTTCTATGTATGTGGTTTCTGAACAGAATTCATTTTTATTTCAAATTACAGGTAACAAAGATACCCACGGAATTAACACTGCTCGCGTAGTAGAAGTCTGGATGGACGATTACAAAGAACTTTTCTACATGCATCGAGGTGATTTAAAAACAATCGATATAGGCGATACCTCTGCACGCAAAAAACTGCGTAAAGATCTGAAATGTAAAAGTTTCAAGTGGTATCTTGAGAATGTTTTACCCGACAAGTTTATCATGACTGAACATTCGCTGGGTTACGGCAGGGTAAAAAACAAAAATGTTAACGTGGCCTTTTCATTTGTTTCAACCTTTGCACATTTCTTTCAGGTTATGAATGACGCTTTTGGGAAGCAATTATGTCTGGACAACTTGCAGCGAAACGAAGACCAACCGTACAATTTAGGACAGTATCCTTGTCATGCTCAGATGGCTATGAGTCAAGTAAGTAATATTTACCTGTCTGAAATCAGATTAGATTTAATTCCCTTTTCATTAAACAGGTTTTCGCTTTAAGCAAGCTGGGCCAGTTGCGTCGCGAGGAATCGTGTGCCGAAGTACAAGATAACGTCTCTGCTGAAGCACCAGTCAAGATGGCAGGTTGCCAAGTGGATCCGCCAGAAGACCAAAAGTGGACGTTGTCTGAGGTTACTTTCCTCCGTTCAGTTTAACAAGAGTAACAACAAATCTCTAACAAAAGTTTTTCTGCAGAACGGTGAAATAATTCACCAGCAAACAGGCAAGTGCTTAGACAGAGGGGACAACATGGAACAGTCTGATGTTACCGTGCGAGAATGCAACAATGGTCCCTCACAAATCTGGAAATTTGATCATTTTTACAAACAATGAAACATCGCAACGCTCTCTCAAAACAAAGAAGAACTTACCATTCTTTACCTCTCGGGAACTGGGCTCGCATTTGAATATTTTTAAAGTCCATCTAAGTCATGCGACAGCTAAATTCCAACTTGAATTCCAAAATTTAAACAATGTTAACATGTCAGATTTTTTTTTTTTGCATTCTCAAACAGATTTTTATCCTAATAATTGAATTGGTAAATCGGTATTTTCGTAATCACTTTATTTTCGTAATTCGACTTGAAATTACTGCCAAGTCTTTTTTTTACGATGGTGCCTTTTTCCATCGCTCAAAGTGGCCTTCATACGTGTTTACAGAAATCCGTTGTTTAAACTTTCCATATTTAATTGGTTTATAATAATTACATATCACTAGGTGTACGGTTACGGTTATTTTTCGCTTTAGCGAAATACACGTAATTGTCATAACCATAAAAGATTTAAATCCATTTCTTTCGTTTGTTACCTGGAGATTCAGACTTGCTAGAATTTCAGTTAAGATGATACGTTGCTTGTGTTTTCTGAAGTTAAGAAGGTGTAGAAGTAGGGTTGATCGTGGAAGTGATACTCGCTTTTAATATGTTTGATGACACGACCGTCAACCAAATGACGTCCATAACGTTGGGCTTCCAATCTGTCACGAGCAAGACCAACCATGATCAACCAATTCACCAGGTCTGATCCAACGAACACGCTTCGGTACGTTTTCAAACGTCTCCTGTAATAATTAATAAATAATGTCATAAATAAAATGCAATTTCAAAATAAGAAACAAATTAGTAGATATTACCGTTTGTCCCGAACAAGATCTGCGATGCACTTGTTCATGTGATAGGTGCGGAACTGCTCACAAGTTAATTTGGTTTCAGGACTGATGGCATCAGAGTGAGGTAGACCCAAAGATTTCGCTCCGTCCCAGAATTGACGCCACCTTTAACAAAATAATAAACATAATACTGTTGCTAAAAAAGAATAGATCGTAGATTGCATTACGTACCTCTTCATTATCGGCGACACAATCAGTTTGTTGTCGAAGCCGAATATCATACAGACCAAAAACCCTTGTCCATAGTTTAAAACGCCGTCAAAGAAGAGCAGCTCTAGGTAAATACCACTAACTCTTTCTACAATGATGGTCCACATACAAAGAGCGATACCCTAAAAAAAAAAACCTTACGCAATATAGAGGGAAGTTCGTGAGAATTTGCAAGAGTGCACTTACGACAAACATCGAGCAGGAAAGGATAAGTAAGAGCACAATGTGCCGAAGGATCTGATACTCCTCGTGTGGATCGCTGGGAGAAATCGCTTCCTCTGGTTCCGAAGGCGATGAATTGTAGCGCTTAACTATTTGCACGCACTGCTGTTGTTTAGTAACGTCACAGTTTGGAGAAGAACAAAATTCTGTCGCACCTCTAAGGAAAAGGATAATTCTATCAAAACAAGTTTTAAGAAAATTTGATATTCTAACACACCCTTCTGCGTCGCTAGCGGAATATAGATCAGTAGACGATGCGTTGGGTAAATCCTCTGCTGCACTTATCTCCGGGTTTAAGAGACCCGTCGTCTCCTCTGGTTGTCTTGCGCGCCCTATATTGGATACAAAATCGTGGGATTTTCTTCAGACACTCATCGTCTAGAATATACAATGGAGAGCTTACCGTTTCTCCGTAAAATATGCCCAAAGTCTTCAATGTCTAAAACAGGAGGGGTAGATTGCGTTGGGACTGGATCACTAGCGTGATCCGATTCGTCATCTATACGAAGTGACTGGTATTCATTGTATTTCTTCCCATATCGCTGCTGCATGATAAGGCTGGTTACGGTAACTGCAAAGAAAAACAAAGAAGCGATAAGAACAAAATTTATTAGAGAGGAACATAAAAATTTACCTAGGAACGATGAAATAAGAATCACAACTGCCACAATCGCTTGCGTTTGACCGTATTGAAAATTAGGGTCAGATTTCTGAGCGTGATCAGTTTCCGTGTCGACAGTTGAGAGTAGAACGGTTGCAATTATAGCAGGAATACCCCAGCCAATGCCGACAAACCATGGTCTTAGTTTGAGGACGAAGCACAAACTGCGAGTACGGAGGAAATAAAGAGAGAGGGCAAGTAGCGCGGTCCACAAACGTGAACCGAAAACTCCTAAGGATATGAAGATAAACTGCAAGTAAAGCTGCCAAGTTTTCTCACAACACCCAAGCGAGGACCACAAAATCACGCCAAAACATCCCAGGAACTTGTTCAAAATTAAACACAGTTTCAGCTATTAATCATTTTGAATTTAAGGTGAGCACTTACTTGAGAAATAACTAAACAGAGAGTGAAGAAATGAGGAATCTTATTGCATTTCCTTCCGACAATGAAAATGCCTATCACCCACGCCTGTTTTTTAAATCACAAGATTAATAATCAAATCGACTTATTAAGACTAAAATTTATATACCGTGGCTATGAGACTGATAATGCTGATATCGAAAAGGAACGAATCTAAATCTTGAATGTAGTTGGATGGACTCAAATTGGTTAGAGTCAACATTTTGGCAGAAATGAACATAAGTGGGGCCGATAGAAAAGTTCCGGCAGTCACTGCACTGGCAACTAGATCCACATCCACGCCAAAGTGTGTAGCGTACACAAATACTCCCGGAGCCGTTGGGAATGTTCCATACAGGAAACCGAAATTAGAGAGGTCTACTGTTTCATTAGCATCGGCGCCGGCATCAATAATGGCAACGAACTCTCTGGTAACTATAGGAAGTACCAAGCTTTGGCATGAAAAGAGCAATAATTAAGTTTTTTTTTTCGAGAGATAAATTACGTCCAATTGATCGACATACCATTTAACACAAATTAAGATGCAAGGTATTACGAGATTGGCGCCCTGAAACTGATGCATTTGACCAACCATTCGTAATCCCAGAAGAAAGAGTGCGGCTGCAGAGAACGCACTTCCGAACACCTGAGGACATTTTCAAAATAAATTTAATTGAATAAATGCAAAAGGAATTATGATTCTTACAAACCTTTAAAATTCCTTCAAGAACAATTGGTAATTGCTGATGGAAAACCAGATTCCCCACAATACCAAGGGTCGTCATGAAAACAACGGGATTGAAGAGGACTTTAACTAGGATGCTTAAAATTAAGTAACTTGTTGACTCTGGTTTCTGCCTGTTAGAATTACTGGAATCATTCATGGGATTAAGCGCTAGAGACATCATCTCTGCTCTACGCTTCCCCAATTCCATGAAAAGAAATGCTATAGGATTCAAAATTACCAATGATATTGGTGCCATCAGGTATAAATAACTAGGGTATGCTGGATGTGATTGGCTGTAAAGGGCAGCTACAATTGGATAGCCTAATGCAAAATCATTAGACTGGGTACAAAAAATTGCAAGGAGCCCTGATTTTGACATGTCAACAGGTCTTGTGACAAGTAGTGTTATCACAAGAACCACAAGGAAAACCGATGTCTTTGCTAAAAGAATGGCAAGTAAAAATTCCCAATTAACTGAGCTAAGATCAAGTGTAGCCATAGACATGAAAATAAGAGATGGTAAAGAAAAGGTTCCTACGAAAGTATTCAATCCTTTGGCTTCTGTGGCTGAGATTATGTTCAATCTTCCCGCCACATACCTGAAAGACAAAATGATGCATGACATTTCACAGAACATGGGAATTCACTCGCAATCATACATACCCACAAAGAATCACAGCGAAACATTCTATTAGAGCTGGATATAAGTTATCAAATGAAACTTCCCCGCCTGAAGGGCTTTCTGTTGGTGTCATAGCAATGAATTTTATAACTGTTGTTCCAGTCCTACAACAAAAGTTAAATATTTTGAACTAGTTTGTTTCGTCAGTGGTTTCGTATTAAGGGTACAGCCTACGCTGTTCAGCCGTCTTCTAACCTACAATGTCCACATGTTTGTGTTTCTGAACCTACCTTTCATGTGAATAAAAGATATGCACTAGAGTTTTCACGAATTTGATTTTAAATCAAAGTTTAGTTTGCTACGTGATATAGTTTGCCATGATAACAGAGAATAGTAGCCTATCGCGAACTGATGACGCGTGAACATAGATATGGACAAAACGGTAAACCGCTAGTACCATTCAATGTAAACAAACTTTCCCTCGGGAGTCGGAGAAGAAGTCATCTATCGGGCGACCTTGGCGGTAACCTAATATTCACGCTTTTTCCTATTTAAATCTATGAACTGTACTGTAGGTCTAGTTAAAGTTCTTTGAAGCTTCAAGTTGTTAAGTTGTTTTCAACAACAACTAGATAGCAAAAATACAATAGCAAAATTAGCTTAGAAAACACAAACGTCTAGGGGCTTTCCCAATAACTTTCGAGAATTACAAAATAAATAAATCGAACCAACTTACAGTTTCTCGAGTTCTAGAAATAGTTTAAGTCGACTTTTCGTTAAAATAGAAAGTTGACTTGTGAATCGATTTTTTATTTATCACTGCGTTTAAACGACTGATGTATTCATGTGAAGAACGGAAAATCAATATGATTCTTCTATATAACTCGCTTCGTAGAACACTGTAACAAATAAACGGGGAGGCATTTCTTATAGTGCCTAATTTTTCGTTGTTATATAACTTATCTAACTCATCACGTGATTAGCCAAGCATGAATTCTAGCTATTGCTAGAATTCCTCATTATTTTCATTGAGTCATTCAACGGTCCCCAAATATTTCAGTGATAAGAAATAAATAATTGGTGACACATTTCCTTATGCTCAAGACGCACGCCTCTCGGTTTAAGTTATTTAACAAATCCAAATGGAAAATTCTTCGGAATTCTATTAGACGTAGAAAATATTTAATGCCTTTTGATACAGCCGATGCTGCTGGTCTCCAATGAGGTTTCACCTGGTTTTACAGGTTATTGCACGAGAAGAATATAAATTGCGACCATGAGCAACTACTTCCATCCATTTAATGGGTTCAGTTATATATATTAAAAAAAAACCTTGAGAGCTCTAGTTGAAAGACAGACGAGAAGAACGACATAATTGGAAGGCAAACTGGATGATAAATTACGGTGAATACAAGTGCAGTATATATACTGGTGTCGTTGATGCTGGGTCGTCTAGGGAAAAGGAACGCATTTGGGAAATAAACGAGAGCTCATCGGTGCCATCACGATGGAAATTGCAGCGTATACGAGCGTGACTGATATCTAAGTAGGTGGCCCATAAATCTTTCCATGGCATTCGGCATTGCACTTTTCATTTCCAAGTCGATACTTTTACCAAGGACTAAGCCGGCGCCACTAGAAAGGAACCTCGATTAATTTCAATGAATAGGACACATTTAGCGATTTGGGAGCGCAAATATATGGTCGATTGGTAGCATCAGGCAATCAAATGTGCCATTCGGTTTTTTTTCGACGGTAATTCAGCTAGACGATAATAAAAGGGTGACGGAATGAATCACCATCAAAAGCCTTGGAAAGAATAAAAAATTTAGTTTCAAATGGGGAAAAAAATGACTTTCAGTTCAATAAAGTTTACTTGTTTGTATATACCAAAGGAGAAGACGAATCGGAAATGAAAAAAAAGGGAAACTCTTGTGATGTCGAGATCCAATTTTCCATTCTGCATGAAGAAACTCTTTATTAAAGTTTCTTTCTAGTCTCCGATAAGACCAGACAATGTTTGAGAGACGGTGTGCACAGTCTTGATTGTAAGGGCATCAGACCAGATTTTGTCCGAGTCGGAGAAAGAAAAGTAAAGTTCTTTTACTTTCCTTTTAACAGTTACGTGTATACGTCGTTTACAGTCCGTATCTGTCATTTATTCTTAGCATCTCAAGACTCAAACTTTGCTCGGCAACACTAACAAATTATCTGACATCAAAACAGACACTAACCGACACGGGCAACGGAGGTTGGCTTTATTCCAAGTCACCAGATTTTCTCTCTCCGTCTTCTGAGGTATCTAATCATCTGAGTGGATGAACCGCCAGGATGAGCGCAGCTCGTACACCTCGTGGTATCAAATCTAATTAAAACGTGGTGGAAGGTAGTACAAGGCAAGAGAGTCGAATGCAGTTTTTTTCCATCAAAATCCTTTGCCGTGGAAATCGATCTCATTACCCTGGTGTACACACGGTCCACGTGTAAGTGGATCCTCGTCTCTTTCTTTTTTCTGGTTTTTAATATGATCTTATGGTGCACGAGACTTTTTTCTTCTCTCTCTTATCTTTCAAATAAGCCACGACGATTATCGATCAGCTTTTGGCTCCAACAACATTTTCCTAATAATTTAGCTGGGAGTCTGTGGTCGCATAGCAACCGACTGTCTAATAAATAACCAGATCCACGAAGAATACAAGATAGTATAGGGCAAAGGAGCAAAGAAAAATATAGGACCTCAGCAACTGCATCCGCCAGTAAATTCAATCAAGAGCTTTTAAGTGAAGGCCAACCCAAATGCCTCGCTATCGTTAACTAAAGGCTCTCTCGTCCTACGCTTTGCCGCACAAGTGTGTGCATCACTCTCGACTGCGCCCATCCCTGGGATGGAAAATCACGAAAAAGGATGAAAAGGAAAATCTGTATTGTGACCAAAGGAGAAAAAAAAGAATAAAATATGAGGAATTTCAAGTGCATTTGCCTGACATGGGTTGGTCGACCGTGTTCAATATTGGAAGCTTCGCTTGGTTTGAATATCTTCCAGAATCTGTCGGAGTTCTTCGTCTTCAAATCGGCCTTCAAGACTGCGGGAAATCAAACAAGTCTTTCGTTATAAAAATCAATTAAGATATCAGTGACGGTTGGATGTACCTGGGAATGAGAGATTTGGCCTCTTCAGGGCTTTCCGGGCACAAATTAGCCAGAGCTGCCAGTTCGAATTTGTGCAATTTTTTCTGCATCAGCAAACTGGAGTTCAAGAAGAAAGAAAGAAAAAACAAAAGTAAGGAAAAAGTTGGGAATGAAGTCATTGATTCATTCCGGGAAAAAACAAACAAACAAATCAAACTTTCAAGAGCATCAACCTGCGAATGGCGGCGATAGTCTCACGATTCTTGAACTTGCTAAAGCGCTGAGTGTAATTAAGCGTCTTCATAAAGACTTCCGACAGTTCCTGCTCGTCCTCTGCGCTTTCATTCTGTAATTTACGATGGTCCAGCAACATGTGGACTTCAGATATCAGCAATGTTTCCGCATTCTCGAACTCTGTAATGATGTGGAATGGAGACAGAAGAATGAAACCGCATTAAGGGATGGTTCACTGTGCAAACTACTAAACTAGTGCCCACTCGTTTGTCGACTCTTTTTCTTTCTTTTCCTGCTGATCTAAGAAAACAAACCTGCATGAGCTTCCCATGACTACAAGCCCACACATCTATATATCTATATATATATATATATAACAGGTAATTCGAGATGATTTCAACACGCTAAAACGACATGAGGCTTGACTGTATAACGCAAGTTTATTGCTCATCTCCTCTTCCCCTCTCTCTCTCAGTCTCTCTGCCCCCTGTACAAAACATTATTATAACAAGTGGTGCCATAAATCAAGCGGGGAAGTAGATTAGTTTCTCTTCTAGGAGGAAATCAAAGATCTTGCGCGTCTTGTTCACATCAATCTTGATCAACGTCCTGGCCTGAGCCAGCCGAATGCCTTTGCGGTTGCGGCACTCGGCGATGAGAATGTTTCGAAATTCCATGTACGACTCGGGAACGAGACGTGAAACGGAGCACAACTGACGTTCGCCTTCGTTCAATTTGTCGTAACCGGGCAGACCGACAATGTCCAGCGGCGGTGCGCTCCTTCGCTGCTGTGGGAAAGGGCCAGCCGGGCTGACTAGAACGTTGCCGTTGCTTCCTTGAAGCAGGGCTGAGGTCACCAACTGTTGGTGCTGCTGCTGGACGGGGAACGCCACGTGAAGGTTGGCCGAAAACTGCTTCCACTGCTTCATGTGCTTCTCACGACGAGCCTGAAGCTGCGTGTAGATTTTGGCCGACGCCAGAGTCTTGATCCCCAAGTGGCGGTACCTTTGCAGCTGCTGGATTCGCTGCCGCAACTCGACATGTCCGTGCAAGCCTTCAAAGAGACTGCAGTGGTCTTGAAATTTGAACACCTGGGAAAACACCGAGAGACGCTCACAAATGCGATGTGTCAGCGTAGAGTCGTAGCGATAACGAGCCGCCAAATGACGATGAAAATTGATCAACCCGTGTTCCTGGACGATACGTTTCTTTCGAAATCTCTCGCGCAACTTGTCGTTGTACACTTGCACCACGGCCACGGCCAATGCACGTTCGAGTTCTAAAGCCTCTTGGTCGATTTCTTCGTCGGGATCGGGTTTCGTTTCATCCTGTAACGACGCCACGTCAAATTCTGCATTCTGGAAGGCTTCCACTTGGAAATCTCCTCGAGCAGCACAGTAACCGGCCATGTCTCTGTGGTAAACTGATCCAGGAACAGGCCTAGGGGGGTCGTGAGTTCCGGTTCTGTAGACGATAGGCTGAGGCCTGTACAGTCTCTCTGGACTTTTCGGTCTTGGTAGAGGTTCCACTGGGTCTTCAAGGTACCACTTGTTATAGTGGTTTGCACATTCTTCAGGACTGGCTTTGGAGCGTTTGGCAACCTCCGTCCAATTTGATGGCCCATGCGTAGACAACTGATCCAGCAAAGTGAGTTCTTCCCGAGCAGTCCAGTTGTCAAAGAGGTAGAAATCATCTCGTATGACCCTGTAGCTGTGATTGTTCAAATGGTGATTGCTTTCCTTTCCCTTGGCAAAGCACGTTGGGCACAAGTCCACTCTGACACACTCCTCGCACCTGATGTAAACTCCAGTCAGAGGGGTCTGACAAATGAAACACACTCGAGTCTGGGAACAATCTGTCGCCGGCCACACATTTCCACATGGTTCATCAGTCGACATTTCTAAGAAATTCGTTGCAAATGAATTAAACGTTCACGAAACGTGCAGTTCTTAGCCAGGTCTAGCCTAACAGCAATTAACTGTAATAACTGTAAATCCCTTTATGAAAACATATCAAGCCTAACACAGGGAAGCTCAAAACCGTAAACTGGGTAGGAAATTATAGTTCTTTTTACCTTTTGGGAACTGCAAAACAGCGGCATCTTCGTCACTGATCTCTGTGGCGGCCGCCATTTTCAAATGATATTAGAGTAAAGTGTAACGACGTTGCCAGACTTGCTGTTGTGATTTTCGTTGAAAATTTCATTTTTCGAAAAATATTCATTTGGCAATTTTGTACCAGTTTTTCCCAGCCGGATTTGACCTAGACTATCAGACAAAAATCAAAACGAATAAATTAATACTAATTGGAGTCCCAAAAACGTTACACAAATCATTGTGCAAAAGAGTGTGGCCTAGTGCCCTAGTCCACGTTTGTTGGATTTCTCTTCATTTCCAGGAAGTTGTTTTTAAAACATAATTTTTTCGCTCAAAACCGCACACAAGTCTGAGCACGAACAAGGCGCTAGAGATTTCGTAATCTCCAACATCCGGCAGTCCTGCACGGCACCACCTCGGCGAATCATCGGAATGGTTAATGCCAGCCAAATGAATAAAACAGATGGCAGCGAGCGATGCAGCACAACCAACCAGCCAGCCTGAATGATTATATACGAATATTTAAGAACACGGGGGCCTGCATGGTTCATAATTAAAAGGTTTTCTACCGACTCCCGCCATCAATAAGTGTTGGCTCAGGAACGTAATAATTGATTAAGAGCGGAATAGACAAAAATGCCGGGCAAAAAGATGGGCGTACAGGAAATATGAAGGAGAAAGTAGGATTATTAATTGATTAGAGTAGGCAACGAAGAATTCCCTATATTACACAATGTAATACGTCGTACATGATTAATGACAGAGAGAACTACGTTCCAAGTTATTTTCAAGAAGATGAGGAAGACTGCCGGATTATTCTTGCATAAAGACGTCGAAGTAAAACTTAAGGGAGAGAAAAGGAGCAAACGACGATGAAATAAAATACGAAGGATTATTGTAGTCGGAATACTTTTATAATAGAAGAAAAGGCCCTTCCGCATAAACTTTCACTCCGACCCCCCCTCTCCCCAAAAATGCACTTTGCGCAACATTTCCGGTTGCGGAGAAAACTTTACACTCAAAGAGGAGCTGGCAGAACAAGTTTTACCTAGTGTACGTCTATTTACCGTGTGTATAGACCCCCTCAACACACACACACAAAATAAAGGGAGGGGCACCTGTTGGGCTGACTATATATTAGAACGGATGGTAGGGGGTTGCTGTGGTGGTGGCGGAATCATCCACCCTAAACTTGTAATCCTTGCGGCGTTCGTTCACGTTCGTCCCTCTGCTCTAGCTCCTCTTTTCCATCACGTAATCTCTATGTTATTAAAGGATGATTGTGAGTGTCTGGTAATCCGCATTTCGCGCTGGCCAAAAGTTCGGTATTCTCTCTCTGCTACCAGCGATCCTGCCTGGACATCCTGTGCATTTCTGAACTAATTAGTAACATCTATATAAACCCCAGCTCCTCGTTCTAGATGATTATCCAATAGAAAAAGCTAATGGAGCTCCATTCGCGACGCCATTTTCATCCGCCTCACGTGAGAATTTGGGGAACAATAAAAAAATCCCAATCCATCGATTTTTACATTTTAAATGTTTCCCAATTTAGGACAATATAAAAGAAAGCGATCGAAAATAAATTCATTAATTGAAGGACCCCGCCCACTTTGCCGTGAGCCAAACCGATCGACAAGCGTTTTAATAATAACAATCAAAGAATTCCGCTTGGCGGCTTAATCTCTCCGTTCTTCCGTCTTCCGCAACAGCAGTCGGCCATAATAATGGCAACTATTTTGTACGGATTATTCGCCCCTCCTCCCCATCGTAATAATAATAATAATAATAATATATTGGGGCTCAGCATCCAGCAGGGTCTTCTTCTCCGACAATAAAACCCACCGCGGAGCCAAAGCGGAAGGAAAAAAAAAAGAGAACGTGCCTTATAAGCCCCGAGACCCAAGTTTTGTTATGTCTTTCCGAGTCGGAAATCAAGAGAAATCGGTCAAAGATATTACACGAGAAATAATTGACATAACTTTAGTTGCCTATTCGGTTGTTATTGGAAAATTCTGCGAGTAACAAGTTCACCTACTTTTTCTACTGGCCGGATCAATGAATCCATCCATTGCAGATGGGAGGAGCAAAAGTCAAAAGAATCTTCATGTACGTAATAGTAAGCTGACAACGGAAGTTTCCTTCAACCCGAACATACACACACACACACATCTCCTCCTGCTCTATCTCTTCCTTGAAACTTCTTTTTCCCGAACGACGCCCGGCGACTCTGATTGGCGTGTTTTCAAACAGATAGAGAGCAGCGTTGACGTCATCCCGCTCAAATGCCTGAGACTGCTTTTATTATTGATATTATCATTGGGTTTGGAATTTCCTTTTATTTTTTTTTCGTAATCTCGTGCAATCGGATGTAACACACCGACGGAGGTGCCATCACACACTTGCGGGCGAGACGCAGGTATACACACACACACACAGCACAATAACAAGCAATAGGAGAAGAGATTCGGGCGCGAGTTTATTATTTACTCGCTCACGTTCGCGTTCAACGCCAGCAGGCCACTCGTTCGGAATAAAGCCCTTCCAACCCGCGTGCCAGATAGTATATATTGGCTATATAGACTCCCCTTGCGTGAAAAAAAAAAACCCGAGCCGTCCGTATATATAGACACACACATACACGCTGAAACTGCCGTCTAGTAGTATTGATTGGTCGCGGGTGCTGGGCGGTAACAGCAGCAGCAGCATCGATATTATACAGTGGAGAACTGCTGCTGGCCTGTGAGCCAAAAGGAGATGAAAATTGAGAAATGAAGGAGTGCGCTATAGACGCAACTAAAGGCCAAGTTGAATGTACACATGTGTCTAACCCTGTGCAAAAAACAGCCGGTTTCAATCAGCTGGGAAAACAAGCTCAACAATGGAGAGAGCCGCCGGCCTACTGAGTATCACATGCGGGTGCATGGCCTCCGGCTGATGAAAGACTGTTGCTCTCTATACACTCGGCTTTGATCCGCCGGATGGATACACACACCCAATCAGTTCGTCTTCTTCTTCTTCCGGAGAATATTCATTTCTGGTTCACTTTCTCCCATCGATCGATCGATCGCTCCGCCTCCATACATCTAACGACCCAATCCATTTGTTGACCAACAAGAAAACTTTGAGCGCGGCCATTTCTACGATGCGACTGAGAAATATGTTACGTCAAATAAAAGGGAAGAATTCCGGCCGTCAAAAAAATGGCGTCGTTCCCACCCATAACAACCCGGAGAAGATATAAGAACCTTATTCACTTGCATCGCTCCCGCACGTCACGTCTATAATAGACATTTAATAGTATATGAAGGTATAGAGAGAAGGCGTGAGAGCCAAAGTGTCGTAAAGCGTCGCCGAAAAACGACGCCGATCCATCTTAATCGTTTTTATCCCTCCTCCTCCTTGATATCCTCCTCATTTGATTTAGAGAGACCGCCGCTCCCCTATTGGGAGATGCACCCAAGGTGGGGGGAACACACACACGAAAAGAAAAAGGGGTGACATAACACACGCCAGTGTGCTGCTGCTTCTCTGACCGCAGCCAAAGTGAATGGACGCCCCATTATTTACAGCTCATTGCTGGCGGGGTCGATTGATCTCAATAACTATTACAGGAGGAGGAGGTGGTCGTAAAATGGCGGCAGACGTTTCAAGTTGACATGTTTTTCGTCTGACCTCATATCTCAGCTCCGCAAAAACATTTGTTCGCCATTATGATCGATTATGTGATCGGTTTGAATTTATTTTTATTTATATTTTCCAGGAACGAAAGAAACGCCAAATTCTCAAGACAATTTGGCTTCCCAACTGGATTGATTCCGTTGAATTTATTAATTGCGTCCTGATAGCCGGTAGAAAATTAAAAACAAAAAAAAAAAGAAATCATTTCTTGATTTGATATTCGACGAATGGGGTGGAGTCGCCGTTTCGGAGAAAATATTTATTTAACAAAGGGAAAAGGGACAGAATAGAAAAAAATATAAAATAAAATAAAAGCCATGGCGTCCAATCACCTCCTCCTCCTCCGCATAATCGTCCTTATAATACGTATACATTTGAGTCTGATTGTCGAATTAGCCAGAAAAGTATTTCGTGGAATATTCACGGCACCGCAATTGGTTTGGAAATCACATTTCATTGCGCTCGTGTTGTCACCTTGAATTACGATTTGAACCAACAACTTTTCATTGTGTGTTGCACATCACAACTGTTTTTTTCCCGGAAATTCCCAATTGAGCGATAATAAGAAAAATCAACAAATTGCCGACCTTGCATATCTTCCTATTCGTTTTCCTTCTTATTGCATTTACGAAGCGGATTGCCTTGAAGAGTCTAAATGGAAAACCGGTTGGAAAAATTTGACAAAATAAAAAAAGTGACGTGATCTGCGAGCAGTTTGCCAGCAGCTGCAACGTAAAAACAAACTGTGACGTCTCTCATTTCGACTCTTGATTCAAATTCGATACAAATCGGCAGCAGCAGCAGCAGCTGACGAGCGCAATCATCGACGTTCTACAACACAGCCGACCTATAAGGTAGTACGTCTAATAATACAATAGAAATTGAATTCCTTTCTGGCTCTTTTTAATAATAGCGCGGGGAACGCCAACGCACTCGACACACACGCGTGTATAAAAATACAAAAGACCGATATGAGCCATCCAGCGGATTCTGCAGAGCCTATAGCTGCATTCGTCACAACTGACGTCAAGGGTCTCACAATGAATTTGTCTTTTTTCCGCCATGATTACCACTTGAGCAACACTTGACTTTTTCGTCCGGCATCATGCTGCTGCCCAGGGTTAAAAATGGGTTCGAATTTTGTTTTAAAAAGTTATTGCCAAATTGTCGATTGGCTCTCAGCGCAGGTGAGCGCATTCCAGTTCTTTCAAGGAAATTCTTTTGAACTTGCGGTCGAATCGAATATCGTGCGTGACTTGGGTCATCTATGCAAATCAAAAAACACCGTACAGTGAAATAGGAGCTACTCCCGGAAAAAAAAAAGAGATCTGACCATTTTAGGGGGGGGGGGGGGGACACACACAATGCAAATGACATCCTATATACTACACACACACAGTTCGTGAAAACACGCGATTCTCTTGTTTCGGGAAAAAAGAAAAAAACAAATTCCTTTTTTTTTTTCTCTTTGAGGTTGACGTTGTTTTGTTGTTGTTGGGCGGATGAAACGGTTTGTATCAAACGGAATGCAGGAAAAAAACCAAATAAGCCCGTGGTCGGCGGGTTCGTCATTCTAATGATGTGCCTATGACGACTCTATTTAAATAGGAATTGGCGGTTATGACGTAGTAGTAGTAGCATCAAAGTACATTTAAATTGGCATAAGACGGTTGCCCAATCCGAATAGAAAGTTGAATCGAGAAAACCCCCTGGCAATTACGTCAAATCTTTCTGCTTTTTTCGATCGACATTTCAATCATCAAAATGTCCAATTTGGCATTTCGTCGAACTCGTTTTCTTTTATTTCGAGTTGTCTATTTTATTCTCCAATTGGTTTCGAGGGGGTTTTGGGTTTCCCCCTCTCTCTCTACTTTGCTTATACATAAGGATAGGATATAATACGCAACCACAACGGTCAATACCCTTCAATCGGGACGATGGACAGCCAAACGTCGGCCAGATAACAAAAATTGTGTACCCAAAAACATTTCCCATTGCGATTACCGCCCCAAAGGACACGGATCATTACGTGTTTGCAACAAAATTCGTAAACGCCCAAAATAAAAAACCCCAATAAGAAAAAAAAAAAAAAAAGATGGACGACCGCAAACGTCCGTCTCCCAATTGACAGTTACGTAACACGTCAAAAAAGGAAAAATAAAACAGTCAGGTTTTTTCCAATTTTTCTTTCAATCCAAAAAAATAAGCTGAAAATAATAACGCGGGAAAAAAAAAAAAAAAAAAAGAAGATGGATCGTCCACCGGCACGGACCAATGACTGTTGCCTGCGTGCGGAATATTGATCTCCGCTTTTCCCAGCCCTCCAGTGTGTCCACCATTACCAGCCTCCCCCTCCCCCCCCACTTCGTCGTCGTCGTCGTCTTCCATATCTTTTTTTTTCTTTCTCTTATTTCCCGAGATGTAGACGAAGACTCTACACTCTCTCGTCTAAGCTTCTCGTTGAGCACGTTTTCGTGAAAACGTTCGTGATGTATCCGTGTCACGTCCCGCGTACCCTCTGCCAAACAAAAACAACCCGACGCATCTAGCAGAGCAGAGAGCAGAGAGAAAAAGCAACTTGAACTGAACACACAGACACAAACTTTTGCCCAGGATTTTTGGCGTAGTGGAATGAAACGCGGCGATTTTTCTTTTTCGGGAGCCACGAACGAAATGAAGAAGAAAACAGGAGGGGGGGGGGACTTTGATGGCAAGACAATCAGCCGAGCAGAGTGTCGGTAGAAAAGAGAAGAAAACTCTATTTCTTCTTTTTTTATTTGGAAAGAAGAAAATGAGAGGAGGGAACTTACGGGGGTATACTGCTGTCACTTTGATCCTTTTTTTATATGAATGTTGGGTGAAATTTCGCTGATGAGATCAAAGCGCAGACATTTCGTTAAGACGGACCAAGGAGTTTGGCACACCTGACCTTAATAATACATTCCGTACACGACGTTATAATGAAGACAAATTTAAAAAATCTTAGCCGGAGGACAAAGATGGCCAAGACAATAATAAAAATTGGATTCACAATTTTCGTTTTCATCGTGACGGATCAAATGGCCTTTTCTGAGGCAAATACGAATCAATGCTCATACTCGAGAAGAAGAAGTAACTCTATTACTTTCACTCAAATCAGTGAAGCTGCTTTTTTCTTTTTCCCCCCGGAATCCTTCCGGAAAAGAAAAGCAAAATTCAAAAAGACACATCATTTGTCCATATCGAACCAGCGTTGGGAAAAAATAAAATATGTCGTCCAGACGACTTGTTAAATTGTAGAGCGATACACACACCCAGAGAGAGAGAGCAGTACCCCAGTATAGACAGTTGGTGTGGCCCTGCCACTGTGTGTGTGTGTGTGTTTTAAGAGAGAAAGAGCTGCTGTTGGCTCGGTGGGAGACTCAGTCGCGTCCCAACTTTCGGACCGTGCACACCACGCCCCCCCTTCCACATCGCCCGCGCAACAACACAACATTGGCCAGCAGCGGGTTTTTTTTTCGGGGGGAATGCTACTCATCATTACTCAACAGTGATTGTGGGGCCGTGAAATGTATTCAAACCCGAAACAAAATGTGTGTAACGGAGAGTGTCGAGTGTTGGGACGGTTCTCATCATGTTGTTGTGTCACGTTTTATTGAGACTGTCGTGTAGGTGACCGGTTTTTGATTTGGTTATTTCCCCCCCCCCCTTGTGTGACAGCAGCGGGTGGCCGATATGGCGCATGCGGAACTTGATGCCACAACAATCACCAGCAGCAGCAGCAGCAGCCCGCAGACCACCAGTTTCATATCGTCCTATTCTCCGCCATCGGCGGCGGCGGCGATCCTCGCCAGTGCTTCAACGCAACAGATTCAACAGTCTCTGCAATCGTCGGCCCAATCCGCTAGGAGCTGCGGCGGAAGCAACGTTGCCATTGCATTGCAGCAGCGACGAAAGACCGTTTACTTTACAGTCGGCCAGCGTCAAGAAGTGGCCATCTTCGAGGACTACACGCCTTCCGAAGACATTAAAAGTAAGATGAGCAAACAGAGCTGAGAGAATTCGTCCATCGATGCCGTCATCGTCTACTGGTGGCCATTTGTCTTTTTTCTTTTTTCCGCGTGAAAGGCCCAGTCGTTAAAAACTATTCGTCATAATAGAAAGAGAGTTGAAGGAATACAAATATAAAGCGCCAACTGCGCAGTCACAACATCATATCATCCGCCCATGCCAAAAATGAACAACTTTGTTCGATTTTCTTCTCCCATTTTTTTACCCGGCCAGATCACGTCAACTCTCCTCCCTACTAATGCGTCTAACTCTTGTCGATTCTTTTTTAAAATAGAAATAAACCGCGCCCCTCCATCGTTATAGTAGTATAAAAGGTAGTAGTATACTGTGCTGCCGCTGTGCTGGTGCAGAGAGATGATGGAAATAAGAAAATAAAAAAGAGCCTCTCTGATAGACTCCATTACAGATCCTCCACCCAACCCCAAAAATTGATCAGCCCTGGCCCTGGCAGAGAGAACCACTCGAGACGAAAGTTCTCCAGAAATCCACCAGACTATACTTCTTCTAGATCAAATATAATCATCATAATAAAGCTCTTTAAACGGTGAGCGCTGAGTAATCGAATCGGGACGCACTGCTGTGCAGTTCTTTTTTTACCGTATAATTTATATTAGGTTGATTGCTCTGGCAATATCTATCTAGAGCAGCCCCCAGTGTTTCTGACTGCAATCGCGGGATATTCCCCCCCGATAGTCGAAGATCTGGTCGTACTACGCACACTGCACAAGTAATAATTAGTGAAGACGGGGCTGAGAGGAGACACCGTCTTCGGGTTAATTACAAGTTGACAATGGACATTGACGACACATTCGCCGCCCAAAAGGATTACGTACGCCATTATGAGAAAATCTAAATATTGAGAAATGAATGCGTCTATTCCAGATCTGGCAACGACAAAAAATGAACGAGGAAAAATCGAATCGACTTTTTTTTTATTTTTATTATTATTATTAAAATTTTTAATGGAAAAAGAAGAAGAATGAATCGATTTTTAATTTTTTTTTTCTGGTTTTTTATTTGCGCGCTCGTTCCGTTCATAATTGGAACACAGGGAACTGGCAGATGACGTCGTCGACAGAAAAAAAAGGAACGAAAATTAAAAAGAAAAAGAAGTAGTAACGATTTCCCTCTTTTGTCCTTTTGTCGTGTGTCGCAGACTCGTGAAAAAACCTCGCCTTATTAAATGCGCGATACATCTCCAGTGTGGAAGATCTTGTTCACCCAACAAATACGGGCACCAATCCCGCAGAAGAATCGATTTCTTTTTACCGTCTAAGAAAATACCCATATAACCAACAGCTGCTATAAGAAGGAAAAAATAAAACCCCCCAAAAAATTTTTTGTTTATCCGACCTTGTTGGCTTTCGTCTCCGGCCTTCGTTTCATTAATTTTTTTTTTTCAACGGAATATAACGAGGTCAATATCATTGACTCAAGCGCATCGTCCAGACGATGTCTGTGAAACTCAAATAAAAATCTTTAAAAAAAATGGGCGAGGAGAGCCCCCCGCAAGTCACGATGACTCTTGGCCGTCTGGGTTATAACAACCAACGACCGCGCATCCCTTTTTTTTAAAAAAAATAAAGAATCGCGCTCGCCCAATTTGTCCGCACGGCGAAAGAATCAAATTATCTTCGAGATAATAAGACACTCGATGTTCATATTCTCCCACCGGCAGGATTTTTTTCTCTCTTCTATTTCAGCTTAGTCAAAGTAGTTTTTGGTTTATTTATTCTTTTCAATTAAGATCCTTCCTCGCAAAAGGTTTTTCCACTCGACTAGGAGAACAAAATAAAATTTAAAAAGAAAGAAAGAAAATAAGGATCGGTGCAAGTTCAACTGATCCTCCGACACCCCCCTATAAGACGATCAGCAAGATTAGACACAAAAGAATTGTTACCATGGAAACGTGACAAAAAGAAACAGAAATCCCTGGCACGAAAAAAAAAAAAAAAAAAAGATTCTTCTCCGACCCCCCCGTTATAGAAATTGGACGAGTTCAAACTCTCGGGGCTCTTGTTCTCTTCTAGCCATAAAAGGAACAAAAGTATAACAAACAGGAATTTAGTGTTAAAGGCCAGCAGGCGAGACAACAACAAACTGAACCCAACATTGATTGACTTTTGATTATAAGAGAGAGACCCTTCCCTTCCTTATTCAACTGGTTATTGACCGAGGTGGTGGTGGGAAAAAGAAGAAAAAAATAACCGAATCGCCGACGGATACGTCGGTGGTGGTGGACAGTCACGCGTCAATCAAAAAATCTACACGAAAGAAAAAAAAAAGGCCGCAAAATGTAATCGTACCGAGAAACCCCGAAATTTCCGAATTGTTGTCCGAGGTTGTTGGACGTTGCTAGGCGAGAGAGAACTCGATGGCGACCTTGGCTGCCGCTAATCAATGCATCTACTATACTATATTGCATGATTGCTTGTTGTAACACGCTTGATTGACTGTCACGTCTAACATTGTCACAGCGATAGAGTCAGTCGCTCACAGTCCGTTTGACAATTGAAACTTGTTTTTCCTTCTGTCGGACGCCATTAACATGATTTTCGTTTGATACATTACGCTGTGTGAATGAATTTAGGTTTGTTTAGTAGTGCAGCCGAAGCCGGTCCTCACGACATTCTCAAGATGTACACACCCGAGGGATCGCTCGTCAACATTTCCAACCGGCTCGAAAGTAACCGGCCCGACGCTCCCTATCGGCTCGAATTGGTTGCCGCCCATTTCAATCAAGGTATACAATTAATTATTATTATTTAAAAAAAAAAGAAATTCCCGCCGAAATGTGAATGACTTCAAACTAAAAAAATTTGGGCATGGCGCAGGATCGTTGCCCGAGCAATTGAGAGCTGAACTGGCCCTGCTGGAAGAAAGGTATAGAGTCTAAAAATCTATTAGCCGTGATTTAGTTATACACGTACATAGTACTCAAAGTGACAAATTGTAATTGGCTGCTGCTGCTGCTGCTGGCGAATGGCGAAATAAGGGTCTCGGATTTGGAGCGGCGGATGCACGACCTGGCCTCCCTCTACCCGCAGGACGTCCAAGCCATGCGGGACGAATTGGAACAGCACAAACAAATTCTCGGTAATGCACACGCTAGAGTAGTTCAATATACAACAACTGCAACATACACATAACATACACTCTTGGCAGTAGTAGCAGTAGTGCTAGTCCTAGTTGTGTGTGTATGTCTTTTTAAATTACATTGATAATTTCTACGTTTTTCAACAACAACTTTCCGGGGGTTGTGCATATAATGTATAACACATTTCTCGCGCTTTTCATTCTTTCGGCTTCGTTAACGTCTAGATGGAAGAAAGTTGTTTGTTGTCGAGAGGGGGGGCTGTCGAGTTGTTGTCGTTGACTACGTCTGACGGTTCTGGGCACGGGTCGTGAAAATAATGAGATTCTATGGGCGTCTGACTTACACTTGTTATATTCAGACGTCATTATTGTCATTATACACTGCTGTGTATTGAACCTATCGGCAGCTGCTGGGCGACAACAACAGCGGCGGGTCTGATTGTTTTATTCGGGTTTTCCCCCCCATCAACCACCACCACCCGCATCTGGCCGCGTAATGGCCTCGTAGTCAATGAGTTTGCCCGCTACCGATCGTCACGATTCTCTCCAATATTTTTCCCCTTCTCTTCCAAAAATAAAAATTAAAAAAAAGGGAATCACGGCAGACGAAAATAGATCGACCGGGTTTTTCCCCGTTTGCAATCGAGCTCTCTTTGTGGTGGTATCATCAACTTGAACGGGAATATCCCGCAAATCGTTTGATTACTCAACAGGGTTGTGCAGAGCTGGAACCACATTCCGGCACGCTGGAATGGGCCGTCCTTATTGGAACAGACACAAAGCCCGTCGGAAATCCGAGTCGGAGAAACGACTCGTCTGCGAGAAATATCTTTACATCAGGTAATAATCATCAAATACATTCAAAACTCCCGCCCAATCGAATTCTTAATTTCTTTTCTCTGAAAAAAGCACAATGACATTGACGGAAGAGATCCGGCGCTGCCTGCGGATGCCAACATTCGATAATTGGCAATGGGAGGACGAGGAGATCCTGCTGCTCCTGCAGCAAATGTACGTCGATTTGGATTTGCTGAGCAAATTCGACATCGACCTCGACGTCCTGCGCAAATTCCTCTGTCAAGTTTACATGAACTACAACGAGGTGCCGTTCCACAATTTCCAGCACTGCTTCACCGTCAGTCAAATGGTAAGCGGGCGAAAACAAACATAACAGACAAAAATGTGTGGGGGCTGCTGGTCTCCCAGCCAAGACAACGCCGGGGGGCCTTGGTTACTCTATTGATCGACAGAAAGAAGAAAAAAGATGATGGCCGTGTCAACCGCAATGCTAACACACACACACACACACACACACACACAAAACCGCTTGTCTAATAGTCGAACAGACGATCGTATCGTTTGTTTCGAACTCTCATGTCGGGTCGAACCTGCGTGATCTTTTTACATCGATCGTCTCTAGCGATCAAAAACTAAACACACATACACGCAACAATTGGCAACACACCGTGAAAGATACGGGAATGGAAAAAAAGAAACAAGAAATAACTCGTTGGAAATTTCTCAAGCGAGAGTAGGAGGGAAATCGCCCAACGTAGCGTGTGTACACCCACCCACACACACACAAAATACATGTATAATATACTCCCGCAGATTCTATATGAAACTTTCTCCTTTGTCGGGAATACGTTACACAAGCGATAGTTCAAGAGTGCGCCGCCGTTGTTATTGTTCAAACAAGGCGCCCCCTGCCCGCCTGCTGCACTATGTAAAAGGAGCGAAGAGCTACTTACTTACTCAGACTCTCGAAATAATAACCCAAAATCGATTTGCAGTTGGTACACTACGTCTAATCATCGAGAGTGAGCGTTTCCCGTCAAATTTTAATTAAAAAACAAGAAAAATGGCGGGGATGCCCCGAGGCGAAATTTGCGCGTCTAAAAATATATTCAAAGAAATTCGACGCCCCTGTGTACCGACGCTTTGCATGTCAAAGTGATGAAGAAAAAGCCCATTTGAAATGTGTGTGTGTGTGTGTCCTTCATCAGCATATGACGGGCGATCGAGTGAAACTTTAATGACATGCATATACTCCTTCCTTTTCTATGTGCGCTTGCAGATGTACGGCATCATTTGGTGCCTGGATTTACCAGACAAAATCGGCGACCTGGAAACGCTGATCCTCTTGACTTCCTGCATATGCCACGACCTCGATCATCCGGGATTCAACAACATTTATCAGGTAACCCGTGCTGTGACGCTCGTTTTTCATATTTCATTTAGAGCTGATATTTCCGATAGAGTGGGGCGTCACATTAGCAGTTAAACAGCAGCAGCGACGGTTTTGGCAGAGTGGCGGCCATGGAAAGAAAAAAAGTGCTTTTCCCGGGAATATATTACATTCGTAATGACACGCAGTCACACGGAGAGCGGGCGAGAGAATGATGGGGGGTAGAGCGAGAGCCTTCATTAATTACTGAGCAGCTAGCAGCCTCGACTTTACTTGTGTGTGTGTGTACATTTCGCTTTGATATACACCTCCTCCTCATCTAATCGATTCTACACAGAGTTTGTGCATCGCCTACGGGCTTCCTCCTCCTCCCCGTCAATAAACAACGGCCTGTCTACTGTATAGACATTTAAGAAACTTTTCTACATGTACTAAAAAGGTCTAATCAAGTCCAATCTGACAACAGATCAACGCCAGGACGGAGCTGGCCCTGCGCTACAATGACATTTCGCCGCTGGAAAATCACCACTGCTCGGTGGCGTTCAACATTTTGGAAGATTCGACGGCCAACATTTTCCGATCCTTCACGGCCGACGTCTACAAAAGCGTCCGCGAGGGAATCATCCGCTGCATTCTGGCGACCGACATGGCCCGTCACAACGAGATCCTCAACCAGTTCAATCAAATCGCCCCCATCTTTGATTACGACAATCGAGCCCACATCAATCTGGTAAGTGTGTGACACATGTGTAGGTGGGGCCACTTACCTTTTATCGGTGACAAAAGTTTCCCGTCGTGATGAGTCCCGGAAATGAAGGCCGGCCAGTGCGATCTGGGCACTAAACGTCACCTGCAAACACTTTGTGGCTGTCAGTTTCCATGGGCACCAATCAAACTCGTCGGTGTAGACGCACTTTTGGAGCTCAGGTAGAGAGTAACAAGTGTAACAGTCTGATCAAGTCTGACGTCAAAGCTCGGCACGCTGATTAATGTAGACACACGCAGCTGGTCGACGGGAGAGAATTCCGGAAATTGTAACAGCAGCAGCAGAGAGAATGAATAAACGCCATTACCCAACTCGACGTCGTCAATTTGAGCAGACGAATTTACCCAAAAACTTGAACGACAAAAGAAGAAAACAAAGTGCAGACGACGTTGCCTATTTTCGTGAAATGGCACAACTCAAATGAAATCGAAGCGAAAAAAGGTGTTTCTCGGTACCATTTCCATACCTAAATAAATAAGAAAAAAAAAAGTTTCGAGTGCCATCGTGTGACATTTCTCTTTGTGCGAGTGGAAAATCACGAGCTGTAAACTACGGTGGAAAGTGGCAAGTTGGTAAACGAAATCAATTTCGTCTGCAAGTTTAATGCGATTTTGGAGGGAGGGGATCAACTCCTGCTGGAATGATTCGTTTCGATTTCAAATGAATGACAGTGTCAAAAAGAAAAGTTTCCAGAGCAAAACAATTCCGTCATTTGCATGAGACATATTATATAGACTCTCGTGCAGTGTCTATATGTACACTCGAGTCTGTATAGATCGACTCTATAATGATTTCCAGTCTCTCCTCCGCGTCTCCTTTTATTTCGTTTTTAATGTGTGCCAGAGCAGGTTCAACAAAAGGAGCTAGCTCCCGCTCCCAGCTGTGATAAGTTTGCCAGTAGGAACTCGAGCGGAAATTGTTTCACGCGTTCGACAAGTGGATGATGAAACGGCTTTTGCCGATTGTATCAGACATCAAACGAATCACGAGCAGCACAAGAAGACTCGTCGGCAGCTTTGCCAAACAAATCTCCTGCAAAAGACGCGCAGTCAAACAAAAAAAGACCCATATGCTCAGCTTTCACCCCCGTCTAACGCCATGTTTTATTCCGGGGTCTTTTGTGTTTTGAATTGCGTAATGATCGTCGACTTGAATCGACAGAGAGAAAAGCAGATTAATTAAAGGTTCTGAATGCCATTTTCCAGTGTTGTGTGTACTTACGTATAACGGCAGAAAATCGGGGAGGTTGACTGTCATCTCACCTTTCCAGGGAACAATTTCGTCGGCTATTGATTTTCTTTCCCTTCCCTTAATCGTATTCTCTAACGTGTAGGAGAATACAGACGAGTGCGCCATGATCCGACTTTCTCCATCCGGAAGTCGTAGAAAATGAACTTAAAAAATGCAGACTTGTCTATTTTGTCGCCAAAGAAAAGATCGATATGTCGCTCATCGCTCTTTTTTTTCCCGCTCTTTTTTTTAAAAATGTCGGAACGCGACAAATATGACGGGCAGCTGTGCATGGTGCTGATCAAAGTGTCGGACATTTCGAACGAAGCCAGGCCGATGGATGTGGCCGAGCCGTGGCTGGATTGCCTCCTGCAGGAATTCTTCGAGCAGAGCGACCGCGAGAAAATGGAAGGCTTACCCGTCACGCCTTTCATGGACCGGGACAAGATCACCAAACCGTCGTCCCAATGCTCCTTCATCGGATTCGTTTTGCTTCCGCTCTTCGAGGCCATCGGTCGCCTTTATCCCGAACTAGACGTAATAAAACAAATCAAAAATATTTTTTTTTTCTAATTTTAAAACAAAATTTTCCTTTTTTGATTCAATTCAAATAGAATTTAATAGTCAATCCAGTCAGAGAAGCTTTGGATTACTATCGAAAACTGAACGAAGCTTCACGTCGCAATCTGGAGCAGCCGGCGAGTCCGACGCCGCTGGCAACTTCAGTTTCATCCGCCGCCCACGACTGCGTCCAGGAAAAGGAAGCGACTCCATCCTCCACTGATGAATCCACCGGCAGTCAGCAGCGATCCAAAGCATCACACCAACTCATCCAGCAACGCAGCGCGACCAGCATTGAAGATGAAAGGAAAAACAGTCTGCAGATGGATCATCCGTTGATAGTTGGCGCAGTCCCGACGACCCCCATCAGCCGAGAAAGGTATCGCAATCAACGCAGGGGTCCTATTCTTTTACCCGTGTAATAATCAACAACAGCGATCGATATCCTATATGAGAGTATACGGTCGTCATAGATATTACGCAAAGGATTTGGTTGATTCAAATATTAATCAAGTCCCGTAAGCGATAGGTGATTTACCGATTCTGCTGTTACATAAGAAAGAGTCTTCTCGAATTGAGACCGAGGGAAAGAGATCGTCGGTCGTGAGCGGACGGATAATACTTTGGGCCAGCATATTAAGTATTTGATCAGACGTGAGCCACGCACGATCGATATAACGCTGGAAAATAAAGTTTTCCTTCCCTAGTCCAGCCGTCCATCCTATGGCATAATACACAATCGACGAAATTTTTCCTAGGAATCAGCAATATATGCCGCTCTTCTTCTTCAATATATTTAATATAGGGGAGGACGTCTCATTCTTCTTTCAACTGGAGGCCTTGTCGCCCCAAAAAGTTAGGCAGCACTACAGGCCAGGGGGATTTTTCGGTTAACTTATTTTCGGGGATCCTGGATTGGACGTCGGGTCTTATCACACTCACGACTGGTTATATATAGAGGACAAGAGCGTTAGGGATATAAATACAAGATGATTCCTACGGCGTACTACATGATCAACCGCGCCGTCGACAGTTTACTGCGGCTAGTAAATAAAGAAATAACCTCCACCACCGAAAAGACACGAATAACATTCGGGGGCTTCAATCATCAACCGGTTGATTAGTTGGCCATTTCTTTTTACGACACAACCATCAAAGTAATAACGATCCAAAAGAAAAACTAGCGCGCGGGAATATGTAACACAACACAAAGTCTCCGTCCGCCGTCAATTGAGGATCCAATTGAAAACGAATGATCAAAATAATCCGAAAGAAAAAAAAATAACTTTTTCATCTTGGAATTTACTCCAGTCGAAAGTTGTACGGATCGATGGTTCTATCGATTGATTATACCTACGCCGCCGCCAGTGCTGCACACTGTCTGCATTTTGAGTTGACTATCAAAAAGATGTAACATCCCCCCAGCCCTGGGATCATCGGCATAGGAAAAAAAAGGGATCGAGCATGAAAAAGGGCTTGAAGAGCACAAGTCCCGAGTGACTTTCCAAGTTACTACTCTTCTCGCAGGAGTTTCTTTTTTTATTTTTTAAAATAAAGTCCTGGCGTGTTAGTTGCGACTTTGTTGTCGTACAGGATCAATCCGCAGTGTAAGACCCTGTACAGTAGTAGCCCCACACACACACGGGATTTGAGAGATTTTGTGTTTTTTTTTTTCGCCCCCCTACGACGACGTGGGACATCAGAAGGAATCAGGCCGAGTAGATTTGAATCTCCCGCTCTTGATGTATATACTACACCGTTGATGTTGCGAGTCGCATCGGGATTTGTTTGCCAAAGCCTCCTCCTCCTCTTGCATGTTGCCGTCGGCGATGTGCAGGACCTTGTTCTTAGACTGGATAATACTCGACTGCTGCATGTGTGTAATATATACACGAGAAGATAGAAAGCTCCTAAAAGGATTTGGGATAAAGTAGGAGCAGGAGATATTATTAGTCGAGCCCTGGCGGCTGGCTCGGATGGGAAATGACATCCAGTACATTAACTTGCTACTTACTTTGACTTTGATTTCGGGATTTTTCTGATTTGTTTCTCCTCTATTTCCCCTCCACTTAGTTTGTGTTTGGCTAATAACTTTCTGTGTGTGTGTGGGGTCTCTTGGCGACAGGTCGCTCTCGCAAGAGGAAGAAATCCGACGCTTCTCATTCGGCCTCGATCCCGACACGTTCACCGAAGTAGAAATCTGCGAGAAAACGTTCTCGTTCAAAATCAGCACGGACATTAGACCGTTGCCGGGATGGAGCAGCAGCAGTAGCGGCGGCGGAATAGTAGGTGGCAACGGAAGTTGCCAAAACGGAAGACAGCCATCATCAGCCTTCCGGCGGGCATCACTGGCTGTCATGTCTGCTTGTAAGTTGTTTTCCAATTTAAAAAGAAAAAGCCCAAAATGGCCGATCCTCGACCTGTAATCATCTTTTTTTTGGGATTTTTGTTGTCCCCAGCTCTTGCCGAGTCGGCCAGGATTCTGGCCAGTGGGGTGGTGGCCGCCCGTAGTGCCACCAACAGTCCCACACAGTCAGGGCCGAGTGCTTATCGGACCATCCAGGAAGAGGAGGATGAAATCCCGCTGGACGTGCCCACGACAACCACCACCAGCACCACGACGTCGTTGACCAATGGTGGAGTCTTCAGCAAAGAGATGTCGGTCGAATCGCCGTCGCAACACAACGGCCAGGGGTGCTGGACAGCAAACGAAATCACGACCGCTTCAGCGCCATTAGCCTCGACCGAGGACGTGACCGATTCTTCAGTTGCCACTAAAGAAAATTCTCCAGTTGATCTGCCGGCCGAATCCTCCATCACGTCGTCGTCGTCGTCCTCCAAGGCCCGCGACAATCCCCTCCTAATTCGATTGCGTCAATGGACGGACCGATTCGGTTTAAGTCCCGTCCGACCGGCCTCGGCCGAGCCGCCGGAAAACGGGATCACATCTGACGTACCCAAATCGCCAAAATTGCTCGGCTCCCGAAAAATCGTCTCCACCAGTTTGTCCCGTCTCTTTAGTCGTTCGCCGTGTCACAAAGGAGCAGGTTCAGGCCAGCAGCAGCAGCAGCAGCAGCAGCAGCAATCAGCAGCCAATTTAGTTGCTGCCAGTAAAGAGTCGAATCATTTGCTGTTCCAGGAATCTTCCACGAGTAGCCATCGGTTGTGCAAAAACAACGTCACGGCAATCTCATCCGCCAGCGCGGATGTGTCGCGCAGTTTAGACAACGTCACGACAGCCGCCGCCACCCACATGATGTCCGATTCGACCAATCATCCCACCCAAAACGCTTAGATCAATGTCTCTCTCTCTCTCTCTGTATTGTATATCTCATTAATGACGTAAATTCATTAATGAATATTTATTATTTCCCCCTCTCCTTCGTCCATTCATTTTTCTCAGCTTCACTGTGGGAAACAAATTATATATTCATCTGAAATGTTTTTTCTCTCTCAGAAATTGATTGTCGTCACAGAAAAAAAAAACAGAATCAAATCTTTTGTTTCCAAATCCATCCCCCAACTCTTTTTTAAAACGATGTTTTTTTGTTTTCATTTGCGAAACGTTTGCCAACATACGACCATATCCTTTCTCCTCCGTTGAAAAACAAAATACGATACATATATATAAATTGATATATATATAAATAGACCTAAATTTGATCTGATTGAAGAGGAATAAAAAAAAAGGACAACTCGTATCCACATTTCTCGTCAGTGTATGTATAGAATAACCATTCAAAAGAGATAGAGGAGTCGATTGGGTGTGTCGTCACTGCGTCAAAAAAGAAAGAGGGAGAGATTAAAAAGGGTTGGGATGAAAATAGAAAATATTCGGAATTTTCGGGACACACACACACACGCAAATAGACTTCGGTTGGCCAATCCGTCACGAAAAAAAAACAAAAAAAAAACGAAAAAAACCCAAAGTGAAAAGAGAGGGGCGAAACACATTTCTAAATCCGCACACGAAAAATGGTGGGGCGCTTGTTGTTTTTGGAAACAAAATGGGAAAGAGATGGGCACAAACGGGTTTTTTCTTGTTCTAAAAAAAGATTGGGAATTTTTTCTCTTTTCTGTCAATATATAGCGTAAATAGAGGATCAACAAACTTTACAGGATGTGTGTGTGTGCGTGTGAGTGGTGTACCACAAAAAAATCTTTTTTCATCTTTTCAAAATTCCTAAAAACAGTTGAAACCCTCGCACACACACACGACACACACACACACACAGAGGCGCATAATAATAAACCTACACATTCATTCTGTACACGGTGTGTTGGTAGTGGTGGTAGGATAATACGAAGACAGAGAAGGGGGGGGGAGGATTCAATTATTTTTTCCAATTTTCTAAGATGATGTCAAGCGGAGAAACAAAAGAAATGGGATGAAAAAATCATTTTGATGGGAGACCACGAAACAAAAAGAAAACACTTTTGGGACATTCAAAATAGATTGTATGTTTATATATATATAATATACCATTTGCTAAACAACGGGGGGCGACAGAAAATTATTATCAACAATCTTGTCTTGTTGTTTTTTTCTTTTCTTCTTCTCTGATTGGTTAGTGAAAAAGTATTTGAATTTGGGAGAGAGAGAGAGAGAGAGAGGGAATTTATATCACTACGCCGATAGTTAATTATTTGTTGTCTTTTCTTGTCTGCATTTTGTCCCGCTCTTGCCCGTTACGCGCCGTGCGAACTCTTGAGCAAAAATAATTTGACCATCTCTACGCGCGCGCGATTCAATTAAGAAAATGGCTACAAATTTTCCCATATCGACAAACTTGTTTTGTTTGTTTTAAATTTGAAAAAAAGGGTGGGGGAAATGTCGAGAGAGGAGTGGGATTTGTCAATCAAAAAGTAAAGGCCATAAGACGAGGGAGGAAAATTTAATAATTCAAAATAAAGCCACAAGTTTTTTTGTTTTTTTCTAAGTTAAGGAAGAAAAAGGAATTTTAGTTTTTCTTTCTTTTGCACGTCACTATAAAGAATTTGATTAGCTCCACCTCGACATTTTTGACGCTCCTAATCGTCTAAGTTCATCCATAGCCGGCTACAGCTGACAGAGGGAGGTTTTTTTCAAGTGTCCATCAAGTGTTTTCTTTCAACATTATTATTATTATTATTATTAATATTATTATTAATATATATATATTTACTGTATATATATGGGGATGATGTAAATGTTTCCCAGAGTGGGGGGCGTACGTAGGAAAACGAGTTGTTATAAGCAACGGACGACTTTTTTAACGAAGGGAGAAAACAAGGACCGGACAAAAGAGACCGGAATTTTTTTTTTTGCATCTTGACGAATTATTATTAACCTCTTTCACTTTTTGTCTAATTTAATGGAATTTTCGAAAATAAAAATTGAAAAAGAAAAATCAATCGTCTGATTGGGAGGGGGGTTATTATGGAAGATTGAAGAAGAATAGGGCGAGGCCCCCTCATTTACCACACAGGGGTTGTCTGTCAATTGTTTGTCAATCCTCATTTGTGATCGTTGCTGTTACGGTCGAGCCAGACGACTGGCACCCATTGAGGTTCCCGTTCCAACCGGTTGACTTCGCTCACCAATTGGCTGTAAGTTCGCTCCTCCTCGCCGTTGACGATGACCATGTCGAAAAAGTGTCCGTAAACATCCTCCATTTCACGGGCCTTTTCAATTATTTCCTTCAAATCATCGTCCTATCGATTCAAAGCCAAAAAAGTTGGTAAAAAAGAAAAAAGTTGGCAAAAGACAAACAAAATTTATACCTTGACAGTTTCACCCTTGTCCCTTTTCTTGGCTCTCAATTTCTCGAGCGAAGGTGGCGCCACGAAAACGACAAAAGGCATCAGGTTGGATTCTTTGAGGATCTTGAGGGATTGCGGGTGCAAATTGAGGACGCAAAACTTGCCGGCCGAAACGACCGTCCGGATGGCGTCGAGCGTCGTTCCGTAGTACGACTTTTCATACTCTCCGTGCTCGACAAACCTCCGGTTGACAATGTCCGCCTCAAACTGCGTCCGCGAGATAAAGTGGTAGTCTTGACCGTTGATCTCGGAATCCTTTTTCGTCCGGCTAGTGTCTAAACGGCGAGAGAATGTTTAAGTGGGAGTGCAAAGTTTGAAGTTGAACGCTGGCAACAAAGTTGGATATTCTACCCCCCGCAGCTCATGAAACTTGAGCGACAACTTACGAGGAACGGCAGGAGCAAAGCGTTCAGAATCCTGCATCAGCATTTCTCTCAACTCCTTGCGGCCAATATTGGGTGGACCGATAAGTACAATGGGCCGTTTGTGATTGGCACGGGGGTAGTAGAGTCCCACTTCTTCATAAGTCAGGATTTCTTCACTGTCTTCTGCAATCAGACCAAAAAGAGAAAACGTCAAAACGGTCGGGCTCGCAGGATGAAAAGAGCCAAAATTAATGATGTGTATACCTTTGCCATAATTGGATCTGAAACTAGTTCGCTTCTTCTTCTTGTGTTGCTTTTTGGCACAGAGCAAAGTGCCGGCCTTGGAGCGCGACGTGATCTCATTTTCGGTCGTGTCAATGACCATGGCCTGTTTCACCGCCTCTCGCCTACTTTGATCAAAGACCATTAGTTCATCGACACACAAAAGGATTGCAAATGAAGCTGCAATCAATGCAAAAGATTTAAAAAAAAAGAAAAAAAGGAATATTCATCTCACTGTTGCTGGAAGGATCGACTGGGAATGAGTCCGGCCAGCGTCTGGTCCTCCTCGCCCTCGCGGAATGCCTGCCACCAATTGGCGTCCTCCTGCGAAATGACGTGGAGGATGTCGCCCTTCATGAAACTGATGCCGAGCTCCTTGCAGGGGATGTAGAGGTCATCCTCGGGATCGTAGTCGAAATGGGCCTTGAGATGCACCACGGGATTGGGCGGCAGGACGCCAGGCGGCGATTTGGCGATCGAGCCACTTCCGACCGGAACGATGAGGAAAGTGATGGTGCCCGTCATCGAAGCCACCAGGTCGCAGACGTCATTGATCGACTTGCCGCGCACTTCCACTCCGTTCACCTCAACAATCTCGTCGCCTTCGTGGAGCAAACCAGAGCGCTCGGCAACGCCGCCGCGGACAATGCGACCCACCACCACCGCCTCGCCATCATTCCGCACAGTGGCGCCCTTTTAAAAATAAAAAAATATTAATTCAAACTCATCAACTTTTCTGCTTTTATCTTCCGGGTAGCGGGGGAAATGTCATTAAAATAGAAAAAAGAAACTTACAAGAGGTTCGTTGGATTTCTCGAGGGAAATGACTTTGAATGTTCTGTCTTGATGATGCTGCGAAGATCCTCCAGCCGAGTGGGCGGGTGAGTGTCCCGCTAAGTGCGAGGAGATGAAAGCCGATTCGGGCATGGCGTCCGTGTCTTCGCCACTGAGGTTGGCGTCGCTCAACGGGGCGGAACTGATGGCGCTGACTTCAGCAATCCGATCGTGGGCGTAGAGCAGCCCTTCCATTTCGTAGCGACCCAGCAGCGACACTAGCTCCACCGCCTCCGGCCGACCGCACTGCTGCAGACTGGTCAGACACTGAACAGCAATGCAAATGGAGAGAGAATGGGAAAATGAATCAAACACCCACCCAGAGTCGAGCAACAGAAATGTTAATTTGACTGAAACTGTGAACTCTGTTTGGGGCGGGCTGAAATTCAGGTTTCACGGGTAGCACGCACCGCGATTGCGGCAGACCCATTAGATTATCGATAGGCCTTAGATATTCCCGTCTTTTCACGGGTGTAAATCGACCAATCACGCCGGTTGGCCGGTTGGCTCCCGAGTGAAAATTGCCGCAGAAGAAAAAGTACAGCGCGGGGGAAATGTGTGCCATAGGGTAAAAACGTTTCCAGCCAACATCAACAAAAAGGCATTGGAAAGTTCAGCGGATCCCATTGGCTGCACGACTTTTCTCTTTTAGTGTGTGTGGGGTGGGTGGGTGGTTTTTTTGGCCGGAAGGCAATGGATTGATGAGAGAAGGGGGGAGAGAGAGAGAGCTACTTTCACGTCGATTCCCGCGTGACTGGCCATGAAGAAGAAGAAGAAGAACTTGGGTTGTAAACAGTCAACATACCTCGGTGACGAGTTGCTGGACGTTTTGGTGAGACGACAAGGTGGGCTGGCCACAACACCAGACTTCCTGCACTTTAGAGTGGATCGTCAGAGCCGAACGGAAGGCCGGCGAGAGCAAAAGACTCTGAACGGCCGCTAAGTCCGCCTCCACACCCTGTCCAGCATGTCCATTCTTCTTCAATTGCTGCTGGACTCTTTGCAGGGCGGCAGTCACGTCTTGCAAACCTACACAATCGACCCAAGCAATTAAAAAAAAAACGATTCGTCAATTTAGAAAAATCAATTCAATTTACCGATAATCTTCTGCATGCCACTGTTGAGCAGGTAATTGTTTTGCGCCAGGGCGGCCCAAGCGAGGCCGGCGTTGGCGAAACCGGGGTCGTCGGCAGCGTCGTCGTCGTCGTCTTCGTCGTGCCCAGTGTAAGCAATGTTAACCACGCCGCTAGCTCCTGCTGCCGCGGCTCCTGCCGGATGAGACTTGGTCGTGCTCTCTTCCAGGGCTTGGAGCTTGCGCGATCCGCGCAGCGATGAGCGCAGGAACTCCTCCTCGCGAGCACTGCGCTCTTCCCGCTCGCGTTTTCTCCTTTCCTCTTCCTGGAAATTCCCAGGGAAAAATAAATAAAATAAAATAAAAGTTGGCTTTACGACCACGGCCGGCAGTAAAAACACAAACACGGGCAGCGTACAGACAATGGCGAATTTGCATGTCAAGTAGCGAGAGACGTAAACGAATCATTGTCTTTTTTCTCTCTCTGCTAAAAGGCCAAAAAGGGGCCAAAGCCAGACTACCCGCAAACTCCCCACAGAGTTGTGTCAGTGTGGCTGACAGTGAGTAACGTCCGCGTCAAAGTTGACTGTGTGCGAAGTCTAAAACAACTACTACTACTACAACTATTTCTAGTTAGTTCAACTTCTACTAGCTGGGAACTGTTGCTACTACTGCTGCTACTGCTCCAGTGCACAAATTCCATCCTTTTTTTTTGTTGTTGAAATTTTACCTGGTACTTTCGTATTCTTTCCTTCTGATCGGCACTGAGCACATCCACTTCAACGCCCACGGATTTGGCCGGAATTGTTGTCTGCTGTTGATCCGGTTCGGTAGGACCTCCTTGGAGTCGTGTCGAATTCTACAGAAATTCGGTGCGAAACGGAAGGGAATCGTTGAATATCAAAATAGAGTGCGATTGAAGTCGTTGTGTGCGTTCGAGTTGTTAGAACGGGAGAGGAGAGAAAACTACAAATGGAATAGAAAAACGGAATGCAATAACACACAGACCTGGGCAGAGGCAGGGAGAGCAGAAGGAGCAGCAGAGTGATTGATGACAAATGTCCGCCCGTCTTCCTCCGTTCGCAAATGATCTCGCGATGGAGGAGCCGGTTTCATCATTCCGTTGGAAGCCACTTGATTGGCCTGGGCGGTCACCACCTTTTTCCGCAGCCCGGGTGAATTGTTGTTGACGGGCACCGAAGTTGTGTTGTTGGCCACCACGGCCGTCGGCTTGGGCGGAGGATAACGAGGCGGCGTCTTGGTGCGGCCGACAAACGTGTCGGGCACGTCGACAGCCATTTCCCTGTGCGGCCCAGTGTCGTGCGTCGTCCAGTCGCTGCCTCCTTCGCTACTGTGACTGGTGCTGCCACCGCCCACACTCCGTCCGCTCGTTCCTCGGCTGCTGCCTACGCAAACGCAAACACAAAAAGGAAAGTCAAACGTTAAACCAATTGGGAGAAGAAAGAAGAGAATGTGCAAATGTAATTTGCTTTCAACTGTACCTGCGCCGGTGCTACTACGCATGGATGGATTGCCATTCATGGCGCCCATGGCGGACGACGTTGTCGAACTTGGTTGATCTAACGGCTCACTGCTGCCCCATTGGCTGCCGCCTGGCTTGACGCTCTCCCGACTACCAAACGGCTTGCCCGATTTCAACCTGACGAAAGAAAAAGAAAAAAAGAACAAAATTGATTAGCCGTGACCAGCCAGCGAAGTTGATCAAGTGAAGGTGACGACAGCAACAACAACAGAGCGGCAGAGACAACAACAACAACAACGACAACATGTTTGGTAATCGCAGCACATCAAAGAAAACTTTCAACAGAGACATCGCGGCTAATACGCCTGAAAAAAGATCCCGGGGTTGTTTAGACTAAACCTTTCAAAAATCAACTAACAACACACACACAATTTCCGAGAAGAAGAAGCCACGCAAAAAACCGACAGGAGAGGGGGGGGGAGCCTGACGTCACGTGTTTACCAACCGTCCGTCTGTCAGACGTACACGAGCGAAGAAGAAGAAAAAATAAAATCAATTCCCCAACCGTGACCTTAATGAAGAAAAGGAGATGAGATTATACGAAGATACCCCATAACACAGACCCACCCACCCAGTGGAATTTCGGTTTTTCTTCTTTTTTTTTTCTCAGCAAATAACCAACCAATAGATAAAAATACTCTCGAGAGATGGACGCCAGAATCGAATGACATTGATATGAGCCAAAGCCACAGAGCCGTAGTAAGTATAGACATAGGGAATATAAACAGTAAACTTTTAACGATATAAAGTTATGCGCGCTGTTTGGACAACAGTACAACACACACACACACGATCACGTTCCAAATGGCTGGGCACGTCCACCAGGGAACTCACGGACTCCTAAAATTACACAAAGGGGAGATGGAGGGGGGTGCGTGGAGAGGAATCCGAACTCATCTTGTTTTCCGGAACACGTACGTAATACACAGCAAAATAAAAATAATAATAACAAGAACTATCCCCCTCCTGTTTCGAAACACGAAGAGGGGAGCAGCTAGAGGACATCCAGTGAATGGGAGAGATATTCGATTTGGTGGATAATGCGGATGGCCCCGGATGTTGAAGAGTCAACCAAGCGGATAGATTCTAATAACAATAAAATTTAATATCCGCCAAGAGATTTTTTTTTTTTTCAATGTGGCAATAGAAAACGTTCATTCCTTTTCGGCTCTCCAATGGAATTGGTTAATAATACAAACAAGGAAACTACAACAACAGCACAAAACACACGTACGTATGGAAAAAAAAACAGTCAAGCCTTCGCTCAAGTTTTTAATAATAAAAAAGCGGCCCAAGTGTGTGTGTCTGCGCAAATACAGAGACTTGATTGAATGTGTACCCAACGTGGACAAACGAAATAAGCACAATTTTCTCGCTCGGCAGCACAACAGGGACGTATTTTTTTGTTCAGCGAATTTCAGCGTTTCTTTCAATCAACACAAATCTGAATGAGAGAAACTACATCTTCTCGTCAAACAAAATTTTTGCCTTTGTGGTTGTTGTTGTTACCGTTTTGTCATTCGACGGACGGCTGATTCCGCCATTTCTCTCTCACAATTCGATTTCTTTCGTCAAGAAATTTCCGTCATTGAATCACAAATCCTTCCGGGCGGAGTTCAAACTTTTAAGTTAACTGGAAACAAGTTGACATTAATTGTGATGAAATAATAAAATTGCTGAAGACATAAAACGAGAGATTCTGTGGCCATGACAAAGGGAGGAAATTTAAAACGGGCAACACAAACAAGAAAGAAAGAAACAAACATAAATTTGCTGCTGCGTGAGTTGTTTCTTTCGTAAATATCGTGTCAAGGATTCACGGCGAGGAGAGGGGGCAGGAAAAAAAAATATATTTTCTTTCAAGGACAAACTTTCCCTAGCCAACAGCCGCGCCACCGCCTCTCGTTTCTGCTTAGTGGCATAAACGTTCGTGCGGCTATCGAACCATCGAAAGCAATGAAACGTCAACGAGATGGAAGGGCAAACGAAACAAAATAACAACAACCCATCCAAGGGTATAGACGATATACCAGAGTATGTGGTGGTTGTCTTCGCGAATGAACCCCAAAACAACTATTTTTGAAAGGGACGAACTGTGCTGTGTTGTTGCACCGAAAAAATCTCTACACAACAACAGATGGAATCTTCTTCCAAAACGGGCCTGTCTAGTCGGATTGCCTCGTAAATTAGAAGAAAAAAAAACAAGAAAATGATTTTTTTTGGTTACGTCTCGTGAAGATCTTATTAAAATAAAAAATGCTGATTCTTGTTTTTTCTTCTTCTTCTCCTTCCTTATAATGTGCACTTAACATTTTACGTTCTTTTTTTGGGGGGAATTTTTATCTCTTTTGATTTTTCCGACTTTCCGTTCCGGTCCAACCGGAATGTGAACAAAATGCAAACTTGGAACGGCGCTCGAACCGAACCAAACCAAACCGGACGTTAATTGAAGTTTTTTTTACTTTTTTCCCTCTTCGACCGACATTCCTTTTTCTTTTGTTTTTGTGTTTCTAGTCTTTTCTCTTTATCTGGAAATTATCACGAAAGTTGTTCTACAACTGGAAATTACTCGGCAAAATCCCAAATGAACTTTTCCATCTCATTTGTGTCAACACGAATCTATTTCGCCCAACCGAATCTTGACGTCATCCTAACAAAGGAAATCAAAAAAGAGGTAAAAATTACAATTTCAAATTTACTCGTTATTGAAGTGTTGGTCATTCTAGGGGGATTCCACACAGATAAAAACAAAATACAACTGATTGACTGATAACCAAAAATTCAACTGATAATAAACCTCTGCCGACATTTAGACGTTCCCGATTCCCGGTCAGAGTTGACATGGTTCTGTTTCGTTCGTGAGCAAATTGGATATTGAACACTCCCCCGGCAGAAATGACACGCATTCGGAGCTTTAGCATCGATTCACTTTAAGCACACGGTTGTTTTCTGCCAAATGAAATAATACACCTGAAATAAGACCACCACCACAAAACGATGATGATGGGGGCTCAAACTCTCAAAGCAAAGTAGCAAAGAGCCGAAGGGGCCGCACCTGTTTTGGGTTGGCTAATTTTTTTTCAGGGGGGAGGGATGGCTTGGTGTTTGTGTGAGAGAGAAAATAAAACTTTCTTTCAAAATCGAATTGGGAATTTTAGTGCAGACAATTGGGTAAGCTATTTGTAACGGAAATGCCGACTCACTTTGAAAATATTTTCGAAGACGACTCACACGAGGAGTTCTCCCGTGACACTGTTCGAGCCAGCACTAATTTCTCGATATTTCGATGGCTATGACGTCCAAACTAAACCCCTTTTTCTTTTTTTTTCGAAAGGGGCCACCCAAAACTGGAAAAAAATCAAGTCGAAAATATGCAAATTTCCTTAAAATGTGGAATAAAAGAAAACACACACGCACAAAAAAAAACAGCGTTGGAAGCCAAAACACTAGACACAACAATGGCCGCCAAGGCAAACAAGAGTCGGGTTTTTTCTCTCTCTCTTTCTTAGAGTTGTTTTTTACGGTGTAGAGCCGTTCGGGAATGTCTAAACTTCTTGTGTAATGGGAGAAAAAAAAAAGTCCACCACACCTTTCGAAACAACGGAGGGAAAAAAGAAAATGTCTTCACTCACTTTTGGAAATCCAGAATCAAATAGTTTCGTTGTGTGAAACACACCACACCTCGAGTCGGAATGAGAGGCAGACACAAACACACACGCACTACACACACACAAAGATCAGGTGGAGGACACACACCTGGTGGTGGATGGAACGCTGAGGGGCCCAGGAAGAAGAAGAAGAGACGCGAAGAAGAACCCAACCACCACACGGCTTACAGTGAAGCTGCCAAATATTTCACTGGATACATTTTCTCGTTTGCCTTTTGGTTTTTTTCTTTTTTGGGAAAATGGAGAAGAAGAAAAAACCTCCCCCCCTTCCCCCTTGGCTTCGTCGTAAGTCCAGACGCGCGCAACGAATAGAGGTGGAAATCGGGCTAAACCTTGATGAAACCACCGGCAAAGAAGAGGGAAAAGAATGCCAACCGCACACAGACCGTCCACAAACACAAGGTGATTTCTTACCAACCCAACTTTAATACCTGCCGGCAGGTTGGGAGGGGGGGGGGGAGAAAAGGTAAAAAAAAAAAAAAGAACAGGTAAAGCCCAACACCATCTGGCGGTCAATTTAACAAACTTAACTGCTTAAAATTTTGAAATGAGTACCGCGAATTAACCTAAATACAATAATACGCCATTACGAGTTGATTGCTAATGCCAGTTAATAACTACCGGCAATAATCATTTGCTTCCTCCATTAGTTTCCTAAGCGTTTCCCACCGAGGAAAGAAAAGAACAGCCATTTAGAAATCGGGGGCAAATGCTTTTGAGGTCCCAAGTAACACGATCCTCTGCTGGCTGGCCACCCTTCTGCCATATTTTTCTTCCGAGAGATCTCTCTATTACTTAAGTGCGCAGAGTAGACACGAGGGACACCAATCTGCTGACAAACTGTATAACGGCGTGTTAAACGACAGGGGAAACCCATTTCCACTCTCTTTGGTTGTTGTTTTGTGTGCTTCCTGGGCAAAAACAAAAAGCAAGTCTGAGAAACATGTCGCTGGAAAAATGTTTTTGTGGTCCCCCCTGCGTCTTTCACCTTGGAAGGATATGGGAGGCAAGAAACTGGAGGCTGCTGCTGCTGGCTCCATTCCATTGCCACTCAGACATTTTTCGGTGGAGGGGACAAGAAATAGTTATAAACGACAAAGACTGGGCAGGCCAGACATCCACGACTTTCCTCTCTCTTATATCCATCCCCCAATAACAAGGCACACACACACAAATAGGCGGCAGCAAAAAAGGGCAAGAAGATGGCGTCGAGTGCTGGACCGGGGCCAACATTTCACGCAGGCACAAAAAGAGGGAACCTATTACAGCAGAGTTAAGATGGGGGGGATATAGTCACAAGTGAGTCACGAATAGGTCACGACCGTTACGTCGTGAGATCGTGAGGAGCTTCAAATCTCATCGCTGTTGTATATGGCCTTGGTTGTTATGGATAGAGAGACTCCCTCGCCTACAAGCTGAAACCATCGTGTAAAAATCCGTGACGACATTCATTATCACACACAAGAGCACCGCGGTACAGTGCACAAAAAACATCTCTCCGGCTCTGGATATGGGATCATCATCACGTTATTTCCGGTGTAGAGAAGAAAGAAAAAGTTTTAGTCTTTTTCTTTACTCCGGATGAGACTCTGTCGGCTTCGTGGCGGTGTAGAGGTGGTTGAATCAAATAAGAAAAAGTTTCCTTTTATTCCTAGTTTTTGTACGACTCTTGGCATGCTTGCATGGCTTCTTCTACTTAATACACTTGACGTTACGTCTTCGTATTGAATACCGTCCGAGATTCTTTTTTTCCGTTTTCTTTTTAAAATTATGAATTGTTGTTTGCCTCTTGTGCCAGAGTGTTTTGACTTGATTTTTCATTCCGCCCGGCTCTTTTTTCTTTCGACCGGGGAACTTTGTGTGTGGTATCGCAGGATTTGTCAAAGACCCCGAGATATTGGATCACGGGCTCTTTTCAAAAAATAATAACATTCCCAATAAAAGCCAAAAAGCGAGGGGGGGGGGAACATAAAAGAGATTCAAATGGGATGGACCCCATCCTTTTTGTTTTCCTTTCCAGCCCCTTGTTGTTGTTGTTTTTGCGACGCTCGATGGATTTTCATTTGATCCAAGGGAGGGAGTAAAAAAAATAAAAATTGAATAGACGAGGGATGACTTACGTGGAATCTTCTTGGGCGCTGGTATGTTCGACTTGAACGGCAGTCACGTGAAGCCTTTCACGGCTGCCGGGTCCGGATTTCATGTTGGCCGCCGAATGAGGAGACGAAACGGCCAATCGTGTAGCCACCAGCATTTCGCTCTGGTCACCATCTCCTTCTCGTCCCGGTTGTTCCTTTACGTCTCCTCCATCATCATCGTCGTCGTCGTCATCTCGCTCGTCATCGGCCGTCGCTTCCGGCTGGCGGATCGGGTTGCCCCGCCGCGGTGGAGCTCCACCACCACTCGACGACGACGACTCTGGCGTCAAGACGATGGCGTCCACCCTGACCTGAGTCACATGATCGCCGTTGATGTGGACGCTGCTCGTCTTGTCGACGGCCTCGGGACTAGCGGCAGCAGCGGCTCCACCAGGAGCGATCCATCCGCTGGGCGAGCCGAAAGGCGAAATGACTGAAACGGCAGCCGCCGAAGGTGACAGAGCGCCAGCAAAGGCCGGTGGTGGCGACGTCACCGAAAGACGGACGCCGTCCCTTTTGGCGGTGGGCGTCTGCGGCTGTGCCGGCGGTGGCGTCCGGCTGCTACTCCGATGTCCTTGGCTGATGACCTCGTCATCCTCATCGTCGTCATCGTCGCCGCCATCCGTCTTCTTGCCGGCCACTAGGAGCGATGCCCGGTTAGTCTGCGAGGGAGTCGCCGATCCGCCATCGTGACTCAACTGTCACGAAAAAGAAAAAAAGACTATAAGACACGCACTTTCATTCATCCGCCATCCATCACAGAGTAAAAAAGAAAAAAAGAAAAACACCCCCGAAAATCGTCGTCATCTCCCAGAAATGCTGGAACCCAAAAACAATGAATAGAAAAATGGCATCCGGCCTTTAGAGGGTAGCCGCTACCGCCGCCGCCGCCCGCCACACTCGCAATAATTGACTAACATGCGGACGTAGAAAAGCGTGTCGTTCACATTTCTTACGGTAGGAGGGGGGTGGGGACTTGGCAGATGTGTGACTGAAACAGATGGCATGTAAGACACGCGGCGGGAGAATAAGAAAAAATGATGGAAAAACAAAAACGAATATTGGACATTATTCCGGTTGAGATGAGCGTTTGGGCCTGCCACTACTTGGGACTAGAGTCAAACGGGGTGGAAGGTGGTGGTGGTGGGGAGGTTGAATTTTGGCGTTCCGGGCCCAGTTCCAGATCACGTGACGGCAACAGCAGCAGCCGCAATAGTATAGCGCTGCTGCTCTATATAACGCGGAGGTGCCCCATAACAATAAATACTCTAACTCTTTTCTTCTTCTTCTTCTAGCACGAAAAGCTGAAGCGAATAAAGGTATACATTTGAAAAGAATTAAGACGGCCGGCCCGTATCGGAGTAAAATTCTTTTCTTTTAAAAAGAAAAGAGACGACAGCTAAAGAGAGAAAGAAAAAATGAAGTAGTCCAGTTTGATTTCTTGTTTCTTTCCGACTTCTCTAGGGAAGGCAACAGCAGCAAACAACACAACGAGTGTGCTGCGTGTATACAAAAGTCTGGAAATAACTCGTCCATAGTTCTCTCTCTTCTCTTCTCTTCTTGCTCTTGTGCTGCTCTCCACATTGGCCAAAGTCTATATTCTCTGCTCTCGACTCTTGGACTCGGCAGAGAGAAAAAGAGGCTCGACACGGACTGGACAAGTCGATCTCTCGTTGGCCCACTTCTTCTTCTTCTTCTTCTTCTTCTTGACGACGACTCTTTAGACGGAACTGTGCACGCTTACATGAATTATTGATTGGCAGACAGGAAAAAGAAAAATTCCCTCCTTTTTTCTTCTTCTTCTGAGACGACGATCGATAGCGTCTTCCCCCCTCCCTTTCGCTTCACTAGTCGTGAGAAAACGGAGAGAGGAAACCTTCTGGAGCCTGGGCAGAAAATTGGGGAAATGGGGAAAAATGGTGATTGGGATCTTGTACATTCGAAGCCTCTCCTCTTCACTTGCTCCGCCGACGGGTGCGCGCACACACACACACACACAACAAGACCCAAATCATCGAAATGCAATAAAGAAAAAAGATGAAGTAAATACTAAATAGTAAATAGTACTCCGTATCCTCCCTCCTCTGATGTCTGCCACAGCTACAAAGTTATCCGAGTAAAAAAGGAAAAAGGCCCCGAACTGAAAATTCACTTCCTGCACAGAGAAGAGAATGCTCCGTGTGATTTCGTTTGACATGGTTCGATTTGATTAGATACCCCAGATCTTCCCTTTTTGTACGACAACTGGATCAAGGGGAAAAAACGAGAGAGACGGAAACACCAAAATGGGGAGATCCTGGTAAAGTTGTCGAAAACCAAACGGAATCTAAAAGAAATAAAGTTGCCTGTTATCCAGCCCCAGTTACCTGTTGAGAAAGTTTGGTCATGTCGACCGGTTTGATCTTCTTCAACGCCGAAAGCCGCTCCAGTCGCTCACGAGCTTGTTTCTCCACGGCGATGACAAAGGCATCCTGCACGTTACTATTGGCCGCCAAATCTTGAGCTGGAAAACGACAGATCAAAAATTCAAATCAATTAGAAATTTAAAAAAAAAAATTAAATTTGGACGAGAAAAATTGTACAAGAATCGACAGAGAAGGTGACGGAATTGGACGATGATGAATAACACGAGAGGGGTGGCGGAGGGATCAGTAAACCCCGTCGTCTAATCGGCGGAGTGTCAACATCTCCGATGCCTCGATTGCGCCAGTAGCCGGGCGTGTCGGGCTGGTCGTCGTTAGCCGCGTGTTCCAAAATCTTTTCCAACGAGTCGTCCGACACTGACGACGACGAAGCCGGAACGTCCCGCTCTTCGATCGACGACAATCGATGGCGAGGAGAAGCAGGTAGTGGTGGTGGTGGGCATCCATCGGCCAACGGCGAATCGGCCGGACGGCGGCGGCACCCCTTGGACGATCCACTTTTACTAAAACATCCAGCGCCGCTGTTTCGCCGGCTTCCCTTATTCCTTGATCCTGCGGGCTTCCGGCCAGCGCAGGATAAGCACAATCTGAGCGAATCCATGCCCAAGCACCGACTGAACTTGCAAGACACAACAACTTTTTACTACGTCTTCCTCCTCCTGGATCCCACCACCACCCCGACTCCCTTTTTCTTCACGGATCAGTCCAGCAGGAGCTTTTTCACTCTCTCGCACGCGTGTCTAAATTAAGACGCTTACAGACATTCGCCCTTACACTAACCCCCCCCCCCCCCCCAGCCCCTTTCCACCTCTTCCGCAAGCGCTTCTTTGGCTCCACATTCAACCGAAATAGAAGTGGCTAGAAATTCCGGCCACCAGGTGGCGCCCAAAAATTCCGATCCAAACACAACGCAAGAAACTTTTAAAATACAAAAATAATTTTTCAAAAAGAGAATGAGCGCAAAAATGTTTTTTTTTCGTTTGTTTCTTCCTGGAAAGGAAAAATGGGAAAAGTGAACTTCCGTCAGACGGGCGGCGCGGACAAGGATCTGTTTTGGGGGAGTACCTGCATATTTGAAATTCCGACCGTGTAACAAAAAGGAGAAACTCACCTAATTTGTTGCCGCTCTTCCGCTTGACTCTCAGGCAGATTGTCCTCGACCGGATGCACTGTGTGTCATGAATTAGAAAAAATTTATTAATACCAACAACTCGAGAAAAGGAAAGTCGCTTTTGGTTTTTCAAACACTATCGCGACCTTCCAGTCCATAGTTTGGCCAATTCCGGCGAATTGGCCGGAAGGCAACAAAAAAAAACAAGAAAAGAAGAAAATGGATCAAATTGGAAAGGGTTTGGAAAAAAGAACCTGGTGGATGTGCGAGATGACTTCAGTGTGAGTTGCGCCATCCAGCGACTTGCCATTGACCTCGAGGATCTCGTCGCCAATCTCCAGATCCGCCTTGTCTGCCGGGGATCCTATACAAACACAAAAGAGGAGCCAAGTTAGCAAACGGAACAAAAGAGAACTCCCCAGAAATAAAAAGATTTATTGACATCTTCTTCTTCTTTAGATTCTTTACGAGCTCACAGCGTTTCCCAGCCAATATCATTTGAAACGGGAAACGGGACAACGGGTGGTGAAAACAACACGGGCGAGGAGGAGGGGAAATGGATTTTTTCTTTTAGGGTCCACCGATTAACAGACACCACCCCGTTTTCGAGTATTGGTGAAAAGTCACGTAGTTTCTTGTCCGCCCGGTATATCTCTCCTCCCAGCTGCTCTCCCCCCATGTATCTCATCTCTTTCACGGACTGACAATGTTCCTCCGTTCGTGACTGGCAGAGCAATTGAACAAAAGTCATGCGGTGCAGTACGGGGAGGTGGACTGTGGGGAGGAGGAAAAGCGAACGGCCAATTCAATTGAATTCCAGTCTCCGTCAGCAGGGACCGGAGCGTCTAGGCACAGTAGTGCCGTATGTGTTGTCTGTGTATATATATAATAGTTATAGTTTATATATACTGGCGGCCGCAGATGAAAGGCTCACAAATGTTTCTTCATATATCGACCACCGGAGTAGTTTGGGGTAGGCGGCCAATGGAGGAGAGAGAGATAGAATGGCTCCACCACCACCTTGGAGGATTGTGTCCAATTAAGAAGAAGCCCCGAGTGCTACCCCCCGCTCACGTTTGCCCATCTCGTGAAATGACTGGCCGGTTGGCCGTCGTTTCTGTATTAAACCGAGCCACAATTTTCTTCTTCTTCTCCCGGCTGCTCGACTCCCACCGATGGAATAAAAACCACCAAGGTCGACGACGACGTCTTCATCGTCGGTTGTCGTCGAGAGATGATGATGGCAGGAGGGATTGGAAAGATCCCGCTGACTTTCATCCGCCTCTCTCACTTTCCTCATCTCCTCTTTTCATCCGCCCCCTCGCCAAATCTCTCTTCTTCTTCTTCTTCTCCTTCTTTCACCTCCTCCCACCCCACCCTTCCAGCCTTTGGGGTTCTCCCAATCAATACTTGGCCTCTCTCCGCTACGCAGCATCCGAGCTCCTCGCTGGCGCAGCTCCCACACACACACACACACCGCTACTGCTAAAACTTGGACGTGGTGTGTGTCTGCCAGTGTGTGTACATTATCTCTCCGTCCAAAATTGCGTTCGATCCTTTTTGGAATTGTTTCCGTTCGTCATCTTCTTTTTTTGAATGGAATCAAACCAACAAATCCTCCTCCTCCCACCCATCACCACCCTCCGTGTCCTACATCAAACGACACGTACCCTTGACCATTCAAAATGTCGACTTAAATGGGGTGGAAAAATAACATTGGGGAATCAAATCCGCCAGTGATTTTTCTTTTTTTTTTTGTGTTACTGTCTGAAGGATGATGGATGCGGGAGTGGATCGTTCACTGGCGTTCACGGACGTGATGGAAGGCAACGGGAAATTGAAAAAAAAGGGGGAGGGGGGGGGGGGACAAAACACACTTGTCAGTTTTGCGTGTAGAAATGCTTGTTGGATTGCGTGATTGTTTTTTAAACGTCAAGTTCCAGTTTCGCCAGGATGACATTTATCTTATTCCTTTTTCTTTTTTTTATTTTTACCTAGGTGTGCGTCTTTTTAAAAAAAGATTAGACACACCGGTAGATATTAAATGAATTGACTGGATCACCGCCTTGACGACAACCCCACGCCAACAATTTCCCATTTTCTCCATTTCGATCCGTTCCAAAACTTTTTCTTTTTATCCATCAAAAACTTTGCATCGAGACCCACATCCCCTCCCCCCACCTTATCATTAACCTTTATTCTTTATTTTTCGTTCGTTCCCCGTGACACGACACTCCCTTGACCCAACTCTTTTTAAAATAAAAAAATAAAAAAAGGACCAACGAAAACAAACAAGCAGGTCGAGATGTACGTTCTACAAGATAAGGTGCGGTTTTTTCGGGGGGCTGGGTGGGCGTCGATATTATATATCTACTCCCGCGTGTGTGTGTGTGTACGTGAAAAAAGGGGCGAGTCGACGATAAACAAGCGACAGAGGCCGAGATATAAGAAGCCAAGAATTAGGGGTAGGCAGCACATTGGGTATGGAAATGGAACAGAGGGAGGAAATGGGGTGAGATGAGCTTCGGTGGGTGGTGGTTAACACAGACAGACAGAGAGATCGTTCTGTTTTGATGTAACAAATACGGACCGTAGAGTTTGATCTTCTGGTCCCTGGTCTCGACCAAGATGATGACGTAACCGCCCAGATCCACCATGGCCGTCGTCTGCGTCGTTTTTTAATTCCACACACAAAAAGGTAAGAAAAAGACGACGACGACGACGGTCGTTAAAAAACAAACAAAAGGGAAGAGGAAAAAGAACTGACGCACTAATTATCCGCCGGCCACAGCCACGGCTCTTGATTGCGACGGCTGAATGGATCGTTACAAAAAGGCATTTCGCACTGGTAGAGCGAGGGGGGGGGATGCTATTTCAAGTAGTCGGCCATGTCTTGTTGTTAACACATCACAGACACTCGCAAATCCCTCGCAGCTTTGAGAGAAGAAAAGAAGAAAGTTCACAATTCCATCACTTTTAATTCTCGACTCGAACGACTTTAATCTTCACTAATTGGCGAGTCATCTTCTATTCCTTTTTTTCTTTTAGTTTAAAAAGAAAAAACAAGTGCGATTAATTTTCAAACCAAAAACGAGGAATCGATCGTGGAATCCAACCGCCGGAATGTCTACGCGTTTCACTGGATGTAACGGATGAAAAACTTGAAAACACAAAACCAGGTTCCAACTGGGCAACTTTTTTTGGGGTAAAAATAAAAAAAAAGTTTTAAAAAATAAAACTCTCTGTGGTGGTGGTGGCAGAGATGCTGATCAATATGTAGGGTCGTCGAGGAGTCGCTCCTCGTCGATCCACGTCCTGTTATCCTGCGTACGCGCCTCAGTGTGCGGCTCAAAGGCCACGGTCGCCGGAATATACGAGAAAGGAGAGGAGAGAAGACATGGATGGTGGTGGTGGTGGAAGGGTCTCCATGGCGACTACTCAGCATCTCGGGCGCTCTCTCTTCCGCGCAGGATCTTTTCTTTCTTTCTCCCCATTTTGTTTTTATTTACTCGGCTCTTCTTCTTCTTTTTCTTTTTCGACGGAGAGGTTATATCCTCCTAGCCCGCCTTATAGTCGCTTCTGATGTACTGGTACAAACAACATGCCATGAAAGAGATGGAGATAGAGCAGCAGCAGGAGCTCGGGATCACCTAGTACACACAAGAACACACATCCGGCGTGAAAATACCTACACACAAAGTCTTGGGGCGACTGGCTGGCCCTCCTCTTTAAACTCTCCCGTAGACATCCCATCGATCCGATCTCCTCTCTCGACCAACTGCCAACACGTTTACAGCACATCCCCACCCAACCCATTTGCCACCTTATCGCCCAAGTGAAGATAGCGCTAATTATCCGTCCCGTCGAGACAAAAAACAAAAAGAGTTCGGGAAACTGGCAAATTATTACTCGGAATCGACTGATGATTCGCATTTAAACAGAATTCAGAGAAATTGGGATGTAATTACGGCGATTGCATTGCCGGTGGGGTTGAGAAGGAAATCAAGTGAAATGAAATCTAATTAGCTTTTATATCCTACGTGGGAGTCGTCAGAAGTAAAGAACTTCCCCTCATGAAAAAAATAAAATGAAAAAAGGAAACAATAATATAAAAAAGGAGGATGCGGAACATTCCTCCGGCTCGTCTTTTCTTCCCGAGACCAAAAACCACAACCCTTTTCCTTCTTCTCCTCCTCCCACCCTAATTTCATTTTCCGGATGAATACCGGAACCGATCCGACCGTGTACACTGTACAGCACTAGTCAATTAACGTGTAGAGAAGCGAGAGAGAGAGAGAGACGTACAGGAGGAGAAGAGATCGATTGCAATCGACCGACTGGGCGAAACCAGAGCTGCTCTACCCGCTCTCTCCTCTCCCGATATAAACACACAACATTTCTCTTAATATCCGATCCGACCGGAGGAACAGGAGAATGAAAAAAAGGGAAAAAGAAAAAACTCGTCTCTCCCTCTCGTCCTCTTTGGCACTGCATAAAAGAAGAAAGGAGAAAAAATAAAATCAATAGACATGACGGACGGACGGATATAATATGGGCGCGGCTTCACGGAGAGAGCGGGAGTCTAAGGAAAAAAGATCTGCCTTCCCCCCCCCCCCTCCCCCAGAGTCTATTTTGTCCTTTCGTATTGTAGATCTCTTCTTTTCTTTCATTTTCTTCTGCTTCTTCCGTCTTTTCCGGCAGACACTCACGATCCACACCGTATCCATTTCCACGTGCCTTATCTCATCCATCCCGTCGGCAACTCGACCCTGTTTCCATCCTCCTCTTTTAAGGCTTGCAACAAAAACCCTTTTTTTTTTCTTGTTGTTGCTTTCCACCTGAAGATATTTTGGAAGAAAAAAGAAAAAGAAGCGTCGGGGTACAATGAACCGACGATCAACTGACATTTGAACGTCACGAGTCTAACCGTTTTCGGGTGGAAGGAGAAGAAGAAGAGAAAAAGTTGGCGAGGAATGGAGAGAAAAAGGAGGAAAGATGGCAGCTGTATATAGCAACTAATCCACTTAGTAAAGGAAGGTGGCCCCCCTCCGGCTCCATGGGGTAGGACGGGAAACGGAATCCCACAAAGGCGGGAAACGACGCTAGATGGATGGATGGATGGAGCGCCAAGGAGTGAGGGGGGAATGTAATATGCGATAATATTCTAGATCCAATTAGACTTCACACAACCAAGTTTGCTCGTACTTGGAAATGCCAGTTTGTAGCCTTCCTTCCTTCCACCCCACCCCACCCGCCAATCCTTACCTGGTGCGATTTCGTCGATGCGGGGCGGGAAACCTTCCTCCAGCCCGCCCACGACAGAGAAGCCGAAGCGACGGTCGTTGTGACCCAATGTCACTTGAACGACGTCCGGATCGTCGCCGTCGTTGCCATGGCCGTTCTGTGAAAAATAATTGATTGACAAATCGAATAATAATAATAAAAAAACCAAAATTGATGAAAATACCAGTGAAGTTTGGCGTCGCGTTTGGAGCTCGACGCGTTGCGGATGAACGGAGAAATCGGCGGCTTGGCCCAGCGAGCGCGAATGGCCGTGAGTCGGCGTCGTTCCGGGCAGCATAGAAAGTTTGGCTCCGCTTTTGTTGTTGTTGTTATTAACCGATTGGCTTCTGTTGTACTTGTCGTCTTCAATCAACGACTTTGAATGGGCGTGGTGATGCGAGGCACCGCCGCCGGAAGACGAAGGCGAGGAAGAAGAAGAGGAAGATGATGACGAGGAAGAAGAAGAAGACGAGCTGCTAGACGACGAAGATCCGGGGAGTGACGGATGTCGTGGAAACGTCTGGAAACTAGACAGGCTCCTCGGATTCCAGCCGTCGTCGCTCTTTCATTTTTTCAAAATTTAGAAAATAGAAATGACATTTGAAATTTTAAAAGAGTTGCAGCGCGAGCGAGTATAATAGTTTAGAGAGGCTACAACGACATACCATGGCGTTCCAGGCGAGTGGCTGCTGCTGTTGCTGATGGAGCATCATCGTTCCGACCATGACAAACGCTCACCAGAGATAGCGGCAATCTGTTTAAAAATTCAAAAAACCAAAAACATATTAAAATCTCTTGGTCATTTTAAAAATTTCTTTTTGGCAAAAAAGAATGTTTCACGATCGATAATAAACGAAAGAACTTGTCAGACAACGACAATGTGGGAAAGACTTTTGAGCAGAGATCTGATTACAGCCACAGATGTGGCGTTTTCTTTTGCCTGACGGGTCGAATTGTCAAGACGAAAGGGAAAAGAAGTTGAAACGAAAAGTTGAGAGAATCTCGAGCCAACGAGGGAAAAAGTTTGTGCAGATTCGAGTGGGAAAGGCCACAGACACCGTTTTGTGTTATTGCCATTATAACCCCCCCCCCCCCTAGCCCTTTCTTCTTCTTCTTCCTGTTCTCACGACGTTACGATCCATCTCACAAAACCTCCCTGGGGGACTTTGATTGGATCCCGCGTGTGTGTGTGTGGATGTGCGTGTCGCCCAATAACAAGATCATCCGACGACGACGAATAAGACCTCTGCTGGGGTACCAACACACTCGCTCGTAGATATAAACGATTATAAATCGAACCATTTTCCACCGGTGGCAATTCTCCGCCGATGCGAATTACACGGGGAAAAGTGGAAGGAAACACGCAGCACGCAATAACAACCAGCTGCGTGAGCGTGGGAGAAATAAGTTTAAGGAAAAGAAAAATAATAATAAAAAGGAAAAAAGTCAATGTCCTTGGTGGGCCAATCGATATGTAACCAACAAGGGCAGAGAATATTTCACGAATTCCGGCTGATTAATTATTTTCCCTCCATTTCGGGTGGACTGGAGTTTAATCCAGTCGAGTGTCTTAAGAAAATCAGACCCAAAAGAATCTGTAAAATGAAATCGAGAGAAAAAAAAAGAAAAGAGCTAGAGGGGGCAAAACGATTAACAGGTTAAAAATAAAGAAACATGTCCATCACAGCAGAGTGAATGCCCTCTCTCCTTCACGGTTACAAACGTCCGGCGGCGGACGGTCTCGTCTTTTTGAAAAGCTTCCGCCACTATATATTCTCCGGCTGACTCTTCTTCTATTTCTTACATGCATATGCATAACGGTAAAATTACAGGCTGCTGCTGCTGCTGCTCTTTTTTTACTTTATTTAGAGGGGAAAACAAGATTGGAATGTTACTACTTACTTCGACTACTACTGTACTACTAGTCTGATGATATCCCCTCCCAGTTTTTTGGTGGGGCCGAGCAAAAGACCACCATGTTGTTGTATTTTTATTTCCCCCCAAAATCAGTTTGTTCCGTTAAAAAACGATGAGCAACGTCGTAAGTTTCTGACAGGGCGACCCTCTTGTCCCCATCGCCCCCGCCGTGAATAATGCCTTTCAACAAAAATGTTTTGATAATAATAAAAAATAAATGCGTATTTATTTATTCCATCTCCTCTTTTTCTTCTTTTTTGGTTAAACGTATTGGTCGTAAAAAGAAACTCAATGCGCCACTAGGAGAAAAAAAATTCTTTCGTTCCAACATTTTTTCGACGAAGAAATTGAAAATGAACGGAACAAGATTTACGTGCCGGAATGTCCTTTTTCTAGTTAGTTTGGTTGAAAAATAGCTGCTCAAAAAATACTAACGACGTTTAAGTTCCTGCATGCACCGGAAAAAACAGCCAACACACACAGTCTCATCCATCTCATTTGAATATCGACACGACGTAGCAATGTGTCATTAAATTTCCCCTGCGCGATGATGCCGATGGTAATGAGATTTCCTTTTCCTTTCCACATCCAACTGCTGGAATGTGTTTGTTTTGTGACTCGCACAGGTTCCAAAACAACTTTTTCCTTCGGTGGCACCAATCAACCAGTGCGGCACACCTTGACGATATTTTTATTTTCACGGCCTGTTTCTCCATCGTCGACTTTCCAGGGCTTGAAATAAAAAAAGAAACTGGAAAAATCTTTGAGGCGCGACTTCTTTTCTTGTTCTAATAAAAATAAAACGGCGATGATGACGGCGACGTCACGCCTGACACAACACACACACGAAGGCAAAGAAGCCGGATACCCTGAAAAAAAAAATGCTGTTGGCTGCAGTACAATAATCATAATAATAAGAACCAGACATTGGCGCTCGGCACGCAACGGCCCCAAAATGTTCGGGAATTGGTGGAAATTATTTTGGCAGTGGCACACATTTCTTCTAGACCTTTAGCACGGCCTCAAAAAATAATAAAAATAAATGAGAAAAAAAAAACCCGGAAAAATTTGCATAAATCAATAATTTGCATCGAATTTTGTGCCAATTGGCTGAATTAATGATAACCGTGGCGGATATCATTACGGGATTCGTTGAATGGGAAAAAGGCCAGAAACCGTTGGAGGAATAATAATGTAATTACCTGGCGTTGATCATCCATCATGCGAGCACTATACCGAAACGTATAAAAGATAAATACTTAACAATTATCAACGACAGAACTTTGCTTTTTTTCTTTTCTTTCCTTTTCTTTTGGCGTGGCAATTTTGAATGAAAAATTGGGCGGAGGACGAACGGACGAAAGAAACCGACCGACTCGTAAAATAAGAACTTGCCTACTATTTCACGCTCCGACTCCCGGGACGTCGTCGTCTTTCATATTTGATTTGCAATTCCCTAAAACCCCCAAAAATGGCTTCCTCCTCCTCCTTCTTCTTCCACCCCACTCCATATTTCTGTTAATACCCCTGGAAAGAAAGAAAGAAATGGGAAAAACTGTGCGCCAGCGCCGTCACATTCAAGTTGAAGGCGACTCCCTCCTCGAATGTGTCATCCCGTTTATTCCGCTGGACGAGACCAGACAGCACCAACGTCATGCATACCCAAGCAGGAGGGGTTATTATACAACCAGACCGTGTCACAGTCGTTGCTCACTTCCCCTCCCCGAAAAAAAAGTTAAATAAGCAAATATAAAAAAAAAGTCAGAAAGAAAAAATCTCAGAAAAAACCGGCTCCCGACATTCTCACAAGATCGCGTCACATTTCTCTTCCCGCGTGAAACGGTAGCCGGCGTCTTGTGTGACCGACATACCAGAAAATTGACGTAATCGAAGGAAATTCAGACAAATGCACAAAAACACAAACCATTACTTTTAAATTTCTCTACTTTTCTCTGCTGATTATTTGAAAAGTCTAAAATAATAATAAAAAAAGGACCTTGCAGCAACCGTTGGGTGACAACTATCACGAGAACATTTGGTGACGGACCGGATCGAAGCGTGAGCACCGGTGGTTTCGATTATGTGGCAATCAAATGAGATCGAATGACAATTAGGTTGTTGCTGATGGTGCTGGTGGTGCGTGTAGTTTCGATAAAGAAACCAGTCACGGTCGACAAGGAAGGAGAAGAAAAGCGGGAGAACAACAACTCACAACCAAACTCTGCGGGACATAGGGGGGAGAGAAGCCCCGTCTAATCGTTCCATCGATTGAGTGACCGACTCTTGTTGTTGTTGTTGTGTGTCCCGAGGAGACCGCAAAATCGTTCGTACACTACCGAGCCAGTTACCAAGACACACTGAGCTCCTTGTGCCCTGGTTTGATTCCGATAATAGGAAAAGAAAAAAAAACTAACTTTTTAAGTTGTTCCATCAACAAAAGAAAAGAATGTGCCACTCCCGAAAAGTTTTTTTCTTTTTTCTTTTCCCGAAAACGACCAAGAGACGGGGTCGTGGACGTGCCTTCAAAAGACATTAGCATAAAACAGAATGTCTGGGGACTACCAGTTAGAATCGGGATGGCACTACAAACACATTTGGGAAAAAAAGAAACAAGGATCGACGGAAAACTCTGCACGTCTCTCTACAGCTTCAAAAATGGTGGGCGATAGTGGAATTCACCTCTACGATTGTTGTGTCCCTTTTGGTTGTTGTTGTTTCATGCTCTACTTTTTTTATTTTTGCGCGCGGCACCTTGGCGCGTTCAATTCTTATTGTCATACGGGGAAAGTTTGTTTCTTTCTACCTCGTTGGAGTCGAAAATGAAAATTTCGTGAGTTCCCTTTTGATGTTGAGGGGCGGATCGGCTGATGAATATCCGACTAGCACCTCCCAGTACAATCACAAAGTCACGCTCTTTCTCTCTTACATTTCGCCAAGATAATCTCGTAACTCTGTCATAGTCACAGCAGACGCTGTCTACCAGCAGCAAGAAAATAAAGCGGAACAGGTGGTTGATTGTGGATGCTTCATCTAGGCCGTCGGGGTGCTGCTATTGTTGCTGTCCCACATCTTGGCTCGTTTTGTTGTTGGTCAATCCGTCTAATTCTCGGCGGCACTCTGCGCGAGCAGCGATTCGCATGGATGGACATTTCAACGAAAAAAGTAACACGGGCCAACAACAACGTGTTGAAACATCAAATCCGATCAGTCGGAAAGGATCACAACAGCGACACAACATCTCGGAACATAAAAACCATTTAGAAAATAAATAAATAAATAAAAAAAAAGAAAAACTTTTACTGAAATTGTGTACGTGTGTGTGTTTTTGGCGACAGATGCGCGGCTTGTCGCCCTTCTCATCGACGAAGAAAAAAAAAGTTTTTCTCTCTCTACCCAAAAATAAAAACCGCCGCCATTTAATTTTTACGACTCCCGATTCCCACCCTACTGGTTTATATGTGTACATTTTGATGGTAATGACAAGCCCGAAGCGATCGAATACAAGAGAAAGACGTACAGAAAAAAATGCACACATGCTCGATTCAATTTCCTTTCACGACCAAAAAAAAAGAGATTTTTCTCACACAATTAAGTAGGAAAAATGGAAGAATATTTTTCTTCTTCTATTCCATTCTCTCCGTGTAATAACACACTCTGACGGGAGAACCGTCCGTGTGAGAACACGAGTTGCGTCATAAAGACGAACGATGGAAGAGGAGGTAGATATTTTGGGGGTTTTGATATCCCAATGCTGCCGGTTCTTTTTTCTTTACCTTGAATGCAAAACCACCCACCACACCGACACCACCCCAAATTCGTCATAAAGAAATATGTGTGCCACCCCACTGGAAGAAAAACCAAACCAAATTGAATCTCTTAGCTGCGAAAAACGACGGATGGATGGATGAATCCCCCATTAGGTGCACACAAGAGGAGAGACGCATCCATCACAAAGAGAGGTGAATCTGTCACTCGTTGTTGTTGGGGGGCTGTCGAGTGACGTCACCATCCGCAACAACAACCACGGACCATTTCAATCAAAATTCTCCTTATCCAGTTCACAACATGTGAACAAAACAAAAAAAAATGAAATAAAGAAACAGAAATAACAAGTTCGTGATTTCTGATTCTTTTCTATATCGCCTGACTGGAAACCATTTTCGATTCAATCCCTACACGTTTCAATAGCCCCAAAATAAAAACTTTTTTTTTTCTTATTTTTGCCTTTCGAACCGCCATTGCCTTTTTTGGGGGCCTATCTATCTCCTATCTGTTTCTTATGAGGTGGAATAGAGAAGAGAGTGAAGGGGGGCATATATTATGTGTATAATAATACCAGAATGTTTAAACAATTCCAATGAGATGAGGGGGGAGACAGAAAAAAATGTTTTTTTCTTCTTTTGTTATTCCCATGAAGGAATAAATGGGTGTTTTTCTCTCTCAAGACTTTTTTTTCTTTCTTCGAAGGGGAGGCGTCGGAGGTCAACAGACATTCCTTTTAGAAACAACCGCGAAAACAGTAGAGAAAAAAAAGCTACGCCACTCACACAAGAAGGGGGCCCATATCTATTAAACTTTTCCCAACACACAATACTCCGACCCCCTCGATTAAGAGGGGAAAAAAAGAGAAATCGAACACCAAAGTTTTTCCCAATATTTGAAATTTCAAAAGACCTCGGAACAATTTTTAGAGGGAAATTTGTTTGAAAAAAGTCACTTGCCTTGGCAAAATGTCCAGGTGAGAGTGAAAGGTGGGTCTTGTCTAGGGGTCACTTTCAAGTGTGTATGCAATTAAATCCCACATCCAGTTTGATTTGACGTGTGGCGATGATTGCAATCAATCGCGTCCTACAAAAAACAAAAACAGGCACCCAAGCACACGAGAAATAGAACAAAAATCCAATAGTTTTTTCTCTTCAAAAGCAAAAATTGTTTTGGGGTCAATTGTGTGCCAGTCACACAACTTTTTTTTCTTCTTTTCACATCGACACAAATCCGCCCAATCAGATTTCCAGAGTTTAAAAGGATCACTGACTTACTGCTGCTGGACTGGGACTGTATGTGTCGCACTGTAAAGCCAAGATCATACTGAAGACTTTAAGACTTGGAGTCCCACTGAAGAAGAAGGAATGAGAAGAAGAAGAAAAAGAAAAAAACCGCCGGCAGTTTCTTGTGTTCGGGCCTTTGTGTGTGTGTGTTATTCTCTTTCTCTCTCTCTCACCTTTCTATTCTTCTATCTACCGGCCCCCTTCACAAAAATAAAACCAACAGGTAAGAAAGAATACCGAGAGAATGAGAGAAACACTGGATAAAGTAAACCTTTTTCCAAGGTGTATATAGACACAAGGTGTTCTACGCCCCGAGGCAACACACGGGTACACCAGAAGAAGAAGAAGAGGAATAAAATGGTCGGGGGGAATACGGACCAACAAGTTGAACCTCCCAACACAAAATGACGAACACTATACACTCTGCACATTCCATCCGAGTCGACCCCCCTCTCTCTTATTGGTGGTATCCATCTCTCTGCGGATGGGCCAGCAATCAGGTAAGCAACGTTTTCAACAAGGGAGAAGGTTTGAGATGGCACCGAACAACAATAACAACAGACGACGACAAGTTTCTTGACGCATTTGTCTGGTCTGTCTAAATAAATATAGACGAGTTTTTCTGGTTGCCTGGGCGAAAAATATGTCAATTCAAAAAAAGGTGATGCGCAAAAACTTGAACGATGATGCAACAATTCGTGACTTTATCGTCTGCTTCCAATTGACAACTTCCAAATGTAGTCAATCCTATTATTTACACGACACACACACCAGAAAAAGAACTTTTTTGTTTGATTCAAGCCCTGGGCGATAAATCCTTCCAAAGTGTTTGGTTGATTAATTATTCAACGAAAAAAATAAATGTTTCTTTGGCTGAGCTGTTTTGACGCGTCTCTGCGCCACCAGAGTGTGTGTGTTCAATGACCTCGCCGGGTAGAGAGGGGAAGCCACGGTTCTTTTGGATATTATAACCAGGCGTTTCTCTCTACTGTGGACGTCAAATTAAAAGATTTCACAAGGAACGGGAAAGAAGAAAATCGCGGACCCCACGCCAAAGAGCTGGGAGCAGTGGTCAGCGCCCGTGCCCGGTTAATTTCTGCATCAAAAGAAGAGAAAAATGATGATGATGATCACCACTGCAGTCTAGAGGATCATCATCTCCGTTTTCAGGTAACCCAAGCATCCGTAATGAGGTTCGAAAAAGAGCAACGATAGAAACACACGGACCCTTCAATGATGATGATAAGAGGCGTGCTGCTGTGCCAGCATAATATGAAAGAAAACCCCGGCACCCCATTCTTTTCTTTCTATTCTTGTCCACCTAAAAACGAACTCCTATGAGACTACTAAAGATGGCAGACTATTGCTAATGAAGGTGACTGGGCTCTTCTTCTTCTCCATTTAACGACTAGTCGGAAAATGTCGAATATTCTTCCCTTCTTTTTCTCACACATTCACCGTGTCCAACCTTGGAATGGCCGCAAACCTGACACCGCAACTACGGGGCCCTGGTCCCGACAATTTTTCACGCGCCCCTTATTTCCGATAAGGAAATTGGCCGGATTCTTTCTCTTCTTCTTCTTCGTCTTTCCGTTCGTCTCGATGGAGTGGAATCTGAATGGCCAACGGCCAATGTCCCTTCCCCCCCCCCCCCGTGTGATTGATGGCTATTAATCCTTTCCTTCCATCCAGAAAAAAAAAATAAAATTCCCGACTTAAAGAAAAATATTCACGGTCGGAAAAATCCCGTCGACATCCAGCCAAAGTTTTGGCTTCGTGACCGCTACGCTTCTTTGAAAGATCATTGGGAAAAAGCTCGAGGCACCAGACGGCGCCTCTTCAGAGCCATCTATCGACGTCACTATCTCCAAGACCCTCCCAGCGCCATTTCAAAAATCGGCAGAGAACACAACACATCCATCCGTCATTTTTCGACGGTACCGAAAAATATATAATACCGTGATGACAACAAGAGCCCAAAAATATGGGGGGAGAAATCAGCTAATCAGGACAGACGTGAAATTCAAGCTCATCAATAGCGAGATGCCGGTCATGAAATGCATGATTAGATAATTTCACGTACCTGTATTTTATTGAGATGGTGGCCGAGTCCTTCACGATCTGCTCGTTCAGATATGCACGCCTCCCGTAGACAACATCAGGCAAAGCACAAGCCCCCATTATCTTTCAATCTTTCCTCCTTTTACCTGTAATAATATTCAAAGAAAAATGTTAAAGTCAGAAAAAATATCCAATTTAGTGTTGTAAATTGGGTACCGGTGGTCTCTCTTGAGACAATGGATTTGGGTTCTATTTTTCAGGATGATGAAGAGCTGCAGATCACTATATAGCACATTGATTGGCTTTCTAGTTAGAGGGACTCTAGAGCTAGTTAAAATGGTCTGCCTGTTATATTGAGGAAACAGCAACTTCTTTGAAAATGTGTAACACAAAGGTCGAGCATGTGGGACCAGAGTTGAGCGACCTGCAAGAGTTTTAAAAAAAATTTCACACAATTCATCAACTGATGAAGAATCAAATCTGGCAGAAGATGAAAGCAAGAACAATTACACACTTTGATGGTGGGTACAACATCGTCTTTTTTTTTCCAACACTGCATCCATGATGAGCCCAAGACTGTTGTGTAGAAAAAAGAACATGGTATACCTTGCACACCAGTGAATATGAAGAATGATGTAGAAAACCACAGCATGCAAAGGTAAATAATCCTCCTTTGAGTCATTTCCAACACTAAATCATGTTCGTTCCACGTGGTCGAATCTGCACAGAGGTAAATTCTCTGTCCTTAACGGATTATTGTTACAACGTACATACAAGAACGGGCTGTATGATATCATTAAACGCGGTTTTCCACGTGCAACTCAGGTAAGTTACAAACTAAACACATTACAATGTGTATATTTATACCTCACTGCTGGAGTGGAGAAAGAATTAGACGAAAGAATCGAGCCAGCAACTTTTCACGTTTTGTCGGCGCCAAAAACAGCCCCGACAGCATCGCCATTTTTCCTTATTGGATTTTCAACCTCTATAAATTTCTATAACTGTTTCTACTCCTTGTAATAACGGTACGAAAAAAATTGTAATTTTTTTTTTTCTTTCTCCATCTCCTTGTAAAAACATTTGGGATTCCAAGATTTATGTAAAATAGATTTTATCGTGTGTGTATGGCCGCCGATGCTGTACAGCAGCATCCACAGGGCATGCGCTGTAGACACACATGGAGAAGCACGTCGTGTTATTGATCTGCTCGATGCAAAGAGAACAGCAGATGGCTCCAACGGCTGAATGATCTGTAAGAGAACTCTGTGTGTACTATCTAGAGGGGTTGGCCGTTCTCTTGTCTCTCTCCAATCATTTCCCCAAAGAAAAATACTTATTGCATCATGGAGAGTCCGAAGCAGATTATTTACTTCTTTGGGCGATGTCTTCTATTGCTTCACGGTCAGTCTTTGCCATTTTTTAAACACAGTTAACTGTTGTAATATTCCTCTTCTTTCGGTTTAGCCATTTTATCACGGAGCAACTTGGTGGTCGATGCCGGGACAGGAGACATGACGACCCTACCGCCAAACTTTGTTCCCGTGATTGGTATATTTATATAAAATATCACGTCTCCATTATTCAAAGTGTATTCTACCCTTATTTGGGGTGGTGTTTTGGGTGTGGGTTGGACCCGATTTGATTTCAATTCGAAAATTAGACGGTGCAACGGGATTGAGGCCGGCTGACCTGCCCGAAATTCTGGCCGCTCCCGACGCCAAGGGGGAGATCTGCACGTTGGCAAGTTTGGGAGTGACGGTCGTGGTCTGGCCAGAAGGGGATGAATCACGCCAGGTGCGAATCGATTTTTCTAAACTCGTCGCGACCGTTTCCACCGTTCAGAATTGCTACGCCGCCGACAACAACAATCCATCGTCGCCCAAACCCATTTTGGTCATCACCTGGACAACCTCCATTGACATCTTTCAACTTTGCTTCTACATTTTCAAAGTATAATTTTTTTAGATTGACGAACCAAATTGACCCACCAAAAGTTTATTTTCTAATTCAATTTTTTTGGACTTGATCAGGACGACAAGAACTGGACCGTCAATCAAATTATATTCGCCTTCAATACTTCGCTATTTCCGCTCGACACTGGCGAAAAAAGTAAATGATTTCAACTTCAATTATATCATCGACATCTGCTATTCTTTTTCCGCCCTTCTTTTGTTTCGTTTTTTGACGTTCACGCACGAGATGTTGACCAAACGATTAGCGGTCGGAGCACGCCACTGTCTAGTCTCGGGCCGGGATATAGTTTGTCACGCTCTCCGGGCGTGTAGTATAGATAGTATAATACTTGAGTTCTGCACGTACAACACCGAACTATAGGGAAATGTTGGTTGACATTGACGGATGGCCGAGCTGATGATGATGTGAGTTTTTCTTGTTGGTCTCATCACGCGTGAGCAGGTGAATTGCTAATGTTTGGGAGCGAGGCGAACGCTCTGAACGAACTCCAGGCTCCGCTTGGCCGCTCCTACCGCTGCTACGCTGACAAGCAGTTCCCCTTGCTGCCGTTAGGTAGTGGTGCTGTTGTTGCCGGACGGATTAATAATAATAACAGCAACATCCAGCCGGCCAGCGACAACGCTACCCTCATCTTCAAAAATTTCCAGCTCCAGCCCTTTATCGACAACCAGAAAGTCTTTGGAGAAGGTCAGTTAAAATTTAGTTGGACATAATAAAATTTCTGGCCGATAATTTTTCTTTTCGTTTCAAAATTGCCAGAGGTTCTCTGCCGGGAAGATCGTCATCGCCGACGTCGCAATTCCAGCGTGACGATTGCGGTCGGCAGTTCCCTTGGTAAATAAAAAGAAAAATAACCCCAAATTGAATGATTATATTTGTCTTATTTAATTGATCCACAGTTGTCGTGTCGGTGGTGACTGTGATGGGCTACGCCATTTTCCGCTACGTCAAGATCAAGGCCGTCGGTTACGACACGATGGAGTAATCAATGTCATTGGCTAATATGACTTTATAGAGAGAAGATAATAATATTACCAGACCGCAATAAAAGCTAAACACCGCGCGAAATTCATCCGATCACTTTGAATAATTTAAAGTAATAAGAAAAGCATATCATTTTGTAATTTATTAACAAGTTGTGCCACAGCAGTTTAACCCAAGTCTTCCATGACCGTACCATCATCTCGTTTCAATGTTATTTATTAATACTGTAATATTTATTGATTGTGTACTTACTACTTTATCTTCTTTATATCTTTTGATATTGAGTTCCATTTTTAGGCTTTTTACTATATGGTCTACACCCATCGATTCTCAATCCGTGTATATGTTGCAGTGTGTATTATTGATACGTCTAGTAGACTGAAGAATTCATACAAATGTTCATTACATGTATCACAAGATCGCCTTATTTTATTCACTTATAATTTTTTGAATCTATTTAGACACGTTCGCTTGACTCCATCTGCCCCCCGGGAGTATATTTCTTTTATTTAAACTAAATATCTGGCTTGAATTGATCTAAAACTGTCCGACCAAGTTGATTTCGTTATTTCCTTTAATTGCTATTAGGTATTATTAATTTGTTTCCAATTTGATGATGCAATCCTCTATCACATTGAGATCGTCTCGCGAGTGAGTTGACGAACAACATTTTGAAGGAAAGGAAAATGAGTCATAACGCCGAGAAGAGAGTTATAATATAGTTTGAAGATATAAGATTAAAGAAATAGAAAGAGAGACACAATTACAAAAGACTCTGGCGCCGATGAATTTCACGAATAAAAAGACAACGACAATTAACTATTGCCAGCGGGTTATAATTAAGAATAGGGGAGGCCGAGAAAACACCGATCCTGATATACAAACCCCATCAAATTATTTTTCTGTTGGCACCAATTACATAATAAATGACGGACACAACAAACGAAGAAATAATCGAAATAGCAATAAAACACATTTGACTCACGGAGGAAAAATAAAAATGAAACGGAAAAAAAAATTTGTCTTTTTTGTTTTTTGTTTTTTTAATAATTCTGACTGGGATTTTGGGAAATTAAATTTGTGTTTTTCTTTTCTATTTAAAAATTTTTTTAAATGCGATTAAGCGTGAGAAAAGGCCTGGTCCCGATGGCCGTGGTAGAGAGACGAGGGTTGAACGACGTGCTGATGGGCGACGTGGAGATTGGCCAGGGTGGCCACTGATCCGCCGTCGTAGCCGTGGCTTCCGGATGGATGGTAACTGGCGAAGGCCGCCGACGGTAGGTGCAGCAGGCTGCTGGCGTGCGGATCCTTGGATCCTCCGCCGAATTGGGAGGCCATCAGGGAACTCATGCTCCTGGACGCGGCCATCAATCCGCCGCTTCCGGATGGATTGTGGACGCCGTCGTCGAAGAGGAGCTTGTTACCCAGCGTGAAACTGTTGGGCTTCAATTCGCTCAGCAAGTCGCTCCCGCCGACTCCGCCGTGGTGGTGGTGCAGAACGTGTCCAGATGAGGAAGACGCTCCGTTGATGGGAGTCGTCGGTAGTCCGTTATCGCTGCCCAGGCAATCGTCACTGGAAAAATAAAAAAAAATTGTGAAATTCAAATTCCAGTGAAATGAACGCGGGATTCGGTTGGTTCACGACAGATGGCGATTCTTTCCGTCAATTTTTTTTTTTAAATCTGATTTGTCGAAATGTTATGTTAAAGTCGCCCGGAATGTTAGTCTGTGTGGGGGGGAGGCAGCCAACTACCCCCGGAACCATTTGGGTTCGAAAAAACCGAGTCGTGGGAACACACATGTTTCTTAGTAGTCTAGTATATAGTTGGACTTGGCTTTATGTTGTAGAGGTTGTTACGGTTGCCTTCACTTTTTTCATCTTGCGACCAGTTTCACTCGTCTTTTTTCCCCTCTCTTATCCGATGATGAGGACGACGACGGCCAGCAAGTTCATTGCACAACTTTTTTCTTATATTCCCCAAAAAAGCCTGTCGACGATAAATCCCCTCAACAAGTTCGTCTGGGTCAAACGCCATAAACTTCGTCTGTCCCGAATATCTTTCTTTTTTAAATTTTTTCCCAGGATCTTATTTTTAAAAAAATTTGACCTGACATGACCTACACACTGGTGTGTCACCGATCCATCATAGATAGGGGACAAAAACAATTGAGAAAGACCCATGACACATACCTTCTCTGTTGTTGGGGTGGGGTCCGGTCGCGTTGGCGTCGGTTTTTGAACCAATTGGAAACTTGGGTCAACGTCAGTCCCGTCTTTTTGGCCAGGGTGCGTTTCTCGTCGGGAGTCGGGTAGCGATTTTGCCTGTAGCAATCTTTGAGAGCGGCGCGGGATTTTTCCTTGAAGCAGTAAATGGTCTCCTCGCCGTCCCAGATGGTCTTCGGGAGCGGATACTTGCGTCTCAGTCGGTACTTGTCCACGGCTCCCAACGCCCGGTTCCTCACCTTTTCAGCCTCCTGGAACATTCAACACAACACACAATTCAAATTCAAATTTCTTTGGGTTTAAAAGAAGAAAATAAGCGGCGACATTGACGTCGTCGACATCTGTTTCAAAATAAACCCCAGCACAACGATGGTGGGGGGTTCTCTTTTTTTGGGGGGGAGGGGGTCATTTCGTTGAAGTGCCATTAAGAAAAATTCGAGCGAGGGCGACACAAAAAGAGACCCACAAGAAAAACAAAAGCTATATAACTATATATATATACGCTCACACAAGAAAGGAAACCATTTCCGAAACAGCTTGAACACATTCAAAAGCTATATTATTATTTTTCCGCGCTTTTTTATAAGGGGTTAACTGTTCCAGTTTTATATTTTATTACCGGCCGCACATGTGTTTGACTTGGCACTTAAATAACGAATAGGAATAAATCTGGTACCTTGTAGTGGGCTCCGTACCAAATGTTCTGCAATTCCTGGTGGTACTGCGAGCTGAAACTGTGCGATTCCAGCAGGTTGTAGAGTTCGCGGTAGTTGCCGCGGTGGAAGGCGACGGCCACCCGGGCCCGCAGGACCGACTCGCTGCTGGCGCTGCCGCTCAACTCGGAAGCCGGAAGCGACCACAGGAATCGTGACAGACGCTAATACGAATGAAATATAAAATCAATTTATTAAAACTATAAGTCTTGGCCGTTTGAATCGAATAAACTTACTTCCATGTCGCCGGCCTGTTGGAGAGCTTCGCAGACGCAAGCGACTTGATCGGTGCTGAAGGCCATGGCCAGCGAAGACGAGCCGGCCGACGGGCCGGTCATCGATTTACTGTTGTTGTTGTTGTTGTTGCTGCTGTTGTTGTTGTTGTTGTTGTGGCCCAAAGAAGAGGAAGAAGTCGAAGATGCCGACGAGGGGCCGTTATGATGCAAATCCAGACGGTCGCCGCCGGATGATGAATGGCGCTGTTGCGGATCTTCGCCGTACGACAACTGGATAGAAAATCGGGAAATGAATTTAATTAAATCAAACAGAAATTAAATTTGAGTCTATTAAACTTACATTGGCGTTGTCGAGGAGTTCCAAGCTGCTGGTCTGATCCAAACTGTTTTGCTGAGGTTGTTCGCTCTTGAGCGTCAATCCGACGACGTGCTGTTGATGGTGTTGATCGGCGCCGCCGGAAGAGGAGACGGAACTGCACCGGGAATCGGTTCCGCCGACCAGGTTGTTGGAACTGGTCGACGCCACTGGATAATGTTGGCTCAAATCGTAGTGATTCTCCAGTATTTGTTGCTGCTGTTGTTGCTGGAGATGGTGGTGGTGGTGGTGGTGCTGGATGTGCTGGTGGTGGTGAAGCGGAACGTGATTAACGTACGGCTGGTACAGCCGGTGGTGCTGGTGCCGCTCGTTCTTCATCACCAGGTGATGACTCAACAGCGGATGATTGGCCGATTCCAACGTCAAGTGCTGGCCCGACGGCGGCGGAGTCACGCTGCCCGTCGACGTGTTTTCCGTCACCGAAGAAGAACCAGGAGCTCCGAACGGATGGATCAAAGATGAGGCGGCGGCACTGCTGCTACTCAGACTGCCACTGGCCATCTTTCAATATTATCAATCAGGTCAGGTCAGGAGCGCGGGACACACTTTCTTCGTATTTCCTTCGTTAGATTTTGTAATTCTTCACTTTGTTGAATGAATTCAATTCTTCGAGATGGTCGAGGTCGAAAAGGAGAACAGCATCCGAATGCCAACACTTGTTGGAGGTGAATAATCGAAAATTTATCCTTCGGCCGGCCTTTGGGATTGTGCTGCTCGCGGTGGTTCCTCAGGCTCCGCCCTGACGTTGGTCCGGGTAGGGGGCCATCGAACGTGGACATTGGTTCCCTCCTGACCAATCCGAGTCGCCCATGGCCACGCCCATCAGGTTGGTGCTGAACTGCTCCTTTTGACGCGCACAAAGCACCGCTGTTGCTGGACCTGTTGCCCTTTTTCTTCTACCGACGGGATATTTTTTTTCCGGACTTGTTAATGACCCCCTCGTATACACGCTAATGAAATTCGAATGTGGAAGAAGAAAGCCATTAGCGAAATATAGGCGGTGATATCTCCTCTCTCGCCATGATCCATCCGCATCGGTTTTTATATCCGTCACGTGCGACACACACCAAGAGTCTCGGCGTGTTCAATATATACGACGTCTATTAGGATAGGATCCACCATGGGCATCGCAGGATTTCATATATTCAAAATATGCTGAGCTGTTTTGAAAATGGAGCGCCACGCCCTCCGCCGCGTCGATGATGGGCAGTGCACACAGGAATCTAATCTCTTTCACTCGATCTTGTGATGACTTGATTACATTATTGCAAGGCATTATAAGCTATATATCATCATCTGATATTGTGGACACGAGTGTAGCTACAGATTGAATGTTGGTTCCATTTCATCGCCCACTTAGACTCGAAAGAAATAAAGGTCCGTCCATCAGTCCTATGCAGTTTAGGCCTATAGAGAGAAGATGCTGAGATGGAGATATCGATGGCAAATATACCTATAAGGCTGTGCCACATGTTTATCTGTGTACATAGTGACGGGGATGATCCCTTAGAATGTGCGCGATATGAATCAGCACAGCAGAGTCTCAGCAGCAGCATTCTCCACGCGCGAAACTCTTTTATAATCTTCTCCATTAGTCCCCTCAACTTAACATACCACCACCACCTGTAGGCCTATATCACCCTAAACAAAAAGGAATGCATAGAATTAGATTTGGTTCAGCGCATTCTTCGCACTGACAAAAGAATAACAACTATATATATTCTGCGCAAATAATACATCAATTTGCAACGCTTGTATAAAATTCTGCTCATAGAAATTGCGTCACACTTTTATAAAAAAGATGACGACGGCGGTGTTATTCTATACGCCTAACTCTAAGGCTGATGCGTGTGGATTCCATGGAAAAACGCGCGAGAGAAGAGCATTCAAATGGATCAATGGGTCAAAATGCCAAGACACGTGGCGGATGTGTCTGGAAATGAAGATCTATAATTTTTGCGCAACTCTTTTCTAGTCTTTTCCTCGTCTATAAGAACCAAAATTCTGACGGGAAATGGCGACTGGCTATGCGGATGTGCACATCAAACTGATTTGATGTATTAGCTAAATGTCATCTTCTGCTGAGCTGCATGAAAGCTATAGACAACTGCTACATTCGCTGTTATATATTATTGCGTCGACTAAACTGGATGGAAGCCGGATTGAAATCCGAGCTGGAATATATAGTCTACAGGAGTAGCAGCAAGTAGCAGCAGCAGCATCGATCGAATAAAATATAATAAAACAGCACACAAGCGCGCATATAGAGGAGCAGCAGCAGTAGCACACAAGTTGCAGCTGGGTTCGTCTTTTTTGGCTCTTTGAACCTCTCACAGCACAGCAGCAAAAAAGAAAAGAAAAGTTCTTGAACCAGCAGCAGCAGCTAGCAGCGGCGGCCATCTTGGTGCGCTCCTCCATGATGGAGAAACTGGTGATGTGTAACCCGAACATATCAGCCCTCCCCCGAAACTTCTAACGGTCTATTGTTTCAAAGAGGATGGCTGGAAAGCAAATAAGAGAAACGACGATGAAAAGGAATGAGAAAAGGATCGCGCCATGCAGCAAATACAAGCGGGACGCCACACACCAAACAGCATAGAGACCCAGAAAATAAGGAAATTTCTGCTGAGACCAGCACAGCGTGTTCTCTTCTATTTGTTATTTTCTTTCTAAAAAATCACAATCTTTATATGCCCGATTCTTTTAAAAAACATGTTTATTATGTATTGTCCCTTTCCCGAATCACGAATGAAATAGCGACATACCAAGCAGCAAGTCTCAAAGCTATTTAGATTTAGACGCGCATATCCTACAAGTGGGTAGACTCGGAGTCGAGTAGCAATCCGATCCGCTAGTGCATGAGCTATATAGCTCAGAGTCAATTAAACCGGATCGAATGGCTCGCCAGCAGCATTTCACATATATGTATATATATATACTTGCTGCTGCCTACAGTAGTGGTGTATGACTAGTGAAATATATTAAATATACAACTGTGTAGTACAAGCTCTCTCCCTGCTTCCGATGATGTTTGAAGAACGCTATACATAGGAAAACATGTCGAACAAGTTTGGCTGGGTGGCTGTTTTTCGGTTGATACGTGACATACGATGAAACAAGGTTTTCTCTCGTTGATTTCTTGTGTGTATTCTCTTTTTTGAAGTGCGTCAAGCATGCTGCTGCTACCAATAAAAAAGGCCACTTGTTTCACGTAACCCGAGATGATTGCGCATTCTTCAATATGTGCTGCTGCTGCTGGGCTTTTATAATGGATTCGAGATATATTCATACATGGCCAAGCATAACCCCTGAGGTTTCAGTTAATAAGGAAATGTCTGAATTTGATAACGAAGCCTCGGGAGAATTCGAAATGTTGAATGGGGCAAACATCATTCATCTCATGGCTGCTCATTAGTCTGAGCCTACCAACACCTACTGTCGAGATTTGAACGCGAGGGGAGCCTCACCCCATCGCTCTATCTTATATAATACACACAAATGATATGGCGCATAAAAATCAGAGACTATATTGTACATGTTATAGAGGCCCGGCGCTTATAATAAGAAAGAAAAATGGGCCCCAGCTACATAAGGCGACAGCCAAGTGGTAGACTGCGCGCAATGACCGCGGCTTCGTGTTACACCATTTCCTATATTTTATATTACAGCCCTGCTGTATATACTGCTGCTGCTTTTGCGGGCCCCGGTCACACCCCGCCCGCTATATAGATTTTTACTGTCTTTATTATAATGCTGCGCCAGGACTTTATATATGTGTGTTATATACATGTGTAACCGTTTTAAAAGCGCAGCAGCAGCAATCGCTGCGACCTATTTTTCCCCTTAAATCTTCTCTGCTCTGCCTGTTCGATCCTCCCCTATATAGACATTATTCCCTAGACATCATCTGAAATCGGTTGTGCTGCTGTTCCTGTGTGAGTCTTATGGTCTATAAGAGATTCGAATTTCATTCGATCCCTCCCATCATATAGGCGCTCGGCAACGGCTTTTTCGCACCTCCGTCGAACGACAATTTGTCCTTGTTCCCATCAGTTTTGATGTGTGTTTTACACTTTATTAGTTGACACATCAATGTATATAAGCACCGCGCAGTGCATAAAATATAAACAGGTAGTATATGTGTTTTGTGTGACCGCAACCTTTTGGCATAGAGCTCGTTGAACGGCCATCGACCTCACCTGAAAGTGAAAGGATTATAAGAGTTTTGCCCGGCCTTGATGGTCTTTTTTTTCTTCAACAATTGCTCTCACCCCCTCCACTGTAAAACATTCGCTTCCGCAAAAAAAACAGCAGACAACAAGAAATATGCTGTTCTTCTTCCGTATAGATAGATCTTCTTCTTTATATTCATTCAACACATCAAAAGGAGACGAAGAAGAAAGGAGAATGAACGGACAAGAGAATCGCACCCGGGCATCGATTTTGCTGGTGTCCGTCCACACATACACACACACACAATAGAAACGTACAACATCATATCTCTCCGACGACGATGGGGTTTATACAGAGCGGAAGAAGTGGGGGAGAGAGGAAAAAGGGTCGAGTCCATCATCAACTGTTTTTCTCCGCACCGGGGCCTTTTAAACGGTCACACAAGAAAAGAGAAGAGGGGCTGATGATTTATTATTAGATATCTCTTGTGTGTACGGAAAATCTGCATGCATATGTTTTCACTTTCAATTGTGAATAAGGAGATCCTTTTTCTTGATTTGGTTATTGACGGCCATTGGTTGATTAGCCATCGCGGAAGAAAGGTGTCGAATGGAATAAGATGATGATGATGCGAATGTAATGGGCCAGAGACCCATGGCGGAAGCTGCCAATTATTACGTGTATATCTGATGAGGTTGTGTGCAGCACAACAACAGCCACCATTTTGTTTTTTTGCGCTTGGCGGCGGCGGCCACGTCTGCGTAATTGAATGATTGGTCAATTCCGTTTCGACCTTTACCACGGCCATCGCCACCCGACACGATCAGGTGATGATGCTGCGATCGATTTGTTCGCTGCTGGGATGGATGGCTGGCGCATGATGATGCTGGGAAACTGAAACATTGGAAGCCCGAAAAGTAAAAGTAGATTGGAGCTAGCTGCTACACGTATAGATTCAATTTCAAGAGTGAGAAAAAGCCATTTCGCACTGCTGCTGATGTATAGTCGGTATAGTTGAGCGTGAGTGACCCTGAAATTCTGGCTCCTTATCCATTCGGATATAATCGCCGACGGTAATAAAAGTCTCCGATTGCATCATATAATTTTCTGCTGGCCATCAACAACAAGAGACTCCCTCTTTGTACTTATTCCAGAATAATGATATACATAAGTATATCGATACTTGTTCGTTATTGATTTGTCCAGCATCCTTCTTCCCCCCTAACCAGAACAGAGGGGGGGGGGTATGGAAAGAACAACTGGACAACTGGACACACTCGGAATCGATTAAGATGAATTACTCCCGTTTCGTCTTACACAGTGTACGTCCAGCCTTTTTTTCTTCTTCTTCTTCTTGGGGATATGTGAAACAAGGTCGTTAAAAATAAAAGGCAACACACATAGACTATGGGCGCTTATACACTCATTAACAGCGTAGGAGGAAAAGGGGAGGTGGGTTGGGGGGGGGGGGGTCATCAGCAGTTAGCCCTGCGCACAAAAACACTAAAGAAGAGTAGGTGAGAGCGTTGCTATGGTCAAAAGAGAAAAGAAAGAAAGAAAGAAAGAAGAAGTTTTCTTTCTTTTTTCAATATATTTCAGCTCGTCGGTTCTTCCGCCATGTTCGATGTGAAATGTGAGATCAAAAGTTCTTTTCTCTCCGAGCTGCAGAATGCTGGGACTGGCCCTGTGGGTGTAGTAGGAGGGGTCTCTCCTTCGCAACCATATTGATGGATCCTTTTTGCTCTACTTTTTTTTTTCTTTTTTTTTTAAACCCCCCACCCCCACATTTACATCAGACATACCGTTAAACTTGAGTCATTTACGATAATAGATATCTAGAGAAAATATAGCGGACCCGCCGCCGTACATATAAAATCCAGATGTGTGAGTCCGCAAATGTTTTCTCCATAATTCGAATTTTATTTAGTGCTGCTGGTGTGTGTGTGGTTTATCTCCAGGAGATCGAACCGGAACTCGTTCTTCACACAGAGAAAGAGAAATAACAATAAGGAGGAAGTTACAAACAGAAGAAAAGGATGGCCCACAACGATTGTACATCATGCGCTTAAATTTTAGATTTTCTTTTCATGGAAGAACTGGGAGAAAAAAACGATTTCAATCTCAAATGTGTGTGGAGCTGTCAAATGCGATACGGGATCAAAAAGTGTTATTTCCTATCGAAATTCACTCCTGCGGCGGGATGAGAAGAGCCAATATGTTATTGGTTTCATCATTTGATCGGCTAAATATCAAATGGAATGAATCGGATTCTCTGTTGTCATATCGATTGCCCAGAAAAACAGTCCCGAGTCGCTTTTATTGCTCCGTGTAGTCTTTTATAGGATGACGCAATTCGATTGGATCCGTCCGTCGCAATTGGCCACGCCGTCGTTATAAATTGAATTCGATTGCAGCTGCAATTCATCCCCCCCCCACTCCATTTTTAATCTATATTTCTCTGTACTACATTTACTACGTAATCCGTTCGGTTCTGCCCACGTGTTGTCCGTACAAAAGAGACAAAAGGATCGCAATCCCCCTTTTTATTTCCATCAGGAGCTAGCGAGGATCGAGATAATCAGGGCGCATTAGTAACGAAACCCTATCTACCTACCACCTGAGGTGTCGAACTTTGATGACATTTTCTTCCACTTCATCGCTGGAATTCTTGGCGTTTCTGGGGTCTAATAATTCCAACTTGTTGTCCATGTGTCTATATGTCATTCGAGTTGGCAATATCTCGATCCTTCATCTTTGATTGGGTGGAATTTTCATCATCACGTTCCCTCTGAGGTGTGTACAGTGTGAAGATGCGGGCCGCGTGATAAAACCGACCAAAGAGATTGCTGGGCGAATGTAAGCCATAGGATAAAAGACAAGACCTTTGGAATTTGTTTCTTGCTGCTGCGGGTGTCGTGTTCTTCATCATCATTGTTATTAGATAGCGGGAAATGGCAACGCATTGAGTCAACGATATATCGAGAAAACGATACTCGATGATGAATTGATGATGCATCATCGATGCTGCGCCGTTCACATTGATTGTGCTGTTGTTGTTCTCTGAACTTTTGCGTCCACCACCAAAGGGAAAGACAATTCCATCCGCGGTCACCAGTCGAGCAATCAAATTCATACCGTTCAATTTATATGCGCTTAATTCTCCAATTACTAAATAATAATCACTTCGTGTTTTAACCGAAAAAGAATTTCGCTCACGTTCGCGCGATTTGTTGAAATCGAGTCGCGATATAAATCATCACGTCTGAAAATAAACAAACTGAAAGACATGAATAGCCCCGTCGCCTATAAATCGTGGACATAGAAATGAAAAAGAAATAAGAAGGCCATTGAAATACAGTTGCGAGTCTCAACAAACAAGTGGTCGCGGGATGATGAACGACGTTCCCCCCCACTAAGGAAAATAAAAAAAACATTCCGAAAATTCTTTTTGACGACATTTCATCAAGTCGCTCGGCTTCATTATCTAAAGAGAAGTTGCATTGAACAACATGTCTAGCGTACTACATGGAAATAATAGGCCTGTATTACATGGACGACGACGAGCAGAGTCGTAGGCGAGTGGATCGAATTGCGACAAGTCGGTGAAACTCGACTCCTTTTCCACCAGCAGCAGCAACTCTCTCGGCTGCAAGCAAGAAACTGTTTCCAAGAAAGCTCCGTCGAGCGAAAATGAAATTCACATATGCTACTGCTGCTGTGTACTGGTTGTTGTTCACACAACAGCAGACACTTGCACGGTAGAAGACAAAAAGTCAGATCGCCTCTTTTGATGGGAGATTCGATATCAACAACTTCCTCCTTCTCTCTCTGTCGCTCTCACCAAAAGTTTATTAATAAACCTTTTTTATTTCTTCCTATGGCGACGATGCCAAGACGCCTATATAACCCTTTCTCTTTGTCTCTCTCTCTCTCGTCAGCTTATCCCTCGGTCGAGTAGTATCGCATGTCGTGTCATTTCAATCATCGCGTCAGAGGGTAACGAGGTAATGACCGAGGGGTGGTAATCTGAGCTTAATCACTCGGCTCTCTCTGCTCTGCTCTGGGCTGCACATTCGCTTGAAGATAGGGGAGAGTGAAAATATATACATCAGACACATTTTTTTTCTTTTCGAGATTTTTTCGGTTGTTAGTTTTCTTTTTGTACTGCAATTGTCGCCTGACCGTCAGACGACTTCTAATGTTTTACAATTTACCAGGAGAAAAGAAGAAAAGAGACATTATTATAGTAGTAGTGTGGAAGGGAATGAATAGGTCTTCTTTAACGTGACCTCTTTCCAAACAGGGTAATTATTATTTGTTGACTAGTTATAACGATAAATCTACGATGGAAAGCGAACGTGATTATAATATTAAGAGAGAGAAATAGAAACAGTTAGTAGCTGGACAAGTAAAAGACAAAAAAGAAAATTGAAAAGAATATGGACAATCTTCGCTAGAATAGAAAGACGTATTGATCAACGGGCCAGTTGCGTAATCAAAGATGCACACATTTCGAAAAACTCCATCGTCGGGTGGCCTCCGCCAATGGAGAACTGTGATTGAGAAACATCCGGATCTGTGGATACATTTTCCAAATGATGAAATCAATTTCTGTGTGCCAACGATCAAAAGGTCAAAAACTCGTTTCGCTAAACACTTACTGGAACTAACATGTTCGTTTTCATCCGTGCTGAGACTCTTAAAGTCCAGGAGGTACGACTTGTAGTCGACCTGGTAAAGCTGCAGCGACATTTTGGCGTAACGTCCATTCACCGGGTTCTTACTGCGCACTCGAACGTGAAACGGATTCACCATCTTCCATTCCTGAGAAAAAAAAAAGACAAACGACGAATTCAGCAAACGATTCCGGAAATGTTCATTTCGCACCAAATTACTCACAAAGTCCAGCGTTTTCATGGCTCTGTAAACCTCGTACATGATGTCGTGGGGCTTACTTTGCGATCGGATGCCTGCGATCAAAAGAGAGAAAAAAAGGGTCTCAAATGAATAGAGGGGAGGCGACACATTCGTGGAAAAACACACAAACAAGAATCTTGGAAGCGTGTCTCTATTACCCAAGTGCCATTTGGCGCGTTTTATCGGCGTTTTATTGGGTGCAGTGCGTTCGCCGGCACTGGCTGCCCGCTCGCGGAACGCAGCTGCATGTGATTAGAAAGACAATATAGTAAGTTCGTTAGAAGATGATGCCATGAGCTGGAAATATAAGGATGTTTCAAATTACGTGCGATGCGCTCCGGATGAGGTTTTATGCCTGGCGTTGGGCTCGAGTCGCCCGGACTGAAAGCCGCTGGCGGAGGACTACCGGCGATGTAAAAATCTGCACCAATCAATTACAATCCATTACGTAAATAAATAAATAAAAGGCTCACTCAACGGTTGAATGCCAACAACCATTAGGTACTTACCTCGTAGTTCAGCCTTGGCGGCCTCGTCGGCGATGCGCTTATTATCCACAATGAGATGGTAAGCAATGGCCAATTGATCGTGAGGGTCTCCGCTCAAAAGAGCGCTGTGCACTTCTTGTTCGCGAACTCCAAATTTCTATGTGAAAATAACGGTTAGTGTCGAATCGCAAAAATGTTATGACTGCTAGGTCACACCTCGCAAACTTCAGAGACGGCATCAGTGTCGATAACAGAGGTATCCTGTTCAACCGGGGAAGGAAACAAATAGGCGGGACATTCCTTGGCAAACCAATCGTGTTTTCTGGGAAAAGAAATCAAATATGATCAAACAGCGTGAAAAAGAGATGATGAAAAATGTTTGGATAAATTACTTGACGTCGTCGATCGTCGCTCTCTTCATAGGGTCGACCTGAAGCATGTGGCAAAGCAGATTGACCACTGATTTGTTGAGATAATCTGGTATAGGAAATACTCCAGCTGCAGCCACACAAAACAGAAAAATACATTAAACGATTCTAGATTGTGTTTAGATAGTTTAGTAATGTACATTTAATTTTCCGGAAGAGTGTCGGGACATGCTCGTCGTCAAATGGCAATGTGCCACAAAGTAGAGCGTAAAGGATGACACCACAAGACCAGACATCCACTTCTGGGCCAGCATAAAGTTTGCCCGAGATGACTTCGGGTGCTGCGTAATTCGGGGAACCACAACTTGTGCGTAAAAATTCACCATCCATCATCATATTGCTCAAACCTGCAATTGAATCACAGTGTTGATCACAGATTCTCAAAGAAAAGATCGATAAACCGAAATGTATGTACCGAAATCGGCGATTTTCACATGGAGATTCGAGTCTAGTAGCAGATTTTCCGGTTTCAAATCCCTGTGAACGACCATGTGACGATGGCAGTAGTCCACTCCTGAAATGATCTGCTGAAAGAAACGCCTGGCTTCGTGCTCCTTCAACTAAAATTTTAGTAGAATAAAAACAAGAGGGGTTATGTCTGGTTAATATACTGTAGCAACTCATTTTGAGAAATACCTTTCCATGTTTGACAATGTAATCAAACAACTCTCCTCCTGAAACATATTCCATAATCATGAATATGTCAGTTGGAGTGCTGATTACTTGATACCTAGAAGGGACATCCACATTAGAAAAGGATATCAACAATCTTAATATACTGATGTGAATGTCTTACAGTTTGATGATGTGGGGATGACGGAAGAGTTTCAGGTTTTGAATCTCTCTCCTGATCTTGCCGACAACATCCAGATTCTTGATTTTCTGTCGATTAAGAATTTTTATGGCAACTTTGTGCCCAGTCAATTGGTGTTCACCGACTAATAAACCAAGCAGATATTTGATAGTAACTTGTTAAAAAAACTTGTCAATTTACGGAATGTCATGACTTACTTTTGACTTTGCCAAAGGTGCCAACTCCCAAGGTCTCCCCCAATGCATAATGTCCTATTTTAACAAGAGGTTTTTCCTGTGAAAGCAACGCCGAGGCGATAGCGGTAGGGCGTTCGGCCATTATATTAAGCCTGAATAATAATGCAGCACATAAGTAAAAAGCAGCTGGTATGATAATTGCTTCAAGAATTTCATGTTGTAAATTAATATTTAACCAACTGTTTTGTATTTACATTACTCGTTTTAAAGTTTTGAATGCAATAAGAACAGCGACTTGAATACAATATTATAAACGGTTAAAAGTTGAAATTAATTCAAATACCTATAGCCGATGATTCACGAATTAAATGTTTACAAATAGTAGCACAAGTAGTCACGTACCCGATGCGTGCTTTTGTTACGGCGTACTAAAAAAGAGTGTCTGCTAACTGGTACACAACAAAACGATTCTTATGTTATGACGCAACTACTTGCGGGTCAATTAATTACAAAGATTCGAAATAAAAATTTGAATTATACCTAATAACTTATCCTGAATTTTTAACTTATTTACAAGTTTACAAAAATACACTTGTAGTTTTACATTTATTCCAAAAATTAAGACAAGTTGTGTGCTCGCTAGATGTCTATGTGTACCCATAGACACATAGTGACAGCCAGCTGACAGACGTGTTTTCCCCGGACCCCGATGTTAAAACGAGATCAGGATCAGAATAAATCCTAGTCGTGATATCGGTGATATCTTTCAACGATCGGGATACTGCCGTGTGTTCTAACGAAAGTCATGCAAAACGTAATTAATACAGTGAAAGGTACAGCCCTTGGAGTCGCGGAATATCTAACACCTGTTCTCAAGGTAGAACGACGAATGAACGTCGGCCTAATAAATTAAACGATTATTATTTTTTTTATTTGATTTTGAAAGAAACTAATTGTATTCATTATACAGGATTCAAAATTTAAAGAAACTGGAGTTTTGACACCAGAAGAGTTTGTGAAGGCTGGTGATCATCTGGTTCATCATTGCCCTACATGGCAATGGTCAACTGGCGATGAATCTAAAATTAAACCTTATCTTCCAAAAAACAAACAATTTTTGCTCACAAGGAATGTCCCCTGCTATAAACGATGCAAACAGGTTAACACAAATTAACAATTAGAATAATATCTTATAGCTAATTTTATTTGTTTTTTAAATTTCAGTTGGAATATACAGAGCAGGAAAAAATAGTCCAACCAGAGGATGGGGAAGGTGGTTGGGTCGATACACATCCCACCAATGATAATTTAACTGAGGGCTCAGGAACAGCAGAAATGTCAAATGATGAGAAGGTATTACAAATAGCACATTTTTGTTTGTGAATCAGTAAAATGTCTATATATTTCAAATCCATTTATAGAGTGATTCTGATGAAGCAGAGGACATGAAAAATAACTTGGGAAATGCTATGAGTGAACTTGTGCTTGGTGATGATGACGACGACGGTGAAGCAGCCGTAATGGAAGATAGTGATCTAGAGGATGAAGAAGACGAAGTTAGTATATTAGATGTTTCGACTATTCAAAGGAATTTAAAATTTTATTTGTCGTTTGTAGGCAGAAGTCAAACCAATCTCTGATCGTGAACATGTAGCACTTAAAACGAGTGAATCGGGTGGGGAGATCATCCAAACAAGAACTTATGATTTAAACATTACCTATGATAAATATTATCAAACGCCTCGCTTATGGGTTTCTGGTCACGATGAGGTAATACTATCACAAATACGTGTTTCCCGTAATCACCAAAAATAATTCTTTTGACTGCTCTTTATTTTTATTTTAAATTCTGTTCACTTAATTTTCCAGAACCGCCATCCTTTATCAGTAGACCAAATGTACGAGGATGTCAGTCAGGATCATGCTAAAAGGACCGTGACTATGGAGAGTCACCCTCACATACCGGGCCCACCAATGGCTTCCGTTCATCCGTGCAGGTAATAGGTCACGCAAAAATGCAATCCAATCCTGTTGACTCATAGAAATAAAACTAATATTCTTTGTCTATTCGAAAGGCACGCTGAAGTGATGAAGTTCTTTATCCAGACTGTGACAGAGGGTGGAAGAGAATTGGGTGTTCACATGTATTTGATCATTTTTTTGAAGTTTGTTCAAGCTGTCATCCCCACAATTGAGTATGACTACACACAAAACTTCACCATGTAATGAAATATGGAGGATCTTTAAGCCAATTATTTTTTTTAAATCGTCCTCTTAAAGAGACTTCTCATATGTTTACCCATGATGGATAGGATATTGTTTTTAGGTCGAAATACACTTTGTATTTGCAATTCCTGAACATCACGTCAAATTATCACGTGAATGCGCAACAATTGCGCATTTTCAACGCAAATTTTCCGGCGACAATCCCCTAACTAAAACCATATTATTTTACAGGACCACAGGACAATCTTTGTCATGTAATGTACTCTTCCCGGTAGTATTGGCGCAGCGTAGCTGTATGTTAAGAAGAGTGTTCATATTCGCGCAATAAGGATTATTGTGTTAATTTGGAGATAGATAGAGAGAATGCAAGGAAAAAGAATTACCAAAAAGCCCCGCCCAGGAACACATGCAGTTTAATGGTTGGTATGGCAACTGTGTATTGCAGCAGAAGACTCTCGGAATCGAATCGAGGATTTTCCGATTTTGTTGACAATTCTTACTGTGCCCGTGCCGGCCTTGTGGCCAGAATTTAATATAGACTAATCAATAGTTATTCAAATAAGATACAAGAGAAAAATGTTTTGCTTTCGATCTCATGCTTTAGGTAGCCTATCACTAGTTAAGAATGGTTTTTCAATTAACAAAGTCTATCAAAATCCAAAAGGTAAAAAGCTTAAAATCATTCATTTTTTAACGCTTTTTGATGGATAAAATAAATTTTATGTTCGTAGTTTTCTTGAGAATGTCGAGTGCTTCTACATCCAGTTCTTCACCCCAAAAATGGGAACTTCTTGGTGCAATTTGTCTGGAAAGAACACCAATCATTGTGCCTCCCATGACCGAAATTGAACAACAAATTAGTGAAATGATTGAGAAGTTTGATAATATGAGAAGCCTCAAATCAAATCATGAACTAAGACATGAAGAAGACAAGTAATAATTTCAAATACCATCAAAGATTTTAATTTTAATATGAATAATTTCTTAATTGTAGGAAGCTACAAAAAATGGCTGCAGATGGAACTCAAGATGAAAGTAACCCAGATGCAGCAACAAGGCAAACAGCTCAAGACTTTGAAGATGCTTGCAATGAAGAATTTCAAAAATTTAAGCCTGCCCCAAGGACTACAGGTAATAATATAAATAATAAAGTTGACTAACAAGTAATTCATTGACCTACTGTAAACTAGCTGAAGATTTGAGTGGAGACCAGAAGTCCACCAATCGAAAGCTGGATAAGCATTTGCTTTTTGTTGTGCAAGAAAAAGACAAGAAAGTTTGGAAGCTTCCGGAAAGTAGGTGGAGGGAAGGGGAGACCTTACGTGAGACCGCAGAACGTGCACTTAGAGAATACGTGAAAACTCCTGATACGTCAGTGCGAGTATTGGGCAATGCTCCGTGGGGAGTACATACTATCAAATATCCGTCGTCAGTTCGCCAAAAGCTTGGTTTTACCGGTTCAAAAGTTTTCTTCTTCAAAGCCCAATTGCTTTCTTCTTGCACTACTTGTTCAGACATAGAGTATAATTGGTTGGGCAGAGAAGAGCTTACAAACAGTCTCGAGCCCGAATACTTACGTAGCGTAAGAAAATTTCTCATCGATGAAGATTAATTCATTAAACATAGTATTTGTTTAGATGCATCTTTAAATACACAAATTTTTTTCCTCTTACACATTCTACTATTACGAAACAATGAACGCAACAGGTAAGAGTTTTAAATCTGACGGAGAAGAAGACTAAAACATTGGTTTGCACATTATATTTTCATCAATCAAGATACTGTTCGATGTACAAGTATAGCATGGTCTCAAGCTAGTTCATAAGAGTGAGAGTTATGAAGAGGTTATCGATATAGGTAGAAAATCGAAATTCACTTTAAAATGTCGACAAAAAAGGGAAAAGAGCCAATAAGATAAGAAGAAGCAACAGAAATGACGGGCAAACTTAATAGCCCAGTAATTGTTGTCGACGTTATGGATAAGTTAACTTATCTTTCCGCAATCAAAACCACACAAATTGCTCCAACATGACTATTCGACCAAAGCCACATCTAATGGCAATCCCGAAAGCTGTGTGCTTGAGGGGAAATACAGTCGAAAATCGAGGTTAGAACAACATAAACGGAAAAAAACTGAAAAGAAAGCAATTTTACAAACTGCTTTCAATGAGAAATGAGATGCAATCCTGTCAATCCTAGCTGTTCATCACTTTTACTGTTTTGTTATCAAAGTTAGTAATGTGTTTAGGTTCGAAGTCGGCAAAAATAACTTGAGTCTTAAGAACGGACGCACCACTTTAATACAAAAAGAAAAAAAAAATGAAGAAAAATTTATGAAGAAAAGAAAAGGAGCAAAAGAAAACGAACGAACAGTGCCTTCGCCTTTTAAGTATGATACGGGGCAACGTAAGTGGCAGGAAAGAGGCCGCGGCGGGCGCCAATTTCTCCAGTCCACCAATGTTGATCAGAACGGTCTGTCACAGTTATGACGTCGCCTCGCTTAAATTCCAATTCACCTGGTTCTTGCGGGGTGAAATCGTATAGTGCCTGCACCAAGAACTGTCGAAAATTCACACAACAATTGTTAGTCAATCCTGAGCCTAAAGGCATGGAAAAAAGAACAACTGGTAACTCACCTCTTCAGGCACCATGTCTCGTAACTTTATATCCTGAGACCGAGAAACAGATGTGGAGCGATGGTAGTCGACCAGTTCGTTGAGCGAGTTGAATTTTACCACCCACAAAAAGAACTTCCCTTGGGCATCGCGAAGTACTTTGAAGTGCTGGACACCATCGCCACATCTGCGAGACAAGAAAGAAAAAATAGAGAATAGCCTATTAACACAGAATGCACGTAACAAAGTATTGTGTAAATTTCAAACTAATTTCGAACTACAAGGAAGTAGGATGATGGCTTCCTTAGCTATAAACAAAACACACTCATCCTACAACTTAACGGGCAAAAACCTCAAGAAGGAATAAATAACACAGCAGGGCGATGAGAGAATTGTAAAAACTAAAAATGATGCAAAACTCCGGTTCAAGGCACATATATAGTTGCTTGATTACGGACGGTGGCTCAGTGGTAAGGGAACTTGACGAAAAGGCCTAACAGATAGAAAACAGAATGTACCCTAGACACGCCTAACAAGGCTAATAAAATACCAAAAAGGATAAAACTAATTACTGAAAACAGTAGGACTGACGGTTCATGAATCACGAGTCACGACTTAAGCAAAGGGTAGTCACTGCACGAGTTCCAATTTTACAAGCTGTCTTTGTTTTTTTAAGGTAAAACAAAATAGACAATTGAGATTCATTCCACCTTTGAAGTGAATAAAATTGGAATGTAAACGGATGTGTGCGTCATCAGGTTGACTCATGCACTGCATTTGGAAAGAATTCTTGCGTGATCAAATCAAATTTCTACAGAAAACCAAATACCCATGATTCTTTGAGGGAAATAGAAATAAACTGTACGTTCGGTTCATTAATTTTCTATTCAAACGCGTCTTCCTAGTAAGGTAGAACTTGTATCGTACAGTTTGGAGAGCGAGATTATAAGATATTTGATTTTACACTGATGAAAGCCTGCATGTTTGAAATTCTTTTCACGCTTCAAATGTACGTGTAGCGTCTAATCAGGATATCTGAATGCAAAGCGATATTTCTCAATATGTTTTTATAATGTGCTATTTCTACATAAATATTTTGAGAAATCTTCCCGTTTTAGGCAGTTAACGACTTACAAGCTTAGTTAATAGATGTCAACTTATCTCATTCAGATGTTCTAATGATAAGTAGTCTGGTATGCCACAAATAGATTTCAACAACATTTGAGAATAGGCAAATAATAACATCAAACATAGTAGAAGAATTCCTATGGGGCATTTCTAAACTATCTAGAGCTCTTGGTTAAGGATTTACACTGTCTATGTTTCTAAACAAAATCTATCACATTGTTATTTTAAGAACTAGATAACATACTTAACAGACAGGGAAAAGTCTCCCGGTGAGCTCTCACTGACTCTAACAACAAAAGCGCCTTCATGTTTGTTGCCCAAGAGTTTCTCTGCATCAGCTCTGGTTATTCTTCCATAGTACCAACTGTAGAAAATAAAACAACAAGTTATAATCAATATGCATTATTTTATCATAAACATTTCAACTAGGCTTACTCATGATTTTTCATTTCAATGTAGTTACTAGGAATCAACCCTTCTTTTCCATCCAATTCTGCTCTATACCAATTCAGATCATCTTCCATATTCAGAATCTACATTTGAATCAAATGAACAGGTTAGAATATTGCTATAAGCAAAAATTCCTTAAATTCTGTTGAAAGCATCATTGCTTGGTTTACCTTGAGAACTTGCCCTTTTCGAAAACTAAGCTCATCTTCAGCAGTGGCATTAAAGTCATGTTTAGAATTGGCCTCCATCTCGAAAATAACACGTTTTATGAAATCACAGATGATAAAGTATTTCTTGGCAAAACAAGCTTCAGAGAAGGAATTTCCTTTTCAAGGCTAGGCCGGATGTGCACCACGGCTACGTTTATCAAGTGAAACGGTTGTTGGCCAATCACCAAAATGTTTTGACTTCGTTCAAAGTCGAATTACACTTCTCGAAACTCAAAAACGAATAGCATTTCCCACAAATTGTTTGACAATATTGACTATCAACTGACGTATCCGTATCCACGATTGTTTGATTAACTATACACTGTTTTCGGGGCCCGACGAAAGCCAGACAGCCATAATTTTGGGAAACAACTTAGTTCTTGGCTTTGACGCACGAGCGTCACCAGTCCTTTTCTCCCAATGGAATTTTAAAGGTAAATGCTTGCGTGCCTGTAAACGTTTTTTATTTTTTCTAACTATTTTTTTTCCAAATGACTGAAATTATTTAAAATATTATTTCAATTACAGGAATATACATTTTTTATAATACAACATAATAGATGAATATTTTAAGATTTTAAATATTTAAATTTCCGTCGAATTCTTTTGGAAAAAGCAATGTGGCAACGTTATCTGCCTCATTTGAATAAATGCAAATGGTTTTCAAAAGGAATCTCGACCCAGAGATTCAGACCAGTCCGGACTTGAATTTAGAAAAGCAACGTGCAGTTCCTTTTGACTAATTTTATCGACCAAACCCTCTTACAATCTTATACAATTATTGTCAGATGATTTTCTCTTATATTGCACTGTGATTATTACAAAAATGAAGATAACTTTATATTTAGTGGCCATAATTCTCCTAGGAACTGGTAGTCATTCTAGTTTAGTAGGTTGGATTTTAGGCAGAGACAGCTCCCCTTTTAACATTTTGAGTAGTGAAAAACAATTTGATAAGCTTATGGCTGTAGCAAAAGAAGATGATAAGATTGAAGTTTCTGAACCTGATGAGAGTGCTGTGCAAGCAAGGTCTGATATTCCATTTGAGCTGTCTGTAGCTGATGAAAAATTCATTGCCGATGCACAGAAATATACTGACCTTAGTCTGAGCGAGCTGGATGTTTGCCAGCATAAAGTAAGTAAAGTACTTTGATGTTGATTCAAAGTACAATCTCACTGTTCATTAATATTAATGAACTCGTTTATAGTTAATCCTTCAATTGAAGCAAGACTGCAATGATCTCTCAGAGGAAGATTTGTCTAAGTTGGGTGTGAATCTTTTAAACTGCCAATCAAGATTGGAAGGGCGGAGAGTCTACCCATGCTCCTCTTCAATGGCAAGTTTTCTAATTAATGTATCACTTCAGCTAGTTGTAGCTAACCAGTTTATATTTTTTAGACTTTAAGGGAATGTACTTCTGACATGGATTCCGACACCTGGAATGCCTACCATATTCTATCCAATAGAGCAAGATCAGTGTGCTACGGTGCCCGCCAACAACAGTTTAGAGCACTGACTCAAATGACAGTCAACAAACTCATGGCCAGTTCTAGTCAACAATTGGGATTCATTAGAGAGCTCAAGGTTGGTTTCTTTATTGATTTTCATCACAACTGTATTGTATCTTTTTTTTTCCTCACAGGCTGAGCAAGAGGAACTTGGATCTTTGGCTGCTGATACTTTAACTTCTTTGACCAAAGGTCAAGAAAAGTTGCTGGAACAACAAGACTTTCTGAAAGCTACCCAGCAGTTGGCTTCTCAACAGATAAGCAGCACAATGAGAGAAGTGTCAAGGTAATTTTTTATTGAATTCTACGAATTGATTACAAACTTACTAGATCTTCTTTGTTACCTAGGGAACGCGCGGCCGCTTTCGCAAGCCAACGCCAACTCGCTTCCTTGAGTGATTCGTTGAAGGAAACTTTGAATCAAGCTGCTCAGGTAGCAATGGAACAAGAAAACGATCGGAAGATAGCACAGCAACATCTAATGGACTCTTTATTGAACATCGAGGGACACGTTGGCGAAGTTTGGAATCAATTAGGTACGCCTTGAGTTATCTTGAATTATTAAGAATTGTAATCACGTGTTTTAATTTACAGAGGAAAGTGTTAGTAAATTGCTCAGTCAGCAAGATTACGCTGCTCACATGCAGTCGGAAACGATCGAGACTTTACAAAAACTAAACCATACATTCCAGTTTTTGCTGAGTGTGTCAGAAAACAGTCGTGATCAACTCAATTGGATTCAAAGCTTAGTGGTTAATACAGGTACGTTTTGCATGTAACAGTTTTGTTTAACAAAATACTGATTTAAATGCTAAACAGAGAAAAAGGTGGGAAAGTTGTCGACGTGGGTGCTTCACGTTTGCTACTTTCTATTGGGGATGCTGTTGTTAGGTAATTGTTAAAAATAAATTTTCATCTTATCAGTTGCTCTAGGATTTCTCCGCTTGTTTTTTTTTTTAGCTTTCGTGCAAGCCCCGGCCTACATGCGATGGATCTTTTTGTTCTTAGTTCCTATCAATTTAACAATGGATCTACAACAAGGTGTTTCCATGGATGCGCCAGCTCTCGTAGGCCTTCTTTTTGTGTTCTCTCTGGGTAATAAACCAAACTTCTATTTTTGAATTATTGTTGATGTCGTATTAACCGAGTGTTTGTATGGTCTAAAATAGGATATCGAGTATTTCTATTTCTGAAATCTCGATGTAGTTCTGGTTCAGCCTCAACGACCAAACAACAGGAAATCCAATATCGTTGTTCAACGCCAGATGCAAAAAGTTTTGGCTCCGTTTCAGACAAGTCTATTGAGGACCTGCTTAATGGCTGTACCTTAATCAACGACACCTTTGATGGAGATCGCACTCCCTTACCTTCTCCTTCATTTGACAAGCTTTTGACACATCAAAAACATAAAAGCGTTCGGTCGATTTTACAAGACACCATGCAAGACGACGCCAGCTTCGCAAGCAATGTTCATCGCCGCAGTCCAAGGAGGGCACCGAGTTCAAATTCGTTCAGAGACCTTTCTCCAACTCGTTCGGTGGTTTCCAACGTTTCCCTCAGCCAATCGAGAAGGTAATTTCACGGTCGTTTGAATCCAGTTAGAATACAGGAAGAGCTTGTTAAATTTTTTGTTTTTATTTTACACGAAAGTGGTACTCCGCGACGACCGTCTACACCTCGTCGTAATTGCTCTGGCAAATGCTTGGATGGTTCCAGTTGCCGAAACGCTGCCACGAAAGATTCATTGTTTTGCTGGCAGCACGCAGAACAACACAAATGAATTGATACTACATCTTACCTTGGGTGATTTTTTTTTTCTCCTTAATTTTAACAAATTCAAAATGCTTTCAATTTCTTTTTGGATATGTGGGAAAATACACGAATTTATTTCAAAAAATTTAATTGTAGATTTCAACAAGATCGTTTTAAAGCAGCAACAACAGAGGATGGTTCCAATCTGCGCTAGGACAAGGTAGGATTTTATTTTATTTATTTTTTCGTGTGCATGCGATGTAAAGAAAACATCGTGTTCTGGTGTTGGCCATGGCACAAAAAAGTTTGATTGCGCCTTCCCCGATCAATGTTTTCGCCGTTTGAAAAGTTGGTCACGCCAAAGCTTGAAAATGTTTTCCCCACTTATCTGCGTTCCCGATCTTTACAGTTGCGTGATTTCAATTCCAATTCTCATGAACCGATGAGATGAAGGAACTTTTTTTTTTTACCATGAAATCCTGGCGAATGCGTGCGTCTTTTGCTTGATGTTGCGTAGGTCCCACTCAACGTTATTTCCGGTTTGCGTTTGTTCGATTGTTTTGGGTTTCCCATTGAAATGACGTACCCATTCCAACGCGTCGTCTAGGTAACATTTGCGTTGCCTAGGCAGAATTTGCGTTGCCTAGGCAGAATTTGCGCCTAATGGCTGATGAGAATTCCTTGCTACGACAGATGTACATGATAGGATTATAAATAGTATGGACGAGCACCAACTCTCGAAAGTAGGGTATCATCCAAGTGACGGCCGTGCAGTCGTCATAGATTTGGCTGCAGAAGAAAGCTCCCAGTAAGACGATTAAAACAGGGGAAGAGATGATTCCGAGGGATGTGACGCCTTGAGCTAGCGTCCATGTGGCTTCTACTTCTAGCTTGCTTATGGTCTCACTGCCGATGTGCACAAAATACTCTGGCGAAGTCATTGAGGATACTTCATTGTTATTGAGTGGATTAAGCCGACTAGAGGAGAGGAATAAATCTGCTCTCGTGTGGTGGACCGCCTGACACCGCCCTTCTCTCTGTTGTAAGAAATACGTTTTGGTCTTCAAGAAAATTGCGATTTGTGTGACGACGCAGAGCAGAACGAGAGACATTAAAGTAAAAACGATTGTTTTTCCGTGTGGGTGGGGCTGCTGACAACTGATGGTTTTGAAGGTACCGTTTACAAAAAATGACGTTTTAAAGATGATTGTAAGAAGAAGAAGGCCCGTCAATTGCCCCGTGACGATGAGTTTGATGGTAACATGATTCCTGTGCCAAATAGGGTAGGTGATTGCAACGAAGCGATCAATTGAACCCAACAAGAGGTTCAATAGCAGTGTGGCGTAGGGGATACCGAGTAAGAAAGCGAATGTCCAGCAGGCCGTCTTGTTGCCGGGCAATATGTAGAAAACCAGAAGCTCATTGAAACTTATCAGTTGAGCGAACAAATTTGAAAAGATGACGCCCAACCAAAATATATGACGTGGCTTGTGCAATCTTTTTTGTGCGATAATGACGACAGCAATCAACAGATTTAACGGTACACCGATTGAAACACAACAGACGATGGCCAACGGCAAGAATGCTAACATGGTAGTTGACTCTGTGTTGTTGGTTTCATTGCACAGAAGTGCACTGGATGGTACGAGAATGGACAACATACTTATTTAGATAGACCGATGATGACTGACAGTTACCATGTCTATTTTGACACGGATATATTTTTCCTCTTTTCCCCACTACAGATTTGTGGAGTGGTTTGCGATATTGAAGCGCTTGCGCAACCTTCGCGCATAAATACATAATTCATTTCTTTTGGGACAATTTCTCCTCAGATTTGGGAGGAACCAGCTAATGGTCAAAGTTTTTGTTGTCGCGCACTGTTTTCAATTTCGGTCAATCAATTTTTGATTAAGTCTAGTTTATTTTATTGATCGCTCCTGTGTATCAATATTTTAACTAGCTGAGTTTACCTTACTATATTTTTTGCCTTACAATTGAATGTTTACGAAGAACGTAACAACTTGAATATTTATCTTCATTGGTAACTCATTTAAAATTAAAACATTCTATATATTCATTTTTCCATCTTCAAATTCAATGATGGGAAATTGTGTATTACAACAAAACCCAAAACACACGCGCTTAAAAAAACAAACAAACAGACAAAATGGAGGAATACCCGATTTTTTTTTTTTAAAATCCCGTCTTCATATCAATGGACATCAGTGGAGAAATTCTTTTGAAAATAATACCCTGGCCGTTTATGGATGCATATGATCACGTTGAGTCGTTATATTGAATTCAAAATTGCCAGTATTCATTTTTTTTTTTCGGTACCACCGACAGACGAAAAAGTGTTTTTCAGGTTCAATAGCCAATTTCAATTTAGTTTTTGATTTGAGGAGCCCATTTAAAGTGAAATGGTATTGCAATTTTTCTCTTTTGATGACAGGATTGATTGCGGCCACGTGCCGTTTTATTCCCGCCATAATTTTAAACTACCGTATTACAAAAAAATCCATTATACTATCCCGTGATAGATTGAAAGCACCAGACGACCAACCAGGAAAAGGGGGGCAAAAAAGAAAGTAAATTCAAAATTAAGTTTTTAAAAACAACCCAGCAGTTTTAAAATCAACTATCCAATTAAGCCGTCCGACCGCATTCCGTATTGAAAGACCAATCGCAGTAGCTCTGTAAAACAGTAACAAATTCAATTAAATTCTGTCAAATTTACTTTTCGTCGCAAGTTTGAATTTATGCGTACCCTATTCCATAATAATCCACCCGGACATCTGGCTTCAGCCCATTGTCCATTCACGCACTGGTAGTAGCTAGTGCACTCGGACTCGTGAGCACGGAATGATCCGTTGGAGCAACCAGTTCCTTTACCGGAAATGGGAGCCCAAATACTCACACTTTCCGAGCTTTCATTGTTGTCACTTCCGCTATCTAAATTTCCCATTTAAAAAAAAGCGTCAGATAAAATTTTGCAAAATGATTTTAGATTTTCTTTGACAACTTACAAATCATTGGGGAATTGGCGCACATTTCGCCCGATGATGGATAATTGCGCAGCACGCGGTTGATAGTCTTGAGCAACGGATATGTCTCACATCCGCACCGATTGCGGAAGTCATCCAAATCCAGCGCCCAGATCATAGCGCCGCCGAGTTTCATTGTGCGTACAAGTTCGGATTTTCGACGAATTATGTCCACATCGTCAAATGAAACCCATTGGTCACCGCGATAGGCGTACGGTCCCATGGCCTCCTCAGAATCTTGCACAATTGTCCATCCACTATTCTTGACTTGTTTGCAAATCTATTGACCATTTGAATCGAAAGACAAAATTGATTGAAAACTCTTAACCGGAGGGCGACATATCGTACCTCGTAATAGGCAAGGAATCCAGCTTGTCGAGTAAATTCTCCGGCTTGTCCAGTTCCTTTAGCCGGAGCGTTCAGTCCGTTATTGTTGGGATTTTCCAGCGTGAAAGACTGTCCGTAAAGGGGAACACCGAGGATGAGTTTAGCCGGATCGGCTCCCAGTTTGATCCAATAATTGAGCGTGTAGTTTGTGTTGAAGTAAACCACATCGGCTTCTGAATGGACGCTGAGCGGAGCAACGTGACCCGTCTTCTTATCCCAATGGCCGTGGTAATCGTAAGTCATGACTCCGATCCAGTCGAAGTCGCGCGACAAAGATGGCACGTCGTATGCGTTGTCGATGACAGTCTTGGATGGCGAAACGGCTGAAGATAGAAGCCAACCGCGCGGAGTAAATTCAGTCCTCAATTCGCTTACTAAAGCAGCGAAACCTTGTTTATCCGATGCCGGGCCGGCGTTACAGTCCACCTAAACAGATAAAACATTTTGTTTTTGAATGCGTAGGTAAATTGAATTTGTTTTAATTTGATACCTGCCAACATTTGGGGTATTCCCAATCAAGATCGAGCCCGTCGAATCCGTATTTCTCAATGAAAACAATGGCATTGTCAATGAATCTTTTCCTGGATGCAGGATCATTGACCATGCGACTGTACTTGTTGCCCAGTGAGTCGTTCCAGCCGCCCAGAGCGATAAGTACTTTGATTCCATTTTTCTTGAGAGCCACCACTTTGGCGTAGAGTTTCGGTCCGTATTCGTCCGTGTCCGACCAGGAGTCAAAGACCCGCATCGTCAATTGAGTGGGGTCCAGCGTTGCGAATCCGTAAAGGATGTGAGTGCACAAGTCGACATCGACGTCGCTTGGGGCATATTTGGCTTCACCAGGTCGATACCACGACCAATTGGTGTAGTAACAAATCACCTTGTACTCGCCTTCAACATTTGAAAAATAGTCGCGTTAGAATTAAGAAAGAGTTTGAGTTGTCCGATGAATAAACCGGTACTCACCCGGTTTTGAGGGTTTAGTAGGTCTTGCGGGCGTAGCTGATGGCTTGGATGGTCTAGTCGCTGTTGTTGTCGGTCTTGTTGGCCTGACTGTTGTTGTTGGTCTTGTCGGTCTGGGTGTGGTGACGGAAGCGATGGGTTGGGCCGTTGGCTGGACTACTGAAGTCGATTCTTTTTTTATGAACATATGACTCGTTAAAATGTTGCTGAATGAGATGAATTTTAAAAAGAAACTTACGGCCACTGAAGGGACAGTTTGCGTTGGCCGGCCAATCGCAAACTTTGATTTGTTGATTCCAGTGCAATCCCGCTTGGCAGCCTTGTTCTATCAACTGGCCATTGACGCACCATTGATACACGGAGCAATCCGGCCCACTTTGACTGTATTGACCCTCTTGGCACGTCCCTACAACCGCTTCAACTGTCGGTGGTGGTGGGCGATTGGTTGTAGGTTTGGGTGTAGGCCTCATGCCAGTAGTTCCTTGCGTCGGGACAAAAGGTGTCGTCGATCTGGTTGGGGTTGAAACCGGTGCTAGGGTAGCTAAAAGAGATCAATTCAAATTTGTCAGTACATTTTTTGTTTTTGATAATCAATCAGATGGATTAGGTTACCTTGTCCATCTGAAACGCAATTGACTTTTTCTGGCCAGTCACAAAGAGTTTCGTCGGCATTCCAGTACAACCCAGGAGAACATTTGCTCTTTTTCAGAACTCCATTAACGCATCTGGCAAATGACGAACAATCGCCAGGTACCGGGTAATACTGGCCGTTGACACAGTCTGATTGAGTTGGTCCCTCGGTCTGCTGAGTGGGTCTTGGAGTCGATGGTGTTGGTGGGCGAGTTGTTGGGCGAGTTGTTGGCTGGGTCGGAGGTCGAGTACTAGGTCGTGTTGGCGGTCGAGTTGTTGGTCGAGTTGTTGGCTGTGTGGGCGGGCGAGTTGGTGGGCGAGTTGGCCTTGGAGTCGATGGTGTAGTTGGGGCTAGATGGGACCGAAATGTTAAAACGAAATTTTTAAAAAATTATTGAAATGTACTTACCACTTGGAAATGTGGCCGCAGTGGTGGGTCTCGTATTCATTCCCGAATCAAAGCCAGTAGTGATGGCCAGCGGTGGAGGAGTGACGGGCCCTGGTGGGCGTCCACAATTGCTTCCAGGCGTTGGTTGCGGGTCATTGCGGATGCCAAGTATTCTGGCAATAGCTTTAGTCAGCGGGAAAGCTTCTGAGCAGCAGGTGTTCCTAAAATCGTCCATGTCGATAGAGAAGACCATAGCTCCACCGAATCCTTCGCGCTGGATGTAACTGGCTTTGCGGCGGACGGAAGCGACGTTGTCGTAACCGACCCATTGGGTACCCCGGAAAGCGTAAGGAGCATCGTTGGCCACTTCAGACCAAATTCCCTGGCGCACTGAGGATCAAATTCATTTTGTCTTTTAAATGTCCGTTGAAAATTCCTGTCATCTTTTAAGAAAATTACCTTCATTGCAAATCTCGTAGTAGGCCAGCATACCAGCTTGTTGGGTATAAGGACCAGGTAGACCAGCTCCTTTGGCTTTGACGCCAATGGCCGCTTGATCTCTTGTCGTAGCTGGAACGGCCAAGGTGAAACTCTGACCGTAAAGTGGAATACCCAAGATGAGCTTGGCTGCTGGAATGCCCTGGCGACTCCAGTAGTTCATGCTGGCCTCGACACTGTCTGAATCGCCACTCCCTTGCAGCGGAGCCGTGTGTCCTGTCACACTTTCCCAGCTGCCGTGGAAATCGAAGGCCGGCACGGTGATAAAATCCGCGGATCGTCCAAGGGCGGCTCCGTCGAACGCCGTCATAGCCAGATTCTTATAGCTGGCCACATTCACGCCCAGCAACAGATTGCTTTTGGCGAATTCTTGTTGCAATTCCCTGATAAAAATAGGATAGTTGGCCCGGTCGATAGCCGGCCCCTTGGAGCAATCGGCTTGCCAACACACCGGGTATTGCCAGTCGAGGTGCAAACCGTCGAAACCGTAAACTTGGAGGAAACCCGCAGCGTGAGCGGCGAACATGGAACGTGACCTGGCGTCGGCCACGAGTCGGCTGTAAGAGTCGTCCCCAGAGTCGGTCCATCCGCCCATCACCAACATGACTTTGAGATTGGGATTCGTTTGTTTCAGTCCATTGATTCGGGCGTACATTCCTGGGAAGGGGGGAAGATCAATATTTCGTGAATTTCCAAGCAGTAATGAAAAATTTAGAAGCTATTTCGGTTTACTGTTGCTGATGTCTGTCCAGATGTCGTTACTTTTGAGGAGCAAAGTTTTGGGATCCAGTCCACCATAGGCGTACAAAACATGCGTGCAGCTGGATGACAGGACATTTTCCGGAACGAATTCAGCATCGCCACGTCTCAGCCACGCCCAGCTACTGTAGTAGCAAACGACTTTGTAGTCCTTGTTCGTTTGGACTTGGCGGTCGGCTGTTTTGAAAGCAAAACTCTGGCTGAAAATCGATCGACGAAGAATAAATTTTGGATTTGAAAGTGGCGGGACTTACCGGTCAGCCTGTTGTTTAACACGTTTTTTGCGGTGCATTGAGCGTTTTCGGGCCAATCGCAGACCAAGATGCTGGGATTGAAGTGCAGGCCGCTCGGGCAGTTGAAGAAGTAAGGTGTTGCACCCACGCAACGGTAGAACTGACCGCAATCATCCGGGTGGGGCCAAAAGCTGTCGCCTTTGATCAGACAGCTGGGATCGAACGATGTAGTAGGGGCAGGTGTGGTCGGAAGAACGATAGGTGGAGGTCGTGTGGGAGCAGCAGTAGGTGCTGGCACAAATGGAGCCACTGTAGTAGGCGGCTGAGGAAGAGGAGCGGCCGTCGTGGGCCGGGGAGTAGCAGCCGTGGTCGGACGAGCCGTTGTGGGTTTGGGTGGAGCTGCCGTCGGTGATGTAGTGCCTCCGTTTCGACGTAATCCATCGTTGATGGCCCGAAGTAAAGGCCTTTCAGGACCGCAGTCGCCTTTAATGTCGTCCAATCCAACAGCCCAAATCATGGCTCCGCCCAGGCCGGTACTTCTGATGTAATCCATTTTAGTTAAAACGGATTCCACCGTGTCGTAGCCGATCCATTGATCTCCCTTGACGAGGTAGGGGCTTCCGGCTTCGTCTTCCAGCTCCTGCCATCCTCCTTCTTGTAGCCACCTGCAGATCTCAAAGTAAGCCACGAATCCGGCCTCTTTGGTGAAGGGACCGACAGTTCCGGCACCGACGATGGGTGCCTTGGGCTTTGAATTGTTTGGGTTGGCCAGTCTGAAATTGCGTCCGTAAAACGGGATGCCGAAAATGATTTTCCTCGCCGGAGCGCCTTTGGAGATCCAGTAAGACAGCGCTCCGTCCGAGTGAAGGTTCTGCGTCGCGCCGGAATCGAAAGGACGTTTCCGTAGCGGGGCGTGATGATCGGCGTAGTTATCCCACGTGCCGTGCAAGTCGTACGTCATGACGTTGATAAAATCCAGCGATTTGGCAAGACGAGGCACATCGTAGCCTTCGTTAATGCGGAAGGTGGCGGCTGGCACGGCAGCCGTCAGAAGCCAATTGCGCGGTTGGAACACGGCTGACATTTCTTCCACCAACAGGGCGAAATTCTCTTTGTCGGCCCATCTGCCATCGCGATCCGTGGCACCTTTGATTGGAAAGGAGCGAAGAAGAAGAAGAAAGGCTCGATGAAGTATCTCTATTGATTACTATTTTTAATTTGATTACATCCGAGCTCTAGATGCTGAGAGCCTGGTACGTCTAACTTTTTTAACTCTATGTCTTTGAGCAAGTTGTGAAATGAGATGATTAGCGAAAGCAGTCAGAAGCTCTACATTCGCCATTGCTTTGATCTTTTTGCGTCTATACTAACGAGCCTTTGATCCACTGACGACACGCTTTCCCGTTTTTTTTTTTTTTTCTTTTTTTTTGAGCCGACGGAATTGAATCAAAATACAAGTAATTCTTTAGTGGGTACTCTACCTGGATATTCCCAGTCGAGGTCGAAGCCGTCAAACTTCCACTTTTCCATGAAAACGACGACGGAATCGATAAACTTTGCTCGGCTGGCCGGGCTGGACACCATCTGGGAGTACTGTTTACCTCCTTCGCTCCACCCACCGATGGCTATCATCACTTTGAGAGCGGGGTTGATGTTTTTAAGGGCCAGCGCAGCTCTAAAACCACCTATTTATTCGTGCGTGAGTCAAGTCAAGTAGGAAAAAGAGAAAAAAAGAAATGAGGAAATGTTGTTGACAAAATTCGTTCATTCCATTTCACCTCTGACGACTTCGTAATCCGGGTCGAGAATGGTGACGGTGAGCGACGTCTTGTCCAAGCCGAGGAATGAATAGATGACGTGAGTGCAGCCGAAAGGATCGACATCGGCGGGACTGGTCGTCATCGGCTCGTCACGGTAGATGGCCCACGATTCATAGTAGCACACGACCTTGTAATCCTCTCCTGGTCGGCCATCAATACGTCGCCATCATATCGATTTCAAATCACACACGCACAAAAGAAAAAGAAGAAGATTTTTTGTCAGTTGTCGAAACACGTTATTCTTCTCTTTCGTTTTGAAACGTAAAAGGACATGCAGGAAATAAATGAGCCTCTCCAAACGTGACCCTTTCGACCTGTCGTTCGGGTGTTGTCTGCTTGTCTGCATCGTACAAGGCCGCCCGTCTCTTTACGGAACCCCAAAAGTTTTTTTTTTGTTTGTCCTGCTGTTCGTCTAACGGGGATCTTACCATTTTTAGTGGCTGATAACGGATCGATTGGCACCGGATCGACGAGTCGCTCCAATTCGTCCAGCACGGGCGGCTCGTTTTGGTACGAGTGACCATTGAATCCTTGATAGCTGCTCGGATAGGTCTCTTGTTCTTCCACGTAAATTCCTTTGCTTATTCGGTTGGCATCGACTCGATCATCGTCATCATACGCCGGCTGGTCCTGCTGCTGGTCCATTTCTTTGATTTGATTGAGACTCTCCATCAATTGGATGCGAGAGAACTGAGATTGTTGCTGGCGGACGTCGTCAAAATCGGGCCGGTGCTCGACGGCACCGCGGTTGAACCCGGCGACGACCGGTTCCTCCGCCTCGACTGCGAGCGTCCGCTCATTAGCATAATCTTGTCCGAAACCATCCATCAGCTCTTCCACATCGGCTTTCACGAGGGTCGCAGCTGTGAGAAAAAGAGCCACAGCTGCAACAGCCAGGACGGGAATACTCTTCCGGAGTTTCATGCTGTCGGGTTGGAACGCGTGGGGGCCAATTGATGGGAAAACAACTGCAAAATCATCAACAACAAAAAAAGGGGGGAGAATGAAGAAATAGAAAAGACATTGTTTTCGGTAAAGGTCAAAGAGGATTTTTTGATGAAAACAAACAATCAATAATAACTGCAGCGCCGCATATAATTACACGACGAAAAAGGGAATTCAATGAATCGAAATGTGTGTACTGTACTCCGCGATCGGATGTTTGTTGTTGGCCGACCTACCGCGGAGCTGCGGCGGCGGCGGCGGCGGCTGAAATTAGCTTCTTATATTTATTATTCCCTCTTGTAGTCTGAGATGATAATGTGTGTTGACTAGCTAATGAGGACGAGACTACCCACGCGCCCCATCCGTCATCATCACTTTTCAAAACTTCCGTCAATTATATCGGAATCGTTGGAAAAGAGATACACACGACCTGAAGACGACGTGATGAATAATAGCTGGGGGATTTACATATAGAATAAGCAACTGATGTGTGTCGTGAAAAGAACAGCTCTAGGCTATCCCCCCCTTTTTCTCTTTTTGATGTTCGAATGTTGTTTCATTGAAACGACCCGGCGAATGTTGTTGATGGCTTCCGATCTCAAGATGTACTAAGACTATAAAAAAAAAGAAGAGGTCAATGTCTTATTGCTACGCCATGCAAATTGTTTGGCTAAAAGGCAAAAAAAAATATAATCAGGTTTTTTTATTTTCCTTTATTTTAAAATCCCTCCATTTTGTATTTGTTACTTTTTGCTTTTATCAGTTTATTTTGTTGTGTTTCTTTCTAAATTTTTCCGTTCGTTTTTTTGCTGGCCAACGCTCCTTCTAGGGTCTGTGTGAAAAAAGAGGGGGAATCAATTCCACGAATTTCATTTCGTCTGGAAATGTTGCTGCGTCCGTTTGATTAGCTCAAATGTAGGGGCTGTCGTGGTTTTTGAATTCTGATTATTAAAAGTGCGTCATGATAAATTGACGAGAATGTCGCTTCCGTACGAGGACGTTACATCATCGCAGGGTTTTCTTTTTATTAAGTATGCGCATGTGTTTACGGTTATCAAATTTTTCAAAAAGCTAACAGTTTTTACTCGCGGTAATGGATGGGAACAAGAACAAAAAGGGAAAAAAAGAAACTGGTTTTCTGGTTTTATTCGTCTGTTGGTGTTTTTGGCTAGTTTTGGTTTGAATTTGAACTGCGAAGAATGTAGCACGCTAGACGAGGAGCGGGTTTTTCGAGTTCAAGGATGGTGAAATTAATTTCACTATTTCACCAGCTGGGCTGGATCAAATAAAGTACTACTCTCCTTTTCTCAGCTTAGTAGTAATTTCGCGCACAGCTGCCGCTGGAGGAACTTGATGGTTCTTTTCCCGACGATGGGGGCTCTGCACGTGAAGATTAGCAAAACTGGTCTGCGGCCTCGGGCTTGGGCGTGGTGCCTTATTCAACCGAAACATTTTTTTCGTCCATCCATTCTCTTCTTTTTTTTTCTTTTTAAATTGGTTGCCATACGTCTTGAACTCTTCAACTTGATACATCCTTTTGCTTTTTTTTTTAAATCTTTCCTCAAGCCAAATGGAGATTGCAAAAGTCGTCCAACACGTATGGTAATTATATTCATTTTTTTCTTCCTTCTTCATCCTTGGATTCTTGTCATGCGCCATTTTCGACCGCCGGCCAGCCCCCCTTCTTTTCTTCCATTTTAAGACCACTTGGCGAGTTCGTTGATCGAGGAAAAACATCACGCACTGCTCTCATGTGATGCGCTCAAAAGAAAACAAAACTCGAGCGAAATTCCTATCTTTTTTTCAAACTCTATCTCATTCGGATGATATTAATCAATGCAAATTTCGACTTTAATTCCTGCAATTCCTAGTTGGGTATTCATTTGGCATTCGATTGCCAAGTAAAAATTTGGGTTTGGCGCCGTGTAGCGATCGGATGAGATATGCGTATCTCTGCGCACGTCTGAGAGAAATATATAAACTAACACAGGGGGAATAGTTTATGACTATATTGTTATGTTGTGATGAGTTTTTACTTCAAGGGCGACCTTGATCTTGAAAAAAACGGACTCTATTTTCGCCCAACCTTGTCGTAAGTTTGAACGAACGACCGGCGTGAGCGTCGTAAAAATCTGAGGAAAACGTCCCGTGAACGACCGTGAATGCGTCGTCCTGCTTCGTCGCTTTAAATTGTTGTTGTTGTTGTTCGCGAACCTTGTTGTCGCGTCCTCCACTTCTCCGGTTATTACACCCAGCAATTTGCCCACCTTCCTCGGCAGGTGGGAAAAATGTGTGAAAAACTTTTTCAGAAATTTTTTTTCTTCTCCCGATAAGATTTTTTTGGAGGCCCTTTTTCCTTTTTAAATGGAAGAGAAAAAAGGGGAAAGACTAGATGGAGAAAAGGTGTTGGCCCATCCGACGCTAATCTGTCAACACCTGATACTGTTGTCACCTGTCGGATGCGCTATTTTCCGTCGAGAGGGGCTTCTTTATTTATTTACCTACCGTATTTTATTCCCTTGTTTTCTGCCTATCCACCCTTTTTTCTTTCTTTTAGATTTTAGATTTTATTTTTCGTCCTCTTCTTCCCACAGTTAAGAAACTGGAATAATAATAAAAAAAAGGGGGGTCTCCTGTTGTTTGTGCGGTCTACCGGACACCTATCTCATCCTTTTCCTTTCTATTTTTTTTTCATTATTATCTTCCTCTTCTTCTTCTTTTATTTTCAATGTTTTACCTGAGCAGCGGCTCGAGGAGAAGAAATAGAAAAAAACGAGAGTCAGCGGCTTCTTAATTTGTTTTGTCGATTTCTTAGAGATAGGAGGGGGTTCACTTTCGTGTTATCTTTCCGCTACGCAGTATAGTTCACTCAGCAAACAATAACACGAAAAAAAAAGAGAGGACCCGAAATAGTAACAGGAAAGGGGGTAGAGCAGACAGGAACGGCTCGAGGGGAATGTCTTTTGTTTAATCCTCATATTTCTACGAGGAATTTTCTTATAGTGAGATAAAAAAAAAGGGTAAAAAGAGGAAACTTAACACAGAAAAATGAATAAAATGTCATTCGATCCTTCGTTGAAACTAGACGAAACAATCCCACGCCCTGCGTCTAGAAAGGAGAAAAGAGCTGTGCGATGTGTCACTAGTCATTTGTTTCCGATTGTTTCGTCTGTGTGTGGAATAATCGGTACGGTGGAATGAATGTCGGTAATGACGTCGTGGGCGGGGAGGGGGGTTGTTAAGAAGTAAATGGAAACTTTCACTCAGAATTGTTGTCAGAAATAACAAGTTGGAAGTGATCGACAAGGGTTGTGACTCTTGTTGTCACAGGGAATGGACAGGAAAAAGACGTTCCCTTTTCAATTTTTAAAGGAGGGTGAGTTGTCTGGTATGCCATTGTTAAAAAAACATAAATCTAATTTATATCTACATAGGGTAGAGGTTTTTTTAAAGGTTTTGAACTTACCGCGCTTGGAGAAACGGTTCCTCGTGTGCCTGTTGAGTGTGTGTGTTTGTCCGTGTGATGCAATCGGCCGATAACGCGGAGGAGAACAACACGCACAAAAAGTTGAGAACCCGTGTGTGTCCTCTTGGTCGAAAGGTTCTTTCTGTGTGTGTTGAGCGTTGACTATAACTCACGAGATGCGATAGTAGACCGGTGTGTTGTACCGAAAAGCAAAAAGGGGGAGAAGTTGCCTTTTGCCGACCCCTCCGAAAGAGATTGAAAATAACACACAACAAATGTGGCGGGCTGTTTTCAACCCCAGGAGGAGAGAAAAAACTATCCAAAAGAGAAGAGAAAAACAGAAAATGAATTCCTCGGGTTAAAAACTCGGAAACTGTTTCGTTTTTTCTTTCCGAAAGTGAAAATTGTGAACAAATAAATTTCTATTGACTCTTGTCGTGATGATCTGAACCCCCTCACAAGGGTGGTCCCCCCTCTTCTTCTTCTCCGACAAAACAAATGAAAAGCAGGAGGAAAAAAAAACAAACTTTTTTTTTTTTTTTTTAAAGATGTTGTGTGTGTTTACCCAAAAAAGTTTTTCGGTTAGGACGGGCGGGGTTTTCAAACTCGACTGTCAGCCGGTACACGCTCACCAGAGCCTTTTTATACAGCAGCGGAGCCGACTCGACCACTTCCCGCAGGCCAAAATCAGAAGTTTTCGTCTCGGCTTCTATTTTTTTTCCGTCTTCTTCTTCTTTTATTCTTCTTCTTCTTCTACTGTAGTTGGTGTTGTTTTGTTGTTGTTTTTTAACTTTCCAATGTGTGGATTGTTTTGTGTTTTTCCTAGGAGAGAGAAGGGGGTACTTTTCGTTGTAATTTTTATTTTTATTTAAAAAATCTTCTTTGTTTTCTTACATTTGAGATTTGCACTCTCCGGTTGACAAGAGAAGAGAAGACAACACCAGTTCTTTCTTCTTTGCCTAACCTGGTCTTTGCCAATTTGGTACGTACTCCTATTACCTTGATAAACGTCCCTGGGACGACAGGAGGCACTTTGGTCATCATCATCATCATCAAAGAAAGAGAAAGAGTGACACAAGTTGAGTTTTGTATTTGAATTAAAAAACAGCGTGAAACCCCGCCCGAATCACCCGCACGTCGAGTGAGTAACTTTTCCGAAGCGCGAAAAATTCCAATCAATCGCCGCCGCCGCTGACTGAGCAGAGATTTTCTTTTTTTGGCTCGTTGGCAGCATGGACTGGACCCGGACCCGCATCGAATGGCCACCACCACGCAATGCGCATTGGAAGGAATAATATGACAAGCGGAGAGGAAAATATATGTCGCCACAAAATGGAGGGGTTACGTGAATCTAACCGATTCGCTGTAGATTTTTCGGGTACGAAACGATTGCGCGAGCCAAGGTTGAACCGCTTTTTGTGTATCAGCCGTCCAAGCCCCGTCAATTTTGTCGGTGTCTCGGCCGCCGCTCGGTTGTTGTTGTTGTTTGGGTCGCAGACGTGTCTAATTGGGAAGGCTCAACTTGTTTGAAATCACTTGACAGAAAGTTGGGTTTTTTTTATATTTTTTGTTCCTATCAAAAAAGAGAAAGGATCATAAGTCGTTAGAGGGTATCGCAATTGACTCGCTTGCGTCACCGCTAAAGAGGAGGACGATCTCGGTGGGTGGATCCCGCAGCCGCACGTCCGCAACAAGGTAACAATTTCTCGCTTCTTTTTCTTTTTTCTTTTTTGGCGCGCGCAAATTTTCGAATCAAAAAGGGAAATGATGAAGAGGCGACGGAAATGACGGCCTCTTTCGCCATCTTCAAGCGGCAATTTAAAAACCATCAGGACGCCTCTTTTTTATCTTTCTATTCTCCGCAACATCTTTATGATATTTTGTTATCATTATTTATCTTTTTCGGAGAAAAAAATAAATAAATATCTCTCTCCCTTCTCTCTGTCTCTCTCCGACCCCAGAGTCCCTCTCGTCTCGGGGGCTCTTGGCCGTTCGTCATTTGCATGGGTTCGTCGTCGAGACTCACGTGAAAGTGGAGGCTGTTATATACCACCCACTCACCTCTTTCCTTCCACGACTTCATTTCACAGGTTCGGTGAATCTCTGAAACTCTTCTCCGGCTCATATCTAATAGCTTCCTCCACTACAGCCCGGGCAAAAGTTGAGCTGCCATAACTAAAATGCCATAACTTATGTCACCGCCATCTTCTCTCCCTCCTCCCCAAAAAACCCTGGCGCTTATCTCTCTTGGGCCTTTACCGATTTCCATCTCTTTTTTTCTCCCAAGATCTGTTCTATAGGCAAATGAGGCCATAACTAATATCAAAATCTGGATTTTTTTCTTCTTCTTATTCCCGCGACGAACCATCTTCTTCTGATTGTCGGTTGGGAGATGATGATTCGGACAATGAAACGGGGCCCCATGAATAATACAGCAGAAACCAATAGACCTCCCTCCATAAATTGTGTGTTTTGTGTGGAGTTTATATAGGCATAATGGAATTTGTGAGAGAAAATAAGGTTCCATATCTTAAAAAAAAAGTCTTATTTTTCTTTTTTCCATCCTCTCATTCTGTCGTTGTTATGTACATATTTATATACCTCAATTTTACGACCTCCTCGGCTTGCGGCTGGGATGCGGCCAGCGCCGGCAGGTCGGGTTATCTTTTCTCCACCCTGCACTATTGTGAAAGGAATCCCGATGGTCCGCCACAACAGGACATGGTTACAAAAGATTTTTCTTTTCTTTTTCCAAAAAGAAAAAAAAAAGGAAATAAATATCATAAATAAATAAATCTGATTCTTTATGATATTCAAATGGTGCCCTTTATTGCGCAATTTATCCCGTGAAACATGTGTAATTTTCTCGCGGTGGCTTCTCGAATGTTTTTCTTCGACGCAACAACTGACTAGATGGATACGGAACATGGATACACTCCGTGACTCTGGTCACTTGCGCTCAGCGCCAAATAAGTTCCAACACGTTCACAATCGACAGGCTGGCCGGACACCCGGGATATTTTTTGTAAAAACTATTCATGCAGGTAGGATGACTGTTGGATGGGACTTTCTCTTTCTGAACAGGAATATTCTTTTCAACCTGTCACACAGAGTGCGATATCGATTTGGGGTCAATCCTTTCGCCAAAGTTCCTTTTTTTTTGCTCTTCTTCTTCTTCACGGCCTTTTTTTTTTACTCAGTTGACGAGGTCCATCCATCTGCTGGTGAATCACAAGTGTGTGTGTCTCTATTTTGAACTGGTTTCTTCTTCACTGTGCGGATCAATCGCTTGCAAATTCCCATCCAGCCGCCCGGGTGTAAGATCGTGCCGGCTCATAATCGAAGACATTTCATCTTTCCCGCCGTTAAGCGTGTCTGGCAACAATTCTCAGAGGGGATCTGATATCCTTGTTTGATGTCGAGCAAAGCCTAGAATTCGATGCGCACTTGATGCAGCAGCGCTAGTATGGCGTACGTGTGTTTCATCTTCTTTCTTCCAAGTCTGGCGATAGGTCGAAAAAGACAAGTTTCTTCTTCTCTCCGAGGCCGCTTTTATTCAGATTTCCCTTTTCGTGTCGGCGCTGTTGCAAAATAACCCGCAGCATGCACTAGTGTCGATGGCAAATAACCAATAAAAGGCTTTTCCTGTGCAACCATTCCTGCCACATTTTTTTAGAGAGAGAGAGAGAAATAGAAAAATAAGTCCAGGATTCGATATTCCCGTAGGTTTTTAATGGCCTAGTGGGTAAACTCTTGTTTTCTTTGTTTGCTTGTCTTCCGCTTTTATTTTTTGGTCCGTTTAGGGGTTTTTCCCTTATCGCAAGTGAGTTCTAAACGTGAACTGAGATAAACTACACGGCTGGTTCCGACCCGCTGTTGTAATGGAGTACCGAAAACGTGACAGTCTTTACTTTTCTAGATTCGAGAGCATTGGTATTTGTTGCTCTTTTCAAGGGCTTATTTTTATTTAACAGACAGCGAAGAATCGAAACAGAAAATATTATGTTCAGCCATTGAAAAAGGTTATTTAACAAATTATGATTTCCTCAACATTTTGTCAACTTGGCGTCTCCGTGGGTGGAGTACGCATCCAGCACATTCGACAACATCGTCGTCGTGTGAAATTAATCGGCTGGCTCCTGAAAATGGCTCTTGTGACGTTCGGTTGCCAAGAAATTTGACACATTTCCCGGTTGAACAATTTCCGACTGATGCTAAAATTGGTTGTGCAACGTTGTTGGTTACGCCGATGCGGATACGTGAGTCTATACTAGCTAAGCAAGTCTAAAGTACACACGTTGTTTTACTTACGTACAAAAACATTTCCGGGTAAGAAACTTTAGGCCCTGTTGAGGAATAATGCATCATTATCACATTTTGTTTTGAAAAACGTCCGATTTCACAACAATTGCCGGGGTTCCGGTAGTTGTTGCGCGTTACGGATCTCTAGCGCTAATTTAGCTCGAGGGTATGGTAATCATCCGTCTTGGGTTTTATACACCTGCTGCGAATCGAGCGCGCGGTGTTTTTTTAAATCGAAAAAAAGAAAAGGAACAAGGCGCGTCTTTTGAGACGATGATGAAAAATTCTCGTGAATTTCTTTTCTTTCTTTGTGTTTGTTCAAAATATACATTTTTTTGTGCGCTGAACTTTTTCTGGGATTTTTTGCGATGCGCAATAGACGAGCCCTTGAGAAGGGGCAATTACCTTTGCACCGCTCGGCCCCAAAGTGTCCGAGTGCCGCTGCCTAGGGCTCCTCCTCCTCCCGAGTTGTTCTCATGTTTTTTGAAATGAGATTTTTCGGTTGGATAGGACGGAACCGCATCCCATCCATCCAAACGACAAGCAGATAGAAATGCGATTGCAAAGTGATAGAGAGAGGCGTTTGCGAGAGAATCAAAATTCACAATCACAAAACAATAACAGGTTGAACAGGACCGGACTTGTTGGCGTCTGCTTGTATACATCCTTGATTTAGCCATCGTGACTTGCCCCATCGTGATTGTCTACAACAAAAAGGGGGGCAGCGCAAATACTTTGCATAAATATAGGGGGGGACTTGTCAAAATTGTAAATTCAAATTTTTTACACAAAGTATATACGGTCTGAAATGAACATTTTTGTTAAATTTGTTTTTTATAAAAAAGCGCGCCGATGAAAATGGAAACGCCAACCCGCATGTGTCGCCAATCGAATGTGGCTTTATTCGGGTTAGGCAATATTAATGGTACCATACGTAATCTATTCGTCTGACCCATATCACGATCCTTTTGCGGATATTATTCGATTGAATTTTATCCCACCCAGATATCTGTTTGATTAAGTGTTTGAACATGGTCGTCTATTATCATCGATCAACATCCAAATCTATCGCGTGTGTCTGCCAAGAGTAAACTTGAAACAAATCACTTTGAACGTTTCTGAAACGTACGTACGTACTGTACGTCGATTTATTCTCGACAGCTCTCCGAAACAAACTTGTACAGCTTCCGTGTGGACGCTCACGATTCCGGGAATAAATCTGAAAAGACTTGTCTTTTTACAAGATCTAGTAGTTATACGTATTTTATTCAAAGTGCATTTAGATCTTTTGCTTTTGATTTACACACACAAGTGACTGGGGATGTTGCTACTTGCTACTGTTGCCCAGGATATCTCCGGAGGGCTCTCTTTTTTCTTTTACTTTTGTTTCTAACTTGCGCGCTCACATCTTGGACGGATCTTGTTATATGTTACACCAGAGGACGACACTTTTACGTGCGTTTTCCCTTTATTTTATTCATTTAGTTGGCTCTCCTCTCTCTCTATTCGATTGATATCACCCCTCGCTGTCAAACCGGATCATCCATCTCTTTTCCTTCTTCTTCTTATTATTTTTTCGCAGAGGGGCAGAATTCCTGCTGGACGAGAGAGAAGAGCTTCCATCGCTTCCCCAAAGGGCAGATGAATAACCGACCGTCTTTTTGGGGTTCTTTCCTCATCTCATTCGATCGGGAGATGAAAACGAGTTTGATTCCCCTGCTGCTGTTGGGCTTCTCGTCAAAGGTGCGGTCGTGATGGCCAGCGCCGAAAGTTCAAATGGCCAGACGCAACCTGCGCATGCAGATCTAATCAATTAAAAATTCGACCAGAGGACGCACGATAATACAAATCCTGGTGACAAAATCAAACGTGTGAATATAATTACGTAGTCCAAGGGCGAAGAGAACGACCGAATGAGTTTTTAACTTACCTGTTATGACGCTCTGGAGCTGGTGATAAAAGCCCCGGGGGTGCCGCAAGTTTGAGTGGCCGATCCTATATACTATGACGTCCGCTTATGCAACTATAAATTTAGATGCACTTCCAGTTGCCTTTGTTTTCTCACTCATCATCCGGCAAAGTTAATCTCGCGCCCATCTTTTGCCCCACTGCTGCAGACGAGTGGCGCTCCTGCAGCAAATCCCCCGCACGACAATCCATCACAAACTTGGCTATTACATATTTGACTAGCTTACGCGCATTTAGCCGACGCGTGGTGTGTGGTACCTAAATAATTCCAACGAATATGGCTGACCTTTTATCCTGTTCACTAGTTGATGGAGTTGAAGGTTTTTACAGCTAACGACTCTGCGTAGAGCTGGAGGGTCTACACATTTGATTAGACCAACAAAAAAAATAGATCGATGCTTACTCTGGTGACAATGACCATAAAGAATCAACCAACAAATGCAGGAAATAAACTAGGGTGGAAAACAAGCTGTTGCTACGTGGCGGGCGCGGGACCCGATATTTGGCAACTTTTTTTTTTATTATGATTTCCTTTTTATTTTTTCGCGCGCGTGCTGTGGCTGGTTTTCCCACTAGTTGGACGGGGTCTGACCTGTTTGGGCCACTCACAAGTTACTGTTGTTTGCGCTGCCAAACATCAAAGAGTTTAGACTCAGCTCCTGCTCCTGCCGGAGAGAGATAGAGTCAAAAATTGGCTTTTTGCAACTTCAAAGATATCTCTCCGTCGGGCTGCTGATAGATTTGCCCCAGCTCCTATTCACGGCGCTGGCCGATGAACCAACTCGTCTATAACGCATCCTACACAGAGAGAGAGAAAGAGAGTTCATAAATAATCTATAGGAGGGTATAGGCAGGAGCCAGGAGCCAGTGGCTTTTGTTAGCGACTTTTCGCCTATCACAAACAGAGGCGGCGTCGGAGAATACAAAGTTTTCTCGCTTCTCTTTCTCTCGTTGTCGTCCGCTCTTTTGATGTTGATTGAAGAGGTGCCTCTTTTCTTATTTCCTTCCGTTTCGTGATGATACTCGACAAAAAGATTCGTGACGCATTGATGTTCCAATTTTTGTTTTATTTCAATTTTGAGATTTTTTTTCCAGACCGAGTCGTAATTCTAGACTTTATATAACTAGACTGCACGTAGGCCTGTTACTGTATATCTACTAGTTTATTTTATTTTTATTTTTTTTTCAAAGGAGGTAAGGTTAATTATGTGTACACAACAAATCTCAAATGTCTTGGGCGATCGATACACGGGGCCAGGTCCACTTTAACGCAAATTGATGCGCCAAAACGCATCCGCCGACGGACGGACGGCCAGGTAGACTACAGTCTAACAACCGGTTGATACATGGGAGCGGAGAGCCGAGTCTATAATTGGTACTTGATGGCGCTGTGCCCGGTTGCCCTTGTTGAAAATGTTGTACATGGGACGACGTCGGCGAGCGCCGGTGGAAAGGCAAAATATTTACCTTCTCCTTCACGTCGAATTGAATTCAGCTCGCAGATGATCGACGTTAGGTTAGTTAAGTAGTATTCACGGAAACGGCGACGGTGGCGGCAGCGAGAGAGGGTAATGGGATACACTAGACTATGGATAATGTACACACACCGTGTGTATCATTCGACTTGATTCGACTTGTGTGTGTGTGTGCATGTGGGTTATTTCATTGCCTTTACAGGTCGTTGTCGCCGTCTGGTGTTGGACTAGTTCATTTACATTTTTGGTTTGATATTCCTGCCTGGAAGAGATTATTTGTATAGTGACTGGGTTCTTTGCCTTGTTTGTTATCTCTAGTAGCTGTTTTGTCAATAGTCGTAAAAAAATAAGTAGCAGCTACTACACATAGGTAAGCACCCTTATTGTTTTGTCACCAGAAACCATTGACCTTCCGGTAATTTCAAAACTCACCCGAGTTGAAAGAACAAAAGCTGTTTTGACAGTGTGCATTTAATTGAACACGTTTTATTTCTTTTTCCCCCGTTGATGATTGGATTGACGTATGTGACGTAACTTGAGGCGTTCTTTTTTTATCTCACCCTTTTTGTCGGAGTGCGCAGATACAAATTGAATCTCATCTTTTCTGGGATTGAGGAGGACGTCAAGCGCACCTTGTTGGATGTTGTGTTGAATCACGCAGTGTAGCGTCTGTCATGAACACACACGAGCCAACTTCAAAAGAAGTCGTCGCCACCCGAAATAAATACGCAACGCCCTGGATGGCTTGGTGGTGGTGGTGGTGGCGAGAGCGAGAAGCAAAAGAACCTCATTAATGTCTCCCGCTCAAAAGAAGAAGAAGAAGGAGGCGACAGTGTTAATTTGCACCGACCCGAGAACACACTTGTGCCAACACACACGCACACGTCCATACGGTCGGCTAATTCAACGCGATGAAGAATCGCCATCCGTTGGCCGGAATCTTTTGAAAAAAAAGAGTGCCGGCCGTCATTCCGGCTAGTATTTTCTTTCTACAGTTGTAGATTCTCTGTACTAGTTGAAAATAATAAAAGGGAACGCACACGTAGAGTTCTGAGCTTTGACGACGTGTGCGTTTGAGGATCCTGCGCGCGCGTGGGTAGACGTGTTCAACGGGAGCGTGTGTCGTTCACAGGCTCGACGGATAAGCGGGCGGGCTGGGCTGGGCTATAAAAGAAAGCTATCCGGACAGGTGCCACGCATCAGTTGTACGGTGTCTGCTGCTGCTCTTTCCAGTTCCTCCACTTTTTTAGCCCGTCAATTTTTCTCGCTTCTTCCTGGCCGATCTCTTTTTTTTTGAATCGCCGCGAAACTCAACATCTTTGACTTTAAACGATTTTTGCTGTTCGTTCGTCCAAGATTTCAACTGCGCCGTTGTTTGTTAGTCGCCGGGGATTCCTCGTGAATTTTTTGGCCCGTCTCACAATCGCCGGAAGTTGGTATTACACGTAGAATATTCATTTCCCCCACACACCCATAGACAGACTTGGGCCGTCCTCTCACCGCGAAATCTCAGCAAAGATGCATCAGCTGTCGGCCAAATTATCCCATCTCTCGATCGCTTTGTTTGTCCTGCTCGTTTCTTTCGCCACCGACGCCCAATCGGCTCCTCCGTCAATATCTTCCAATAACCGACCGGAAGCCCAGGTATGTCTGCTGTTGTTGGCTGTAAAAAAAAAAAAAAAAAGAGATTTGAAGTGTTTTGTTTTTAGTCGAGGGATGCGATGGAATTCACGACGCTCCTTAATCTTTTAACGATTTGATGTAAACAAGCGAGTGCAGTTATTTGGCGGGGAGTTGACCTTTTATAGCTGGTCGTGTTTTTGATTTATCGCTTTTTATCCATGTGATAACATCCGCTTGTCTTTTGTTTGATGGTCAACGGGATAATAGATGTCGATCCAGGAAATGGAGAAATTTTTTGAGGGCCTGACCCGGTACTTGCACCGACAGCATTTGGACTTGCCGAAAGTGCATCAGCAATCCCAGGAAGAGCAGCAACCTGGCAGCTACGAGGCGGATGCTATCGACCGTTCCGGCGACACGTCTGCGCCTACCGAGGCGGAGAGATCGTCTTCCTCTTCCGAATTGGCCAATCATTCTCTGTCCCATCCTCGCCCGCCGATGGCCAATAAATGGCCCTGGTCGTTGAGTCACTTGGAGAGGATCGAAGACGACCCGGACTTCAAAGAGCGCCAACAACCTTACGCCAAACGCAATTCCGAATTGATCAACTCGCTACTCGGCTTGCCGCGTTTCATGAAAGTCGTCGGATGAAAAATCAACTAATAAAAATTGGTGGGGTGGGGAGAAGAAAAAAAATCTATCGAGCACTAGGGAGGGATCGATACAAATATATAATTTCCATCCTATTATCTTCAAATGTTAACAAAAAAAAAAAACAATAAAATAATAAAAAAAAAAAAAGAAATAAAGAATAGCTAGAGTATTATATATTTAACCACCCATACATTCCAGTTAAAAACCAAATATCAAATGATGTACTTTATATGCATGCATGCCACGAGACCTACTAACTTCACCTCTTCCGCTTTCCGCAAGCGCCACATGACAATCGTTTATATAATATCCTATTCCTATCATTATTACGATCGCCGCATTTTGTAGATTGCGACGGAATTTAATATTTCATTGTCTCCGTTATCGATGGCGCACCTAAATATTAAACAAAGAATTAAAAGGGTCAACCATGAAATGAAAATCTAATAAAAAATAACCTACATGAATTATTGGTTAACCTAATAAACGATTAACTGTAACTCTGCTGAATTTCAGTTTCTCAGTTGTTATTTCAAATTTTCACATTTTCAACTTCAACTTGATGTTGAAGGTTTTCAAGAGAATAGACGGGCATCTTGCGCCCGTCTTGATTGTTTTTTGTGTCTTTCTTTTACCATCCCAAGGTCTTGAAAAAGTTTCGCAACCGCCACCTCGTCTCAATCTTCTTGTTAGTTGCTCAGGTAAACAAAAAAGCAAGAAATCACCTCTCGACTTGTGTGTTGTCAGAAAAGAAAAAGAGAATTTTCGTTAACTTTTTGTCGTTGCAATCAGGAGAGTTGTGCTTTAATGGGGCGCCCACGAAGACGAAATGAAATATTCACCTTTTGGCGTTGGCGACGGATAACGAGCCCGCATGATCGAACGTTACCTTGTAAAGACGTTTGACGAGGCATTCAGCCGATGAAGAGAATCGTGAACAGCCCCTCCTGCTCACGTCGCGGAATGATTACATCGTTTTCTACCGCGATCTTACACCCATCTACTTCAATTAAAAAAGTGCTGGGGGAAAACACGCCAGTAATGACTAGGAGAAACAGATGTTTCACCAGCACACAACACTCTCTCTCATCGGTACTTGCGTCAATGAGCAGCAATCGACAGGGGGGGGGGGGGGGGAGAAGAAAAATTCCGTCAGTCAAAAGATTGCGCTTGAACGTACCGATTAATCGAGACGGAATTCTTGTTAAGTACAGTGCAATGAGTACGCACTTGATGGCCAAGCCGCGGGATTTTATTCCCCAAACAATTTGCGATTCACGAAATTCTTTTGTGGATGTCGGTAACGAGATTGGAAAGGGCCAAGGATCATTAGCGAGTATTATGATTGTAACATGTTACGCATAAAAAAAATGGGGTGATCAATAACAATCGTCGAGTTGAATAGTTCTATCCAGCAATTTTGCAATGAAATAATTGGATACGCCAAGACTTTTGAGCTTGTCTTTCACATCCGGTTAATACACCAACCCGCCAATAATATCAGAGAATATAACAAGAGCAAAAAACTACTACATGGAAAGCCCACCGGCTAACACTTGATAGAAAAGAAACAAAAAAAAAAAACGGCTTGTCGTAACTTTTGAGCCAACTTTGTCGACATGTAGCCGCAAAGTTCAGACATGTGATATAAACTGATGTATTCGTGCTCAATAATTTCTCATTTGTATGGATTGCGCAAAAAGGCAAAGGCGGGAGTCTACACCGCACAGAAGCTCGGTTCTCCTTTTTCTGTTCGGCTATTATTATATGTTTTTGATTGAGCCCGCCAGCGACCTATACTACAGTATATAGGGCTTGTTATAACAAAGGCATCTGAATGATTATATCTCGACGTATCATCTATATAGCGTAATAATGCCAAAGTGATGCGATAGCCGACAAGTTCCTTTCGTATCTTCGCTGCAGGGATTCGCATAGATCTGCTGATTCTATATTCTTTGTAATACATTTTTTTCTTTTATTTCGCATCGCTACTTGCCTTGCAATCTTTTCCTTGTCATCTTCTTCTTCGCTCCCGTGATTTTCGAATACAAATTCACTATCCCGTGAACGAAAAATCGAACGAAAAAAAAGGAACGACTTTTCAAGTCGATTTACCTGCTTCTTTTGATGTCGGCTGGATGAAACTCGTGAAGTGTATTCGCTGAATGTCGCAAAATGCCTTGCAACTTCATACGAAATAAAATATTCCCGATTCTCGTTGAATTACCCGTAGGAGATGGGCAACCGGAAGTCTCTGATTGAAAGTAATGGATGTGTTGAAATATTGAAAAAGAATAGGCGACAGATTGACCTGGAAAGTACCAAGAAATCGCTATAGCAGTATAGCTGTGCGAGATGGATGGGTGATTACGATAGAGAAAGGCTTGATGAGAGTCCCAACGATTGCATAATACATGCCACAGCATATACTTTAGAAGGGCGGGCAACGCTTTCACCGCCGCATCAACGGGAGAGATTAATGGGCGTCATCTTTAATTATTGACATGATGCGCCATTGTTCAACGCGGCTTGTCCAACACGCCAGATAAAATCTTCCATTATTATCCACCAAACTGCAACAAAAGGAGGATAGACTGCACACTTGTAAGTAGTAACTGTACAAAATTGTGATAACAAAAAAACTAACAATGAATGGGCAGCCATTCCATTCACCATCGGAACATTACTCATCGTGCTGGAAGATTCAAGAAGGAATTCAATTCAGCGGTTATTCCAGACTTTGATAGAATAAGAGAAATCTTTCGATGTTCCTCGAATTTGCAAGGACACCTCGCCACCATTCGTCAAGTTACGGCAAAAAATCCCCAACAAGAATCTCATGAACATCACGTACGCAACGGTTTTTCTGCGACACAGATATCAATAATTGATAAGGTTGTTGGTATGCAACTATTTGTTTCATAAAAGAAACCTGTCGTGTACAGTAATCGAAAACTGGAATACGTTACCGAAATGACCGTTTTTGAATAATGCTGACGTCACAGTGTTAGATGGCGCGCGCGCCAGTGGAAAACGCACCGAGTGCAGTTCGAGTGTGCCCTGAGTCACGTGACTTTCATGGCCGCTGCCATGCCTGTGATGTTTTGAAAATAGCTCTCGTCTTTTTTGAGCTCTTTAATCGTGAAATTCATCGTCTAGAAAATGATTTCTACGGTGAACAAATTTAAAAAGGCTGGTATGTCTTTGAGGCCTATGGTTTCTTCCTCAACTGGACCCAGTAGTACCTCTCAAATATTGAAGTACAGAAACTACCAAACCATGACTGGACAATATTACCGGCACCGAGGAATACTATCAAGACATTCACCATTAAATCGATCAATCCCATTCCAAAATCCAGCCATTTATCAAACCAGAAATGTTGGATTCATGGTGGGACGAATAATCAGGGGAGTACTAAAAATTCGTTACTTGCTTATCGGAGGAGCTGTTGGTGGGGGGATTTCCCTCCAAAGGGTGAGTTAATAGTAATTTGTAATTAATGTAATTGACTAAAGACGTATAACATTTCAACCTTTATCTCGCTACATTAATAAATAGTGTTGTGATGTTGAAAGTAACCAGACTGATGTTAACCATATGATTTTGTTTTTAGTCTTACGAAGAATGGAGAGATTCTTTGCCAGATTCCAAATGGATAAAAGATTTGTTCCCTTCTACAGAAAAAGTTGATTCATTTCGAGGCTCTTTAATGGATCTTTCGTCCAAATTCAGAGACTCGCTGGAAGGCTTGGATATAGGTATACATTTTGATGGATGTTAACTTACATACAGCCTTTGTTTGATTAAACTTATTTTCTCCTCCATATTCGTTTTAGATCCAAGACTGAAGGTGTTTGGAGATCGTAAGATCAGCGAATTGAGGGCCTGGTTCGACAACAGGCTAGAAGACGCCATTAAAGCAGCAGAGGATGAAGGAAAAGAAGGGAATGATAAAGTCATCACCCAAGGTACAGTACTCTGTGATTGCTAACTGTCTTCTGGTTTCGCTTTTAATGGTTCGTTGTCAACGGTTTTCGGTTTCTTTTTATGTGTGCTTTCTACGTCTGTTGTAATTACATATAGGGATCAACAATGGACTGAACTTGTTCTATCTTGCCATAGATAGCGTTTCCGATGTGGCCTCTCCCGTTGTGCTCGCCGAGTCTTTCGTCACTCCTACTGGTGCAGAGAAACATGCAGAAGAGAGAAAGAAAGCAGGTATTCTCAAGGATATAAGACTTATCACGTCAGGGTGACATGGAGTGACTGACAATCTTGATCAATTGCAGAGAGTATGCAGCAGAAGATTGACAAAATGCAGGAGGAATTGATGAAAGTGCAACTCAAGTACCAGAAAGAGTTGGAGAAGCTCGAGAGAGACAACAAAGAGTTACGCAAACAACTTCTACTTAAAGGTCACAGCGGGTCGACCAATCGCAAAATCAAGGTATCCTTGTGCCAGTAATCTATTTTGGGATGTAATTATTAGTTAATCAATGATCTACCTCCTTACAGAAGTCTTTGATTGACATGTACAGCGAAGTCCTGGACGAACTATGTGATTACGATGTAGGCTACAGTACCCATGACCATTTGCCACGTGTCGTTGTAGTAGGAGATCAAAGTTCGGGCAAAACTTCGGTTCTGGAGATGATTGCCCAGGCTCGCATCTTTCCTCGGTATGTTTGTTACAATAAACTTTTCGTTCATCCGGTTTTTAATATGACATTGATAGGGGTGCGGGCGAAATGATGACGCGAGCTCCAGTAAAGGTCACGCTTAGCGAAGGCCCTTATCACATTGCCCAGTTCAAGGATTCTTCCCGCGAATTCGACCTTTCTAAAGAATCCGATTTGTCCGATTTGCGTAAAGAGGTACACTCATTTATCTTGCTCTCTTTTTCCAAATTACAATATTGTTGTTGTCGTTATAGGTTGAATTGCGAATGTTGAACAGCGTCAAGCACGGGAAGACAGTGAGCTCGGAAGTTATCTCCATGACTGTCAAAGGTCCTGGACTTCAACGTATGGTTCTGGTGGACTTGCCGGGCATCATTAGCGTAAGCATTTCATTTTCTCGGAATTCATTGACGTCTTACTAATTACTACTTCACATTTTCATACAAACAGACACAAACCACCGAAATGGAGAGTGGTACGAGAGAAGCCATCCGTCAAATGACGCAAACTTACATGTCGAACCCGAACGCCATCATCCTGTGCATACAGGACGGTGCCGTTGATGCTGAGCGGAGCAACGTCACAGGTTATTATTATTGTTAATGCTGTTTAGCTGAAAGATGTATAAACCTATAATTTAAATCACAGATTTGGTTGCACAAATGGATCCCCAAGGTAAACGAACAATATTTGTTCTCACCAAGGTGGATTTGGCCGAAGAAAACCTAACCAAACCTGATCGCGTAAGACCCAAAATATGCCTAAACTACGAAGCCACAGTTGTAATTCAAGTAATTTTTCATTTAGATTCGCAAAATCTTGTCTGGGAAACTCTTTCCAATGCGAGCTCTCGGATATTTTGCGGTTGTGACGGGACGCGGAAACAAAGACGATTCCATCGCCACGATCAAACAATACGAAGAGAATTTCTTCTCCACGTCGAAGCTATTTAAGTGAGAAACCAACCAAGTTTTACTTTATAAAGATTATTTACAATGATTCTGGCAATTACTAGCAGAGAAGGCCTGGTTCCGTCGACGCAAGTGACAACCAAAAATTTGAGTTTAGCCGTTTCCGAATGTTTTTGGAAAATGGTCCGCGAGACTGTTGAGCAGCAAGCCGACGCTTTCAAAGCGACTCGTTTTAACTTGGAAACGGAATGGAAAAATAACTTTCCGAGGTAACATTTCTCAGGTTTCTTTAAAAACCCTTTTGAATGTAAAATTGGACTAACCTTTTCCAATTGTTTCATCGGTAACGAAAGGCTACGAGAATTGGATCGGAATGAACTTTTTGAGAAAGCCCGTGGCGAGATACTTGATGAAGTAGTCAACCTTAGTCTAGTCTCGCCCAAAGAGTGGGAAGAAGCCTTGATGAAGAAGTTGTGGGAGAAGGTAGCAACCCACGTTTTTGAAAACCTGTATCTACCAGCTGCTCAGAGCAATTCATCAGGTAAAAATCAAATCTGGATGAATCTGGGGCGGTTGTAACCGCCGTTTATTCTACAGGAACATTCAACACGACGATTGACATCCGTCTAAAACAATGGGCCGATCAGCAACTACCCCGTAAAAGTGTCGAATGCGCCTGGGAAACCCTCAAAGAAGAATTCAATCGGCTTGTGGAAAAGGCCAAATTATCGAAGGATCACGACAACATTTTCGACCAGCTGAAGGCTGCCGTAGTCGACGAATCCATGCGAAAGCACCAGTGGGAAGATAAGGTAATGTATCTAGTTCATTTATTATCTGAACATTGAACTGAATTTTTGTGATGGACAGGCGGCTGAAGTGTTGCGTGTTATCCAACTCAACACGCTGGAAGACCGTTCAGTTCACGACAAACAACAATGGGACTCTGCTGTTCAATTTGTCGAGCGTTCCGTCAAAGAAAAGCTTCAAGTCACTGAAGAAAACCTCAATAATTTAGTCGGACCTAGTCGGACCCAGCAGTGGTTGCAATGGACAAACGCGACATCCGAACAAAAAGAGCACGCTGCTGTCAAGAACGAGTTGGAACGTCTTCTCTTTTCTGAAAGGGTAACTAATCTACACATTTGAAGGACATAAATTAATTGGTAAACTCATTTAAATTTTTTTATTTCATGCATAGAATCACCCTCCTACTCTGTCGTATGAAGAGTTGACAGCAGCCAGACGCAACATGCAGACGAACGGGGTCGACGTGGACAACGAGTTCATTCGCCAGACATGGCACCATGTTTACCGTCGCCATTTCCTACGCAAAAGCCTTTCAAGAGCTTACGAGTGCCGTAAAGGCTTCTGGATGTACCATCAGGGACTGGAGAACGAGGTACGACGATAAATCCATTGTTGTATTTTTAATAAGATTGCTAGATATAATACTCCATTTCTGTTACTTCATTTTTCATAGCAGGTGGTAGACTGCAACGACGTAGTGCTCTTTTGGAGGATTCAACAGATGTTGAAGGTCACGGCGAACGCTCTACGGCAGCAAATCATGAATCGAGAGGGTAAGTGCCAGCCAGCCACCTCTTTAACGATATTTTGTAGTTGCGTCGCAAAACGGCTGGAGAAATCTCGAGTTGTTTTGATGCCTCGGTGTCGGCTTTCACATCGAAAGACATGCTCTAACAAAAACATATATCTTTTTCAAACCACTAGCCCGTCGTTTCGAAAAAGAAATTAAGGAGGTCTTAGAGGTCTATTCCCAAGACCGGGAGAAAAAGGAGCAACTGCTGACTGGGCGGAGAGTACAGTTAGCCGAGGAATTAAGTAAATATTTATCAATATTCAATTTGCCTATCACAGAGTCCTGATAGATTTCTCCCTATCTCTTAATTTCTCAAATGCAGAAAGAGTGCGCCAGATTCAAGAGAAACTGGAGGAGTTTATAAAGTCACTGAACGCCGAAAAGTGATACAACTTATTTAACTCGGTGGTATATCTTTACGTGCTGAAATGTACATGAACCTTTTTTTTTCCGCATACTAGTCGATCGTTCTGTTTCAGGATAAAACAAAAATAATACTAATTACAATTTCGGAAAAGAGATATAACAAATAGTTTTTCGCTATCTTTTGGAAACATTCCATTTCGGTTATCGATTCGTCAAGAATGCCGTGCGATTTTACACTTTCTGGGTGAAAAGCGTAGATAATAAATCAGGACCACTTGAAAAGTCGGGCGACCGTGAAAAGTTAAAAAACCAGTCTTCTCACTCTAGAAAATGGCGACTCAGATATCCAGTCGTGCAGATGACTAAAATCAAAGATTAAGAGAGGAAAAATCAACCGAAAAAAAGGAGGCAAATACGTAGAAGAAAGACGGGAGCTTTTAGTAGGGGAGAAGAAAAAACCTTGTCTCCACGTTGCCTCTCATGCTGGTTGGACTTCACGCTTGACTAGACGGGCAAGTGCCAATCTGCCTTAACCATCTAACCCCCATAAACTTGAGACGCAACAAGTTTTTTTTTTTTTTTTTTTCGCTTTTGAATTGATGGCCAAGAGGGGCGAAAGAGTTGCATTCAATTGCATCGTAGTAGATCGTGGCACCCCTTTATGCGTTTTTGCTTCCCTTAGCAGTACCAAAAAATGTGACCCATTGAATGAAATATCTGACAGCTTCCAGCGGATTAAAGATTGACGGAACAATGGGGCTCTACACCAAGGACATAGAACACGAATTCAAACAGGTTGAATAACTCCAGAGGAGGAGGAGGAGGGTGGATGGATGGATGGTTACCAATCGATTAAGAAGGGTAACCCCCCTCCCTTTCCCTTTTTATCGTAAGAAATGTAGAAGTTTCTTTTTTTTCTTCCTCCCAGATTCAGATTTTTTTTTTGTACACAAAAACTTGTTATTTGTATAGGATCTGATAATGTCCCTTTCATTCCTTATGTTCCCCTCCAACGTTCTTCTCCTCCTTCATGCCAAAGGATTAAAAAAGACGTGAATCGATCAGACCGGCACGGAGGGGCGGGCCTGAATTCCGATCGTTTTTCTTTCTAGCGCGCGTTCCGCGTTCGGAGACACGCACGATGCGCGCGCGATTGACGTAGTAAGTAAACCCCCCTAAAAAAAAAATAATAATAAAATAAAATAAAAAAGGAGAGAAGCCGAAAAATCTGGAAAGTTTATTTTCCATTTGATTTTTCTGCTTCGACACCCTTCATCCGTCCCCATCTTTGTCGTGAGAGTCTCCACCCTTTTTTTCAACCCCTTGGTAAATAAGATATCCTCCTCCTCTTGGCTTCGTTTTTCCCTCCGTCGTTCTTTTCTTCCATCCGATTCGATTCGGATGTGAAAACAGTCCCCCCCCCTTCGTCCATCGGAATGGAGTTTGAAAAAAAGGGGGGAGAAAATATCTATAAAGTTGCAACACCGCCTTCAAAGATTTATTATTGTGTGGTGCATGCGGCCCGAGCCCTTTTTTCTTTTCTTTCCCTCAGCTTTATTACCGGTCCGAGATGATATGACCACCGCGCGCTGGCTGCTGTTGCTACTTTGGATGTTGATGCCGAACAACCGTCGAGCGCGGCGGCGGCGGCGGCGACCACTTGTGTGGTCAACATTCTTCACGGTCCGGTGCGTTTGCTTTTTCCCTTCACAAAACGAAATCTTAATGGTCCGTCGTACAACCGGCTACTGATTAACGGTCGATATGTCAGATTTTTTTTCTCCGAATAAAAAGGAACGTGGAATTGGTTACACTCAAATTGGCTTTCTGAGGGAGATCAAACGGCCAGATGGAATACCCCCATGTCTCATTATTATTTCCAAATGCCGTCGATATCCAACCGTCTTGACATTTTAAAAACAACCTAGAAGAGTCGTCAATCCACCGATCGTGATAAACTGTCGAGAGCGCTCCTTTTTTATTATTGACGAGGAAGAAAACAAATTCCCGCTTTAATGAATCATTTCGCCGCATCATCCATCCTTCGTCTTTTTTTGTGTGTGGGCTTGCTTTTTTGGTCCCGAAAGTGCTCTGCACGGCACACACACACACACACAAAAGCGAATTGTGTCGGGTTCTCCTTTCAGGCGATGGCGTGTGCCGGGCGCACGGTCCCGGTGATCACCACCGAAACGGCTTGGCGTTGTTCATCATAGGCTTCCAAGAGAACAAATAGATCGAACGTGAGGATAACGTTTTCTTTTTTCGTTCGTAACATTTAAAAAATGTTAAGTTTTCTTTTTTTTTTAAAGTTTTCTTCTTCTTTTGATTGTTTGATACTGGAGAATCTTTACTGCCAAGTTGTGGCTTGTTGGAAGACCCCGGCTGAGAGTAACAAGAAGAAATCCATAGGCAAAGGCAAGAAATCGTTGGGTTCGACTCGTTGGTTGAGGAAGACGTGGAAACGTGACCCTCAGCCCTTGGGAGCGGCTTATACTCTTACAGACAGTGCACACGCCACTGTAATCTCCCGCTTTCCTTATTTTCCTTTCTCGACACGAAAAATCGACTACTATTCCTCTATGAAGATATCAAAACCCAGAGGGAAGAAAACGCCCGTCTCCCGGTGCGTGTGATCTGTAACAATACGCATTGGCCGAAATCGCAATCGGCTGCCATCCGCGCAACATTCGGCATTTCGAAAAGAGAGAGAGAAAAAAAACAAACGCAACAGGTGTCTCGAGTTTATCTTCATTGAGGCGTGCGTTGGTGATGATAACCCCGTCCGCCGCCGCCGAAAGAAAACAAAACGGGCCGAATAACAACCAATGTGACGGGAAAAACAGGAAGGAGAGATTCAAAACAAATGTGAAACGAGATTGTAGGGCGTTGTCCGCCCTTTTTTTCTTTCTCGTCTGCGGAGATTTGTAACACGTAATTCAAATTCTGTCGGGTTGGGTTCATGGGCAGTCAACCGTTCTCTTCAATTTCATTTGGTGAACTCATCTAATTCAAGTATTCCAATTTTTCTAACGTGCTTGTCTACCGTCTTTTTCTTCTCGTTCGTAAATTATTACTCCTCGATTCGACGGATTTGTTTATTTACTGGATTTTGTTTCCCAAATTCAAACTGAAACGGAGTTTAACCAGTGGCGGATAGAGTGGTGAGGAAGAGAGAGAAAAAAAGAAGCCACGCGACGTATCCACGCGCCTTTCGTCATTGGCTCTCCCGGAGAGTCACGTGATCCTTGTCCAGGGGAAAGAAGGCTCTACTAATCTTTCTCGGCTCTTTCTCGTTTTACACAAGAAAGAGGAAGATGAAGGACCTGCCTCTTACTCTCTCCCGAGGGAAGATTTTATTTTTTGAAAGGGCTCGTTTTTACTTGATTAAGTCGCCCCAGTCGTCTCGGACTCGTTGTCGAGAGTGGTCGCGTGTTGTCGTACATCGTCTGTGAATATAACAAGCCCATAAGAAGAAGAAGAAGAAGAAGAAGAAGAAGAAACAAAAACAACAAACGCCATGACAGCCAAAAGCGACAAGAATCTCAAAAGCAGTCGCAGTGATAAGCGCCGGGTATGCAAGTTTTTGATCTCGCTCGACTTTTTTTTCTTTCTTTCTTTGAATTGTTGAAATTCCATTTTAATCTGATCAATCGATTCGTTTAGACCAACAAGCCGTTGATGGAAAAGCGACGTCGAGCGCGAATCAATCACAGCCTGTCGGTTCTCAAGAGCCTGATCATCAAGGACGAAGTAGGTTTTTGTTTGGGTTTCCAATATTTAACGCTACTACAATTTTCCATCTTGTTTGATTCGGTGTCAGGCCAACAGTTCGAATCCAGCTTCGCAGTCGTCTCGACTCGAGAAGGCGGACATTCTCGAGCTGACAGTTATGCATTTGCGGACGTTGGAAAAAGAGAAAGAGGAACATTTACAGCAGCAAAAAGAGCAGTCCGAACTCACCGGAAAGGAAAGCAACAAGATCGACAATGACGTCAAATCGTATCGACTCGGTTATCAAGCCTGTTGCCATGACATTGGTCGTTTTTTGGACGGACCGGTCTCTGATTTAACCAAAGAACGCTTGATGGAACATCTCCAGGAGAGGAAGCAAAAGATCTTTCAGCCCAACAATAACGGCGATCCGGCGGATGCAAATCTCATCACCCCGACACGTTTGTCCGATGGCCGCCTGGCTCTCATTTTCTCGTCGTCCTGCTCGTGGCTTTCAGGCGGAATGGATTTACAGTCACCTTCTTCTTCCTCTTCTTCTTCTTCCTCGCCATCGTCGTCATTCCAGTCAAATCCTGTCCCGGCCACACCACCTTCTTCTCCGGATCAACAAGTTATGCTTCAACCGTCGACAAACTCGGTCGGCAGTGTCTGGCGGCCTTGGTTCTAAAGTGCAAAAGTATGCCATGCCATTACGGTTATTCGAGTGTTCCTTTCTTTCTCTCTATTTTACACAAATCTTTTTTGTACATACACATGCTGATGAATCCATTGAACTGTGTTCCGAGCGGATTAAACGCTGATATCTCTGAACGATGATCTCCCTTCTCAGCTTTCCAGATTCCAATCTCGATGGGCCTCACCCCCCTACCCACGAAAGTAAGAATATGTTCACTGGACGGTCTTGACATTGGAGAGCTGAATTCGCGAAATGATTTGCATTCCACTGTACAAGTTGATCACAATAATGAAATATCGGGTTACTCTTTTATTCGTTTTTGGCCTATTCAACAACTGTCGATCTTTCGCCCTTCTTCAAATTCGAATGATTTGTGCGTGCACAAAGAGAGTGGCATGGGAAAAAGTTTCAGCCGTTTTTGTGCGTTCCGAAAAGAAAATGGAAATTACAACGTTTAACGAGCTCGTAAAAGCTGCTAGGTGGTTGAGGAGAATTGAGCACTTTGACGCACTGCTGGCCACATGGCAAGAATTTGGCTTACTTCCTAAACGAATAACGACTACCGGCCACCAGCAGATCGAATTGAGCTGGACGCAGAGACGTTGTGCTCCCACTCAAATGAGCTCAGTTGATGTTTGCCGCGCGCAATTCAAAAGCACTTCCAGTTTTTTTTTCTTTCTTCCGTTCTACTGCACTCTATCCTTTTTTGTTTTGTTTTGATTTCTAAAAAAGCGGATAAGCGACAGCCGCTATTTTGATTTCCAGCGAAAGAAGTAAAAATATTTAGTGGTCTCAACGGTCACTATTCACCCTGCCCTCGTTACTCGAATCCTTTTGACGATTCAATTTCGGCCGTGAACCGACTGCCAACTAGGTCACCGTCATCTTTGTTCTAACAAGGAAATCTGAAGTGAAATGAACGATTCTTGCTGCTGTAGTTCAATGCCGAAATAACATACAGCAAAGACGGACTTTGTCTGCCGACGGTATTCGATCCTCCCTTATTTTGAAGAAACCTTGTACAGAATTGAGCACGCGCGATAATTTGGGATAAATAAGACATCTTTCCAGCTTTACTGAAACATTTCGAATAGCAAAAAGATATCTTTGTGTGCGGTTTAGCGGTCAATTTCTTTCACGTCGCACGGTTCGACTGTTAGGAGAGCCCAACCTTTGATATGGCAACAGCGAGTTCAAAGGTCAGTTGCGCTTTACAGTTGTCTATCAAAATTCGATTTTTGTTTTTCAGGTCATAGGTAAAGTTAGCCGCTATTTACAAAGTATATCACGACACAAGCAAGTATAATGAAATCGAAAGTCTCAACCAGCTCTCAACCCTCTAAACTAAACAATGGACATAGCTGCCATCTGTGGATGTGGAATTCAACAGTTACTGATTTACGCCGTGTACGCGTGTTACCTCTATGAATTTGAATAACAGTATTTTTACAAAAAAAAGTTATTTTATGCTTCTTCAAACTAAAGTTTTTATTTCTTTATTAGTCCTTTTTTTATCAGCAGTAAATTTATGTTACAGGCAGGCTATGTTCATGTGATTTCTTGTATTATTCGACTGAGTGGAATTTAACATAGTTTTTTAAATCAAAAACGGAGAATATTCTTCATTCCAGGACAACATTAATAGAAATGCAAATTCAAGCGATTATTCGTATTTGAAAAAAAAAAAAAATTATTAGGCGGTTGCTTCATAAATTTGCAACACTGCTTCGTGTTCCATTTCTCCCCTTTTTTCATAGGTTCTAGTTATTATTTCAATTATTCATTCAATAATACGTCTTGACTTCATCTCAATTTCACTCAAATTTCCCTTATTGCAGTCCGCAGAGCTTTCCATAATATTTTGCTGTCCATTTCTTGTTCTTGCTTACTTGTGATGACGGTAGTTCCCTCGGTGGTAGTTGTTTTTCACTAAAATTTTCCTTATTGGCAGTCCGCAGAGCTTTCCATAATATTTTGCTTTCCATTTCTTGTACTTGCTTACTTGTGATGGTGGTTGTTTCCTCGGTTGTTGTTGCCTCGGTGGTAGTTGTTTCCTCGGTTGTGGTTGTGGCCTCGGTTAAAAAAAATTGATTTAAATTAAAACCTTTAATTTAAAAAAAATTGTCAAAAATCGTAAATTTTCCTGAGGCATGGAATTATATTTTCGTGGAATCATGACATTCACGGAGAATCGGAGATGAACAGATGACGAATATTTGTTATTCGGTTTATTTTCCGTCCAGTGACTCTAGTCGTCGCTAAGGGCTGTCACTATCGATGACAACTGACAAATCCCAATTTCTACTCAACAGTCGACAAGCGAGGAGAAATAGGTAATGTCGTTGACAAAACCTAGACGACGCAAATCGCAAATACAGTATCCCTTCGGGTACCTTGCTAAGTCTAACGCAGGTAGCTGACAATGACTCTAGTCGTCACTAAAGGCTGTCACTAGGTGGCTAAATATTTCAGTGTGTTTAGGGATTGAACTATTCAGCCCTAGTGTGTTTTAGGAGAGGGGAGGAGGCATCAAATGATCAAAGTGAAAGTGCTGAGACAACTGGCTTTCTATTATTTCTTTTCTATCGAGATGCTGTCCGAGGATGGTTATGTTAGTCGTTGCAGGGTATTTTCTTTGACATTGTCTTCATGAAAAAAGGTAACTCCTGATTTTATTCTTAATTTAAATGTTTTTATGGTTAATATTCAGGTAACATAGCCTTAAATTTATACTAGCTAATTCCATGTGGCCATGCCTGTTGCACACTTGTACAAAATGTCGTCTCTTGCTCTTGCTGCATGTTTTGTCACATGCAAAAATACTTTAGAATAGTACAAGTAATAATGTTGAGTAACTTGATAGTTCTAAGACTTTGTTTCCACATTAAAATTCTGTGATTTAGTTTCTGATAGAAATTGAATATTTTAAAATACCAATTTCATACATTTGTAATCTTAAGTTACACATCAGTTGCAAATATTTTCTGTGATTTGTTTGGTGAATTTTTTCAATTGAGAGATGCACTTGAATTAAGTTTGTGAAGACATGCACTATATTTAATAATAATTTGAAAAGTCTTACTAATCTAATTTATTTTGTGACAGGTTGGTGGAGATCGTTCTCAACATGAAGTGCTAAGTCAACAAGTGCCTGTGATGAGGTCTACCATGTTCTGAGATGAAAATGTGCAGAAAACAGGAAATCTGAAATGGTAACATCTACTTGTAATAAGGCAACTTCACTACTTCAGTGGGTTAGCATTTTGCTTAAATTTTTAGTCATTGTTAGAGTTCTTTGCTTAGAGTTTACTTGAATTGGGCATCAAATTCTTGATTTAACATCTAACTGCTTCAAGTAAATAGCCTTTGTGAAAAGACTTTCATCAGCTTGTGAAAATTTGTAATTTTAAACTTTTTTTTCTTACACAAAACTGAATTTCCCCTTTTTATTTGTTTGTAAGTGTTCTCGGTTTATTAATGTTCTTTTGCTTTGTAGGATTCCTTGGTCAGTCTGGAGCTGTTAATGGTGGTGATGTCTGGTGTGCAGTGGTGTGGCAGTTATTTTCTGATTGAGAGATTAACTGAAATGGATCTTTTGAGGACTTGCAGTTCAACTTCAGACTTCAATTTACCATGCTGGTGTCCATGCAGTGTTGAGCTTTTGTGCAAGATAGTTGGTGTTGCCTGATGGTTGTCTGGCATTTGTTGTCTCTTGCTACCTGTACCCACATTGAGGTAATGCTGGATGAAATGTTTTATTTAATTATTGATTTGAACTAAATCTCTGTTCTTGTTTCAGTTCAATCGGATGCCGCCGTTCCACACTTGATCCACTGGTGAAGCTGAGGAGAAGTTGCTGAAATTCAAGACTAAAAATTATTTAAATTTAGACCAATTAAAGATGCATATCTTTTGTCCCTTTTCCCTAAGTAAACAACATGTCCTCAGTTGGTTGGTTGTGTGAAATTCAGTAATGTTATGATGGAATATGGAGTTGCAATGAGATTTGATAATTTCTGAGAGATTCGTTAAACTACAAACTTAAACTGATCCAATTAACTACTTTCTCCATAACAATTCTTAACATTTTGCTCTAAATCAGAACCATGACCTTTAAAAAAATAAATTATTGAAACCAACATTTTTCTACTATTTATTTATTATTTTCTTTACCAATAAAATATACCTTTTTAAAAATTTCCTGCCCAAATTTTTATTAATTTCTAAATTTTGCTAAAAACAACCCACCATAATTTTTTTTACGTCTTTTTCGCAAACAATTGGCGATGTACATTGTTGCACTTTTTTTCTTCTAATTAAAATTTGAAACCACTTTTATATACATTTTATTTTTTTTATTTATTTTAACACAATCTCATATATATTTTGTGGCCCCCAGGGAGGGGGGGGCCTGTGACTTTCCCAACCGCGATAATAACATGTGCCGTTATTATTTTGTTGGTGCAGAAAGCCGGAATTTAATCTAGCAGTTGTCGACTGTATCAAAACTGACATAGAATCAGTTTGCCACAATCGTATACTGCCCAAGTAAAACAAAAAGACAACAGATGAAACCAATTCAACCATTTTGCTCACTGGCAGAGCAAAACCACAAATAAAAATGGATAAAAATATTTCAAGTCAGCAACACGGGATGACTGGCAGGGCAAAATACACAAATGAGAACAGAGAAAAATATTTAAAGTCAGCAACCCGGATACCACTGGCAACTTCAGGCTACTTCAGGCTACTCCAGGAGACCGCCAGCTACTTCTGAATAACACTGGAACCACAGTTCAATTAGTCTTCATCACATCTTACACCATCAGGCTGCAACAAGGTAACCAACAGCGGACCTATTTAAGAAAATAAAAAAATTACCATCGGGGAAACACATGTGTACAAAATTAAACAGGACTCATTATGACAAATGAATACAAGGACTAAGACAAAACTACACAGTCCAGCAGATCTCTCCGATATCTCAAATTTTACAAAGGAAGTTAGAATTGGCAAGGTATTCAAATTGCTCTAGTCATATTAACAAAGTACTTTAGTAGGAAATTGGATAAAAATAATTACTTTTGCTTTTGCATGGGACGAGACGTACAGATACAGGCAGCAAGACACACGAGGCACGACATTTCGGCAAAATGAACAGGCACTCAAGTCCGAGTTAGATGATTTGACAAATTGGTATTGAACTGTAAATTTACAAATCGAAATTGAACATTAAATATTTATAACCCTAAGAAATTAACAAAAAATACCTTTACATTTTCATCATGCGAAACTTCACACCGGCATCCCACTTCTGCTGTGTCATGGATCAAAATGGCAGACTTTGGTCCCTGAAGACACTCGCGCCACCTAGCGACCGCCAATTGGATTGCTTGCTTGCAGACAGCACGCAGCAGCCAAATTTGAATTCGTGACGCCTTTCACTAGCTGACACGAAATGAATCAAGTGGGGATTACTTCAGCAGCTTTCCCTATGAGACAACACACAAATTATTTACTTGGCTATTTCCGATCATTTTCCTTAACTTTATCAACATAAAAATCTATAATAATAGTTAGTAACAGAAAGTATGGGCCATGGGGGTTTAAGACACAAAATAAAACTTACAATTTTCTGAATAAAAGAATAATTTTCCTGCCAGTGGCTGTAAGGCAGCAGCAATGCGTTATCTGTGTTTAAGTTAGAGTTCCAACTTAACTTTGGCATTAAACACTAAACAGTCATGTCACATCTAAATATATATGAATAAATATTACATCATTAATGCAATAAACTAAAGTTAATTGCTACCTATTTCTTGAGTAAAACATTCAGATATCGACCCATAATGGTATGTGCCCTGCATCTTTTCATGTGAATTCTCTCTAGTTGCTGCAATAAACCTGATGAAGATTACCCATGGCCTTCATTATGCTCCCATAGCTTTCTCTATGACAGAAAATAAAAGTTTTAATGGCATAAAATAAGAGTTCAAAAATTTTGAAGGAAGAAACTTGACTGTCGATGAATTATTTGTAGAAAACACACTCTGTCATTTGGATGACACATTCAGTGGATCCCAGGATTTACAATACAATAGTTGACAGTAGGCTGCATGCCCCTTTCACATTTTCTCCTGGAAACGAATGAGAAATATTGAGGTTATTAAACACATATACGGAAAAGAACACATGCCCAACAAATTGCACACAAAATATATCCAATTTACCAACGAATTCAGCTGTAGCTGAACTGTTGACAACGAGCCTCCATAAGCACATATCAACACAATATTCATTCACGCCATCTATTTGACACGTCCAAAACCCACTATCTATAGGACCGGCCTTAGATAGTCAAACAAGTCACAAAAGTAATCAAAAAGACCATTTCTGTTTACTTAACTTGGCATTGAGTCTTAAGAATTGTACAGAGAATAAAGCTCACTTGCTAGTTTTACGCAAATTTTCCGGAAGTAGACCGGAAGTAGACGATAGCGCCTCAACCATAGGGCTGCCGACAAAATAAACCAGATATTCGTGATCTCCATGAAATTTGGGGTCGATTAGATGTGATTTAAACGAAATCCAAAATTTGGCCAAAATCGAAAATTTTCCTGAACTATAGTTCAGGAAAATTCTCAAAGCCGGAAGTACGAAAACGTACAAAAAAAAACATGAACTTTACCACAAATTTGACGAGGATCACGAATATGTGGTTATTTTGAGCGTCGAATGAATATTTACTGAACTACTGACTGAAAAGTAGAAAACCGGAAGTAGAAAAAAAAAACACATTATTAAAAATCTAACAAGTGAGCTTTGTTGCTGAAACAGAAACTGACAACAATCACCAAAAATTACCTAATAGTAGCAGCGAGAAATTTTTTCAGAGATGTGTAAAGTAAACGTAACTAAACTGATGCTTCTTGCTTCTGACAAGAGTGATCATAGGCAAAGGCCGTCTAGCGTAACAAAGAAGAACGTTTAGGAACATGAAAACAATGTCCGCTGTAGCTCGATGACACTCAATTGAAAAAAAAACGAACGAACAGAGGCAAGTATATGATGAATCTTCACTGCTGACTGCACTGCGATTACCTTCACACAATTTAGCAGATAGCAGACGAAGTAATTTCAGCAACAACTCAACAGGCATATCGGGATTATCGGCATGAATTTTCGTCCCTCAGTTGTTTTTCTTGTTGTGTGAAATTAAAAATGAATTTTTTTCGAATATGTGATATAGGAACTAATATCTAATATTAATTGTGGGGGAATGTAGAAAATGAGGACTTTAACAATCCTTCCAGTAACTTGATTAGACTCGTAATATTGTACTTGATAATAGTATCAAAATTTTGTTCGATGAATAAAGGATTTGACGACAGAATTGTTTACCTATTTCTACACACATGTATTACATCATCACGTGAAGAATAAATTCAATTGAAAATGATGGACAGTGAACCCCAGACCCACTGCCACGACCCCCGAGAGATAGCATATGTTGTGAATAAAGGGATACCAGAGAAATTCAAAGCAGCATCATAAGCCCATGCAGGGGTTTTTCAAACTTGGGAGTTACTTTGTTTCTATCGTATATTTGTTCACCTTTTGAAATAAATAAGTAATGGGCGTTTTTGTTTATGTCGATAATATACTGCCGTCGTTCTTTAGTTGTGACAGTTCCTTTGCCTTGTTTTAACATTTTCTGGTGTCTTGACGGAATAGGTTGGGGTTTAGCAAACGGAGAAGGATGGTAGACATGCACATATGGTTTACCAAATGTCAATTCACGCTACTCGGGGACATTGTTGAAACTGAAATGATTTCATTCAGAGCGCAGCAGTGTTCCAGTGTAGGTGGATACTGAAATGAAAGAAGGACACATAGTCTCTTATGTTATGAAACGCCAGAGGATCCAGCAAGTATGGGACAAGCAACACAACCATGAACTCAACCCTATGCCGTGTCTGTTCAATTATATAGTTTAGGTTAGTATAGAGACGAAATTATTGTTCAATTTAAATACTTATAATTATTATTGTTATTATTTTTTTTTTACATTTCAGATAGAGAAGAACAAGTGAAGTCATTTCGACATTTCGTTCAGGCCATTTTGAAAGTGACGGGCCTGTAGATTTCCTGGGCCGCTGACGTCCAGCCGCGCGGCGCCGTGTTGTAATTAGTGTAATCGGCCAAGGAACGGCGGTTTAGTGATGAATCCAAATCATTCGAATTGATCAACGTCTTACCTATTGAATAAAACAAAAATGTGAGAACTTGAAATATTTAGCAAAGCGATTTAATTCTATTTGAAATTTACTGATTGCTGGCTGTCGGAGCTGTACGCCTGCGAAAGGATCGAGGACTTGAGGAGCCGGCTGCTGCTGAATGACCATTGGCGGCTGAATATGACTGGCAGTCACCGTGGTCTTGGGTAGTAAAGGCGTGGATTCGTTATGATAAGTCTGTTCCATCATTCGGGGCGTAACCATAGATTTAGCCGGAAGAGGAACGGGTGCGGAGTTTTCCTTCGTGTTGGAAACCAATCGAACGTCCGACGGTTTGGCTACCGCCGGCGTCACCGGAGGTGCGGATGCGAACACTTGAGTTGGTTTGTTCCTTCCGGTTAAAGCTATATGTTGGGTTGGCGTCTGCAGTCCGGACTGTCGCGGAGATCCGCTCTGCGAAACGGAGACCTGGCCGATGTAGATGGGCGCAGGTCCACTTGATTCGAAGCGCTGGACCTTGAGACGGACACTCAATTTGGCCAGTTGAGCTTCTTGAGCCATTCGCATCTCTTCGGTCACCGTGACTTGTTGTTGGTTAAACTGCAGTTGTTGTTGTTGTTGTTGTTGGCGCGTTTGCATTTGAATATGTTGAAATTGTTGCTGATGTTGTTGTTGCTCGAGTTGCTTCATAACTTTCTGTTGGGCCTCTTCTTGCTGCTTTCGTTGCTGTTCAAGTTGTTGTTGTTTTCGTAACTGCTCCTCTTGTTGTAGTTTCCTGAGCTGCTCCTCTTGTTGTTGTTTTCTCTGCAACTCCTCTTGTTGTTGTTTCCTTTGCAGCTCCTCTTGGCGCTGCTTCAGGGCTTCATTGTTGACGGCGGCTTCGGCGGCCCGCTTCTCGCGCTCCAGCAAAGCCTGTAAATTGGGTCGGGAGTCGAGGGGCGGCAGTTCCCACTGGACTGCCGGGCTGACGTCGCCAGCGACACTGTCGGAGGGTTCGGCAGATTTCTCCGGAACGGGCCGAAGTGTTGGCAGGATCAGTTCGGGTTCCTGGCGGACCATCGGCGGTGGCAACTGACTGGCAGAAACACTGCGCAAGACGGGCAGTTCGAACGGGAAAGGATTGGGCTTGATCTCCTCTCCGGCCGCCACCTCCTGGGCCGAGTTGTCTTTGGTTTGATCAATCAAGCCGAGAGCAGCGCTATCTTCGTCGCCAGCCGTCACTGACACGGACGGTGGCATCGTTACGGGCCGCTGTTTCGTTTGGACGGGTTCCAGTACGAGATTAGTCCTCGGCGTAGGGCGCTCAACGGCGGACAAAGCGTCGACTGCATTGATTTCATTTTTGTCGTATAAGAGAGAGAAAGAGAAAGAAAAAATGTTAGACAAACATTTTGCGTCAAACGCCGTTAATATAACGAGTAAGAACTTGCACAGTCAAGCAAGGCCATTCCGGTTCCGGGGTGGACAAAACGTCAAGTATGCATACGGTGTGTAAATGGATGATGTACCTGGTGTGTTGCCCCACCCCTTGGCGGCTTTGGGCTTGTAGGGATTGACGTTGTCAGGTCGCAGGGGCGTGGGCACAAAAGGTTTCTCTTCGGCGGGTGCCGCCGCTTCAGATTCCGCAGCCGTCAATGTCTGCTGCGGCTGGGCTTTGAAGTTGGGCAACATCTTGGGCACACTATCCAGAGGCTTCATGTTTAGCTTGGGCTGGACCGGAGCGGCGGCCGACAGCGTCGTAGGCACCACCGGTCCTAATGGCTCCTTGTTTCTCTCCAGCGTTCCACTTGGGTTGGCCGCTCCGGGCAGACGATTGGGCCAGAGCTCCTGGAAGGCCGTGTTCACCGTTCCGTCTTCCAGGGCGGCTTCCCAGGGCGATTTCACCAACTTAAGACGAGGTCCGCCGAAAGCATCCTGTCAAAATAATTTCGTTCGACACATTTGAGAAATGGAATTGATTTATCATTCGGCAATAAGTTTTGTCCTGACCTGAACGGAAGCCATTTTCTGGGTCTGTTCCACACGGGATTGCTGGCTGTTCATCACGGCTGGAGCTCCGGCGGCGGCGGCATTGTTGACTTCGGAGGCGACGGCCGCTGCGGCCACTGCCGCCGCGTTGGCCGCTTTTAGCTTGACCGTGTTCTCGTCGACGATCCACTTTTCCGACTTCTGCTTGCGCTTGGCAAAGAGTGCAGCACCTGCAATCAACAAGGCAACAAACGTGTTTGAAAATGAAAAACTCAAGGCGCTGATTAGGTCATCTCGATTGAACGACGGTCGTCACCTTTTCCTTTTGGCGACTGCAAATCCTTGACGAGGCTCGAGCAGATTTCTGGGCTCAGCTGAGGGGCTTCGATGTGCATGCCGGTGTTGCGCAGCGATTTCAAATCCCAAATTTGGCCCTTGGGATTCATCAGCAACTTGAGCGGCGATTTGGCTCTAAATTGGATCTCCTGGGCGCGCGCACATCACATCCGACACAACATGCGATCGAAAAGTATAATATCAAGTGACGTGTTGCAGATTAATATTCCTGCCCAGCTTCAATTGGATTATAATAAGGCGGTGAATAGGGCTAACAACACAAGGAGAGAAAGAGAAAGAAAAACAAAACAAAACAGCCAAATCACCTGCCCTCCCATGTTGGGTATCTTGAAAGTCATTCGACCGTCATCATCGCCATGGTGGGTGTTGCCATTATTCGATTGATCTCCGTTGAGATGCTGGTCATCTCCAGTCATGAGGTGGGCTGTGGCAGACACCGGCGTGAATACCAAAAAAAATACAACGAAAATAAAGCAATTCATTAGACGTTGTGTAAATCTTTCCTTGCGCGTTTTTCTTAAAATAAATTGTTGTTTGTTTTGGTTGGTTTTTACGAGAGAGAGAGAGAGTCTGAATTGTTATTTTTTTTTCTTTGTGTGTCTTTGACATTGAAGTTTATATGCGTCTGGGGCCCGCCCCAGTCTCCTTGATATTCACAGTGTCATGTTGTTGTGGTCGTCGTGGTGGTGGTGGACTGGTGGTGGTTTCGTTTCCTTGGAGGGTTGTGATCCCGAGCTACAGCTATTTTTAGGGTTCTACTATTACGACTATTCCACCAAGTCGCTCTCCTCCTCCTACTAGCTCAGCGCCGTGCTGTGATGCCAGACATTTCTCTCCAGTGTCCAGCAACAGAGAAACTTTCCAGTTTTTTTCTACCGAGTGCCACAACTGGTGGAAATGTCCTCCTTATTCTACATCTGCCCGCCCCCATATATTTTAGGTGCAAGCCGAGCTGCACACGGACGGAATTCTGCACTTCACGCCGTCCGAAAAAAACACACACACAGACGAAAGGGGTTAAACATGGTCAGCCGCACGAGTTGTTCTCGTCCGGCTAAGGAGGTGGAGTTGAGAGACGGATGGTGGTGCAGCAGTTACGTACGTGCGGATTTAAAAAAAGAAAAAAAAGAGGAAAATTCCTGTATACCTTCGTGAATCCATTTCGAGGAGCGGTTGCGTCGCTTGACGTACATGGACTGGCCCTTTGACGTGCTGTTGGTGTCGGAGCTGAGCGAGTGGGAGATTTGACGAGCCAACTCCACCTGCTCCTCCATCGAGGGGTGGGAAGACGAGTAGAAGCTCGACGAGGTGTACATCCGACGTTCTGCTCATATCAAACATCGTCGTGAGTCAGAGAGAGAGAGAAAGAAAGAAAAAATGTTACAACCAATCACACATTTTTCTCCTTTTTTAGTTTTTTTGTTTTGAATAACAAAAATGCACGTCAATTATTCAGCGCTTTTTTCTTTTCTTATTATTAAATGTAATTTTGGCTCTCACGTCTGCGCGGAGTGATGTCGCCCGATGGGTAATCCGAGGCAGGCGTGAAAATCTTTTGCAAATCGATGGGTTTGCCCATTTCCGGGCTGATGCCTTCAGCACTCCCCTCCTGCAAAACAGAAACAAGAGACCAGCAATGAATCAAAATGGCATGTATACACCCACTCGAATGATTCGTGATGTAACCCCCCCCCCCCACCACCTTATACGGTAACAAGATTTCGCCAAAGGCGGTGGCTGCACATAATCAATAGGAATCACGGCGCAATTAAAAAACTATGTCTCCTACACTAAAAAAACTACCAAGGATAAATGCCATAAACGAGCGGTTAGAGTCGTCAGCAGTTCGCGCTTGTGCGGATCGTGTCGGTCGGAAGGTTGGAATCCGCGTCGGCTAACGATGGAGCTGGCCATAGTTGAATTGGAACTCGCCGGCCAGTAGTCGTCGTCCATCTTCGTCGATCTTGCGTGTGTGTATGTGTGTGCAAAGTCCAACAATAAATCAAGAGCCTGGCAAAATTGTTCCGTTTTCTTCTTCCGGATTAGTATAAACGCCCACACTTTAAACGCACAATGAATCACTTAGCGGCGGTTGACGAGATCTGATCACGGTCCCGTTATTTCGGTGGTGGCCATTGCCCGAATCTCTCGGTTCGGGAGAACAGGCAGCAATCACGATGGTTCTGGACCGTAGACTGCTGCTGCCGTCGTGGCTGATGGCCGACCCAAACAGCCCCGTCTTCCTTTTGTTTTGGTCTGCAGCAGCTTTGGCTTTTTTAGCTTTTCGACACAAGAGTGCGGCAACAGAGCACTTTTTCTTCTTCTGTCTTCTTCCTCACTGGGGAGGTTACGTGAGAGGCTAAAGCCTCAGTCAGCGTGTCGTTCTTCTCTCTCTCTCTTCATATTGTTTTTCGATTTTTATTTTGTCCTTTTTGTTTTTGTTTTTTAAAAAACAAAATTTTTTGTTGTTGTTTGGTATTTCTTTTTCGCTTCTTTTTTGTCCAGTTATTTTTAGAGCCTCTGCCGCTATGGCCGGGCGAGTTCTGGTGGCCAGCTAGCGTCTATATGGAGAGAGAGAGAGGCGTTGCTTCAAATCAAGTCCCCCACCTTTTTTACCACCCTCTTAGACACACATCCGTGTAGGTGGCGCACACACACATGTCGGAAATCAGAAAATAAAAACGGGATCTTTACTCCGCATCCGCGCTGGATATATTTCGCCTGTGAATTGCTGTTGGGCTGTCCAGGTAGTCCAGTTGGTTGGACGATTTGACGCGGTGATTTTGTCAAAAAGATTTTCGAGAGAAAAAAACAAACAAGTTGCTTTCATTTAGAAACGAGCAGCTGAGTCAACACTTTTGAAGAGATATTTCCGAAATTTCCTTTGGGTTGACGGTTTTTTTTTCTCCATTTGATGTGGAGAAGGGGAAAGGCCTTATAAATTTTTGAATGGCTACATAACTTTAGCGCGGAAAAAGAGAGAGAGAGAGAGAGAAAAAGGGATCGACGAAACATTTCGTTTTCCTGGAACGCGTCCAAAATGTGTGCGGTGGAATTTAACATAAATAAAAGATTCTTTCCTATCCGTCGCTCGTTTGGTTATCTTCTTCTTCTTCTTCTCCCACCGAAAAAGATCGCCGAGACCGAAAAACTGGGTGGAGTAATGAGGTGATTGCGTATTCATCGCCAGTCACTCTCTTAGTCTTAACCAACTTGCAGTCTTCATAGCCCTATCCATTTGGCTGCTGTTTCGCCTCTCTCCATAGTTGAGAGGGGGGCAGCAGCAGACGGAAATTGAAGAGAGAAAAGATTTCTTGACGATGTAATAAATTATTTAAAAAAGGCAACATGGATGGTAGAAAACAAACAAAATAGGAAAAAAATAAAGTGAAGCCAAACAACGAAAAGGCTAGCCCCGTATAGTAAAGGTGAAAACCCAGTGGCATTATCTCACACAGCACACACACACGACACGGCTCAATCAACTCTACAGACGTCGGGGATGACCGGATCACTGTGCCGGCTTCACTTGGACTTTCAATTTCCCTCCGACGGTGGCCTCTGATGGGATATAGGCGCAGGATTATGGCTCGTCCCCTCATTTGAATTTCTAATATGATTATAGGGTTGTGTGTGTGTGTGTGTGTGTGTACGCCGTAGAAACCATTGAAACTTGTGGAGATTGAAAACGTAAAGAAAAGATATGGGCCGGCAATTCTATCCGACACCGGTCGTTATCCATAGAAAAAATTCGTGACGGATTTAATCGCTCGAAACAAAAAAGAAATTGCCCAGCTGTGAAAATACGATTTGCTAGAGTCGTAATAGAGAAACTCTACACCACGGATAATATTGAACGGTCGGGCTAATAAAATAGACGTGTGTCAACTTACTTGAAGAAAATTGGCTGGAACTGAAACGGGGCGCGCTTTTTTCGGTTGGACGGGCGGCGGTGAACGTTTCCGCTGAGCCGCCTGGTAGTAATGAGTCCCGTTAGTGTCGTCGTCGTCGTCATCCCGTCAAAATAGATGAAAGGGTGGTGTGGGAAAATACAAAAGAAACAACAAGCAATTAGCTGATGCATTCCCTTTTTGACTGGTTTTTCTCCCTCATTGTTTTATTTATCAAACAGGTCAGGATATGTGTGTGTGTGTATTTTTTTACCTGGGCGCTGTTGATCAACAGGATCGACTCGTCCCTTATCACCTCTCCCGTCTCCTCCACCTGTTGGTTGTTGGGCGAAAAATAAAAAATAAAGAGAAAACCGGTCTAATCACGGCTAATACCTTGGGATGATCTCAAACACGCAACTCAATTAGCATAGTGGATTTCATGCGTACAGAAAAGTAAAGGGATGACGGCAAGTTTCGATAATGAATCGAGTCGGAGTGAGACTAGACGGCGCATGCGTAACACAATAACACGTCGGGCGCTAGGAAAACAGAGAGAAAGACAAAAGAGAAAGAGACAAAAAGAAAAGTGGGCGACAATCAGGATCGTGAGTGTGCGTTATTAACATATTGACAGTGAGAGAGAGAGAGACGGACGGTTGGGGTTGGAAATCAATTTTTCCCAGTGGGTTAATATAACGGAACTGACCTCTTCGTTGCTCAAATCGGCTTCCATCTCGCGATCAATCTCCGAAATGATTTCGTGAAGGGCGTGTTTGATGTTCTCCTGCTGGATCTCTCGGTTGCTGTGGCTGGACGACAGAGAGGACGACAACGGGACGGACAAATCCGAATTCTCAACTGGACGGCATTCAGAGCCGGAAGCGACTGCTTCTTCCACCAGCGTCGACAGCCGTGGCTCTTGTCGGATGCTGGAATCCTCCTCTCCAACCTCGTGAGTCGCTGCTTCACGTTCCAGGATCTCCTGCTCCAGCTCCTGCTGGACGACGTCGACAGCGCTCGTGTTTATTTCGGTGCCGCCGCTGTCACCGCCGTCATCGTTTCCGGGCTCTTTCAAGTCCTCCGCCATCTCGATAGATGGCGGTTCCGCTTCCGTCGTGAAAGCCGCTCCGCACGAAAACGACTCCTCGGCAGCTTCCAGGAGCAGTTCTTGAGCCAACAGTTGCTCCTCCTCGTCAAGCAGCGCCGAAGGTGAGTTCAAAGCCTCTTGTGTTGTTGTTACTGTTGCCTCTCCGTGATGCTGCTGCTCTTGTCAATCAGCGTCCAATCAAACCACCCCCACCCCACCCAAAACGTATGTAACGCCCGCGGCAGCGCAAGAAAAGTAGTGGTGCAGCAGCATTGACATGTAATCACACACAGAAAAGTAAAAAGAAAAATACAGGACACGGGCAGCAGCAACAGCAACAGCATGTGTGGTTGTGCAAAAGTTGTTAAATCAAATCAGTCACGACCGTGAATTCAATCAAGATCGGCTAGAAATGGGTGAGACGGCCGCCTACCGAGACGCTGAGGCCAGATGATGAAGATACCACCGTCGTCTCCTCTTCCATCCGCACTGCTGACGTCATCCCGTCTTCCACGACCAACTGGTTGATTTTTTTGGTTTTTTATTTTTCAAAAATGTCGTCCGCGTAGTTTGGTGAGGGATAAAAGAGAAGAGAAATTTAAAAGGCCAATCAGGAGGAGAGAATTGAAATTTGGATGACAACTTTGAGATAAGGCGATAGAATACTTTCGAGGAGGACGATGTAGTAGCGGCCGTCGTAGAAGAGGAAGAGGTCGTCGTCGAGCTGCTGATGACGGCCTCACGGCAGATCACGTCCGAGATTGCCTCGTCAACGGCCAACTCCCCGTCGTCCGTTATCTATCGATCGATACATGGGCGAATTAATGTTGCTACATCCATTCCGGTTAATTTGAAAAAAAAAAGAAATCAAAAACAAAAAAGTTGGTTCTTTTGAAGGGGAAATCGAATGTCAAGAATGGGATCAATGGCAGAATGGCGTGTCACGCAATGACTTGATTATAGAGAGACGTGTCAATCGTGCCGTGGGCTGTACGACTGGCGGGCCAGCGCGTTCCCTATCGGGGCAAACCTTAAAGCACAGCATCAAACGGGCTCAGAGAAGTCGGCCCCCATAAAAAGCGGTGATCGACATTTGACGACTGTTTGGCCATCAACAACAAAAGAAAAGCGCTAGAGGAGAAAAAAAGGAAAAAACGACGACGATACAAAAGAAGAAATGGCAGAGTAAATCACCGTCATCAGCGTCTGCTGAACCAGCGTTGTCGAAGACGACGACGAATAGCTCGTGCTGCTGCTGCTGCTCGATGACGTCACCACCGTTGTCGAACTCTCCTGTTCGTCCATCACCTGCCATTCGTCACGGTGATCGGCGTGTGAAGGAACAAGAAACAAGAAAAAACAAATAAGGCAAAGAATATCATCAAGAAAAGAAGAAAAAAGAACGAGACGATAAAAAAAAATCCGTTGTTGTTTCTTTTGGCGTAGCCGAAGAATTCATTGTGTGTGTAAAGCTCAAGGAGGGGAAAAAATTGGCTGCCGGCCAATTATTATGGAAACCCAACCGGGTCCCGGAGAAGATCGTTCAGCTCCGATTGGCCTGGCACTCGATCTGGCAGGTCGCTATCAATCTAAAGACGCGCGTTTTGTTAGCTAGCCTTTAGCTGCTGCTGCCGGAATAAGTCGCTATAGTTCACATCGACCGAGTTGTAACTCTGCAATCGAAACGATACGAGAGAATCCGTTTTTATAGAGATTTACATCCTAGTTAGGAGGGGGGGAGGGCTATGATTTGGCTGGCGACTTGGTGTATTATAACCACCCGGAATTCGATCAGTCGTTTCACGGAGGTGGTCGTAAACTCTATTGTCGATTTTGTGATGCAAAAAGGCAAAACCAAAGAGAAATGCGATTCCAATCACTCACTGGCTGGAGATCCAAGTCTCGCTCCATTGTTGCTGTTCTTCTCCATGCCCAATGGGTCTGCTGGCCCGTCTACTATTGACGGTTATAATTTTAGCATCTCGCAAAGACCTCTCGCTTCCGTCTTGGCTCCGCAGTCTGTGCATAGACTTTGGAAAGCCGATGACGTCCGTTTCCCTTTCTTCTTTATTAAAAAAAATAGAAAGACGTCCGGCACATCCACTACTATTTACTACTACTACTCCATCCAGTCCATCTTCTTTATTACGGTCACTCTCTCCCTCTACAACGGACCCTTTTAAGTTATTCCGGCTCTGCACTTCCCCTCCACCCACGTCCGTTCCGGCGGTACTAGACATACAACAAAGTGTGTTCCCGGCTAGCTCTCTCCTTTTTCCCCACTTCCGCATCGGACGCTGGCCAGCAGATGACGACACGGAGAATAAATCTATGAAGTAGACGTAGTACGGTCCAGCGACGAATTCAATCAAGTGAAAAGAGTGGGGGGAGGAGTAGGAGGGGAAATCATGCATTGAAGACGACAACAAAAGGCCTTCCCAGTGCAATCAATCCTGTATAGGATCTCGCTGCAAGCGGGATATAATGTAATAAAGGGGGGCCCCAGACGTGAGCGTCAACCAAGTATAGACGGACGAACGATAGACCCCAATCTAAATAGGCTTTTCACGGTGTTGTCTTGTTGGCGGAGCGAGTGAAAGATAGAGAGAGAGAAAGAAAACAGCCGGATTGTGATTGATATTACCTCAATTATGTAAGATTGATGAAGATCCACGCGGTAAACGAAGGCGATCAGACCAAAAACAGAAAATGGGTGTTGTGTGTGATGTGATTGGTTGGGGCTGTTGTTTATTTAAGAAGGTGCTGGTGGATAATAAATAAGTTCACTGAACCGCAAATCAGGACAAAAACTGCTTCTTCTTTTCTGGGTGTGTTGTTGTTTGTTGTTTCTTTCAGACCTTCATTTCGTCACTTGTTTTTTCCAGGTTGAAAATGAACGGGTGTGAAAAATTGAATTCAAACAAATTTTTCGAAAAAAATGATGAGCGAAGATGAGCGAAGGGCGAGAGCCGTTCGTGTTGAAGGTGCGACCGGCACTGGTTGTGCCCAGTGTACACAGGATCTCTTCGTCGTCTTCTTCTTCTTCTTCATTCTTTTTGATTTTTTTCCTTGGCTTGGCTGGGCCAGATGCTGGGCCGGGCGTGTGTGTGTGTGTGGGAGGTGGTAGTGGTTTCTGTCTACACACACTGTAGAGCGGCAGGGAGCACAGACACCAGGAAGCTAAAAAGGTGGTGGTAGTATAGTATAGTCTTAAAGGAAGCTGGACAATCTAGCGCTAGTGCTGTGCAGACGCTTGCCAGAAGATTGTGTCAGCCCCCAGCCCCCCTCTTTTCTACCCCCCTTTTGCCCAGTGATTTGGGCTGGCGGGACCACCCGCTCTCTCTCACTCTCTACCCGACATCAGTCAGGCAATAGAAAAAGGCGCAAGCCAGAAAGTTCTATTTTTATTATAGGGTCTCTACTACACACACACACGCCCAGTAGACACACACACACAGAGTAGAGTTTTGGCAGAAAACAAGTTTTGGCCAGTGTGCCATTAAAATGCAGGGATTATTATACGTCTGCATTGTATAATACACATGTACTAATTCAATCACTCGGCGAAAAAAGAAAAGATAATAGAAGGTTAACCGCATTTGATTTATCTGTTTGTTTGTTTGTTTTTCTGGGAAATTTGAAAAAGACTGAATGTCATGTTTGGTTGTGGCGCCATTTTCGAAAACAGATTTGAAAAATCATGTCCAACGCTAAAAAGGGATTTGCGCAATCGACACGGACGGATCCGGTCCAGTGAGCAGCGGATTGAAATGCGTAACGATTTTTCGTGATCGACAAGTGTCTGGCTGATATTATATATTCCTGTTGTTTCACTCGTTATAGGATGGGGGCAGCACAGGGGGGAACCGCCGGCGGATGGGTCTCTTTTGCATATAGTAGTCAGAAAAGAAGGGGTTATTTCTGATTAGGACAGCAGCTCAAAGCTTCGACCCAGGTCGTTGTGCTAGTGTAAAAAATTTATTTCGGGATGATTGGCGACTGGCCAGCCAGTTTCATGTTTCTTTTGAAGCGAAAGAGAATGAGAGAAGAGTGAACAACTTGGTGATCCCGGAAGGAACTCTCTCTCTCTTTCTTCTTTGTCTTTATTAGCGTCATCAAAAGAAAAGAAGAACAAGGACCTTTGGATTTTGCCAAATATTCTCATACGTCCCGCTGTTCGCTGGGTGGGGAGATCTCGATGGCACTGGGATGGTCGTCGAAAATTCATCCATCACCTCGTATAACGTGGAGATTCCGGATGAGAAAAAAAAAAAAAAAAGTCCAGGAGCAAAAAACAGGAGTCAGTCTAGCTGCAAGGCGGGAATAAAATGAAACGTGTCAGCAGAAAAATCGAAATCGACCGAAGGGTTTTTTTCTTTTATTATTTTCTCGCCAACCCCAAACTATGCCAAACAGTTGGCAGCCGCTGTTTATGCCCGCAATCTCCTCATCAGATATAACATATACGATCCTCCTGCGTGAATCGGGTTGCTGTTTTTCTTTTCTTCTCTATTTCGGATTGATTTATTCGTGGTGTGTGCTGCTGTTGTCGCTGCTGAAATTGATAAAAGGGCGTGAGAAAAGCAAAGAATTTTTCAATCCAGTCGGCAAGCAACAAACTAAGGAAAAAACCTTTCACCATCATCATCGAATTGGGAATGAAGGATTCTCTCAATCATTCAACTAATGACGAGTCTCTACGCAACGATGAAATTGCATTTCGTTCGCCCGTGCGCAACACACACATAACAGAGCGGGTCTCTGTTATGCGCCCGCTCATGATGATGGATTTCAAACAGAAATCCCGGCCAGCCAAACCAACTTTTGCTGCGCTCCTGTGTGACTGACCCCCTTTTTGCTGCAGCGCTACCGTCCAGATATTACATTGCGGAGTCTGGTTGGGGCTGGCCGGCTGGCCGGTGGCACGTATATTCATCATCTTTTCGTGACGCAACGCAGAGTAGTAGAGCCGTGTGTCCGAGCTCAATCAGTTTACCGCAAATAATAGCTTCAATCAATCCCGACGGGCTTTGGCATATTTGCTGGAATACTGGGAAAATCAAAGAGACAACAACATGGGACATGGTCTGCGCCTCCTTGCCCAGCACTGCATCTCTAAAGGCGCAATATATGCAGATGAGAGTGGATTGATGATGAAACCGCGCCTATAAGTCGTCTATAAGGACTGGACGATCTGTCACATTTGATTTCATTATTACCACCAAGTCCCCGCAAGTCGGACGCCTTTTCTGCCCGGTCCCGATTAGGTGCGACGTGTCCCGAAGTCGCCCAGCCTTTTAGAAGAAAGAAAACCAAATCAGATAACCTTTCACGAATCTTCTACTGTGGCGTGTGTTGATGATGAAACTGATAGTCTCGAGCTTCTCTTTTTTCTTTCTGATTGTTGCCTCCTGATTTCGTCGCAGCCAAAAAACCGAAATGGCGGGGGCTAACCGGTTCTCTCCTTTTGGTTTTTCTTTTCTCCCTATGAGCATCTGATGCTCCTGCATTTTCTTCCGCTCTTAATAAAAATTAAAAAAAACGCTGCTGGTCTCGAATACTTCAGTGAGAAAAAGAATTCGAAACAAATAATAATAATAATAAAAGAGTAGACAAGCGCTTCTGGCGAGATATGACAAGACATTGTCAAAATGACTGTTTTTCTTCTGTTTGAATTGCTTGTACGTACTGGAGCGTATTTGATAAAAGACTGGACTTCTGGCCGCTGGCCGTGAGCGAGCTCGAGCGATCCAAAAAGAAAACACTCACTCGTCGTCTATAGCCGGAGAATATTACAACAAGCTGAGAGAGAGAGAAAAGAGATTTGTCTGGCGTATAATAATACAAGCTAGGCAGACGGGTACCTGTGATGAGTCACAAGAACAACCCAGCACACATGGAACAAGAACAGAAAAACAGGTTTTTCCATGAGCGTCGAGAGTTTCTTCTTTGTAGCAAAAAGAAAAGAATAAAACAAGAAATGAAAAGAACGCCTTCACTGCTCAAAGTATAAGGTGCCACCGAGTGAGGATCCATTTGGCTTTCCCAGTGAATCGAATAGTATAACACATCCTTGTTTTATATTATCGATGACCACCAAATGCCAGCAGCAGGCACCCACCAAGGTGGTTGAGTACAACAACAATGGCATCCATCGTTGTTGTTTGATTCCTTTCCTTTTTCTCGCCGTCAAGACAACGAAATATTCTTCTTCTGTTGGTTTAAGATGAAGAAAAAGAAAAGAAGAAACCTTTTCAGCTTTGAGTGCAAAAGTTCTTTTTTTGAAATGTCGGCCATCAGATGGTTGAACGGGAGGATCGTGACGGACCCGAGTACTTTCAAAACTATTTTTCGTTTTTTGTTTTTTGGTTTTCTGTTATTTTCATCTCTGGCTCTTTTGTTGATTCCATCTGGAAACATGTCGACGCGCTTCATGCTCCGCCAGCTATTTACTACCTGTTTCCCACATTTCAGCTGTAATACGCGGTAGCATGGCACACACACACACACCAACACCCAGCAGTTGTGGAACACACAGATGGATATCTATTTGGCATTCCGATCTACTGTACATAATATTCCCCGTCCGGCGTCGTTATTTGATTTATTCCGAAAATTGCGGCGGCGGATAGAACGAATGATCGCAATTGATAACCGCTCATCCGTCAATCGCTCAAAAGGGGGATATAGTTCGAGCGTTACTAGGTCATCAACCCAAAAAAAAAAGAGGTTCCTTTCATTGATTGGCAAGTGGATATCGTTGTCTTGTCGGTGGGACGATGAATTCACGATGAATGGCTAATGCAATCATTCAAAAAAAGAAACCAAAAGAAAAAAGTGGCCAGAGAATTGTTTATTCCCCCCTTCCACTTCCAACCCGCCTATGAAAATAAATTAAGCGCGGCGTGGAACTTTACTCCAACCAGAAAAAGAAAGAGAAGCAGGTGCTTTGCGAGCAGCTCCCCATCAGGACCTTATATATATTTAGTGTATAACTCTTTTGACCATAACAGGTCATGTGGGCAATAAGAGAATCACTCACCACCACCACACACAAAGGAATCTCGGATGGATGTTATGCTAACGTCTCTCCCGTGTGTGGCTCCTTTTTATTCCTCGACCGACGTGTGTCAAATTTTTTCTCTTCTATTCTCAACTTGGGTTGTTGTGTTGTTATACGACGCCACGGGAATATAATATCAGTTTGCGGATGATGATCGGTGCGCAGGGAAATCCACCGAAAAAAAAAAAGATGAGACCTGCGCGCTAACATTTTATAAATTTATATCTACCCAGCACAAGATGTTTTGTTTTCTTTGAGAAAGTTTCGGGATTATCTACTCAAAGAAAATCGTGGCCATTCCGACGCAACGACTGTCCACGATTTCCATAACCTGACCACCACCACCATCACCATCTTCTTCTTTCTGTTTCACTTGTTTGCCTTTTCGCCGGATAGCTTTGGCTAATCGCTGAAACATCAAGAACATTTTTTGGGTTCGGTTTTGAACAGGTCCTCTCCTCCGCGGTTTATATTCATCTCTTACGTATATGTAGTCTCCTTCACTCGCGCTTGACTTACTACGTCGTCATTATTTCAGGAATAAAATAAGAACCCAGAGATTGACCGTTCCACGAACGTCTAATCCAAACTCTACGCATTTTGATTTTTCTTCCCCCGACGTGTCTAATCCAGCAAAGTGGAGGAGAAAGATGGACAAGTGGCAATAAGAAAGGTGTTGCATAAATTCAAACGCAGAAAAAAAACAAATAATCAATTTTCTCGAAGGAAAACATTTCACTTGTTTCCCTCTGGTGGGAGAGCGTGTGACCCAATTACAGCCGATGTACACACACTGGGCAATTGGGCAGCCACGCCAGGGTGGCGGTGCTAACAAGTGCTTTATGGCCGTGTCGAAAAAAAAGCCCCAAAACAAGAAAAAAAAAAGCCCAAGAAAGAAGAAAGAAAAACAACAAACTTATATCCACACAGTACACACATAAGAGCACTCACGCCATCGTGGTGTGGCACATCCCAGCCAAGAAAGGCCGTTTCTCGCTTGACGTTTGGATTCTTGTGTGTAAATCTAGAATGATGATGATGATGAGGTGAAGAAGAAGAAGAAGGACGATGACGTTTCCACCTGTTGGCTTCTCTCTCTTTTGTGTGTGCACACACCCAACGCACAACGAACAAACGTCTGCGCACACAGACACAAGATTGGCCAACTCGCAATCAGTTTGCTTTAGAAGGTTTGTGTTATTTCCCTAGCTGACGTGCATGTCTCATTTCCAAAGTTGCTGGGAAAGTTCGTTTGTTTTTGGGTTGTTTTTCGACGCCCGACGGCCATCGACAACAACAACAACAACAACAACAAGAAGAAGAAATTAAAAATAAAAAAAAAAATGGCGGAGAAAATGCTGATGTCCTGGGCAGAATTACAGAACTGACGGGTGTCAGTCAACTGCCGTGCATGAAGCGTGAATGCGCAGCCAATTAAGCATAATCATCCAATATTCATAATATGCAGCGAAACTAATAAGACCGTTGGTAACTACACTAACGTAGAAATACGCCTGTGTGTGTTTTTACTTAAAAAAACTTTCGAAAAACAAAAAATAAAATAATTTCACGTTGGAAGGAAGAAAAAAAAAATCGTTTGACGTGGAATTTTCCGATGCGAAATCAAATTTAAAACTCCCGCACGGAACAAAACAGTTTCGAGTCATATTTGAATATGACGTGAAAAAGTCGAAGAAAAAATGGCAAGCTGGGATTTTTTTTGTTTCATATTGTCTCTCTGGAATAATAATAATAATAACAACAACACTAGCGAAAGAAAAACACGAATTTTTCCGATCTAGTTCTCTTTTCCTTTGAATTCCTCTGGTCGATTGGGTCGCGTGATCACACGCGAACGACACGGGCACTTGAGAAATGTTGTGCCACCGCCATCACCACCACCGCAAAAAAAAAACCTAATAAAAATCTATCTCATGGGGGGGACGGTTTCTTTCTCTTTCGTTCATTCCTTTTTCTCTCTCTAGGGAGGCAAGCCACACCCACCCAACAACAACAACAACAACAGCGCCACGGTTTAGAGACACAACCCGTCGACGCTCCTCTTTCCCAACTTCTTCTTCTTCTTCTTCTTCTTCTTGTATTTGTTGTTGTTGTTTTTTTTCTTCTTTCTCTTTCCCGCAGCGCAGCAGCAGCAAATTACCCCGGCCACTGCTGCTGCTGCTGCTGCCGCTGCTCCAAGACTTTCTATTAGGTCGAGAGAGAGACCACGCGCTGGTTAGCAAACATTCGGGATCGTGTAGTCAGCGGGAACGGTTGTGTGTGTCGGTTGTTTGCTCTCCTTGGCTTGGCTGCTGCTGCTGCTGCTGGCCGCTCGCCTCTGTACATCACAGCCAGCCGCCCGTCGAGTGTGTTGGACTCTTCAGGTTCATACCTGTCACTGTTATTATTACAGATCTGGACAAAGAAAGAGAGAGAGAGAGAAAAGCTTAAGGGGAAGACGGTTGTTATTCTGCCCATCCGATTTAAACAAGAAGAAGAAGAAGAAGAAGAACGGATTTCTTGTCGAGAACGTGAACTCTGCCCACATCGGTCGGACCGACTGTCGGTCAGTCAGTGTCAGATTCGACCCATCTCGTCGACACCTTTTCTATTAAGAAAATAAAAGGCCGGCCGGTCGGTGGAAAATCCATCCCAACTTCAATTCATCCAGGTACTTTTTAGAAGGTGGAGGAATTTTACTTTTTCGTTTTGTTTGGCTCCAGCCACGAAAAACAAAAACGTGTACAGTTTTGTCACGCTTAGACTCTCCTCGTTTGTTGTTTGCGGGAGCCAACGACAGACACGGCAGGAAATGCCAGGCGTTTCGATTTTTCACTTGTTCCCGTTCGTTTTATTTTATATTTTTGTTCTGTTTTGATTTTATTTGGCGTAGAGAGAAAAAGACAAAAAAGAGCTGGGCGAGGAGATAGAGGACGCCAAGAGAAATTTGCCTTTATGATAATTTCGGGTTGTTTCGGTTCCCATATTTGAATCAATCGGCGGCACTACTCTCTCTGTGTGTGCCACTCTGTCCTTGAATTATAAATTTTGATTTCGATCGGAATCAAAAATAGCCGCTGGTCGCGCCAAAATTTTTTTTTTCTCCCCGTCGGGAGGGATTTAATTCGAACGAACGAAACAAATTTCAACCCTGAAATCTAATCCCCCCCTCTTGTGTCTTTTTTCAAACTAGAAATAAAATCAAGAATTTATTTTTTGTTATTTTGCGGTGCTGGTTTTTTCCAGTCTCTTTGAAATGTCGGAGATTTATTGACTGTTTGGGGGTTTACATGTTTTATGAGCGCCCAGAGCGATGATGTGAGTCAACCGAGAGCTATATTACCGCATGCGCTACTACAATTCTTCCCAGCCTAAAAGTCACAGGATTGCCCCAACAACAATCAGCTGAGAAAAATAAAAAACAAAAAACTTTCACGAGAATGAAAAGGAAAAGAATCGTAGCAGCAATCACACAGGCTGTAGAGCGTAACGGGAGTCGAAAGGAAAAAGAAAAAAAGAAAAACGGGGGCGAAACCACCACCAATCAGATTGTGTACAACCAACCCAAACAAGAGTGGTATCCACTCTATACGGTCGATGGCCATCAAGGATTTTTTTTTTCCTCAAGGAGAAATGAAAATAAACTTTAAATAGAATTTCACCATGGAAAGTCACACACACACACACACGCGCTGCTCACGCATTATACAGCTGTATAGAATGCGCGATTGTAACCGCGTTCGCTTCTTTAACAACACCGCTCTCTCTCTCTCTATCTCTCCCGCTCTTTAAATTGTTGCGGTTGACTTTCCACGTATCAGGGGCTCATCATTTCGGCCATCGTTTCGGCTGATTTTGAGTGTGCGAGTTTTTCTTCTCTCTTTTCGTAGGAATAACTAAACCGAATCGTCGAATAACCGAGAGACTCGTGCGTGAAAAAATAAGGAAAAATAGGCCCGAGGATCTTTTTTGTATAGAGACCCACCCAAAAAGCTCGAAAAAATTCATTCAATCGAAAATGTCTTTTTAGGACCGCCGACTGGGGCCGATGGCCCAACCTTCATTCTCTAACCTTTGCATCGATGCACCAAATGACCAATAGGCACGAAATTATAATAATCTCCCAACTTGTTTTTTTTTTTTTTCATTTTATTTTATATCTGAATTGAATATTTTAAACGCAGCACGTCCGAAACTCAATGACGACTTTGACCCGATATCCTGTCCCGTAGTAAATCTAAACACGCCCGGGAGCGTGACACTCTTTTTTTTTTTTTTTAAGTGTAGTAGAGGAAAAAGAAATAAAATAACAGACAAATGATGTCATGTATTATTTTATTTTATTTTCACGCGTTCAAATCGAAATCCAGTTGAAAATCAAATTTTTTTCCCCGGAAAAAAAAGAAAAGTAATTTTTTTCCTGTTATTTATAAACCTGACGTGATTGCCGGCCCTATAGCCCTACTCTATCACCGTCTAAAAAGAAAAAAGAAAAAACTTATTGCTCAATAATGGTGGGCGTCGTCTTTCTCACAGTCTCGTCAGACACCGTAGGTTTTTTTTTTTTAAATTCTGCCAGCGATACTTTCATTTCCGACCGTTTTTCTTTTCAATTCCTAATCATCTCGTTGGTATTTTCCTTTTTTTCGAAATTCTTCTCCATCCTCTCCGCCGCTACTGGTATGAGAAAATTCCCGTTGAAAAAAAGTTGAATCAAACGGGAAATCACTTTTGATTTCGATATCTACGTCTTGCCTTTTATTTATTTTTCGAAAGAGATAAAAGGCTCACCATCGAGCTTGTCATTCTTAATTGAGACTCAATGGGGGCTATCAGCAGCGCCGAGCAGCCGAGTCGGTCGTCCCTTTTTTTCTTCTCCTGCGCTGCACACGTACAACCAAAACAGCTCCACAGATGATGACGTGAAAGCCGTGCAAACAATAACTTGTTTCTCTCTCATCTCCTGCGCCATCCCCCCCTGCCTTCCTTTGATTATTATGTATCAATCATACGCACAATGCCATCCCCAACCAGCGTCTTGCAACACAAAGCGAGAAAAGTCTGACAAACGCAACAACAATCCCGCAACAATCATACAAACTGAACATGTACAAACCGGCAGTCTCCTCCGCGAGCGAAACAAAACTTGTAGCCACAATCTGTGGCCCCCCCTTTTGGCTATGTTAGCTCGTCTCTCTCTCTCGTTTTCTAAGTAAATACTCTAATGTACAGCTGCCGTGAGTCTCTGCGGGACAACAACAGTTGCAGTTGCAGTTGCAGCGGCAGCATCCCTCGGAGGAATGACGTGGCAAATAAACAACACCTGCAACAACTCCCGACTGTCTCCAGCCCCCACCGATTGCAACCGATAGCCGCCGCGCTCGTTTTCCTACAACAAATTTCCCAATTTGTACTTTTTTTTCTTCTTTTTTTCCCGCGACTGAATTCGTTTTTCTTTTAAATAACCGAAACATCAAAATCGTGTCTCCTAATATGTGCTGATGACGGAACGATATTATTTTTTTTTTGTTTTTCGTGAGCGGGAATAACCGACTGACATCTATACTACTGCGCTCTGCTCACCAAATGATTATGGTAGACAATAAAACACCAGCTGAGCCCCCCCTAACCTTTTTTCCATTTTTTCCAAAGTGCCAATTAAAACCGCACGACACTGTGTCGGCCCCGCACTGCGCGCGTTTTTTTCCCCAGCCACTTTTATACATGTGATATTGACTTAACTACGCGTACGTGATGACCCTGTGACATGTCTCCCGAAATATCGCCGCAACCTTATAGACGATATATGGATTCTTCCGTGCAAACGCCATTCGCCGATGATGGCCACAACATCTTCCCTTCCTTGTATAGACTGTCCGTCCGTTTTTGCGGTGCGGGGTTATTCGACAGGCTATACAACCAAGTTATGATCCTTGTTTGATTCCTCGCCCATCATGATGACTTACTATTGAACCCAACAAGAGTGGCCGTCGCCATGGCGACAGTACCTGGCACATACACATGTGTGCCAATCGACCGCAACCAGCAAGTGCCGCCAAGGCTATATCTCCTTCCCCACCAAAACTATAAAGATATCCCAAAACATATCTTTTTCCCACGGAATCAAGCAAATAAAAAATCAAATAAAAAAAGATAGCCGACAGGCTCAAAACAAAAAAAGAACAAACGAGAAATGGTTGCGTGAAAAACTTTTGTGCGATCGAATGATTAAAGAGTCGTCGTAGTACATGCCGAGCTCAGAAAAATATACAGGGAATGTATGCATAATAATAAAGATAGGGTGAGCTTTTGAGACTATCAAATGTGTGTGTGTATGAGAGATATGATGAGCGGCGCTTGCGTGGCATCCCAACGCAAAAGAGAAAGAGAATTCGGCCACGGTCAGCCGACAACCGCCAACTAGTCGACCGGACCGCGTTTCGCCCAGTTTCACAAAGTGCCTGCGCTATACGCTACGTACACAGCATAGCCTTTCCCAACGAAACCAGGCTCTGTGCTGTGCTCTGCCATAGGTGTCGAAAAAAACGCCGGCCTACAACGTGAACGGGGTTCCCGGTGCGCGTGCGAAGAGGGAAAACGAAAGAAAAAAGGCCAAGTTCTGTTTATTGTTTGTGTATGTGTGTGTACCGGGACGGGCCGGCTGATGTGCTGCGTTTGTTGTCTGCGGTAGATCGCAATATATATCAGCTGCCAACGCCGGTCCAACGGTCATCAGTCTTGGCCCCTTGGCATTATAACACGCCAGTCGACTCTGCCCTGTCGTCCGCTCACGACGTCGTTCGATTTTTTCTCTCCCCCCACGAAAAACAAAGAAATACAAACATTAACTTTGGTGTGTGTGTTTGACTGGGCCGTGATATTGCACAGCTCGACATCTACCAGACAACCCAACTCTGGTTTTATTTAAAAAATAAAAATAAAAAAAAGGTAAAGGAAAACAATCTATTTCTTGTACTAATAAACGTTGATTGGATTCATTCGACACAGACCGAAATCTTTTTTTATGGCCTCTAATTCCAGTGATTTCCCGAAAATGAACGAAACTCGGGAAAAAAAAATAAAAACTTTCTCTCTCTCCTTTGCGCTTTTTATCATTTCCATTTCGTTCATTGGCTGCGCTAGCTAGGCAATTGGGGATAAAACAAGACCTTGATGGCGGCGGACCCCGCAACATTTAAGGGTGGGATTTTTCTGTCTTTTGTTACATGTGCCTTCGGGACCCGGGGGGTGGTGGTAGTGGTCATCGCTGGGTCCGTTTCACGCCGAAGGTATATTTATAGCCTTTCATTATCCCCCCACCCGCTCGCCTGCTGGCCCATTGTCGGTGGAAAACTGTCAGGTACACACACAAGAGAGTGAGAGACGGAAACTTTTATATTTATTTTCGCTGGTAAGAAAACGGGGCACTGGAGCGCAAAACCAAAAAGGCAGCGGAAACGGCGGGTGGAAATAAAAAACGGGCCACTCGTCCCGCGTGAGAAAGTTCTCGTTTGAAAAAAAAAAAAATGTGACGATCATAGGCCGTTTTCTTTATTTCTCAACTTTTAAAAATTGTTCACGTTCTCTCTTTCTCTCTCTCAGCCAACGCGCGTGTCCGTCCAATTCGTGTGTGCGGTTGACCTAAATTTGTTTTTCTCTTTTTGACACGGTGCGCGGCAAGTGTGCGTTCCATTACAACTTTTGAGACGGGAGTAGCAACGGCTGTCAAAAACCATTTTTCTCGGCTCGGCCATTCTCTCATCTTTTAGAGTGTTCCCAGCCCTTAATGATCCTCCTGTTCTTCCAATTCTTGAACTTGTTCAACTACCGGCCCGGCCCGGATCTCCTTCCCACCAGCGAGTTTCGTACCTCCCAGTTTTACGGCTGCTCCTCTTTTCAATCCAATAAATAATTCCGATCGTGTTTTCCCCCATCCGATCATCAGACAGGGCAGCAGCAGCTGGACCTCAAATGTAAAATGAAGCCCAGTTGTTTCTTATTTAAAACGGACCAGGTTACAACAAAAACAAAAAGGAAAATAGTCTGCCATCGACCGGTGCGGCTCTATCTCTCGACATGGAGTATAAAGACATTACTATTATTAGTGTAGGCGTGGCCCTTACGACGACGATAGAATGAAGAGTTTGCTGATGTTTCAATCATCTCTCTTTCTCTCTGGTTATATGCGTAGATAAAGACAATCGTTTTTGATGGATGACTTGCATCAAAGTTTAATCGCCGGTTGTTGTTTGTCCGTCCGGAACGCATCATCATCACATTTCCCCATTCGATCCACCATTCAAACTCCTTTTGGTATCGACTAGACTCATCTCTACGTGCGTAGTATGCAAGCAACAAAGTAAATGACGAGTGACGGCGAGGGATGGGGCGGGGACCCGTCTCATCCGGGTCCCAAACGGGCGGAATGGATCGCCCCGCAACGGCAACAAACCCAAAACCAAACAAAAAAACTATAGTCGGAAATGTTTCGCGAAAATAACCGTGTCTGGTGGTGGTGGAATAGAATAATATCTCTCATCACATTTTCTCTGTGTGTGTTCCACAACAACTCCCCCCTCACTAAACCCCGCCCAGTCTGGCTGGGTCCTTTTTCATCCGTTTGTTTATTTTTCCTTCCCCTTTTCCTCCGCGTTTATTTGATATATTCCTCGATGCTGCCCAAATGCGCACACGCCAACCCGTTGAAACAAATTGCCCTCTCCCCCCCATCCAAGTAACTATACACAATACGGCCGAATAACATTAAAAGCCTATACTATAGATACATGTAATAATAACACGTATGATACCACCAGTCCGACCCTGTGTCACGCATCGGACTGCTGATGTGGCCCTGCCGGTCGGCCGCTGCCAGCTGGCGCCGGGCAAGAAGCTAGAGAGAATCCCGCGTGTCGTTTCGGTTTTTATTATTCGCGTGCTGCCCCAGTTCTTTACGATTATAGGCAATGATCCTCCCCCCCTTACCCACCTCACCAACTATATATACAACTCTACATTTGATCTATATCTTTAAAAAAAAAAAGCTTCTTTTTCTGCGTCTCTGCGGGTCACGTTACCGAAAAGGCGCACAACTGGCGGGAATAATCCGCTCACTTATCGAGTGCAGTCATCTGGCCAAGCAATAAATTCCATTGTGTGAATGAGCAGCCCGGCGCACAATCGTCTCTCTGTGCGATGGCAGAAGCCAGCGAAAATACGTAGAGATATAACTCATCTCTTTCTCGTGATACGTGTAGATAAATAACACGCTGCTGCTGTTGTCGAATGTTTTTTTTTTTGTTTTGTTTTAAAGAACCTGGACTTTTTACACGGACGCCGATTGTTTCGGGGGGCTATTGCCGAAATGATGAAAGTTCGCCCAGTTTGTCTTGTTAAACGAAAGCAAAACAAATAACGTGACCGAGACCACAAGTCAAAAAAAGCGGCGATATCGATCGATTTTGGGCTTGTAACAAAGTCACGAAAACATTGTAAGTGTATGAAATACAGACTCATTCGGCGCCAACTCCAGATGTTGCCGTTGCGAGTGATTAAAATAAATAGACGACATGATTTGTGGGGAGAATGACAGACGACCGGCCCGGTACTGGGCAACAACAAAGAAAAAACACGCCACGACTTTTGATTTCGGTCGGGAAAGAGGGAGGGGGGTTGAAAAAGAAATTATATAGACCCCTCGCATGATGATGTCACGATCCATCATCGAAGAAAAAAGAAAGAAAAAGAAAAAAAAGTTTTATACGTTTCACAAAATTGAATATTCTCCAGCCATGAACCAAAATCATCCGGCGATGATTACGGTGATCCCCCTCTGGGGGGCGTGAACGGGTGGGGGGATTGGATTTCGCCAGCCTCGGCTATTCTCTTTTCGCCTATCGAAAGACGGCATCAAATAATTGGCCGGTCGTGATTTCACATCGTTACACAACAGCAGCAGCAGCAGCAGCTTGGCCAAAAAAGAAAAAAAAAAAACCCAAAAAACTTTGGCGGGAGTCGCTGGATGGCCGGATGCGTAATGGGGCGACGACCGTCAAGGCCCCAAACAGCAGACTGATGGGCATATTGCCCGTCGTAAATCATACCATATACGTCAGAGAGTGTGTGTGTGTGCGCGCACCACACAGTGGACGCTGATACATTAGATATACCCGCGTGATCTAGCCCAGGCCGTGATATAACCGTGAGGATGAAATCATCGTTAAGAGAAGCCAACCAAATAAAACAAAACTCTCCGTCGTGTTTCGTTTGGTTTCCTTTCCATTTAGAAAACAACAACGAGACGACGACGAGGCCTGCGGCCGCATCGCTCACAGCCAAAGATGCGTGTGCGTGCGTGTGTGTGGTTGTGTGTGATGCGCGTGCCCGGCCAAAAGATCGTCAGAGTCAAACGATTCGAAACAAAAAACAAAAAAAAAAGTCGCGGAAGAAGAAAAACAAATTTTGTTCTTCCAAAAATGCAAATGAGTCAGGTAGATTCCATCCATCAACCCGACAAAAAGGGGTCCCCCACTTTTTTGGTGGGTTGGGTGTGTGTGTGTTTTCGAACGTGTGTTGTTGTTGTTGTGTAACAGAAAAACGCGACCCCGACGGGTCTTTCCTTCTATCTTTTTGTGTGTGTGCGTGATTATATAAGGAAATAAATAATTAGATTTTTCTTTTTCTTTCAAATCCTTCAGGACAGGAGCAGCTGTGTGTCTATAGTGCGGTTGGGCGGCCAGTCGACGAAAAAGTATTCCCCTGATATTTCTCACGACAGACTTGTGTAGACGATCGAGTTCCGCCGAAGGACAAAAGGTGTCGCCGTCGGGCGAATTTGGCATCTGCTGGGAAGAAAAAAGATCCCAGCCAAGAAGAAAAAAAAAATAAAAAAAAATAAATGAAATAAGCAAAATTCGGAGAAGAGGCCAATTACAAGATAGTCCTGGGTACGCCTTTCCCAAAGAAAAAAGAATCAAACCCCACCCCAAAAAAGTAAACTCGTAAATATTTGAACAATTCCCGTCCCACTGGCCTGTCCATCCACCACCAGGAGTCAGAAGAAGAAAAATGGAGTCGTCTGGAAACAATCACGATAATGATGAGGAACAAGGCCAACAGCAGCGGACCGCCGCCTCGCGTTTCACCAACGTGAAATCAGAGCGACTGCCAGAGCAACGACTGCCGGGCGGCGGACACACCGATGGGTTGGACATTGAGCAGGAGCGCAGCAGCACCAGGAGCGGAGGAGCAGCAGCTGCTCTGTCGTCTACTTCGCCCGATCCTGCGCAGTCGAACAACAATAGCCAACACCAGACGGCCGTTGGCGTGACTTGTTCTTCTTCCAGCAGCAGCGCCGTCGGCCCGTCGAGTCGAGTCGTCGACGGAGCAGCCGGAATCGGGTCCAGTGCTGCTGTTGCTGGTGGCGGTGGCGGTGGTGCTAAAGTCGCCGGCGGACCCGTCAGTTTGTCGCAAATCCTGCGCGGCAGCAGCGGAGGTGGTGGTGGTGGTGGTGGTGGTCACAGTGTTGTTGTCGTCAGTCATAGCAACAACAGCAGTTGCAGCAGTGGTGGTGGTGGCGGGGGCGGCGGAGCAGCTCCTAGCGCTCCTCACGCTCACGGGGTGGGAGTCGGCAGTCAGACCCCGTCCGAACGGGCGGCCAGTCACCCGCCCGCTCTCGTTCCGTCCCATCACCACTCGTCGCCCCTCTATCAACAACAACAACAACAGCACCACGGCGCTACGAATGCGTCCAACAGCAAAACCACTCCTATTCAGCATAGCAGCAGCGGTGGCGGTCACCACCACAATTATCAGCAGCAGCCAACCAATTTCACGTCGTCTATCGGCGGTGTCCGAATTATGGGCCACGGGGCGTCTTGTCTGACCGGCTCGGCCGCGCCCGCCTCCTCGTCGTCCACCAACAATTGCAGCGTCAGTTCCTTCACGCCACTCCAACGCAATCAGCCGACGCAGCAGCAGCACAAAGGCACGGCCGCATCCGTCGTCCCGGCCTCATCCACGACGACGACCCAACCAAACACAACGACGACGACAACGGCGGGATCGACAGGATCGACCGACAAGAACAACACCATCAACAATTCGACGACCGTCAGAGGTGGCAGCAGCAACAGTGCGACGGCTGGTGCTGGAAATAACAAAATGACGGTGCCCGAAGACTACCACTACCTGTGCAATTTGGTGCCCGAATTGAAAACGGAATTAAAGGAGCGCGAATCCCGGCTGGATCTCTACCAGACGGAAACGCTCGAACTCAAACGGCGACTCAAGAAACGAGACGAAGAAATCGGACGACTCCAACGAGAAATCCACAAGCTCAAGGTGAGATCTACTTAGACAATTCATGTCATACCCAAGTGATTACACAATCATTTGTGTGTGTGTTTGTTTTGGGCCTTACACGTCGACCTGATTGTGGTTACAAACGGGAAAAAAACTGGGTCAAACAGCCCAAAAGTCGTTTTCCATATCGGACTCGTTTTTCTGTACCTAATCGTTGCGGGTTTCCGGTCGATAACTGTTTCCACACCTTGAACGGGAAAATTGCGCAAAGTCTCAAAATGTTTTCGAGTCTGAAAGTCGGAGAAAGATGAAAGACTTGCCAACCAGCACTTAAGTGTAGTAGTAGGTTACAACCCATTTGCCCCATCAAATATCTGTTTGTTTTTTCCTTTCCTTCCTTTCTGGGTTAGACGTTTTGTGGGGGACTCCTGCGGGCCCGGCACAGTCGGAAGATAAAGGATAATACACACAAGACAGGAAAGAGATCATCATCATCTAGCACGCGTCACTTTTCTGCCAGTCTCTCTTGGTAGGAAAAAAAAAGGCGTTTCCGCAGTTCTTTTGATGAAAAATGAACCGCCACCGTCGTCTACTTTGGCAGAGTAATTCCGTCTCCACACACATGAGCAATGGGAAGACTTGTAGGAGAAAAACAAGGGGCCTGCGATCCTTATCGCATTTTGACGGACAACAACACGGGGTGGAAGGGGACTGTTGGGAAATTTCGGTAATCTTAATGATTTTACCGCGTTTGCACTTTGAACTTTCCACTCGTTCCAACCAGCCCTTGATCAAATAAAGTTGGTTGTGCAATCAAAACAAGGAAAACTCAATCAAGTCGAGTCGAAACTTTTTTTTTTTTTCAAAAGAGAACCAGAAAAACATTTAAAAAAAAATAAAGAAACGGGAATTGATTGGTAGATTTGACTCGACCGTCGTAATAATGGCGCGCGCTCGACAAACTCCCGCGGGAGATTCAAACAATCGCAAACACAAAGTGTGTGTAAACAGTAAGAAAAGAAAAGGGTGGTGGTGGGTGGGCCTACCATTTTTCTTCCGAGCAAAGTTATCCGATTTTTCTAATGTTTAATGGCTCGTAACCAGGAGAGAGAGAGAAAGAAGAAGCAAAGTGCAAGTCTGGCATTGGCGTTTCCAGGCCGCCGCCTCCTCCTCCCAACTCCCAACTGCTCCTCCTCCAGTCTTTCGCGGCCCATAGAGTCCGGCTGCTCACGATTTACTGGGCAGATGAAATACGCACAAGTAACGACACACACACACAGAGAAAAAAAGAAAAAGAATCAAGAAAAATAAGAAGAAGAGGCCAGACATCCGCCGTGTCTTAGTAGTTTTTCATCTCTTATTTTTGTTGGTTTCCTTTCGTGTTCAATATCTCAGGCGACTCCTGCGTTCTACATAACCTGTCAAGGCAAACGGACAAGAGAGAAGAAAAACGACAATCTATTTGTTTAGATACATATAGAAAAAAAAAGAGACGCAGTTGCATAAGCCGCTCTAACAGCAGCTAGCGGGAGGAGTCTCTCGTGCCGACGAAAATGTCTTGTCAAACTCGCTTGCCAAATGGGTTACGCTCCACTGCGGCATCTCTAACAATAACAACTCCCCAGCGCCCCCGTTCTACCCCACTATTTTTCTTCTCTTCCCGACTGTCATTCCGTGTAATTCCGCTTTTATTTTATTTTTTCTCCGTGAGTGTCATTACGCAGTTCCACACGGACCAATCCCGCCCAGGCCAGACTTTTTGTTCTTTCAAAAAAAAAAAGGAAAAATGGTCCTGGATGATCGCTTCGTGTTTACAGATTTGGCCGTCGAGAGTTCCCTGTCTAATCGCCGTTCAAACATTTGAGCGCGAGTGACAGGCACAAAAACGACGATGTTCAAGCGAAGCTGCTGGGTTATTTACCCGTCAATAACCAGGCGACTCGGTGATGAGTGCGCCCCATCACCGAGACGCGAGAGAGAGAGAATGTTGACACACACGCACAAGAATTCCGTTCGGCGCGTGGGAATAATCACGCAACTCTATAGAGACTCACTCTCGTTCGGCTTCCATCTCTTTGGACGGATATTTCACACAAGTGCTACGTGCCGTCAGACGACCAATGGAATGGCGTCTGTCTATAAAGTTTCTCCCCCACTACTACCGGGGGGATTTTCAAGGGCTGATATAAAAAAAATAAAAATAAAAAAAGGTTGGCGATGAATATATGGAAAGTAGTACCCACTTTAAAAAGGGGAATGTTATACTCGGTAGAAATGAATAGAACCCCCATGCAAGATGCCTGTCATCACGGCCATTTCCCAACGGATGATGAATGTTTGTAGTTATTTTCTTCTTCTTCTTCTTCATTCTTTGATATTTTGGCAGAGCGTCCTGCAAGCCACTTCCCGCGGCCAACAGGATGGAAGCGATCTGATGTCAGCCTTGCAAATCACCAATAACGGCCAGCAGACGACGACGGGCGGAATCACTTCCGGACTGCAGTTGCAACTGCCGGCATTGTTCGCCAAACGTCAGGGCGTGTCCGGCGAGAGTTCCGACCTGCACAACCATCACAACCATCACAACAACCACGGCGGCCATCACGGCGGCCACCAGAACCGCTTGCTCCTGGCGGGAGCTCCCAACAATCAACAACCAGGCGACATTTCCCTGCTGGTCACTTCTCACGACAAAGATTTCCGGTACGTTTTTTTTTTCTCCCCCCAAAATTCAAATTTGAAAATTATTCTTTTTGGCGCCAAATTTCATTCATTTCGTGCGCGCGCAAAAATAGAAACATTCGGCTGACATGGCGGTTGAATGAGTTATCGATTCAACGGTATAACAAGTCCTAAAAAAACCCACCAAGTCGTGCGTGAATCCCAGAAAATAAACAAAACGAAAAAAAAAAGGTTGTCGGCATCAGCCGCCGTCGCGCACTGCCGTCCGTGTCGCTTTCGTTCGGGAATAATTTGTGTGTGTGTGTGTGTCGTGAGTCAACAAATATAAGTTTCCAACCCAAGTGCATTCGACCGCCTCCTTTCTGGAACACACACACACACGTAAGGGCCACGGGAGTGAAGTGCGTTTCGAATCAAAATGTCAACAGCCTCACGAATTAAGAGAGAAACTTGGCAAAAGGCAAACTATTTATTTTGGGTTTTCCTTTTTTCAAAAAGAAAAGAAAAACCACTCACGAAACACACACACAGAGAGAGAAAAGAGTGTTGACTCTACCAATTCGTCATCGGGCCCTGACAAGATTAACCGCCACTAATCAAACGTTCATTGCGCCCGCAGAGGGACTGCACGAAAGAAACGGACACTCTACTAGAAAACTAATATCTGTCGGACATATCGATTTCTATATATAATCGAGTGGGGATAGGGGGAGGGATGGTGATGAACTGTAAGGTGAATAACGATTGCCTCATGTGTGATCATCAATAACGAAAAAGTTTGGCGCCGGTGCGAGAAAACGAGCTGATGGCATGACTTTCTGTCGAGCGGGATCGACACATCGGATGTCGTGTCGTGTGCGTTTGATTCCATGTTGTTTCCCCGGTAGCGTTCTATGGAAGGGTGGGGAGGGTTACACTCTTAACTCACGAAGAGTGAGCGTGAGCATCGAGTCGTGAAATATCCTACCCCTACTGTTTTTTCTCTCTGGCTCGACCCGTCATTACTCTCCCGTTGTGTACCCGCTTCGGGGGTGGCAGCTACTACTACTACGTACGTCGAAATATTATATTATTATCTGATATCGAAAAAGGAAAAAGTTTCAAAAAGTTTGTCAGAAAACGACTTTAGTTTTCTTGTTTGTTCGGCGTCGTTATTGTCACGCCACTTGGGCCCAGAATGGCGCCATCGATTTAATAATCCACGGCGGGCAGAGAACCGGCGAACTACAGTCGAGAAATCGAAGAAGAAGGAGAAGCCCGAAGGAGAGAGAAAAAACAATGTCACGTAGAACAACAGTCGGGAGGGGGGTAGTTTTACGGCTGTATGGATTTTCTTACAGGAACGAGTACACGAGTACTACAACGTCAAAATATATAGAGTATTACCCCAAAAAACGCTGCTGCAATAGAGATAACTCTTTGTTGATCGTTGTTTGAAGACCCATTTTCGTTGCTGACGAGAGTGGGAGGGCTAAAGCAGTTGGATTCTTCCGTGTTGACTTATCGAGTAGCTAGAATTTTCACAACAAAAGAAGAAGAAGAAGAAACACTTTTTTTTTCAGCTGGAATTGTTGTTGCTGTACAACTTTTGTCTCTCAATAAGTCAAACCGAAATGGATGTGTTTCTTCTTCTTCAAGTTCGTAATCGTGACAGCATCGAAATGACTTTCGGCTCTGGCCCGGTTCGTTTCACAATCAAATAAGATTTTCAAAAGTTTGGACCCAGATTTACCCCGAAATATAAAATAAATCGCTTAAAAAATAGAAAAACGACGAAAAGATCAATATTTTAAACCGGTCGGTCGGATCCTTCCGGTTGCGCTCTGATAGAAAGAAAAGGAAATAATCAAACGAATAATAGAACAAGACTTGTTTTTATATATACAAGAGCTGACGTACGTACAAGCTACTAGCCATTGCACCGTCATATAACAACTTGGGATCTCTTGCAAGCTTCTTGTCGACTCTGGTCCCTAGCCGCTCCCACCCCATAAAGTATATATATAAATATCTAGACCGTAGTAGCACTGACAGAGTTCTTTTCGAGTGCCATGTCCTCCTCCCAGGCTACCGGCTGTTACACACATTTATTCCTGGAAAAAGCAATTTCGCAATCTCTTAAAGCCTTCGAAAACGATATGCGAGAGAATAAAAAAGAAACCCATATCAAAACAAAATAGCACAAGACATTCGAGTGAAAAACCAATTGTCGATCGACTTTGCTAGCTGCTGTTCTATTCGGGAGTGGGGGGGATTTACATTGTTATCTTTAATGATTTGTTTTGTTTTTTTCTTGTTGAATTTCAAACAGAGCCAAACAATTGATCAAAGATGCCGTTATGGAGAATGATTTCCTCAAGAATCTGGACGCTACCCAGGTCAGAGAGATTGTCGAGTCCATGTACCCGCGTGAATTCGAGAAGGGCAGCTACGTGATCCGCGAAGGAGATGCCGGTATGATTGCAAAATTTGAAAATAAAAGGAATTTTTATCTCGTTTCTCTAGTGGTGTAGTCCATTCAAATCAAAATTGTAACACAAGTTTTTAAAAATTTGGGGGTAAAAAGAAAATGTTTAAATTTCCCGCAGTTGAACGAAGAAACCGAAAAAAAAAAACATGCTCTGTATAAATAAAATCCCGACTTTGATTGATACCGAGAAATGATGGCATTTCCAGCTCGTTTCTCAGTCTAGTCGGCCATTTATGGCAGCGCCATTTGACCGTTCAAACAGACAGAAGAAAAATATAAAATTTCAAAATTTCGTTTTTCTCCCCAGTGCAACTGAAAGTTATTTTGTATCTAGTCCATCTAGTGCGTGCTGTATAATATAAATAGAGTATATCCAACATTGCTGAGAAATGTACATTTATCGCTGTTTGTTGGACAGGATCACATTTGTACGTGTCGGCCGAAGGGGAGTTGGAAGTCATCCAGGGTGACAGAGTACTGGGCCGGATGGGACCAGGCAAAGCGTTTGGTGAATTGGCCATCCTTTACAACTGTACGCGGACAGCATCCATCAAAGGTAAAACGCAGCCCCATCACACACACACACACAACATCATACTTTCGCCTATATCCCATCCCATTTTATACAAAACATCATCACCATTTTGATTCATTTCACATTTCTCATATCGCTGAGCAAACGAAACTTTTTCTATTCCGCCGTTTTCCATCAAGTCGATCGAAATTCCGCGAATTTCATGAAAAGAAAAAAAGAAACTCGATCGACTTTTACTTTTCGGTGGCGGGGGGGGGGGGGGGACAAGAAAAAACGGCCAAACTTTTCCATTCAACACGTACACACTAACTTATTGAGCTTCTTCTTCTTTCACGCCTTTCCCGTTCTGATCCGCCCACGGGTGGCGTCGTCGTTTCGCCCTCTACACTTGACGTGATAAAGTAGAAGGGGGGAAGAAATAAATAAATTTTCAAAAAATAAAAATCCTGTCAAGAAATAGAGAATCCCAGCCACAGGAAACAGCCACCGACTCGACAATAGGCCAAAGTTGGAGGACGGATCAGAAACACAGCAAAATTGAAAATAATATGCAAATGGCACACAGTCCCGACGTTGGATGCTGCCGCCAGCAGCAGCTGCCATTTGAAACGCTCGGATGTCTTTTGAATATGTTCATGTGTCGCACACCGCAAGAGAGCCCAAATTGAATTTTACAGCAAAGGCGGGCGGGAGGGAATTTCATTGCACTTCCTATTGACACTTGCGTGAGCACAAGTGGGTGGGTGTGCCTGACTGAGATGTAAAGAGAGTGTACACTTTCTCCCGACGAAAATAGCTGGGGATTTCTGTGAACGTTGACATCACACAAAGGACAGGAATAATCGAATCTTTACGACGAATAAAAGAAAGAAAACAAAAGCAGAGGAATATCGAATTCCATATGAAAAGATCCTGCAGCCAGAACGTGGGCAGCAAAATTGCATTGGATGTTGTACCACAAAAGTTATTAGACACTTGCAATTCTATTAAATGGAGTAGCTAGATTCAACATTTCGAAAAGATGAAATTTTGCCAAAAAGTTACGAGACTCTACGCCAAGAAACCTAATGCCGGTGGTGACCACATGCTTGACGTAATCACGGTGGGTAAAACTATTTCGGTTGGGCAGAAACTTTCAACCCATTTCCAACCAACAGCTTGCATAGGGTAAATAAACGAATCACGACTTACTACTTGGACGATCCAGATGTTCTAGAAGTTCCAATGTCGTTCACAGCATCAGGGTGGTGGTCACACTGCAGGCTCTAACGAAATGATTGAAAGAAGGAGGCATTAGGTTTCGCAGACATTTACAATTCAGACAAGGTGCAGAATGCAACTGCACGATACTTGAACACAAATGAAACTGCCATTACATTTCTCACATCCAGATATTTCTGGTGACTGCAACGATGAAAGGAAAAGTCGATAATAGTTATTCGAATTCTTCCTTCTCTTTTTCCCAGGAAGATGAAAACTCCAGCCAAGATTCAGTCTAACACTCGGTCTAACACGATCGACTTGGTTACTTTTATCGATTAGTAGAAAACCTTTTTATTTAGTATTTTCTTTTTCTACGACCCACGTGACTCTCTCTGCTGGTCCACAAACAAAAAGAGAGACGAAAGTTATTATCGGCCATCATTTGTTCTTGGTTGATTGCACGTTAACACAAATAGCACACGTTTGGCGCCACGACTTTGACGAAAAAAGAAACTGGAGCAGACGACGCAATCATCTTGCAATATAAACGGACGTTGCCAATCAGCAACCGATCTCAAATAAAAACACCAAAAAGCAAATTGCTTTTTTTATTCTTTTTCTTAATAAAACACCCAATATTGTATTGTATTATTTAATAATAAATATTTTTATTATTATTATTAATATTTCCAGCCGTGACCAGTGCCAAAGTTTGGGCACTGGACCGTCGAGTCTTCCAGCAGGTGATGAAGAAAACGGGATTGCAGAGGATCGACGACAATCTCAAGTTCCTACGCAGCGTTCCACTCTTTGAGCGTCTCACGACCGATCACATGTCCAAGATTGCCGACGTCCTGGAAGTGGTCAGTAGACTATCTAAACCCGCCCCCTTTTGTTACGTACATATTTGTGTTGTGGGGGGTTATCGATCCTTGCTCAGGCCCCGCTCCACCCATTTTCCCGCACGGAAGGATTTCCTCTCCCTTTATTTCCTGAATCTCCGACTGCTCAGTTTTCCCTGTTGTCATTGCCCAGAAGGAAACGATAAAGAAATCTTCTCTGCTCCCGTATCATACCGAAAAGCGCGGGGAATATGAATCTTTATTTCTTTTTCCGTGTGGTTGAACGTTCCGCGTGATCCCCCAGCCAAACAGGAGCGCATAGGAGCCCAGCCTTGACACAAATAGCCGTCACAGGCGTTGAAACTAGGCGCCGAGATCTTCTACAGTAAATGTACGAAGAAAGGGGCTGCCGCCGGTTACATACACACACATAACCGCACGCCAAAGCTCACATATGAGAAGTTGCGGGGGAAATGGAAGAGATGGGAGAGGGAGGGAGGGAAACTGTGCGGATGAAATGAGAAACGGAACCCCGGAGTGGGCGGGATGAAGCACATATGACAGATATGAAACCCCCGCCGAAAAAATATAAAAGATGAGCATATCCCAGCTCAACAAAAAAATAAAAGAACATCTTCTGGTTGTGTCATTAAAACCCTGCGGGGCGTTCGCCAATCACATGGAAGAATATCAAAATAAATAGAAAAAGATAAACAAAACACAGAAGACAGAACTGAGTGTGTTTAAACATGACGACCGAAGCGATACGTGTATCATATCCAGATCTAGGCAAATCTCTAAAGAAAAGAGATTGCGAGCTGGGAAATATTTTCATTTGGTCCGCTTAGTCACGGCAGCAGCTTGTTAGATGCGGACAGACGGGCTGTGTTTACACGCGACTGGGCAGCAGCAACGACGATTGCAAACTGCCAACTAGAAAACCAGATGGATATAGTACACACACACACGTCGTCCGCCCCCCAGTATCTATTTACACGCTCATGTTGGAATATATAGGGACGACGCCATTATAAACTATGTATCCCGGCATCGGCAAACAGACTATATACTGTCCAGTCTTGGTTTTGTTTGCTGGCCGTTTTTCTTCTTCCAGGGGTTGCATGTCCGATTTTGGGTGAAGACACAAACGAAATATCCTCTCAACCACTTCACTTTGCGTGTGTGACACACACACAAAAGGATGAGCTGCCAGCAGTGTGTACACACACAATGTTTGTCCGAGAAAAGGTTCGGACTGAGCTGTCAGAATGTCTTTTTTCTTTATTATCTTCTCCCGTTTTCTTCCTCTATTCAAATGTCGATTATATAACTTATTTGCATGTTGGGCTACCCTCCCCCCTTCCTCCCACTCCGCTCTGTTGGCATTAGCCATTAAGACGCATTAGCCGGGCAAACTCAGCACTTTAAAGGCACCAATGGGGATTAAGTCCGAGTCCGTTGGCCCATCCTTGCGTGAGTGGGTCACGCGCGGATCCTCTAAATTTATTCAAAAGTGTGTTGAAAGGATAAAAAAACGTTTATCGATCTACTATAATAATCGATGTTTTTGTTTGTCTGGGGAAAATGTACGTGCAGGAATTCTACCCGGCGGGGACGTACATCGTCCGTCAAGGAGGTCGCGGTGACAATTTCTTCATCATCGCCAGCGGCCGCGTTCAGATCACGCAACGACTGCCCGGTAAGCCAAATTCTAACTCTTAAACAAAACAATGATGCAAATAAAGATAAAAGAGATGGCGGAAACAAATAAGAAATCAAATGGGGCGCTCGGCTCGGCTCCTATAGAGTTCAGAAGAGCAAACTTTCGGCTAATAATCGTAAATTTCGTCGTCTAGCTGCTGGATAGCGCGCGCGCGCAAGTCTGCATATAGTTAGTACTACAGTGGATCTAATAAAAGTTAGGAGAGGAAAAACGAAAACTTTGACGGCTTCCCAAATAACTTTTTCGGGTTGCCGTGAAATATCAAAAGGGAAAAGAACTTTCAAAATACACACAAGCGCGGGAAAATAAAAGAAGAAGCCCTTGAAATACAGTCGACAATATTTTAGACTCTCGCCGTCTAAAAGCGATGGATCTTTCGCTCAACTAGAATGAGAGAGAGAGATGTTTGATTGGATGTGAACCGGGGGGCTGCCCTTATATTCTTTCCAGCACAGGCAAATCACACACACACCAGACGGAATAAGAAAAGGGAATCAGAGATGCACATCATATCGATTTGGAATCGATCGGCTGGCAATGGCACGTTCACGACCCCTTCCTTTTCTTTTTCCGGGATCCAGCTTGACATATCAAGACTATAGAGAGAGAGAGAGAACAAACAAAAGGGCTGCTGCTGCCCATCAAGGCAAATGTCAGACGCTAATGCTTTCTGCACGGGGGGGAAACAGAAATCAAAGACGAGCTTTTGGTATAGGTGGGTGGGGGAGTTCGATGTGATTTACACAATAGACATATCAGGAAATAGATACACCCGGTACACCCCGCACAGTGTACATAATAGAGACAGGATCCGGTGAGGGAAAAGTTGCCATTACCGTCCATATCTTATAGAGATAGTACGTAGCTACAATTATATTGCGTGTGTTTGGGGCTGGGCCGCAATTCTATTCTACAAGACACAGCGAGTTGAAATTCAGATTGGATCTCGAGTATATCTCTATATACGTACTGACAGCGTCACATGACACATTGAGAGTATAATACAGACAGAAAAGACGATCTCCTCAGACTGGCTGGCTGCTGGTTTAATATATGTGGTAAGAGAGAGAGAGAGAGGCGATCGATTGTCTAGCTCCCACTCTAAACCGCCAACGGTTTGGCGTTCTAGACGTCGTCGGCGGCCATCACTGAGCAGACGAAACTCGTTGTGTCGAGTTTGAATCATTCATTTATTCCAATCGAAAGTAAAACGATTTCCCCTTTTTTGTTTCATTTCCAATCACCATCAATAAAACAAACAGGCAAGTTGGAAGAGGAGGAAGTTCGGGTGCTGGAGAACGGCGACTACTTTGGCGAACAGGCCCTGCTGAAAGAGGAATGCCGCAGCGCCAATGTCATCGCCTTGCCACCGGGCGTCGAGTGCCTCACCCTTGGACGGGAGTAAGTTGTCTCATCAAACAAGCTCCTATATAGCTCCTTTATTTGATTCTAAATTTATAAGTCATCATTTGACGTTTGAGTTGTACCAAGTGCCCGGCGCTTCCGCTGGAAACCTCCGCACCGCGCGCGTCAATAAAACGTATAACACATTCCGGGGTGTGGTCGCCCTAATGATCTTTTAAAAAGCGCAGGGGGCATCCATCTCTACAAATGAATAATTCAAAAGAGAGCCAGAAGCAATAGAATATCATTTGAATGGCACGTGCAACTATAGAGAGCGATCCTGTATTCTATTTAGTCCTCATTAACGTTGCAAATTCGGCAATTCAAATCAACCGCCACACGCATGCAAACTCGACACAGTGAATGCGGATCAAGTCTTTTGTGTGTTGTGCAACGGGAAGGCTTGATCTCTCTAACCAGCACCAATCGCGGAACCTACTACTAGAAATCATTGATCTGGGTCCCCCCTTTAGGGCGGGGATCACTACCCAACTGGTTCGGTTCACGTCAAGAGTTGAACAAGGATTTGTATTTGTTATTATATATGGCGTCTAAAAATAAATCAGGATAAAGGGGGGAGAAAAAATAATAAGAAAATAAGGAGAAAAAAAACTTGTTTTCTCTTTCCATGTAGCGCCCAGCACTTCCATTCATCATCAAAGGGATTTTCCCGCGTGCAGGGCACCATAACAACATCACGCTCCTTTGATCCTATTCTTCTTCCTCTTCTTCTTCTGCTTTTCTTCATTTGATTTATTACTTTTAAAATATTTTCCCGTGTCTAATTTGAGATTTGTTTTTGAATTTTTTAAATTTTCCCGCCGATCAGTTCGTTCATCCAATTGATTGGCGATTTGAGCGAATTGCGCGGGAAGACGTACGACGACGAGTCACGCGGATTCTCTTCCGGCTCGAGTTCGGTGAGCAGCCGGCCGGGCGACAGCGGCATCCCCGTCCAGCTCATCTCCGAATACGCTCAAGTCCGACTGGCCGACCTGGACGTGGTGGCCACCCTGGGCATCGGCGGCTTCGGCCGCGTCGAACTGGTCCAGTGCGCCTACGACCGATCGCTCACCTTCGCCCTCAAGTGCCTCAAGAAGCAGCACATTGTCAACACGCTCCAGCAGGAGCACATCTACAGCGAGAAGAACATCATGATGTCCTGCAGGAGTCCCTTCATCGCCAGGTAATCATTTTATATCCGAATATTGAATCCTTTTAAATCGTATTATTATGATTACTACTGCAAGTTTTTTGGGGATTCGGGAGATGATTATACTCGGAGGGCCAGTTGCCATGGCAACACTGTCGACTCCTCCTATGGGGAATGCACCCTTGGATGTGTATACAACACTAACGCACAGAGTATTTGATCCAATTTATGGCATGATATAAAAGCCGGGATGATTGTTGCCGTGATTCGCCTCTATGGCACATTCTTCACGTAGCTCATCATGCTAATTAATCTTTTGATATTCATTTCCCCCCTACTACCCGACGGGTCAATGTACCTACTTGCGCATCAAAGCGACTGGCTCAATATTCCGATCGATATCATCAACAAATAAGTTTGAAATTTTGGGTTTAAAACAAAATCGTTCTTCTTTTGTTTTTTTATTTAATTTCTTTTCCTTTTGGGTGGCGGCGGCATTTTTGAATTTCATTTGTTTTGTTTTTGTTTGTCATGTAATTTAATATTAGGCTGTACAACACGTACCGAGATAACAAGTACGTCTATATGCTGATGGAGGCCTGTCTGGGCGGCGAGTTGTGGACGATCCTGCGTGACCGCGGGCATTTCGACGACGGGGCCACTTTGTTCTACACGGCCTGCGTCATTGAGGCCTTTGATTACTTGCACTCGCGCAACATCATCTACCGCGATCTCAAGCCGGAGAACCTCCTCCTGGACAGTCACGGCTACGTCAAACTGGTCCGTCCTTTTTTTATTACATCATTGGACTTTGTATTTCGCCATTTTCATCGCTCACGCGGAAATATTTCTCTGTCAGGTCGATTTCGGTTTCTCCAAACTGCTGGGCGTGACCAGCAAGACGTGGACATTTTGCGGCACTCCCGAATACGTGGCTCCCGAAATCATCCTCAACAAAGGTCACGACCGGGCAGTCGATTATTGGTCGCTGGGCATCCTCATCTTCGAACTGCTGACCGGAACGTGAGTGATTCCTTTTGATTCATTCGAATTAAATTCGTTTAAAGTCGGATCATATGGACAATTTTATTTACGGGTGCTGGAATGTTTCTAGGCCGCCGTTCACTTCGCCCGACCCGATGAAGACGTACAACATCATCCTGAAAGGCATCGATCAAATTGAATTCCCGCGCATTGTCAACCGGGCAGCTCAAGCTCTGATCAAGCGCCTCTGTCGTGAAGTGCCTGCCGAGCGGCTCGGCTACCAACGCGGTGGCATCGACGACATCAAGAAGCACAGGTACCATTATTCATCCCCCTCATCAAATTTTTTCCGTCTATTTGCCCATCAGCACAGTTGAATTAAATAATTGAATTTCTCTGGCGATTTTCTCAGGTGGTTCCAAGTCTTCGATTGGGATGGCCTGTCCAACCGGACACTGGCGGCCCCCATCACCCCCGTGGTAAGTCTTATTGATTATTATAATCTGCTACTGACAGCTGTGCGGGAGATTCAAATTGTTCTAATGGGGATCGATCCGGTTGATTTAAAAACAAAAAAGGTTCGCGGTCCGGCTGACTCGTCCAACTTTGACACCTACCCCAAAGAGAAGGAATCGCCGCCGGACGAGCTCTCTGGATGGGACGTTGATTTCCAGTTGTGCAATTGACAATTGACATCCCCCCTCCTATCCTGGGCGGAAATGTCAAGCGATTAATCGAACCCCGCCCCTTTTTGATCAGACACACACCCACGCAAAAATAAATAAGGAAATCACCTAGAAGGAAACTGACACACACGAATAGACGAAAGTTAAAGAAGAAGAAAGTGAAGCAAATTTGGTCTGGAACAGAGTTCGTGCTCGAAATTCGATTGCTATCGCCCAGCACAATATCTAAATTCTTGTGTGTGAATAATATCTAATTCGATTACCCACACACACCACCACTTTATACAAGAAAGAAAAAAAGAAAAAATGACAAAAACGTATGTATAGATAATTAATGATTACGAGCTGATGTAATAGGAGAAAGAAAAAGTCCGAGCGACGCCAGTTGTTTGTTCCTCAAGTGCCTCTCGTCTCTCCTTTTCGCATTATTATTATGATTATTATTATTATTAAAAAATTGACATATTATAGTTATATAACACAATTTGCTGATGCTACTGCTGCTGCTCCTTTTGCTCCCTTTTTTTCCCCTCCGGGCCTGTTCATATACTATAAATTTGATTTCACATTCATTTTTTATCAACTCCTTTCCGCAATCCAATTTGTTTTCCCTCTCTTTACAGTCAACGAGGCACTGCTATAGACTGTCGCGCGTATTTCAAAAAAGAAACAAAAAAACAAAAAAAAATTGAAGAAGACACACAAATTCCTAAAAATGACTTTTTCAATGTTTGTATCTTATTCATTTTATTATATTTTTCATCTTCTTCGCCCACTTTTCCAGTTTTCACTTCCAGCAAACAAAAAACAAGCAATCTTCCACTAAAAATAAAAAAAAGTTGAACATTTTTTGAAAAATTTTCCCGCCCACCAGCCCCCAGGAATTTAAGAAAAAAAAGGGAATTTAATTTCGACAACAAAAGATTTAAAAACAAAACAGAAACCCATAATAATTTGTATTACATGTTTGTGTACTATATTATACATTACACACACACACAACACTTTGCATCGCCGGTTTGCTAATATGCCTATATAATTCTAATAACAGCCCATTATTCATTCATTTGATGATCAACTTTAGGACATCCCATCATCGATACTCTTATATCTCGCAGCCCTCCCCGCCATCCATAACAATGAAGAGCGCAATAATATTATGTAAGAACGGAGATTTTGTGACACCTTTTATCATTTGGGCTGCGCCGACGGAAATTCCCGGCCGAACAATCTAATACAAGCCGGCCAGCGTGATTATTTATGCTGGGCTCACGACGACGACGAGAGAGATCTACTCTAGACAGCGAAACAAGGCAGCCATCCATCTCGTTATGCTCAACGCATGTCAAGTTAACTAGATGAAAGCCCAGCTGGTATAAAATAGCTGCACGTTGTTAGCGACGACGCCGGGAATATCCATCTTCTCTAGCTCGCAACCATTTTGCGAGATGGAATCTTTAGATATTTAACGCATATACATAGCTTCTTTGAGTCTTTCGGTCGTCGGAGAGCCTCCTGCTGCTGATGACGATGAGATTCGGTTGGCACGATCCCATGCGGTATTATGTTAATGTCGTTTTATTTTTTCCTTTTCCCTCCTTCTACATGTGCGATGCCTGTTTTTTTATATAGACACCAGCCCGTGTGTGTACAGTGCTGGCGGAATTTTTTTGGCGCATCCGCCAGTCGATCCTGTCATCAGAAACTATTTTGCGCGTTTCCGTCGTTCAATGTAATAGCAGGAAAAAGAAGAAAAAGAAAATGAGCTCGCAGTTGCAATAGGACCTAGAGCGTCGATCGATATTACGTTAGAGAGAGAGAGAAACTGGCGGGCCGCGATGTTGTTGTTGTTCTATGCAGCGCTATGTTACAGCACAGCGCCACAGCCGATTGTGTGTACTATTGTTAATAGATGCCGAGCGCTCCTACTATATAGTATATACTTCTCATTCGACGCCGAATTTATTTGATGTTGCAGCAGCTTTGATTCTTTCTAGTTGCAGTTGTTATCATTCTCGCAGCGCTCGCCCTTTTTTCTTGGCGCCCTTTTCGCAGCGCACAAACTAGGCTCGTTGAAATTCTGGCACGTACATATACCAACGTCTCGTGTATAGTCCCAGCAACAGAGAGTATATACATTCCCAAGAGAAAAACGACTTCCGCTTTTGTGTGTGTGTGATCTAGCTATTCCAACCTGACTATAGGCTACTACTATTTGTTCTTCTTCTGATGTCTCCGTGTGATTAATACGACACAATAACAAGACGAATAAGAAGGAAGAAATACTTTGATTCGTTTGACGCCGAGAATTTCGCTAGGAGCTCGCCCCCGCAATCATATCTAGTAAAAAGGGATATGTTCAACTGCGCTGAACAAAAAGCCAACGACGGAGGAGGAGCTGGTAAAAACACAATAATTCTCCGACGTCGAGTCTCACAACAATGCCGACGCTTGTATTATATTTTTCGCTGTCTGCATGTAGACGCGGCAACAAGATCCCATATAGCTAGCAGCTATCCAGCAAGACGTATAGACCAACAAACACACACACATATATTTCTATGTGTGTATTGGGAGATGAAAAAGACGCGAGAAGGCTTACATGTATCCATTCGTTTTTTACTTTTCCGGGGGGTTTCCGGTGACATTGTCTGGCTATATAATATAGCAAGCTATATAGCAGCTGCAGCACTGCCGGATGAACAAGTTGATGTGTGTCTACATTTATGGCTGCATAGTTTTCTATTTAGTTTATTATAGAGAAAGACTGCTATATGGCGTAATACTTTCTTATGTATTTCGCGACAGAAACTTCGTATTTCTTTTTTTATTTTCTCTTGTCCCGCGTGATTCCGCTTTTTTGGGGCGGATGGGAATCTCATCCGGCGCTATATGTACTACACCCCTGCACAACAACACATACAATGCCCGTCTTCTTGTATCCAGCGACATCACCATCGAAAATGCTGATGGTGAAAAATGAGTCGCGCAATGGATGTGCGATGCGGTGAACTTCTTGCCTTACATACAAAGTTGATTGTAAAGTATCGATCAAACTGTGGCATTTTTAAGAATTTAATCAAGGGATTTTTTTACTGTGCTGGTGGAGATATTAGACGTGTGCAATCCTGAGCGGCAATGCATTTCTGATTACAGTAATAAAGCTAGACGAAACGTTGCTGGCGTGTACATGTCAGCAGTTTGTTAGTGATTTGATTTCAGCCATTTATTTATTGTGAGCTCTCTCTCTCTTTTGGCGCTTTCACTCTGTGCTGACTCCACCCATTCAATTTTCGACTCGCCAAATTGATATTTAAGTGGCCAATACGTTGGCGAGAGTTGTCAGCGCCTTTTTCGCTCGAGCGATGACGAATATCCTCATTACAGAAACTGAAGCAAATGTCGACTATTCAGACATGTATGTAACGCAGGTAGTAGTAGGATTGTAATCTTTGGCATTCATCACTTGATCTAAATTCACGTCTCCCTGATGTGAAATTAATTTTTCATTCCGTTCCAAGTCCCGGAAAAGCGGCTATGATTATTAATAGTGTCTTTTTTTTTGGTTTGTTATTATTCAGCAGCCAACTCAAATCACATGGAAAAATAAATATATCATCAGCTGTAAAGACATTCCGCTATCAGTTGATTACCATTTTGGCTAAATAGAAACTGATTTGCTTCCGGCGCTCAGTCCATTCATTAAATTCTCGACTCGATGACTATCCTACGGTATATGCGTAATATCAATATCATCATCAAAGGTTACGTCAACGGTGTGTTATTAATAACAAATTATATTCTTTGCTACAATCCGATCTTTATTGTCCCGGATAAAATTCCGGGCTGGATGTATGTAATACAGTCCCTGGGAATGACTAACAGGAACGAAATGGGAGAAGAAATACGGCAGCAATATCTCGACAATTTAGCGAATGAGAAATAAGAAGATAAAGGCCTTGATATCATTGATCGTGCTGGGAAGATATAATAATCAAAACAGGAGCCAACCAAAAAGAAAGAAAAGAAAGAAGAAGGGAGACAGGGAAATGATCATTCCATCTCATCATGGATCGATGATCGATTTCTTCATGCCGACAAGAGGCGGATGTGCTCTCTTACATGCCAAGCCAAGATTAACTGAACCGCGATTGCGTCGCCCGCGCTCCCCCAGCGCTAGCAGCAGCAGCACATCATTAGCGGCGGGAAATTGAAATAAAGACTGTGTGTATCAGCGGCGGCAGCAGTCTCAACATGGGGGCCATCTACTATAATGCAAAGTATCGCTTACACATTACGTATAGCCTCCCTCGTAGATACATGTATTTAGACTCTGAATTATTGAATAGGATGAGCTCCAGAAAATAAGACTATTAGCGACGAGCTTACTTATTAGACAAGGATTGATTTGATTCGCCAACCCAAGTCCGTCATGGCTTACAGGACATTTGACAATATGAAATATATATGTTTTCAATAAAAAAAAATGTTGCTCAAACAAATTCGAGGTTCTACCATATTTATTTCTATAGCGATCGATTTGCACGCACCCCGGATTGATCGTCTACAATTTTTCTGGTTGTTGCGCTAGCTCTTATTATGTGTAAATGAGCTGTGCTGTTGTGTTCCCGAGCTGCAACCCTGACGGCATATATATCCATTAACTGGTTGCTGCAATATTTCAACCTTGTATTTCCCCGTTGCACCTTTATACACACAGGAGCGCTAGTGCAAACGTCGCACTATAATAATCAGCCGAGGAATAAGCCAAACCTACGAATTATTCATTTGTGACGTTTGAAATTTCGCAGACTCCGCTGTCCAAATGACATCTTTATGTTACTGGGCATATTACGCAAGAGGCTCAAATTGTGGATGGAACTGATTGCTAATCATTTATCTCGGAGCACGACGAGCAGAAAAGTGAAAAAGGAATGATATTAACCTACACGGATGAAAATGTAATGCGCGTGATGTGCGAACCGACGGCAGAAATGAATTATTGATGTGCCAGTCCTCATAAATAATTCGGCGAAAAAATGACAGTGACAAACGGCTTTCAGAGTTTGATGGCAGGTGAAAACCAAGTTTTCTCTTTTTCTTTAAATTTCTGAAAATTCAATTCTTTTTCGGACACACATTCCGAGAGTACGAATATGAATTCAAATATGTGTGAGTGTGTTATCGAGGCCAAAAGTTGAGATGGGCGATGTCCAGTCGGGAAAAGAAAGTGTATTTCGTTGGCAAGTGGATATCAACGTTGTTTTAAAATAGACTTTCCATTAATATATCACACGTTTGTTTTGTTTTTAGAATATTCGGCGACGCTATCCCCCCTTTTTTTGTGTGTTCTTTCAGTTAGACTACGTAGAATACAAGTTTGGTATAGCGGGTGCACCGAATCGGAGGAGATAATGAATAAAAACAGGTAATTAAAAACACGCACAGTTTTCTACAGAAACGGCAATCGCACGATCGTCTTGAATCGAGAAAAGCGTTGGCAGATTTGCGGGGGAAGACGGGAGGAGGGACGCTATATTCAAATTGAATCCCCAAATATACATATTATAATATACTGTACATTCTGTTTTCACGATTTAAAATGTATCCACCCAAATGGACGTTGCCCAGATGGAGGCTACTTAAAAACCACGACGTCTTTCTTTGAAATGAGCCGTTTGTCTTCGTTTCAGATTGGAACATAGTCGCCTTTGGGTGTGGAAAAGAGCTGGCCCTTGACCAGTCGACGTTTCAGCTCGGTGACTAATAGCCTTTTCTCCTTCTTGATTTTGGTGAGGATGCCTCGGTTCTCCTGGGCTCTCCGCGAGAGATAAGGCAGAACTTCATCCACCGGCCCGTAAGGAACGTATTTGTACACCGAATAACCGCTTTGTCCTTTTCAATCAAAAAGAAACAAAAAGATATTCAATTAATCGATTTAAAAGAAAAGAAAAAGAAATAGCCAACCGAGAGGAAATGAAATTTGGTCGCACATTCCCAGTAATTGGCCAAAGCAGATAACCTTGTCCTCGGGAGAAATGCCCAATTCTTCCATCCTGCGTGGGGGGGGTGTTACAACAAAGGCAATTTAAACATTAAAAAGGTAAGAAACAGTTAGGTAAAAGGAGTGTCGAATGAATTGATTATACTTTTTGATTGCGAAACGAACGGTGTCCTCGTTGTGACTGGCGACCATGGCTCCTATGCGTCTCTCATTAGTCCTGGTTTTCATGTCTTTGATGCGCGTCAGGCACTCGAGCAAAGTCTTCTCGTACATGGCCGTCGTCGCTTCGTAGGTGGGGTTGATGGGGTCCTGGTAGCCTAGCGCCGTGGCTCGAGCTCGCTCCTAATTAGAGTTGTAAAGTTAGAAGGCAAAAAAAGCCCCCGCCGGAGAGATCTCTTAAAGAGGCAATGTAACTTGGATGCAATGCTGCGCTACTTTATTGTTATTTACTATATAGGTACTATACTTGCTCCATGTAAGCTCCGCGAACAAGTTTGGCGCCGAAATAAAAGTTCTGCCGGTTGGCCTGCTCCAGATCCAGGACGATATTGTTGTAAGTTTCCTTCAGGTAACACTGATACGTGTTGAAGACGATGGCCTGCTCACCCAATAGTTGTCAAATTTTGATTAATTCATTCACCAAGACAACGACAATTGATTTGTCACAACCTTTTCCTTGTTGTACTTGCGCATCAGCTCCATCGTCAGACGGGATATGGCCGGTTGGAAATAAGACTGCTCGGCGTCGACCATCACTCGGACGTCCATATCACGTGCCGCCTGTGTGTCAGCAGAGACAATAGATTGAACAAAACAGTTTTCAAGGGGGGATAGAATTCTTATCTAACCGAGAAAATGGTGTTCAATCGTCGGAGCATGTTGCAGGCCATCTCTTCCTCCTCGGGGGACAGGGCTGTTATCAGAGGCTCCATCCTTCCAGTTTGAAGGTTAGGCACTTTGAAGAAATCGTTCAACAGGATATTGGCGTCGATCAATCCGCTCCAAGAAAACAAATGAATCAACCTGACAAATATTTGAATGTTTAATAGGTACTATATATAGGAGAAAGTCAATAATATGTAAATGATACCCTTTTTGATCGTAGGTCATTTGTTGAAGCCATTTCTTGACAGCCGGATTGTCGGTGAGGATATCGGCCTTTTCGAATCGCTTCTCGAAGATGGCCGGCGATGCGTGCTGTTGCAGAATGTTGTTGTCGGCAGAGAGGCCAGTCACTTCGGTGAAGTAGCGACGACTGCGGGCAATCACTTCGGACAACTGGAGCTGATTGATTTAAAAATCAAAACGTTATTGATTCAATTATTTATTCGCTTATTACAATAGTCTTACTAATAATTGTGGTCGACCCAAGGCAGTCATTTTAATGGCCGCAAAGCCCGTGCTCTTGGTGGTGCCTGGAAAAAAATTACAAAACAGAAATTTGTATCAATTTAAAAATGACTAGATAAAAGTTTCTAAAAATTCCTTAATCATTTACCAGAAACGGCTTCAATGCAGCGCAGGAAAATGTCGACATTCTTTTCGCACTGTGCTTCATTGAGATAAAAATATGTCCGGGCCGAGTTAACGTTCTGGCGACGATCAGCAAACTCTCGATGGGCGTGATATCTCTTATCTGTATCCAGGGGGAAAAAGAACGAAGCTGATGGACACAGTTGGAAACTGCCGTTAGTTCAAATAAAACTTGCAGTTGTTAATGAAGCCAAGCAAAATTTCAATTCAATAACAAGCAATGCGTCTAAACTAAACAAGGCAAGCGACTAGAATTGTATATGTAATACCTGCTTCTGGAGTGTTGATGGCAGGATCGACTTTAATTACTTTTCGGGAAATAAGAAGAAGAAACAAATTACTGGAATGAACCAAATTAATGAAATAATTTAATTCTTACCGGCTGGATCGGGGGCTACTGTGGTTGACACGCAAGATCTAGAAATAACGAGAAAACAAAACAAATATCAAACTGTCTGTGGGAATTATAGGTGAAGGCTACACATGGCTATAAAATCCGATGGGATCATCTGATTCAATATTTTCGTCTCAACTCCGCGGTTGTATAACGACTCGTGACTACATTTCTCTAAATTTGTACAGCACGTCTAGGCTAAATCTGCTTTCACTTTAACGGTTAATTGATATTCTCCTCTTCTATCACGTGATGAAAACACAACCCTATACGAACTTGAAGTCTAAGCTAAATTTCAGAATGTTTTAACCATTTCATTTTAGGCTTTGACGTGACGAGATTCTCGAATTAAGATAATCGCGGATGATTGAGGTCATCTATTTGAAAGAAGAAAAAGTCGTCTGTTGCCAATAATTTCCTCGTGAATACAAAATCCCCTACAAGAAAAAAGAAAATTGGCTACCGCCTACCGTCGACCTTGGCTCACATTAGTGTATCTGTGCCAAGTTCATTCTATCTGGAATTATTAACTGTTGACGACAAGAGATCCGAGCAAAGTGCATCAACACAATAGGAGCAGAGAGTCTCTCATCCGGATGTGAGCAGTTTACAAATTCATTTTGGAAAATAAATCACACGAGATATTTATTCTCGATCGAACATGTCTCCTCACGTCCCATAACTGTAGTCATCAGCCAAGCATCTGACCACATCTGACGTGAAAATAATAAATCTGGAATCTACTAGAATATTTACGTTGCGTACGGCTTTTTTTCGGAGGCCCGCCTTGGCAACGAACTAGCAACTATTATTAGAAAGTTAAGTTTTTATTTTATTCTTTTTTAAATAAAGAATTGTTTCGGAGGGGGGTAGGAAGAAGCCCTGCTTCACTGCACTCTTTTGCGTCATTCGGTGCGTACCAAACTGGAAATGGCGTGATCACGGACCACACCAGACCAAACAACAACAACAAAAAAGAAATTGTCGCCCGTACCACATAAACCGGTAAACGAAAGAAATAAGCGGATACCGGAATAACTCTAAATTATATAGTTATACAACAATTTGTGTAGATAAACTTACGCCATTTCCTTTTCGGCGGCCTCCTCTGCACTGATGTCCTCCTCGGCGGAATAGTCCAAAATAGATTTGACTCCGAAGGAACGCATCCGTTGAATAGTGGGCATGATATCGGTTTGATTCTCGCCAGCGACGAATTGGCCGTAGAATGTGGCTTTCATCAGTGATTTGAAAAGTCGTTTGCCAAGCAACTTTTTGCCTATTTTCATTAGCTACAGTAATTCAAAATAAGACAGAATGATATTAACTTCAACGATGAACCAGACGAAAATAGAAACGACTAAACTGCGAATATATAATTGACAATTACCTTCATGTTATTTTCGACCAAATAGTTGGAGGAGCAGAGGGTAAACACCAAGTAGGCTCGAAGGACCTGTAAAGTAGTTTTACTGCGGAAAGCCGCTTCGGCGTTGTCAAAGGACAAATCGAGTGGATCTCGTCGTCCTGATGAGCTAACAGATGGAACAGCTGCTGTTTTGCTGTCATTGTTGATGTCCGATTGTCGTTTGTTAATGCCCATACTTAGGGCTGGTGGTGGACTTGCCAGGCCCCGAGTTCCGATCGGAAGTACTTGTGGCCGACCTGGCAATCGAGTGTTGTGGAGAAATTGAACGCGAGCCCACTGGACACACGACCGGTTCATGGCGGAATACATCACAAATATGACAAATGTTTGGAAAGGAAAATAATAAGGAAATGGCTTCTACTTCAAGTAGTGATTTTGGGTTTGACCACACTCTACAAAACACCACATTAAACTGCGCTCGGATCTGACTTCGACAGCCGAAATATATATACCTAGCTGTACAGTGTACACTCTCCGGCATATGCACACGACGTGATGTGTCTAAGGCTACGACATCAGCGTCACTTCATGGCCGTCAACACACGGCTTACGTAATAATTATGGCCCTTCACTGTTGACAAATCTCAAAGTAAAAGATATTCCGTGAAAGCTGATATATTCCCCTTCTCATTGAATCTATTCCCATTATCGAAAGAATCTATTTTGCTTATAAAAAGATGATTTGACTATTGTTCGAGTTCTAATAACTTTCCCTAGATGGCGGGAGTATGGCGCACCGAATCCATCACAAAAAAAAAGAAAAGAAAAAAAAAGAAAAAAAACGCCACCACCATCTAGCGGTCAAATTTGGAAACTACCCCTAAAAATTTTTTTTTCTCACAAGAACACTACTCACAATTCACTGTGCTGGTATTTCTCATTTCCTTGGCGTTTCACTACAAAATCCTTATATAAATGAAGTGAAATGGTTTTTTTTTTATTTTATTTTTTTTTTGTGATGGATTCGGCGCGCCATAGTTCTTTGTCTTCTGTCGTTGTTTTCAGACACCTAGTAGAGGAATTTTGTACTGCTTTATTAAATCATGCTGTGATCTTTTGTCGTCTGCGTTCCTCGTGGCTAGCTTTCACCTCACGTTTCACTGTTTTGTCGGCGGTGTATTGCTCTGTTAATGGTCGAAATATAGAAAAGTGAGATTGCTTTGATTTTCTTATGACTGTTAGTGAAATATTTTTTATTTAGAATATTTAAAATAGAGAAGAAACAAAAAAGCTGTCATAGTACAGAGTGCATCAACAATTTTTGAGTAATAACAGCAAGTTGAACATGGCAACTCAAATTGAATGTTGTTTCATTACCTTTCTGTAAAGCTAAATTTATCTTTTTTGTAGGTTTGTATGTCATTTACTCATTTCTCAAACTGAAAGACATCAACAGGCAATGAGACAGCAGTGAAGCTGCTACATAAATAAGTAGGAAAAGATGCGCACAAACATTGGTATGGTAGTTCAGTTTACACACCGAAACTTTTGACACAAACCTTTTCATTCTCAATTTTAGACAAGAATACAAAATTGGCTCGGAATATTTATTAGACCATAATTCCAATTTACTGTTTTTTAGAGCTGGTACCCTTTCAACAACGGACCCAATGACTAACTGAGCTTTGAGACCAAGTCTTTTATGAAATAAAAAACTACTTCAGCGCAATTACCAGTTGTCAAGCTGAGTTAAAATCAGAAAGGACAACTTGAAATATTCCATATCATCAAGGCGTTGATACCAGTAGTTGAGGTAAACCAACAAGAAGATAAACCAGCCATCATGCACATTCAAAATTTCCTTAAAACCCAAGTATTGTTTCCAAATCATAAATTAGATGGAGAATCACTGCTTTTGCAATTACAGTAGAGAAATAATAGAAATAAAAGGTGGACGATGCTAAATTTCGTCGATTGACCGCCCATATTCAAATCGTGCATCAATCTGACATTCTGATGCCCTTGAGTGAAGCGGCGACAGGGATCAGCATCAGCGGCCCTATCTTAAAAGTTATCTCCAAATCAACAGCAGCTGCCGAGTGGTCCTTGGATCGCGAAATTACTTGCCAGTTTAGTGTCGCCTATACGCCAATTATTTCTTTGGTCGACTGCGTTGCATCGGAGTCTCAACATCACCGCGATTAGTTGCCAGAAGGAACACAGATATCCTACAGGGTAAAATTTCAATCGGACTATTTGTGGTTTAAATTTATTTAACATTGTTGTGTTTTACAGGAGATTGAGTCTTTAGTAGATTGGTCTTAGTTCGCCCCCAGTTAATCTAGCTGAACAAATTGAGTCGCAGCAGGAAACTTCTTGTGATTTTTCCATGGAAATAGGTGAATTCAAATACTACCTATCGGAACTTATTCTCTTTTTAATTTTTATTCTCTCATTCAATTTTGCTGCTTATTTCGAAACGGACAGATATGGAATTCGATTACATGTTGCAGAGTTTAGATCGTGGACCGAATCATTCATTTGGCTGAAGAAGATGTCGGTTCTCTCGGATGACTCGGCGTAATATCTCACACACCTTGTCCAGGAGCAACTCACTCCCACCATTTGGGGGTCCAAAATTCCGCTGAATTCATGTAGAAGGATCGGTAATCCAAGGCCGGAAAGATACGTAATCGAAAGGACCAAAATGTCATTCTGTCTTCTCTAAATTCAGATACGAACGTTGTTCACCCTTTCATTCGTGGCGCCATTTGTGAATACCAATTATGTATAGGAAGAGATGGATACTTTGCACGAAAATTCATGGTATGAAGAATTTTAACTTGTTTTCATTTTCTTAAAAATCTTAAGTATACTGTTATATCGCGATAGGCGGAAAATCCGACCAGTAGTATGCCGGATGAGTCAAATAAGAGATCTTCACTTGACTTACGGTTCAGGGTTCATCATTTGGGCTCGTCAAGTTGCGAGGCAGCAACGTGCCTACAACATACCTAAATGAAGGGAATTGAACATGTCGAAAGTAATACATAGCAGTACATTAGAGTCTCGTTTTTTAATGAAATTTTTATATTTTACCATGTAGTTAGGGCTAGGAGAACCCTGTCAAAATTGTCGAAGATAAAAAACAGGAGGTTAGCTGATGCTGGACGTTACCCAAACAAGGATGGTCTAGCAGTCACGTCCTGTCCTCTTTTCCATGACTCTCTAAGAAGAACATCCCAGTGAATCGACATGGTTCAGTTACATGTCAACCGGATCTTTCACAGGACTTTTTGAGCCGCAACGTTGGTGGACGATAACCCTGGGACAGGTCAAGCTGAATTAGCCACATAGGGCAAACCTCCAAGAGAAAACATCAAACAAAGAGAAAACAAATCATATTGTTGGAAAATGTCTAGTGACCGTATTCTAGGTAATTGTATTTGTGTAAATTTTCAAGCTAATAAAAAACTGTCTTTATATTTTGTGATAAGGAATAAGCCGGGTGTATTATCTACGCTATCTCAAAATAACCTAACAAGGTGATGATGATGATTGAATGATTGACATGATTTTGGAATTAGATCCCCCCCCCCTCCGCATGCACGAAGCAAAATTTGAAATTAGCACTACCACTTACTTAAATGAGTTAACTTGCATAGTTGTGAGATGATGTTGTCAAGCCACCGTCTTCACAAGGATTAAAGGGGAAGAGAGACAAAATAACTGTCAAGGCTGTTCGCTACCAAACGATGGTGAGTTCAAATTGGGTCAATAAAGGATACTCCTCCCTTATTCAATTTGCTCTTTTTTCATCTGACCTCGAATACTTAAAAATACCTCCAGCGTTGTTGCTGTGGGGATTCGACGTGCCGGTGGGCATTCTAGGGGCCCAAAAATGCTCAGTAGTCCACGTATTCGCACGGGGTGCACTTGTCTCTAGTTTGCTGCAGTAGTTTTGCATCTTCACGCCTTTGCACTTGGATTAATTTCGTTTTATGCATTGCCTGCACAATTTGTCGTGGTTTCTCTGTAGTGTTTTGTGTCGTTGATGGTCGTAGATTTCGTTTTACAATCTCATCACTATATCAGCACAATTGCATCTGCACTGTAATAGTCTTGTAGTGTTCGTAGATTGATTCACCTTCTTTGTTGTCCTCACCAGTAGCTACTTAATTACAGTAAGCCAATCTAGATAAGGTTAAAGTTAAGCATAAGTTAAGGATATTGTAGGTTAAGCCGTTAAGCTAAGCTAAGACTATTGTAGGTTAAGCTAAGTTAAGGTTTAAGTTCACGATAGAGTTAGTTCAATTTACTTTGTTGCCTCTGTGGTGTAGAAAATTCGTCTTTAGCAATCCCCAACCATAACGTGTCAACTAATAACCCTTTTTCTTTTAGGAAATTGGAATCTAAATTGAATGTTTTAGCTGTATATTTTCTATATTTGCTTAATTGATTGTGGTTTAAAAAAACTATAAAGTTTATCCATCATTTGTCGTTGATGTAATTAGGATCATGGACCGGAGAGGATCGCCGCCGCCACTACAAGATAGGACCCTGGCCCACGGGTCGAAGGTAAATTTAATTTGGTTTTAAATGCCTCAAACTTCTTTTAATAATGTTTGGGGATTTTCTTTAGACTGGAGAGGATCGCCGCCGCCACCGACGCCGCCGCCACCACCACCACCGGAGCCGCTTCAAGATCGCCGCACGCTAGGACCTTCGCCAATGGACGTCAGGTATATTGTTTTATTCTAAGTGTCTAACCATACTTTTTTTTATGTACTCTAGATGGGACCCAGGACCAAGGAGGATAGCCGCCGCCACTACAAGATCGTCGCTTCAAGATAGGACCCTGGCCCACGGGTCGAAGGTAAATTTCATTTGATTTTAAATGCCTCAAACTTCTTTTATTAATGTTTTTTTATTTTCTTTAGACTGGAGAGGATCGCCGCCGCCGCCGCCACCACCACCGGAGCCGCTTCAAGATCGCCGCACGCTAGGACCTTCGCCAATGGATGTCAGGTATATTGTTTTATTCTAAGTGTCTAACCATATTTTTTTTTATGTACTTTAGATGGGACCCAGGACAAAGGAGGATCGCCGCCGCCACTACAAGATCGTCTCCGCCGCAGCAAAGGACTTCGAAGATCTTTAAATGGTACGGTATAATTTTTTCTTGCCTAAGGTTGTGTGAGTGTTTTATCGTGTTAAATGTGTGTGTGTGTAAGTATGGATTTGTTGTTTATTCCCTCTCCAATATAACCTTACCTTCACAATTACGGTATATCATTATGGTCTAGAAACAGTAGTACTCCCGTATCATAATCCTATTTTCCATTCGCATCACTCTTTTGGTTATCCAAGGTAAAAATTTAGTTTTGCTGGTCTAGTTTTATTTTAGCTGTAGTTTTAGTTTAATATATTTAGTTTTAGTTTAGTTTAGTTTTTTAGTGTTCTAGACGGTGGATAAGTGTTTTAGCTAAGTTTAATTTAGTTTTAATTTAGCTTTAGTTTAGTTTTAGTTTAGTTTGTTTAGGGTTTTAGTCTGTGGTTTAGTTTTATTACAGTAGATAATTGGTAACCATCTAGGTAGTTGTTATTGTAGTTTGGTTTTAGCTTATCATTATTAATATAAAAGCCGTTATTAAAAGTGGAAATTGGTAAACATCCCACGTTTTCCCTCTTGGGGTAAATTCTGGCAAGGCTATTCAAGATTCATCGGCGTTTATGTTCGTTGTTTGATTAACCAGCAGAGGGAACATTGAGGCAATATCGACTACTGCGCTTACTTTTTTCGCTGAGCTGTTAAGTCTTTTTTTTATTATGTTTTTTTGTTTTCTGAAATCTTGAAAGACACATATCTCGAATCTGAATCCTGATTATCATAATATTTCACATATCTGAAGTATTTTGGTTTCGTAACGTCATACTACTTAAATTGATCGCATGTTCGCAGCATTCGTCATTTCGTCTGCTGTGGTGTGGTTTGGTCTGATCTGGTCTGTTAGTATGGTTTCTTCCAACAACAATTGGGAAGAGTGAGTGATTCACGCTGAGTTGATAATAGAAGGCAAATAATCATTTAAAAAATAAACATTTGTGTCTAGGTAATGTAGCAAGAAAGTAAAAAGTGATAAAATTGCAGTTTGAATCTGGTTCAGACATGGACACACGAAGATCCTAAAGTTTAAATTTAACTAGGTAATAAGGTAATATTTACCAGCCTTCACATTCAAATTGTCCTCAATGCTTACTAAAATTCTTTAATGATCACATGGGATGAAGAAAGAGCTTGTGGAATACAGGCTAAAGATGAAATACAAGATTGGTGTTCCAAACCAATCAGCAGTATATAATGTGATTCAAGAAAATTGATCGTTACATCATCCAAACCAAGTAATAAAATTATGATTGAAGTTAAATATTTTTCCCCAGCTGGATTCATGAAATATTTCTGTTTGCAGCCAAAGATTTATTGTTAAACCAGAAAAAGAAGATTTCATTCACATTCAGTGACAATAGTTGAAGATGAGTTGTCCCGCCAAGATCAAATTGATACAGAACTTGACACTTGTAACTTCAAGCAACTGTTGAACTTGGGTAGCCAAGTTTGAAAAGGATTTCAAAGGATTTGAATAAAGAAAATTCAAGACATTTGAGAAAGAGCAGAGCCACGCAAATCCAATGGGTAAATAATGGACTAGAGATCTCATTCATTGGCGCCTTCCGCGAGTTATTGGTCTCGCTCTACGACGATATAAGAAAATGCCGCCTATGTAAGGCGTTGATAAAGCTGCAATCATCCCCTGATTGCTGAAGAACAAGAGATCCAGGCCTTCTATTTAATGGCATCACGCATCACCCCATTGATGTCACGTAACACGAGTCTAACACAAATTGCTGGATTAGATTGCCGACTACGTAAACGGACCTCAGGCGAGAGACGATTTCAAAAATGGTTTATCCCGACTGCTAATTCAGATGAATCTGGATTAAGAATTTGATAACAAAGCTGGACCGTCAAAAGCCTTCCATTAATCCCTGCTGAAAAATGAAACTTTCTTCTGGGCCTACGCTATAGAAGAGTCTGTAAAGAGATGGACTGTCCGTACAACGAGAACTCGCCCGAAAAAAAACTGGCCGACTTTGATTAGTCTCTATACGCTCACGTGTCCGCTGAAGAAGTCGAAAGTTTTATCTGTGATCACGAGATCGGCAGGCAGTGCTACTGGAGAAGATTTTGCACTTGACTTCATCCCCGAATTTGTTTTCATAGAAGACTTGGAATCGGGGAATTCTGTGGTGGTCCTTGAGCGAAAATCGATAGTTTTGGCAGCCATCGTCTCTTCCGCCCCAATTACAGGAACTCATCCTTGCCGATTTGTTTGGTATGTCATAATGTCAAATTACGTGCTTGTTTCTCTTATTAAAATTTACATTTTTAGAATTACATGAGAAAAACAGAAGTTTGGCCCAGGCTCGGTCTGCTCTAATTTCTTCCACTACACGTTTTCCCTCGTAATACCGAGCAAATTACCTGTTATTATAAGCAAAGTTGTGAAATTGTTCGCATTCATATTCAGACTTCCTAAACTGAAATTAAAAACAAAACATTATAGTCAGGTTAGTACTGGAAGTATCCTTTGTAGCACTTACTTTTACCATCGAATTTTAACACCACACGTATCTGCGCTATTAATACCCATTAAAAAAATGCGGAGGGCTTCTCCCGTTCGTTACTTCCAATTGATTAACCGAAAATATTTTTGTTTTTTATAATTTTTTTTTATCCATCTTTTTATATTCATGCAACCCTGCCCACTCCCCCTTAATGTCAGTGAAAATTTTTCAAAATGGTGGATTGCTCGTTAGTTGAATCTGAGGTTCTGAGAGAAAGAGTCGCCATTTTTAGACCTTTTTATTTTTTTTTTTTAGGTTTTGAATTTTGATGTTGGCTTAATTAGCTGAATTGACACTTGTGAGGCATTTCTTAGAATGTGATGGCCGATGGGTTTTAGCTGGTTCGGGTTATGGCGCCTTGGCGGTTCGTGAGCTTGCTATTATTCTTGGTATAATTGATTCGATTAAATTCTATTGCATGTGCAGTGAAAGTGGCCTGAAAGTGTTTAAATTTCATTTTTTATTTGTAGACAAATTTTGATGTTGAAAGACTTGGAAACCATGCTGTCGATCACGTCGAGAAGCTGAGTAACAGTCTGCTTTTACAATGGTAAAATTAACAATTAAACTGATTGAAATATATGTGGATCATAACATTTGTAATGTTTGATTGCAGGTACCTCTTAATAAAAGGAACTTAAGCCATCCAATCTAGGGCTTCCATCAAATCGTGCAGGCTGCATGGAAGTTGCATTTACCTTTGCTGTGAACATCATGAACACATACACTATTTAAAGGTGACAATCTTATCCAGTTAAACATTTTACAATTAAAATGTGATTAAGCTTTGCATTCATTGGTTAGTTTTAACATTTTGGGATTTTGTCAAGTCAACAGCTATTTCCTTCAGGGTTGTTTTCTGTTATGGATTATTTAAGGGGAGTTTGTTGTATGCAAGAAAGGCAGATTCTGAAAGAAGTTTTGTTATTTTGTTCCACTGCCTTTAAAGTTTAAATGAATTTGTATTTAAATCAGTCATATAGTTTCATGTAAATTTATTAATTTAAGTTTCCATGATAGGTATAAGATAATGTTGCCATATAATATTTGGGTTGAATATTTGAAGTGATATGTAGCATATTATTTAAAAATTTCATACAGCATTTCCAATGAAACTGAAGATTAATTTTACTTCGGTTATAGGTTCATGTTTACGTAGCAGTGGTGTTGCTGTCCAATGTGGCGTGTTGTTGCAGCCTATGGTGGTGAAAGATATTTACATCAAGTTGCTGTTCCTTGTGCATCCAAGGTGCTGGTTTTGTGCTACAGAAGTGACATCCAATATTGTGTTTAATTGCTATTTGTGTCTTTGCAGTTTACCTTTATATATTGAGAAGGAACAAAAAAAATAGTAAAACGGGGAGGTTTATGTCAAACAAATAATAAACATGTCCAGCATGGGGGAATGAGGAGGAAGTTGGGGTGGGGTATTTGGTTATGATTTACTAAAAGAAGTGAGGTATATTTTTAATGAATATGCAGTACTTGGTGATAAAATCTGTTGGTAACCTATACCTTCCTGTCATCCTATACCTTCCCCACTTACACATCCATTCCTCAAACCCCATAAGCACCAGCATCAAATCCCACATCCACTTACATGCAATCCTAAAACCCCACAATCTCCAACATCAAATTCACACAATTGTTGTATATCTATAATCAAATTTATATTGTAATAAATAAAACGCCATTGTATATAACTTGTGTAAACTATATTCTGGAATTCTGGAACACATACAAAATAAACAATTCATTAAACAGAGCGTCCGGTTCAAGTCAATTTTTTCTGTGCGAGGCTTTTTAGTAAGCAATCCGCCACCCAATTTGACAAAAAGTGATAGTTTGTTTTCACGGAAATTGCGTCAGACGGTAAAAAAATTTCTAGTTCAAAAATCTCATGTAAAAATTAGCATCTAGTCTACTGGTGCGAATTCCGGTTCATTAAGCTTGATTAATTTAGGTGATGTGTTAAAAGCTATTGTGGGTAGCTAAAAAATTGAACTAATCCACTTTTTCTGAATATTTTGGTTTTAGATCACTTTGTTGTTTTTGGATTTTCTTGTGATCTCTCTTCAAACTATTCTGAAAAAGCGAATTAGTTCAATTTTTTAGCTACCCACAATAGCTTTTAACACATCATCTAAATTAATCAAGCTTAAAGAATCGCAATTTGCACCAGTAGACTAGATGCTAATTTCTACATGAGATTGTTGAACTAGAAATTTTTCAACCGTCTGACGCAATTTCCGTGAAAAAAAACTATCACTTTTTGTCAAATTGGGTGGCGGATTGCTTGCTAAAACTCGCACATGCAGTGTCGGCGTAGATCCAGGGAGATTACCTGGAAATGGAAGAGGAGAGAAGAGTGCGAGGCAAGTTTTTCTGGGGAGCGATTAGTCATACTAGGCTTCCGGGTTAGACTCATGACCCTCAAATAGTTTTCATCGGATCATGCGCCTTCCAAGTCCCCGTTCGACCAGAGCCCTCCCCTCCTCCTGGTTTCACAGCGGGTGAGTGACCACCGGCGGGCGTTGGTTAGTGGTTAGTTAGGGAAACGGGGCCACAGAAAAGAAGGGAGCCCAGAAATGCACTTGTTTTATCTAACAACTACACAATTTTTCAGTCTTGAATGACAGCATTCTCTTGAATTATAGCATCACCAATGGATGAAGTCCATGATAAGTAGCGAAGGAGTTACCCTGTAGACACAATGAACATTTATTAGTTTGAGAATAATTTTCAGCAATATTTGAGCGACAGAAAGCAATACCTCAAATCAAGCTTAAGAAAGTAAAAAGGGAGATTCAAGGGAAGCAGCCAACAGGTTACCAAACAAGGTAGCGTACCTTGTTGACTCTTTTTCTTCAACATGACTTTTCTTAAAGTCTGTCTTGCAAATTTAGAAACCTATAGTTTCAAACCTGTAAATAAAAAACAAGAAAATTAAGTCACCTTGTTAATAATTTGTGTCATCAATGTGCTCAACAACTATGAAAATAAACTATCTAAAAGAATAATCAAACAGTAATCAGTATACTGCAGTTGAAAATCGTCTCATAACCATAGACGTGAGTGCAGATCAATACTTTGAATACATATTAGACTACAACAAAGAAAGTTCTGTGACATTACAAGTGAACTTACACTTGAAACCACCAAACAGTTAGCCAAGGTTCTCTAGAAGATGGAATGAGAGATTTGTCCGTGATGGGGTTGGTGATCTAGCAAGTCCAGTTCTTACAGCAGATAATTATGATGAATCCTAATAAAAGATGAGAAGATTGTATGTTTCAACAATACTGTAATAAAGCTAGTGTTGGTAGTTACCTGTGTCATTTCGATGGCACATGTTGAACAAAATAGTCAACGGTAGGCTACGTTTCCTCCTGTAAGTTGGTGAGAAACACTAAGGTTATCCAACATGTACACGGAATAGAACACATCACCGACAAGTTAAAAACGAAATCACTCGAATTAACCTATGTGTTCATTTGTAACTTTCGAAGAAAATAGCTGTAGCTGAAGATAGATTTAGACAACGAGCCGCCATAAGCCCACATCTGACAACACAATATTCCTTCACGCCATCTATTAGACACGTCCAAAACTGACCGGCTTCACAATAGTCACAAAAGTAATCAAAAAGACCATTTCTGTTTGCTTAAACTGGCCAAAGAGTCTTTAGAATTGTCCAGAGAACAAAGCTCACTTGCTAGTTTTATGCAAATTTTCCGGAAGTATACCGGAAGTAAGCAATAGCGCCTCAATCATTGAGCTGCAGACCAAATAAACCAAATATCCGTGATCTACGTGAAATTTGGGGTCGATTAGATGTAATTTAAACTAAATCCAGATTTTGGCCAAAATCGAGAATTTTCCTGAACTATAGTTCAGGAAAATTTTCAAAACCGGAAGTACGAAAACGTACAAAACAAAACATGAACTTTACCACAAATTTGACGAGGATCACGAATATGTGGTTATTTTGTGCGTCGAATGAATATTTACTGAACTACTGACTGAAATGAGGAAACCGGAAGTAGAAAAAAAATACACATTATTAAAAATCTAACAAGTGAGCTTTGTTGCTGAAAAAGAAACTGACAGTTATCACCCAAAATTTTTTTGAAGTAGCATTTAGAAATCTCTACAGAGATGTGCAAAGTAAACGTAACTAAACTGATTCTGACAGGTAAAAAATGATCATAGGGCTATTCCGTCTAGCGTCAGAAAGAAGAAACGTTTAAAAGTGAACAACATGAAAACAATGTCCGCTCTAGCTCGTTGACCAAAAAAGGTAACAAATAACTTTGATACTCACATAATTTTCTCCCTGTCAAATTCACCAAAGAAGCCACCATCGCAGATCACAAAAGACGAAATCCCAAGGTGATGATGGACGCCAGTCCAACTTCTACTACACTTCCAACTTCCAGCTTCTACACTGAAGACAAGACAGTGACATATTGGTTCATGTGCCTTGTCTGCAAGTGATTCCAGACGTTTCAGCACTTGGGCAACAGTGCTTAGCCAGTGAAAGGAAAAACACCCTTGGTAAGGTAAACCTGCCAGTGTTAATTTGCAGAGACTATCAGAACCGTAACTGGCCCAGCTAATAAGCTAACAATGGGCGACATTTCGGGAAAATGGACAGCAGTTTCAGCCCATTAATCAGATATTAGGCCAAGTGGAAATTATATGCCAGATGGCCTGTAAACTTAGACAAAAATATCATAGATTAATTTAAAACAACATTAAAACATTTACTAGAACCCATCAAACCTTCAAACGATTCGATAAATACATGCAACCGGTTGTAAGGCAGCAAACAGGTACTGGGTAGATACTCCAAACGTCAACGTATTGGCCATGACCTATCCCGGGGTTTTGCAAAAATAAAAAAAATAAATAAATTGAAATGAAACTAGAATAAAATTACTAACTGCCGACCAATGCTGTAAGACCATGAAGTACAGGACCAGGCAAGACTAAACTCTTGGCGTGAAAAGACAGCGTTTTGGCGTGAATAGAGAACTTGATAACTTTTATCATGAATCCAGCTATTGCCAAATATTATTTTACCGCAGCACAATGAGGATCGACGAAGAGGCGCAAGTTTTGTGGCATTAAACAGATCGTTCGACAATTTAAGAACTTTTAGAGCAGGCTGGCCAGTCACTCAGTCAGAGGTTTCACCACCTGAAAGTATTCGTATTCCAACGACAATTTTCGACTATCCGAAGTTACCCACTACAGTTTCTCTTGAAACGAAACAGGACACCTTTAAGCCCAAGGGGATTGGTTAAATTGATTGCAAACACACAAAGGTAACAATTTGTTTACATGCAATCACTAGGACAAATGAAGTTAATGAAGCACTGTTCCAAAGCAACTGCAAAAAAAAGAGTACTTTAACAAAAATGAAAACGACTGATTTACAACCCCTCGCAAGATCTCAGTATTATATAGGGCAAACCATTATCCACTGCGCACTTTTATTTGCCAAAACCTACCTTGAAATCTTGAGAAGTTTACAGAAAAGAAAACTCACTCGATGGTTTTATAATACAAATTTTCCACATCCGTATTAGCAAACTAGAACATTTGATTAACATATTTAGTTTTTACTTACCTTCTCTCGTAGATGATTGATTGTATCGACGCAACAATAACATATAGGGAACCACCGCTTCGTTAATTCTGGAAAAATCACAAATATTTACACGGTAGTTTAAATTCCTGGAAGACTTGCTTGCTTGCCTCTCCTTCCTGCTAGCTTGAGGATTGCCGAGCCAACTTGAGAAGTCAGTAAGTATTTAAGTTTAAAAGTTCTAATTCAACATGAAGTGTGAAGTTTCGAATCAACATAGTGTCCATTAGGATTGTGAAATTATTTTCTTTCTCCTAAACAAAATATTCATGTTATAAAAATTAATAAAAATATAAGCCACACCCAAAAGAGTACTTCGATCATTGTAAATAGCATAGATTTTAATGAATTCTCTGGTTAAAGAAAAGGGGGAAGGTATTAACTACACACACATCAAGAGAAACGAAGTGTGGAGCGACGAAGCCAACTTTTCTGCCTAACATGCGAGCACAAATCAGACTTTAGATATCATATCTCATAGAAAAAAAATCTTTCTTTTCCCCCAATGTTGCTACTGGTATTGGACTCCCAGTTGCTGAGCCATCTGGAGAAGCACTTTTAAACCAGATATGAACGATCCGATTTCGGTGAAGGGCGTATTGATCACCACATTAGAGTGTAGACTAAGACTGGTCGCGTAATCGTACGCCTGAACAGCTTGCACAATCTGATGTAACCCCAAAAGGGTGGGGCTCAGCAACTACAATAAATTTTACGAACATTAGCTTTACCAAAAAATATTGAATATAGTTGATGAATTACCATATTTTTCCGTAACAGATCATCCAGGCACTCTAGCTTCTTTCCTACATCGTCTAGCTTTCTCTTCAATTGCTAAAAAGAAAAAAAAAATTATAAAATAATGATCTCGTCATGATAATATAATTCTAGTAGTTTCTCACCGCATTGGAGGCTAGTGCGGCACATTTATCTTTCAACGTGTGGAATACATCGTGAATGATTAAGTGTTCGTTTGGAATCGGAAGCAAGGCTTGGGCTGGCTGGATTGGCTCAGGCGCCTGCTGGTGGTGTTGGTTTTGAATCATATCAACTGGAGCATTCATTGCTCCTTGATTGAATGACCCTTCGAAAGGCTGAATAATGGGAATGGCTGGCTGTTCCACAACACCCATGGGGTGATTGATAGTTTCAATGACAGCTGGCTCAGCTTTCACTTTAGCGAACGACGTTAGAGGAGGTGGATCGTTCCAACCAGGAGGCGCGCTCGCGGTGGGAAGAAATGGTACGGAGGGCACGAGATTGGTAGCCAACGGAGGAGTTATAGATGGTGGAGCATCAAATGATGTTGGTTGCATAAATGCGCTTTGTTGCTGCGGCGCTTGAGCGTGTTCCATTGGATTGTAAAGAGATGGAGGCTGTTGGACATTATCCATTACTCCGCCGTTAGACATCTGCCCGCTTTGCATATTGAACGACCCAGGGGAGGGCGGTAAAGGCTGGTTAAACTGATTTCCAGGAAAACCGCCCTGTTGCGCGTAAGATGACGGAGTGTTGAACTGACCAGTAGGTTGGAACATCGCCGAATTCGATTGTGGTGGCTGGGACATGTAACCCATCTGATTGACTTGCTGGAATTGTGAATTCGACGCAGCGTTGAAATATCCACCAGATCGACCACTGGAAACGCTAGGATCCTGGACGTAAACTCTGTTACGTTGATTCAGTGATCCCAAGCGCGAAACATTCCCTGTTATCGGGGGAGGGGCCACCGTAGCTGCTGCAGGCGGTGGTGGAGCAGGCTGATGATACTGCTGCGAAGGCTGGACGCTTGGAGGTTGATGAAATTGCTGCGAAGGCTGGATGCTCGGGGACTGATGAAATTGTTGCAAAGGCTGGGCACTCGGAGCTTGGTAAAATTGTTGTACAGGCTGGCCACTTGGAGGTGGTGCAGGTGTATTGGCCGTTGGAGGCATCGAAGTCGCTGCTTGAGGAGAGTTGTAAGTATTAGTGGACGTTGCCCAATTATTGCCCTGGAATGGAGTTGTAGGTTTCGGGGGATAGGCTGGCACAGCTGGAGCTGAATTAAATTGATCCTGATGACCGTAATAGCTGTTTGTTGGTGTAGAAGACCTATTAATTCCAACCGATGGGTATCGCTGCAGCGGCCCAGCCTTTTGCTGTTGCGATGCCATGCTGTAAGCACCGTTCATCATTCCGGTAGAAACCTTACGGTCGACCGGATTCAATGCGCGTTGAAGTCTGTCCTTTAATTCTACCATCGAATCGTCCTACATGAAACAAGACAAAACAAAAACATTAACGTCTAGATCGTGAATGCGTTCAAGAGAATTTTATTTTTACCTGCGACATATCGAGATAAGTCAGTGCTGCTTCCAGACTGCCTTGGCCAGCCAAGAGTCCGGCGTAACGACAAAGTTGTTGGGTAAGGTGACCTGAATTAATAGCCACAGGTTGACGACCCCAGTGTCGCTGAGCTTGGCGAAGGACCATGATTTGTTCTACCATCTCTTGTAGGGATGCCGTTGAATCATCCTCGACTCGCAGCCAACAGTCGACTACTTTCTCCATGTTTCCAGCGCAAATGTAGCAAAGAACTGCTTCGTTTGTGGCTCCTGTTTCGGCCTCGAGCCTCTGACCAATTGTCTGACAAAGGTTGGCAAATTCGTTATCTTCTGCGTAGGTCAGCGTTGCAGCCAATGCTTCCTTCCAGTTGCTCATATCGCAATGTTGAACGATCTTTTCCCAGTCCCGAGTGACAACAGCTTGGATCAGACGCGGAACGTCACCCTGTGTCAAACGGAAATAGCGGTTTCTAGTGGCGGTCAGCAGCTCCGGTGGCCCAGTCATGGCCAGCACAATGGCATCTGCATAACGTTTATCGTTGAAACAAAGATCTACTGCCACAGCTAGGTTGCCAGTGATCAAAGCTTTGCTGATCTTGCCGTCAACAGATTCGTCGGTAGGGATTTTGAAAGTTTTGACTTCCGCAGCGATAGAATCGAATGTGTCAGGCATTCCCAAACCTTCCAATGCGTCGACTACACCATCTTCAGAAGTAGTTGGCTGGGGTTCGTAGTTCAACAGTTGCAGCAACTGCTGTCGGGGAGCTGGGCTAAAGTTTGCCGCCAGGAAGTTCCATGCCTCCTTGTGTTCGCCATCGGATTCCATTTTCTTGACGCAAAATTCAGCCAAATTTCCAGTATTTAGAGCTGTTTCTAGCTCATGGGAACGTAGTGTTAACTCATTTTCGGTTATGACTTGACTAATGTGCACTTGTGGCGTGGTGCTGGGAGTCTCCAAGCCAAATGTGACCAGCTTTCCGCCAAATGCAAATGATGCTCCACAGATTGGACGAATCCATTTGGGTGCCTTCTTTAGTTGTTCATGGACAATAATTTGCTGTTGGGGTGGTTGCAATGCTGGGGCAGAATCCATCCCAGGAAAAGAATCGGCAATCATGTTGACAGTGGGTTGCACAGCCACTTCTCGTCCTCCCATGATGGAATGAACTCGTACGTGGCCGTCAAAACTAGCGGTGGCAATGCAAGACGGATTTCTGGGACACCACGCCGTATCGAAGCACCATTGGCTGCTAGTGCTCAGCTCACAGAGAATTTCACCACGAGGAGCTAGGCTGTTAGGATTCCAGATTAACACTCGGTTATCCTTGCCACAACTCAATAGAAGGTCAGGATCCTAAAAATGTAAATATGGTTATGAAAAGTTTATTTCAATATGGATGTTTAAATAAACCTGAGGACACCAATCCATTGCTAGGATGCCTCTCTGATGACCTTCAAACGTGTTGATAGGAGCCGAAGCTTGCCTAAGGTCCCAGAATTGAATGACGGGCAACTGATCTTCTTCGGAAGCTAGACACAACTGGGTAGCAACTTTAGGATGCCAAGCAACTGCCTTGCAGCGCATTCTTGACGTACTGTCACTGACCTGTTAGCCATAAAAGATTAGAGTTAACAAAATAAGATCGAATTAAAGTAAATTACTAACACACCTTGATGATGGGCTCGTTCTTTCTTAAATCCCATACGACGCAACGCGTTGCGAAGGTTGATGCCAAGATATGTTGCACTTGTCTATTCCAGGAAAGGCATGTAACATCGTCTGGTGGTTGAGAAAGCGTTCCAGGTGTCATCGGCGCAGCAGGACTATTCAAATCCCAGATATAAATTTCCGACTGAGCTGCTCCCGATGCCAATAAATTTTGTTGGAAGGGATTGAAGTCAAGCGCCTTGACAGCCCCACTATGTTTTTTACTATCTGCCAATAAGTATCCACCAGTTTCATCATTTTTTCCCAACAGCAATTTATCTGCATCAAATAGAAGAATGTGTCCTTGATCTGCACCACCAACTATGACTCCACCAGGATTTTCCCCACTAGTGATTCCCTGTGAGCCCCACACCAACTTGTGAAACCTGTAGATGAAAATCTTGTAGTATCTGAATCTTTTGTAATGTTATTGAAACTGAAATATACCTTTGTTTAGTGGATATTGAAGCTTTCAATCCCATACCAAGACCAGGTTCATTTAAATCCAATGAATATAGATCAATTTGTGATGTGGTGCTAAACGATGCATCAAGCTGCTGAGCAGCTGTCCCCGTAGCCAAATATATTGGATACTGTGAGGCAGGGGACCATGCAATATTTGCAGTTTGTTCAACTTCTTTAATTTTCATTTTCTAAGCCTAAAACGGAAAAATCAATTAATCTCAGTTCAAACAGCATGCCTTGTTTTGGTAGGAATCATCTCATTCTATAATCATCATTTTGTAAGGCACAGACAAGAGGTAACATAACGAGATATTTTTACATTTAACATTCATTTATCTATTTTTGGGAGAAATATTCTGATAGTAATGTTTGAATTCTTAACTGGCAACTATTGATACAAAGACTGGCATACACCCACTGTAACCAGGAAGTTGTTTCAGTCTCATCACAAATCAATAAAAAGTATAGAACGTTGTTTGATATTAGCTTTAACTCACCTCTTAAGAATCTCCGATAGATGACAAATTTCAATATCAAACTAATTTTCTAATGGTTTTCTTAATATTGCCGGTTGAGAGAAGAAAATTTGTCCACAATGTTGTCACTTAGCTGACGTGGCCGGAGTGAAGAACGCTAGTGATACCTAGCGGCAGAATCAAGAACTGCTTTAGTGCAGAATCAGTTTTTCAGATGTCACTTTTTCCAAGGCGCCAACTGCAGAAATTTTAAAAAGCAAAATAGACATCCCATTGCGAAATAGCTTTAATGTAGTATGGAAGAGCATGAACTGTAATTGTGAACCAATATATAGAAAAGGTCTATGGTACGAAGTCATGGGATGACATTGTCGAATTTTTTCACTTCACTTTACCTCGCCAAGTAATAAATCTTTGAGACCAAGTTGTCGAACTCTCAAACTATTTCCAATAAAAAAATATCTCTTTGCGGAAATAAAATAAAAACCCTTGGTTTCAAAAAGCCCAATGTGAACTTTTTGTCATTTCGGTTGTGTTGGCAACTATTTTCATTTGTTTTTAATGGAAAGTAAAAAATCTTAAAGAAATATACTGAAAGAAAGAAGGAATTCCTTTAAAGTATGTCTGGCTTTTCTTTTTCTGGCCTGGCGAAATCCAAAAGTCACGTCACAACTTCCATAGCTAAAATAGAACGTTTCGAGTTGAACGAACTCGTAAAAAATAAACAAACTCGAACAGAAGTGGAAACACTCAAGGTAAAAGACTAAAAGGTAGATGTTTTGATCCCGGAAAAATGCAATGTCATTGAAAAATAAAAAAAACTGTAATAACTAATAACCGCAATGATCGAGTAACAAAACTGTAAAAGAACTAGAAACTTCGCAGTTTGAATAGTTCACTATGTATTATAAAGAAACAGTGATTACAAAGTAACGGCACTAAATAAAGGGGAACTTTTTAGGTAAAGTGAAAAGTGAGTCTGGTAAAAGTCACCGTGACCGATGCAAAACTTCACGATGACACGATTGCACGATGAAATCATGAAAAAAAGAAGAACGAAAGCAGCATGAATAAAACAAATTCGATGAAAAAGAAAGTTTTTTCTAGGCTTGGAGTTTAAGGTCTGGGTTAGAATGATAACGCGGGGAAGATAACATACCAAAAGAAAGTGAGCGAAAAAAAAATAATCTACAAAAGTAGCCTACAAGAGGAGTTCACTTTCTATACGGACCTACACCTTTAGGGCGATTTCCAATATTCACTTGGAAGCAGCACGATCAAATTTATAGTACCTTTGGGCTCAATTGACTTAAACCAACCGGTCAGAGTCGGTAATCGAAAGCTTGTATTTGAAACACCGATAAACCTAGATCTGATATCTTGTAGCTCCTCAGTAACTCAAAAAAACAATGCCTTCAGCTTGTAGTGGAAAAAATGCGTTAAAGACCAGAAAAATCATTTGTTTATAAGAAAGAAAAGGAACTATTCTTTGTATTACACAAAAGTTACGCCACACAACAAACGCGGAGGAAAAAATGGAAATGAAAGAAAAAGAAAAAGGGGGTTGTTAGATTCCTATGTACTATATGTATATACTTGATACCGGTAATCGCTATGATCAACACGATGGAAAAGACGGCGTGATTTGTTTAGGCGTAAGGCGGACTTGAACACCGTCTCGTGGCCGGAGAACAAGTTCCCCTATGAGGACGAGGTCTTCACGCTTCTCCAACGACTCGAGATGAAAGTTTCTTAGAACTGTGGCCAAAACAACTTTTTCCTCCATCACGGCATACTTCTGGCCTAGAAGATGAAACGCACAACGATAGCTAATTATAAATTGAAAAGTAACGGTACATAGTGTACGCCATCAAAGGAAAGAAGAGGCTGCAAACATTTAGTGCCGTAATACTTTTACAAGACAAAAGGGCGATGACCAGGCAAAACTTGGCGGACAATTCAGGAACTATACGGAACTATACTTTGCTATGAAATAATAAACGAATGAATGAATTACCGATACAATTGCGTGGTCCAGCGCTAAATGGCACATAGGCATAAGGATGTCTGCTACGTTTGTTATCGCCCATGAATCGCTCCGGGTCGAAACGTTCCGGGTCTGGAAACTGTACCGGATCTCTGTGAAGCGAGTAGGGAATAACGGCGACGGTAGACCCAGCCGGAATCACGTAGCCATCTGGGAAAGTGTGTCAGATAGTAAAGAGGTGCAATTTTATTCAACATTACACAGGAAATATGCTGGTGATGGATATGAATAATGCACAGCAATCAAAGAGAAAAGCGGAAAGATGAATCGCTTTACAAGAGAAACAAACATACGGATGGTGGCATCCTCGCTCAATGTTCGCCCATACATGGCTACGCTAGGAAAGAGCCTCAAAGCCTCTTTGATGCAACATTCCAAGTATTTCAGCTGGAGAATATCCGTCATAGTTATGGGTCGGTCGGAGGTACCAAAAATGCGATTCAGTTCCTCACTGACGCGCTCCTGTACCTCCGGATGGCTTCCAATCAAATACAAGCACCAACTGACCGCTGCTGCGGTAGTGTCTTGCCCCTGTGTTGGCCAACATTAGTTACATCATTCAACATTCCATTTCGGGAAATTAAAACACACCTCAAACATAAAGGTATCGACTTCTTCGCGGATGTCCAAATCACTCAGAAGCGTACCGTCCTGCGAAGCTTCAATCAACAGATCCAGGAAGGCCAGTCGGGGTTTTTCTGCATTGGTAAAAAACCAGTCGTGAAATGACCGAAGAAACATGGTGCCTTTTGATGATATCAGTATTATTTACTTATCAAATCGACATTGTCATCAACGTCTGCGGAAGTAGGAGATGTCTTGTTTTCTTTTTGTGCAAGTTCTTGAGCCTTGCGAATGCGATGCTCAGCTTTTCGCTCTTGCAGAACCTGTAATTCAAATATAAGAATCAAATTCACGACTTTGTTGGAAAGTTAAAACAACTAGAACGGACTGTATGCACCTCTTTATGACGAGACTCAAAAACTTGGCAATGACTAGTCATTATCTATGCGCAATGTAAATTTTACGGTTCTACCATATGAGCTGAAATTTCACCACATAAAACAGGTTTCGTATTTATGTAAAAATATTCTGTGCAAAGAGTAGAGAGAACCGGATTTAACGAGTCCACTATATAAAGACCGGCAAAAAAGCTATCAAGATAATAGGGGAATTAAATTTCAAATTGGTACCAACCTTATCTGTGAAACCGTGTAGAATATCAAGGCATTTCTGTTGGGTTTTCGCCATCGGGTGACACTGAAACAGCAATTCGGGTTGAAGCCAAGGCTGTGCTTGTCTTGTTTGAACAACCCGCCCAAGTCTGTCGCCGCCGCCACCCAAACCACAAAGCAAAATATAAATGACGTCAATAATAATTAATGACGAAAGCGAAAGCTACCGTTCACATTTTCAAAATGAAATAATCATCACTCACGTGCAAACGGCTTTGACGTACTCGGAGTCGTTGTTCAGCTGAGCGTCGACGTGACGACCCATGGCAGTTTCTGTTCATCAAGTCAATCAGATTCCACGCCAAATGATTTTACTGCAATCAAACCGGTCGGGAGAACAAGAAAGAGAAAAACTCACCGCAAATGATGTCGAGCGTACAACGGGCCACGTACGGGAAGAGATTGATCCTGTCACGGTTATTGGCCACCATGTCCTGGTGGGCCTCTTTCAATTTCTCGACCAGCACAACGCTCTGCTTGTTGAAGATGTCGATAAAATCTTCCAAGATCTTGAAGTGGAATGTCGGAGTTAACATTTTTCGCCGCCCATGCCATTTGCTCCCGGTGCTGGTGAGCAAGCCGGTGCTGAGCCAAGGATGGAGGTACTGATATTCGCGAGATTTGTCGATCAGTTTGTTGCTGCCAAGTAACGCCTTGAAAAATTCAATGGGAATAAATGGAAAGATAAATCGTAAAAATATTCAGGTCAGAACGTAGAGAGAAAACGCTGGGTAAAAATGTGAATCGACCATTTGTATATTATCCATCTCCAACTTGCAATCATCAGAGTCTTTTTTTTTACTTGATTGCAGCTTTTTCCAACGTTTCGCGTTTCCGGGCTGGTGGAGATTGAAAATAGCGAGGAGACTGACTGAACACCAATTTGATAGAGAAACGGAAAATCACCCGACCGTCACCAACAGCCCCTTTTTGCTTCCTTTCCTTGTTCGAACACTCCGCTAATATCTCACGTTGACACCGTTTTCTCTTTATAGTCCGACTGGAATATATAGGCCCACAGGCGAACCCCCGTGAAAAAGATGTAAACCACGAAAGGCCGGTATACACGTTTTGTTTTTGCTAGGCTAATAAAAGGACCATAAAATCAAAGGTGCCAGCCAAAAACACGCCAGGCTCTCCTTTATTTAAAATGGTGAAAATGTTGGACACCCCGAGCAGTTCATGCAAATGGGTATCCGAGTATAAACAGATTACAATAGAGAGACCCGTGAGCCAGATGCTGATGTTGAGTGAAAGTGTGCGCAACGTTATTCATCTTCACCCATGAATTGCGAATCCGTTGGGGGGTTGAAAAGTGAAAAGATATTTCCTTAATATGAAAGGAAACAAGTCACGGGTACATTTTCTTGCCTTTGTTATCAAAGGCCTCGAAAGGAAAGTGTCGCGTGAAATAAACGTCTTTGTCTCCCTGTATGACGCAATGACAAGTAAAACTGAAGTTAAAAATCGTTCCTTCAATTTCTTGCACGAACACTTTCGGTTGTTTGAGGCCGACTAGACGGGAAAAAAAAAATCGTTTCGTTGTTATTTAATAACACTATCTCGTTTCACCATTCAGCACTTTGTGAAAGTGAAAGGATAGTACGAGTGCAGGCAGGGGGTGTGATTAAGGGATAGCGAGTTATATGTTTTCGTGCACTTTCTCCTAGTTCATCTTGAATGGCGGTCCAGCGATATCTACCCAACGGTTGAGTGTCGCAATTATATACTCCAAAGACATACTGTTACTTTTGCAAGGCAGTCCGATTGTTAGATTTCCTGATCCTCTAAAAAAAATAAGTTTCTCGTATTTACCTCGGTTCCCTCGGGTGTGTAAAGCAGAAAAATAGGAAAAGGTCCAAGCCAGAAGCGAAGAACTGGGAAATGCTGGCGCCATTCGTGCAGGTAGTCGATGAGAAACTGGAACAACTCTGTGGAATCCCAATTGAAACAGAATTAATGACGCAGTTAATAAGAAAATAACGTTGAAACACACAAAGTAGGGTTCCTCAACTTTTGAAAAAATAATACGCTAATCGGCAAGAAAAAATCTTTTGGTTGGAGAAATCTTGGGCCAGAAAATTCAGGCCAAGAGAAAGGGAGGTCAATTCAATCCATCAATCAAAATACGACGGCTAGGAAACGTTCAATAAAGATCATACTGTACTTGTAGTATTTCATCATTTTAACACAGGATCAATCTGAATTGTAAATCGGTGAAACCAGAACTGGATTTTGTTTTTAGTGTGTGGACAACAATAACCTTGGCATTTGAATCAAGTTTTGGAACTTGTTCTCGAGTTGTTTTTTAATTGTTAAATTTAATAACAGGTCCAATCTGTTGTTTTCTGACAGGGGGGGAATTACACCTTCGTCCAACTTTGTTTGTATTACTTGAGGCTCTGTAAGTTTCTCTCAAAATCTATTATTGATACCATCAGGGTCCCGCATAAGTTCCAATGCGTTGCCTAGAAGAGGAAGTGGTGCCGGTGGTCCCGGAATGCTGTTGCAGTGCTCGATGAAAGCCAGACGCTTCTTGGAGAAGACACAGATGGCAACGAACGTGAAAAACGTCGCCAACCAAACGGTAAACGTCGAGGGCATCCATCCGTTCACTTTCAACAGATGGTCGTCAAGCATTTTTCAATCATGTAATGATGACAATATTCCAATCTGAAACAACAACAAAAAACAGGACTCTTTTAGACATAGTCACGTGGTGGATGTTACACGATTCACGAGACACTGTCACTAAAACGATTACACAGGAAATGGTTATCAACTTTCTTTTTTATAAGGGCGTGCATTTAAAACAAAAAACAAAGGAAGGCATAATGCTCAGTAATCCACAATCATTAACGTCCAATTATATGGACTAAATCACATTCTTTCCAGCTGTGCAGTAGCCAACAGCGATACTACCCATTGAACCCACTTAACTCGACTAGCAGAACCTGTTTAGATTTGAAGCAGCCATGCCATATCGTGAAAAAGAAAAACAGGTTACACGATAACAAAAATCCATACTTTGGTATATCAAAACAAAACACATTCTCAAACCGGAAAAGGGTATAGTTATTATATATTTCAAACAAGGAAGATAATAACAAGTTTGTTTTCTTTATTACGTAGGTGTAATTTTGTTCACCACCGTTATATTGATGCTACACAGCCGGCACACATTCAAAAATTACTTTTTTTTCTGTGCCATATTGTAAATATCCCTGTGGCTGATTTATGGTCACATTTTTAAAATGGTGCACAGGGAAAATGTGCACCATCTTGTTAACATTTTCAATTAGAAACTTTTCAAAACACCAATTTGTTATGCTGCCAGATCGGTTTAGTGTTCGACTTTGTTTCAAATCTACCTCACAAACGACAATAGGCTAACCCTTTTTGTTTCAAAGAATCAACGCTTTCCCTTATAGTTACACTGTTCCGAGGTAGAAAAGCTATTCAATTTCAGACTGAAGAAACGGTTGAGATTTCAGCAACTTGATTTACCTGACTTTATTACTATCAAGTCCGGTTGATGATCTTCCTTCAGGTGGAAGAGTGTCGAGGGAGAGCACTGTCTTGATTGTTAGTTGATGAGACGACTGACTGAAAATTGGGAGCGATTCGGGGGTCTATTTATACACAGGCCTGGAAGGAGACTGCTGCTATAAGCAGGGGGTAGTACTATGGGAGCCTATGCCAACCGAAAGTCATTTTTTGGGCGCTCCTAGTCGGCAAATATTACTAGGAAACTATACGAAGAAGAGACGGAGGGAGGAGTAAAAGTCGTCCTACACCATCAACCCACGTGCTAAATAGCTCCACCTTCTTTTGCACGTAATACACTGTACACACACACGTTACATCCCTCGATTTCCTTTTTTTTTCTTATTCTCCCTCCTCTCTCTTTCATTCGCAGACACGGGCCATACTCTCCACACATCAATTGCTGCATCGGCCAGCAAAACGTAATATTATTTTTCCCGTTTCTTTCTATTCAACCGTGTATGCCTTTCTCTTCACGCGTGAAAGCAAAAGTTTCTGTAGTATCCCGTGTCTTGTGTACGAATGTCTCCCAATTCTTTTTGGGGCTCTATCGATCAATAATGGATCGCCAGACACTTTTGATCGCCTCCTATGTTTTGCGGCTTAAGGGCTAGATGTGGAACGGACGGGCGATCATACCTGAGAATATACAGTACTATAGTGAAACAGTGAAACTTTGGTAGTTATGAAGTATAGATATGCACCATTTGCAGCACTGCCGGCGTATCGTTTTGTGTCTCTAGTTTTTTGCGGTTTTATTTTTTCTCTGGTGACCAATACCTACGCATTTTCGCTCCTAGAGTTAAAGTCTATTCGTGAAAGTCTTGCACGACCAAACAGGTGGTCGACTCTAGTCATGGGGGTATGATGCGGTGTGTCTGTATACAGTTGACGATGGCATAATAATAACGGGAGTTGGGAAAGGTCTGGGTTTCTGGGTTAATCGTTGATGCAACAACCCTGCCATCACCTTTCCCTTCTCATCTCCGTTTGGTTTATTCAGGGGGGGAAAAGCCATCACGCAACAAGGAAATGTGTACAGACTCATCTTGAGAAGAGCTCGAGGCGCAGAATTCCAGACGGGAACCACACGATTTTTATTAAGAAAATAAAACTATAAGACAGTGTCGTAAGAGAAAAGGGTTAGTTGGCTCCGGGGGCCGACTAGGCCTAGTTTGAGCCTATACATAAATGTGGAACACGTTAAACGATATTGCTACCTTTAATAGAACACTGTAGTATAATAACGGCTTAAACGAGAAAGCATCAAAATTCATCTTGGTCGGGTGAACTGTCAAATAGAGAAACTCTAAAGAATATACCTGTCGACAAGCACAATAGAAACGCTTGTACACGAAAAATGGCGAGCACTTTACCTAAAGCTGCTGGGAGTTATTTTTGAAGAAAAGTTGTATTATCTGTCAGACCGACATCTGAAGGTTGAATAACAAACTGGGGCGTTGCTGGTGGTTCCATGTTTCACTTGACAGGTGAAACTGTGATCACGAATTCGCTGATTATGACCACGCGTGGAAACATTTTTTGCGTAACCATCATCACAAAGCGGTTAAAGTACAATCGGGCCCTAAAAAACAATCAAATCTTTCGAATTGTTCAAAAGGCTCAAGCTGAAACAATACGAAGACGAAGGAATTCGTGTTGAAATCCGCCTGAATACCTTCCACATCACTGTGATTTATCTTCCGCAAAATATTCAAGCCCTTTCCCCAGAAAAAAAACAAAAACAAATAATAATTTTACACAAAAGAAGTTTGCCGGAATTTCGGTTATTCTCCTTTAAAAAGGAATGGCGTCGGTCGACCTCGCCCTTCCCTTTCCTTAAAAAAGAAAAAGACAATCAACGTTTTTTTTTTTCTTTTAAATAGTGAAAAATTTCCAATGCCAACATCCTTTTTTTAACGACATTATTTTTTATATTAGCTATAAGATCTCTACGCGAGACGGAAATTTTTTTTTAAATGTGAAAATTGAATTAGAAACGACAAAGGGTAGTACATTGACCACCTGCTACTGTTAGACGCAGGGCGCTTTACTTTCCCTCATTCTTTATTAGTAGGTTAGGTTGGACTACCATCTTAAGCCGCTTTTTTGTAAAAGGGTGACGCCGGCGAGCAAATATCGTTGCAGTTTCTTATCTTGTATATCGTATCCACGCTCTCTCTCGCCGTTAACTTTTCTCCTCCCGGAGAAATACAAAAAGTCTTGCTGCGTATATTATTTTAAAAAAATTATGCATACTGACGTGGGATGTGGGTATTCGTTTAATTAACCTCAACTAGTATTACCGCATCAATACTTCTAAATGATAGGATTTATGACGGACGGATGAGTTTGCGGGAAATTTTGCGATGATTATTCTTCTTCCCGTAATATATAAGTCGAGTGGTAACTTTTCATCAACAGGTCTAATAACTAAAAAATCTAACGAGTGTTCATTCTAATTTATAAACCACAACAGAGATGCCATTAAGTAGACACCTAGTTAAACAAGAAAAACACATACCCCGCTGCATTTGATTGACCGAATCAGCACCAGGAATCGACCGTGGCATTTATAAATGATTGCGAAATTTATTCCAGCACCTCTTTTTCTTTTTTTGGCGCAGTGAAACCAGTTATGCAAAACACAATAGAGCTGTAACGGACCGACAGCTTTATGATTCAGGACGGCAGTGCTCAAACCCTAATAAACGGGAAAGAAAAAGTTATGAGCGACCGACAAAAATTATTCGAGACCTATAGCAGTTGCAGTTGTGACATAGCCACAAACAAAATTAAAAGTAAATTTAAGACTATACGCCACAGGGATCTACCATTGGCCCAGATATAAGTATTGCCATATCAGAATTTGAATTGAACAGCAGATGGACGAGCTCCTTTCTCTCATCACCAGCAGCAGCTGCTGATTGAGCCAGCGAACGCACACACAAACTGAATACCAAATACACGGCACCAAAGTTTTGTAGACGAGTAATACCATATAGACATAACATATTTTCCGTCTGGTTATTCTGGGAATAACAGGGCAGGGGGTAAGAGGCGGTGAAATCTTGCCCGTGTGTTCAAAACACCGTGACTTCCAAGTCGCAGTGGTATTCGTGAAATCCCGACACAGGAATAGCAGGAAACTCCTTTCACTTTCACATTTGACTGCTGGTATATCAATTGATGTCTACCGCATCACGACGATCATATATCAGTCATGTATAATACGTACCTCTCTGCGGAAAACGCTAGAAAACCGCATTTGTTGAGAGCTCCAGGACGACGAACACATCCATTGGAAACTGTAAAACAAAACAAAAAACAAAGTTTCTCCATAATTTACCTGATTTTGTTGCACTATTTACTTAATTTACTTACCGCTCTTCAGCAGGGGCATTTGACCAAAGGTAATAAAAATAAGGTTAGACTTTAGGGAATTTTTTTAAAAAATACCCAAAATCAAGTGGGGAAAGACCCCATTCCTTCAAGCTTCGATAGTAACACTCTTTCTCTCGACACGTACGCCACGCTACGTTGTGTGTTCGATCGTGTGTGATCAATTAACCTTTAAAAGGAAAGGGGGATTTCTTTTCGATGGAAAACTCACACCGCCACATCCGCATGGGGTCCTACATACAGTACGCGTAGGCCTACTTTCTTTTCATTTTTTTTTTTGCAGCACCTTATAATGAACCTACGTACAGGCATCAAATCGTCTGGAAATCATTTCTTTAATTCCGAATCGAAACAAATAGGAAACTTTAATTTCCGAACGGCTTGTAACAGATGGTCCGTCACGAAACTTGTGTGTCGCTAACGAGGAATACAAAACAGGTGCGTTAAAAATGTTTTTTTCCTTTTGTCGGCCCCCTCTTTTATTTAGCGAAAAATAACATTTTTCTTAAGAAAAGATGACATTACTTTTTTTTCTACTGACTTTTATTAGAATAGTCCTGGAACCGCGGCAAACTGCTGGAGACAAGTTTTCTAACAGACTCCACCAATGCCTGGACTACTTTGTTAAAAAAAAAACCTTTTCACGAAAGCTTTGTACCCAAAACGTATTTTCTATTTCGTTCTACCGGCTTGTGAACAAGTATACCATGGGAATCGACAACTTCTATAGCTGCCTAACCACTACAGGGTTAGGATAAAAGCAGCTATTGACCAAAAGTAAAGGTTGTTGGTACGCTAACTTAAAAAGCGTAAACGCGCTATTTTTAGCCATTAGGATTTATACTTTCACTGCACGTAGGCTACTGGGTGCATTGGGTGTACCGGTAATTTTTTTACGGTCCATAAAAAATTGACGGCTTCACGTGTGGTACTACATAAACTAAACTACTCCAGTAGGGTACTACGTGAATACCTGTAGCTAATATGCAGTACAATATTCTAATTGATTATTAACTGTACTTGTTGGTGGTTAAAAGCATCCGGATTCCGTCGAGAGGACGAAGGATAACTTCCGTCAAGATGGCAACGTTTTCCGGTTTGTCCAACGATTTGACGTGGAATCGACGTAGGACGGAAGCGAGGATAATCTTCTCTTCCATCATGGCAAACTTTTGACCTACAAAGAGCCAAGAATCATTAACACATTAACGATTTAAAATTTCTTGATGATGTTGTTGAAGGAAATTACCAATGCAGTTACGAGGTCCAGCGCTGAACGGGACATAGGCATACGGATGTCGACCTTGAATGTTTTCAGGGAAGAAACGCTCCGGTTTGAAACTCTCCGGATCAGGGAAGTAAGTCGGATCGCGGTGGATCAAATAAGGTGAAACTATGACTGTAGCTCCAACAGGAAGATCGTATCCACCTGGATTTAAAAGAAAAATGGAAAAAGAATACATTTGCAATAGTTTAGTCAGTTTGTTTTTAATGCGCATACAAATGATGGTATCTTCCAGCAATTGCCTCGAGAGAATAGGAACGCTGGGATAAAGACGCAGGGCTTCTTTGATGCAACACTCGAGGTATTTCAGTTCGCTCAAGTCAGTCATGGTGACTGGGCGATTAGAGTTGCCAAAGACACGAGTCAGTTCCTCGTTCACTTTCTCCTGTAATGGCACAAGCAAATGACGTGGCACCAACATCATGTTTTACATTATTGATATTACCTGCACTTCAGGATAGTTGCCTATAAGAAAAAGACACCAGTTAATTGCGGAAGCCGTAGTATCATGACCCTGTAAAAAATTCATGGGTCAATTTGTTGTGAAGAAATAATTGACCGAGACATTGTATTGCTAACCTACCTCAACCATGAAGGTGTCAACTTCTTCGCGAATGTCAAGATCGCTGAGCACTTTGCCATCTTGCGAAGCTTCGATCAAGAGATCCAGGAATGCCAAACGGGATTTCTCTGAGGCAATAAAATAATTCCTTCAAATTAGTACATGAAATAAAATCGATTTGGATTTTTTACTTGAAATAAACTCGTCGTCATCTTTCTTCGGCGAATCAACTGGTGGTTGCTGCTCAGTCTTACGCAGTTTGTGTTCGTTTTTCCGCTCACGGATCACCTTGAAGAAGATGACAATAATATGTAATAAAATAATATTCAATAAAACAAGCAACGGCCATCAAGGCCAAGGTCATTGCTTGTTTTATGGATAGTTTAACATATGTACCTGATCAGTGAATCCATGGAGAATTGACAGGCATTTCTTTTGCTCCGATCCGAGAGGAAACAGTCGAAAAAGCCAATCCGGTTGAAGCCATGGCCGAGTTTGACGCGCTTGGATGATGTGAGTCATCCTATTATGTCAGCAAAAGTACATGTTATATGGCTTAGACGAAACACATATTTAGCAATATCTATAAGGGAATCTAAATCATTACGACTTGAGATTTTCTCAGAGCATAACAAACAGCAATGGTCTTTTCTGGTGCCCTTGTATTTATTCCTATCGTTAAAGCTACGTAAGACTAAAATAGACCGAAATCTAACTTGTAAACAGCTTTGACGTAATCCGAGTCACTTTTTTGTTGGGCGTCGACATGACGACCCATGGCCGTTTCTAAATGTTACCGGACATGATGAATTGATGATGAATGTAGACTTCAATAAAATGGAACGTGTGATATTACTATTACCGCAAATGATGTCAAGTGTGCACAGAGCGATGAACGGGTAAATGTCAAAGTTCTGATCGACTTTCTCGCTCAGCTTGTCGATGAGTACGGCACTTTGTTCATTGATGACGTGAACAAATCCCTCCAAAATTTGAAAGTGGAAAGTCGGTGTCAACAGTTTGCGCCTCTGGTGCCATTTTGCCCCTGTAATTGCGGGAAAAGTAGAACTTTATTCAGAACCCGGGCGAATAAATTGAAATAGAGCGGACGCCCGTTATATAAATGTACATATAATTTTTAGAAATCCAGCAGGTTCGCTATTATATGAACATACCTGTACTCGTTAAGAGACCAGTGGCCAGCCATGGCTGGATGTAGTCGTATTCCGGACCCTTGTCGATAATTTTGTTGCTGCTCAGCACAACCTTTGATAATTGAGTATCATTAAGAAATTATTGATAATAGGTAAGGATTGTTTTATACGGTACCTCGGCACTTTCGGCCCCACCGAGTAGAAACCAAGGTTGAGGTCCGACCCAAATTCGGACCACAGATTTCTTGCTGTATTTTTTGTACAGTTGAACGGCGTGGGGCATTATCTCTGCAAACAACACGTGAAAAGGTAGAAATTAAGATTTCAAAAACGAATAACTGCGCTTGGGCCTTTTCACACCTTCAGGCGGTAGGAAAAATTCGGTGGCGCTTCCCAAGAGCGGAATCTGAGCGGGCGGACCCGGGATCTTGTTACAGCGTCGAACATACTTAGCAATTTAAATACTATTATTTTTAAGTCATTTTCCAATGGTGAGGTTACTGCACATTAAGCTAAATTTACCTTGTAGCGTCGATATAGTGTGCCCACAAGATGAACGAGAACGAAACAAGCAAACGTCAAGAAAAGCACTAACGTGTTCGGAATTAAACTGTAGACAAAATCAGGAATGATTTGAACACCCATGGCAGACTTGTCTCACTAGCAAATAACGGGAAGCAACTAAGTATACATGACAAGTATAAAACGGGAGTGTACAATACGGCGTGACTAAACTCTAAAGGTCGATCAGTATCTGTAGAGAGATACTTCCAAAGTTCACGTTGTGTACAGTTTATAGTAGAAGCTAGAAATGAATCCTGAATTTAATAAGATAAGCTAGTTTTGAACTTACCATCTGTTGACCTCTGCTTGGTGTTCCTTCGGATCCCACATTGGACACTAAAAACAACTTTATTAGATGGAAGCGAATTTTAACTAATAAATACAGACACAGGCCGAGAATCCTGATTCGTAAACTAGTAAGTGTGCAAACTTTATTGCCTTTGTCTATATTCCTAAAATAATCTGGCACATTCCTCCAGATAGGCATGCGACTACGTATCAATAAAACTCGTTTGGTTTAACAACCATTGACTATTTCACAACGTCTTGTGAGTCAATTGTAGTCGAATTCCGTCTCGTGGACGAAGAATGACTTCAACCAACTTTCGGACCCGCCAAGCCAACAGAAGAGTTAATAACTACTCCTAAAAGAACTAAGGCTATCCAGTTTTGGACATTTTCGGCCCCGGTCGAAATTTTTAAAAAGGGCCGAAAAGGTATGGGGCCGAAATGGTAGGGCCCGAAACGACGGATACCCCGCATAAGAGACTTTTCATTGGCCCATTTGTAGTACAAGTTAATAAAGCGAGGAAGAATTTCTGAATGTGTGAGTTATGCAAGTGTTGAAATATTCAAGAGTACTAAAGCAGGTGTCGTGGTAAATTATCGTTATACTTACTGTGACGTTCCAGGAACAGTTCGGTGAAGCTTCCAAACAGCGGAAGCTGCGCAGGAGTTGTCGGAATTTTTTCGCACAATCTCATAAACTGCATACATTCAGTTCATTGCAAAGTTGCAAACATTTACAAACGCATGCCAGGTTCGATAGTAAATTAGTAATATGTCAATTCAATAGGTATAGAAGTTTGTCTTCAATTTTACCTTGTGACGTCGAAATAATGACGTTCCAAGAGTCACTGAAATGAGGCACGTTACGGAAAATACGAGCGTCAATTCATTCGGAATTAAATTACACAAATACTCAGGAACTATTGGAGTGGTCATGATGTGTTCTGTTGGGAACAAAAAAAAGGACAGAAACTGCGCAAGTAGTTTCGAAATTGATCTATTTAAATATTCAGACTTTTATCAGTTCGGGTTATGTTTACGATGATATTTAAAAAAGTCTGTTTAGTTTTACTGTCACGTCGTCGATCGATATCATATGTAAACAGAGAAGTTTCCCAGGCTAGCTTGGTCGTATTAAGGAAACATAATTTTTCGTCACTACGCAATTCAACTACAGAATGTTGAAATTATCAGCTAAAAGTTCACTGAAACATATACGATGACCCAAAGGTCGTCCTACAAGAAGCACATCTAATGGTGTCTGTGGCTCTGTGGTAACTGCTAGTCGTCTGCTAAAACCACGTTGTTACTAAAATATCAATATATCAATTTTGAAAATTCGCAAGTTTTTATCGATTCAATAACCCAGTTGAATGTGCAAAAAAAACTTTTTTAAATGTTCTTCTTGACTGTTTCGTAAAAATTCATTTTTAGATTGATGTTTGTTTTATAGCTTATGTCTTAAATTCTTTATTATACAGTTCTTCTTCTACAGCAATACATTTTATTAGCTATGATCAAAATAGTTAAAATAGCTTTTGAATAGATTTTTCATCACATCACTAAAGTAATATTCGCAGAAGGAAACGTTCGTTTATGTTGACTTCTTGTTGAGAGTCAATCGGAGTCGAATTCCGTCTAGGGGACGCAGGATTAATTCAGTAACGATTGGCACGTCACTTGGCTTGTCCAAGGCCTTTACGTGGAAACGGCGTAAGACGGAAGCAAGGATAATCTTTTCTTCCATCAGAGCAAATTTTTGACCTGCAGAATTTACTCGCATTATAATTTAAAATTGGTATGAAACTGAAAGGAGTCGATGTTTCCAAATGTACCGATACAGTTGCGTGGGCCAGCGCTGAATGGGACATAGGCATACGGATGTCGACCAATAATGTTTTCCGGGAAGAAACGTTCCGGCTTGAAACACTCCGGTTCGGGAAAGTACTTTGGATCACGGTGGATAACATAAGACATTGCCACCACTGATGCTCCGGCTGGAAGAACGTATCCGCCTGATGGATAAGGAAATGGATAATCATTATCAGCCTGCTGGATGGATAATCAAACTATTGATGAACATACAGGCGGCAACATCCTCCATCAATATCCTGCTAAAGAACGGAACGCTGGGATAAAGACGCAGGGCTTCTTTGATGCAACACTCGAGGTATTTTAAGTCGCTCAAGTCCGTCATGGTGACTGGGCGATCAGAGTCGCCGAATACTCGTAACATTTCCTCATTGATTTGTTCCTATACCAAAATAACAAAATCATTTTCGCATAAATCAAACTACATAGAAAAGGTGTGCTCTTACCTGTACTTCAGGATGGTTGCCGATAAGAAGGAGGGACCAGTTGATGGCAGCTGCCGTCGTGTCATGTCCCTAGTAAATGAATTAAACTCATCAGATGGAACACAAAATAAAATGTTGAGTTTTTTTTTTACTTCAAACATGAAAGTGTCAACTTCTTCACGAATGTCAAGATCACTGAGAACTTTGCCATCTTGCGAGGCTTCAATTAAAAGATCAAGAAAAGCCAAACGCGGTTTCTCTGTGACAAATAAAAAATAGCCAAATTATCACTTGTTTTATAGCCAATTGACATATTGGACAATTTTGATTGAAGGTATTTTATTACTTGAAATGAAATCGTCTTCTCCATTTGGCGTCGTCTCGGTCTTTTTCTGTTGCTGAGCTTTGCGCAACTTGTGTTCATTTTTTCGCTCACGAATCACCTATAAGGTAGGTAGTCCAATGAACGAGCACAAAAAAAAGTCAATTAGCGCTGTGAATCGTCTAGCGTTAAGCGGTGCAACTTTAATAGAAGGAACACAGACTATCATTAAAAAGGGTGTGTCTGGGAAAGAATCCTAATCTCGCGATGCTTTCCAAAATGGCCAATTTTTTTCAACTTTCAGTTTGGCAACTTTACGTTAAACGTTTCCCTTTACCATTTCCTCACAGACCAGACCACAATCCAAGTTGTGATATTAAAAAAGGTTATATTGAAGTTTACCGACCGGAGTCGTTCTTCCGTATAGTACCACTGGAAAGTTCCGCATTGCTCAATCGTCTGTGTCCCTTGCGCTGTTTTCACCATTCCGGAATATATCGAGGAGAACCTATTCCATTGTGTACCTGATCAGTGAATCCATGGAGAATGGACAGGCACCTCTTTTGCTCAGATCCGAGAGGAAACAGACGAAATAGCCAATCCGGTTGAAGCCATGGCCGAGTTTGACGCGCTTGGATGATGTGGCCCATGCTGTTAATTGGATGAAAACAAATCGACAATTTTGACGTATGCGAATTGAATAGCGGATGTTGCGTTATCCTCACTTGTAAACAGCTTTGACGTATTCGGAATCTGTGTTGCTCTGAGCATCGACGTGGCGCCCCATTGCCGTTTCTGAATAATGTTGTCACGCGACAAAATAACTTGTCAGTGTGGTAATAACTAATAGGCCTACAACCAAGAATATTTGAGCAATCTCGTTACCGCAAATGACATCAAGTGTACAGAGGGTGATGTATGGGAAAACGTCAAAATCTTGGCCGACTTTCTCGTTTAGTCGTTGGACGAGAACGGCACTTTGCTCGTTGAAGACTTGGACAAAATCTTCGAGAATTTTGAAGTGAAACGTTGGCGTCAACAATTTGCGCCTCTGATGCCATTTTTGACCTGCAATTAAAGTAAACAGGGAGCAGCTCATTACCAGAGCCAATAAAAGGATTAATATCCCGTACGTTCCTAATTATAATTTAATTTACCTGTGCTCGTCAAGAGACCAGTGGCTAGCCAAGGTTGGATGTAGTCATATTCTGGACCCTTGTCAATAATTTTATTGCTACTTAGCACCACCTAAAATGAGAGAAATTTAAATTTAGGTAATTATGTACTAGAAGAATAGTTCGTTTACCTCTGCACTTTCAGCACCGCCGAGTAGAAACCAGGGTTGAGGTCCGATCCAGATACGTATAATTGAACTTTTGTTATATTTCTGGTATAGCTCATAGGCATGAGGCATGATCTCTTGAAAATGAAAGAAAATCAAAGATTTTGGCATTTAAAACGGTTGATATCGTGAAATACGTTCAGGTGGGAGGACGAACTCCGTGGCGCTTCCAAATAGCGGAATCTGAGCTGGCGGCCCGGGGACTTTGGAACATCGTTGAACGTACTGCAAATCAAAGATAAAATAAGGGAAAAAAATAATGATTAATTATTGTTGGGCCATTTGCGTATTTACTGCTTTGCATATTGTTTACCTTGTAACGCCGGAATAACGCATTGCCAACAGCAAAGAGTACGATGCTTGCTATGGTTAAGACTAGCGTTAATTTGTTCGGAAACAAATTATAAAAATCAGAAACGATTTGGACGGCCATGATGATGTTTGTTCATACAAACTGACAAGGCAACAGCTAAATTGCGACTGAACTCAAGGGTCGTCAAAGTTGTGATGTATTTGATTGAACGCCTTTGGGGACCAGTTATCAAGGCAACCAAACGAAACGGGTTCTTATCAAATTAGGATTGCAGTGAATATATTCCGTGCTGCTGAGCACACGCATTTTTATTATCGGTAGATCGAAACATCTTTCTGTTTTTGTAACGAAATTTTGGGATAAATTGTACAATAAACTAATTATAAACCAAGGCGAATTACATAAGCTATTGATATCTTCTGATCGTTCCACACACCAAAGAGGAGAGTAGAAACAAAGCAAAAGCAAATGCGAAAGTAATTTTTTGGTTGTTTGTAAGATTAGTTTTAGCGAATTTTTACATCAAATAGGTTAACCATTTGTGTGACTAAATAAGGCAGTTACCCCATATGTTTTTTAAATGACTGGTGACCCTGTTGGAAATTTAGGAGTCAAGTGGAGTCGAATTCCGTCGCGTGGCCGTAAAATTAATTCAGCCAAGACAGGCATATCATCCGCCTTGTCCAAGGATTTGACGTGGAAGCGACGTAACACGGAAGCGAGGATTATCTTCTCTTCCATTTGAGCAAATTTTTGCCCTACAAATTGCCAAGAAAAATATAGCAAACGCAATTTAAAATCTCGTGATAAGGTTTAAGGAAATTACCAATGCAGTTACGAGGTCCAGCGCTGAATGGGACATAGGCATACGGATGTCGACCTTGAATGTTTTCCGGAAAGAAACGCTCCGGTTTGAAACTCTCCGGATCGGGGAAGTAGGTAGGATCGCGGTGGATTATGTAGGGGACGATCATCAATGTGGATCCTACGGGAATGTCGTATCCACCTATGCGATTACATACGTATACAGTAAAAGTTTAAAGAATTGAATGACTCATTATCGACTTACACACTGTTACATCTTCCAGGAGTGCTCTAGACATAATAGGAACACTCGGATAAAGACGCAGTGCTTCCTTGATGCAGTACTCGAGGTATTTTAATTCGCTCAAATCGGCCATGGTGATTGGACGATCCGATTCGCCGAATACTCGTGTCAGTTCCTCACTCACTTTTTCCTATTGTGTATTGTCCAAATAATTTTTCACTTGGAATCTGCTGTATTTGAAACTTTATATACTCACCTGGACTTCAGGATTGCCTCCAATAAGAAATAGGGACCAGTTGATGGCAGCTGCAGTCGTATCGTGACCCTGGGATGAGTGAATCAAGAGTTAACTGGCTCACATAATCTAAGATAAATTTTGAACTTACTTCAAACATGAAGGTGTCTACTTCCTCTCGAATGTCAAGATCGCTGAGCACTTTGCCATCTTGCGAAGCTTCGATCAAGAGATCCAGGAAAGCTAATCGGGATTTTTCTATGACAAGTTAAATAGTAGAATTATAATTATAAGAATTGATAACTTTTTAAATTGAAAGTTCTTTAGTACTTGGAATAAAATTATCGTTGTCTGCTATTCGTTCGGTTTCTTTTTCCTCCTTAGCCTTTTGCAATTTGTATTCAAGTTTTCTTTCGCGAATCACCTAGAAACATTAGCGAGTTCATTTATAAGTAAAATTTTGAATGTGTTGTGGAGTAAAAAAATTACATAGGCCTACCTGATCCGTAAAACCATGAAGAATGGACAAGCATCTCTTTTGCTCCAATCCGACAGGTAAAAGTCGGAATAGCCATTCGATTTGTAGCCACGGCCGCGTTTGTCTCGCTTGAATAATTCGGGTCACTCTACAACCATAAAATTTCATTAAAAGTCAATTTCTCATCTGGATTTCTGCGCCATTTAAAATACTGGTTGTTAATATTTACAATTGATTAATCTTATCGGAGACTGTCGGATTAAATTCTACTATCCATTTAAAAACAATATTCCCACAAGGCCAATGCGCGTGTGATGAAAAGATAAACATTGAAATACAGGTTTCGATAAGGGAAAAGTGTCAGTGATATCTTGATACTTTGTCCTTTATTGATTTTCACCATCGCAAACATTACGAAAGCACGAACGAAGCGAAATAAAATGAAACTTACTTGTAAACAGCTTGAACGTAATCGGAGTCGCTTTTGCCTTGTGCGTTTACATGGCGACCCATTGCCGTTTCTAAATATGGCAACATTTAAACGATAAAATCAAAATCACATTGGTCAGCAGTCTTCCTATAAGGAGAGGCTATATTTACCGCAAATGACATCGAGTGTGCATCGCGTGATGAAAGGGAAAATGTCAAAGTCCTGGCCGACTTTCTCGTTCAGCTTTTCGACGAGGACGTCACTTTGTTCATTGATGACGTGAATGAATTCCTCGAGGATTTTGAAATGGAAAGTTGGAGTCAACATTTTGCGTCGCTTATGCCATTTGCTGCCTTTGATGTTCCGGGAAACCCAATGGGGATAAAAAAATAAGAAATTCGTTCGTTCATCGATGGCAGTTTGAATTTCGCGGGGGATACCTGTGCTCGTCAAAAGTCCAGTGGCCAACCAGGGTTGAATGAAATTGTATTCCCGGCCCTTGTCGATGATCTTGTTGCTACCAAGTACCACCTTTAGTATAAATCCATTGGATTATAAGAAACAAATAATTAAGAAAAGGGCGAAGGAGAATTTTGCCAGGAATACCTCTGCGCCCTCGGCTGAACCGATGGTTATCATAGGAAAAGGTCCTATCCATAATCGTGTTACTGATTTCTTGCTCCATACCTTGTATAATTTCATAAAGTGTGGTAAAATCCCTATAGAAAACGATAAGCTCATTTGTTTTAATTTTAGCTGAAGTTATAGTGATTATTATACCTTCAGGTTCCAGGAATAATTCCGTGAAACTTCCGAAAAGAGGAATTTGAGCTGATGGGCCAGGAATCACGCTACATTGACGAAAGAACTATGAAAAATCAATGATAGTCAACTCAGGAATGTTACAAGTAACCTTAGAGCTTATTAAAAATCTGTTTTAAAATTTAGTTGACTTACCTTGTAACGTCGGTACAAAGCCGTTCCAACAACACAGAAAAGGACAGTTGCGAACGAAGTGACGAGTGTCACCGCATTCGGAAACAAACGATACAAACCTTCAGGAACTATTTGAAAACCCATGTAGAACGGCCAACTATTTTCACTTGTGAAATACGACTGCGCGGGTAAGCAAAGTCGATTAAGAGAAACCCGACCAAGAGGGGCGATGTAAACATTTGAGTTTATCAATGTTGACTTTGTTTACAACGGTGACTCGTCAAGAATTGATAAATAATCTTTTTATTGATTTTTTTAAAGACTCTTTTATCAGCGTTTTCTTATATGTTTGCCTAATATAGAATTTATCTGCACAATAAACCAATGACGAGTTCAAAGTTATTTTTAAATTTTTAAAAAAGACCAGGCAGCATTTTTAAGGCGGAAGAGTACTAAGTCTACTTCCACGAGCTGGTCCCTAAGAAGGAAACATTTAGCAATGCTGCATTTTAGGGGTTAAGTGAATACGAATTCCATCGCGGGGTCGCAAGATTAATTCGGACAATAAAGCAATATCTCCTGGTTTGTCCAACGATTTGACGTGGAAGCGACGCAAAACGGAAGCGAGGATAATCTTCTCCTCCATCTGAGCAAATTTCTGACCTGCAAAGAGACCAGAAACATGAAGGAAGCGAAATAAAATATCTCGTATAGTTGTTGAAGGAAATTACCAATGCAGTTACGAGGTCCAGCGCTGAATGGGACATAAGCATACGGATGTCGACCTTGAATGTTTTCCGGAAAGAAACGCTCCGGTTTGAAACTCTCCGGATCGGGGAAGTAGGTAGGATCGCGGTGGACTATGAAGGGAACAATCATCAATGTGGATCCTACGGGAATGTCGTAACCGCCTAAAACACGAAATAGAAACAGAGGCCCAAATGAATCTGTAGTTAAAGGTTATGCTTTTTATGGTGTCCTATAATCCAAAACATACAAATGGTTGTATCTTCCATCAGTTCCCTGGCCATGAGAGGAACACTTGGGTAAAGACGCAGGGCTTCCTTGATGCAGCACTCGAGATATTTTAATTCGCTCAAATCGGCCATGGTGACTGGACGATTCGAGTCGCCAAATACTCGTGTCAGTTCCTCATTCAATTTTGCCTGTTGCAATCAACATTTTCACTTGGAATCTGTTTGAAACTTTATAGACTCACTTGCACTTCAGGATTGCCTCCAATTAGAAAAAGGGACCAGTTGATGGCAGCTGCAGTCGTATCATGACCCTGGTATAAGTGAATCAGAGTTAACTGGGTCACAGTCTAAGTTAAATTTTGAACTTACTTCAAACATGAAGGTGTCTACTTCTTCACGAATGTCAAGATCACTGAGCACTTTGCCATCTTGCGAGGCTTCGATCAAGAGATCAAGAAAAGCCAAGCGCGGTTTCTCTGTACAATTGCATACAGTACGTCAATTAACTTATAATTTGTGCAAGTGAGTAGATAATCTAAATACGTACTCAATAAGAATTCCTCGTCTTCTTCCTTCAACAATCCTGATTGCTGTTCCTTATTGCGTTGTTGGAATTCTATTTTTCGTTCACGAATCACCTGAAGCCACACAGTCTGTCATTGTCAATGTACTGTCAAAATGTCCAAGTGTTTAATTAATTATTACCTGATCAGTGAATCCATGAAGGATCGACAGGTATCTTAATTGCTCGGAGGCCATAGGAAAAAGACGAAAGAGCCAATCCGGTTGAAGCCAAGGCCGAGTTTGTCTCGTCTGGACGATCCTGGTCATTCTGCAGCAACGACATTCAAATGTAATTCATTTCGACACATGAGAAACTGCTGGGGATCTCCGCTACGCCCAAAAACACAATTGTAATCCATCAATCTCGACTCTTACTTGTAAACAGCTTCGACGTATTCAGAGTCGGTGTTATTCTGGGCATTGACGTGTCGCCCCATGGCCGTTTCTGCACATATTATTAATCACTTGTCATGTGCTGGCGCAGGTGTATGGCAAGAAGAAAAATGATTTTTCTTACCGCAAATGACGTCGAGCGTGCATCGCGTGATGAATGGGAAAATGTCAAAATCCTGGCCGACTTTCTCGCCCAGCTTTTCGACGAGTACGGCACTTTGTTCATTGAACACGTGGATAAAATCCTCCAGAATCTTGAAATGGAAAGTCGGTGTCAGCAACTTGCGGCGCTTGTGCCACTTGCTGCCTGCGATACACAACACACCCGAGCAGTTGTTACGATTTAGAAATCTCGAAATGAGTATCTGTTTAATTTCAATTGTTAAAGTCTCACGCAAATATTACCCGTGCTAGTCAACAGTCCGGTGGCCAACCAGGGCTGCAAAAAATTATATTCTCGGCTCTTGTCGATAATTTTATTACTGCCAAGCACAACCTTGGGATGTTAATTATTTCAAAACTAACGTCAATCAATGAACGAATCATTTACTATTTAGTGAGCAGCTGAATAAGACAGATCAGACCTCTACACCTTCGGCCGAACCAACTGCGAATAAAGCCAAAGGTCCAATCCAGGCTCGTACTATCGATCTCTTGTTCCACGTTTGAAATAAATGCAATCCGTGGGGGAGTAAACCTTAAATAAACATCCATATTTTTAAAAATCAGATTTTGAATTCGGGTTGACAAGGAACGACTGTACACGTTTATGAGAGGAAGGGGGTAGCTAATTTTGTGAAGGTTAATGATAATGGGCATGGGGGAGGACTAGGAAATTCAAAAAGGCCAAAAAGAAATGTATTCAAAATTGTGTTTTAAAAATAGAAGGGGGGTCTGAAAATAAGACATTGTTTTAGGGAGGGGATACTTTTCGTTATTCCTTGTGATGAGGGGTGAGGTAAGATACAAAAATCACCAAAAATGGCAGGAGATAACACTTAATTCTAATTATATATTTCACCTTCTGGCTCGAGAAAGAATTCGGTGAAGCTTCCGAAAAGCGGAATTTGCGCAGGCGGACCGGGAATCTTATTACAACGTACGAAATACTAAATAAATGAAATGAAAATTATGTCGATTAGCTCTCTTTAAACTTATACGTCTACCAGTCTACCTTGTAACGTCGATACAACGCCGTGCCCAACACGCAAAGAATAACACAGAGAATTGATGTGGCCAGCGTCAGGGAATTCGGCAATAAACGATACAAATGATCGGGAATTATTTGTAAAATCATGGCTTGATTGATTGATTCGCTTGATAAAAAGAAAAGAACTGCTACAGAGCTCGGCCACGCACGTAAAGTGAGATTACCACGTCCTCTGCGACCAATAAATATACTAGATTTTATTTGTGTGTTATCATTTTGTTTGTTTAGTCAGATCAGCAGAGTTTGCTATCACACGATGTCCTGAGCTAGCCTTTAATAGACTAGCGATCAAATGTCAATCATTTCGGTCAAATCTTGTGCTGTTTATGGTGGCTCTTTCAAATATTAGCGCTGTGTTTTTTAAGCTGGTACAGTGTTCCAAGAACCATCTAGCGTTAAAAATGGCAAGATCTTGGTGAAGTAAAAACTTCTCCCAAGTTCCAACCGTTTTCGTCGGATGGCGAACGGTCGTCGAATTTCCCCGAAATTTCCCCGAAATTCTTTTGGTGTTCCTTATTTTTCCCACGAATAACAACCGAATACACACAAGCCCAGATATAACGTGTCAAAAAATGCAGGGTCTAGAGAGAAAGAGAGAAATACCGCCGTCCTTTTGGAAAACTGGCAAAGTTGTTGATTAGAGAAAAGAAAGAAGCGCAAAGGCCTCGTAGCTGCTGATGGGATTGAGGCCATGCGGTATAATTTCATCTCCTCCGCCAAAGAGCTTTGGATTACAGGTGTCGAGCACCCCGACGAAGAAATGTATACATTGTCTTCTTCTTTATTCTCTCCGATCCGAAAACAAAAGAAGAAGAACAGCAGCATCGACCGCAAAAGAGTCGGAGAGAAAAAGAAAAGACAATTGTCATCAGTGACACTTTTCCGACCGTGTCATCTACAAAATGCGGTGCAGCAGAGAATTAAAAGAAACGCCAAAAAAGTTCAACATTCATCGCCGTGAAAGTCAGGCAATTTAATTGAGTATTCTATTTTCACTCTGAAAAATAAAAATAAAAATTAATTATATTATACTCGATATCTCTTGAAAGTGTTTTCTTCTTCTTTTTAGCTGCGAAAGAAAAAGTCGTTTGCGGTTGCTGGGCTTCCCATTTTTATTTGTTTCTCACGAACTTGTCCCCCCACACACACACCATACAGAGCCAGAAAAAGATAGACTCGAAATAGAGTTGGATGTGCTGTGTATAGTACGTTCGTCAGCTATTATTGACGACACTCGCCCAGCAACTTTTCTTCTTGGCCCAGGTGGGTGGGTGGACGGACTTTCTCTCTCTCTCTCCAGTGATGAGACAAGTGTCCCTGACAAATGATCTATGGCCATATTATAGATTCGGTATAATATAGCTGTAACATTATCTCTCTCGCTCGCTCTAACGACTGGAAATCCCAATCACGACGGATGGCGCCCATGCCATTCGGCTAAGAGCTCCGGCAGACCGAGCACGACGACGACATCGACTGACCAAGGCCTGGGCAATGCTGTTTGACGATGGGCATCATACACATCGACTATAGCAGTGTACCTGCGAGAACAATGTATATATAACCGACGGGCGAAAGTTTGACGAGATTCTAATCGACTACGCGACCGTGAGCCCCTTACAGAAGAACAACACGCGTGACTCTCCCTCACGCAGAAGAAGATGAGCACCTTAACGTGTGTAGTCCCTTCTTTTCTATTTTTTCTCTTTTCCTTCGCCGATGTGTCCTTCTCTCAGCTGGACACGTTTATGCATCTACACATTGCGGCGGCGGCTGACCCCCCTGAGCCGGCCCATTCAAACTTTAGCGCGCGTTGCGCAACTCTCCGTGTGTGTCGGCACAACTGATGCCGTACATGCCGCTCGGTTATCACCGTCGGATCAAAAAATATGAATGACAACAAAATAACTGCAGACTGAAAAAAATGTTAGAAAACGGTAAGGAGCGGTCGGTATACATAACCGTATAGATCCCGCCTCTAGTGAAAACACGGACACGGTCCCTCCGCGCATATCAAGACGCGGGAGAGAGAAAACGAGCACATGTTTAATGAGTCGTGACAAGCGCGTCAGCAAGTCGCCAACCTGTGAATAAACCCCCCCACTGTCCTGATGGGATTTCGAAACTAACCAGGATCCATTTCCATAGCGTGTAGAGTTCAAAAAGATTCCGGGAAAAAAACAAAAAACAAGCTATCAACTGTATAGGAATGAGACGCCGGTATTTTTTTGCGCTCACGGTCGGATGACACTGTGCATGTGCTGGCCAAAGATCAATTCGCCTTTTAGGAGAGACGAGAAAGTCACCCATACTATACACAACGGAGCCGATGAATAATGTTTCGAAACATTTGCGCTGCTGCTGCTGCTGAGGAGAGATGCGGAATATTTTTAAAAAACGTTCACTTTCTAAGAAGAGCCTTCGAATTCCGTAATTGGTAATTTATTATTGTTAGAAATTTATTTTATTTTTGGATGATGGTTATAGTTATTTTGTAAGGGGCTGACCGTAGGCGATATCCGCTCGGTAGACCATCAATGATCCAACTCTACACGCCGATGCAAATTGAATTTTGTTAGAGAAAATAAAAATAAAACACCAATCTGTTTTTTCTCTTTTTGGGAGGGAGACTTTTTCACCATGAGTTGACGTTGTTGTCGTTGTCATTTTCCACTCGGACGACTGTGAGAGAGTCGTGGGAATATCGAGCGAAATACAGCTCAAATGATAATACTAATAATAATAATAAAAGGGCGAAACGGGCGTGTGGAAAAAATGAAAGACACATAGCACACATTCCGCAACATCTTTTCTAAACGTATAACATCCAGCCTATCTCTTTTTTTCATAAAGAAAAAAAGACACATGTCCGTGTATTATAACAACTCACTTTCCAATACGGCGATGAGAAAAAATTCATCCCGTTCATTTGTCTGTAATTGTCTCTATGGAATGTGTAGTGGAGAAAAGTGGAGCGAATAAGAGTTGACCAATTTTCTTTTGGGCTTCGCGGCCTTCGCTATGGCAATCGGAATTCGCCCGAGTACATAAAACATGTAGCCAACTGCTGTGACTCGCTCTCGTGAATATCTATACTACGGTATAGCGTTCACTCTCACTATTATGTGTATAGGCACGGACGCAGTTATTCTCTCACCTTGGATCATCTTTCGCACATTTGTCATCCTCCCTCCATTGAGTGGAATATTACCGCACCGTCGAGAGTTGCGGTCGATGCCAAAAACATTTTTTCCCGAAATGAGAAATTCGTCTTTCAGACGAGTTGCAGAAACGCGTCTAGAATATAGCTGAGCTAAACGGAGAGTACCCCCAGGAGCGTCTATAAGAGAAAGAGAATCCCAGACGTGTTAAACAACCCAGATAGCCGGATCGAGCCGGATGGGAGGACCCTTAAATGATGGCCTCCAGCTGCTGCTGCTGCTGAAGATGGCGAAAAAATAAAATAAATTGAGTGCCATGTTATGCAATAGAGGGAACACAGAAATGTATAGGTGATTATTGCCGGGGTATGCATAAGATCTATGCATAATCGTTTTCATCACACGACTGACTTTTCAGCAGGTGAGCAACCCCAATAGGAGAGAGAGGCCCCTTCAAACAACAATCGAGCCTTTAATTGTTTGTAACGATGGAGAGAGAAAAGAATATAAGCCCAGCCAGACGAGGGCCGGCAGCAGACGCAATCAGCGCAGTCCATCAGTTATTTCGACGAGAGAAGAGAGAGAGCCCATAAACCATTTTTGCATTGGAAATTTATTTTTGATTGTGGCAAAACTGCAAACAACAACAAAAAAAGTCAGAAGAAGAAAAATAACGACTGCCAGATACTTTTTTCTTTCTTATTTTAACTGCTGGCAGAGTGTGCCAACAACACCATGATCTCCGTAGCTAATCAAGAGAAAGAAGAAATTGAGGAGAGAGTCTCTCCATATATTCCGATAGCAAGCGGGAAATGTATACTAGACTCTATACTTTTTCCCCGATAGTTTCACGTCATCCGCCCAGTAATTTCGGGTATTCGATTCCAGAAAATATGGGATAGCGAAAACAAGTTTTTACAATATTTCTATTAGATTAAAAAACAAACAAAAAAACACAAGGAGCCGAGTTCCTTTTTTATTTTTTAAATAATATTATGCTAATGGAATTTCGGTTGCGCCATGCGAAAATAAATTTAAAAAAAAAAACTATCTGTTGACTTTCTTGGATGATATGGTGGTGCCCCTGGTTGGTTCTATCTTTCACGGAAGGGAAATTCAAAAATTCCGATTAGACTTTTTTACATCTCCCTTTAATAAACGAGGAGGTGGGGTGCCTAGCTGTGTGACGGCAGGTCTCTCTTGATGGATATACAATTTTAAAGACTTTGCACAAAAATGTTTATAATTCAACAATTGTTTGGATTTGATTGTTGATCCACAGACAAAATTATGACTTTATGAGGTATAAAACAAGCCTGATGTGCAGTCGCTCTGCAAATGAGTTATTTAATTAACCCTGATTGAAAAAAACAAACAGAAACGGCAAGGGAAAACAGCTCCAGTCAAAGCCCTAATAACTCAGGAATAATCGTACTACGTAACGTTATATAACCATAACGCCACCCAATAGTTAAAAAAAAGGAAGGATAGAGACATTTGTCCTACCTTTAAGCCCGGGAAATCCACAGCCAGGCATCCACAAGTGCTCCATCCAGCCGCAGAAAAGTTGAGTGACGGAAAAAAGGGCGTTCTCGTGAATACACCCACACTCACATGGGCATACACGAGGACAGTTTTCCCAATCAATCTGGATGCTGTTTATCTAAACAAAAAATGTAAATGGGTTACGATTAAATTTTGCAGAGACAACAAGGAAAGGTTAGAAAGAAGACAGTAACACACTGTACAGTTAACCGTGTATAGTAACAGGGTAACTGGTATAATAACCCCTTATTGTTAATAAAACAGTAATACAGTATTACTTAAGTTAAGGTTGACATGTGTCATACCCTTTAATCAAGTTTTAGGCACCATTAAAATATACAGCAGGTCTAAACAGTAACATAAATCATTAGGCCTACCCAATTGATGATGTTGAGATTGTTGGTGATGACGGTCAGAACAAAACTTGCACATCTTATGGTTACGATGGCTGGCTCAGACCTGAAATCTGCACAAAGGTTAAGGTTACATAGAGCAAACAAACTCTACCAAAGATCATACATGATAAAAAATGTAGTCTGGCACCAACATTTCACAAATTCAGAACAGGTTTAACTCTACTGTAAAAGCTCTCTAAATCATTCCCAAACGTATTCTTAGTTAATTTAATCGAGAAATTCAGAAATAGCATGGAGTCGAGAGCATGGAGATTCACGATACCAAAAAACGACGACCACATTTTATTGGTTCTGCTATTTCTCGCAGCAGCCTACACGCAGGACGCAGCCTACACGACTACACGTTTCCAACTTTCCATCAAACATTCAACCAGTGATCCGTTCAGTTTTCTATGATAAAAAATATCGGAAACTTCGTCTCATTGGTTTTTCGAAACTGTGAAACAAAAGTCAAAAACGAAAGCAGACGGCACAAATATTCTAATTAACCACGCTTAAGAGTTAAGACACACACAGATAAAGAGTTAAAGACCACTCGTATGGTATTATATTCAGATTTCAGAACTGTTTAATTGAATCTTGTCATAAAAAATTTATAAAAAATTAATTAAAATTAATAACCCTTGCCCTTGGGCCTTGGCTTCGATCTTGTTCTAAGAAATCGATTTTTTTTTTGGGGGGGGGGGATCTTACCGCAGAAGCATGCTGATTACTGAAGGAAATTGCGGGAAATTGGACAAATGTTGTCTGCTTTCGTTGAGTTGAAAATTTCGAAAAAATCCGAGAAAAAGTTCAAGATTTTTATAGATTAACTATAGATTTATTTGTTTTTGGTAACCATCATACTCCATGCTGTTTAACTGGTAAATAATATTAAGAATAGAAATGGAATGATTGTGAGAAGAGTTAAACATGTTCCATCAAATTTGGGAAATGTTAGTTCCTGACTAGCATTTACCGTGCCATTGTCCTGTCGATACATGGCAGTTTGTTTGTACTATGTAACCTTTTTATTTTTTTTACAGATTTGAGGCAAGAGCCAGCCATCATAACCACCCAATATCCAAGTTTTCCTGTGCAGGTGTTAACCTGTTGTCAGCAACAATCTCAGGATCATCGCTTGGGTAAGATTTGCTTAACTATTATTGACCTAGCTGTGACCTACTATATATTTTAATGCTGCATTGGCTGCATAACCTGCATCACTGCAGTGTATTACATTTAAACCGTCAATTCTCCCATTTATTAACAATTAGGGTTTAACCAGTGTCTCATTTTCAACTTTTTCTGACTTGTTGTTTATGTCAATTTTTTTTTCGTAACCCAATTTCTATATTTTTATATAGACAAAAAGCATCCCATTGGAAAAACTATACTGATATGTCGACCGAGTTTGAATGTCCTTGTGTACGCCCATGTGAATGTGGGTGTATTCATGAGGACACCCTTTTACCCTTGTATCCCGTCTGGTGTAATTGAACTCTTCAGCAGATGGATGGAACAACTCTAGATGCCTGGCCGTTTTTCCCATGCATAAAGGTAGGACACAATTGATCTCTATTCTTCCCTTTTTGACAGTTTTTGGTGGTGTTGATTAGAAATCGTTACGTAGTCACGGAGTACGTTTATTCCTGAGCTAGGCTGTTGACTGCAACTGTTTTCTCTCTCCGTTTTTATTTTTACTCCGTACGGGTTCACTAAAAATCTCATTGAACGACTGCAGATCAGGCCTGTTTTTGTATCTCACAACTTTGTCTGTGGGTAAACCATCACATTTGAACTTTAAACACTTGAAGCCAAGTGCAACAAGCCCAATTTTTTTTACCAAGAGGTGTACATAGGGTACATACCTGCCGCCACACCGGCACCTCCTTGTCATATCAAGAGAAATTTTTATCTGTCTACCCGGCAGCAATAACGGGTTGGGTTCAACCAATAAAACAAGGAAATAATAATAACCAAAAATGGACAATGTGTTGTGTCCTTTTGGTTCTTCTTCTTATTATTATTTTCCCGTATTGACGACAAAAGGTTTTTGTGTATTTTTCCTAGTCCCTTTTTTTTACTTTTGAGGCCGGACATCTGTTGACCAAAAAACTTTGGCCACTGGTGGCCTACTTCTCCATGTAGCCCCCACACACATAAATAAGCCACTGCTGTGTAGCTTCTTCATCTTGCGAGGACCCTGCAAGTGTCTTTTTTTCTTATTCGGTCGGAATGGTGTTCATTAAAAAGCTCGATCGTCGCCATCCGGCTGTCCAGCCTTTCCCTGTTTGTGGAAAACAACATAATACTACTGGATAACACAAATAAAAGAAACAAAAATTAGCCGGAGAAAAGAAAGGTCCTTATTAATGGGCGTCTAGTTATTCTTTTTTTTATTATTTATTCTTTTCCGTCAATCGGTTTGCGGTTACAGACTTTGGCGTGTCGTCCCGAATGCAAAAACCTATTTTTCTTTCCGACCCACCTGCTTTATTTTTCGCATTCATCACATTATGTAAAATTACGAATACCGTCCGTCATCCGCTAACTAGCTCATACGTACTGTAATAATAAGCCAAAAGTGCCCACCGGGTCTATCTCTGCTATGTACGTAACGAGATAGCTTTCTAATACCACACAGTTACACTTTTGATCAATTATCTGTCACGGTCGAGGAAACCATTTGATTCTTTTGTTGGTATCGTGGAAAAAGAAACAAAAACAACTTGTATTATTATCACATCTGTACAGAAAAGATAGTTTGATTTCGACTTGAAAATCAAGTTTGAATCGTCACACAATTCTGAAATTGTTTGTTCATTTCATTTCGAATGTGTTGCATTGTCGAGTGAAATTGAAATATCTGTATACGTGCTGGGGTGAAGATTAACATCTTCGATGAAATGGGAGATTTTCTCTTTTTTTCACTTGAGAATTTTTTTTTCCCAATTGAAATGCCTCAACTTAAAGGGATAGGAATCGGGAGAAGAAGATAAAAATCTCTGTCCAGTTTTTTTCTTGTGTCCACGGCGGATGGATAGAGCGGAACAGAATAGATCGATCGATTGACGTGTGTGTCTGTGTGTATAAGCCCCAAGTCTCGACTGGAATTTGGTTTGATTCTTTTCCCACTTATACGATTCTATGATTTATTCGATATTCTTCTTGAGCTTATATCTTTTTATTTCCCTTTTCTCTCTTCTTTTTCATTCCCAACTTTCTCTCTACGCGGCGACCGAGGACTTTTTATTCCCGCATAGAAACTAGCGGGAGAAAATCAACTGCACATCAGTCAGCCGGAAAATGGCCAACAAAACAAAAAAGGAAAGAAACCGGAATATCGCCGGCTGCTGCTGACTAGTGGCTATACTTTAATAACTATTTCACATCCCAAAGAAATTGGGATGTTGTGTGTGTGGATATGTGGACTCGCCGATTTGCCTGCCAGGCTTTCATTTCTTTACCTCAGTCGTAATCCATCAACTGCGAAACCCGTAAATTTGATTGCATTGGCGCGCCGATACCCAATTCGTCTTCTTCCCGCGTTCATCTTGGCTCAGCAATTGATATCCCACATTGTGGGTCAGCCGACGAAACAAGCCGTTCATCACTATTCGTATTGACATGTGTTTTCACTCAGCAGCAAAGCCTCACCTGTGTTGCCCCTGCTGGGCCCCGCTGACGATCCTTAATTCCCTCCTCTTTCTCCTCTCTTGTATCTCTCTCGTTTGGCGTGACTGAATTTCACCTGCCAAACGGACTGCATGTGCTGCCTCAGCTTCTTTCGCTTCAGATGACTGTGATTTGGTCGTCGTCGTTTGCCAGATCATCTTTTTCCCTACTCTATGGCGACACACATCTTTTCGCGTGCCAGAAAGTCTCCAAGAAACCAAGTTTTTTAATCATCTTCTTTAACGGCTTTCTTCTTCTTCTTCTTCATATAATTTTCGAAATGAACGGGCGGTTTAACCGACCTGAAATGATACACCTGGGGAACTCGGCGCGGTTTGTTTCATTCCTCCCAGTATGGCGCGTATATGACACAGGGAATAGGAGCAAGACGGGACTTTGTGCAAAAAGGAAATTGGGGAATCGTCTAATTCGCGTGATGCAACTGCCACCATAGTAATAACCGGGCGATTTGAGATAGTCGGCCGGCATATGGCCGACTGTTAATAAGGACAAACATTTTTGTTACAACCCAAAAAAATTTCCTATACTGATGATGATGTAACACACTAAAGAGAGAGAGGTGTATAGCACCTGCACAGGTGGGTTATGCCCTACAGTGGATATTCTAAACGTGTGAATTTAATAGGAATCAAAATAATAAAGACCGGGGCGATAGCCACACCTTTTTCTTTCAGTCAAAGTCTCTATCGCGTTCCAGTTCACGCTGTATCGATTGAATGTCACGACCGATTCTTTCACGACTGGAAAAAATATTAAAAATGATCGCGGACGCTCATTAAAACAAATTCTACACACAACAACTTTTTTTTTTGGTTTTTCTCACACGACGAGTATGTGTGTGTGTGTGTGTAATCTTGTATTTTATAGTCGGGGAGGTGTTTGTGTGGGATTTATTCAAATGTAATTTATATTTCGCGGTTCTTGTAACATCTATCTATAGCGACTGGCTTTTTTTCCCGCGGTCGTTCCCGCGTGTGAGTAAGAAAAAATCTTATCGTGTAGGTGCGAAGTCTTGAACGTTGTGTTGTTGTTTTTTTTTTTTAACGATTGGCCATTCACCGCGCGCGGACACAATGCCAGCGGTTTGTTCGCGCCTATATACGTAGATTTTATTTTTTCTTGAAAGAATAGAAAGAAGCGATGATCTAATTTGACGTTTCATTTTTTTATTGTTGGAAGAAAAGATACACAAGAAAATTGGCGTTTCGCTCGACGTCATTCACGCCCTTCGGATGGATGCCGTTCGCTCGTCGTAATGACGTGAGAAAAAAAGCCAGTCGACAAGTTATAGACGCGCGTGATGTAATACTGCGAGCAATCTCCTCATGCCATCCTATGCCAACAGTATAGCCTGCTATACTATACACACCATATAGTTATAACGGTTTAATAGAGAGACTGTAGTACACCTTTTCCATTTCATTTTTGGCCGAGGGGGGAGACAACATTGTGTAGCGAACTGCTGGAAATGAAACTCATTCAAGAAATCCAATATAATAATGATAAATACGCACTAGTAGTGTAGCGCGCTATACTATCGTGTTGTTTTCAAGTCGATTCTATGTGTGTGTGTGTGTGGGAATTACGGCGCGTTCGGCAGCAGTGCGTGAACGACTCCGTCATTGCGTGTTTTTCTTTCTTTCTTTCTCTACTGCGTATTATTTCAAACAATCAAAACGGTTCGCAAACAACAACCAGCCAGCGCAATTTGAAGGGCCCGTTATTATTATTCCCGCTGAATATTTTGGCTGTTGTCGAGGGCCCCTTTCCAGCAGCTGCTGCTGACGTTTGCGCAATACATGTATGGAATTCGAATTTATTGCCTGGGTCCAGCAAGTCCGTGTGAATTTCTTGCCAACTTAATTGCGACGGATATTCTTAACTTCGCCAGAAACTGCCACTTTGGCGCATAGTCCTCATCAAAGTTGATGGGTCCGTCATTTCGCGAAAAAAAAAGACAACAGAACACGCAATGGTGATTATCTCGGCTAAACACACCGTCAGCTTGCGGTGTGGATGCTATATAGCGAAAGAAGAAGAAAAGATAATTTTGTTTCCCACCCACCGAGTGAGGTCTAAATGGGCTAATAATTCGCCTTTGGCCCGGGCTGTTTGGCTCCCAACAAACGTTACAGTTTGCCCCCGCCATTTATGGAAAATAGTATAAGCAGCCTAGCGCAGTAGTCGGCCAGCATATTTATAATAATGAGTGATGTGAATAATTTAACTTTTTTGCAGCGGGGGGAGGAAAGAAAAAACGGGAGCGACGGTCTCCCCCTTCTGTTGTCTAAAGAGATAACAACAAGCCGACCATAATCAAGAGTCATAAAACATCCGACTGTTCTGAGGAGGAGGAGAAAGAGTCTGTCAGTCGGCCATCATCAACAATATAGTAAAGCTACTAGATGTTTGATATATTTCTTTTTTAAAAAAAGAAAATGTTTTTATTCTGGCGCGAATCACCCCCGTCATCGCACGTCGTCAATTCATTTCTCGCGAAAATGTTTATTCGAAAAGGCGACGTCGCTCTCGTCACGCAGAGCAGAGATTGACATAGCCGACAAGTTGAATCAAGGCGAAAAGAAGCGACACATTTGAGGAAGAATAGATTGAACGAGAAAGAAGAAAAAATATGACTTTCTAAAAGAAAAACGACAAGGCAGTGAAGAAAATGATGTTGGGCCGTTTCTTATATTCGTGAAAGCTTTTTCTTTCTTTTATACTTTGGGTTTTTTTTTCTCCATACAATGGCGAGTGCTGTCCACCTGTCATCGTCACGGGATGTTGGATCATCATCATTTTCTCAAACGAAATTGTTTTTCAAACAGAAATTCCGGGTCGGACGAAAAACTTTGAGATGGCGGGAGATTCGAAACTATGTGTGTAGAACCGGAAAGTTGTGGAGAATTGAATCACAAGCGCTGAGATATCACGTCATCCGTGTTTGCACAGCATAGTTCTTTCTTTAGTTTGTGTTTTAGACCCAACGAACTGTAGTGATATCCTTACGTCAACACGGTTAATCAGCATTGATAATGAGATAAGAACCCAAATTTTTTTAACAAACTGTATTAACTAATAAACCGGCACACCTCAAAACGTTCGACTGTATTTTAAAAAATATTTCACTTTTGACTGACAGCATCTATGTTGTTCCCCTGTCATACTCAATTGACCTCAAGTGATGTTTGTTTTTCTAAAAAAAATTTACAGAGATTTCCAATCCAATATTTGTTTCGGTCCGGAACAATCTGGCCAGTTCATCGTCGAACGCGGTAGTACAGACTCTCGTCTGACTTTTTCTCATTCCCCTGGACTCGAGGAGAAAACGCTTCGAGCTGCGTGACGGATGCATTGATGTATTCACCGTTTATTATTGATTCGATCGGGAACAACGCATCGTCATCATCATCTCTCCTGATAATATTCCCAAACAACTATACAAGGTGAGCTTGAATGGCATTCGTTTTGTTTTATTTTGTTTTGGTTTTCTGATCGGAAAACCGAAAACATTTTTGTTGTTTTTCGGTTTGATTAAAATACAAAAAAAAACCTCGGACAACAACAACAACAGCAACAACCTTGGATGAATAGGGGAGGGGGAGAAAGATATGTCGATTCACCTTTGCCGTGATTGCCAGCCGACGAGCTCTTATTTTTTCTTCGTTATTATTTTAGTATAAAATGTCGGGGGCCCAACGACCTCGACGCGGCTTGGGAACTCGTTGTGTGTACGGCATATAATGCGTGTAGGTCTATTCAAATTTGTTTAGTTTTTTTTCCCGACCGCAACCTTGAGAACGACAGACACAGGTTATATTATGTATTACCATATAAAGGTCTGGCTAGCTAGCTGGCTGAGATGCGGATGGATATTTTATATTGAATGGCCGTGAGTGTGAACCCTGGGCATCGTTTTATGTATCGAGGAAAAAGAAGAAGAAGTTCTATAAGCCGAGGATATGTAGAGCTCGTGATGGGTGTAGTGTGTCTATCGCATTTCTGGGAGTTTATTTGCCTCCAGCCTTTTTTTCCTACTTAATAACAACCGCCATCGAGCAAAGAGAGTTAGAGAGAAATATAAAGGTCATCAATATCAGTCAACTCGTGTGCTGAACACTTAACAAAAGTCCGACACGAATTTCGGTTTCAAAACTGTTTGGGGGCTACCAGAGGAACGCGAAAAGGTCGTGAAAAATTTAATATCCCCATCGACAATGAGGAAATTTTAAAAAAATAAGCAGACAGTTTCCGCAATTGAATTTGCATACTGAGGAAATGTGAGGACAAAATTATTTTAACAACTTTAAATCTTTTTTTTTAAGCCCTGAATTAATTTTTGATTTTTTTTTTTTGAAATGTTGACAGGCCATGGCGATAAGATAAGAGGGAAAATCCATTGGTCGTCCGGAATCATGAGCACTGACAGCATCGGTTAATAATCGTGTGGTTCCACCACATTTCTGCGGCTGTATACCAGTCGATCCGGATTCCGGATGGACCGGCCCATCTGTTCACCATTTCAAGGATTTCCTATAAGAGAAAGAAAAATCTTTTTCCCATAATATTTCAGAGAAGAAAAACTCTCAGCAAAGCACCGCGAGTTATTTATTATCCTTTTTGACTGATGATATGAAATAAGAAGAAAAAAAACAAAAACGTAATGAGTTTTCATATCGTTTAGAACCGGCGGGATCAACAACTCGGCGTGAACTTTACTCCGACAGACCAAGAAAAAACGAAATTCTATTTTCTCCTGCCGGAATGAAACCGAACACCGGCAACGCCAAAAAAGCAGGTGATAGATGGAGAGAGAGAGACGGCCTTTTGTTTTTGCGGTGCTCGCACCCATGAAAGCCGAGTGAAAACATATCGTTTACAATTTCTTTCTCTTTTTTTGTTGTTTTCTTTCACTCTGATTTTTCTTTAGCCTCTCCCGCAGCGCGCGTTCAACAAACACCGGGACCATTACCTGGCGACCTCTATACGTCACCGATTACTCACCAGCTCCTATTGGGGCGAAATGACAAGTACGAATTGCTATTTCTTTCATTCTTCTATAAGGCTCGATTTGAGAATTCAATGGATATATTTAGAGGCGGTGATTAATCACTGACTAATCATCAATCGGGAAAATGTCCTGTCGCAGATTTTTCACGTTCGGTGTATCCTCATCCCATGGCCATTTAACACGACGTGGTCGAACTAAATGGCTGGATATATAGAAAACAGTCGGGTACCAACACAAAACACTAAAAAGACATTTCTCTTTTTTAGCCGATAGTTTGTGCGAACGTGTCACCGCGTGTCTCGTCGACTTTGGCCGAAACGTTGGAGGGGGAAAAAGAGAAAACGAACGACAGAAAATCTGTGTCTCGGCAAACGAATGAGACACGGATGACGAGACACCAGCGCCCCGTCACCGTGGATTGTTCTAAACTATATACATAGGCATGAAAGTCATTCTCAAAGATTCATCCGTCCGGAACGAAAGAAGCAACAACAGCAACAACACGATAGTCTAACAGCTCGTAGTATACGTGTGTTATACTACCACTAGCGGAGAGAGTTGTTTTTTTCGTGATGATTGAAATTGTCGTGATCAAGTTTCGGTTCATTCGTCTGACTGACGGAAGAAAATTGGTGGAAGAAGTTAAAAAAAAAACCAAAGCGAAAAGGAAAAATAAAGGAAATCCCGCACGCCAACATTCAATAATCCTCCCATCTTTTCGCTCTCGGTGGATTAGCGAAAGGAATATCAAATAAGAAGAGAGAGAAAAAAGAAAGGAATATTTTTGTTTTGTTTTTCAAGTGTTATGTTTTTTGGTCGTCGTCATCATCATCAAACGGTCACGATTTCGCCCGAACTCCCAACGGAAGCGACTGTAAACTTGGAACGAAAGTTGTATATCTACCTGGGCTCTAACCAAACAACAGCCGAGATATTTATATCTACATGGGTACAGTAGCACCGGGATTCTTGTGTCTCTTGTGCAATCGTTTTTAATAGTATGACATTGCCCAAGAGAAGTTGAGGAGGATGTAATTTTTTTTTTTTTACATTCGACAATGAATATTTCAGGTGAAAAGTTGGAAATGGTCAAAACACACGAGCTCCGGTTATGTGGACGTACAGATAGTGTTAGCTCTGCCAATAGAAAGGGAGAGAGTTTCAAATCAACTCTTTAAAAAGAGACACAAATCCAACACTTTTTCTCTTGGCTTTTCTTTCCCTCCAGCAGCAGCAGCTGACAGTTGCATTTTGGACGAACGCGTTCGGACTTTGGAATGGTCAAATCGTGGTGACGAGTGTTGTTGGAGAGAGTCGTCGTGACTGACAATGTCTGATTTGGGAAACAACCAACTTGAACTTATTCTCTTTCTCTGGACACGTACGTTTTTGTTTATTTTCTACAGAATAATAAGAGAAAGAAGAAAAGATTTTATATTTCTTTTATTTTTATTTTTATTTTTCTCCAACTAGGGCTGTGGCCCGGGACGTTTTTAGCGGGTTTTTTTTCAATGGGTTTTTTAGATGGGTTTTTCTTCTTCCGCGGGTCGGAGCGGGTTGGGCCAACTGAGTGAACGGGTTTGGCCCGGGCCAACCCATGGGTCAAAAAATTTGTACCGGTCGGGTAACGGCCCGGGTAAAAAATCGGGTCAAACACACTTTTTTTTTTACAAACTTAAAAAAATTCCCTAAATTTCTTAATTATCTTCTTCTTCTAACAGTGACACGTCAATTCTGTCTTCTGAACACCCCTGAACGCCCTTTTCTACCACTTATCCTACTTTTCATGCTACGAAATTATCGTAGAGCATTTGGCGGCAATATTTTGAGGCCGCAGGCATAGAGAATAACGAGCTTCTCTATGTGACTACTAGATGGCGCCACCGCTCGGGTTGGCCCGCGGTACCGGGAGTTCAACCCGTCGCCCGCCCCGTTAAAAAAAATGCCTCGATGGGTCGAGTCGGGTTGGGTTTTTTTTCGTTCAGCCCGGGCGGTGGCCCGGGTTTTCATCGCCCGGGCCACAGCCCTATCTCCAACTGTGAATGGAGGAGGTGCCAGAGAAATCGAGGTGGCAACGCTGCGGACCGCCTCCTCGACCGACAAAACTTTTGCTCACCCACCCCTTTCTTCTTCTTCTCTCGGCGCGGGTTTTTCAGTGCTGTCCCATTGGCCGTTGAAGGAAGACGTCGGTTTCTTTCGCTCTCCACGTGTGTTGCGTGTTTTAATCTCGTGTCCTGTGTCCTGCTCACGCTCTCCCGCCGTGCATACGAACACCTGCCCGTTTCTCGACGGACGATCATTGTCGCAAGTGACTCGTGTGTGAATATTTTCGTTACAAACTGTTTTTGTTTTCCAACATCGTTCATTTCGCCGCCATTGTTTTACATCGAGGGATTAAGGAATTGAAATCCATCGACGATTATCCGAGATCATCAATAATCCACAGCTGCAAAATTGATTTTCATCCCAAGGAATCGAATTGGTAAGTTGTGCAGCCTTTTTTTTTTACTTTTCTAGTTGTGTGATGGCACAATTCTCAGAGGTTAGTGTCGTGTTCACGCGTTCAGAAAGGAGATGTGACCTTATTACCCATACGGTTGCATGTGGAGATCCCGAGAGAAAGAGAGATGCGCTAGTGTAGAGAGCTTCTGTCCTTGGCTTTCTTATACTGTATCATATAGTTTTGTGTGTGCAAGCAATTTAACTTGTGTGTCTATTCTTCAACACTTGATTGCCTCGTCATCTACCCTCGACATATTAGACTCATTAGCCGAAAGAAAAGGAGGGAGGTAGATAGAACTGCCTTGGGTTTTTTCCTTCATTTGGATTATTGTTTGGCTTCTCCCCCGTGGATATACCGTCTGTCACCTGTCCCGGATTATTATGGAACACAAACGACCCTCTTTTCACACTAGCACTTATGTAATCAGCCTCTTATTTTTTTTACGGTAGGATAGGGAAAAAAAAACTATTAGGAGCCCCCAAAAGCAGTCATAACAAGGAGGGATATCCATTAAGTTGGCCATTTCAAATTTTTTTTTTAAACTCTCGCCAGGGGACAGACAGACAGTAAACAAAAATAACGGGGGTATAACCCCTTCCACTATTCTATTCCCCCTTAAACGTTTTTCTTCTTCTTCTTTTGTGGTGGATGAAATTGTTGAGAAAATTAAACGTGCCGGTCGTCGATCAAAGTCTTTCTCGAGCTGAAGGCGTCAGTCAGGTCAGGTTGTTCTTTTTCTTTCTTGATTGTTATTTCCACACACACACACGTCGAGTCGGAGACACAGCGGGATAGAACGCAGCCAGAAGTCAAGTTGAAGCCAACAGCCAATAGGCGAATGATGAAAAGAGAAAGAAAAAAGAAGAAGAAGAGGAACGATGGCACCAAAGGAGAAGAAGAAGAAGAGAATGGGAGAGAGAGAGAGAGAGGTTTCATAGCACGAGAGAAAATTTAGGTCAGAAAGCCATTGCTACCAACACTGGTGCACATCCGCTATATGCGCGCCACCGGTTGACTACTATAGGAAGACGTATGGAACTCTTTTTTAAACCGTAAAATGCACTAAACTACCACAGAGCTTTATTTTTTTATCATTTCCATTTTATATGGAAATGGGTGCAATTTTATGTCCAATCGAATTAGGACTTTCTCGGCTCCGATTTCGTCAACGGTTGCCTCAGCTGTAAATGTCAAAAATTTAGGGAAAAAGAACATGACAATGTTTTCGCTTTTCACCTTTTTTTTCCTTGTAACATTTTCCTTTCCGAGTCGTTTCTGAGTGTCAACGAATAAGGAACGTTAACAAAGCAAAAGTGATCTCTCTCCACCCCAATCAATGGTTCATTAAACACACAATTGATTATTCATTACGAAGGCTGGGCCTGTCAGGCGTACGTGCAACAGGTTGCGAGAAATTCGTGAGCGTTGTGTGTGTGTGTAACATCCTACACACACACACATCGAGACGATAATAATAAAAGGCCAACCATTTTCGCTTGATCAATAGTTAATTGCTTCCTTCTCTTTTTCTCGCATTCAAATGTCTTTTTGAGGCCAGCAAAAAGGTGACGTGTGTAGTTTCCAGAGTCATTAGAGTTTCCTTCCACGAGATTGTTTTTTTTCTTCTTCAGTTTTCTCCCGACCGAAAAAAAAAAACACAACAGAACTGGGGAAAGTCGAGGAAGTCATCTCGTGAAAACAAAACAAAAATCGTTCAGATTCAACCGACATTTATTTTTTAATAACGAATTTTTTGTAAACGAAATGAAATTACGAGTAGAAATTTGTGTGTGAGAGGTTTCGACCCCGCCGTGGGTCTAATTAAATATTTGAAAGAAACAAAAAAAAAACCTCGAAATTTAATTAGGTCAATGATTCGAATCATCCAAGTCACTCACGTTTTTTTTTTGTTTTTCAAGAGCCAACCAGCTGTTGTACCTATTTATGTTTTGATCGTCTTTAATATAGAACAACGATTTCCTAATCTCTGATACATTAAAAACAAAAAAATCTCTTTTGGATGATGATGATGTTAATTTCAAGTAAAAAAAAGCGAGGGGGGTTCAATTAGCTCTCGGAGAAAGGTGTAGTACAAGAAAACAGCAGCAGCAGGTGTGTAAAGCTCGTCTGCACTGGAGAAAATGGCTTGAGCTCTTGTTTTTTGGGGAAGCTTTCACTTGCTCTTTTCTATTTTTTCCTGCTCCACGAGAAACGAGACGTATATACGTGGGCTGTTAACTTTCAAGTCGCTCAGGGGGAGAAAGAAGAAGAAAAAACAAACAAAATAAAAGCAATCCGAAACAACACACACACACACGTATGGCTGAAGTATAGACAAAAAGTAGTCCATCATGTTTCCTTTCTTTCTCCTAGTATAGGAGATAAGGAAAGAAGAACGAAAAAAGGACGAATCGCGGTGCACAGTATATAGAGTGTAGCAGCAGCAGAGTCGGTAGCTTCATTGCTCGAAAAAGGAAACAACAAACAGGTCGGCGACCTCATTCTACCTGCGTCTTATAATCCCCCTTCACCTGAAGCTCGTTTCCCGCCTAGTAGTGGCAATATCCCGCGAAGGAAAAAAACTGAAAAATATATATAACTGCGCTTCTTTTTTCTTTTTGTCTAATCATGTGGGATTATTGTTTTAAGCCGTTCTTACAGCAGTGGAATATGCAAATGCCAACCGGTTGTTTTTGTTTTTGTTTTGCTATTTGTTTTTAACTATTATTATTAACAATTTTCTCCGTCTCAATTTAGTTGCTTCAGGTCATGCTGTCCGGATTCGTTTGAATAAGGAAATCAAATTACGGCAACCCACACCAAGCGACTACCAGAAAATTCATTTCGGCGTCCATAACGGCCGGCGTTTGTAAACATCCCGAAGAAATCTACAAATCCCGGAACGTCTGTTGACCTCGGGACTGCGGTCAAGACGCAGGGCAACACTTTGCCTTTTTTCTTCTTCTCGCTCAACTATTCCAACCCAAACACGGACGGGCTGGTCCATCAACGATGATGTTGTGATGGCCCGAGTGGATCTAGCCACCGGGCTCTTCCTCTTGTTGGCCTGGTCGACGCTTCTATTCACCGTCTCTGCCCATCCGCCACAAAGTTCTTCCTCCTCTGCAGGTGAGTCTTTTACTCTTTTTCCTTCTCTTTTTTATTATCGTTTGATTTTTATCAAAATCGTTATGCGCGTAGATGCGTATAAACTCCCCCCCCTTTTTTTCTTTGATTCTCTTTCCTACTTGGCGTGTGGAATAGAAACAGCTGGGCAAACGAGACGTGTGCATTTGCCGACACTTAAAACGGAAAACTTAATGTTTGCGCTGGCCCGTGTCCATAAAGGGACGCGGGACGTCCTAGAGGTCAGGCGCACCTTTCCGTGCGAACGTGAAGACACGCTCGGGAATTCTTTTTTCTTTCTCGTACACTCGAAACAACAAACAGCATCTCTCCTATTGTTGTTGTTGTTATTGCGTAGAATTCGCGCTGCGTGACTTTTTTTCCTCTTTTCTCTTCGTCCAAACATCCCCCCACCGGTTCGATAAGAATTTTATTTGTTGTTGTTTATTTTTGAATGTTTCCTGGTTGTGTGTTTATTGTCCGGGCTAAGAGATTTTTGCTTTTCTTATTTCTGACGCCATTCGATTCGCGATACTGAGTGGCGAACCCAATGTTGCCATTTTCGCCTTGTTCTCCGAGGTCGCTCAAGAGTCACGAATATTTTTTGAGGCTTCACGCGATTCGCAGGAAACGGTTCTCTTTCCCCCCTCCATTTTTGGTTGATTCATTGGAATTGCAATGTCCAAATGGAATTCTTAAAATTCATTCGTCATCACTCGACAACCAAATGTTGACTGAATGATTTGTGATGGGGCGAAACGACGCAATGTTTTTCGGTTCCAACCAAAACAATTAAGAATTCCATCACGGCAAATAAGGAGCAGCAGCTTATTTTTTGAAATCTGATCTATCGGATCTCGGTTGATTGCCGCTCGCATCTCAAGTGTTTGTGTCTCGATGGAGAGGAACTGTTGACTCACGCCCTAGCGCGGTTCCTCCGACTCTGACCGCAAGCTGAAGAGAAAGAGGAGGGCACGGAATCACCATCATCACGATAATTACAAGGTGTGCGTCTTAGCGTGTAGTAGATGTAACCAAACAACAAGCCAGCGCGGGCACTCGGCAAGTTTTTCCCGATGACGAAAGGCCAACTCTGCTGCATGGGGATATGAATCTTGCGATTGAAATCTGAAAGGGAAGAAGAATATAATAGGAAAACTTTCCCAAAAATATCTTGTTTTTCTCTTTCTTAGGCCCTCCCTTGAAAACCTGTCTCTCTCTCTATAGATGTGACTATCCTTACACCGACTGTGTTTTTACCTTGACCAAAAAATAACCAGCAGCGGCTCATGTGCGTTGTAGGTATACTCTATGCTGCAACAGTCAGCATTTCCTAGCTCCAAGGTTGAGTGTTAATCTCTTATCGCTCTTGTCGTAGAGAAGCCTATACCTCTATTATACAGAGTCTTGTCGTGCTAAGGTTTCTCGAAAGGGCCTTCGTATTTCGACATTCGAGTTGCCTTATAGTCGTTCTCCATTCTGGAAAAAAGGCGAATTTGAATGAATGCTTTTATCGAAATTTTCCTTATTTTATTTATTTTTGGCTTTGACTTAATCGCAATCAAAATGATGCTGATGAAACGCTATACAAGCGAGGATGAGAGAAGGCAATTACCCAAAGAAAGAGAGAAGATGATATCAAAGAGATTCATGTGGCTGTATCTTAAATATAATTTCAGATAAGAGAGAGACATGTAGACACACACAGACCTTGAGCGGATCTCCGCAAGAACATCCTCCGGCTAGAAGATGTTCCCATATGTGTGTGTGTGTGCATCCGCTCATTTGCAATTCAAATATTTTCTCTCTCTCTCCTTTCTGCGGTCTTTTTTTATGTTGGATAGTGTCGTGTAGTTGCGCCACCCATTTTCAAACAGAAAGTAAAGAAGAACCTGACTGGAGATTTTTGCTGTTTGACCAAAAAATATCCCCACCGAGTTTTCAATCTTTTTTGATGATGTTTGCGATCGTTGAATAGCCTAGGGAGGGATGAAGCGTGTGATTTAACGCAGCTCGTCTAATAAAAACGAATAAGACTGCAATGAAACAAAATGTCAAATGCCGCATCTGAACGTTTCACGCAAGGACACTTTGTTTTTCTTTCTTTCTCTTTTTCGTAGTTTCACAAGGAAACGAGGCCGTCGTCGACCCTATAAAAATGAAAGAATAATTTTAACGCGATCGAAATACATTTAATAGCGCCATCCGCGTGTAGTCAGCCTGTAATTAATAGGAGCCGCTTGTTTTGTTGTTTTTAATTGTCCGTTTTGGGGGGCTGTCGGAGGATGTACTAGTACATCCTCAGACAAAAATCGGGGCCACACAACTACCCAGCTGCGTTCGTGAACGCTTTTCCTGTAGATCTGTTTCTGGGAAGGAGGAACCGAGCACGTCCAATTCATCTGCACAGGTGCGCCTTGAAACTAAATCTGATTACGAATTCAAACCAGTTCTTGGTCTCTCTCTCTCTTTGCTTTTTACCTTTTTTATAATCAAATGCCATCACGCAACGAGACGATAAGTTCACGATTTCGGACTTGTTATGTATTCCCTTTTGCGTTTTATTCGTAATAATATCCTTGAAAGAATGTCGGTTTTGTTGTGTGTTTAGACTCGAAAAGCGGAACCGACTTGTTCAAAAAATCTGCCAAGCCTCCGGCGTGGAGTGAGACTCAGCTTATCGTAATTTTCTTTTTGCATTAGAAATATTCACAGTGCGTGTGTAGAGCGAAATATTTCCGGCTGTGATGAAAGAAGCCAATTTTCCTGACACTCCTACGTGCGCATACTTACGTAATAATGCGCTTTGAAGCCAGTAGGAAGATGAGCATTGTGATTACAGTTCTCTACGTCATTCGAATTTTTTGTTTTTTTCTATTGTCGTTTTTCTTTTGTTTTTTCCCTCATTCGTCGAATGGTCGAAGGTAGATTATTACTGTCGGTTTCCCGGAGTCAACGGGGTTCCGTTTTATTCTTTTTTTCCCACCAAAATGAAGAAGAAGAAGAAAGAAAAACGAGAAAATTGTGTTCGAGGTTCGTTCGGTACTGTGTGACCCACTTCTTTTTTTCCATTTGAGTTTTGCCTTAATGGCCCGCACAACTCACGGCAGCGGCCACGTACGTCTTCTTCTTCTTCTTTCTTCATTTCCAAAATGGAAATTATTATAATACAAAAAAGTATCGAAAGAATCTTGAGAATAAGGACGGCCACTGCTGGAAATAACTTTATGCTGGACACATGAGAGAAGAAGAGCCGACCGCTATAGACTTCTCTAGAGGAGAGAGAGAGAGGTGAAATTAGCATAAATGTAAAATAAACAACAGTGAATCCGATTATGAAGCGCGGCAGCGTGTTCCAATTCCAGATACCATTCCATCTCGGACATATATTTTTTCGACTTTTTGTTGAGTCCTCCGTTTCGGCCAGCTGGACACTGAAAATGGACGATGGGACACACAGGATGTACAGACCAGTTAAAAATTTGAAAAACCTTGGACTCTATTTTCGGTTCATAATCGTGCGTGCGCGCTCATTGTTTTCTTTCCTTTGGATGGAAATATTCCTCACAAGTCCCCTATGTATCCATGCTTAGCTACGCACGGGAGTCCGTGGCAGCCTCGTTGCTCAATCCAGCGAAGAGAGTCGAGAAAATAAAATAAAAAATTTTCTTTTTTGAAAAAAGACGAATATAACACCTCCTCCCCTACCCTCCCCGTTACGTGTCATAACTATCCGGCGTCGTAATTTTTTCTCTTAATATTTTATCAACTTCAAAGTCGTTTGGGATGAGAATCACGCCGTTCGTGGTTTGCCATCCGCATCATTGGAGACGGTTATATTCCGCCGACCGTAAAAGACACTGGGTGTAGTGATGTCTCGTGCCCCGTTAGCCAATAAAAAAACGGCGAACATTATTCGTTTTCACCTGCTGTTGTCGCGTTGGGTGTCGTTAAAACAACTCGAGTCTAACGTCTTTTGATCGTTGGGTTAGTAGACTTTGTTTTATTTTTGGGTTTCGTTCTTTTTCTAGTCCCCTCTCTTGTCTTCCCAGAGAGATGAGAGGGAAGATCAGCATTCGATCAATCATTCTTCCATTTCTGGAATTCTACGGTCAGGTGGACTGGAGATACTGAGCGTCCAGAGTTATTGTGCCGGTGCACCTTGACTCTCACGCACGGGGCCCCAAACCAACGACGACCGCTACATACTAAAAAATTCGGCGGGGATATTCCAACATGTCTATAGTGAAAGTTGTCGGGTATTTTTCTTTTTCTCCTTATTTAAAAAAGGATGGACAAGAAGTTAAGAAGAAGAAGAAGACATGAGCTGTTGAAATCCTTCTCCCTTCAATTTCCCAAAAGAGAATATTCCTCATCTATACACAGCACGAAGCATGCATAGACGAGTATGGGCCGTATATGGGTTTGAGCTTAAGACAACGAGAGCTTTCTAAACCCATTAAGTCACGTCTCCTCTACTACATCTTTTCTTTTAAATGCATTATACTTCACATAGTTGGCATATTTAATGCTCGATGAAGTAGCAGGGCCTCGGAATAGCGATTGAATTTTTGTAGTGTTCTAATTTCTTTTCTTTTTTATCTCTTTAAAGAAGGAAAATTGTGACATTGTGACTTTTTTTTTGTTCGTATGGCAGTGTCCTATTAGAGCACTAAATCGGAAAAAGGAACCCATAAATTATGCGCCCATTTTTTATTACGTGACGGAGCCAAACTAGTGTGACCGTGAACAAGCCTCGGGGCTTGGATATTGGATTGAAAATTTTGTAAGAAATGAAACGCACTTTGTCGCCAAAAAAGAGCGAGGAGATTTTTTCCTTGGAACGGGTGACACAATCGCGGGAACCTTGAGCCAACAAAACAACAACAACAGCAGGGACGTTCAATTTGTTCCGAACATATTCTTCCCCTGTTTGATAATGATTAACAATGGACGCCACGAAATATATTGCACCGTGCAATACAAGAATCGAAAGGGAAATAAAAAGAATGGAAGCTCTTCCAACACAATCAAAGAGGATGGGCCCCGAACCAACGTCACGAATCCCTTTTCTTTATTGCTTAGTTGTCTACCTTTTTTATTTAAGGGGGAACTTTGCGTGTCATCACGGCGTGAGAAATCAAATAACAAGTCCCCCCACTTTAAAAGTATTTTTCCCCCCTTCGGTCGAAACACGCCAAGGTAATTCCCGCATCTACGAGGACATTGAATGTACATTTACTTAGCGAATCTATCGAGAAGGTGTGTGTGTGCAGTAGCAGCCAAAGTTTGGATTGAGACGTTTAGTGTTTTCTTAATATTTTTGTGTCGGTCGGCCGATCATACGTACGTTGGTTTTTTGTTTTAAAATGTTTGAATTTCGCGCTGGGGCCTTCACCCATAAAGAGAAGAGAAGACACGCATACGTGATGGTGTGGAATGGGAAAACAGATAGGACACACCGCAGAAGAATATATTTTTTTCCCGCTTTTGACAACGTGCCGCTATCGCTGGTCGGCCGTACGGTCACGTCTATTACGCCATCGGTCACATCTGTGGTTATACATATTCCAAGTCCATTGGGTTATTGACGTCAGTTATTTATCATAGGCCCTCGGTGGGAGTGAAAGATAAAACGGAAAAAAAATGAGGTTGCCGACTTTTTGGTGGAAGGAATTTTTAGAATCCAATTCCCAATCATTACTTTGCGGCGCGATAATTCTGATTCACACCAAAGAGATTCTCCCATTGGCTCGTTTTCTGCCATCGCATTCTCATGATCGCTCGACACCATTTTCACCGAGTCGGTAACTTATTCTGTGTACAACCGGTTCTTCTTCTTCTATTTCGTGAAAGAATCCCAAGTATTAAAAATTATCTGCATGTGCATCTCTTCTTGCACAAAAAGCCCTTTGATAATAGATTCGATATGCAGAGGCGTTAGTTTTGTAGGCAGTCGAACTGAAAGAAAGGTTTTTTTTTTTGGCTTTTTCTGATGGTTAATTTTGGATGAAGTGAATGGAATACCTCGTCCCGATTCTCACTGGGTACAAGTACACCAAACAGCCACTGCCACCCGCGCAATTTCACCGCCATTCGGTTGTTCCAATATTGTGCACTCAATCTGTTTTTTCGCAGAAAAAGCATTCTTTTTTTCTTCTCTATTAAAATGTATATTCGCGAATGATTTTAAAAATTTTTAGTTGGGACTGTAATCCTATAAAACGAGTGGGCGGTGTTTTGACGATGCCAGAAATAACCGGTATCCCGGATGAAAACGTCAAAACTTCTTTTTTTCCTTTATCTTTCTTGAGCTAATGCAATGATGATGATGATGAAAGTTAACGAGATCAGAATCTCTCTAGTCTCTAGAATTGAAATTTGTCGTCGTCGTTGTTTATTTTCACAGTGTCGTCATAAAAATGGTTACTAGCCCCTACTAGCCCTTTTTATGGTAATTTTTAACGACCCGACAACATGTGACGACAACACGACGACAGCAAAAGGCAACGAGATTCTACAGGTGAAAGTATCTTCCCAAATGGACTTGTGTCTGGTGACGACAGAATAATTATCACAAAAAAGAAGAAGAGTCTGCGTGGTCATGATGGCTTCAGGTCACTTTACTTTTATTTTTTTTTCCAAATCTTCTTCTTCTCCCGGACGGGAAAGAGGGTTGTTGTTATTATTCTGATGGCCAGTGGTGGCTCAACTCTGAATGAATAACAACGGACAATAATAATCAAAAGAGAAAATTCCAGGCCATAAACCTTATTAAACGTAGAGCCAAAAGAGCTCATTAGGTCATTAAAATGTCGTGATAGCACACACACACACAAACAGCCGCCGTTGTGTTTACGATCGGACCGCGACCCAACATTCCCCTTCTCTCCCGCTACGAAACCGATAAAAAAAAAGACGCTCAGAAGAAACACAAAATCGGGAGAAAAGAGGAAATGGCTAAAAAGGTTTCGCCGACAGTATAAATGTCAGATCGATAGTCATGCAACAAATGCCGGTGGATGGAAGGCAAAAGAAGTTAAGAAGGTAGGGCCGCTTCTTTTTTTCACCTGTAAACTTTCATCCACCCCTGACTTCTTCTTTTCACCTGTTGGTGCCCTGCAGTCTCCACCCGCAGTGTGTGTGTGTGTGTGCCTGATGGATGAATAGGACGTACACAACTCAGAGAAAAATGGGCTTTTCTCATCGTGTTGCATCGAAAGAAACAAGTAAATAAATTTTCTCAGGAAAATTTTAACATTTCCTCATTGCAGATGACGCCTTAAGGCTGCTAGCAATTCAACCGGTTTATTGTTGTTGTTGTTGTTGTTGTTGTTTTCCTCCTAGTTTTTGAACTTCTTTTAAAAAACCGCTTGCCATTCGTGCCGCGAGTCTTGTCCGGCTAACCCATATTTCAGGTCAGGAACCGGTCGGTCGGTCGGTCGGTCGGTCATTGTGTTTCATATTTTTTCCCGGATACAATGGGCGGTTATTTTGCGAAATTGGAATGTTCGCCTTGGTGATGACAGTAGTACGTATTACGCATATGTGTTGTCCTTCGGGCTAAACAAAAATTGATGGGTCAGTCACGCAATAGTAATATAACGAATGCAATATCTTGTGCATAAATTTCGGTCTAGCTAAGACTTAAGTCGAATGACTGGACTCTGAAAATTTTCTTGCAGTTTGAATTGAAATTGCGTGACTCTGATTGTCAGCTCTAAGAATGGAAGAATAAATTCAAATGAAATCAATGGCAAAGTCACGGAAATTTCATTGGGGTCTCTTCCTCTCTCCCGCCCATCGATTCAATCGCATATCGTGAGAGACATTGTTGTTGTTGTTGTTGTTTGTTTGCTCTAAGCAACAATTGAAAGGCTCTGTTTGTATTTCCTTTTCGTCTGTTTGGTCCATTGTGAGCTTTCGCCACGGTGAATCAGTTGAAAATATTTTATTCAATCTACTCCGTGATCTGGTCCGGCTCCTATTCGACTCCCCAAAAAAGTCAAAGAGTCCAACAACAACACAAAAGAGATTCTTACGGGGGGTCTCAGCCATCATCTATTCGCGTGCCATGCGCAACAGCTACAAAACGTATACAATAGACGATCGGTAATTTTCTTGTGGGGAGTATTTTTCTTTCTTTTTCAACAGTTGTCTATCATTTTCTGCCCATCTCTTGTGTTGTGTGTGTCGTGGGTGGCACGCAACTTGGGCGCTGCTGACGTCTGACGTCGTGACGGATCACAAAAAGTCCCGATGGACGAAGAGCCCCCCGTCAAACCCAAGCAACAGCAGCAGCAGCAGCTCCTTTCTCTTTCACAAATGTTGGAGAGAGGACGACGACTTCATTCCTTTGCGTTTGTGGGTGGCCTCATTTCGGAAACCTCCCCCGATCTTCCGTTGTTGTCATTAAGAGAGAATTGAAAGAGAGAGAGAGTCAGTCGCCTGATCCTCTCTTATCCTGTTAATTGTATATAAAAGACCCTCATCATTATTAACGATTGCTTTCGTTCAGGGCAGGTCGCTCTCCGTTGAGCAACCAGTCGACTGTTGTTGATTGTGTTTCTCTCTCTATCTCTCTGCGTGTAATAATCATCATTGATAATTCAAGTCACTAAAGAGACTTTCATTTCCAACCACTAGATGACAGTGTGCAATAATAGACCAATATATTATTAATGATAATAAAAATAGATGATTTTTTAATGGCTCTTGCAGTAGTAGCTGCTGCTCACTTCTCCCTCTTTGCTAATGAAGTTTTCTAATTCTATTTTGGGTTGTTTTTTATTTGATTGTTTTCTGAAGTAACAGCCGGAACGTCAGCATCCTTCAAACAAGGCCGACCGGAGTTGGATCCATGGCACCGTCACGGGGAGCGATTTGATGACGAGGACTTGGATCTGGTGCAAGATGATTGGTCGGTCGGATTCGGTCGCCGGTTGTCGGTGATCCAGCGGAGACAGGGGTCAGCGCAAGAACAATTCAAGGCGCAACTGAGGCCCAAGGCGGAAGCAACCAGTACGACAACCACCACAACTACGACGACGACGACCACAACAACAACAACAGCAGTTCCCATCGTTATCAAAGCGGAAACTCCCACCGGTATCGTCCGGTTGATTCGCAAACGCTTGCCGGAAAATCGCTCACCATCACCACTTCTGGCTCCTACTTCCGGCGCTCTCGGCAAATTGGCCAACGCGACGGTTGTCAACGAAACGGTCCAGCCGACCATCGGTGAGGTCACTGAAGAATCTTTTGTTTCGGCCGAGACGGCCATTGTGGAAACGCGGGAAAGTGTGGCCAATAAAGTCGCCGCTGCCAACCTGACGGAATCTCCGCAACAAACGATCACATCCTCCACCACAACAACAACGAGTGCACCGACGTCCACCACCACTTTGGCCGCGGTCACATCATCGACGACGACGGCCACCACAACAACAACAACTACGGCGGCAGCGGTCACTACTTTATCACCGTCCAACAAACCTCCTTGGAGGGTGCGGATGGAGCTCAATCAAAGTAACCGTCGCGGCCAATCCACCACTGCCAAACCGACGCTGATCGCCGTCGAGGCCGCCGCTGTTTCTTCGGCGCTTCCGGAGCAATCCATCAGCAAGACAACTTCTTCTTCTCTGGCCGTTCAACAAGAATTATTGCAGGAAGTGAAGAATTCATCCAACATGCCGGTTGTTATCCCGTCCACCAGCACGGCCCCGTTGTTGGAATCCAGCCAACTGAGTGAGAGCTTCCCGTCCTCGACAGTTGCCGTTGTTGTTACGTCAACGACAAACGCACCCAATAGCCGACCGATCCAGTCCAGTCGAATTTCAATTACCAGCAGTCTGAGCCCTCCGCCGCCTTCCGTTCTATGGACTCCAATCGTTCGACTACCTATTACCGGATCGAGAAATATTCCGGCTGGAACGCTCAAGATTCAAATCACATCAACCAGACTCCCGCCGTCGCCTGCCACTTCTTCAACTCCCAACCCAAAGTTGCTGGAATCGGTGGATTCTCCCGAATCCGAGTCTGAAGAAGAAGAAAATGTCGTCAAAACGGCTTTATCCAGCAGTACGACATCCGGAAGAATGTTTCCTTCTTCCACCACCACGAAGCCAACAACTACAACAACAACAACGACCGAAGTCCCAACTACTACCAGCAAATCTTCGACGACTAGACGGGCTCCACCGACTCCCATCATGCACACGCTGGAAGATATCCTCCAGCGTCTAGTTCCGGCTAGAGATCACGACAATTTCGGTGGTAGCAGTAACCCTTTCCTTGTGCCGCCCGTCGCTTATTACCCGACAGGGTCCGTCGTGCCCCCGACGGCTGACGATACCAACGAGATCGTCTCTATCGGAGCTCCAGTCTTGCGGGCCAGTACCGGATCGACTGGGTCATCCAAGACATTCAACGACAATCTTCAACAAGACCGGAATCACAACGCCAGCGGTAGCGGTGGAAGTAACTGGAACGATTCGAACAAGGAAAACCAGGCAGCCACCACATCCATCTACGTCGTTGGAGTCGTGGCCGTCATTCCGTTGGCCGGCTTGGTTCTCTGGATTGTCCGCGTACAGCTTCACAAACGACGAGAGGTACGCATTCAACATTTTAACAGCCTTTTTTTTTGCGTGTTATCATTATTCATAATGAACACGTATGCAAATGTACACACACTCGACAAAAAATCCACGTGAAAAATGCTAATTGATTGATTCCCGGATTTTGATTGATTCACGCAGAGATTGAACGAATCGGAGACATCATCCGAAACGGGTTTCCGCAAGAGATTACCACCCGTTGCTTTGACGCCATCCAAACACGCCCGTCTCTTCTACGGGGTATGTTGCGCCCATCAATCATTCAAAGCAAAAATAATACCCGAAAAAGTTTTATGTTGTGGTTTTCGTTCGTGTAAAATGTTCAATTGTTGATTGATGAACCTGTTTAAAAAATTCCGTATTTTTTTTTTTTTGTTTTTGTTTTGTGGGGATTCAGGCCAACGATAAAGAAGACTTGGTGTCCGGCGCTGTTTCTCTCGGTAATAGCGGCGGAGGTGGAGGAGCGGGAGGAGGTAAATCTTCTCCGTCTCCATCGCCGTGGGAGTTCACACGATCTCGACTGCGGTTGCAAACGCTCATCGGCGAAGGTAACTTTGGCCAGGTGTGGAAGGCCGAGGCGGAGGACATTTGCGGCTGCCAAGGCACTCTCCTCGTGGCCGTCAAGACGGTCAAGGATGGAGCGGCTGCCAAGGAGAAGCAGGAGCTCTTGCGGGAGATGAGGATCATGCAGCAGGTTGGCCCCCATCCCAACGTCGTGGCTCTGCTCGGATGCTGCACGGAGCAAGAACCCTTCCTGCTCATCATGGAGTACGTCATGTACGGCCGGTTGCTGACGTTCCTGCGGGACCACCGGACACATCAGACGTATTACAATTACTCAACGGACAGCGAGGCTTTGACGTCCAGGGATCTGACCACTTTTGCCTACTGCGTAGCGAAGGGAATGGAGTACATTTACAGCAAGGGGGTACGTTTTAAATCTGTAAACAAATATGTTGACTTGCACATTGTAACCGGAGTTTCTATTTTTCTTTCGATATTATTTGGGTCAACTACGCCAAACTATCAGGTGGTGCACAGAGATTTGGCGGCTCGTAACGTCCTTGTCGATCACAACAAATTGTGCAAAGTGGCCGATTTCGGTCTGTCACGCTCCGTTCGGGACTCGGCTGGCGAGATGTATGAGCAGAGGGTCAAGGTAATTTATATCATTTTGGAAAAACAAAATCAATTGTCTATTTACTTTTCCTTAATTCCCTCGTATCATTTCGATAAATTCCAATTGGCACCGAAACTTTGTGTTTAATGAAACCAAATTGTCAATCACTTTTCTGTTTGTTCGAGTCGACTTGCGTCACTCGGCATCTGCTATCTGACACCAATCAAAATGTTCAACTCGCTTGCGAGTCTGATAACGATCCACCAATCAGATGATTCGTCATCTTCTCTGGACTTACGTTTAATCAGAAATTGTGAATGTAATTACGTCTAATTCAAACATTTTGTTTTTATTTGATTTCAGGGCGCACTGCCGATCCGGTGGATGGCACCTGAGTCGCTGATCCAGAGCGTCTTCACGCAAAAATCTGACATCTGGAGTTTCGGCATCCTGGTCTGGGAAATAGTCACATTAGGTATGTGGAACAACAGCACGTCCATTCTACTTTTCTTGCAAACAACGCCGTATGACATACGAACAAGTTGAGCACTTGTTATTCTCATTCTTATCGTCACGAAAATGAACTGCAACGGTAAAAAGAAAAAAATATTAAAAAATGGGAACAACGAATAAAAAGATGGGGGGCGTTGATAATCCCTCCTGGATTTTCCCTCTGAATGATCTCATCCCAGCGGTCACGAAATCGCCTTGTGTATATTAACCTTTGGAATTTAAGTTTGAATTTAGTCCTTGAATTTGGCCATCATATCCTGTTGCCTACACACCACGTCTCCTGTCATCATTTTATTTTTGGCTAAACTTTTGTGTCTGTTTTTGTTTCTTCCCCCTCTGTCCAAAGGGTCTACGCCTTATCCGGGGATGGAAGCGAGGGAGGTGATGCGTCGCGTCAAGGACGGCCACCGATTGGAGCGGCCGAGCCACTGCCGGCCGGAATTCTATCGGCTGATGTCACGATGTTGGCACTCGGATCCTCAGAGGCGACCCGATTTTGGCGAACTCAAATCCGAACTGGGACAACTTCTGGATGACGCCGATGGCTATATCGATCTAGACAGTTTCCAAGAGTCCATCTACGTGCCGCTACAGTCCCCTAGTGACGAAAGCGAAAAAATCTGAGTCAAAAAACAATTTTTTTTCTCCTTTTTTTTTAAGTTTTGCTCATCACATCGCGTCATCCACTTCCGCCTCATTCTTCCTTTATTATTATTATTATTTTTTTATTTTCGCCCATCCATCCATCCCATCCATCCCATTTTTGACTCGATTTCCATATTGTGACGCAATGCATGCCCTGCAGTGTTTTCTTATATTTTTTTACGGGAGGAAAAGAAAAATATGGATTGTGTTCGTGTCTATTAACGAACCGCGCGAAACCCAAACTTGGCAGGCCGGTTGCCGCGCTTTTGTTGAATATTTAAACTGTCATTACCATATTTTGTGTTTCTTTCTTTTTTAATTATTATTCTTTATTTTCCCTTCAGTTGTATTCTGCAGTTTGTTTCGGGTCTTTTTTTTTTCCTCTTTTCAATCGGAATGGTGGGAGAGAAAAACAAAAGAAGGACGTTATTGGAATGGCTTTTTTACAGCAAAAGAAGTAGAACGTGAAAGAATCATCGCCGATTGTTATACATACCGCGAAAGAATGGCACATACTCTAATATGTATGTTAATAGGCTCATTAAAAGCCAAAATGGACCGACCCAACTACTTCTTAACTTCCTCGTGTTTTTTGGCGCACGAAGCGGACGACGGCATATACTGGGACAAACAAACCACAAGGTACATAATGGAATCCCCCCAGAATATTTTTTTCAAATTACCTTTTCCCACCGTCAAAAAAGCAAAAGAATTATGAAACAATCGCCTGTCTCTGTCATGGCCCCATGTCTTCCTTATTCCGTCTTTCCCCAAAATTGCCCCGACGTACTTCTTTTGTTTCTTTGTAGGCCTTATTTTTTAATATTACTGAATAACTGTGTAATGTTGTACATAATATAATACGTATATCTCGTTCAATAATGATTTTTCAGCCCATTTTCATCTGCCACCAGGTCCTCCGAATAATCTCAGAAGAAGCGAAGCAAATAACAGCAGCTGATGACGTAATTCTTTCAAAAGTTACGAGCTATAGCTTCTTCCATTATTTCTTATCAGCTATGCAGCGCCAAAAAGTCCTATGGTCATCTTTTAATAAGTGGGCAAGAACGAAGAAAAAGGCCGAGTTTCAACCCCCCCCCCCCCCCCCCCCCCCCCCCCCGTCTCCTAGCAAAGAATATTGATGGAAAAGAAGAGGGGGTTCGAAATGGGGTCATAGTTTCATGGACCCCGAAGTTGTTTTGGGGGGGACGAAGAAAGAAGACGTAATGCTCCGCAGTGAAAAACCAGAAGAAGGAAGAGGGGGGAAGGATGACCTACTTTGACGTAATGGGTAAAAAAGAGAAAGCTGGAAGAGAGAGAGAGAGGGGGGAGTTTGGGGTTGTTGCGGATGGCGAATTCGAGAGGGGGAAGAACTCCACGTGTGCGAAAAAATCCAGTTGGGGGGGAGGCGGAGGGGTCGACGAAAACGCTTGTGGCGTAACGGTCGTAGCTATGCAACACTTGACCTAGATCTTGCCGAGAAGCGAACGAGTGCGCGTTGAGCAGCTGTAGGGTATACGTAGGGGGGTGTCTTTTCCCCCTACCGATTCTTGACGTAACCCACATTATTATACATGTAGAGAGAGAGTCTTAGAGCTAGGAGGGGGGAGAAGAAGAAGAAAAAGGGAGAGGGAGAAAATGCGCTGATGTTTCCCTCTCTCTTTTTTCTTCTTTTCTCTTTTTTTTCGCCGTCCGGAATTATTGCATCGATTCAGTCGAGGAGCGAACGGCGAGCAAGGCGCACTCCGCCAACGTTCCCGGGGGTAGTTTTTATTTTTTCACCTTTAACATTAATAAGTGTTTCAAAAATGTAGTGAATTAACTTGATTTCGTGTGTGTGTGACGTTCCATTCCGGGTGGAGGAGAGTATTTTCTCCACCCGGAATTGTTACGTCAAAAGAAGCAAAAACGAAATGTGAGGAGCTACCCCCGGATGAACTGCAACGCCGCCATGTCGCCCTCAACTTCAACCTTATGTAAGTACATTTTTTTTTTCAAATTTAATTCCTTAACTGTAAAATTGTGCTTCATCATTATGACCCAGTTTTTTAAAAACAAATTATCGCAAAGGTTATCTCCTCGTAACTGCGATGGGCCCTTCCTTATTGGTTGTCACCTCCCGCACAAATATTTCTTGGGCGCCGAACTTTGATCTAATGGCGCGTTGTTTGTTCTTTCCTATCGAAATCTCGTAAAAATTATGGGCGCCGCCATAAACTCACACACGGTCCTCGATTTAACGACCGTATCCCCCTGTCTTCTGTTAATAGTAGTAATGAAACGCGCACACATTATTAAATCAACAAGAAACAACGTCATAAATCCCCCCCCCCCCCTCATTTCAAAATCTTAATCCGCTTAGAAAATTCCCAACAGAAACCTCTGGTTACCGAGGATTTAAATTGACGGGGGGTTTCAAGTTCCTAATGGTAAAAAAGTCGTCGCCCATGGGGTCATTTACTTCCAAAAGTCGCAACGGCCAAGATGGATGCGCGAAAAAAGCGATAATAGAAGAAGAAAGCTCTTTTGAATTGTTCGAAAAGCTTTCTCTGAGCTCCCATAGCGCCCTTATCACCCTCACTAGACAACACAGTTTGGCTACATAACGATTCAAGAGAACTTGGTCGAGGGGAGAAAGGTAGTATTAGAATCCAGGTAGTAACTTTTTTTTTTTGCACAAAGAAGCAATTCTTTTCCCCCCATCACTCGGACAGGTAATATTGCCAGCGGGCTTTAGCGCTACTTTATCCCCGGGCAAAAGTTGAAATCGAAAATTTGTTATTCGGTTAACAATGACGAACGTGTAACGGTTAGTAAACAGGTTTTCGAGTCTGTGGGGTTATACAGAATACTGAAATGTGTGCGAACGGTAAGGTAATTCAGTCCCCCTTGTATATGCGTACGTTAATCATTATTGCATCAAAAGGCCATTTTGTCCAATCCGTCAAAAACAAGAAAACAAGTAACAAAAAAACAAGTTCGAGTGTACGTCAGTACGGTACTGACGTCAATCGGAATGACGGATTAGCTGGCATGAAGCTTATCGGATCATTAAAACCTGTCGAAGAGCAGATGATGAGCTGTTCGTATCGTCCGACACTACGTGAACTTAAAAGAATCAACTTTGGGATGACGTTCCAAACAGAACCGTTAAAGTTTAGTGAGCGGTCGGATTTCGGTATAGCCGAAGACAGTTGGACGGGCTAGTCAACTTACGAAACGCCTTATGTCGGATGATGAGGTGAAAGACCAACGATTTGGGTAATCTTTTCAAAAATTAAAGGAGATAATACGAGAATTGATGGGCAAAACAAAATTCGCTGACGTCAATCGAACGAAACAAAGTGCACGCGACCGTCGTGTGCATGCGCTGGTAGAATGCACGGTAGTAGATACCCGACCACAAATGTGTATCGTTTTATGTTGCGTAGCTTATTGCGATAAAAGACTATTTCGTCCACCTCCCCCACTTATTTTCACGTAGCTGTCTCCCGCTCAATTGATTTCCTTATCTCTGTAGGAAAAGGAGGAGAAGCAAACACACTAGTCAAATCAATTTGCTTGCTTGTTACGTGTGTCGCCCCATCAATCAACCATTATTATTTTTCATGTTTGTGTGCGTCAGTAATCCTTGGTCAAACGCAATCATTCCGACGATAGAGAGCCAATAATTCATTATCGAGAAAAAAATATTGGGATTCCCACCGATTGATCTGTTTGCCTAATAATCGCAGGGCTCGGTTATGGTCACCATGGCAACAGAAGAGTTTATTCAGCTTATGCAAGCCAAATAATTTATTTGAGAATCTAACCGCTTATAGAAAAGAGGCAGACAGATAGACACTAGATGGATTTGACATACATCCATCATCTTCTTAATCGAAATCAAATTGGAAAGTCCGGGTTCCAAAGGGTGTCGGTAGCTTGTGGCTAGCGACAGCCAACCCTCCCCTTCCCTCAATCTTTGTTTGCACAAGTCATATCCAATCAAACAATCAAATCCAATAATCTCGAAGGAGGCATATCATGTTAAGAAAACAACAAAAAAATAAAACATGACAATAGGAATGACTACGTGAGACAGACGGACTTTGTCACATAAAAAAAAACACGTCAATCGTTTTCTTTTTTCTTTTTTGATAACGCAAAATCTCAATCACGTTTTTTACTCCATCTGATTACATGATTGGACAGATCTCTCCCCCACCGCCCCCAACTCCTACCGTATGGAGTTTGATAGGATTGAAATTGGTATATAAAAGGCGAATGATTTTGATCATTTTGCATCCACAGTGTTATATTCATCTCTCGGTTACACACCTTAAAAGGCGTTTAACATTAATCATTTGTCTAAATTTTTCTTTGCACATTTGGTTGTCATTAAAAACCATGGCTCAGCAATTCAATGGCAAACGCCCTCAAGGGATTCAGGTAATTAGTAATATTTAATTTTTATTATGTCATTCAAACGACGACGGGGTTACGTTTGGAGTAGTAGGATGATTAAGCATTTTTCTCATTAGATATAAAAGCGCAAGAAATTTCCATGGACAGAAGAAAAGATGAGTTATTGTTTCTGTGTTCTTTTCCAGATTACTCTACTTCTCGGGTTGATTGTGTTTTTCGATGGAATCATCCACGTCGTCGCCTCGCAGTTGTCGTCGTGGATCTTCGTCAAAGAAGAATGGACCTTGGGAAAACAATGGCCGGCCAATTGGAACGTTACCAATCACCTACTAGCTGTCTGCTTGGCTCTGCTGGCCATCTCGCTGTTTCACAGCTACATGTACCGACGTCGGGCGTTTCAGTTTTTTCGTCGACTTGGCATTCCCGGACCGCAACCGAATCTGATTAAAGGCAATGCCGATAAAATGCGAGACCTCTCCTTGGTGCCCATCCACATCATGGACGAATGGCAGGCGGAATTTGGTGACTTTTACGGCTATTACATCGGAATGAAGCCTTATGTGGTGGTTAAAGATCTGGATCTGATCCAGCAAGTTCTCATCCGCGACTTCCACAAGTTTGTCAACCGGCCGGCTATGGGCATCGAAATCAGACCCGTAATCAACACCTTGGTTGGTCTGCGCGGTCAGCGATGGAAGGAGGTGCGGCGGGTCATTTCGCCAACATTTTCCGCTCGTAAAATGCGCAAAATCAATTGCACCATCAATCGTTGCGTCGACATTCTGGTGGAGGTCGTCGGCAACCACGCCGAGAGTCAAAGGGACATCGACTTTTACGGCGTCTTCCAGGGTCTAACTTGCCAGGTAATAACACTAAAACACTCCATTTCAGACGAATAATTTCATTCAACTTTTAAATAAACCCCAGGTGATTGCTGAATGCGCACTCAACACGACAGTCGACTGTCAACGTAAACCGGACGATGAATTCCTCAATTCTCTTCGTCAGTTCTTGAAGCAAGCCAACAATCCCATCATCAATTTGGCCATTTTCTTCCCACTCGTCAGAGAGATCCTGGCCGTCGTGTGCCGAGTGGCTTCGCCTTGTGGTCAATTCACGCAGTCCATCATCGATAAAGTTCAAGGTGTCATTGATAGTCGCCGAAATGACTACCAAGTGGGAGTCGCTCCAACCAGCCACAACGACATCCTTCAACTGTTGATGGAAGCATCTGAGAATCGTCTGGAGAGTGAAAATGCTGACGGACGTAGCCGGGCCAATCAATTGCTGACGGACGATGAGATCATTGCAAATGCCTGGGTCTTTCTCTTGGGTGGTTTTGAAACCACAGCTAATGCTCTCACCTACTGCGCATATCTGATCGCTACTCATCCTGACGTCCAAGAGAAACTCCATCAGGAACTAATGGATCACCTGGGGGTAAGAATCCATCACTCCGTCCCACTCTCAAGTTAACAAGGCCAACACTAATGTTGTTTGTTTTTTACCAATCTTTTAGGAAAGTTCTGGCGATCTTGAGACAGACTACAACAAAATCAGTCAGTTAACTTACCTGGACCAGGTGTTTTCCGAGGCCTTGAGGCTCTTCCCACCTGTGGTGTTGTTCGTGAACCGAGAGGCGGCTGAAGACACCCAACTTGGTCAATTTCACATCCCGGCCGGCACCAATGTTCAAATTCCCATTTGGCAAGTCCACCACGACCCCAACTTGTGGCCGGATCCTTACCGCTTCGATCCCGACCGGTAATTACAATCAATACTTGATTTTTGGTTTCGTGACTTGTTTGTTAATTAAACTCCATTTCTTTCATAAAGATTCGAACCAGAGTTGAAAAAGGACAGACATCCCATGGCATGGATTCCGTTCGGTTCCGGACCGCGCTCTTGTCTTGGAATCCGATTCGCATGCCTGGAAGCTAAAATCGCCCTGGCCAAGCTTCTCATGAAATACCGGTAAGTTTTAAATCGGGTTATTTGATCGAGCTCACTTAAAATAAAAAGAAAACCTTGGCACGTTTTCACTTTGACATATCGCCTAATCTTGTAACAAACAAACAACGGCGATCATCTGTCTATTTGTACTTGTAAAACGTCTGTGCTCGCTAGATTAAGGCCGTCTCACTGATAGTTGCAATCGAAATTTGAATTCCTCTCTTTTTTCGATATTGCAGATTGGTGCCTTGTGAGCGAACAGAAGAAAAGCTGACGCTCTCGGTCCCGACGGTGACTCTCAATCCTAAGAATGGCGTTTGGTTACGAGCGGAAAGGAGAGATGCAACATCGGCTTGCTGACCGAAGTAAGAAATAATAAAAAACAAAAAAAAATAATCAAATTCCAAATCGGATCGACCCGTTTTGGTAGTAGAAATTAGCATATGATTGTCTCATTCCGTTGTGTCTAGTAGTTAGAGCGAGTAATTCGCTACATTTGATCTAAAAGTATATGAGAAGGGAAGTAATTCCGCGTTGCACCTGTGCAGCATCGGAACAAAACGATGATGACGCACCGGTGATTAGCTTCTGTTCCTCAATATGGGCTGATGGATTCTTTTAAAAAACGTCGTGTTTACTGCTGATACGCCGTCAAACATACCCCCCCCCTTCTCTCTCTATCGTGTCCACCCCACCACATTAATCTTCATATGATTCTGTTATGTCTTCTTTGATTTGATTACTTATTTCCTTTCTCTTTCAACCCATCATGTTGTTTGATGACGTCAGAAGTCGATCCATCAGTATCCAGGGAACTAGCTCTTGACTTGACGTTCGTCAGTGTCAAACAGCAAATGTTTTTAAGTGTGTTCCAGGCGAGTCTTTCTTCGTGTTTCCTTCTTCTGTGCGCAATTTTCAATAATTCGCCCATTTTTTTCTCTCATTTTTAACGTTGTTTTTTCAAAATATGTCGACTATTGGAACTCTTTTCTCCCTTATTTTTATCTCCACCACTTATTGTTTGACTTTTCTCCTGGCATATCTCACATATCCTGGAGAGTTTCAAACAAGAAAGAAGAAAACAAAATATTGCGTTCCTATCTCTTTTGACCACAATAATTTTCTTGGGGTGACAAGTTGCGACTTAACTCAGTGCTCAGCGTGTGTGTGTGTGTAGATATCGTCTCTTTATTTGCATTGTTTTTCTCTCCACTTTTCATTTTTTTCACTACTACATTTGACATTATTTTTTGTCTTATTGGTTTTTTCGCTAAACTACTACACAAAATTCGTTAAAAAAAATCACGTGACATTTTTTCAATTTTTACTTTTTGATATAATTGGGATAGATTTCCTAATTTATAAACAGAGACGCACGATTTTCGGAGAAAAAAAAAATATATCATGAGATTACAATAAGAGTATATAGAACATTGATAAATTCATTGATATTGTTGTGGTGGGATCAATTTTCTTACTTTCCTATGTGCTCCTGAAACATTGCCTGGCTTTTCTGTTTGTGCCATTGACCCAATTATGAGAGGATTCCATAACCCTGTAGGCATTTGCATGGGAAACAAACAAACAAACGAACAAACACATTTTCCATGAGGTGAGAGAGACAGGTGAATTATAAGGACCTGGACATTCTTCATTTTCACAAAATAAAGTAAGTGATTTTTGTATAAATATTACTTTTGTTTTTGGTTTTTTCTTTCCATAGAGCTCTCTTCTTCTTCGTAAAAATTCACTGAGTTGATATTTTTAACTGCTGGGCAGAAAAAAGAACGGAGTGTTGCAAAAAGGAAATGGTGGGAATTTAAAAAAAAGGATCGTTTTTGAGAAACTTGATACGAGCGGGCGCGCACGGAAGACTAGGATACCCCAAACGAGCGCGCGCACAGTTTAGAAAAACAAAAATTCCATACGGGCCGTGATCGATAATTCATTATTAGCAATTTTAAAAGATTTTTTTTCAATTTTTGAGATTCAGTTATTTCGACTTCTTTGGCTAGTGCAGTGCGGCAATCGCAATAGTAGAGAGCTCGCTGACCAGAAAGATGGGAGAAAGAGATACACATTATTATAGTATACACGAATATGATTTGACGATTTAGTTTTTTCCTGTTTTCCCCTTTTAGACTTTCTCGTTGTGTGTTTTTCTTTTTTCTTCTTTGCGTCGAACCAGGTACAAATCTTTTACGTATTAGTTTGTGTCTGATGTTAAATCGTATAGCTGAACGATGGCAAGATTTCAAAATTCTTGTTAAAAAAAGAAAATGGGCGGTTTGTGCTGTGCGGAGGGGAGTAAAAGGAAACCCGCCTTCTCTTTCAGACGCAAGTTTCATACCCGATAGAGGCGACCGAGAGCGTTTCCAGGCGGTCTAGAATGTTTGACAAACTGCTGCTATTACTTTGACAGTTGCTCCCGCCGTCGCCTTGGACACCACTTGAAGAAGTGGTGGACTGGGCGGCCAAAAAGGTGGAGGCCGCAGATGGATTCTGTGACGTCGTGTCATACCACAGACGAGTGTTGGGAATCTGTTGAGCTGTGACGTGCGGTCGCGGTAGTGACCAATGACGTGATAGTAACAGATGATGGTGGTGATGATGGTGAGCACATCCGCCGTTTGAACTACATCCGGCCAGACCCATTGAAACTTGATGAGAGAGAGAATCAGCTGTTACGCTGACGCCGGAATCCGTCGAATCTGATGAATCCCGATTGCCCTAACGAATGACAAGAAAAATGAATTCAACTTTGATTGATGAAGTGAAAGAAAATCTGAAATTAAACTGACCTGACGACAGGCTGATGCTGGCATACTGGCTGAGCGTCGTAACCGGAGAGGAACCGCTTTACTGTTGGCGTGTGTTGTCGAACGTGAGTGGAGCAGCGGCAGGGTGCAGTGAGGGTAGCACGGTTTGGAGTAGAGGCAACGAAAGGTTATCGGGTTTTGATAATCGACAGCGGCTCCTTCGGCCTGCAGCTGCAGCCAGAGCGAGTTCTGATAGACTTGATCGGACCACATTTTGTTATCTACACTGTTTCCGCTGCAGCAGGATCGAGTGCACTGCTCAACCGATTCTAAACAGCGTCGCTGTCGTTGGAGTAACGTGGCCGGACTGCAGGGTAGCGACTGCATCTGCACGTATTCCTCAGACTGCTGGTTCCACTGACCCTGCCCTCGTTGCATGACCAAATATCCCTGGACTTCTACTGGCACTGATGCTTTTGTCACGTCCACAGCACCGTCACTGGCGTCCACAGGTTTCTTTGACTTCTTCGACTTGGTCACGGTAGCATAGAGCGAACTGATTCCTCTCGGTACCTCCAAAGTGTTTCCATTTGGCTGAGAAATTGACTGGGTGGCGCTGGCGGCTTCGGAGGTGCACGAGAGCTGATTCAAGTTCTGCAATATCCTCCGAGGTGTGTCGTAATGACTTGTCGGCAGGGTGGAACTAGGTCTAGATTCGTTGTTTCCTCCGCCGCAAACTTCGTAGACGGCCTGCGACATGGTGGCGTTGAGGGAACGCGGTTTGTCGTAGAGGAGCTCGGGATCCGAGCGTTGGAGAGCTGTGCTGAGTCTTGTTCCACTTGATATGCTGCTGGTTCGACTGTGCTGTTGAGAGTAAGAGCGTGTGTGGCGGGCACAGGGAGGGCTCAAACAGAATTCTTGAGCCCGGCGTTGGCTGCTAAGTAACGGGGTGTTGGGTTTGCTCATTGTTTGTGACGGACACCGAGAATTAACGCTCAACCGATGTCGCATCATCGGAGTTAACAATCCTGAGAGCAGCAAAATTGTAATCAACAAACTGCTAATGAACAGTTTAGTCAATTTGGCTCACCATTTAACGTGGATGACGGATGGATGCGAGTCCGTTGGGATTCGGAAAGGCGGCCGCGAACGGAGAATTCAAATTTATTGGCAATTTCATGACTTTGGGAGGAGCCTAGGACAAATATTCCCTCGAATCCTCTTGACGAACAACGAGAACCACCCTCGAAGCAGAACCTTCGGTCATCCACTGCTCCGAAACGTCTAGAAATATTCGGCTTAATACTGGCTGTAAGCATGGTTTAGTTTTAATTAATGGGCTCACCTAAGATCTGCCATGTTCCAGTAACCTATGAGTCGTGGTGGTATCCCTTGTATTAATGAGAACTGCCAATCTCTGATATGCAGTACAGCTGAGCTGCTAGTAATTTCCAACTTCCCTGGAACACTTAAAAGTTGGACTTCATATCGTTCACCTAAACATCAAAATAATTAGCTTGGACTTGTAGATTAAACAATTGTAATAATACATACTGTGGCCAAGTATTTCAGCTATCTGTGCTTGCCACTCGAGTAGCATTTCACGATTTTCAAACGCTAGAACAGTGACAAATGTTCTGCACACTATTGCCAATGTCTGTGATTCTTTTTGAAGCAGGAAACAGCTCTCAAAGCCCAAAAGATGCTCCAAGTTAAGTGAGGCTTTGGACTGTGAACCTTTGCCCTTGCTCAATGACTTTTTGTAGAATTGCATTATCAGTGAATTGGCCACAGGGGAGAGTCTCCGGACGACACACCACCGTCTCTTCCACTAAAATAAAAAACAAACAAAACGATAAATAGTTTTAAACGAGCAGGCGGTTCTGCTCTAATGATCTCCAACAAACGCGAGTCCAAAGGGGTAAAGGAAACGACAGAAATCCCATAAAAATAACTAAAAATAATGCACACGCGATTACAACATTTAGCATCAGCAAAATGATTACGTACTGTTTTCTTTTCTCTGAATTTTAGGTGCCCCTCAAGGACAGAGCTGTCAAAATTCTTAAACTCCGCCATGTTTGTGTAAAGCAACGAAACAAATTGGCTGCGTTGTCAGTTTTCCGTGTTTACAGGGCAACTTTAAAATGGGAAAATCGTCAGATGGCGTCGTTCGTCTGCTTCGGTTCGAAAAGAAAACACTCTCACTAGTCGGCCGCCTTTCTCAGCTTTCCCCTTTTCATTTTTCTTTCAGTTTGTTTGCCCTTTTCAGTTGTATATATTTGCAAATCATGTTGGAAATGAGTTGAGTGAGTTTTTCGACGATTCCGCGCACACTTTAATGCAAATATCTTCCAATGTCATGGCCTTAATCAACAAGCTTTTCCCTAGAAAATTTCGTAGTAGTACGTCCTTGAACAGCAAATCCGATACGTGTTTATTGACGAATAAGAAGCAGGCCAGCAGGCAGCGCGGAGCTCTTTTGGAAGCTGTAAAGAACCAGAAAAATTCTCAGAAAGTCAGCACAAATGGAGACAACATTGGGTAAGTGACTTATGCTCATGTGTCACAAGGCATCATGGTTGTTTTTAATCAGATTAAATGATGTGTGATGTGTTGAGTAAACATGGTCAATTTGATTAGAAATCTTTTTGTGAAATAGCGTAACCTAGACCAGCTGCCATTTAATAAATTTCCCTGGGAATGTTGTATGAATCCAGCATGGATACAATGTGTTGGAGGGAAATTTGCCAAAGAGGCTGAGCCATCCAAAAGTATCAAATTCTTCGTGGAGTTTCAGCTGTTTTCACCAGACCCAATCAACAGATTGTGTTTCATGTGTAGTCTAATGCCAAGTATTCTATTAAAACTCTCAATTCTCAGAACAATGTGGTGTTGTGGTGAAGGAGGAGGAACACCATCACTGTTTTTTAACATTTGGCAATAACACCTTTTTCATTTCTTTTTTGTTATCAAGACGTACAATTTGTTGATTTTAAACCGGCGCCAAAATTTAAAAACTTGCGCTCTTCCCCTCTATAAATAGCTTACGGCCCGCATTTCCAAAGTCATGTGGTCCGCCCTAGATTTTTCTTACGTAGTTCGTAGTCACGTGGAATTTTCCCTACCTCCGTCTCTGCCCTATGACTCTTTCCATGCCAACGTTTATAATAGTAGCGAAAACAACAAACCAAAGGGTAGACGGCTGACGCACGTCACGTTCCGAGACACAAATCGTTCATTTGCCTTTCCTCGCCAGTTCTCGCATTTAATTTCAAACTGTCAAAATCTAACTTGTTTTTGGACATCCGGCGAAACATATTTTTTCATCGTATTTGTAATAATGCTGTTTTTTTTTCTCTCTCTCTTTGCAGCTCTAATCATTTGGGAACTTCCGCTCAAATTCGACTGTTGCTCTTCCGTGAGTGCGAAGTCCGCGGTCGGCGCTTGATCTTTGATTCAGGGGGCGGAGGAGGACCGTGGCTTCAGTTTAAAGATGAATTCCAAGACCTCCAACTTGAAGAAAGAAACTTAATGAAAGACATGGTCTTCGGCTCCGCCACCTTAAAATACTCAGGGTAGGACTTGTAAATCTAAGCTGTTATTGATTTTCCTTTCTCTAAAATGCCATCTGGTGTTTTTCAGGGATAATTTTCGAGTCCATGATTTTACCTCGGCACCATGGAAAGGTCTGCTTAGCATTAAAATTGAATTATTCATAATCATGAATACGTTATTCCTCTGCAGGTTATGAAATGATGCTTAGCAAAGTTTTCCTCATTCCACCGCTATCCCAGCAACCGTCGAGAACTGCTAATAGGTATATATGCGCGTTACGTAATTTCCCCCACTGTTTTGTTTCACCTCGTGACGCAAGTTCTCCCCCCTGCAAAACTTTATTTACAAATAGAAACAGAAACTCTGCCAGCAATGTGAATGAAGCAGACAAATTGGCCAATGCCCCGAAGGATAGCGGCTACATGGAGACTTGGGTGGAAGGCGGAGCGGAAGGCAATAGCAGCAGTGCGTGTTGGAGTAGCGGCATCAGCTTGGCAACCAGCGGCGCTTCTTCGAGAACAAGTTTCGGTTCTGGTTCGCTGATTATACCACGCATCGCATCCGCTCGCAAAGCAGCATCCGATTCTCTGCTTAATAGTGCCAGTCCCAATCCTTCGCATGGCAACCAACCGCAAAATCGTAACCACAAGACTCGATTGGCCATGGCGCTATTTTTCGCACCCACCGATCAACACAAAGAAACGTAATAATCTACTCCTCCTCGGGAGTTTAATTTTCTATTTAAAAAGAGAATGCTGCAATTAGATTAATCTTTTTCCTTTTGGTATTTATTGATGACAGTTCCGCACGCGAGGTCGTCTTCGGTCAAAACGCGCCTCTAGTCGAACATTTCATCCAGCGGCTCCAGTTGGGCGTTTTGAGGGCCTACTCCAGCCGTACAAATTTCCACAGTTTTATTCAAGAAGCTATCTGTCAATTTGAAAAAGACATGAACCGGTTAGTCAACGCTCCAAGGTGCACGGAAACTCCGGCTTGCTCTATGGTCATGGGCTCTTCATTCGCCACCTCCAATCGTCGGCAAATGGCCCGGCGCTTTATGACCAACTGGGAATCGATCGTCACCGACACGGACACAAAATTGACTCGCTTGTGAGAATAACTGGCAGACTACAAAAGGAAAAAGAATAGCATGTTTATGTCAAACTATTTTCCTTTTTTTCTTTTTTTAGTTTCTGGAGCTCGTTACTCTCGGCTTTGCTCACGTACCACGTAAATTGGCTGTATTCTTACGTCACGGAACCGGCAGAATTTTTCGACTGCGGCACGAGAGTCCTGGTTTTGAGCAAAGATGGCGGACTTGCCCAAAGACTTTTGCACGTACTTAGTTATTTCGTCAGAGTGTCCGCCCCTGCGGACCATCCGCTGGCTGAAATGACATTTTCCGACCATCCACCAAGGCTGCTGATGGGCAGTAATGGAGACCCGATGGATGAAACTTTGGCCGATTACTCGACACAAATTTGCCATTCGAAGAGCATGTTCCAGCTGGGATATGCGGATGGCGCTTCGAGCTTATCTCCGGTCGTGTTGCCAATGCGGAGGAACGGGTCCAGTTTGCTGGAAAGGCGAACGCCTCCCGGCCTGTTGTCTTCTCACCGTCGAAGTAGCCAACAATTACTGGAGAACACTCGATATCTCAGGAATTATTACGACGTACGCTTCCAGCTCTCGCCCGACACCATTGCCAAACGTGATCCCACGAAAGCCTTTGCCAATCTCATCTCGTCTATAGCTAAAAACGGGTTCCACGATTTCTACACGGAAGAATTAGCCACGACAGACAACAACAAGCCCAGATCCGCCTCGTGCGCTTTCTTCGTTGGCAGTATTCCGGATAAATCCAACTCGCGAGAGGAATCTCCGATGGGCAACGAGCCAGGAGGACACGGCACAGCCGCTGCCGCCTGCACAACACGACCTGTTCAAGTACAAATTCCAAGGTATTGACTTATTTTGTTTCCCTTTTTCATTTGTCCCGATTTGTCCCACTTTTCTAATCTATAATGACATTGTTTGGTCGCCGCCGCCGGTGTCTCTGCTTTCATTCATTCATTGATTCATTCGATATCTCTCTTAGTGTGTGTGCCAAGATGCCCATCAACGACCAGTCATTATCCGATTGGATGTACGGCACCGATTTGGAGGACGAATACCAAGCCGGACGGACCCTGCAGTCTTGCGATCCCAGCCAAAGTGACTGGCTGAGCAACTTGAAACTCGATCTGCGAGCTGCCTCTGCCCGCCGGAAAACCGTCCACTGCATCGTTGCCAACACAGACACTTGGTATAGTAGACATGCTGGAATTTCCCGTTGTCTCCCGTTTTTTTTTTTTGTTCTTGTTGTTCTTTTGCCACAGCACGTACGTACTTGTTCTAATAACCCAAATTTGTTCGCTTGTTTGTTCAAACAGGGAAGTTCAAGTGTTGACTTGCGTTGAAGAGGAGACCATTCCGCCACGGACAAAGCAATATTGGGTGCCTGTCACCATGTCCGGACAAGTGGCTGCTCTGGTCGAATCGACTCAACTGCTTTGGTTGATGATGCGTGATGCAGAACAGGTTCGAATCTTATCTTTTTTGTAACAAAAACATTTTGAATTGTATAATGAGGGGGAACCTTGATGTTTTATTTTTCTTCCAGTGCCTTGATCATGTCGAAAGCCGTTTGCGCTTCCTGTGCCAAAAAAGTGAAGACTTGGGCGCCTTGCTTTCGACTTCGATCCGATCATGGAACATTGACCGCGTGACTCGCTTACTGGACATCGAAAATCAAGACCTTCCGTTGTTGATGGCCGGCTGCTCTGTACACAGCCCGGCGGTCAACTCCATGGGTGGCGTGACGATATTGTGATTGAGGACTGTTTGTTGTGTTTGTTTGTTGGTTGGTTGGTTTACTTATATTTTTTTTTTCGTCCCCCCCCTTTTTCTATATATATCTGAAAATTGTGTATATCTGTGGTTATAACGTTACTCACTATAACCTTCCAATTCTTTTTTTTTTTTCAAAATTTATCAATTTGCGCTGATTTATTCAATTTCCTTCCGAGTCAGTAATGTGAGCTTGTTTTTCGATATTGCTTTTTTCATCCCTTCATATCTCTTGCCTTACAAAAATTGATATGTGAAGGAGACAAGTCGCTGATCTTGAAAGTGTTCACGTCCGTCGTTTAAACAAAAAAACAAAAATATAAATCAAAGTTTATTTTTCCCAAACCTTGGTATGATCAAATGACTTAAAGAACATTGAATAGGCAATTTTAAGCGGCTGGAACGTTGTGAAATGTGTCAATTTTCCCAGTGATGGATGTGGCAAATTAAATTGATTTTTTTTTGCCCTTTCTTTTCTCCGCTGCACCAACTGTAGTGTACTGCTCATATACCTCCCACTCTGCCTTCGTCTACTTATTTCTTGTTGCTATTCATTTGTTTTTTCGAGGATCTTGATTTATGGTTGCCGGGATCAACTATTCTTTCTTTTTTGTGTCTGCGTGTGTGTGTGTGGTTTATTGATCGTGTGGGCATAGTAGGAGACGTAACGGAGACGGGTCGATTGTAGTCTTGCGTTCGCTGTAGCGAGTTGGTAATTTCGACGCTAGGTGGCGTTGGCGTCCGGCCTCCCATTTTTCCTGCACGCACACCACACTACACAGAGAGAGGGGTTGGGTCAAGTTCTTTGCAGCCGTCAAGCCATCGAGCAGCGAAGTCTGGTTCAGTTGAGCAAGGGACTTCGTTCGGGAATACAGTCCCGTTCTGCTGGTGTGTAGAAACGAGTTTTTTTACGTCCGAGTCGAGTCGAGACTGGTCGTTTGTCGTTATTTTTGTTCACCTTTTCCCCGTTCCGTTTTCATCCGGTGATATCAGTGTGTTTGTTGGACCATCGAGTGGATGTAGTAGGTGTATCGTATTCCCCGGATTACCTGCCATGTCATCCAACAATCAGAAAATCTCCACCACGGAGCGTGTGATTAAAAGTAAGGTTTGAAAAAGCAACGGTCGAAAAACCCATTCTGTCTTGTATAAATCCCCATTTCTCCCGTTTCGATCCCGTCGTCTGTGTGTGTGTGTGTGTGTTGGTGTCTGCTGGTGGCGACTGCCTAGAGGTCCTTTTTTGGACAAGGCTTTTTTAGAAACCTGTATGTTTTCCATCATTTTCTAATTCTTTTTTTATTTTCGAGTCGGCCATTTCTCTATTAAATCGTGTCAAAGCCCAGGGCATCCAATTTTCGAGGAACTTTGGTGTGTCCACTATATCGACCGTATTTGTTGACACTGATTTTGTCGGTGTGTGTGGGTCCGACCTTTCAAAACTTAAAGAAGCATTGTTTTGATTGTCTTTTTATTTTTACCCCTAGAAGAGGAAAAAAAGAAATAGGTCTGACGAAACTTTTGTGTGGTTTGAAATTGCCAAAAGTGCCATTTCATTATGTCGTTTGTGGTGGTGTTTCTCTCTCTCTCTCTCGTGCATTCTTTATTGCATTCGGTAGATAGCCTAGAGGCTCGACCATAACACCACAAGTAACATGGCTTTTTTTCTCTGTGTGTGTGTGACTTTTTTTTCCCCTGAGTTATTCTGTAGGGAAATGAGAGAATAACTAAACAAGGAGCTCCACTTACGTCAAAAGTTTCTTTTTTACTTGGGGGTATTATTATTATGGGCCAAGGAAACCAGTTTTTCCCGCGCAATCGCCTACCAACCTTTTTTATCTTCCTCACCTGACCTCAGGTGTCTGTTGTTCTTCAATTCGAATTTCATTCTTTTTTTTAAAAAATCATTATCTTTCCACCACAGCCCATTGTGTGTGTAACTGGATTTTCACAAAGGATACATCGGAAAAAATGAAATTCGTCTTTTTTTTCTTTTTTCCCGGAGATTGGGCGTTGTGTGTGTGGGTGGGGTGTAAATCCCGCGGTATCGTTCGGTGCCTGCGCGCCCAGAGAGAGACTGACTGTATGGCAGAGAGCGTTTGTATTGATCGAGCTACACTGGCCACAGGAGGAGAGATGGGTTGTGAACGCAGCCCAACTCCCGACCGTGTACGGATTTTTCACCAGGTTGGCAACTCCATAAGGTGGGAGGGGGTTTGGGTTGATTGGAGGTTTTTTTTTCTCCCGGAGATCAAAAAGGAGCTGTGCTGTACAGTAGCCCTGGATTATAAAAGCTCTTGGATTTTTTTATTTTCCTCATCTCGTCCTCGCTGGGGTCTCCTAGGTGACCACAGCTCAGTTCTCTGTAAAGTCTCCATTTCCTTCGGCTCCTTAGCTCTTTTCCTCGTTTGCAGACTCTTGTGAAAAATCGACGACATCTCCTATTCTTTTCCCAGTTCAGCTCGACGCTCGGTAGAATTATTTCGGGAGGTCTAAATCCAGTTCCCTCGACTTTGTTGTTGGCATTTAATTTGGACAAAAACATTTTTTCTTCTTTAACGTGACCTTTTCTCAAAAGTTAAACTACTCGTAGTAGTACTCACTGTAATGGCCGTACAACAAGTTTGCCATGGAGCTGCTTTCGGGTGTGTGTGTGTGTGCGGGATCGGATCAATAAAAGCTCTCCTAACCCTCGATTACCCCACCACTCCATCCGATCTCCCCTTTTTTTTCCCTTTTCACAAAATAAACGACACCTGTGAATTGGTAAAGAACCTTTACCTCGATGGTGGCGAGAGAATTAGAAAACGAAATTTTCCTGGGTGTGGTCCAAATCCCCTCCCACCTCATCTTTTCGGGACTATGGGCTACTAAAATGTCATCCAAGATAAGGTCAAACTTTAATCCTCCTTATTGGCAGCCATCTTGTTTTGTATTTTAAATCCAATTTGAAGATTTTTTTTTTTGTTTTGGTTCTTGTCGAAAGTTGCCAGACTTTAATTTGATTCCGGTAGGAATTTAAGTTAAATGCGTAAGTTGATTGTGAATCAGCTGGGGTGGATGTTGTTTGGGACTCTTTTGGGACAGATAAAGCCTCTAGTAGCCCAACACGAGAATGTGGTGCGGTCCGGATTCAATAATAGACGCAGAGGAAACGTATAAGGGATGGAGGGGGGTTTCACGACGAGTCCCGCGAGGTTTATTTCGGGATCTCTTGTATCTCTTTCAAAAAAACTTTATTTTATTTTTCTTTTCCCCCCTAAAATAAAATAAAAAGAACAAAGATTTTGGTGTGTGTGTACGCAGTGGTATGTGTGTGTGTGTAGAGCGGTTTTGATGGCGCGTTTCTTTTTTGGCCGGACTCTGCCTGGGCGGAAGAAAATTGGGTTCTAGCGAAGATCCGTCTTATATGTTGTATGTGTGTGTAGGCGTAGTAGACTATCGATTTTTTATTTTTCTGGGCTTTGGTTGGTGCTGGTCCTCACATCTAAAGGGTTCCGCCGTCTTTTTCTTCTTTTGTACGACACACGACGATCTGAAAAGATAGTGGACCAGCCGGCCGGAGGGGGGGGTCCATTGATTTTTGTCTTGTGTGTGTGTATGGCAAGAAGAGGAAATGTTTAGTCTTGTGTAATAATCAGACTAATGAAACGATAATTAGTAATGGTGAAATCGATGTGGAAGACGACGGTCGTTGCCCATTTTCGGGAATGTCCCTCCAATCACAACTAATTGTCGTCGGCTGCACGCAAGACCCGAAAAAAATAAAAGGAAGAAAGAGAGGTGTGATGGAAAAACAAGGTGGAGATCTTTTCAAGTCACGGAATGTGATAGATCACCCCATACATTCCCGATGGAATTAGGTCGTCGTCGTCGTTTTCTTTTCTTTTTTTGTGTTTTATTTTTATTTCGTTGGGAAGGAAATCCCGCGGGATCAAGTCGTTCCACCCGCCCGTGTGGTGCAGGCTTTGATGATATTTCGCCCTGGTGAAAAGGGGGAAAGAAGAAGGAGAGAGAGGGAAATGATGCGGCAGTAGCGGCAACCACCAATGAGCGCCGCCCGAGACCCGACATTGCGGATCCCGCTCGATACGGAAGCGATCCATCCCGAGATCTCTCTCCCTCCTCTCTCTCTCTCTTTCGAGTTTTGTTTCGTGGCGCAAAGATGATGAAGAAGAAGAGAGGCGGAGTCGAGGGACATGGCCGAGCATGTCTGTGTGTCTGTGTCTCTCTCCAAGGATATGATGATGGCGCGCTCCGGCTAAAAGAATGGCCGACGGGAGAGTCTAGTCCCGGCAATAAGAAGATGGAAAAGAGATGTAGCACGCACACACACACAGAGGCTGCTACTACCCCCTGGACGACTACTACTACACCAGTCTTCTCCTATTGATCCGATGCCTATTCTCTGCTGCTGCTGCTCCCATCTCAGCTGCTATTCTATCCGTTCCATCTCTCTCCTCTTCCTCTCTCCCGTTCGTACTGTGCCATTTTCACGCTCGGTCACACTCGCACACAGAGATCCTTCTCTCTTTTGGTGAATCTTTCACATCCCGCACGAAAAATTTTTCATTTCTTTTTTATTTCTGTACGAGGGGGTTGTCCCTGTCATTTTTTTATGCCCTTGAACGAGCGGGAGTTTGATCGATCCTGTCATTTTACCCACACCTTTTTTCCCCCCGCAACAAAACGGACACAGATCGTTCACGCTGAAAACTAATCCCCCCCTTCTACGGGCTCCTGGCTCCTATGTAGCCCCGGAGAAAAGCTTTCTTTTTCTTACCTGGGCCGTGAAGTTTCATGTCTCCCCCCACCCGCTCAAACACATCAAAAATAGCGACGGGGAGGTTAAATTTATACTCACGCGGGACGGGTCGAAGTGATGATGATGTCGTGACGCGACGCATTGACCGAAATCTTACCTTCATTTTCGCTCCTAAAATTCTCCCCCTTTTTTCGCCTTGTGTGTGTAGAGTAGACGATGAATCCACCCTGTACACCTTCCAGCCCCTGCAGGTGTGTTATATAGCGTGCGTGTCGTTTTCGGGACGATCGATCAAATATACACACAGACGAGAGTAGGAAAAAAAAAGGACTTGAGAGTTTGGGACTGGGAAGTTTATAATATGCTGGAAATTCTTGTTGATTCAACCGGGTTGGGGGAGCGATGTATTTGAACGATTTTAAACGTGAACATGCCAATATTCAGTGGGGTTGCCAGTTGTTTTTGGGGTGGGGTCGAATCCATTGAAAATTATTATTTTTCTAAAACGAGTTGAATTAATTTCTTATTTCTCTAGATGATTTAAAATGTAAAGAATGAAAGATGAATAGCGGCTAATTGGAAATGATTGTTGAGGCCCACCATTTTTTCGATCCCGCTTTCTCTTCTTTCCATCTCGTGGGAAATTAATGGGTCAGCGCACGACAATTGTTGTTGTCTGCCGGGGGGTCTCATTTCTTTTTTTTTCACGCGCCTGCGCCGCATATTATTATTTTTATTGCGTGAATTTCTCGTAAAAAAAAATGTTGTTTGTGTTTGTTTTGATTTCGAATCGAACCCGATGGCCAAACAATATGAGAAGAAGGAACTTTGACGTGATCTGATTAACGGTGGGCCAACTTTTGGCGGAAAGTTTTTATATTTATTTTTGGTTTCCTTGCAAGGAGCTCTCAAAAGTGAGACAGGCAAAGCTTTTAAGGTTTTGATTATTATTTATTTTTTTTTCGTCGTCGTCCTGTTGTCTTGTGTGTCGCACCGGTTTCCCTTTCTGGTGGTGGGAGGTTTGCGCATGTGAGATCTATTGATTTTCGCTGGCTGGCAGTTATGACCAGCTTTAGGAAGAAAAAAAAAAAAGAGGCAAGTTGCAATGTGTGTGTGTGTGTGTGTGTGGAAAGAAGTAGCGTGAAACCCTTCTCTCTCTTTGCTCACGGTGGGGCTCAAGGGAGGGTAGAAAATGAAGGAGGGGCAGACGAAGCCGAAAGCAAAGCCGCGGGATCCGCCCGAGACGTTATGTTGTTCGTACTCTCTCTCTCTCTGTGTACACACACTCGACCAGTAGGAACGGTTGGAAAAGGAGGAAAAAAAAGAAATATGAATGTCATTCAGATGTATCCTTTTTTTGGGAGGGTGGGTGGGTTATGTTATCGATGGCAACCAGAGTTTCTCTATTCCCGACACTTTGTGTGTGTCTCGGGCACTCCCTTTTTTTTTTCTTTTTTCCTTTTATGATTATTATTTTTCCTTTTTTTTTTATTATTGTCGTTGCCAGTTGGATATAGATGGCGCGATGTGTGTACACACACACAAGACCTGGCGTGACACGCCAACCTGTGTGACGAACACACACACAAAAGATGGGAGGGTTTTATCACCGGGCGTCGATAATTCGCACACACATTTTTCTCTATTTTATTTTCGGAAGCTTTTTCAAATAATCAACGAGGAGGGAAATTGAACCTCCCGGGGTGAAGGTGATGAGGTCAGTACAGTAGAAAAAGAGACGCCATTGTCCTCCAATCAAACGTGATTCACTTGTTTCCTTTTGAGATTTGAACTCCGCCTTTTTGAGCGCAGGATCAAAAAAACAAAACAAAAACTAACTTGAATATTCGATGTCAAATGAGAAAGTCGAAGGGGGAAAACTTGAATCTACCAGCGATTCTCTCTCCCAAGTTTCTTTCTTTCTTCTGGAATATAAAAGTTTGAAACTTTTTTTCAACAACACACATAGAATGCACGCGTTTTTATTATGATTTCCTTGGTGCCTTTCATGTTGACATGACGACTCTCTCTCTCTCTGTTGTGTGTGTGCAAAGATTATATAAGAGTGAAGAGACGCTATTTTTGAGTTGAGAATGGAAGGGGCAAAATATAAGAAAAGGTGGTACGTATAAACTTGTCATGTGTCACCGCCATCAACGCCGAGCGTATCGCTCTTAACAGCAGAGCACACACACACACACACATACACAGTTCCGGCTTATAGTATAGACTCTCTCGGTCCCACTAGAGGGACAACCCACTAATGGATCGAGTTTTTCTTTCCCAGAAATGGATATATACGAAAATAACATTTAGGGAACATTGGAATTTCGTGATGTGAATATAAAAAGATGGTCGAGATGGTAACTAATTTCTTCTTGTTTGTCCTTTTTGAATTAGGTGTGCCGTTCCCGCCGAGTCGCAAATTGTCTGTGGCCGAAGTGTTTGACACGAAGACGGGCAAACCTCGTCCGGATGTGCTCAAGCAGCATTTCATTTTGGAGGGCCGGATCGAAGAGGCGGCCGCCCTCCGCATCATCAACGAGGGAGCTGCTCTACTCCGCCAGGAGAAGACGATGATTGACATTGAAGCTCCCGTCACAGGTTCGTTATATTACCTTCATAACGCTCGCTCCTTCCTTCATTCCTTGTTGGTTAACTTTGAATAGTTTCAATCTGTTTCTGCCATTTAAGTTGAGAGTGGATAGAATAACGGGGTCACGGAGTAGAGATAGCAGCGCCAAGTGCTAACTGTGAAACATCCGCATCGTGATTATGATGGATACGCCCCCGAGCCTCCTAACCTTTCCGGAATGCTGATTAGGTTGTGAGCAAACAGAGAGAGAGAGGGGAAAGATCAGAAGAAGAAGAAGTGTCTTTTTCTGTTTAGCTCATCTCCATAAAATTTACATATCTGAGCTACTCTCTTTGCCACATCTTCACTTATCGCGTTGTTTGAATAACAAGTCCACTTTGATCCAGTTTATTTCCAATAATAAACTTGTGTCTCTGCACAAAGGACGCAACGGAAATGGATCGATGAAAATTGGGAGACGCTAAAGAATAATGGGGAAATTGATCGAATGTTGCCAGACTATCGATCCCAAGTTTTTACTGTACAATTACACGAAACTCTTTTCTCTCTCTCTCAACCCCCTACACACACACACATGACCCTGATGATTTTTATGCCCGCTTCTTCTTCTTCTTAACAAAACTAGACCGCCATATCGAATCCTGCAAAACAAATAGGCAACCAGCATGTTGGTTCATAATTCCACAGGTGTCTACTAGTCTCTCTTTTTATTATTATTGAATTATTTTTATTTTCTTTATATGATACTGTAGAATAAAAGCAAAAAAGAGGGGGCAATCGAAACAAAAAACCCATATCCCCCGTTTTCATTTGCTGTGTCTAGACGCGGCTCTCCCGGTTTGACGTTGTTGTTGCTCCTAAAAACGCGATCGTTGTTTCGGTGGGGTAGACAAAAAGAAGGAAGAAAGAAAGATATATAGAAGAGGCATATAATGCCTTTTTGCCTTGCAGTGTGTGTGTGTGTATATATGTGTGTGTGTGCTCTATCGATTTGGGAGCAGAGGCAGCAGCTCACCATATTACATTATGTATATGTCTATGTCTAAGGACGGGACAGGCTGGTGGGAGCCATCTAGCGTTTACAGCGCGCAATGACGTTATATGAGACATTGATCGATTGTGATGGATCGTTGGCTCTCTCTCTCTCTCTGTGTATGTCTGTGTAATGTTATTATTTTTGCCCCTTTTGTATATGTTGGTATTAATATGAATTTACTACGTTTTTTTGTTTTTGTTTTTTAGTTTGTGGCGACATTCACGGACAGTTTTACGATCTGATGAAACTGTTTGAAGTGGGCGGATCGCCGGCCAATACCAAGTATCTCTTCCTGGGCGATTACGTCGATCGAGGATATTTCAGCATAGAGGTAATGCGTCTTCATTTTCATTTCTTTCCACCAAATGGTTCAAATATAATAACCGGACTAAATGTACGACCATCTGTCATTGATGTGTCGAGAGAGAAAGAGAGAAAAGGGAAAAGCTCATTTGTCTTTTTTGAGGAATAGTGGGGGGAAAGGGTTTCACGCTAACCGTTTGAATTGCTCACGAATTTCCTTTGAAATGTGTCGGCTAATCGATTCATTTGTTCTCATTTGATGCATCCGGTTGGTCTTTGTGTGCAGTGCGTCCTCTACTTGTGGGCGCTGAAAATTTGCTACCCGACCACCCTGTACCTGTTGCGGGGCAACCACGAATGCCGGCATCTGACGGAGTACTTTACCTTTAAACAAGAATGTGAGTTTTGACGTCATTTTTTCTTTACCAAATTTGTTGATACAACAATGAATTGGTTTCTTTTTGTTTGACAGGTAAAATCAAGTATTCGGAGCGTGTCTACGACGCTTGCATGGAGGCGTTTGATTGCCTTCCGCTGGCCGCCCTGATGAACCAGCAGTTCCTCTGCGTCCATGGCGGTCTCTCGCCAGAGATCCATTCGCTCGATGACGTGCGAAAGGTAAAAATAATAAAATAAAAATGAGGCCACCATATTTGGATAGTTTACAACTTGACACTTTTTGGGTTTGGTATTTTGGCAGCTGGATCGGTTCAAGGAGCCACCGGCATTCGGTCCCATGTGTGACCTCCTCTGGTCTGACCCCCTGGAAGACTTTGGCAATGAGAAGAATGCCGAACACTTTTCACACAACTCTGTCAGGGGTTGTTCCTACTTCTACAGGTGAAAATAAGTCAACCAATTCAATTCGACTTGTCAATTGAATATTTTTGGTTTTAACCGACAGCTATGCAGCCTGTTGTGAATTCCTTCAACAGAATAATCTCCTGTCAATTATTCGAGCGCACGAAGCTCAAGATGCTGGGTAAGTTTGTTGTTATTCTGATTTGCGATTGTAATTTGACCTGTATTATTTGCTACCGATTCCCATTAGTTACCGAATGTATCGGAAAAGTCAGACGACCGGTTTCCCTTCGTTGATAACCATATTTAGCGCTCCTAATTACTTGGACGTGTATAATAACAAGGCGGCCGTGCTTAAGTACGAGAATAATGTGATGAATATCCGGCAGTTTAACTGCTCGCCTCACCCTTACTGGCTACCCAATTTCATGGACGTCTTCACTTGGTCTCTGCCCTTTGTCGGAGAGAAAGGTCTGCATTGTTATTTTTTTTCAACTCATTTCAAAATTGATTTCATTTCGGTTTGAATTTTTAGTGACGGAAATGCTGGTTAACGTCTTGAACATTTGCTCCGACGACGAACTCGTCTCTGAGGGCGAGGAGAGCATCGAAGACGGTGAGTCCTTCCGGGGCAGTTATTTTATTTTCTGTGTCACTCCTGACCCATTTCTATCCCACAAAAATGTCGATCATATTCCCAGTTTATTTCGGATTCTTCTTTAGACCCCTTTAAACACTTGTTTTAAATCGATCAATCACGAACTTTTCAACCCTAATTCATTGATCCTGATTTCATCTAAGCCAAATCAGAGTCTCCGTCCGTTTATTCTCTATGTTTCCATTAAATCACAAATCATGTGTATAACATAACCATGGTGGCTTGACTTCTCTCTGGTTTTTTTAGTCGAAGCTTTTGAATTATTATTTTTTTCGTTACTGATCCTTTTATGATTTAAAACAAAAAAATTTTCAATCGGTTATTTCATTGGCCCCGTTAGCCCTTGCGCGCACACACTTACCGGGGGCAGGCTCTCGATTCATTCATTCATTGGGTTTATTTATTTTTAACCTTTTTTCAAAAATTCCCTTTTGGCTTTTTTAAAATTATTATTATTCAAAAATTGACCCGTTATTTTAGTCTGTAAAATTATTTTGGAGGAAAAATCTTCAAAACGATTGAAACGACTTTCATTTGTGGTCCTATTACTTGTGCTCTCTCTCTCTATCTCTCTCTCTTTTCTCTCTCTTATCTGTCGCTCTCACACACACCCACACACACATACAAAACCCCGTCTGTCCGTCCGTCCGTCCGTTGCTCCGTTGGTTGGTTTCATAGGCGGGAAATTGGAACTCAATGGTGAGTAGTTTGGATGAATTTCCCCTCGGCCCACCTCTCTCTCCCCCCGAATTCTTTAAAGATCAATTTAATAATAATAAACAAAAGTAAGAATTAATTTTGGTATCAGAATTAAATTACAAAATTTGTCGAGGGAAATCCCACTTTTTCTTACCCACCCAAAATATCGAAATGAAAGAAGAGCATGGCTTTCTTGGACATTTTCAAAAACAAAAACATTTTGTGATGATGTGATGACACCATTGGGCAAGTTCGGTGTGTGCGCGCGTTTAATTATGTGTGTGTGTGTGTGTGCGCGCGCGTGAATTCATTTTCGTTTGATTATTATTATTATTTGTTTTACCTTTGCCCGGTTTGAGAAAAATAGTTGTGAACCTTGTAATGATTTTTGCATGGCATTTAGTCGCTTGTTTCTATTTTTCCTCGATCCATCACCTTTTGCCAGTTGCCATCACACTTCAGACTGATCTTATCCCTGTCGTTCATTCGGGTTGATCTTTGGTCTCCACCACTCGAATCGAAATGTCGTGTTGGTTGTTTGTCAACTTTCCTTCTCCCGAACATGTTTAATAGTTTTTACGTTCCAACATTTTGGTGGCATTCGAGTCAAATCGAGTGTTGAGTTCACACCCAAACTGATCATGTTCTCTGTAAGGGGAAGCAGCTGCCATCCGTAAAGAAGTGATTCGCAACAAAATTCGAGCTATCGGCAAAATGGCCCGCGTCTTCTCCGTCTTGAGGTAACCACCGAGTCCCTTTTTCTTCTTTCTCCAAGCACAAAATTATTTAAAATTTATTTTTGACATTTCTACAGGGAAGAGAGCGAAAGTGTGCTCCAACTCAAAGGGCTCACCCCCACTGGATCCTTACCGCTCGGCGCCCTCTCTGGAGGCAAAGCGACGCTAAGAAACGGTAGCCGCTGGATCGAAAAACTGTTGATTGGACGTGTTGGAGTCAATTCTAAATGTCGTTTGATTTTTCCATTTCCAGCTTTGCAGGGATTCTCTCCCACGCACCAAATCAGGTCGTTTGAAGAGGCCAAAGGTTTAGACGCCATCAACGAGCGCATGCCACCTCGCAATGACGCTCCGCCGCCGTTACACGCGTCGTCCAATTCGTCGAGCGTGTCGCCCGTCTCACCGATTGCGGCGGCGGCGGCCGCCGTCGTGGCCGAGGCCAGTGCCAATTCGCACGTGCCCAGCGTCAGCGTCAACAACAACAGCAGCGCAGGAGGAGGAGGCGCTGGAGGCGCGGGCAGCAACAATGTCCACTCCAAGAGTAACTCGCACGTCCCGACCGCAAGTGGAGGTGGTGGTGGTGGTGGCCACGGTCACTCCTGAGCCAGTCGGCAGTGATTTCGTTTCGTTTTCTCTCTCGTTTATTTTTTTTTTCTTCTTCTTTCAATTTTTGTAATTCCCGCCACCACCACCCCGCCGCCGCCCGTTCAGCCTCAACTCGACCCGGTATAATAATTTATCAATTCACGTTTTTTTTTTCTGGTCGTCATTATTTTCATTCATTCCGATCACGAAAAATGTTGTTGTCGAAAACAAACGAAAACAGGTCCCACTAGACGGAGGATTGGAAACAAAATGAAGGGGAAAAACAAAAGAGAAACAAGTTATTAAAAAGAAAATGACATCACACACATGTGGGAGAAACACAAAAATAACGTCGCTCGTTTGAAGATCCTGCCGCGTTCGGTTCCTCTCAGTTTCAAATTTTCATTTTTTTTAAATTCTTTTCCCCTTCACACATTTTTTTTTTCGTGCGTGTGTGTCGTCCCGTCGGTTTCTCTTTAGCCAACATCACACTTATATAATTCTCTCTCCTCGTCTTGAATTTAAAGAAAGATTTAAAAAAACAAAAAAAATTAATACTATTTGCGTGTGCGTGTGTGTGTGTGAGCGTTACGATTTCTTCATATATATTCCTTCCTACCCCTCCTGGAAAAAGAAAAATCTCCTGCAAATCACTATTACGCTCTTGAAATTTTTTTAAAAAATCCCTTTTTGTCTGTCAAACAAAATTTTCTCCCTTTTTCGCTTTCATTTTTCCTTGGACCCCTCGTTTTTTGGTTGTTGTTGTGTTTCGTGGGGCGTGTTTTTGGGTGAGGACTTGCGCTGTCTCGTTTGTTTGATTTATATAATTATTTCGTTTTGATTATTATTTTTTTTTTCATTTTGTTGTGTGTTTGCGATGGATGCTTTTTTGTTTTTTCATCATCCTACTGGCCTCCCGTCGGCTCTCTCTTTTCTCTCTTACAGATCTGAAAAGTCATCGCTCGATTATTATACAATTAAAATCCATGACAAGAAAAATATTATCCAATTTGTTGAAACAAAACAAAAAGAGAACGTGAGCGGATGCAAAGAGAAATTTATTTTTTGGGGGGGAGATCAAATTGTTTGATTGTGGTTATTAGCCACTTCCCAACCAATTTTTTGTAAGGAAAAAATTACCGACTTGTAGCGTTGTTTTAATCGGATGACGGAAATTTGATTGTGATTCAAAAATGAATATAATCAACATTTTTGTTTGCTTGTTTTCGAGACAAAAAAATTTCAAACATCAACCCAGTCGATTTGTTGCTGGACAACTAGTCACTGCACATGCCACCTAAACTGGATGGGGGGTGGAGACATTTTTAAAAGGGGATTTGATAGAGTATTATTAAACTTAGTTGTTTTTTTTCTTCTAAATTTCATCTTATTTAATGATTGTGCCGTGTTTGATTATTTTCTTGTTTTTTACAATTAGTGTTATTATTTATTTTTTAATTGTTTTAAATTAATACCAGATGACTTGGGAGATGTTGAATTTCATGTGTTTCTTCTCTTTTCCTTTACCCAATTAATTTTAATTTTTTTTTTGTGTTGCCAGTGTTGTTGTCTTTGACGCGTTCATTTTTCCCTGCTTTAGGTTTGGCAATTTTGTTGTAGAATTCTCGGACAGCGGCTAATCAAATTCTCTTTTTCTCAACTTACCGATTTTAATTTTAATGATTTTTGCCGAGCTCGTTTTTGCCTTTATAATGATGCGTGTACTTTATTGTACTATACATAGTATTAGAATTCTAATTAATTACATGCGTACGCGCAAACCGACAGCAGCATATAAGGAGACAGGGAAATCGGAGGAAGGCCACTCGTATTTAAAGGTATCAAACGAATGTAGTAGATTCTTTGATTATTATTCACTGTAATCTCGAACAGAACTGTTTGGAAGCTTATCACCATCTAGCCCCTATTTTTAATCTCAAAAGAGTTTCGATCGTCAAATGTTGAGGTGAAATCAAACCCGGTGTTTTAGAATTGAGTTTCAAATTTAAATCCCAGTCCATACAGCAAAAATGTTAGCGGGAAATTTAAAAAGAGAGCCGTCGGGATGATTTTCTTTTTTTTTTTTTAATTAATTATCATTTTTTCTCGTCCCAATCACCGCCACCACCACATTTTTCGTCGATCTTTTCATTATTATTCTCTATATTTCACTTGAGCCATTCAAATTTTTCTTTGGTCATTTTTGTAAGATTTATCTCTGATACATATTTAAGAAAAAAAAAAGCTTTTTAAAAATTGACAAGACATGAAAAATCGTGACTATTTATTTTTAATTTTTTTTTATTTGTGATTGTGCGAGTCTTTTTTTACATCTTATTGATATATTGATAACTTTATCTCTCTTTCTCGCCCGCCCTTATATAATACCTGTTGAATGCGTCGATTTGTAATTGAATTTTTTAACATTTTTTCAAAAAATCCCATTACATGAATTCCCCCATATAATTAAGTCTCTTTTTTCGGAAAAAAAAATCTTTTTTCACCATTTTCACATGTTGTGTGTATGAAATGTCGCGTCTGATTTCTTTCTATCTATCTAATTCTCCGGTATACAACACAGGAAAAAAACAAAAGCTGATTGTGTTTTTATTAGTTTTTTTTTTGTTTTTGTTGAATTTTTCTTTTCGGCAGGGGATAATTTTATTGTGTGGGTGGGTTTAATGTTTGAGGGGGGAGTGAGAAGAGAAAACCACCAAAATTTTAATAACAAAAGAAACAAGACACGAGCCCGTCCGGGATTTATCAAGACGATTGTCCAATTGGCCCCCTTGATTAATTTTTGGCTTTTTTGAATTTATTTTTTAAATAAGAATATCCGTTAGAACTCATTTTAATCACACACACACACATTCAAGCTCTCTAATCTTATTTTTGTAGCCGTTGTTATCAATTCTCTCTCTCTTCTTTAACGTGTACACACCCCAAACTAACTCTCTCTCTCCGACTGTATTAAACTCTCTAAACATTTATCACGCCCTCCAGAAAACAAAAACTAAATGACGGATCCTTATTATTTAAAAATTCTTCAAAGAACAAAATCCGATTTTCACTCATTTATCTATTATTTTATTATTATTATAGCGTGTGTCTCTCCTCGTACATTTCATTCATTTGCCATTGATTGGGTTGGGTTGGTTCCTCTAATAAAATATCTTTTTTAAATGTCTTTCGCCTCGGCTGACGGTGTGATATCCACTTCGTTATTCCCGATTAATCCTCGTCCCTTTTTAAAATTTTCTCCCAATTTTTTTATTTTGAAACAGAAAGAAAAGTAGTTTTTAAAATCTCGTGGGTGTGTGGTGTCTTCATTCTTCGCATATATAGATTCGCATTTTCCTTGTATACATATATAGATTTTTTAATTGCCTTCTTCTCCTTACACCTTTCGATCTGTTGTCCATTTGACTTTTTATCCATCCGACGTCGTTTGTTACTGGCGCCCTTATTGTTTTGTCGAGCGATAGACAAACAGAAATTTTAAAAAAGTTTGGAAAATCAAGTAAAAAACTGGACGTGTGTAAGAACAAGTCTCTTGAAGATATACCGAACAAACAAGCCCTCCCGACACTTAACAAACAAAACAAAATAAAAAATCCTGTTAGTAGCCAATATATTTCACCCACCAACTCAGCAGCATAATCCTCACACTATCGACAAATTGCCACGCCCTCCTTATTCCCTTCTATATTTTTCTTGTATCTTTTTTCTTGTACGATTACAACAGTATACATTTTGTTTTTGAATTTTCCCATCCTATCTGACGATTGAAAACAAACCTAAGAAATTGCAAAAAAAACAAAAAATTAAAATCCAAAAAAAAGAACAAAAAAAACTAAAATTAACAAAACAAAATAACAAAAAAAAAAAGGAATGCATTTTTTCGCAAAATTTGAATGTGGATGTTTGTATTGTATACTGTTTCCAGAGGCCATTACAATTTACAGAATCCTTCCTACTCTTAATCTGGTTGTACAATGTAATTTTTTATCAGATAAAGTTGAGTGTAGAAAAAAGGACGGACGTACCGACGGAGCCTCGTGCTGCCAATTTAAGACCAACATCCAACACGCTTGACAGTTTACTTTATCGATAATTTTATCGGCATTGAAGTCAAGGTTATATCAACAATCATCTGTAAACTAGTGGGGTCCAATTTTTTCGACAGTCATCAAATTGACTACTGCTGAACTAGACTAGTTTATTTATTCTCAAATTAGCTTCCGAGTAAACGCTTGAATTCGTTCGTCAAGATTTCCTCATTCAATTCGACATGGATTCAGCTAACGGAATTTGGATTAGCAGCTTCTCCGTCTACACAGTGACCACCATTTTGGCCACCATCGTTGGTCTGGCTTTGATGAAACGATACCGTTTCATGAAGCGATGCGACAAACTCTACGGGTAATTACAAATTATTGATTACAGATTTTTAAAAAAGGTTAAGATCAGTTCGAAATTATTTATAGACCGCCAACTGATATTCCGTTATGGGGAGGTGGATCACTTATATTTGTCCCGCCAGATGGTAAGAATTAAGTTGATTGCCAATATTTAAAAAAATCCTTATGATGCTGGCCTTTAGAAATTATGAACCTTCTCCTGGTGTTGCACAACATCTTCGGCCGGAAGTCGGCCAGCGGGATGGTACGCTCTTGGATTGGTCCTTTGCCCATGTTTTTCGCTACGACCGCTGAAGCTGCCGAGGTAATATCACACCCAATACCATTAAACTACAATTTCTACATGTTGGTTTAAAAAGGTGGTGCTCAGTAGCCAAAAACTAATCACCAAGAGCCGCGAGTACGAATTCCTCCACCCGTGGTTGAACACGGGCCTTTTAACAAGCACAGGTTATTCAGTTTAATCTTTCTGCTCATCTTTGACGAGAAAATTTATAGTTTTCTTCATCTAACAGGTAGCAAGTGGCAAGGGCGACGTAAACTTTTAACACCGGCGTTTCACTTTAAAATCCTCGAGGATTTTGTGCATGTGTTTGACGAACAAAGTCGAATACTGGTGAATAAGTTGAATCAAGCCGTGGTCAAAAGCAACGAGCTCAACATCTTCCCATTCGTTACGCTGTGCACTCTTGACGTCATTTGCGGTGAGACATACAAATGAGACAACTGTCATTTGATATTTAATAGAAGGACATTGATGTAATCGATAGAGACGGCCATGGGAAGGAACGTCGATGCTCAGAGTAAAACCGACTCCGACTACGTTCAAGCAGTTTACAAGTATTTGTTTGATTAAGTTATTTCCCTAGAGAAACAAAATGTGTTTAATTCATTTGTTTTGAAAGTATGAGCCAGATTATTCAACACCGACAGATAAGGTTTTATTTATGGTCAGACTGGATGTTCAAACTGAGCTCGCATTGGCCGGAGCAGTGTAAAGCATTGGGTAAATTATTCTTCGCTAGTATAGTTCTATCAAATTAAATTTAAAAATGGTTGACACTATACACTTTTCGATACAGATATTCTGCACGGATTCACCAACAAAGTATCTGCCCTTTAAGCAAATGATAATGTCTAAAAAATACCTTAACCCGTATATTTGCATAGGTTATTCGAGAACGAAAGTTGGAACATCAACAAAATAAAAGGCAAACTCCTGACATCGTTGAGGATTCTCAAAAAACGGAGGATTCCTTTACGTCACCGAGTATGGAGGACATTTTGACGTGATTTACTGACAATTGTGACGGGATTTTGATAATGTTGTTTTTAACAGAGCGACGTCGCCTGGCATTTTTGGATCTTTTGATTGAAGCGTCTAAAGACGGCACTGTATTGAGCGATTCTGACATACGTGAAGAGGTGGACACATTCATGTTTGAGGTAAATTATTTCGTAATAATGTTCTAATTAGTTGTATGATATTTACTTGCGAACAATAAGGGCCACGACACGACTTCGGCAGCCATTACTTGGTCCATTTTATTGATTGGTAGTCATCCGGAAGTGCAGGTGAATTACTTTAACACAATCAAAGATAACTCAAACTTATTCTAGAAATTTAATTGGAGTAGGAACTGGTTAACGAAGAATTAGACCGTGTTTTCGGTGATTCTGATCGACCCGTTACAATGACAGATTTAAATGAATTGAAGTATCTCGAGTGTTGCATCAAGGAAGCACTGCGTTTGTACCCGAGTGTTCCAATCATCAGCCGTACCTGTCAAGAAGATGTCATCATAGGTTTAAATTAATTGCTCTCTCAGCCTAGCAGCCAATTAATCACTATGCGTTAATTAGGTGACGATGAAATACCTGCTGGTACTTCTGTATCTATTTGTCCGTATTTCTTGCATCGCGATCCTAAATACTTTCCAGATCCGGAGCTCTTCCAGCCCAAGCGATTTCAAGCGGAGAACTCGGAGAAACGCCATCCTTATTCGTACGTCCCTTTCAGCGCTGGACCAAGGAACTGCATCGGTAAATCTTATCTCACCTGAATTGGGTGTTGTAAATTAAGATAAAACATTATTTATCTGTAAATAGGACAACGCTTTGCTCTGCTGGAAGAGAAATCCATCATTTCGGCTATATTCCGCAATTTTCACGTCCGATCACTGGATAAAAGAGAGGAAATTATTCTGATGGCGGAATTGATTCTACGTCCCCGTGATGGCATCAGAGTTCATCTTGAACCCAAAAAGAAACAATAAATACGGAAAAGAAATTATTAAACGGAAAAATTTGGGTTTTTTTTTAATCAGAGACTATGGTTGTATATTTTTTTTAAATATTTTGAAAATTCTGAGTTAAACAAAGCTGTTAAGATGGCGCTAATGGGAGAACTTTGGAAATCAATGGGGATTTCTTTGTTATTTTTATGTGATCCTTTTATCATATGGAAATTCATAGGACGTGTAGAGAAGATTACGTTGGATGCAACGTGCAGATTCGAATTGATTATAATGAATTATTCATTTCAATAAAAATGGTGTAAAAATACTGGACGAAAAATATAAAAATACGATGGACTTTCTTAGTTACGTTCAGTTTATTTCATTGTCGTCATCTCGGACAATATTGATTAATTTTGATATCGATTTTCAGGATTTTGGGAGGCATTTCTCTTTTCAAATATTCAACAAATCTATTTTTACTTAAACGTTAGAAAACTGCTGCTAGATGTCGAACTACTTTGTTTACTTTTTTTACTCGACCTTGAAGTCCTTTCCCGCTTTGGCGCTTTCCGTACAAGGGGAAACAACCGGAAAAGAGGCAGACGAATTTTTATTAGCTGTTGGGTGTGTAACACAGCATAATACACAGGCGCGAATCAGTTGTAAATTAGAATCTCATGAAGTCATTACCTACTGTAAATGTTTATTGCTCTAGCTAGGGGGTGGAGTGTGCTAATCATCATGGCTTAAAACTTTTTCTCAACCATCTATTCTCACTCTTCGTCAAACGTTCAAGTCTTTCAGTTGCTAATTATAATATTTCTCCTGTGCACCCTTCACATTTTGCTTTGTAATAATTCTTACTAAAAATCTGCATCTCATTGCTAAAATTCTTTGCTTGCTACATGGAAGCACATTTCCCCAATTACTCTGTAGCTTAATTGTATCAAAGAAATGGGAATGTTTTGGGTACAGTTGAGACAGTTGATGTGGAAAAACTTATTGATTAGAAAAAGATCAAAGGTATGGTGTAACCTATTTCTTTTCAGAGGCAGAACTTTCAAATTGCTCATTACGAAATTGATTTTTAGATCAGAGTTGCCACCGAACTTGTTTGGCCAGTCATTTTGTTTGTAATTTTAGCCCTTGTTAGGTATGTATTGTTAAATTATATTGCTGTATCTCCAATTAATGATTATGCATTTATTTTAAATGTTTTTATTGTTGGATATTTTCCTTTAACGTTGTAGGACCAAAGGTTTAAAGGAATACAAGAATGAATGTAAGTATGGTTAATTCATTTGGTCTTACAAGAGATTCAGAAAGTTAATTGCATTTTTCAGGTTTTCTGGAAGAACGAGCTTTACCTTCTGCTGGCCCTTTGATCTTTCTGCAAAGCTTAATTTGCACATTTGACAATAATTGCCACAGTTCCCCAGCATCAGCTAATCGTCTGATTGATGAGTTTGAATTTGACAAGTAAGTTGATAAAGATTTAACTGAAATAGAATTCCTAAAATGTAAAGTGACAATTGTTTTCTTTGTAACAGTGTTAGAGGGCTAATTCGGGATTTGACAAACATTTCTAAGAGGAGGATTACTGATGAGGAAGTTGCTAAAGGATCTGGAGTTGCAATTGATGTTACAGCTGGTGTTGCATTTGCCTTCAAGACAATTAGCAGCGGATCTAGCCCGAAAACTTCATTTCCCTTTAAGAATGTCATTAGTCGCGATGCTTTTCAGCGACTCGTAAGCTCAAAAAATGCCTCGCAAACATCAGCATTATTTGAGTCTATCGTTCACATTCCACCACCGGTAATAAGCGAAAAATATGGTTATTTTCAAATTGCTTGCTAAAATGCTGCTTCGTTCTTTTTTTTGTTAATGTAAAAGGAACTATCAAAGGATGTGCTGAGATATCACATAGAAAACCCCCGTCAAGTGTTTTGTAACACTTCGCTTTTGAAATCATGGGTAACCGCTCCGGACGAGTCGACTCTGCAAACTTTAAGCCAAGTTTTTTGTCAGTCTACTGCTGCTGAGATAATTAGCGTTCTCAATGGGACTTTGCTAGTCAACCAAGTAATATGCATAGTCTGTTTTATGAAACGGGATTTCTTATTTCACATTAATGATGCATAGGCCCAACGTATCGTGGAGGAAAATATAGAGCAGCCATTACACCTGGAAGACTGGGCAAATCTTGGTCGTCTTCTGAATACGATTCTTTCTGACATCAGCGATTTAGATTCTCTTTCCATGATAGTCAAGTGCGACCTATTGATGATAGAAGGATTTAAATAGGAGTTTACTAACCAAGATTATTTCATGAATAGAAAATTTTCCAGTACAACGCTTGGAAAATTAACTGAGCAGTTGTGGAGATCAAGAAACAATGAACCTGGAAACGCAACATCGACTATGTCGTTTCTCAACTCAACTGCGAATATTCTGTGTGGAAAGAATACGTTGATCAGAGAAAGGAAACCTTCCGACTTTCCAGATGGACCAGAGTAAGGCGTGAAAATTCTTTTTGTTTTGCTCTCTAGTTCGTTTCTTTTTACATTTCTTTCTTTTTGTTTTATAGGTCCTTCCAAATAGGAAGACTCTCCAAATCCCAGTCTGCAACCGTAACACGCTCTAATCTCACGAAACCTTGCCTGCAGCTTTTTATAGGCTTACAGCAGAATCCATTGACTCGCATGATTCTCGAACTCTTTTATCCATTTATTCGGTATGTTTTTCGTTATTTATAATTTCTTCGCGCTAAAGTCACTTACTAGTATTTTATTTTAAGAGGGAAGCTTATTTATGCGCCCAAGAATACTGCGTTTGACCGCGTGATTAGTCATGTCAATGAAACATTCCAAGATTTAAGGATTGTACAGCGTTTTGCGGGCAGATGGCTGGAAGAAATTTCACCTGCACTTAGGCGTTTTCTGAATCAACTGGATCCAACAACCATTGCAAATGTAACAGAAATTATCAAGGACCGTGTCCCTGGACTAAATAATGTGACTTCGTTCCCAACGAACATGTCCAATCAAATCATCAGGTGACGAAAAAAGACAAGGTTAATTTGATTACGTTTCAGTAATTTAACTTATTTATGCTTCTCAGTATTAAGGAAAGTTTGGTGAAGCTCGATCTTGTCGCAAATTTGGTCAATACTTATGTGGAAGTAAGTGACATAAAATTGAATGTTTTGATCAATATTAATCGTACAAATTGTTCCCTGTAGTGTTACGAATTCGACAAATTTGAGGGATATGCCACTGAAGAAGAAGCCGTCGAGCGTGGCAAGAGTTTAATCGACATCGGTGGATTGTGGGCAGTGATTGTTTTTAAAGCTCAAAACAATAACCTCACATCACAGGATCTACCTCACAACATCACTTACAAATTACGGTATTTTGCACTCGTCTTGTTTATTCGTTTATACTTGGGTTCATTTCCCATCTCTCGATACAGCATGGACAGTTCTAAAATCGATAGCACAAAGAGATTGCGAGATTTCTTCGAAACACCACTGCCCCGGACAAATCCCACAAAGTACATGAAGTATTTCACTTCTGGCTACATTTTCCTACAGGACAAAATAGAACAAGCTATAATCAAGCTGCAATCGAATCGATCCCAACTGCCTGGAATGTATATGCAACAATTCCCAAGTCCATGCTACACTTTCGACACCTTTTTCTTGGCGATTGCGGGTCTATTCCCGCTTTTTATGGTGTTATCTTTCGTTTACACCTGCGCCATGATTGTCAAGTCAATTGTTCGCGAAAAAGAGCGGCGCCTCAAAGAAACGATGAAAACTATGGGACTAGGAAACGCTGTTCATTGGGTAGCCTGGTTTATTGATAGCATGTCTTTTATGCTAATTTCATGTGTTCTTCTCTCCATGATCCTAGTGGTAACAACTTGCTCCTTTCGTTTTCTTCGTTCTGACTCAATTAATATTTTTTCTTTTATTGCAGTTTGGAGGAATTTTGGAGAATTCAAATTTCCTTATAGTACTAATTTTCGTCCTCAGTTTCAGTATTGCCACCATTTGCTTCAGTTTTCTAGTTTCGACGTTCTTTAGTCGAGCGAATCTAGCTGCTGCTTGTGGTGGGTTCTTTTTCTTCGCTTGTTTCCTCCCCTACAATTTTTTCAACTTAAATGGTCAAGATTACAGCCTCGGGATCTTGATACTTGCGGTAAACATTTGAAAATCTAAAAATATGAGTGCATTGTTAATGGAAACTTTTTCCTTTTTTAGAGTTTGATGAGTGACGTGTCTTTTGGAATCGGCTGCTTTTATTTTGCAAGTCACGAGCAAAGTGGAGAAGGTGCACAATGGAGCAATATAGCTACAAGCCCTAAAGACGGCGATGCGTATTCGCTATTGGGATGTATTTTGATGATGCTATTTGACGCTGTTCTCTACTTAATATTGACTTGGTACGTCGAGACCGTCTTTCCAGGTTAGCATTACTTTACAAGATTTACAAGAATTATTCGGGGAGCATTTATAAACGAGTATAATCTTTTGGGTGCCTACTGTAGGTCAATATGGTATTCCAAAACCATGGTATTTCATGTTTCAACCATCCTACTGGTTTTCAAGTAAGCGCAGAAACAGTATTGCCGGGGGCCTTCCATCAAGTCATGACGCAGGTTTGTTTTTTGTGTGTCCATCAGTGCGTACAAAAGCATGTTCTAATTTCAGTGTCTCAACGTTAGTCGCGGATTTGATTGAAGAAGAGTCAAGAGACCTGATGATTGGAGTGAGCATCCGTGATCTTGGGAAAATATATTCTAACGGAAAAGTTGCTCTCCGAAATCTGCACATCGATTTTTATGAAGATCAAATTACTTCTTTTTTGGGACACAATGGAGCAGGGAAAACCACGACTATGTAAGAATAGTCGTCCCACTACAAAGGATTCTTACTCTTACGTAATCAATGTTCTTGTGCAGCTCTATTCTGACAGGACTGTTTCCCCCGTCAAGTGGAACAGCTACGATAAACGGGTTGGATATTCGTTACCAAATGGATGATATCCGCCGTCAGCTTGGCGTGTGTCCTCAGCACAATGTCCTCTTCGATCAGTATAAAGCTTTGTACTTTTGAAAAATGATTTTTTTTTTTAATGACCGTCTTTTTCAAATTCCAACACAGACTAACTGTGGAAGAACATTTGCGATTCTATGCAAATCTAAAAACAGGGGAACAAATCGAGTCACGAAAAGAAATTGACAAAATGATTGAAGATTTAGGGCTGTCGCACAAAAAGCACGATATTTCCGAACATCTTTCTGGTGGAATGAAAAGGAAACTATCCATTGGCTCAGCTTTTATAGGAAATTCAAAGTAGGCCCTAATTTTCGGCTGTGTTAAATTTTTGTATGTGTACTGAATGGGGTGACTAATCACAGAACGGTGATCTTGGACGAACCAACAGCGGGAGTCGATCCTTACTCTCGACGATCAATTTGGGACATTCTCCTAAAATATAAAACAGGTAAAATCCAAATTCTTGATTATTTTTAAGTTATTCTTCTTCTGAAACTCAGCAAGTAACCGTTTTTCCAGGTCGAACTATTATTTTGACTACTCACTTTATGGATGAAGCGGACTTGTTGGGAGATCGTATAGCTATTATTTCTCAAGGGCAATTGAAATGTTGTGGCTCTTCCCTTTTTCTAAAGCAGAAACTAGGATCCGGCTATTATCTTACGGTCGTAAGGAAAGACGAGAGTGAGCGCAATGTCCTAGTGAACGGCGACGGCCAAGTATGTTAAGTTAAATTTCTGCTTCGTATTGAAAATCTAAATGGGTGAACCAATTTTCTCACAGGGAAATGCAGATCCTGTTTCACGAAGAGCAAATGAAACCGATAAAATTGTGAATGTAGTGAAACAACACATCCCAAACGTAAATATTGTAGAGAATGTAGGGTCTGACATCGTATTCTGCCTTCCTGAAGTCGATGAAGCAGGAGTCCACCAGCGAGACAAGTTTCCTCTTCTTTTTGATGAGCTCGACTTAAAAATGGAAGAGCTTCGTGTTGATAGCTATGGAATTAACGATACGACACTTGAAGAGGTATTTTAGTGCAAGTTTGTTTCATTTGTTTCGATGCTGATTATAGTAAAATATGTTTCGGTATGGTTAAGATATTTCTAAAGGTTGCCAATGACCCCTCAGAAGAAAGTTTTGAACCCAAAGTAGAACCGGAACAAGGTAATGGTGTTTTTCATCAAAATTTTCTGTTGTGGGCTTCTCTTTGAATGTCAAATTATGGGAATGCCATTGGATATTTTGCTTCGTGTCAGTCACGTTGTTTGTTTTATAAATTGAACTATTGTTATTTCGTTTTTGTTTTATGTTGTGTTTGGCTTATGCATTCATGTTGCGCACAATTTCCCAGTTCTTGCAGTTGCGTCCGGTGAACAGTCCATTTTTACTTCTTTGCGAAGAATAAGATCCCGGGAATCTGTATGTAAGTATTCTTCGAATACTAGTCGTTTGTTCTCGCTAAATGTGTTTTGCTTCGTCCTTCTAAATTATTTATTTGTGTGGTTTCATTCATTTTGAAGTTCTATTGTATGTTTGACCATTCCCTGTTCCTATAGACGAGGAAGTGCCTCAAACTGAAGAGAATGTTACTTCTGATACATTCAGTCTTCTCTCTTCTGAGAAATTGACGGGTGCGGTACTGATTTGTCAGCAATTTTTTGCGTTGTACGTCAAAAGATTCTGCAACTCTAAACGGAACTTGAAAGGATTTTTTTGCGAGGTATGATGTAAATTTTAAATCTTTACATTCTGTTTGCATGGCTACCAAAAAATCTAAACTGGTTTAAAATCTTTTCTAGATTGTTTTGCCTGCGTTATTAATTATTATTAATCAATTAACAACCATGCAACTAAGTGCAATTTCTCCGGAGCCTTCTATTGAACTTTCCCCGTGGCTTTACGGAAGTTCAAACGTTGCTTTCTATGCAAATGCCAATCCCAATGAAATTTGGAATAACCGTTACATAAAGAACATGTTGAATGAAACCGGTATGGGTACAAGATGCCAAAACAACGTGACGAGGTAACTGATGATTGTTTATTGTCCTTTCATTTTTTAATCTTTTACCCAATATTTGTTTCTTAGTTTTCAGTGTAATAGTAACACAACCGGACTACTTAATCCCTTTGTCAATCCTGACGATTACGTTGACTTTCAATGTCCGTGTAACATGGGTGTTGCTTTTTGCCCCGCAAATTTAACCGCGGCGACTCTGCTTCACAGATACAAATCTGTTTCAACTGACGATTTTTATGATGTAACGGGAAAGGACATAGCAATGTGGATAGTTCGAACCTACAAGACATATAAAAAGTTCAGGTATTGACTTATTCGCTATGTAGAATTTGAAAACCGGAAGCTGAGAAGTTTTGCTGACATGTTTTTATCAGGAGTGGAGGGTTTGAATTCGGCTTGCAAAACCCTTTCGAAGGTTTAAACTTGACATTATTTTCGAAAGATGTGCAAGACCTAATGGAGTCAATGAGATTTCCATTACCACTTCAGTTGAACGCTTCTGGTGAAATTTTGAATTTTGAAAATATTACTCGTTTAAGTGGGACTTTTGATAAAGTGAAGGTATGTTGACATGTTGACTAAGGCCGTGAATTATTGTGCATTAAATTAAAAAACATTATTTCGATTTCTAGGTTTGGTATGATCACAAAGCTTGGGCTTCGTCAGTTTCGTATTTGAATGCTATCAACAACGTTATTTTACGTTCATCAATGCCAACATCAAAAACATTTTATAGCATTACAGCAGTTAATCATCCTATGAACTATTCAACTAAGCAACTAGAAGATCGATTCATGTAATTATTCTAGAATTTATATTTTAGGCTACTTGCTTTAATTGTTTCTTTTGCTCTCTTGCATAGGAAACAAGTTGGTATCAGCGTATTGCACGCAATATCAGTCATTTTTTCTATGAGTTTTGTACCCGCATCATTTGTCATCTTTTTGGTGGAAGAACGGAAGTCTAAAACCAAGCATCTGCAGTTTATATCTGGAGTGAAACCCATAACTTTCTGGGTTGCGTCTTACACTTGGGATATGGTTCGTTTTTTTAATTGATACAAACTCAAATTACTGATAGTAATCAAATTTTACTGCTTTGATGTGCAACATTTTAGATGAATTATTTGATACCTAGCGCATTAGTTATCTTCATATTCATTGGATTCGATCAGCAAGCTTACATTGGCCCTAAGAATATCGCAGGAATGATACTGCTATTGATCCTCTACGGGTGATTGCAGTTTGATTCTTGTGTTTCGCGTTATTGCTGATCATTCGTTGATCATAGATAGCTAATACTTTTGAATTTCGTTTTAATAGATTATCAGCTATCGCTCTCATGTATCCGGCTAGTTTGGTTTTTTCCGTCCCTAGTTCTGCCTTTGTCGGTTTGGCGTGTGGTAATTTATTCATCGGAGTCATCACCACGATTTCCTCTTTCGTTCTTCAACTTTTCGACGACGCAGTACTTAACTATTTGTGCGTTTATGAAAGTGAACTTTAATTAACTCTTTATTTTATTTTCAGCAATTGAAATTGATTGGAAGTATTCTTAACGAAGTTTATTTAATATTTCCTCACTACTGCCTCGGTCGTGGAATGATTGACATGGCGCAAGTACATTATACTACCCAAAGACTTGAGCTTCTTGGTAAGGTTTTAACATGTTTGAATATGAATATTGGAATTTAATTTGATAATGTGGCATTTGTGTACCAGGACTTGATTACCCGCGAAATATCTTCGAGTGGGATTACCTTGGCCGCTACTTTCTTTCCATGGTTCTTCAGGCTGTAGTTTTCTTCAGTTTCACTGTGCTCTTGCATTATCAAGTGCTCCCGGAAAGTGTCGTGCGCTACTTTCAGGTATTGCCTTTCCATTTCTTTTACCACCACTTGCAGATATGTCGATTTCCCTCCCTTTTTTTTATAAACATATACTTATTTTGTTTTGATCTATTGACAGAGAACACAACTTCAACCACTACCCCTTGAAGATGAAGATGTTGCTCGTGAACGTGAGCGCGTTGAGCAGATTGATGATGAGTCAACTGATGAACTTCGCTTACTACGACTTACAAAAGTGAGACATTTTCCCTCCTAAGACCTAAAGGCTAAAGTATTGAACAAAGTGTAATTTTTTGTTCTTTTGTAAAAAAAAGGTATACGGCCGAGGTACAGAGCCAGCCACGAATAGGTTGTCTTTCGGCTTGAAGAAGGGCGAGTGTTTTGGCTTACTTGGAGTCAATGGTGCTGGAAAATCTACAACCTTCAAAGTAAAAACTCGTGCTGATTTTGTTATAAGCGTGATTTTTTTAAATGTTTAAACCTTAAAGATGTTGACGGGAGACGAGACGGTTACTAGCGGTAATGCGTTTGTTGGCGGCTATAGCATTTTGTCGAACTTGACAGAAGCGCAACAAAATTTAGGTAAACGTTAAATCAATTTACGTTTTTCCAAAATTATTTAAACAGGCATTACGTAATTACGCTTTACATAAATGCCAACAGGATATTGCCCGCAAGAAGATGCGCTCTTATCACTCCTTACTGGCGCAGAACACTTGAGGTTGTTTGCAAGGCTCCGTGGAGTTCCCCAAAAGCATATGGACAAGGTAATTTCTGCTCAGTTAAGTAATTTTCACAAGATTACGTTAATTCTTTGTTTTTTATTAGGTTGTCAATGAAAGTTTAAAGAAATTAGGACTTCTTCCTTATAAAAATCGATGTGCTGGGACCTACTCCGGGGGCAACAAAAGGAAACTGTCAACAGCTATTGCCTTTATTGGCAATCCCGCCGTTGTATTCTTGGTTAGTACGATAACAAGCATTAAGAGAACACGTAATTTTGATTTGGTTTTTTATTCAGGATGAACCATCGAGTGGCATGGATCCGAAAGCACGTCGCTCATTGTGGTCAGCTATTATCGACGCGCTGAAAGGTTCACGTTCCATCCTGTTGACTTCCCACTCGATGGAAGAGTGTCAAGTTCTGTGGTAAATATTCAAAATCTTAAAAAATCAAAATTAAATTTGATTGAGTTGAGTATCCAAATTTAGTACTCGTCTAGCGATCATGGTCAACGGTACTCTTCGTTGTCTTGGTTCTGCTCAACACCTGAAAAACAGGTACGTCTGTGATTCTCGTGCCTTTTCTATTGGCGGTGTCTTATGTGTTCAAAATCGTTTTAGATTTGGCAATGGATACATGATCAGTGCTCGCTGTGAAATGGAGTATGTCAGCGATGTCCTACAAAGTGTCCAATCGGTCATACCTGAAGCACGTTTGCGTGAGCGACGATCCCGCCAGCTGATTTGGCACATTCAACCCAACGTTCTTTCCATAGCATCTTTATTCAACAGAATGGAAGCGGCAAGGGCAGCAACTCAAATGGTAAGTCACTCCTTGCTTCACAACCGCGTCTTAGCCAACTGTACAAAACATAATTTGATCGTTGAAAGGTGGATTATTCAATCACACAAACCACGTTGGATGATGTATTCCTTCGATTTGCCCGTCTTCAGAGGGAAACGAATGAGGAGTCTGACGATAATAATGAGCAAGGTCCGTGACATAAATCTATTCGAATTCAATGTTTGCGTTTCATTTATTGCTGGCTTCCACAATATTTAGGGTTAGAAGATGTGCCTTTGCATTCTCGGACTAGTCATGGCCTAACTAATCAAGATCAGTTCGCCGTTTCAATCAACACTGCGTTCTGAAGTTTACCAAAAACAGCGTCGAACAATCTAGGAAATTAATTTTTCGATTAAAACTTTATCGTATTATATTCAATTGGATCTTGATAATCTTTTTTATATTTACACGTATTCGTATTTCCCCTTCTAATCGATAATAATTGTTAACATTTACGTATTAGATTTCGATTTTCCCTGCCCAATTCCATCATCTTTTGATTCTTATTGTCGGAATTTTGCAAAACTTTAGCACTCGTAGACGTAATATCCTAACGGGCGAATTCGGCCAGAATCAGCAGTTGAAAATGTTATTCAGTCCACTAAGAGTCAGTTTTGTGGTTTAATTTTCTTGTTTTGTAATGCCGGAAGTCCAAAATACAACTTTTCCCAGCTTCGGAAAAGCAACAGATGGACAACAAGGACGTGTTGCATCGTAATTTAGAATAGACTATGTTGATAAGCTTAGATTTTTGTTAGAACAGTGTTGACGACGACGATAACTAGTAACCTTTTGACCAACTAGTGGGCCGTTAGTTTTTGAAGACATGACTGGTGACTAAGGTAAAAAGATCAGTTCATCATTTATCATTATAAATCCGATAGACGTAATCAAGTGATTGTAATTTGCCTTGAGTAAAAATGTTTTGCTTGCGTCACTAAGCATCCATCTGTTTAAAAGACGCAATCAGGATTTCTGTCACAGGTATTATGAACGATTGTTCTCATGACGATGACTATCACACCTTTATATAACGTAGCTGCGGTTTACTTGACGCCGCTAACCTAACTTTATCAGTCGAAAAGATATAGTTTTATCTTCGATTTATATACCGTAATGGAAAGATACAGTTTAATTAGATTGGAACGTAAGACTTTGCTAGGTGTACCTATTTTTTGGTAAGTTCAAAATTAAGTACATTCAAACTTGTGCTATCAGTCAGTCTGTGGATCCTGTCACGACTGGAAGTATATAGTAAGTTTGTTTGTCTAAACTTAGCCGACATTTACAAAACTATAGGCTACTAGGAGTACTAGCCACCTGGACATCTCAAAATGTTTTTCTTACAGCTCCGGCAGTTAATGTGGAAAAACTACCTCGTCAGATCACGATCAAAAGTACTTCCATCATAAACTTTGTTGTCACTGGATGTATTTTAATCTCATTTTAATTTTGTAACGCTCTATCGTCTTACAGGCACGGGTCATTGCAGAAATTATCTGGCCTTTGGCAGTATTTATCATTTTAGCTCTTGTCAGGCTAGAAGGTCTAAAGGATTACGAAAAAGAATGTAATTACGGTTTTTAAACAAATAACCAGACGATCTTTTCCTAAATGTGACTTCCTCTGTATCTATTCAGGTTACTTGAAAGAAAAAGCATTGCCTTCAGCGGGTCCGGTTCGATTTTACCAAAATTTGATTTGCACTTCGATGAACTGGTGCTACAATGACTATCAAAATAACACAATTTTATTTAATGAAGCATTGGAGTTTGAGCGGTAGGAAATGATGATGAGGCATAATTTAATATTTGTTCTTTTTATTAATCCTCTACACTTATCGGTTTTGGGTCACAGAGCTAGAGAACTGATTAGCGAAATAGACACGGCCATGATAAGGAGACTCGCTGTCGATGAGGTATCTATTGGAAAAATCACATTTACTTATCCATCCTGTTGCTAACTAACTGTTGACCAACGTTGCGCCATGCCTTTTTTTTTTAAGCAGTCAAACAATTTAGATTATTCTTCCGGCCACACACAATTATCTCTCAACTACAGGGCCACCTACAAAGAAGGTCGCCATAATAAACAGTTGCAAAATTCCTCGGCTTTATCGTTACAAAGTATGAGCATGGATTTCCTTCCATCATTGGCTTCAGAAATTATTTTCGAAGTACTGGTAATTTAGTGAGCCCATAGGTTTTTAGTGCCAATTAGTATCACCATCTATTTCTTTTTATCTTATAGGAAAAGTCACGTGGGGGTGTGAGTGATAACCAATCACAGTTATTATGTAACACAATTTTTTTAGAGCAATACCGAGGATTATTAGAAGACTCGATGAGTAACGAAAATAATCCGGATTGGTTGGTAGAGCGTGTAATCCACCATGATACAGATTTCTTTATTAAGGACACAGAAACAAATTTGTGCACAGAGGAATGGGGATCTTTAGAAAATTTGAACCATTTATATAAAGACGTTCATCTTTTGGGCAAGACATTCCCTATTTTTCAGTAAGTATTACTTCTAAGCGTGTCTATAGAAATATCCTACTTAATGCTATCTCTATCAAAGGGAAATTTCCGATTCGAAAATAGGGAAATTTGCTCAGAGACTATGGATTGCAACTACCGGAAATAAAGCAGACAATGAATCAAATTCGACTTCCATTATTCCTATCCTGAATGCAGTGTGTGGTGGAAGTTTTCAACCTCCCTATATCCCTTCCCCCAGCTTAAAGACAATCCCCAAATTTTCTAAGTAGGCAATCATCAGTTTGAACGCATTATTTCTACGCTTATTAAATAAATTTCCTTATAGAGCTAATCCTTTTCGTCGAAGGATGAGTGTTTTTGAAAGGGATTCTGTTGCTGAAAGCACTGACAACTTCCCGGAAATTTGCAGCAGTCTTTTTGGAACTATGCAAAACAACTCGCAAACTGAAACACTTTTTGAGTATCTCTATCCGTTGATAAGGTAAAAGTTTAATGGTTTAATATTCAATTATTATCTGAAAGGGCACAGTAAGGCAGTAGCTTCTACACTGTTTTGTTCTTTCTTATAATGTAGGGGAAGACTGGTATACGCACCCAACACTCCCGCGTTTTCTCGTTTGGTCGAAAAAATAAACTCAACATTCCAAGATATAAGAACAATTCAAAATTTATCCAATACTTGGTTGGAAATTTCGCCCAACATAACTTCTGTGTTGAATCGACTCGAGGAATCCGTTACGGATGCCATAGATAATTTTGAAAATTCCACTGCAATTGTTTCAATCTTAGAGGAAGCCCTTCTACGGATAAACAAGTATAATATTTTACGCTTTATTATTTTACCAGTTTACTGTCGTTCTATAATCTTTTGACTGAATTTTGTAGGATTCAAACTACCGTGATGCAGATAGACGCCCTTGCCACATTTTTTAGCACTTACATAGAGGTAGAGCAAAATTGCGCCTTTTTCGTTATCGATATAGACGTACTGTACTTTGTAGTTTGTAAAAAGATTTCTACCATCTATTTCAATCTTACAGTGTTACGATTTCGATAAATTCGAAGGATATCCCACTGAAGAGGAAGCTGTTGCTCGTGGTATCACTTTGTTGAACCAAAATCAACTATGGGCAGTAATTATATTCGATAGCGCTGACGCTAATGTGACATCGGAAGACGAACTGCCTTTCCACATATCATACAAGATAAGGTTTGATCCTCTGAAAGAAACGCTTATAATCATTTAATTGACTCTTCTTTCTGGTCTGAATAGAATGGACAAATTTGTTATTGATACAACCGAAAGACTTAAGGATTATATTGAAACACCTTATCCTCGGAATGATCCAAGATATGGGCATATGAAATACTTTACCTCGGGATTCATATTCTTGCAGGATAAGATCGAACAGTCAATCGCATCCCTTCAGTCTATGACAGAAAATTTGCCGAGCATGTTTATGCAACAGTTTCCGAGTAATTGTTTCGAGTTTGACACGTTTCTATTCGCTATTGGGCCAAGCTACCCGCTTTACATGAATCTGGCATTCGTGTTTTCTTGTGCCATGATCATCAAATCAATCGTTTACGAAAAAGAACGCCGACTCAAGGAAACTATGCGGACAATGGGCCTAGGCAACGGAGTTCATTGGATGGCTTGGTTCATCGACAGCTTATCAATACTGCTCTTTGCCTGTGTCCTTCTACCTATTATTATTTACGTGAGTACTTTTTTCTGAGTGTCTACCTGTGTTTTGCTTGTCCATTAATAGTATTTTTCGTTCCCGTAGTTTGGAAATATTTTGGAAAAATCGAACCCGTTCGTCATTTCCGTTTTCCTGATAAGTTTTAGCATCGCGACCATTTGCTTTAGTTTCTTGGTTTCCACTTTCTTCAGCCGAGCCAATCTCGCTGCCGCCTCCGGTGCATTTATTTATTTTCTGACTTACCAACCAGTCAGTCTTCTTGACTTGGGGTTTAGTACCTCGCCTTATGTCACCAATATTTTGTTGGTAAGGGAAAGATGAATCCTTGAAACCATTATTTATTTATCTAATTTTTTCGTAAATCGCTCCATCAGAGTTTATTTTCCAACGTTGCATTCGGCATAGGAAATGCGTATGTGATTGGTCTTGAAGAAACTTCCGGTGGTGCTCAGTGGAGTAACATCGGAACAAGCCCAAGAGAAGGCGATACCTTCTCGCTATTAGAATGCATATTGATGTTGTTATTCGATTCCGTCCTTTACTTAGTAATGACGTGGTATATTGAAACCGTCTTTCCAGGTTTGAATAACTAAATGATAATTTAATTTACTTTACTTTATAATGAAAGTAAAATTTAATATTTTAAAATAGGACAATATGGTATCCCAAAACCATGGTATTTCATGTTCCAGTCTTCCTACTGGTGTTCAAGTAAAGGACAGACTGTTCCCATTACCTCCTTCGAACCGCGCGCTGAAGCAGGTGTTAATGTTTTCAACATTTTACGTTTGAACATGCAAATGATAAATTTTTTTACCTACATTAGAGAATTCGGAACTAATCGAAGAGGAGTCGAACAGGAATCTGATGGTTGGAGTGAGCATCCACAATCTTGGAAAAACGTATTCAAACGGAAAAGTCGCCGTCCGTAATCTCAACATAGATTTTTATGAAGATCAAATTACTTCCTTTCTTGGACACAACGGAGCCGGCAAAACAACAACAATGTACGTAAATAGCTAATATTTCTTGTCCATATCTTTGTTACATTCAAATTCTAACAATAAATCGTTGTAGCTCTATTCTGACGGGACTATTTCCTCCGTCAAGTGGAACCGCAACAATCAATGGGTTCGATATACGTTATCAAATGGATGATGTTCGCCATCAACTTGGGGTTTGTCCACAACATAATGTCCTATTTGATCAGTAAGTTTCTCCATAGTTTTCTTCGAGAGTTTTTCCAAAGTCATTTGTTTTTCATCAGAATAACAATTACTCAAATTTACAATTACAGATTAACAGTAGAAGAGCATTTGCAATTTTTTGCAAATTTAAAAACAGGAGAACAAATCGAATCTAGGAAAGAAATCGACAAGATGATTGAGGATTTAGGGCTGTCGCCTAAAAGGCACGACATTTCCGAACACCTTTCCGGTGGAATGAAGAGAAAACTATCTATAGGTGCAGCTTTTATCGGAAATTCGAAGTGAGTTCTATTGTTTTTCTTTGTTCTTTTTTATTGTACATTCATTTTTATATTAAATGGATCACCCAATTATAGAACAGTAATTCTGGACGAACCAACAGCGGGAGTCGATCCATACTCTCGACGATCAATTTGGGACATTCTTCTCAAATATAAAGCAGGTAAAAGCCAAATTCCTCATAATTATTAAGTTATTAATAATAAGTTCTCTCCTGCACTAATAAAATTAACATTTTTTCCCCAGGCCGAACCATTATTTTAACTACTCACTTTATGGATGAAGCGGACTTGTTGGGAGATCGTATAGCTATTATTTCCCAAGGGCAATTGAAATGTTGTGGCTCTTCCCTTTTTCTAAAGCAGAAACTAGGATCCGGTTATTATCTTACGGTCGTAAGGAAAGACGAGAGTGAGCGCACCGTGAACGACGGTCAAGTATGTTAAGTAAAAGTTTTGCTTCGTATTGAAATATTAGTTTGCAAACTGATTATGTCGCAGGCAAATGCAGATCTTGTTTCACGAAGAGCAAATGAAACAGATGGAATTGTGAATGTGGTGAAACGACACATCGCAAATGGAAGTATTGTAGAAAATGTAGGGTCTGACATCGTATTCTGCCTTCCTGAATTTGATGAAGCAGGAATCCGCCAGAGAGACAAGTTTCCCATTCTTTTTGATGAGCTCGACTCAACAATGGAAGAGCTTCGTGTTGATAGCTATGGGGTATCGGATACAACATTAGAAGAGATTTTTTTGAGAGTAGCAGATGATCCTTCCGCCGACTCAAATTTTCCTCAAACTAATGTTGCCGACCTTGGTATAACATCCTTTCTAAGTTTTGCTTTCAGTTAAACAGTTAGCAATTTGTTTTCCGAATTTCTAGTTCAAGAAGATGGAAATGCACACACGGAAGAAATCGGAAGTTCTGATTCGTTTAACCTAGATTCTTCGGAAAAATTAAAAGGGAAGAGATTAGTTGCCCAACAGATGAAAGCACTGTATGTTAAAAGGTTTTGTAACTCCAAAAGAAATGTAAAAGGATTTTTCTGTGAGGTATAAAAATATTAATGCTTTTAGAGGCTAAGCTGCGGTAGAATTAAAAATGATAATCTATTGATTTTCTAGATTGTATTGCCCTGCATCTTAGTTCTCATTGGGGAGTTATTTTCTTTAACTCTCCATCTGGAAGATCCTGTTCCTGCTTTAAAACTTTCGCCCTGGCTTTATGGTGATGTCAATGAAGTATTCTACGTAAATCAGCAACCTACTTTAAATTGGACCAACGAGTACATTTCTAACATGCTCAATGAAACTGGACTGGGAGTCCGTTGTCTGGACGGCGAACCGTTATACGGGTAAATGTTTATCTTTTTTTAGTTTCCACCGTGAACAAATTGTTGTATAGCATTATTGACGTACGACTTTTTTTTAAAATCTTCTTTCCGGTACAGATTGGATTGTTCCTCCAATGATATTGGACTCCTAAATCCATTGGCTAACCCAGATGATTATCATCTCTATAATTGCCCATGTACTGACCTTGGTGTTCCTATTTGCCCAGCCAATAGCACTCAGCAAGGAGAACTGTTTCGCTACCGATCTGTCTCTTCTGACGAATTTTACGATCTTGCTGAGAAAAACATATCATTGTGGATTCTCCGGACATACGAGGAATTGAAAGACGTCAGGTTTGTTGTTATTTTACAATGAAATTTAATTTATGGCATCTTTTCTTTTAAGTTTATTTTCTAACAAATTTGAGCTAGTCGGAAATCCCAATTCTTACTATTTTGTCGTTTGTGTTTAGGATTGGAGGTTTTGAATTTGGCGTACATAATATAATGAGGTCAATAAACTTGACGCAGCTACAAAGAAACGTTAGCGAAAATATCGTGAGGGTACGTTGCAATCCAATTTATATTCCTTTCTTTCAATATTTTTCAATTAAATTTTCTCTTCTATTCAGGTTTGGTTTGACAACAAAGCCTGGGCTTCTTCCGTATCCTATTTGAACGCCATTAACAACGTCATTTTGCGATCATCATTACCTCCATCCAAAGATCCGTTTCTCTACGGGATAACTGCAATCAATCATCCGATGGAATTTTCATCTAGAGAAGTAGTTAAAAAGTAAGATCAAATTTACTAGCTCCGCTAAAAGTAGCATATGCCTAAAAATGTATTTTACTTCAGTGAACAAGTCGCGGTTAGCCTTGCGTTCGCGCTAACTGTCTTATTTGCCTTGAGCTTCGTACCTGCGTCGTTTGTTATCTTTTTGGTAGAAGAACGCACTTCCAAAGCCAAGCATCTTCAGTTTGTCTCTGGAGTGAAACCTACCACTTTTTGGTTTGCATCTTATACTTGGGATGTGGTATGCAGCGAAACTATTCAAATTACGAAAGTAATTAGAATTAATCAATTTTCTGTGTTTAGGTGAACTACTTGATTCCCTGTTTCTTGGTAATCCTCATATTTCTTGGATTTGGCCAATGGGAATACGTTGGATCTACAAGCATTGGTGGTTTTATTCTCTTGATGGCGCTTTTTGGGTGAGTGAGCCGACTTTTTTTGCATCCCTTAATAAATTCACTTGTGATTTTAAAAATATCCTTTCAGGGTTTCGGCCATTCCACTGATGTACCCATCAAGTTTCCTCTTCTCTGTGCCGAGCACGGCCTTTGTCGGACTTGCATGTGCCAATTTATTTATTGGAGTAGTCACTGTCATTTCTTCCTACGTACTCCAGCTTTTTGACGATGAGCACTTGATCCAAGTAGGTGAAATCCTCGACCAGGTTTTCCTCATATTTCCTCATTTTTGTCTCGGAAGAGGACTCATCGATTTAGCTGAAACCTATTTCACGGCTAAGAATTTTGAATTGATCGGTAATACCTTGTACCTTACAACAGTTGAACAAGTAATCGAACACTTTCATTGTGTAGGAGTTGTTTATGAGAGAAACATATTTGAATGGAATTACCTTGGCCGTTACTTTGTGTCCTTTATATTGCAAGCCATCATTTTCTTCGGATTTAACCTGATGTTACACTATCCATTCTTCCCAAAATTGATCGCCCGTTATTATAAGGTAGAGCCCAACTACGTCATTTTTTTTAAGTTTACGCATTTTTATTTTGTAATAACTTTCGATTTTTAGTACAAAGCCATACCTCCATTGGGATCTGAAGATGTAGATGTCGCACGCGAACGCGCTAGAGTGGAAAAAACTGATGCATTTATGGATGAATTGCTTTTAAAACGATTAACAAAGGTACGAACAACTGGAATGTGAGAAATGTCTATGATTGCAAATAATTGTGCAATTGTTTGTTGCTGAAAGGTTTACAATGGACAGAAACATCCCGCTACTGATAGGTTATCTTTCGGTCTTAAGAAAGGGGAATGTTTCGGCTTACTTGGAGTCAATGGGGCCGGAAAATCTACTACGTTTAAGGTAATCAAACTAATCATCTAGTTTCATATTCCTGTGACCTTAAGCTATTTTATTATCGTATTATTAGATGCTAACTGGAGATGAGACTGTAACAAGTGGAAACGCTTTCGTTGGAGGATCCTCTGTCATCACAAATTTGAGTGAAGCGCAACAAAACTTGGGTTGGTTCATAAGTTCTAGTACATTAATAGATTTGAATCCTAAACTAACCAACTTCTTTTAGGTTACTGTCCACAAGAAGACGCCCTTTTACCCCTACTGACAGGTGTCGAACATCTACAACTCTTCGCAAGGCTTCGTGGCGTTCCAAGTCGATACATCGATAAGGTTGGAGACATTTTTTCTCTTTTTAAAGTAATTTTTAATCATTCTTTTTTTATTGATTTTTTTAGCTTGTCAGCGATAAGTTACGAAAATTAAGCTTGCTCCCCTACAAAGATCGGTGTGCTGGAACTTTTTCGGGAGGCAATAAACGAAAGCTATCAACGGCTATTGCCTTAGTCGGCAACCCCGCTGTCGTGTTCCTCGTAAGAATAAATCGACATACAAGAAACCCAAATGAAATATTTTTATTATATTTAAAACTTCTTTAGGATGAACCTTCAAGCGGCATGGACCCTAGAGCCAGACGTTCTCTTTGGCAAGCTGTGATTGATGCCGTAAATGACTCGCGTTCTGTTCTGCTCACTTCGCATTCCATGGAAGAGTGTCAGGTTCTGTGGTAAATATTCAAAATCTTAAAAAATCAAAATTAAATTTGATTGAGTATCCAAATTTAGTACTCGTCTAGCGATCATGGTCAACGGAACGCTACGCTGTTTAGGCTCGGCTCAACATCTTAAAAACAGGTTGAATTTCGAAACATTCACGCTTTAATTAATTATTCATTGTTATAACCGTCAGTTTCCAATATCTTTCAAGGTTTGGCGATGGTTACATGATCAACGTTCGTTGCGAAGTGGAGACCATCAGCGAAGTGTTGCAGTGCGTTGAATCGCTTATACCTGAAGCGAAGTTACGAGAACGACGATCTCGTCAACTGATTTGGCATGTAAAACCGAATCTATTACAGATTTCAACCCTATTTCAACGAATGGAAGCCGCTCGAACGACTACCCCAATGGTAAGAAAATTTTGATGTTCCAATTTCTTGCGAGAAAAAAAGTCTTGATTTTCATTCAAATGCACAAGGTCGACTATTCCATCACCCAGACCACACTGGATGACGTATTTGTTCGATTTGCACGTTTGCAACGAGAGACGATTGACGACAACAGTGAAGGTCATTTGTAATACTAAATGCTTTCACATTTCAATTTCTAACGAGAGATTTTGATGGGCCATGCAGAACCCGAATTTGACGCACTGTCAACGCATTCTGGAACACATACCAGTAGCGTTACAACGGACGACGACCTACATACAGCGTTCTAATGAAACTTTTAGAAACTCGTATTATTTCAGTCTATAGCTTGAGAGCTCGCGTTTACTTAATTCTGTATGATTCACCGCGTAACAAAATAAGATGAAACTTTTACACCCGTAAACGATCGTTATGTTGTGAAACAGGGTTCCGCCCTCGTTAAGATTTGTTGACTGTGTTGAATGCTGCCTTGATGGAGTGGAGAGCCATAACCTAAATTCGCGCTGTTGTAATCCAAGGATTGATGCAGCTCCGTGTAGTTTGAATTCTCCAAATGGTAGTCTGAGCCGTCGTTTTGTCTACTAATGTTTCGTGCCGGTTCACATTCGTGCTAATGTAGCGCGTCGCGATGTGTGACACGGACGGATGGATTAGCTAGTCATAGATCTTCAATTACTTTTAGAGTCCGCGCCCTAGATGATCTGGTTTCCTTCTTTCATCCTACCGTTCGTCATTTCCCTCCCAACCTTATATATCAAAGGCACATCACTTGTCCGGTCACTCTGTTTTCTCATTCAGTTCCCAGAGATCCTTACAATGATACGCCTGCGACGATTATTCAGCTTCTCGTTGATTCTGTTTATCATTCAAGTCGATGGAGTTCAGATTGGCGCCAAGCCTCCACTTTTGGTTTGCCATGTTCCACTGGAACTAAAAATTTTCGGTGGGCGTACATTTAAATTAATTAACTTTTAGTATAAAAAAACATGACAATTATTATTATTAGTTGCTTTACGATCACTTTTTTTTGTCGTTTAATCTGCATTTTAAATCATTTTCAGCTGACTCTTCCTATCAAGCTACGTCTGCTGATTTGAAATCCTGCACCCAAATTACTCTGAGTAGTGTCAACGCGCTTTTCCTTACCAGCAGCAATGCGTCGTTGACGTCAGTCATGGTTAGTGAGAAACGTAGCCTACAACTGATGAAGCAACAGACTCCGGAAGCCGCATTTAGCTTCAGTCTTCGTTCATCAAACGTCTTTCCGGCAACAAGACACCTGAAAACCATTTTTAACGGGACGACGTCTGTGGCCCTTTTGATTGAATTTCTGAAAGTCAATAAGCTCACAAGTTTTGACATCGCATGGGACTTGATCCAGTCGACACCTGACTACGCGCCAATGCTCAAAACATTGAAGGCATCACTGGCAAAGGAAGGATTTAATTTGACGACGACGATTGGTAACGAAGTGTACCGCACCGATGCATTTCACGTGAGTAAAATCGCGGCCATCGTTGATCACATATTTCTCGTTCCTTCTTACAATCGCCACTACAGCGGAGCGCAGTATCCGTTGGTCGATAAAAATCTGGAACAGGCTTTCGACTCCTTAGAACTAAACGAAGGAGTCTTCTTGAAACTTTATTCCACGCTGAATTTAAGTTGGACAAAGATCGTTGTTGGATTGTCGTTGCATACGCTTTTGTGGAAATTAAACGCGGGCACCACTCTCAAAGGCAGCCAGTTTAACCAAACTCAGGCCGTATTGCAACTTCAGAGCTACTATGAATCCTGTAAAAACGTCAACAGCACATGGCGACTTCAACAGCAGCCGAATCCGTTTTACAAGCTGGCTGTAGCTCCAACTAACGACAAGTGGATGATTCACGTCGATCCCTTTACTTTGGGAAGACGCGTGGATCTACTGAGACAGTACGGGTTTGGCGGAGTTGCACTCTACGATTATTATCAGGCAGGTTTATTTAATTTTTTAAAATCGTATATTTATAAGTAATCTAACAATTTAATTTAGGACGATTTTGCCGGTGTTTGTAACGCGAACGCAAAAGTTTATCCCCTTATTCATCAGGCCGGCCTCAGCATGTTTAATAGTAGCACTAAAATTCCATTTCCTGAAATTGACTCAAACGGCGGACTCTGCATTCCATTTCTTGGACTAACCAATGAGTGCAAAGGAGTCTTCAACTTTGGAACGCCAAAATTAAATATCAGCTCCACTGATTTGAAAAGTTCAACAATTTCATCTAGTTTCGCTGTGAAAAAAACCAAGGTTCCCGTTCAGACCGATCCAACAACTACAGGGATGACATCGTTAAGTTCTTCTTCAACCACTACACCAACTCCAGTTTCGGATGCTGAGTATTTAGACCAAACTAGGTGGAGTTCAGTTTCATCAGAATCCTTAAGTACAGAGCATTCTCTTTCCTATGTAAATCTACCTAGACTTGCATCAACTGAAATTAAGCTGGATTTTCCGTCAAGTGAGTATCCTCATTATCTAGATTACTCAACTTGCAATAATGCGCATTCTTTTCTACACCATCTAGCGTATAGCAGCGAGATAAAATTACCTGTTGCCGAATCTTTTGTTACGACAAGTGTTTCTGTAAATGCTGCAACCGGAGGTTTTCTCGGGAAAGATGAGATATGGCGTGACAATCTAACTTACTTGTCTGGCGTTACCAAGGCATCTGCTCTCAGCCAAAATGATGGCTCATATGTCGCAGCAGCCTTTAATCAGCACATTCAACAGCCCACTTCACCAAACACGGTTTCCGTTATTGATGCTGGTATACATAAACTCAATCTAAAAAAGTAAACTTTCATTAAATAATAATACGTTTTCACAAATATTATTGCAGTACCCACTACATCTTTACCAGAAATACGCACCGGGAATAGAATCGAATCTCGCTCTGCGTCTGCTACCACAGTGTTGTCAACATTGCCACCCAAACGTAAATATTAATCATAATTTTTTTCACTCGTAAATATTAACACTGAAATACTATTTTATTATGTACCTAGTCACCGTTGAAAGTGAAGTTACTGCGGTGGAGCAATTCGCATTACCTACTTCAGAGATTGAGCGGGCGACAGACTTTACTATCGTTTCAACCATTCCATCATCTGAAGCGAGTGTCGTCACATTAATCCAAGTAGATACGGAGCCAACATCAACCTATGGTACTCAATGTTAGAGCTCCAACTTTTCCTACACATTTTTTCAATTTCACTTTTTAAATTCAACAGGATTAAAATTGATAGGTGAAATAACAACAGTTTCATCGAAGTCTGCTTCTGTTCATGAAACCTTCACCCCTGATACCATACCCCTCGCCTCAACAGAAGGAGATATCCAGAATTTTACAGACGACAAATCATCCGAGAAAGAGGCCTCGGATGTCACTAGTTCAGTGACTGAAAATGTTTCTGTTTCAAGTACTGAGCAGTCTTCATTAATTATTGAAAACAATGGTATGACATCACAAAGAGTTTGATTTTAATTCTGACTTAACTTGAATTTCTTATCACAGAGAATACTTCAGCTCCCGCAGAGACAGACAGCATTGCGACCACCAGGACAGCAGCATTTGGCAATCAACAACCTTCGAGTCAATATTCTGGGTCAGTAGGTGATTCAATGGAGGAGACCACCACTGAGCTTCCCAGCTCATCATCTGATACCCAACAAGACTGGACTTCTCCGATTCCAAGTTCGGTTGCATTTAAAACTTTGCCTATTGACACCGTGATGGAGTCATTGTATGGAGAATTTGTTCTTACTTCAGAGGAGCCACAAACGAACGATGCGTTTTCATCAGAAATGACATCAGCAGGATATCAAGGTACCGTATCCACTGTTCCACCTTCGTCCACTCCTATCGAACAGTTCACGATACGCAAAATTTCTTCAGAGACTGAAGAAATATCAACGGAAAGCCATATTTTCTCTGACGTATTTCCTTCGACTATCGAAGTGATTCCGCCCCTGATCCTGACTACTGCTCAAGACACCACGGGATTACTAACCGAATATGGTAATATTGATTCTGCTAGTTCGATGGCGTCTATTGAGGGAACCCAATTCACCACTGATTTTCACCTCTCAACACCAAGTGCTCCTAGTCGTGAGGATGTTAGCAGCACCAACTATAATCCCGTGTCCGTGGCTACGACAGACCCTCCATTGGAAAAATTCCGTTTAATACCAGTAAAATTGTCAGTACCCAAATCGAGCAGTGTAATTTTGGAACCTGTTGCCCCAACTGAAGATCCAGCTTTTTCGTCCACATTGCAACATGTATCTGGTTTTGATTCGACCGACGCATTTTTTCCGACCGAACAATTTTCAACTTCGTCTAGGCCATTAGTTTCGAGTACGAATTCTCCACTTTTCAGCGAATTTGAAACGGAGTCAGCCGAACAAAACGATGTTTCTACTCTGACACCAATTTTTGAAAATGAGGCACCTGGAGATTCTATGTCAACTCCGGAAGAGTCAGAAAACGTAATGCCGGGCTATTTAAATGCTACCGACCAACCAGCAACCAGTATCCCGGAAATTGATTCATCTCAAGGGTATTCAAACGAGCATTTCACTAACGTCGACACCACGCCAGCTGAAATATCAGACATTGAAAGCAGTGTTGTATCGGATGGGTTATATCCTACTGCAGGGATCCCCAGCATTTTGGAGTCGTCAACTGAAACTGAATTGCATTTTAGTTCAACTTCTGATAGTTCAGCGGTGTCTACTACAGTTCAACCTGGTGAGCCAACTGAAGACAATTTATCCAGTACGTTGTCAATGCCCTACAACTTAGAAGCGTCGAACATTCCAACAGAAATTCAAGATTTGTCGCAGTACTCTTCCAGCGATGTCTCTGTAAGCGATTTGTCATCTTTTGCTGCAGCAACATCAGGCAGTCTTTCTTCGGATTTATTTTCTCCCACCTTTGAACCAACCACTCCTGTTGATCAAGAATCTTCTTCCACCTTTTCCATACCCAACGTTATGGATTCGTCAACACAAGAACGGCTTCAAGATTTTAGTTCTCCAAATTCACTAACTTCCACTGAAGAAACAGATAACGACAATAGCCTTTCAACTACTACTACTCTCCCAATTATGTTAGACGCTAGCACCATGGATACCGATGGAAATAGTATCTTGTTTTCCACGAAAAACTTCTCCTGGGAAACATCCCAATCAGAAATAACGTCACCACTACCAGACGAGAGCAAGATTCAACAATCTTTTGATGGCCCATTAAAGCCAACTGAAAATGAATCCGCGTCTCCACGGGAACAAGACTTTTTTCCTACTTCGTCCTATGTTCCTAGTCCTTCGATAACGTCTGATTCATCCGTCACTTCATCGTTTCAATCTATCGACACATCAACAGAGCCTCACGATGATTCCCCTTCGGTTAGTACAAATTCTCCACAACTCAGCGAATTTGAAATGGGGTCAGGTGACGAATCAATTAATCTTCCAACTTTGCTACCCATTTTCGAAAATGAGGGATCTGGCGAAGATCCTACAACAACCGTGGAAGAGGCTGAAAACGTTACGCCGGGTTTTTTAAATGCTACCGACCAACCAGCAGTAATTCAACCATCTGTGGAAAAGACTAGTCCAGAAAATCAATATCAACTATTCTCGCTTTCCCCTGAAGACTCGTCCAATCATCAAACGGCAATCAGCGCATTGCCATCAGAGTTTGCGGAAACATCCCCGGAGGGCAGTGGATTTGAACCCACTCTTCTTCCAAATCAGGTAGATATTGCTTCCACATTTATTATTCCGGAAATAATAGAAGCGTCAACCGAGCGCTTATCGAGTTCCCTAACGGGAAATTCAGCTGTGAGTCCGCAAGACGATAATCTGTCAACAGCAGATTTGTCTGTGGATGTTAGTGTTGCCGATTCACAATTAGTTAGTAGCGAAATCTATCAGACTACAAGTCCCTCCATTGTGGATCTGCGAATCAAGGAAACGGCATCCTCATTCATTCCACTCGTCACAGATGAGAACGGCAGTGGTGATAGTACCCCTTTATTCGACACATTAAAGCCAACAGAAAATGAGTCTCCACGGGAAGAAGACTCTTTTTCTAGTGTGGAAGCTTATTTTTCTACTTTTTCCTATGTTTCCAACGAACAAACCACGACCACTTTACCATCAAGTTCCTCCGTAACGGCTGTTTCATCTGCCACTTCATCATTTCAATCCATTGACATTTCAACGGAGCTGCACAGTGCTTCAACTTCATTTAAGCCATCAGTTTCTAGTACAATTTCTCCACTTTCCAGCGAATTAGAAATGGGGTCAGGCGACGAATCAATTGATGTTCCAACTGAAATACCAATTTTTGAAAACGAGGGATCTGGCGAAGATTCTACGTCAACTCTAGAAGCTGAGGCTGCTACCGACCAACCCACAATCAATATTTCAAAAATTGATTCAACCATTAATCCGTTTTCTTCCTCATTGGCTGATAATGTTTCAGAATCGTCAACAAGGTACACTGTGACTACCACCGTCAGTATTGAATCTACTTCTCCCAGAGCGATGACAGATGCCCTAGAAGAACTCGAAGCGATTTCATCTACTAAAGTGGCAACAATTATTTCAGAATCTCTTAGTCTTGTAAGTTCATCGCCAGATTCTTCTACTAAAATTCCTTATTTAAGCTCTACACCACCAACTGTCAGCGATACTCCATCTGAACCGTCAACACCTCAATCAACATTTTCTCAAAGTTCAACGTCACTTTCTAGCCAGAGTTTTACCCCCAAAGTGGATACTGTATCTTCTGTGGCCTTTTCAGATTCTTACACAATTACTAGTTCTACAGCAGCGTGGAGTGGCGCTTCTTCCGAAAGTTCCTTTGGTTCAAGTAGTGCGTCGACTGAATTGACGTCTTCCTCGTCAACCTCTACAATAAGCATAACTACCTCTAATACTCCTCATAGCAACATCTCAACTGATAAATGGGTTAAGGCCTCTGACGCAACGACAGAAGTTCTTTCGGCCACTGAACCAACTACTATTTCTTCGTCGAACTTTTCCGCATCATTGTCAGCGTCAACAATTTCTCATTCTACATCTTCTCTTTCTTCATCCGTGGAGCCAGCATCAACTACTGTGAAGTCTCATTCAACAACCCCTTCCTTCCATACGACGAAATCTTCTCTGCCTCATTCTGAAATCCCTACTACTACAACTGATCCGTTGTCCAACCTATGGAATTTGTTGATTTCAAAGTTAAACGAAACCATCAGTCTCCCTATTAGCGGAGAATACTCCTACGTTTCAAGTTTCTTTTGGTCTAATACAACGTCATCCAATCTAACCAGCGAAGACATTCAAGAAATCCCATCACCTTTCATTTCAAGCCCAATTGAAAATACAGGTAGAAAAATATTGCTGCCTATAACTAACGCTCAGAGTAACAAACACATTTTGTTTTAGGTAACTGGCTTTTCGAAACTCGTCCTTTTTGGTTGTTGAATCGTCCCAACACGGAGGCACCGTCTTCCTTCTCAACCGACACACTTTCACTTCCAAAAGAAACCAAGCAGACATTATTGCCTGTTTCTTCCACAACGTCCAACAGCCTTGAAATATCCACGTCGACACCTATCGCAGGTAATTTTATCTCTCAAATGTTATCCTCTTTGAATATTACCTATTCCTTGTTTCATTGCAGCCTTGTTTGAGACCCGCCCTTTTTGGCTTCAACGTAGTACTCAGCTTACAAAGTCGACGCTTTCTTCCACTCCTAGCATAACAATGTCCAGAGAATCCTCCAGCACATTAGCGTCGTCAACCAAAGGTAGGAACTTCATTGTTATTCATCCCCGCACGATTTTGACATCCCGTGTATTCTCAGCACTGCAAACGTCCGATTCCGAAATGAGCTCAACAACTACAGTAACTCCGCCATCAACGGCTACATCCTTAAGCGCACAACAGTCGACTAGTTTCAATGCACATGTTTCTCGAGGGCCTTGCACTGATAACTGCACCGAAGAGTCTACAGGAAATTCTTCCGTCGTTTTTGTTGCAAAAGATGTCGCCAACAATGTCGTCTTAAATCTAAATGTGGATGCTTACATGGGCGACAAAAGGTTGAATTCTTCTTTTAACTTTGAGAAATGGCTGGAAGATCTTCAGCGATTTCTCAGTTCGCCTTCAAAGCCTCAAACAGAAGAAATCAAACCGTCGCCTATTTGTGAATTGGCTGGCAATTCAATTCTACTTAAATCTCTTTTCTGTCCAGACGACTCGCTCTCAACTGCGGACAAAATACGTTTCCCTAATCTAATGAATCTCACTAGACTCTTAGCTCCTGCGATTATTGCCAACTTGACAACATCCATGAATCTGACAGAAGTTGTGCCTGGCAACGGATCTGAATTTTTTAATCACCAATCCAATATCAGCAGCGAAACTAGTACTGAATCCACCGTTTCCACGTCAACTGAAAGTAGCACAAGTATATTCCATTCCCAAAATGTATCGACAACTCTCGTTACTAGCAATCTCTCTGACGTCCCTTTGCCGACAGTATTGAATAGTAGCTTAGAGTCGTTCATGCTTAACCTAACCGAGCTGTTGAAAGATTCCCAGATGAGTGATTTGATATCGGCCGTGAACAACCTCAATCACTCAGTCCCCGAGGGTTTTCTTGAAAGTCTTATTCAGAGCAATAATTCTGACGATGACAGGTTTTTCAATAAATCTCCACTTAAAAATGACGTGATGGATGCGGTTACTACCCAAGCACCTTCATCGACATTTTCGGCGACGCCGTCTACCACCGTGCAGCACGATATTTTTGCAAAGAACTTTTGGAAAGCAAATAAACGGAATCCGGTCAGAAAGTTACAACGTGTAGCTGGTCCGGGGCTTGGCATCATTCCGTCTATTCGCTTACCGTTGCGAACAACAGCGAAGCCTGTCTCAAATATTTTCAGTTCCCTTGCCAAACCAGCGGCTAGTCGTCAATAATTGGAAGCTTTTCAACTAAATAATAATATATTGGTTAATATTTGGATGAAATTTGACATTCCAGTTTGGCAGTTTACCATTTCCTCCTTTTTCATAAATTTGTGAAATTCTCAAATTTTGTATTGAACTTTTCCGGTGGATTATAAAATAGTCGTGACGGATGCTACTATGCGCTTTTAACTAGAGTTATATACGGATTGATACAACTAAAATGCGCATTGTAAAAAATATGTTTATTTGGACAACATGACGACAAATATTTTTTTTCTGTATTTTTTTCCGGAACCTAGTGGTAGTGTTGTTTTGGCATTTCTTTATCCTTAAGTTTAAGTACTGTACACTGGACAGGGAAACAAAAATTATTCTTGAAAGAAATTGACAATCTAATAAAAAGATGAAAACAAATCTGTCCCGTTGGCCTGTTTTGAGTGACATCGTTATTTTGTCATGCGCACTTTTCTACGGGGTTGTATCCAGTTGCTTACTGTATACTGTTTTAGCGATTTTTCCTCATTTGCATCCATTGGAATTATCCGTAATCAACAGATTCGTCATCGTCATTCTTTATTTTCAATTCAAAATTTTTTACGACTTGTTCAGCGATAGATTAGTTTTTAAAACAGACGAGGTTCTACTTGTACCTCAAGGATAATTTCATTGGAGAAACTGCGAACGGATTAAGTAAATTAACTTTCGTACCGGTACATCTTTCCTGTTTGCGTTATCCGTCTCGAGGAAAATTAGAATAACGAGGTCAACGGGACAGGAAAGGTGTATCCCAAATAAAAGCAAAAGAGCTAGTCTATCAAGCAGTAAAACTTTTCAAAAAAGAATATTAGCTAAGCACGTTTTGAGACAGTAATAAAATTCTTTCTTTCTTTCGCTGGCGGTAGAATCCGAGATTGTTTTTCCGTATTACCCTAAAATAGCTAACGGTTCATATACTTTTAGTTTGGTTAACTTTAAACATTATCTTTTATTTTTATTGATTGGATCAGATTTGTTGACTATTGAATAACTGTTGAATAGCTAGCGGCGCAAACGTTTTGCTACCATCGTACCGTTGGCAATTAAGTAGTATTTTCTACAAATGAGTCGAAGGTAAAAATTGAACACTCACACATTGGCTCCACACCCGGTAAAAAAAAAACAGAAAAACTAACACGTTACTGGCGGATCGGCCAACCCTTATTATTGCGGTAGCTGTTCGCTTGTAGTGAACGTGTGTGTTCAGGTACTTTCCGACCTCCTGGAGTCTGGCTGCCAACTATATAAGAACCATGCATGCCCAGTCACCTTTGTCAGTTCCATCTTGCATTGTCCAGCTAGCGCAACCACTGCTCTTAACTGCACGCATCCAGCAAGACAAAAACAACAATAAAACAACATCATCCAATCTTCATCGCCTTTTCAACAACTTGTCAAATTTTCAACTCTATCATCAAAGTAAGTCCAACTTTGCCTTATTATTATAATTTTTTGAGATTTCCAGTATGTTTTCTATCGTTTCATGTTTTAGAATATTGCATTGAGAATAAGTGAAACAACAATCTGTTGCTTTCAATTCCTATAGTTCAATTTATTGCCTTAAGAAATTGTCAAGCTCGTTACACAGCTCGTTTTTGATAACATTTTGAAACATATTAGTCGGACAGTTTTGTTTTGCGGGATGTACTTCTTGTTATTCGCGCGCTTTCACCTAAGCTACATTGCGGCTTGTTGTTGTTGCGTCCGTTCTCGCACTGTTTTGAACGGACACTAAGGTCCCCTATTTCTCCCCGTGCGGTAACACTAGTCATTCATTATCGTCCCTTCGTGACTGGTTCCTTACTAACCATCTGTTGCTGTCGTCGGTCGGGTAGCTTATCACCCTCAAATTGCGTAAAATACCTCTATAGTTTTCCTTTCGTTTGATTTTTCCTCGCCCTAATGAGACTATTTTTAACCACCCGGGTGGTTAGTAACCACCGGAAGGAAAGTAAGTTCCGCCGAGAAAAAAAAATTCCGTTCGTTTAAATGCCCATCTTTTTTTTGTTTTGTTTTGTTTTATCTTTCGCTCAAATTATGACCGTCAGGCCACTACAATAAAGTAGAATGTATCCTCATCAATAAAAATATTTCGAGCGTTAGGGAAAGACCGTGATGGATTCCACATCAATCTGACAATAAGGAACATCCCAATTTTTGTTCGTGAAACCAATTTTACCTCATGTATTCTCGATAATAATGATGCGCGGAAAGTCTTAGACTTTTCTCACTGTAGCTGGATCACCTCCTTCCGTGTCATAAAGTCGCTTGGTTCTCCGGTTGAATTGCATTGCAATTAGTTGGCCTTCTGATGACTGCACTTTTCCTTCCAATTCTTAGTTAGTTGAAAAAGCCTGAACCGCGTCGTATAACGGCGACGTTACAGCACAACTCGCAACTGACAGAAACAAGAGCCATTAACGACAGCTGTGGTTATTTTAATTACTTGTAACAATGTCGCCCTTTTTCCTGTGTAGCCGGAGATGATTATTGAAACAATGCAACGGTATATTTCTCTTTGCGGGTCATTTACCCGCGGACGACATGCCCTACGTGTATTGCACTCGTGTGTGTGCACACATATGCTGCCTATAGTCATCACTATTGCATAAAAAGCCAGGCTTGTTGAAGAACGAGCATCAGTCGACAAGTTGATTCCGTACAGTGAATAGACACAGCTAGCAATCGCTTTCGACCTACACGTAGCTTCCAGTTAACTAACAACCAAGTCCTTGTTTTAGCAACTTAGATTGTACCATGGCGATTTTTGAAAACGCGGCGATAGCTTTGTTATTGACGGTGTCGATGGTTGCAGCCAATCAACCAGAGTTCCTGTCTCAGAGTCCTCAACCTTATCGGTCGTTTACTGACCGTCAGGACAAGTTCAACGGCAACTACAATGAGGCTATGGACAATTTGAACGCTGGCAACACTAAGCGACTCCGCGCTGGGTCGTCACCGTCTGTCGTGGGCTCTAATAGCGAGAGTTTCTCCACCGGTTATCGTAGTCAGTTTGGTAACAACAACGCCCGTCAACAACCCACGTCTACCAGCCGACAGTACGAAGTTCCCGATTACGATCAGACCGTCAATCGTAACGGCGATTCCACATATTATAGTGAGACAAATCCTAGCAGTTTCGTTCAATCACCGGCCAGTAAGTATTGTTGATTCAAAAGAGTTGGGAACAGAATAACTATAACGTCAAGACCAAATAGGTCGCAAAACCTTCGCGGCCGGCAAGTCCAGTAATTTAGCTATGGTGGTCTCTCCATTGGCCGGTATTGCCTTTGTTGCCGCTGCGGCTGCGGTGGCCATCAGCCCGGTCTACCTGACTTTAACTTCATCCATCCTCTCCGGTCGTAAGAAGCGCGATCTCTCCTCAATGATTGATCCTTCCATGGCCGACAAAATCACACCCGAAATGATGCAAAAAATTCAAGAGCTTCAGGTACCACCCGTTACATTGGATTGCCACTCGGCTATTTGAACAATTTCCAACCATCTTGGGGGAATGAGCTCACATTCTTTATGCGCATTTTTTGTCGGACGTTGGTCCTGATGTATAGACCCTGGAGAAATTTCTGGCTTCCATTCCGAAAGAGACTGATTACCAGCAACAGATTATGTCCATGTATCTATCTTGCTCCGGCTACACGCGGGAAGGCAACGTTTGCCTCGATCGTATTTTCTGCGAGTACGGCAATGCCAATTCAAACATTTCCGATGAGGAACGCGACGTCTTATCCATGTAGGCTACACCTTTCGAATACTTATATAGAGACAAAAAAAGCATTCGTGTGTCGTCTTATAACGCGTTCTTTATTTGTTTTTTCTCGAATCAGCGTGTTGTACAACATCATGTCCAACACATTTATCCCGGTCGAGTACAAGCAACGTCTCAGATCCGCCGCTCGTATTGGCCGCGATTTCCAGCAGTGCAACAGATACGACTGCCCCGCTCTGAGCGAGTCCTCCTCTAGATTCTAAAAATAGAATATCGGACCTTTTTTTTACAGCTCTTTGTTTTTGGCGATCCCGAATCCCGCAATTTTCAATAATAATAATTTAAAAGCTAAATCTACTCAAAACGAATCAAACAATTCCACTTTGAACTACTAATTAATTAATTTTTTTTTTCCTTTAATACGTATGGTGTTCTATCATTTAAGTTTAATACACCCGTTTATTCGTTAATCATTTTTGCAGTTGACTAATTGAATTTTTCAGAACAGCACTTTTTCAACTTTAATTAACAGGACTTTTACTGATAATTTTATAGGATCTTGAGATATCACCATGGTTTCCTCGCAGACAATCGTTGTGTTGGCTTTATTGATTGCCACTTTGGTGTCCGTGGATGCTGAAAACTTCTTTTCTCGACGCCGCAGTCAACCCTTCCAGCGGCTCAATACCAACTCATATTTCCGGCAACGGCTCGGCACTCAAGTAAATTGGCTAAATCAAATTTCGATTGGACTTTTATTAATCTCATTTCTTGTTTCTCTATAAAAAATAAAGGGAACCAGTGCCAACAACTATCCTTTGGCAAGTCCGCTCCTGCAGCCCCAGACAACCGGAGCGAACCTGGCTACTTCCAGCTATGGGGGCGCTACAACTTACGGTATTATTTATACTTACTAATGATTTTGAACGAATGATATGAATGTACTAATTAAGCAGATAGTCATGCAAGCGGTTACGGAGTTGGTTACGATAACCGTGAAAGCAGTATCAATCCGCTATCGGCCCTTGTCGCCCCTTTGGCCGCCCTAGCGCTCTTGGGTGCCGCTGCTGCAGTTGCAAGCAATCCCGTACTGATGACTCTTGCCGTTTTGTCAAGCGGTCGCAAGCGCCGCGACATCAACATGGAAAAGATTGGAAGAGATGATTTGACTCCTGAGCTGCAATCCAAACTGGAAGAGATGGAGGTAATGACTTCTTTAATAATTGTTTATGAGATAGTAGCTAATCTGATATTTTTTAAATTTCAGACTTTGGAGAAATACATTGTCCAGATTCCCGAGCAAGAGAAACAACAAAAGAAACTTATGGCCACTTACCTCTCTTGCTCTGGTTTCACCGAATCCAGCAACTCGTGTTTGGACCGAGTCGTTTGTGACTACTCTATTCGACCTGGCAAAATGACCGAACTGGAAAAGGACGTCATTTCTATGTAAGTTTTTTATTCAATTTGGCTTCACAAATTTATTATGTAACGATGATTCTTTTTCGTAGCATTTTGTACAACATCATGTCCAACGGGTACATTTCTCAAGAATACAAGGAACGTCTGAGGACAGCTGCTCAATACGGTCGCACCCGTGGACAATGCAGTGCCTTCTCATGCGATCAGCTCAAGTAAGCCCCCAACAGCTACCGCTAATAACAATTACATCACTATGAAAAAAGAAAGAATGATCTATTACTAAACATTTAATTTTATCCCTTTCAAAACTTAAAAAGTATTTAGTTCCTATTAGACTCTAGTGTTTTGTACATGTGTGTATTTATCACTGGATTCCCCCAACCAAATTCGATTCCTCAAGTGTACATTTGAATTCTTTTCATTGTAATTCTTTAGAATGCACAACAGGACCTTTATTTATGACCCGACAAAACAATTAACTACTAATTGAATCTTGTTCCTAACAATCTCCGCCTTTTGTTTTGTAGTCTTTCATGGGTACTAATACAAGTATGTAGTTTTCACCTAAATTTCTGGAACTTTTAGCACAATACGTCACGAATTAACTAAATTATTAGATGCCAAATTCTGACACGATTCGGTGTATAATTAGTCTTATCAACTTCCGTGTTTTATTTTTTGTAAGTTTGGCTTCGGTGATGAATTTTTGAACGGGACAAAAAAGAAGATGAAAAGGCGTTGAAACGTCACGGCTTAGTTGTTCCGTTTTCTTTCCGGTCATTATAGTAAATCATCGGGTCGTACGTTCTCAATTTGCCGATTAAAAATGAAGCAGCCGGTTTATACGGAATGGATGAGTGACACAGCATTCGTCCTGACCGCTACAAGCGCTGGACCGAATCCAGTTCACGCCGTATACTCTAGTTTCTTTAGATTTGGGTGTACTTGACCCAATCAGTTGTCTTTAGCTCTAGAAGGTTAAAAGCATATAAATACGTCAGTGTCAGTGTTAACGCGGTCAGACCAGCCTCATCTTCAGCACAAGATGGTCATCGAAAAACGGGACGTAAGTTGATTAGACAGAAAATTACTATTATGATTAAAATTAAGAGAATAAAACTTGTTTAATTTTAAAAAGGGTTATCGGCGGCGCCAAGGTTTGGTGCTTGGTTTTCTAGTTTTCTACTTTGTGGCTTTACAATGTGAGAATGCCAACGCTTTCAGATTATCCAGGAATCCATTGTTCAATGGAATGTTAAATCGTAGAAACGCAAGTAATAAAACCATTTCTTAGTTGTTTTGGTGAGAAAATGAGAGTTCAAACTTTTGTATTGTCCAGTTCCAGCCACGAATATCGCCAACTTGCACCACAACCAGTTGTTTAAAAATAATTTCAATCAACACCAGTTCTATACTCAGCAACAGCAGCAGCAAGAACCGGCAGTGGCAGCTTCTTCAACATCAGTAGTCACAACAAATAGCTTAAACACCAATCACGGTAAGTCACGACATTACAAAAATATTTGACTATTTTGGTCCGTAACATGTCAACGGATTGTACGCGAGCAGTCGATCCTTATGTAAGCGGATCCAACCCCGTTGACAAGGAAGTTGCCGAAAATCCCGACTTGGACCAGATTGCAGCTGACGCTCAAGTTGAACAAAAGTCAGCCAACTTGGTGGCCGCAGCATCATCCACAAGGTTTGGAACATCTTTTGTTGGACTTTCGTGTGAATATCTGTTAATTGTTGTTTTGTTTATGTAATTGGAATTCAGCTATAGTTCCACTGTTGGTGGAGCAGGAGCTTATGGGGCAGGTTCCGGAAGTAGTTCGCTTGGAAGCTATGGAGGAATATCAGCTGGATCGGGCTATGGGGGAATATCAGCTGGATCGGGCTATGGGGGAATATCAGCTGGATCGGGCTATGGGGGTGGGTCGATCGGAAGCTACGGAGATACCGGAGGAGCTAGTTATGGATCAAGCGGAAGCTATGGAGGAAGTTCCATCGGATCAGGTTCAAGTTATGGTGGTTTTAGCGGTGGAAGCAGTTACGGATCGGGATTAGGTGGTAGCAGTTATGGAATTGGCGGCAGTACCGGTCTCAGCGGAAGCCATTCATCTTACGGAGGCGGAGGAGGGGGATACGGAACGTCAGCTCCATCCTATTCAGTTAATAGACTTGTGTTTTTAATTATCACTTAATTATTTAATTTACACATTAATTGTGTTTGATAGATAACCTACCCAGCTCAACAAGGGGCGACAAAAGCGGATACTATTCATCTGCTAAGTTCTCTTGCACCTTCGCTGCTTCTCAGTTCTTTGTTACTTCCCCTGGCTTTGGCTTTATTAACTAACACCACCAGTTCACTTTATGGAAGAAAGAGGCGTGACCTCAGTGACGACTACGATGACGATTTACAGTTTTCACTCAACGGAGACATTTTAGATGGCGACATTACCTTACTAGACACCCATTTCTTTCCAACAATGGATGCTATGCTAGAGTCTTATTCGCCGGACGATACCGAAAGACTAGCCGAATTTGTACGCCACCGAGGACTACTTAACATTAACAATCCTTGCTTAGAAAAACTGGCATGTCTGGCTACCGCGACTAAAAGCAAATTTAAACGATACGACAGTCTGAAAAAGTATGCATTTACTAGAAACAAACCACTCATAAATTGATTTTTACTCTTTTTTCTTGATAGGGCTATAACACTGCTGGAAAAATCCACTGATCCAGACATAAAGAAACGTTTGAAAAAAGGATCTTCTGTTGGTGCAAAAAAAGAACGCAACTGCTTGACTAAATTCATTTGCAAGAGTATGAAATCAGCTGTGTCACCTTAATCGGAGGTTCTGATTCTCTTCGCAAATATTTATTGATCCCCGCTAATTCATTGAATTTAATTAAACTTAATTTTGAACATAAACACAATACAATTATTGACTATCAATTTATTTCTGCTTTCGTGATTTTGCTTTCCCCGTTTGAAAGACAAATGCGTTTTGATTCGATTTTTCCGCTTCCGATCAGGCGCTGTAATGTTCTGATGCAAGGGTTACTGTTTAGCCTTTTTAAACGATCAAATCTGACAGCTATTTCTTTCATGTGGGTGTTGTGTTTTAAATGGCCAAGCTAATATAATGTAAAAGCCTATCGTGTGAAATATCGGTTGTATAGGCGAACAAACTTGTATTTCTTGATTTGATAGTGTCGTGCAATGAACCTGGTTCTAAATGTATTTGCGAATTAGGTGAGTTATACATCCTTCAATTAACACAGGTCATTTGGTGGCGTCATGAACGTTTGTTTTATATTTTTCGATTCAGAGGGATCTCTTTCACCCAATGAACATTTTAACAATTGATCTTTTGTCTGGCAGCTTTTTGTGCAAATTCAATAGTAAAGTAGTAAGATGACGCCTTTTGATGATTTTATGTTCCTGATCAATTCAATTCTTCTTGGAGAAGAACCTGTAAGTTTATGATAATATTACAACAATTGGGTAATTACCAACTGAAGATTATTTTTTCCAGACCATCGAAGACTTTATACTCTTGGTTGGCACATTTGTGGCATTTGTGGCGTTTGTGCTATGGTGCTGCTTTCCGATTGCTCCAAAGGAACTTGGAACACCTCCTGGACTGTACGAGAACCGATACACACAATACAGAAGAGCAGATGGCACTGATACTGATTAAAGTGACTCAAGAATGAAGTCTGAACCAATTTCACTTCTTCATGTCTCCATTATTTGAAAGACATTTTATGTTTTCAACCACTTTAATGCTCTAAAACAATCTTTTCCTCATATTGTTCTTGTGCCTTTTTGTCCCATCTGTTTGTGTGTTTTAGGGCTGGTACATAATACCAGCACCATGATACCAGTTGAAGCTTTTTCACGTCTAGTGTCGGTCATTTAGACTCGAACACCGAAATTCTCAATGTTCACGCGTTTCTGTGTTTTTAAGTATCTCAACTTTTAATCGATCTCTTTCAGTAACATTTTAGTCCCCATACATGTACTAGTCACTTCTCGTTTGCCGTGTAATTGCCTAGATGTTCTATGTCAAAATTGAAGTGGCGATAAGTATGTTTTGATTCTTTTCATCATCTTTGTGGCCGCATCATCATTGAATAAGTCATGTGACTTTCTCCTTTTTATGCAAGTCACGTCCACTGTGTGTACGCACATGTCGAGACTTTGTGTTGATTGGGTCATTGCCAAAAACCCTTTTGAGTTTCGAGCATTACATACTCATCCGCTGTGTGTCGCTGAAAGTGAGTTTTTCTATTTCTGTCTCGTATAACAGACCTTGTCGTCATTGTCGATTTACATAGTAACGATGGAGCCCACTACAAGTTTGTTTGAAACGGCTCCAACTTTACGTTCTGGATTGGATAGATGCAAGCCATTCAGTCTTGTTGTTTTGGCGTGATAAGTCCAATTTTTGAAACAGCGAAAAAACCAAGTTAAAAGGAACAAAAGTAACGCGCAAATGCAGAGGCAGCTGAGCACTTCTTTTCACGGAGGATCAGAGGAAGACCGACAGCTGGCGATTCTTTTACCTCGGCATCCGTTAGGATATCGTATCATTCATCCAGGAAGAGGTATTAACATGTGATGAGAAATTCACTATGTACCGTTTACCATTAAAATGCATTCCGTTAAAAATATTCATAAAGTGATGGGTTAACATAACGGTGTGCAAACTGAGTTATGAAGCAATTAACTTTTCGTAAAATTTAAAAATAATTGTTTGCCAATAAAAAAATAAAAAAGTTTTAAGTATCGATCGAATATTTCAATCGATCTTCAAACTGTAGCGCATGCTTGAGTGCTGACGACATTAGAAATTGAACCCGCCCATTCCGTTCGTCGACCTCCTAGCGGAGCAAATGAAAGGAGGCCCGCATTTAAGGCTGTGCGGCTGGTGACTAGAGCAGCAACATTTCTGCACCCCTCGGTTACATCACCCGCCTGTTGACAGTTGTCTCAGTACGCACAGACAGTGTAGTTCAGCAGTCCAACGTACACAGCAGCTCTTAATTTAGTTTGTTAGTTGTAGTCACACGATATATAGTATGCCGAGTGGAGCTTTGAACGAGTTCGAGTGCACCGTCGATGGAGCTGCCTGCAACCACCAAACACATTTTCAACAGTCGGGAGACGTTTGCTGGAAAGTGCAACGGGATTCGCGACCAGAGAGCCCTGTTCGTGTCACCGGTAGCGATTTAACTACCAATGGTAATAACGATCCATCAACACAGCCGGTTATTTCGCCCACCAAAGAGGATGGAATCGACAGTAGCAGCAGTCTCCGTGGCAACGTCAAAGGCAACAAAGATGAATTAGCCAAAATAAGAGAAGGCTTCGATGCTTGGTTAGCTGCTTTTCGGAAATCGCGACCCCATCGTGACGTCATTTGGCGCGTTGGTAAGAACAATAATAACGAGCAAGTCACGACATATCTTCAGGCCAAAAAAAGTTCTTTTTTACTGAGCATCTGTTGAGTGTCACCGACCTCAAATTAAATACGTTGCTTTGTTATTTCTTTGTTGGAACAAAAAAAGAATGTTGGCCTCGTGGGCCTTGAATGAACTGTCATTAACATAACGGCGAAAAGTGAAAGTGCATTGACTTGCACAATTCTGCAAATACTTGGCAGCATTTTACGTTGAAACGGTTGGACATTTTCTGGGTAGCCAAAAGATCACGTGCGTAGGTTTTTCTGAGAACAAAAGAATCCTGCTGTTGAGGAAATTACAAAGCGTAAGTATCTATTGAAGTGGTACCCTAAGGGATGTTGTCATCCGGGCCTTAAGGAATTCGATGGAACCACATCCTTGAGAGTAAAGTGTATACTTTACATTTCAATTCCGTCCCGCCCATGAAAAATACTGATTTTGTGTCTTTAGGGGATGGGTGTGAGGAATGCGCATGCTGATCACGTGATAGTCACGTGGTGTGTGTTCACGTGCAAGTAGAATGATAGAAGTAATTTTCTATTGCATTGATTAATATTGCCATAGGACTTGCAAACTAGCAATTCATTTTTTTTTTAATTTGACTTTAACGATTTTCAGGTGAACGAGCCAACTATGTAAACACGCCCCATGTCATCGCCATGTGTGGTCTTCCGGCTAGGTATTTTACTTTGAAATTCATAAATTTATTCATTGTATTCTAACATTTGGGTTCATTTTCTTTTAACAGAGGCAAAACTTACATCGCCAAAAAGCTTTCCAGATACCTTAACTGGATTGGGATCAATACAAAAGGTGACGAATTGCTCGAAAAACAAGATTTGCATCGATCGATTTTGCCAAAATCGCGAGAGAAACCATATTGGCTTTTCCGAGCAAGGCAACATTGGATCAATATTTGAGATTTTACCCAAATAACTTTTGCTTAAACTTGTTATTTCTTACTTTTTTGCATTTGGGATCCTGCACGTAGTCTTCAATTTGGGAGAGTACCGTCGAATGGCGACACCGCTGAAGAGCCACCATTTCTTTAAACAGGAAAATGTAGAGGCCATGTCGGTCCGAGCTCAATGCGCCCTGGATGCTCTTGAAGATGTTTGTAAATGGTTGGAAGCTGGTGGAGAAGTCGGGGTAAATATTAGCTATAGCCAATGATGTTAAATCAATGACCTTTCGTAATGTTATATTTACTTTTCTTTCAAAGGTCTTTGACGCCACCAACACAACGTTTGAACGTCGACAACTTATCCGTGAAATCATTGTTGACCAAATGGGCTACAAGCTCTTTTTTGTCGAATCTGTTTGCGATGACCCGGCCATTATCGAGTCCAACATCCGCCAGGTCAAGATTACCAGTCCAGACTACGCCAACATGGATAAAGAAGCCGCCGTCGAGGATTTTCTACAACGTATTGATCACTATCACGATCAGTACCAAACTCTAGACGAAGTACAAGAGGACGGTCTTAGTTTTATGAAAATTTTCAATACAGGTTCGTAAACTTTCTTAAAAAGAAGATTGTTGCAACCTCGCCATGTTTGTTTTTCTTTTCCTTATTTAGGCGAGAAAGTCTTGGTCCACAAGCACGAAGGTCACATCCAGTCGCGTATCGTCTATTACCTCATGAACATTCACATCACGCCGAGGACAATTTATCTGACTCGTGTAAGAGTGGGGTTTTAAAATGGGCATAGTTTTTTCTCTATGTTATAATATTCATGTGAATAACCGACTCGAATCCAATCGAGAATAGCATGGAGAGAGTGAGAACAACCTTATCGGTCACATTGGTGGCGATTCGAGTTTGTCTCCTCGAGGACGTCAATACGCCGCCGAATTAGGACGTTTCATCGAGGGCCAGAAAATACCGCATTTGCGTGTTTGGACATCGTGGATGAAGCGAACCATCCAAACAGCTCGTGATATTGACGCCCCGCAAGAACGGTGGCGCGCACTCAATGAACTCGATGCGGTAAGCTTAATTATTGTGACTCAATTACGTGATTTCTATTTTCACATGCAAATGTTTTATGTTGTAGGGCATTTGCGAGGAGTTGACTTACGAAGAGATTCTGCAGAAATATCCTGATGATTTCAAAGCCCGTGATACCAACAAGTTCCATTATCGATATCCTAGAGGTAAATTCATATTTATGGTACTAGAAATTCAGTTCTGTTTAGCATTACTTTGATTTTTAGGAGAATCATATGAAGACCTCGTTGCCAGGCTTGAACCTGTGATTATGGAACTGGAACGGCAAGAGAATGTCATTGTTGTTGGACACCAAGCTGTGCTTCGTTGCTTGCTAGCCTACTTTTTGGATCACAGCGCTGGTAAAATGGAAAAGAATAAATTACGCAACGGTTATCAGATTTTTGATAACCCCATTTTTCTTTTGTGACGCAGAGGACCTTCCTTATATACACGTTCCTCTGCACTCGGTCATCAAACTCACTCCGATGGCCTACGGTTGTAAGATGGAAACTATTCCAATTCCCATTGAAGCAGTTGATACTCATCGCCCGAAGCCACAAGTAATCATATCTTTATTTGTTGCTCTGGTTGTACACGAAATGTTTATTTCAAAATTGTTGCACTCTTAGATACCCGGGTACTTGGAGGAAAAGTTTCGCCGTCCTAACAACGTCACTCAAACTGCTGGTGCTGCTGTTGCTGACTGTCAGCCAATCGCCGCAGGAAGCTCTGACCAATGAAAAGCTTTCAGAGTTTCAGTTATATATTTTTCAGAATACTAGGCCAATTTCCATTCTAAACAACAACAAATTAATAGGATTTCAGATCTGATCGTTGGGTGTGCAACGGAAGCGGATTTGCCATTCATCGCTTTCTCTTCTTGCAAAATGATAATAGTTCTTTCTATTCTAAAGAGTATAGTATCTCACACTGTGTGTGGGGACTAGTTGTGACAACTGTTGTAATTTGTCTTAAATCCTTTCAAACCTCGCGGATATATATATTTATATTTTTCGCTTTTAAAAAATACTCTGAAAAAATTTCTTTCAATGAATTCTTCCGAAAAATTCTTTCGTACTCCCTAAAGACTCACTCAAAAGATTCAGATCTACTAAAGGCAACGGATTTGAGGAATTGGGTCGTGTTACATTCTCGCATCTCGCGTACATGTACGTTTGTGTTGTGATCTCCTTTTCTTTTTTCTCCTTTGGGTCATGAGCTCCTTCCGGAGACGTCGTGTCAAGAGAAATGCCACTTTCTATTATAAATATAAATCATTTGAGACGGCGAAAGAATTGTTAAACGCCCATTTTAAAATTGACATTTCCTCAATCCTGCCATACGGTACGTACTGCCGCAAAAGAAACGTGAATACATGACGCAGATTCAAAAAAGCCAGAACAAGGCAAACAAAAACCACTTTGGTAGTTCAAACAGTTGTTCAAACAGTTGACAGTGCTTATTTTTTGAATCAAAATAGATTCGTAGAAATAGGGGGCGTTACTTCGTATATCAAAGCAGCTTTGGCGTGCAATTCGGAAACTACGGAAACTGCATTGAATTATTCAAACACACGTATTTCGGCGCCAGCTACAAAAATGAACAATAAAAGCAACACTGCTAAATAAATCATTTTCAATAACAATTCAATAACTTTAAAATCAAATTTTTTTTCGATTTTGTTGTGACTTGTTAAAATTTAAAACGATCATAAAGATGTATTTCGGTGGTGGTCCCGGTTCCCCGTATGTCCGATCCCGCTGAAAGTCACCTTGAAACAGAGGTGACTTGTCTGCTAAAGTAGCAGACAAGTTTATAGATTGGTCACGACGACTGTCACATTTGAAACGCGTCATCTGCTTTCGAGAGCAAGCATTGAGCAAAGTTGCCTTTTGCCTATCCTTTCCTGTAGGCTTTCCTGTTTTTGCCGCTAGGCGAATGAAGTCGCTTCAGTCGCCTGTCTTTCGTTAACGTAGTCAATCTATGGTTGTTTAAAGGCACGGTTTTTTTAGTTCTTAGCCCAGTAACCAACAATTTGCCCGCTGCTGGATTGAAGGACTAGTTCTGTGTGAAAGGATCTAGAAAAATACGTGCTCTGCGTGAATTATTTAATTCCAAACCGTTAAAAGCTGTGAACATAATCAGGTGACGTATCATTCTTGTTCTGTAGACTCTTGAGAATGGATCGTAATATCTATCAGCGGTTTGATTCTTACGTGGGTAGGTTTTCTTAAATCTTGCGATTAAAAAGATGGATTTTGATCCTTCAAGTACTTAACCGGGTTAACAGTGGTTTTCTTGATTCAAAACCAATTGACAAAGGTCCACGTGTTTGGATTTTGGAAGTTTAGTTTGCTTTATGAGTATGAAGCAGTGTACAGACTACTGAGATAACTTATCGAACAATTGTTTCTTCATTTTTCCCCCATACAGACAGAGTTGGAATCCCATCTGAAATGGAGGGACAAAAACCTTCGGCAAACTATTCTGAGGCAGAAGCCCAGAATCTCATCCATGGAGGTCATTACAAGGACAAGGGCATTGCAGTTTTTACTAGTGGAGGAGATGCACAAGGTATAATCAATAAAAAACAAAAATTTTCCATTTATTTTCTACTACTGTTTAATATGTAACCCAGGTATGAACGCTGCGGTGAGAGCTGTAGTGAGGATGGGCATTTATGTGGGTGCCAAGGTGTATTTCATCAAAGAAGGTTATCAAGGAATGGTGGATGGCGGAGACAATATTGTTGAAGCCAACTGGTCCTCTGTTTCTGGAATTATCCACAAGGTTCAATTTGAAATTTTAGATTTGAAATGCCTCAGTTACTTATTAGCATAATTCTATCAAGGGAGGCACCATTATTGGGTCATCTCGTTGCAAAGAGTTTCGTGAGCGCCCCGGTCGGCTACGTGCCGCTAAGAACCTTATTTTGAAGGGTATCTCCAATTTGGTTGTCATTGGTGGTGACGGCTCACTAACTGGAGCAAATTTATTCCGGCAAGACTGGCCTGAACTGGTGACTGAACTGGCCGCCAAAGGTAGTAATTAATAGTCGCTTTTACAATTCTGTAAAGGCAGTTCAATTTAGCGAATGATGTTTGAAATAGGTGACATCACACCTGAGCAGGCGAAAAAATTTACGCACCTTAATATCGTTGGTATGGTTGGCTCAATCGACAACGACTTTTGCGGTACCGACATGACGGTAGGATTATAAAAAGCATCCGTTAAAAACCGGTTTTAAAAATCTTTTATTTATTTTGTTGCTGCCTAATTTCAGATCGGTACTGACTCTGCCTTGCATCGTATTATCGAAGCCGTTGACGCAATCGCAGCGACAGCTTATTCTCACCAGAGAACATTCATCATGGAGGTTATGGGTCGTCATTGCGGGTAACATTAATTGATAACATTCTGAATTTAACATTCGCCACAGTCGGGAGGGGAAATTGCAAGGTTACTACTACAATATGTCGCAGAGAGCGCATCGAATATATGCTAGAGATTACAGATCTGATTCCAAGGGTTTTGTCGTCCATATGAAGCTTTATCGTCCATTTTCAACCTCACAAATAGGTATTTAGCCGTAGTGACTGCTTTAACCACCGAGGCAGATTACGTGTTCTATCCTGAAAATCCGCCACCAGTCGACTGGCCTGACAAAATTTGCAAGAAACTTTCTCAGGTTTAAAACTTCGTAAAAACTGTTACGGATTTTTATTAGAAAATGCTCGGGGTGTTTGCATGATTTTTGCTTGTCGTTACTTGTTTTAAATACCCATGAATTTATTTTGATCCAAGTTCTCAGACTTGTGCTTTCTTGACTGAACCACAGGAACTTCTTTAAATATTCTCACTACCTGCATCTTTTTCTTCTTTTTTAACCTGTGTGGATAGTTTTAATTTTATTTTTGATTAATATCGTTTGTTTCTGTTTGTTTTTTGTTTTATTTTTGGTTTGTAACATAGTTATTTGGGTTTGGTAGCAGCGTTAGCCTGTGAAGCTGATTTCGTCTTCATTCCTGAATGGCCTCCTGAAGTGGAATGGCCAGAAGTACTTTGCAAGAAGCTGAAACAGGCAAGGCAACTTCAGGTCTTCCCAGTTAACTTAAAAGGAAAAGAGATTTCGTTTCTATGTGTTAATTCCGACTAAACTCTCCTTACGTTGCACTACAACATTGGAGTTTGATTTCACCACAATTATTTGTAATTATTTAGGACCGTTTGTATGCTTGTTTATTTTTACCATAATTTTAAATGCTTGCAACATTCATAACCCGCGACTTGCACAAAGGAAATTTGTAATAACTGTTTTTCGTGGGTTCAGGAACGAGAATCGGGCCAGCGCTTGAATATTATTATTGTCAGTGAAGGAGCTATCGATCGTGAAGGCAACCCAATCACTGCTGAAATGATCCGTAAAGTATGTTGCATACTTTTGAATTCAAAAATCTCTTGTATTCACTAACATTTGTATTCCGAAAAGGTTGTTGTAGACAATTTGCAACAAGACACGAGGATCACTGTCCTCGGTCACGTCCAGCGCGGTGGCAGTCCATCCGCTTTCGATCGTGTGCTGGTAAAGAGATTCATTTTTATGCGTATTTATGATTTCTTAGTTTAAAAAACAAAATTTTTATAATTTAGGGTTGTCGTATGGGAGCTGAAGCTGTGATGGCTGTTTTGGAAGCCACCCCTGAAACTGAAGCTTGCGTTGTGTCATTGGATGGCAATCAAGCTGTCAGACTGCCTTTAATGGCATGCGTCGAGAAGACTCAGGCTGTCGCGAAAGCCATGGCTGATAAACAGGTAACGTGAGGTTGATTTCTATTAATTTTCAAAGAAGAAGAAAAAGTTCAAACGACCATTCTTCCTAAAAAGAAGAAGGTTGTGGACCTGGAAGTGGTTGAAGACCTACTTTTCTTCTTCTTCTTCTTCCCCGACACAGTTTTCAGAGAGAAAAAAAACTTTCTTATCCACTACGCTGTGTAATATGATGCAGTATATTTCAAGTAGAATTTTTTTGTTATTATTTTTCAGTGGGAATTAGCTGTTCAGCTTCGCGGCAGGTATTTATCTTTTGTTATTGAAAGTGTAATGGAAATAATTTAAAATGATCGTTTTTGTTTATTTTACAGGAGCTTTGCTCGCAACGTTGAGACCTACAAGATGCTCACGCGTCTGAAGCCGCCCAAGATGAGCCCGGAAATGGCCTTAGCACACGGAGTAAGAATTTTTTTTTTTAAATAAAATTGAAGGGTTCACTAGACATAAAATTTAAATGATAACGTTATATTGTTGTATTGCTGGCTCGATTTCAAAGAAAGGAAGATTGGCAAAGGTAAGTTGAGTGCCAAAAAAAGTGGTTTGAGTTTAAGCACAAAGCAATTTACCCTTTTTGGGGCAATTAATTATATTATTTTTCTTGGCACGTTATCACACACACTTAGCAAGAAACATTATGGATGCAGGTATATTTTATTACGAATCGGCTCTTTTCTGTTGTTCCCAATTAAAATGCGCTATCCTTGTCAGTTAAAATAATAATTGGCAAACATTATTAATTTCCTTTTTTATTAATTTTATTAGAGCGGCTACACTTTGGGAGTGATGCATGTTGGAGCCCCAGCATGTGGAATGAATGCTGCTGTCCGATCTTTCGTCCGCAACTGCATCTACCGCGGCGACACTGTCGTTGCAATCCATGATGGTGTTGAAGGATTGATCGAAGGAAATGTAAAGAACTTTATAAAACATGATAATGTTTGCTTCTAGATTTATTGTTCGTTGTTATGAAACAGGTTCATCCCTTGGGTTGGGGAGACGTTACTGGTTGGGTTGGACAAGGTGGAGCCTTTTTGGGCACTAAGCGAACCTTACCCGATGGCAAGTATCCTGAAGTAGCCGCTAGCCTTCGCAAACACAAAATTCAGGCTCTTCTTATTATTGGTGGCTTTGAGGTATTTGATTTTTTATATCTTCCAATAAATACGGATGTTGAACATCATTTTCCTTAGGCATATCAAACTGTGCTTCACTTAGCCGAGAACCGTGATAAATATCCGGAATTTTGCATTCCCATGGCTATTGTTCCGTCCACTATTAGGTAATCATTTTTATACTTTTGAAGAAATATGTCACTTAACGGAATTTCCATCCATTAGTAACAATGTTCCAGGAACGGACTTCACTCTCGGCGCCGACACTGCATTGAATGAAATTACTGAGGTAAAGAATTTTTATCCTGCTTTGATATCATCAGATTTTATCAACACGTTTCAATCTATTCTCAACAGATTTGCGATCGCATCCGCCAGTCGGCCCAAGGAACAAAACGTCGAGTATTTATCATTGAGACTATGGGTGGCTATTGTGGATATCTCGCTACATTGGCCGGTGTGGCTGGAGGAGCTGATGCTGCTTACATTTATGAGGAGCCGTTTAACGTCAAGAATTTACAAATGGACGTTGAGCATGTGGCGTCTAAAATGGCTATGGAAGGAGTTGAACGTGGTCTTATTCTTCGGTATTTCTCGCATTATTTTACATTTTCTAATGAATCATTGATTAATTGCGCAATTTGTTTCACTAGAAACGAGAACGCAAATGAGAATTATACCACAGATTTCATTTACAAGCTATTCTCTGAAGAAGGCAAAGGAGTTTTCAGCGCCAGGATGAACGTTCTCGGTAAGATATTTCAGTTTGAAGTTTTTAATAATTTCCGGAATTTGAAACGCAATTCTTCTTTTAGGCCATATGCAGCAAGGTGGTTCACCAACCCCTTTCGACCGTAACATGGGTACTAAACTAGCCGCTAAAGCTGTCGAATGGATGGTTGAACAGCTAACCCAAGCTACTCAGCCGGACGGTTCGATCTGCGCCAACAAGCCTGAATCAGCCGTCATGCTTGGTATCGTCAAACGCTACTATGCGTACACACCAGTTCAAGAATTGAAGGCCGAGACTGACTTCAAGCATCGACTGCCAAAAACTCAATGGTGGCTGAAAATGCGCCCGCTGCTTCGTATTTTGGCCAAGCACGAATCTACTTACCAAGAAGAGGGCGCGTACGTCGCCGTCGAAGAAGACGTCGAAAATCACATTATTAACTAGGAAAATAATTAAAAGAAGAAAAGATGAAGCAATTTAATGGCTGCCGCGTTAGGAACCTTTAGTTGCAATTAGTAGACCTGCTGTACCAACCTTATGATATTGATGTAGGTTGTGTTTCCTTGAGTAAACTAGTCGACTTTACGTGTTTGAGACGACGCCAATGCCACATAATGAACCCAGAAATGTCTGAATCCGGGAAATGAGAAAAGTAGTCGAAAGAAAGATGTGGACTAAAACATTTATTTCGTCGTCTATTTATTGATTTGTTCTCAATGTTCTGTCTTTTAATTCATTTTGTTAAGTATTTTTTACTAGACCCTAATAATGTGCTTATCGCGCATCTTTTCGACGTTTCCCACATTTTCTCCTTATTTCGTTTATTGGTTGTGAAAGTGTTCTCTGGCTGCTGTACTAAAAACCCTACTACACTGGTTTTCAAGTCTTTTACCTTTCTTCGACTTCAGCAGATAACATTTTGTACTCTGAGTCTGCTATTTCTTGGATTCTCTAACTTCATTTCTTGTTTTAAAAGCTGGTTTCTTTCGTCACGGTGATAGTCTTTCACGCTTCAACCAGTCTCATTTATTGTGCTCCATAGTGGCGCAGATAAGGCCACTATTTGATCGTATAAGAGTTGATGCAACCAGGAAAATATTAGATTTTTTTTTAACCTGGCAACAATATCGAGATTCAGTGCCATCATATATTTCAAAGATTCCAAGTTAAGTATCAAAAGTATATTCATCCTTGAAAAGTTATTTTGGATATCGTATTAATGGATAGAGAAATACTAATAACGAGGGTCTCGTCGCAAACATTCCAGCGATCTGAGTATTCAATCTAATCGTAGGAATGTGTTGATAAATACCTTTTGTTTAGAAAAAACGTCCAACCCGATTCCAATAGATAAACAGTCAATTGCTTCAATAAAATAATGCATCAACAACTGTACTGCTATGCAGTCGCGTTGCGTACTCGCGTTGTTAAAAGTATTCTGGCCTTGTAAAACTCAAGGCCAGACACACGTGTGGTTTGGCGATTTTTGTTTCGTGCGTAGTTTACGATTCAGAGTCCTCTGTAGTGGTTTTATAGTACCAGATGATGACTTGGCCTTTGTAAACATTGTGATAAGAAGTCACAACAGAAAAAGGAAGAGAAGGTCGCCATCATGTCCAATCCACGAAAATTTTCCGAGAAAATTGCTTTGCACACTCAAAAACAGGCAGAAGAGACAGCAGACTTCGAAAAAATCATGAACGAAGTCAGAAACGCCAAGCCTAATCAAATCGTGAGTATTGGTGTTTCCCTCCAATTTACAGTTTTTCTACGCCACACGCCTAAGCTGTCTTTGCCTTCAGTTGTTGAATTAACAATGTTCTTTGGTAAACTAAAAACAACTTTTATCTCTTAATAGCTACTTTTACTAAACAATGATATTCTTTCATTTGGAAACCCGTTGTGGAAAGATTTCAATCCACATGAAAAGTTTCATGTTTCAACTTTCGTTTAACTTTTCACCTGTTGCCAAACTATATTTTACTCTTTCAACCTTAGCATTTGCATGTTACTGGCTGCATTATTATTGGTTAAATCTTATTACTTAGTTTATAAATTGAAAAAGATGGTATCACAGATCATTCTAACTGGTTTTGCTAAGCTTCATTCTTGTATTTACGTCTACTCTTTTGTGCTTACGGGGTGATTTTCTTCTCAACAGAATGGTGACTGTAGCCCCTCTCATCTAGTCATCAGCCCTATTTCACCCTTCAGGGCAGGCTCATTGCCCAATGTAAACTCTCCCTCCACCAATTCCACATCAATTGATCTTCAGGTATCTCATTAAATATTAGGTCTGGCTGTATTGGCATGTTTGGTTTCGGTTTACTTTCGTTATATGAATGTTCTGATGTTTCTTAACTTGCTTTTTTGTTGCAGTGATTTTTATACTGATTTTTATACTAATTGCTTGTGGTTGATGATCTTGCAGAGTGCTTTGAGTAATCTCGGGGATATGCGGGCAGGACGAGAAAGTGGATATCGTGACCGACGATCCGCTGGTCCAGGTGGAGGTGGATACAGTCCTGGATCTAGCCTTGGTTCTGTTCGCCCCTCCCGCCGTTCCGACCAAACAACCTCGCCTAACCCACACTCGTATCAAATGCATCCGAGTGGAGGTCTAGTTCAAGCACCGCAGATTTCAGGATCTGTGGGATCACCCAATCTTTCAGGCAGCACTGGCGCGGGTAGTGGTGGAAATAACGGAGGGTTGTCTACCAACGTCGCCTACCTCTCCCCACCTTTGGATCCCTGTTGGAGGAGACATTCAGACTCAGCTTTACACCAAGCAGCCATGGTTTCAGGTGACGGTGTAATTGGAAATGCCTCCACAAACTTGTCCAGAAGAGGTATTGTTAAACTTGCACTCAGATTTGTTGGGTTGTATTGACTTTTATTCGGTTTTAGGACAAGATGGGAACAATTACTTAAACAGTGCGGATCCCGGTAATCCTTCTCTCCACCTAGGGATTAGTATTCCAAGTGATGGAAGGCCGAAGTCCTGTTGTGACGTTTCACGTGTACCTGGAATCAAGTATTAATTTCGGAAATTTTTCTGTTCATATATGTTTTGTTGTAACAATTGTATTTGCAGCATTTGCCCTGGCCCGGAACCCAACGGAATTCAAATTCCGATCGGGAATAACACGGGATCGTTGCCTGATCTGACAAATTTACAGTTTGCCTCACCTTTATCCGACCCAATTGATGAAGACGACAGTTCATTGCAAACGCATTCACTCTATTCTACTGTAAGTTTGGAAAAAAAGAATTTTACCCATTATTACATTATTGAATCATCTCTACGTATCTCACAGAGTCCCAACGTAGTTAGTCCAAGTTATGGCGGGAATGGTCTAATTGATCACACTCACCCGCTCAACTCTTTAAATATGGGCTTGAATCCCGGTCCACCGGGTGGCTCCAGTAGGGGGTCCTCTCCTGGTCCGTCACCCAGCCAGCGGCGGCGCCCTCACCATCAGTTGGTGAATCTGCAACTCCGCTCACCTTCACATGGACATTCGTCCCAGAATCATTCGCAAAACCAGTCCTCCGTAAGCTTTGTCCTTTTTATAGTATTTCTAGTTATTACATAGTTCATACAAATACGCGATCCTAAGTGGAAGCATGACATTGCGGTAAGTATTACGTAGTTGTTGGGTATGCCACGTTTGTATTGTATGCTTGTTTTTCATTTTTCATTTTTTATTTCGCTATTTTTTGTTTCATTTTTTATTTGTTTGTATCTTTTGCTTGCTGTCGTGCGTTGTGCAGAACCTTTTAAACGTGCCCTCAAGCTCCATGAATTCCAGGCTTCTGCATTCCTCAAAGGTACGCAAGATGTGTGCGAAATCTTGTCCTCAATGAGGCGCAAAATTCTTTTAATAGGCTGCTAGTCAATTCGGGTTTTGTCATTATACGCAGTTCAGTTTATTAATGTAGAGTTTATGTTTTGGAACGGCGATTTTAGGGAATCGCCTTGGATCCGAGCGGTATGTCGGTGCCTAGTTACCAATCGTATCTCTATCAGAACAGTGGCTGCGGAGCCGACTACGGCCAGCCTATCAGCCCAGCTCATAGTCCTACTCATATGATGTCACCCTCACAGCCTATTCCGACAGTAAGTTAGCACTTATATGTTCTTTCACCATTCTAGTTGAACGTCATTTTTTTTATTAATTCAGCGTTTAACAATTATAATTTAACTCTGATTTCCAGCTCGTTAATTGTTATCTGTGCAGCATGAAACAACAGCACGCTTGTTCAAATAAGTGTTTTGATTTATAAATATAGTTTCGTATCATTTATTATCTTGTTTGCCCATGCACATGTGATTGATTGATCGTTCTACCTGCATGATTCTATTTTGTTTTATTTTGTGTTTATTTTCATCCCTTGTTTTGTGGGGAAATCAACAGCATGGAGGCTTGTTAACGGCATATCGAAATCCCCAACCGATTCTCAGACCCAGTCCGATCAGTTCACCTACCCTGGTTGTTCCCGTAAGTCTAATAATCTGTCTTGTCAGTCCAAGTGAAGTCAAATTAACTCTTATTAACGAACATGACTACTCAAACTTAAATTTAATTCTAGGGTCATATGAATTACCGGAGTAACAGTCCGGGCGATGGTACGAATTGTGCCAGTAGCGCCCCACCCAGCCCTGTGTCACAAAGCCTCTCTCCAGCCAGTTCGCCTGGCCTGGCCGCATCACCCGCCTCTCCTTTTACAGACCAGATGACTACCATGAACTGTCAAAATCAGGTAGTGTCAATCTTTCATAGTTTTCAAGATGCAGTATAATATCTAACAACATTTGGATTGTTTTTAAAGATGGGATCAGGTAGCGGAGGAAATCTTAACCAGATGTCATTTTATCCCAACCAATCAAATGTGCTCAACCAATTTGAGCAGTTCAATATGGTAAGCTAATCACGTTTGACGAGGTGTTAAGTGCAGGGGAGGCGGGCATGCTTCATTTGTCTTTTCTATTTCAATGTGATATTATTTCTAAATTGAAGCATGACTATTGAGTTAAGCTTGAGTTTTTAATTTCGCATTCCCCTTCAGATGGATTCTAGTTCCGATCAGGCGCATCATAATTACGGAAACTATAAATCGAACCAGTTGGGACAGGTTATACAAATTTTTAGTTTCAAAATTTTATGTAAACTTAAGTTGATTTTCCTTTATTTTTTCTGTCTTTCTTGAAATTATTTAGTTACTTTCGGTCATGTTTAAGTATATGTTGTGCTCGTGATTGATTGTTGCAAAGCTAAGCAGTGAAATCCAATACTATTATTAGCTATCTAAAACAAAGAAATGACCTTTTTTGTGAAACATTTAGGCCAACATCAGCATGGACATATCTTTGGATCCCTTCTACAGCCAGCCGTCACAGTTCATGTTTGGCGGAAGATTAGAACTCAACCAGCAAACTGCACCACAAACTCCACAAACACCGTCAAGTATTCCGGATATTGTTCTTCAAGGTATGTGTTCGAGCTACACCACATTTTCCTTCGTAATTACGATGTGCTCACTGATTGGCATTTCAGATTTCTCTTGTACACCGGAAGAGCTTGCTCGACACAACTCCCATGATCTTAGCTCCGCCATGGGGTCTTCCTTTGAAGGCGTTGATTTCTATCCCACCGACGATGCTCTTAGAGGTGACAAAACCTTGATATTTTCTCTGTACAGTTCTTCCGTCTGCTTGCTAATTAGCGGTGCTAATATCCTAACCTTTTTTTTTGGTCAACTTACATTATAGATGGACTCGATCCGATCGATTTTGACGGCTTGCAGATCTTGACAAATTCAACGCTTGTAACTGATCCATCAACTGAAGATCATTTCAGATTGGATCGCATGTGAGGATATGCTCTCCCCGTTTCATCATTGTCACTCTCGTATCGGTTGTTTTATCGTGCTCTCTTCCTCCCGTTCGACCAACAAATCCATCAGGTCGTTTTTTTTTCAATCTTATTTTGAGAGCACGAATCACCGTTATGATCTCAGCATTGTCTTGCATTTTTTAAAGTGAAAAACAAAACATCTTTGAGATGGAATGACAGAGCAGAGATTCATAGCTAATTTATTAGTTAATTCAAATATCCTCCTTATCCCTATTTTGTCACTTCCGCTCTTTGATATTAAGGTGAGGATTTTTCTGCTCACCTTCCCGACATTTAGGTTTATCCAAAGTCAGAAGCCATTCACTTACAATTCCTTAAATCACATTACATATTCCTCATGAATCATAAGTGAAACATTACGTTGTTAAAATTGAACAATGTTCAGGTTTAACGACGTAATTTTGGAGCCACGCACAACCGTTTTTTAGACCTTTTTAACCAATTGCTAATGAGGATTCGCAGCTGTTGAAAGTGCGAGAATTGTTGTCCTCTCATGCTACCAGTTATTAAGTTAACCCACTTCTAAATAACAGCTTTAAGGAAAACAAATTGAAGAAAGTCCAGATTCTTTTTGTTTTAAACATTTTTAATATCTAAAATTTGTTGTTAAGATTTTATCGGAATTTTTATTGGTGGTAAAGTGGATGAATAATTTCTATCAACTTCTTCGGTTTTGATTTGCGCATTTGTTTTTGGTAAAACTGGAAGCCCGGTCACTAGATGTTTGTGCCATTAAATTTCTGATTTTATCTGCCTAGGCCTACGGGCCCTTACGCATTGTTATTGCACTTTTCTTTGCCAAAGTATCTTTCCAGAATTTAATTGGTACTGATTGTTCCAACTGAGTGTGTTCCTTACGCCTAATCTCCCACTCCCTCACTCACTCCCTACCCATAAAAACCCAGACAATTCTCACCTGATTGTTTCACCTTGTTCTTCCCGACAAGATCGACATATTGCGCATTATTATCACTTCACTGTCATTATCATGATGGTTTTCATTAATATTGTGGTGGTGTAGTTTGACAAGCAATTTTTATGTATGTTGATGAATTTCTTTTTTGGACAGAAGAGTTTTGCGTCAGTGTTATCGTTTTTTCTGAGGTTTGTTTCATTTATCGTGCAATATTACACAATCAGGCCGTTATTCGCGCTTGTTTAAAAGAAAAACAAAACATTCATTTTGTTTCTTTTTTAAAAATTCTTTTTGAAATGAATTAATACTATTTCTATACATTTCAGGTAGAATGAGGAGTGGCTCACTCATTAAGGAACTAAAACAGCAACATCTACGCAAAACGAGGTATATTTTGCCAAGAAAAATTGACAAGTACAAGGGAGGAAAATGCGAGACGAGACTTGAACATACATTCAGGTGAGATTTATTTACAGAAGAGATGATGCACGATGCACCCACAAGTCATTTGAATCGAATAGTGTTACCCATGTAAAGTGGAGCTACCATTAACATTGATAAGACGTAGGACAGCTATAGGAAAAAAAAAACATGGGACTAGGAAAAAACAAATTGCACATACTGATCAACGCGTAGCTACAAGGATTTTTTTCTACACGCACTTGTTTAGCAGGGGATCATTTCATTCCTAAAGTTGCTTGTCAACAACAAGTTCATTACGACGTAATCATGGTGATTAAAAATTAAGTAGGTGAGGGAACGGTAAACAATCGTTTCTTTTCTTCAACATTACCAAATTGAGTTCATTAACGTTTCGTAGGTAATAAAAACCAACTTGCAGGTATGATAGAGCACAAATGGAAGTGGGGAGTAGGTGGCAAAATTTTGAGTAGTGTTGAATCCAAATGGCATATTGCAAGTCAACAATAGTTCATTATGTAAAACTTTGAACGAAGGTAAGACAAAGTATAACGGGAAGAGTAATAATGAATGGCATTTGGGAGAGCGCATGCATAAGTTGGCAGCAACTAGAAATTTGTTTTTTTATTACTAACGTTGGGAGTGCTGGTAGCCATTTTCGAGTTCTTGAAGTTGCAGGCTACGCCGATATTCTTCTACTGTTCGGTGAATCGTCAACTGCGAGTACTTGCATTTCGGCGATTGGCACGAACACGTGAATGACTTATATTTGATAATCCAAAATTTGTCACCATAATCAAAAGCCAGCTCTTCATTGGCTTCAATATCTCGGACGGCGAAGAATGCGATGCGCGGAAACTTCAAATCCTGGTGGTCGACAAAAACTTTTACCGGAATTAAGTTAGGTTCACAAGAGTGGTTGATGAAGCGGGCTATATTGCCATAACGGCGGGCGTCGATGCAGTAAGTTTCTCCGTCCTATTAACAAATATTAATAGGTAAGATCATGCAGCAACTTTCGCTTAAGTACTTTTTCATTCATAAACTTACCTTGTTATCCAGATCGAAAAGATATGAATCATCCTCACGTTGATCAGCTTCAAAGTCTGTGATGATTTCGCCAATGTATCTACGAGATGAGATAAACAAGGTTATTATCTACGAAAATCACGACAAAGTTCGGGTGCACTTACTCGCAGACGTAGGATCCCATAGGAATGGGTTGAGCTGTTCGGACGCCCCAACCTTTGTTTTCGATGCGGAAAAGAACTAAACGCGAGGTAATTCCATGTTGAACTAAACGGTTGTTGCACGATCCCCGATGACACTGACATGCACGATTGCATTCGAACAACATTGGCGGATCTGTTGCAATAATTCTAAACGTGTTAGTAATTTTTAACATAGGCTACTTGTATCCAAGACTTGCCTGCGAAATTAAAGTCGGGCACCAGTTTGCCTTCTTCGTCGTACCAGCAACGAAAGCTGAGACTAGAACAGTTACAGTTGGTTGAGCAGTCACCAACACATTCGCAAAACTAGAATTAAATTTTGTTTAACTTATTTTTCTATTTAGTAGTTGTAATTTTAACAATACCGTTAGCGAGTTGATGGTTCTGTCGACATGTAGTGGACTCGTGAAGCAGTTTTCTGTGATGTAGATAAAGTCGTTAGGCTTAGGCTCATCGTCAAATCCATTTACACACTGAATCGGGTTGGCCTCTTTCCCTTTAGTGATGTCGCTGTAAAACAATTGAAGAATCCGTTGATTTAAGTCTTCTTTGAATATGTCTTGTACTGAATACTTGATCTTACTTTGAGAGGAATTTTTCAGAGTCACAATACGGCGTTTGAGTAAATGGCTGAAGTTTCATATTGACCGTCAACAATAAAGCCGAGTCACACCGCTTATCAGGACAAACCTCTAAAGCTAATTGATTCTCTTTATTCCTTAGATCGAAACGCCCGCCTCTATGTATCAGGAGCAAGGCGCATTCACAGTTATCTCGACGACTTGCCGTGTGCCTTTAATTGCACAATGTAACGATAAAGAAATCAACTCATCCTGAAAATGAAACAAAAATCAACTTACAGTGGAGTGTCGCCATGAACGTTGGCAGCATTCACTTCACATCCTTGGTCAAGTAGAAGGGCAACAATATCAACGGATCCAGAGAAAGCAGCCCAGTGCAAAGCAACGTTCTGCTCCGCGTCTCGCACATTAGGATTTGCCTTACATTGAAGTAAGTATCTAAAAGAAAAGTTATTTTATGTAGAATTGACCTCAGGTTCAGTAAATGTTTGATCATTACTTGACTATGTCTACTCGTCGATGTTCACAACCCCAGACTAGTGGTGTCCATCCTCCATCGTCTTGAACGTTGATGAAATTTTTGCCATTTCCGATTGTCATGATGTAATGGCAAGCTTCTAGATTGCCATTTTTGCATGCTAAGTGAAGCGCAGTCATCCCTCCTTCTCCCTGAAAAACGAAAGTACCCCCAAAGTTTAGAACAGGAATTAATAACTGTTATTTAATAATGTTTTTAGACCTTGAGCGATGAACAAGACCCAGCCATGGCTAGATATTTGACAGTTTCATTGTGACCTTGAATCAAAGCCAAGCTTAAAGGTGTATTTTGCGACTGATCTAACTTGTCAAGTGCCGCTCCGCTTTGCAAAATGATGTGGACCAATGCCAAATGACCGCCATAAGCAGCGGCGTGAAGTGCTGTTTGGCCGTCTGCATCCTGGTACGTCATATTCACGTTATGACCTTGCCCTACGGTATCAACAAAAATTTCATTAATAGCAGATCGTTTTCTTATTTCTTAAACTCCCCCTTACTTAAACACTCAACCACTCGTTCGATATCGCCGGTTTTAGCCGCTACGTAAAGACTCTTGTTGCTTGACGAACTGGAAAAATCAAACGGCCATTTAAGTGCAAGGATAAAATAATAATTCCAGTGAAATTAACACCTTTTGCCAGAATTTTCGAATGACTTTAAAATGCGCTGTAACATCTCATTGTTAAGGGATGGAGGAACACCATTAGAATCGATTACTTTGCCGGACGGTAAGACAAGCTGAGAGGACAGATAGCGGGGGCAGGGCATTTCCGAAGTGATACTTGGTACAACACGCGAGGGTAAGCGAGATATCTTTGCAGTGGGTCTAAAAAAAAGAAAAAAATAAGTAATTTCATTGATTCTCTCATTAAATGCGAAAAAATAAAATATTTACATTGTTTTTAGCAGTTTCGCATCATTACAGAACACGGGTACTGCACAGGTTTTCATCTGCAAGCGAATTTCGGTAACAGCTGAATCCCGCTGGCAGTGTAAGCACGCCTTCTTTTGACCAGGTCGTTGGCAGTCGGCATGAAAAAAGTGATTTGAATCTTCCGATGCTCTACACTGGAGGAAGGCTCCCTGTGGAAGTAAAATATTGTTAGTGATTTGCTCAGTTTAATCTTTCTAGAATTACTTGCCTGAGTGCAAAACAGACCACAGCCGGGACAGCAAAAGTGCTTCCGAATGCGATCCCTGTGTGAATCGCAAAGGATCATAAACGGTATCTTCTTGGACGGCCGATAAAAACGTTTTCGATTAGCCACCAAACAGCAGCCGACTAGTTTTCCTCCTACCGAGTCAACAGCTTGGCAATAAAGAGTGGCTGCTGGAGGAACAGTGGCTATTGGAGGATGACTTTCCACACAAGAACATACATAATTAATTGCTTTTTCAACTAGCAAAGAAATAGTTTCGTTAATTTGCAGTGGATTATGACCATTAGTTACTGGCTTCACTTGTTCTTCAACAATAGATAATTCAACTTCATTCTCCAGAGAATTAGCGACTAGAACGGATTCATCTGTCAAAGATCCATTGCTGACGGAGATCTGACCTGATGTGTCTAGAGCAAGATTGTCACACGAAAATGAGTCATCCAGATTAGAAGAAGTGTGCAATGGTTCTTTTTCAGGAGTAGATATATCTTTGGTTTCTAACCCGTCAGTTCGCAATTTTTTACTTGCCGGCCGTGATTCTAAACCTAAGAGATTAGTAGGATTCATACAAGAAACTATTTCGGACTGATGAACGACAGTTTCTGGGCTTGATTTACTTTGCAGTCCCAGTGAGGCCATATGTTCCACTTTGGAGACATCCTCCACAACAGGTTCTTCCATAGCTTCTACTGTGATTTTTTCACTCTTGTTTGCTTCGATTAGAACTGTTCCTTTGCAGGGTCTACCACGTTTTCTTGGAAGATCCATAGGTTTAACTAATTCAGATTCTGATGGTAACATGGCCTTCTTGATAGGCCGGGTTTCGGAGAGGCCTTTCAGCAGATCTGTAGCAGACGTTCGGCTAATATTGGTTCTTTGAGATCTTCTTGTAGTTATGATGCCTGTAGCTCCTGCTGCTGAATCACTTCTTTCTGAACCAGCTTCACTGCTAGAGTCCATTTCAATTCTAATAGTCTCAGCATCAATTTTAGTTGTGTCAGTTGTTGTCTGCTGGAGTTTATCTATTTGTGGTACTCTGGGAGGCCTTCCTCTTCCTCTGGAGTTCTTCGGAGTTTCTGATTTTATGGGTGCTTCTGTTGAATCTTCTTCATTTTCAAAGTTCTGACGCTTGAACTTTGATTTTGATCGGTGGGGTCCTCTTCTGTTTGATTGCTCACATCCAGCTTCTTCCTCAGCACTGGTGTTGAACTGAGACTTCATGCCTTCCAAGATCTTTTTTCTGACATCTTTAGGGTTATTACCTTCTGGTATTACAAGCTTACTGCTGTCGTTATCTCCAGTTTTGGTAGAGGAAATAGATGTTGGAGGTGCAGAATCCTTTGAGGGCACTTGTAAAGTGATGAGAGCATTGGCAGCTTCAGCTAAAGATATTCCATTATTGTGCGGCTGCGACACTTCAATTTCGATGAAAACTTCGGAGTCCTCTGCCATTGTAGAAGAAACTTCCTGTTGCGAATCCATTTTAAACTGAAGAAATTCAAAAATTTACGATCTCAGCGTTTAAACTTTAAACTCGGAAAACTCTATTGCTTCCACAAAATAGACATGGCAAAAGAAATAAAGAGCAAGATTCTTCGAAAGAGATTCCTTTCAAACAAATAAAGCCGTAAAAATAAACCCTAAACTCCTTCAGCCGCAAAAAGCGATGGACAAACACCATCTATGGACGATAACTAAATCGAGCAAACTTTTCTTTAAACAAACAAAACGCTCAATTATATTAAAACAGAGAAATTACTAAGCAATACAAAACAATTTCAGAATTTTAAAAATAACGTCGCTCTATTACTATAATTGTTACATAAATAATTCATTAGTTTAAAATTTAAAATCTTCTAATTTTCTGACTCTTTATTTCGTTAGGTGGCAGCATAATCGATTTCAGCAGAAGTCAATATCAAAATCAGACGAATTTTCAAGTGAGTAATAACAGACTGTTTGACAGTAATTGGCTAATTGCATAAAGATTAAATTGGGGTTTTGATTTAATTAACATAAATAGAGCTGATCCATGCAAGCCAAATACATCTGATTAAATGGCTTTCTTTCAAGTAAGTTGTCTTCTGTCTAGCTTTAGCTCAAGTGTTGTTGTTTATTAACCACCTTACGTGAACGATATTGGAGCAAATCCTCCCCTTTTTTTCCGTTCTCAGTTGACTAAATTAATTAAACGTGTGAAATTTTTATGAATTTTTTGTTGTATTAATGTATCTTTCATGTAACTATCAGTATATTATATTTCTTACTTGTAACTTTATTTGCAGTGGAGAAGATTCAATTTTTTTGAGCTACTTAAGGAAACAGACAGTGGTAACTTGGAAAGGTCATTCAAGGTAATTTATGATGAACTTAAACAACTAAGTTGTGAAAACTTTCTTGAAGTATCCTCCAAAACAATGTGTGGTCAATTTGTTGTTTTAGGATGTGACAATCACCTCTAGTTCCAGTGGAAGAGGACACATCGTTCTTGGGGATAACTTGGGTCTGGTTCATCTCTTTGACAGGCAATATCAAAGGGAATCCTTTAAAGCTTATAATGTAAATACCAGTCATGTGCTTCAACTGAAACAATCACCATTCCTTGGCACAGTTGGTGTAAGTTATTTTCACAAAGAAATCCAATTATGCTTTGTACAATGAATATAAATTGATGTACTGCAGGAAGATGATCCAGGAATCAATCCAGTAATCAAAATTTGGAATTTGGAAAAGAAAGATATTCATGGTTGCCCAGTATGTGTTCATCTAGTTCGTGCTCTACCGGGCAATCGACCAGTTCCAGTCACAGCATTCACGATTGATGAACAAATGCATTTGATGGCAGCTGGTTTTGCGGATGGCTCAGTAGTCCTCTACAGAGGTTATTATTTATTTATTTATTTATTTATTTTTTTAATATTTATGTTAAATCCTCTAATTCACAGGAGACTTAAGTCGTGAACGTCACAGCAAACAGAAATTTCTTCAGCCTGGAACAAGTCTTATAGCTGGACTTTCATTGCGAACTAATCAGAAGTTATCGCACTTGTACGTTGCAACGACAACAGCTGTCCTAACCTACACCATCGCTTCCAAGGACAAGGAGAAATATGCAGAACTCGATCGTGTGGGCTGTTCCCTAGGATGTGTTGCTTTTGCTGACTCAAAACAAGGGCAACATTTCATGATTGCTCGAAACGATGTAACGCATTATGTTTAAGCACGCCGTAAAATCATTATTTTATTCTAATTTTCTATCCTTACCAGGCTGTTTACTGTTATTCAGTGGAAGGAAGAGGGCCCTGTTATGCATTTGAAGGAGAGAAACTTGACCTGCATTGGTTTCGTGGCTATTTGGTCATCGTATCTAAAGTTGTTGGAAAAGGGGATGTAGACAGCGACAAGACAACTGTTACCATCTTTGACGTCAACAACAAGTTTATTGCATTTACAGCACCTATTGCTAATGCTTATCGAGTCATTTCGGAATGGGGATCACTGCTTGTTCTTACCAAGGATAAAAAGGTTCACCAGTTAATGGAAAAAGACTTGCACACCAAGTTAGACATTCTGTTCAAAAAGAATCTTTATGATGTTGCCATCAGGTAAGCCAGTTTTTTTTTAAGAAAAAGATATGGATAGAAATAGTAAAAATTTATTTTTCGTATAGAGTTGCCAAGAGCCAACAATATGATATTGAAGGCCTTGTGGAGATCTTTAAATTATATGGTGATCACTTATACGCCAAGGGGAATCACTCCGGAGCAATGGAACAGTATTTGAAAACGATAGGTCGCTTGGAGCCATCGTACGTCATTAAAAAGTTCTTGGACGCTCAGCGCATTCATCAGTTGACAGCCTACCTTCAAGAGTTACATAAACAAGGCCTCGCTAGTGAAGATCACACGACGCTACTTTTAAATTGCTACACAAAGCTGCGGGATACGGAACGATTAAACCAATTCTTGAATGTAATCAGAAATTTACATTTTCTTTCAAGACTGCTTTTTATAGTCAAATACGATGTGTTTTTCAGACTAAAGATCAACGAAGTGAATTCGACGTCGAAACTGCTATTCGGGTCTGTCGACAGGCTGGTTATTTCGAACAGGCGTTGCGTCTTTCCCAAGACCGAGAAAAGCACGAGTGGCATCTTAAAATACTATTAGAAGACCTGTCTGATTACCGACAAGCGCTGGAATACATAAAAAAATTACCACCAGATTTAGTATGTTAGATTATGAATATTGTTTTACCATGACATGAGAAATTATCTGGATTATCTTTCGATTCTCAGGCCAAAGAAAATCTGCTAGAGTATGGCAATGCACTTCTCGAAGAGCTCCCCGATGACACTACAAAACTATTACTGGAGTTGTGTTGCAATAAGAGCAGCAACAGCGAAGTAAAACACTAAATACTCTGAACTGTCGAATCATTCGCAGGACTTAACATACTCTTAAATCTGCTCTAGATCTGTGACCCCCAAGAATTTTTATTGCTTTTCATCAATCACAACGAAAAATTGGTTGAATTTCTGGAAAACGTACTGCAGGTAGTTCAAAGTTACGCCATCTAATAGTTTGATTTTGAAAAAGAAAATATTTTTGTTTTATAGGTTCATCCCAATTCACAAAGTTCTCTTCATTTTGCACTCCTCGAACAATACCTTCTAATGTGGACTAAGAATATTGCCGACCCGGAATTGGAGAAAAAGATCACACTTCTACTGCAGCACTCTTCTGTTTTGAGTGCGGCAGATCGAGCTCTCTTCCTTTGCCAAACTCACAAGTTCCGACCAGGGATTCTTTTCATATTTGAAAAAACTAAACTCTATGGAGAAATTCTCCATTTCTACGCAAGCGAAAATAACTTTGAAAATGTTATTGCAACCTGTAGAAGGTATTTTTGTCAGCTACGTTTTCCTAAATTTATTTCTGGGAATATTTATTATTGATTATAAAATGCTATAGATTTGGTCAGCAAGAGCCATCATTATGGGTAAAAGCATTTACATTATCAACTTCAAACGACAAAGTCACACCTGGTTGCTTGGCAGAAATTTTGGCATCTATAGGTGAAGACAAATTCATTTAGCTACTTAGAATTCGTTTTTAACTTCTGATGGTAAATTACAGAGAAACTTAAACTTCTACCTGCCCTCAGGGTGATTGAAATGCTTTGTCGCTCCCCTAGCGCTACTTTGGGTCTCGCCCGAGATTACTTGATTCGTACTCTGCAATCGGATCAGTCGAACATTAGTGAAGACGAGAGGCTCATTCAGCAGTATCGCCAAGAAACTGAAGCTGTGCGTGAAAAAATTAAGGACATAAAAACAAGGTATCTACTATTCCGATTTCTTTACTTAAAATAACTTGTTAACCTATTTTTACTATTTATTGTAGCGCTCTAGTGTTTCAAGGTTCTAAATGTAACGTTTGCAATCAGCCATTGGAACTACCTTCGGTCCATTTCCTTTGTTTGCACTCATTCCATCAGCAGTAAAACAATTTAAAAGTTATTTTTTTTTTGTTTTATTGCAGTTTTGTAATCTTTTTACGATGCTTTATTAGTTGCTTCGATAGTTATGCCGACAACGAAAACGAATGCCCAGCATGTCACACAGAAAATAAAAGGATTTTGGATATCGTTCGGGCGCAGGTAAGCTTTGAGCAATTGTGAAAGTTTTATTTTGCATTTCTCATTTTCCTTTACGCTACGAAACAAATAGGAACAAAGCAAAGATCTTCACGAAGCCTTTCATGGGCAATTGGAAAAAGCAGATGACCCTTTCACCGTACTTGCCGATTACTTTGGTCGTGGGGTCTTCAATAGTTTGCCATCCTGGGAGTCAGCCATTTCCGGTCACCAAGGAGTTCGCAGTGAATTGCCATCCGTGTCCTGGGGTCCTCAGAATGCTGGTCCCGGTTCTGAAGCAAAGCTGCGTAAGAATGAAGGAAAGAACACTATAAGTTCTACAGGTGATTATCTAAGTGGAATTTGTTTATAGATAATTTTTCTTTGTTTCGTTAAGCAGAATACAGTTCTATATTAATCTATGCTATCGTTTCGGTTTTGGTTGATTATACTGCGATATCAGCATTCCCAGTTTTCACAAAATCCCAAGACTGACTCGTTTTTTTCTTCCTCATTGTTAGGATTCGCAAATGAAGGTCGTATGAGATTGCAGGAAAGTGCGTCGGTTCGGCCTACTAGAGATGTGACTGAAGGTCGATTGCGAAATGCTGAAGTCATTGGAGCAGCGGAACGAGTTGCATCGAGCGCAGCGGCAACCACAACCTCCGAAGCAAGACACCGACTTCAGGAAGGAACCACAAAGAAAAATTATCAAACTGCGTCCGTTGAAATTCCCCGTCAAACGGTGGCTTCGCAGTCAGCCACGAGTGTACCAAACTATGTAGGAACGAGAGCAGTTCCTGCAGTATCTGACCTCAGTACGTCACTCAGAAAACAGGAGGTTAACAAATTACCTCCAAGTAAAACTGGCGCGAATAAAATTTCAGTTGGACCGGAAAATCCGTTTAAGGATGATAATTATGACGAAACGAAAAATCCTTTTGCGGATGAGGAACCTACCAATCCTTTCGGTGACGACGACCACGACGATTATAATGACAGTCTAAATCCTTTTGCTGAATGATAGGCTTATATTTTTTTTCAAAAACAAAAAAACTACTTCGTATTTGGTTCTTATTTGTTCCCACTTTCCATTACGTTGACGATATGAAATTCGGCAACGTGCCAAAGCATGGATCTTTTCAAGCGAGCCGAAATCGTTTTTCCGGCGGAAACACCCCACAGACAATAAAGAAAAAATTTCATCATTGCCTTATAAAATTTTTCCAAGTTTAATAATAAAAAGTTTCGGACGGTAAGCAGAGATCGTTGAAAGTTTTCTACCCGCAAAATGTTTTCTTCAGAGTGTTCAAGACAAACGAGAATTAACTTACAGAGAAAGACGATTCCAAGTTCCATGGATTCCGAATAATCTCCAGGATCTTCAGAATAGCGTCGATAGTCGTCGTCCTGCTGGGATCATTTCCCAAAGTTACCAAGGAAAGCAGTTGAGAGGATTCTTCTTTTTAGTCGTCGCGTGCCATTCCGTCGAAATCCGACACTATCATAACAAAAGAATAAACAACAAAAGCGAGCAGTTAGAACAAAAGAAGCACACGTTAAAATAGAGAGAGAGACTATACTAACAATAACAATGAAACGTTTATTTTTGATTGAAAGATGCGATTAGTTCACACGACCGAAATGTTTTGGGGGGCTGCTGCTGACGCCGGTTACTCGCCACGGCTGAGTCACGCTACACACTGGGCAACAAGAGTCGTAGTCTGTTAAAAGATATGAGCAGAAAAGAGAAGGAGGCTTTGGATGGTTTCTCTGCCCAGTATTTTTCTTCTCCTCGGACCACCTGGCGTCGACCAAGGGTAGAGCAACTGTCGTTGGTAGTTACCAAGGCTCTCTCTACGTAACGTATACACACACACATATAAAAACATAAAATACAGGAGAAAATAATAGACGCGTGACTCGATGCGTGCGCTGTGTCGACTTCCCGTTCACGCTCCCCTGACTTTTGGACTATTGCAACATCTACCGAGTCTGGGACTGCGGTGTGGGTGTGTGTGTGTGTACACAGGGACAAATTAGTGATCGTCACTAATCGATATTTCACGTTTGTTCCCACTTTCCATTACGTTGACGATATGAAATTAATGGTCAATAGACAAACAGATAAATAAAAATATCATTAAAAACGTAATGGTTTGAATTTAATTTGGGTGAAAATTCAAATTCTTAAGCGTGGAAGGGTAGGCAGCGCCTCCAACGGTGTTTGTCTCTACTCCGTCAGACCGTCACCGTCAGTTCCCGTCTGCTAATTGTTTCCATCCAAAATTGTGATCTGGTTTCTATTTTCTGAAATTTTTTTATCATTGGCATTCCTACTACTTTTAACGGGTAAATATAATATTCCCAACATATTTAAGATGAAAATGAAAATACTGAGATGCATTGTAGTTCATTAATGAATGAAGTTCAAGTTCACATGAATCATGTGTGTGACAAGACAACAGCAAACAGTAGAATAAATACTGAATGATTGACCTGTATGATTTTTTACTAACTACTTGAACACGAGATAATGTTTTAGCAGAATTGTTGAGTCTAATTTCCAGTTCGACATTTAGTTGAACTTAATAAGGAAATAGTGCCACAGAGTTTGTTTTGCATAGTTTGCAATGAACCATTTCTGTTTTCAGTAGATTCCTCACAATGGATGATCAAGATGCAACTGAGTTTATGGACGATGATTCCAATGATGCTAATTCACCAGCAGCTGAAAATGATCAAACCACCTATGAAGACTTAGCTGCTGGTCCTAGTGTGGAGCCTGTTGAAGTTGGTAACACAAGGACATTGGGACAACCTTTGTCGGATTTTCTCATGACTTTAGAGGATTACACACCAACTGTAAGTGAATTCAAGCAGTCAATGATCTTTTCATCACTTCTTGTTAATGTAATAAATTTTTTTTCTAGATCCCTGATGCTGTTACTTGCTCTTACCTTGCCTCATCTGGATTTGAAGCTTCAGACCCGAGAATGTAAGTCAAGTAGAATTTGTTTACTTTATTCTGCTTTTGCTGTCACAACTTCATGTCTTTTGCAGTGTCCGTCTGGTGTCTATTGCTGCTCAAAAGTTCATTTCTGACATAGTAAATGACGCTCTGCAGCACTGTAAAATGAGGGGAGCTAACACAGTTCAATCATCGAAAAACAAAATGAAGGATAAAAGATATGTCCTAACGATGGAAGATCTTGCACCAGCACTTGCAGAATATGGAATTCAAATTCGCAAACCTCCATATTACTCATAATTTTTTTTTAAATAATCTTTTCCCTCCACAGCACTCTTTACTTTCTTTTCTTAAATAAATCTTAATCTTTGAAATTAGCTTATCACGTCTGTTTATAGACACTTTGAATCGATATTATTTATCACAGATAAAAGGTTTTTATCACGTTTTTGAAAACAGATTTCGTGATATTCCTTGCGCCCACGTTGAATTCACAAATGCGTAGTACGTTGATCCTCCTGTCCAAAAAAAAATGAGACAGTAACAAGAAACTAATGCGCATTTCATATTCTTTCATGATAATTTGATATTTGGTATAATGTTTCATCCCATCCTTGTAGGAGCATCCGGCCCGGATAAACACGGTCTAGTAGTCCGAAATCAAAGGACACTTCTAAGGCAAAAGGCAACCTTGATGACGATTCCCAATTTCTTATTTTTGTGACCCATTTCCTACAATCTGACAGAAAGCAAATGGCCTTTATTGAGGCTTAAATTTACTTCCCATAGTTTTTCTGTTGCGGTTCAAGCGGCCTTGCGTCTACTAGCGTCTTGAGAACCTTGAAAATATTAACAATCATTAGCTACAATACCGGAACTCCTAAAAGATGAACTTCAAGAAGGCTCGACAAGAACAAAAAAAAAAAAACGGTAACTACATGTTATCTGTTTTTAATCATAAAGAAAATTGACGTGTATTTAAATAATGTTTCGTGACCTCAAGAATGGAAATGGTTAATTTTTTTATGCGTGGATTTTAGCGTTGATAACTAACCACCCGTTGGCCGCAGGAATCGAAACTTTTCACTGTTTTCCTCCTCTCACTATTCATCAGATTCCCGCCCCATCCCGAAACTTGTTTACAAGGAAAGTCGGGCAAGATACGACGAGAAAAACACGATCACACGCAGGAAGACGACGTGTAGGGCTTAATATATAAACAACCCGGCTACAAGTTCTTGGCGTCATTCCTGTTTCGTCGGCCAAACAGTATCAAACTCGCAGCTCATTCTCATCCAGAACATACCATCGGTGACAGTAAACAGGTGAGTTCAGTGAGTTCACGAATCACGAGATATTTCGAAAGATCGGCCTACGTGATTCTTTAACCGCCTAAAAGACGTGGATAGATGATGACAGATCTCGGCAATTAGCCAAGATTTATTTTAGATCCGTTATAATGTACGTGGTCAGCACATTCAAAAAGGTCAAATAGGAGCATTGTTGTTGTAAAATCGATTTCACAACTCAAATTCGCTGCAGATTTGATCGTCGCTTGAAGGCAACAAGCTTTCTTACAAGAGTAATTTTTTGAATTACATGCGGAACTCTGCTGGCAATATTTTACGTTTTATTGATTATATCTTATCTTATGTATTCATCCGCTTTTCCTTCATTACACTCCTTTATTCGCCCATTTTGTTGACATCGATTCAGTTTCAAGTGGCCGCAAGGCTGCGCGCGCCTCGATCCCAAAATGCGCGTGTTTAGGTACTAAAACCTCCCGCTATCTACGTACATGCTTCCCCTTCACTCGACCTCAAGTCAGTAGTCTGTAAAGTCGCAAGTGTGTCCATAGCGTCTCTTTCGAGAAAACACACAACATCTAGTGACTTTCATCTTTTTTTAATAGATTTCCTTTTTTTATTTTGTAATCAACTTTCTTTTAATTATCGAATGCTTGCCTTGAAGTATGCCCTTGATTTTGCAAGATTTCCCAGGTTTGATTGGATTGCTTTCTAGTAATGACCACATTGTTTGTTTTTTTGTAGTCAGTAATGATGTGAGATGTAATTGCCCAAACTGTCTGTTTTAGTTACTCCAGTGATTTATGAAGACTGTCTTACCACTCTGCACAACATTAAAGCTGCACAATGCTTGTCGTTTTGACGGAAAGGCTTGCCCCAATCTTGGAATGGCTCAAAAGCGTCGCTGGATATAGTAAGTCGTAGAAACGTTTGTTTGTTTTGGTTTGGTTTGGTTTGGTCTCTCGTCCAGCCTAGACTCTTTTCAGTCTTTTGGCTTTAACAATCATTATTATAACTTAATGCTTGAGACTAGTGTAGGTTGCAATGCATTCACTAGCTATATAGCTCCGAAATTTCAACCTTGGGGAAGTTGAGAGTAACGGCTTTTGTTTGTTTTTTTGGGAGGGATTTTTCCATCATGTATGCATTCCAAGGAACATATATATCCACCCCTTATTTGAAATGAAACTTGGAGCCAACTCAGCCAAGACGAGATTTAACTTAAAACCAGTTTTTAATGATATTTCTCCGCCGAGGGAAATAATCTTTTGGCTTTTGATTTTCCTAGCTACATTTTTTAAAATTCCTTTTTGTTTTCTTTATTTAATTTTTTACAGGCGTGGTTGAATCGAACTGGAAGGCATTAAACGTTTCTAATACACAAAGGAATAAGGATCCATCCCTTATCGACTGCAATCCCCGGATGAATTATTCTGTTCCGTTAGCTACTGGTCACTCGTCATCGCTGTTGGATCTGTCTACTAATCCAGATGATTGGATTCTACTTGACGGCAGTAAAGTGTCGGTGAGTTTTTTTTATAAATAACCTTGTGAATTGGTTTCCTGTTCCCCAAGTGAAAACCAAGGTTATTACTAATTCTTTTGTTTTGTCTGCAGTTTATGAGACTTTCTAACCTGTCTTCCAATTCGAAGAAGGATCTATGCCGAAAGTTAGGGGGTGCCAATGGCCAGCAGGATGTTTATGTGCTGGGTGTTTCCTACAGTGACGCACAATCTCTTTCTGGTTGTCGAGATTATCCTAAGGCCAATTGCCACACTTTGCCTCGCTGCCGAAGTTACCGATTGCGAAAAACTCAATTGATGGCCGAGCCGTTCGACACGCTTTCATCAATAACTAGTCGGGCCAATAATGAAAGCCGCACACTTTACTTCAGTCGGGTACTACTGGCTTGATTATTATTGCTTCCAAGTTGGCGTTTTTCTAAATCAAATTTGTGTCATCTAATTACGTTGATAGCATGGCGAGAGCGAGTACAACGTTCTCGGAAAAGTTGGAGGCGACGCGGACCTTTCCCCGCGGGGCTATCAGTACGCGGATAGTTTAGCCGAGTACGTCAACGGTACTTTGGGTAACACTCCGGGATTCAAACTATGGACTTCTTGTTTGAAACGCACCATTCAAACGGCTAAAAACATTGAAGCTCCTCGAGAACATCTGGATGCGCTTAATGAACTCGATACTGGCGTTTGTGACGGACTCACTTACGAAGAGATTGCTGAACGCTATCCAATCGAGTTTGCTGCTCGCGACGACGACAAATTTCATTATCGTTATCCAGAAGGCGAATCTTATTTTGATCTGCTCCTTCGCGTCAAGCCTGTCCTGGACCGGCTGAAGGTCGAAAACAATGTTCTGGTGATCGCACACCAAGCAGTTCTGCGCTGCCTTTTGGCAGCCTTGCTCAAAAAAGATGAAAAAGAACTGCCCTACATCCATACACCACTCCATACAGTGATGCGACTGTCGTTTAAACCTGCCGATGGCGGTTGCCATCTGGACCTTATCCCGCTGAGCATCGAATGTGTCGAAACGCACAGAGCCAAACCCGAGGTAACATTTCTTTCACGGTCTAGTTCTTTTGTTTGAAGACTAATCAATTCGACAAAACCCTTCTATAATATTTAGAATTGCAGTCTCACACGAACGGCTGAGGAGGCCTGTGTTACAGTTCCTGCCCATTTCTAATGCAATATGTTTCAGGCATGGAAGGAATTTGTTTTGCACGATTCTCTGGCGCAGATTTGTTTTAATCGATGGGGTTTCGCCTGTACGGTCGATTTCTCTCATCCTTGATTATTTTCCATATTATAACCATTTTTTATACATATATATATATCTGTGATTATATTCGCATAATGTACTGAGTGCTTCAATAACTTAAAAGTATATTCGGGGATTCTTTTTGTTTCTTTTATAAATATGCAAAAGAGAATACAACTCTGGTTAAATGGCTTTAAAAATCAGCCCAGAACCTGCCTGTTTCCTTAAAATCTGCCTTTTTAATTGCTGCCGATCTATTAGACTATTTTTAAAACTGGTCCAAGAACAAGGCAAAATAAGAAATTCTTTTACCACGTACTCGCCAGTTCCAATTTTATTTTTAAAGACTTGCCGACGACCACGGTTCCGTTCGTAACCAACCCAAATGTCAGGGTCTTTGAGTTCACTTAGGAATTTGTTTAGAAAAATAATATTGTTGATCTTTTTAAATCATGTGCTCGAGGAATATTTAATTTATTTTAAATACGATACAATTATTTCTTTTCATTTCTTAATATTTACAATACTACAAGAGGATGAAATTTTATATGGTTAAATTAATTCGTATTTCAAAAAAAATACAACGAGGTAGTCCCAAAAACCCAAACCTTTTTAAAGCTTCTTGCAGCCTTAATATTTCAATAACCTTGACTATTAATGACGAAGTTATTTTTGTAATATGGGTCATTTTAGTTGCATTGACGCATAGATTGGAAATATTCCAAATGGCCTGATGTTGCAGCCAATAATGAAAATAATGACTGAGGGAATCACAAAGAGCTGCAAAGAGTGCTTATCTCTTTTTACAATTAAAAAAGTTTAATGTATTTGAAATGTAATTTTTTGCGTTAAATAAAACTTTGGCAGAGACGCAGAGTTTCTTAGTGCCGACTGCCGAGTGCCGACTGCGGCTTGCGCTTGCCGGCCGCTGCCCGTTGGTGTGTGAGGAAATATTTGAAAGTGTTGCAATGTTGCATGCTTGCAGACGAATATTTCGTTTGTTATTGCCATTCAGTCATGTGGTTGGTGATTCGCCTCACCTTCAAAAGTCCACGTCCACGATTAAAGTTTAGTATTAAAATTTAAAAGAACATTAAGTCTCCTGGAAGTTGAACATTGTAAAATGGCTTTACCCAATCCATTTGCTTTTGGAGCAGTTCCCAAACCGAGTTTTACTCACCTTTCTTCACCAAAGAATCAATCTTTAAATCCTGGGCCTGGATTACCACAAGCACCTCAACCTCAATATAGCAGTGTCAGCGTGACAAGAACGCAACTTAACGATACGAAACACACCAATTTTGGTTTCCAAAAGAACGGTTTTCAAAGCTCACAATATCAATCATTCTCATGTGATCGATGTGACCGCTCATTTAGATCTCAAGAACTTTTGGATTCTCATATAGCTGAACACATTCCTTGTGGAATAAATGGCTGTCCGTTTGTAGCCCATCCTAAAATCGTGGAGAAGCACATTCAAATGCAGCATGAAACAGGCCTTGCTGATCAAATTATGAGACTCAACACGCCAGAAGAGATACAAAAGTGGAGGGAGGAAAGAAAGAAGTAGTACTCAATGTTTATTAATTGTGTAATGTGATTTTAATGGTTTTTATTTAGTCGATTTCCCTCAACTGCTAATGTTGCACGACGACAGGCTGAACAGAAAGAAAAGTTAGAAAGAGGAGAAGTCCTTTATGAACCTAAAAAAAGATTTGGTATGGTGTGATAAAATACTTTTATTCTTGAATAAAAATAATTAATAAATCCTTTTTTGTAGCCAAGGGTAGAAATGAAAGAGGGCAAGGTGAGAAAGGAAAAGGATGGGATGCAAGAAGAAATCAAAACAAGAAAAACAAGAGACAAGAAACAGATGAAACTAGATGTGATACTCAGCAAGTTATATCAGAATTTTCACAAAAGCTTCTTCTAGCAAATGAAACAAAGTCATTCAACACCACAAAAACTCACGAAGCAACAATGGGTCTGAATTTATTTATACTCATAAAAGTTATACTCTCATGAAACTTTTTATTAATTATTTTCTTCTTTAATTTCAATCTCTTTGCTTTTTAGTACAAGTAAAAAAGGAACTTAGTGATGGCGAATTAGATTCGGATAACGAAGGAGAAAAGGCGAAAGCCGCGGCAATTCCTGGTAGCAATGCCCTAGCTCATTTGATGACCTATGCTTCCGATTCTGAAGAAGAAGGAGCAGGTAAAAAACACTATGCCATAATATCCATACCCACACTTATATTTTCTGAAGTTTTAGATGCTAAGAAACCAAAATTGGTTTCAGAAGAAAGTGAAAAGAATGTAAAAAATGTTGAAAAAGAAAAGGCAGAACATTTAACTAAACCATCTAAACAAGCCAAACGTCGAAAGAAGGCGAAAGCACAAAAAAACATACCAGATGTTCCTGCGATTAAAGAACTCATTCGTCCTAAAAGACTGACACTTTTGCAAAAGGTCTTGTTCTATTTTAAAGTTTAATTTAAATTGTTTCCCTAAAAAAATGTATTTTTACAGCTATTGCAAGGGGAAATTTTACATGAACGTAACGTTATCCTCCAATGCGTGCATTACATTGTCCAACAGAATTTCTTCGGCTTTGATGAAGGAAACATGCCACGTACAATAACAGTTGCGGCGGAAGTGAAAGACACATCTTCCTCTCAAACAAATAATCCGTTAGTTAAAATTGAGTTGTAAGTTTGTAGGTTCTCACCGCCTTGAATATATCGAAAGCTGAATGGTGTGTTAAAACTTTTTTTATATTTCTGTTAGAAGAACGCATTAGCTTTCGTCGTCTTTTTTATCATGTAAGCTTGTTCTTAGCACGGGCCGGCACTGTTTGGTTTCTTTTTCTATTTGCCATCGGATTGATTGATTGCAGGAACAAAAATTTTGAGACCACTACCACAGAAGTGCTGGTTAACAAGAGAGGGGGGGGGGCATTGACAACAAGCTTACAGAAATACCAGCCTTGTTTATTAGGAATTTCAAACGAACGTTAACGAATAAGTTTCTAAAGAGAAAGAAGAAAATAACGGCTCGATACTATCAAATCAAAGAATGACAAAACCAGAGGAGAGACGCCGCAAATGTTACTTGTCGTACAAGTCCTGGTGATGGTGTCGCGTTTTGATGTCAGGTGTCGTTAAATTACATTCCGACTTGTAACTACACCGACTTCGCAACCAGATTCTTCGCCATTTCCAATTGGAATGATCAGTTTAGGTAAGTCTAAGTTTACTAGACATTTCCATGTAAACTTTCGCCCTACCACAATGTTGCACTGCCTAATGTCGGATGTTACGTTTGCTTCTGTGTTTGTACTTTTTTTCCAGTTGAGTTTTACAGTGAAAATTTAGCCACGGTTTGATTTTGAAAAGTGATGAGGTATTTCCACACCATTCGACCAAGCTTAATCGAAAGTGAACAATTCTAAGGCATGTAAGTGAATCGCTGGAGTTTTGACTTTTCGAAATAAGATCAATTTTTTAATCTACTTCAATTTATTTTGTGAAAGCATGCCGAATATCTTTTGCCTTGCTCCACGTGATCGCTGCCGTGTCCTTCACGCTTGAAGGTCACGGTGAACATTACGTGTAAAACTGTCAATGCGGTGGTGTAGAGGTTGGGTGAGAAAGGTACGTGTTTCGTCATTATCAAGCAGGTATAATAGCCCCAAGGCTCAGCCGTTTGGTATTCATTTTGATTTTTGTAGACCCATCCCCAGCAACGCCAACCTAAAAGAAGGAAAGGCCATTTTGCATTTCCTTCGCGCTTGAAGGTCACGGAGATCATTACATAAAACGTATCATGCGACGGCGGAGAGGTTGGGTGAGAAAGGTACGTGTTTCATCATTATCAAACAGGTACAATACCCGCAAGGCTTAAGAGGTGAGGGTGATCAAAAAATCGTATAAAAAGGAGAGAGAAAAGGCCAGAGACATCAGTCGAGTGAGCATCTCCGACACGGCAACAACTGCAGCGCACTATCTGTCACCATCTACCTTCTTCACCGTATTGCCAATTCGCATCCATGGGTAAATATTCTGTCTTTACATGGAGTTTTCTATTAATACCAATTATTTTCTGTTTGTTAATGTGTAAATTATTATTGAATATTTATGTTTTAATTTGTTTACTGTCTAGTTAATAAGGCGTCGTATGCTGTTGGGTGTTGTATCGTTGATTGGTGGGTCGACCACTGGTTTGCTGATGTCTCCTTGGTATGGCGGATACCAAACCACAACGCCGCCGCCTTACTACCCAAAAGCAACTTACGCAACAACCAGTTCCTGCACCGAGGTCTTCAAGTACTACACCATTAAAGCACCGGAGTTTTAAACCACAACTTACGCTGCCCCTGGGCACTACCGGCCACTACACTGACGCCCTGAAGTATTACTCTGCCCCGAGTTACTACACCACCAAGGCGACGGAGCATGACTACGCCTGCTGCCCCATCCTACTACACCGAGACTCCCAAGTATTACTCTGTTCTCAGCTACTTATTGCACCGATTATCCTAAATACTGCTCTGTTCCCAGCTACTACACCGAGGCTCCCGCTGATTACTCCACCCAAACGGTCGAATACTACACCGAAGCGGTTAAGTACTACTCTGCCGCGATCTACACAACCACAACTGAGGCGGCCATGTATTACGCAGTCCCGACTTCCTACACAGAAGCTGCTCTTTCGTACTACGTTGAACAGAAATACTACACTGATGCTCTAGTTTACTACACCACGACCTACGCTACACCGCAGCCCCCAAGTACTACACCGAAGAAGCCGCTTTTTACACACCAACGTATGCTGCCTAGTTTACAACACCGATGCTCCTCAGTACTACATCACTAAGGCACCGTAATTCTACACGTCTATGTATGCTGCTCCTGCCTACTACACCGAGGCCCCGCATTACTACAACACTGAAACGCTCAAGTACTACACTACAACCTACGCTGCCCCGAGCTACTACACCTACGTCCCGAAGTATTACTGTGCGTAAAAGGAGTCGTCAAAAAAAAAAAGAAGTCGTGCCCGAACTGCAGTGCCCTATCTGTCACCAACTGCATTCCTCAGCGTGTAACCGATTCGCAATTATGGGTAAATATTCTTATTTTTACTTGTTTTGTATTCGTTATATTTTGTATCAATTATATATTTTTTTCTATTTTTTAATATGCCTGTTAATATTTAATATTAATTTTTAAATTTATTTACTGTTTAGTTATCTATGGTGTCGTGCTCCTGTTGGGTGTTGTATCGTTGTTGGCTGGATCGACTGCTGTTGCAGCGATGTCTCCTTGGTATGGCGGAAACCAAACCGCTACGCCGCCGCTTTCCTACACAACTTACGCAACAACCAGTTCCTGCAGCGAGGTCTTCCAGTACTACACCACCAAAGCACCGGAGTTTTATACCACAACTTACGCTGCCCCGAGCCACTACACTGATGCCCTGAAGTATTACTCTGCCCTGAGTTACTACACCATCTAGGCGACGGAGTACTACATGATTACGTATACTGCCTATCCTACTGCACCGAGGCTCCCAAGTATTACTCTGTTCTCAGCTACTTGTTGCACCGATTTTCCTAAATGCTCCTCTCTTTCCCAGCTGCTACACCGAGGCTCCCGATGATTACTCCACCCAAACGGTCGAATACTACACCGAACCTTTAAAGTACTTCTCTGCCCCGATCTACACAACCACAACTGAGGCGGCCAAGTATTACGCAGTCCCGACTTCCTACACAAAAGCTGCTCTTTCGTGCTACGTTGAACAACAATACTACACTGATGTTCCAATCTACTACACCACGACCTACGCTACACCACAGCCCTTAAGTACTACATAGAAGAAACCGCCTATTACACAACAACGTATGCTGCCTAGTTTACTACACCGAGGCTCCCAAGTACTACATCACCAAGGCGCCGGAATTCTACACGTCTATGCATGCTGGCCCTGCCTACTACACCGAGACTCCGCACTACTACAACACTGAAGCGCTCAAGTACTACACCACAACTTATGCTGCCCCGAGCCACTACACTGACGCCCTGAAGTATTACTCTGCCCCGAGTTACTACACCACGAAGGCGATGGAGTGCTACATGACTACGCATGCTGCCCCATCCTGCTACACCGAGGCTCCCAAGTATTACTCTGTTCTCGGCTACTTATTGCACCGATTTTCCTAAATACTTCTCTGTTCCCAGATGCTACAACGAGGCTCCCGCTGATTACTCCACCAAAACGGTCGAATACTACACCGAAGCGGCAAAGTACTTCTCTGCCCCGATCTACACAACCACAACTGAGGCGGCCAAGTATTACGCAGTCCCGACTTACTACACAGAAGCTGCTCTTTCGTGCTACGTTGAACAGAAATACTACACTGATGCTCCAGTCTACTAAAACACAACCTATACTACACCTAGCTACAACACCGCAGCCACCAATTACTACACCGAAGCAGCCGCCTATTACACAACTACGTACGCTGCCTAATTCACTACATGAGGAATTTAAGTATTACCCTGACTCAAACTACTACCAAACTGAGGTTCATATGTATTACATCAGCAATTCTCCCGACTATGTCACCTACTTACGTTACTCCGACCTATACACCGAAGTTCTGAAGTATTTCTCTGGATGTGTTGAAAGATTGCTGAAATACAAGATTGATTGATAATTAACAAGTGCATGTTTCTATTATCTCCTGCTGCTGATAATTGCATGATGTGAGAAAATATTTCTGAGTGCTATGTAAACTTACAATATTGATCTTGCAAAAACAACAATAAAATTCAAACACGCGTTTTACATTTCAATAATATTCAAACTTTTCATTTTATAAATTTTTTTCTATCATTAAAATTCTAAGTCCAAGTCCAACAAACAATATTATATTTACAAATATTTTTCTAAAAATACAAAGTCCACCACCTATTTTTTTTGCTAAGTCCAGACTTTTGTTTTTGAAAAAAATTTTAAAAAAATTCCCCCTACACAAAATTTTTAAAAAAATTTTCGCGAAAAATTTTAAACAAATTGTTTATTTCAACAAAATTTATTTTATTCGAAAATTTTATTGCATACAAAAAATTTTTTTAAAACATTTACATTATTTATTTTTCCTGTGGCCCCCAGGGGGGGGGGCCTGTCGCTTTCTCTACCGCGATAATAACATGATGCAAGTTATATGCAAGTTATTATTTGTTTGGCGCAGAAAGCTTGTTTTATCTAGCAGTTCTCGACTGTGTCAAACCTGATATTGATCAGGTTGCCTCAATCGTATACTGCATAATTGAATGAAAACTCAAAAGACAACAGATCAAACTTTTAACTCAGCAACACAAAAAGCAATTCATATGGCATAAACGACAACACAAAAATTTTGAAGTCAGGAGATGGAACAGCTCAGCTACAACAGCACAGCAACTTCTGGATTAAACTGCAACCGCATGCTCCATACAATGGTTCAATCTGTCTTCGTCACACCTTTCACCATTTGGCTGCAACAAGGTAATCACCACCAGCGTTAAAGAAGTGTTTGTATGTTATACCTGTTTAAGAAAAGAAAATTATTTTCGAGAAACACAACTCTGTAAACATGCATACTCATTATAACAAAAGAATACAAAGAGTAACAGGAAACTACGCAGTCCAACAGAATAACTGATATCTGATTCAAAATTTCTATAGTAGCAGAGCAAATTGGTCTACTCTCTAGTCATGTTAACTAAATCTGTACTTTTGAAAGACATTTGATCAAAATAATTACTTTTTGCTGTTGCATGGGATGAGACGTACGTCTAAGAACAGGCAGCGAGACACACGAGGCACGCCATTTCGGAAATGTACAGGCACTTCCAAGTCTGAGTTGAATGATTTGGCAACTTGGTTTCTACGTGCTAAATCACCTGTAAATTTTCACATCAACATATTACATTCAATAACAATAGGAAATTAACAATAAATACCTTTTAATTTTCATCGTGAGAAACGTCACAACCAACAACCCATCTCTGCTGCGTCTTGGAACAAAATGGCCGTTAAGCGTCCTCGAAGAGATTCGCGCCACCTGGTGGACATCATTTCAGCCACTTATTCACAGCCACCTATTGACAGCCATTAGATTCCTGTTCCAAATGACAGAACGGAACGGCTGGATTGCTTGCTTGAAGACAGCACGCAGCAGCTCAACTTGAATTCGTTACGCCTTTCACTCGCTGGCACGAAATGAATCAAGTGGAACACCTGGTGGAACACTAGATTACTCCAGCAGCTTTCCCTATGACACAAATACACAAAGTTTTTAGTTAGCTTTTCAGACTTTTTAACTCTTTCAACATAAAAATCTATAATATTAACAGAAAGTGTTGGGGATCAAGGCAAAAAATTTAACTTACAATTTTCTGAAGTAAAGAATAATTTTCCTGCCTTTGGCTGAAAGGCAACAGCACCAGTTATCTGTGTTAGAGTACGTACAGTGAGTTGAGTTTAAAGTTTGAGTTTAACTTTGGCATCAAACAGTTAGTCATGTTGAATCTAAAGTAAATATATCAATAAATATTCCAATATTCTTCCAATAAACTAAAGTTAATGGCTACCTACTGCTCGTGTTAACATTCAGAAAAATACAACACATGTTGGTATGTGCCCAGTGCCCTGCATTTGTTCACATTCCTCTATTAAGCTGCTCACTGCAATAAACCTGAAGATTATCCATGGCCTAGATGATATGATATTTTTCATAGCTTTCCCTACGACAGAAAATAAAAATGACATCAAATAACAGTTTAAAACCCAAAGAAGAATAATACTTGAACGTCAATGAATTATTTGTTGAAAAACATGTTCAGAAACAAACATGTCCACACTAGGGTAGTGACCCAGTAGTGACCTACCAAGGTCAATAGAAACTACTCATAATTAGACAAATAAAGTCTGAGAATAAGTATTTAAAAAAATTGTGACTAAGACATTATTGGTTTTTACCTGTATTAACTGCATGATGCATTCAGCAGAACGACGATTTTTAATAAAAGAGTTGGTGGTAGTAATGGTTGGCTACTTGTATGCTACTGTTTCCTTTCCGCTTTCCCGTTCCTTCCTTCTACAGGTTAGATTGAGAAATTTTTAATTTGATCCAGCACACATACGGAATAAATCACATCACAAACAAGTTGCACAGATATAAACTTGAATTTACTTATGAATTCATCGGTAATTTACTAATTTTCATGGAAAAATAGGAAAACAACAGGACAACCACTCAACACAACAATCCGCAATCTAATGGCTGTCAATAGGTGGCTGTGAATAAGTGGCTGAAATGATGTCCACCAGGTGGCGCGAATCTCTTCGGGGACGCTTATCGGCCATTTTGATCCAAGACGCAGCAGAAGTGGGTTGTTGGTTGTGACGTTTCTCACGATGAAAATTATAAGGTATTTATTGTTAAATTTCCTATTGTTATTGAATGTAAAATGTTGATGTGAAAATTTACAGGTGATTTAGCATGTAGAAACCAATTTGCCAAATCATTCAACTCAAGACTTGGGAAGTGCCTGTACATTTCCGAAATGGCGTGCCTCGTGTGTCTCGCTGCCTGTTCTTTGGCTTACGTCTCACCCCAATCAACAGTAAAAAGTAATTATTTTGATCAAATGTCTTGCAAAAGTACTATAGATTTAGTTTACTATAGAAACTTTGAATCAGATACCAAAGTTTTTCTGTTGGACTGCGTAGTTTTCTGTCGCTCTGTATTCTTTTGTTATAATGTGTACACAGTTGTGTTTCTCAAAAATAATTTTCTTTTCTTTAACAGGTAAAAGAAATGCTGGTGGTTACCTTGTTTCAGCCAAATGGTGAAAGGTGTGACAAAGACAGATTGAACCGTTGTTGTATGCTGAATGTGATTGCAGTGTAATCCAGAAGTTGCTGTGCTGTTGTAGCTGTTCCATCTGGGTTCCTGACTTCACAATTTTTGTGTTGTCGTTTTCATCCATGCCATATGAAATTGCTCTGCCAGTGATATTTTGTGTTGCTGCGTTAAAAGTTTGATCTGTTGTCTTTTGAGTTTTCATTCAATCATGCAGTATACGACTGAGGCAACCTGATTAATGTCAGGTTTGAAACAGTCGAGAACTGCTAGATAAAACAAGCTTTCTGCGCCAAACAAATAATAATTTGCATATAACTTGCATCATGTTATTATCGCGGTAGAGAAAGCGACAGGCCCCCCCCCCCTGGGGGCCATAGGAAAAATGTATATGATCTATGTGAATATTATAAAAATAAATTTTGCATACAATAAAATATTCAAGTTAAATTTTTTCGCGATAATTTTTAAAAAACTTTGTAAGGGGAATTTTTTTAAATTTTTTTTCAAAAAGAAAAGTCTGGACTTAGCAGAAATAATGGGTGTGGACTTTGAATTTTTAGAAAAATATTGTTTGTTGGACTTTGAATTTTAATGATAGAAGAAAATTTGTTTTAAATATTTTTGAAATTTAAAACAGGAGTTTGAATTTTAATTGTTGTATTTTGCAAGATCAATTTGTAAGTTTACATAGCACTCAAAAATATTTTTGACATTATGCAATGATCAGCAGGAGGAAAGGTACTTAGAGAAAATAGACATGCAATTGTGATTTATCAATCAATCTTGTATTTCAGCAATCTTTCAACACATATAGAGAAATACTTCAGAGGTGACATAGTCGTGAAAATTGCAATAAATATGAACCTAAGTTTGGTAGAAGTTTCGAGCAGGGCAATACTTAATTTCGTCAATGTAAACTAGGCAGTAATGGGCGGCTTCTTCGGTGTAGTACTTGGGGGCTGCGGTGTTGTAGCTAGGTGTAGTATAGGTTGTGGTGTAGTAGATTGGAACATCAGTGTAGTATTGTTGTTCAACGTAGCACGAAAGAGCAGCTTTTGTGTAGGAAGTCGGGACTGCGTAATACTTGGCCGCCTCAGTTGTGGTTGTGTAGATCGGGGCAGAGAAGTACTTTAAAGGTTCGGTGTAGTATTCGACCGTCTTGGTGGAGAAATCATCGGGAGCCTCGGTGTAGCAGCTGGGAAAGAGAGAAGCATTTAGGAAAATCGGTGCAACAAGTAGCTGAGAACAGAGTAATACTTAGAAACCTCAGTGTAGTAGGATAGGCAGTATACGTAATCATGTAGTACTCCGTCGCCTAGATGGTGTAGTAACTCAGGGCAGAGTAATACTTCAGGGCATCAGTGTAGTGGCTCGGGGAAGCGTAAGTTGTAGTATAAAACTCTGGTGCTTTGGTGGTGTAGTACTGGAAGACATCGGTGCAGGAACTGATTGTTGCGTTAGTTGTGTAGGAAAGCGGCGGCGTAGCGGTTTGGTTTCCGCCATACCAAGGAGACATCGCTGCACCAGCAGTCGATCCAGCCAACAACGATACAACACCCAACAGGAGCACGACACCAAAGATAACTAAACAGTAAATAAATTTAAAAATTAATATTAAATATTAACAGGCATATTAAAAAATAGAAAAAAATATATAATTGATACAAAATATAACGAATACAAAACAAGTAAAAATAAGAATATTTACCCATAATTGCGAATCGGTTACACGCTGAGGAATGCAGTTGGTGACAGATAGGGCACTGCAGTTCGGGCACGACTTCTTTTTTTTTTTTGACGACTCCTTTTACGCACAGTAATACTTCGGGACGTAGGTGTAGTAGCTCGGGGCAGCGTAGGTTGTAGAGTAGTACTTGAGCGCTTCAGTGTTGTAGTAATGCGGGGCCTCGGTGTAGTAGGCAGGAGCAGCATACATAGACGTGTAGAATTCCGGTGCCTTAGTGATGTAGTACTGAGGAGCATCGGTGTTGTAAACTAGGCAGCATACGTTGGTGTGTAAAAAGCGGCTTCTTCGGTGTAGTACTTGGGGGCTGCGGTGTAGCGTAGGTCGTGGTGTAGTAAACTAGAGCATCAGTGTAGTATTTCTGTTCAACGTAGTACGAAAGAGCAGCTTCTGTGTAGGAAGTCGGGACTGCGTAATACATGGCCGCCTCAGTTGTGGTTGTGTAGATCGCGGCAGAGTAGTACTTAACCGCTTCGGTGTAGTATTCGACCGTTTGGATGGAGTAATCAGCGGGAGCCTCAGTGTAGCAGCTGGGAACAGAGCAGTATTTAGGATAATCGGTGCAATAAGTAGCTGAGAACAGAGTAATACTTGGGAGTCTCGGTGTAGTAGGATTGGGCAGCAGGCGTAGTCATGCTCCGTCGCCTTGGTGGTGTAGTAACTCGGGGCAGAGTAATACTTCAGGGCGTCAGTGTAGTGGCCGGTAGTGCCCAGGGGCAGCGTAAGTTGTGGTTTAAAACTCCGGTGCTTTAATGGTGTAGTACTTGAAGACCTCGGTGCAGGAACTGGTTGTTGCGTAAGTTGCTTTTGGGTAGTAAGGCGGCGGCGTTGTGGTTTGGTATCCGCCATACCAAGGAGACATCAGTAAACCAGTGGTCGACCCACCAATCAACGATACAACACCCAACAGCATACGACGCCTTATTAACTAGACAGTAAACAAATTAAAACATAAATATTCAATAATAATTTACACATTAACAAACAGAAAATAATTGGTATTAATAGAAAACTCCATGTAAAGACAGAATATTTACCCATGTATGCGAACTGGCAATACGGTGAAGAAGGCAGATGGTGACAGATAGTGCGCTGCAGTTGTTGCCGTGTCGGAGATGCTCACTCGACTGATGTCTCTGGCCTTTTCTCTCTCCTTTTTATACGATTTTTTGATCACCCTCACCTCTTAAGCCTTGCGGGTATTGTACCTGTTTGATAATGATGAAACACGTACCTTTCTCACCCAACCTCTCCGCCGTCGCATGATACGTTTTATGTAATGATCTCCGTGACCTTCAAGCGCGAAGGAAATGCAAAATGGCCTTTCCTTCTTTTAGGTTGGCGTTGCTGGGGATGGGTCTACAATAACCAAAATCAAAATGAATACCAAACGGCTGAGCCTTTTGGCTATTATACCTGCTTGATAATGACGAAACACGTACCTTTCTCACCCAACCTCTACACCACCGCATTGACAGTTTTACACGTAATGTTCACCGTGACCTTCAAGCGTGAAGGACACGGCAGCGATCACGTGGAGAAAGGCAAAAGATCTTCGGCATGCTTTCACAAAATAAATTGAAGTAGATTAAAAAATGGATCGTTCGAAAAGTCAAAACTCTAACGATTAACTTACATGCCTTAGAATTGTTCACTTTCGATTAAGCCTGGTCGAATGGCGTGGAAATACCTCATCACTTTGCAAAATCAAAGCGTGCTGGCTAAATTTGCACCGTAAAACTCGACTGAAAAAAAAAGAAGTACAAACGCAGAAGCAAACAACATAACATAACATAACAAAGCAACGTAACATCCGACATTGGGCAGTGCGACATTTGTGGTAGAGCGAAAGTTTACATGGAAATGGTCTAGTTAAACGTTGACTTATTACCTAAACTATCCCGATTGCAAATGGCAAAGTATCTGGTTGCGAAGTTGGTAACGACCCCAGCTGACACAAACGCACTTCAACAGCCACAGAACTTCACACTTAATTGTCTTACTCGTGATAAATCTTTCTTTTTTTCTGTAGGTTACGGTGGATATTGATATTTGAAGAGCAGCATTGGAATGCAACGGGTTGTCTGGGCTAAAAGCCCTACTTAATAGATTCCTTCCTAAAAAGCTACAGCTGGTGAGATAAATGTGGGACGGGTAAAAAATATATAACAACCTAACCTATCACCTATGTTACTTGCAAAAAATATATATTGGCTTTGCAACTGTTGCTCTGTATTTATGAAACATGATTTTTTTACTGAAGATTATTCTGTAGGTTTTTTAATATACAAATTTTTATTAAGGTTATGATATGAGCACATAGATGCATTTTCTGAACGGTAATAGAGTAATTGAATTTAATAATGATGGCTTTTATTTTCAAAACCCACACTTCAACTAAACGGGGAAGGGGGAACCAAGAAGACTAGAACTTACAAGAAGATAAATTAAGGGGCTAGCTTACTTTCACTACTCTCCAACAACTGGCAAATGTAGGCGTCAGATGTTCTCATCAGTACCCTGGCCAGCAAGCCAATAATAAAAACAATTCAAAGACCAAATAATCCATCAGGACTTCGGCTTACTAACTAGGCCAATTTGAAATGGACCTATTAAACAAATGTCTCATTCAATCTGATTTTTACTCCAGATGTTAACCCCCAGATTCCAAAGTCTCTAGTGGTTCTTTAAGACGAGAAAGTGACTTGCAGCAGCTTTTTCACACTCTCGTGCAGTCGTAACACTTCGTTTGCGACTCGCAAGAAATACCTAAATTTAAGAATTATTAAACACAGAGTTTAAAGCTAGTAGATTATCGGTTGATAATAAACAGAAATAAATGGTGAGTAACTACGTGTGTCGGAGCGGAAGTACATGTAAAGTGCATCCTCCTCATCCTCCTGATAATCCCAGTGGGTGAGTGCCCACCGGTGAGCGTTGGTTAGTGCTGTCAGTTTCCATTTCCAAACAACTATAACGGTGGTGAGAATCTCAGCCTGAAAGGCGAGAATATTTAGATGTAAATTTAAACAATATATAGCAACAGCTAGCAATACCTCAAATCTATCAATGATGTTACATTGTCCTAAATTAGAACTAAGTTGCGGTCACCACAACCTCTTGAGTGGCAGCATTATTTTACTATTATCTGCAAAAGAGAAGAGATAGCAGCAAAGATTTACCACAATTTAACAGGGGAAGTTAACCTGAAATATTATCATAAAAGTTAAATGTCAATAGAAACTTGTTTGCTTTGGAAGACATAGCTTGCATTATTGGATTGGATACCTTGATTTCTATTATCACAAGCACCTAGATCACACAAAAACTTCAGCTGAAATTTAAGCTAAAACAATAAGTCAGAAAGCAACAACCAACAAGAACCATTAGCTATATGTTGTGTTATCAATTCATTTAAAATGGTCCAATAACTTACCTAAAACTCCTAATCTAAATTTGTTTGGTTTTTTTTTTAAGTAACTTGTGATGTGTTTTGTTTGGTGTAACTTAGGACCAGACGAAGCCAGACAAGTTGTTGCATTCCAATGCTGCTCTCCAATTATCAATGGCCATCGAAACCAACAGGAGTCAGGAAAAAAGAAAGATTTGTCACACTCACAGGTAAGGTAAAGTGCAGAATTACAGGAATAAAGCTAAAAGGGTGATACAGGTGAATATTAATTTAATTAGATGCCCATTCCCTAGAGTGAGGATCAAATGAGCCTGGAATATGCTGCTGTTGTGAGACAGGGTAGTGTGGAACAGATTTTTCATCTTTAGTCTTTACCATCATTTGTGATTAACTTGGTGTTTGCCGTTGCCTTGTAGTACGTAGCCTAGTAGTGTCCACAATGAATAGAAACACATTCTGAATAACTGGCAGGTTTACCTTACCAACTGAGTGTTTTCCCTTTCAGCAATCCACTGTCCAGCACTGTTGACCTGAAACGTACATGGAACCACTTGCAGACAACATGAAAGGATATCTGACTTTCAGTCAGCGTCTCGTAAACAAATAGCAATTATTTCGTCCTCACGAAATAAACACTCGCGACAATAGAATTCCAAAAAATTCTTTCCTTCACATTTATTTTAGCGGTTAGCAGACGAATTAATTCAGCATCAACTCAACAGCATCCGCATGAATTTTCGTACCTCAGTTGTTTTTCCTGTTGTGTGAAATTTTCAAATTTAAAATGAATTTTTTCGAATGGAAGTTTGGAATTGGAACTGATATTTAATATTAATTGTGAGGGACTGTAGAATATGAGGACTTTAACAATCCTTCCAGTAATGATTAAATTCGTAATACTGTACTTGATAATAGTATCAAATTGTTCGATGATTAAAGGACTTGAAGACAGAGTTGAGAGTTCCAATAAACTTTGGTTCACTTTGGCTTTGGCATCAAACAGTCATGTTGAATCAAAAGAAAATATTCCAACATTAATGCAATAGACTAAAGTTAATTGCTACATACTGCTTGAGTAAAAAATTCAGATAAATACAACACATGTGATATGTGCATACCAGCAACAAAAAAACTTGATTAGAAACCCTTCGGGTATCTCTTAAAAATTTATATTACTAAAAATCATTAAAAAAACAACAAAAAATCACCTGTAGATCGTACACGGAAAAGTAAATTTGAGTATTTGTAATTAAAAAATAAAAAATTAAAATCAAGTGGTAACAACATTGATTCATTTAACTGAACACAATTTATATTTAACATAGCAAACTAATTTGGCCAAAAAAAGATGGATCCCCACGTAACAAAAAGTGCGGCTAGAAAGGACGAGAGTAAGTTGACACTATGGTTATCTAGCCAGGGAGATCCGCAAATTTTTTTTACGCCTTGACGCGGATGTTCTACTAAGACTCCAGTTTTTTCGTCAATACCTGGCAATCGTAAAGCATGATCGACCAAATGGGCTTTCGCAATATTTTCCAAACGTTTACTTACCAGAGAACTGACAAGTAGCTCCAAGAAAGGAGTCAATCAGACTTCCAATCAGTCCACCAAACAATCCCGTAAAGATAAGGGGCCATTGGCTGATGTTAACTTCTAGAATGTCGCCATCCAAGCGAAAAAGAAGAGCAATGTAATAGGCTACACCAACTGCAAGCCCACCAAGAGCACTCATTAAAACACCTATGAAGGTGATACCGCCGTTGGTCCCTTAAAAAAAAATTTTTTTATGTCAGTTAAGAAAGTTACGCTTTAACACAATTTTACCACGAGGTACGGGTTTCCAAGTTGTCACTAATCGTGGTGTAGCGTCAGTCATCACTGTTCCGAATTCAGATGCCCAAGTGTCCCCGTTTGCGCAAGATATTGTACCTGAAGCCATAGTTAATTTCGCACATTACTTCGAACAGATACAGCAAGAGTAATTGGGTTTACTAAGAATGGCAATTGAAAGCCATGACTGCCGGTAATGATGACGAAAATCAATCGGATGTTCTCCAGATCCAGATTCGATAAAATAGATAACACCGAGGTAAGCAGCAACTCCTCCATTGCAAACGACCTGAATCCAATTTCTTTGGCCACCTAAATGAATTTAAAGGCATGCTCCAGAACATATTTTCTTTTGGCTGCTGGTTTTGGTATTTGAACAAATTACCCTTTTTGAAATCTTCTTCTAATGATTTTTTATTTTCACTTCTGAATTTGGTTGCCCATGAAGAAGAAATGAAAAACATCATCAGGCTGGCTAAAAAGGCATAGCTGGTAATGGTTAGAATAAAACCAACACAATATCCTAAATAGATTTGTTTGACAATTAGATTTTTTGATAACGGAATTAAAGGATTGACATTTTACAGATCAAATATATAAGATTACCTAGGATAGCTCCACTCAAATTAAGGCTTTGCTTCTGGAGACCCCTATATGAAATGATGGCAGGAACTAAAGTTGCGCTGAACCATCTTAAAGGAGAAGTATCAGAAACATCTTTGGTAAAATGATTTGATACACAATTATTATTGACTTGAATGTGGTGTAGATAATGTTAAACATATCGATTACCATCTGCACTAAGATAGTTTGAGCGTATGTTACCAAATATCCAAAGCGCCAGTGAAATTGGAATAATAACCAGACCAATAATAACTGGCTTAAGAAAAATTGTACCCGGCACCAATTTTGTATGCTCCAATTTGTTCATTTTGAAAAAAAAAAATTACTTTTTTCAGAAGCTGTTGGAAATAAAGAAGGTAAAGAATTATTACGTGTGTCATAGAAATGTTAGTAAATCCTGAAGCTACAAACCCGACATTCAGACTTTCAGAGGTGTTGAAGAATTCTTATCAAAACGTACAACTCCCAAGCCACTTTGCAGTAGACAAAACATACGTTTAAATTAGTGTTTTGATACGTGGGATCGTCCTACAGTTTGTGATTGGTGAGCAGTCCAGCTGTAAACAACGTATGAGATCGGAATGAAACAGCCAAACAGGACACTATTTACAACTACAGCAGCCCTACAAAATAGATTTTCTGCAAAGAACGATCGACACGCACCAAGCGGATTGAATATAAAACTATCATGTTAAATTAATTAGAAATTTATGATTTTTCCCCGTTTGTCGTAGTTGCGCATAAAACACGGGAAACCTAACCAGTATCCACAGATTTATTTAGAGAATTTTTTTCATTTCTCTACTTCTGTAATTTGGGAAGCTAAGTTTTTTACTGTAAATAGGTAAAGCTAGTTGGGCAACCAAAAGATTTGCTGAAACCACATTGCCAACGGCTAGTCGGCTACTATACTTGTCAGTCAAGCACCGCACACTCTGTAATCGGTAAGCTTTTTTGCGGCTGCGCACTCCAACGTTTCCCGGACAAACTAGGGCGGTTATTTCGAACATACAACATTACTACGATGAAAATCGACATCCACACTCATATTTTGCCGAAGACATGGCCCAACTTAGCTGAGGTATGAAAAACATGTATGAAAACATTTTAACTAGATGCTATATATATCTAAATGGAATTTGTAGCGCTATGGCTACGGTGGATTTGTACAACTGGAACACGATGCTGATAATGGAGAAACTGCTAAAATGATGAAAGATGGAAAGCTTTTCAGAGTTGTGGAGAAAAACTGCTGGGACATTGAATCTCGAATTGCTGACATGGAAAAATTCAAGGTTTCTGTCCAGGTGTTATCTACTGTACCTGTTATGTTCAGCTACTGGGCCAAGGCTGCAGATGCATTGGATTTATCAAAAATTTTGAATGATGACCTGGCTGGAATGGTCAATAAGTATCCTTCAAAGTTTGTTGCCCTTGGAACTGTCCCAATGCAAGATCCTCTTCTAGCAGCAGAGGAGATCAAGAGATGTGTAGTGGACCTTGGAATGTCTGGGATTCAGATTGGCTCACATATTAACAATTGGAATTTGGATGCCCCAGAATTAATTCCTGTTTGGAAAGTGAGTTGCATCTCAGTTACAAACCTACCATTGTTCAGCTCGAATTTTTCTTTTTCAGACCTGTGAGGATTTAAAATGTTCTGTATTTGTACATCCTTGGGATATGCCTAGTCTGGATGGAAGGCATAGCAAATATTGGATGCCTTGGTAACCTAATTTTGGTAGGCAAAGAAGGATGTGTTAATCAATGATAATCGACAATTATTAGGCTCGTCGGAATGCCAATGGAGACTACTACGGCAATCTGTAGTATGGTCATGGGAGGAGTTCTGCACAATTTCCCTGGTCTTAAAGTTTGTTTTGCTCATGGAGGCGGATCCTACCCTTTCACAATTGGAAGAATTGAACACGGTAGTTACAACCATCACAAGTTTTTTTGAATTTCTACGTCACTTATTGTTTTAAAAGGCTACAAGGTAAGGCCAGATTTGTGCGCCACAAACTGTTCACGCAGTCCCCGTGAATTTTGTGGAAAATTTTACACAGATTCTCTTGTTCACGATTCAAATGCATTGCGTATGCTACTTGACGTCATTGGAAAGGTATAAAATATCTCGATGTGTCTTAACTTTTAAAAGTAAGAATTGTTTGATTTAGGACCGTGTCATGCTTGGAACCGATTATCCGTTTCCGTTGGGAGAGTTGGAGCCTGGTTCACTTATTGAATCCATGGACGATTTGGGGTATTTGAAGGTAGTCAGAAGTTAAACAAATGTTTAGTTGACTTGAAAGTAGAAATTCAAGTTTTATCGTCTTTAGGAAAAGTTACTTTATGAAAACGCCATGGAATTTCTTAATGTCGATCGTTCGAGATTTGAAAACTAAAATTGAACAGAAAAATGGTTAAAAAATACGGTGATGGTTCACTTTAAAAGAAAGATATCTGATCTGCGATATTATGATGATCAAAATTACCTGTTGGTCAAAGCTATACTTTTGGGGGATTATCCCGTTACCTTTACCTTAACATTGAAGAAACAAAAAATTTAGTTATTTTTAAAAGATCTAATCAGAAGTAATACACATCATATTAAACTCGATGAACTATGTTCAGTTAACGCATTTTGCAGTTTTTTCCTTTGCTTTGCGACTTGGATATCATCTTCAAGCTGCTGGACTGGTAACTGGCTTATTTCATAATCTGCATTGACATCTAAATGGTGCCGAAGTTTAAGAGCAAGTTGTTGAACAGATGTGGGATCTTCCTGAACCGACATATTCAAGATTTCATCAAATGCAATCGGTTGTTCAGGTTGCATTACTTTCGGTAGTAAATGGAGATTTTCTGCATTTAAAAACATGTTCAATTGCAGAGAATATTACAAGAAAAAACAAATTTAACTACCTTTGTAGTTGGACAGTAGATCTTTCAATTTTTCCCACTTTTTCTGCGCTCCTTCAGTATCCATTTTGTTGATGACGAGCAATGTAGGTTTTGAAAGAATATCTTTACCGTAGAGTTCTAGTTCTCTGTTGAGAAGAGCAATAGTTTCAAAAGGTTTTCGGTGTGGATATTCATGGCTTAGTTGGAAACCATTGATATCTATCATAAAGACTAAGAGTTTCGTTCGCTCGATGTGTTTAAGGAATCGATGACCCAGCCCACGATTCAGATGAGCTCCTTCGATGAGCCCAGGTAAATCAGCCATTGTTATTTGTCTGAGATCATCATACATAATAACACCCAATTGAGGTCTCAAAGTGGTAACTTAAAAAATAAAAAAGAAAGCCATGGATAATTTCTGTATAATAATTATTATATAATTATGAAATAATGGACTTAACCTACAAGGATAGGCTGCCACTCGAGGATTGGCTTTGGATATGGCTTTTAATAAAGATGATTTTCCTGCATTTGGAAAACCTACAAGACCAATATCAGCTATCAACTTTAAGTCAAGGGTAATTTTAAGGTCGTCTCCCTTAAGGCCATTGAACTGAGTAGCTGGTTGTCCTCCAATTCCTCCTTTAGCAACCACAACTTGCTCATCTGTTTTGTTTAGTTCACCTAACAATAATATGATTTAGAATTTTCCAAAACACAAATGATGATACAAGTTTAATACCAACCTAATTTAACTCCAGTTTGGGAAATCACTGTTACACCAGTAGGAACTGGTAATATGAAATCTGCTCCGTTTTCACCACACAATCTGTGTGCATGACTGTTTTCTCCTTCAGCTGCCTTAATTAATCTCGTAGGAACTTTATGAAGGACTTTTTTAAGTGTCATTTCTACAAAGAGATGACAAAGCTATGTACTTGTGTTTTGCTATTAACTGTTTTATAAAATAACTGATACCTTCATCAGCAACAAAAATTACATTCCCTCCTTTTCCACCAATACCACCTTCATAAAATTCTAACTGTTAACATTAATACTGACTTCGGATTTGTTTTAACACTTACCATATTTTGGATGGCCATTACCACCGGGACCACCACGTATAGTCAGTTTTAAAGAGTCAATAAATTTCCCGGTACTCTTTCCCCTTACCTTTAGTAAATTTTAATGAAAAAGATACTACATGAAATTTAAGTTAACACATTATTCTTTACCTACTTTACAGAATCGTAAGACTGTGCAAAACACCATGATGATGTTTTACCTTTTTATTTCCCACCACCGAAAATCGGACTTTTTGTTATTCCACGTTCTAGCAGACAAACTATACTACTAGGGTCATGCTAAACAGTTGGTTTCAAAGAAGGGGCGATTTTTCCTATAAAACTAATTTAAAAGTAAATTTATGATCATTTTATCATAGAATCCTAAACGTCATTATTATTATATTAATTGTTGCATTCTATAGACCCATAGACGTACCGTATCAAAAATGTTTTTGAAATTTGTTTTAGAGAAGCTGTTTAGCTAAAAGTATCCGCCTCCAATCAGATGTTAGTTAACTGATAATAGTAAAGTCTGCTCTTTCTTTTAGCTGTCAGTTTTCTTTCATGAAGTTTTTCTTTTGCAGCTGAAATTAGGTTGCTGACGATCAGACTAGTAGATCTACAATCACTTTAGATTGGTAGTCTGTTTGCTGTGTACTGAATTTGCCCAGTTGAAGCGCTATGGAAGACTACGAAGCAATTTTACTAGTTAAGCAGGAAGTTTTTGTTTTTAAAATACCTCCACGTACTTCCAATCGAGGATACAGGTAATTCTTCAAGATTTTCCCGTGATAGTTTGCTTTATATTTATTGACATTTTCTTCTAACTTTCGTTAGCATATGTTTTAAATATTTCTTTAAAATTCTTTTACTTTGACACTACATGAGCTATTATGCCAAGACATAGATCATTTTAAAAGATAAATTTCCTAAAAACATAATATATTTCAAGCCTATTTCCAATCATCTGTTTCCTTTTTATAGTAGCATTGTTGAAATACTAAGAAGAGAAGCCTGCAAAGATTAGCTTACAAAGTTTAGACAAGATGAGCTTGAGTACAATGTGCCAATAAGATAATAAACACATTCCTTTGAGCTGTAAAAAACAAACAAACATAAAATTTGTTATCATCTTAACCATGCTTCATCTACCTAAATTTCAATTTTGTTTATGTTCAATGCAGAGCTGCAGATTGGAATTTATCTACCCCCGACTGGACAGGTCGAATGCGTCTGTTAGCTAAAGGTACCGAATGCATTCTCAAGTTAGAAGATAAAGTTAGCGGAGAGCTGTTCGCAAAGTGTCCCGTTGATACGTATCCTGGGATTGCTATTGAAGCAGTGAGCGACTCCTCAAGATATTTTGTAGTCCGCATTCAAGATGATTCAGGACGGGCTGCTTTCATTGGTGTGGGCTTTGCTGACCGTTCAGACAGTTTTGATTTAAACGTTGCACTTCAAGATCACTTCAAGTGGGTCAAACAAAGCCAAGAGATTGAAAAGGAAGGTACAACGGAAGAGGCTGCTAAACCCCGATTAGATCTCAGTTTCAAGGCCGGAGAAACCATCAAAATCAACATGAAAATTGGGGTATTATATGCGATTAAAGTGTCAACAGGAAACCTCTCGAGAAATGTTTTCTAACCCGATTAATTTCTAGAAAAAAGACGGGGACAGTGTTACCAAGCCAAAAGCCAAAACCTTAGGAGGATTGCCTCCTCCTCCGGGTGGTGTGCGCTTAGCCCCACCTGGAGCCAAGTTAACTGATGGTCTTTAAACACCTAAACATTTTCTCGATTTACACAGACCAAATAATAACAAACATTTTATGTGTAGGTGCTGATGGTGGCTTTAAACAACAATCAGAACCGCAACAACAAGAATGGGGCGATTTCACGAGTGCTGGACCTAGCCCTAACACAGCAGCTTCTCCAAAGTAATTTTCTCTGCGATAAAGTTAACGAATTTGAGTTAACAACTCTTGTTTGTTTACAGAGCACCAGTGAGTTCCAATTGGGTTCAATTTTGAATCGAGTCAGAACATTTACAAAATTTGATCTTGGTCTTCTTTAATACGAATCTGGCATAAAAGAACGGCGACTGATTGGCTGTAAAAGAGTAAAGTCTTTCTGTTCTCTCACATTCCTCCCTATTGTTGAGTTAAACCGAATCTGAATGTTAATTCAATTTGTTATCAATCACTTACCCCATAACTCCTCTATATGAATAGGTTCAGTGTTGTTGTATTATTGATTGGGTATTATCGTAGTAGTGCATGTTTGTGTTGCTACAGCCAGTCTTCTCATACAACGGTTACTTAAAAACTCATATTTCCCTTTTCGTTGATTTTTTTTTGTGTGATATCGAGTGGTGCAAATTTTATTCCACTTAAAACATTTTGGTTTACTTGAGAAAAAAAAAGAAACAAGAGGGAGAGTTCAAATTGATTAAGAAGAGCGAGCAGGTTATAAACAGGTAAGAACTTGACGAATTAACCAACGAAAATTTTAGATACTTCGGAACGCAAAAAGTGATACATGATTTCAGTTCATCATGTTAGGAGATGAGAAGAAAGTAGGACCCCGTTTCACATTTCTAAGAGTTAATAAAAAAATAACATTTAGATCTACAAGAAAAACTATCATTAAAGATGTTTCGGAACTTACTTAGCGATTGTAGCAACTCCTGGATGACGATGTGAACTCACTGGAGTAGATGTGAAAGTTTCGGTCTCCACGTCCACGTAGCGAGCCCAATAATCACTCGGGATGAGCAAGAGCCTCTCCATGGTCTGTAATTGCATAACGACACAAGTATTAGCCCTGCAAATCTGAGATAGGGAAAGGAAAAACTTTTTACCAAGTGCTGTTTCTTAAGCTGCTTGAGCGCCATTTCTGGAAGCGGATCTGGACACGAGTAACCAATTATGGTCGGGCCAAAGATCCTGGCCAAATTGGTAATTGGCATCTTGCATACCTCAGCTTCTGCGACGCTGTTCAAACAAAATCGCAACAATTAAGTTGATGCCAACACAACTTTCAATCCCGCACAAGTTTTACCGTTGAAGGTGAAGAATGACGTATGCTAGAGTGTCTCGATTAGGTTGCGGAAGATCGGGAACGAGCGAGTACACAGTGGTCTGAATATCCATTTCATCGGCAAGTTCGGCGATCCGAACGAAACTGTCCCACAGCGTGTAGGTAATGAGTGGCTCTTTCAGCGAGCGGAAAAACAGCTTCAACGTGCCAGTGACAACGTGAATATCAATTTGAGACAAAGTCGGCTGGCCTTTGCCACGCAAGAGGCGCTCCTGAAATTGAATAAATCAAAGGGCTGTCATTTGGGACTGATCAAATTTGGGGTTCGATTCCTAGTGATGAAATTACCTTCATGTCTTTAATTTCCTTTTCGGAACCGTTGACACGATAGATGCCAACCTCTGTCAATCCGCGGCGCTCAATTTCGTTGACGCAGTGAATGACAATGCCGGGGATCATAGGAGAGATGTTGGGAGCGTAATCAGCAACGGTTCCGACGAATCCCTTATTAGAGGGTGTTTGAACAGTCGGGACGCAAGGCATGGGCATGCGGGACTTGCAATCAACGTGACAAGTTCCTCTACATTCGACACACTTCAAGGCGGGCTTGCCAAATTTAATCCTGCGCAATAAGAGGTTTCACTAATTAAATTAAAGCCCAGCACGTTTCCCAACGCAAAGAAAATACAACACTCCTCACCTGTTGCCACAAGGGAGGCAGTTCTCTGGTTTGATGATGGTTTTCTGGCTGAAGGTGTGCTGGCGCTGATTGATTCGCCCACCAGAAGCCATAGTGCGCAAGTACGCAGTTCCGCCAAGCGTGTGGGTCGAGTGCGCTGAAGCCGACGGATTAGCACTCGGACGGCGGATGGCCACGGGAGTCTTGCCATCTGGAAGTTCCCAAGATGATTCGATCAAATCTAGTTTGTCAACAAACAATTAATTAGCTGTTGTTCCCATTGTTGTGGCCAGGCAATCAAGACAATTTATCTCTTACACTGCGGAGGAGCGTTCGGTAGGATTCCCGGTTCGCTAGAACTGCGCTTTCTTTGGTTTTTAGGTGTTGCATTGCTGATATCGTTTTCCCTGCCCATATCGGGATGGTTTTCAATAATAGATGTGGCTGTGATTGGACCTCCCTTGGATACAGTCACTGTCGTTGTGGCAACCACGCGTTCGTGACCGGACACTTCCATGATATTCTTTAAATGCAAACAAAGAAAAGAGAGTTGGTAACTAATGTCACAGAAACGAGGGAAACTTTGAACTGTACCTCGCGATTAGACGACGCCTTGTATCGTTTCGAGTTGTCGAGATTGTACATTCCTTCCGATGTCCTTTTACCTCGAGGTGCCCGACTGGAACGCATCACTGAGAGCTCGAGTTCTTCCTCTGTGCGTTCAGTGGTCAGGTCGAATGACGCCAAGAGCGAGCCGGTGCTGTTGAGCTCGTTGATTGTGTTTAATCGGTCACCAGGCGAATCGAAATTGCCACGCGAGTAGCGTCCTGTGTTGCTGAGCATCGCCAGCTTTTCACGTGTCTCATCTCGAATATCTTTCTCAGCTGACACGATTTCACGTACAACGTGCAATTGCTTTTCCTGTAAAACAAGTGCAGACGAGACATTGATGGTAAACATTAAAGAGTGATAATAATGTTGCAGATAACATACCAAAGACTTTTTCTCGTCAGACACTTGCTTTCTGACTTTGATCTCATTTTTCAGCAAAACAGTAGCATGGTGGTATTGCAGCTCTAATTTGCCATTCATTTTGTTGACTTCATTCAACTGATTGTGCAGACGTTTGAGCTCTGCTTCAGCTTCGAGCCATTTCTGGCGGCAAGCTTCCTGATTAACGGCAAACTTGAGGAATTCTAAAAAGAAGGAAAGTGTCAAATGCAATGATTGCCACACATTGTCTTGAGCAATTTACCTTTTTCAGAACTGTTGACAAAGTAATTGAAGCCTCTGCACAGGTCATCATACTGAGCCAACACAGATACCTGCTTGGCAGACATGGCTAGGGGAAAACCTAAATAAGAATCCATTAATGTCAATGCCACAACGGGGGACCAGTTTGAAGTTTGGCGAAACAACACATCAACAAATTTTTAATTATACAATTTTCAATAATTAAAACTAAAAATGTTTAAATATCTCAATAAGTTCAATCAAACCCTTAAATAAAATGTTTAAGACTCTTTCTAACTGTTGACAACCAGAAAATAAGACAGTTTGGAACACCACTACAATTGACACTTGTTTGGGTGTGATTTGAAAACCAAAGAAAAGTGACACACAAAATGCTTTAGAAAAAATTTTTAACAGCAAAAAAAAGTAAAAACGTTCACATACCAAAAATAAAACACTCTTAATGATGGAAGACAACAGAAATCCCCGTTGTAATTTGAAGCTTTCTTGTAAAACGGTTCACTTGTGGCTTACAGTTGGCATCCCGACGACGAGTATCGAGGGAAAACGCTTGGATTTTTGAAAATGTTCCGTTGAGGAAGGGTGCGGCGTTGCCGATTTTCCGTATACATGCTCGCCCCTCCCTTAAAATACCCCACCCCCTAGCCTAGTCCACCTGACAACTAGAGAGTAATGGAGCTTACAGCTTAAAGACGTTGGAAAAAAAGGGTGAAGATTTACGACAACAAAAATATACTGGATCGATATGTATAGCGATGGCTCCATATTTATTTTCAATTATTCATAAGAAATATTATTCTCCATGAATAACGATCACGAGTAAACATGACGTTTGCTGCCGCCGGGCATGGATGCGCGGCGGACATGCTCCCGTCTTTAAAAAAAACCCAGAAAAATCCCAAAATGTTGAATATGGAAATGTAAGCAATAAAAGTCAATCGCATTATGGAAATGGGGGATTTGGCAGATATTCCTTCATCCACCACGAGCGCTTTCCATCGTCCAATGAGCCATTAATCGCATTAAATCTACTTTTTCTCCCGTTTATGTCCACCATATTTCTTGACATTCTCGGAATTTCTTTTTTTTTCCCCAAGAAGATATTAGAGACTGCTCATCTGCGAAGCAAAAAAAATATACATAAAATAAACCCAGCAGAGAAACGGTTCTGTATATGCATGAAAGCGATAATGTAGTAGTACAGTAGGAGTCGAGCGAAAGTTTTGCGCGAGCTATATAGCCTCCTCCTCATCCATAACTCGAATAATCCATCATCCAAGACCATAGACACATATACTTTCTCTCTCTTTCTCCATTTCGTCGTCTTATATTCCATCCAGGGCTCTTTTCTCGTTTGAAGTTGGACCAAGCAACTCTACACTATATACTATATATCTCTGACACAGACTCGCCCGGGAGAGTTGGGTTTGGTTGCTGCTGCACACAGTATAGTAGTAGTACTATATACGGCATCAACTCTGAAAGGCGACAGATATTGCTGCCGTGCTGCATGCTTGATGTTGGATTTACACTGTCTACCCTAGACATCTACATTCAAAAGAGCGCATTCGCCTATATGCTGCTAGCTGGTTCAATATTTATTCTGAAGCTTTCAGTCTAGCTATCCTTTTTTATTTCGACTGACTTGATGGAAGTCGCACAGCATCGCACGACTCTTTTTTCTCTTTTTTCGTGTTGAACAAAAGTCATTCAAGAAAAGAATTGCTGCGAACCGCACTCGAAAGAGATCAACACCGCGACGACGGGTTTGAAATATTCAAAAATGATTTTTTGGAAGGAGACTCTCATTTCTCGGCGGGATATCGTGTTGCTGTGTATACACAGCGACTATAACGCCAAAGAGATACACAAGCGAGAGGGTTTTCAATATATGACATTCGAGTCTGGAAAAAAAGGAAGGAAAAGACACGTTGCATTGATGGGGTCACGATCGTCTACAAACCAAAGACGATCCGCATTGTTCTCAAATTGAAAAAGAACGATGGAAACATCATCGCCTGAGATTCTCCCATCCGATTGACGAGGGCAACAACCCTCCCAAACCAAAAAAGGAGAGAAAAATCAGGAAGTTATAGACAGCACATCCGCGTCTGTGTAGATCGATGTTGGGTTTTTGCGTGTCGGATGTGCCAGCAACTCTTCCCGATTCCTCACACAATTCTCTCTGCATTATTTGTGCATAATAAAGATATCGGCTGTTTTACTTTTTTCTATGGGGTTAGCCAGAGTTACAAATCTGAACCTCTCTTGATATCGTCAAAATAAAAGGCCTACAATAAAAGTTCGGTCAAAATGTAATACAAATACATAGGCTTTTCAGGTGGCGCCAATTTCAAATGTCCGTCAAGGATAAAAATTGAATTGAGATAAAATGACGGCGAGTAAAGCTAGGTACTAAATAAATTAGAGCACAACATTCGGATGAAAAAGATGCCAGTGCGTCAACAAAATACACTCTGATGATAATGTGTGCTCTCCATTTTATATACCTCTCCTTTTCATCTGAGATATTATACAAGATTTCCATGAATATGCACAGCCCCCGAAAAAAAATGTGATACACGCATCTAAACATGTGCGTGTGAATGCCACCGTCTCTTTTTTTTACGACTAATGGAAATACACCCGCCCGAATGCTGTTGACATTTACTCCGTCGTGATGACATTTTAATCCGCACCGAGAAAAAATGGCGCACTCTACCCTGAGAACCCTATCATATAGATGTAAGGGGAGAAGAAAAAGAAAGCTCATTTATTTGCACGACGCCAAAGCAAAAGCAGCAACCAATCGATATGTGTATATGCTGGATGAAAAGACTAGGCAACGCTGTTGGCTCCAGCTGCGCTCTCCGCTCTCTCTTGAGAACCAACCACCAAAATGAGAAAATAAGGAGCTGCACAGGAGCTGCTGCTGCTGCTCCACATGAATTGAACAACAAACTCTCTCTCTCTCTCTCTGTGTGTGCCGAGTTGATGATGACGTTGCCCCTATTGTTGTATTCAGGGAGCTTCCAAGTCAGCAAAGTAAAGTGCTGTGTACACACACATAGACACACACAACAACAATATAGATATATATTTACTTGGCCGGAGGGAAAAAAAACTTGAAGGAAATAACTTTGTAAGTTTTTTTTTTCTATTACCAAATCAAATTCAATTGGGAAAAATGATGAAAATAATCGAAACATTTTTTTTTTTCTGGTGGTAGAACCGGAAGTGAGCGGGAGAAAAAGAAGAAGAAAAAAAAATGGTGCAACCGAACGATATTGGAACTGTCGTCGACAACTATTTCTTCGATTCTTCCGGAAGAGTGGACAGGAATTGCTGGCTCGACGGTCGGTGTTATAGCAGCACACACGATGGCAGCTTTGCGCCGTCCCATCCAATGGCAATTTCTATATAAAGCCGTTTCCCGCAACTATCGAATCATTGCTGCTGCTGGCGGTCGCATCACCCAAATGTCGTCCTATTTTATAATAGCCGAAATCCCTTTTTAAAAGTTCAGAAACTTGCGGTGTACATTTTTCAAGGAATCGACAACGAAAGATCTTCTTCCCATTCGATCTAAATATTTGCGTCATCCCTAGAGACGGACGAATGGCATTAAAGAACATATGAAACCGGACCCTGAAAAATATTATAAATCTAAAGAAAAGAGAAATAAAAATAAAAAGAGAGAGATATGTGATCCGGTTAACCAAACATCCGGGACAATAAAGATGACGCCCAAAGCACGACAAAAAAGAAGAAGAAGAAGGAGAAAATTGTGCAGCCACTATAAATAAAGACGAGGGGCCCCTCTCTCTCTCTAGTATAGTCGAGACGGAGACTTGATTGTTCATCACATTTTATATAAGACCAGCAGCAGCAGCAGCTATAGTGTCCAAGTGGGAGCATCATTCAAGAGTGATGGGTCATCCTTCTGCTGTCACACTTAGATCAGATTTCTCCTTGTTGATTGCCTCTCCCCCCGGGGCGGAGAAACAAAAAACAAGACGCGCCAAATACGAAAACCGTAAAAAAATGTTGGCCATTAGACCGGCGCCCTAAATGATCACGTCATCTTAAATAAGGCGGCAATTACAAACCTATCCTATTCCATACTATATATAGCTGGCCAATGAGCAATTCAATTATTTCATTGGCGTTTGAAGTGTGGAGTTAGCGCATTGACTTTTGTCTAGATCCAACACATCAAACAAACAAACGAATCAAAATAGCTGGTAGAGATGAACGTCGTTGCGGTGCGGTCTAACATCAATCGTATACGTACCGCCCCGTCATCACTACTACGGAATCCAAACCCTACGGACAGACTCCAGCGCAACTTTTTCTTTTATTCCGTTTGAAGTTATATGGTCAGGTCCGGTACATACGTCCCGACAATACTTTTTCAAGACAGCGATGCCCGAGCGTCAGCATTGTATAAATAATAGTTCCTCCATGTGTATGCGTGGACTTTTTCTATGTGGCGATCAAAGCGTCTAGGCGTGTTCGGGTTAACTTTTGAAATGACCAGTCAATTCTTATCCATATGTCTTAGCTGATTTAATTCAAACGATTCCGACCTCCCACACAGTCCAACCGCCACTTTCATTTCCCTTTGTCCACCGCACCAGGGGGATATGGAATTCGATGCGGTTGCCATTAACTACAAGAGCAGGTCGTCATCCTCCTATACAACAAGCGTAGGAGTCTAATGTTGTCCGGGAAACGTGAGAACACGGGAAAAGTTGACGTTTTTGCTCAGGTGTATAGGCCGATCTTGGCAACTCCGCCGACGGAAATGATTGGCCCAGCGCCTTATTAGATAGACCTCAGACTCCACCTTTTACATAGGCGATTGATTCTCAAACCGCAAGTGAGAGACTGTCCCGAATTGAAAAATGAATCTGTCGGGTTTCAGACGAATGGAATCTTTAAAGAGTGGGAGCAGAGCTTTCCAATACAAGTTGGGCGACCTTATGCATGTGAGAAGAGGCATCAAGAGATGGAAGAGGGAATCATATAGACGGGCTGATGCATTATTTCTTCCGACAAAGTAGGAAAAGGGGCAGATGTTTGAGATGGCGGGCGTGTGTGTGCCGTGCCAGTTGCAGGACGGCCAAAGTTATTCGGCGAGAGATTGGAGCGAGCCGACACATCCGAGTCGAAACTGTAGAAGAAGAAGAAGCAATTCTCATTAGGGCGTCAAAAGGATCAAGGACAAAATATGTACAAGAAGGAAACAGCAACAGCATATGGTTTGCTGGGCCAACTTCAATAAGACATCAGACAGCAGAGCTGAGAGAGTATAAAAGGCACGCACACACATACAACGTCTTTTATATGCATAGAGAGGTGCTGGCTGGCTTGGCTGCACTTTCAATTACATTCAAAAAGCCCGCGCTCTGCTGGCAACCGTTTAAGAGAGAAAATATACACACCCGGAGCTAAGACAAGAGAGAGTGTTGTGTCAAGCAGCTGTTCAACGTCTCTCTCCTTTTATTTTACTTCCCCAGCACCCGACAGTCTAAATGATATGAGTCGTGGACCATTGATTTTAATTACATCTCGCATCACAGTGCTGGGTGTGTGTTGATGGTGGTGGCGTGAAATGATCTCTTTTGATATGCCAATCAAATTTGTTTGGACCGAAATAGATCCTAGAACAATAAATAGGCGAGAGAGATTCATAACCGTCAGCTTAAGAGCTCCCGCGCTCCTTGGCTCCTATTTTCTTGGCTCGATGTGTACATCCCCTTTTGATTTGATGATTCGTTCAGAAGAAAAAACCGACGGTGTTGGTTGCCGGAAGGAAGGAAAAATAAAAAAAGAGGAAAAAATTGGCAACTAAACAAAATGCTGAGGGAGGGAAGCTGGAAATCGTAAGAAATGGTTAGGATCTATCAAATAATGGGTCCAAGGGATATCACACATATCCCCCCACCCCATCCTATTCGGTTTTTCTAAACACGAAATAGCAACACGGAAAGAAAAAGGTTTGGCAACCGTCGTGGACCGATAAACCTCTTACATGGGGGTTGAGGACTGAAAGGAAAAGTGAAAAAACTAAACGAATGTCGCTGTTCTAAATCGCTAGAAAATGAGATTCCACACCGAAGGGGTTTATACGTACAGCCATTTGACTGATGAGAATTCATCTCGAGAGATTTTATTTGGTGGGGGTTTGGGGGTGTGTTTGGGTGGGATTTTTTGTTTTGTCGCCAGATACGTATAATAATACGGCGGACAAAATAACAGACGGTGATTGGATTCACGCGGGAGGATCACCGAAAAAAGTAGGGGTGGGAATAATGTTGGGCGTAAAAAATAGAATTGAAAAAAAAGGGCGTTCACACGATATGAGTGGCAAGCAGAGCGTCGGCGTCGCGGTGGGGGCCAGCCAGCACACAGCGCGCACACACACACACACAGCACAGCACAGAGTGCGTGGTGTGGCCGGCAGCACAAAAGCCAGCCGGAAGATACGCTCCGATCACCAGTTGGTCGGCGGATGGCGAGTCGGTCGCAACTTACGATTTCTCCGCCGTTCGAAATAATCAAAAAATCCGCCAGCACTTTTCTTCCACTCTTCTCCTTTCGCGTTTCTGTTTGTGTTGACTCTGACTGGACTGGCCCGTTTCCCCTCAAATATCCGCTCTGACATTTCGGGCCCATTTATATTGTGCAGCGTGTCATGTGATGGATACATAGCGCGTGTGAACTGAACCCACCCGTCGATGATGGATTGACAAAATCATCTCGCAATTTCTTCTTCTTCCGAGAAGGCGAAACGAAATATAAACTGCTGCTGCTGCTGCTGTGGAAAGTGGTTTTTCCCGGGCGATATCCTTCTGATTCATCTTCCTTTTTTTACCTCCCTCCGATTTGCGGGATCGACTACGAGGAAATCTTATCGCTCCCCCCGGAAGGGGAAACGAGCCACCGGCCACAGGCATCATGGATCATTGGGCAATATCTCTGATGCTGCTGGCCGCCGTTGCATTTACCGCAATGTCGGCATCGGAGCTCATGTCGATGGAAGACGATAATGTCGGACATCTTTTCGACATCGATGCCCATTCAGACGGTGAGTAGTGATGCGCCTGCCGTTTTTCTTTGAATTTTCGTTTGACCATTCTCCAAATTTAAACGTCATCAATCCAATTTGATCCCGGCGAGAATTCACGTTGTCTGACGGATCGTTAACAAGAAAAAGGTAAAACAAAAAAAAAAGGGATTTTTGAATCTGGCGCCAAATGTGCCTGCAAAATATATATCTTAGCGCGGAAATGGGCGGCAGAGTGCCGTTATTGTGAGAGAGTTCAAAACATCCACATGGGGTGCGATGAATAATGTACAGCGGCACAATGTTCCTATACTCCGTTGCACGATATCCTAGCTTCGTCTGTCACGTCAAAGAGCTTTTAGACGTGATTTGAACGTGTCTCCGGGACTATATATACTTCTTAACGCCACACACATCATTGATGGAAGGAAAAGAAGACACGGAGGATCCTCTTTTCTTTATTTTCTTACATTTTTTCTTTGTTTCTTTTTATTCTATCCCCCCACCCCTCGATCAAAAGAGCAACATGGCTATAAATATTTCTCTATTTGTATTTCAAATCGCTTGGCCTACGCACATCATTCCGGATAGGACCGAAAGGGAGGGTGGAATCGAAAATGGATGGGACGGGACACGGCAAAGAAAAAGGGGAGAGATATTATTCGAAACAAAACACAAACAGGGAGCGCTTCCTCACGCAGAGAGAGAGAGAGAGAGAGTTCACTATCAAAATATATCAACATAGACACCCAGACAAATAATGCATAAAATACTCGTAGAGAGCACCACCATATCAAAGACTATGGAAAAGAAAAAGAAAAGTAAAAAGATCACTCACGGCTCAGCGGAGTGCAAAGTTTTTTCAAACGCGGAAAATATTACATTTCGGAATATAAGGCGAGGGCAGGGAAAATGAGTTTCAACACAATATTATATAATAAACTCAACCATTTCTGAGCTATATAGTAGGAAATAAAACAAGAAGGGGAGATCAATTTGGTTTCTCGGTTAAAAATTAATGAACGACCCGTGCGCGGTCTATTTGAAACCAAATTACCAAAAAAGGGCGGGGCTATTCCCGCCCGGTCGATAGGGACGCACAAAAAAGGAAGGGGGAGGGATGTTACCATCAGGCAATTAACCGGTTAATAATGATTGATTCGTTTGACTTGATAGCAATAAATATACGGGTGGCCCAGATCCATAAATACAATGTCATCTCTCTCTCTCTACAGTCTTACAATTCTATAGAGCCCAACAGACGCGATGAAAACTCGTAATAATCGGATGGAAAAAGAAAATGGTAACGACGCCAATCAGCGGCGCCCATTTAAAAAACAAAAAAGGGCGAAAATCCTTTCCTTTCTCAGATTGATTTCTTTTTGTCTTTGACTGGAAATAAAAAGAAAAAAGACAATTACGTCACTACAAAAGAGTTGAAAGACAAGAGTCAAATAAGGACGAGGATGATGATGATCAAGAATTCCATCCCACGCGCATTTTCAAATGCATAGAATGGACGATTTACATTTGAAAAGAAAGAAAAAAAGGGGGAGCTTTTGGGAACAAGCGTGTTCATTAACAGTTGTATACCGGAGATATACCCCTACCAGCTCACAGTGCTCGCACACAATGTGATGACTCAAATGTAATAAAAGGTAAGTTGACGTCATCTTTCTCATGATCGATTTCGAATGGCGTCTATACAGGAAAAATTAAAAAAGTTGGTTATGAAAAGGGAAAAAAACGCGGGAAGACAAAATTTCAAAAAGATCGTTGGATGGGTGTGTCGGTTTTGGCCGTTCCCCCCGATCACCCACACAAGACGTCATTAATCCGCCCCCGTTTCAAATTTAATTTCCTTATGATTAGACGATGCTGATGAAACGACATGGTTAAGACAGGAGCTCGGCAAATCCGTTTGAAAATGATTTAAGCAGTGCGCTGTACGCGCATCTATCGCTCATCGATTTTGTCGTCGTCGTCGTCAAGACTTTAGTGTGTCCCTTTTATTTCCACACTTTGTCGAGTATAGACGAGAGAGAGGGTGGGGCTCAGTGATTGCCTTCCAAGTTTCTCCCCACTCACTTCCTCTCCTTATTCAACACACTACAGACTCCTCCTTTCCCAAGTTTTTCCCTTTTTTTGGATTCCGTGTAAAAGCCCAACAAGATGCGAAGAGAAATCTGTACATAGGCCTCCCACCCTCTTATTTAAAAAAAAAAAAAGTTTTATTTTTTCTTTGGCTGTGTGTACAGGAAAGAGTTTCGGTACACACAAGTCCCGCTGGGCCGTATAATCCGGAAAAAACTAAAGTGCTAGTGATGGCCCGTCTCCGACCTCCAACACCCTCCCCGAAAAAACAATACGGACGGTCTTGCGTGTGTATAGACTTGAGAGAGGCAAACACACACATAACTGTTGTAGTATGTGTGCCAAGAGGAGAGAGAGAGAGCTATTAGTAACTGTGTTTTGCCACACATTAATATCAAGACCTATAATAATGATAACCTCTTCCATCTTCTTGAACGTCAATATCATTTCCCCCCGCCGCCGCCGCCCGTCTATTCTGCGCTCATCACCCACCCACCCACTTGCAGCACAAGACAATGCAAGAGATGATGATGACAATACGACATCTGATTGCTTTTTCCATCCCCCATTTTTTATTCTCCATCGACCCCAAATGTTATATAACATCTTGTAGGAATATGATTATTACATCGACAGCACAAGTTTTTCAAATGTTTTCTACACACACAATTCTAGGCTAGACTATAGACTATAAAGTAACTTGAGAATAGTGTGCAGATTGCTCTCCGGAGCGAATCATTTTCATCAAGAAAGACACCAACGTTTTCTGTGTATAGTTCTTCTTTTTTTAGTTTTTCTCCTTTAGTCCCCCCACACACACACAGTTTCATCATTTCCCTCAGCTCATCTTGGAGCTTGGCAGGATCGTTATATTCAGCGCAGACGAGTCTGAGACGGACGGACGGATGGATGGAAGGTTCTCGTGGGAGGGAGGATTGATGAACGAGTGAAAGTCAAGCTGGGCTCTACATATTATTATTATTATAGACGTTGGACTAGAACAGCAGAGCAGAGCAGAGCGGAGCAGAGAGAATATGGTCGAGTAGGTCCCGGGGATCTGTGTGTGTGGAGGGAGGAGAAAACCCATCATCATCACGACGTCTATATGTGCATAGTGTATCAAAAACCAGGAGCGAGGAGTCTTTTGTCTGAGACGCTGATGGATCCAGTCAAGAACATGGCAGCCAAAGCACAACACACACATCGGCTAGATGGGCCAACATATGAATGTACACCAATTGTGTGTGTGTGTGTGTGTCCCGCTTCATTTTGAACGGGAGACTTTCTCTCCATTGGCAGCCGGACTGGCATGTGTGTGCATATAATAATGGCCTGTGGTGTAGTAGTAGTATAGTAGTATCCTATACCAGACGACGGCCCCACCCACCCATTGTATAGTGGTGGCTTTTCAATGGACATCGTCAGAGCTGTATTGTTAATATCTAACTACAGGAATATTATATATGTGTATGCATATGTTTTGTGTGTGTGTGTGTAAGGAAATTCGGCGGAGGGTCGGAAAGCGGATGGCCGCGATCTTTTCCACACGGTTGCCACTAGGTCCCTCCCTTTTTTTTTGGTAAGAGCAGACAGGGCCAGCAGCAGCACACAACGATCAATAAGATGTTCAATTCAACACTATTGACACACTGTACAGCTCTCCCATCCCAAGAAAAATATGGACGGATGGGCTTATGGTTGCGCTGGACAGGCGTAACTGACCGGCTAATAGCTCTTGATTCGCTTCTAACGGAAGGAGGAAAAGGAGAGGACAAAATGTCTAGGGGAGCTGGCCATCATACGGCAGGCTAAACACGTAACCGCTGCTGATGCTCGGTCGTCCGTAGAAAATGTATTTCGGTGACGCAACTTTTTTTTTCCCAGACCAAAAATTGGTTAGACTAACAAAGACAATTTCCCGGCCGCCCCCGAATTTTGATTGGCCCCCCAAAAGAATGTTTGACTTAAAGATTAGCTCTATAGGAATCCTTTCCGAAATTGTACAAGTTGAAAAACAAATATCTAACCGGACTATGTACGAATGCCAGGGTCTTCGTCGAATAGCCACACGTTGGGAATCAAACTCGTAAAATTTTAAAGAAGATAAGAAAATAAGACTTGGACGAAAGAGGCCGTATAAAGTGTAAGAAGGGGCCCAGTATAAAGTGGATTGTAAATGGCCAAGGAGAAAGAAGAAGAATCCCCCAAGTTTATGGGGTAGCAGAGAGAGAGAGACCGAGAGAGATCAAACACACGAAATGGTGAAGAGGGTCCTGGACAGAAAAAAAAAAGATCCGCCTGTGTGTGCGGACGGACGGACGGGGTTGAAATAATCCGCTCTGGGATCACGACACGACGACAGCGGTGATCTTTTTCGATCGATCAATCGGAACAAAAATGTTTTTAGATGTCGGTCCCTCCCTCTCTTTTTAGATTTTTCCTGGCTCGTATATATTGAACGAATGGCCCAGGCTCCTATTTTTATTCACGAAATAAAACTCGAACGAGAAAAAGAAAAGAGAAAAACCTTATTTCACTATTTAATCTCGACCGTCTGAACTGCTAGAGTGGCCCTGGAGATTTCAAAAGTGGGAGGGCCAGTGCTGGGCAAACATCTCTGGACTGGGCCAAGCTCGGCGGAAGGGAGGTACGCGGACGAGCGACTGAAAGTGCAAAAGATGATGGAGTCACGCAGCTGGAGGGGAGAGAGAGACAAGTCAAGGACTTTTGACTGTCGACGCAAGTGAAAGCTTCGCGGGAGAGGTCCAGGGAGCAAAGAGAGAGCTAGAAAGTGTTGTCAATTATCTCGGACTAGTACAGTCCAGTCACGGTTAACTGGGTTTCAAATCACGCGGACGGACAGAGCGAACGGTCGGGAGTATAGCGCATATCTACGGTGGCCGATGGGAGGTCGGGGGGGGGGGGGGTCGTTGTGACGTTGATTATGAAAGAGACAATGATGGACGAGTCGACCGCAACGTCGACCGATGGAAATGCTCGGTGCGTGATCAAATTGAATGGGAATAATGGAACACTATTGGGAATCTAATTAACCGCGAAGCCAACTCCCCCCCCCCCCCTCTCTTCCGTAGTCCCGACATGATCCATTACAATTTGGGGCTTTTTGTATTTTATTCAACAGAGATGGCCTGCTACTATTGCATCAACGTGACCAGCAACGAAATTTGCAACCGCTACGCCATCGAACGGCCCTGCCCAACAGGTTAGTCTGAAACAAATCGAATCACAATTATGCAATTATACACGTTGACGGGAGGAGGAGCGAAAATAATGAGCGGGAAATTATTCCGACAGATTTGACCGTCTGCCACACACATCACGTGATGGACGACCGGGGCAAAACGCTGGCAGTCACGAAAACGTGCGCCACACCGCGGACATGTTTCTCGCAGGTCGGATGCCGTCGCGATAAGACAACCAATCAAACGGTAAGACTACTTTTGAATCAAACAAACAAGAAAAAAGTCAATTTCTTGTTTTGTTTTTAACTTTTTTCGTAAAACAACAAGATGGAGATTGCCTGTGTACACTGGCACTTCAAAAAAAAAAAAAAGTCCCCGACTGTTTTTTCGTTTGTCTCTTTTTATTTCCTCGGAAACCGCCGCTCGATTTTTATTGATCCATTCCATCCACCCCACCCGTCTCCTTTTCTTTCACAAATATTTTAGTTACCAGATTTTTCCATCCCATCATTTCTCTGTGCCAAGCCATTCGTATGGGACGTCACGCTAACTTGGGTTGGCAAGCTATAACGCCAAACAGTTGAATAATGAAATGAATCGACGACTTACCGAAATTGATTCTTGGGAAATCTCGATGGGCACAAAAGAACCTAACAAATTCCCGTGCACTTGACATCATACAAAATTCACTTTGAAATTGTCATTTGAAAAAGAACTAACCGAAAAGTAACACGACGTAGAGAGAAAACGCACCTGTTCAGACTTGTCCCTGAGGTCGACTAACTGTCAGTATCGACTTTTTTCTGTCAGGTAATAAAGAGGGGGAAGGGTCTAGAAAAAGTAAAACCCGACATCATTGTTAATTGATTTATCTTAAAATAGTTAGAGACTGTAATATTAATAAAACCGCCCCCTAGTATAGTGTGACGTCCGATACTGCTGCGGGCGCAATATCCATCAAACATTCCGGCGCATTCCAGCGCGAGCTCGTGTTTCGTGATTGGATTGTGAACGATGCTACTAATATAATCGTGTAGCCTGGGAAGCAAATTGTCTACATACTTTGGCATGTGTCTGTCTCTCCTATTACTTTGCTCTTGTAGGTATGCGTGAATTGCTGCGATTTGAGTTACTGCAACGAAGAGGTGGCGTTCAACGTGAGCGCCGCCGTTTTCCATCGCTCAAACGACGACGGGACAGCGGCTTTTTCATCTGCCACTCACGGACTTATTGGATGCAACTGGACGACGACGACGGCGGCGGCCATCGTCATTCTCGGCTTACTCACCTTCTTGTCAGCTTCGACAACAATTTGAAAAAAACAGGATCGCCGATCGTGTCGACAAATATCCCGACAAGCCAAAATTCCATATCAGGACGTTTGAAAAATAATCTAAAAAAAAACCAGCGGGAAATTTCAAATTTGTTTTTCCATTATTTTTGTTACATCGGGAGGGAAAATAATAAATATTGAAGCTTTCACTGTCGGGGGTTTATATCTTCCCTCAACTTTTGCAAGAGAAAAATAAAAACAAAAAATAAAATATAAAGGGGGGAAAACTGTTGAAGGATCGTGGACCCCCTCCGCCGACACGATAAGACCCTAGCGGCACTCGTCGTGCCTTATCACCCGTCGTGCAGTTATAACACGGCAGACAAATGTCAAGAAAAAAGAAAACAGAAAATATAAAACAAAACGTCGAGCTACTGGGTACAAACCATATATTATACAAGTGTTTGATGAGGCGCGAGATTTGAACACGCTTCAAGACCCCACTCTTCCTCCTTCGTCTATATTCTCTCTACCCCCCTCCACCCCCTTTTATTTTCTCTCACTCTCACAAACAGTCACCTCACGCTTCAGCAGCCACTTGAGTTGATCTCAAGTTTTCTCGTACCCCCCACACAGCCGCCTGTCGTCGGCCACGCCCTTTGTATACTTTATTATATCGCTCCTTCATCATCCCCGCCAATGTGACGCTATTCATTTTCACGCCTATAGCAGCTGCAAAAGTGCTCCTGACGGCACTCGCAATTGAATTCACTTTCACTCATGTAAATCTCGAGGAGAAAGAGAAGAAAAATTGGGAAATTGTTCCGTCACTTACATTTGATTACACACACACACACCGTGAAAGAAGAATGGTTTGCCGCTCCTGTTTCACTGTTCTGGACATTGCAACACACTCAAAGGAGCCGGAAAATGTCGGGAGAGAGAAATAAAATAAAAAGGCCGGGATCGATAAACTACACTTTGATTTCTTTTCAATTCAATTTTGGGAAAATCCCATCAGGAATGGAAAGGAGGTCCCGGAGGATGGACGGTCAAATGTCAAACCAAATAATAAAGAAAAGAAAAGAACGAAATAAAAAACGACCGAATTTTCCCTCCCGAGCTCATGTCTGACACAAAACACACACAACTGTGGCGGCCCGGCAACCATGCCGATGAAACTCACCGTGATTGGTTTGTGTGTGTGTTCCTCCCTCGAGAGATTGTTTTCTTTTTTTACCCGACATTGAAAGTGAATTGCGCAAGCATCAAATATTTAACATCTGCCAATCGGGGAGGAGACATCATTGAAAAGAAATAAAAAGTAGAACAAACACACGACACGAAAGTTAGACAGGCAAGACACGCGATCAAATATAGACGGAAAAACATAGTCCCCAATCCGGCGGTAGTTATGACGCAACTCAACCTTTTCTGGATTATGATTTAGTTGGCAGATTTCTATATAATATAACCTCAGCCCTTTTTTCTAAGCGAAAAAAAGGAAAAACGTGTTTGACGTGTCCGATGAATGTGATGCTGTAAATGCTCTCCCATCGCAACGATGGCCCCCCCCCCCCAAAAAAAAAGTGTTTTTAAAACTGACGATATAATTGTAATTCTTTATGACCATGTTTGATTGAAATATGTGTGAATTTTCTTTTTCTTTTTTGTATTTGAATACAAGAGGGAATAAAATTTTGCGAAAAAGAGAGACCTGTCCGAGTAGTGATATAATTTATGTATATGTATAATAATGATAATAATAATAATAATAATGTGGAGATATTATTATATAAAAAGGAGAGAAATCGTACAAGTAGAAGAAGATGAAAGGAAAGCCAAAATATGAAGAAGAAGAAGAAGAAAAGGAGAGAAGAAGAAGAGGAAGAAGAAGAGGAAAGACAACATGAAAGAGAGGGCGAGAAATTTTTTCAATTTTTAATTTTAGTTAGTAGTATAGTATAGTAGTAGTAGGATAGTGTCGTGGAACAGGAGTGTTTTCTGCGTGAGTGTTATGTGTGGAGAGGGAGGATGGAGGAGGAAGGAAGGAAATTGCCCGAGTCGTCAAATTAAACTCGTCCGCAGGATTTGAGGATCTCTCTCACGCGTGAATTATTGTTGACAGTCGGGAGACAAATGTTGACGATTTCACGACAGAGTAAAATTGGGTGGGTAAATACATTATAAGGACAGTGTGTGTTGACGTGGCAGGGATTTTTTCGGAGCTGATTTGTTTGGTTTTCTTGGTTAGAAATGGAGGAAACAGACAGACAGAATCAATAGTAAAACTCGATCAAAATTACAGTATTATCTGGAGGGCAACAAGTATTGTCTTTGTTATTGGTTACAAGTTGTTTAATGTGGTTTTTTGGTTTTCAAATTTCGCCTAAAGAGAGAGAGAAAGAACCGCAGCCAAACCCGATATTATTATTATTTTAATAAGAACTCTCACGACCGCAAAGAAGTTGGGTAAAAAGGGTGGTAGTTGGGGTTGGTGATGTCATTCATTCATTTTGTTATAGTTAGAAGAGGAAAATGTTATATCATCACAAATAACGACGACAATAATGAATATTACGATAGGATTGGAGCAATGTTGCTGAACAGTTTGAGTCGATACAAGTGTGAAAGAGTTTTCAATTCGAAATGGAAGCAGCAGAATTTAAACTAATGGAAACCGTCGATGCATAATAATAAAAGAAGAGCCCGAAAGAAAAACAAAAACTGAATGGGGTTTCCCTTTTTCAATCGATGAGGTATAATAATAATAATAATAATTCGTGAAAAGAATTAAAAAATTTGCGAGGAAATGTTTTGGGAGGGGCTCTGTTATTTTTTAGCAGCAATCGATATCTTATTATTATTATTTACTTTTTACTCTTTTTTTAAAAAATAGAAAACAAATTTCTCCTCCCGTTTTTCCCATTTCCTTCTTCTTCTTCTTCCTTCATTCAATAATATATATTTACACGTTAGGCTGTTGGAAAGTACCCTTTCTCTTCTGGACAGCTGACGGATTTCGCAGCTATTTTGTTTTCGTTTGTAATCGACGCAATCTGATGAAATCCGGAACTGGAAGGGAGACGAACAATCAATTTTCTTTGTGATTTGATTTTTTTTTTACAGAATGATGGAGAAAGAAAAAAAAACAAGCCACACCCTGTCAGAAGAGAACAAGAAGAACAAGACGAGAAAAAGGAGAGAGCATTTGGATCCCCCCAACAAACTGCGGAGAAATTGAATTTGAATGAGGTGTGTGTGTGACGCAGGAGAGACAAACTGGGAGGGAAAAGTAGAGAAAGATAGATAGGAAAAAATGACACTCACACAACCAACGTGAAATATTTTTTGGAGAAAAACTCAAAAATAAAATAAAAATTAATTTGAAAATGTTTCGCGCGCAAACACAAAAAAAAACATCACAGACTAGATGACATTTGAAAATAGGGACTCTCCCTCGACTATATAACTTTTCCTTCTCTCTCTCTTTTTTTTCTTTTGACACTCAAAGACAGACATACATAAGTATATATATATATATGGTACTGATTTGATTGAAAAAAAAACGCCGAGGAGTCACAGGGGATTTGAAACCGGGTTTGATATTTTTGTTGTAAGGGAAAAGAAGAAAGAATTCGAAAATTCCACTTGACTAAAAGAACTAGCGAAATGTAGTAGCACACGTGAAATTGAGTACGAAACGTCGTCCCGTATTTTTTTGTCTCTATGTACAACAAATGCGTCCAACCAATCACCGCCGTCGATCCAACCACCGACCGACAGCCAATTTTTTAAAAATACGTTCACATCATTTTACACGTCATTTAGGTTAGATACAACACGGGGTTGGGGTTTCTTTCTTTTTTGAACTACCGTCAACGCTATACACACAAACCGTGTATAAGATTTGATCGAAGTTTGATTGATTCGCAAGATTTTTTTTCTTTTCTTCAGAAAGAAAAATTGAAAACGGAAAACCAAAAAAATAGATCAGGGTAGGCCAAAATGAATTCCTTTTTTTGTTGTCGATGCCATTTGTTCTTGAAGGAATGTGACTGAATCCAGTTGGAGGGGGGGGGGAAATAAATCGGTTGCACGAAAATTGGGGGACAAAACAGAAGAATCCGAGTTTTGTTTCCAGTGTTGGGTTGCACGGGGGTGTGCGGATGTGTGTGTGTGGGGGGGAGAAAATCAATTGTAGTGTGTTATATCCCCCAGATGGAATAAGGTGGGCACCAGCAGTATAAAAGGGAAGAAAGAATCAACTACGTAAAGAAAAGAAGAAGAAGAAGAAGGAAATATCGATCGGCATATTCATTTGGGACACCGCCCCCGTGCAGCGCACACAATCCAATGAAATATGAACCGACGCTTTATTGTAGTTACTGGATAAGTTTAGCCAGTAGTGAGGGGGGCAGTGTTGTAATGGGGGAGGCGATCATGACCAGTTTCTCCGAAAGAGCGTGTGTGTGGTGTGGCTGATAATTGTTTTGGCGCTGATGTTATTCAATTGCTGATTCGCACGTCGTTCTGATGTTTTTCTGCATTTTACGTTCAGTTGATGACGCCGGAAGCGCTGTGTAGCCCACCGAATGTTTGTCGACACTTTTAGTAGCCCAAGAAAAACCAGAAAAATAAGAAATATCAAAAAGGAATAAAAAAAAATAAAAGTTAGAATTTGATTATCAATAATGGCCGTCTAAAAGTTTTCTTCTGGCTGTACACAACACACAAAAGTTTCTTTATTCTGGGCGGACAAGAGCCAAAGTAGAAAAGCTCCGTCGTACAAATAACGACACTGTCCAAAAAAGACTTGCGAGTAGTAGTACGGGGTAGTAGTAGTAGTAGACTTCTTTGTCGTTTTCTCGTTCTTTTCAAGACAGCTGGACGAGTAATAGCCCAGCTGACGAGAGAGAAAGGTTCATGAAAAAAGAAGGAAAGAAAAAGGCAAGAGTGTGTTGTTGTTGTTGTTGTTGTTGTTCATGGGAGTACTACTAGAGACTCCGTCTGGGTCGACACACACAAATAATGCGAGTGCCAGACGGGCACCGCTTTGCGTCTAACGTAATGGACAGAGGAGGAGAAGGTTGCACAACTTATGGCCAGCCATTTTTATACTGAAGCCCAGCAGCCGTCAAGAGTTGAAAGGAACTCGGCCGAGATTCAGACAGTCGGAAACTTGCGATAAAAGAGTTTGAATTGGGTTTACCTCGTTTAGTTATTTTTGTTTAATTCAGATTGTGGTAGGTCATGGAACTTCCGACGGATCCAACGCTGGAACTGGAGTTGCTGGGACTGCTGCCGCTGCCGGGACTCTGTGTGGTTGTTGTTGATGATCCGCTGGCTTCTCTGCTGGATGAGACTCGGCCGCCCGCAGTAGCGCCCTCTCTCTCTGCAACCTGAATTCGACAAGCCAAACAAACAAAACCAAATGAGTCAATGAGGCCCGTGCACAGCTGGATCATCTACTGGATAAAGAAAAAAATAATTTGGCATAAACAAAGACGACGGCGAAAGAATAATCAACAGGGAGGGAATGTAAGAGAAAACCAAAAGGACAAAGTAGAGAGAAAAAATGAGAAGAAAAGGGCCGGAATATGATTAGATGTCCACCTTACCGATTTCACCACAACATCCAGCAGACTGAAGGAGGAAGGTGTTAGTAGTAGTCGCAAAGCGGCATGGTTAATAAGGGGGAAGAACAAGTTAAAAGATGAATCAAATATATACGAAACATCAATCTCATGACACACACACACACACACAAAAAGGAAAAAAAAGAAACGACATTCAAAACGATGACTATGGCGGACGATCCATCACGAGCTGGATCGACCTCAAAGAGACCCCTCCAGACAATATATACCCCTCCCCCCCCCCCCTTTCTCTACTGCCACACCGCCATTGAATAATCTACTGTACTACATGATCCAGCAGGAGGAGAAAAGAGAAATTTTTCATCCGGTTGCAAGAAAGACTGGGGTGGATCTAATTAAATTCCAAGCGGACAGAATCAAATTGGATTGCTTCCGCATTGATTTACACCACTTCACGTAAGGATCTCTCTCTCTACTACCCACACACACACACACTCCACTCGAGTGATTGATTGATTCGTTTAATAGTGTTGCTCCGATAGTTACGTGGTGTGGATGACGATTAACCTTATCGAAACCGTTAAAGGAAAATGGCAAACACTTCCAGGGAGAAAAGTGGAGGGTGGAACTCACTTGTTCTTGGATTGGCGCATGAACTGCTGGATCTTCCTGGCCGCCTGGTGCTGCCGCCGCTGAGAGTACGTCCGTCTAAAGCAGAAAATGGACAATTTGGACAAAAGCAGAGATGATTATTAGGACATTTTGTTCACCATTTTGTCTGCGAACAACATTCGATTGGCCCGTAAGTGGGACACACACGACCGGAAAATGGCCAATGCCAAACGCACCGGTAGTTTTCTTATATTTTTGATTTTCATTCAGACGACATCTTATCCGTTGGGCCGGACTGGACCCTCGCCGAGATGATGAAAGAAACCATCTGGTCGTGATACGATAACAAGGGGATCGATATACGTATACACCCCGTGTCTTGTGTGTTTGCCCAGCCAAAGGGAACAAAACGGAGAAGCCCAACAAAGCTAGCCCTTACTCCTCCCCTTCCTCTGTCAATGCGTACCCTAACAACAACAACAACATCCCTAAGCGAAACGAGTCTTGTCAATTTGCGATGACGGAAAAGCAGCTATGGAAACTACTATGTGCATAATAAAGCTAAGAAAAACGTGGTTGTCGTTGTTGTTGCTGTTGTTGGAGCACTGTGGGTCCCATCAAGGATCCTCCCAGACTTGGGAGCTGCTACTCTCTACACTCGACAGTCTTCTCTCTTCTTTTTTCTTTCTCTTTAGCCTTTCCAATTAAGACGGATCGAACCGATATTGAAAGGGATCCTTATTGAAGAGTCAAAAGTTTCCGTTCCAAAAGGGGAAGGAGCGTATCCAGCGCGCGTCTCTTGCCAACATTAACTGCCGTTCATGTGAATGGTTCGTCTTTTCCTTAATAGCGATTGTAGTGAGGAGCCAAGTAGGAGCCCAGCCGTCCCGGGAGGGAAAATCCCGAACCGGCTGGTGGTGTTGGGGTGGTGTTGGGGGAATATCTCTCATTCTCGGCCGTCCCAGTTCACACACGAATGTCGCCATGTCTATTGTCATGGCACCTAATTGGACGTTATGGCGAAAGACAAGCGACTTGTCTCGGGCAATGGTAAAACCAACACAATTCCGAAGATGGAAGTTATACACACACAGAGAGAGATAAAACTTGGCAGGGGGGGGGGGGGGGAGAAAATTTCGATCCCGGCGAGGTTTCCGCTTCCACAAAGACATCAGCGCTGATGCAATTCAATTAAGGAAACAACAAATTCAACGAGCAGTGAAAGAGCAGAGAAGCGTGCGGCCGCGGTCGGTGGTGCACAGACAGACAGACACACAAAACGAATCGAAGATGCGCCCAGCCTGAGGCGAAAGAAAAAAGAAAAACTTGACTCCCTGTGAGAATCCCTTAAAAAAGGAGCTTCAAAGCTAGGCTCTAAAAGAGGCTGGTAGCCTGGTAGCCTGGGCGGAAGAACCTGTCGAGCGTGAAAGATCTTCTTCTCCATCGTGGTGCAAGGCCAGGAATCGCGGATCAGACAACCCAAATAAAAACTACTTACAACATCATATCCCCAATCCACCCATCTGGATAATATACAGATGGGTGTAGTAATGAAATGAAAGGAGCTGCAAGGAGCTTTGTTCATCCTACCATCAGATTTGGAAAGATGAGAGAGCTAGGCCCAATTTCTATCTTAGCTACTTTTTGTTTCTTTCGTTGGTTTGGTTTGGTTTACGCGCGTTACTTGAGGGCCGATGAGGTGGGTGTGCCTTCGCGGCTCTGGCGGGCCGAGCTGGCCGACAGGGATGACTCGCGGTAGTTGCGGTAAGCGGCGGCCACGGCGGCTGCCGACGATGAAATTCCCACTCCGCCGTTGCAACTGGCGGAATTGGCGCCCGACGACGTCGACGGCGACTCCATGTTCTTCTTGAAGCGCTTGTGCTCGTAGTAGGAGCGGAACTGGTTCTGGATCACGACGGCCGCTTTGGTCATCTGCTTCAGGTAGACGTACTGTAAATAGGAGGAGAAATCGGAAACGTTTTGAAAACTCATTCGCCATTAAAGAAAAAACAAAAAAAAAACAAATTTAAAAAAGAAAAACGAACAAAGAAAGTTGAATTTTCCAAGAACATTACTGGACTGCAAGTGGACATCCGGATTCCGGACTAATCTATTTTATGCAAATGAGATTTGCTCTCTAAGTTAATCTCTCACTCTAAATAACTAGATTACGGTAGAACATTGTGAGTGGCTACTAAAAACTATATGGGAAAAGATGAGACTGAATTATTTCTTTGTTACTGAAGGGGTTTTTGGAATAAAATTTTGAGAATTTCTTGGTAAATGTAGGTAAATGAGATGATTTGCGATCCCAATCTAGAGTCGAGGGTGCAAACGTAGACAAACAGGTGTTTAAAAAAATTCAAGAAAAATTCACATTCGCTTCAATCATTTTGGCTGTAAAGAGATTGATGAAATATGAAAATAGAAATGTTCAACTCTTTCTCTTTTCACACAATCAAGGATAAAAAGGAATGATTGGATGATGAGTAATGAGAATATAATGGAATGAATAATAAAATGGATGAAAAAAAGTGTCCAAGCCAAAAATGCATAAAAAATTTTGAATATAAAAATGGAAATTTTAGAAAAAAAGTTGGAAGAAATTTCCTTTTTTTGATTCGTTTGTTCTTCGTTATTTTTTTGTTTGTTTTGTTTTTGTTTGTTTGTGTGTGTGTCGTTTTCAAAACCTGTTTGTAACGCCGGTAATAGTTTTGAATAATCACGGCGGCTGCCCGTTCCTTCTCCTGCTCCTCGGCCCTCTTGCGTCCTACGTAGGATCGATAGGCCTTTTGGATGGTCTTGGCCGCCTCGTAGAGTTCGCGTTGTTCGTGATCCGACAGCGTCAAGTTAGAAAAATCGCGAACAAATAAACTGGCAGAAGCCTGAAGAAGTAGTTGATGAAGTCACCAAGAAAAAACGAAACACAAAAAAATAAACACAAAATCATACCGAATCGTCAAACTACGGCGGACTGGGTTTGGGATGAGCTAGAAATATTCATGACAACCAACAACAACAAACGACAATCAACAATTACGTCATCTTTTCTCTCTGTCCTGTAATTGTTTCTTTCTCAATTGTTTTTGTTTTCTTTGGTTCATTTTATTCGAGGGGGCCATGCGTTTATATCATTCAAAAATTGAAAATAAAAAGATGAGCCGAAAAAATTCAAGCCAAGTAAAAAAATTTGAAAAAACGTGTGTGAAAAATTGTGGAATAAAAAATGGGGTATGATTTTTTCTTTTTTAAATGTGACGACTGTCTAGTTTAAGTGAAAGTCACCTGGAGGAATTCACTGAAATCGGCCGTGGTGGGCGGCGGTGAAGGTGAATTGACCGAGAAGGAACACGGTGATTGGAGGCAGCTGGACGACGCTGGAGACAAACTTGAGCTGGGCGTCGCCGTTTCGCAATACCTGATCATCCATTTGACATGTCCGCCGGTTAATATCGACGCATCCGCACAGGCAAATGTTTTTTGTACCTGTACTGTTGATCACTGAATTCAAACGTCAAGTCGTTGCCGTCCAGAGATGGCGGGGCGTCGGCAACGATGGCCAAGTCGATGGATCCTTCAATACTCTGCACTTCGCTGACGACGCTGCTGATCTCCAATTCCATGCAGGGGCTCCAGCCGACCACCATCTCTTCCGTTTCGTTCTACAGACGAGCAGAGAGACACAAATAAAATCAAATAAATTCCGCCGAGAGGATTGATGATCGTTTTGATGGGCGACGCACTTTGATGCGATCGGGAATGGCCGCGATGATTTGCTCGGCCAGCGTCAGGACCCGAGTGTTTTGCTCGATGCTCGTCAACGGCGACAGGTGCTGCTGATGGAGGTCGACCGAGTTGACGCTCTCCCGCCGGACACCGCCGGCTCCGCCGCCGACAGATCGGACGCCACCACCTAAGGACGGGCCAATCAATCACCGACCGGGTGTGGGCGCAATCAAGGCAAAAGAGAGAAATCAAAAAGACAAAAATAAGACGCACAGAAGTCGAAATGAAACGGAAAATGTTGCACGTCCATCGATGAGAAATGGTAACAGTTAGTTCACTGACGGCAACACAGGTGTACCGCCCTGGAACGTCCAGAAATGAAATGAAACAAATGACAACAGAAGACGAATAGTAGCCACGTTGAAAATAATAAGCGCCGATCAAAGAAGCCATTGATTATCTAAAATAAAAGTCTTTTCTTTCTTTCCTTCATTCATATTTCCTATCAACAAATAAAATGTCTTTTCCGATATGTTCAATACGATTGTTTGCGTGCAGCCAAACGAAAGGGAAAAAAATTCAAATCGTGCATGGCTAATCTATCGAAAACGCCACAAACACACACAAAAGATAATGTGTCAAAAATGAACTCGGTGTCAACATTCACAATTCCGTCATGCGGCACAAGCTTGAAGATTTTTCTAGCGCGATACAACTAATCTAAATAAAGGATGAGAGCTAAAAAAATGAAAACTGGATTGGCAAGAATTGATGTCAGACCCCGACCGGTTGGGTGTTCATTTGTCGGTTCTTCCAGCTAGAGCCCAAAGAGATTTGGATGTTCTCGTTTGTTTTGTTTGGGAGGGTTTTTGATGGATGTAGGGCAAGTGACCAGCAATCCAGCTTACCTGCGGCGGAGGAGCAGGGAGCAGCTTGGGTTGATGAGGAGCAGGTTGACGAGTTGTCGACGAGCAATCCATCGTCTCCCGACTCCAAGCCTTCGATGTCGGCGCTGTAACACGGGCTGTAACACGGGCCGACCAGGCCATCCAGCCCGCCATCGAAGCTCGATGAGCCGCCGTTCAAAGAAGCTGCTCCCGCGCAACATTTATTTTTTTTTTTTAAACCCGGTATGTACACGCACACACACACACACATGAGCCGCAATTCCGGACCATCGTGAAATTTCGTCAAAAATGTCGTTGTTTTGAGATTTGGTTCAAATCGACCAGAACGACCGGACGGATATCATCCAAACACAAGAGAGAAAAAAAAAAGTATTTGAATATGATGAAAATGTTGAAATAGTTAAGAAAATGGGCAAAAAGATGAAAGAGAAAATCCAACCCAAAAACAACAAATAAAATGAGTAGAGAGAGAGAGAATAAAACACTAGCAGTCAAGCGGAAAAAGTTAACGCTAGTTTTGTGGTGGTGGTGGTGGTGTGATTTCCTATCAAGTGGAATTCAAAAAGTTCAAATCCAAAAAAAGAAAGTAGAAAAACAAATTTTGATTGATCAATTGTCAGGAGAAGGAAGGAAGTGGAGTCAAACCAGAGGGGAGAGAACAAGCACGATGCTTGAAAATTTAAAAAAGTGAATTGGAATTGAATCATGGGTGGGTCAAAACCGAGTTAACCTCTCATCCCACCCGCCCCCGCCCCCACAAACCTCCCCGATCAAAATAAAAAGGAATAACCAACTATAATATCGACAGAAGATGAAAGATAAATACAGAGAAAATACAAAGAATTATAAATAGGAATTTTGATGGAAAAAAATTTAGCGATGAAAAAGACAATGAAAGAAATGTGATGACAAATCGAATGAAAAAGGTGGAAAAATATAAAAAATAAAAAGGAATGCAAACACTCACATGTATTGGACGAATCCATCGTGTGGGGTGAAGGCGAAGGATCGTGAGCAAGACCCGATATGTTGCTCCCGGTGCTGTTGCGGCCGCTAGAATAAGCCTGGCCGGCCCCACCCAGCGGAAGCGAATAACTGCGGTCGTCCCTGCAAATAATAAAAAGAAATGTACAAGATTTCATGTGGTGTTATGAAAACTGGGATGGATATTACCTGGAAAGTTTGTGAGCTTTGGCCGCGTTGGGCCTTCGCCAATAGCCTTGATGGTTGTGGCCTAGTGGCTCGTTGTTGTTGTTGTTGTTGTTATTGGGCACCGAGTCGACAGAGGATCGTTTGGCCAACAACATTTGGCGGGCGGCGACCGATTCGGCCGGTTTACTGGGACTAGGTTTGTTGAGCTGGGCCAGTTGAGGCGGAGGCAGAGGCAGCGGCTGCTGTGGCTCCACCGTTGAACGCCTGACTGACAAGATCCTTCGCGTTTCCAGTTCTTCCGCCAGCGAATGGTGACCCCTTTGGCGGGCCACATCCCAGGCGGACTTGCCCGACCGATCGTGGACGTTGAGAGCCGATGGATCCCACTGGGCCAGGAGGGCAACCACGTCACGGTGACCCTGGGAGCAGGCCCACATGAGCGGAGTGTAGCCCTGCTGGTCGCTGGCCAGCGGACTCATCTCGCGTTCCAGGGCTGGCGACGAATTCTCCAGTCGCCAGTTGAGCAAGGTGCACAGGACTCGCAATAAGCCCAAAGCGGCCGCCAGATGGAGTAGGTTCATCTGCTGCTGCTGCTGCTGCTGCTGTGTCCCGTTGGTATTGGACGAAGGATCGTCGGCTGCCGACTGCTGATGCGGACCGGGTCGCCAACGTTTCGTCACCAGCTGACGGCAGATGGACACCAGCTGCTCCTCGGCGCTTTGCAATTCCACCTCGCCACTTTCCAGATAGGCCCTCTGTTTTGTGCCCCGTCAAACGAAATGATTGAAAAGTTGTGCTTTCGGGCCGTGACCGTGAGCGAGAGACGGAAGGGGAAATTAAATTACCAAACTGCTGAACAGCTGCTCGATGCCGCATCCATGAACGTTCAAATGCGTCCCTAGCGACTCCAGCCGGCCCACCAACAACGACAGCAGGGAATTCGTCCACTGGGCAGTTGACGATCCTTCCTGGCAAGTATTGGACGCGGCTGACACCTGCCGGTATTCAAAAATGGCCGGCTGGGTGATGGACAATCCTTGACGGACGACCTGCAGTTGTACTCTTCCAGGACTGTGAGCTGGATGGGTTCAGACAAAAAAAGAATCAGCTTTATTAGATGTTGGATGATGGCAAATGAAAAATGAATCGATTCCACTAACGAGGGCAGAAGCATCGCAAAACTCCCAACTGGACCCAAACAGCTGGGACTGCAATTCCATCAAACAAAACGCTGTAGGAGCCACTGAGCGTTGGTGAACAAAACGATCCTGTAATGAGGAGTTTGGCACCGCCCTAATACGAAAAAAGAAAATAAAATGAATCAATTGCGTTTGAAATGATTGGAGCAAATTGAATACGGTGGGAAAATAACAGACCTCGGTGGGTGCCCATTCCGGTGAGAAATCGGTAATGGATGTCAGTAAAGGATCGCCTGTCGCCGATAGGGTCGAGGGTGAGGGCATGTCTTTGAGCTGATGGATCCTTGCGTGGATTCCATTAAGGTCTTTTCCATCCGAGCCGTCAGACGGCGATCCAGATGTTCCTCCTCCGCCGGCTCCGTCGGCTTGGATGGAGATGAGAGAGTCGATAGTGTCATGGCAATCCAAGTCTGAGAACTCCGTCAACATATCAAAGGCGTCCAGATTGACCAGCAGGTCATCCTCGGCCGTCGTTTCGACGGACCGGATCGATCTGCCCAGTCCGCCGTCACTACACGAGGCTCCACCGTCGTTGCTTCCGCTGCCGCCGCCTCCGCTGCAATGGAACGCCGTCTCGTGGCTCAGGTTGGCCGACAGCGTCCGCTGGATGTCGTCCTGCGAAAGATCCAGCGTCTCATTGAACAGACAATCCATCGGCAACCTGCTGAGCGGAAAAGAAAAAACAAACAGCATAAGTCATCCATCGTGTGGCGGCGGCGTAATGCAATTAATAAGGAGCCAGGACCTATATCCGTGACCGGAAAGCATTTCGTCGGCCCGCCTGGCGGCGTTATTAGCGTTGATGAGCGAGTAGAAGGATGGGAACGTGTTGCCTTGATCGCCGCCGCTTCCGTGATCCATGAAATTCATTGTCGTCGAGTTGATTACAGCCGGAGCGGCAGGCGTAGGTGGCGGATGCGGGGTCGGCTGCTGCTGCTGCTGTTGTTGCTGTTGCTGTTGTTGCCCAGGGTTGTTGCAATTATTAGAAGAGTAATAATAGTTGGAATCGAGCGATTCCTGTTTGGCGCTGATCATTTGCTGCTGCTGTTGCTGCTGCTGGAGCTGATGATCCTGCTGATGATCCTGCTGCTGCTGCTGCTGGCACGGCACCGGCTCAGAGTGATGATGGAGCTGCTCGGTGTGGAAAGACGGAGCGGAAGAGGAAGACAAGGACGACGACGAAGAGATCTGGGACGTTGGCGGCGATCCGCCTCTTCCCAGACCGAATCCAGTCGCCTCCGCCCTAGGAGCCGCCCGCCCCACGGCGCTGTCAGTCGGCGTTGCCTACACAAGATACGCGAAATATTTCCCCCGGAATTAAAAATGAAATTTGCTTCCGGTGGTGTCAACGATAAATTTTTTATTTTTTATTTGTTTTTTGATCGGCACCTGACGCTGCTGGATGTTGTTGGAATGTGACGGAGCGGGTCGCGGTTCCAGGCGGATAAAGGAGCTGCCTCCCCCGCCATTAGAGAGCCGCCGAAGGGAATGTGGAAGGCTGTGGCCGGCCGCCAAATCGTTGTGACTCGATGCATCCGCGCCCACTTTGTGATTGTGGTGGACCTGGACCTGGGCCTGGGGCTCCATGGCGCCGTTGGATGATCGGTTGTTACTACCCCGCCCTCCTACAGCCGTCTGAAGTGGCTGAGGCTGACGCTGAGGTAAATTCGACACGTGTCCGTTGACAGCCACTGGAACGGCACCGATCCCACCGCCCGATCTGGCCAGCCTCTGCTTCTCCATCAGCTGACTGACGATGGCCTCCACCGTCTCGGCCGTCTAGGAGACACAAAATATAAAAATAAATAAGAAAATCATCATAATCAGGATCAAGGTGAATACGGAAGAAAATGCGGATGGATGGATCCGACCTAGACAACACGCCATAATAATCCATCATTTCATTAAGCAGACGACACATTTATAAAATGTTGAAAGGAAAGTTGGGGGAGGTGCTGGATATTGGCGGATTGTCGTTATTGTTGCACAACCCTGGGAGACGAGGGGATTCAACCGACTGGAAGAAAAAAGATGATGACGTCATCTCAGCTAGCGGAAATCACTCCTCCGCTTTTGCCCTTTGCCTCATCTGCCCCCCCATGAACGAGATGAGAATCAAGAAACGGGCTAGATGTGATACGGAGCGTGCGTGAATGAGCAAAGGGAGGAAGTGAAGGACCGTGAAAAAAAAAGTTCTAAAATAAAAGAAGAAAAAGGAAAAATAAAAACGAGAAGGGATGGAGAGAAGGAAGATAAACGGGCGCCGATCCAAGGCACGTCTCGGGCTTTGGAAGGATCTATAAGAATGCACTTAAGACCTCATCTTCTCCCCCCACCCCCTTCCCTCATCCATCCCGTCCGAGGGAAAAGTGCACGGGAAGCGGACCCCGCCCTTTAGCGCCGCCGTCATTCAGCGGCTCGAGAAACCAGAATGAAAAGGAGGGGAGGGGGTGAAAGAGCAACTGGGAGAATTTAAGAGACAAGCTGATCCATCACAAGGAGCCCCAAAAGTCGAGCCCAGGGGGTAAACTGAGTTTTGTGAAACCGGCCAGCCATCAAAAAGGAGGAACAACAACAAACAACAACAACAACAGCCAAAAGAAAAATAACTTACAGAAACTTCCAGTTCGTTGTTCAGATTGGGCTCGTCCTGGCTCAAAACTGAAATGAAAAAAATATTTGAAAGAGATTAGAAATCAAAAGATGGAAAAAGAATGAAAAAACGATCCATCTCATTTCTTATGTAAAAATAAAAAAGGCCGGAAGGATCCTTCTTCAGCTTCTTACACATGGGTCTCAGCTGGGAGATGAGCTCGTCTTTGCTCCATTCCTTGCGCTCGGCCCAGAGCGAGACGCTGGCCACCACCAGGAGCTTGGCGTCGTCCGGGTAGGGAACGTTGAGATAGTGGACCAGCACAATGTCGGGATTCTGTCAAAGCGAAAGACAAACAAAGACAAGAATTCATTACTCCCAAGAGACAATTGACAAAAAAAAAATCCATTTCAGAAAAAATCCTTTTTAGCTTTTTCTTCTTTTCTTTGACACGTACCTGCAGGAGCCAGTAGCATCTCCGGTGGAAGGTAGGCAAGATGGCCGAGTGGACGTAACAGCCGTAGATGCACTGAAACGACAAAACAATCAAAAGACAAAAGAGACACATGAGAACCCAACTGAATTGATAAATACAAGGAAAACAATTTCAAATAGAAACAAACAAAAATCCCAAAAATGTGTCAAGGGGAAAGAACAAAAATGTCCAACGAACGTCACGACGTCAAGGATTTTTTGAACTGGACCGTGACATTTTTGTGACATTGTAATATCACCCAGTCTCTCTTTAACTTCTTCTTCTTTCTCCCCTTTTGTTGTTGTTGTTGTTGTTGCTGCGCTCGATATGAACAAATATCCAAAACGAAATTTCTAGAAATTTTCTAGAAAATTGAACGAAATCCTTTCACGGATGGGCAAAAGAGACAAGAGTCGGCCCCAAATGTTTTTATTGAAAGACGCCAACTTTCGTTTTTTCTTCTTCTTTCCTCCGCGCTGTCATTTCATGCACAACAACAACAACATCGGCTGTTTACATTTTTCTCTCTCTCTCCTGACGGCCGAAAAAAGTATCCGGCGCGCACACACAATTCCCGTGAAAACTCCAGTATATACTTCTTCATGTAACACAGCCGGAGGGGGTTGGATAGGGGAGGCGCCATTCATCAGAGAGAGACAAAAACAAATACAATTTTAAAACATTTTTTTTATTTTATTTTGCCCGGCCGTAAGCGACGGACTTACGCGGAAGAAAATGTTTGTCCACCATCCGGGGATGGCTCTCTCTCCCTTTTACACACACACTCTGGTCCAGCGCTATTTCCAGCGCCTTTTTGTTGTATGTGTGAGTGTATTAGAATGAGGATTTTTCGTGTGCTGGGCAAGAGTTGGGAGACGTCGTTAACGTCGTCGGGTGTGTGTGTATATATACACACACACACATACGTACTGTGTACTACGGTGGTGTAGACTATTTTACTAGTGCGCTCTGCCCTTTTGTTCTCATCATTGGACAGGCCAGTCACGACGACGACGACGACCGGGAGGTGGGCAGAAGAAGATTCAATCCCCCTCCTACTCCCTCTCGTAACCAAATATTTGTCAAGTCGCACACCTCTGGGAGCTGGGGGGGGGGGGGAACGTGTGTCAAGTTGTTGTTGGGCTCCTTGTTGGCGTCGTCCAGTTGTCGCTAGTGCGATAGTAGCCATTTAACAAGGTTATAGAGGGTAGAGGTGGCAGAAAGACGAGCTAACTGACTTTCGTCTATCTACTTTTTTGTTTGGAAAAGAGAGGGGAGTGTGCTATCTGGTGTAGTAGTAGTAGAGCAACTCTCGTTTCCAGCTCGAGCCAATCGATCTATTTTTAATCTTCCGCCCTTTTTATATTAGAGTCTCTCCCAACGAGTTTGGGCTTTTCACTTTGGACCCCCCTCCTGCCCTTACGACACAACGTGGATGGCATTCTATCCCATTTGTTTTCATTTTCTTTTATCCACTCGATTTTTCGATCTCAGACAAGAGACAAGTCGAAATAAAAATAAAGGTTCTTTCAACGCCCAGTCTGCCAAAGGAGAAGAAAAAAAGGAATTGGCTCCTTAATGTTTAGAAAGAAAAAAACTGAAATAATGCAACTAATAGGGAAAAAGGGGAAAAATCCAGGACATGTGGAAGAGGTTTTTATATGATATAGTCTGGATGGAAGTACACACACATCCAGGCCAGTTATTGGCATTGATTCAATGATACGTTGTTCGCGTGTAACTCCCGCCGTATGATGTAGACGAGAGACGAGAGAGAGAGAGAAATTCCCAACCCGAAAACCCAAATCGTTCCTGGCGACGATCCTAATCATATCAACAGACCCCGATTAGAAGATAGACAAATACACACTGACACACATAGTCGTCTATTCTACACGAATCCAGGACTGGCCAGGTGGAATTCTCAAATCATAATAATAACCCCACCGTTTTTATCTTTTCTTTTCTTTCTATCTTTCATGACATAACACAGACACACACACAAGACTTAAAATCGCTTTTGATATTATACAACGATCCAAACTAGTTTGGATCGTTCGCGCGGGAGGAGGAAGTGGGTGGGGGGAATGGGCAATGGGGAATCCTCAACTTTTCGGGACAATCAATAACGGACGGGAACAACTTCCTTCCAAAAGAGAAAAGATAAAAGGTACAGACACAAAAAAGAGCTTAACATTTAAAAGAGAAGAGGGTGACGCCGGTGGGTGGTCGGAACGCCGGGCATTGGTGGGTAGGGGGGGAGATGATCTTTTAAGGCTGCGCTCACACACACACATATATACAGGATTCACGGATATTTTTTCTTACAGGAACAAGGGGGGAGAGGTGGATGGACTTTGTGTTGTTGCAAAGTTTGCGGGAGTTATTTCCTTTTTTTGGGTGAGAGGGGGAGGTAGGAGTTTGGATGAACGCGGGAGAAAAAAAAGGAAAAAAAAAATAGAACAAAAGGATCGTTACTGCTGCCCGGAGCTGTAAGCGTGTAAAAGGCCATAAAATCCAGTTTCCGACAATGTCTATGTGTCTGTCTATGTTATGCGGGGGGGATGGGATTTCTATCTAACAACAAAAAGATGGCAGGAAAGAAGAAGAAGAGGAGTAAAACTCGGCCATCGTTGGACGTTTGATCCGCCCGGAACGGATGGGAGGAGGAAAAACAAGAGAGTGTGTGTGCCGCTGCCGCTATATACACACACACACAGGACGTGAGGAAGAAAAAGAAAACTCTAAACGGGAGAAGAGGATGGAAGTAAGGAAAAAAGGCCGGGAGCTACAAAGTTAAAAGGGGAACAATAAGAAAAAAAGAAACACAAGACCCCCAAAAAAGTTTTTCCCTTTTTTCTTCCCTTATTTTTCAATCGATAATCATGTAGATGTACACTAAGGCCTACACAGCACAGCCCAGCGTACGCGTGTAGACATAAGACGCTACTCGTTTCAAATTGGCCTATAGGAGACCCCGGCAAAATTATCTACATGTAATAAGCCAAAGGAAGACGCATCGCGAGCAGTAGCGGAAGACAAACAAACGACATTTTACATGTCTCCCCCCCAACCCGTAGTAGGAAAAAGTTGACAAAATAAAAAAAAAAAAAAAAAGTTTCTTTCAGATTCTTTTTATTTTTTATAAAGAAGGAAATCAAATCAAATTCTTTCTTCCGGGGCTTTGGGGGAAGGGGGATGTTAAATTTTAAAATGACACAAACCCCAAAAAAGAAAAGGGAGCGGAATAAAAGAAAGAGGAATTGATCATCCGCCATTTTGTTGGATCCCTTTTTGAGTTGATATTCACTAAGACTATAATGGTATGTAGACTTGAATACAGGAAGTAAAAAAAAAAGAGACTGAGAAACTTTCGTTTTAGTTCTCCTTTCTTTTGTTGTTGTTGTTTTGTTGTTTCCTTTCCCCGGAAGAAAAAAGTACAAAAAAAAAGGGAAATCGGATGAAAAGAAATGAGGAGGGATTCACACAGACACACACAGGACAACTAAAGGCAATTGAATTGCCCGCCATTTCTTTTCTGTTCAAATGCCATATCTTGGGAAAGACTTGTACAAGGATCGCTCAGCTCCACACTATCCAAACACACTTCTCTCTCTCTCTCTCTCTCTCTGGCGGAAAGGTCAAGTTGTACCCGTGTCTTTCCCATTTTTGTGTCCCCTCTTCAAATTTTGTCAATTTTTATTTGCATGTGCGTCTCAGCTGGGAAGGGGAGAGAGACGACCGGGACCATGTTAGGACAACTCCTTCTGCGAAATCTCCTTTGAAACGCTCTGACGACCTCGTCTGTGGTCCTTAACTCCCTCAATGCACGTCCGTAAAGGACCGGGCGAAACTCAACTCAAACTCGTAAAAACCCGAGTTTGGAGGATGGCAAGACGACGACGGACGGACGGGCGAGGGCCGTCTCTGATCATTTCAAACGATTCCCTAGTCTTCCCAGCAGGATTCCCCTTGTGCAAAAAAAAAAAACCCTGGGCTGACTGGGCTACTGCCCTGTGTCTGTCCGTGTAAGAATAGAAAAAGGACACACATGAAAGGATATGGCGAGCGGAGAAAATCCCGACGACGTTTTCGTGTTGTTGTTGTTGTTGTCGTCTCGTCGTGTCGGGAGAGCTCGTTGAATATAATAAAATTGAAACGCCAGTCGTCGAGGCAGTAAATAGTCTCGCAACTGGGATCCCCCCACTTTCTCTCTGCCCCACCACCCTGGGCTTTTTGTTTGCACGAGCGCCTCCTCCACTCAATGACTCCCGATCCAGTTTCATTTTTTTTCTCTTTTCACTTTCATTTTCATTCGATGGAAACAATTTCCACGAGTCAAATGTCATTTTGGGGGGACCAAATCAGATGTGATGAGACAATAAGAATCGCGAAAACGACGGGACGGTGCAACGACGCTAATTCGTGATGGGGGACCTGCGCCAGCCATTAAAAAAGCAAAAGGGAAAAAGGGAAAAGTCCAAATTTGTTGCAGTGGGTGGGCATTAGTGCCATACTGGGCCAACGATGATGAATGCCATGATTATTTCGGGAGCAGCTCTGCACTATTACATAAACTACGACGCACATGTTATCCTTCCCGTGTGTGTGTAGAGCTCTTCATCATCACCAGCAGCTCAGCAAAGTCAAAAAAGAAAAAAAGACAAAATCAAAAATGGAACGGACGAAGGGTAGGTACGGGGATTTTCCCCATTTTGATCCGTTATACCGGTACCTCGATCCGGTATCTTAAAAGAGGAAGGAGGGTTGCATAAGTGATGATGATGACAAGCAAAAGGTCCGCCGGCCTGCGCGCTATGGAATGTGATATGAGAGTCGTGTTTCGGGTTGCACACGGCGGAGGAAAAAAACGGGTGAAATATAAAGAAGAAGACACGGGGGCTCCTTGGCCTCCTGACTCAATAGTGCACGAGGTTAAAAAGGTACCAAAATAAAAAGAAAAAATACAGGAATCGTCAATATATGAATGCCTATGGGGAAAACGACTTTTCCCTTTTCGGGAAAAAGGACATGCTCCTAGATAGACATTGACTAGCTGGCTCCTTGCAGGAGCAGCAGGGGGCTTTAGCTGTAACGCGCCGAGTAGACGCCGGCAAAAGATATCCGAATCGAGGCTCAAGGATCCAACAGGGATGCCATGCATTTTAATGATGAAATTGAGGAGCAGGAGCAGGAGCAGCAGCCTGCAGCCCGTCCAGGATAGAGAGAGTAGGAGCCAGGCGGAAAAGACGTCAAGAGCTCGGCATATCTTTAAAGATGCGAGTTTGTTTTTATTTTCTCTTTCTCTCTCTCTCTTACATTTTCCCCCTCCTCCCCCTTTATTCTTGTAATGCCGTAACAGAGTCTACATGTACTAGTAGTAGTACTCTGTAAGATATATACTATATATATTCCGCACGCTCCTTATTCCCTCGACTACAACATCATCGATCCGCTGATTACAACCTAACCCTCCTTCTCTCCCTTCTATATGTGTGTACAGAGGTAGTAGTAGCACTACTACTACTATATTAAGCGAGCAGAACAAAGTCTTCTCTCTCTCTCTCCTGGCTCCTTCTTCTTCGACTCTTGACCTTATTCCCTTTTATTTTTATTTTTTTATTTTGTTTTGACTCCTGGCCCAGGGTCCCCAAGCGACTCACTTTCTCCTTTTTCATCCCCCCCCCTACCTCCTCCTCGTAGGGTCTTTTGGGATATTAGATGTGTCTGTGTATACCGACTGGTGGTGGTACTACTACTATATAGACAGTCTTCACTAGTTGTCCGGATCCTATATACAGGGAGCCTGGAATCTTATCACCTTTTTCGGTCAATAGACACTTTTATTCCCCGTCGCGTAAGAAAAAACAAAACAAAAAGTTATTTTTGGGGGCTTTCTCCTCTTTTTGTCTACCAGAAACTTTTGTGTGTGTGGCCCAGGGAAAAGAATGAAACCCTCACACATACACGGGCGGAAAAAAAGAAATAGGGACCTCCAACAAGACGCCAGATAGGATCAAACGGCTATTCAAACACGCACTAGATACTTAAAGCTCGTACGGCTCCTCAACGTGAGGAGCGAGAGAATTTCTTATTTTTCTTATTTCAAAAACAAGAAAAAGAAACAATCCCGCTTTGATTGTTCCACGTTGTAGTTTTTAGAGGGTGTGTGATACATATCGGGAAGCGCCCGCCAGCTTCGACGTGTCGCACATAAAAGACGAGCGACACAAAACAGTTTCGTTGACGTAATAATAGTCTGAGCAAATTTTCAAGTGTGGGAGGAGGAAGCGACCCACCACCAACGGTCGGTCTATCGATTTTTTCGGGGACCGGAGACCTTACGTAATTCCGTCCCCCCCCCCTTGACGAGGGAACACGAGAAGAAGACAAATAAAAACAGCGAATGTATGTCTCACCTCTGTTCCTTGCACTTTGAGTTTCATGTGATCTTCTCGCGTCGTCTTGCCGTCCTTGCGCTTCTTCCAGCAGTAGCCGTCGCGGCGGTATCGCACCTTCTTCCGCGAATATAACAACATAGAGCCACTCTTGGGTCTGTCCGAAAAAAACAAAAACAAAAAAGGGAACAAATTCCCAGTTAGAAAATATTGATCAAACATTAAGATTTAAAACAAATTCACCTGATTTTGACTTCTTTGAAGAGCCACTCGGGATGTCGTTCAAAGTTGATCAACACGGCCGCAATTTCCTTCATTTTGGCAATTTTTTGAATTCCGGCAGGATGAGAAGTAGGCGGAGCGATCAAAACAAAAATGGGTGACATAGTGTACCAAACAGAAAATAGAAAAAAAAGGGAAAATTGAGTTGATGTGACCAACTGACCGACCCACGGTCGACACTCATCAGCCACCCCCTCGACATATCGAACGCGCCATTGGATGACTGGACCCTGGGTCTCATAGACATGGGGGGGAAATCCGATGTTTTGAATGGACAACCCCGAAGGGGAGGGGGGGAAGTGCTCTCCCTCTGCCATGTATAATGGTATAGTATATGGGGGAGGAGGGTTTATAGGTTGAATGGGTCACACTACTCGACTATACAAGTCCCATAAAAGGGAAATAGACTCTAATGAATAGAATAGAGAGAGTCCAGGATAGAATCACTCGGAAGAAATAGAGAAAAACGGACACAAAAAAGGGGGAGTCAACCCGGGTGTGGCTGTCCCTGGGCAGGGCCCAGTTATTCTCTGTCGAGTGTATTACAACAATGGGCCCATCAACCGCCCCGCCATTCCGACACTTGACCAGATTTTCACCCCTGGACGGGTCCAAAAAGCTCGGCTCCATATTGGCGCATGAACTTTCCAACGTACCTAGTCGACTCTTCAGTAGGTCATTAAAATTCCGCCGACTATGATAGAGTTCCCCAAAAGAGTTTTGAACGGGGAATTTAAATGCTAATTTGGTCTCCCTTCTCTACTACAAGAGTTGTAGGTTTTTATTTTATTTTTTTAAAAGATAGAAAGACCTCATTGGTGTTCCAGCGATGCCTCTGCGTTGGGAAATGTTCGGCCCTTGGTAAACTCTCCAGGCTGGCCGGAAGATTGATGGGTGGATTCATCCCGCCGTCATCGCTCACTAGAGAAAAAGAAATCAAGATATTCATATTATAAATCAGTTTTTTGAATTCAAATGAATTTGATCATCATCGCCAAAAACAAGAAAAAAAGAAAAAGTCGAGAAAACGGAAATCGTTTGAAACTCGTTCGCAACGGAGGTTTTATAGACCATCCAGCAGCTCGTGCAAACTCCCAAAAATTTGGTAGCTCTCCAAAGGTTTTTCGTGACAGTTGCGTTTGGCATTCGAGAGTTGCCATTGAACGCGTTGTTGAACAACAACAACAGCAGCAACAACAAAGAAGCGAAAAGTAGAGAATAGGACCCCACCGAGAAAAAAAGAAGAAAGAAAAAACTTTGCTGGCCCTTTTTTCGTTTCTTATAATAAAAGAAAAAAGATACTTGAGTGGAATTTTTCAAGACAAGATCGAACAGACGACAAAACCCCCAAACGACGACAGCCTGGGAACCTCCTTAACCAAAAAACATGTAACAACAACGAGAGAAATAATCATCAAGAAAAGAAAAAAAGAAAAAATATGAAACAAGTTCTTCAACATTGAAAATCCGGATCACAATGCGAATGGTGCGTGAGTCCGGAACAATGTTTTTTTTTTTTTTTTTTTTTATTCCGGCTGAGTGACTATACCGTGTGCAAAGAGGGGGTGGGGTGTCTTTCATATTTTTTCTTCTTTTTTCATAACAATAAAAAAAAAACGATTTTCTTCTTTTTTCGTTTATTATTGATTCGCTAGTGAAAGAGAGAGAGAGAGTCTGGGGGTGGGGTGGGGGGTTGCCTCTCCAGCACGCGCACGCCCGCCCTTCTTCCACTTTGAAAGCACGGTCCTCTTATACAACCATCTCAACTCATCCAGGGCCGCTGCCCGGAAAGGCAGCCCTGGCATCCCTAGACTGTGTGTGGATGGTTGGAGTGTACACCAGTACACAGTAAACTCCCCCCCCCCTCCTTCTTCCCCTTCCATCCAGCAGTAACCGTCGAGGTTATAATATGTGTGTGTGTGTGCATATTGCTCGACAAACACATCTGTGTATATACTACCTTTGCTTCACCTCCTCCACAACAACAACTAAAAACCCCGCATACACACACACACATACACAAAAGAACCTTTACAGCCCCGGACTCGTGTGAGCACGACAAGGAACCCCCAACCTCGAAATTATAATTAGAGACACACAAAACTCGGCTCAGAAAATATAACTAGAAATTAGTTTCTACCATCGGTGAGTGGGTGTAAAAATCGAATAAGGTCGTCAAGAGTCTCGAGCTACTATTTTGGATTGAATCAAAAAGATTTGGAAGGGAAGAAACTTCTTTGGCACGACGGAGCCAAAAGAAAGTTCACATCTCGAAATCCCCAAAAGTTTCACAACTTGGACTTGCGTCGCTCGTTTCCTCGGTGATTTGGCGGAGGAGGAGTGATGCGAGGAGGGGATCGGTGAGTCGGTTAACAACAACAACAACACCCCTGGCAGCAGCAGCAGCAGCAGTCTCAGCGCCTACACGGGGAGCGCCGAAGAAATTGCGAGGCGGAAGACCTTGCCATCCAACGGTGTTGCTGTCAAAGACTCTGTGTGACGACGGAGCAACCAACAACAACTTACATCGCGATTTGTTGTTGTGATTCTGGACAGTGGCGGCGGCGGCGGCCGGTGATTTGTTGACAGCCGAACGCGGCAACGGGTTGAAGTTTGACAACTTCATCCGGCTGTCTTGTCTCTGCCTACGCTGCGTAGTGCGCGGAATTGTGGGAAATTTTGGTCGGCCTGGCCCCACGGATATACAACAACAAGACACACAAACCCGGCGCAGACAACAACAACAACCGGAATACACGGGCGCTGGCCAATTGGCGAATTTCAATCGAAATGAAAGCGAGCGGCCATGTGCGGCAGACGCATTGTTGTGTAATATCTAATTTTGCTGTTGTGTAATAATAACCGCACACACACACACACAGACACACACAACACCGACACACACAGCTGCTGGCTCCTATCTCTCTCTTATTAGGAGCCGCCCCGGAAGGGTAAAATAAAACAATTCACAAGGCGGAAAAGCAAAAGCCGCGTACCGTACCGGTCGGCGGTACCCGATCCAGTGCCCAGTTCCTTCCTAACTTGTTCTCCCCCTCACTCTCTGGTTCCTTCACGTTTACACACATGCACACGCCCCGGGAGCGCCCGAGCAATAGAAAAAGGGGCCCATGCGCGGATCGACGGTTGGGAGTCTCTCCTAGCTCCCAAATGTATACACGTCTACACTAGACATGGAGGACTATCATAGAGAGATCCTTGAAGGAAGAGATGGATGGCAGGGAATCAAATGGAAGAAGAAAAAAGAAGAAATCCTAAAATGAGACTAAGGAGCCTGAAGCCATTGACTCTCTTATGTCGACTAGCAGAAAAAAGAAAAAGTGATCCGATTGCGTTTGTTTTGTAAGTTTGGCCTCCACCAAAAACCGCCACGCTGGTTAGTTAGTTTGTTAGTTAGTTACTCTTCTTTTGTTCTTTTGGCCTTCTGGCTCCTGAAATCCTCTTTGCTTCTCCTTTCACAGCCTCCAAGGAGCCAAACAGTCGAGAAATCCGTTACTACACAAGTCGAACGGGCGACTCATTGCCGTTGACGATGCGAAAATCCCATCAGTCAAATTTTCTTTTTGGTGTTTGTCTTTCATTCAACCTGCCACTCTCTCTCTCGTCTTACCATTTGCAAAATTTACAGCGAATATACATAAGTCTCTCAGTGGCAGAGTTTTTCCTTCTTTTTTCTTCTTCTTCTTCTTATACCCGGGCACCCCACCATCGCTGGGTGATGATGAAGAGCCTTACGTACGGATGACTTGATTTTCCTATCCTATCTCATCCGCCTCGACTGTGGGAGAGAGAGAAGAGAGCTGAAAGGCCGACGAGGAAGAGCTAGGAAAAAATGGGAGACGGGCCTGAATAACGGACTAGACGTCACAAGTCAAAACTTGAAAGGGTTTCCAGCTTAATGGAGCAAAAGTAAACTGGGAACCAAAAGAAAGAGGCCCCCCCCCCTCACCACCATACACAAGCAGCAACATACCACGTCCATGTGTACTGCTACAGCACACAAGACTACAACATTGTTGAAAATTGCACGCATGGAAATTTTGCCCCTCAATCCTACCCGGCCGCCGCCCGCCCGTTCCACCATTTCCACCTAATCCCGAAAAGGCTCTCTCCTGCCTTTCCTTGATGTGTGAGTGAAACTTTTTTTCATTTTTACCAACGGGGAAGGGAAAAAGAAGAGAAACGCAAATCCACTTTTTAGTAGAGCATATATAGTATACCACACCCAGTCCCGAAATGGGAAACATATTTGAATATAAAAAAGAAAAAGGAACGATTGATCAAACAGAGGGGGCAACAACAAATCTCCGAATCCTTATTTATTTATTCATTAAACGAATTGAATAAATAAAGAAAGGAAATGGGGAACCAAAAAAGCCTATAGATAGCCACCGCCGTCGTGTTAGTTAGTTTATAGGAGAGAATCGGATTTCCCTTGCCATTTGTACACCGGCGTGTGTCTCCAATGGCGCGAGCCCAGACTGTCAACGCTCGGAAGTGGAGGAGCTTCGAGCGTCAACAAATTAGTCGCAATCGTGACTTTGGGTGTGAAGAAACCCCGTGCCTCCACCGAGCTATCGCCCATCAACAAGAGGAGTCCAAGAAAACGAAACTAACAAAGGGATGACGACACACTCATACTTGAATCGATATCATTAGCAACGTCGTGTCAGACAGGGGGGAAACCCAGGCAAAGAGAGAAGGAGGGCTTATATGTTGACGTTAGGTCATTATAGAATTGGGGGATCAAAGTCCTTTTACATAATTTTTATTTATATAAAAACATATTTCCCCCCTTTTTTTGTTTTGTTTTTCGACTTTCACGAAAGAGCGAACAAACAAACACACACACAAAATAAATAAATCATCGAAAAGTATAGAGACACCCCGGACTTCCTCCGGTTGTTGTGTGTGACACAACAACAACAACAACAACACAGCGAGTAATTAAATGGCGACGAAAGAGGAGAAGTGGCGGAGGGGGGCTAAGTATAGAGCTCGGCTGCTGAACTGCCCGCCTTCCGCTGGCAGTGCGCGGAATAAATCAACGAGCGGAGGGGGGAAAAGCGAACTTTTCCGCCAAGGAGAGCGTTTTTTTGTATTATTTTTCTCTCTCTTTTGCGCTGGATATTTTATTTTCCAGAGAGGCCTGGAAGTGGAGACAGCGGAGAGAATGGAACGCTGATGGAAGCCGACACGCAAACATTGCTTGTATGGTAATCGTGAAGGGGGTATAGTAGTGGGCTAGAGCTACTACCAGAGAGACGGCCGCCCGTTTCGTGACGTGAGATTTATGACGGCCGCCTCACCAATCAAAATCCCGGGGCCCTGTCGTCTTTCTCCGTCTGCCCTTTTAACTCATTCTCCTTTGGTCCCAATTGAGTAACCACACATAGACACAACAATGTGGAAAGAGACTGGGTGCGGGTGCGGGGGACCGGACCACATTTCCATATAAGCAATCCTGTTACCCCAACTCTACAAGGATCAACTAACTCTTGGAGGAATATGACAAACCTGATGGTGACTGCTTGACGCCAACTGCGCAAGAAGAGTCGGCATCGTCCTGCGAGGATTGCCGGGAACAGGAGGGCTGACTCTCGACCATCTTGTTCTCAATGGCTCCTTGATGTTCTCCTCCAGTGCTGGTGCTAGTGCTGCTGCTGCTACCCTGCTGCTGCTGCTGGATTAGATTCATGTTTCGCAACGATATAGTATAACTTCTTCTTAGTTGTGTATCACGCCATCTTCTTCCAGCGACGCTCCATCTAGTCTGGAAACAATGTCAGACATCAACAACATGAATACAACCTACTACAATATGAATCGATAAGAAATGGCTGCCAACAACATTCCCCTCTTCTTTTTCTCCTTTTTTTGAAAAAAAAAAGTGGGGAAATAATAATAATAAAATAAAACCCCCCTCTTCCACCCCATTTTGGGAGAGTTGGGGGGGAATGACAGTTGTGCGGCCATCAAACTACAGTAGCCAAAAATATAATAAAAAGAAAAAGAAAGAAGGCTTCCACACAAGCAGACACACACGAAAGGAGCGTGATCTCTTGACTTCGATTTTTCTGCTCTGGGGGGCTCAAGTCAGTTAGTTCTCTCTTCTTGGGCACGAACGTTTCCTTTTCTTATTTCTTATTTCTTTTTCTTGCCCTTCGTTTCAATCAATTTGATGGGCTAAGAAACCCTACACTTCCATCGACCGGAATATATACAGAGAGGCCAATGTTCAGTAGTAGACGAGATAGATAGACACACACACACTCTATAGAGGAATCAATCGCGTTAACACACACACACACACACTTGTTCTCTCTCTCTCTCTTTGGCCCCCCAACTTCCTTACGGAACGGAACAGGAGCGGCAACAAAAAAACGAATCGAGGAACTCGTTGGCGAAACTTTTTTCCCTTGTAGAGGAGAAGTGAACCTGGCAGGACGGACAACAAGGTCGGGGTAAAGAAAAAAAAAGTGATCCTATTGTCTTTTTTTAGCAGTTGCCTCCTATATCTTTTCTGCCCGGCAGTCGTTGTTGATGATGCCCAGTCCCGATACCAAATAGGAAAGAAAAAAAAGAAAGTGGATCCTGAGAGCAGTGGCCGGTTCGTTTGTGTGTAAAAAAGTACCGAAAGGAGAAATAAAGAAAAAAGGGAAAGAGAGAGCAGACAGACACACACACACACACGCGATTCGAAAATAGATTGATACATACGAGGTTGTGTGTGTGTGATATAGAGGCAGAGTGCCAGAGCATCAAGCTTAAGCTACTTGTCCATAAAAGATGGTTGGGCCAAATAATAAAAACAGCCTAGGTCGAGATTCGTGTAGTAGTTGCACTTGAAGAGAAAAACAAACAAAAGAAGGAAAACCCCAAAGACAAAAGAGAGAGAGCGATAATCTTTTGGGGAAATAATATCCGTCCATTTTTGGGTTGGGAGCGCTGGGCCGATATCACCTGTCAAGATCTGGTTGACTGCGTTCTTTATGTTCCTTCAGGGGGGCCGGAGCCAACGAGGAAAACACCCACACACATGCATTGAATAAGGTTATATCATTTAAGGACTCTCGGTCGGTGGCCACTTGATTTGGGGGAAAATCTCAACGCTAAAGTAGTTGCGACGTATTTATTAGTGTGTGTGTGTCTGTGTGTGAAAAGTCTATTCAGGAGGGATTATGGCCGTTTGGCTAATCCCCATTGATTATTGGCCTATCTATTTTAACCGGATCCCCCCACCCCCGATCGATGAGGCTCTCTAGCTGCTCACCGTCGTCGAGCTGGTGTGTGGCTACCAAGTTCCATCTACAGTATACACACTCACTCTATATTGGAGAGAAACAGGCGAGACAGAGAGAGTCGTTGGAGTAGTATAGTAGCTAGTTGGTCGAGTTAATGCAATTAACGGGCGGAGCAGCAGCTGAGTAAGACGACGTCAGCAGCAGCAGCAGGATAGCAGAAGCAACTCTTCCAACTTTTTTACGGACACGAGAGTAAAACAGAGCCAGTAAAAGAGCCTCACACTTAGATACTATAACAACACGGTTTATACAGGGCTCGCCGGCTAGAAACGACCTATCACACGTTCCTGTAAGCGATTCCACGGCCAGTGTTGAGTGGAGGATAACATGATCGATAAGCATGTAAGCACGAGTCGAAAACCGTGAGTAGGCCATAGTCTAGTGCATATACAACGAGACCGCCAACAACAACCCCCCGACAAAAAAATCCAAATTTTCCTATCTCTTTTTCCCTTTCGTGCAGGAACTACTGAAGTAAATAAATAATGCGCCGTGAAATAACGATTTATGGGGCCCGAGGTCGTGCTGACGGGCTTCACCGTTCACAGCATCCAATTAGAATCTTCAATGTGAGCCCAAGTGATGACACATTTGAAGGAGCCACTAGCTTCCTTGCACACAGAGTTTGGAGATTTAAAGTCAGGAAGTCTGTGATCTCAGGTTGAACTGAACAAAAACCAAGTTACCCAGGAACGATTTATCCACCACCAACCAAACCAAACAATACATTATGATTAGGTACCCCATGACAATGCTTTTAAGTAAAGATCAGCTTATTCTTAATTAAGAAATGTTTTCTCACTGCTGGTGTTCATGATTAGAACTTCGACCCAAGGAAACCTATCCAGCTTTGGCTCGCAGACAGTTGTGGCAACCGGAATGAAACTTATTCTTACCTGCTGATATGTTGGGATGGATTAATTGCACAGTGCACTAGAATAAAGTGTTCTCTTTTCAACAGATGAGTCGATTTGAAAAAAAAAAACTTTGTCTCGTCTACTCGTCTCGGCGACCAAACAGGCGGTGAATCGATCCACGTCTGTGAATACGAAATTATTTTCAGCCCACTCCCAGCATTCCTACTACAAAGACGAGGGCCACACAACACTGGAAAAAAAATAAGGTTCTATTTCTAACGGCTAAAAAGATCACACGCTCCACTTTTTTTGTTTCGGTATTCTACTCTTTTTTATACACTCGTCTTATCGACTGACAGATCAAGTAGGAATAAAATAGTAAATACACGTTGCGATTACAGCGCCTAAAACAGGAACTAGCGGCCAACGACGCAATCACCAACGACAGACAGAGTAAATCAATAGTAGTAGATTCAGAATTCTATCCTTGTCTTGACGTTTCCTTTTTTTTTTGTTCTTCAATTTAGTCATATCTTTCAGCCATTTTCAATGACATGGACTTTTCACTTCTCGGTATATACAAGTCTAAAAACGGATTTGTGGAAGTAAAGGAACCATGTTCCCAGTTCGACAGCAGGATCGATGGAGCGTATTTTCCCCGGTCGACCCGGAAAAACGAACACAAGAAGAAGCGCGTACGAAGCATGCATGAATGAACGATTGGGGATGATTGAATTCTTTCTCTTTTCCTTCTTTTAGTTTCCAGCGGAGCGAGGGAGGTGAAAATTATTCCATTCGTGTCGTACCAAAAGTTGAGCAACTCTACTATATAAAAAAACTCTCGGAAATAAAAGTTATATCAGGCAGATCTCGATTCGTCACCATTTATGGGTAACATGGACATGGGGTCCGACATGGCATCACGCTCATATCTTTTTGGGTTAACAACTTCTTGCCCGCCGACTGTCTCTAGCTCTCCCTTTTTTCCCTACCAACATTTCGCTTCTGGCTCACCCTTCACAAACGAAGAGGATAGAAAACAAGCAACTCAAGTGACAGCCACGGTGGAGGCTCAGTTACTCATCCCTAATGTAATGTGCACAGACACAAAAAAAAACTGGGTAAATCAAAACATGTAACATATAAATCACGCGCACAAACAGAGAGAGAAAAAGAGAGAGAGAGAACGCGAACTGCTAATCCAAGCAGTAACAACGCAATCCAGTCAAGACGACTATTCTGTGGATATTTTTTTTCTTTTTTTGGGGGTAGGGGGAGAAGGGGGTTAATTTCGCTCTCTGCGCACTAACAATGATATAGATGGGAAGGAAAAATAATTCCGACGACGTACTCAACACTCAACACGGATGAAAAAAAATAAAAGGAAGAGAAAAGAAGTAGATGAGAGAAGTACAAGCTTTTGAATATTAAACTAAACAGAATTTTGATCCTGGATGAAAGAAACTTAACAGACAGAGCTACTTTTCCCATTAGCAGGATTCATCCACTCTCTCGCACCGCTCAGCAGATGCAACAACGACATCGACCTAAGTATAAGACAGACTAACAAAGATCTTTCTTCTTTTTTTTTCTTCTTTCGGACGAGTAGTAAGTGATGGGTTAATCATGAAGAGGAGAAATAGAATTGGAGACGAGTTTCTTCATCTTCCAACGAAAATGAATCGTCCGTTTCTTCAGCAACGCGTTTCGTAGAGGCCGCTGCGTCCGATGTAGCGAACCCATTTGATGACGTCGTGATCAGAATAGTTCAACTTGGGTTCAAAGACTTTCAAATATCGAACTTTAAAGCCCGATGGTGCAAACGGAACCTATGATAGAAATCCAAATTAGAGCAATCGATATGCACGACACACATCATCCTCGAAAATACCTCAAAGTTCATGGAAATGGGGGGTCGAGTCCACTTCTTTTTCGTGTCCGTTTGCAAAAGCTCAATTTCAGCTGAAAGTTGTGATTCCTTCATACCTCCCATCCGTTTGATCCTGTCAACATCAACACCACACAAGTTTAACAACACAGCTCTAATGTTTGATCTAAAGAAAAGTTTGCAACTGACTTCCAAACGATGGCGTTCTCAGAAGCTTTGTACTTGGCTTTGCCTTTCATGCACAAAAGTTGAACGCCCGATGTATTGAGAGGCGTTGGAATGCGTATCTCGATTTTCTGTGCCAGGAGCGAAGGTTTGAAGTTAGACTTGACAACCACTTTGACTTCCATCTTTGTCCGGCCCACTTCGCGCACCAACGGTATAACTCGGAAAGGTAACGAAATGTCCTTGGTCGTTCGGTACCTGCAATCGAAAATAACACTTGTTAGCATAAATTCAATGTATATACCAAAGGAGAACAGACTAACCTCATGAGTTCAAACTCTCCGTCAGGGGGAATAAAGCTAATCGAATGCTCCGTTTCGAATTTAGACAACTTGACACACTGGTGAAATTGACAGTCGTCAATCACAATAGCTGTCTTGCCAGTGCGAGCAGCGGATTCATCCGCAGTAGGTTTACCCTTAGCCTCCATGATAATCTTATCGTTGATTCCAAACTTGCATTCGGGCATGCCTGACAAGTAGGATTTCATCACTACTTTGCCAGCCACGTGAGCTGAAAGTACTTGACCCTGCGGCGACATTAGAAGGTTGACGTATTCCAATACGTCAAGGAAGAGTTCGTTTCGCCGGTACTTGATGCCTTCGCGTCGCCAGCCGATTTGGCCTGTCACCTGGAAATCATAACCACATGATTATATTTTAAAAACAATCATTGAGCATTAATTGTTTGAGCGAATCTATACCTGAGAGGTAATCTGGGCCTGCTCTTCTTTGGTTTGCGTGCGAATACCTTGCTGAGTAATAAACGTCTTCAACACTCCCGTGTCGGTATTTTGGGGATAGCCAAAATCAAGAATCTCTGATAGAATGAATAAATTGGATAAGGAACAACACACAAACAAATAAATTGTGTTTGCTTCCCAACATACCATCCAAAAGTTCGTAAATGAGGACAAAATTGTTCTTGATGTTTTCCTCTGATACCTTACCAAAGTATGACTGCATGCAGTCAGTGACCTTCAAGAGAAACTCGAAAACCATAGAGGCATTGACATTTTGTTTGGTGACAGCTGCCACCCAAATATTAGCACGCTAAAAAAAGGTAAAGGATTATTGATCCTGAGAACATTAAAACATTTCAAAATGGCAAATCAGAAAATACCTTAACATGGAAGAAGGAGGTTCTGGCAATGTTTGTAACAGGTGATCTGACTTGCTGCCTAGCATGGATGACATTTACTCGGAAAGCATCAACTGCATTTCTGCCAATGTCATCACGGTACACACGTGATATTAGGACCTCTCCTTTGTGATTGTAGATGAAAAGGCCTCCAATCATCTTGACTCTTGAAGCTTTGTGATAAACCTATGAATGAAGAAAATAACACTTTTTTTTCAAACGTGCAGAATGACATTTAGCATGTATACAAGTCCATAAGAACTCTTTGGTAGATGGTTTGCTCTGTGAACTAGAGTATGCAAATGAAGCTATGCAACTTTTTGTTGAAATGTTGAATTATCTTTTTGCCATGCATGCACGAGTTCTTTTGATTGCCTTCACAGGATATCCCGTCTCAATACCGGTAGACTAGCTGATATATCGAGCAACGCCTACCAATAAACTTTCGCATTACCCAACACACAACCACCGTTCCTGAAGATCACGGTCTTGTGTCGCTTTAAACATCATAATTCAAAACCACACCAACGAAAAAAACATAACCTCTTACCTCAAAGTAACTGTTACCAGCCCAATTTCTCCCACTGTGGATAAGTATTCAATTTGGTTTGATAGCAGACTTGTACTGTCAGAGTGAAATGACAGTAACACAGTGCTAACAAGAAAGAAAGTCAATCCATATCACAGGCCAAACAGCTGAAGTCCGTAAAGCGCTCGGAGCGCCACATTTGAAATACTCGGGTGGAAGTAGAACTTTCAAGGTTAAAATCATTTTCAAGAATTCGACTGATTCAAGCATTTTTTAAAAATATACCATTAAAAATAATACGAAATACGTTTGATTCAATGGATTTTTATGTATATTTAAATTATTATTACAATGTCAATTTATTACACTGAAAACGAAAATTCTTCGTTCCGAAAATGTTATATGCGGTTATATGGCATTTTTGTCCTAAATGCCTTTTGTTACACCGAGCATTACATTTTGTATGAATGATCTATATATATATATTTGTTCACTGACGATCTATGTGTCATACGAAATGAGAATTACTGTAATGAAGGTGAATAACCAAAGCAAAATACGTAGAGAGAAATGACGAAGAAACATATCGTGAACCATAAACAAACTATAGACAGAAAAGTACAATGAGTCAAATTACAGTTGAATGAGGCAAACATAACACGTATCGATTTCTGGTGGAGAACAACACAAAAATGGGGGATTGAACTTTTCCCACATTAATTTCCGTTTTGTGGATTGCTATTACCGCCCTCAGAGGAGGATGCACCACGCATAGCATCAATCTTGGCGCAAATCTTCAATGCCGGCCCAAGTTTCATCGACATGGCAGACATCAAATGATCGGCTTTCAATAACATGAGCGCTTGGCCATCAATTTCCTGCAATGCGAAATCTTCGGCATAATCTGCACATCCAGTTAAACTTCGCACGAAATCCGCGACCTCGGTAACCTGAATGAATAGAAGTCTTAATTATCAGTGCAATCTAAGTCGTAACAATAAATAACTTACACTCCACTTGGCTGGATTAGTTTTCGGCTCAGGTTTGAGCTGGTGAGTTGGTGTTTGAGATAGTGAGGCTGTGGGAGAACGCAATTGCTGAGCAGCCAGAGCACACAACTCTGCATCCAAGCTGATATCTTCTTTATCTCCAGAGGGAGCAAAGCTCGTTGGAGGAGTTGGGCCCTGAGGAATTGTCACGGCCGTTGGAGAAGCCAATTTGTTGTTGGCTTCGGCTGTTGTTGAAGCAGCAGCGGGTGAGTGAGTGGTTGACGTCGCAGTGGTCAGTAGCCCACCACCACCGCCAACGGCTGCTTTTACTCCCTGACCGTTGACACAAGTCGTTGTCGAGACAGTTTCCTGCTGCTGCTGCTGCTGTTGATTCGGCTGAACGGGTCCAACTGCTGGCGAAGCATTTATGTTAGACCTATTTCAAAAGTAAACAAACACGGTTAAAATTAAAAGAGTCAAAAGATAAATGGGTTAATGACATACTTTTTCGAGCAGGCTGTGGAACAAAAGCGTTTTGAACGACGAAATTTGGAAATGAAATCCATTTTTCCACATCCCTCGCATGTGGCCATGGTAGCTCCTTTAGGCGTCGACATCTGCTGAAGATCGTTAGTTGTTGTGGTGGTAGGCGGCGCAGGCGGGGGTGCCAGAGGTGGAGATTGATGGGTCACTGTAGGTTGTTCCATATGTAATTTTTTCTCTGTTTAAGGGAGGGGGGAATTTGGGTCATGAGTAAACCAAACTTTGGCAAAACTAAATACATGCAATCAAACAAAACATCAATTATTTGAAAAAATAATCTTACTCGGAGGTTCTCCATCCAATTTGAAACTGTGATCTTGATTCCGTTGTCCGTTGCAGCGCGTCAGAGATTCATTCGGATGGAAACGGCCGACTGGGAAAGGTTCCGATGACTCTTGGATCACAAAGTCACCCAATACGTGGGTCAATATCTGAGGCCGTACAACTGCTTGAGGCAAATTGGGGTCTTTTTTCTCGCGGATAGCTGGCGAATGACTAACCATGTGATGATCTCCTTGATTTCCTCCTATTCCGTTCATCTGAGGCGTTTCTTTCTTTTCGGTAGACGGTTCCTCTACAGCAGGAGTTGTTGTCGTAGGGGCCGAAGGGGTTTGAGAGTCGGTTACTGCATTGCGAGGAGATGGTTTCGGCTCTTCTACTTTTTCGGTAGTACTGGGCAGCGGTGTTGTTGATGGCTGTGTCCGAGCCGGAGAAGGTAGAGGAAATTGAGGTGCTGGGGAAGCTGAGACAGTAACTGTTACTGGCTGTAAAGTCGACATAGCCATTCGTGGTCCCTGAGTGGAAATGGTGATTGGCGACGAAGATGGAGGTACTGCGTGCGTCATATTGGCCATGGCGGATAATGGCGCAGCCGGTCCAACGGTAATCAATCCGCCACCTAATGGAGTGGGCATTCGAGCTGATGAGGTCACGGCCGGATTTGTAATGAAGCAAGTCGTATTCGATTGACTGCTGGACATTGGCATATGAATGTTTAATTGTCCGTGTTGGTGCTGGCTAAGATCGCCATTCATGTTTTGAAAATTATTCATGGGAGTTGCAGAACGTATGTTGTGCGTTCCCGTCATTCCAATCGGGTAGACTGCGGATCCGACAGGGATCGTCAAAATCTGTGGATGCTGTTGGTCCGTTTTATCGTTAGATGAAACATTGACTTGGTGTGGATGAGGAGCCATTGCAAGCAAATTTGGAGGTTGATTTGGTTGGTGTTGTTGCTGCTGTTGTTGTGGAGGAGCGGGGGCAATGGGTTTGTAGCTGGAGCGAACAGCATGAGTAGTGGTTGTGGTGGTAGTGGTCACCGGCCCAAATGATGCAGAGGAAATACACGGTGGCATTTGCATCATTCCCTGTTGTTGCTGCGATTGCTGTGGAATTACAACCTGCTGGAGTGTAGGGGCAACGTTTTGCATTGGTTGCTGGGATGGCATTTGAGCAGGCGACAACATGTGCTGTTGTTGTTGTTGGGGAGCGCTCTGCGTCGTCGTGGTTACGTTGTTCGATGCAGCTAATGACGTAGCTGCTGATGAGGCAACTGCCATAACAGGCCTGAAAGAAGACAATTGCGAATATTAACTAAATGATCCTGAATCCACTTAAAAAAACAGAATTTACTTGTTCATTTGATATTGCAGCTGGAGTTGATGTTGCTGATGTTGTTGTTGCTGATGTTGTTGCTGCTGATGTTGTTGTTGGGCTTGCTGCTGATCGTTGATAGCTTGCTGCAATTGGGCTTGTTGATTGGCGTCCAGCGTTTGCTGAGCCACTTGCTGGAAAGCCGGAAGTGACATGAGTGTCGGCTGTTGTTGCTGTTGATACTGCTGAATTTGGAACGGATGCTGCTGCATCTGAAACTATTGGATCGATGGTTAAATATATCCTAGGCGACAATCAATAGAATTTCTTACCTGTTGAGCAATGAGTTGCTGAGATACGGCATGCAGTTGTTGATTCTGTTGTTGCTGTTGGAGCTGAATCTGCTGCTGCTGCTGTTGTTGTTGTTGCTGCTGCTGCTGTTGTTGTTGCTGTACCGGCTGTAAAAGAGTTTGCTGGCCTTGCACGACTGACGGTGCCACTGGTCGCTGTTGATTTTGTGGAGGCCGTCCAACTTTCTTTGTCTTACCCTAATCGAACAAATATTGATTATAGAAATCCTTATGTATAGCTGCTGAAAGAATAGATTTGCGTACGGCAGGTCTAGGGTTTCCAGTTTGAGTATTTGTGACCACTCCGCCTGCAAATGTCTGATTGGACATGGACGAGGCTGGCCGAATCGGTGTTGGTGCTGTCGAAGCTCCCGATGATGAAGGCAATATCGTTGATAACGGGCGGGTTCCGCTTGCTTTCGATGGAGTCTCAGCTCTAGGTTTAATGGCAGCAGTAAGGGGAGGCACTGGTTGTGGTGCTGATTTCAATTGGAAAATAAAAATTAGCTATTGAAATTGAAGATAGTATTCTGAAAAGCAACTCACCCGGTTGCGCAGCGATAGTTGGCTGAGGTGCCGCCTGGAAAAACATTCCGTCGGGTTGCCCATGTTGTCTGATTATGATGGGGCCTTGCTGACCTCCAAACTGATAAAAGTTTGGAGGTAGTTGAAATCCTAAAGACTGGCCCATTTGGTTACCCTTTTAAGTCAAAACAAGGATACATTAGAAAAAAAAAATCAATACCAAATAATAACAAAACTACACTACCTGCATTTGACTTATGATCTGCATTGGTTGCATGGAACCACCAAGTTGCATGGGTGCAGAATTTGCTTGAGAAGTGACAATCTGAGGTTGTGACAACATATTGGTTGCCTGACTGACGTTAACACCTGTACCAGCCATGTTGCCCTTATTTCCAACAGCAGATGTCATGACTGGGGACTTTGGAGGCATCCCAGCATTCACAACTTGATAATAAGGTTGCTGTTGCTGTTGTTGCTGCTGCTGTTGTTGTTGTTGCTGCTGTTGTTGCTGCTGCTGTGCCTAATGATACAATTCAAAATTTATTTTAACGAAACACATTCAATATGGGACATTCAAATCTTCAACACACCTTATTCATTTCAATGGGCTTTCCTTGTGGACCTTGTTGATTATAATTTCCAGCTTGATTTGTGATCAGCGGTCCAGCAATGACCAACGTCTGATTATTGGATGTTGGAATACATCCATTGTTCCTTGCATTGTTGAAAAATTGAAGAATGGCATTGTTATCTGTAAAAAATTAACATTATTGAGAAGGTGACACTTTGGATTACCAAGAATATCATGCTATACCATTTTGATGACCCTTAAGCATATTGTTGCCGGTTATTTGAAGATGTGGTGTCAATTGTCCAGGTTGAAATGTTTTGCCAGCAGCAATAACCTAAAGATAGATAACAAATTTGTCTAATTTTATTCCATGTTTTAGTTCCCTTTGTGAAAATACATGACAAATCAATTTAGATCAATGTGACCATTCGTAACGTTTGAGGGAAGCAAGAACACACACCTGAATAGGTTGTCCGAAATTGGTCGACTGAATGAGAAAGACAAAAGAAACTCGTCAAATTCCGCAATCAAAAACAAACGTGGTCTATCAGTACGAATTATTATTGATATTTTGTCCTAAATATCTTGTCATTGGAGTAAAACAAAAATGCTCTTCAACCGTAGGTTTCAAATCATTTGTGTTAAAAAACAAAAGTGCTCTTCAAACGTGGGTTTGAAATCATGCTCCGCTAGATGGCATTCAAAACATCAACTGTTTTGTTTTTGACTTTTTGTTCCGTTACCTCCTCCGTAAATTGGTTGCCATATTTATTTTATACTTTTGCCACATTCCGTTTTCCAAATTTAATTTTAATTTTAAAATATACAATAGAAGGTAAAAAAGATACCTGTATCGTTTGATTAACACCGTTTGGCTGCAACGAAATATTTCCTGGCATGATGAATTGCTGACCCTGGGCATTACTGTATAATTGCTGCAAGTACGGAATCTGTTGCTGGATTACTTGAACCTGCACGTCAATATTCACCAAGTATGTTTAAGGGAGATATTTGACGACTGTCAAAAATTATGTTTGTCAATCAAACCTGAGGCATCCCTCCAGAAGACATGACAGGATGGCCCATCGATTGCTGGAAACCGGCAGCGTTCATACTGGCCATCGTCATTCCGGCCATTCCGTTGTTAGCCAAAGAAGGCATCATCGAGTTCATAGCCGACATATTGATCGTATTCATGGCTGACGGATTCATCGCCATTGCTGCATTCATGCCGCCATTCATCGGAGAAGGGTTGCCTCCACCTCCGTTAGGTTGCTGCGTTTGAGAACCACCAGGAGATGGTCCAGGTGTGTTTCCTGCCTGTTGTTGTTGCTGAGGGCTGGCCATCAGCTGCTGCTGCTGCTGTTGTTGTTGAGGGCTAGCCATTATTTGCTGCTGGAACACGAACTAGAGGAGGAAACAACGACATTTTACTCGGATGAATTAACGTTGGTTGCAAGCCCTCTAAAAAATGTTGGACTATAAATTTAATTCAAGGGGTTTCATGTAAATTTGACTGTCCCCCCCCCCGGGTGACCCATGTGTCCATGTTCCGAGCCCCATGTTTGAACAGAATGTGAAATTCTTTTTTCATCTTCCTTCAACCTACTCGACTGATCAAACATTCAAACTACCCCCGCCACCCATGTAATATTGAAAACACGGACGAATGCGAGGAGGGTATCAGATATGGACACAATGGACGATGGTATATAAAGTTTAGTCGGGTGTCATGTGGATCCGTTCTCAGATAGGATTCAGTCGGGGCGAGCGCGCTATAGCGTAGCAGAGTACAGGGCGTGCTAAGCGTACTCAATATAGCTAGTCGCTGCTGTGGTTCTCTCTCGTTCGACACAAAAAGAGGGGTGCATAAATGTGCACCGAGGGATGAAGAGGGGAGAGAAAAAATTGGTTGGTAGGGGGCGCTAAAGCCATTGTGTGCCGTGCAGGCTTCGAGAGAGAGAGCGTGTGTGTGCGCTTATAGGAAGAAGAGGAGAGAAAAAAGGCCGTTTCTTCTATGTTATTTATGATACATACTACTACTTCTCTACTATATACTTGAGTAGGGATTTGCGTTGGACCCATGGGCGATTGCATGGCCTCGACAACGGAAGATGGCGCAGACGGGGCGGAACTTTGATTCGATCCAGGACCGACAGGCACCACCGTCGGGGTTCCGCCGCTCTGCACAGCCGTCGTCGTCGATGAAGATTCCGACTCGTTCTTGGTCGATTCGCTCATTTTTATCCTTCCCTCTTCTCATCAGTCATTCAGGAGTCCTGTTGGGAAAAAATCAAAAACCAAACACAAAAGAAAAATATAGAAAACCAAACATAAAATATCGATGAGTTTCGGCAACTACATGTTAGGTCGAGGTTGCCGAACCCGACATGTTCCGAGTCCCTGTGGGGTGGGAAGCGGCTCGTCAGAGGCACTCATGCCTTTCCCGCATATAGCCGCAAGGGCGAAAGGTAAAGCAAAGCAGAGACGGATGATGAATGCATGTGTACAAAGAGAAAAGCAAGAACCCAAAAACTCCACACAACACAGGAGGGAAAAGCTATGGGAGGGAGGGAGTTGGATTGAGGCCACCATTCGGGACAAGAAAGGGACAAGAGACCCCCCCGACTGGAGGCCTTTTCAAATCGGGCCCAACCAATCACAAGCGAGAAGGGGTGGGCTAAAATTGCAGATGGCGCTGCGGTAGTGGCGCGTCTGCGAAGCGCAGACAAAAGAAAGAGCCGTAAAAAAGGAGAGACGAGAGAAAAAAGTTCGATCAATAGAGAGACGGGCCAATGACAGGCCATGCAAGGGGCGGTCATTTTTTCCCCCTTCATATCTCTCCTGTCATCCCCCCCCCACCGCATTCTATCCTCTTCACTGCAGCACGCACAGATTTTTATGAATGCTATTAAAAAAACGGCTTTTTTTTCTCTTCTTTTCTTGTGTGAATAAAAATATTGCCGAGATCCCAACAGCTGCGACGTTGGCCCTCCCTCGACCCGAGGCCAAAAGAAAAAGTGATCGGTGTGAAGACAAAATAAAAGAAATGACGGGAGATAAAAGATATAAGTCCATCCTCAAAACTTGACGGCTTGAAAGAAAAAGTCGGAATAACTTTATTTGAAATGCAGAAAAGTAGAAGAAATGGTGGCTCACAAAAAGATAAATGTTTTTTTCCCGTCTTCTCTTTTCTTTTGTGTATATATTGCTACAAAAAGGAATAAAGAAGAAGGGAGGATGAAAAGAAGGAAGAAGAGAGGTAAAAAGAAACCCCCTTGGGAGAAGCCGGAATAAGAAGGGAAAAAGGAAAACATCCATAGTGAAAAAGAGGAGCTCTCCCTCCTATTGGCTTGATTGCACTAACACACACGCGCGCTGTTTTCCTCGCTCGCAGCTACACCACGCGCCGAGGCTACTTTTGTGCCATGTTGGAATTATTTTTAACTAGATGGCTCTGAAGTTAATTTCAATAACATTAATTCGAAGGGGGCATCAGTGACGATCAATACAAGACAAAAAGCCAAGTAAACAAGCACGATATGTTGAATAACTCGGCGGTGCAGATGCACTGATTCAATTTGAAAGTAGATAGCAAAACAAAGTGGCGTTGTTTGTAACTAGCCAACTGTTGACACAAAACGTCGCTTTTCTTTCTTTTTTTTTCCAGAAATTTACCTTGTTTACTTGTAGTTATCCGAATAGAATGATTATCCAGTAGTATTTTTCCAATTAGGGTAGACTTGAAGAGGAAAATTAACTCAACGGTCCAATAAATAGTGCACTGAAATTGATTGCAATTTCGTCTTGATTCGTAGTATCACTAAGCTCTGCGTTGTAGCAGCAGCGGTGGCGTCCGGAAACTTTTCTATTTTCAAGTTGACTGACACACACACACACTCGCTGCACCGTCAACACGCACAAGCAAACTCACACACACACTCACAAACTTGGGATTCGACTGTAGCTGGGGGGGGGCTGGCTGTGCTCCCTGCTCTTCGGGGCCAAATGACTGTCTGACGGCCTTCAACGAACGCAGCGGCGCTAGTGTCGTTGCGCGCAGGGAAAAAGCGGCTGGATTCTGGTCGCCGCAGCCGAAAGCCAATGAGCGATCTCCTTTGCTCGTCTCTCATTGGCTCATGTCCATTCGACCGCCCGCCCATTGGAAAGGGGGGAACTGGGAAACGATTACCAACAGCGGGGCGTGGTCTGTACAACAGCCAAATGTAATAAAAGATTTTCTTTTTCTCTTCTTTTTTCTTTTCTCCTTTACAAGTTTTTATTTTCCGTTGCTCGTTCGTGTCTGTCTGCCATCGGGGTGCTGCCTTTCTTCCCTCTTCGAATGAGAAATGGGTTTTAAGGGCCGTGGGATTACGATGGCGTTGTCTGGAATAGGAAGGAAGAGGGGCCGGGCTATAATATCCAAACCATCTTCTTATATATATATGGCTTCTTATGGACTACTCACAAAGAGAACCCCTGTGGCTTTTTTAAAACAATCGTTGCGTTTCTTATCTAGTTTATACATCTCTAAAGGTGTTGGTTTGTCTTTACCCATCTTCCGAGAATAATCACCGAGGAAGCCATAAAATCGTTTTTTCCTTTTTTTTTAAATAAATTAGACGCCGATATTTGATACTTCCCATTTTTTTTTCAAGCATGCATAATAGGCTCGAATTTGATTGTCGGAGTAACGTGACACTTTTTTTTTAAGGTGGATGGCATCATAGAGCTGAATTGGTGAGGGGTTGCAGGGTTGAGGGGTGAGAAAAGAGGTGGTATTCAATGCATACATGAAAAGAATCCAATAAGTCCTAGTTTTGGAGTGGCCCTGCTATTAAATGTGGGAGGGAGAAACCTTCTATGGCTCATGCTCTCTCTTCTTTTCTTTGCGTTTCCCCCCTCCATATTTCAATGGTTGGCAACCAATTATTTACCAACGGCCAATCATAGGGCGACAGATGGGCCTGGAATACGTTGCCTAGCAACCTTGTCGAAACCAATTTTTTACGAAGGCAAACTTGTTTTCGTATTCTTTCAAATGGAAGACAAGTCTTGCAAATTTTCTACTTTCAAAAGAACATCATGAATCTTGCATTTTTTCTGAATCTAATCAAATTGGGAAAATTCTAAAAATGGGTTTTCAAGAAGAGGCGATTTTCGAGAAAAATTGAAAATACCTAACTGGCAGCACCATCTAGCGGTAGATATTACATTACTGTGGACGTGCATTTGTTTAACATATTAAAGATGTTCATTTGAGAACACTAATTTAAATTATCATAAAATAACGAAAGGAAATTAAAACAAGTTAATTTTAATGCTAGAATTCCCACCATTTGCAGCATGCATGGCAAAAATCAGTAATATTTTAACATGCAAGTAACATAAGGTTTTCACCAGTAACGGTAATCCAATTAAAGGATCTGTCACAATTTTACTTAAAAATAATTTTAAATAATGATGCATAAAACGACAAATTAAAACAAATCGGTAACATACAGGTAAACTTAAAAATACTTAGAAAAGTAATTAACTTACATCTGGAAGCAGCATCCAATGTTAACACTTGTGGGTAGATGGCATTCAGTCAAAATGGAGTCTGCTTCCCTTTGTTTGTGGATTCAAAGCTGCTTAACCGCACTCGCAATATGGACCAAATAATAAACAATCTAGGAAAAATAAAGACAGTATTGGTCTCACATCATTACGTCCCTTCTCAGTGAAAGACAAGAAATTAAGATAAGAGGTCTTTACCCAAAGTACAAGTGTTATCTACAAAATCAAATTATTAGGCCTACAATTTCTTTTAGTCGTCCACGCCAAATATCTAAATAAATAGCTTAAAGAACCGAAGGTCATCTTTTTTCTAATAAAAATAAATTAAAACGTCAGTCAAAACTCAATTAAAAAAAGATAACGAGGACGATTTCCGCTTCTGCTACTCAGCTACTGTAATCGAGCACAGCGATGTCTTCTCTAATTACAGATGGACCTCACTATTCTCAATATCATTCTAATGGCTTTTGAGATGAAAAAAAAATCCCCTTAGATAAAACTGTCTCATAACTCTACAACTCATTCATTAGACCGCGTTTTACATTTTGAAAACAGCCATTCCCGCTACTAAAATTCAAAAACAACAACTTCGGAATTCAAAATTAAATGATTCGCAGTTTCTTCGTTATCATGCTGTTGGGTGGTAAGGGTTGATAAGCTCGATTCTATTTGAATTGGAATTGTTGTATTATGTTCTTGAAAAAATTCTTTGAAAAAATGGCGGGGAAATCGGATCTCGAAACATCGATTTATTGTCGGTAATATATCGATCGTCAAGCGTCTACTGTCAAATACCCCAAGGGCTATTAAACACAGCAGGCCCCGCCTTGCAACGCGTCCTATTGGCTCATTTATTAAAAGGCGAAGAGAAAAAATACGAAACGTGGTTTGTTCCACCGGGTTTTTATTAATGAGCTCGAGTCGTCCCCTTCTCGCCTAGACGAATGAATAACTTAGTATAAATCGTGTCAGGAATGAAATTCTATCTGAAGCGTGACGACGAATACCGACTGCGATAACAGCATTCCATCACGTACTTCTTTTTTCCCCCAAAAATTTCACTCACTAAATTTGCATTAAATGGACATCCGATAGCGATATACTATTCTTGGTATGATCAGACATCGATCAGTTCTCCGTCAAAGATGGATTTGGAATCTCCTCAAAATGAAAGTAAATCTGCTGGTGACTTCGTTGAAGGATTCTGGAGTTACGTTGGAAACTTTGCAGAGAAAAACAGATTTAAAATTACAGTATTCTTGCGAATTTTTGCAGCAATCTCATACAATTGCTATTTCGTTGCGGCTGTCTACAATGCCCATCTCAAACAAATCGACATTGATTGGTGTGGAGGTGTCGGGATGCTGATTATCCTCACTGTTATTGTCTACTGTGGCCTTTTCTACTACAAGGTTTTCAAACCTCATTGGGGCGATAGCGCATACTCCAGAGTGATCCTTCCCCTAACCCTTATCTTGGAACGATGCTGGAGCTATCGGTAAGCAAGCCTATCATTTATTGATCGACGAAAATGGACGCTTAATATCTCAAACGCTCATTTGCATACAACCAATGAGATTGGGGTACAAATAGCCGCCAGAGTGCGCAGAATCGCCCAGATTCCTCCTATCCCATTGCGCAGACTCAAAACTAGGCTTTTTTTAATCGTTTGTTGTTGATGTTATCCATTATAGTTGATCCATATCTTTTTTAATCTCCCTCATCTGGCACCAAGTCTTAATTACAATAGTTTGTAATTAAGAATCAGAATAGATTCCGAGAATCTTGCCCGAGGCCCCGAGCTAACGACGTAGAATGAAATGGAGGAATCTCGAGAATGTCCATAAATCTAATTACACCCTGGTGCTAAATTACAACCTACATTTCCCCATTCCAATTTAAAATTAGTTTTGACTAAACCGATTCATCCATTGAAACCTTTCTTTTCAAAAACTCAACTTGAAACGGATCAGGTTGATAAACTGACTAACAGATGGCGTTGAACGTGGATACTTTACTAAAATTATCTTACTAAAAAAATTTAAATTGAATCAAGATTTCTACGCTTACTGGTGATGGCTGGCGGGGTCGCGGGTTTCACTGTGGGGTTGGTATTGGACACGGCAGGTGACAGAGATAGATTATACTCGCTCATCGGTCTGGCCGTCTTTCTCCTTTTTGGCTGGATCTTCTCGAAACATCCATCCCAAGTAAACCTCAACTTCCCATAGTTGCATAATTAAATCAAACAAAATAATTCATTTGGTTTAGATAAAGTGGACACAAGTGATTTGGGGAATGATCTTACAGTTTCTCTTCGGTTTGATGGTTCTTCGCTGGAAAACCGGGCAGCAGGTTTTTGCCTGTCTCGGCGATCGCGTTTCCATCTTTTTGAAGTACACCGATGCAGGCTCAGGATTAGTCTATGGTCATTTAGTCACTGATCAAAATGCTTCCGGAATTCCGCTTGGCACCATTTTCGCCTTTAAAGTACCTACAGTGACAAAATAAAACTGAATTGCAACTGAATAATGTTATTGTTAATTTTCAAGGCCTTGTCAGTCATTTTCTTATTCAGTTTCATGGTCAACATTCTTTACTATTACGGAGTCATGCAACTGATCGTACAGAAAGTCGGTTGGTTTCTTCAAGTATCAGTAGGAACCACTGCGACCGAATCAATCAACTGCGCTGCCAACATTTTTCTTGGACAAGTATACAATTCACACCAGATCTACAAAACATTTGATTCTACAACGATTTGATGCCCTTAGACGGAAGCTCCTTTAGCTATCAAACCACTTTTACCGTTATTGACGAAATCGGAACTGCATACGGTTATGACGAGCGGCTTTGCTACAATTTCGGGTTTTGCTTTTACATATAAATACTGGTATAAACAAGTTGACATCTTCTAATATTTCTTAGGGTCAGTTTTGTCGGCATACATAAGCTTTGGAATAAGCGCTTCGCATTTGCTGAGTGCATCTGTGATGTCTGCACCAGCCGCTTTATCCTTTGCTAAATTGTTTTACCCCGAGACAGAAGAATCGCAAACTAAAGCAGAGGACATTAAAGTGCCAAAAGGGTCTACAAATTTACTGACTTTTTAACGCACCAAAAACTTGAGTCTAATCAAATTTTTACAACATTAATCATACAGGAAAGAGGCCAACGCTTTAGATGCAGCGGCACAAGGGGCTTCTAATGCAGTCTTTATGGTCATTAATATTTGCGCTAATCTAATCGCATTTCTAGCCTTTATTGCTTTTCTCAATGGAATCATTTCATGGATGGGAGGACTTTTAGGAGCACCTTATATTACATTTGAAGTAAGCCATTCATACCTTTTTTTAGGATGTTGAAAACAAGGGCTGTCTGCTTGTGTTAGTATCTAGTAGGGAAGTGTTTTATTCCACTGGCCTGGATAATGGGGATTCCTGCAGAAGAGTGCGATCAAATAGGACATGTGGTAGCGCTAAAGACCATCGTCAACGAATTTGTTGCCTATAGGCAACTATCAGAATATATGGCTAAAGGACTAGTTTCGGTAAAAAATTTAGTTCAAATTGTTTACCTGTTTTCTATGTAGCAATTGGTTTCATGGCCATAACTAATTCTGCCAATAGAAACGATCGGAAACGATCGCTACCTTTGCGTTGTGTGGCTTCTCGAATCCAGGGTCAATAGGCATCCAAATAGCTGCCCTGGGGTCAATGGCTCCATCCAGACAAACCGATTTGGCTCAAGTGGCTTTCCGAGCATTTGTTTCAGGAAGTATTGCTTGCTTCATGACAGCCTGTGTAGCTGGTAAATATATAAATTCTAAAAGTATGCATTAACCATTCTTAAAACACGTGATTTAAAAAAACAGGAACGTTGATTCCATCTTCTTCGTTGTAAACGCATTTTGTTCGTCTGTAGAGCAAGAAGCCAAGGATTTGATTCGCTAGGAAAATCAATTTACCTAAAACAACGGCGATTATTTACTTACTAATAACTGTGTTGGGTTGTGTAAAATGAATCAGTGGAGTAACTTGAAAGAATGGAGAATTCTATTTAACATGTTAACCGTTAAAATAGTTGTTACCAAATTGAAGAAAATTTTGTTAAAAAAAAAACATTCCGAATTAAACCACAAAAATCTACTTGGATTTAATAGTCTGCTGGATCACTTTTGCAGGATTACTATAAAGAACCGAAAATTTCACTTAACATGTTAACCTTTAAAATGGTTCTTAGTTCTTACTCAAAAGAAAAAAAATAAATGTAAAGTTGTAAAAAAAACAAAGAAACATTCTGAATCAAAAATCCACAAAAATCTACTACTTGGGTTTTAGGGTCTGCATCACTTTTTCGTCGACGGCGAATCGAAGAAACGCAAAACTTTCCTGTTATAATTAGTTATGAGAAAGGAAATAAAAAGTGTACAATATAATTAGTAAATTCACTTTTTCGGTGTAGCCACTTCAAGGCGCTTCTCGGTTTCATTTTTGGAGGTTTGGGGATCACAAGATCTTGGCAACAATGACTCGCAATTAATGTGACAATTCATGCCGCAATCGATACACTTCAACGCAGATTTGCCAAACTTGATCCTGATAAAAAAATTTAAAAAAAATACTTAATCCACAGTGAAATAAAAATAAAAACAATATATGTACCGAAGGCCACATGGATTGCAGGTCTCAATTTGATGGATAACTACTTGCCGTTTCAGACGATGTTTTCTTATGACAGTTGTGTTTTGAGTGCATTCATCACTGCTGCTTGATCCCGGATAACCTTCGATCACAGAACTGACTACAGTTGAACCAGTTTGCATTGAAAAAGAAACAGTTGTGGTTGCCACAATGCATTGGTCGAGTACGCCAACTTCTGTTGCAGTCTAAAAACATTGAACTGATCAAAATGACTCGGTATATAATTGCAAGTTACTTACGCTTCCATCTGTTACGCGTTTATTAGATGTTTGATGCTCCCCATCGGGCACCAGTTCAGAAAATTGCTTATTCAAGCGATGAAGATCTCGGTAAGAACGAACGGTACCCGAGAGTTCGAGGTCTTCATCAGACGGTTCGCTACTGGATACGCTGCACCGCTCACTTGATGCCATAACCGAATCCAATTCGGCGCTGTTTACTTCAGTGATGGTCTCCAATTTGTCTACATGGCGAGCATTTGTATTATTTACGAGATGCGGAAAGCGTCTGGGACCGAGGCTGTTCAGTTTCTCTATGAGTTCGTCCTTAAGATAAGTTTCACTCGACAGACAATCACGGACCATATCAAATTGCGTATGCTGCATCAAAACTGTGTTAATACATTTTCAAGGATAAGTCCACTTTAAGTAACTTACATATTCACGAATTTCTTCTTGGATGGAACTCCTTACTTTCACCTCATCTTTCAACAGCATTGTTACATGATGATTTAGTAATTCCAATTTAGATGTCATTTTGTTTGCCTCATTAATTTTACTTTGAATGACCTCTAACTCTTTCTCAGCCGCTAACCACTTCTTTTGGCAATCCTCTTGTCCTAAAGTGAATTCCAAGAATTCTGTAACAGAAAAAATGAATTATGATAAATATTTTGCACACAAACTTTATTTTATCATTCAAGTGATATTCTACTGACCATGATCACATCCATGAAAATCAAATCCACTCCTGCATGCACTGTCATATTGGGCTAATAACGAAACATGGGAATTTATCTCCATCCCGTAACCTTAAAAAAAAATAGACATGCACATTACAAACCTAGATGAAGAATTATTATCACAGCTTTAGTGTAAGTGATGAATTTCACGGTTAAGGCAAATAACATTTTGCTTGTTCTTATTCTTACCTATAATCTGGCTGGTCAGTAGAACTAAATACAACAGTTTATGTGATGTTTAAATGTCGAATGTTTCGAGTCTTACGACAAACGTTTCAAGTTGGGACATGCGGTTACCCACTATTAGTGAAAAGAGAGTCCCACGTGTACTGAAGCAGCACGCTCTTGTTTGCAACTAACCCTTTCCCTCCGAAAACCTCGAGGGACCAAATACATGAGGCTGCATGAGTCCAGTTTTTAATATTAAAATTAAAAATACTCGCATTAAAAAATTGTGTTGAAAAATAAACATTTTAAAATACAATTATTTTATTAAGCACTAGTTTAAATAATATTTTAATTATTTGCTCACAGTTTTTGTGAATTCGTGGCATTCAGCATTAGGAGGTAGGGTCACCTATTTTTATGTCACCTTACAGTAGCAGTCGGTAAGCAAACAGATTGGAAGCAAAAAGTCAAAAACTGCTAAAGTGGTGGGGAGTCGATAATACGAAGTAAGTGTTAAATGCTTACTCTTCATTTTATTATAAAATTCTAGAGCAATTATTTTATTTATGATGAATTTGCTATCATGACCACATGTCCACTAGTGAAAACGTCTTTCTAAGACGTTGTTGTGATGTGCTATCGTTCTAGTCAGCCTTTAAATAATGTGCACGATTAAACTATTATATTAAAATCTAGATTACGCTTGAAAAAGGGTTTTCTTAACCCGGACCTCAGATGGAAAGCTCTGCTCAAATTTCCATCCTTGCTAGGCAATTTGATGACCTATGCAAAGGTTTCAACAACCTCATTGAAGGTTATACTTTAGTAGTTTTTAAAAGTATCTAAATTGCTTAATATATCGATGCTTATTCTAATTTTAGATTTTAGAAGGTATGCTGTGAATCAAGAAAACTGCCAAATCAAATGGCTTGAGGCTGAGGATGAAGTGAGGCACCTGAAGAATCAACTAAATGATGCCAATCAGGTGAATTCAAAGCTGCAGGCTCAGTACCATCAAACAACTGTCCTTTTGAAAAATGAAGTTAAAGTTCGAACTCATCTCCAGGAGGAGAAGAAAACTCTGGTAGATATATCCACACTCTATGAAGGTTTAAGACTTAAAACAATACATTTGAATAGGAAAAGAAGCTCAAATCATCAAAAGAAAGGACTGGCACAGCTGAAAACAATGCTGAACCTCCCAGAAGAAATCGTCACTCAATGCCAGGGATGTGTCCGCCGTCTCGAGATTGGTTGTGCAACGAAAATGTCAGCGATTCAAACAGCATGGGGACATCGTCAATCGCCTCTGAAATTATTAATGAGGAAACGAATCGCGATAGTGAGCTGCCACCCTCTAGTGCACGATCAAGTCGAATTTCAACCCGTTCGAACCGTCCATCAGGTTTTGACTCGTACCTCACGACTGATGGGGGTTTCAAACGCAGATCTCGACGTGACGTGAGTAATATCACAATTAAAATTTACTTCTGGTTTTGTAATTCCTTTTATTTTCCTAGGGAGTCCTTGATACATCATGTAGTGAGCGTCTCATCGCCACGACTACAGTATCGATTCCCATAAAAGGAGGTCCTATCACAGCTACTTCAGTTATTGAAACAAGTCCTGAAACATGTGAAATGACAGAGGAAATCAATTCTTCTTTCGGTAAGAAACGAAGAGTGCGTATCGACAGCCATCAGCAGTTGGAGAATGAGCCCGATATAGCTCCTAGTGCCCCTTCACAAAGTAAAGAATATAATCTGAGCCTATTTTAAAGCTTAAACATTCTGTGACCCTTTTTATAGGTTTGTTGGAGCCACCCAAAAATCGATTTATCATGAGTGAAACATCTCCTACAGTAAATGGTAGAAGGAGTACCAGTGTGCCGGCAACGGCTCGCCTTTCCGAAGGGCAGGGGGCAGCTTATCTACGACCTGTGGCATCTGGAGGGCGGCTTTCTCTCAATCAGCGCCGACACAATTTCAGTCAAAAGACTATTATTAAGTCGGAAAATTGCCTTCCGTGCGGGAACAGGTCAGTGACTGTATATCTTTCACCGTCAAAGACACATCTAATGCTTAATGGGTCTCTCAAAACAGAATTAAGTTTGGAAAGCTGGCTTTCAAATGCTCTGATTGTCGCGCTACTTGTCATGTGGACTGCAAGACTCGTATGCCTCAAATATGTGTCCCAACGACACAAGCTTCCATCAGTAGAGGATTAGCCGGAACTTTGGCTGACTTTGCACCGTCGACAGTCCCCATGATACCCAGTCTGATTGTCCACTGTGTGAATGAAGTTGAGCGCAGAGGAATGAAAGAAGTGGCTCTTTATCGCGTCAATGGTTCCGAAAAAGAAATAACAGATTTAAAGGTTGGTTCATTCCCTTTTTAGTAAAATCTCGTTGAACTTGACAGTGTGACAACTTCATTTTACAGGAAGAAATGGTGCGAGGCAAGATGCAGCCTCAACGCCTAGCGCAAGTGAATATTCATGTCGTGACTGGTGCATTAAAGTTGTTTTTACGTACACTTAAGGAACCCCTCATCACTTTCACGTTATGGAAAAGCTTTGCTGGCATATGCGATCTTGATGAAGAGATGGATGTCCAAACAGCATTGTACGCTCTTATACCAGAGCTTCCGCGCCCCAATCGGGATACGCTCGCTTATCTTATTCTTCACATTCAAAAGTAACCCCCCTGCCAGTCGTAATGCAATTAAGGTCATCGATTAACCTTGTTCTATGTAGGGTGGCTGATACTCCCGAGTGTAAAATGCTCGCATCTAGTTTGGCTAGGGTGTTTGGTCCAATTATTATAGGCCATTCTCGCCCTAATCCGGATGTCGAGTTAACTTTGAAGGAAACCAAAAAACAAGCTTGCGTAAGTCTACTCATTGCCATATCATTATTGAGACATGTTAATTAATCATTGCGTTTTGGTTGTAGATCACGGAGAAATTGTTGCAGATTCCGAGTGATTATTGGTGTCGCTTCATCATGACGGACCATTAGTGCTCAACTTCTGCATCTCCGTTCGTGTAGTGCTTATCTTTGTGTTAAGACTTGATAAGTTTGCAGTTTACAACAATTTTCAAGGTAACTGCATGCTTCAAACTTTGTTATTCGAACGGTTAAACTGCATTGAAGTTTCCCCTTCCCTGTTTTACAATCAAGTTGCAATGTTCACCCCCATCAAGTTAAACCTTTGATATGTAACTAGACATGACTACATGTTTAGGGACGTTGACCAAAAACCATTTTACCGCAAACAATTATTTGACGAGTGATTAGGAATGGTGTTGACCCAAAAACAATGTACGTTCGCATTACGCGGAAAATTAAACGCATGGCTGTTAGTTCCCTATCAAATTGATTTCATTTTGTCGCTTTCCGCTTGGAGAGAGTTTCATTTACGTCAGTATAAGTTCAGTTTATGCAGTGAACTGGCTTATCTGATTGTCATGTTGTCATCCTTTTTGAATTGCATACGTGGTATTATTACTTTCCTTGTCCCAAATTCACCACAACATCTTGTTTTCATTGTTTTTAACACCCAACGTTTTTTTTTTTACCGTAATATAATCTTGTCCTGAATTTGTTGGCTAAGAAATTTACGTAACATAATGGGTTTTGCAGAACATTTTAAGCGTTCTAGGGCGTGTCCTTTTACTTCGCAAATCAACTGGGAATAACATTCCTGTTTATGGTTTGATCAAAGTCTCGAAAGATGCCTTTGTGTCGTCCTTGAGAAGAAAATAGCTAGACCTATAAGGTAGCGCCCTGGGCAATAACCTATGGTGAATGTTATGACGTTTGCAGTCGCATACTCAACATGCTCAATCGTTTTTACTATTTAGCCAAAAGGCAATTTACTTTTTACTGACTATACAGCATATTGCCAGGGGAAATCCATGCATTACAAAGGAAAAAACACAACTTTTGTTGCTGACGTCACTGCGCGTAGTATCAACAGTAGTGCTTTGGTGCTGCCTGTCAACAGTCTGATGTTTGAACGTGGTGGGACAACATCCGGCTCCGCAAAACTCATTATTTTCCGGCGACAGCGGATACTGGCGACAACTCAAACGTCTAAACAGTGACTGGATCACCAGTCTGTTGAAGGTAAATAAATTCAAAATTCTATTTTCCATTTATTGACAATGATGTGTGTGTGTGTGGCAAGTGTTTTGTGGCGGCAGGAAGTGTTCAGTTCATAATTCCGTTATGGCTCGAGCTGCGGTAGGAAATGCAATTCAAACAACTTTTTTGTTGTTGTCATTGCCGAACGAATGGAAAGATTCAATTCCAGATTGGACTAAGACACCGTAGAGAAACGTAGTTGTGTAATGGTAGGGCAAGTGCGAGGTTAGTGACGACCCCTTTCACTTTTTTACGTTTTAACCTTGAAACGTGTTCATTGTGTGTCTTGGGTACAATCTTTCACACGAGGGAGCTGATTAATGGTCTTCCCCTTTTCTAGACATTGCAAAATAGTTAAACCCAAGTCAACATGAAAGAGGCGTTGGCTGGGCGTTTTCTCCCCTAATTCAACGAAAGCTGTTTCTTTAAGTATTGAATAAATCCAATTAAAACTCTTGATAAAAAAGTGAGATCTTTACAGCTCGAAAAAAAGATAAGCTCAGTAATTTAAAAAAATTCTTTTCCATGCCATATAAACTTCGTATCGTAAGGCAAATAAATTGTAGGTGATTCTGTTAAGCCGTTGTTTACTGCATTATCGTACCATGTTGGCATAGAAATAGGATGTGTTCGTTAAGGATAAAAAATACTAAAATTTAGAAATATTCGTTCTGCTGCTAGTGATAGACGTGTATTTTTACTGCTATTCTAAGGTATACTCTATAATTGTGAAAAAAAGACCAAAGGGGAAAGTTGCGATGTCATTGTAAAGCGGATATCTTGCTCCAGGCGGTATTATTACCAAGTTAGTCGTTAACCTCTGCAGCATCGTCCTCCGTTGCAGGTCTTGTGGATTAGATTGCTTGAACACTGGGTACTGTTGCTGCAAGAGGCTGCAATCATACAAAGAAATAATTCACCCTTAATAACTAAATTCTTCTATTCCGCCTTAGAAAGTCACGTAAAATGTTTAAAATTCTATAAATTTGTCGTAAACTCAGTGAACTTTTAACTTACTAAACCATCTGCAGTAGAATAAGAACTGATCACTCTCCTCGCCAGTTGCTTCATCATCAGAAGTGGGCGCAGAGTTAGTGTAGACGACAGCCATCACAGCCAAGATGCAGGCAAAGAGCTTATTTGCGCAAAAACAAATGAATGTGAAATTACCCAATAAGTAAAACAAGAATGTAAAAGTATAAACTTACGAACAATTTCTGGAACATTTTTAATTTGGTTTGAATTACTGGACGATTGGTGTGACTAACTGAGCGATATCCTTAGCCTTTTATACTGTTCGAAATCATTAGTGTCGTCCCCATTTACTGACTAATCAGGTTTGAACAGGTGGTTCCAGGGTATGGCTAGACAAATTGAACAGTATGGAAGCTTATCCCAAATTCTAGTTTATGTTGACTTAAGTGTTATTAACTATGGCGCCCTATATTACTGACCAATGAGCTACATTACTTGTTTGCTATGAGTAACGTGTCCTAATTGAACACCTTTCTGCATCCCGGATCTAGTTCATGTTGACATAAGAAAATGTTCGTGTTTAACCAATGGAGCTTATAAATGTTTATATAACTGATTTAATTAATTTTTTTTTTTTGCCACAGTGAGCTTCAATGGAACTAGGAAAAGTGAATGGCGGGTATGATATCCAAGTAGAAATAAACCTCCCGGAGGACCCGCAAGAATCGAATTACGGCACATTACAAATTTCACAGTTGAAGGCTCGAGAAGAAAGCGTCAATGGAAGTCTTTCAAAAAAGAAACGAAGGAAATCCAAGACATCCCCGACAGAACCCGAAGAAGGAACAGAAGAGGTGAATCCGTCATGTTCGTTCCTCGGCAACGCACTGGAAAAATTCTGGGCTCACTTGAGCGACTTTGCTGTTCAAAGAAAGTCGTTGGTTCGCTGGCTTGTCTATATTATCCTAGCCCTTCTTTACAACGCCTATTTCATAGCCAGCATTTACTATTCAATTCATAATGGCATCCCGATGGATTGGTGCAACGGTGTCGGCTTGCTCATCATTATTACTGTCATCACCTACGTCAGCCTTTTCTACTTCCAAGTTGTGAAAAAGTTTTGGGGGAAATCCATTGATCGAGCCGTTTTAAAACCAATCAGGGCGCATTTTGATCGCGTTTGGAAATTCCGGTTAGTGAATAATTCTAATTATTATTCTCTTAATTGATAATTGATTGAGCTACATTTTTTGTGTATTTACAGATTGGTCCAGTATGGTGTTTACTTGGTGATTGTCGCTGCCTTGATCACATTCCTTGTTATCGATACAAAGGACGAACGATATCGACTCGTCTCTTTCTTTGGTTTACTTGTTTTCGTGCTTCTCGGTTGGATTTTTTCCAAGCATCCGTCCAAAGTAAGCTAAATTACTTGTACATCTGTCATTAGATCACTGTTATTAATCTGAACGCTTTCAATCTGTTTACAGGTCAAGTGGAGTCATGTAACCTGGGGTGTGGGACTTCAGTTTATTTTCGGATTAATCGTCTTGCGATGGGAATTGGGTCGCCAGGTTATCCAGTGCCTCGGCGACAAAATCACCAAATTCCTCGATTATTCCAACGAAGGATCGGGCTTCGTTTATGGCTATTTGGTTACCGATAAAAACATGGCAGGAATCGTTCTCGGATCTGTTTTTGCCTTCAAGGTAATATTAAGCAGAAAATTATTGTGTCATTCGAAATGCTAATGAGCTTCATTAATGTGTAGATACTTTCAGTCATCTTCTTCTTCAGCTTCTTCGTTAGCATCCTTTACTACTATGGCATTATGCAGTGGGTCGTCCAGAAAATCGGATGGCTGTTGCAAATATCCATCGGTACCACGGCCGCCGAGTCTATGAATGCAGCTGGGAATATCTTTTTAGGCCAAGTAAAGTCAAATAATTTATTCTCATGCTGATTGATATGATGGCTAACTGTTATTTACAGACCGAGGCCCCTTTGTTAATTAGACCCCTTCTTCCTAAAATGACCAAGTCTGAGCTTCACGCCGTAATGACGGGTGGATTCGCCACCATAGCAGGTTTGTAAGCTGTACATAATTTATGTTGTTGAATTAATTGATTGAATAAAAATTGGAATTTCAGGCGGAGTTCTGGCAGCATTCATCAGTTTTGGTATCAGTGCATCCCATTTGTTATCGGCATCCGTCATGTCTGCACCGGCCGCTCTAGCCTTTTCCAAACTCTTTTATCCGGAATCGGAGAAATCACAAACTAAAGCTGGAGACGTGAAAATTCCTAAAGGGTAATCCTTCCGCTTTTCAGTCTGTTGTATCGAGGCACAATGGAATCGTTTTATTGCGTGTTTCTACAGGACGGAATCCAACGCTCTCGATGCAGCCGCCCAAGGAGCAGCTAATGCCGTCTTTTTGGTACTGAATATCATCGCCAATTTAATCGCCTTTTTAGCTTTCATCGCCTTCCTCAATGGAATCATCTCCTGGTTTGGTGGTCTTCTAGGAGCTCCATACGTCACGTTTGAAGTAAGAAATCTATTGTCCATCCAATGACTAATCTAATTCAAGTAAATTGATTTGCAACAGTACATCATGGGCAAGATATTCATCCCTGTTGCTTGGTTGATGGGCGTGCCCGCAGCCGAGTGTGATCTAGTGGCCAATCTTGTGGCTCTCAAGACTATCGTCAATGAGTTTGCAGCTTACAGCAAGCTATCGGAATACGTGGCACAAGGAATCATTTCGGTATATCAATAGTGAATCCTTCTTGTTGCAGTGTTATGCTATATGGCTAAAATATTTTGGCTTCCTTGGAACGTGTGTAGAAACGAGCTGAAACCATCGCTACCTACGCTCTTTGTGGCTTCTCCAATCCCGGGTCGATTGGTACCCAGATAGCCGCTCTTTCCACCATGGCACCCGAACGGCAGAGCGACTTGGCCCAGGTGGCCTTTCGAGCATTTGTAGCGGGCAGTGCAGCCTGCTTTATGACTGCGTGTATCGCAGGTAAGAGAGATTTCGTTAAGAGCTACTGTTTTTATTAGATTACATATATGTCTTTATTATTGGGAAATAGGCACTCTAATATCATCCGTCTCTGACACACCAATATCCACTACCTTTGCACCTTCAACTTTTTCTTTCACTCCCAATATGACAGCCGTGTTCTAAAGTTGTTGTTTGTTTTTTTTTTAATTCCTATCATAGTTTTAACGTTTTCAACGACAGCATTGTTTAAATTATGTGTCATCATCTATCGCATCATCATAATATTAGTTATCCTTTCGTGCGGGACTATAATAGAACTGTATTTTCCGAAACCAATCAGAGATTTGTGCCGTCAAACACATAAAGTTCATTTAAAAAAAAAGAACAAAATTAAAATGGGCAATTTCGTGCAATGGAGTATGAATTCAAAATGAATCCATAGGGTCTTATGTATCCTGGGACTCGATTTTCAGTTAGTTAGTTGTTTTCTTGGTTTAAAATAAACAGCACTGTTTATTTCCAAAGAGATTTGCGCGGCAAGTCTTGTAGATAAGATTGCTGGAACAGTCGGTGCTGTTGGTGCATGAAGCTGCGGATCATTAAAAAACAAATTGTATTATGTAATTGATAAATAAGATTTAGGCACGCTCCCGTAGTAAACTGTTAAAGCTTACAAAATGGTTTGCAGAAAGTCTGGTCAGTTTCTTCACCCTCTTCAGCAGTGGGCAGAGAGTTGGTGTAGACGATGGCCATCATAGCCAAGAGAACGGCGAAGAGCTAAATTAATGGACACAGACAATAGAATAAGAATAATCGTTGAATTACTTTGCACCGAGCATTAGTCTACTTACGAAAAATTTCTGGTACATTTTTTGTTATGTTTGCAAGGACTGCTAGATGAAGAATGATATTTTCATGAAAAAGAACGGCTTTTTATACAAGTTTTTCTCCATGCCTATGCTCTGATAACACCAACGAATATTAGTCTATCATTGTACATTTACAGTCCTTGAACGAATTATTCGATTGTTCAGATGGTTGACAGCTGCTGTATCCACAGCTGAATATTCTAATGATAAATATGGCTTCATATCAAAATAAGTCTAGTCATAACTAATCGTAACACGACCGCTGATTGGTCGTCATTTGTCGATAGCCAGTCGTGTGTGTGTCGTGAGACTATAGAGAGAATAGAATTGTCAATAAACACATATCTCATTTTATTTATGTCCCCTCTCTCACTCCGAACTGGGCATATGTTAATTTGTGGTTATTTTTTAAAAACAAATTCGACAAAGAGAGCGAAAGAAATAGGGAGTAAAACACTCGAATAAGAAGATGAGAGAAGCTATTCCGGATCCGATAGCTAAAATGATGAAAGCGCCTTGTAAATCCGCCAGGCTGAGACTTTTGGGCCCCGTATCGGATTGCTTCACTTTTCCGCATTTACCACCGGTCGGTGCCCCATAAAGTTTCTTCCAATAAATATCAAGACCTGCTTCCATCATTTGTAAAATTCTATCAAAAATAGGGAATAAATGTCGTAAATGTCCAATCAGCTTTATTTAGAGACCGTTTTATACTTTTCGTCCATGAATGGTTTAAGAGCACTATTTTTCGAGAAGGCGAATGCCACATTGACTTTAAAGAATTCTTGCTGGGCAATGCTGAGACGACAGGTGCCCGTTCGAAGATAATCGTCGTAGAGCGATGACTCTAAATTTGATTTACCCTGAATTAAAACGATAAATGGATTCTAGTTTTCTTGAAAATAAAATGAATCAATGATGTATACCGCGAGATAAGCATAACCGCCGTTAGCGACGAGATTGATACCATCTAAATGAACATCAATTAAAGCTCCACGCTGCTGCTTCAATAAGCCATCTGTTAATATAATCAGGGAATATTTAATAGCAATCAGCTTTATCGTTTAAATGGCTTAACCTCCGATAGTTTTGTAAATTCCGGCTGTAGAATCCTGTAGAGAAAATTGAATTAAAGTGATAAGTGAATTCTTGTTCAGCTTACATAAACGACACATACGAGAAAGAGCGAATCCAGAGCGGTTCCTCGTAGGGCAACCCACTTGAGGTGGGATTCAGGTAATTCTTCCAGTCGATTGATGACGGGCAACAGTTTGGGAAATCGCAGAAAGGACATGAGAATTCCCACGTAAGCACTTGCGAAAACGACAGCACTCAAACACCAAATGGCTGCGAGTAATTGAAGTGAACACCGCGAAGACAACTTTCGTCCAGCTATACAGCAAGGAGAAATGTTAAAATTTTGACAGCACAGAAATTAATTAGTGCAGCAGCTACTCACACTGGCCAATAAGAACTCCAAGGATGAACAAATATTGGTCCCCCAATGTCAGACATTTTTCCCGGTAGTGAATCAAATAAAACTTTGAATGTTGCCAAAGAATGACGGGTAGAATAGTCGCAAACAGCATCAAGGTAAGCCAAGTCTGTTTTAACACGACATTATTTTTCATTTCATTCCAATTCAAGTAATGTATGCGATTGACTAACCTCCAAACGGAATGGCTTGGTGCAAGCTGATAAACGGTTCTCTTCCGCCGGTGGCGGGATCAGAATTGCGTTGCCATCCTCGTAGAATGCGACGGAAAAGTCAACCGCCTTCGACCGGGAATGTGTGACTGAAAATGGGCCAAGGCCAATATCAACCCGCTGTACAGATCGATAAAGATTAATTTAATTTTCAAATGCAATTTCAGTTTGTATTACTTTGGCCACGACCATTCCAATCATGCCGTTCCAACTGCCATCGGGCAACTCTTTCCCAAAGGCATTATCGCTGGGTAAAATGATCTCATAACTGTCAATTAACAAATACTAATAAATATGTCAATAAATCAGGTGAATGATAACCTACGTGAAATTGTACTGCTGTTGGAGTATGCGAACGATTTCGTAGCAATATCCTTTGTATCCCACGACAGTTCCATTTGGATCACGGTCGAAAATCACAAAAGGTGGTTCCTTCATTTTAAAATCAGATATGATGCAATGAAACGCCCACGCATTAAAATTTATAGTAAAGACGTTGTTGTATTACTTCCAGTAAAGTCAGTCGCAACATTTTTCCGTCAAATTCTTTATGCCAATCGATCCTTTTCGATTCGAAAACATCGCCGACTGCCGAGCGTCCAGATTGGCTCCATTGAAAATCATCTAATTGAGCGCATTCTTGCAGTTCTCTAATCACGCTGGTTCACATGTTTTGGAACCAATTAAAGGAAAGCCATCATCTATAACAAGGCCATTCAAGCAAAGTCATATCGGCGCATCTTGCCTGAACAACGGCGATCCATTGTCTAGCAGGGTCCTCCGAGTTCCATTGTCCACCGACGACAAGCAGATTCGCTCTTCCAGCCATTTGATTATTGCGAAACTGCCACAGAAATCTCGGCCGGTTTCCTTAATATAGGGAAAAATCGCAATTTCAAAATGTTATGCGTACATGTATTGATGAAAAGAGCTCGGTCCAAATTGATGTTGTCTAAAATGACTTGCGTTGAGACGGTAAAGTTGCAAACGTTCGGCTTTTAATCCAGGCAGTGATGGAGGGCAGAATAAGAATTCCAGACGGAGCACCGGTGTCATTGTCGACGACACAATGGCCTCAATGACGTCAGCGACCCGGCATTGAGTTGCCGCTAGCACCACACCCTCGAATTGATCCATTTGAGCAGCTAATAAAGAGAGAAAATCGATCGCCAAATTCGTGTGCATCAGCCGACAACAATGAGAGCGAATACTAAGGTCTTTTACCAATCTGTTGGGCCTCGAACAGCAAGACCTCGCTCGACGGTATTTCGATCGTCGTGAAATTGATCATCGACGCTGGGCAATGAACGAGGCTACCAGCGTCGTCGAGCAGAGCAGTTATCAATAGCTCAATGTTGGGTCGTCGGAGTAGTAGGTCGTCATCGTGAACGAAAGCTGCAGATGAGGAAAAATGATTAATGGGAGACGGAACTGGATAGGGTTGGTTCAAAACGCTATAGCAAATAAATGTATTTCCCATATTGTAGCTAAAAGAAAAATATAAGAAACAGGATTATATTATACCGAGTTTGAAGCAATAGATATCCATCACGCCGCTGGCGATGAGACAGAACATCACCAGCGCACGACATAATGATGGATGCATAAGATAAATAAATATAGCTCCTATATAGGAAACAGAACTAAGATGGATCCAGTCGGAGGAATAGACGGTGTCGAACTAATGAAGACTTGTTGTTCAGTGTCATCGGTTATTTTAAAACACAGCAGAAAAATGGCGGAAATGCGCTGGATGGAAAGACTGTAACTTCTTTGCACATGTGTGTACACCGATGAAAAGGGAAAACGTCAACTCATCTTCTTTTATATTTATAAGAATATTATTTGCAGAACGTCTGCTCCATTTCCCATGTAATTGCATATTTCTATGTTTTTTTTTTTTCTTTTTCTTTTGCCGGAGACGTGAAATCAATAAAGGCTGTGGACACTATACTATATAAGTGACGTAACATATAGTACTGATGAGGGGGACTGAACCCTCAAAAGGGGGAGAGTTTTGCTCCATCGGCGGTCCCCATCAAAATAATTCCCAGGGGGTAATCCATTATTTACTAGAGTCCCATTGTAAAGAATACAGAAAATATGTACCCCTTGCAGACATAGGACAGACGAGGGCTCTGTAAGAGGGGGATCGTTATTGTGGGTATATCCAGAATATATAGACCCAGCAAACGCTCTTTGACGTATAGAGGGGAAAAAATTGCTTTCAACATAGTCGTTCATTTTTTATTTGCCATTTTACTCTTATGGCCCATACTTTCTAAGAAAAAAATATCGCATCCTGCTATTTTGAAACAATTAGATTCAAACAAGAATGGCTATATCATTTGTGATTCTAAATATTTGGTTGTAATGATGGATCGAGTTGGGGAAAAAATGCGTTTGATTAATAAACACGAAAAATATCTTTCTATCGATCGAATAAGATTTTTAGATTGTGTCGCACATATATGGGGGGGGGGGGAAATGAAGATCCGGTACAATCCTGGATTCCCGGAATGTTTTTTTATTATTTAAAGAAGTTCATTCATCAAAATCAAGGAATAGTTTCCAAGCTCGTGTTCCAAGTTCCAATCCTTTTGGCCTTATTTATTTTCAGTTTGCCTCTATAAACGTGCGCCATATTTACTCATGTGATTATATAGACCCGTTGCGTGTTCAACTAATGCCAACCCGACACTAGATCGATACTGGGGATGACAGGGTATGAATACGAAGCTCAAATGTGGCACCACATCCAAGTCCGGGATTCAAGCCAGACGTCCGGGAATGCCAAGTGTGTTACTGACATTATTGCGCGTCCGTGATATACTCTTAATGCAGAAAGCGTTAAGAATTCTTTTCTAGCAATATCTCTTCCGGATTAACATGGAAAGATCAAGTTTAATTATCCTTTCTGTATTGTCGCTGTTAATAACCCAGAAACTATTATAGTCAACATTGACGAGCAACTATAACTTTATTTACAGTTCAAAACGGTTGGCAGCTGTCCTATAGACCCACAGCTGAATCTACTGTCGAGTGAGCCGGATATTGTATTATTGGCGTAAAGCCCACACACATGCTATCAAAGTAAATACAACAGGCCTGCCAACTACGAAAATACTAATAATTAGACACGAGCCGAAAAATACCAGTTTTAGCTCGTTCAAAATAGGATTCAATTTGTCTTCAAGGGGTGTTGTACAGCATATACGATAGGTGGCTAGAAATAGGAGCCCATTAAGGTAGTCATGTTGGGCGCATAAGTAGTCGATGGGGGCACCACCTCAGAGACGGTCGAAATCAGAGTACCTGTGGTGTCCACAAATTTACTTGAATCAATTAATGGGACGAATGATGATGTATTATTCTAAAGTGGAATAACCAACCAGCAACGCAAGCGTTCATAAAATTGGCCATGCTCCCGGCAATAAATGCGCGGAAGGCAACTTTGGCAAAGTCGGATTGTCGATCCGGCGCCATCGCGGAGAGCGTTCCTATTTGAGCACCGATAGAGCCGGGATTAGCATATCCACACAAGGCGAATGTAGCGATGGTTTCAGCTCGTTTCTGTCACAGTCGTTGTCCCAACAAGACCACAATTAATTTTGACGTATTATACAATTTGTGAAACAGTTCCTACCGATATAACTCCCTGTGCAATGTATTCGGACAGTTTGCCGTAAGCGGCAAACTCATTAACGATCGTCTTAATAGCCACCAAATTGGCGACGAGATCACATTCAGATGGCGGCACTCCCATCAGGAAAGCTACTGGGATGAAGATTTTACTCAAAATCCACTTTAAAAAAAAATGAAATAGTAATTACATTCCTTGTCAGGTTTCAACAATATACAAAAGAAATACTTCGAATGTTATATAAGGCGCTCCCAGGAGATTGCCGTACCAGGAAATGACTCCATTGAGGAAGGCGATGAATGCTAAAAAGGCGATTAAATTAGCGATTACGTGAGCGACCATTAGCACGGCATTTGCAGCTCCTTGGGCTGCAGCATCCAAAGCGTTGGCTTCGGTTCTATTTTGGTTTAAAATCAGTTGACATTGTTATAAAAATTTACAGAATCAATGTTGGTAATCTAACCCTTTAGGAACTTGAATATCTCCGGCCTTTGTTTGAGATTTCTCCGTTTCAGGATAAAGCAATTTGGCTATGGCCAGAGAAGCCGGAGCGGCCATCACGGATGCGCTGAGTAACTGGGAGGCACTAATGCCGAATCCAGTATACGCCGCCAAATCAGATCCTGCGGTTCCGGGTGCGGTTCATCACAATATATTGTATTAAGACAACTATAACGTTGAATAACAAAACCTGCAATGGTGGCAAATCCTGCAGTGAAAACAGCGTGAATTTCCGATTTAGTCATTTGAGAAAGAAACGGCTTGATAAGTAACGGAGCTTCAGTCTGTCAATTTAAATTTAATACAGTTTGATTTAATTTAAATGTCTGTGCTCGATGGAATACCTGTCCTAAAAAGATGTTGGACGCAGCGTTCATCGACTCGGCGGCCGTTGTGCCGACTGAAACTTGCAGAAGCCATCCGAGTTTCTGGACTGTCCATTGCATAGCGCCATAATAGTAGAGGAGGTTAATCAGAAAACTGAAAAAATAGATGACCGACAAAATCTAATAATAAGCCAATAAATCATACATAAGACGAGATTAATTAATTTGTAAAAATAAAAAGCAGTCGTACTTACTCTGAAAGCAAATATGGTGCCCAAAGCTATTCCAGCAGTGTTTTCATCATTAGCCAGATAGCCAAAGACAAACTCTGATCCGGCAACTGAATAATCCAGCAGAAGAGAGAATTTATTACCCAGACACTCGAAAGCTCTTCTACCAAAATCCCATCGTAAAACGATTAAGCCAAAAATCAACTGCAAGGCTATGCCCCAAGACACATGTCTCCATTTCACCTGTTGAGAGAAGAAAAAAGAAAATTTGCCGAGTGAACGCAATGTGTAAAACAATTTCAAGTATAAAATTACCCTGGATGGATATTTAGAAAAGATCCAGCCGAGCAGCAGGAAGACGAGTAGACCACCGAAGGATTGCAATCTCACTCGTTCGTCAGCCGTGTCGATAATTAGAAAAATCAGCAATCCCAAAATAAGACAGAGGTAAAATCCATATCGAGCTAATCTGAATCAATTTTTAAATAATCAGAATTAAATTTCTGTACTCAACAAAGTATTGATTCCCTCTTGGCTCGATTTTTAATCTATCGATATCTTAACTTTTAAAAGCATGGCTAATTGAAGATTAGTGTCGTCTGCTTTCCATTTGATTAAAACTTTCGAAAAAGAGACGAAGTTAAAATAATAAAGAAAAGGAAACGATATTTTTTTGGAAAACGTACGTGGCCATACAAAAAACAGTACTTAACTAATAAAATTACAAAAATTTCATTGCCATGTTAACTCTGGTGTCGCTGCTCTCCATGCTCTCCACGACTCGACCATGCTATTTGGCAGGTAATTAAAACTTAAGGAATTAAGAATACAAATATAATTGTTATGGTATAGTTTAACTAGAAGAGAAACCTTTTCCAAATGTGTCAAATATAAGTTCCTGATTAACATTTATCATGTAAGCCCCCTGTCAATGGGGGCAGTTTGTTTGCACTGTAACCCGGTCTCTCCTTTGTGCAGTTTTGAGGCCTGCTGAGCCAGCCATCACATAACATGCTATGCAAGTTATGCTTGTGCTGATATTGACAGTGTCAACAATCAGCAACAACCTATCCATTATAGCTAGGATAATGATTTGTGCTACTTTTATTCCTGCGGCCTGCTAGTTATTTTAAAGATGACTTGTAGAAATGCAGTGTACATATGGAAACCTTGAATTCTCCCATTTATCAAAAATTAAAGTTTACCCACTTTCTCATTTTCAACTTTTCCTGACTTGTTGTTTCTGCTAATATTTTTGTAACCCATTTTTTTTTATTTAGAAAAACAGCATCCTGTCCATTGGAGAAACTACTGCAGTCGATCAAGTTATGGATCTCTTCTTTCCCTTTCTTCAATTTCCTCGTGTACACCCATGTGAGTGTGGGTGTATTCACGAGGATCCCCTTTTCCTTATCCCGACTGGTGGATTCAACTTCTCTGCGGATGGATGGAGCACGTGAGGATGCCTGGCCGTTTTTCCCAGGCTTAAAGGTAGGACACAATTTATCTATCTTCTTCTTTTTGACTATTTGTGGGGGGCGTTGATTATGAATCGTTACAAAGTATGGAGTACGATTATTCCTGAGCTAGGTGGTTGAGTAGAATTCTTTTTCTTTTTGTTGACTCAGCAGCGTTTTTTAAACATCTCTTTTATAGAACGACTACAGATCAGGCTTGTTTTTGTATCTCCCAACTTTGTTTGTGGATAAACACTCTTATTCGAAAATATTCTAGCTTTCTAAAAGCAAAGTGCATCTAGAAAATATTTTGATTAAGATGCCGACCCCTCCTTGTTGAAATTTTGTCGAATTGAAACTGACCTGTACTTCCAAACTTTTTCAAAAGCATTTCCTATTGGTTTGAGAACGTTTTGATGAATGGGTTCACCCCAGAACTTTTTGACAACTTGAAAATAGAAGAGGCCAAAGTAAATGATGCTCGTCAGGACAATGAGGAAACCCACTCCGTCGCACCAATCCATCGGGATTCCATTGTGAATGGAGTAGTAGAGGCTGGCGATGAAGTAGGCATTGTAAAGAACGGCCAGGAGAATGTAGAGACTACTGAGAGCGACCGTTGATCTTTGCGAGAAGAATTCCCCCGTCGCTTTCCAAAATGTTTCCAGCGCGTTGCCAATGAACTCACAGGATTGGTCGATTGCTTTGTCATCACCATCGCCCTCATCATTCGACTGCGAGTCAATGTTTGATAACGAATCATCCTTTGCGGTTGGAGTTGACAAATCCTCAGTGCCGATCGATTTCTTTTGATCCGAGCCCTCACTTTCAGTTCCGACATGTTTGCTGGCTTTATCGATTTCCCGCTCCATTTGATTGATCCTTACTGACAGAAATGGGGACTTGTTACAAATCAATTTTTTATCTTGACATATATTTATAGTATATGAGCTTTGCATTACCTATCATGTGAACCGTGACTACTCGCAACAGTTTTTAGGACACAAGTCATTAAAAGCACTTGAAATCTGTACTACGGCTGATTGAATAGAATGTAATACTAATATTAAACCTCGTATGTCTATTAGTCCTAAACTACGTGTTGAGAAATAGCGCCCCAAAAATTGTTTCCTTAAATTAATTAAGCGCACAAATAATAGTAATCAAATTAAAATTTAAAAAAACCATGGGTCAAAGTCGTCTAAGAAATTGAGTGAAAAAATGTCATCGTTTAAAGATGATTACCTTTGCGTTAGGGGAAATGGTATTAACGTCAGCACCGGTAACCGTCTCGGGCCACTCTGTTGTCAAGTCGCGGATTATCTTAAGGATCGATCCCGAAATTAACCGATCGAGAATAGGAAGACGATATCAGGAATCAAATGGCCAAACGACAATCTAGAAATTAATACAGCACTTTGTCACAGAGTCTTATCAGATACGATCAGATACCATAACTAAAAGCTTAATCTTGCTGACTATGTCATGCATTTTCATTTTGTTCTTGTCGATTTGCTTGGAAACAATAAATCAGGGTAAACCTTAATTATATGCTTAAGAATGGATTTTTATTTTCTGATATAAACGACAAGTTTTTAAATTGAGATAGGTGTATGAGACCTAACTAAAGATTTGACTTGTCTTAGGCATAGATGGAAAGAAAACAAAAGTAGAAAGGTCGGTAAACGTGATCTTGCTCTTAAATCTTGGGTCGTCGTGATGCCAGTAATAAGTTAAATAACATCTCAGGACAATGAATCGTTTACAAGCAGCACTGCAGACTGCCAACGAGATTGGTGCGGCAGGTCTTGTAGATGAGGTTGCTGGCACAGTCGGTGCTGTTGACGCAGGTAGCTGTAGATCACATCCAACAAAATACATTTGATAAAATATTACAGGTTTAAAAGTATTGTTATAAATTCATTTTAAACAATCGACTTACAGAAGAGTTTGCAGAAAGTTTGGTCAACGGCTTCACCCTCTTCAGCAGTGGGCATGGAGTTGGTGAAGACGATGGCCATCATGGCGATGATAACGGCGAACATCTGGAATAGACATTTTAATCATAACCACAATCAGTCACAGCCAAAAATTTAGGCTCCATTACTAAAAAAGACTTACAAAGAATTTCTGGAACATTTTTGGGGTTGTTGTAGAGTTGCTGATAGGCAATGTGATGTATTCGGTGAGAAAAAGTCGGCTTTATATAGTGAGTATATACTAGTACTAGTTATTTGGAACACGGATGCGACTTATTAGGACAGCAGACAGCTACGTGTCGTTCAGTCTGTGTTGACGCTATAGGATGCAGGTTGCTACAAAAGCAAATAATTATCTCCAATAATGACGGCAATTTGTTAGTCAATAGCTGTTCGAGGTGGCCTGGTACACACGTCTGTTTAGAGACACGGCAATCCGTATGCAGGAACGATGTAAACACTCATCCGACATATTTACCTGTATCGTTCGTGTCATATGTATGTGGAAATTATGACGGCTCATTTTCGTTAGTTTACCAAGCCACCAGCCCAACCTCGATTAAAATAGTCCCCCATCTCCATTGGGAGAAAATGTGCGGTATTGGTCATATACAAATGTTGATCAGGCAGACCCGCTCACCTGTATTACTCATAATTACAAATGTGTGAGCTATAGAAGTTTTTTTTTTATTCCTTAGTCGACTGTTAGACTAGGAATCTGTGACTAGCTGTAAATTTTGTTGAATCTTACAACAACAAGCTGTTTATTTCTCCTTTTTTTTTGTTCGAATTTAATTGCACATGAAAGTTGACTAAAAATTGGAACCCATTATGGCGGTAATGTTTGGCGTGAAACTGAGCGTTGAAGGTGCGTAGGTCGTCGATAGGGGCACACTTGAGACCGTCGAAATCAAGGTACCTAATGAATTATTTCAAATCAATTTAGCGCTTGATTAATATATAATTGTGTAGAATTATAGACTGACCAGCAACGCAAGCGTTCATGAACGATGCCGTGCTGCCGGCAATAAAAGCTCGGAAGGCAACTTGTGCCAGATCGCTCTGTCGATCGGGGGCCATGGTGGCCAGTGCGGCGATTTGGGTACCAATCGACCCAGGATTGGCGAATCCGCACAGCGCAAAGGTAGCGATCGTTTCCGATCGTTTCTATTGGCCCATCAACAGACGAGAGAGAAAGTAAAAAATCAATCAATCAAAAATTTGAATATTGTTTTAGGTTATACCGAAATAATGCCCTGTGCAATGTATTCCGAAAGTTTGCTGTAAGCGGCAAACTCGTTGACTATTGTCTTCAGGGCCACCAAATTGGCAACGAGGTAACATTCAGATGGCTGAACTCCCATCAGGAAAGCTACTGGGATGAATACTTTCCCCATAATCCACTGAAAAATGGAAAGATAATCAAATTCCTTGTCGGGTTTTCACTATAGATTTTTCAACCGAAATACTTCGAATGTTATGTAGGGCGCTCCCAGGAGATTGCCGTACCAGGAAATGACTCCATTGAGGAAGGCGATGAATGCTAAAAAGGCGATTAAATTGGCGATGATATTGGCCACCAAAAACACGGCATTCGCAGCTCCTTGGGCGGCAGCATCCAAAGCATTCGCTTCGGTTCTGTAATTTGTTTTAGTTTTTTTTTTTTTTTAACAATTAAATTTTTAAAAAAGGGCAAATGTTTCCAACCCTTTAGGAACTTTAATATCTCCAGCCTTTGTCTGAGATTTCTCCGTCTCTGGGTAAAACAATTTGGCTAGGGCCAGAGCAGCGGGAGCGGCCATCACGGATGCGCTGAGTAACTGGGAGGCGCTTATTCCAAAGCTTATGTAAGCGGCCAATACGGATCCTGGTCGATTTGGTGTATAATTTCATGCCATTTCAAATGCGTTAAAGCTAGCAAAAATATGCTGAGAGAGAGGGCCAGTAAATCAACCTGCTATGGTGGCAAATCCGCCAACCATGACGGCGTGAATCTCCGATTTCGTCATTTTAGGAAGGAACGGCCTGATAAGCAGCGGCGCTTCAGTCTGTCAAATCAAATAAGAATCGATAGAGTCGAATGGAATCCGTCAATATGTATAATTAGACTTCAGACCTGTCCTAAAAAGATGTTGGCGGCCGCGTTCATCGATTCGGCCGCCGTAGTGCCGACCGAGACTTGCAGGAGCCATCCGAGCTTCTGGACGACCCATTGCATCACGCCGTAATAGTAGAGAATGTTGACGAAGAAACTGAAAAAGAAGATGACCGACAGAATCTATTTTTACAGTTAAAAGAAAAATAATTGTCGTTTAGTATAGACTGATGGGAGGGAGATTAAATCTTTTGTATCAGTCCAGCAGCATATCAGATAACTTACTTTGAAGGCAAATATGGTTCCCAAGGCTATGCCCGACGTGTTTTGATCGGTCACCAAGTAACCGTAGACGAAACTTGATCCTGCGTTGGTGTAATCGAGAAAAGTTGTGACTTTCTGACCCAGACATTCGAAAACTCTTCGACCAAAGTCCCATCGCAAGACGATTAGACCGAATATCAACTGCAGCGTCATGCCCCACATCACATGTCTCCATATCACCTTGTTGGTAACAAAAGAAGGAAATCGTGAGCTTATTTGACAACTCACAAAAAAAGAAAAGAAACGAAATGTTATTTACCCTGGACGGATATTTAGAAAAGATCCAGCCGAGCAGCAGGAAGACGAGTAGGCCACCGAAGGATTGCAATCTCACTCGCTCGTCGGCCGTATCGATAATCAGAAATGTGAGCAAACCGGCAATAAGGACGAGGTAAAATCCATATCGGAACCAACTGGATCAAATATAAATCAATAGAGAGAGAGTACAACCGGTATTAATATACTTTGTATGTGTTTTTATTGCTTTGATCCACTTGCGTCAGTCGATATCAAAAGTTATACTACTCTACAGCTATCATAATAACAATTCTAATAAAAAGAAAAGTAGAACTGACCTGTACTTCCAGACTTTGTCGAAAGCTTTTCCGAACGGCTTGAGCACTGCCCGATTAATAGCTTTGCCCCAGAACTTTTTGACAATTTGGAAGTAGAACAGGCCCAAGTAAATGAGGCCCGTCAGGACAATGAGGAAACCCACTCCGTCGCACCAATCCATCGCGATTCCATTGTGTATCGAATAATAGACGCTGGCGATAAAGTAGGCATTGTACAGAACGGCCAGGAGAATGTAGATGACACTGCGGGCCGCCGCCGATCTTTCCGAGAAAAATTCGCCCAGGGTTTTCCAAAAATTTTCCAGGGCGTTGCCGATGAATTCGCAGGATTGGTCGGTCGGCTCGTCGTCATCATCGTCGCTGCCGGGCCCTTCATTTGAATTCGAATCACTTTTAGAGGAGGCTAAATCCATGTCCTTAACGGCGAGGGTTGACAAATCCTCAATGCGGATCGATCTTTTATCCAGGCCACTTTCCATCTCAACATCCGCGCCAGCGTTATCGATTCCTCGTTCCATCTCGGCTCGGGTCTTTCTCTTTTTCTCCTATATAATATTGACAGGATTGGGACGAGCTGTTAGAGTCGACAAATTCCCCAAATCATGGCACTCAAACAAACAAAGCGCACTATCCATCTTGACAGTTTGTCCAATTGAAACGGGGAGAAAAGTACAAAAGTCAACCCCGGACGACGGGCGTTCTATTAGATTAGAAATTAAGATAATCAAGTACGGATGTTTTTCAAATCTCAATGGCGCGCTGGGGGGATTTCAAAATCGATTCCCATTTGAGACTCTGAAATGTCTCGCCCGTTAAAAGATACACAATGGGCACGCAATTCCATGCATTAGCTCTAAAAGGAACTGTCAGTTGGATTTGCGAAACAGTTAAAAGGGGGGAAACAAAGTGATTAACATCCATCCGATATTCTTTTATTTTATTTTATTTTTGTACAGGGAGAGAGAGAGTTGGGATGCAACGGAACACTGATGGATTCTCCCAATAATAATAAGATGCGACGGGTTTCTATCGACAAATAGAAAAGAAAAAGAGAAAATGCTATCAATAAAGTTGATTACCTTTTTTCGATGGGGTGTAGCAGAGCGGTGTAGAAACCGTCTGGTCGGTACAAACCTTGGGCCGCTACTTAAACTCTCTGCTCGTTTAGAGATGCAATATCGAGAAAAAGAAACAAAACAACAAACACACTTGAAGCACACAATCACGAAACTAGCTTATTGAAATTGCTGGCGAGATATCAGTTACGCTCCAGCATCTATCTATCTATATATATAAGGACCCCCCTCTTCCCCATCACAAGAGATGAGTCTTTTTTATCAGCAGACATTGGATAGATTGAAAAAGAAAAAAAAAAAACCCGGATCGAATGTCATTGTTTATGGTTGGACAGGTAAAAAGATCGTAGCTCAACGTGATGGATAGTTTGTAATGCCGAGTCAGAACGTTGTTTCAAAACTGAATGCCGGGGGTTCTTATCAATCGACTGATGCCCACCTTTCAACATCGCTGAACATGAGCATTACACACACACACACATCGACATTTCTTATCGAGTTGAAATCACATTCAGCCGAGCGAGAGAGTGATTACAATTAGGTTACACACGAGCCGGTTTTTTTTTGGGGGGTGAAACCCTTAGGTGAAATTGAATTACTTATGCGCGCATTATGCAACAACTTGAGCCGTTATTCCCCAATTAGCTAGTTTATTTGCGGCTGTACACAGAAAAGACAATGGAGATTTTGGTTCTTGGTAGGGGAGCAATTATTTACGGCCCAGCGACTCGTTTGAATAGAGGAACGCGCCAGGGAACGCAAATGGGGTCGCCGTAGAATATCAAAGTGAATTTACATTTTTACCTGACGAATTTAAAAGCGGCCGAAAGGTGAAAGTGTGTGTGTTCCAGAGTGTTCCGTTTCTCGCCTTTACCGAGGTTCTTCACCCAAATAAAGTACAAAAACAAAACACTAAACTGAAATTGAATGTAAAATTCACTATCGATCCGTTTGAGCACTTAATTCTGTTATTACAAAAAATCTAACCTTCAGCCGATCCGTTCGTTCGCCGCGGAACTTTATTATATCACTGGCGAGGCAAACCTGAAGCAACCCCTACTTCAGTCTTCAAACTGGTTCCAGAGCCAGCAACCAATTTCCCTCCAGCCCAAAACGTGTCTGTTCGAGTCTTATATTTTTAAAAGAAAAGAAAGTGTTTTTGTTCCTCTCTCTCGTCGACTTTCTCTTTCCTCAGTCGCTGGACCTTTTCTTTTTCGTGCGGGGTTTTTCGGAGAGTCGAAGAAAAAATCTCTCTTCTGAAATTAAGTCATTGGTCAATATTTATTCGAGGTGTTTCTATCATTTAAAAAGAAAATAGCTTGGGGGGAAATTCGATCGCCTCAAGCTGCTTTTGAAAAACAATCAAAACGGATGTATCTTCATTCTATTGTCCAATTATCAATTGTCGACCAACGCTAACGGGATACATCCTCTTCCGGCGTGAAATTCACTTCCGGTATCCGTTGCGTGCCGCCGCAAGATGAAAGATTTATATTGAGCGGCGGCGGCCTATGGGGCGGTTTGTCATCACCTATCCCCACTAATTATTTTCCACCTTGTTTTTTCTTGCGTGTGTTGTTTCCGTTTATACCTTGTTAGCGGGTGCTGTCACCTAGTGGCCGAAATGCTCAACCATCCTATTGATCCCCCGGGTAATAATAAAAAAAAATTTCTTTCAAAAAACAGAAAAGAGAAAACACGCAATTTATATGTTTTGAATAAAAGTTGAATGCTGTGAGACTGCTGCCCATTGCGGGTGCGCGTGTATTTATCATGATCTCGGCCTGAACGGGAAATCCTGATGACTGTGCGTGATAGTCTCTTATGACATATCCAAGGCTGCAGTGCATAAACTCCCAAAAAAAAACAAAGTGCTAGATGCGTCTACACGTATACGTATGTAGCGCTGAGCAATCCCCCAACGACGAACAGGGGACCCTGACCGGATAAAATAAAAGAGAAAAAAAAAATTCTGAAAACTAAGCAGAAAAGTCAAGCAGCAGGGATTCCATAAGACATACAAGGGAAATCTAGGACACGGGATGAAAGAACCAACCAAAGGATAACACACATGAGAAGGGAAAAAAACATGTCCCTATATCGATCGGCTGTGTGTATAGTATGGCGCGCGAGAACTACAAACTTCTTGATGTGTCATCCAATCCATCCACTTTCAGTTTCTGCTGCTGCTGGATGGATGGATGGATCGATAATCCAAATGTACCAAAATCCAGAAATTTTTTTTTTTTCTGGGAGACAAGTCGTCGTGTCAAGAAAAACGATCAAGTCACACACACACAACGATCTGCACAATCAACGATCGAGTCAATGTGATCAAAACAGGTTTATTTTGATTCCTTACACACAAAATGATCAAATAGAAAAAAAAAAGGTTTAACCGGATACGGTCGTTCATATCCAGAAAAGGACAGCAAGCTCAGTTATAAATAAATATATTCTTCGCACACACAGTCAGCCCCAGCTAGTCAGCCAACTTGATATGTGTTGTTCATTCTTCATAGCGACCTGAATCATCCTCTGTTTACAAAATCAGATATCGATGGTTATATTTTCCCATGGTTCTTGTACGTACGAGTATATAACATTCTTTGGTGTGTCAGATCGAGTAAATATTCGCGCAGCTCGTGGAGTTTTTTATCTTTTTTGGGTGGCGGCGGCGGTGGTGGCGGAGTTGTGACGTCCAGGCCAGCGCAGGAATTAGAGACGCTAATGAACCGTGGAGGGAAACTCTGCGCAGAAGGTTCTTCGGTTAATTGGATTGCTAAATTGAACGTCTGGACGAGGCCAGCATAATATAATCTTAAACCCCAAACTCGTTTTATTTTTTTGGCCTTTTTTTACGAGGCTTATTATGACTATTTCAGCCTAGACGTAATAATGCCATTGGATCCAGGCGGATTTACGATCCATGACACACACACAGCCCCGGAAAAGATTTTTTTGTTTTTTCCTCTTTAGTTTTGAACTGCCTGTTAATTTCGCGGTCAACAATAAGGAAAAAAGTAACAACATGTCGGACCCACCCGTTTTGAAATGAGTCCCGCAATTAAATGAGCTGCAGTTGGGGAGCGGCTTTTATAATGCACCCAAAGTGTATATAAGACTTGACTTTGATTGCTTATCCCCATCACACACACAGAAAAAATAATTCCAAAATCTTGTCGTTGTTTTGTGTTAAAATTTAAAAAAAGGAAAACAGCTGGACACGAGTTGAGTCGAGTTATTGAGCCCTGGAGCGGAATTGCCGCTAGACGTCCGCGATTCACTGATTCTTTAAGATCGTGTGTATAACTCGTATATACGTATATAGTACCACTACTACCTATATACCAAGTTGAGGAGAACATGTATATGTACGCGCTTGATCGATTAGGAACGCTCTCTCTCTCTCCTGAGCTGCTGGCCAGCATCTCGCTATGTACATGCTGTCGTCAAGTCAAGATGGGAAGGAATATCTAATTTCTGGTTGAAACTGCCCAAGTTGTCGTCGTTTCAACGTGCCTAGAAAGTACAAATGGAGGCCAGGACAAACGAAATCTATGGGTGTGTGTGTTAAATTCGATGCTGTGCTCAGTACAATGAACACATCCGCCGATTCCCGGAAGAGACGAAAGAGCTTGGTTCGTGTAACTTATGATAGAGACGTATGCTAACAACACCGTCATTGCTTCGGATGAATATAATCAAGAGATTATCTCGAAATCAATTAGTTACGATCGGTCAGCGCCATCGTTGTGGAGTTAAAAAAGAAACGAGTCCGTGTGTCCATCGGCCTGGCTGAGCTGTTGTGTCTAAATTATCGTGAAAGTTGAACGATTTCTCTTGGGTTGGATGACGCCATTCATCATGTTCGAAACTCTCGCCATTTCGTTTCACTTGTTAGCCAGAGAAAGTCTTGCAGTCTTTTGTTATAGACGCTCGCCTATTGTAAATATGTAAGCAGTTGATTATACAAAGATGAGGCGAGCTATTTTCTTTATTCTTTGCGATTCTATTCAAACGATCAATATTCGTTTTTGACGATTCCCAATGATAAATAAAAGATATGGGCAGCCAGCGCATATTCTCTGCTGTCGAGTCTATAAAAGCAGTTGGCAATGAATCGAATATTTTACAATCGAAAAAGAGCCCATTCGTGCCGTGGTTTACCACCCGTTTTCATTTACAATCCAATTTCCAGTCGTCAGATTGTTGACTGAATTTCAATAAAAAATCGATTAGACCGAACACACACAGCAGCTAGCAGCTATAGCAGTATTCAGCGCGTGCCTATCTGGAGAAGAAATGTGTGTCGGGAGCAGCTTGTTAGATGCGTGCTAGCTGCTGCTGCCGTTTCAAACGCTGTAGTACATAATGAAAGAAAGAAAAAATCCCGTTTGACTTGTGTGCGTTCTGTGTGGGTTGAAATGCTGTCGTTTCTTCTTCTTCTTTTTATTTATTATCACTGTATATATCCACTCCCGCATGAACATCCAACCTGGCCATCTTCTTCCAAGGTCGTGTTGCTCGTCAAGTTCAAGGCACCACACCGGGGCCATTTTGTTTATCGCCTCCCCCTTATTTGCCTATATATCTCCTCTCCTATTTACTATACTACGCGACTACTACTAGCTACAACAACAACAACAACTTCCAAGGGGAAACATTTATTTTTTCGTTTTACTATCCGTCAAAATGGCCGCCGGGCATTTCTCCGCTTGCAACACGCAAAACGTGTTATTACACAATCAGCTCCGACAACTTCCGACTCTTGTACTACGTTGCGTATCTATATATGTAAAGTGTGTCGTATACTTTATTCGGCTTCACTTAAAACGAAAGAGATGGGGGTTGAAGAAGAAGAGAGAAATTTCAATAGATCCACCGGAAATGATCCCCCACTTAAACCGGAAGGGGTTGTATATGTATTCACCCTCTTCTTCCTTCTTCCTAAATAGCTCCACCCTTATAGTATAAATACACACAACACTCAACCATCGGTCAAAACAAGGGGGAGAAACTATACCGACAACAACAACAGACGCAACAACCCCCGAAACGTGTGTTGGCCATACAAGGATCGCCCACAGTCGCCGACACACACACGAACATAAAGTTTTGAACTTTATCCTGAGCCATAAAAGAAGAAGAAGCCACCATGTTTTTTGGGGACCACCGAAAAAAATAAAATAAAAAAAATAAAATAAGATGACTGTTAAGTGTTAACTGCGGCTCGTTATTATACGACCGCCTTTTTGTTATAGTGGGGTCCAGCAGCAAAGCTCTTTTTGTTTTGTTATTTTCTCTCCTAAAAGGGGCCTATAGAGCTATTTGGGGATATGGCTGTTCTGCTAGATTCTTCTTATTATTATTATTGTATATAGCGCGACTTTTGAATGGCGTACGCAAACATATAAAGCAGCTCGATGACTCTCTTTTTCTTCTTAGCTCGAAAACAGCATCTGTCGGGCCTTAAATTATATTCTAGGAGGATGTTTTTACTTCTTCTTTTGTTTGTTCTGGTCAAAAATAGACATTTGGACGAGGGAATTTATATTTGGTGAAAAGGGGACAACAATTTTGTGTGATAAGGTTCAAAACTGTATACTACTTGCACGTTTCTGCCGTGTGTGTGGGTATCAATTGTCGAAAAAGGCCTGGGGGATCGTCGGCAACCAGCACCACCTAGCGGCTTAGAAAATTATACACACACACCCCGAAAATGAAAAAAAGTCCGCTAGGGCCCGCCCCCTTTTCTCCTCGTGTGTGTCTGTTCCTTTAACTTTTTTTCCTTTTTCAAAAATGTGTTCAGTCTCCCATTCGACTTGGTGGCCGACACAACGTCACACTCTCAAATTAAAACGTGAAAACCCACAAAATTTTTTGTTATTTGCACGAACCATTTTTTGACCTACCGACGAATAAAACTTGTGTGATTTTGATCGATTGACAGACATTTGTGTGCAGAATAATTTCAGTTGCTCTGTGGTGTGTGTGTGTGAATCACGTGGTTGGCCCAAACGTTTGTCTGTGTGCCCACACGATGGTGGCCTACCCGCCATTAAAAAAGCCCGCGATCTTCTCCAGACTTGGATACGACTGTGCTGCTGCTGCAGTGACATCACGAAAAATTCCAACGTAATTGCGTTCTGCACAACAGGTTAGTAGTGAGTTATCATTTTTTTTCGGAGAAAGAGAAACGTGTTGATCACCGGAATGGAGTAATAATGCACGGTGCAACCGAATAACACGCGTGTGTTGTGTTGACTCGTTAAGACCCTCGAGCTTTTTTAATGGCGTAACAGGAGAATTTCCTCAAATTTTTGTGAGTGCCATTTTGTTATTTCTTCGTGTAGTACACACGATTTTTATCACTTGAATTGCGTCATGAGGATGGCAAAATCGGCTTAAGAATGTCGTCACCATGTCGCCACACTTTTGGACTAAGAAATTTTCCCGTTAGGTTCTTTTTATTTTATTTACAATTTGATCTCTTTTTTTTCTTCCGTCATCTTAACGACACGGCGAAGATGATTGGGGTTGAAACGATATAGAGCCCTCTATTCGCTTGACTGCGCCAACACAACAACCGTCCCGTCAATAGAGCGTGAGAAGTTGGCCATGTTTTTTCCCGCGCGCTGCTGACTCTGATCGCGTCGAGCCGTTCGTTCAAAAGAGAAAAAAACTTTTTTACACACACACACATTCGAAGAAAAGATATATTTTTGCGGCAACCAACTATTACAGAATGAAACACAATGGGAACATCAACACGCCAGAAAAGAGAGAAAAACCGGTCACCCGAGTGGCGGCCTAAATTTCGGTCGGGAATTATTATTATTATTATTTATATTTTCTTGTTCTTTCTCCCCTTGACTGAGTTATGAAGCCAGCGAAAATATAAGAGGCCGTTGGCATGACCTGCAGGCATGTACACACAATTTCCAATGCGGATCCTTCAGCTGTCAAGGGGGAAAACGTATCTAAAGCAACACACAGGTGTTATTTCTTCTTCTTATCTCTTCAAAGCTTAGCCGCAACCAGTACACACATCATCATTATCAGTTGACACAGATATGTAGCATTGTTAAGGTTCTTTTTGAGGTGGAAGGGGGGATGTGTGTTACCGTTTCTTTTTTCCCCCCCGCTGTGGTTATCATCGGTTTCACGATAGATAAAAAAAAAGATGGGCACGTCATGTGTTTCGGTGGTCATTCTTTTTTTCCCTCCCGCAATTCTCGTCACCATTTCCGCTCTACTTGGGAGTCGTTCGTATACGTTATAACGGCGCTGGAAGAGAGAGAAATAATAATAATCAAATGATTGGTTATGGTGTTTCGTCGAAAAAATCAGGTCGCCGCAAAAATGTGTTGTCGTATTCTCTCACCAATCAATTTCGACGAATGACTTTCTGAGAAGCCATTATTATTATTTATTTCTCTGTGGCGACAATTTCTATACCTGTTTCAACTAGTTTGGGTGTTGTTTAGATGAGAGAACGGCCCCTGCTAATTTCTAGTGAGAGACAAGTATAACGGTGGATGTGGGATGATAACAAACAACAACACACACGAGCTTAAACCAGTTCTCGATTGACCTCTAACGAATTTAGCCTTTACTTTTTTTGTTGAAAATTCAGCTCACTTTTAAGGACATCTGGAGATGGTCACGAGTTTCTTTTGGGGAATGTTGGACTCTGTAAAAGTTGGTCAATTATTTCCTCTTAATTGACGGTGAACTTGGCCTCAACTTGAAATCAAGTTGTAGTTTTACCAAATCACCGAAACTTTTCTTTCGTCTCACACAATGGAAGAGAGCTTTTTGATTTTTGCACAAAATCGAAATTCTTTTTTCTCAATTTTTCTTTAATTCGAGGTTGGCGACCGTCAATGGCCAGTTGGTCATTCGAGTCACGTAGTCGCATTCGTTGGTTTCATGTTGTGTAGCTCCGAAACGCGCGTATGCCAGAGAGAAATCTATAAAAGGTCTAGTAGAGAGAGACCTCGACACAGGTGGAAAATAATAATTTTTAAAAAAATATTTTAGCAGTTTTTTTTTCTTCAATCGAGTTTTGCAGTCGGTTTGTAAACCGCGCTGGAACCAGTTTGGAACCGCCAGGAGAAACTGTAGACATTCCTCAACTTACTACGACTACTACTACTACTATACTACTACTACTACGAGATGATGTTACAACTGGTCAAACAGGGCCGACAGAATCTCTCTCACATGGTAGAAGTGAAAGTCCCATCAAAACTGAGAGAGAACTTTCATCTCGTGAAATCCTTTTTTTTTGGGAGAGAGGGAGAGATAGAAAAACCCTTTCTCTCTATTACTCGCGGCTGACTGGCCATTGTGAAAATGTGGAGACCCCCTTTGGCCCGTCTTTCTTCTCTTTTGTTTACATCGAGTTGTAAAAGGGCCCCTCTGGTTCTCTTTTTTTCTGTCGGGGACTTTTAAATTGGTTGCCGCAACTTGACTGGGATTTGTGTCCAATTTAATTATCTTTTCCGGGCCAATGGGAAACTTTCAAAGGGGATCCTATTGTTGCGAATCGAGACGACATTCAATCTGCCGTGTCTCCGCAAGGATTCTTCTTTGGCAATGGGGCACAAATCATATGGTTGCCGAACCGTAGATAGGCGCGCGCGCGTGTTACCTTGACTCTCCTTTTTTCAACTATGATTATTATTATATACTCTTCCACCTTTCCTTTCCCTACAGGGGCCCCACCTTTCTCTCTTTTGCAGTCGACACATACACAGAGAGAGAGAATGTGCGCGTTAAGCTTTTTTAGCCTCATTTGCATCTACTGCGGACTCGCAGCATTACGTAAGTGTCCCCCCAATGGGCATCAGTCACGCTCTCTCTCACCAAACCTCACACACACGTGAACTGATTCGTTGGGTTTAGATTTCGTCGTCGGGAAATTCCAGATCGTTATCCTTTTTTTTGGTAATTACCTTTAACCAATTGGCAATTACTTAATGATAGCCTCGTGGGAATCGTTCAAACACGATCGGATCAGCAGTTTTCTCTCCTTTTAATAGTCATCAATGGATGATGTAAGCTCATAGGAGGCAAACTGATATCCATCGTTAAGAGATTTTCCTTTTTTTTGTTGTGTTGTGTCTCGTTAATGAGCATCACATCCCCACCAACCAAGTTTGGTGGTTGGGTTGGAAAAGAGTAAGGCGAGAACAGGAAATGGATGGGGAGCGGCGGTCACAGGCAAGAGTCGAATATCGGTGCGGATGATCACCAAAAAATAAAAGGAGATTGGGGATAGACGGATGGTAGAGTACCCCTTGACTTTTTAGCGTGTGAAACCTGGCAACGGCAGCACTACACACAGGACACACGAAACGGTTTAGTGCACTACACACTATCCATGTCGTTCATCATCCTCATTACGACACAGACAAAAAAATACAGGGGCAGTAGCAGTAGCTCTTGAAATTCTATCAACACGACATGCACAAAAACGTCGACATTTTTATTTTCCTCCCCCCTCCTAGCCGAATACTAAAAACAGGATGATGATGATGATGATGACATTTTTTGTCCCCTCCCGCCGGAATTCCGCCCGGCTGATTTCTTCCTCCTTTTTTTGATGTTTTTTGTTCCATTGAAAAAATAAGTAAAAATTGATTTTCCAATGTGATGTATGCTGAATAATTTGATCTATTTTTGTTTCTCTCTCTTTTTTTTCCTCGTACTACAGGGCGTGGTGACTGACTATACCGGAGGCGCTTGGTGGGATTAAAATAAATAGTCACGAAAGAGCGGAGCCGGAATTTTCTCTTCATTCCGGAAGAAGAAAGAAAGAAGGTGAAAAGGAGAGAAAGTGAAAGAAGTGGCAGGTCGAATGGTTGCCAACGAGATTGCTGGGTCTGGACAGGTGGATGTCTTCCTCGGAGGCGGTAGCAGGTGGACGACATCATCTACTACAGGAATAACTTCCGTGACATGCCAGGCCAGTAGACTGTCGGGGGTAACGACAACAACAGGAGAAAGAGGGGGCGTAGTAGGGACGGCGTCGGCGCCAACGACGACGCCACCCGGTGGCGATGCGGTCAACTTGAGCCAACGCTACGGACCTCACTCGACTGCGGACAGACATCGCACCACGGCCGCCGCCGCTCAGGGGTGGGCGGATACGCGCCAACCGTCGCCCGACATTGGACCGTCAGAGACGGACGAGAAAGGTCTTCCACCTCCGCAGTCTCCTCGGCGAAACTCGTCGTCATCCGTCGACGATTTGGACCGCGTCCAACAGCAGCAACAAAAACGTTCAGTTGGCAACTCTTGTCTGGATTCCGGTAGCAGCAGCAGTGCAAGTGGCGCAGTGCATTATCGTGTGGTTTCCTCCTCCAGCGACGGAAGCGGATTGCGGATTAATAACAAGAGCAGTGCAACTGTCGGCGGCTCCACTGGAGGACAGTCGGATGGGGAGGATTCAGTGATTGAGGCGGAAGAAGAGCAGCAACCGAGTCGAAAGTCCATCAACATCATCCACGCTGGTGTCGTTAATGATGCCCTGGATGCTCCGCAGAAGTCGGACGATCAGCAGCACGACGACAAGATGCCGCGCCAGTCGCACTACGATTCCGGCTCGGTACAACATCAACAACAACAACACGCACAATGGCAGACGCAAGGAGGAGGAGATTGTGATGAAATCAACAACACGAGTCTTTCTTCATCTTCTTCTTCTTCCGGCGGAGGAGGAGGAGGAGTCCCGCTCAAATCGGCGCTAAAGAGGCCAACGGCTGGACGCTGCGGCGGAGTGGCCGGAACGTTGCAGCAGCTGCAATCGTTGCGCAAAAAGGCCCGGGTCCGGTTCAACGAGGCGCTCAACACTTTCCTCGAGTGCGATTACGTCATTTACGTTGACGACGACGAGTACGACCTGCTCTACCACTTGGATGCCGTGGCAGCAGCAGCTGCTGCGGCGGCCGCCGCTCAGGCGGAAGCCGAATTAGCCGATCCAGCCAATGTTTCCCCAGCAGCTTCTCTTGTGATTACGACGACGGAACAGCCTCAATTAGTCAACGTTCGCTCGTTTGAACTGCAGTTGCCCGAAACGTCGACTTGTGTCAGTCACGGACCCGTCACGGGATCAGCAGCGCCGGCTGTTGTAGCCTCGACGGGCGAGGCCGGGACGTTGAGTCCTCCCGACGGTTACAAGGACGCGGCCGCTTTCTACGCCGCCGCCGCTGCCCTGGTCGATCTGGAAAACCACGTCCATCTTTCCGGCAAGTGGCATTATTATTTTCCTCTTGTCCTTTTTTTGTCTTTCATTATTATTTTTGACAAACAACTGCGCCTTTCTAAATTATTCAAATTTCCATCGCGCTTTTCTTTTCTTTCCTGGTCGGTTGTTGGCTAAACAACTCGAGGCTGAGACAGAGAGATTTCCATCCATATCTAATAACTTTTTTTCCGCATGCTAGATTCTATTATCTCTACATCGCTCCAGCCGCCGCCGGTATCGGTACCAGTTAGTCGTTTTGGGTTCGGTTTTTTTTATTTCATTTCAGGACTTGATGATGGCAGTCGTGTACTCAAGGAAGTCGGGAGGAATTTCTAGTGATGAAACAGGAACGTTGCGGGTTGTTGTGTGTTGTTCTTTTCCCCCCCACTCACCAAATGTCGAATGACAAGATAAAAATGGAAACGAGTCCAAGGTCTAGGCTCCTTGTTTTTCTTTTCTTTGTCAATATCTAAATGAATATTTCGTGTGGTGGCCCTTTTTGTTTGGCATTTAATGAACCTTATCGTCGAATCAAAATGCGAGTCTATAGTGGGTTTGTTTTCCCCTTTGACGTACAAGGCTGGTGCGCCGTTGGCCTCTCTCATTAGGTCGCCGCCATCCTCCAAATCAAGTCCGACTCTTTTTCCTCGTCGCTTTTCGCCTCCCACTTACTTTGGGCTTAAAAGGGGAAAATAGGAAATCCGCCAGCGGTGGTGGTGGATGGATGGATGGATGCACACACGTAGGGAAAATCGTGTGGTGATTGGCAGTGTGTGGGAGGCAGCAAAGTTGATAGGATTCGCGCGCTACACAACAAAATCAAGTTCTTCTTCTTCTTTTTATTTTGACGTCGGCCGCGTCCATCTGGCCGAGTGCCGATCGATAGCGCCGCCCCGCAGAGCAGCAACTCCCGAGGAGGAGATCCGTCACTGTATCGTTATACTCTTGTTTCTCTCTCCTATGGATGTAACGCGCATTTAGATGGTGGAAGGATGGAAGACAGGGGGTTGTTTTGTTGTTGGGGGAGGGGGGAAGGCATTGTTTCTTTCTCGACCCGATTGGACTCACTCAACAGATGGCGGTTGCTTATTTTTATTTTGTCGTTTCCATTGATTCCTCACCATCCGAAATCCGGGCGTCTATTTCTTTTTCCGGTTGCGTTTGATAAATCCGACGTGTCCGGATGAATGTGCGTCTTTTTTGTTTACCGTGCATAGAGTGAGAGATTGAGGAGAGTTTTTTCGTCCAGGGGGATTGCGGCCCAGTTGAAAAGAGGAGGCAAACGTGGATAGATCCTTGCATTATTGCCGGCCATCTTTGTGATGTTCTCGTTGAAATAGTCTTCACTCCACCGCCGCCGCTCCTTTACAGAAGGAAAAGGAAAAAGAAAAAAGGAGGAGACTGGAGAGAGAGAGACGATGGAGCGGCGTCAGCGGATGAGAATCGCTTATATATATACACACACACACACAAGAAGAGTCTAGAAATAAGAGAGAGAGAACCTTGTGCCATCGATCGATACTTGGGCTCTCTCTCTCTCTCTCTGTCAGCCACGCAATTCGCCGTGAGTGGGTGTGGGTGGAGGAAAGGAGAAGGGCAAAAGGCGGATGAAAATGTGGAAGAAGAAGAAGAAGAAGGACATCTTCTTATAGAATTGGATAGATTTGATGTATCTAGAGAAATACATCTAGTGTGTGTGTTTTTACATCATCAACACTTGACCGTACTGCTCTATTGATTGTGTTTTTCTGGTGATTCTATTCCGCCGGAAGCCCCGTAGTATACAATAGGGCATCAGCTCCCCTCCTTTTTTTTGTATGCGTGTGCAGTTGTTTCCCAGGTTGAGATCATTACATGTTTTGTTGGCGATTGGAATCTGGTCTTCCCGCCCACTGATGGAAATGTGATGGACACCTGATCAAATTGACTCGAGTCTTATCGTCGTCGTCATCATCAGACCGCGTCCTGTGTTGTTCGTACGTCGCACATTTGCAGTATAACAGAAAGCCAATCCTTTTTTCGGACGAGGGGGGGGGTTGTACACTAGTTGTACACAGTCCCCGGGACCTATTGTGCTCTCCGACTGATGCTCACTCCCTCTCTTCTTCTTCTTATTTCTTATTTCTTTCCCTCCTTTTTTGCACAGCTCGACAGGATTATAACGTAGGAGGGGAGAGAGTCAGAGTAAGGAGAGAGAGAGGATGGAAAAGGGGATCAATATTTTGGTATCATGGGGTTCGGCAACCCATTGAGGATCCATTGTCGAGTGGTTGCCGAAACCTATTTTGAAAACGCCCTTTTCATATAGACACAATCCCTACCCTCCTCCCCACTAGTCCTCCAAAGTAATAATGTGCAGTGCAACACACTGTTCCGGGGAAGGAGAGAAAAAAATTGTTTGAAGAAGGAGCTTGTTTTGATAGTTTAGTAGACTACTTTCAAAAGTTCTCTCCTCTAGTACATATATATAAAAGTTGTTTGCTTTGAAACCCTTTTTCCTGTTGTCTGTGCGAAAAAGAAGAAATCACTAGGCAAGTGAAAAAGTAAAAAAAGGGTAATGAAATTCCAGTCCCGTTTTCGACACGACTCGTAGACTTTTTCTCCCTGACGGATATTTGATCGGTATCCGAAAACTAGAAGGATATACAATTGCAGTTTCCCCAGCTGCAGGTGACGATGACGGAAATATACATTTTTCTTTTTAGTAGTAGGTTGAAAAAAAGTTGGACTCGATCTCTTTTTTTTTTCCCCCACACACACACACTGGTAGGGTGGTATCCCATATTATGTGGTTAGGAGACTCTGAAAAGAAGTGGGCGATGCCGCGCCACCCGATCCCTTTTTCCTCGTTCCGTCTTCTCTTTCATCTGAGAGTCTTTGAAAATTGTGACAACTCCTGGGAAAAGCCTCCCCCCCCCCCCAGAAGAAAGTCGACAATCGGAATATGTTTTTCAGTGGAGGTTGGGTTATATAGACTGGTGGACTACACTAGCACGCCCCCCTTCGTTATGGTCTTGTCGAGAGTTAAAAGCGGAATCTCGGCAGCACTGCGCCAGCAGCAAGCAAGACTTGGATTGATGAATACCCGTCTGATTTTTATTTTTTTCTTTTTTTTCTCTTTGCTGATTTTTATTTATAGGCTTCGCCGACGATGGAGTGGATCCATGGGAGTCTGAAGACTATGATGATGAAGAGGGCATGGCCGACGAAGCGGAAGCGCTCGACAACGGCTGGATGGATTCTCAGTTGTCGGAGGAATCGCCAAAAAGCCACGCAAATCGGCAACAACAACAGCAACAACTGCAGCAGCAGCAGACGCCTCAGCAACAGCAGCCAGTGAGTGACGGCCCTGCAGTTGGCGATCTCGTTCCTTTGCCGGATCCTCCCCGTACGGGCATTCTCAAAGGAGGCAAATTATGGCGAGGAGCCGTCAATAACAACAACAACAGCAGCAGCAACAACGACAGTAGTCAGAACAACAGCTCTTCAACGTCGTCTTCAGCCGGCGCTTCATCCGCCAGTGGAGAAGAGGCCACTTTGTCACGTCACGGTGAAAAATCGCCAGCTGTCCGTTTCATCCATCTCAACGATGCTCAGGGTGGAGGAGATTCAGAGGATGGAGCCAGCAACGCGACTGCAGCCAACTGCAATACAACCGGCGGCCCGCCCAGCGGCGGAGGACAGTCTCAAAGAAGTGGAGGCGGCACTGGTACTGGTCATCATCACAACTCGGCCTTCCAGCAGCTGTTCCCACGAGCTAGAAAGCTTCTCCAAGAATTGCCAGAGGCCGAAATCCAGCGGTTGACCACAGCCGCTCGAGCCAATAATGCTCCGTCGTCCGTCTCGTCCGTGTCCTCGTTCGCCTCTTCTTCTTCTTCCAGGACCGGCGTCACGTCCCTTCTTGGCCATTCGACCGACTCGGCCATCACCACCGACACTACCGACGCATCCGACCTCAAGTAATTGAACAAACATTATTTTCCTTCGTTCCGCTAGACGCCCAGGCCCCTCGTGTGGTCGTCATTTTTCCAGTAAAAAGATGAGAAAAAATGTGTAGCCATTCCACATTTTTTTCCCCCCACAATTTTTGTTTTGTGGGGGGGAATTGGAAACGGAATCGAATGGAATGTGTGTGTTGTCTGGAAGAACTGGATGGTGGAGGGGTTCGCCCTTCCGCCAGAATCGATATCCGCACGCGCCCCGAATCCCTTTAATATTTAATATAGGACACTATCCATCCACCAACGGGAAGAGATATACTATTTCTTGTCTTTCTTTAGGCTCTTTTTCTTTTTTATTATTGGATGATTCCTTCTTTTCTTTTCGTCAAAATTTCTTCTTTTTTTCTCTCTCTCTTCAGCCCCTTTTTTTCTTCTCCCTTTTCGGATAGCCAATAAAGAAGTGCAATGCATCCCCCCCTCTCTCCTTTTTGATCTTTTCCGTCGGCTTTTGGATGGGGAACAATCGATCCGTCATTCGATACTCTACTACAACTCTGTGCACTTTGTAGCTACAGAAAAGAGACTTTTGCCAGCTCGTCAATTTTAGCTGATTGTGTGTCTGTCTCCTTTTCTCGTTTATCCCTTTCAAAAAGTTGCATGTTTTTAGCTGCACATTCCCCTCCCCTTCCATCGTCTCTGTTCTCTTGGATGGTATTACATAGTTGTTGTGTAGAGAGTTGCTGTTGGCCGGCCTCCCCGTTGCAATGGCTCAGCGATCTCCGCTTGAATTCTCTGCCGGAATGTGATGTATGTCTAACGGAGCGTTACGGATATCCTTAACATGTTCTTTTTCTTTTCTTTCTTTCCTCATCTTTTCTAGTTGTTGTTGTTGTTATTCAAAAAGCCGACTTTATTCAAACCGCAGGATCCCCACAAGGCCCGTGCCCTTCCAGGCTCCTATCCATTAGTGTACGCACTGATGACTGCGGTTAACCTCGATAGTACTGCCCACATTTTTCTCGGTTTATAGGGGAAAGGCCGTTGTCGTTTGATAGAAATTTTATTCGTCGATTTTGTGGGGTTTTATTATCCATCCGGACCAACTCTTGACCGAGAGACACAAAAAATGGTGGATTGGCATTTTTTAAAAGTTGATTTCACGCTTGATCAACTGGGCGGAATAAATTGGATTTCCTCGTTCGCCCCCCGTTTGTTTTCATTTCATTTTCGTAACATTTTGTTGTTTTTTTTCTTTGCTTTTGTCTATTGCCCTCGGCTATTAGGTATGAAAAGGCTTTGCGCGTTACGGAAGTGACAGAAGATGCGGTTGAAAGTCATCCAGCAGCATCCGGAGGAGGAGCGGCTTCGGCAGCTGCCGCCGCCAGATTGGGGGTGCACTATTCGGCGGATTACTATCAAATCATCAAGCGGATCCGCTCGGCGTCGGCTGAAACTGCCAGACAACAACAACAACGAAAAACGGATCCCACTCCGCCGACGGCTGCCGATTCCCTGGTGGAGCGGCTCAAATGGCTAACGACGACGGATGTTGATGACGAGGCGACGGAAGAGTCGACGGGCGTGGCCGAGGAGAGGGAAGCGGCCGACGGAGGAAGCGATCTGGAAATGGCGGCCATGCAACTTGCCGCCTACGCTTCCGTTCCGCTCGAGAATGCGGAATACATCCAGGAGGGCCAAGAGGAGGAGGACCACTACCACCATCAAACGGCTCTACGGTCAGCGGCGGCGGCGGCGGCTTCCGGAACTGGCGAGGCGCAAGAAGCGGCCAACACGTCGTCGGCCGTGCCCAGCGCCAAACCTGGCAAATCCGGCGGCGGAAGCGGCGGTAGCGGTGGTGAGAAGAGCACGTACCGAAAACTCAACGAGCTCTTCTTCCGGACCAAGTCGAAAGATAAGAACAAGGACACGAACAAATCATCGAATTCGGCGCTCAACCGCAGTTTCTCTCCTCCACCTCCAGCGGAAGTGGAGCCCAAGATGAAACCCTCCAAGAAACAGCAGCAGCAACCTCACTTGATCCACATCGTCGGATTGGCGGGCAAATCGTCCAGCGCCACTTTATCCGGGCCCGCGACGGCCACTGGGGCTTCTTCTTCTTCCTCTTCCGGGGCTTCCGGAACAGAGACGCTAGGGCGGATACCCAACGTGGTGCCGACAGTCGATCACGTCTACCGGGCAGCCGTCGATTTGGTCACGCGGAATAGTGGACAACAGTTGATGAGTCATCCCGCCGGGTTGGCGGTTCACCAATCCGGCCAAATCGTCATCCAGGGTCCTTCAGCCAACGATTCTTACAGTTTGGACGATATTGATGCCGCACTCCATGCTCAAATATCCGCCGCCGCCGCTGCTGCCGCCTCTTCCGGCAACGGAGGAGCGCCGGAAGCCAATTCTTCTCAGTGTCTGTACTTGATGCCAGCGAACCATCGAATTCCGGAAGACTCCCGCGACGAGACGGGCGGATCGCGGAGTTCGGGAAGTTCGGGCGACAGCGGATTAGGTTTGAGTTCTCACGACACGAGTTTGACGGGCATGTCCGACTCTGCGACGGACGCCGGATGCGCTCAAGACGAGCTTCAAGCTTTTGTGAGACAGGACGCCACTCAAGGCCGGATCGACCGCATCAAAAAGAGATACAGCGCAGCACTGGAGCCGGACGAGGCGGAAGATTACGGATTCCTGCGGAGGCCGTCGGTGCGAGGCATCAAGACGAAATTCGGGTCGACGTCTGAGATAATTCAGCAAATGCAGGCCCAACTGGCCGGTCCTATGCCGGCCGTCACGGCCGCTAGAGCTTCCGGACAAACGCACGTCAACTGGTCGTCTTATGCCGAGCAGAGTTCCATCCAGGCGGAAGCGCTGCTGGATCCGCGCGAAAAGCGACGATCAGCCATGATGGCCATGTCCAATTCGGTCCATCTTCCAGCCCTTCCCGAGGATGCCGGCTACTTCCACCAACACCAGCAACTGCTCCACAACGCCGGAACGGCTCATCCGAACGCCATGGTTACCAATCGACCGGCCTCTGTCATGAATATTTACGGATCCACTGGCGATCTGTACCAACACCTGAGGGCTCCCATGAGGCCTGTGATGGTCCGTCATCCTCCTACCACTTCTTCTTCCGTCGCCCCTGGGGCTCATCCGCATGCACCCCAACTCCTCGAGAGAACGTCTTCCGTTTCTTCCGTCTCTTCGGCCATTGACGCCAGCGCTGTTTACGGAACCATCCGCAGGCAGCAGCCTCAAATGATGCAGCACCCTTCCTATGCCCATCCTGCTCTTCCGGATTCCTTATCCCCAACTCGAGACTACGCTCCGGCCATGATGATGCAGCAGCATACGCAACAGCTTCTCCTCCAACAACAACAGCAGCAACAGCAACAACACCACCATCAGCTGCCTCTGAGGATGACCGTCTCGACACCCGCTGGACCCTACATGACCAATCCGCAACAGCAGCAGAGGCCCGTGTCTCAGCAGATGCCGGGCGGATCAGTCGCCTATTACGCTACTTCTCAAGATTATGCGCTGCAGCAGCAGCAGCAACTGCAACAACAGTTTCAGATGCAGCAACAACATCAACAACAGCACTATGTTTACGCTACTCTTCCGGGCAAACGTCAGTCACCTTATGGTGTTCCGGCCAACATCCCTGTGTCTGTCGGTTCTCAGGTGGTGGTTGGCGGTGCTCCTACCGTGCTGGATCCGACCCGCTACCGTCAAGTCTTGCCGCCGATGACGTCCCAAGTGACCCTGCGGCCTTCTTCCGCCTTGGCCGACCCTCGATACGCATCGGTTTCGGTCGTCCACGGTGGCCATCTGCAGCCTCCTCCGCATCATCCTCAACAGCAACAACAACAACAGCAACAGCCAGCTGCTCCGACGTTGAAAGACGAACGTGAAGGGCCGGAAGGGGCCAGTTCATCCCCAGGTCTGACGCATCATGACGTCAATATGTAAGGAGAAAGGTCGAGAATTTCGACCAGATCCTTGTGCGGATGCGAATTTCCGTGAGTTGTTCTAATATTAGCCAAAGCAGGACACACAACAACGACGAATCGCTCCAGTTTCCACGTGGATAGTGAAACTGCTGTCGGCCTCATCTCTGGAGGCCAACAGCACACACAAACAATCACGGCAGAAACACAAGAGGCAAAAGGCAATTTCGAGTTAACAAAAAGTGCGTGTGCGTTTATTTTGATGACGTGAAAATATTTTTTTCCCCCCGTTTCCTCGAAGAGAAAATGTGAGCATCAAAAGAGGTAAGAGGAAAATAACGTGATCTTTTTACATTTGTTTTCCCACCCAAAACTGGACGGCCGACATTGTTATTGTCTCCCTTCTTTTTTGGGTTTTGTGGTTATTTTTGGAGGGGATTGTTGTTTAAATTCAAAATCTGATTGCGCACACACGCACCTCCCTCCCACACACACACACACACACACACGCTCTCATTCAAATGGATTGAAGAAGAAATACCAACAAAACGAGAAGAACACGACTGCTTCTTCCCCATCTACTGACTCCTTGTTCATTTATTCGTGAATTTGGTACCTGCAAACGATTCTAGTTTCAAAACAATATCCCAAAAAAATTTTTTTTTTCAAACGTGGGAAAAAAAGATGACGACGACAAATAAATATAGAAACAATTAAAATAAATAAAGTTAAAACCCAAAAAAAATATTTACACAAATTTTGTTGGGTGGGTGAGAGAGAGAGAATTCCGGATGCAAACAAATCAAACTGACCGGGCAATTTCATTCAAAATCTTGTAAAAACAAAACAACAAAAAACACATTTAAATTCCCCCCCACAAAACATTTTTTTGAAATTGTTAACTATAAACACATTGCGCATCTTGAATTTAAGTTTTCGTGATTCCTTGTCTTAAAAAATTCGTTCCCTCTCTAACGACAAATGATCATCAGTTGTAAACTGAGTCGAGATTTGTAATCTTTCCTCTGTTTTATGTAAAGGAATTTTTTTGATTGACGGTATAGAACGTGTTTGAATGTTATGAGATGGGAGATAAATTACCGAGTGGCGACCGATGTTATTTTGGTGTGTCTGCCACTCGGGAATTTTCTCTTGTACACCTACGCACCCAATATGAAAATATCCAAATATCCCACCTTGTGTTATTGCACACCTCCATCCCACCAAATTATTTCTGTTTTTCTCCAAACCTTTTTTTTTGTTTGTTTGTTAACATCCTTGTCCTCTTTTTGTAATAGACATTTATGATATCCTACATATATTCACGTTGTATGTCTTGTAAAAAATTAATCGAAAAATAACCAAAAGATTTAAAAGATGGAAGAGCCAACAAGTCTGGTTTTCTTTGTGTACAGTGTCTACAAATTTGTTTTTTGTTTTTTAAGCCGAGAGACACACACAGTATGTTTTTTTGACTGTATGTATATGTACGTGTGTCTCGATGACAGCAGAGGAGAATCTTGTTTGTTTTTCGTTCGCATTTATTTCGCTCGTCAGAATCTACGAAAGAGAAAGAAAAAAAAACTGGGAAAAATCTTTTGAAAATAATTGAATGATGATAAATAATAATAATTGTACATGTCATGGCTGTCACAACATTTGTCTGTATTTCAAACTCGTGTTCTCTATATATATTATATATAGACTTCTGAAACGTGTGTATTGTATATATATATACGGCGTCAATAAAATAGAAAGATATTATCCTCGAAAAAAACAAACAAAAATAATCAAACAAACGGGAAATGAATTTAGTTTTTTTTCTCAAAGCAGAACAACAGTTGGATTACAAACAACGACGACGACTAATATAATATTTGAATTTTTCTTTTTGTAATAATAATTATTTTTCTTTTTTCTGTATTTTTTAGAGTTTGAAAGGGAAGGATCCGTCGTCTAGGAAGCGAGCGATTTCTTGTGGCATGACGGCACTCTCTTCCAGGGCCGTGCAAGGCCTACACATGCAGTCGACTGGAGCCCGTGTCACGACCTGGTGCGAAACGGTAAAGTTTTTTTTTTTCAACGATTCGTGAGTAAAGCGGAGATTATTTTATATAGTACACTCGTTGCGTGAAACGGTTCACAAAAAGTTTTCCCCCAAAAAAAGAACAAAGTCGACTGAAAAACTTTGTTCTTTGATACCATAAGAAATTCCTCTCAAGTGTGAAACTTTTTTTTTGTTGGTAACTTTGCCATTAAATTGTCATTTTTTATCGCGAAAGTTTGGCTGGAATTTTCTCTTTTTTATTTTTATTAAATTCCTTTTTTATGCGGGAACGACAAAGTGAACAATTTCCAAAATTGAACTGTTATTATTATTTACCCGTCGCAGTTTTGGTTCTCCAGGTGCGGCTTTCGGACACAGCAGGGAGACAGTGGCTTCACGCTCACCTGACTCCTGGCAGCACATGCACGAACGCTCCGTTTGCCACAGTTTCGATCCGGAAACCTGAAGAGAAAAGATAAAAAGAAACGAAAAAAAAAAGAATAAAAGAAAACGAGTGAGAGAAAAGGAAATAACACACAATACAGTACATGATGGGTAGCACCACCACATCATCATGACACGAGATTTTCTCAAATAGAAAATGGAGGGGAGAAAATAAAAGGGACGACTGGGGAAGAATATATTTAAAAAAAAAGGAATTGACTTGGCACGCGAGATGGCCTCACATGATAGTTCGTGACGCGTGGAAAACATTATTTCTTCTTCCTCTTCTTCTTCTGCACCTCCTACTTATTACTGGATATACTTGTATGAAATAGCCCAGGTTCTTCTTCTTCTGTATTTCTTTTGTTTCGTGTGTGTGTTGTCAGACGAGACAATCAACTTAATGATACTATAAATGTGCAGCACCAAGCTGCCTCCCCCCTTTTTGTTTTCTTGGCTTGTTGGGAGTTCCGTCAAGGCGTTCGACTGAGACGTTAGATATTCCTGGACCGCCCCCTTCTTCTTCTTCTTTGGCTTTCTATTTCCAGTTGCCGGAAAGGGTTTTTCACCATTTTTCTTCATTTTCTTAGATCTGGGAAATATTCTTCTCTGTGTGTGTGTGTACATAGTGGTCTACAAGGGGTCCGCAACTCAAATTTACTACAATAAAAAAGGTAAAAAAGCAAAAAAAAGCAAAAAAAGGAAAAAAAAAGGAAATTTACTTTACGTGCTAAAAGAAGGGCGCGCGCGAACGAACCCCCCCCTCCTCCCCATCCCCTCCCTACCCTTTTATTTTCGCTTGAAGGAAAGCCTATCTCAAAAGTAAAAAAGGAAAAATAAAGCAAGGAAAAAGTAAAAAAAATAAAAAGTAAATTTGAGTTGCGGACCCCTTGGTGGTCTACGTGCTGATGGCTGGCCTTTTTTTTTACTACCGTGATTTTCTATTTCTTTTTCTCTCCATGCCACATAGATCCATCGATCTTTCCGACCCGATGCGTCCGCAACACACACACCTCTTCTTCTCCTTCCCTCAGATGTACATGTTGTATACGCAGGGTGTTCTTCTCATTCGCTCGGATTGCTTTGATCAATCACCTCTGGCCCCTCTTGTATTCCTCCCTGTCTGCTATTACTTGACTGGTCAGGATATATATTTCTATCTCTCGTTTGTGGTGGTGGACGGATCCTTCGTTTAGATATTCCCGCACAGTTACTACATCAATGCATATTGCACATGACCGCAATCAAAGTCTGAAACAGGCGCCAATGCTGCCCCAATGCGGCCCCCTATATACTACTAAGCTGTCTTGTGATGTTTTGTTATACAATGTGGTGGAACGGAAGGGTGGCCAGCAAAAGGTATTCATTGGGCAGATGGGAGGAGGCCCAGCGTCGGCGGGCAGTCGGATGATGTATGAGACGCCATACGCTACCGCGCACAAGGATCCGATCGATCACAAAAAGAAATCCCCCCAAAACGATGCCATCAACGGAAATGAGTTGCAATCTCTTCTTCTTCTTCTTCTTCATTTCTCTCTTTTGTCCTCCTGTGATTCTTTCATTCGCGCGCCGGGAAAACATGAAACATACATGAAAATAAGCTGTCACGTCACTTGTTTTCCTTATTTCTCTATTGCCCAACCAATTTCCGTTTTTCTCCCAGCTTTTTTGTATCTTTGATTACTTTGATGTGAATGTGAAATCTATAATTTTTTCTTTTTTTTTTATTACCTGGACGTAGCTGGTGCATTTACCGGTGCAGGCGAATGACGGAATCGGTTTCGGGATGCATCCAGGATACTGGAGAACGTGAATAACGGGAGTTAATTGGCACTCATCGGCTCGGATGACGGAGACCAATCCCACAAGTAGGAACATCATGACCGGTAGAAGCGGTAAAAAGCTGCTGCTCTGGTTTCTATTAACAGTTGTGTGTTGTTTAGACGTCGACGGAGCCGCCTGATGTGTGAAGGACGACATTTTTGAGTTGCGTGCAGCTTGAGTTCGGAGCTTGTTTGTGTGTCTTAAAAAACCCCTGACTTTAACCTCGTTCGACGATCTAATGACTCGAAATGTCCGACAGCCGGTCAGTCAAATATAGGCGTTCGCCCCACCGTTCCCTGTCATGTGCAGAAGGTTTTTTTTTTTAATTATTTTTCCCGGCAGCTGACATGGTTGTTAACTCCCCACCATAAACAATGATTATATCTCTTTTTAAAAAGGAAATTTAACGAATAAAGTATATGTGCAACCAGTGCAGTCTCCTGTGGTGCTACTGGACCATTTCGGCGCCGCGGGAAAGACATGGCAGTCGCTTTTTCCTATTTTAATGATCCTGTGATTGACAGGTAAAAGCCATCGCTGCCCGCAGTGCTGGTAAGTATCAAACGGCACTAATGAAGTGCCGGCCACACATCAAAACGACCTCGATCGTCCGTCACCGACTTCAGTATTGAAACGACAGCAATTGGGCAACAACCCTCACCAGAAACAAAAAATCATTTCAACATTTTAATAACTCAAATAATAATCATATATCATGTTCTGGTACGTTTTGATCATTCTCTTGGGTGCCGGTTCGTCTCGGGAAACTCTTGCCAGCAAAACCAATTTGATGAGTGGCTCTTGTGAAACTCTTCCATCGACGATTCACATCACCAAAGGTAAAATAAAGAGAACCGCTTTTAGCAATTCAATTTTTCTCGAGTGAATAATCGCGGTTGTATTTTCTTTGAATGGTCGTTCAGAGGAGTACACCGACGGTGGGATCCTGTCGAGGACTTGTGAAGGCGATGTTGGTGTCGCTAAATGTGAAGGATCGTGTTCATCTCAAGTCCAGCCATCGGTTGTTCATCCTTCCGGATTTCTCAAGGTATTGATCAATCACTTTTAAGATTTATCCAAGCTCAAATGATTGATTCAATTTGACGATGCAGGAATGCATGTGCTGCCGTGAATCGTTCCTTAGGGAACGAGTTGTGACGCTGACCCATTGCTACGACGCTAACGGAAATCGATTGACCGGAAAGAGCTCTTCCTTGGATGTCAAAATGCGCGAACCCGCCGATTGCAAATGTTTCCGATGCGGCGATTCCGCTGAATAAACACACACGTCAGATGCCTGACGTCTGTCGTTTGGTTTTTTTTATTGTACTCATAATATCATCAATCCAATGAAGTCTGTGTAAAATTGATTGTGAGTGTATTGAAAAATTGCTAACGATTCCAACACATCGATACACGTCTCTTAAAATAGCACGAAATCTCTTTGGCAAATCTTTTTGACGCGATGCGTATCCCGGAGGCATTTTCGTGAATCTGGCAACACCCGGCTTTAGCAGACTCGCTTAAACGGCAAGCAGAGTCGTCCAGCACTCCAGCCATCGTAATCTTATTGCCTAATCCTCGTTTCTTTTTAGTTAATTAAGGGGTTTATTGGCAGCTGTCTAGATCATTTATCTACGCCAGTTGAGCGAAATATTAATTGCGTGTAAGATTTTTATAACTTCCTGCGGAAAAAACCGGCTATGGCGACAGCAAATTTGGATTGGGGAGCAGAGGCGGATGCAGAGGAGAAAGAAGTGACGAACAAGGTTTGAATTTTTGAATCGCTACGTTGACAGCGAACTGTTAACTTTAGTTAACAGTGCTTAGAAATGACACTCGTAATGCCGTTAGAAAAAATTATAGCTTTTTATAAATATTTAAAACCTTTGACTAGTGTTAAACTACTAGTTAATTGTTTGTAACTTTCCCACCTGTTGAAGTTTGTAGACGCAACTTTTGTAGGCTGTTGTGTAACTAGTAGTAAGTGCAGTATGGTTTAATTAGAATCCAGATAATTGTGCTGATGGTTTATTTTTAATCGCAGCTGACCAATATTAACCTGCAAAATAAGGAAAATCCTCCTGCTTGGATGGTCCCCTCAGATCAGCCCGCCGCAGCAGCAGCAACAACTCCTGAAGAAGGCTTGGCAGGAAGTGTCGAAGAAAGCGAGAAGATATCTGCAGCTGAAAAGTCCCTTCTACAGAAAGTAATTCGCAAAGGTCTTGTTGAAAACCATCATGACCTGGAGGTTCAGCGAAAGGATCCCAATTCACCACTCTACTCAGTCAAGACCTTTGAAGCCCTAAATCTGTAAGTTCAAAAAATGTCAACACAAAGAGAATCCTTATACATTTTCGAATTTTTTTAGTCGTCCTGAGCTTTTAAAGGGCGTCCATGCAATGGGATTTGACGCTCCATCCAAGATCCAGGAAACTGCACTTCCTACATTACTAGTTGATCCGTAAATATCAAGATATTTAATTTTAGGTTTTTATTTTTCTACATCCCTTAATATTTTTCTACTTTGTCAGACCTCAAAACATGATAGCCCAGTCGCAGTCTGGTACTGGAAAAACTGCTGCTTTCGTTTTAGCCATGTTAAGTCGTACGGATGTGACGAAAAATTACCCTCACGTCGTTTGCTTGTCTCCAACTTTCGAACTGGCAATTCAAACAGGCGAAGTGGCCAAAAAAATGGCGAAATTTTGCCCCCACATTAGGATTCGCTACGCTGTCAGAGGCGAAGAAAGTAATGAACTGCCTTTTATTATTATTTCAACTTTTCATTAATTCAATTTCATATAATATAATTTTATTTTAGTTCCTCGTGGTTCTCAGTTGGACGATCACATTCTTATTGGTACTCCTGGCAAGCTGCTGGATTGGGGAACGAAATTGCGCTGTTTTGATCTGACTAAAGTAGAAGTATTCGTCCTCGACGAGGCTGACGTTATGATTGCCACACAGGGGCACCAGGATCAAAGCATTCGAATTCACAAGTACGTGTCGACTCTGCAAACGGTTTACCATCTTAATGCCCTTTATTAACCTTTTTGTTTAATCTCAAGGTTGCTACCGAAATCGTGCCAGATGATGTTGTTCTCCGCCACATACGATGAGGACGTTATGAAGTTTGCTGAAATGATTATCAGGAATCCGGTCGTGCTCAAGTAAGTTTGCTGCCAACGTGACATTCCTTTTGTTTTCCTCGGCCTTTAAATATTATTCTTTGATCTTATTGATTTTAGGTTGCACCGTGAGCAGCAATCACTCGACAACATCAAACAGCACTATGTCGTCTGTAAGAGCAAAGAGGACAAATACCGATCCATATCAAACATTTACGGTGTACTCACCATAGGCCAAGCTATGATCTTTTGCCATGTAAGACAGATATATTATTATAGCTCCTTAACTGGATTTAATAAAACTGTGTATTGTTTTAACAGACAAGGAAAACAGCCTCCTGGCTAGCTGAGACCATGAGCCGAGAAGGACACGCTGTCGCACTACTCAGCGGCGAGTTGGAAATTGACCAGAGAATTAACATTATTAATCGATTCCGGGAAGGCAAAGAAAAGGTGCTCATCACCACCAACGTGATGGCCCGTGGTATCGACGTCGAACAAGTCACCATGGTCGTCAATTTTGACTTGCCAGTGGACCAGAACGGAAGGGCGGATTGTGAAACTTACCTTCATCGCATTGGCCGAACCGGGCGTTTCGGTAAATCTGGGGTAGCCATCAACTTGGTCGACGGGCCTCGTTCCATGCAGGTTCTACAATTTATTGAGGCACATTTCAGTAAGTCACGTTTTACAAAACTATTCGTTTTTAAAACATCACAGAAATGATTCATTGTCATGATTTTTCTCCCTACAGAACGACCTATTTTAAGGCTGGATGCTGAAGATGTCGACGAGATAGAAAAGCTCAACAAGGATGATTGAAGTTGATTCCGAGTATACGAATATCTGGCTGAGGTCTGAATTGCCATTTTGTTTTTAATGCTTCGCCAGTGAATGTTTTGGTTGGATGTTTCGAAGGGAAAGAAGGAGATTTATGCTTTTTTAGGTCGTGTAACGCTGCACTGTCATCGCTACCGATTCTCAAATACAACATAAAACATTTACACGCAAAAAGAAAGCGCTGTGATTGTAGCCTTGAAACTATTTCAAACATAATTGAAGGTTCTCCAACATCCCACTGATCAACGCCTCGATTCACCTTGGATGCCTAGGAAGCAATGTTGCTGGTTGACAGTAATTAGATCTAAAATCTTATGTATTCTTTTTTTGACAATGTAGGCCGCCGATTGGAAAACGGAATAGACATTCGAGCGCGTTGCAATGTATATGCATCTACTTTACAAGGCAATGATAGGGAGCAAAAAGGTATCAAGCTTAAATCACAAATTGATGCGTCATGGTTTTCGCAATTTTTCGGAAATACCGGCATTAGGTTTAAGTTTCATAGCGTAGCAAATTGGACACGTGTCCTATATTTCAAAGAACGCCAATTAGTTTCTTAAAACATATCTGTGAGCATTCGTTTTTACGAACCACTGTGTTGAGACAATCGGTGTGAAAAGCGTGACGACAGAAGAAGACAACCATTCCGGTCGTTGGTTTCCTGGGATCTAATTTTTGAATTTTAAAATTTTAATTAATCCGTAACGCGAATTAAACAGTAAAATTTGCTGACTTACCGGAAACTATCACTTTCTGATGGCAAGCGCCACATATTTGATCATCTGCGAAGAAAATATTTTATTAGGAATAGAGCTTCAACTTTAATCTAATTGTGCGTCACCTCGAATTGCCATGCCTCGTTGATGAATTCGGACTAGTCTTTCATGAAGAGAAAAACAATCGCTAACTAGAATCTTTTGACTTTCTTCTTGTAGAGATATCTGTCAATCAAATCTCATTACTACGATTCTTTCCTCATTTTTTCCTATAATACGCACCTGCAAATTGTAGTCATGCAGAATTTTGACCAGGGAATCACGTAGGCCAGGTACCTGAAGACAAGAGAGAGGTTATTAGAAATCCAGTAATGCAAAGTAATTGTTTCCGAAGCTACCTCCACCCCATACTCTATCCGCTGGATCAGTAGACGTGGATCGACATGCGTACCGATGTTACGCAATAAAACGTTCACGAACTCTGTAGAAATAAGAAAATTCCTCAATGATATATTATCGCCGGACTAATAATTAGATTTGTGAATACCTGGTTTGGCTAGTGAATAACCAATTAATTGTTCCCAAAGTTCTGGATCGTCATAAGTTTTACAAAATTCTATGGCTTGGTCGATGTCTTTTAACTGGCCCATAATTAGGCGGAGGGCGTCCCTGGTGTTTCCCATACGAGCTGTTAATCGACAAAATGCAAGTACGTAAGAAAATCGAATCTAAGAGACTTTAGTTACCCAAAAGGAAGATCATTTCTGGAATGTATCCTCGTTGTTGGCACGTATCTAGAGCATCTTGGATCGGGTAGTAATCGCTGCTGCGGAGGAAGGAAAGTAATTTTTCTTGCGCATATTCGGCGTAGAGGGAAACTAAAAGGCCGTGGAATTTTCGGCTTCCTTCCTTTGGTTCTTTGAGATACAACGCGTCCAGATACTACAATTGTAGCGAACTTGAATTAATTAAAAACTCACACGATAAGTTTTGAACGACTAACCTTGAATAACAATTGTGGTTTAGTTTGTAGACGTGACACCACTAAATCGGAAGGAATGTGTTCGCTGTGTTCTAGGAATAACGTACAAGCTTGGTTGACGTCCAGTTCCATTAGTGCGAGGATTTTATCGTGGACGGTGGTGAAGAGCTGATGTTGAGCAATCAACCGAAACACATCAGCATGCTGAAGTCTGAAACAAAAACTATTTTGAAATCCGTATCGCGATAACAGAATAATAACCTTGTTTGACGTACTTGAGGTACATTGCCAGGGCTCGATCGTATTTCTTCTCGTGAGAATACAAAATAGCCAAGGCTTCTAGAAGAGTGGTATCATCTGGATCATGGCGAAGAATGTGCTCGAGCACAGCGTTCATTACAGCTGCAATGTTATAGAGCGTAGGACTCCATTCTCTTACTAGCCGAAGAAAGCCCTGGAAATAGAATAACGTTTAATCATTTCTTGATTTTTTTACTCATAGTATTATGTGTTCTTACAGCTGAATCAGTTTTGAGAAACTCGAAGAGAACCATTTCGTAAATATGTGGATCCAATCTACATTCACCTCTTGGAAGATAAGGGGTAACAGCCCGTAGTTGGTGCAATCGAGCAAACTTGAAAACTTCCTCTTCCCAAAGATTTTTCTCTTTGCCTGTTTGAGACGAACAATTTATAAGAACGGCTAAAGTGAGTACAAATTACTGTACGAACCCAGAATTTTAACACAGAGCTTGGCAGCCATCTGGAACTCTCCCTTCGACAAAAGGAAATCGAGGTACGTCCTACCGACCTGAAGAACAGAATGGCATTTCAGTTCACGTGCTTGTGGCCCCGTAACTGCTTCCATGGCTTCTTCGTATTTTCTATTTTAGAAATAAGATAGTTCTTTTTGTGAGAAAAAAAAAACTTTGAAAGTTGCGCTTACTGATGTTCCATAAGCCACTGGACGTGATCGTCAGGATTGCGCGGTTTAGCTAAAACAACATCTTTTGGACTAACGATGAAAAATTGACCCTCTTCAGCCAGACATTCTGTAAATTGGCCAAAAGTAGTGGTCAATTCCAATCATATACCAGGTTGATTTGCTTTATTACCCAAATGATATTCGTTGCAAGAGTATTCCTGAAAGCCACGAATTGATAAAACATCTGCTGAGATTTCATTGTAACTTTCCTGGTGTGGTTCCACCAACTTCATTTGAGGTCTTTGACCCTTGCCAGATAGTTCCTCGTCTTTTGGAACTACTAAAAGGGCTAAATGATTGCCCAGCCATCCAGCGCCAGCCACGAATGAGTCAATAATAAACATCGAAACTGGAAAAGATAAAATTGCATCTATAACGTTAAGAAAAAGGGAATACTATTTTTTCAGGGTAAACGTACCAATTTCAACGTAATGTGTCGGAAGATTTAGTCGCTCTGCGTCAGCATCCGGACGCCTTCGGATGACACAGACCTTGATGTCATCTGCCCAAGCAACGACCAGTGTCAAATCATCCTTCCAATACAGGATACACCGATAACTTTCTGGGTTGATTCTGTATTTTTTATGTGGGATTTAGTAAACAGTTTCTAATAATATTTAAAAATGTATGCATACCCAGGGCTGATATCTTTCTTGACAACGCTGATTATGCGGCGAACAGACATGTCAAAGACTCTTACTCCCGTTGTGCTCGCCCAAGCAAGAAACCTATTTTTCCACTTAATGTTAGTGATTTCACCTTCCCCTTCAAATAAGGTGGTCGATTTAAGGCGAGAAAGAAACACTTTTTCATGTAAGATAAGCCTATCATCGCCAGTTACGAATCTTCTTCCAGAACCAGACTTGTAGTACAGCGGATCAAGAGCAATAGCTTTGACAGGTCGATCAACCATTAGTGTATGGCAATTTTCTGTAGAGTAAAGCCCAGACACCATAACCTAGAAAATTAAAGATTTTTATACCTGAAAGTGAAAACTAAATGCTTCAGTCTACCTTTCCATCATTTGAACAGCTACCAATATAGTCTCCTCCACTATCAATATCAACCATATTTATTGCCATTCCATGAGTGGGAAACTCTTGTTGCTGTGATGAATGCCCAAGATGATCAAGTAAATGCAATGCTCCCCAATTGGTTCCTAGACACATAAACTAAAGGGAAATGATAAAAATATACTACAAAATACATAGACATTTTTAACAAACAAGCACTGTCAATTTAATCATATTTACCTTAGGATGTACAGCGATACAGCTGGCTGCATCTTTCTTCAGGATAACTGTTATATCATTGGACAATCGCTCATACTTTAGCTTAGGTTCAACTTCTTCTTCTTCATCATCATCATCAGCAACAAAACTGTGTGACATCTCTGCAGCCTGCTCCACAAAATCATGCTGTTCAAGCTTGCTAACAGTTTCTTCCATGATTTCCTAACATCAGTTAAGGGAAACATTTTGTAAGGCAACATATAATCTAAGTAAAAATGAAAAACTAACTGAGAAACTACTTACAAATAATATAATTTTTTCTGTGTAACAAAATAACTAGAAATCGTTTACTGCGCCTTTTAACTCTGCAACATTTTATCGTCACTGAAGGGGTGTCAAATGCAGACGACTCTTGATCTTTTTGTTATTGTTTTTGCTGGTTTTTGTTAGTTAAAATCATAAAATGGCAACGTAGGAGCACAGAGCATGATTAGTACGTTTTTTGATTTGACGTGCAATAGACTTTCTCTGCAGTTATTTTTTAGAAAGACAACTTTAATAATGTTTTCTTGTACCATGGTATAGGATTTCTATACCATGCTTTAGCTACTGTAAAATTTCATCTTTTCTTGGCCCACATCCACATACTGAGACAGTGAAAAGCTGAGAATAATGTGCCTTCAATGTAGTGAGTAGTTCATTTCTATATTCTTTGCAATTTCTCAAAGTTGAATAACTACAAAACATTAATCTCTTTGTTCTTTCATACTATTCAGGATGATTAACATTGAATGGTGGTCTCCATGAGCAAGAACCCAGTATCCAGTACCATCTTAATCATCACCGGTAAGTCAAGTTTTCAATTAATTACGTATCTTTGACCAGATTTATTCAAAAGGGAAAAAATATCTGTATCAAGGATAAGGGGGAAATAGCTATATTTTCTGTCGTAGTATAGAGAACATGTACTATTCAAAGGAAAATTAGATTTATCAAAGTATACAGACAATGTAGTCTTCTATTGGTTTTCCCTTAGTCCCCCCTCCCTTCACCATTTTACAACACAATTTTTCTTAAAACTGCCTGTGAAAACCATGCATTTTCTTGATACCCATACAGATGCTTATTTGGTATATTTCACAAAGTCCATTTTTGGAATGCTACTGCATGAAGTTGGCATATTTGTGCTATAAAATGATTGTTTTAGAAATCAAATTAGTTCATTTTTTCAAGTAGACTTGTGACAAATTAATCATTACACAGTTGGTGTACGGAAGGCCTGCGGTTGAATTTGCGCAATAGTTCCATCACTGTTGTCACAGATGATGCGGGCAAGACTCACTTTCTTGATTTCGACCAGTTGATCTATTAGTAACATTTTTTTTTCACATAGTAATTGAGTAGGCCACTAAAGATTACCAAAATTGGTTTTGTTCTTACTTGCAGTGAAAGAAACCGATTGCGTTACATCGGTATAGAAGAAACGATCAGATTGCCTCAGGTTCTCAAATTGCTTAGCTATAATATAAGTAAATGTTGGTCCCACCAGAGATCCTGGTGCTTTTGTCTCTGTTACTCCACCGATGTATAAATCAATGTCGTTCACCGAGCCATAAATTTTCTTGAAATATGTTACAATCTAAAAGTGATGGTGAAAGTGTTTAGGTTTTGCACCATAAAAATGTCTATTAAACAAAGTTTTAATTGGCGAGTTTTAAAAGTGCATACTTCTGGTGAAGTGGTTGAATTTAGAGCATCAAATGTCGTTGGGAGTGGTGTTTTCAAATTCAAGGCAATTTGTCGGGCTTTAATGTAATTCGGCAGACCTATAATTGCATATCAATAAATATTTTAATTCATTGCTTAATACTTTCCTCAACTAAACGAAAACTTGTGCAGTTAAAGAGAAACTATTAAAATTTGAATTAAACTATATGGTCGTTCACCGTGATCTCGTCCGCGTTGCATATTTATTGATATCAAATCACCACCGAGTAGGGCTGTAGGTGTTCTAAAATTTCATTAATTTCCGAATTATTATTTTTTTTTTCATTCGTCTACTTTGATTTAATGAAAATGAAACGTACTTCGAAAGTTGGCTAGTAATGTCGTCGGCAAAGCATTCGTCCACCGTCTGCGCAGGTGTTTTGAGAAGACCGCGAATCGCATTGTCAATAAAGTTTGGATTGAGAAGGCGAGTAGCAGTACCAAATGAGGTGCCGAGCAAATAACTTTGATTGCTTCTAGTTCCATCAGCTTCGTACACTCTATTAGTAATCTTGTGTACTGGATTTCCACATTGCGACGGTTTCAATTAAAAATATTTACCTGATGAAACTACGAATCAATGAATGACCCATTCGATAGGCAGCCGTGGTAAATTCGTTGAAAAGAGCAGAATTGTTTTTGTTGCTGTACGGACCCTTAAACTGTGCGGAAGGACCTAAAGACCCGGTTCGATTAGTATTTTATAGGGTTATTTGTTAATGTATTTTTACTTACCAATTATGACGGGAAGGAACTCGTTGTATGTGATGTGCTGCAATTCGGCAATGACGATGCGACGAGCTTCTTGGTAATAAAATTCGTCGGTTTTGCTTGCTCCGTATTTGGCGTACAGAGCATTAGCTACTCGATTATGTTCGCGGAGCCACAAAGTATGCATGATAGTTATCAACGTCTGTTCTTTCACTCTGCTGTCACCTAAAAGTTCATCGCAATCGGTTTATAAAGAAATTAAAGCTATTGTGTCCAAAAATCCAGTCACGTTATGGTTTCATTCTTTAAATTAAAACTTTAAAATGAAACCACCCCCACCCCACGGTACCTGCAACGAAGCATGAAGCGGCCTCGGCGCATGTAGTGGTATTATCGGTGCAACAGGTATTGGTCAGAGGCAGCAGAACCTTGCCGTTTTTAAAGGAAACATTCATTAAACCTCTTTTGGAAGTTGTGTTGCGGAGGGATTGAGCGGTGGCGTTACTGCTTCCGTATATTTGGGATCCATCAATCCAGTGGGTTAAAGAATTCACCTAAGTTTCCAATCGAGTTGCTTTAAAATATTTGGTTTAATGAGAATTCTGGAGTATCCAGAGCAAAACCTGTTCTCTGGCAGTCGGTGTGCTACCATTCAGGTACAGGCCGAAGTTTGAGCGAATCATGTTGATGCAATTAGCATTGGTGTAGGTAGGGTCGTTATTTGGGACGAGAATGTGCAAGCATTCAGGATTGGGATTGGCTGTCACGTTACCGAATCTTCCTCCATCACAACAACCTCCAGCTAAAACCAGGCATTCATTTCATTTACTTTCTAGATATTTAGACATTAATTCATTCGTTTTTCTTACCGACTGTAAATTGTGTTATCTTAGTTAAGTCGTGGTCCAGGAACTGTCCCCATTGCATCGTCATGAAAGAGACGTCCGGATTTGATACACTTTCGTTGACTGTCACGGTGGTGGTGATGAGGCGAGCGCTCGGTAGAGGTGCACCCGATTGAGACAAACGAATCTTGGAGATACCTGATTTAATTAAAATATTTTTTGTAGTACATTGCGGCTTTAATACGTTATGAAAATGAAGCAAAAATGGTTAAGTACCGTCGGCGTAATTTGCGGGGCCCATCAAACGTTGAAAAATGGTGCCCGCTTGTCCGAAACGTGGGTTGAGTAGATTGTTGCACGACCCGTCGTAACTGCGGTACTTGTAATTTGGATCGCATGTTATGTTGGCTGGTAGTGGTGATATCTGTCTATTGGAACCATTCTCATCGGCCTATCATTTGATTGCACATTTGAAAAATTGAAACATGTACCACATTTTTGTTTAAAAATTGGTTTTTACAAATTTGAAAGCTTATCGACAAAGTTAGTAAATTTATAAATTTATTTTGAAATTCGTATAATAGTAAAACAACAAAAAATCACCTTCATTATTCCATACATCTAAAGATAGATTAAATTACGTTTAAATTTATTTACCAATAGTAAAGTGCTGGCCGACAACGTTAGAATCGCTACGATTATGCGTTTCATCTCTGTTGGATTTCTGTCGAAACTGTGTAATTTACTGTCGGGATATTGCCGTTTTTTATATCTAAAATGCAACTCGTGTCGGGATGGAACTCACACATGTGTGAAAATTTGCGCTTATTCATAGCTCTTTTTGAGATCTCGTTTTTATGGCGTTCGTGTGTCGTCCAATCGCCAGATCTTTTTGAATAGGCCATGAAGTGTAGAACACGCAGTAGAAAAAAAAACAAAAAAACAATACTGACATCCGGTTCGGATATGCCACCTGTATTTCTCTGCGACTGAAAACGATACTGTGCAACGCGCAAACCGGGTGGTTACACACGAGATATGGTTATCTTTCCATGGTGTCCATTACCAGTACAGTTGTGTCCTAATATTTCGTTGAATACCACTTCGTTGTATGCGTCGGTTATTGCCGAAGTTTACGTGGCCACCTTTTAGGCCATTCACCCGCCGATATGTTCATGCTTAGCTATTGAGATAACTGAATTTACCAACAACAACAACAAAACTTTTATCAGATTTCTGTTCCAGCCACCTGTATGTCACTGCGTAAAACGCAGAACCACTGCGCAACCCGTAACGTTGTGAGACCTTTTTCAAACATACGGATTGAAATTCTATTTTGTCCTTGCATAGCGTTACAATGACCTCGTCACGTAGCCCCGGATGTTTTCGAAAAATTATATTCCAGTTGAATTTGGTCCTAAACTGACATGACTCATATTTCAAGGTCTGGTTTGGAAGCTTCACACTTTCGTGACAAAAGTAGCACGCTGATGTGTTGATTATTATTTATCATAAACGTTAGTTTCCATGCCGAGTTACTCAGTGAAATAATACTTCAACTATCCAAGAAAAAGTTGTTTCGAAAATGGACAAGGCATTGCAGTGTATAATCCATTCTGGTGTTGTTTTTTAATTAATTGCATAAACGTATAAATGAACATTTTATAACTTTAGTACAAACAATTAAATCAATGATTTTCCATTAGAAACTTAAAAGAAATCGAAGTTGTTGATTAAACATTTAGCTTTCAAACTTCCGAATGATTTTCATGGAGAAAGGTCACCTGTCAGTCGTTAGTTGCCATGTCAAGTTTGTCAGTGCTCAGTGAAATAATACTTCAGCTAGCCAATTTACCATTGAAACCCAAGACCTTTGAAAAATTGTTTCGAAAAATGGACTGCAATATCAATTCATTCTGGGGTTGTTTTGAATCAACTCCATAACATGTTACAAAGTACAAACAATTAAAAACAATGATTTTCCATTAGAAAATATTTAGCTTCCAAATTTGTTGAATGATTTTCATTTGAAAGGTCTTCTTCTTAAGATTCTAGCAATTGTTGAAATCGATTTTCGATATCTTGGCACACGGGACGGGCATGTTATTGCTAAGAGAGAATGATTTCAATAAGACAAGACTTTCTAAATGATACATATTTTAGTAAAATGCTTACTTTGATGGCAATCGGAAAGCTCGCGGTTGAATTTGCGTAATAGTTCCATCGCTGTTGTCGCAGATGATGCGAGCTAAACTCACTTTCTTGATTTCTCCCAATTGACCTGTTAATGGATTTTGTTGATGGTCCATTCCTACCCAAATATTGATTGATTTAATTCTTACGCGAGTTGAAGGACACCGATTTTGAAAGATCATTGTAGAAGAAACGATCCGTTCGTCTCAGATTGTCAAACTGCTGACCGATAATGTAATGGAAGGTGGGTCCGACAGCGGCGCCGGGCAAAGGCCTCTCAGTTACTCCCCCGATGTACAAATCAATATCCCCCACTGATGCGTACACTCGTTTGAAACTGTCTATAACCTGGAAGACATTGGTGCGACGTTAAATTTACAATTTCCCGCCCTTCACATCAAGAAATTTAAAAATTAAACTTACTTCTGCTGAATGAGTGAAACTCAAATCATCAAAGGTAACGGGTGGAGGGGGTGGAGGTGTTGGAAAGATGGAAGCGTAAGCTTCCAAGGCAATCTGTCGCGCTCTAACATAAGGTGGAAGTCCTGTAGAGAAAATCAAATAATTTTTTTTTTATTAGTAAGTGAGACAAACTAGTTGCATGTACCGTGATCTCGCCCACGTTTGCATGTTGATTGCCACTAAATCAGCGCCGAGAGCGGATGTTGTCCTAAGTTATATTATTGTTACGCCATGTTTAAGTTTGCTACGCATGGATTAGCTATACTAATTACGACCTCTTTTGCAACATACCTGAAAAGTTGACTAGTTACGTCGTCAGCAAAACACTGATCCACCGCTTGGGCTGGAGTGAACAATTGGCCCCGTAAAGCGTTGTCAATAAAGTTTGCATTGAGGAGGCGGAAAGCACCGGTAAGGAATGAATTTCCAAGAAAGAAACTCTGACTGCTTTCACTACCATCGGCTTCCAAAAGTCTGACATTAATGCAGATGATTACCAATCACGAAAAATGACTAAAAAAACAATCTGTATTGACTTTACTTGATAAAACTACTCAATTGAGAGTGACCCATGCGAAAGGCAGCAGCGGAAAATTCGTTGAAAATCGCCGGATTGGATTTAGTATCGAATGGTGGAACCTTAATTTCGGGGCCTTTCAAAAGAAACTTAAAGATGTTTAAAACAATTTGTTGCTCAAGCAGAGAATGTTACCTAGAATAGCTGGGAGGTATTCGTTGTAAGTGATGTGCTGGAACTCGGCAATGACGATGCGACGGGCTTCTTGGTAATAAAATTCGTCCGTTTTGGTTGCTCCAAATTTGTCGTAAAGTTTATTCGCCACTCGATTATGTTCGCGAAGCCACAAGGTCTGCATAATTGTAAGCAATGGCTGTTCACGAGCTCTGTTGTCACCTAATCAAGCTCAAAGAAGGAAGGTTTTTTTTAAACGTTTCACAAAGTAATCTTGTTTTGATGATCCTGAGTTAGCAGGAACTTGATAACATGATATTAAGATTCTGTGTTAACCTGCTACAAAGCAATCGGCGCATGTGCTTGGTGACGTTGGCAATAGAACTCGGCCATTCTGGGTGGAAAATGCCAAGAGACCTTTTCCCGAGCTTGTGTCGCGCAACGATTGAGCAGTGGCGTAGCTATTCCCGTAAATCATAGACCCGTCGATCCAGTGAGTCAAAGCGTTGATCTAACAATTGTCGGAAAATACTTTCAACAACTTCTAGCTTTATTTATTGGCGAATTTGTTTTTATTTTAAACCTGTTGTCTGGCAGTAGGTGTAGTGCCATCGAGATTCAGTCCGTAGTTTGAACGAACCATATTCATGCAATTGACGTTGCTGTAAACGGGATCGTCGCTGGGGATTGGGATCTGTAAACACTCGGCGTCAAGATTGGTTGAAGTATTACCGAATTGGCTTCCACCACAGCATCCTCCACCTGTAATCCATGCGGTTTGTTTTATGTCTTGGGCCCTATTATAATCAATTTCCATTCAATTGTTTCTTACTGATTCTGAATTGCGGCGTCTGTGTCAAATCGTGATCCATGAACTGGCCCCACTGCATTGTAATTAAAGAAGCGTCGTAACTGGAAATGCTGTTGTTCAGAGTGACGGTGGTCGAAATCAAGCGAGTACTTGGCAAAGCGGCCCCCGATCGAGACAAACGAATCGCCGAAACACCTGTGAGTGTGAATACAAATGGTCGTATTACACTATATCGTTTATGTTTTCATAATAAAGAGAAATCGCTCTCAGTACCGTCGGCGTAATTTGCGGGGCCCATCAAACGCTGGAAATTGGTGCCCGCTTGTCCGAAACGCGGGTTATTTAGATTGTTGCACGTTCCGTCGAAGCTGCGGTACTTGTAAAGTGGATCACAGGTTGGAGCGGCTGGTAATAAATTCGCCTGTCTGTTGGATGCATTTGCATCGTCCTGCCAGTTGGCAATAAACGTCTTATTGCATTGACCAATGTGAAAAATCAGACATTTTAAAATAATTTACCGACAAGTTGCCGGATACTAATCCGAGCCATACGACTAGTAGAGGTACGAAAAATGCCATAACGCAGTGGTATAATAGGTTTCCACAACACTGGAAAGTGGACAAGTGGTATAATAGGTTTCCACAACACTGGAAAGTGGACATCGCTATCAAAATGTTAGCCCTTTTATTCAAGTGAAATGCGTAGTTGGCATGCATGCACACGTACAATTCACTGCTGCATCTGTGTCCGGATCCGTGTTTACATTGATTATGTGCTAGCTTTACACAGATGCGTCCGTCTGTTAATTGGTGGCAAGCTGTTCCACTTGTTTAAGGACATTTGTGCACTGAAACAACAGATTTACGAGAGAGAGGCAGTACAGCAACTCTTGTTTTGCTTACACAAATAAATCCGCCATAAAGTACATCATTCTGTTCTGTTTTTATTCTTTTTTCCTTGCTCTCAGAACTCCCAGTATGCGATTGTTGCCTGTTTACAACTAATAGTGTATGTTTTACCGCTTATTATTTCATAAATCTACTTATCGCGTTGTAAATGAAATTTCAATTCATTAACGACATATTCGTAATTGTAATTAAAGCTTGCAGACATCGAACATATTTCAATGCATCTAACGTAAACGTCTCTCCCTCTTCTCTTTATAGGGTGTCGAACTGTCGATGTCTCTCGTTTGGTTTAAGTAGTGGACTCTGGATTGACACAGCTATCGGTAAGTGCCCCATAATTGTAAATGAAATAAGTAAATCAACAGCAAGCCAAAGGTAAATTACCAATATGTGTTTATTCGTTCACTTGTTTTGCGGCTGTGTGCTATTAACGCTATTAACCCATTAAACACGCTACATTGCAAATGATCAAACATTTTTATCCCCCTCCCCACACCTGAAAAGTGGTTATCTTTTCATAAAATATGTTGAACAACAACTTGAGAGAATTCTCCATTTCACTGTTGCTGTTTCATCGAATAGATGTGCCCATTTTTTCTAATCTGAATTGCCTTCTTGGGAAGAATTGTCTTCTTGGGAAGAATTGTCTTCTTGGGAAGAATTGTCTTCTTGGGAAGAAGGCGATGCAGTACCGTAAAACTTGTTGAAATCAATTGCCTTGATTTCAGCGCATGAGACTGGCTTATTATTTCTGAAAGAAAATTCATTTCAAAATTTTAGTTTGCGATAGTCAATTAATGATTCAATCAAATGAAACATTTCTAGTCTTTACCCTGCTGGGTTACGGAAAGCTTTTGGCTGAATTTGCGTGATGGTCCCATCGCTGTTGTCGCAGATAATGCGAGCCAGACTAACCTTCTTGATTTCCTTCAATTGTTCTGATCATACATTTTTTCAAATTTGTTAATTATTAAGGGTTTCATTATTAAGGGTATTTATTGTATAAGAGGCGAACTTACTTGCAGTGAAAGAGATTGGTTGTGAACGGTCGCTATAGAAGAAACGATCTGAAGTCATTAGATTCTGAAACTGATTGGCAATGATGTAACCGAATGTGGGTCCGACGACGGCACCGGGCATTTTCTTTTCGGTCACTCCCCCAATGTACAAGTCAATGTCGGCCACTGATTGGTACACAGTCTGAAGATGGCCAATTACCTATCATTCGAAAAAAAAAAAAGAAGCAAACAAGTCAATATGCGTATTGATTTGTACAACTCTCTGGATAGATAAATGAAATGCTCAGTAATTGAAAGAGTTTTACTTCATCGGAATGTGTCGATTTTAGATCCTTGAAGGATTTGGGAAGTTTGGGATTGCTGCGGTTATTTCCCATCGCAGTTTGGCGGGCTACAATGTAAGGTGGAAGGCCTATCGCAATTGGGATAAAAATTAAAACAACTTTAATATTATCTTAGTTTTTTAAAGGGAATTGCCTACCGTGATCACGCCCACGTTGCATGTTGATTGAAATCAAGTCAGCCCCGAGAGCATTTGTGCCACTAGAAATCGAAACAAATTTTGTTGTTATTGCAAAGTTTACTTTTCAATGGTGGCAGTAAAGCTGCATCAACCTACCGGAAAAGTTGGCTAGTAATGTCGTCGGCAAAGCAATCGTCCACTGACTGGGAAGGGGTTTTCAAAAGCCCACGCAAAGCGTTGTCGATAAAAGTTGGATTAAGAAGACGGAAAGTTCCAGTGTTGAACGAGTTGCCGAGGAAGTAACTCTGGGGACTTTCACTGCCATCAGCTTCAATCAGTCTAGTCAAATGGGCAAATATATTTTGTGATTATGAAACCAAATTATTTTCGAAACAAGGGAAACGTTTACTGGATGAAACTTTTTATCTGAGAGTGACCCATGCGATAGGCAGCAGCAGCGAATTCGTTAAAAATAGCCGGGTTAGATGGGCCATTATTTTTCGGGAATCTAGCTTCGGGGCCTAAATTTTTAAGTAAATATTGTTGATTGAATTTTTTTTTTTTGTTTTTTTTTTCTCGTAATTTTGTGAGTGTAGTACCAAGAATGACGGAGAGGTATTCGTTGTAAGTGATGTGCTGGAACTCGGCAATGACGATGCGACGGGCTTCTTGGTAATAGAATTCGTCCGTTTTGCTTGCTCCGAATATAGCGTACAGAGCATTAGCCACTCGGTTATGTTCGCGCACCCAAATAGTGTGCATGATTGTTAGCAATGGCTGCTCCCGCACTCTGCTATCACCTATCGACCAACAGATAAGTAAATAATGTCCGTTAACGAGTTGTCCAGCACATTAACAGAACTAACTGAAATAGCTTTTGTAATAATAATTTTTTAAAAAGATGTGGCTTATTACCTCCGATAAAACATGATGCTGCATCGGTACATAGAGCTGGGTTCGTTGGCAACAGAACTCGGCCATTCTGGGTGGAAAATGCCAAGAGACCTTTTCCCGAGCTGGTGTCGCGCAAGGATTGAGCAGTGGCGTCGCTGCTTCCGTAAATCATCGAACCATCGATCCAGTGAGTGAGAATGTTGATCTAATTTTTCAAAATTGAAAAGCCTTAGAATTTAGTAGCTTTCTTAGATTACCTGGTGAATTGTACCTGTTCTCTGGCAGGTGGTGTAGTTCCATCGAGATTCAATCCGAAGGTTGAACGAATCATATTCATGCAATTGACGTTGCTGTAAACGGGATCGTCGCTTGGGATTGGGATGTGCAAACACTCAGCATCGGGATTGGTTGAGGCGTTACCGAATCGAGCTCCAGCTGGATTACAGCACCCTGCCGCTGAATTACAAAAATGGGTGTTATTCTACAATTCCGGCTAAAAGAAAATTCTTGTCCTTTTGATTCTTACCGACTGTGAATTGTTTGGTTTGGGTGAAGTCGTGGTCCAAAAACTGACCCCACTGCATCGTGATCAAAGTGGCATCGTTGTTAGGCACGCTGTTGTTGCTGGTGACTGTAGTTGAAACCAATCGGGTACTTGGCAAAGCGGCGCCCGATTGAGACAAACGGATAGCCGAAACACCTGTAGAAGTTAACCCAATCAATACAAAATTTGCCCAATAACAGTTGACAGTATTAATTTAGTTATATGTCACAGTACCGTCTGCATAGGTTGCTGGGGCAATCAAACGTTGGTAGATGGTGTTGGCTTGTCCATACCGCGGGTTGTTCAAATTGTTGCACGATCCGTCTAAGGTTCGGTACGGATAATTGGGATCACAGGGTAGCAAGGATGGTAATGCGCTCTGCCTGTTGGACGCATCGTCAGCCTATTCATTAACATCAACAGTAAACGAAAGAAATTTCATGAATGCGATTCGTGAATTTGAAATAGATATAGTTGTTATCGGTTGTTATTCTTAAAATCTGTAAAATAACGAGTTATTTACCGATAAGGTGCCGGCCGCTAATGCAAGTACGACTAATACGTAAAATGTCATCTCTGTCGTTTGTCTCGTCGAAACTGTAAGTTTGCCTTCAGAAAATTTGTCTTTTTATGCAAAAAAATTTTAATCGACGTGTAACTGAAACTCGTATGCCATTGGTTCTTTTTTACGTGCCAGACCCGCCGTGTTTACGGCTGTCAGATCAATTATCCAAATGCTTTCAGTTTAGTAAAAACTATTAGCAGCTGCGTTCTTATTTTCTATTCAATAAATGGCCAAACTGTTTATTACCAGTTTGCGTTGGTATATTGTGACGTTCGTGAGTTGACGCACGTTCTCTTGCCTATGTATATTTTTTTTGAATAGCGTATCGCACTTAGGTTCTATTGATGTAATCAACACAGACATCTGTATCGATATCCTGTTTCTGTTTTTTTTCTCCCAAATTTCTATGAAAGCTAGAGCGTTTACCTTACCTAGATTCAATGCACACATGTGCGCAATGAGATCGCATGCAGCGATTTGTCATACTGGGTGGAATGACCCTCGCTACAGTTGTCCATTTAGAAACCTTGGGTTATGTTTTTTTTATATTTTAAATTCGAAAGAACCTTGTAAGCAATTTGAATTTCATGTTTAAATATAGGACTGGGGTGGTTTTCGTTCGTTTTTCTAACGTTCAAATTTACCCGGATACAGATAACTGCATACTTTATAAAGGACATACGGTACTGAGTGTATGGATTAAGTCGCTGACCTAACTTAACTGAAATGTTTGTCGGAAATCCAACCAGAATTGAATTGTTAATCCTAATTATTATGCCTTTCTATATCATTACAATTTACATTTTTGGGTTCATTTGATTTTTCTGATTTGCTCATCAAATTTCATTTGACGTTTTAGAAATGCACGAGTTCTTCTCAGTGGCCAGCAATAATACTGAAACCAACTAAAAAAAATCATGGCCAAGGAAAATAGGAAACAACGTTCCATCGGAACGACCAACTGATGAATGGGCTCATTTCCGACCGACGCACTCCTGCAGGAAGGAATAAATGTTTCCAAGGCGGAGTTTAGGTAAGCGTTCCTTAACCATTGGCTAGATTATTTGACGTCAGTACTCAGTAGTTTCATTCAGTTAAAACAAGTGTGCATAAGTCCCGCCTCCATAAATTACATTGGGGAACGAGGAAAAAAACGTTAACGTTGGCAAGTTTATACTTTTTGAGTTGTTTTTTTAGTGGGCCGGCAGTACAGTAAACTATGACTAAATTTGAAGAAAGTTAATGATTATGATATTATTGGAGAACACTTTTTATGATAACTGGTAAATTAAATTAAAATAAATTATGTATGTTTTTTTTAAAGCTTTACTAGGTTTTACGTAATTTACAAATTTTTCCTTGTGTAACATTATATAGGTTCCCTTCCCTTTGGCCTTTGTTGGGTTCTTGTTCCAATAAATTATTCCATGAAATTATTTCAGTTTATTAATACTTTATGTAATTTGTATAATTTATTGTGTTAATGTTATATCCTACATTATAACTTGAGAAATAAGAAGAAAAACTACTCTTCTTATGCTTATTTTATATGTTCAGTTGTTGGACTTGGCATTGCTGCAGCGTTGATGTTAAGCAGAAGACGCGGTCGACAGTCCATTGTTTGCGTGTAATACTTTGTTGATAGACTGAAAGTTAATGTGCCACTGTTTCACATGTGAACCGACGTATATTTTGTTAATTTCCATGAAGCGTTGGGTTTTCATGCATCGTGTCTATGCAATCTCAAATAGCAAGCAATCACACGATGAACAGTAATAATTTGAATTTCAACGTGCTGTCCAATGGCCAACCAGCAATTCAAACAGTAGGGTATGGGTTACCTCAAGGGGGGTTACAGCAAAATGTTCAATATGTTTATGGTCCAGGATTTCAGCAGTTTCAAAATAGTGTTCAGGGGATCCATCAGGGGATGGACTTTTGCCTCCCCAATCAACAGTTTGTTACCCCTCCAGGACAAGCCTATACTTGCATTAATCAAAATGGGATGACATATTTGGCGATAACACCAAACATCCAGCAACCATCACCTCAGTGTTATCAAGCGATTGAAACACCTCAGGGATTGCAATTGTTTCAAGTGATTAACAATCCAATGAATTTTGGTCCCTTATGTGTTCAAAATATTCCACAAGCTCAAGGTTTTCTTCCCCAATTCGCACCTTACCAACAAGAAGCTGTAGATTTACGGCCAAATTCTCCTGCAACTCAAAATGGAAATTTGCCCCCACCAGCAGGACAAGAGTATTGCCAAGATAATTGTGCCCAAGAAATGGAAACTACTGTGGAAGAAAACCTCAATCAAGAAGGTGAATTTGAAGAAACTGATGATGATGAAGAGACCTATGAAGAGCCAAACGAAGAGCCAAATAATGTTGAAGGATGCCAGGAATCTGAAATGAATCAAAATCTGCAAGCTAGTGAAGATCCTCTTTCTGCGTTGCAAAAATTGACTAACCTAACATCATCCATTTCCACCTCAGCAGTCAATGTGTCTAACTCGAATATGTTTGATGTGTACAAGAATATGCTGCAAAACTCATTTTCCCCTCACATTCCTGTGCCCCCTCTTGGTACTCAACTGGGGGCACAGCAAGTATTGGGTCTTCCTGATCAGCAATTTCCTCCCAACACGCGAGCATTTCAGGTGTTGGTTCCTACACCTCAAGGTAACGTTCTTTTGTCGATAAATTGTCGATACAAACTTGAATTCAATTCTTTCTTTTCTTATTTAGGAATGGCTATTCAGACAGTTGTAGCCAGTTATCCAGAAAGTTTCTCGCCAATAATTACAAGTGACCCACTGTCAGGTCCCAGAAATAATACTTTCATGAATTTGGATACTGGGTTGAATCCGAACCTGTTGACTCAGCCTCTGCCACTGCCGGAATCTCCAATAAATTATTCGCTCCTTAAGGCAAACGAAAGCAATAAGGGAAATACAGCAACACTCCCTGTGAATGGACTAATTAACGATGGAATTATTACTTCGGCTGCCACGACAATACAAGTGAAATCTAGTCCATGTCACTCTACCACAGGTTCGTTTGATACGAAACGTTAAATTTCGTACAAATATTACTAACCCATTTTTGCTACTTAGTGAACAATCACCCGACGTGTTCAGGATCGGGGCCTTCAGCTGCCTCACCTCTGCCGAAAGCCACTCCGTCAATTCAGCAACCCATGCCTTCTCCTCACTGTTTACCGGACTCTACCGAAGATCTCTGTAAGTTCACTAACATTTTGTCATTAATCATTAGTTAAATCACATTATTGAACTTTATGTGTAGGCCAACCGACCATCAAACAGTCGACGTCAAACATAGTAGACGGTATAGACTTGGAAGATATCCGGGAGTTTGCTCGCACATTCAAGGTTCGCCGGCTAGTCTTAGGTTTGACGCAAACGCAAGTTGGACAAGCTCTCTGCGCTACAGAAGGTCCAGCATACAGTCAATCTGCAATTTGCAGGTAATTTTTAAGAAGAATAATTATTGCTATGATTTATGATTGAGCTTGTTGTTTATCTTTGAAGGTTTGAGAAATTGGATATTACTCCACGCAGTGCCTTAAAGATTCGACCAGTGCTTGAAAATTGGCTGCGTGAGGCAGAAGAGAAGCATCAACAAGGCAATCTACAGCAAATCGCTGGGATGGATTTCATCAATATTTCGGCTATTGGCAAAATCCGCAAGCGGCGAACTTTCTTTAGTCCGGAAGCACTTGTCGTACTCAATAGTCGCTTCGAGCAAAGCTCACATCCATCAGGTTCTTTTCTCAAATTTTTCAGTAACAAATTTAATTTAGTTTGGCGTTTCTAATAATGTTTCGGATCGGTAGGTCGTGAAATCAACAGCATCGCACAAGAAATTGGTTATGAACGTGATGTTGTGCGCGTTTGGTTCTGTAACAAGCGTCAATCGCTGAAACACTGTCAATCATTTCAACGAAGTCGTATTAATCTCAAGTCATCCGATTCAACTGAGGAAGATCGCAACTCGGCTTCACCGACTCAACCATGAGGATGAACAATCTCTCTCTCTCTCTCTCCCCAAATTTTGCATTTCAAAAGTTCCTTGTTATTATTTAAGTTTTTCCTTTCTTTTTTTCTCCCGCACCAGTGCAGATATTAAGGTGTTGTATCCAGAAGATATGTTTCGTTGTTTGTTATCCTGCAGAGAGAGAGAAAACCCGGTCGGATTTTCCACGGGTTTCATCCCTGCAACATTCATTTCGCACAAAAAACAGAGCAGCCAAATAACTCTCAGTGAATCCTTCCACTTGTGTTCATTAGATAAGACCTATTTTTTAAATAACATATTTCACTTGTCGTTTGCTGATAACCTCCTCTACTTTTATTAGGTCATTGTGCATCCAATACAGAATGCTGAAAATCCAAAGAAATGAAAAAAAATAAGACTTAACTAGGAATCAATGTCGTCGTCGGAATTTCCTTTGGGTGTAGATTGATGGAGAAATCGCATGAGACTTGCCGATGGAACATCTGGGTTTTCTTGGAAAAAGAAACGTGACGTCAGCGTCGTCGGCGACTCACGTGCGTTAGGCGGATGACTAGGATCTCCCGGCGCGTTTGTCTTTAGTTCATTTTGGCACTTCTTTCTTTGTGGCAATATTAACATTTTTGAGTTTCCGGAACCAGCACGTGTTGTGAAGGAACTTGCAGGTTTACTAAAGGAACCCGATTGTTTAAGATCTGGACAACAAAAAAAAACACCCTAGTAGAGTAGGGAAAAATAGCAGTGGGAAACTATGTGTGTCTGGAACACTATCAAAATAAAAAAAGAGCGGGTGAACGAAGGAAGGAGAATCTATTTTTACCTCGTGAAGGAGTAGAAGAGGCGCTGCGAGACTCTCTAGCCAGCAGACATTGGCGAGTCGGCTAGCGGACGAAACACATCCGCTAAGCCCCTAAGAAAAAGAAAAAAAAACGTGTTGTTTCAATTGCTTATTTCCTATTTAATTCAACTTTCTCATTGTGTGTACGTTGATTCAATCAGCCCGGTGTCCACTTGTTTGCAACTTCGATCGCCAAAAAGGAAGGAACTCAAGAAATGGATCAGGACGATTACATGGCCATCGGGACTGGAGTCGACACAACCCTGAGTGGGTTGGAAGAACGACGGCCGCTGACCTTGCTACAATTGCCGGGCGAAGGAGGCGATGCATCCACCCGATCTTCCATGTCCGATCTGGGGTCACCGATCTATGAACGTCGATACCGGCATGACATTGTAAGTCGAAATTTCCCTAACTCTATTCTATTTTCTCCCGTCTGTAAGCGGTGAAACACCTTTGACGAGACACGCATGACCTTGGACGAGTGCACACGATCGTCGACTGGTCTTGAAGACTATTTTTAAGTTGGAATCACGAGGGGGTATTCGCGCGTTGCACCACACCGCTCTTGTGATTCCCGTTTCCCAAATACCTATTCATTCGTTCCGCATTAAGAGTTAACAATCCATCGCCGCATGACTCCCCCCCGTCGAATTAAGAACTTGATCCATCAAGCATATGTCACTTTCTTTTTTAATTTTCCCCTTTTATACTTATGAGTCGATTCTTCCAGCTACAGATGCTTGTGTTGGGTCTTAAAAATAGCCCTTCATTTTCGTGCATCAGAACATCTTGGCCTCGTGCTCTGAACATTTTTTTCTTCTTTTCGATATTTCCGTTTTTCTTACATGACGTCCGAAGACCAACCCATTGCGTGTAATCGTCGACCTTGTTGGATTCTAGCATTTGCTGATTTCGCAGAGACTAGCGCGGCGCCAATACTTCCAATTTGGGGGGGGGGGGACCTTGAAAAGGGGGTTGTCTAGACAGAGATATTAGTAACAAGTTACCTAATATGTCAGCTGATTGATGCTCCAGCGAAACTGGAGTTTGGCCACAGTAATCCACTGAAAGGCCATGTTATCCTAATAAATAAACAGAGCCGATTGTTTGATCAAGTACACAACTCGATCACGTTTCACTCAACTCCCAGCTGTCTATCCTTCTAAAAACTCTTGGACGACGATGGCAAAACGTCTGTCATTCTTGCAAATTTGCGACTGGCTAGCGTTTTACTACTCTCTATTAAGAGCTACTCTTAAAGGACGTTGGCAACTGGGATCCTATTTACAACATTCGTATCGAGTGCAATTAAGATAGTAGAAAGGCGAGAATCCAATACGAACTTTAACCAAAGGAAATCTTAATCGCCGAATTTTATTAGTGGACCAGATAAAAACCGTGGCAGGAAAAAATTTGATTGAAAGCTCTCGTCGTCCTTGACTTGTTTGTTTTGAATTTCCAAATCTTTTTTTAAATTTCATTTTCATCCGTCGTCTCGAAAATGACATAAGCTTGGGGTTCAATTTTTCCGTTGTCGTCGTTCGTCTAAGATTTGTTATCTTGTGGTTGAGCCATGTCAATCACCCGTCACCGCATATCAACGGTTTTCTCCTTTTTGAACTTGATTAATAAGGGGCGATAATGAAGTCTGGAAAGGACAAATTTATTTCAAATTTTTTTATTGTTATTGTTTTTCCATAAAAAGTTCAGAATAATATTTTGAAATTGAGCAGGAAAGACGAGGAGTAGAAATCGAACGCGTGACCTACAAAAGAGCAATGCATCCGACCCGAGTGATACAGCTTTTTTAAATGGGCACATTTACCACCGTGCACGCTCTCTGAGGTTGTGTTTGAATGCCCTTTGAAACGAACTATTCGATCTCTGAGCGTTATTTTTTTTTCATGAGATAAAGAATAGTGTGAGCTAGTCGATTAGTGTAACTCTACACAGTTCGAGCGAAGCTGCGTGCATAACGGTTTCATTTCATATTTTGACCGTTCAGCATTTCACAGCAGATTTATCCCTGGCCGTTGTATAACACGTCCTATTCCTTCGAGCGTCGTTTTAGCGCAGGCGGGTTAACAGCAGCTAAAGCTAAGATTTAGAATTTTATTGCGGTGTTTCTCCAATTTTCCAAAGCGGAATTGTTCAAACTATTTTAGTTTGAAAGGAAAAAAAAGCCAAAAAAGAAGAAGACATAACGTCGTAGTTAGGGTACAAAAATCTAGCTGCTCTACTCTGCCTGATCCCCTAAACTTATAGAGCTTTATCGATTAGGGGTGTTCTGCGCGAAGCACGACACTCCCGCGTTCTATTGATTCGGTTTTAGACGCCGTCTGCTGCCCAACTTTACTCGCGCGTTTCTTCACGTGGGAGCATTACATTCGTTTGGCTACTTTTTTTTTTAGTCGCCTAGTGATTATTCCGCTCTAATATGGGCCTAGGAGATAAGGTAAGCTGGAACGTTAAATTCTTACGAGATCACACGTGTCATTTTAACTGTTTGCTACATTCCTTTTCGGCTCGTATGGTTGACGACGTCATGTACGTGTTCTAATTATTTACGACGTGGCGTTCAGTCCCGGGTCCTGGTAGTCCCGGGTCCTGGTAGTCCCGGTAGTCCCGGTATTCAGCATAACTGATTTCCGTGCCGTTAGATGTCTTCCGAGTCGAAACGTGAAAACTTTCCCGAAGAACCACCGAAATACGAAAATTCGAAAACGGGCACGCACAAAAACAACAAACTTTCCTTTTACGGGTTTCCTCTTCATCGGAAAGGCGTTCTGCGTCCGTCTGTGAACACGAGTTTTATTTGAGGAGGAGTCGGTTTGAATGCTAGATTCAAAGAACGAGAGAAAGGGTGCCTTGAAGGCTTCTTGAGCACTGTTAATTAAAACTTTTGCTGTTCGTTTCTACCTTACCTTTACCTTGAGCGTTTTTTCTCTCTCCGCATTCGACAGAAATGGGTTTGACATGGTCTACAGCTTTTTCGACTTGTCGTGACTGGTTTTCTTCAAGGGACTTAAGCAGTTCTCTGTCGCTAGTCCCGGAGTCCGATAGTGTTTGAATTCGCGCTCATTTTTTTTTTACCTGAATCCCGAAACCTTTGGACTAATAAGCTCTTGACTTGGCGTCGCGAACTAATCCTTTGCTGTTAAGGGAATATTATCCAACGTTTCGCTTTTCAATGCAGGTAAACTTATTAACGATGTCCTGTTTTTTTCGCCCACAATTTAAAATGTTAATTCGGCTGGCGTTTGTTGGCATGGTTATAGAAAGTAGCAAGTATACTGTTGAATTCGCCGAGGCGAAAGCTGAGCATGCATCAAGTCGTGACTATTTCACGAATGTAATTCCATCCGACTATCCGGTCGCGCCACACATCACACAGTTTTTTAATCCAGAACAATCCTTGATGCGGAGAGAGGATGTTGGCCGTAACGAAGACACCTCTCATTTTCTTTCAAATCATTCTAGTGGGACTCAAAACGGAAGCTTTGAATTTCGGGTTTTTTTGCGAACCGCTATAAAAATCGGCATCCTTATTGCGTCTCATAAATGGTATCGACTGAATTTTTGGCGTCGCCGGGAGTCACGAGGCGGGGGGCTTGTCTTCGGCGTCGACCAATCCTGTACTTTGACGTCACGACGCACCCACTTTCTTCTGACGCAACTAGAACAGTCTATTAGTCTATGTTGTAGCAATATGATAAACTTAATCCACGCCACCGATTTTAAATTTTTCAACTTGAGAAATCTATTGCGTGTCCTATGCCTATTGCGTGATCCGTACGTATTTCCAGGAAAGCTTTCCGAAAGCTAACAGGTTCTCAATCACGCTCTACCATCCTGATCACGACTGATTTTTTGTTTTTTAAATTTATTCCCGAAGTAACTGCATCTCGGCTTAGAATGTTAAATAGGTTGGGTATAGTGTGTAACCATTATCAGTAGACCCGCATACCGGGCGCTTATTCTGTTGAAAATGTGGTGGCTGATAACTAGGAATCCCCTTTTTCTCATTAGAAACTTACGAGTGACCAAACATTCTTTGTGATTGGTTACTTTTACAAGCGCTAACATTTTTTTTGCTGACTGAATGATGGCGATAAGTAACATGCTGAGGCTGAGTCAAGAGAATGACGAAAACTGAGGATTCCAGTTGCAATATAGTAAACTGGATAAGTAGGATCAATGGAATCGCCCTCTACGTGCAGAGTAGTCCACGAGAGCTCTATCACGTCGACGCCGACGTCCTGTTCTCTGCGCAATGTTGTGCTCCGTTATAAAAGGCGATCGGTAGTCCCGAATCTGAAGTCAGTATTGGCGTGACAGTCGATCTATTCGATAAGATTCCACGGCTCGCGGACGCCCTTTCTATCCAAACAGGACTTCCTCTATTGGCTTCATCCGTTAGCATTTAGAAAATAGCTAGCAAGCCAATGGCTACCACTTTACAGGTGATTGAGAGCCTTGCCATTATTAAGATTCATTCGATGACAATATGTCAGTATTTTATTCGGAGGATCATCGTCAACAAGTGCATCAAAGCAACTGCGTTGTTTCAAACAAAAAAGCCCTAGAAGGTTCACAAGTTGTGGAAGACGAATTGGTCTACGTGAAGTCCTGGCGGATCGATACTACATCGACGTGACGTCTTTAGCTCACGCTGAAGGTCGTCCACGAGACCAAGACAAACTCTCGTCCGCTCTTTTCCTTGATCCCGCTACTATACTGTTTTTCCGTGCCGTCGACTTCCACTTCGTCTTTTTCATCTCCTCTTTATCAGAAGAAAAGGAAGTGTGCCCATGTTGTTATCAAGGTTGTTACATCTGTCTCCTGAAGATTCATCCTTGAATCCCTCTGCCGATTACCTGTTGACGGGATGGCTCTTTTACTGGGGAAATGATTGCCTACTTAAGAATGTGCCTTCACCATCTTTAACAATGCCGTTATTGTCTTCTTTCCCTTGTAGGGTTTGAACGGAAGATTGGCGTTTGCCATTGCGGCTGCGGCCTTGGGCTCGGCCTTCCAACATGGTTATAATATCGGTGTAGTCAACTCACCTGGAGAGGTAATTCATAATTTTTTAAAAATTTCCATTCGTTTCGAAAATGTTTCATTCAAATGCATTTTTCTTTTTTCGTAATAGCTTATCCGAACGTGGATCAATGACTCGCACTACAATCGAACAGGCGAGGCGTTGTCATCACCAGCCGTTACTCTCATTTGGTCATGGGCCGTGTCAGTTTTCTGCATCGGCGGTATTATTGGTGGGTCTCTGACTGGCATCTTGGCTGAACGCATGGGCAGGTTTGTGGCGAAAAACGATTGATCGATTCGATATTTTTTCAAGACTCGATATTTTCTTTATCCTTAGGAAAGGAGCTCTGCTTTTCAACAATGTGTTTGCCATTATCGGCGGTCTGCTGGAAGGTTTCACTAAAACCGCCAACTCCTACGAAATGCTTATTGCTGGACGGTTATTCATCGGAATCAATTGCGGTCTCAACGGCGGTTTGGCTCCCATGTATCTCTCCGAGATCTCGCCCGTCCACTTGCGAGGCGCTGTGAGTCATACATGGCATTCATTTTTATTTTTATTTTTTTTTTCTAAATTGAATAACTTTCACATCTTGAGAACTCCGGTTTACGGTATAATTAATTTTTTTTTCTTTCTGGTTTAGGTGGGCACTGTCTACCAATTGGTAGTGACCATTTCTATCTTGGTGTCACAAATTTTGGGTATGGAATCCCTGCTCGGCACCCCGACTCTGTGGCCCATCCTGCTCGGTTTGACCCTCGTTCCGGCCATCTATCAACTGATTGCTCTGCCATTCTGCCCGGAATCACCCAAATACACGCTGTTGAACAAGGGCAAAGAGATCGAGGCCCAAAGAGGTCAGTATTCTAATGAAGTCAATCAGCTGGACAGCCAGACAGCAATCCCGTTATTTAGAATGCTAAAGGCGCCATTTCCAATCATCTAGCTTTGACCTGGCTGCGAGGTACTCTAGAAGTGCACGACGAGATGGACGAAATGCGCGCCGAATACGAAGCTATGAAACTGGTCCCCAAAACCACTTTGAATGAGATGCTGAGCAACCCGGCTCTACGCGCTCCAATGATTATTGCCGTCATGATGATGTTGGCTCAACAACTCTCCGGAATCAACGCTGTAATTTCTAGAAAAACCTACCTTTTTGTTTTGGTCAATGGCAAACTTAAACTCTGATCAATCTTTTTCACGCAGGTTATGTACTTTTCTACCGACATCTTCATTTCAGCCGGTTTGAGCGCCGAAACTTCGCAATACGCCACTCTGGGCATGGGAGGCATGAACGTGCTGATGACTGTCGTCTCTCTAGCTATCATCGAAAAGGCCGGTCGCAAAACTCTCATGTTGATTGGTTTGGTTGGCATGATGTTTGACGTCATTCTTCTGACCGTCTGCTTGGCGCTAAAGGTAACTACTACTTGTGATTTCAGGCGTAAAATGCTTGATTGATGCTGGAAAAGAATTTAATTTTTCGCGTTATTAATAGGATGTGGCAGCATGGTTGGCATACTTTAGTATCGTCTTGATTATCATCTACGTGGTATTCTTCGCAACCGGCCCTGGCTCCATCCCTTGGTTCCTCGTCACGGAACTGTTCAATTCTTCGGCTCGTCCCATGGCCACCGCCATTGCCGTCACCGTCAACTGGGTTGCCAATTTCATTGTCGGTCTTGGATTCCTCCCTATTCAGGTTTTACACGGTGAAACAATGTCCGCGGTGTTATTGTCTTAATTTTCTTGTTTGTTTTTGTATTGCAGGAAGCATTAGGCCCTTACGTCTTCATCATTTTCGCGGCATTCTTGGCCTTCTTTAGTTGGTTCACCTGGAAGAAAGTGCCGGAAACTAAGAACAAGACGATCGAAGAAATCAGCGCCATGTTCCGTCAACAGTCTTATTAAGCTTCGTTCACACTCAGCCGTTTTACGTATTACGTATAACGTATTTTCGTTAAGCCAACGCCAACTGGCTTTCCGTTGTGAAAAACGGTTGCTTAAACCCTTTACGTAAACGTAAAACGCTTAAAAAGGCTGTAGTGTGAACGAAGCTTTAGAAACGTAACAACAATAGCAGTTTGATATTCGGGAAGACGGAGGCGATGGAAGAACATTGAAACTCTTCTACTGCATCTGTCTTCACACCACCAAAAGCGTATTAAAAAGCTGATTTATTGCACATATATGTACAAGGAATGACACGAGCCTGTTGAACTTTGCCCGTTTAACCTGGCCTTTGTACGTATATTTAGTGAATGTCGTCCATGGGATTTAATTTTTTAAACCTTTTTTGTAATTATTTGAAAAGTCGTAGGCATAAAAACAAAACACGCATGTGTTTCAGAACCCCCACCCCTTCCCAGTGACCTAATCGTATCGTATCATATAGCTCGTAATCCTGTTTTAGCGGAGGAGGATTTAAAAAATTTTATTGGTAGTTACGAATTCAATTGATTTTTCATTTTCTTCTTCTTTTCTAGATTTCTATTGTATAATTTATATTAATAGTTGTCTTCGACTCTCCTGTATTTTCACGCGGAATCCACAATTTCCTTCGTTTTTTTATGTGTTCATCGAAATCAAGGAAATAGAATATTAATATCAATAAATGCTAACAGTTGGGTTCTCGGTTCAACGACTATTCGATCGCGGCACTTACTTTTATTTTATTTTATTTTTGTGAATTTACCATTTCCATCATATTTTTGTATACATTAGGTAGCTAGTCGTAAAACGTAGTCGATTTAATCACGTCATATCGAAATTGGACGTATGTACGATTTATCGTCATTTACCGACAACAACCCCCACAAACATCAAACCGGTGAAAACGACTCCTTGATGTTTACTACACACGTTTCTCGTCCCATTGTACTCGTTCATTTTTGTAGTGTATAATTGTATACCCTGTAGAGATCGAATGATTGATGCTGATCGAGTGTTCACTATTGTGTACGGAAACTTGTACGGAGAATGGGTGATATACATTATATACAGAAATTGTGACATACTATACATGCACAGGCGACTTTCTTTTTCCTAAAATACTTTCGAATCTGATTTTTATTAAAGTGCTAAAATCGTCGAAAACTCCAGGAGGATACCGTGTAAAAATCCATCTTGTCCTGATGGAGACACTGACATTCTTATTTGAGCCCATAGATCCGAGCTATTATTAGGTATTCTTGTAGTTGGTAGCCAAATTAACTTTTGTCTCGACAAAGATCGAGCTAGCCTCGTTTAATTTTAGCTCGACAAAAATGCCGAGGTTGAATGGTAATTTGATTATAGCAAATGGTGATACGCTCCTCCTAACCACACGTTCATATAATTTTCCTTCCGCTGTTTAATACTCGTATTTTCTAGTTCATATAAATTACATCCAGGTCAGTGTTCTAAACAACAGCATTTGAAACAATACGAAAGGAAATTTTGGCTGTTGTCCTTTTGAAATATTAGATAACATTTTTCGTTCTGTTGCAAACCGCCACTACCAGATGTCACTGACACGAGAGGAGAGTCGATTCTGACTAGATTTTGTTCTGCTGTTAAAGCTCCAACATGGCGGTGAATCAGCGGTAGAAGTGTCGATGTAAACTACTTTAAGTGAAGGAAATTTCGCGCAACAGGCCCTAAATTACCCCTTATTAAAATCATTTTAACACTTTATTTCGGATGAATGCGCGGACCAAATCCCGTCCCAATGTTGAAACAGTTGCAAATGGGACTTCGCGCCTTTCTCGTGTTGGCTTCCAAGATATGGACTTTCATTTGTTTTGTTTTTCGCAAAAATACTAGAGCGGTAATATTAGCATTTATTGATGCATTAGATCCTTGTTTCATGACATTTCCTATTTCATAGGTTATACAGCATCAGACTGTCAAGTATGAGGTATCGCCGCTGTCACCTCTATCAAAGCATAGACTAAGTATTGCCAATCAAGAAAGAACCTGTTAATAAATGCTAACTCTTTCGAAAAATATTCTAGGTATGGTAAGGAGGAAAATCCTTGTACTGGACTTGGATGAAACTCTGATTCACTCCCACCATGATGGTGTTGTTAGGCAAACAGTGAAACCAGGCACGCCACCTGATTTTGTGTTGAAAGTCACAATTGACAGGCATCCTGTTCGTTTTTTTGTCCACAAGCGTCCTCATGTTGACTTTTTCCTAGATGTGGTAATATGCTTTGCTAAGGCTTCTTAAAACTGAGGCCTGTGAAGCATGTATATATTTCAGACATTTGTTAGATACAATGCTTAATGTAACTTTAAATTTAGGTTTCACAATGGTACACACTAGTGATTTTTACTGCTAGCATGGAAATTTACGGTGCAGCCGTAGCAGATAAGTTGGACAACCAGAGAGGTATGCTGCAGCGGCGTTATTATCGACAGCACTGCACCATGGACTACGGCAGTTATACCAAGAACCTAGAAATGATCTCGATGGACTTGTCGTCCATATTTATATTGGATAATTCACCTTCGGCCTATCGGTCATATCCCGACAATGCCATACCCATCAAATCCTGGTTCTCCGATCCAATGGACACTGCCCTGCTCAACCTGCTACCGGTACTAGACGCTTTGCGATTCACGCAGGACGTTCGAAGTGTTCTCGGCAGGAACTTGCACTCGCATCGACTCTGGTAGTTTTGCTGACTTGTGATTTTCATCCGGCACATACCAGCTCCCTCACTTCTGCCCACCTCCCTTATCACCTCTGCAGCCAAGTCTCATTCCCTTGCGTTTATTCACTTTTGATCAGTTTCCAGTCGATCAACAACTCTTAACTGCACACTACTGAGGAGCCCTTATTTGACCGATAGGTATCACTACAAACGGTCCTCAGATGGCCTCAGTTTTCTCGTTGCGTAATCGACCGGCCTTGTCTTTAACAGACACAACAATTGATATGACGCGTGTGCGATTGGATGGATTTGATGTGGAGTGTAGTGTGCTGAGAGACTAACGACAATATTTTTTTTTCTTCTTACAAAACGTGTTGTTCATGATTGGTTGACCCTTCTATTCTCTTCTTACACTTTCCTCTTCCAGTTGACAGATTTATTGTTGAAAGCAATATGGCTAACCAGGTGGAATCAACAATCTTTAATTGTGTACAGTGAATACTCTTCCTCTGTCTCTTTCTTTTGATTATCTTATCCATTTCGGAAGTGTGTGAATACATCATCCCTTTCTACCCCTTGTATCGCTCACCCTACCAAACAAAAGAAAACAAAAAAAAACAAGACTTCTTTTCCCATTTTTTATCTTAATGCCCCGAACCCGACGAAATAAGTAAAAGTCAATACATGGACTAGTTGATATACAGCTTGAAATTTTAACTCGATCACCGATGCTCATCTTTTGAAGGCCATCAACTAAAGTATTTAAATTTCACATTTCTTTCCAACACAAAAGCAACAGGCATAATATTAATAATATGGTTAAAATTGGCAATTTAATCTGTATCTTCTTCCCCAGATGCGCCAGAAGCTCCCATTTCAACTATTTCGGCACTATTGGATTCACTGCTCTCGCTCGGACCACGAGCTGGTAACACCGAGCTCAAACCAGCATTCACCATCGACGAAGAATTTGTTTGCATGTCCTCTACGGAGATGATCTCTGGGGATGAAGACAGAGAAATGCCATCGCTTTGATTGTTCTTGTTAGATTGTTCAGCACGTAGATCTTGTTTTGCTCCACTAGTTGAGCTTAACTGCCAAGGGGGAATAGAGGGAGGCCCAGTCACGATTGCTGGAGGAGCAGGAAACTGTCGCCTGATGAATTTCAAATTCCAATAATGAAATTCCAATAATTTTACATATTCCTTACTAATCAAAATTATAAATTTATATGACACTTTACCTTCCTAACAAAATGGCTTTCAATGATGTCACTTCAGCTTTTAACTCCTTCAATTCAGATTGTTCGTGCTGTTTTGAACGAAGCGTAGCAACTGTGTCTGATAGATTCTGTACAGCAGCAGAAACGTCGCCGACTAAACAAGTGAGGTTCTTGTTCATTTCTTCAACAGTGTCTGCCAATGACTTCTTCTTTTTATGGCCAAATAAAAAAGGCTCTATGAATCGCCTAAAAGTAAAAGAAAAAACCTTAATGTTTCCAAACTAAGAAATTAGATAAATAGTTGTTTCTTACCTGTACAAATAATGAAGGCTATATGCAGCTCCTGCTATAAGGACTGATGCATTTAGTATATCCCTGATTATACTCCATTTTGATGTTGCAACTGGTGCCAATGATCGACTATATTCATGCAGTTGGGCTACTTTAACTGAAGAGTAATGTCCTACACCTCCCTCCTTCAATAAAAAAAAATCGTAGAATCCATCCTTTTAATATATATGTGCCTGGATAAAAATGACATACTGATTTGGTTTCTTTCATTCCAGAGGCCTCAAATGCTGCAGAAATTTCAGCATGGTTTAATCCTTTTCTTTGCAAAAACAATTCTTTTTCTGACCTGGGACGAGTTGCAACACGGGGGTTTTGCAAAAACTTTACAGCAGTGGAAATCTGTAAATCATACACACAGAATCACAGTTGTTTACACATTAAAGAAAAACCATGTTCTAATCATTTACACTGCATTGTACCACTAATGTGATAAAGCATTTTTAATAAACTAGAAATGCATTCAAAAGAATGTTTACAAATTACAGTTACCACTTACCAGGTCTTCGCGTAAAGGCTGTGTATTTTCTTTGAGGGAATCTCCGTTGATTTCTTCACCTGCTTCACTCATTGTGGAAATTAATCGAAGTTTCAATTCAGAAACGCTGAATAATCAGCCAAACAGGCATGTATTATCACGCAACCTTGGAAATTTCAGGTGGTTCGGTTTGTTGTGTTATCACACTCAGGAAAAACAAGTGAAGGACGGAAATTCATGCGGATGCTGTTGAGCTAATGCTGAAAATTATTCGTCTGCCACTCATGTTGAACAGTTGAAGCGAAGATTTCACGGACTCGCGTAGACGGCGTAGTCATTATTTATGAATTAATGGTAATTAGTAAGTAGTAAAAAGTGGTTTTTTAGAGAGTGATTTTGCTATTATTTAAATCTCGACTAGTCGGCCTTAATTTAAAAAGCAAGAGAAGGATACTATAAAAATTGTCTTTCAGTTCAGCCATCCACTTTATTGAAAATTGACTACTGAATAGAATTGTAGCAATTTGCATATACAATAATTCATCTTTCCAGATATGGTAATGTAACGTGAGCAATGAAGGAGGAATGATAGTTGTGTGGTGTGATCATGGTATTAAATACGTGGTATATATTGAGTTACAGTAAAGAGTTTACTGACGAGTTGGACCACTTCACTCCGCTGTGACAGTCACTCACCACGGGTGCCTAGGTACCCGACAATTCACTTATTTTAATATATAATTACTAATAATCTACTAGCTTTAAAAGCTGTGTCTGAGTCATTTCTAATTCAGACCCTCTTTGAGAGTCACGAACGAATTGTTTGTACGTTTCTTTTTTCTAACGCTAGATGACTTTATCATAAGCCTTTGGTCATTTTCAGCTGTAAAATCAAATTAGTCAGTTTCAGCTAAGCTATTTTGTACATATCTGTAAAAATAATTCCAGCAACAAAGCTCACTTGTTAATTTTTCGATAATTGCATTTTTTATTTCAACTAAATCTATTTCACGGAGATGACGAACATTTGGTTTGTCTTCCGTCTGACTTTTGTCGTCCGTGACTCCGTGGTCCCGTGGATGCTAAGGGCTGTCACTAGGTGGCCAAATAATTCAATGTGTTTAGGGATTGAACTATTCAGCCCTAGTGTGTAGAGGGATGAATGGGGGCGTTATTTAAGTTTTGACTTTTGAGACGACATTCTAATTCCTCTTTCTTTTAAACTGTGACGCTGTCCGAGAATAGTGACTCTAGTCATTGCTGAGTGCATTTTTCTGAAATTCTTCGTCGAAAAAGGTAATTTCTGCGTTAATCTAAGGTTATTAACTTTAAATATTTTGTGTGGTGAATTTACGGGGTTCGTGCCCTTAGATTTATCCTTGGTCATATTGCTGTACATTTTCTTAAATATCTCTTGCTGCGTGTTGCACGTTTCGTCTGAGACGTCTATGTACAAGTAAAATTGTTGATTATCTCTTAATTCCTATGACTCTTTCTGAATTGAAATTCCTTGATATGTAGTAATTGAGTTAATATTTTTCTATAAGCAGCATTATGGAGTTTGAACTGTCTGAACATGTGTTGCGTGCACGTTATCGCTGTCTTGTCATGAAAATGCGTCCTAGAGAAGGTTCTTCCATATTGAATGACAAATAAGGTGAAAAGAGGAAATCTGGAAAGGTAAAAAAGTTACTCTTAAGCTGAATTAGGTAGCATTTTGTTCTTGATGTCGGAAAATAAGTGACATTATTTCTTGCTTCCATGACAGCAGTTGTTAAAAGTTGCCAGTTTGAATCAATCGGTGGGCAAGCATTTTGCTCAATCTGTAGTCTACTATGGATGCTTCATATGTTCTTTGTTTTGAATATTAGTTGTATATTACATTTTTGATAAAGAAAGAATCCGACACCTACTTCTTTTCAAGTAAGACAGCTTTTGTGAAAACCAGCTAATAGAGAGATGTAGACTTTTTTATGACAACAGATTTTTTTTTCAAATCTGAAAATGTTCTCGGCTTATTAATGTCCTTTTGTTTTGTAGGATTCCTTGGTCAGTTTGGTGTTTGAGCTGTCGATGGTGTTGTCTGGTGTGAATCTTGCAGTCATTTTCCATCTGAGAGCTTCCCTGTAATGGAACTTGTATGAATTTGCAGTTGGACATCATACTTAAGTCTTTTGGTGGTGTTCATGTAATGTTGCACTAATGTACAGGTGCATTTTTTGATTTAATTTGATAATTGTGTTTGAAATCTTATTTCTCATGTAATCAATGTTATTGGTTCACAAATGTTTTTTGCATTGTGCTTATAGGTTTTCATGGACCGTTAAATGATCGAGCTGTTTTGTTGGGGCTGTTTGGGGTGCAGTGGTTTTCCAGTTGCGAGATGCGTAGCAGTGGAGCTTTGCATATTTCTTGTTTAATGGGTAATGAATAACTTCAATTTAACGGAAAAAAATAATTATGTTTTAGTAATCGTTTTAGCTTCAGAGTTTGTTCACCAGCGGTCAACATCCTAGTGTTGGCAACATAGCAAACTTATGCCGCCGACGTCATTTCTATTCCGGGTCCTGTCAGGTACGGTGTTCGTGAAGACGTGAACAGTGCCGTCAACTTCAACATTCTTCTTCACAGATATCTCCAAGGTAATAAAGATTTAATTCATTGGGGTTTCTGAATGTAATAAATTTTTACAGAATTTTTGAGAATTCTTGGTATACCTACATTTCCATCTTGCCACTTGTAGATTCATTAATAAAATTTAATTGTTGGGGGTTTTTGAAGAACATTGAAAGAATTTCAGGCTATTCCTACATTCTTTGGGTCTTGCCTGTGATACACATCTTTTGTCATTTAAAGTTTTTCCCTGTAGGTTTTGTTGAATATTTGTTCAATGGAAAGTAATAGGAAGAGTTAATTAACATTGTCACTTAAACACTTTTACATTTGGTAATAATAAAGTTTCTTTTCAAGTAGGATTAATGGCTTGGTGAAGTTGAGCTTTTTCAAGGCTGTCCAATTTCCACTTCGATATGTTGCAGCTAGCTGGTTAATGGTGTGGTAAATTGTTGCATGAAGGCCATGCACTGTTGTGAGCTTCTGGATGCAGTCTGGTGCTTCTGTTGGGAATTTTGGTGCTGTCTGCAGAGTGTGGTGCTGGCTGGAAATTTGAAGAGCTCACTGCCTTAACAATTGAGTGTTTGTATCATTCATTTTATAATAAGCTTAAGATAGAATTTCATTTTTTTTTATTTGTGTATTTCATTATAGATTTTTTGCACACATAAAAATTTTATTGGTTCTTTTCATTTATTTTCTATTGTTTGTTAGATATCCAATCAGTTTGATGTCGACTTTAATTAGTGTCTCCATTTGGTGTGCATTTCATATTTGGGTAAGAAATTTCTTTCTTTATCTTTTGAAGAATTTGAGGATGAGGTAAACTTTAAGCTTCATTACTGTCATGCAGGTGGTTACTAGTTGCTGGTTGCAGAAGCTGTTGAAAAGTCTATTGAGCTGCAGGTTTTGGAAGCCATCTTCATTGCTGGTATCATATCCTGAAGTGTAAAAGAAATGAAGTCATCTTGAAATGGTAACTTAGTTGTGATATTGGGTTGTAACAGGGGAAGTTTCATTAAGTGTAATTAAAATATTATGGCGGCTTAGAGGTTTTCTGAAAAGATACTTGCTTGCTTAACTAGCTTTTGCTGATTGTAATTTTTTTGATCCAACTAGAATACTGTATTCCCTTTTCCAAAACTAATAATGAAACTCATTCATGTTATTTTAAACATTTGTTGCTGCTTGGATTTAATTTTTATTTATACTTGACAAGACTTCTTTCTTTCATTACATGTTTTTTCAGCTGGTTCAGGTTTAAATGCTAATTAGTGATTTTTCTTTCAACAGGTCTTGGTGATGATGGGATCATCAATCTTTTGTGTGCAGTTTTTGCTATCAAGAATTGGAGAAGTAAAACTTGTAGCAAAGCTGCCAGAAAAAGAAATGGTGATTTGCCTGAAATATTATTTGCAACTTTGGTAGTGTTTAGATTTTTATTGAAATGTTGTGTTCAGTAAAAGAACTTCTAACTGTCTCAGGAAATTTTAGTACCCTGCTTTATAGGCAATCTCGTCTATTTTACTAAGAAAAAGAAAAAAAAACCATGGTTTTTCTGTCTATCTAGTATAATACCCTTGTTTTTTTTTCTCATAGGTGTCAACGTAAATGTGCACGGGTTTTGCAGTCTTGACTCCTGTTCAAGCTGTTGCTTTCCTGAATAAGTAGCTGGACCAGAAGTTATGATGCCGATGTGATCCTGAAATAGCTGTTGGTGGTGTAATCAAGTAACTGTGGCAGTGCAATTCGGGTTGATTAAAAATATTATATGCATATAGTATGTAACTGTAGTAACCCGTTATCCATTGTGAAATGTTGTAATCTGATGTTTGTTTAAACAGCAGTTGTGCTTCCTGATATTATCCTTACCCACATTTATCAAAATTTGCCATATTTTTATGTGTTGGAAATTTACACTTGATATTTTTTCACAATTATGTCAAATGTTATAATAAATAAAATCACAACAAATTCAATAAAACCAAATAATTTAACTTAATAAAATTTAAATAAATAATTAATTTATTAAAAAATATTTTTTTTCATAGAATATTATTTAATTTAAATAAACAAGGCTAATTAAATAACATTTAATTTAAATCAATTATGTTAATATAATTAAACTTAATTAAATTAAGTTAATTGAATATATTCATATAATTTCAGCCGAAATGCCTGAAATTTAATAAACAAAGCGTCCGGTACAAGACAAATGTTGTTCTGTGAAAATTTTAAAGCAATTTATACCCAAAGAAAACAAGCTCCTTTTGTCTCATTTGGGTGATAAACTGCTTTTGAAACTCCCACATACAGTCAATAAAGACAGGGAGAGGAAACAGCTTTTGGCTTAGACATCTAACAGCTGTCAGTCTTGAATTACTCAAATCCAGCTTTCTCTTATCAGCTTTCACCAATGGATGAAGTCCATGATAAGTAGTGAAGGATCAGTTACCCTGTTGAAAGAATGAACATGTTAGGATGACAATAATTTTAAATTAGATTTTAGCGACAGAAAGCAATACCTCAAATCAAGAGGGCCTGTTTAAGAAAGTAAAAAGGGTAGCAGCCAACGGGTTACCAAACAAAGGACCTTGTTTGTCATTCGTCAAAGGACATGACTTCTCATAAAGTCTGTCATGCAAAATTAGAAACCTAAGAACCTGTAAATAAAAAATATTAAATTAAGTCACCTTGTTTATAATTTGTGTCTCTATGATCTAAAAGAATAATTAAACTTAAACATTAGATAGACGTCAGTGCAGAACAATACTTTAAATACATATTAGACTGCAACAAAGAAAGTTTGGTGACATGACGAGTAAACTTACACACTAAACTACCAATCAGTTATCCAAGGTTCTCTAGAAGTGGAATGAGAGATCGGTCTATGCTGGGGTTGGTGATCTAGCAAGTCCAATAGAAATAGTTGATAATAAAAACCTAGTAAAAGATGAGAACAATTTATATTTCAGCAATACTTGATTAAGCTAGTGTTGGTTGTTACCTCTGTGCTCTGTCACTTGGATGACACATTCAGTAGGATCCCAGGGTTTACAACACAATAGTTGACAGTAGGCTGCATGCACCTTTCACATTTTCTCCTGGAAATTAATGAGAAATTTTAAGGTTTTTAAACACATAAATGGAAAAGAAAACTTGCCCAACAAATCGCACACAAAATATATCCAATTTACCAAAGAATTCATTGGTAATTTTTGAAGAAAATAGCTGTAGCTGAACTGTTGACAACGAGCCGCCATCACATATCAACACAGTATTCTTTCACGCCATCTATTTGACACGTCCAAAACCCACTATCTAAAGGACCGGCCTTAGATAGTTAAACAAGTCACAAAAGTAATCAAAAAGACCATTTCTGTTTACTTAACTTGGCAAGGAGTCTTAAGAATTGTACAGAGAATAAAGCTCACTTGCTAGTTTTATGCAAATTTTCCGGAAGTATACCGGAAGTAGACGATAGCGCCTCAACCATCGGGCTGCCGACAAAATAAACCAGATATTCGTGATCTCCATGAAATTTGGGGTCGATTAGATGTGATTTAAACGAAATCCAAAATTTGGCCAAAATCGAGAATTTTCCTGAACTATAGTTCAGGAAAATTCTCAAAGCCGGAAGTACGAAAACGTACAAAAAAAAACATGAACTTTACCACAAATTTGACGAGGATCACGAATATGTGGTTATTTTGTGCGTCGAATGAATATTTAATGAACTACTGACTGAAAAGTAGAAAACCGGAAGTAAAAAAAAAACCACATTATTAAAAATCTAACAAGTGAGCTTTGTTGCTGAAACAGAAACTGACAGTTATCACCCAAAATTTTTTTGAAGTAGCATTGAGAAAATTCTTCAGGGATGTGCAAAGTAAGCGTATTTAAACTGAGTGGAAAATTATCAACAGCTATGGCTGTCTAGCGTCAGAAAGAAGAAACGTTCAACAGTAACATGAAAACAATGTCCGAGCGATCTAGCTCGTTGACATTCAATTGAAAGAACTGGTAAACAAAGGTAACAAATAACTTTGGTACTCACGTAATATTCTCCGTGCAAAATTTCATCAAAAACAAATCCACGCAGCATCACACATCACAAAAGACGAAATCCCCAAGGTGATATTGAACGTCACTTCAACTTCTACACTGAGGAGAAGGCACTCAAGACAAAGACAGATATCCGTTCATGTTGTCTGCAAGTGATTCCAGACGTTTCAGCACCTGCTGGAGTGCTGGGCAACAGTGCTGGACAGTGGATCTGCTGAAAGGGAAAACACCTAGTTGGTAAGGTAAACCTGCCAGTTATTCAGAATGTGTTTATTCATTGTGGACACTACTAGGCTACACACTACAAGGCAACAGCAAACATTAAGTCAATCACAAATAATGGTGAAGACGAAAAATCCTTTCCACACTATAACCCTGTCTCACAAACAACAGCATGTTCCTGGCTCATTCGATCCTCACTCTAGGGACTGGGCATCTCATTAAATTAATGTTCACCTGTATCACCCTTTTAGCTTTATTCCTGTAATTCTGCACTTTGCCTTACCTGTGATAAATCTTTCTTTTCTTCTGTAGGTTTCGATGGCCATTGATAATTGGAGAGCAGCATTGGAATGTGACAGCTTTTCTGGCTTCGTCTGGTCCTAAGTTACACAATACAAAACACATCATAAGTTATTACTTAAAAAAAATCAAAACCTTAGATTTTAGGTAAGTTGGACCGTTTTTAATTAATAGACAACACAACATATAACTAATGGTTCTTGTTGCTTTCTGACTTAATGTTTCAGCTTAAATTTCAGCTGAAGTTTTCATGTGACCTAGGTGCTTGTGACAATAGAAATCAACTTATCCAATCCAATAATGCAAGCTATGTCTTCCATTGAAACTAAAACTTTTCTTCTGTCATTTAATTTTTATGATAATATTTCAGGTTAACTTCCCCTGTCAAATCGTGGTAAATCTTCAAGATATTATTGCCATCCCTAGATCCAATTCTTTGCTGCTCTCTCTTCTCTTTTGCAGATAACGGCAAAATAATGCTGCCACTTAAGAGGTTGTGGTGACCGCGATCGCGCCACTTAGTTCTAATTTAGGGCAATGTAACATTGATAGATTTAAGGTATTGCTTGCTGTTGTTGCTATATATTGTTTGAAATTTATATCTAAATATTCTCGCCTTTCAGGGAAAGATTCTCAACACCGTTTAATCACCACTCATCACTGTTTAATAATTTTTAAATTTAGGTCTTTCTTGCGAGTCGCAAACGAAGTGTTGCGAGAATACGAAAGGAATGAAAAGCTGCTTGAATGAGAAATCTGTTTAATTGGTTCATCCATCAAATTGGCCTAGTAATTTTCTCTTTTTTCCTTGTCCAAGTATTTTCTCTGGACATTTTCAATCAAGTCAAATACTTCCTTTTTTTAAAGCTCATTGTGCGAGTTTTTAGCAATGTGCCACGTAAAGAATTTTAAGCGATAATTTTAAATCAATATTTGAACAAATTATGCACATAAATTGTATTGAAAAGTTCATTGCGTTAATTTATTTTTTGTATTTTTATTTGGTAATAATAATGTGATGAGTTCTATTGAATAATAACAATGGTTATAAAGTTGTGGATTGTTACTTATTTGTTAATGTGAAATTTTCTATATTAAGGTGTAATTCATCATTTTTCATTCGGTTAATAAAACCCACCCTTCTATTAATTCCTCATCACTTTCCCAATAGTATAGCCATCATTTTTTGGTTTAACTTTTTTTTTAATTTTTTCCTTCTAAATTTTTGTTTCTCTTATACATAAATAGCAATTAAACAAATATTTGGTATACAATACCAAGTAACAGTACTTATTTAACTTGATGCAAGAATATCTTTTACCAGCATAGGCTGCAACATATTCTTTGGACAGGAAAATCACTGTTATATAAAGATAAACCTAAAAACAAAATGGAATTCATCTTTAAACATCAATGGAAATACTGTATGAACAAAAATTAACCTGATGCAAAAATATATTTCACCAGCATGGGCTGCAATATGTCACATTGGCCAGCAACATCACTGATATCAACATATGAAAATGTAAACCTACAACATAAAAGAAATTAATCTATAGCATCAATAGAAATAATGTATGGAAAACAAACTAACTTTAATTTTCTTTCACTTATAACTCATATTCTTCACGACACCTGCTGCAATGAAGCTCAAACTTCTCCAGGCTGTTAATAGAAAAGTAAAAAAACTCAATTACTATCAGAAAAAAGTCATGTGGAATTTTAGGATTTAAACAATGATCAACATAATTACTTTTGACTGTTCTGAAATATTTCTGCATATGACGAAATATGCAACATGCATCAAGAGACATTTTGGGAAAGAGTACAGCAGGCTCCATACTTAGGAAGTCAGGTGGTTCGGTGTGTAAAAATATGGCCAATTAGAATTGCCATTGCAAATTTTACTTTAACCCATGAACAGTTACAAATTCACAAACAATTACAGCCAAAATGAAAAAAAAAGCATAATTGTTACCATCCTTTTAGATGCAAATCTTATAAGACACAGTCTCGATCATTGAAACTGGGCAGGTTAAATGATATATTGCATTTATCTATTTCATACTGCAAATTAGATTCGAGGTTGCAAAGTAAAATAGTTGCAAGCACACTCACTACCACCAAACTGATTTAACTGAAAAAAAACATCAGCTAACTTCAAAACCCCAAAAATATGACAATGTTGTGTCACCTTACTTCAATATTGCTCCAGCGATAAAATTTTCTGAATTGATTCTACAGTTAGTAAGATATAGTTCCCACCTCCAGAAACTGAAATTTTTTAAATGAATACATTCCTATAATAATAAATTTAATGATTATTCAAATCATGTCGGTTAACAAAAGAAAAATTCTTAACTTGGAGATTCAAAATTAAAAAAAAAATTTCAGTACTTTCCTCCAACAATGAATCGACCAGGAAAAACGTAAATTTTACTGAATTTCGATAGAATTACCTTTTCGTAGTCTTGCACAAACAGGTATATTTCGCTAACCGTCGAACAGGATCGACCACGTGCTGGGAATGGAATGTCATACTAAATTTCTAACTGTCATTAGGTCACAAATGTTTAAATAACATCCTATGACACTTTTTAAAACAAATAAAATCGTAGTTTTACCCTTTTTTCGATCTATGAATGAACTAAAGAATTTCAACAAATTTTCTTCAATGTTTAACGTGACGAACAGTAAATTCTCATTTGACGAGCTAAAACCTATAAATCGGCAGCAATGCAGCCGACTCGTACTTCAGAACTTCATCCGGATCATCCCTCGGACCTCGGCGGCTCGGCCCTCACTGTAAAAAACAAATGGCGTCTCTCACGGAGACACTAACGCCACCTGGGGGCTGGAAAACATAATTTTAGCCGCCAAATCGCCGATACGAAATTTATTTAAAAAATTTACTCATCATACTATTTTTAAAGCACAACCTTACTGGCAAGTAAAATAAAATTACGTTAAAAGTAAAGCCAAAGCGATGAGAATTGTCATCCAGTGCACCTCCACAATTCATAGTCTAATTAGAGTAGGCAACGGTGCACTATTGCATCAACAAGCAAGGCGGCGACAATTTTGAATAATTTACAAAATTACGGGGGAGCGGGCAAGGTTACATAAATATGGAATGAAAGACGTCGTCTCTCTCGTCATCACGTCATCGCTATTTCGTTGATAACAAAAACTCCCGTTATCTCTGGTGTAAAATTAAACATATTAACAATTTCTTTTCAAATAAACCAGGCGTGACTGAATTTTTAAGAGATACTCAAAATTTCACAAGCAGTGTATTGAATAATAAAATCCCTTCAAAGACTGTTCCGAACCAATTGACTGCCTTGTTTATAACTGACTTCTTTTGTTAAGTGGAAAGGCAAACGTAATCAAGAATCTCGCATCCATACGAAGCCCCTTGATTACAGCTATATAATTCCAATAAGTTTTTTAAAGGCGACTTGAAAAATAAAATCGAATGTGATGTTTACATGAACACATTAACATTTTTGCTAAGCCATAAAAATCCAAGACAATTTTTACGAACCCGGATTTCCAGTATTTAGGCTATTGCCAGATGAAAACAAAGGTAAAGTACACAAATTTTTAAAAAATGGCACGTTATGATAACACCAATAACTTTGAATACACATAAGAAACTGTTAATATTGGCTCTGTATACCTCTTTTAATTAAGATTGGATGAATCATCGTCCATTTAGAGAGAAAAAAAAACATACATTATACAGCTAACCTCCCACAATGGTCCCACTAACACTTCCAAGCTCTCAGTGGCGGTTTCAGTGATAGCCGTTTTGACCATTGGTCGCAACTCCTTTGATAGAATTTGTAGGCGATTGATAGAGAATATCTGTTTTCGATTGCTTGACAAAATTGATGGCACTAATAGAAGCGTTGTTCGAATCAATATGGATAGTACGCGGCTTGCGACCAAGCATGCACTGGAATCGAGTACCAGTTTTCACCGACAAAGGCTTGCCGTTCAACCTGGAAACGAACGAATACATACAGCTGTTTAATCCACACAGGCACGACAATATCAACCAATAGGATTTTTTTACTTTTCGCATTGCTGCAGGAGAATTCCGACAGCTTCGCCGACTCTGCTACCTCCATTTCGATCATCCGGTTGCAGAGAAATGACCAGGTCATTGTTACTCCGCAAGTGAATGACGAGAAGGTGGTCATCCTCGGAACTGACGCTCAGCGCCGTGATCTAAATAACGAGACATGCATTAGATTGAAAGTAGCAAATTCAATTACAGCACTCTGCCATGTTTACCTCAACCAAGGGGGTTTTATTCTTGGGTTTGAAAGTCTTCCCGTCCAGTTTGTAGACAGAAGCTTCTGTGATGAGTATAGCTCGTTCACTCGACTTGAAGCGCTTATTGTACTTGCGTATCCGAGAAGCAAACAAGATTTGTTGGATCCTGTCTTTAGTTTTCAACGTGACCAGAGCCGTAGGGGCGTTCAGCTCATCCCTTACGTAATTTCCCTCCCACCGGCGATTCAGCCCGTAGCCGGAACGTTGCCCTTGCAATGCGTCAGCGGCGGCAATCTATCAAGTGATACGGGGTTGTTAAACGTTTTCTTTTTTAATTACAGAGCCATTTGCAAGTATACTTTAAGACGGAGTTGTGGCCAATCCTGATTAGGGATAGCTCGGATAACCATCCAAGCTCGCCAGCGATGAAAAGCAGCGTGAAACTTGTTAACCAATTTGGCGATAATTAGCGGTGACGACGGCCACTGCACTGATAAACCGTAGTCCCGCAACTGCTTCGCATTGCTGTCGTACCATAAAAGAGATTAATTAAGCGAAAATCCAATTATGTGAATCACGCCAGAATCCTACCGGAGAGGACTGATTAGGAGTTTGATGTATGCGCGCATTTTGTACCGACGATAAGCGCCGACAATCTTTTTGGCAGCCAAGATTTTCTTATAGCGACGACGACAAACGGATCCTCTCCATAATTTTTGAAGAAAAATGACTATTCCCGGAATGAGTCGAGCGCGAGCCTGTGAGTGGGGGAAAAAAATATTTTAAACAACATCCAATACATCAATTTCAACTCCAAAACTAACTTGTTCAAGCATGAAGAGGGTCTGTGGTGATCGAACAAAGATTTTCGTCTTGCCATAGACAACGTCCTCGTCGAAATTTTGCTGTTGGATTAGAATGCGGACTCCATCACGATCGGCTCCGCCACGGAAATTTGGCCAAGTATATTGGGAAACCATTTTGTATCTAAATAATTTAAAAAATAGTTACAATTTCTACTGAGTCAGAGATTTAAAGGTAGTTCACCTCCTCAAGAAACGATCGTAACTCTGCCTGTAAGCAAAACCAGCTCGGCGAACACGTACATTTTCAATCAACCCCAAATAACTGACCTGTAAAAAACACAAAACGACCGAATAAATTAAAATGTTAAACAATGTTTCCGAGTTGACTGTTGATATTACTTGGTGTCGCACACGTTCTTCATCGAAGAGCACAGGGGATTTTTGGTCGTTGGGTTTAATACATCGGACATAAAAAGGTTCTTTAGATGTCAGGTTCTTAACCAATGCAATCATCGAGTTTTTGAACAGCGTTCCAGCTGTCAGTGGCCTTTTGGTTGTCTAGGAAACAAAAAATAAATTTCTTTTTGAGACTACAACATTGTGAGATTTTCCGCTCCAGAGCAGAAAACCCAGGAGGAAACAACAGATGTCCTGTCAACATTTCGTTTTCTTTTCTTTTGAGAAAAAAAAACAGTCATTTAACAACAGCGAGGAGAATCGTTTGTCGCTTCAACCAAGCGGAGCGATTCCATTTGTTCTCTTTCCTGGAAAAAAAAAACCAAAACTTTAATTCACCTTGTGGATATCTTGGGCTCCTTCAGGCCACATATGACGAATGTTAGGGTCCTTGGAACTGTAGAGCAAACGCTTGAAATCTTGAAACAATGTATCCTTGTTTTTATCCAGGAATCCGCCAACGTCGTAGACTACATCGCCTGCGTAATGCCTAGAAATGCGGAATCGATATTGATTCAATAAAACTACAACAAATTGGCTTATATGTTGCCAATAAAAAGTCGACGAGTAGTAGTACCGAATGCGAAAATCGGAGCCGTGTCGCAATTCTTTATCCAGCGGGCTTAGCTTGCGACTAGTGTAATGCTTGTGCTGTGAAAGTTTCTGATCCAGCGCTTCCAATAACATTTGATCGGTAACGCGTCCGACATTCAAGCAAGCCTCGTCCATAATGGCGAGAATTCCTTTGTGCTGCTGCTCAACCAGATCGCAGATGATCTGATTGTTGAAATAGTCAATGTTTTGCCAGGCGATGCCCTCCCGCCGGTATTCTTCTTGCTCTTGTTTCAGCACCAATTCTAATGAGGAACAAAAGGCGATTAAAAAAACTGTTACTTTTCCACTTTTTCATTTGGGGGTTACCGATGAAAAGCTGCTGCAGTTTCTCGTTGCAGTAGTTGATGCAAAATTGCTCGAAACTGTTGATGTCGAAGATCTCGAAACCGTAAATATCGAGCACGCCAATAACCGTACCTGGTACGTTATAGCTTCTATCCGCCCTTTGTACTTCAATGGCGCTGTTAACTCGCTCCACAATCCACGAGAAAAGACGATCGTAGAGGGCCTGGGAAAGTTCAGTCACAAGAAATAAAAAGGAGTTCACTTCGTGATTACCTTGCGGCAAATCAAATGAAGGGCTAATACCTTGGCGAAGGCGTCTCTGCCGTAGATAGCCTCGGATGTCGTGTGACCTTTCTCCATCAATTCGCCGTTGGCGGCAATCACACGATGGCACAAGGCTCGGTTCAACTCATTGGGGTCGACGCAGAGCAAAGATGCCACGGTCGACAGCGTCGCAGAATTGGCCAGGCGGGTCTTGTCGCCCTCCGATTTGAATTCCGCATTTCCCTGTAGAGAACAAGAAAACAATCCACAATCGTCGTTAAAAAGCCATCGAAATCCAAATCAGATTGAATTTGTATTGTAGTACCAGATGCAGAACGGCCGCCACAATTTTCCAGATGGTATCCACTGATGGGCCGTCGAAATTCAAGGCGCGGAAAGCGGACGAAACGTTTTTGTAATCAGTCCGGTCGCTGATGGAATCCACTTTGGCCACGCCTCCTTGGCGCAAAAAGTGGTAAAATGTCGGGTCACGTTTCAGCTGCAACTTGGCCGCCTCACCATCCGGAGCTCCAAACAACAACTGTTCGCATACGGAAATCGGAAAGAGAGAGAAAAATGACGTGAGACCATTGAAAGAAAGCGACCGGAAGACAAGAAAAGGGAGGAGGGAAAGGAATTCGACTAATGAAGGACTACCACACGCTAATGGCACCCCATAACCGAGGCAATGATTATGCAAAACAAATGATAATGATGATACCTGATAGAATGAATGGAAGTTGCGCTCGCCCGCTTGCTGGACAATGACACGCGATTTCTCCAGCAGATAGTTGTTGATATGTCCGCCAATGGGATCGCCTTTGAAATCAAAGTGAATGTCCATGTACTTGCCGAACCTGGAAGAATTGTCGTTGCGATTCGTTTTGGCATTGCCGAACGTTTCCAGAATTGCGTTCGACTGAAGAAGAATGTTTTTCACTCTGCAAACGAATCAGAAAAATGTTTGTCATCATCATCTGATCATCATCATCATTGGTAATGACTCGACGAGAAAATCTCGGCGTGAATAGACGCCAGACGGGAAAAAGTTGGAGAGCTCGTTTTCAATTCCGCTCAAAGTCATCGGCCTTTTCAAACACCTAAAGGTTCAAAGAACAACGGGTGGGGGGGTCTCCAGTTGTTTTGGGGGAGGGTAACCAACGAAGCCAATAATGTAACCACTGTCACGTTCATGTTCTCACAACCACTGGCTAGTGAAAAATTCTAGTCTCAGGTATCCACGAGCTCTGTCGAATTTTCGCCAAACGTTTTTATGTGGTAGCCAAAACATAAAAAAATCGATTACTAAATCGCTCGTAAATAGATCTGGGCTCCCGCATACCTACAACCCCCATGAGCACTGATATATACCGTTAAGAAATAGTTGCTACTTTAAACCCCCCTAAGACATATTACTGTACTGCTGCAAGGCTAACCTGGGAAAAAGCTAAATAATCCGTCAGTTCGGCGTCTATTTTGAGATGGAAATTTGTGTTAGCACCCTAACTACTGACGTCACACGTGCCTGCGTTCGCGCTGGCAACAGCTGCGCGCTTGTTTATGAAAAAAAAAATGCAAACTATATAAAAGACTCTGACAAATTTATGTGCATAAGTTCACTTGAAAAGGTTTTTTTAATAAAAATACAATACGCCCGAGCTATAGAGCTACAGTAACCCGAATCCCGAGCTCAGCTAGAAGATTAGAGCCGCAGTCCAGGGACATTGAAGGACTTCATTGGATTAGTAGCTTAATAATCACGGAGATTTTTACAGGGCGTGAATACGTTGTGGACTATATAGGGCACCGCCTTTTTCCTATATAGTGGATCGATTGGGACTGTGCAGTGTGCACTGTCGACTTTTGTATGGTATGCATTCAGACAGCCCGAATGTACATAATAACGTCAAAGGTTCGTACCGTTCGATTTCTTGCTGGCCGCTAAGGTTTGTCACGGCTGCCAGGTAACGCATGATGATTTTGGAAGCCTCGGTTTTCCCGCTGCCCGATTCGCCGCTGATGACGATGCACGTATCTTTGCCATTTCTCTTCATCGTCTTGTAGGCTGCATCACCGATGGCGAATATGTGCGGCGGCCGCTCGAAAATTTCTCTTCCTGTTTAATAGAAACACAGAACGTGAATTGGCAAACATTTCTTGTGCAACATTGTTTCTGGGTCGGAATACAACCTTTGTATTGGCTGACATAATCCGGTCCGTAAATATTCAACGTTCTATACGGGTTGACTGAAACACACACTTCGCCAATGTAAGTGTAAAATTTCCCTCCATTGAATCTGAAATCATTATTTTAACACATGATTAGGACACTTGTGTGTTTAATGGACTTTGGAAGATTGGGCAACTTTGTAAAGATTGAAATAAAAACGAAAGGCATAAAATATGGCAGCTAGGTAGAAGGAGATTAGATAACGGTCTTGATTCACGGCCCAGAACGGCGTGACAGATGGCTGTTTCAAGTGGTCGTTTTTCATTGCAAAAGCAAAGGCAAACATTTCGAAAGAAGAAAGACAGACTATTGAGTAGACAACGTTTGATATACAACCGATCATTTCTTTCGTTGTTATTTGTCTAACTGATTCCCTCCCGGTTTATTTTTCGTTCGAATATCCCATGCAAATGACCACGACGCCATCTGCTCACGCTATAATTACCACATCGGAGCTGGAAATAGGCAATCACGCAAACGAGGGGGGTGAAACGAAACATCGAAACATGAACTAAAACAACTTATAATTTATCTGATAAGAGGGGAAAAACCAGTCTGTCCAATCTTTTTCCTCTTCAAATAATCAAAAAGAACAAATTTGCACCTAACCAACGCACGAAAAAGAAAGATAAGAATTAAAACACGCGCTGACATCATTTGTAAGTATTCTAAATGTTGTGGACAGACACGTAAACATTTTAAAAGTCAAAAGTTTCGCAGAAAAAGACCAATTTTAATTCCAAGGACTGGCGGTCGGTTATAATCTTACGAGGGGTCACGTCTGGTTTTTCTGGGTAAGGATTTTCGCTTTCTTTTCTAAGGTTCCGAAAATCCCTAGGATTTGTCATTTTTTAAAACACTATCTGCCGATGTCTGCCGAAAAAAAAATTAATAATAAAAAGTTAGTACTAAAATTTACTTTTCCTATATGACTTTTACCCAAAAACAACCCGCGACTAATTTACGACATCAAAACATTGCCCTCCCGGCTAGCTGCAATTGTCGTTCGCCCCCGCTGAGAGACTCCTCCAGCGAAAGAGTCTCACGTCAAAAGAATCACTATAAGCTATTTGTGTGTGAGCATCTGCCATTGTAAAAATAAAGTCTGAAAATATCACCTGATTCGCAGATTGTGGATGAAACTGTCGGGAGAAATTTCGTCGAGCAGAACAAAGTCTCCTCGACCGATCTCTTCGTGATTCATCATGGTGTGAGCACAAACAGCCTCCCCCCACGCAGACTCACGCACACAATAAAAAAAAAAACACACACAACCTTTAACAGGCGGCTTTCTCTCGTCCCTTTCTTTTTCTTCGTCGAGTCTCTCTGTGTGTATCTTCACTCAGTCATGTAGTAGATCGCGGTTCGCCAAACACCGGCCACGAGAATGAAGGGAGAGAACAATAACTAGAGACTTTCACGTCGTCGTTCACAATGATGAATGTACGTGTGTGCACGAAAAGAGCTTTCGCTTGTCCACACAGGTATGTGTATCAGGTGTTGTTGTTTCTTTCTTCCAAAAGGAAATGAGAAGATAAGAAACACTAGTGGAAAATATGTTTGTGTGTTGTGGTGGTGGTGGTGGGAAACAGCCACGAACAACAACACGACCAGTTCGTGCAGAAGCCAGCAGCCGACTGACTGTGGCACACGACACGCTGAACCAAACCCGGGGTCCGGGAGGAGTATTTTTTGTTCGTTCCCACTGCGGGGCAAGAAACGTCAAACTTGAATATATTTCGGTCGGTTATTCAAAAACTCGGAACCCAACGAAAGCTGTCACACACACACACTCAAACATACACACACACAATTCCGGTTGCATTAGTCACCATACTCCCACTTGGTTTGTTGTCCTACTAAGATACTGTATGAAAGTGAACCAAAATGGCAGAGCTTTTTACGAAATTAAATATTCAATGGGCCCTACCCCCAAAAACAACTTTTTTTCATTGTTTTTTGTTGTATATACCTGTCGTGTACTGTGTAGTATACTATCTATACGTGTGGGAATTTTGGTGAGCGGCGATGTTGCCGAACAGGATGATTTCAGGTGAGGCTGAAAGGGAGAACCTGGAAGGAAACAGGTTTAGGCAACCAAATTGAAAATTGTCGCTGTAAAAAGGTAAACGAGTTCCAGTTGCCGAAACAATTTCGTCTCGTGCGAAGGTGATGGCTTAAACCCAAAAACGAGTGTGTCTGTGTGTGTGTGTCGAGGCTCATATAGCTCTAGGCGGATGAAAACCTTAAATTCCACTTGCACTTCAACCGAATAGAAAAACTGGGAAGCACCCCACAGTCGTCTAGCGCTGGCTAATATGCTCATGGTCTCGCCTTTTTTTATTTTGTAATATCGTCACCATACTTGTCATCGTCTTTTTCATAATTCCTAAGACTATATGTACCAGCAATCCTCATCTATTTACATATGTCTTCCGGACTGTGGAAAATGGACAACGCGATTTGCAGTTTACGTTTCATCCCTTTTTTCTTTCTCTCTCTTTCTCCGGTTTTTCGCCTTAAGATATACAAACACAGGCATTTTGGCAACTCAAGTGTTTCTCTTTTTATCTTCGTGCCCGTGTTTGGTTCTCCCCTATCGCGCATTTGCGGCAGCAGCAGCGGCGGCGGCGGCCACACCTTTTCTCGCCGACTCTACTTCCTCCGCTAGGGCGTCTGTGTTTCGTTTGTTTTGTTTCCGTTATTTACTACGGCTGACGTCACACACGGGGGATAACACAAAATTCAAAAGATTTTAATCTTATTACAGGTCCTAGCAGATTAAATTGATGTCACGAAACGAGGCGTACGGCACATCGCATGCTCTTTGCCCCGACAATAGACCCTTCCGCTCCGGAAGATGGATTCCCTTATTTCTCTAGTCGGTTAATAAAAAAACAAACAATTTTTCAACCAAAACGATCGATGACGCAGCACGACAATTTAAAAGGATTGGATTAAACTAGAGGCCAAGTGAAAAACGGTTAGCTGATGGCAAGCCATCAAAAGTCATGTCATGACGTAAAAAAATTAACGAGCCGGAAGTATTACCGCTAGCCCAAAATGATGCAAACTCGACATTTTTTAAAGCATGGCTTTTTTCTGTGATAAAAACAAGCAATCTCTCCCCGTTCGAAGAACCCCTCCCTCACTGCATTCCGGCCGCAGGTTTCCGTCCGCTTACTAAGTCTTCATATAATCGGCAGTAGATCGTAACGAACGATGTGTCAGCGGGAGAGAGAGAGAGACTTTCTAAAATATCGATACTCACTTTATAACACTCTAGGTGGCAGCAGCGTTCGGCACTTCCTTGCAGGGAAACCTGGCGATTCTCCCCCTTTTCTGGTTAAATATCCGACACGGATATTTGCATCTGAATAGACTATATGGAGAGAATTCTACAGGGGCCGCATCCGGCCGTGGGCGATACAACAGAAAATAGGGAAGATGTTGCGTGAAATAAAAGAGCAGCGAGTTCTGTTTCATAACCGGTGTGAGAAATATAAAAAAAAAAGTAAAAATAAGAAAAACGAAAAATTTGACATTGGAGTAACCAGACAAGATTTACTTTCAGAAAGCCACTGGGGTGTGTAGTAGTACCCGACACCAATGCTATTATACGTCGTGCGCAAAAAAGTTGTTTTGCTCGAGGCGTTCGCCTCACCCAATTGCAGAAGAATTCACAGTTTCTGGGCCTATTTATGTCTTGGTTTCTTGTTGTTCGAATTTCGGGTACTTGGCTTCAACGTCCGTCCATGTCATCTTGTCGTAGGAAAGATCCCTTACAACGCCAGCAATCTCTTTCAACTGTGGACGAAATGGTAATTTTTTTAGTTAAACAAGAGACTTTCTTTCGTCTGGAATGACGTCAGAGCTTACCGGAATACGAACTTGACCCATCGAGTCACGTTCACGCAGAGTGGCAGTGTGGGGCTCTTTCAGAGAATCGAAATCGATGGTAATTCCAAATGGGATGGCGATTTCATCAGTTCGAGCGTATCGGCGACCGATAGATCCGCTTGAATCGTCAACGCGGTTCGACACGTCAAGGGCAGTGAGATCACGCGCTAAAAGGAAAGAAAAAGAGAAAGCATATGAAACACTGAAGTTCCCAGTTGCCAAGAAAACAACTTACACAGTTGGCGGATGTATGGAACAAAATCCGCATTGTTACTTAATGGAAGCACCGAGCACTTCAATGGAGCGATAACCGGAGGTAGAGAGAAATACTAAGGAAATCACCCGCGCAAAAAAGAATAAATATTAGAAATATTCTGAAATGACGACATCCATCCGGTGGTTTTGTACTAACCGTGCGTTGGCCACCGTCACTTCTCACTCTGAAGTTATGCTCAAAGATCGAGTACATAATCCGACCGATACCGAACGATGGTTCAATGACATTCGGCACATATTCTTCTACGTAAATAGTTTTTTGGTAACGCTTGACTTCCAACATGTCGGGTGTCAGGACGTAGGAATTGGCACCGATCTCAAGAACATATTTTCCGTTGTTTTTCAAAGATTCTTCCACTTCAGCGACAGTTGAAGGTTCCAGCTTCGAGAGCGCTTCCATAATTTCTTTGGCTTCCTTCTTGAACGATTTGCCAACAATGCCTTTGTTGGCTACAGCCTCAACGACGTCGATAGTCTTGGGCTCGCGCAACTTCCTTTCAGCAACAAGACGGACCCCGGTGGATTTGGTGTGCTGGGACAAGTCGTAGGCAGATCGATCGGCACAGCCGACACATTCAACCCATCCCTTGATATAATTCAAAATGTAACGTCAATATTGTTCAAGTTAAATCATAGACAAAGAGCTTACATAGGAAGTGAGACATTCAGCATCCCAACAATCGCAGGCGTAGTGAGCCATTTCGTTGTTCATATGCTGACGGAATCGAAGTTTCCTGGGATCTACTCCGACTTTGACCATGTATTGTTGGATACGAGCCATGAAATATGCCAAAGTTTCATTGGCAATGATTTTGTCATCCACTGCCTTGCCGATGGTGACAATTTCAGCTGCTTTGCCATCCATTTGGTTGCAGGCGGAATACAAGAGTACCTGTGCAATAAAGTTGGATTATTTCACAAGCTAGTATAATCAATTCGGTAACTTACTTGAACATCTCGAACTTCACTAAATTTAGGATGAGACTTGTCCGTTGGATCGCAGAAATGTTCAATTTCTGCCATCGTAAACTCACGAACGCGGATCAACCCCGAACGAGGAGAAATTTCATTGCGGAAGCTATTGCCAATTTGAGCTGCTGCGAAGGGCAGTTTTTCCTTAAGAAATGTGTTTGTTTGTTAACAGAACAATGGGCTAAAAGTTTCAAAATAAATTATTACTTGATTGAATTCCAACAATCGCTTGAAGTTAACAAAGATTCCTTGTGCTGTTTCAGGCCGCAAAAAGCCTTTAACTAGGCCAGTGGGGCCAATGTAAGTGCTGAACATCAAGTTGAATTCCATAGGATCGCTGAGTTCGTTGTTGGTTAAGGGTGCTTTCATCTCAAATTTTCGGAGAATGACACGCATTTCTTCCTTGTTCATTCCATCGAGCTTAACGACAATGTCTTCACATTCCAATTTGACTTCAGAAGTTGTTTTCTTATCAGATTTGACCTTTTCTAGATGGGCTTTGATCAAATGGTCCAGGCGGAAACATTCACCATTTTTCTCATCCTTTACCATTAAATCAGCAAAACGATCAACATGGCCAGAAGCCCTAAGATCAGACATGAGAAATTGAGTATGTAACAAAAGAGATTTTTTGCCATAAAAAACAGGTTACTCACTTTAACACAGGTTCAGGAGTAAGGATTGAACAATCAACTTCCAACATTTGTTCTTCCAAGATGAAAAAATTCCTCCAGGTACTGAGCATATTGGCTTTCATGGCACAGCCCATTGGACCAAAATCAAATTGGCCAGTGATACCTCCATAGATGGCAAAGGACTGGTCAAAGAAGAATCTTCTCTTTAGCAAGTCTTCCATTTTAGCTCGGTCAAAAGAAGCCTCCACAGGAGCCAACTCCAACTCCTTATCTTCAAGAATCTTCTTCCGAGCCTTCAGTTCGGCAACAGCTTTCTTCAAATCAAGCTCAGGAGCACCTGATTCTTTTAGTTGACGGACAATATCTCCCTAAAAAGAGGAAACAAATCAGGTCACACTTTGTTCAAGTTGACTTGTCACTAGCAGGTAGTACTATAACGAACAATAATCATCATCATACAAACCAAATACCTGCTCTTTGACAGAAGCACGGAAAGGTGCCAAAACTTCTTCAATCTTAGGATCAGCCATTATGTTAATAAACTGAATCTTTAATTTCTGCTTATCCTTATGCCTTTTCGAACCCCAAGCGGGTGCCTGTTTTTGATATCTTAAAGAAGAAAGAACGTGAAGCTTTCTCGAAAAAAGGAAAGGTTTAATCTTGGTCGTGCAAGATTGAGTGCCAAGGAACTTTCTACTAAAGACTAGGGAGGCTACAGTCTTAACAACAAAAGGAAATTTCATCAGCAATTTTGAGGTACGGAACGTGGCACCGGCCAAGAACCAGCCCGTTATTTTCGTCTGCCAATGTTGCACGATTAATCAAATGTCTCCTATCAGATAAAGCGCTCCTAGCGGATATTTTCAAAATTTCGAAAATGAAAACGGAATTGAAGGTCCTCCTTTTTTATGATGAGCAAAATGATATGTCGTTGTAGAGAAGATGGCGGTGGACGCAACATCGTATAACAAACTTAAATGTAATTGGGGTAAAAAAATCGTGGCTTCTTATTTTGGAAAATAACAAAAGGGAAGGTATTTTAGAGTGGTATCCAACCTGGGTACCACGCTTTTACTTTATTGAGTATTGACTGCGCACTGGACCACTTTTCACTGTCGACTACACCAAAATAATGCGATAACGTGAATTGTCTCCTAGAGACGAACGCAAATGATATGTAGTCCTAATAATAATAAATCGCGGTTCGACTTTCGGTCTAGTAGGCTCCCCAGTGTCTACTCTACGATCCTTCGATTTTGTTAAACCATTAACATCACGTTAATGCACAGAATACACAAAAGACGGAAATACACAGAGGACGGAATGACATGATTACATCATTTTTTTTTGTCACAGAACAGTTGACGGACGGACGTGTATTCAACATTAATACTAAAAGTATAAATCTGATTGAGATCATTCGTTCAATAAGGAGAAGTACCGGTTCATTACCGAACGATGAAAATATTCCAAGAAGAAAAAGTTCAAATTTTGTTTGTTTTCAGCGCCCCTAGCGGATTATTATGACATTCACTATCATTCTACTGTCTGCTCATCTATTGCCCTCTTCCGCCTCTTTTCATATCTGTCAAAGTCGGGTAGTCGTCAGACGGCGCTACGTTTTCAAATTATTATAGCAGGTGTGTGTGTGTGGCTGTGTGCTAAGCCAACGGCTCGTGTTTATAAATCAAACCTAAATTAGTTTCACGAGCCCAAATATGGAATCTACCGCCAATACAGTTTCATCGCCGAGTAAACTGTTACCAAGGGCGTGTCATGAACGTGTGTCGGCTGAAAACGAAAAAGACAAGTGTCAAGAGAAGTCGCTGGTCGAAACGAGTCACTTTGAGTTCGACGAAGTGGATGGCTTGCGAGGAAAAGCAAATTTCAACTGGCTCGATGTAGTCTGCATCGTTGTTTCCATATTCAGTTACATGGCTGATCTTATCACTGACGGATTTATGGCTGCCACATATTTCAATTTGGGGCACCATTGGTATTTTGGGTTTACATTGGCTTTCGTGGCCATACCTGCTCTCACCATGTCTGGTTTGAGTACAAAGTGGTACATTAAAGATCAGAACAACCAAAACTTTCCTCCAGTGTCTACATGTACCTGGGTGTTTCGCATATTCTGCCTAATATTTTTTCTTTCTCCAGTTGCAAGGTATTTTGTGTAGTAACATGCATTTAAGCCATGAAATACATCACAATTTCTTTTTTTAGATATGTTGACACCCTTCGCTATGGACTTCAAAGTAGACGAGCCAAAAAGAGGAAGGAATACAACAAAATGGGCCAGTGTTATGCTAGAATGGCCTATGAAGATGCTGATGCCACATTCCTAAGACTGTTTGAATGTTTCATGGAATCTGCTCCACAGCTAGTGTTACAGTTGTACATTATGGCAAAAAACACTTTCAGTTTTGGAACTGATCCAATAGCTGGTAATTATTGTCATTTCGATTCTATATCATCACAAATTCTGAACTAATAATATGGTATTTACAGTGACTTTCCAAGCTGCCTCTGTTGTCACTTCTGTCGTCAGCTTGGCGTGGGCATTGACGACTTACAACAGATCACTGCGCTTTGCCCAAGTAGACAAGGAAAACATTCATTTGCTGGGAACTTGCGTTCTCTTCTTAGCTCATCTTTTTGGGATAGGTGAGGCATAGGAAGCTAGCTCAATTTCCCTTAAATTGAATAACGTTGAATTTGTTATTATAGTTGCTCGAGTCATTGCACTGACTGTCTTTGCTTCCGAATACGGTTGGTTTATTTGGCCTGTCTGTCTTGGCCACTGGATCCTAATGGCTATATGGCTTTGGTTGCAGGCAACAGCCGCGTGCTCCACCCGCACAGAAGAATTCTTCTTTTGCCTTATTTTAGCCATCATCCATGTCTTCACATTCTTCAACGTCAAACCCGATCGAACACGTTTCCGATATGCTTTCTATTACGCTGTAAGTTGTATTTAAAAATTTAACCATAAATAACATTACATTTGTTTTGCCTTATTTTATTTTTGTTTTAGGTTTGTTTCTTCGAGAACACCATTCTTATGGTGCTGTGGTGGATTAAGGTAGCTGATATAGCCCCACCTCGTCCTTGGTTTCACTTCCCGGCCCTGTTCGGCCAGATAGGATCCTTTGTACTGAGTATCGCTCTACTTGCATTTTACTACAAGTGTCTTCATCCGAACCTGTTGCTGCCCAATGTCGGCATATGCAACAAGGATGGAGCAACCTTGTGCTTAAGCGATACTCACCCTCCTATCATCAATGGTGTTCCTTCCCCTCGTACTAGTCCGGCTCGACTCGGCAGACTCGACATCATTCAACGCGAAGATGTCCATCCTGAAATGTAGAATCTCTATTTCTGTCCTCCACTTCGAAAAGATCTGGATTGATCTTATTTCCGATAACTTGACTAACGTTTTGTACATACTCGTCAGCTTCAATCAGGGAATAACTTGACTTGCGCATTTGCACTTTTTTGTGGTTTGCTCTTTCGTGATACCCTCGCACTTACTGCTGCTAAGCACAATTTCCTATGGTAAGAATACACCGTATTTTGCACAGCTACCGTGTTTGTATTAAAAATACCTTTGATAAGCATATCTTCATCCTTCATGGATATAAATCGTTCGATTGTGAAATCAAGATACCCTCGTAACAAAGCTTCTGTTTATTACATTGTGAGTATTATCATTTCTTTGAACGACGTGAACGTAAATTTAAAAAAAAAAACCAAAAACAAATTTATGTTAACATGTATTTTAATTAACTTTTGTTCATTGTCTCGGACCAGGGATGTTTAATTGAGAATTCGATTCTTATGGGCTTTTGGGACTATCGTTGCTGCTTGAAGACGGGTGTCTGTCTTCCATGGTTCTACACGGATTAGATCGGACACTAACTGTCGTTCCCTTTTAGTGTTATTCCATTTGAATTTTTTTTATAATAGAAATTTTTGATTTTACGGAATGGGGACCATTTGTTGCAAAAGCTAGATTCCATACATAACGAAAACGATTCCCACAACATTGCCATTTTTCGATGTAGAATAAATGAATATAATTTTTTTTAACTTAACAAGTTAATTTTTTGTGTGTAATTGTTACATCCATGGCAGAATTGTGTGTATGAATATGTTGTGCGGATGGGCAGGAAGCAGGAGGAAAGGGGTGGGTTATTTTCTTTGGCATCGATGGCAATAAGGGAGGGTTCGATCAAAATCTTTTTTGATCCCTTCTCCAGTTCTCCCGCTTTTTCATTTCGTTGTCTATTCTTCACCGCAGAACAGTTTAGTTGACTCGTGGTCGAGAGTGGAGTTGTTTCACTTGTTTGTCTTCAAGTATGGCATGACATTTCTCAGTGTGAAGTGTTAATCATCTAAATTGATTCTAAATCTAAATAAATTTTAAAAAACTAGATTCAAATGATTTAATAACTGAATATATCACCCTAGTGCTGTGCATGATGGAAGGAGACTATCAAGGTGTGTGTTGGCTGCCAGAAAAGAAAGGATGCCATTTCGTCGCCAACTCTGAACCCGAATCCCCTTTCTTCATCGGTAAGTCGTAATCATCTGCTGTTCACTTTAGATAAGCCAAAGCCACTATAGGCTCCGTGAATTCCCTAAAATTCTCCAACTCAATGTAGAACCACGTGGTCGACTGTGTTATTCAGCTTGTAGCCAAAATCTAATTGATCTCAAGATCACTCAAACGTGATGTTTTCGAATGCTCGAAACGTTTTGACAATTAGGTCACTAGAGCAATAAACTCCTGAGTTTGTCCCTTTTTCTTGGAAACCAAAGGGTTTTGTTTTATCCTCCGAATTTGTTTTACCTTTTGGCCTTCGTCTTTAGGACGAATTTTTCTCTTGTTATTTTGGTCTTTGTTGTACATGTGACAGTTCCACGTGCCAAGAAATAATTCATCTGACAAGCTAGGGTAGCAATTCAATGATAATAAAACCCAAAACCCTTTACCTAAGTTTGTTTAAAATTTTTCTAATGTCGGTCATACCCTTCTGTCTCCGAAAAAACACTGCTGTAGGTCCTTTTCCCCATGTCAGAATTACTATATGTAGTAACATTTTACTGTTACATATCAGACTACAAGAAAAAGAACTTGTGTGCCTCCAGTTTTAGGTAGAGTCGTAAAATGGTTAGACGTAGGCCTGTGACAGTTTGATCTGGTCAGTCAGTCGGTCACAATCCAGCACTCCGGCTGGACCCTCTCTGTGGATTTCGCTCAACGTTTGGAATCGTCAAGCAAATTTTGTTTTTAAATTTTAACTCATCTAAAAATTTTACAGTTTTGTTTCTCTGTCCAATTTGAGTGCTCATCAGTGTTTTGGTTCCCACAAAATATTTATTTCGTGAAGAGTGTTTCAGTTTGAAACATGCATACTCCCAAAGATATACCAGTTGCACAACCACAGGTCGAATGTGAAAGAAAGTCAATAGCGTGGGAAGTTGCGACGATCGTGCTTTTAATGGCTTTTTATTTGTGGGATATTTTGAACGACGCGTGTTTGGTGTTTCGCTATCACTATGCAGGTTACAAATACTACTGTTGCATCACACTAATCTTTTTAGTAGTGCCTGGCATGTTCATGTCTTTCTTGAGTAACGATTGGTACGCCAAAGACGAAGAAGAATTTGCGCCCGTGTCAAAGTCCAAATGGAAATCTGTTTTTAGAGTTGTCTGTCGAATCATCTTAATATGGCCTCTAGCCAGGTATTTTCGTAGTACAATTTGACTCGTATCGACAGTAGCGGTAAAGGTTGAAATTAATCTAGGTACGTTGACAGCCTTTGTTATGGAATTGAAAGTATAAAAGCCCAAAAGATGAAAGACTTTCCGAAAATGGATCAATGCCTTCAACAGATGACTTATCTACGTCTCGTAGAATGTTTCTTCGAATCTGCTCCTCAATTGGTGTTGAAATTTTACATTATAGCAATTCATGAATGTGATCTATTTAACACACACGGTAGGCTATCGGAATTTCCTTATAGCAAATTTTTCTAGTAGCTAAAAAATGGATCCATTTTGGCATTTTGTGACTTTTTCAGTTGTTCTAGTCGTTTGCTCTTTTTTTATATCTCTTGTCAGTCTGGCATTGACATTGACATTATACGAGAAATCAAAAACAGAAGAAAACGACCAATGGCGTAACACTTTTTATGATACTTTCTTGTTGGGGTTAGCTTGTTTTTGTTGGATAAGTAAGTTTTCAATAATTACGTTTATTTTTCCTGTTGAATTTTTTAATATTTTTGTCTTTACACAAGGCAGTCGTGTCATCGTGCTGGGTTTCTTTGCCGCTTATTGTTTCCCTGTTTTACGATTCACAATAATCATTGTGCCATTGCCCATCTTTATTCATTTGTGCTGCAAATTCAAGGCAAAAAGAAAAGAAGAATTAACTTTTGGAAAAGTCGTCTTTTACGCAATCACAGCCTTAATCCACGTTTTCGCGTTCGTCAATGAGCGGAAAAAAGTGCCAGGCCCTCCCCGCCCTCCGCAAATTCCGTATTTACTTGTAAGTCGTAAATATTCGAAATTTGTTTATAGGCATGAACAAATTACAATTATATTTTTTACTATTAACACAGGTTATATCTTTCGAAACCCTTTTTTACGTGATTATCGTACTGATGCATGGCAAATTTGATCAAGAACCTTCCGACCCACTACCCTGGTTTTATAGTGTGGCTATTGCCAGTGGGTTAGGTTTGCATGGTTTTAGTTGGCTTTTGCTGGCAATCTATTACCGACATAGTCTTTGCAAGTATGTTTTGATGCGACATATTTATTTATTTATTTTTAATCCTCATTTTTCATTATTGATTGGATAGGAAATCAACTGATGAAAAATCAACTGATGAACGCCCTCAGTCCACTATTTTTACTGACGAAGATGGCGAAATTTTTCAATATCTTTCGGTCAATGGGGTCGACTCTTCCCCTATGAGTAGGCCTACCCCTACTCAATCTTTGGCAATAATCGCCGCCAAAAAAATTGTTTGAATTAGAAATTGCAAGGATTCGCATTTATAGTAAAATAACCCCAATGAATTTTCGCGGTTTTTTTTAAATTTTATTGGGAAATTATTGAACTATTTCCAAATTCTTTTATATCTCTTAAATAAAACGCGTCCTGCTGAAACTGAATAACATTGAAAATAATTTTTTCACGCGAACATTTTGAGCGCCGTCCATGCAACCCCATTAAGGTATAGCGTCGGCCATTTTTGCGGCAAGCGGAACTATGTTCCTCTCCGGCAAATCATGTCCAATCTTGTTCCGCTGTTTCTTCACAATGATGCAAACTAGTTAGGTTTAGCTAAGCAGTCATCCACAGCATCTGACAGTTGACAGTTGTGCTCGGAAATCTTTTGTCTTTGTGTATAAGATTTCCCTGCGTTATTGTTTCACGAAAAAATATCTGAATCATGGGTGAGAACGTGAATAATAACAACACGGTTTCGCCGCCGTTTATTTCGTTCCCAATTCACGAGAAAGAGAAAATTTTAAAGGAAACTAAATTTATTTGGTTTCACTTTCTTCGTGTCCTGTGGTCCATGCTCATTTTCGTCGTTAGCTACCTGTGCAATATTTTTTCGACAGTCAACTATTACCAAAATGGAAATTATTGGTTTCTTGGATTTCATTTATTTCTTGTGCTCTTCGCTGCTTTTTACACGACTGTCTTCGGTGACAGTCTGTACTACACCGAGGAAACAACAAATAACGAAGTATCACAGAGTAATTTAATATTCAAATTTATCTGCCGAATGGCTGGTGGACTTTTTCCTAGGTAAATCCACATTAATAGTAATACATTTTGAAATTTACCTCATATTTTTATACCTTAGGTATGTTGACATTTTTTGTTTTGGATGGAAAGTCATCCAAGCAAAAAGAAGAAACGACTATGTTGAAATGGCTGAGAACTATTCTCGGATGACTGAAGAAAATCACCGAGCACAGTTTATACTATTATTTGAACGCTTCTTGAAATCCGCTCCTCAGTTGGTGCTACTGTTGTACATCATAATAACCAATGACTTTGTTATTGGAAGCGGTATTTATTATTTTCTTTAAGAACATTTGACAAATGGCATGCTCCATAATTTTGAGTTTTATCAAGTGACCACTTATTTTCAAATTGCTTCGGTTGCCACTTCCGTCATCGGCCTGGCGTTTACCCTAACGTTAAACATTCGAATCGATGGCAACATGCAAAGAAAACACTGTGTCAGTTCAGGTGTTCTATTTCCAGCGCATCTATTTGGAATAAGTATATACAATTGTTTTAGCAAAAAGTAAATTAAAACTAATGATATCCGTTTTTTCATTTAGTTACTCGAACCCTTTCTCTGGGCGTTTTTTCCGTCGTCTGCGGGAGTTACTTTTTGACTGGCTGCCTTATTCACTGGATAGTTATGATTATTTGGATATGGATGAAAACAGAATCAGCCGACGGGATGACTTGTATGCAAAGAATCTATTTTTGCGTCATCTCTGGTTTCATCCATATTTTCGCGTTCTTTAACTTCGAATTCTGCAAACATTTGGACCGTTTCCACTACATATTTTATTATGGGGTAATTTTGTAGCGAAATAACTTTTTTACCGTCTTATTTCATTTGCTATTATCACACACTTTCGATTTGACAGATTTGTTTAATCGAGAACTTGATTGCTTTGGTACTTTGGTGGCAAATCGAACTGGACAGCCCTTGGTTTCTAGATTTTGTCCTTATCGGGCAGATAGGATCGCTTATTCTAAATATCATTTTTCTTGGAATTTATTACAGTATTAGTGCTCGCTCAAATTCATCAGTGCTTACCGAAATTTGTATCGAAGAAATTGGCTTAAATCTGAAAAATCAAAAATCTCAATCGCCATCTGACTATTTTATTTCTACTCCCACAGGCAAATTATCCAACATTTGCTCTCTCTTTCAATATTATTTCTTAAGAATTCACCTGATTTTTAAAATACTGACATTTCCAGTAAATATTTAACCTATAATTGGACCATTTGGACCAACAATTGGACCAAAATGTGTTTGCAAAACGGAAAGTTACCTCCTATTATTATGTCGTTCTAGAATTTTTTAAATTCCGTGTTTGAATTTTACAGTTTACTATTCGAGTATTATTCACCAGTCGTTCATGTGTTCATTTGCCCATTTATCTAATTTAATTGATTCGATCAAATTGATCTGTAAAATCTGTTTTTTTTCTTAATTACAATGAGGAAACTACGTTTAAATTTTTCAAGAGCTTTCCATTTGAATCATTCAAGTTGCTACTTCACCTTCCATTTTTATGCAAATTTTTCAATTAAGAGATCCGCATTAATTAAAAGTAGTTTTAAAAAAGGTTACACAACGTCGAATGTTTTTTTTTATCATGTATTGAAGTGTACACCGAGATTATGTTATTAATAATACACATCGGCGTGTCATATTGGCCGATCCCGAATGTGAATGGCAATTTGTTTCCAGAAAGATACATTTACGGCACTATAGAATCAACCGTCATATTTGAAATTACAAGACTAGCAAGGAAAGATACAAGAATGTGCCTTATTCATTAATGAATCACTCTTTGCTTCTTTTTGTTGTTGTTGCACGCGTGAAAGCAAACAAGTAATGACAGTACACATACACAACTCGGCCGTGAATGAACAGGAACAATGTATACCGCGATCCAGAGCCGTCTACAATTTATCGACCAGCTTAATTGATAGAAAAAAGAAATGAAAACCGAATCTTTGCACTTCTGCAGGGGAGGACAAAAATGAAAATTTCCAATTAATTTCTTCTGAGTTTTGACCGGAAAGAGATTGGCTTGATGAACGAATCAAAGCAACAATTTTTTGGGAGGGTTTGCATCGTATTTAGTTTATATATATATAATATGTATATAATTTATGCCGTAAGACGTATAGGTTTCTTTGTGAAACGTCACATCGAGCAAGGAGAGAGTGAAAAGGGTAAAACAGACACAGAGTACAAGTGGACAAAACGTCAAAAGAGAATATCCAGCTTTTATTACTTGCTAAACCGGAAAACCGGTCTCGGAATCCTTGATTTCAAAGGACTCGTTTCGCCCGTTGGTGCCGTGACAGGAGCTGGAATAACTGGCGCAATATTACTCTTGTTACCACCACCGGTTGCGGTTTCGCCCGCTTTCCTTCTGTCACCGCACAGTGATTCCCACTTTTGTTTTAGCGACGAGAATTCTTCAACCTTTGTCTCCGTTTTGCTGCTGTTCTCCGGCTGCTGCTGCTGCTGTTGCTGTGCCACGTTGTTTGACTTTTTGGGCGACAGGCCAGAATGTTGCGACTGAGTGCGCCGGTAGAGTGGCTTCGGGCTCATCTTACTGGGACTGTTTTGGACGTAAGACATCGGTCGCTGGGTCTTTGATCGTGTCGGAGATTTCAAAATGGTTTTCGTAGGCGTCGACGGCTTGCTGGCCGCCGGACTCGTGACACCAGCACTCGTAGCCTGTTTGTTGCCAGGACTAGTTACCACCAGCTTTTTGGGCGGTGGCAAAGGCAGAGTGTTATCGAATGGTAACGCAGCCAAAGGTCGCAGATAACTCTGCAGCTCGTCCATCAGTGGTCGAGTGGATGTGTGACACAAGTAGAGGAAACCGTGAGGGGCGTAGTGCCGACGAAGGATCGTCTCCTTAGCCGACAGATTATCCAGCCACCAATCCAAACCTCCCATACTGCGTGAACAAAATGTGTCAATATGATTTATCCTAGACAAATGGAATTTTTATTTTTTTGTTTTACTTGACAAGTTCGGTGATGAAAACTCCAAATCTGACGGGTCCTTCGGGTAAACTCTCTTCACTGTTGAGACAAAAGACTAATTCCTCGATCCATGGCAATCCAGGACCTGCATTGAACCCGTTTTATCAATCAATTACAATTGAGGATTTTAAAAAAGAGTAAATTTGTTTACCTTTCTTGACGGAAGCTTCGACTACCCTCCAGACAGAGTTGTTGACCTGGCCGAAAAAGGTGTTGACGTTGGGTAGAAGACCATCCGACAATAATTGGTAGATTGCCGGGCTGAGTTGACTAGTCAGACATCTGGCTACCGACTTGGAGTGATTGGTGCAGCTATCTTCATCGCTAATGTTGATGGGTTGATTCATGATTTTGCACAACTGAGTACAGGCTATCGAAACGGCTTTCACGAGTTCTATTAAAAATGTCAAATAATTAATTTCGAGGTTTCAAATTTTGCGCCATTTTTTCAAACCTTGTTTTTGTTCTAAATTAACTGCAACATCTTCTTCCCCTGGTGAGTTCATATCCAACGATCCGCCACCTGACCAGTGAGACAGTGACAACGGTCGTCTCTGGTTGGACATTTTCAAAAAGCCTCCGCTTAAATGTTCTCCGAAACTAACAGTTTTGCGCATGGTGTAACCAAAGGCCGCTTTGCTGGCCGGTCCAGTTGGCGAGGTATTGGCTGCTCGTTTGCTGACTGCTGATTTGACCGATTCCGTCGATAATGCGACATTGCGTCGTTGTCGGACAGCTGCTGGACTATGTGGCAGAGATGCCGTTCGCTTTGGTAGGGGTGGAGGTCCGCCATCTGCTCCACCTGGAGGAGATTGCGGGACTGTTGGCAACATGTATCCAGCGGTGGCATCCGGCCATGCGACCGAACCTCGGCAAGTGGCCGGCCTGGGCGACGTTTTCTTGGCATTGCGCAGGATAACAGTTTGCTCGCAACTCTTTGGTCTTGGTCGGCTGTTGCGGTTGACGGGCGATGGTTTGATGTTGTTGATCTGCTGCCGGATCTCTTCCGGCAGCAAAATCTTCAACGATTCCCAATCTTTGACGTGACCCATTTGGCGACGTTTCAGGTCGTCAAACGACTGCTGGGTGTGTTGCCTGACGATGGGTTCCGGTTTGCGAGCGGCCAAGTTCTGAGGTGAGAGGAGTACGTCACCAATCCAGGTGTAGTCGTGTTTCTTGAGAAAACTCAAATCCGGCAGACTGTAACTGGGGAAGATAAGGTAGGCCTGAGGTTTGATGGGATCCGTCAAAGTACTTTCCTCCTGGGTAGCCGACGTGGCTGGATTGATGGCGACTTGGCAGCCCTTGTCCACCAAAGTGCTGGAGGCTTCGACTGGAATCGGGGCGGCCAGCCTCATCCGGCTCTCAAAGTTCCAGTGCTCTTCAATGGAGGCTGGCGACAGTCCCAATTCAAACGGCTTGATTTTGGCAATGAGTTTGTCCAAGCTCGACGTGGCTGCTGTGGTATTGAACGGAACGGCATCGATCTGGATCGATGTTTGCTCGATGTCACTTACATCCGTCAATGTCAACGAACGATTATTTTGGCACAAATCATCTTCGTCATCCTCCTCCTCCTCACTGTCATCCTCCTCCTCACTGTCATCATCATCTTCATCCTCATCCGCCAAAGAGCTGCAAATCGATTCCAGGCCGAGTTTCTCATCCGCGCTGCTCGGATAGTCTTCCACCCAGCCTTCTCCTCCGCCGGAAGCAATCACGTCATCCGATTTCTTGTTGCTTTCACGTTCCATGCTCGTTTGCGATCTCTGCCGCATGTAGATTTGCAACAGAGACAGGCCGGCCGGAGGAGTCGTGGCTTTCGATTCCGTTTTGGTGAAGACTGGCCGCTGTCTGGTTCGATTATCCTTGGGCGTCGCTTTGCCGTTACCATTATCCATGTCTGACAAACTGGGACTGTCTTCCGACTTGCCGATCGACTGGAAATTCGTCAATTCCGTCGTACGAATTTCTGGCTGCTGGGCATCTTCTTTGTGCGATTTCTGCAGTTGTTGCTCCGTCGTCGATTTCTTCATGTTGGGTTTGGTTGGTGTCGGTTGTTTATGGATGCTGGATTGAGGTGGTGCCCAGCATTGCAATTTCCGGGGTGTAGGATCGTTTCTCAATCCTGTAAATTGCTGCTGGCGGGAAGTGATTGGCCAAGGTGGAATGGGTGGTGCTACTCTGCCGCCGCTTCCAGAGGACGACCAGTGACTCTGCTCCGATCCCGAGCTACTCGTTCCTGTGTGTTTTATAATTCAATAAATAATGTAATAAAAACAATCGGGGATTAATTAGAAGAGGCTATACGAAATGAATTACCGGGTTCATTATAATCGAGATCCTGATCAGTTCCGGATGCAGAAGAACTCCAAGCTAATGTGTAGTTGGTCATGTTGGTGCGACAGAGAAGTTGGCTGGCACCGTCTCCGGCCTCTTCTAGTAGCCAACATTCGTCACGTTCCGCCATATTCAACGAATCGATGCTGCAATCTGACGGGCTGATTCCTTTGCCTCCAACTACTCCGCAAACGCCAGGAACAGCCCGCTGAGGAGAGAACAGCGGCCCCGATTTACACAAGGATCCACAATCAGTCAAACTGCAATCGTCCTAAAAAGGTGCAGCAGCAATTAAACAAGAAAAATATTAAGACGACTTGTTGGCTGTGATAGATGGCAGCAGTTGTGTGTTTTTCAAAAAGTTAAAAAACGATCCAGCGATGGAATGACCTTGGTCTGTTTGTTACAAGAGAGCTTCTGCTGCTCCCACTGTGTGTGCCGCCGCCAACCCCCCCTCCCAGTTGGAACCCACATATAACCCACACACACACTCACGTCAAATATTAGTGTAACTATTCTTAGCAGCTCCTTGGCAAGAGTCCCTATAGTGGAACTCGTAGACGAACCTGCGATAGTTGCGACTGGCTGCACAAGATAGGCCGGTTGTACTCGATGAGAAGCGAGCGAATTTGTTCCGACTGGAAGAGATCGGCCGACTTGAAGTTTTCCATGTCGATGTGGGCGAGATTCAAATCCACTTTTTTGGCCATTTCGGCGTATTCCTCGGCCGAGTGGGGATCGGGATCGCCCGACGAACCGATCGTCTTGTCCGTCGATGTGGTGGCCGCTTCACTGCTCGTTAGATCGTCCTCCTCACACCAATGGTACGACTCACTCTGACAGTGGTCCAAGCTTGTCGCAGTCTCCTCTACCACCTCTTCTTCTTCTTCCTCCTCCGCCTCCTCCTCCTCCGGTCCAGTTGGAACGGGACTGATGGGGTTAGAATTGGAATCACGCTGCGTTACTCTACCGACTCGAGATGGCGTGTCCGCTGCCCTGGAACCTCGTTTTAGACCTAAAAATACACCAGAAAACAACAATACGATCATTTGCCAATCACGACACACGCACGTTTTTTTCGTGTGTGTTGGTTGCTGCTGCTGCAGGGAACACTGCTGGGCGGGGTGGCGATTGATCGATCGACTATCGATCGGCGCACGCGTTCTCATTGAACAAGAAAAAACTGGCCAGCAATGCCAAAACACAACACAAACAAGATTTAGCAAATTCCAAATGATTACGTGTGTAGTGGATTTGAAATGAATCACAACCTGCTGGTTGGTACGGGGGAGCCATTTCGAGTCAACAACAAAACAAGCAGGGAGGAATGATCGAAGCAGACTGGGGGAGAAGTTGGAATGCAGCTCGCAGTCAGCCCATCCTGGCCCTAAAGACTGTCAAACATCAACACAGCAGTTGGTTTCTCTACTACACACGAGATAGAAAGGAGGGGGTGGGGAGCGTGCGTGTGTCAGAGAGAGTGGGACGAGCTTTTTTCTAGCTGCTGCTCTCCCCTTTTTCTTCTGTACGCAATCAACATGGCGACTGGCTAAAGTAATCCGACACTGTAGCCTCTCCCCCACTCAGCTCCCCCAGACGCACGCACGCTACTCCCCTTTCCTTCTTTTTTTCCTTTCCACACATGAGTCATTGCGCGTCCTGCCTGTTTGTTATATTCCCTTTTTTCTTGAAAAATAAAAGCAAAACTTTCCTACTGGAGCGACAAACCACACCGGAAACCTTCATGGTCTCGAACGTCAATAACCGAAAATTGACAGACGAACAATTGTCGTCGTCTGCTTTGATTAAAAAACAAATGAAAAACACACAACAACTTTCCAAAATGATAAAAACACGTGATTCTATACTAAAATTCTCACTGTCATTGTCAAATCGTGGTGGTTTTCTAATTTCATCAGTAAAAAAAAACTAAACAATAAAGGCAACTTTCCAAAGTTTCACTGAATGTGTGTACAGTGTGTGTAAAGTTCAATCAACCGGAATTGTCTCAAACAAGGCCACTCTCCCCCCCCATTATTATTTGTTTCTACAATTTTCTCCAAAGGGAAAAAAGAAACAATTATAAAACAGAAAACAGCAGACCTTTGAGGAGACTAATATCCAAAGCGTAGTAGATAACTAAAACAGTCGTCGCTAGAAGCATAGGAGTGAACATCAATAGACAATTCCGCCGAAACAATCGTGATAATTTAAAAGGATATCACCGCCGCTTCCGCAGTGGGAGGAAACCACACCTTTGTCGTTCGTTTTTTCCCTCTTTTTGTTCAAAATTATTTTCGTTCAAAAATTAAAAGGGCCACTGTATAAAATCCAGGCTTGTTTTTAAAAAAACTGCCACACACACACGCACAACACTTTTGGTGATTGTCGTGAGTGCACACTCAATTTTCCATCGTTCACTTGTGTCTCTGTCTATACTGCCGAGCTGTAGTGGGGCAATAATATATAACCAAACGCGGCTCTGGCCGGCTCTTGACTGATACAATATAACGGGGCGCCGACATACGGCGGAAAACAACGCCCGATGCAATGAACACACAGGCGGTGCACACACACAAACAGCAAAGGGAGGAGGAGGAATATAAATGTGTCCACACCGACGACTGACGAGACCGTGGGGGTTGTGAGCTCTTCCGACTTTTATGTGATCCTGTGTCTCTTACACTCTCAAGTGGAAGAGAGGGGAGTAGTACCGGATCCAGCTGGGGGAGAGAACGTGCACAGATTCACGTCTCCCTCTGCCGTGAGTCAAAAATAGGATCTTTTTTAGACGGAGGAGCGCCATGACAGACTTTCAACTGATCGATCTGTCTCCCTTTCGTCTTTGTCGTCCCCCCTCCTATTAGTACAGCTGTGTGTGCTAGCTAGACACTGTGACTTGAACAACAGCTTCCATTTGAAATGGAAGAAAATAACAAAAGGCAGAAATGACTCGACGTCAACGCCCAGTTCACGTTTTTCTAATGATTTGACAGACCCATCGTTCCAATCGTTAAATTAGATTCAAATTGAATTAAAGAAATTGGGGTTGATTCGACGGGACTCGGAGGCGATTCACGATATTTAACGGATTGGTTCCGAAACTATGCGAAATTAGTCAAACGGAATCACGCCGATATCTAGTCCACATCAATATACGTGCAACTCGCACGTAGAACACAAGTTTTCCCCGATAACGTGTGTGTGTGTATACGAGACACAGCAGCACGCCGAGTTATTTATAAACTCTACCGTGGAAATATTTTTGTTTCATTTTGTTTCTTTTTTGTTTGTTGGCGTTAACTTGTTGGCCCGGTTCGCATCGTCGAGTAATTTTTGTTTTTCTCTTTCCCCCACCAGAAATATTTCTCAATTCTACAATTGACACGGCCATCAATGAAAAAATGTCGGTTACACGGCTCTATAGCTGCTATAGCTCCGGTTGTTTTTTGTTTTTGAGAGAAAAAGAGAAAAACAAAAGAGATGAGGCAACGAGACTTTCAAAAAGAATTTTAGCAAAACAATAACACAACCGGTCCCGCGACTGCTGGTTGGGTTTTGTTTATCCTGTCAAGACTTTTCTCTATCTCCGATCCATCACCGTTTTTCTTTCATTATTTTTTTTCCAGCATCACTGTGAAAACACGACATTAATAAGACGATGGTTTCCAGATGTTCCAAATGGCTCTCCCCGCTCTCCCCCGTTATACTTTAAATGCTCGTCGGATCAATAAATTGTTGTTATTAGATCCGGTGACGCAATAGCAGAAAGCAGACAACCTGATCTTTATTTCCAGTTGAGCTGCCTAGCAGACTATTATTAAATCTTTTCATAAAAAGGTTAAAATTGTATTTTGCAAGGGTTTCTTACAAGATGGTAGGATGGTCGGTCTGTTCCACGGACGATTGGAGAGTAACCAAATTAACGATAGGAGCATCACGAGCACTGAATTGACTACTATTTTGATGATGGAGTTGAAACGATGTTATCCCAGTTGCCATTGGCTGCCCTACCATAACGACTACAAACTACTAAAAAAACTACCGCACAACAACAAATGTTGGTCACGCTTTGAACGTGGCCAGTAGTAATTGATTTTTTCGTCGAGCTGAATTTAGCAAACATTCAACAAGGACGAAGGGGGCTAACGAAATGAAGCCTTTGCGAAACTGGGCAGCTGTTTCGCTCTCGCAGGAGCGTCCATCAAACGGGGTCCCGCAGCAACCTTTTTTTTTTTGTATTTTTCGCTCTAATGCAGCATCAACTCGCTCTTTCTTCTTACTGGCTATCTATAAATAATTAAAGGAGGAGAGAAGTATAGCGGCGGAAGGAGTATAGCGGGTGGGCCGCGCCAGCTGCCGATAGGGCGGGTCCGGTTGAAACCCCCCAAAAATTCTTTGGCAAAGACTGAGATGTCAATCGGCGTCGTCGTGCAAGAGAGTTTGACACGGTGTATATTTATTTCTAGGCGATCGGCAGTTGTGAAAATGACGGATTGAAATGGAATTGTGCTGGAAGAGTTGACAGTTCAGTTTCCCCTATAGGACCAGTCCACATACCGACAGTTGCTGCCCAGGCCGAAAGTGGCGGTGGTTCAAGTTGATAGTCGTCATCGTCGGCCATCTTTGACGTTCACCCAAGTGCCAGCCAGCCAGCAGCAACCCCCGTGAGCTTTTTCGTACACGCACAGCTGGGCTGATCCCGCACCAACAGGGGGGGATCTCCTCAAAAATTCCCGAGCCGCTGACACTCTTCTTATCTCACATTCGGTGGCAGATAAAAGACGACCGCGAACCGCTGCTCTCAGTTGCGTCACTTTCAATTCGCACTACACACAGAGCAAGAAAATCATCTACGGTACACTCTATTTCCGTTCTATTTTTTGAAACGCTCCTGGCGAGATAAGGTCCAACAACAACTCACCGGACTATCTTCAGCAAGACGCCCCGAGTATGTACAACGCGCGGTCGTTACAGAGCCGACTGTTGTCTCTCTTGTATTGATCACGCTGCAACGCGCATGACCCGAAAGTGCACATCCGTCACAGGGGGGTTGTTGGCTGTCGTCGTCGTCGAGTTGTGTACATGCGCAGCATAGAAATAAGTAAATGAACTTGCCACTATCAAGTGCACGACTGCACGGGGCTGCACATTTCACGCAACTTAAAAGAAAAACACTTCTAATATAATAATAACGGCGTTTTGTGCTGGGACAAGGATGACCGAGAAGTTCTTCGTTTTCACGATTGTCCGACCGGATGATTTACCGTCCAACTGCTGCGTGTTGTTCTTGTCAACACGAAACCGCAACTATACTCGTCTGTTGTTTTTTGGGTTGAGCCCATAGTACTATATAGACAACACAGAAAAAGGGAGTGGTTATTTCCGTTATATTACATATTAGACTTATCGTGAGATAGGGGGGGGGGAAACGGACATTCCTTGTATTGCAACACCCGGAATCGGTGAAAAGGTCAACGCGCCGTATCAAAAAAGAAAATAAACCTTAATTTGAAAACGAATTGACGGGAATTCGGTTGCGCCGACTATTCGACTGCTGTCGGCGCTGTTTCATAGCGTTCAAAATGGCTTGGAGGAAAGAGTGGCGAAGTAGGTCAGCCGGATTGCGTGATGCAACGCATTCGGCATCAACCCATCCGCCGTGAATTTCACGGCAGACCAGGCCGTTGGTGCAGGGACAGAGGTTCAAATAGACGTGATGTTGTTCATGTGATGGATCAACAAGATTTTGAGTGAGTCGACAAGCTTCGCCCGTCTGACGCAACGGCAAACAGAACCGGTGCAGACGGGACCCCGTAGAGCGGACGCAGCACTCGTCTGCAGAGCAATCCTCGGAATTGCGACACTCTCCGCCTGCCGCTTGATGAACTGGACAAAAGATAAGAGGCTTTAATGTTTTGGTTGAATGCTGACGTCTTGCTAACAATGGAAAAGACAAAAATGAGCTGTTCAAATTATTTTTGGAAACACATTTTTAAAATGGCTGATTTTACCTGCAGTCCACCAATTAGGAACAAAACGAGTAGCTCCGCTGTAAGGAACCAACTGCTGGGTGACTAATGTCAACTGAATTAGTAGTAGAGCAGCACAATAGTACAAGTTTTGAAGTTTAAAGAACATGGTATACGTCTTGATCGCCTTCCGGTTTCATCATCACTGCCAACTTATTTGTCGGCAGGTGTAGCAAGACGCTTTTGATAGGATTTAACCTATGAATAATTCATCGATAACATTTGCTAGTCTGACAAAGTTCGTATGAAACACAAATCGAGTTGAAAGAAACCCTAAATTGTCTAATGGTCGAAAGAAAATATCAAAAAATGTCCATTTTATTCATGTCGGTTGCAAAAAATGAGGAGAATTTCGTTCATATCGTCGGTGTGGAGTTATTCGAGTTGGAGGGTTTGACTGCTGGAACTGGCGTCGATGCAGGTGCTGAGTTTCCCTGCGCGTTGACCTGTTGAGCGCGAGCGGCAGCTAGAGCGGCGAGTCGAGCTTGGCGGTACTTTTGACGCCATTCCTTCCAGCGGCCGATCTCCGGATCGCTGGCGTCTCCTTTCACCTCCAGCTGCTGGCAATAGGCCTCACGTAAAATCCGGAAGGCCTGTAGAGTGCCGTACGGCAGCTGAGTCACCGGATCAAAGTATTTGGCTCTTTGCCTGAAAAGAGATATGATAAACGAATGATATTTCCCTTTCATCTAAGAGAAGACGATCACTCAAACCGACCTGGTGATAGGACAAAAATTCTTTTGAGGTGGAGTGACTTTCGTCCGACTGAAATTAGCCTCCAAGACACTGTCATTCGAAAACGTAACGAAAGTTCTTTCACAACACTGCTTGCTGTCGACTGTGGCTACCGTGCCATTCTCAACAACTGGATTATCTTCTTTTTCCTCATCTTCTTCGACATTAATTCGCTCGGCTTCCGGGTTGACTTCCTGGATCAGAGGCATTGACGTCGAGAGGTAACGAATTGTTGGTCCAGTAGGAGCCTTTTTCACGACCCTAGTTTTCTTTTTCTCCAGTTCAAGTTGGTGATACTTTTCCAATGATTGAATGTTAAGCAATTCAGTCTCTTTGGCTTCTTCTAGAAGCTGTTGTTGGGTTAACTTTTCAGAATTGTCCCTTCTACATCATAATAAATGATTGGTTTGAAACATTTCTAATGAAGAATTATTTTTAATGCTAACCTGTTGTGTTTTCTTTTCCCTTTTGTTTCTCTCTCCCTGAGTCTTTGTACAGTTTCAGCTGATTTCAATACAGTTGTTTGCCTTACTGCCTTCTTTTCTCTGGCCTGTGAAGGAATTTTTGGCTTTCTGGCATATTTCGACCTGACCTTCGGGACTTCCACAGGAACTTCTGTTTTTTCTCCAGCTTTTGCTATTCTTTCTGTCATTTCATCAGCATTTTTGTCACCCTTTAAGCGTTTGCTCGAGGAAGCTTTAGGCTCCTAAGAAAATTTTTAAAAATGATTTCATTCGTTAATTCTGTAGTAGAATAGACATACCTTGTACGCTTTGGTACTGACTACACCTCGTTTTCTTTTAGTGCCCTCATCTTCATGATCAGAGATAGGTTCATCATTTTCATCAATGCTGAAATCTGAGTCTACTACGTCATCCTGGTCCTCTTCCGCTCTAGACCAAAAAAAGATTTGTTTTATTGATGTAATATACAAATTTAGACTTTAAATTACTTGAAAACGAATTCATTGTCATCTTCTTCATCATTGAATCCACCGTAAGTGCTTTTATAGAAATCGTCATCCTGTTCTTCTTCCTCCAGTAATTTTGACAAGCGATTGCCCGCATTTACACGCCGTTCACGTTGTAGCGACATGATGAACTTTAACAGATAGACGTTATTTTTTACTAAACAAACACTATGAGAATTCAATTACTAGATCTGAGAACACAAAGTTCACGTTAAAATTACACAAAAAAATTAGTTTTTTCTAAACAACCTCAACTGGAAAAGCAGACGCCAACGCCACAGAAAGCCATCTATTGACTAAAACCAAACTTAATTCTTGCTAAATCACAACGCTAGGTGGCGTTATATCCTACAGAAACCTTTCCGCCTTTCCTTTCATTCTTTCTACTTTGCTTCTCCTGGATTTAGACGTACTGTACCTAAAAAAAGAAATTCTGTCTCTTTCATTTTATATTTGTTCTTCAATCTTCATTCAGTCCTTCCCCTTTAAGACTGAAGTTAGTTACTAAGAAAAAGAATTGAAAACACTTCACCTTGTTTGTTATAACGTTTTGTGTTGAGGAACCACTTTAAAGAGAATATTAAAATTGTTACAGACTTCAAGCTCTTTATCCCGATCCTTATCCAGGTTGATGAACACAATGAAAAAGCAAAAGACAAGATCACACACATTCATGACATGACTATAACATTTTTGTTTAAATGAAGGTACGAATTATTCTGCTGCATTTTATCAGTAAAATTGCCAGTTCCAACCAGTTCCAACCATTTCACAAATTGACCCTTAAAATATTGCCTCAGTGGGTATCGCTACTTTGCCAGTTCCTCACCATTTACGTATAATTAAATTTTACAATTGTTATTTTTCAAAATCAAAAGTAAAACCAATTTTCCCGCCGGTGCATGCTATTTCTGCCGCACGGAAGTAAGCTTTACTTCTGGCATTCATCTGAAAGAACGAAAAAATCACCTGAGGCTAGAATAACCCAGAGAAAGTCATTGACAGATGGAAAACTCAGGTGTTTCCGTACAAAGACCGGCATGCAGTTAGTCTTGAAACCAGTTCAGCTTGACTGACTCCGGTGCCATCTCACCATTTCTTTGAAAGCTTTATCAAATGTTTGTCCGTGATTTTGTGCTCTTGTCTCTGACATTCTTATTGTGTCTGTTCACGTCAAGAGGAGAAGGTGAGAATCATTAAAGCGTTTTAACTTGATATGTTTTTGTTAAGAAACTACGGAATCTTGCAAGAATTACGTCATCCTACTAGTCTAAGTCAAGTAATTTCAATTATATTACCACTTTTCCCTTCAACTGCAGAATTATGGCGGGAAGATGTGACTGGGCGTATGAACATTGGTGTGACGGCTTCGGGGTTCGATCAGATCCGGCTAGACTGCGGTAGCAACAATTTTCAAGTGGTAGTAGAGACACTGGCCGATTTTAGAGGAGTCATATACACCAGAGGTACAAAACAAGAGAAAATATCGATTTAAAATTTAAATTTTCGTTTCTAAATTTTTCTCTGACTTAGGCAGCTTCTATTCACGAAAGGCACCGTGCTTTCTAGATGCTAACGGTGGCCGTCGTTTTCGGCTCAAAATACCATACGATCAGTGCAATGTTGAGGATGTACGTGCAATAAGAATAACGAATGTATCAACACGTCTAACGTCTCATGTTTCTAATGTGCAATTTTTTTAGGATGGAGAAAAGTTTCAAGTGACTCTCATCTTACAGCATGATAAGGAGCTCATTATGCCAGGAGACGGAGCTTTTGCACTGCAATGTGATCTGTCAGCCAAAGATTCAAAATCTTTTAAAGTGTAAGATTTCAAAATGGTTTCGACGTCATTAAAAGTACTCATAATTCATTGATTTGCAGATCTGCCGTGTCCAGTATCAGTTTAGCTGATCCGGATCCTTCCGGAAAAGATGTTCCAACTCATTTGAAGTCCACTGTGAGCGCTCCAAACGTAGTTGTCTTCAAGCCGTCCGATATCAGACCAAGAAAGTCACCGCAAAGGATCGAGCTATAATTGTGAATATTTGTTTTTTGATTGTGTACATCCCACATTGGATGTCATAGACGGGGATCATCTACACTAAAATATAAAAATAAAGACAAACTTTTATTTCAGGCGAGATTATTTTGTTATCAGTGATCAATGCAGGAAGATCCTAATGAAGCGTCCCAATGCTGGGTATTTTCTGTGTTGCGAAATAAAGGAAATGCAGCACCGTCTACGTCATAACTTTTACAGATGATTGCGCAGTATCTTGCAATAATAGAATTAACGAATTCAGTAAATTCATTTCAGCTTTCTTACGCTGTTTAATGAAAAATAAAAATTTTACCCGTTATTAAATATTCTTGTCCTATTTTCATTTGAGCAATTTAAAATATGAGAAACCGAGTTAGTTACGAAAGAATTGAGCAACAACAGTGCGAGGCGGAAGCAAAGAAGGAGTGCTGGTGAAACACAATGACATGTGGCAACCCTGTAGCCCATTAAACCCTACGGAGAAAAAGGGCCCGACGAATTGATGAAGCCCACTGCTGCTGTCTACAAGTGGTCTGTAACAAGTGTCACTCTCGAAAAAGGAAAAATCTATTGCACCGTGGAGTCCACGGCGCTCTAATGTCAAAATATGCTATTGCGCCGTGGATACCAGGTGGCGCGGACGAGCTAGTTCCAGCAGGGGTATGGAGAGGTCTCTCTATGCCCATGGGTTCCAGCTTTGTTATCGCAAATTTTTTTCACATGTACCATAGTAGGTAAATCTAATTTGCACTGGACAACCATTGGGCATCACGTGTTGATTAAGTCTTATTTTAAGCCCTTTGCAGAAAGCGAACTATGTGTTCCAAAATTAGCGGTATATGCCGCTAGCTAGCGTATACTAACATAATAACTGTAGTTGCTGGACATTTCAATGCAGGTCCGTTTTCTTTTTGAAGGTTAAAAGGGTCGACACTTGTATATACAATTTGTTTTTGACTAGGTCGATCACAGCTGACATAATTGCTATTATGAGCAGCCGCAGTAGGAGTGACTGTGTTAAAGCCACAAGGTGAATCTTGGGAGGCAGTATTGGCTATTGGGAGAGCATGCTTTACAGTCCTTATCCTATCAGTCCTTATCTATTGGATGTGCGAGTGTCGGCAATTATTTCATAAGGAGCACCAGCCTTACGACACAGGGTTACTTTAGTTAAACGTGACGGTGTGTGTGCTAAACTCTACGGTGCAATAGCATATTTTGACATTAGAGCGCCGTGGATCCACGGTGCAATAGCACAAAGTGACATTAGAGCGCCGTGGATCCACGGTGCAATAGCACTATGTGACACTAGAGGGCCGTGGACTCCACGGTGCAATAGGCGCAACCCTCGAAAAAATACACCGAGAATGGCGTCTGAAAGCAGGAAATTTAACTGGTGTGCTGTGTTAGTTACTCTCACCCTCATCGGCATTTGCACAGCTGGTATATAAAAATTATACTTTGTGACGTTTAATGTTTTGGGTTTATGGCGCTATAACATTTGCTCGAGAACGAGGAAAATATTGTGTTGAACTTAACGACAGGCTTCATCTGTACATATTTTTATTGTCGGTTTAATGGTTTCACTTTGCCTCAATATATTGCCACATTGGTTTACTTTGTAATTGGTAAAATGTATTTTTTTGACAGATGACTATTTTCTGTACGAGTCAGACGAATTTCCCAGCAGTTGGCAGCAAGAGCCTGTGATTAAGCTACTGACCAAACGACAAGTGGATCCAAAGGAAAGCAAAGATGCAAAGAAACCTGTGACCATGAAGCCCCAACCAAATTCAAATCCAGAAAATTCTTCAAATCAGAAACTAAATAGCCCACTTCTTGACTTGCCACAGGGAAACGGTAAGTTTGTGTTAATAAATATGCCAATTAATTTAAAATTATCTTGAGTTTCCTATTAGCTTCAGACATTCAGAGCAATACTGACACTACGACTATTCCTATTACAACTTCTACACCATCCACCATTACACCAACTCCAACTGAAGTGCTACCAACTGTGGATTATGATGGTCTAAACATCACTGTTAAAAATGTCACTCAAGACTACCATCGATATTACAACAGGTAATAACCATACATCAATTACGTCAAAATTGTCAGTGATCAATTCATTATTTTCTTTTTCAAGCTCCACTTATCCTGAAAAAGGAATGCAATTTTGGATTGATTTTGACAAGGAAAATGCATCTACTCACGATATGTTGTCTCAATCACATCGTCGTGCCGCTGTAAGAATTTTTAATTGGCAATCACTAACTCGGTTACAAATTAGATTGTTTTCGTTTTTTTTTTATTTATTCACAGACGGTTCCGCTCTCCTTCGATTTTCCCTTCTATGGGCACTGGGTGCGTAACATTACCATCGCTACTGGGGGCTTTCTATATACTGGAGACTACGTTCATTCTTGGTTGGCTGCTACACAATACATTGCCCCGTTGATGGCAAATTTCGACACAAGCATGAGTAACTACTCCACTATTAAGTACATGGATAATGGAACGGCGTTTTCAGTTCAGTGGGACAAAGTTGCTCTTCAGGATAAACCCGATGGAGGCAACTTTTCATTCCAGGTATAATGACTTTTACATTCTTATTCGAATAACTTTTATTTACTCGTGTTTTTGTAAACGCAGGCAACTTTATTAAAATCTGGTGATATTATCTTTGCGTATAAAGACATTCCTATTCCAGTTAATTCAATTGGCGATGATGCCCATCCTGTCAAAGTGGGCGTTTCTGATGCTTATATCATCGACCGAACCATCTTTTGTGAGTTTGTGGTGTCCGACTTCCTGTTTTCTATCTAATCATTAAAGCAAAATCTAACGTTTTTGGTTTGCAGTTGTCCGCCGGAAGACGATTTACGAGTACCATAAGGTAGACAAGAAAACAGAAGAGGTCACATCTGATTCGGCCATTTATTTCACCGCTCTGCCTACATGTGTTGCATTCAATTCCTGCGATTCTTGTATTTCAAACACCATTGGTTTTGATTGTGTTTGGTGCTCCACGGCTGAGCGTTGTTCTGACGGCATGGACCGCCACCGGCAAGATTGGCTGATCAAGGGTTGTGACAAAGTCTTCGTTGATAACATTGGCAACTGCAGCTTGCCACCTTTAGTTCCTTCAAGTACTCCGCCAATGGAAACAACCATTCCCACTCCTGCACCTACAAAGTAATTGATATAATATTTTGCAGTTTCACCGTCGATTGACTAACAATTGTTTGATGTGGTAGATTCCCACCTACGGCTACGACAGTCACGCCAACAACTAAGCCATGGGACGATTTTGATCCTTCAGCCAGTCGCGTGACAAATGGTAAAGAAAGCACATCCAATGTTTCTTCTGTGTTATTTCTTATCCTTACTTTAGCTAAAGCTAACATCTGTTATTTCACCCGCTAAACATTCTGATAGTAACTACTTCGACTACTACTGCATTACCCATTCCAATTTCTGAGGCCAGGGCTAATACTCAGGGTACGGTTATTGGGTCTAATATCTGTCCTTAAACCTGAGCTGTAGCATAAACTTCCTCCCATCATCTGTTATTGATTTTGTGTTATAGATGCTTCCGAAGATGCCAATGCTTCCAACGTTTCCTCAGTCGTTGGCATCTTGTTCTTGGTGGCCATAGTCGTTGGCCTCGGAGGATGGCTGTTTTACGCCTACAGGAATCCACACACACCGTCGGGTCAATGCTTTATTCGGGTATGTGATGAGTTTCGTGGATAACCATAGTGAACTTCTCTAATTATTTTGACTCACATTTGCAGTACCGCCCTGCGCAGTGGCGATGGAGATCTGGAGAAGCTCATTACACCGCTGCCGCTATTCACATGTAAATGGAAACACAACGAGTCCTGCCTTGAAAAATGCACGGGTTGCCTTAATTGATTACGCGCACGCACTCACCTAAAATAAACACCCACTAATTTCGTCTGGGACGCCTTATGTTAAAACGAACGAACCATTGCGATCACCGTTGGTTATAAGTAGAACCCAAAAATTAATCATCACTTCCCCCAACCCTCCACTCGTCGGAATGTTCTTGCATTGTGTTGTGCAATAGACCTCTTTAGTTTTCTTTTTATAAACACCGACTAGCTGAAAATCATTTGTCATGATTTGATGTCACCCACTGGGAGGGGAAAACAATGTTATGCACACTTTATATATTTAGCAAAAAAAAAAAAATCTGTCTTCCGGTGGATCGGTTTATTGCTTGATGAATATGATGATCCATCACCGACAAGGAGAGAGAGGCGTGCTCATTTCATTCAGTTGATTGATTTATTTCGTCCCTCACATTCCCCTGTCTTATTCACGATACCTTCAATTTTAGGCAACAAGTTTATCATTTTTCTCTTTTTTTTAATTAAAAATTGCCGGTATGTGATAGTTGGGTAGTGTATATAGTAGCCTGTTATTGTAACACCATCAGCGTCGAGTTTCTAAATCTGGATATTCTTTTTTTTTTTTTCAATCGCGATTCATTTTTATTATTTCTCCCATCAGTGGTGATCTGAGTTTCCATTCTTCTTTTCCCCTCTACTTACTATGGCCTGTATTTTATCATGTTGCTCTCTATCCTTGTTTCTATCCGGCATTTTGATCTAAACGAAATACTAATGTGAGCCTGCCTTATTACTGGAATGGAAGCATATTTTTTTTCCGATTACGAGGCATTCTATCAAGTGGCAATTTTCTTCGTGTCTATCAAAATTGGAATACACATGGAATTCTTATAGCACATTGTTTCCATATTCGTAAGCAAATTATTGTTTTTAACTTACGGTATTTGGGGAGAATCAAAATTATTTTCTTTTTAAAGAAAAATTTCGAATTCAGTTTTTTCAAATTTATTATTTTGGTTGATCAAATTTTAATTCTTTGACGGTTAGCTTTAACTTTGTCATTAGTTAAACGATTGCAGCGCCCTTGGGATTTCGTCCGAAGAGAAAAATAACCCTTCCTCCCCCATTGCAAAAGCTCACCCCTTCTCTTTCTTCTCGGACGCAGTGCGCCGCCAGCTACAGCTATTGATGGGACAAGAAGAAGTCATGTTGCCCGAACTGAAATAAAGTTTTTTCGAAATACTTTAAATGTTGAAACAAGTCTGGATCTATAAAATTATATCCCCTTTTCATTGAATTGATCGGTATCCATATCCGAGAATATTAAACAAACGAAGTGAACGAGAATCAGTCGACACGTGGTTTTACTTGTTTTGGAGTACCTATTCGAAATCACAGCTGTATAGTGTTGTTCTAATATTTCAATTGTTCGTCGAGGGCTTCAAAATACAGGTAAATTAGTTTTGTTAAAATTAAGATCTGTGATGATTTCACTGTGTGTTCCTGAAAAAAAAATTGTTTATTTGGTGATCTTATCCTAGTTAACTCAACTCAATTGTTACACACCTCCAGTGCTTAAATTTCCATCTTTCCAGGCTGGTTTATCAAATGTGTTATTCTTACCCTTCCTTGAGTATCAAAAGATCATTATCTAGTTACTAACAGAAAGCAGCAAGTGAACCTGAGAATTATGTAATAATCATCTGTAATTTTTCTTTCGTGATCTCTAGTCGACACCATGAGTTCCTCAGTTTTCTCAGTGAATGATAACAATGGAGATAGTGGATCTTCTTTCTCAAATCTGCTTCCTGTTAATGTGATCAGTGAGGATGGTATTCACGAGAGTGTGATGCTCGATGCGAATGGACTACCCTCTCTGCCCGGCCTTGATGAATTCTGCCAGAATAATGATCATGTCAATGCAATTTATAATATGCTTGGTCATAGTTCAAATTCTGAATTTATCCCCCCTGAACTTTGTGTGGAGCATAATTCCAACAACGAAAATCAAGAATTCCGACCTTCAAATCATGGTACGTTCAAGTTGTTTTTCACTTTTCAGTTTGCTAACGGCGGTTTTCTCAATTATTGCAAAACAATCAGGCTTAATGAATTTCCTTGTAATTATTAGGTCATAATGGGGATACCATATTTGACATAAATCTGTCCAATAACCACTGTCCATCCACCAGCAATAACCAAGACTGCCCATCTTCAAATCACGGTAAATTCAATGATATTTAAACTGCTGCTGCTCGTAATCTCATCGTACATTTTCAACTTTGTATAATCGTAGATTCATCAACAGGTACATCTTCGCTGAGTTTTCAAATTCGAATCGGAGAACCCGAAGAAAGCACAAGTGGACCAGGTAAAAATTGTATTGCTATTTTATCATACGTACAGCATCCTCCTATTTAATCCCTTTTTATCCACAAAAGAACCACCATTGGGTACTGTCATCCGTAGAGGTATATCAGTGATTGGCCAAGACCAACTGATGGCCACGCCTAGTACCAGTCAAAACTACGAGGGTGTGACTAGCGAGCCAAACAGGGTTGTAAATGGTGTGGTTCCGCATGCACCCGAAATGTTACACTCGGAAGATCCAAATGAAGAAGAGATTGGTATATATAGTTTATTCCCGTTCATTTGTTCTTTCATTTAATTCATTAATTTTTAAAGATGAGGCGTTCCAAAATGTTTTTAGTGGCTTTAGTCAGGCAGCAGAAAAAGAAATTCTTGTCCTGTTGGATGCTGACACACTAAAACGTAAGGCAATAAATGAAAAATAAATATTAATAGGTTCACTAATCTCAGTTTTGTTTCATCCTCCAGATTGTTTGGATCACCTCCGCAAGTCCCCGTTACTTATTTGCAGTTTTTGTCACGAACTCTTTGAAGACATATCACCGTTTCAAGTTCATATTCAGACCTGCTGCTCTCCGCCAGGACTTGAACTTAAGCAAAAAATGGATCAAGCTGCCATGGATCAGCTTGCCCGCTCCTTGTGGAAATCTGTTTTCTTAAAAGAATTACAGAATACGCCAATCGGGCAAAATTTAAGTAAATTGCATTACTATTTTTCCCTAAAAATGTGCTTCATAATTTTATTTTCCCCTTTTGTTTTCAAGAGCAACACGAAGGACACTTGCATAACGAACTAAATCAGATTTGGTTATCTGGGTCTTTTGAGCCCATGCTTAAATGTCGTGAAATTTTTATTCGAGCTGCTGTAGCCATAGTCTCTCGTAGGTGGGTTACGAACGCTGTCGCCAACGAACTTCATCGTGTCAGAGCAATTAAACCTAAGGTAGATTTATAACCACTTGTGAAATTATAACACTGCATTCATTTTTTGTTTATTATTCTCCAGCAACCGAAAAAGCGTGTCAAGATTGATTCTGACACGGATCAGTCTGTCGCAGATCCAAACTCATCCAAATCTGAAAAACCATCTGTATCGAAGAAGAGAAAGACTCGTGGCAGGCCAAACAGTAAGAACGCCAAAAAGACAACCGAAACAGATCTTGCCATCCGAGGACTTATCAATGATCAGGATCAGACGAGCAGCAACACTACTCAGTATCACTTCACTCCGGAAACGCCCGTGTCCGACCATGGAATAGACGTGATGCCAGTGTTGCCTCCCAGTTTGGATGCGACAGAACAGTCCCGCCTAACAAACAGTAGAGAAGACTCCGTTACGACACCCATATCAGACAGTGGAGTAGATTTTACACCCGAAATGGATTACGAATTGGACCGTTTAGTCAGAGGAGTGCCTGATGTTGACTTACTCGCAGAAGCCGCCAAAGGTTTTGAAAATCTTGATAACGCATCTGGTAAATTAAATTCTTAACATTTCTGCGCCTATTTCATTAACTTTCAATAATTTTTTGACAGACGCGTGGGAAAATAATGCCACGGCGGATGAACCGTTAAGCGAAAACGAGTTCGTTGTTGGCAAGATCTTAGATCGTCGGTTGCTCTACAAAGTTGAAGATTTCAATCCACTAGAAGAAGATTACGAGTACCTCGTTTCATGGGAGGGTTACGGTGAAGAAGACAACACCTGGGAACCTTACGAACATCTAAAGCACTGCACTCAAAAGCTGACAGAATACCGTGAACGGCTAAAACAAAAGGCACTAAGATGTCGACGAGGGAAGCGAATTTGAATTACCCAATGTACTTAAACAAGTTCTGATTTCACAAAACGTGAAAGATTAACGATATTATCACGAACTGTTGTTTTTTCTTTCTTTGTCTTTTTTTTTATATTGTGAATTTGAAGCGCTCTCGTTCTTAAGTTCTTAACCCCACCGGATTAAGTAATCCAGATTTGCTCATGTATGTTAATTGGATATTACGTGCCAAACTATTTTTCCTTTTTCTGTTGTGCGTGGATAAGTATAACCAAGTTTTAATACCTAGAATTCCATTTCATCTGTTATTTTTTTTGTTTTGTTTTTACTTAAGACGAATTTCCCTTGAGCCATCACAGAGGGCACTAGTCACCTGTTTGGCAGTCAACAATTCAACATCGTGAGTTTATACATGAGAGTATCGTCAGTTATTTGAAAACGTGTGGTCAATAGCCTTACTTTAAATTATGCCTCCAAAGCGCTTTCCAAAACGCGAGGTAATCTAGTTAAGTTTGTGTTTTATTTGCTTCGTTCTTGACGTTCATTTTATTAAACTTTTGAAAAAGCCAGTAGGTAGAAAGCCTCCTGCTGTTGCAAAACAGAATTTAGATATTCCTGTAACTGGATCATCAGAGACTCCCGATGATCAGATTCAGAACACCGAAGAAGAACTTAATTTTTGTATTCACCAACTGAAGCTGTCACTGAACTCAAAAAAATTAACTCCAAAACAAAGTAATAATATTCTATCACTGATCTGTTGTCTAATTAAATAAGATTTCTGTCACAGTTGATGCAATTAAAAAGGATGTCACCATTCTTGAAAATCCACAAGAGTTGATGGTGAAAAAGAGATGCATTATGAAAATGAGTCTAGGGGACTATCGAAAAAAGATGGAAATGGAAAAACGAAAGGTTCCCTTGGGTATGTTGCAAGAGTTATCTGTTAAGTTCAGTTTAATGACGTTATTTGTCTATTTAGGGTTACGAAATGCTGCTATAGGAACGGCTTCAACAAGTACTGGTCAGTTTATGAGGAAATCCCACCTTGTTATTGATCAAGAAAATAAAGATAAATTTTCTTTTCAGCATTCTGATAATAGCTTTAGGTTCAATTTTGATAGTGGTCAAAAGGAATGAATAAATATTGTACATTCAACTATTTTATTTTCCAAATGTTTTGCATTGCATCTACAACTAAGTTATCATTTCCTTCCATACATGTGTTGGTTTAACATGATTCTTTTACCATCCTCATCATGCAAACAAGGATTTTTTTTGTTAGTTGGATGAGGTTTACGTTTTACAGTTAAATCTTCTTTTGCAATTCTGATAATTCCTTCAACATAGGATTTGGCATCAAATTGCTCAGCTTGTGCAACCTGTGCTGAAAGTTGCATTTGAAATTCTTTTTCCTTTTTTGTTTTTCTTTTCAGGGCCATCCTTCTGTACTCAAATTTTCTAACTTTTCTTAGCTTCTTCAGCTTGTGCTTCTTCATTTTCCTACGTCTGATGACAATCATTCTGGCAGCCTGTTTTTCTAACTGGGGCATATCAGGACTAGCTGTTGGTAAAGTAATATCTTCTTTGATGACAGGTAAAATTGCTGATGTTGGTAAATGTTGAGGCATTTTCCAGTCAAGTATGCCTTTTCCCCCACTTTTCTCATAGATGGATGGGCTTACCTTAGGCAATATCGGGATGAGGAGGGATATAGGCATTGGATTGTTCATATTTGTAGGCCCACTTTGTTGCATTGAAAAGTACCCTAATAACAGAAAAAGTTAATGAAAAAAACAAACAAATAAGAACAATTTTCAGCTTGAATTAAAAACTCACTTGCAGGAAGGACTGAAGAAATAGGAAGCCGGTGAGAGTTGGACATAAACCTGCCAACGCTGAAAAAATTACGCAGCATCATTAACTGTTCCTTTGAAGGAAATGAACCAGGTATTTCAATTGTTATTATTTACTGATGATTGACAGTTGTTTTTCAGATTATTAAATATTGACGATTTTAGGAAGCAATAAATGCAAATTCATCCAAAAAATTCGTCTGCTAACACTAGGTTATTAAATGCTTGCTACCATGTGCGGTGTCCTACGCTTTTAATTTAATTAGGTGGAAACGGATTTTACGGGTACGGGGCTACGGGCGCAATTTTTTTCAAATGTAATTCGACAAAAGGAACGAGGTTTGGTAAATATTTTTAACTTGTTATTTTTACTTGTGAACATTTTATTATTACATATTCTATAGCTCGGATGGCGATTAGGGTAAGGGTACTAGGGTAGAGCTTATAGAAATTCTACAGACAATAAATTTTTTCTGCAGAATGCAAATTTCAGAAAAAGGAAATGAGCAAAACAGTCCCTTGATTGTAGCTAAGTAGCTTGTAACTTGTTTTCTTGCTGGTCTCAGCTGGTATCTTCCATATTTCTTAACATGGACATAATTTCTTTATGTTTATAGAATAAATTCAAAGCCATATCAAATGTAAGTTTACTTCTACTAAATATACTATCTTCTTCTACTATCTACTAAATCTATTTCACGGAGATGACGAATATTTGTTATTTAGTTTATTTTCCGTCCAGACTGGCAGACTCCTCACTCAGAGCCATAGATGTATGGTTTAACCACTTATATGGAAAGGCCTTCCATTACCTTTTCCCCCTGGAAGTGTTCTGGCCAGACCTTAGTTGCAGAGCCACAGCGGGTGTGTTGGGAAACACATTGTTTTTTTCCAGTACCAAAAATGAACAAAGTTTCAGTAGATGGCCGCTGTTGGCGCTGACAATAAGGTCTAAATCGATACTTAAGCACATTTTCGCACTTTCGATTCGTAATCGTGGCTGCAACTTTGGGAAAAATTTCCGAGAGGAAAATTTAACAGGCAGTGGTTCTACCATGCATCTATAACTCTGCCTCACTCCTCACCAGTGACTTAATGACTAGTCCGTGGATGCTAAGGACTGTCACTAGGTGGCCAAATAATTCAATGTGTTTAGGGATTGAACTATTCAGCCCTAGTGTGTAGAGGGATGAATGGGGGCGTTATTTAAGTTTTGACTTCTGAGACGACATTCTTATTCCTCTTTCTTTTGAACCGTGACGCTGTCCGAGAACAGTGACTCTCGACATTGCTGAGTGCTTTTTTCAGAAATTTTTCGTCGAAAAAGGTAATTCCTGCGTTAATTTAAGGTTATTAACTGTAAATATTTTGTGTGGTGAATTTTATGGGTTTCATGTACTTAAATTTATCCTTGGTCATATTTCTGTACATTTTCTTAAATATCTCTTGCTGCGTGTTGCACGTTTCGTCTCATGTAGAATGTCGTTTCGTCTACAAGTAAAATTGTTGATTATCTCTTAATTCCTATGACTCTTTCTGAATTAAAATTCCTTGATTTGTAGTAATTGAGCTAATATTTTTCTATGAGCAGCCTTATGGAGTCTGAGCTTCATGTGTTGCGTGCACGTTATCGCTGACTTCATTGACTTGTCATGAAGATGCATCCTAGAGAAGGTTCTATCATATTGAATGACAAATGAGATGAAAAGAGGAAATCTGGAAAAGGTATAAAGTTACTCTTGAGCTGAATTAGGTAGCATTTTGTTCTTGATATCAGAAGATAAGTGACATTATTTCTTGCTTCCATGACAGCAGTTGTTAAAAGTTGCCAGTTTGAATCATCAGTGGGCAAGCATTTTGCTAATCTGTAGTCGACTATGGATGTGACACATATTCTGTGTTTTGAATACGAGTTGTATATTACATTTTTGATAAAGAAAGAATCCGACACCTACTTGTTTTCAAGTAAGACAGCTTTTGTGAAAATCAGCTAATAGAGAGATGTAGACCTTTTTTTAAGATTTTTTTCAAATCTGAAAATGTTCTCGGCTTATTAATGTCCTTTTGTTTTGTAGGATTCCTTGATCAGTTCGGTGTTTGAGCTGTTGATGGTGTTGTCTGGTGCGAATCTTGCAGTCATTTTCCATCTGAGAGCTTCCCTGTAATGGAACTTGTATTAACTTGCAGTCGGACTTAAGTGTTATGGTGGTGCTCATGTAAGTGTTGCACTAATGTACTGATGCTTTTTTTGTTTTAATTTGAAAATTGTATTTTGAAATCTTATTTCTCATGTTATTAATGTTAATGGCTCGCAAATGTTTTTTTTTGCATTGTGCTTACAGGTATTCATGGACCGTTAATCGAACTGTTTTGTTGGGTCTGTTTGGGGTGCAGTGGTTTTCCAGTTGCGAGATGCGTAGCAGTGGAGCTTAAGCAGATAACTTGTTTAATAGGTAATGAATAACTTCAATTCAACGGAAAAAAAAAACAATCATGTTTTAAAAAATTGTATTAGTTTCAGAGTTTGTTCACCAGCGGTCAACACCCTAGTGTTGGCAACATGGCAAACTTTTGTCGCCGACGTCATTTCTATTCCTGGTGCTGTCAATTCCGGTGTTCGTGAACAGTGCCGTCAAACATTCTTCTTCACAGATATCCCCAAAGTAATAAATGATCTAATTCATTAGGGTTTCTGAATGTAATAAATTTCTACAGATTTTTTTAGGGAATTCTTGGTATACCTATATTTCCATCTTGTCACTTGTAGATTCATTAATAAAAATTAAATGCTGAGGTTTTTGAAGAACATTGAAGAAATTTCAGCCTATTCCTAGATTTTCTACATTCTTTGGGTCTTGCCTGTGATACACATCTGTTCTTGTCATTTAAAGTCTTTTCCCTGTAGGTTTTGTTGTTTGTTCAATGGAAAGTAATAGGAATGATGTACTTAATTAACATTGCCACTTAACACTTTTTCATTTGGTAATAATGCTTCTTTTCAAGTAGGATTAATTGCTTGGTCAAGCTGAGCTTTTTCAAGGCTGTTCAATTTCCACTGCAATATGTTGCAGCCAGTTGGTTGATGGTGTGGTGAACTGTTGTATGAAGACCATGCGCTGTTATGAGCTTCTGGATACAATCCGGTGCTGGTGTGGGGAATTGTTGATGCTGTCTGTGGAGTTTGGGCTTGAAATTTTTAAGAGTTCACTGCCTTAACAATTGAGTGCAAGTATCATTCATTTTTTTAATTTTAAGCTCAAGTTAGACTTTAATTATTTTACTTGTATATTTCATTATTGATTTTTCGCACATATCAAAATGTTTTTGGTTTGTTTCATTTTTTTCTTTGTTTTTTAGATATCCAGTCAGTTAGATGTCTGACTTTAATTGATGTCTCTATTTGGTGTGTATTTCATATTTGGGTAAGAGATTTCTTTCATTATCTTTTGAAGAATTTGAGTATATGGTTAATTTTAAGCTTCATTACTATCACGCAGGTGGTTAGCCAGATTTTGAATGGGAGTTAAAGTCAAATTGAGCTGCACGTTCTGCAAGCGATCTTCATTGCTGATGTCATCCTGAAGTGTAAAATCAATGAAGTCATCTTGAAATGGTAACTTGACTGTGATACTGGTTTGTAACAGGGGAAGTTTCATTAAGTGGAATTAAAATATTATAGTAGCTTTGAGTTTTTCTGAAAAGAGACTTGCTTGCTCAATTAGCTTTTGCTGAATTGTAACTCTTTTTTTTAAATTAGAACATTGTATTCCCTTTTAAAAATTAATGATATAGCTTTTTCTTGTTATTTTAAACATTTTTTAACATAAGATTTAATTTAAATTTATACTTGAAAAGGCTTTTTTCTTTTATTACATATTGTTTTTTTCAGCTGGTTCAGGTTTAAATGTTAAATAGTGATTTTCTCTCCAACAGGTCTTGGCTATGAAGTTATTATCATCAATCCTCTGCATGCAGTTGTTATCAAAAGTTGGAGAAGTAAGACGGCAAAGCTGCCAGAAAAAGAAATGGTAATTTACCTGAGATGTTAACTTGGGGTGTGTTTAGTTTTTTATTGAAATATTGTGTTCTGTCAAAAGATCAACTTCAAACTGTCTCAGGAAACTAGTGATAGTACCTTTCTTTATAAACAGACCCTTGTCTATTTTTCTAAGAAAAAGTTAAAAGAAAATTCATGGTTTTTCTTTCTGTTCAGTTTAATATCGCTGTTTTTTCTCATAGGTCTCTACGGAAATGTGCAGCGGTTTTGCAGTCCGACTTTGTTCAAGCTGTTGCTTTCCTGAATTTTGCTAGTCTTTGAAGTAGCTGAACCTGAAGTTATGATGCTGGTGTTATCCTGAAATAGCTGTTGTTGGTGCTATCAAATTACTGTGGCAGTGCAATTCGGTTATATTATATCTATATAGTATGTGATTGTAGTAACCTTAAGCTATTTCGTCACCCATTGTGTCATGTTGCAATCTGACGTTTGTATTGTTTAAACAACAGTTGTGCTACTGATATTATCCTCACCCATATCTAGAAATAATGTTATGTCAAAGTTAACTTGCAATATTTCGATGTGCGTTGGAAATTTAAGCTCGATATATTTTCACAAATTATAAAATAAATAAAAACAAAACCAACTTTATAAAACCAAATAATTTATTGAAATGAAAAAAAATAATAAATATTCTGACAATTAAAAAATATTACTAAATGCAATATAATTTGTAAAATTAAATAACATTAAGTTAAATTAATTAAGTTAATTAAATAACATTTAACTTAAATCTAAGTTAATATAATTAAAATTGATTACAAGTTAATTGAATCATCCCATTTTTTAGCCAAAATGATTGAAATTTAATAAACAAAGCGTCCGGTACAAGACAAATGTTGTTCTGTGCAAATTTTAAAGCAATTTATACCCAAATAAAACACTCCTTTTGTCTCATTTGGGTGATAAACTGCTTTTGAAACTCGCACATACAGTCAATAAAGACGGGGAGAGGGACAGTTATTACGAGAGCAATTAACCATAGTAGGCTTCCGGCTTAGACATCTGGCAACCATCAGTCTTGAATTACAGCTTTTTCTTATCAGTTTTCACCAATGGATGAAGTCCATGATAAGTAGCGAAGGAGTTACCCTGTTGGCAGAATGAACATTTATTAGGATTACAATAATTTTAAATTAGATTTGAGCGACAGAAAGCAATACCTCAAATCAAGAGGGCCTGTTTAAGGAAGTAAAAAGGGATATTCAAGGGTAGCAGCCAACGGGTTACAAAACAAAGGACCTTGTTGACTGTAATATTGTCCTGTTTCTTCAAAGGACATTGACTTCTCATAAAGTCTGTCATGCAAAATTAGAAACCTAAGAAATAAAGAATATAAAATTAAGTCACCTTGTTTATAATTTGTGTTATCAATGTGCTATTAGATAGACGTCAGTGCAGAACAATACTTTAAATACATACTAGACTGCAACAAAGAAAGTTTGGTGACAGACAAGTAAACTTACACACTAACATACCAATCAGTTATCCAAGGTTCTCTAGAAGATGGCCATGATGGGGTTGGTGATCTAGCAAGTCTAATAGAATCAGTCGATAATTATGATGAATCCTAATAAAAAATGAGAACAATATATAGTTCAGCAATACTTGATTAAGCTAGTGTTGGTTGTGTTACCTCTGTCATTTGGATGACACATTCAGTAGGATCCCAGGATTTACAACACAATAGTAGACAGTAGGCTGCATGCCCTTTTCACATTTTCTCCTGGAAATGAATGAGAAATATTAAGTTAATAAACACATATACAGAAAAGAACACATCCCAACAAATTTCACACAAAATATATCCAATTTACCAACGAATTCTTGGTCATTTTTGAAGAAAATAGCTGTAGCTGAACTGTTGACATAAGCACATATCAACACAATATTCATTCACGCCATCTATTTGACACGTCCAAAACCCACTATCTATAGGACCGGCCTTAGATAGTCAAACAAGTCACAAAAGTAATCAAAAAGACCCATTTCTGTTTACTTAACTTGGCATGGAGTCTAAAGAATTGTACAGAGAATAAAGCTCACTTGCTAGTTTTATGCAAATTTTCCGGAAGTAGACCGGAAGTAGACGATAGCGCCTCAACCATCAGGCTGCCGACAAAATAAACCAGATATTCGTGATCTCCATGAAATTTGGGGTCGATTAGATGTGATTTAAACGAAATCCAAAATTTGGCCAAAATCGAGAATTTTCCTGAACTATAGTTCAGGAAAATTCTCAAAGCCGGAAGTACGAAAACGTAAAAAAAAAAACATGAACTTTACCACAAATTTGACGAGGATCACGAATATGTGGTTATTTTGGACGTCGAATGAATATTTATTGAACTACTGACTGAAAAGTAGAAAACCGGAAGTAGAAAAAAAAACACACTATTGAAAATCTAACAAGTGAGCTTTGCTGCTGAAACAAAAACTGACATTACCACCCAAAATTTCCTTACAGCACTTACAGTAGCATTGAGAAATTTCTTCAGAGATGTGCAAAGTGTACGTAATAAAACTGAGTGAAAATAAAATAAAGGCTATGCTGTCTAGCCTCTAGCGTTAGAAAAAAGAAACGTTTATCAGTAATAACATGGAAACATGTCCGCTCTAGCTCGTTGACACTTTGGCTAATTGAAATAACTAAAAAAAAGGCAAATAACTTTGATACTCACGTAATATTCTCTCCTCCAAATTTGTATCTAGTCTTCACCAAAAAGCCACCACCGCAGAATCACACATCACAACCGACGAAATCCCCAAGGTGATGATGCTTCAACAATGAAGGTTGACATTCACTCAAGTGCCTTGTGTATGACATCTGTTAGTGATTCCAGATTGTTGACGAAATATCGTCTTCTGCTACCAGCTACCTCTAGGTTTCAATCTTTTAGCTTTATTCCTGCTGTCATTCTGCACTGTGTACCAAAATCTATCTTTTTTTCTGTAGGTTCGGATGACCATTGATAATTGGAGAGCAGCATAGGAATGCAACAGCTTTGTCTGGGTCAAATGCCCTACTAAATTGAATCCTCTTGGCCGTCTTGGGAAACGTTGTCTGCTCCTAAGTTACACAACACATATCATAACTCATAAGTTAATTAACAATATCAAAACAAATTTAGATTGGGATTTTGAGGTAAGTTAAAATGTTTTTAATTAAAAGATAACACAACATTTAGCTAATGGTTTTTATTGCAATCTTGACTTAATTTTTAATCTTAGTTCACTTAGTTTTTGCGTGACCTAGGTGCTTGTGACAATGGAAATGATATGATCCACCAATAATGCAAGCTATGTCTTCCAAAGCTAAATAGTTTCTACTGTCATTTAATGTTTATAGTAATATTTCAGGTAACTTACCCAGTCAAATCGTAGCAAATCTTCAAGATATTAATTGATGCCTTCCTCAGATCCAATTCTTTGCTGCTATCTCTTTTGCAGACAGTTGTGGTGACCTTCACCTAGTTCTAATTTAGGACATGTAACATTGATAGATTTGAGGTATTCCTTGCTGTCACTACCATATGGTTTGAAAATTATATCTAAATATTATCTCCTTTCAGGTTAATCCCTCACCACTCTATAGTTGTTTGGAAACTGAAGTGAGATTGCTGGAACTGAAGACTAATAATTTGTGTAGATGCAGATACATTACAAGTGCATATCTGGGTTTCCTTCTTTTCTGTGGTCTCGTTTCCCTAACTAACCACTAACCAACGCCCGCCGGTGGACACTCACCCGCTATGGAGGTTCATGAGGCTTAACTCGGAAGCCTATTATTACTAAAGAAGTATTTAATGGTTTGTACTAGCCGTTTTATTGATATTTTTATATTTTAAAAAAATTATAAAAATGAGTTTCCTGGTAAGAAAATTTTTATTCATTACAAATATTACATTGGTAGGTTTTAACATTATTTAATATGGTTTAAGGTACTAATTTGAGTTGGTGGATATGTTTATGGGGTCTGAATAAATATTCAAAAGTTTGTTGGAATTATAGATTCATTGGTAGGGATATGTTTGTAGGGTTATTAAGTTACGTGTTTTATACAAATTTTAAATATCCCCCCTCCAATCCCAAAACATATTTATTATTTTTTTTTACATAAACAACGCCACATTTTTTTTTTTGTTTCTTATCAACATATTACCGGTAAAATTCATTGACACAATGCCAATTTCATAAAATAATAATGCAACTTCGGTAACACGACACCAGCACCAAGTAACAGCCAATTGAATGTGATGCAGAAAGATTTATCACCAGCATAGGCTGCAACAACGTACCGCAACGGACAGCATTACGCAAACATACACGATAAACCTGTAACCGAAATGAAATGATTTAATTTTCACCATAAACGGAAATGCTGTCTAGAAAGACAAATTAATAACACTTAACACAAAACAATATTTGGTTTAACTAAAACCACATATTCTGAAAACAAAGCTATTTTTGAAACAAAAACAAAGTGTGTGATTTAAACTACAACAAGGAAGAAAGAGAAGCTAAGAATTTAACTGTATGTTAATCCTGCTTTTAAAAAATCAATTACTATCAAGCAGTAAATTCTCATTCGATAATAACAAAAGTGACACAAGTATAGCTAAACTATGAAACCTCTGTGTCAGTTAGACAGCTTTTTGAATCAGCCATACAATTAGAAAGTTGATTGAAATAACTACTTCAGTTGTTCATGTTTCTTCAGTCTTGATACCTCATAAACAATAATAAGAATTAATTAGCCAACAAATTCACCATAATTCCATATTGTAACAATGGAGAAATATGTTCAATCTTTTTATCAGTTATAGAAGAAAAAGACACCCAAAATGTAAAGAATGTTAAGGCAGATTTGACTAGACATAAAATTTTAACTTTACAGGATTAACAAACTTTGCCCAAGAACGAGTCTAAACGTAAAATTTTTCTAAGAAATAAATAATTCACAAAACATATAGCCAAAGAAAACAAATAGATTACCATTTTGTGCAAGATGTTCAGAGAAATAATCTGTGAAATAAAGAACTAATTTTTTAAAATTTAGACTGTTGAAAGTCTACAAAACAGAAGACAAAAGAAATTTAACTTGATTAAGTCTGATTAAACAAAATGAGATGTCAAATCGCCATTACGAATTTCACTTAACCCTTAAACAATTACAAAGTCACCAACAATTACAACCAAAATTCAAATAGCATAATTGTTACCATCCTTTTAGATGCAAATCTTATTAATCACGCTCTCGATCGTCGAAGAGCAAATGATGGCCGCCGTACTCACTCACTCACCACCAAACTTATTTAACTGGAACAAAACGTCACTAGTTCCTTATTCTAAGAAATACACCTCCCAAGCATTATAGCTAGCTTCAAAACCCCGAACATAGGACAACAGTATACTGTCACCCTACTTCAAAATTGCTTCAGTAATACTACTTTCTTAACTGATTCTTCATTTAGCACGACTGAAATAAAGTTCCAACCAACAGAAACTTCTAAAACTAATAATTACTGCATAACTGCAATAATACATTTAAAATGATTGTTCAAATATTAACATCATGTTAGTGAATGAAAGAAATATCCTTAACTTCAGGAGACTCAAAGCTGAAAAAGATTTTCAGTTCTTTCCTCCAACAATAAATTGACCAGAAAAAAATATGACATACTGAGTTTTGATAGGATAACCTTTTCACGGAATCTTTCTGCACATGTTTGGCGAGGTAAATTTATCTAATAAACGTGAACAGCATGGTGAACAGGATCGATCACGTGCTGAGAATGGAGTCTCTTTATAACTGTAATTCAGTAACAAAAGTTTAAATAAACATATTCCATATGATACATATTTGAAATGAAATCCTAGTTACCCTTTTTAAAGATCCATGAATTGAATTAACTCTACAATTTCAATCAATTTTCTTCCAAGTTTAACGTGGCGAACGTCAAACAGTAATTTCGCATTCGACATCTTGTAGGAACTAATGATTGTGATTGATCACCAGCACTGCAGCCGACTCTGTCTCACCGGTCTCGGAAAGAAAAATGGCGGTTTGCCGGTTTTAGTCCCACGAAGACACTCGCGCCACCTGGGGGCTGGAGGAAAACATAACTTTAGTCACGGTTCACGGATACGAAAATTTTTTAAAATTTATTTATATACTATTAAATAATTAAAACTATACACCATTATAAGCCCATAAACATGCAATTAATTGGAGGGTCTTGCTGAAGACAAATGGGAACCAAAAGAATTACCTATTTAGGTGTTGACATCTTCTGAATTGACTTGGATTTTAAGCTAGAACTAGAAGCATAGATAAAGACCGCACACCAGTGGTTTTTAATCTTTATCTATGCAAGAAGTATAGGGCTCTTCGGGATCTGTTTTATTTAGCCGTTTTATCTGGCAAAGCAGCATGGCTCTAGACTTGTTTGAGGGAAGAACGGGGAGAAGAGGGAGAATGGGACGAGTGGGAGGGAGGAGGGCGTACGAAAAAAAAGGGGACCCACGTTTCCTCTTCTCCCCCATTCGTCCCATTCTCCCTCTTCTCCCCGTTCTTCCCTCAAACAAGTCTAGAGCCATGCTGCTTTGCCAGATAAAACGGCTAAATAAAACAGATCCCGAAGAGCCCCTATGATCTTCCTCACACAATCAGTGTTGGAAAGCAAATGACATAATTAATATCACACATAATAAACAAGAAACAGCCTTCCGATTTGTAGCGCGTATTCTGTAAATTTGTTATGATTTTTTAGATTGAATTTCTTGCATAATTGAAGGTCGACTTCCAGCTTTATTTGTTTCACAAATAATTCCTTTTTTTCCAATTGTTTTGCTTCGGTTTTTTACTTTTTTGTTTGTTTTTTGTTTTTTCAAATGCGATGATTTTCCGTTAGATGCCATTTCAGCGAGGATGGTTAGAAATAAAATAAGTCGCTCGCTAGATGTCGGGTTGAAACATAAACATCGACTGTAGCCGGTCTCACTTAAATAAAAATGAGCAAAAAACTGGTAGTTCTGGCAAGATTTAGCGAATGCGGCATTCCAGAATCAACTGTATTCATTTTAAATAAAAAAAAGGCATTGAAAGATTACCCACAAATTTTGGATAAATGTGATACCAGCAATGTCGACGAAATTTCCTTCTACTGTATGGATGTTCACGCTGCATCATTTTTACGCAGCGAACTTCAGAGGGCTAGTTTTCTTAGGAGACAGGTGTGGAAAAATCATTCAACTCTTTTGGAAACTGGTACAGTGGTTTTGCAAATCTTATTGAAGGAGCCTATTCGCTACCACATGGATCGAAGATTGTTAGTGATTTCCTGTTTTATTTTTTTATTTTTAAGGAATTGAATATAAATATTTACTTTTAATCTAGTGGTTCCCAAGTTCAGCTGCTAGTCAATGAAAAAATTGAATTGGATCACATTATGTCTTGCTTGTCCACCTTAGGAGGAGCCTTCTCATCACTGGGAGATCAGTTTCTTGACTGTGTAAGCATTAATATATAAGCTCCACAACTTTCAGGACCCTGCCACTACTAAATGACACATATCAATATAATTTCTTTTGTGTGTTTTAGGCAAAAATTGCAGGGAAGATTTCCTTACAACAATATAAAATTGCTGAAAAGCTCTCTGACCCTGTAACACTGATGCGTTGCCAGCTGTATCTTTCTATTAGCTTGATCCAGTGCAACCGCTTTAAGAATGCCAAAATTGTTATCACCTCAGTTTATAGATCAATGAAGTCTAGACCAGAAGAACTCCAGGATAAAAGGGTCATCTCCATGTGCCTAGGTATCTGGGCTAAACTCAAATATCATTGGTATCTAGAGAAAAAACAAATCTACATTACATAATAAAGGTTTGCAATACATGTACCAAATTCATTGTACTTTTTATTTGAATTGAGCTTTTGGGTTCAAACAGATCTGTTAAGCATACCCCAAAAGATATGGCCCCAACAATATTCAAACAAATCTCTTAAAAAATATCAAACCACCTGTAAGGGATCGTGATCATTAAGAGATACATCAATCTGAACATCTTCTCCAAGGGCTGAATGAAGAACTTCTTTCCATTTGGAAAGAAATCCACGTTCAGTGTTTGAGTGCTCACATAAAATGACGCTAGTTCCACGATGAACAGCATCAAGTACTTCATGATGAGACATTTCGCCCGTTAAGAACACGTCCGCTTTTACGTTTTTCAATAATGAAGCTCCTGAGCCAGCACACAACGCGATTGTTTTGACATTCATATTGTTCTCTGCATTGTCTGCGGTTGCTAAACGAACATGCTGTAGTTTTAGATGGGTCTTAACCAACTCTACAACACGGTTGATTGTGATGGGCTCGGACAATCGAATTAATCGTCCCATACCCGATCCCGGGATCGGAGGCTATAAATACAAATAGAGAAATAAAATATTTCTTGCAACTTCCAATTTAAAAAATATCACCTTCTCAACGCGGATGATACGGACGTAGCGAGAAGCGTTTGCAAATGAACATTGGTTAACCAATTCGATTATAGACGGAAGGGCTTTCTCAGGGGCCATAATGGTCATTTGCTCATATCCATCTGCAGTAGAAATGCTAAATAATACAAATAAAATACATCCTCATCTATTATAGATTTCGACTTATGAATATGAATTAAATTAACTCAACTGTTCTTCTAAGCGAGCTTCAGGAACTGAAGCCACTAACTCCAGAATCGATCGAACTAGTTTTTTCCCTTCAGGATTGAAAGGCACAGGAATTTCAACCATGTGCGTGCAATTACGACGAGGGAACGCAGCGTAGGACGTCGTTAGTGGATTGCAGGAAGCAACATTAGAACCTGCGTTTAAAATTGCTTATCGTAACTACTCTAGTGCATAGGAATAGGAAACGTACCAAACGCCTCGGCCAGCCAATCATTAACGCCTCCTTTCAAAGCATCTAATGCAGTATGAGGAGAGTAAACAGCAATTTTGTTCTCTAAGCACCTAGCAATAATGTTTTCCTGTACAAATTTTAAAATGTTAAACAATTTGATTAATTTTTAAATTGGCGCCAAGTTACTTTCCAATTTGAAGCAGTGATGCGCTTCAAAGGTGCGAATATGGGAGGATGATAAGAATAAATGAGGTCTACTGAAGAACTCTCAGCCTCTTGCATAACACTGTTAGTCAGATCATTGGTGAGCAGTATCTTCTTGATAATTTTAGAACTAGTGGGCTCAACCAAAAGACCGACATTATCCCATGACTCCGCCAAAGAGAGAGGAGCAAGTCGATTAAACTCATCAACCACAGAGTTGAGGGTCCAGCTGGACATGGTTGCTGTGCTCTGAAAGATAACTTGTTGAAAGTGATGTCTAACTAGATGACGGGCGCAATTCCTCAACATTAAAACCCCTGCAATCAAATAAAAAGAAAAAAAAAAAGACGGAATTTAAGCTCATGGTTTCTGTTCAGAATTTTATAGCATGCTATAGGAGAAAAACTCGTTAGGCAAATACAGAATAATAATGGAAAAAGTCTTTATTGAAACATAGCGTTAACGGTGAATACATCGCAATGTTATCCTTTGAATTGCCACAGTTTAACATGCATGTCGTCACTGCATGAGGCTAGCAAACCAGGAATGCAAGGATTCCAGACAACTGAATTGACATCTTGTTCATGAGCTCTTGGTACTATAGTTAGTTGCTCTAGGATAGGAGCATTTGGATCGCTTTCTGGATCAATACGAAAAATGCGGATCGCATCATCACCAGAAGCTGTAGCAAGTAAACCCGTCTGGTGACACCATGAGATATCGTAAATGGCACGCGGATGAACTCCAGACAAAGTACAGACGCACTTCCAAGTTGGCATATTATCTGATGTGGCTACTCCGAATTCGTTTCCAGGGAGATATTCTTTCCAAATCTTGATTGTTCGATCATCGCTGCATGTCGCCAATAGTTTTCCTGTAGAATCAAAAGCCAAGCTCCAAACCGTCGATTCGTGTGATTTCAATGTTGCAAAACAAATCCAGTCGTCGTCCTCTTCACAAAACATCTTGACTGTGTTGTCGTAACTAGCTGAGGCCACAATATCTTGATGTGGATGCCAGACAACTTTTTTTACGTCTTGTGTGTGAGCGCTCAAGACCGCAGCGCATTCGAATTCTCCATCTTCGCCAACCTCCCATATCCATACACTTTTGTCTCTGCTGCATGTTGCCAAAAAAGAGCCAGATGCTGACCAAGCAACGCACTTTACTTCATTCTCATGGCCCTCTAAAGTTGCCGTGCATTCATATTGATTGCCTTCCGTGCTAGTACTCTTGTCCCAAATGCAACAAGTACCGTCGAAACTTGCAGAAGCAATAAGCTTGTTACAGGGAGAAAAGGAAACGGATCGAATAGTGCGTTGGTGTCCATCCGACAAAATCGAACGACACACCCAGTCATTGGAATTGACATTCCTTCCCCAAAGCCGAATGGTTTTATCTTCACCACATGAAACCAAAATATTTCCTTCTTGATTCCATCCTACATTCCACACAATTCCTTGATGGCCTGGCAATTTGCAGAGCTCGTCTAGTCTTGCCATTACAAACACTATATTAAATGTATATGTGCTACCTGGAAAGAGATCAAAAATTTAATTATATTTAAGGGGAGCAAAGAAATGCATTCGTGCAGGTATTTTCGGAATTGGAAAATTTCTTCACAAGTTGATTAATTTACTGTTAGTGTTAGTCCACTTCACTTAACAATATGGATTTGTACACACATCACACAAAATGTGTGCCAACAAAATAACAACATGTAACTTAGTCAATCTAGTTTTGCAGTAAAAGATTATTACCAAAATATTTTTTGGGGGTGATCGAATTTGATCACGAATGCACGATGTGTTTCCTGGGACGATTCAAGTTACGGAGATAAGATACGCAATGCTTGCTCACGTCCACATTGGTAATGGTATGTGCTTCTGCTTCGACCCGCATGTCAGACGAAAATAATAATGAAACATTACGTTCTAATTACAACCACAAGATGGCATCTTTCTTTCTTCGTCTGCTTCGCCTTATGTTCACAAGTCACAACACATGTGCGCGTGAACTTGTCTAAAAAATAAAAAATTTGGTTTTGTTTATATTCGCAATAAAATCTGTTTGATTTTATTTACATTCAGATATAGTATTTTGTACTTAACAGATCAGAACAATGTCTGGGCGTCCGGAGCATCAAGCCCCACCAGAAATTGTAAGTTTGTCAGGATGTTTTCGTTTGATAAAATAATTTCTTTACATTGTGTAATTTTTTGTAGTTCTACGGTGAAGATGAAGCCCGTAAATACTCTCGAAAGTATGTACAACCTAAGTTAAATTTTTTCACTTATTACATGTTGTGTGTTTTATAATACAGTACACGCATGATGGAGATCCAACTTACTATGTCAGAAAGAGCAGTTGAATTGCTGTGTTTACCTGAAAACCAGCCTTGTCATCTACTTGATTTGGGTTGTGGATCAGGTCTCAGTGGTGAAACATTGACCGAACAGGGGCATATATGGACAGGAGTTGATATTTCATCTGCCATGTTGGGTATTCAACAATTTGTGTACTTTGCAAATGAAATCACTTATTTATTCAATTCTAAAAGGAGTGGCAAAGGAAAGGGAAGTCGAAGGTGATCTCTTATTGGGAGACTTGGGTCAAGGTCTACCCTTTCGTGCTGGTGCATTTGATGGTGCAATCAGCATCTCAGCCTTACAGTGGTTAGAATTTTTTAAAGTTAGATGTTTCAATAATTATTGTCTTATATTTCATTTAATTGACTGCAGGTTGTGTAACGCAGACCAAAGGTCACATAATCCTGCAAAGAGACTGTACATATTTTTCTCATCATTGTACAGTTGCTTGGTTAGTTATTTTGAGATAGTGTGCTAATTTATATCATTTTTAATATTAAGGAGTTTTTACAAAAATTTAGAGCCGAGGAAGCAGAGCAATTTTCCAATTCTACCCTGAAAATAGTTCTCAAGTGGAGCTCATCACGTCGCAAGCAATGAAGGCTGGTTTCACAGGAGGACTAGTTGTTGACTATCCCAATAGTACCAAGGCAAAAAAGTTTTTTCTCTGTCTAATGACCGGAGGACAACAACCATTGCCTGCCGCTTTGGGAGTAGATTCGCGCGAAGATGCTCCTAATCATGTTGCATTTTCACAGAAAAGGTTTTCTTGATCATAAAATGCTATAATGTTACCAATTTGAATGTGTGTTTGTGCGTTTGCAGGGATCGGGTTAAACAACTGCGCTCAGGAAAGGCCCCTAAAAAGAGTCGTGACTGGATTCTAGAGAAGAAAGAACGCAGAAGACGACAAGGAAAGGAAACGAGAGATGACTCTAAATTTACTGGTAGAAAGCGACCATCTCATGTGTGGTAAAGTGTTTGTATCTTGTTAAAGATTCGTGAATACAATAACTTCGCGTCATTTTCTCTTTAAAAAAGCTCCGGAAACGGAAAGCCTTCGAAAGTATCGAATATTTTGCTGTTGCGAAAAAAAAAATAACCCAAAAATCTTTAATCTATCTATCAATCCCGAAACAGGTAGTACAGTACAGAGTGGTAATAGAATAGGGAAAACTGATAAATTGGAAATGGCTGGAATGAATCTGGTTAATTTTATAAATTGGCCTTTAAATAACAATAAACCTGGTCTGCACGCTGAAAAATGCATACAATCGACACATTATATAATCAATCTTTGAAATCGATACTCGATAGCGATACTAAAAATGTTGTAAACATAAGTCGTCCTCTCAGTCTCAGCTCTCATTCAGCGACTTGCTATTCTAGACTCTAGTATTCTGCTGTGAAAGAATTTAAGTTACCTATACATAATTATTTTTTTTTAATTGCATGGTTTAAACTGGTTTAAACATGAACCGCGTATTCTCAGTCACATTAAATTGTTGCATTGCTCGTCGATTTGACTCGTTTAAACCACTTGTCATTGCACCTCAATTTGTAAGTCTGGCAACATCAAAATAATCAGTAAAATATTTTTTAGAATAAATATTGACAATTTGACATTGAACGAACGAACTTAGTAGGCTATCTATAATCTAATATCTTACTGTGTTTCTGTAAGATAGCTAGACTCTTCCATATCTTTTTCAACTGCTTACTTCATCTTGAACCTGTTTGTCCATTAGAAACTGTACAGCAGCAAGGTTCAGAAAAAGGAATCAAACATGGATGGCAATACAATATTGGCAAAAGCCTTGAAGCAACAGGTATTTGATCTTGAATAGTTTAACATTTTCTACCACAATGCTTACCATACCGAAATTAAAATAGGGGGTTGAATATATGTTTGGAATTGTGGGTATACCTGTGATAGATGTTGCTATTGCAGCACAAAGAGAAGGAATCAAATATATTGGAATGAGGAATGAACAATCTGCCGCTTATGCTGCACAAGCAATAGGGTACTTGACCAAGAAACCTGGAGCTTGTTTGGCTGTTTCAGGACCAGGATTACTTCACACCATTGGTGGTATGGCCAATGCTCAATCAAATGGATGGTGAGATTGCTGTTTTAAATGTGCACACAACAAATGTTTTTCTCTTACTAAATTTGGTCATCTGCATTATTAGGCCTCTAGTTGTTATAGGAGGCTCCAGTGACACTTCACAAGAAGGATTAGGGGCATTCCAGGAATGCCCTCAGGTTGAAGCAACTCGTTTGTTTTGTAAATACTCTGCTAGACCAGCTAGCTTGAGTGTAATTCCTCTACATGTTGAAAAAGCTGTTCGTTTTGCTACATACGGAAGACCAGGTAATTCATCCGTTTAAAGCGCCCGCTTGTCTACCAATAATACTGGAATCTCAATTTACAAACATGCTGTCTTCATTGTTTTTTAGGAGCGGCCTACTTAGATTTTCCCGGCGATTTGCTGGGTCGTACAGAATCCGGAGAAGAGATAGAAAATCCATTACCTTTGCCAGATCCTCCCAAAAGTTGCGCTGAATTAGGCGACATTAAGCGAGCTGTCGATCTTTTGAAAAGTGCCCAGCGGCCTTTACTTGTTGTCGGAAAAGGTGCAGCGTACTCCCGTGCTGAAGGAATTATTAACCAGTTCGTGAAAATGACAAATATTCCAGTAACCTAACATTTTCCAATAGATTCATACACAAATAGGCTGAAATTTATCTTACCTTAGGTTTTAGCTACTCCAATGGGCAAAGGTGTCGTTGACGATGGTGATATCCATAGTGTTGCTCCTGCCCGTTCGCTTGCTTTGCAAAAAGCTGATGTCATATTGGTACTTGGGGCTCGTCTAAATTGGATTTTGCACTTTGGAAGACCTCCTCGATTCGATTCAAAAGTCAAAATCATTCAAGTTGATATTTTACCTGAAGAAGTGCACAACAGTGTCCAATCGTCTGTTGCCCTTGTCGGCGATGTGAACAGCATAATGAACCAGATAGCTACAGAAAGCCAAACAGCTAGTCTCAAGTATGATGGCAATTCAGAGTGGTGGGCTTCCCTTCGAGCCAAGTGTGAAGCTAACAAGGTCTACAACACGGTAAACTGCCATCAAGATTTTTTTCCCCTTTAAAACCTTTTCACAATATTTTGATTTTAGGGCATGGCAAAAGATGTCAGTGTTCCATTAAATTACTTTGCTGTTCTTACCTCGGTGCAAAATCTCATTCCAAAAGGTTTAATTCGATTAAGGTTTAAAGGAATAACTTTGAATATTAATCGACATTCGTCAACCAAACAGATTGCATCATAGTGAGTGAAGGAGCGAATACAATGGATATCGGTCGTTCAATTCTTCAAAACAAACTTCCTCGTCATCGCCTTGACGCTGGGTCTTTTGGAACTATGGGAGTAGGACCAGCGTTTGCTATTGCGGCTGCTATGCATTGCCGCGATAGGGAGCCAACGAAACGGGTTATTTGCGTCGAAGGAGACTCGGCTATTGGATTCAGTGGAATGGAAATCGAAACTATGTTGCGGTACTTACTAAATTATTAATTAAATAGTCTGTCATGCTACATCTCTTATCTTATAGATACAACCTTCCCATCATCATCATAGTTGTTAACAACAATGGAATTTACAATGGGCTCGATGCAGAGACTTGGAGTATTGTACGCGACGGCCAGGATCCCACTATCGCGTATTTTCAAGCATTTTAGTATTGGAAAAAGAACTTTGTGATTAATTTTTACACTTTTTGTTGTTAAAGAACCCCACCGTTGAGCTTGCTACCTGAGTGCCACTACGAAAAGTTAGCTCAACTAGGTCAAAATGGAAAAGGCTTTCTCTGCAAAACCATTGATGAACTCACTATCGCGATCAAAGAGGCAATGGAACACACTAGCGGTCCTTCACTCATCAACGTATTAATAAGCCCTGTCGCACAAAGAAAACCTCAAGAACACGATTGGCTTACACGTTCCAAATTGTAAAAGCAAGTTAAATCAAGAAGTTACATTGTTAAGATTTCTCTATCAATTATAGCCTATGGGATAAAGGGCGAATTAATAAATCGCAAATAAGGGTAAAATAAACTGTAGTTATATTGGAAACGCATGTCAACAACGACTTCCTATACAAATTTTGGATCTAATAATCCGTTTACAAAAAATGGCTTATTCAGCTATTCCAAATTCAGCTGCCAAACGAGTCAAGTCCCTAAAGCGAAATTTCGTCATAACTATTGACGTTCAAATGCGGTAAAGACGGAAAAGACTTACTTGGCATCAATATCAGCGATGAATTCCCTCCTGTTCATTAAATTCAAAACCATCCGTAAAGTTGACCAAATATTGTCGGACATGACGCGCTTAGAACGTCTAGCTTGAAGGAGTAAAGCGGACACTAGATGTTCGGCTGCTTCTCTGTTTCGAGAATTTAGAAAATGTATACACTAAACAGGATTGGAGAAAGAAAATGTTAATCTTTATTACCTGTGAGCACCTAGGTTGATACAGGAAACTGCCAAGTTATAACGCGCGCGAATGAAACCAGGCGACAGCTCTAGAGCTTTGTAATATGACTCAATGGCCTCTTCAGATTTCCCTCCATTGGCTACAAATAACACGTAAATCATGCATACGTTCTTATGTAAGACTATTCTATGTAAGAAAAGCTAGTCACCTAAAGTTGCTCCGAGCCGATTCCAAAGCAAAGAATCCTGAAAATAGGAATTAACAATAAATAAAATCATAAACTTGAAAAAAGTACATGCAAATAATAAATCACCACAACTTACATTAGGTTTCATCTGAAGAGCAGCCCTGAAACAATCGGGAGCCTAAAAATTGAAGCAATGCAGCCAATTGAAAAAATCAAGAAAATCGAATAATTTCATAAATGCATCATACTTTATCAAAATCCCCAGAGAGATTGAGAAGTACGCCTAAGCCAGTTTGCACATCGGGATCTAAGTCTTGGGAAGGTTGTAATCGAGCTGCTGTTAAGTACATATCCTGAACTCGGTTAAAAGTATCCCTAGGTAGAATTTAAAACTCGGGTAAGTTTGCGCCGTAATATCACAACAAATTAGAAAATATTTCCTGTACCCAGAAACTAGGCTTGTAAATGTTCTCTCCCGTTCGTTAACCCTGGCTGATGAAGGAGAGGTCAAGTGTCCGTACTTGGGATTGTTCCGCAACCAGTCCTAATAATATAAAACCACCTTTAATGTTGTATGCCTTACACTAATTGGAAAACAATTACCTCCAGGGCTTGGCAAGCTTGCAACTGGTAAGATTCATTTGTGTAACTTACAGCCAGACCCATCATGGCAACAAGATTTGTTGGTTCCAATGCTAAGCAACGCTTGTATGCGGTAATTGCCCCTGGATCTTGTTCGTTTTCGGCAAGAGTCAACCCTAAAATAAAAAACAAGCTAACTTTACACAGAATCCTGGCATATAAATAATTAGATATTTTTACCAAGAACTTCCCAAGCTTTCACATGTTCAGGATCTTTTTTTAGAGCTGCCTCAAACAGCAAAATGGCACTTGGAAGATCACCTTCTAATCTTTTTTGGAGACCTGTATTGTAAGGATCCGCGTTGTCTTGGTACGGATTCTCTGCCTCAAATGTGTACTAAAAACCAACAGAAGTGAGAATCAAGGAACTAGTAAATACCATGCGCATTATTACTTCACTTAACGGATCTTGTTGCGTTTCCTTAAGCCATCCGTAGCTTGCAGGGTTGTCGTCGGCTGCTTTTTCCCAGTCTTGTTGAAGTTGTGACCAGAAGTCATCTTGAGCTGGATTTCCGCCCCTAAACACTTCAGCGCTGGCACCGTCTTTATATATGCAAAAAAAATTACAAGGATGAAGTTGATTAGCTACTTAAAATATATAACACTACCGCTGAATTCTTTTGTCCATTCGTCGGCCGAATCAGGTTGACGATTAGTTGTGAATTCAGCAGCCCAGTCTTGATCTGCACTGGATTCTGGCTGTCTTGTTACACCCTCTGAGCCAGAAAACTCCTCCGCCCAGTTTGAATTACTATGAGCGGTAGTAGTCCGAGGTTCCGAGGTCAAATCCTCCTCCCCTTGATTGACCTTGTGCATAAACTGCAAAAACTGAAAGCTTTTTTTCAGAAACTTTGGTCAGGAAAGGGATCATGCGCATAAAATATTACCTCAGATTGAGCAAATTTTGGATCTTTCATTCTGTCAATAATTTCTCCGGCAGTTTGGGCTAATGCGCCAGGAGCAGAAAATCCCGGTTTTTCTATATGAGAGGTTAAGCTATCCCAATGGTTGTCCCACTCTGCATAATCATCTACAACTCCCATATAGCCAGGACTGTCCAGAAACTCCTGACTCCATCCACTAGCAGAAGGTAAATCTTCTGGTATCACATGAGGTTCTTTCCTCAAAAAATCTTCAGCCCAGTTTTTGTCATCAAATGCATAATGGGCTACATTTGGTCCTGGTTGAATAGGAGGTCTAGCAATTCCTTGTGGCTTTTCCAGATCCCTCATCTCACGTAAAAGGCTATCCATGTTAAAGGCACCTCTTGATCCTACTTGAGATGGAGGTGGAATACCCTCCAAAAATTCTCTGACCATCTAGAAAATAGTTGAGATAAAAAAAAGATTTGTGAGAGAATGCTTTTTCTTTAGACAGTGAGTCAGGAATCAACTTACAACATCTTCTGGTCTCGGTTCAGGGTGTCTATGTGAAACAGGTACATCCTGACGAAATCCTTGATCTCTGGTAAAATGTGATGCTACTTTAAGCATAGGATTCCTTCCACCACAATTTCCATCAACTAATTCTCGAAACGCCATTCTAGGTACTGATGTCCGAGCTCAAGGTCTCCAAACTTCTTCCTGAATGTATAGCTACCTAAAAATACAAAACAATATATTAGTTTCTGTTACACATGTGTCATTAGAAATCATGTGTTACCTAAAAAGAGGGTCTAGCTCAAGAATGGTTCGGTAATAATTTCCCAATACTATTCATCAATATAACTTATGAAAGCAAGTTGTTAAGATATCGTGTGTATGTCTTATCACTGTAACTTCTATCACTCTGCAAAGTCACATCCACACCAATTTCGTACAACAAACAACAAAAGCCACCTAGTGAATAAAGGCCATGGTGGTATAGATGGCTCTGTCGGTCATGAAAAACATTACGACTTTTGTTCGAAATCCCGATCCGACGAGTCGTCAGCTCTGTCCTTCGTTTGGTGAAAATATTTTAGTCTTGAAATTCTGCCTAGTTTTGCCTGTCTATTGTAATTACTCAATACATTTAGTTTGAACATGTCAGCGAACGACGAATTAGTTGCCAATTTCCGGGAAGTAACTGGGATTGATGAACAAAGGGCTCGTTTTTACCTAGAGTCATCCGGTTGGCAATTAGAAGTATACTAAGACAGATTAAGAACAGTTATGAGCATTCAATAAATAAATCACTTTGATTCTCAGACAGCCCTTGCCAGCTTCTTTGAAAATGATGGAGCTATGGACAGGCAAGCTGGAGATGGAGAAGATGAACCTGTTGAAGTTCCTTCAAACCAACTTCCAGAACCCCCATCAAGGTATTAGTTAATATGATTTTTCACATACTGTAGTGCAGACCAAATTTTGAAAATTTAATTATAGAGGTGCTGCTGCTGTCCATAAACTTGTAGAAATGAATAGTTCTTCTGATTCGGATGAAGAGGGCCAAGCTTTTTATGTTGGAGGCTCTGAGAGAAGTGGTCAGCAAGTCATTGGTCCACCACGTAACAAGGGAAAGCCTTCTGGAGATCTCATTGGAGACATGTTCAAATCAGCCAGAGAGTGGGTTTACTCTTTGAGATTATTACAAGAAAAATGTATTAACATTTTCTGGATCCTAGGCATGGAGCAGAAGTTTTGGAAAAGGGGGCCTCAACCTCAACCAAGGGTAATCAAACATTTAAAGGAACTGGATATCGTCTAGGGCAGAGTGAAGAGGATACACAAGGTAGTTATCTTTGCCATGAAATAACAGCACCATGACATTTCTTCAAGCATAATTCCTTTCTATAGTCATACCAGGCGCACGACAGCCTGAACAACCTAGGACCGTTGTGCTAAAATTATGGAAAACCGGCTTCAGTTTAGATGAGGGTCCAGTGAGAGACTACCAAAATCCGGCAAACAAGGACTTCCTTGAATACATCAAACGCGGGTAATTGTGCATTCTACGTTTTAAATATGAATAAAACAATTGTTTACAAATTTCCTTACAATTTGTCCATCATTAGAGAAGTACCCATGGAGTTGATCCGTGAATCTCGCGGCCGTGAAGTGCATTTGCAAATGGAAGACCACCGTACTGAAGAATTCATCAGTAAGAAGATGCGTTTCCAAGTAATATACATTCAAAGTAGTTAGATCGTTAGTTAGTTGTTAAAAACCTACTTGGATTCAGGCTTTTGGAGGTGAAGGACAAGTATTAGGAAATCCAGCCCCTTCGGTTTCTCAAAATGTTGCAGCTTCTGCCGTCGCGCCAACAGATTTAGCGGCGTGTGAACAGAAAGCCATTGTGGAACTTAAATTGGTTGAGTCTGAACCAGCTAGTAATGTGCAGGTACTAGAAAGAGCATATTTTTTTCTTTGGCACTTGATATTTAAAACTTTTAAATTTAGATTCGTCTGGCTGACGGCTCCAGATTGATCGGTCGTTTTAACCACACACATACTGTAGGGGAAGTCAGACAATACATCACCACGTGAGTGAAACAAATTTGGAAATACGTTTACAGTTTTTAATTATTTTTATTTTTTCAGTGCTCGTCCTCAATATAACGTCCAAGCGTTTGCTCTGTTAACTACTTACCCGAGTCAAGAGCTGAAAGACGATGATGTAACTTTAAAAGACGCTTCACTTGTTGGAGGTACCATAATGCAACGTCTGAAATGAATTTGTATTTTTCTGTCGTAAATTCATGTTCAACGTTCGAATTGGCATGTTCATAATACATTGTTTTCAACATCAATACAACCGGAACAACCCAAATGTGGAATATGGATTATTACCGATTAATTTTTTAAGCGGGGGATATTTTGAGCGAGAGCTCGGAACGTACGCACAGTTTCATCTTCCGTTTTACCGTTTTCTGTTGTGCGACATTGCTCAAATATTAGCAATTTAACCGCTTGAGAGTCAACCTTTACGGTTTCGGGGTTGCCTGGATGGTTGGGGGCTTCTGTCCATCGTATAATTCCGGTTCTAATTACTTTCTTTTTCGGATTAATCATTCTTGCACGCCTTACAAGACTAGTTTCGGTTGCAGACAAGTTGGCGCAAATTGTTTGAAGCGGGATTCGGACTTCAAAACTTGATTCACTGCTATGGCCTCTTGCTTTGGCCAAAAACTCTTTCAACCTCAAACCCTTTGGAAGAGCTAGAAAGTGACCGAATTGCACAGTGATCGAGGATCCTTGCTTTGCTCCATGCCTCCACGAACAGTCGTGATTTATCAGAGCGAAATCAACTAGAAGAGAGGAACTTGATGGACGATTCCAAGTTGTTAGATGAATTGTTACATTGCTGAGTGTCCGTGTCCGTGCCAATGCCTGCAAAGATGAGATCACTTGATCACCAATCCCTCGATGATAAAGGTAGATATTGTCGACTCCAAGTAGCGAGTAGTAATGTATGAAATCGGCAAGATCATCTATGTGCCAATAGGGATCATTCGATAATACACAAAGAGATGTTGCGTGATCTTTAGGATGCGTCGGGCCAAGATGCAGCGGAACTTTAAGCGGTTGTAAAGACGATTTACTGTCGTAAAGGGAGAAGAGGTGAGAATTGCCGATCATTTCTGGAACATTGCAGACAACCGAATATGCCACGTAGTCGTTATCTGTTTCGATTTGTTTCCATTCAATAGTTCCTTCAAATTTGTCATCATTGACATCTCCAGATATCAAAGCACACACAGTGTTTTTCATTGAAAAAGAAGAATTTCGTTTCACAACTGCCACACTGTTTAAACTCCATCCTTTTTCGTTTGCAACCTTGAAGGCTGCATAAACTTGCACTTCTGAATATTTGTGCCAGAAATCAGGAATGAATTCAACAGATCCATTAGAACAGATTCCCTGAAGTTCATATGTTTGGGGACCATCTGTTACTGTTGAGCCAAAAACATTCAAGACTTCCAAGACATTTCTCAGCCTGTCATACTCGTGTTTGTAAATAACAAAACACACCAAACTGACAACCGATAAGATGAAAAGAATTAGTTGGTAATATTTCCTCATGATTCTCCCTCCTGAAATAAAATCAAAACTAAGTTAAGTACTTGTCAAAAAATGGCAAACATGGCAACAAATTCAACACATAAAGGGTGCCTTTAAAACTAATTGACAATAAAATAAATGCAGACAATATCAGACTAAACCAAACATAACCGTTTTTACCTGAGGAACGTGCTTCTTGCATTAAAAATGAAAAGCTAACGCGTTAATTAGGTCATGATAAGTTATCTAAGCAGATTCCGGTTAACAACTTCAAATCTAACTAGGGTAATAAACGTTTGAAAACGTCACGAGTAGCACAAGAAAATTCCGGTGAACAGTTTATACTGCTACAGCATACGCGGAACGCAGCGCAGCACACGTAAAAACTCAGCTGATGCGACGCTCATCTTCCTTCAATTGTTTTTTTCCACAAATGTTTCCCACTTTTCCCAGAGTAGAACTTACCATTCCTTTGGGAGCTTTTTTTGTTGTGAAAACGAATCTCAATTTTTCCCAACTGAAAATTGAAACATCACTTTCAAATTTTTACAATGGCAGAAGCTGGACTTGAAATGAAGAAACTTAATTATTCGGTTGACAGTTGCTCCAGTTTTTCCGCTACCTATTTCCCGGAGTAAGTTGCATTAAAAGACCTTGAGACTGCTACTCTGGCGCATGTTAAAATATGTTTACCAATATTAATTATTTGTATATTTTTTTTTAAATAGGAATATCATGAAAGATTTCCCAACAGATCAGGCATCTAGGTGGTCTTCCGATTCAAACATACCCCCACAGGTTTATATTATCTTAAGCATATAATTTGAACAGATGTTGTAGATAATATTTCTTTTTAGTTCATACTTCTTAAATTGGAGAGGGCATCACTTATTGAAAGCATCACCTTTGGAAAATATGAAAAGACTCATGTATGCAACCTTAAAAAGTTCTGTATATATGGGGGGCTCCATCCAGAGAACTTGGTTGAGTTACTTAACAGGTATAAAATCAAATATTGTACATGATTTACCCTTACAACTAAGCCCAACCATTTTTCTTGCAGTGGTCTAAAGAATGACAATCAACCAGAAACATTTTCTCTGAAACATCTAGTTGAAGGGAAAATGTTCCCCTGTCGTTTTGTTAAAATTGTTCCTGTTCAATCATGGGGACCCAGTTTCAACTTCTCCATTTGGTATGTTGAGTTGGTGGGTACTCAAGACTGGGAAGCAGTTAAACCATGTATTCAATGGTACAATGCTTACCGGGAAAGAGAGGCAATAAGATTGTGCCTGAAACATCTCAGGCAAAATCAGTGTCTTGAGGCATTTGAATGTTTGCAGAAAAGAACCAAAGTTCAGCTTGAAGATCCTTTACTCAGTGAACTGCATTGGGTATGCATAAGAAGTCCCTCTCTTTCGGATATCCGTTGAATATTGACTTTTCGTAGGCCATGGTGGTTAAAGGCGATTACGAAGCGACCGAACAGTTACTTCATCGAGCCGTCGACAATGGTTTATTCGGTCCGTACATCCATTCTCAAGACTATGTACCAGAGTGGTCAAGAATTCTTCCGTGTATCGACGAGGATCCTTGCCATCGTCCTGGTATGAGAGGCGGCCATCAGATGTGCATCGATGTAACTATAATAGAAACTAAATTTTAAAATAGTTAACGAACGTTAATATCAAATGTCTTGTTTACTCGACAGACCAACACAGAGACCATATATCTATTTGGTGGTTGGGATGGTGTCCAGGACTTGAATGATTTATGGTCTTATTCAGTACCAAGTAATTCATGGACGCTGCTGAGCAATAATACTGAAGAAGAAGGTGGGCCTAGTGCCAGATCTTGTCACAAAATGTGTCTAGATCAGGATCATCGCCAGCTGTTTTGTTTGGGGCGCTACCTTGACAGTCAACACCGACACACCAATAATCTGAAGAGTGACTTTTACATGTATGACATTGAACAAAGAAAGTGGCACCTGATTTGTGAGGACACTGCTGCCGTTGGCGGCCCTAAGCTGATATTCGATCATCAAATGTGCCTAGATCCTGAGAAGAGAACCATCTACGTTTTTGGAGGAAGAATACTCAGCCCAGCGCCCGGCTACCCTGAAGAACGAGGATTGGCAGTAGCTAGTAGTAGTGGCATGGCCGGAGCTTTTCTGTCAGAACCTCAGTTTTCCGGACTCTATGCTTATCACATACCAACGAGCACATGGCGCTTATTACGAGACGATCCATCAGGCTCACCAGGATTAGGTCCCATCGAAATGCGGTCTCGAATTGGCCACTCGATGTTATTTCATCCGAGCGAACGCAAGTTATTCATCTTTGCGGGTCAACGAAGTACGTTTTAAATATCTCTATCAATTCTCGTTCACACTGTTAAACTATTTAAAACATTTGCTCCGCACGACAGGCAAAGAATATTTGAATGACTTTTTTACCTATAACGTGGATACGGGTGAAGTGACGACTGTGACAGACGGAACAAGACGAAGAGACCCGGCCCAAATTCCAGCTGCCGGTTTCACACAACGTGCCACCATCGACCATGAGCTCAACGAGATCTATATCCTTTCTGGCCTAAGTAAAGACAAGGACAAGCGGGACGACAACGTCAAAAATTCCTTCTGGGTTTACAATATTGTTGATAACAAATGGTATGATACTCATCTTGTTTTGAAAAGGATTTTGTCATGAGAAGATTATGTTTGCAGGACGTGTGTCTATCGAAACGATAGTTCACGTGAGAAGGAGTCGGACACGAGTAATAGAGTCCCAGGCGAGGAGCCATGCCCGAGATTTGCCCACCAACTGGTTTACGACCATGTCAAAAAGGTCTGTATCAAATGTCGCAGTCAATTGGAAGTTCCATTTACTCATGCGAGACATCAATTGACTGTTTTCACAGGCCCATTACTTGTTTGGAGGGAACCCTGGGCGTTCTAACGATCCCAAGATGCGCCTTGACGATTTTTGGTCACTTCGATTGTGTCGTCCAAGTCAAGGCCAATTGCTGACGCGCTGTCAATTTCTGATACGCAAATGCCAGTTTCGCGAGCTGACTGAGGCTGATCCTATACGGGCTATGTTTTATCTACAGAACAATTTGTCAGCTGTTGTGGATCGTACCAATGACGAACAAATGGCCGAATTCCACCAATTGACCAATCTTCTCTTCCGCACCGAAGAACAACAGGAAGAAGATGAATTGTTAAACGGCAAAGTCGATGCCGAATCGACAGTTAATAGCTCCTATAGACTTCGATCGAGTGTTTTCGACGCATTAGCTCGTTTTTTTCCAGACTACATGGCTCAACCGAGATTCAGTCTCACCGACTTTGTCGCGTTTGATAAGGCTTGATCACTAAGATCAAATGCCTTCTCAAATGGAACCGCAGCTTAACATTTCAATAACCCTTGCCCGAAACGTGTTCAGATCCCAGGTCTTCACTCATCTATACATCATGTGCAAAATCTCTTTTTACCTTCCTATTTGAATGCTTGTCGTGATTCGGCTTGTGCTGCTTGCATAACTAGCGATTTTACGATTACGGTGTAGAATATTGTTCAACATGATAATCTGATTTGATGAAGATATTTTGTTTGTACAAATTATACAAAATGCCTATTACTTGAGTGATTCCAGTTGTCCACTTCAATATACCCAGTAGCAAAAATAGAAAAAATAAGGAATTCATACTAACTTTATATCATTGAGATATTCAACTGATGTTAAGGTAGGCTAGATGCTGAAAATTTCCAATCTGGTTGTGGTAGTGGTCAACTGTAGAGACGACCAAATAATTGGCTATGAAGACAATGCGATACTTTCCGTGACATTGCGAATTGGATGGTTCTATATTACAGGGAACATTTTGAAAGATAAATAAAGCAAAGTTCTTCTAGTCAGGCCTTAACTTAAGATCAAAATGTAAGGAAAACTTTTTTGTTAGCCACTGTGAGGGAATGCATAGAAAATACTGTAGTGCACAATAACTTGATGAAAATATAACTTAAAAAACCTGATTTTTATTATTTTTGCTTGAGCCAGCAAATACATAAACACAGAAATGATATGAAGTTTTGTGAAATATTAATCATCCTTGGTTGGCGGGACAGCTGTAAATAAAAATTAATTGTAAAATTACAAAGGCACATGCAGATATATTTAATTCATACCTTTCCCATCACACGCCACAATTTTGACAGTCTCCCCTTTGCAAAGTTCAGAGACATCACGAAATTCAACATCGCTTAGCAGGAATGTCCAAACATTGTCACAAAACCTGTATGTATTAAGTTTTCCTGCCTAAATTAAACAAAAGATATGAATAAAGAAGTTAACAAATGCTTCAAAGCCAGATGTATACCTTGAATGTCAGCCTATTTTTTACTTTCTGAGCCAAAGAGTTGTTCATTGTACGATCGAAATGAACAAGAACTTTAAGGGCTAATTGTGGAGTGATTTGTCCAAACTAGGAAGGAAGTAAAAAGAGTTTGTCATTAAGAGGCATGTAATAAAATGATTACATTAACGACGTGGCAATCAGAATTATAATTACTTGAATAAGCTCATCCAATGTTTCTTGCAACGTGTTGCCTAGGGTCGTGTTTCGATACAGTTGATAAGCCATGACTTCGAATTACCTCGATACAACAAATTCTTGCCCTTATTATCCACAACTCATCCACCAAGGGATTCCAACAATGGAAAATTACTTTTAAGTAGATTAAAACTTGTAAATCGTTTCGCATCAACGCAAAGATGCTGCGTGTTGTAAGACGAAACGAATAGAAGACTGTTGCAAAGTTCGTCTGCTTTCAAACGTCTGCTTTCCGCTCATTTTCAAAATAAAAATATTCTTTTTGATATTTTTTTTTAAATTGATTTAATAATATAGTACCCAGTTTGTGATGTGAAAAAATGGACGAGGTCGTTAGCAAGTGGTGTGAAATCGCCGAGAATACGACCACGTATTTATCCAAGAATGTTCAAGACCTTGTTCTAAAAAAAGGCATTGCAACAACAACTAGCATCAGTCTAGAAATTGCTACAGATGATTTGCTGGATATTTCTAGACTCTCTTCCTCCTTACTAAGTGATGGTATCTGAACTGCTGCTTAATGATATGTATTCAAGATAACTGAAGCAGGACCATGTCTTTTATTTCTCCAGATGGTTACTTACATCATCCAACTCAACGTAGTGCAGAATGGTACATTCAACACATTAAGGATACTGAACCTTTTTTTGCCAATGTAAAAATGAAAATGAAGGTCATTTCTGAAGAAGAGTTGCAAGGCCTTATCAAGCTGTGTGCATGGATGCACCAGCCCCAGACAGTCGATCTATGTTTTGATTTGCTGACCAGGAAAGAGGAAGTGGCTCTCAACTCCCACGAATGCCTCCTGCTCACAACTGCTGCACTTGAGAGGGCTCTTGGCAATGTAGATAGTCTTCTTTCTTATTTATATTACCAAATCTCTTTGTGTTTCTAGTTTGAATTTCAAAACTAATTCTTGTTTTCTATGAATCCAGCTATTCTTACACGGGGATCGAAAGAAGAAGGTCCCATCTTTGCTTCGAGATCTGCTGGCCTCGCCAGAATTGCTCTTGTTACTGGGCACATCCCAAGTAAGTAATGCAATCAAAAATAAATAAATATAAAGAGTCGCTCAAGGTCAACAGCAGTATCTAAAATAACAAAACACTCTTGTGCCATTGGCTCTTTTTTTTTCGTCTGTGTACATGTAAAATGTAGGTAATCCTTTTACAGCTGTTGCTTGGCAGTCCTCTGTCGCTTAATTTGAGAAACCTGATATGGCACGGCTTCGTCGGTTTCCTCGACTGGGACACCCACGGCTACGCTTCCGTCTTGCTGTTCGTCTGCGCCGCCATAGGTCGACATTTGGATGACTGCCGATCGATAGAAACCGTCGATGAAATCATCCCTAGACGTTGGGCTACTTTCGAGCGACATCAGCACAAGTGGCCAAAATGGTCGCAATTTATGGCCGACAACGAAGAGATGTTGGTGGAAGCCGTTTCAGAAACGCCAGCCCTGCCCGGCAGCCGCAAGGCCATTTGGCTCCGTGCCATTAGGCACCATCAGAAGGGCCGTTATGGTCGTTGTTGTGCGCTGATGATGCCCGAAATAGAGCACACGCTCCGATTGATTTACTGCGCCGTCAACGGGTGCCCAGCTCGAGCCCTGACTGCTGAATCAGTCGTTCACTACACGACTCTGGACGTCATCCTGGAATGCGGTGGTGAATCAAACGACGTGAAGCCTCGAATAGCCGAATTTCTGGGCAATGGACTCTATTCCGCTTTGCTGGATGTATTCGTCCAACTGGAAGGACCGCGAGTTCGCGATCGGTTTAGTCACGGTGAGTGTCGCTTGTGGGACATTGACGCCCAGCTATCCACTCACTTGCTGGCTCTATCGACCGCCATTTTGTGGCTGCCCGGTCGTCCTTCCTCTGTAGTCATTCCTCATTATTCATCGCACTTCAGTCCGGCCGCTCTATTTCATCGAGAACTCGTCGAAACAATCGAAGCCATTGGGCGCTGGCTCGGCTGTCTGCTCGCTCCATGCCCATCCGTCGACGTTGATTTGTCCGCTTGGCCGGCGGAATGGCGCCCGCTGGTAAGCAACTGGCTGCGTAACTGGTCGCCTGCGGTTAATCAGCTGTTAATAAATCAGTTAAAAGAAGAAGAAAACGACCGGCGAATGGACGACATTGTCGTCATCCATGCGGGCCAGTTATCGCCCACCTGGCTACGTAAAATGATGAGCCAGATCGTATTAGGTTGCCAACGGCTGACGTCTCATTACAACCAAAGAAATGGGCCCGGTACTTTGTCGTCATTACACTCCCGACAGCGATCCACTCATGCCCGGATGGACAGTTACATGCACCTATTCATAGCGGCCGTCCAACTTTCCTTGCTCTTTCCCATAGCCGTGAGCTTTGGAGGCCAAGTGATTGTCAACGATCCGCCAACCGTACGGCGGATGAAACGGATCGTGACTCGCTGGGCAGATCATTTCGCCAGGGCATCCGCCAACAACCGTTGGATAGAACTGGCAGACTGCACCAAAGACTCGATCCAATCGATGGAAATCCTCATTTCATCCGTCCTCGTCTTTGCTTCCGAATTCCCATCTCCATCCGCTTGCTAAAACTTCTATGCGACATCCGTCCTTGCTGCTGCATCTGCAAAAATGGATTTCAGTCACGAAAAAATCAGTTGGCATTTTGATAATAATAGAAATCCAATCCAACCCACGTATTGTGTGTCGGTGGAGGAGATGCGGACCAGTTCCAAAGATAAACTTACCTCCGGTTGTCCCTGACTGATGACGCATAAACTCTTGAGAAGAAAAAGGAGGAATATTACATTCATTGAATTTGTATATGTATTAGAAATCGTATTACAAAAACAAAAAAGAACCGTTTGGCCCCGGCAGCCTTTTTCGTTAGCGGCCATCTGTTGGTAATAATAATAATAATACTCGTCGTCCAGTTAATAGAAAAGGAAATTTCTACAGTGAGTGTGGTTCCTTTAGGGCAATGAAGAGAAAAAAGGTAGCGATTCCGTTTTTACGGTTTCTTTTTTGTAATATTTTTTTCCCTATTAAATGTTGGGCACAACAAAAAAGAAATAGGGACAATGAACCGCAGACATTCACCACCAACAAATTCAAAAGGGGAGAGAGAGAAACAGAAAAGTGTTGAAAACCCTGAAATGGAACAGGAGAACTAAAGGAAAAATAAATAAAAATGTGGATGAAACGGTGGATAACTCGGGTAGAAGAGAAGCAGACGCAAAACGGATAGGTAATTCAATGTTGAAATTGATCAATGGCGGACGTGAAAGCCAAAAAAGAGGACGTGAAAATAGAGAAGCCAATCTCCTCGTATTGCATATTAAACGAAAGGGTTTAAAGGCCCCTGACGATAGCGCCACGATCAAACTCCAAGGTGCCGCAGCAAAACACAAAAAAGAGAAAAATGAAAACGGTCGATTCGTTGACTAGTTTTCGACTTGAATAAATCTGATGAATAATGAATTCGTATATAAAAGGAACAATTTTCAAACTTTTGGCGGCGGTGGCGGCGGTGGTAATCGATTCACGGAAGACGAGTGGGAGGAGCCGTCGCTGTTGCTGAGCCAAAAAGCTTCGTTCATGGCGAGGTTTCGCCGGCGGTGCTTTTCCACGCAAGTCACTGGCTTCGGGTCCAAGTCGACGACCGACGCGTGACACTTGTACACATGACCTGAAAGGTCACGCACAACCGGCAACTCCTCAACTGCTGCTGCTCCACTCGTGGCTCTCCTGCGTGAATCGAATCAATTTTGTGGACGAAATGAAGAAAAACTCATTTGGATTTTTTAATAAATAAATTAAGAGGAGAAGGAGGTCGCAGACAAATCAAAAAATGGACAACAACATACTTGGCTGATGGATCCAGTCGACGCTGGAAGGCGATCATGATGGAGCAATCGCGAGTCGTCGACGAGATGCGGTAGCGTTGAACTAGACGGACGTCATCCATCGTCTGGTCGCTGGTTTTCTCTTGGCTAAGGAGCCAGTCGGCCGTGCCCGTGTGCGGATGCGTCCAGCGCATCGTTTCGTACGGGACGGAGCCGTCACGGAAGCGACCGACCAGGGCGTCGTAGGCGTCGTAGAGCCGCTCAAAGTCCACGTCGCCCAGCGATTGAACTCGCAGCAATCGGCAGAGGACGGACCGTGACGGAAGCCGAGTGTTGCAGCTGCCCAGCAGCCACGAATCATTGCACTCGGGCGTGGTAACAACAACGGGCGGCAGACAAGGCAGTGAATGGTCGCCCCTTTGTTCTCTCATCAGCGCGTTCCAATCTTCCAATTCCGATTCCTCCAATGCTGGACAATGGACGCCCTGGACAGATTGATCGGTGGGGCCGTCGCAGATTTCCATCGTCAGCGCTTCCATCACCAAAGTGCAGAAATGTTTCAAAGGCCTTTTTAATAAGATAAAAAAAAAATGACATCTTTAATTTAGCCTCGAATCTTTTTTATCAAAAAATAAAGTCGGAGCCAAACTGACAGTGTGCGATCGCTGGTGTCGTCAAGCTGGAACCACTGCTGCAAAACGGGCAGCAAGTTGTTTTGGCATTCCTCGGCAAACACCAGATTCCCATCCTGTGATAATCAACGGAATAAAATTACAATATTTTAACCGGGCATATTCAAAAAGGAGAACGGGGCTGGCTGGCTGGCACTGGCACCAATTTCTTTTAGCTTGATATAGTGTGGAAGCTTTATGCTGTACCTGGAAGATTCGCAGGTTGTTTTGCGGCGTTCGCGTCAGCGCCACAATGGCTTTCAGCATTCTCAACCGAGATCTAAATAGGAACATTTTTTTTCAATTCTGATATTATTTCGTCGCATAAATAATGGCGGGGGGAAAAAGGGGGCCACCCAATAATTAACAACAACAACATCATTTCTGACGATGATTATTTCTTACCCTGAAAATAGATCGAGAGGACAGTACTGGCTGAGCAACTGGATCTTTCCGTGTTTCCTCTACGAGAATAAAAGTTGAAATTAATCAAATTGGAGGAGAAGAAAACAACGGAATAACCGACAAAAGAAAACCCCAAAAAAAGTACAACAATCGGCGTACAACTATTTTATTATCATTTCCCGTGTTGATGGCGTCGAGCACGACACACACAAGACGACCAAAGAGTCATAACCCAAAAAAGAGAGAGAGAGAAAAAGTACCGTATTTGGTGTGCGTTGGGAGAGAAAACGGTACCTACAACAACAACAACAACAACGCCAATGTTGTTTCTTTCTTTATTCCAAGCCCCGGTGTTACTTATATATACCTTGAGGAATTGGTTGAGGCAAAAAGGGCAATGTTGATGACCCTGGCTGAGGAAACCTTGTTTCGGTTTGAGTTCGACGCAAAACACTGGCGGCTCTGCAGACTGACGCTCAACTGTTGTTGCTGTTGCAGCCTGGTTGTTGTTGCAGGTGACTGGAAGCGACAGCAACTGCTGTTGCTCGGTGGCTGTCGACATGGCAGGAGGCAAAAGTGTGCAATCCGGGCAAACAATCACGTGGCAGACGGGAGCTAACCGTTTGTGCTTTCGGTGAGCTTCGGGAAAAATGATCGGATGAGATGAAATTGGAGCTAGGGAAACAATTTCGTTGGTTTTATACCTGGACGGAAGACGTCAATGAGATGATCCACCTCTTCAATTTCTTCTAAATCTACATGGCAAACTTGGCAGGGACGGACCAGTCCGTCGCCCAGCAACGACCCGAGTATTTTTTGACTGAAAAAGAGTCGCTCCAACTAAAAATTTTAGGGGAAAAAATAAAATCACGGATCAAAAAATGAAGATTACAGGGGATTTTGAGTAGATCTAACCGTTTCGTCGATTGTTCGGATGCCTCCGTTGACCTCCTGGGCTACAAACTGATTGTCGGAATCCATCCGGCGTAGCTTGTAATCAATTTTAGCCAACTTGACAATCTTTTTTTCCTACAACAACAACAACAACAACAATAGAGATGAATGAACGGTGTGTACTACTCAGCAGTATTTGTTTTTAATGAGTTTGCGTGTACCTGAGGCAGGGCCAAGACGACTGGAGATTTTTTGGTGTGTGGGTGAAAAAAAATTGAAAACAATAGAAAATGATAAGCCGATTATTATTATCAATCTTTTCTTATTTTCCAGAGAAGCACAACAACTATTTGTTTGGGCTCGAGAAAAAATAAAAGAGGATCAAGGACCGACACCATTCCCCCCCCCCCCCCCACTCAACCAACTAGACAATAGCTGGGAGGGATTATACACAATGACAAATGTCTTGCTCAAACAGAAAAATTCTGCTGTTTCATTGTTTCTTATTGATTTTAATAAATTGCTCGAAAGAAAGAAAAGAAAAGAAAAATATTTACTGGAAGCGTTGCCCTCTCCTCGGTAGACCCAATGGCGGGGACGTTTCAATGTCCATTGAGGACAGTGGCACGAACGGGTCGTTTGGTTACCGGCGTCGCTAGTCGTCCCGACGACGACCGTTGGCTGCTCAGTCACACTCGGCTGCTGCTGCTGCTGCTATTAAATGTCAGAGTAGATGTACACAATAACAACATTTTCAATTGAACTTTTTTTTGTCTTTAAAATTAACAAAATATAAACAAAAGCAACAACATAAACAAAAAACAAAAGAACTTGAAGAGAGAGCGAATAAAATTTATTCAACGCAGAGAGAACGAAATTTGCCGGGAGGACTTTCACCGGAAAACGTCAAAAAACCAAAACAAAAAAAAACCCTTTCACGTCATTTTTTTATCATCGACATTCACTTTGTCCTTTTGTCGTTGAGTGTGTGTGATTCCGTCAGCAAAGAAAAAAAATGAGTCACCCAAACGGATCAGATTTTTTTGTTTTTCACAGGAAAATGATGTCACCGACAACTCGTTCACGTTCAACGAGAAATCATTAAAAAAAACCGAAAAAAAATGAGAGCTAACAAAATGTGAAATGGGCCACTTACTTCCACATTTTGCCCCCCCCCCCCTCTGATTACAAAAGAACTAGAAATGTAGAAATGTATGGCAGTATCTAAACCAATCCAATAATATGCGGGTTCTGACTTTATTACACAGCCGAGTGTCGCTTTACACAACAGGCAGCAGCGGCGGGGCGTTGTCTGTTGGTTGGGGCTTGCATCTATAAAAATAAAAATACACATTGCACACACACACAAAAAGAAGTTTGGGAGTCTCTTTCACTCGGGTTCTTCACCTACTTAACGTCCATTGCACTCCCGGCCTTCTACACACACTACTATATACTAAAGGTGGTGCTGGTTCTCTTTTCTCTTTTTAAGCTCAACGATCATCTTTCACCTCCCGGTCGAGGACTGGCGAAACTTGAGAAATACATTATCTCTCTTCTCATTTTGTTTGAAACTAAATAATTTCGCATCATCACCTTTTTTTTAAAGGTGAACCCCTACTGTTCCAATATCCAATTGGACATTGGCCCGTTTACTTGTGTTTTAAAATGGGATAGCCGAACCCGTTTCATTATTAGGATAGCCATTATTACACGCTGCGATGATCAGAGGCCGGGCAATAACGACCCATTGAAAAATCAAATAAAATCCGGTAAAATGAAAGAAAAGAAATAAGAACGGGGCCGTTAGAGTTCATCGCAGGAGGGAGAGAGAGAACCTTTTTTATTTCTCTTTTTCTCTTTGGTGAACGATCGGACGCCGAACTCACGAATTCGAAAGTGCGTGTCCCCCCAGCAACAGCCAAAACACGAAAAAATAACACCAACAGTGAAAAAATCTCTCTCTCTAGCTTTGGAGAGAGAGAGAGAAAATAGATTCCATGATGAAGCGGGTCAGGGCCTGACTTGAACAACAATCTGGGCATGCACCCAAGCACGGCCGAAAAAATGACGATTGAACGAATTTCGGGAACAAGGTTCTTTTTCGATTCCCTCAAAATTCGCCATCCAACTAATAATAGAAACGGTAAATAAAATAAAATAAAATAAAATAAAGTCACAAAATGTTTGCGATGCGATGAAGTTTTTTTTTATTATTACTATACAAAAAACAAGTCTCTTTTTTTTTGCTTCCATTATAATAAAAGGGTGTACATTTTTTTGTTTTTTCCTTTTTTTTGACGGTGAACAAAAATACCTCTGTACACACACATACACACGTAAGAGCGCACATATTTGTTGTTGCAGAGAGAAGGGGGAGACAAAATAGAATCAATCAACATTTTCGTTATATCGTCGAGCCGGGAGAATGTTTTTCGGTCGCCCTTTTTATATTCCCATTTTGTCATCATCTTCTTCTTCGTTTCCAAGTAGTTTACATGGACATTTAATTTTTAATTGAAAAAAAAAAAGACTTGAAGAAAGTAAAGAGAAATAGGGGGAGGGGGGATTTCTTTGCCAAATATAGTAATTAAAAAAGAGGGTACGATATATTTGAACGAAAAAAAGCATGCACCACACACCGTGAGAATTTCCGTGTGTCGACAATTTCGAAAGAAAAAAAAATTGGAAAAATTTCCATCTTTTTTGTTTTGTTTTTTTGCAAAAATGACACGAATCGAATCACATTTTTTTAAAAAATTCTTCTTCTTTCACTTCTCTTCAAAATTGCACGCAAACCAAACGGCGAGGGGTTCTAAAAATAGAAGGGGGGGGGGGGAAACACTACATCATAATTATTATCAAAAACGTGAAAATTGAAAGAAAAAAAGGGAGAAAAAATTTTTAAAATAGAAGAAAAAATTAAAAGAGAAAAAAAGAGACTTGTCGATCAAACAAAATCAAGTGCCGAGAGACGAGGAGAGTCAAATACCGATTTTTGTCTCAAATCACATACGAGATAGTTTTTCTTGTCTTTTTTTTAGCTTTTTCGTAGAGGGGGGATGGGGATGGGAGGAGCGTTCGCGGGAGAGAATTTTACAACATCACAGGCCGAACTCAATTTTTTCCACAACACAAATTTGAATTGAAAAAAAAATAAAAAAATCACGATAGGGGAGGAGAAATGGCGCACTGGAGAGAATGGAGGGCACTTCAAAACAATTTGTTGTTGTTTCTTTCCCCGTGTGGTTGTTGTTGTTTTTTAAAAATTCTACAGACAAAAAAAGTTGTTTTCTTCTCTATTTGTCTCAAATTGACTGGGTTTTGGCGTACTTTTTTTTTTAAATCAAAAATGTGTTTTTCTGTTTTAATTTAAAAAAATTAAAATGTCCACAAAGCCATTGAAATTGGGAGAATTGTCGCTTTTTGTACAGGAAACGGCAAGGCAAAAAAATGAATGGCGTTGGATATTTTAGTTTTTTCTCGTCTGTCAACCAATCAAATGCAAAGTAGCTCGCAATCATCACGCACCCATAGTTAATTTTACACGAAGAACAAAAAAAAACCATTTTACACTCGAAAAGAGATGTGGAAGAAAAACAAAGAATTTCTTTTCCTCTCAAGACCCGTAGCGAGACCCATTTTCTATTTAAAAAATTTACTTGTCCCGTCATCATCTCCTATTCTGGATGTTTTTTTTTTCTTTCGCACACTCACGCCGCTACAAATAAAAATATTTCTTTCTCTTGTTTCTATCCCCAGGAAAACAAACAGACCCCCGCCATAATTATCTATACAACACACTCACGCTCAAATAAAAATTTAAAAAAAAAAAATATTAAGGGGTAGTAGGTGGAGGAGAATACATCAGCCAGCAGATATTTTCACGCTTCAAAAAATGATTTGACCGGATTTTTTGTTGAGAGAGGGTGGGCGGGACTACGACAAATGTAAAATATTTCGAATAAATCTGAGCTCAATTATCGCATCCGTATTTTTCGGGAGGGGGGAGGGGAAACGGGATTTGTACGATCCTCTCCTTTTATAAGTACACAGTTGGGGCTTCACAATAGAGCAGCTTTACAATGTCGCCAAAATTTGGTAGGAGGAAGTATAGATGATTGGACGATTTGTTTCTTTTTTTTAAAAAAAAGGAAGAAGATATTGCACACTAAATGAAATATCAACGGGATCACACACACAATCAATTTCAAGGGATGAGAAGGGGATGATCGAATGAGAAGAGAGGGGGGAGGTGGTCATTCAATCCAGAGAAATCCTGAGATAAATATCCCGAAGCCGGACCCATGAAAAAAAACACATCGCGCTTCCATTTAACAAATATTTAAAAACCCCGGCCAATCAAAATGAAAAATAATAATTAATTTAAAAAACACTTCAAGCAAAAAAATATGCTGATCCATTTTTTTGTTTGTTTTGTTTTCGTTTTACAAAAAAAAAATCTTTCGTCATATTTGAAATTTGTACTTTTTCTCTTCAGTTTTTTAGAATAATTGTTAAGGCCGGAATTTTTCATATCGCTCATGGGCGGATGGCCATCAACAGGTCAGGTTGGAATGAAAAATTGTGGGGGGGTTGCATTTGTTTGTTTTTCTTCACCGTGTGCTTGTTTCAATTCAACTTTTTTTTTTCCATTTTTGGTCCCCGAAATTCGAAAAATTAAAAATCAATGGATTGAAATCTTTATTTTGTGTACATCATTTGAAAGGGGAGGGGTAAGGGTGGGGAACCTCGAAATTGAGTGGTGATTGTAAAGCTGCCATCCGTCCGTCTTGCGTTCAACACCAATTAGAAGATAGTTTTAGGGGGAAATCACAAATACGATAATTCAGCTGAGATAATTAAGGGATTGAATTGAAGAGACTTTTGTGTGTTTTGTTTTTTAATCTTTTGAAAAAATCGACTACCATTTCTCCTTGAAATTTTTAAAAAAAGCAAAAATAACTTGATTCGTTAACCGAGCGACAAAAATGTTTTGTAGGGGCGGGTGGTGGGGGTATTTCGACAATTATGATATATAAGATTATACACACGTATTTATATATATAAAGATGGGGAGGGTTTGTTTGTTTCCGAACACGGGGGAGAGACACATAAAAAGAGAGATATAAATCGAGTATGTCATATATCATCGACGTTTTTCTTGTGTGAGGAGGATTCAATTGTTTTTAGTTTAAATGGGAACTTGTTTCTTCTTCTTCATTGTGTCTTGATTCTTTGTCTTTTTAGCTCATCTCTTCCAAATGGGGTGGTGGTGGGATGCACGGTTGGCAATGGCTTTGTTGAGATCACAGTACGGGTTTAACACAACACACCGCTCCTCCATCTTCTTCAGAGCGGCACAAGCAGCAGGTGGTGGGGGACACATTTCCCCTCCCGTTTGAAATTTTTTAAATTTGAAAAAAAAAAATCTTTTTTCCCCATGTGTGATGATGAAGGAAACGTTAAATCGATGTGTGAAGTCACCAAAAATAATAAAATAAAAATAAATTCCGTCATGCAAAAATTGGGTGGCTGTTCCATTCTTGACTCCCCCCATTTTTTCTTTATTCCCCCCATTTTGTTTCTGTAAAAAAAGCCCCCGTCAATATTGAATCTCGTGCAATGTTGAAACAAAAAAAAATATTTGATAAGAACAGCAAGGTCCAAAGTGTTGTTTTCAGCTGGGTTTGATGTGTGTGTGTGTGTTGGATGGATGGGATCGGAAAAAATCCCAAATTGAAAAGAAAAGTCCGTTGTCGTTCGGTGTGGATGGATGATGGGTCGGCGGGGTGATGGCGCAAACCGTCTAACTAGAAACGTAGGAAGCGAGATGCTCGAAGGCCAGGATATTGCGGGCATCCATCATAAACTCCATTTCGGAACGGACAGATTCTCGGCAGCCGGCCGATGGATCTCCACCACCACTACTGGAATCCATGGAAGAAGGAGACGACGACTCGGATCCACCCAGCGATGGTGACGGCGAATTGGACGAGTTGGGAGTCGACGAAGCCGATGAATGGCCTCCTCCTGCTTTGTTGGATCCCATGACGTTATTCCGCTCCTGCCTCATCGATTCCTCCACTTCCCGCTCGTCGTAGAGGACGCAGATGGACCCGTTCTCTCCGATGCGGTACGACACTTCACGCGGATCGATCCACATCGTCAATTCCGATGGGAAGATTCTGTGCAGAAATTGGCCAGGCAATCCGACGAGGACGCCAGCTTGGGCCAGGACCGGATCCATTTTGCCGTTGATGCGGATGCAGCGGTAGCCGCTGCCTCTGCAAGGCTTCTCGGGAAACCAGTGCTCCTGGTAGCGTATCCTCAACGTCTCGATCAAGGCAGCCCGGAAGACTTCCAGCTGTTGGTCGGAAACGATGGCCGATTCCTTGTTCAGACGAAGAAGTCTGACGAGAAAATTGGCTGCTGAAGTCACTTCGACGCGCATTTTCTTTGATTCTTCTTTTCTGAAATTGTTTTAAATTCGCGAGGGCGGAATGGTGGTGGTGATCGTCTTCTTCGTCTTGGCCGAGATGATGAGCATCCAAACAATCAAAGAAAAGATGTGTGTGTGCTGTGGCGTCAGAGAATGAGAGAGAGAGAGAATACTCAACAATGGGGTCTGAGGACGTGATCAAGATGGCGGCTGCTCGACAAGATGGCGGCCGTGAGAGAAAGCTGGTGTGAAGCTTTTTAGTTCTCTCAACTGCGCAGTTCACACACAATGGCACGACCAAGAAAGGACAAAAAAAAGGTATCGAATCAAAAATCATGTCAATAATTGATTTAAAGTAACAAAAATAAAACCGTTTTTCAGTTGGCCCATTTCGGTTCAAAATCCAAAATGGCGGTACCAACACAGAAAGGAACCAAAAATAAAAATTACCGTTTTTTTCGCAAACGAGGAAAATTGCAGGAAACAAGTTGACTACTTGAATTGAGAACGAAACCAAAACAGGTTTTTAAATCCACGGTTTTGTGTTGTTGTGTGAGGAACCAGTAAAAACTAGGATGAAGAAGAGAGAAATCCCTTTGTTTTGTGTGTGCGTTGTTGTACTAGAACAGCAGAAGGCAAACAAAAAACTGTTTTGTTTTTGGCGTTAGTTCGTTATTTTAGTAACGACGACGGCGAGATGGAAGTTCGTCGGCAACTGAGACGCTTTCCGCTCCTACACTCGGGGGTATATACCCTGGGCCGACGAGCCCGAGCCCAGGGAAGGAGGGACCTGCGCAGTCGAGTTCTTTGTCTCGCCAACCCACGCCTGTGACGTCACGGTAGCTCCGCCCATCAGACCTCGGATCCGACCAATGGCCGAGCTCGTAGCAACTCTCGCACCAAAAAGAAAAAGCAAACGGAGGGGGCTAGCTAGAGGGACCGGATTTGGCAGTGCGTCGTTGGGGCGGATGGTGAATGATTATCATTATCATCATCATCCTTGTCACTTCTTCTTCTCTTTCGTTTCGTACTTTATTTTGGGGGCGCCTCCTACTACTACGTATTTTTTAAAAAAATAAAATAGAAAAACTAGCTAAAGCCGAGAGAAAATAAATATAAAACAGTCACCTTCATTTGTCCTCGGGACCAGCTGAGAATCTTTTCTACGTATAATCGACGACGACGACAAACGCATTTCGGACCAAAATTGGTGGGGCCATTAGATTCATTCCAAGATTTTTGGGCTTTTTCTTTCAGGATTTTTGCGAGAGAGAGAGAGGAGCGGTGTGCAAATTGATTGATGAAACGATGCGCGCGCACCTCCGTCGTAACGAGACGACGCCGTGCGGGATTGACGTCAGTTCCGATGACGCGTTTCCACACACCGCACAAACGTCCGTACGTGTGTGTTGGTGAATGAATAATCATTGACCGCCAACCGCATCCAGCAGGAAAGAAAGAAAAACAAACAACAATTTTGTCGTTGATATTTTCTTTGTTCATTCCCATTCGAATTCGCTCGATACCAGAAAAAGGCGAAAGTCACCGCGTCGACGATATTATTTTCTACCGGTTTCCAGTTTCGTTTCTTTCACAATTTTGGGACATGGAACCGTAGAATAGCTAGTAATCTTATCACATTTTGACGAAATGAATAAGAGAACCCAACTCCTCCGGTCGATCGAATATCATTTGAAAAAACAAAACAAAAAATGTCGAGATTGTAAAAATTTGTTTTTTTGTGTGTGGCATCAATTTCTCTAGACTGGTATATCCGGTTTTGATGTTGTTGTTGTTACAAGTATGATATATCCTTCCAAACAACTTGTTCTTCACAGACATACGATACGATACCCCCACATAAATTTTAAAAAAGAAAAAAAAAAGTTAAGTAGATTGGGGTCCCTGGGATTGGATTTAACAGGACACAAAGAAGCGCGGAGGGTGAAAAACAGCTGTGAAGCATTTTGAGAGAGAGCCCCCTGACGGCTAAAAAACAACCCAAGAGTTTCTTTGTGTTAAATGGGCGAAGCAGCAGATGTCCAACTACTTTTTCGGATACGTTGGAAAATGTCGCGCCGTGCGAAAACCACCGGAAAAACAGTGGCGACGAAAATGAAAGTTGTAAACAAGCGTAAAAAATATCGCCATCAAATTGCCAAAAAAAAATAAATTAGACGCGATAATAAAGGTGGGAAAAGTCAATCGACTAGCTGGAAAGCGTTGGCCTTTTTCTTCATTTACCATCAGATGAAAATCGAGAAAGTTTACACGTAAATGAGAGAAGAAAGTCGATTAATTGACGTCAAATGGCTTGACGCCACCAAAAATATAAAGAAAAAAACTCGTTTTCTCGTTCATTTTGGCTCGTGAGTGCCATCTTTTTTGTCTTTTGGGGTTTTAAAAAAAAACAAATGATTTTTAGGCTGAATATCATTAAGCCAGAGTCTCTGGTGCTGGTGCTACTACTATTCCAGTTCTCTCTATTTATTCCACAACAAGTCGACAACAAAGAAGAAAAAAGCTCAACACAATTTCTTTTATATATTCCCCCAAAAGAAATGCTCAAGAGTTTCGAGACAGAGAGAAAGTTCCCTTTTTACTCTTTTGACGTAACTCCCAAGGAAATTATTGCGCAAATATTTCAATGGAAGGTGGTAGGAGACTCAAATAACAACAACAAAAATAATACAACGCCGTCTACGATTCAGGCTACAGGGAAAAAATCAGCTGATTTGAGGTTCTCCCAGGCTGAAAAACACGCACACAAAGGAACTTGTTAGACGAGAGAGGGACGCCGGTGCTGCTGCTATGGTCCCGATATGGCAGGGGACCGGATTTGGCATCGGAGAGAACCGAGTGGTTAGAGGACAAGCTGTAGAGGACGAAAACAAAGAAGAGAAAAACCGCCTGTAGCTCTTTAAATAATAATAATAAAAAAAAGAAAAACAGCTGATTGTGTGTGTAGTCCCCCCTCACACACAGATGGGGGAAACCGTATACACACACAGCTGGTTTTTCTCTCCCCCCCATACAATTTTCGCCCCTCTGCTATTCTTCAAATTTCATATTCAAAAGTTAGATTTTTCTATAGAAAATATCACTAGGGGCCAACCAAAACACAATGGTCCATCCTGTCGTCTTCTTCTTTTTACCGAGAAACTTTTCTTTCCACTTAAACATTTTTAAAAAAAAAAGCTCGACCTGAATTTTTATTTTCCTTTCTGACCCTGGAACGATGCAGGTAGGGCCCTTGGACTTGTGTAAATTCGATCACCAGGGCCCATTTTTAAAAAGAAAAAAGAGAACACACAAAGGGGGGGATTTTGTCTTTATAAGGTGTTTTACTTCGTTAGTTGCTACCTGGATTTATTCGTATCAGCCACCCTTTAAACCCAGTTTTTTTAAGATCCAGGAAACAACAAAGAAAATCCCAGATGGCCGATACGTACCAATCGAGTAGTGAATGAGATCAACAGAGAAAAATGAATTTTGTTAAAAAAAGGCACGTTCAACACAGATTCACGCATGGATTGCGCCACTTGTCACACGTTTCAGTTAAATGGTGACACAGCCTTGAGTTAAATTATTTCATTTTTTTACGAGAGAGAATTACGCACTTGTAAGTTATCGCGTCCGTTATCTTTTTTTAGGGGAGGGGAGGTCGAGTCTTAACTTTCAGACAAAAACATTCGACAACAATAAAGCAAAGTCCAAAATTTCTATACAAGCGGCTGGGAAAAAAATAAAAACGAGGAGGAATTATATTCTTCTTCTCGTGAAAGAAACAATTTTTTAAGCGGTTCTGTGGGAAGGATATGACCGATTCGACAAAAGAAACGAAAAAGATCCGTGACGTCATTTTCTACCCAGGCATCTACCAATTAAAGGTTGAAATGGAATCACGTTGATTGGGAAGCCCAATGAAATGAATTCCGTATCGAGAAAGTTTTTCGTGTGTTTTTATTCTTCCGCGTGATGCCGAAACGTGAATTTGTCACGATTTTTTCTGGGCTTGGCAGTTGGCATCCATTTAAAATCGGACGTCATTTGTTTAAGAGAAGAAGAAATATATACAATCCACGTGCCAATGACGAAAAATAACGACCCAATGTAGAACGGATGAATTCATTTCCCCGTTTTAACATTGAATTCTCCTTTCCGCGGGCTGAATTCACAACAAAATCAATTTTTGTCATGGAAGGAAAGGAGAAGACGACGAATTTGGCCGTGAGAGAATAACACAAGTCACGTTGCTGAAATAATCACCTTCAGAAAAATATCAACTCCCCGGTGATCATAATGGAACAACAACTCCCGGAAATATTTTTAGAAGTTGAGGGAGGGGGGGAATGAAAACCCACAAACGACCTCTGGTGTTCTGGGTACAACAAAAAAGAGTTACCCAGAGGAAAACAAAAAGAAATAAAGAATTACCATCGCAATGTTTATGCGAATGCGCGTGTTGTGTGGTCGAAAGGTGTGCGCATTTGTTGCTGTTTTTTTTTACTCTCAACTTTTTCCCATTTTCAGAATGTGCGCAGTTTCGCAGTTAGGGAAAAGGTCCTTTCAAGGACAAACCAAAATGGCGGAAACGAGTTTCAATAATCACCGCTAGGTGGCAGCATCGTACTGGCGCACAAAATCGGCCCTAACGACGTCCCCTCTAGGGAGCAATCATCAACACACAACATGACGTGAAAATCGATAAGGAATGATTAGACATCCTTTCGTTTAAAAGAAGCTTAAACGACTAAGGCGATCATAAAACGATGAGAAAAAAGGGGGAGGAGAGCTTTTTGACTTACCGAGCTGGAGGAACCTAATCGGAGGCGACCATCTTGCGATAAAACACTGACATCCACCAGGTCTGCCGGCATCGTGGTGCTGGCCCAATCTGGACGATGCACATCGTTAAGTGACAGAGAGAATTCGCAGATTTTACGAATCATGTAATCAAATGGCCAAAGCACTGATTTTCAAATGTGAAATCAATTTTCCAGCGGGAAACAGTTGTTCAAAGCACCTTCAGCACCGACACACATGCACTACACGCAGCCACTACTCGGCGGGAGAATATGTTCTCCCAGCAGACGACAGTTGAGAACGCCAACGCTGGGGTTGTGCAACCTTCAGCATTTATCTTTCAATTTTCAACAAATGAAGCACTGCAATTTTATGATAACAATTACAAAGTCATTAAATCTTGTGATTATAAATTTTAAAATAAGTGCAGCAGATAGTATAACCGGATTTTGTTTTAGTAACGTGACACTGACACCGGTTAATCGGTTAATTCGATCTTTCACAATGCAAACGCCATCTACATGGTAGACCAAGATGTAGAAATGCTTAATTTCAATTGTTACGATTAATCACGAAAAATAGAAATGAGACTAATTAAAATTTGATGTAACAAATTAATAAGTCTCACAAAGTCGCCAACGTCAATTATAATAAAACACACCACAATCAGCAGGTGTAAAATTAAATTTAGAAAACATTGTCGTTCCGACGCCAAGTCCGACGCCCACGATATGTTAACTTTGAATAATACGACACAAAGTTGAAAATATCCACGATCTTTCTCAACGTTGTATTGTCGTTATGTTTCAAGAAAATAAAGTCGTCAACGTATCAACTTATATAATGAACTATTTTCCTTTCGAAATCATTGAATTACATTTTATGTACAGTACAGAAATAACAGTGTGCCCCTCTGAAAGAATTGCAGTTGCAGCAAAAGCTAAATGGTTTCATTTACCAGCATAGACATAATTAATAGAAATAGATTGAGCTCGTATTTTTGCGGATGACGATCGGTAAACTCGGTCGATTTTGGTACAGACTAGGATTTTGTGAAACTATTTGTTGCTTATCGCGAGGTCTTGTCCTGTCAATTTCAGATTGGAACCTGCGCATTATGTCACTTGATTTACCAGACTGGAAACTGTTAACTCGTGGAATCCACTGGTCTGATCTTGTTGTGCTGTGATCATCGTAGATTGAATGAACTTGTGTAGATCCCGACTTGACTGAACCGGCAACATCCAAAAATGGTGGCGCTCGTTGCAGCTTTTGGCGATAGTGTCCGCCGTACAAATCAATGCACAGGATGACGAAACAAGCGAAATTGGCAATCAGTGCGAAACCGCTAAAAATAAGAACTGTCAATTCCAGCCACCACCAGGCGATACCTGGATCAAATAATAATAACAAATAACTTTTATAAAATGTCAATTTTGTTTGTGCGTGCGTGAGGATATTGTCACGTTTGTCGTTATATTATCTTACAGTCGGTTTTTAAAGGTTCGTAAGCGTCAGCACCAACGCAAACATGTTGCGGTATCTCTTGATTGTTGTAGAGTTTGAGCTGCTCCGCGATGGCGTAAAAGCCGGCCAGGGCCGATGCGGCAGCGGCGACAACTGTGAGGACAGTGCCGAATATCATCCTGCAATTTAATTGATGCCATGTGTAAGTGTCAAGTACTGTCATACGCTAAACGATAAGCTGAGTTGTCGCTGTCTTTATTTGTTGCATGATATAGCCTTGATAAATCTATTTCTTGGCCTTACATGAGCCGCCTACGAGCTTTGATGACGCAGGCCATGAAAAATCCGACCAGGGCGTTAGCCGAACCGCTGCTCATGGCCATGGCCGTGTACAAAACATCCCAGGAACTGCTATAGCTTGAACTGGGAAGACTGTTGCCATCGTACATTTGCGTGAAGTTGTAAAAGATGTAAGACTTTGGAATCAAATAATCAATTAGCCTAAAAATGATTATACGTAAGGAAATTGTATTATTAAGGATTTGCTTACCTGTAAACCGACCACTACTACACCAGACACAACTAGGACACCGATCGTGGCCTTTGTGAATCTCCTTGGAAGGAGGGCGTCATTTTTCTCTGGTTCGGCGTTATCACGCGAAGTATTAGATGGTAAATGACGTCTATTTGCTGTCGAATTCCAGCTCTGCGCCATTCTTGATGTGCACTACTGTGTTATTTTGGCACTCAGTTATGGATGATTTGGCTTGTTCCTGCAGGAATCCACGCTGACAATACACCAGTGATTTCCAAACGTGTTTGATCCGGCCATATGACAGTCAAGTGAATATCATGCACTGATAATCGTAGGAGCACTTGTCAAACTTCTCATCTGCGACCCATTGGAGTAACTATGGCGCGTTGGTCCTTCTGTTGGAATCATATTTTTTACTCTATCAATTATCCTCCCATCGTCCTAGATAAAAAAAAAACTAAATACAAAAGATTTTGGTTTCGTTTATCTCACCTAGTTTTGGATGGTGATGTCAAAAGTCACAACAATTTTATGGCTTGCCTGCATTATATAGTCTTAGATCGACTGCACATTCGAATCTCTCTTGTAAAAACCACAAGATTTTGAATTTTCAAACAAAACACTCAGCACCACTGTTTTTTTTTTCGCTATTTAATTCAATAAAATTTAAATGAATTGGTATGATTGATATTTTACGGTGTCACATCCTGTGTCTAATCAACATACGAAAAAATCGCATGTCAGTGCTTAGAGCGACGTGTGTTATTTGTACTCGTTTTATATTCTTGTCCACTAATAAAGCTTCGAATAATAATCGTCCAGGTGCATACAAGATAAGATAGTTCGGTTGCGTAAAGCATACGCCACGTTAAATGCTACGAATCTTTATAAGAAATTAAAATACTGATCAATACTCTAACTTTTCTTTGGTTGGTTGATTTCATATCAACCCAATCCTCGATAGCATTTGTCAAATTTGAAATTTAAGCTTAGCTATTACAAAGGACTTTTCAATGGAGTTGTTTCTATCAGATTTGGAGCATATTATTCCTTATACATTTGAAAGTTCTCTGAAATTTACTGGTTCACCTTGATGGTTTCGCCGTGCCGTTGCAAGGCCGTCTTTCAAAAAAACTCGCACCGTGATTCACGTCCGGGAGTCCGAGCAAAACAAAAAATTGTGCTTTATCATTTACTTTTTGTTATTGAAGTTCTTTTCCTCATACCTTCACTCTCTTCTGTCGAAAAAATGTTCCATTGCGGTCACCGGTGTGATTTACTTCCTGTTGTGGCTTCAATATAAAAGACGAGATACAGAGAAGGAAAGTCAAACAGCATCGCCCAGTCTTGCAACTCACATTCTCCCTCAGCGATAAAGTCATGCAGTCGATCGTACGTGATTTATCTTATTTAAAATGTAGCCTATCAATTGAAAACAATTCCTATTCTAATCATTATTATTACATTTCTCATATAGGTTGCTTACCTTTTGGTTACGGTTGTGGCTTCTCAAGCCAGATGGATTAACCCAGGATATGGAATGGGTGGATTCACTGGATATTATCCAGTTGCTCCGGCCGCCCCAGTTGCTTACCACGGAGTTCCAGCTGCAGTTCCAGCAGTCGTTCCCGCATACGGTTACCCCAGCTTCACTTCCACCCAGTATCACGCTCAGGACGAGTTGGGTCAAGCCAGATTCGGTTATGCCCACCCTGGACAGGCCGCCTCCAACTATCGCGATGGTTTGGGCAACCAGATCGGCAGCTACGCTTACTTCAATCCCGAAGGTAAAGAGGTCCGCGTTTCCTACACCGCCGATCACCGAGGCTTCCGTGTCCTTTCCAACGACTTGCCAGTGGCTCCCGTTGCCAACCTGGTAGCACCGGTTCAAGTTCCAGAAACCATCGAAGTGGCTCAGGCTAAAGCCGCTCACTTGGCCGCTCACGCCGAGGCTAAAGCCGCTCACGCTGCCGCCAAAGCCGCCCTTCCAGTTACACCTGTTGCACCTGCTGCACCCACCACGACCGCCTAGATGTTAGAAAAAGACTCAAAAAATTTGCAATTAGTTTCTTCCTCCTTGTACAATAAGCTCATCATAATCCATTTTTTCTCGCTACAAAAAAGTCGAATGAATAAACAAAATGTTTTTCCATTAATTCATTTAAATCCCGCATCTTCTCATTTTGTTAGAAAACCAAAATTTATATTCTGTCTGCCAGTAAAATCAAAGTGCAAGGTGAACTGTACACAATCAATAAAAAAAGTTCCATTTTTTAAAAAATTCAAAAGTTGGACAGGAGAAAGTTGGTCACTTCTTCAACGTCTGGAGAAGCGACGATGGCGAGTTCACAAACTTTGGTTAACGTTTCCACTTGATGCATTTCGGCCAGCCCGAGGAATTGCTTGTTTTTGAAAGTCATCCTGGACGAACCCGTGTACAGGAAATACAGAAAATGTTCGACAACGTGCGCCTCGATTCCCTTGTGAAACGAAATTCGGGATTTGCCGTTCTCCTTGAGATTGCGCAACAGGCCATTGAGCACGGGACTGCGAGCCGAGAGGACCATTTGATGGGCTTCCATCAACTTGTTCTGGCCGACGAATATCTCGACGTCGGTGTGGCGACAGCCTAGAGCGGCCTCCCACAGTTGCGTCATCCAAGAGACGTCCATCATCTCGTAAGAATAATCGGCGATCGTTTGAACCATTTGAATATCGAACATGATCGATTGTTGAAAGAGTTGCTCGAAATTGACGTCGACTTGGGCCGCGAAGAAGAGCATTTCGGATTTCTCCAGCTGCTGTCTGACGCTCTTGGCTTTCATTTCGATCCAGTTGGAGCAATTGATGGAATAGAGCACTTGGATGACGAATTTGCGGTGGTTGACGCAAATGAAATGAACGATCCCGTCTTTGAGATGCAGCGAAAAGAGATTCTCGTTTTGGTAATCAATGGCCAGCGGTTTTTCGGCCGATTCACGTCCTTCGAAGATCCAAACCACTCGGAAAGTCGACTCGGGATGGCCATGTGTTACGTAACTATTTTTTTCCGGACTGTATAAATCAATTTTTAAAAAATAACGATTAACTTCGATTAATTTTAAGATTTCGATCTTATTATACCTGATGATAACAGAGGCTGGTGGTTCAGTTTGATTTAATTCGAGGGTCGAAACGAAACTGGCCATCTGCAAGACGTCGATTTTCTTGACTGCGATTTGGCACAATTCCACCAGAGTGTTGAGCTGATAGCGGATGGCCAATTTCAGCAGTTGTTCATTGTCCAGCATTGGAATTTTGGGTTCTCCGGTGTAGAGGAAATAGAGAAACTGCTCGAAAACGGTCGACTCCACGTCGTCGATGTTGATCTGCAGAGGTCCGTCACTTTTCTTCCTGGGAAGTTCATCATCCAGTTCAGTGTCAAATTCGGCTGCAAAGACGGGACTGCGAGCGGCCAGAATGGCTTTGTGAGCTGAAAACTTTTGACCTTTGCACACGAATTCAACGTCGACGTAGTGTTGGCTTTGCCACAGTTGTTTTTTTACCAGACGATCCGACAGCTGATAGGAATAACAACCAGGAACGCTTCCTTCCAGCCAAATGGAGAAGACGAATGTACATTTGCCAACGACCATTTCGGTCAGATCGTAGGTAAACAACTGCAGACTTTCGCCGTCGACATTGTTGTGAGTCATCTTCTGACGCGATTGGACATAATTATTATCCGAATAGAATCCCACTTCTCGCAGTCTCAGTCCGATGTTGTTGAGGTCGATGGCCATGAAGATCAACGTCGGTTTGTCGCGATTCTTCAGGCCGACGCGGAAGACTTTCTCGTCGCGGAAACAAAGCATCCGGGATGAGATTGTTTTGGGTTCCATCGCGACATCTTCCAGCTCCCAACGATAAGTCACCATCATCATGGATTTACCCAAAATGGTGGCCGGTTTCATTTCGACTTCTTCGCCTTCTTCGGCGTAAAATTGGCTACAAATTTACAATTAAGTGAAGATGTGAGAAACTATCACTGATTGAACAAAAAGGAGAATTTGTCACTTGTACCTTCCTGGAAGAGAATCCGGTCTCAATGGCGTCGAAACTATATTGCTAGTTCCACAATTCATGTTTTCTGATTGAGATTGGCAATTCATGTTCAATGTCGAAGTAACATTCGTGAGAGATTCTCAACAGCAATCCTGTCAAAAGGAAGAACAATGTACGACTGCCTTATTTTTTATCTGGCCTTCTCCCTTTTATAAACAAATAAAAGAAATGAAATTTGTGCTCATGACAAGCCGACGTCACACGGATTTCGTTTCTGTCGAAGTGGGAGGCTCACCTGCCTCTACCTCTACTGGGACTATATTGCTAAGAATTGTAGCAAGGAAACATTCCATTTATTCCTAGACAGGTAGACCATTCTATTAATAATCAATAGGTCATAGGGTCCAAAACTCAATAGGGAAATCGTCGGACGACCGACAGACTCTAGAACATTATGGCGCAAAACAAAAACGGTGGTATTCCCTGTTGTTCAATTTGCAAGTCCTTTGAGGTACTTTTTTTTACAAAGAAAACGCATTTATCAATATATACCATTAAATACCATTGATACTGTTGACATTAGTGATTCTCAGAGGGAAAATAAGTGCGAAAAATCACCTCCCACAAGACAAATATAAATTGAAATCAAACAGGCGAATCTTTTTTTAAAAATCCATGCGTTAAAAAAATAATTACGTCGCCAATCGTCGTACATTCCTAGCTCGGAGTTGAAACCTATTTTTTATTTGGTAATAATAAAGAAAAATAAAAAAATAGATTGTAATGATAAAATAAAATTCCTTGCATTTAGAGCATGGGCATTGCGCAAGGCCAAAGTTTCGTACCGGTATACGTATGTGTGTTGATTCATCAAATTGTGAAAGTCGACAAAATGTCGACCTTGCGATCGAAACTTTTGTTGTTGGAAATTCTAAAAGTTCCTGTGCAGCACTGTAATAAAAACGATATCCAGACAGATTTCCACTTATAAAGCTGATGCCAAAAAGTCCGTTTTGCTAGATGCTATAATCCCTGGCGAGCAAAGTGCCACGGTCATATAAAGTTTTTTGTTTGAATAGAATTGAGCAAGGACTTTTTATTGAATAAAATTACCTGTGCAATCATTGTGGGGCGTCACAGTCAACATGAAACTTGTCATTTGTTCGTGACTATAGGTTCATTTCATTAAATACAAATTTAAAATCTTTTTTTTTTTAGCTCGGAAGTCAAGAGACTGGTTCTTGTATTAAAGAGGACGAATAAGACGAGATGAGTTTGGCAGAATGAAATCAAGCACGACAAGAGTTGACCTCATACTATAGAAGAGCTATAAAGTCGTCTAGCCTGATACCCAAGATCTTGTTGAACGACTTTAATGCTACGACACAGGTATATTCAATAACGGCATCAAGTTTTGGCGTCTAGCATTCGCCCTAATTTCCCAGTATTAAATGATGATAAAGCCTTATCAGAGATCTTGCCCCAAAACTAATTTTTATTATTCTCCAGCTCTTTTAACAATTTTGGACTTAGAGATTTGAATGAACCCCCCCGGAAAAATGCTACCGCTCATTAGTTTATGTTGAAACTATATAACCTTACAGGACAGTGTGTGGGGCTTTTATCAGTATAGGTCGCCGGGATAAGTTGGCCGCTATATAATCAGCGGTCGGATATGAAGTAATACATTCCCTGGTGATTGGTGATAACGATGGCTTGTGTGTTGGACATGGTCGCCTACCCCTCACACCTATGGGTGCGTAGTTTCAGTCTGGCCACAATTGTTGTTGTCCCGCCATGAATTTCTCCAGCATCACGAATTCATCCGACGTCGTGGATTATTCCGGCGACATTGTGGGTCCCTTGGAATTCAACTGCAGTCAATACGAGTTTGGCAAAGAACCGCCCAATGTCACTCAACACTTTGACGGTATTATAGTAGAAAAATTCATCTCCAATATCGATTTAAGTTGTCATTAATTATACAAATGGATTTCATATTTCCAGCGCTGGGAGTCGTTGGTCTTGGATTTGCTTATGGAGGGACGGCAAGTTCGGGCCTGCTCACACTTATCTTTCTGATCCAAATTTGTTCTAACGTTAGGAAATGTCCGTGGGAATGGCAACGACCGCTCAGTTGGATCAGTAAAAAAACAAAACCCTGTCAACTTTATTACTATCCTTGATGGCTGATTACTATTTGTTATTACGCATCTGTGTGATTATTATAGTTTCCATGCCGATGATCATTTCGTGGCTCTCACTGACGTCCTTTCTGGTCCCACGGGCCGGTAACCTGTGCGGAATCGTCAAACAATCGTATGATGCACATAACATTTCCAGAAAAACCTTAGAAAATCAATTTTAGGTACTCAATTATGATTATTTCAGGTACATGCCGTTTATGCTGATGCATTTTCTCGATCTAGCGCTCATGATCGACGGTGATGAAGAGAAAGTCCTGGAAATATTGATGGACAATCGAGTCCCAATGTCCCTTTGCGCTGCCCCTTGCTGTTTCTTCGGCATCTGCTGCGGCAGTTCCATCGTCACCAAGTGAGTGTGGACGTAACGAAATTAATGGCTATTGATATTTGATTATATATCAATTTTAATAATGACAGGCGAGGATTTCGAGCTCTCAGAAGGAGAGTGTATCAAGCCCCGTTATGGCAGTTCCTCCTGACGATGGCCGCCGTCGTCTTGGAAATTGCTGAAATTAACCAATTCCTTCCGGAAGTAATTGAAACAAATATTCACTCACATTATATAACCATTTTATTATAAGTCTGGCTATCGAATTTCCCGCAGCATATTGTGACGCCTCTATTTCAAACCTTGGCCGCCCTCAATGTTTTGATGTACATGTTGGGCAGTTGGGGTTTCAACGTCATCGTCAAAACATTTAAAGGATTGGAAAGATCAAATTGGAATCGTCGCATGGTAAGTGTCGGGTCATTTAAATTTCACCTGTCTGTATGTGTTATTTAATTATTATGTACTCAGAAAAAAGCTCACGCTTTGACGCTCTTCATCGCGGCCATGAAGATTCAGATCTTCATTCTCGGATTGTTGGTCGATTACAGCGATTACATTCCATGTTCGCCACCGGCAGTCTCACCCGCTCACATGAAACAAAGTAGGTCGATATCGCCATCAACCGGTCGCCAATTATCTCATCTTTAACCAATTCAAATTTTTCTCGATTTCTAGGTATGGATGCAATGTTGAGCCTAATGGAGGCCCTCATCTTCGGCATCGTCTTCGCGTTCGTTTTCCGCGTTCGCATCAGCGACATTGAACGCGCCATCAAAGGTGATGGCACCGAGAGATCGCCCAATTTCTACCTAGTCCAAAATATGCAATATCCCAGCACTCATCAAGCCTACGATGCACAATAATAGCCATGAGACTCAATTGCGCTGGATGTATAAAATATTAAGCAGTTGGAAAATACAATAATGAATGGAAACAAAAAATTAATGACATTTTCTCGGAGACATGTCGCTTATTATATTCAAATCTTGGAAAATTATAAGGGACAGTGCGAACCGGTTTAGGCAACTTTTTTGTGTTGTCGTAGAAATCGTCTTTACCTGTTGGTTTCTGCTATGTATAACAGCGCAGCATTTGCTCTACTTTCCCGCTGGTATTGCGTGGGGAACGATTGTCCTTTCTCCCGTTTCTCTCATAACAACGTGCAGCTGAGTGGAGACGGACCTTAGTCATACGTCGGGAAGCAAACTGTTCACTTGTTCGTGCCATAAATATCATCCAAAAGTTTCTAAATCATTTACTTTGTGGGGCTCAACCCAAAAGGTAAATTTTCTTTTCCCGGTTGTTGTCAGACACGGACAATTGAATTCATTTGAAAAAGATATCATTCATCGATAGGGTCAAAATGTATTCATCGACGGAGACTTCAACGTCGACTGAGAACAAGATGTACTACCACCATCACCAGCTGAAGAAGATGAAGCAAGGGCGGAACGAGCGCATCCGCAATTTCACGCGGCGCATCGACGCCGCCTTCATGGAAGCCTACGGATGTCGTGATTTTCCCGATCCCGATTTCAATTTATTCCGTCGAGGAGTCAAAAAGGATGTCCTGGTCAGGGGAATGCAGCGATCCGTCTGGAGGGAACTGCACTCGTCCTACCTGTTTGAACACATCACCGACGAGGAAGTGTCGTGGCACGATTTGTGCGAAGCCGCCCAGAACGCCGAATGGATTGTCGATCTGATGCGCATCGGCTCTTCCCGCTACGTCAATCCGCCGGCCGTTTCCGATAAGTTACTCCACTCGTTCAGCATCAACCGCAACGGATTCGTACGCGTCTACACCGACGGCATTTGCCTCCAAAAAGGACATCCGGACGCTCAGGCTGGAATTGGCGTCTGGTTTGGCCGCAACCACCAACTGTGCGTACATCATTAAAAATTGTAATTCAATTTCGTATTATTTTACATTAATTGATGGTGAATTTGGTATTGCAGAAATTTGAGCGAGCCGCTAGACGACCGAGACGACACTTCGAAAAGTGCAGCTGAAGTCAGAGCGGCTATTGAAGCCATTAAAATCGCAAAGGCCTGGGGTATCGGCCGGATGGCCATCCACACTGAGTCCAAGTACCTGCGCAACGTCATCGAAAATCTCATTTTTTACTGGATGGACAACGGTTGGAGGAAGACGACTGGCAATTTAATCAAACACCGGAAATTGTGGCGTGAACTCCTCTTCACTCTGGAAGAAATGGATGTCGAATGGAAATATCTCAAAGGGCCCGGAATCTACGACGATGGATCGTCTGCCGCCAAACGACTGGCTCGTGAGGGAGCCGAACGCTATTAAAACACGCTATTTGATTGCTCATTGTTTTTGTAAATCACCGTATAATGAAATGATTTGCTGTTATTCTGAATTCACTATGAATAAGTCATGAATTAGAAAAATAAAATTTGACTTCGCTATTGAGTAGCTACATATTGTACCGAAATGAACACGACGGATGCTAGATGGCAGAAAAACATCACCTGTTGTTCTGGTCCGATAATGTAATCACCAAGTAAACAGCGTCAAATGTCGATAAGGAAATGAGTCTGCTCACTTCACTGACAATCGAGTTGCCATCAGTTTGAACGTTTTGCATTTCGCGCTTCAGGTAAGTCCAGATTTCTAAATATTTATTCAATTTAGACATTTCCGTTCCACATATTTTCCATTTTTTGTCTAACGTAAAACCGGAGTTGAAAAAAAAGCCCGAATTTGGTTTCCAACAAAAAGTTGAACTGAAAATATGTATACCGTAACCAATGCGGAGAAAGCAAAGTATAATATAAAAGATAGATAGTAGCACACTAAGATAACGCAATTTGATGACGTCTGGTCGAGTCTCTGTTAGCACACTGACTCATTTTCTTACCATTCTTGATTTTTATTTTGTTTTTTTTTTTTAATAGAATCTCGTTCGACTGCTATTCCGGTTCTATCAAAATACGGCGATGGCGGAAGCGGCGGAAGGAGCGGTTGGCGTTGCCCAGCTGACTGTGACAGCGGGGTCTGGCCAACAACTATCGAACCGGCTGCCATCGCAGCTTGAGCAGACGCAGCGGCAGGTGGACGAGGTAGTCCAGGTGATGCGCAAGAACTTGGAAAGCATCGCAGCTCGCGAGGATCACCTCAACGAGCTGGAAATGAGGGCCGCCACGCTGGAAACGCAAGCCCAAGAATTCCACGTGCACACCGCTCAAATTCAAAGGAAAATGTGGTTTAAAGACCTCAAATGGACGATTATTGCCGTTGCAACCGTCACGACCATTATCGTCATTGTCGTCGTTACCCTTGCTGTCAAGCTGTCCGGAAATTGAAATTTTTATTGTTGTCCCACAAAAATACCAACACGACGTATCTATAATTAATCAATTAAATTCTGAACTGAAATAAATTTGTATAATTCAACGCATGATGAAATAGATTTCGACATTCGCCTCTAATCTATGGAATGACACTGCTAAGATAAGACTCCAATTCCTGTTCTAAATTTTCAATCTATATTTTTTCAAAGTTAATTTTGATACCTTAATTTATTACTACATTGCGTAAAGTGTAACAGTGTTATTGAGGATTTTTATTCATTAAGGGCAGCAAGTCCGGCAACAGGTTTCTATGACAGGCAAATCCTCGCGCAACTTATCGGCGAATCTATCAAATGTGCTGGACTTTCTCTTCGTTAACAAAGCGCATAGTGGCGCATGGCATGACGGCAACCCACCGTGGTCTTAAACTTGTATATCTCACAGGTGACTAGTTTTATTTATTCGTGCAACAGGTTTACTCCCATTAAAAGGTTTGGGCTTTCTCCGTTTTCACTTTGTGATCTCTCTTTCAATTTAGAGTTATTATCCTATTATTCACATAGGCTACAACCGCTACATATTTAGCGCCGCATATAAACAACTTGCAGTATTTTTATTGAGCTGTTTAATATTTAATTTTTGATGCTTAATTATTATTAGAATATTAATGTAAATGGTTAGAAAAAAAAACCCAAAATGGATTCAACTTTCCACTAAATTGCCCAGATTCGTAGGTCATAACTAAAATAATATCTTACCCTTTCCTCTGTCAAATTCTTTTTTTAAAAAAATGTAGGGAACGGTACGAGAATTTTACAAACCCTTACTCTTCATTCCGGTCGGCCATTTTCCCAATTTTTAAATAACCTTGCCCGAGTTTTCATTTCTTTCGAGAGAGAGAGAGAGCGCAAAGTTTGACATTGTTTGATACACGGTGAAAGCGACCTGCGCTGCGACCCAAAGTCCATTTTCGTCACACAACAGAGAAAATGCTTTGGTGGTTGACAAACGTCAAACTGGTTTTGTTTTTCCTAGTAATTTCTCGACTTTCCCTGGCAGCCAACAAAGCGGAGCGTAACGATACGATCAAGCGCAGCTTTCACGGCGAATCACACGTGTCATCTTACGTGACCGTCACTGTCCCCTATGAAAATGACGACTTGATTGCCCGACTTATTACCGACCAACTGGAGACGACCACCGATTCATCAGCCAATCCTCGTTTTGACAATCAAGTTTCTTCGTCACTAGAAACGGTTTTGAATCGATGCCTCGATAGGCATTTGACAGTCCAATTTTTGGGTCCATTTCTTATTTTTACCGGCCTCATTGGTCTTCTTAATGGCCCACTTTTCGGAGTCAAAGTGCTTCTCTTCTCCATACAGTTTAACATCGTTTTCCCGACGTTTGTCTGCTTCGTCACGGTATGTTGAACCGTTTTTATCCTTTAGTATTTTGCATTTGAGTTAACCATGTTTTGATCGTCAGGAATGGTTTTATCACAATCCAGATCGAGTAGGACTTCCTGAACTTTATTGAGGAAATTTACATATTTCGAGTCATCGTATTTGTTTATGAAAATACTGTGATGCTACTTGGGTTTTTTCCTAAATTATTCATGTTATCTGTGGTATAAGAATCGTACCATTTCGGGTGGTCTTTGTCCCTCATTTGAAAATCCTTTAATCATTATTTACGTAGAGTAAATACAACGCGTAAAAGGATATGCGAGGATTTGATAAGTATTCCAGAATCGTCATAGCAACAGCTTTACATGAATATAAATAGTTTAATTTTTGAAGAAGTTGAATCACTTGAATGACCCGCGGGCAGTCTTGGCTATAAGCGACCTTGAAACAGTGTGGCTGCGGGCGTCGTCGTTCGTTTATTTCTCTCCCAAAATAATTTCGACAGACGACACGTTTTGTTTATCCAAGTCAGTTTCTCTCTTTTCTAGCTGGCAACTGCTGCTGTGGTTTCACTCTGATCGTCTTGTTTCTATAAGTCCCAAGAACAAAACAATTATGGCCATCACTCAACAAGGTTCAGGTTTCATTCTTATTATGATTAAAACTCACAACTTTTTGCTTCTTTTATGTGTAAATGTAATGAAACTTTGTAATTTGTCTGAGGCAGCCAAAATATTGAGACACCCGGATGAATATGACGAAACAATCCCAAATCTTACACTAACAGAATATGTCGTTGACAAGATGCGTGAATTCGGCAACGATATCGCTTGTGTAATTAAAATGAATTATATTGATTTTGATGTCGTAAATTTATTAATCTATCAATAGTTTTGTTGACATTTCCGTTAAGATTGATTCAGACACGAAACAATCGTTGTCGTACAATGAGATTTGCGAAAACATCTTGGCCCTAGCAGCAGGACTCCAAATGAAACTCAATCTCAAACCGGGCGACATTGTAGCCGTTGCTTTGCCCACCTGTTTGGAGTACTCGATCACCGTCTTGGCCTTGAATTTGTGCGGGGCGACATCTACCTTGATCAATCCTGGCCAAACCATTTGTATTAAAACATATTATTTTATTCGAGATGAGAAGCTCTCTCAACTAATTGAACTTTTATTATTTAGCTGAATTGACGCACTGCGTTCAACTGACGAAACCCAAATTGTGGGTCGGAACGGACAGTTTTAGTAGCAAATTTAGTCAACTCTATCCGGACGTTGCCAGCAGACCGCCTATGATTTTATTTGGATCAAAGACCAGCAACGGACTCGACTATGCAGGATTGATGGACTCTGGCCGTGGAAAAACTGTTCAGCCAGTGGGTAATACTCCACTAGACTTGGACGCTTTTATTTTATTCTCCAGCGGGACAACAGGTGTACCTAAAGGTGTCGTCCTAACCAATCTGAATTATGTCGTCACGAGGAAACAGAGCTTGTGAGTCTTATTTAACTCGTTTCCATTTTGTGTCTCAACATCGTTAATTGTTTTTGTTTTTTTTTCATACAGGGAATCAACAAAAATTTCTTACAGGGATCCTGAAGACGTCACTCTCTTCTTCATGCCGCTGTATCATGCGGCAACACTAAACGGCCTATTTGAATGTTTTATGCGTGGTCTGCGATTTGTCCTGATGCCCAACTTCACCTTCGAACTGATGTTGCAATCAATTCAGGAATTTAAAGTGTGTAATCCGTTTTACTCCGTAGGAATTAATACCTAAACAAATAGTTTCTTTCAAATGTAGATCACTTTGATGTTCCTGGTTCCAGCCATAGCAGTGCAGCTGTTGAAACATCCAGTAGAGAAACACTACGACCTTACTTCATTGAAGATGTTGAGGTCTGGAGCTGCCGCTATCAGCAAAGAGACGCTTGTTGCCCTTGCCGAAAAGTTTGGTGTCCTTGTTCTGCAACTCTATGGCCTAACTGAAGCCACACTCTGCACCCACGGCAATACTTTCACATATAATCGTGATGGAAGTATCGGAGTCGTAGCGCCATTTTGCGAGTCCAAGGTATTATTCATCTTAATTACTTGACTGGAATCAAATAACAAATAAAGAACTTTTTAATACTTAGATTGTGGATACAGAAACGGGCGAAGCGCTTGGTCCCAACCAAGAGGGTGAGATCTGCGTAAGAGGCCCAATCGTGATGAAGGGTTATATTGGCAACGAAGCTGCCACCAAAGAGACGGTGGACACCGACGGATGGTTGCATTCCGGTGACGTTGGCTATTACGACGAAGACGGTTTCTTTTTCATCACTGATCGTAAGAAGGAGCTCATCAAGTTCAAAGGACTTCAGGTATCTCCTACCGAATTGGAGAAGATCCTACTGGGCCATCCGGAAATTCAGGATGCGGCAGTGGCTCCCGTTCCAGATGAAGTGGCTGGCGAGCTACCTAGAGCTTACATCATTAAGCGGCCAGGCTCGGCTGTGACGGAAAACGACATCGCCAAATTTATAGCCGGTTAGTTGTTTTATTTTCCAGTTATTCTACTCGAATTTGTTTTGATATCATTTGTGTTGGTTTGGCAGACCAAGTGAGTGCGCACAAACGTCTTCGTGGCGGTGTGGTTTTTGTCGACTCCATCCCAAAGACGGCCACGGGCAAGATTATGCGACGTCAACTAAAAACCATTAAAAGCAAGTTATAGTAAAGGGTTCAACGAAATAGTCTTATCTTGTTTTCAAATTATATTTTACACTTGGCCATGTCTGTAGACGTTACAAAATATACTCTTTATCAGTCTTGAATAATGGGCGGGGTTATAAAGAAAACTAGATTTTGGACTGACGACTAAATAGAATAAATATTTACAGTGCCATTGAATCCATGCAATCTAGGAATGAACTATGATGCAAGATAGACTTTTCATGTCGTGAGATTATCGCTTACCAAGCTTATTTTTTATTTGCCATACAAGTATTGCCATTGTTTATTTTTGGGAGGCTCAAATGGTCGTTGAAAGTGGAAAGATGTTTCAATATTTTGCTCCGGAATGGATTTCAGCCCCGAATAGCGTTACGCTTTTCACGGTAATTGTTGTTTTGGCAACTGCCGTTTTATTGGCTATCATTAAGCGGCTCAATTTTATTCTACGAGTGAATCAAATTCCTGGTGCATTTTGCGGATTCACCATTTTTGGTAATGCGCCTGTGTCACCCATGTCTCCTGAAGGTAATGTATCACGTTGTTCGTTTTGTACAATCTATTGTCTTTTGTAATCTATTTTATAATTGTAGAAATATTCATTTTCATCATGGGCTACGTGCATGTTATGCGATCATGTGGTCCTGTTCTTCGTGTGTGGGCTGGACCCTTTCCAAATTTCATGCTGTTTACACCTGAGGCATTTGAGGTTAGACGATCAAAAATATCTTCTGTGCAACCGTATAATTATTGCATTGTTTTACTTGTCTATCAAAAACAAATTTCTTTTGCATGGGTTTGTGACATTTAGACGGTGTTGAGCAGCAAGAAACTGATTGACAAAGGTACTGAATACGGGTTTCTTCATCCTTGGTTGGGTACTGGACTACTCACAAGCACAGGTATGTATTATACGTTTTTCATGTATGTATAATGCAAATTATTAATGATATGAGGTTTTTGCTAATGCAGGTAGTAAATGGTCAACTCGAAGAAAAATGCTCACCCCGGCATTTCATTTTAAAATTCTTGAAGATTTTTTTCATGTTTTTAACGAACAAAGTCAGGTTTTAATTCAAAAACTCAGCGCAATTTCCACAACTGAAAAGGATGGCTTCGATATTTATCCTTTTATTTCACGTTGCACTCTTGATATCATATGTGGTAAGTTAGTTGTGTAATGAATCAGCGAATCAGCTCTTGTTGGCATTTTTAAGTTGAAGGTTTAATTTAGAAACGGCAATGGGCTGCAAAATTGAAGCTCAAACTCGCATCGACAGCGAATACCTGCAAGCTGTTCTATCGTAAATACCAAATTGGTTTTCTATTTTTAATCGATTTTAGGTGTTATTTATTGCTACAAATTTCACTAGTATAATCTTTAATATAGGATGTGCCGAATTTTGAACGTTAGAACAAGTCAACCACTTATGCGGTCCGATATATTGTTCAAATTATCATCACATGGCGCACAACAACGAAGAAATCTGAAGATTTTACACGGATTTACTGATGGTGTAAATATTAATCATGAATTCACTAATTATTACAAGCCACTAATTGCCATTTACAGGTAATCCAAAAGAAGAAACTCGAACGAAAGCAACTTAATCTTAACAAAGGACCTACTAGTCCTGGCGATAAAAACGATTTTGTTCCTAGTAAACTTATTTAATGATAATAATTGACACGTTCAGCGTATCTAATGCATCTATAATGATTTTAGCAAAGAAACGTCTGGCTTTTCTTGATCTTCTTATAGAGGCTTCCAAGGACGGGGAGTTGTTAAGCGATTCCGACATTCGTGAGGAAGTTGACACTTTCATGTTTGAAGTAAGCCTAGACGAAAACTAAAAGTTTCACTCATGTATTTATTGAAATCTTGTAATATTTTTTTAAGGGCCATGATACGTCAACAGCTGCCATCAGCTGGTCATTACATCTTATTGGAAGCCACCCACCTGTTATGGTGAATTTCACTTTCAACGCATCTTTAAGCATTGATTAATTTGTGCCGTTTTGCAGGAGTTGGTCTGTAAGGAACTTGAACGTATTTTTGGAAACTCCAATCGTCCAGTTACTATGAACGATTTAAATGAATTGAAATACCTTGAATGTTGCATCAAAGAGGCTCTGCGCTTGTTCCCAAGCGTCCCCATAATGGCACGTAATCTAAGAGAGGACACAGTCATACGTAAGTTACATGAATATTTTTCCACTTAAAGCTATTATTGAATATTATTTTGTGCCTTTGTTGTTTTACTATACTCTAGACGATTACATCTTACCTGCCAACACGACGGTGTTGCTTGTTACGTACTATCTTCATCGGGACCCCAAGTACTATCCTGATCCGGAATTATTTCAACCTGAGCGATTCTTTGAAGAGAATAATCGAGGACGCCATCCCTATGTTTACGTTCCTTTTAGCGCAGGGCCACGGAATTGTATCGGTAAAATTTTACACAGCATTTTATTCTCACTGGAAATATTAAAATTGGCGTCACATTACAGGTCAAAAATTTGCCATGATGGAACAGAAAGTGATCTTGGCCAACATTTTCCGCAATTTTCACTTGCAAGCCAAAGATAAGAGAGATGAAATTGTCCTTTTGAATGAAGTGGTGCTTCGTCCACGTGACGGAATACGTGTTCATCTAACACCTAGACTAAAAGAATCTTTGTAAACAAAAAAAATTATAGCCAAGGTAACAAATAAATTGCCTGTAGGTTGTAGCATGTGATATTTCCAAAAGGGATTTCTGTTTTTTCCTACTCACATCCATCATTCTTTATTTTTTGCATCGATGTTTTTCTCAGTTTACACCTGTTTAGCTTGCTGGTTTAATTTCATCAAATTTCCACGAAGTAATATGGAAACGCCTAACGCAACAAACGCGATCTTACTCGTTCTCTTGGATAGTTGAATAATTGAATTGAATTTTTTTATAGTTAAATCTATTGATCGTCGCAAGGTGGCGTTGAAACTTGAAAAATGTACTATCCACCAGCAGGTGGCGTTCGTCATTTTACATTGAACCGATTAAGGATTAAACTTCATTAGGTCATGCGTCATGCCCCGTCGAAATTCTGATAGAAATTGGAAGCCATTGAAAAAATAGCCAATCATTTGGTTGAGGGTTGGGCTGGCAGGCTGCCACCAGCATATTGTTGCAAAGATCATTGAGTTGTTTGATTGTAGTGAACTATTTGGTAAATGATCCTGTTCCCACACAAGTTTGCTTTTGTTTCTTGATTGCATAACTTGTGTTACCCATGGGTGTTTAGTGTCCTGTTACCCCCCAAATGTGTTTGAAACAGCCCATGTGATACCTTTGCTTTTCAAGAATCTAGCAATATTGAACCAGTACTTAACGAAATGAACAGAAACATGCAGTGAGACCTACCTACACAAGACAGACACAATGTTTGCTTGAAATCAGAATTCAAGTATGAATTGGACATGGATTGCAGTTTCACACCAGACAACAAAATATCAGTGTTCAAGAAAAGCTAGTGAGAAGGATGTTATTATTGGTGTAAACTGTAAAGTTGTGCAGAATTGACAATATGGACAGCCCAGTTTGTTAAGTGTGTTCAGACTTGCAGTTCTACATCATACTTCAAGTTGTTACTTCCTACGTTGGTGTCCATGCTGTGTTGAACTGTTAGGCATATTTTATCGTCGATATGTCGTCTCTTGCTACCTGTACCTGCGTTGAGGTAATGCTAAATGTTCAGATTCATTTTATTATTGACTTGTAATTAAATCTGCGCTGCTTCACTTGATCCATTGGTGAAACCGTGAAACTAATTAGAGGTTGTTGTCGATAAATTAAAAGTGCATATTTGTGCTCCCTTCCTTTCTGTGGCCCCGTTTCCCTATTTGCAACAGAGTCTCTGTGATTAGCTGTGACTGTGCAATTTGTGCATGCAAACAACTTAGGATTCAAAACACATGACTAGATGTCGGCAGTGTCGCCCTTGTTGTTGATACTTCGTGAAACGAGGCAAAAAGGGCGAAATAACAAATTGTACATAATTAATAATACTTATATTCCTGTGATTTCATATACCAAATTGAACTTCGTAACTTATGTAGGTTTAATCTTGACATTTTTCCTTATTTTTATACTGTACCAACTTATTTCTTCAAATTCTAGATGCCTAATGTCAGTCATTCCAACAGGTTGACGTAGTGCTCAGTCAATTTCCATCCATTAGGCCCATCATGCTGTCAAAAGCCTAAAACTCATGGTTGAAGTGCAAATGTGCCGAGAGTATTTCCCCATTACTGCTACCAGACCATTACAATTCAGATTTTCTTATAACATAGGTGTCCTTGGCTCCTTGCGCATGAACCATAGGATCTTTTCTGAATCTCACAATTTTGGTGGCTTACCCTGCAACAGCATGTTTGTTGTTATGGCTGTTTTACTTCTGTTTAGAAGGCAACCCAGCTAAGAGATAGGTAGAGTTTTATTTCTCATAGGTAATTTTGTGTAAATATATAAATAACGTAGAGAATTTTCATGAAGAGACGAAGAGTGTGAAGTGAACCTGCCATGTGTGTGTACATGTACCAGATCTGTACATGAAAACATATGTACATGAGTACAGATATGTAAAAGGCAAAATTTTTATTTCTTTAATAATAATCCATAGCTAATAATCATTTTATTCTTTCCAACAGATCTGCAAACACGAGGTTATGAATTTCGTTTTGGGGTCAATGGAGTTGGCGGTGGTTGCCGTTACTGGCCTTTTGCGACGTCTTGATATCAGTTTGAAATAATAGTTCTGAACTCTGGGGAATCCTCACTCATACTCGAGGTAACTTTGCAGTTAACAGGAGTTTAAGATTCGTTACGTTTTTTGCATGTCTTTGTTGTGTTTTTTTGCATGCAAGTCAACCTGCAGACAGGTCGGCCAGTTTGTTTCAGTATGTTTCTGGATGTGCTTCACGCTTGAAGGTCAAGGGAAAGACATAACGTAAAACTGGCATGCGGTGGTGTAGAGGTTGGGTGAGAATGACACGTGTTTCAACATTATCAAGTAGGTACAATAGCCGCAAGGTTAAGCTATTTGATATTCATTTTGATATTTTGGTTTTTGTAGACCCATCCCCAGCAACGTCTACCTAAAGAAGGAAAGGCCAGTTTGCATTTCAATCGAAGGTCATGGAGATCATTACGAAAAGGTGTCATACAGTGGAGAAGAGGTTGGGTGAGAACGGTACGTTTTGCATCATTATCAAGAAGGTAAAAAAAGCCGCAAGGCTTGAGAGGAGGGGTGAGAAAAAATTGTATAAAAGGCGGGAGAAAGTCGATAGGTATCAGTCGAGTGAGTGTCTCCGACACGGCAACAGCTGCAGTATTCGTCGTAATATCAGTTCGCAATTATGGGTAAATATTCATTTTTAATTTCGAGTCGTAAATCTATTCTACCTTGTTTTGAGTTGTTGATACGACTAGTTATCTTAGAAAAATAATGTCCAATTGTTTATTTTATTGCATAGTTAATTATGGCGTTGTGTTGCTGTTGGGTGTTGTATCGTTGATGTTGACCACGAGAGAAAATCTTTTAAAAGGAAAGAAAAAGGGCAACGGAAGTCAATCGAGTAAGCATCTCCGAACGGCAGCAGCTGCATTCTTCGTCGTATTATCAGGTCACAATCACGGGTGAATATTCTGTATTTCTACGTGGAATTTTGTATCAATTTCTATTTTTTCTGTTTGATAATCTGTCCGTTAGTGTTGAATATTTAATGTAGTCTGGTTAACTATTCCTTGAGACTATACTTTAGAACTATACTTTAGAATGTCTTAAATTTAAGTATGTTTTCTTAATCCATTTAAAGTTTCAACAAGTTCCAACTGATGTAGTGTTTAATAATTATTTTTCCATTACCGTAGATGATTTGGTTGTGGCCAGACCCGACCAAATTTTTTGCTTTCCACTCTCTCCTAATTATCTCTCTAAATGGGTAAAATATGTAGAATGAATAAGTTTAGAATATTTATTTTAAAGCTGTTGGGAATATAATTCTTTGAAAAAATCAAGTGTGTTAAAATAATGTGTTTGATTACGAAGCTGCTTATAACACTTGTTACTTTTGTTCCTCTTAGGTTCCTGATTTGTTTGATGATCGTGTGTCATCAAATTTGACTAGAGTTCTGAATTCTTAGTGATGGACTGTTTGCAGAATAAAATAGAATTTGACTGATGATACATATATTTGGCCAGGATTCAGACGCTGGCCAGGATGGCGATGTTGGTGGATGAGACGCGTCGCAACCATCTCTAATTCACCAAAGTCAATCTGCAGACGGGTTGGTGAACGCTTGAAGGTCACGGGATTAGGTAAAACTGTCGTCTGTCGTGCAGTGGTGTGCAGTGCAGTGCAGAGGTTGGGTGAGAACCATGCAGTGGTGTAGAGGTTGGGTGAGAAAGTCTGTGCAGTGGTGTAGAGGTTGGGTGAGAACCGTGCAGTGGTGTAGAGGTTGGGTGAGAACGACACGTGTTGCTTCATTTCCAAGCAGGTACAATTGCCGCAAGGCTTAGGAGGTGAGTCAGGGTAAGAAAAAGTAGTATAAAAGGAGAGAGAAAAGTCAGTTTGAGATCAGTCGAGTGAACATCTCCGACACGGCAACTACTGCTGCGCACCATTGGTAACCAACCTCCTTCTTCATCGTTTAACCAGTTCGCAATCACGGGTAAATATTCTGTTTTTTTTTTTTTTACATTGAGTTTTGTATCAAATCACTTTTGACTACTTTTTTATCTGCCAGTTGTTGGTGAATATTAATTTTTAAATTTATTAATTCTCTAGTTAACTATGGCGTCGTGCTGCTGTTGGGTGTTGTATCGTTGATGGCTGGGTCGACCACTGGTGTACCGATGTCTCCTGGGTCCGCAATGCTGCTGCCTCCCACACAACAACAACATACGCAACCACCGGATACTACACCACCAAGGCTCCAGAGTCCTACCACAACTTAGGATGCCCCGAGCTACTACACCGAAGCTCTGAAGTATAACTCTACCCCGAGCCACACCAACAAAGATCCGGCGTACAACACCAAGGCTCCCAAGTACTACACCACTAAGGCACAGGAATACTACACGATTACGTATGCTGCCCCTGCCTACTACACCGAGGCCCCTAATTACTACAACACTGAAGCACCCAAGTACTACACTACAACCTACACTGCCCTAAGCTACTACATTAACGCCCCGAAGTATTACTCTGCGTAAAAGGAGTCGTTAAAAAAGAAGATGTAAAAAGGAGTGAGAAAAGGTGGTAGAACATTTGATAATTTAGTTACAATTGAAAAATCCATCAATGACAAGTGTTGCATCATTTTCAAGCAGGTGCAATTGCCGCAAGGCTCGAGTTGAAAGGTGAATCAGGAGAAGGAAAAATCCGATTGAACGAGAGAAAGGGCGATGGAAAACAGTCGAATGAGCATAACAACTGGATTGTTCATCGTTAAACCAGTTCATAATTATGGGTAATTACTCTGTTTTTTACATTGCGTTTTGTATCAATCATACTTTTTTCTATTTGTTAAGATGCCATTGAATATTAATGTTTAAACTTCTTTATTTTTTAGTTAACTGTTGCTTCGTTGTGTTGTTGATCGTTGTATGGCTGGGTCGACCACTGTGGTCGGTGTACCGATGTCTCCTGGTTATAGCTGATAGCCTGATACCAAACCGCAATGCCGCCGCCTAACTACACAACAACTTTAACGACCAGTTACAACACCGAGGCCTAGACCGAGACCCACAAATACTACACCACCAAGTCACCGAAGTAGGATACGATAACTTGCGCTTCGCCGAGCTAATACACCGATCCCCCGAATTATTACTTTGCCTCCAGTTGCACCACCAAGTCAGCGAAGTACTACACGACTACGTATCCTGCTTATCTTACTACACCGAGGCTCCAGCTACTACACCGAGGCTCCAGCTACTACACCGAGGCTCCAGCTACTACACCGAGGCTCCAGCTACTACACCGAGGCTCCAGCTACTACACCGAGGCTCCAGCTACTACACCGAGGCTCCAGCTACTACACCGAGGCTCCAGCTACTACACCGAGGCTCCAGCTACTACACCGAGGCTCCAGCTACTACACCGAGGCTCCAGCTACTACACCGAGGCTCCAGCTACTACACCGAGGCTCCAGCTACTACACCGAGGCTCCAGCTACACAACCACGACTGATGCGGTCAAGGTTTACGTAGCCCCAACTTTCTACTCAACTACTGCCCCTTCGTATTACGTTGAACCGAAATACTGCACTGAAGCTTCAGGTTACTACACCGAAAATCTGAAGTATTACTCTGCTCATAGTAACTACACCACTAAGGCACCTGAATAGTACACTAAGACATACGCTTCTCCAGATTTCTAGAAGGATTCTAAATGCCAGAGCTGATATGATGGAAAATCTGTACACATACATATACACAATATCATAATAGTTACTAGTCACTAGGAATTGTTCTTTGATGAGAAAATAAAGTTTTTAATCTGAGTAATTATTTTGTTCGACTTTTACTACCTAAGAGCATTATGATAATTCGACTTTTTCTGATTTTTGTGGGAGTTTTCCTATTTCGCATGTTGGAGATAACTTTTGCTTTAGTCGATCTGCATTCAGACATTCTAGTGTTTGGACGAACTTCATTAGGAGTTGTGGATAGTGTTTGCTTCCTCATGGAATTTTATTTAAAGAGTCTTAAAATGGTTAATCACCTAGCTATAACATGTGTAAAATTTCAAAGTTGAAAGAATGAAAGTACTATGACACAAACAAAAACTTTAAAAGGAATTGCTTTATTGTCCCACCTCCACCCACAATTCCACCACATTTTACAGTCACATATATTCATACATACACACACTTAAGTTAACCCATTGGCTGCCACGCCATACAACCCGTAGGTTGCTCTCTACTAATCTACGCGCCACGTCTGAAGGATCCATGACCAAGTGGGACTTGCCATTGCTGACAAGTCCGTGCTGAAAAGGGGGAACTATGGTGCATTGCCTGAAACAGGCGCCTTGCGGCAAATTTTGGGCTTGGCGACTCTCCGACCCCGCGGCTTGTAAACCACGAGACCGAACAGCGCGGCCCATGCTAAGGAGCTAGGGGAAAACAAAGGCGTGGCAGACAACGGGTTAACTAACACTCACACAAACATATTACCAACAACAAATGATGATCCGCGCTGACATTTTGGAGATACCGGCGACGTTTTGGTATCCATCTTCTCGACGTTTCCTCTGCATTACCTGAATAAAGAGATAACAATTCTTATTAAGTGGCATGCCAATAAAAGTTACATAATAGTCACATAATACTTATAAGTTCATTATTCTTGTTTTTTTGCTCAAAACTTTAAAGGTGCGCTTTAAATTGCTTAAAATCTACCTAACAATATTGAGAACTGTTCACATAACAGAGCTCACTTGCTAGTCTTTAAGAAAAAATTCCGGAAGTAGACCGGAAGTAACCACAGCGCCTCAACCATTGAGCTGTCGTCAAATTAAACCACATATTCGTGATCTCCATGAAATTTGGGGTCGATCAGATGTGATTTAAACGAAATCCAAAATTTGACCAAAATAGAGAATTTTCCTGAACTATAGTTCAGGAAAATTTTCGAAACCGGAAGTACGAATACGTAAAAAATATAACATGAACTTTACCACAAATTCGACGAGGATCACGAATATGTGGTTCTTTTGCTCCTCGAATGAATATTTACTGAACTACTGACTGAAATGAGCAAACCGGAAGTAGAAAAAAAAATCAATTATCGAAAATTTTACAAGTGAGCTTTGTTGCTGGAATAGTAATCGTCAGTTATCACTAAATATTTCAACAAAATAACTGCCAATAAATGTTTAAATAGATGTGCAAAGTAACTGAAACTGACTGTTTTGACAGCTGCAAATTATCAAAAAGCCATCTAGCGCTAGAAAAAAGAAACGTCCAAGTAAAACTTCGTTGGCGCGTAAGAAGGGACTGATTTTGGAAACTATTCTAAAGACAGAGTCTAACGCAACTAGACTATTAGTAGATAACCTACGAAAATAAGTCAATTGTTGGGTACCTGGGCATAATCCCGTGGTGAGTGACTGCAGGTGTGTAACAGCGGACGGAAACGATCACTGAAGAGGTCCAGAAACTCGCCAAGTCGCCAGTGAAGTAAAACAAATTGTGTTTAGAAGCAGTGAAGCTAGATGAGCGTGCGTCGCGAAGATAAGGATGGAGAAGAACGTTGATGGAAGTCCCTCTTCCGTCATGGACAAAGGTCAGCATTGGCACAGAATCTCCGTGCCAGGACTGGCCAGGACCACACGATTCCATAAAGAAACTGCGTGCTCTCTAAAATAAAATGTTTTACATTGATGAAATATTAAAAAGAATAAAGCATATTGATCTTTACCTTTAGAAGCACACTGCAATTTTCATGAAGAAAAAACCGTAAAAATGGAATTCACAGCAACCAACAGCATTACTCCACATGTTGAGATAAATTTCCTGATGCTCAAGTTAGTGTCATGAAGTATTGCAGTAGCATGGTGATAGGTGGTTCACTTCACAGTCTTCATGTCACTGAAACTCTAAGTGGAAATGGGACAAGGAAATTCTCTATGTTATTTACAAATTTACACAAATTTACCTATGAGAAATAAAACTGTTCCTATCTCTGAGCTGGGTTGCCTTCTAAACAGAAGTAAAAACAGCCATAACAACAAACATGCTGTTGCAGGGTACACCACCAAAATTGCGAGATTCAGAAAAGATCCTATGGAACAAGAATACCTATGTTACATGAAAATCTGAATTGTAATGGACTGGTAGTAGTAATGGGAAAATACCTTAACTCGGCAGATTTTTATTCCACTATATGTGTGCTTAAAACATGATTTTTAGGCTTTTGACAGCATGATGGGTCTATTGGATGGAAAGTGTCTGGGCGCTAAGTCAACTTGTTGGAATGACTGACAGTAGGCATCTAATATTTGAAGAAATAAAATGATACAGTATAAAAATAAGGAAACTAGGTAAAGAGATAAACCTACATATAATACGAAGTTCAATTTGCTAATTGAAATTACAGGAATATAAGAATAAATTAGCAACCAATTATTTCGCCTATTGTGCCTCGTTTCAAGATGTTACAACAACATTATATCCATCATTGAGTGGACTTGTTGTCTTGTTGACCTGTTGCCTTGTTGGAATGACTGACAGTATGCATCTAGAATTAGGAGAAATTAGTTGGAACAGTATCAAAATAAGGAAACTAGGTCAAGAAATACCTACACAATATACGAAGTTCAATTTGGTATTTGAAATCACAAGAATATAAGTTTAAATTAGAAACAATTTGTTTCGCCTATTTCGCCTCGTTTCACAAAGCGAAAACAACAATCGCGACACTAGCAACATCTAGTTACCTACTTAGGAATTAGGATTCAAAACTTATTACCAGATGTCGCTAGTGTCGCCAGTGTTGTTGTAACATCTTGAAACGAGGCACAATAGGCGAAATAATTGGTTGCTAATTTATTCTTATATTCCTGTAATTTCAATTAGCAAATTGAACTTCGTATTATATGTAGGTTTATCTCTTTACCTAGTTTCCTTATTTTTATACTGTATCATTTTATTTCTTCAAATATTAGAATATTAGATGCCTACTGTCAGTCATTCCAACAAGTTGACTTAGCGCCCAGACACTTTCCATCCAATAGACCCATCATGCTGTCAAAAGCCTAAAAATCATGTTTTAAGCACACATATAGTGGAATAAAAATCTGCCGAGTTAAGGTATTTTCCCATTACTACTACCAGTCCATTACAATTCAGATTTTCATGTAACATAGGTATTCTTGTTCCATAGGATCTTTTCTGAATCTCGCAATTTTGGTGGTGTACCCTGCAACAGCATGTTTGTTGTTATGGCTGTTTTTACTTCTGTTTAGAAGGCAACCCAGCTCAGAGATAGGAACAGTTTTATTTCTCATAGGTAAATTTGTGTAAATTTGTAAATAACATAGAGAATTTCCTTGTCCCATTTCCACTTAGAGTTTCAGTGACATGAAGACTGTGAAGTGAACCACCTATCACCATGCTACTGCAATACTTCATGACACTAACTTGAGCATCAGGAAATTTATCTCAACATGTGGAGTAATGCTGTTGGTTGCTGTGAATTCCATTTTTACGGTTTTTTCTTCATGAAAATTGCAGTGTGCTTCTAAAGGTAAAGATCAATATGCTTTATTCTTTTTAATATTTCATCAATGTAAAACATTTTATTTTAGAGAGCACGCAGTTTCTTTATGGAATCGTGTGGTCCTGGCCAGTCCTGGCACGGAGATTCTGTGCCAATGCTGACCTTTGTCCATGACGGAAGAGGGACTTCCATCAACGTTCTTCTCCATCCTTATCTTCGCGACGCACGCTCATCTAGCTTCACTGCTTCTAAACACAATTTGTTTTACTTCACTGGCGACTTGGCGAGTTTCTGGACCTCTTCAGTGATCGTTTCCGTCCGCTGTTACACACCTGCAGTCACTCACCACGGGATTATGCCCAGGTACCCAACAATTGACTTATTTTCGTAGGTTATCTACTAATAGTCTAGTTGCGTTAGACTCTGTCTTTAGAATAGTTTCCAAAATCAGTCCCTTCTTACGCGCCAACGAAGTTTTACTTGGACGTTTCTTTTTTCTAGCGCTAGATGGCTTTTTGATAATTTGCAGCTGTCAAAACAGTCAGTTTCAGTTACTTTGCACATCTATTTAAACATTTATTGGCAGTTATTTTGTTGAAATATTTAGTGATAACTGACGATTACTATTCCAGCAACAAAGCTCACTTGTAAAATTTTCAATAATTGATTTTTTTTTCTACTTCCGGTTTGCTCATTTCAGTCAGTAGTTCAGTAAATATTCATTCGAGGAGCAAAAGAACCACATATTCGTGATCCTCGTCGAATTTGTGGTAAAGTTCATGTTATATTTTTTACGTATTCGTACTTCCGGTTTCGAAAATTTTCCTGAACTATAGTTCAGGAAAATTCTCTATTTTGGTCAAATTTTGGATTTCGTTTAAATCACATCTGATCGACCCCAAATTTCATGGAGATCACGAATATGTGGTTTAATTTGACGACAGCTCAATGGTTGAGGCGCTGTGGTTACTTCCGGTCTACTTCCGGAATTTTTTCTTAAAGACTAGCAAGTGAGCTCTGTTATGTGAACAGTTCTCAATATTGTTAGGTAGATTTTAAGCAATTTAAAGCGCACCTTTAAAGTTTTGAGCAAAAAAACAAGAATAATGAACTTATAAGTATTATGTGACTATTATGTAACTTTTATTGGCATGCCACTTAATAAGAATTGTTATCTCTTTATTCAGGTAATGCAGAGGAAACGTCGAGAAGATGGATACCAAAACGTCGCCGGTATCTCCAAAATGTCAGCGCGGATCATCATTTGTTGTTGGTAATATGTTTGTGTGAGTGTTAGTTAACCCGTTGTCTGCCACGCCTTTGTTTTCCCCTAGCTCCTTAGCATGGGCCGCGCTGTTCGGTCTCGTGGTTTACAAGCCGCGGGGTCGGAGAGTCGCCAAGCCCAAAATTTGCCGCAAGGCGCCTGTTTCAGGCAATGCACCATAGTTCCCCCTTTTCAGCACGGACTTGTCAGCAATGGCAAGTCCCACTTGGTCATGGATCCTTCAGACGTGGCGCGTAGATTAGTAGAGAGCAACCTACGGGTTGTATGGCGTGGCAGCCAATGGGTTAACTTAAGTGTGTGTATGTATGAATATATGTGACTGTAAAATGTGGTGGAATTGTGGGTGGAGGTGGGACAATAAAGCAATTCCTTTTAAAGTTTTTGTTTGTGTCATAGTACTTTCATTCTTTCAACTTTGAAATTTTACACATGTTATAGCTAGGTGATTAACCATTTTAAGACTCTTTAAATAAAATTCCATGAGGAAGCAAACACTATCCACAACTCCTAATGAAGTTCGTCCAAACACTAGAATGTCTGAATGCAGATCGACTAAAGCAAAAGTTATCTCCAACATGCGAAATAGGAAAACTCCCACAAAAATCAGAAAAAGTCGAATTATCATAATGCTCTTAGGTAGTAAAAGTCGAACAAAATAATTACTCAGATTAAAAACTTTATTTTCTCATCAAAGAACAATTCCTAGTGACTAGTAACTATTATGATATTGTGTATATGTATGTGTACAGATTTTCCATCATATCAGCTCTGGCATTTAGAATCCTTCTAGAAATCTGGAGAAGCGTATGTCTTAGTGTACTATTCAGGTGCCTTAGTGGTGTAGTTACTATGAGCAGAGTAATACTTCAGATTTTCGGTGTAGTAACCTGAAGCTTCAGTGCAGTATTTCGGTTCAACGTAATACGAAGGGGCAGTAGTTGAGTAGAAAGTTGGGGCTACGTAAACCTTGACCGCATCAGTCGTGGTTGTGTAGCTGGAGCCTCGGTGTAGTAGCTGGAGCCTCGGTGTAGTAGCTGGAGCCTCGGTGTAGTAGCTGGAGCCTCGGTGTAGTAGCTGGAGTCTCGGTGTAGTAGCTGGAGTCTCGGTGTAGTAGCTGGAGCCTCGGTGTAGTAGCTGGAGCCTCGGTGTAGTAAGATAAGCAGGATACGTAGTCGTGTAGTACTTCGCTGACTTGGTGGTGCAACTGGAGGCAAAGTAATAATTCGGGGGATCGGTGTATTAGCTCGGCGAAGCGCAAGTTATCGTATCCTACTTCGGTGACTTGGTGGTGTAGTATTTGTGGGTCTCGGTCTAGGCCTCGGTGTTGTAACTGGTCGTTAAAGTTGTTGTGTAGTTAGGCGGCGGCATTGCGGTTTGGTATCAGGCTATCAGCTATAACCAGGAGACATCGGTACACCGACCACAGTGGTCGACCCAGCCATACAACGATCAACAACACAACGAAGCAACAGTTAACTAAAAAATAAAGAAGTTTAAACATTAATATTCAATGGCATCTTAACAAATAGAAAAAAGTATGATTGATACAAAACGCAATGTAAAAAACAGAGTAATTACCCATAATTATGAACTGGTTTAACGATGAACAATCCAGTTGTTATGCTCATTCGACTGTTTTCCATCGCCCTTTCTCTCGTTCAATCGGATTTTTCCTTCTCCTGATTCACCTTTCAACTCGAGCCTTGCGGCAATTGCACCTGCTTGAAAATGATGCAACACTTGTCATTGATGGATTTTTCAATTGTAACTAAATTATCAAATGTTCTACCACCTTTTCTCACTCCTTTTTACATCTTCTTTTTTAACGACTCCTTTTACGCAGAGTAATCCTTCGGGGCGTTAATGTAGTAGCTTAGGGCAGTGTAGGTTGTAGTGTAGTACTTGGGTGCTTCAGTGTTGTAGTAATTAGGGGCCTCGGTGTAGTAGGCAGGGGCAGCATACGTAATCGTGTAGTATTCCTGTGCCTTAGTGGTGTAGTACTTGGGAGCCTTGGTGTTGTACGCCGGATCTTTGTTGGTGTGGCTCGGGGTAGAGTTATACTTCAGAGCTTCGGTGTAGTAGCTCGGGGCATCCTAAGTTGTGGTAGGACTCTGGAGCCTTGGTGGTGTAGTATCCGGTGGTTGCGTATGTTGTTGTTGTGTGGGAGGCAGCAGCATTGCGGACCCAGGAGACATCGGTACACCAGTGGTCGACCCAGCCATCAACGATACAACACCCAACAGCAGCACGACGCCATAGTTAACTAGAGAATTAATAAATTTAAAAATTAATATTCACCAACAACTGGCAGATAAAAAAGTAGTCAAAAGTGATTTGATACAAAACTCAATGTAAAAAAAAAAAAACAGAATATTTACCCGTGATTGCGAACTGGTTAAACGATGAAGAAGGAGGTTGGTTACCAATGGTGCGCAGCAGTAGTTGCCGTGTCGGAGATGTTCACTCGACTGATCTCAAACTGACTTTTCTCTCTCCTTTTATACTACTTTTTCTTACCCTGACTCACCTCCTAAGCCTTGCGGCAATTGTACCTGCTTGGAAATGAAGCAACACGTGTCGTTCTCACCCAACCTCTACACCACTGCACGGTTCTCACCCAACCTCTACACCACTGCACAGACTTTCTCACCCAACCTCTACACCACTGCATGGTTCTCACCCAACCTCTGCACTGCACTGCACACCACTGCACGACAGACGACAGTTTTACCTAATCCCGTGACCTTCAAGCGTTCACCAACCCGTCTGCAGATTGACTTTGGTGAATTAGAGATGGTTGCGACGCGTCTCATCCACCAACATCGCCATCCTGGCCAGCGTCTGAATCCTGGCCAAATATATGTATCATCAGTCAAATTCTATTTTATTCTGCAAACAGTCCATCACTAAGAATTCAGAACTCTAGTCAAATTTGATGACACACGATCATCAAACAAATCAGGAACCTAAGAGGAACAAAAGTAACAAGTGTTATAAGCAGCTTCGTAATCAAACACATTATTTTAACACACTTGATTTTTTCAAAGAATTATATTCCCAACAGCTTTAAAATAAATATTCTAAACTTATTCATTCTACATATTTTACCCATTTAGAGAGATAATTAGGAGAGAGTGGAAAGCAAAAAATTTGGTCGGGTCTGGCCACAACCAAATCATCTACGGTAATGGAAAAATAATTATTAAACACTACATCAGTTGGAACTTGTTGAAACTTTAAATGGATTAAGAAAACATACTTAAATTTAAGACATTCTAAAGTATAGTTCTAAAGTATAGTCTCAAGGAATAGTTAACCAGACTACATTAAATATTCAACACTAACGGACAGATTATCAAACAGAAAAAATAGAAATTGATACAAAATTCCACGTAGAAATACAGAATATTCACCCGTGATTGTGACCTGATAATACGACGAAGAATGCAGCTGCTGCCGTTCGGAGATGCTTACTCGATTGACTTCCGTTGCCCTTTTTCTTTCCTTTTAAAAGATTTTCTCTCGTGGTCAACATCAACGATACAACACCCAACAGCAACACAACGCCATAATTAACTATGCAATAAAATAAACAATTGGACATTATTTTTCTAAGATAACTAGTCGTATCAACAACTCAAAACAAGGTAGAATAGATTTACGACTCGAAATTAAAAATGAATATTTACCCATAATTGCGAACTGATATTACGACGAATACTGCAGCTGTTGCCGTGTCGGAGACACTCACTCGACTGATACCTATCGACTTTCTCCCGCCTTTTATAAAAATTTTTCTCACCCCTCCTCTCAAGCCTTGCGGCTTTTTTTACCTTCTTGATAATGATGCAAAACGTACCGTTCTCACCCAACCTCTTCTCCACTGTATGACACCTTTTCGTAATGATCTCCATGACCTTCGATTGAAATGCAAACTGGCCTTTCCTTCTTTAGGTAGACGTTGCTGGGGATGGGTCTACAAAAACCAAAATATCAAAATGAATATCAAATAGCTTAACCTTGCGGCTATTGTACCTACTTGATAATGTTGAAACACGTGTCATTCTCACCCAACCTCTACACCACCGCATGCCAGTTTTACGTTATGTCTTTCCCTTGACCTTCAAGCGTGAAGCACATCCAGAAACATACTGAAACAAACTGGCCGACCTGTCTGCAGGTTGACTTGCATGCAAAAAAACACAACAAAGACATGCAAAAAACGTAACGAATCTTAAACTCCTGTTAACTGCAAAGTTACCTCGAGTATGAGTGAGGATTCCCCAGAGTTCAGAACTATTATTTCAAACTGATATCAAGACGTCGCAAAAGGCCAGTAACGGCAACCACCGCCAACTCCATTGACCCCAAAACGAAATTCATAACCTCGTGTTTGCAGATCTGTTGGAAAGAATAAAATGATTATTAGCTATGGATTATTATTAAAGAAATAAAAATTTTGCCTTTTACATATCTGTACTCATGTACATATGTTTTCATGTACAGATCTGGTACATGTACACACACATGGCAGGTTCACTTCACACTCTTCGTCTCTTCATGAAAATTCTCTACGTTATTTATATATTTACACAAAATTACCTATGAGAAATAAAACTCTACCTATCTCTTAGCTGGGTTGCCTTCTAAACAGAAGTAAAACAGCCATAACAACAAACATGCTGTTGCAGGGTAAGCCACCAAAATTGTGAGATTCAGAAAAGATCCTATGGTTCATGCGCAAGGAGCCAAGGACACCTATGTTATAAGAAAATCTGAATTGTAATGGTCTGGTAGCAGTAATGGGGAAATACTCTCGGCACATTTGCACTTCAACCATGAGTTTTAGGCTTTTGACAGCATGATGGGCCTAATGGATGGAAATTGACTGAGCACTACGTCAACCTGTTGGAATGACTGACATTAGGCATCTAGAATTCGAAGAAATAAGTTGGTACAGTATAAAAATAAGGAAAAATGTCAAGATTAAACCTACCTAAGTTACGAAGTTCAATTTGGTATATGAAATCACAGGAATATAAGTATTATTAATTATGTACAATTTGTTATTTCGCCCTTTTTGCCTCGTTTCACGAAGTATCAACAACAAGGGCGACACTGCCGACATCTAGTCATGTGTTTTGAATCCTAAGTTGTTTGCATGCACAAATTGCACAGTCACAGCTAATCACAGAGACTCTGTTGCAAATAGGGAAACGGGGCCACAGAAAGGAAGGGAGCACAAATATGCACTTTTAATTTATCGACAACAACCTCTAATTAGTTTCACGGTTTCACCAATGGATCAAGTGAAGCAGCGCAGATTTAATTACAAGTCAATAATAAAATGAATCTGAACATTTAGCATTACCTCAACGCAGGTACAGGTAGCAAGAGACGACATATCGACGATAAAATATGCCTAACAGTTCAACACAGCATGGACACCAACGTAGGAAGTAACAACTTGAAGTATGATGTAGAACTATTCCCAACAGCTTTAAAATAAATATTCTAAACTTATTCATTCTACATATTTTACCCATTTAGAGAGATAATTAGGAGAGAGTGGAAAGCAAAAAATTTGGTCGGGTCTGGCCACAACCAAATCATCTACGATAAGTGCACGATGGTAATGGAAAAATAATTATTAAACACTACATCAGTTGGAACTTGTTGAAACTTTAAATGGATTAAGAAAACATACTTAAATTTAAGACATTCTAAATCTCTTTATTCAATCCACCATCAACAACAGTACTGTACAAGTACAGAGATGTAGATGATCGTCAAAGCTATTGACACGTAGAATTTTCACTATTGACAGAATATCCGCTTGGTGGCGCTACTTGGAGTGACCCATAAATATGACATCGATTTTCATTCCGATGTCTTGGCCTTTTATTACTATACAGAATCAGGAGAAAGCAAGGAAGCAACCTACAGTCTGGAGAAAATTTCAGAGATTTTTTTGACAGCTAGTAGTTCAAAAGTATGACCACAGATGGCGTGAATAACATAAACAAAAGCAAGGAAGCAACCTAGAGTCTGGAGAACATGAACAATTATGGGTGGAAGCTAACGAATTAGCAAAAGAATGGGCAAATACGTTAACAAATCTACCGATTCCGGCATTCCAAGGCCAACTGAACGCCATGAAACACTTGATCGAGTGTGCGAAAAATAACACCACAATCAACTTCAGTAAAATAAAATAGAAACAGCTTTCTTACAAACCGGTTTATTTAACTTTTTCGTTTTCCAATTACAGACGAAAAGATCATACCAACAGAAGAGAAAGAGGCAACCAACCTTGTGAATGAGCCATTTATGCCAATAGCCATACCAAATTCCACTGCATGCGAAACACACGAACAACTAGCTTTAAACATAGAAGGTAACCTGTGGCAAAAGTGTATAACTTAACATTAATAGAATTGAAGAAATCTCATTTTCCAACTACAGACGATATCACGAAAATGGCGAAAGAACTAAATTCCAATCAGCATAATATAGATGAACAAAAGCTAATGGAAACAGAGGTTCAACAAATCACAGAAGTAGTGAATGAACTCGTAGTCGTACCTGACGTCAACAAAAAAAAGAGTGAAAGATTGAAGAAACTAAAACAATTGAAACTTGTAAACATAAAAAGACGACAGGGTAAACCAAGAACAACTAAAAAGCTTGATAAATACAAGTACAGTCCCAAACCATTCCTGAAAAAAAAAAATCACACGAGAAAAATAGAAGTATAAACTACATGATAATTTGAAAATTCTATACATTTTATTCTAAGAATTACTATTCTTCTAGTGTTTCTTTCATGGATAACAGGAAAAGAGAAAGCTAACTACCTGTTACTCAACCAACAAAAAGCTGATCGAAAACATCTCACCCATGCCACCCAAATGAGTACAGCAGTTATCGAAGATGATGTACAAAGCGTATTACAATCATTTGAAAACCTATTCACTGAAGAAGGATGGAAACAACTAATGACAAACAGTAAAAATAATCTTATCACTAATTTAAAAAGATACTATTCAAATTTATCACTAGTTCATGAACGAAATCAAACAACACTGGAATACATCTGTCCAACTTGCCGCAAACCTGAAGGCACCGAAAAAGAACCTTGTATTTTCTGTGAGTCATGCCAATTGTGGCATCACTACAGCTGTCAAGCCATTAAAAAAAAACAATCAAGCAATTATACCTGTACAATCTGTCGAAAGTCGAAATAAACAATTGATTCAGGTTAAACTGAAATCCTTCAACGAAGGAAAAAAACAAACAACTCTGTAACTAACATATCACAATGCCAAAGCACTCTCGTGCACATTCATGTTTTTGCCGTCAGTCACTCAAGCAGCGCCACCAAGCGGATATCTTGTCAATAGCCTAAAAAAAAACCTAATTGACAAGAGAAAGTCCGTGTCAATATCATCGACCGTAGATGATTTGCTTTATAGCAGACGACGGATGACATTTCTCCTGCAGTACGAATATCTTCTAATAGGTGTCTCTCTTAGCGCAATTCATTAGCATGGCCATGAGTTCTGTAATTCATGAGCATGGGCTGCATGGCTATTATTTAAAAAATCTTTTTTTTTTAATAAAAAATTTGAAATCGATGCATGATTTATATTCCCATGTATTTTGATTCTAAGAACGTTACAAGAATATTTAGCGTATGGGGAGGGAGAGGCAGAGAACTTGGATCATTACGTCGTGAAAAGTTTAGACAGATTGATGGATTTCAAAATTAAGCGCTTTGATGGGGTCGTATTCGTGCTTAGCATTACTCATTAAATCTATCATATCCTCCTCGTCGTCTTCAACATAGCCGACCCATCGGCGTAGCCATGTCCGTTTGGGGAAATATCGTAGGAATGCGTAAATTAAGTGAAGTGCGCATACAATGGTAACACAAAGAGGAGCAATGAATCGATCGTCTAGCAAGTTATTAGGCAAGTTGGATCCAAGCTGAACAATCCTGTAGATCAGCAAAGCCAGGGGAGAGAGAATGGACAAACTTAGGACAATGTTTACTGGCTCTTGGTGTATATTGGGATTGGTACTGCTAACTGCATAGATATTCATCAAGGCGCTTCTGTCGCTCAAAAAAGTTAGAATCGAACTAATCCAAGACACAATACCTATAACTGGGAAATTGATTATTATAAGGCAGGTCAGGACGAAATTGCTAGTTAGCTCGGCATAGCGGGAAGCAAAATCAAACTCAAGTCTGTAAGATTTTCTCCAGGCAATGTGCTCCCCTTGTGAACGGAAGGTGAACACTTTCTTGAGGTAATTAAAGAGGAACTGGAAGCGCGTCTGATCCATCAATATCCTACTGGCTGTGTTAACAATAATACTGCAAGCAATGAAACTGCCGTGTTCTGGAAAGAAGAGGCACTCTAAGCGAAAATGTTGGCTGTCGAATAACTGGCCAGAAAACAGTAAAGGTAGTGGCTGTACCGCCATCATTCGAACCAAATAGAGTATACTCGACAGGTAGAAAATTGACCGCAATCTTCCTATTTCAATACTTGCCAGGCAAAAGTGGTGTCGGTAGAGGTCTAGATTAGTCACCAAGTCTGTCAGTTCGGTTGTGATGAAAGTTACAATGCTTGGTAGAATGAAAATTTTCCAAGTTAATGAAACAGGGTTTGATCCTTCCCCTACCAAGTAGAGAGAGCGGACAATAAAGCCAGGTGTGGCCATCACAGTAATATAAGTTGAATAGGCAATCAGTAACATCAGCAAGACAGATAATTTTTTCCAAATAGAGTGTTGTCCTTCCAATTGCTGCCAATTAATGTGCGAACCAGGTGGAGCATATCGCACGGTCCAATGACGTAGTCGAAATTCATCTTCTTTTTGCGGCATAATAGAGTAACGAAACCATTTCGGTTGATGATTAATGATAGCCATTTTCGTCGCTTTGGCTTGGGCAGGATCGTCAAATCGGATGAAAGCTGTGCCGATAAATTCCAAGTTTTTGATCATAGCGTCTTTTTCTGCTAAGAGAATATTTTCTTTCCTGTTATAATATGCCGTAGCGTCTTCTTCGTTGTTGTTTTTATCCCAAAATCGCCGTTGAATCAATTCCGGTCCGGAGGGGGAGATTAGTAACTGCCGCTTGATGTCTCGCACAGTATTCAGTTGATCTAAAACGGGCCACAGTTTTGTAAGATCATTGGCAAAAACGATTCCTTCACGGGTTATCCCCTGGGCATTAAACTTCTTCTTCAGGTATTCGTAGAGCGAGTCAATCGTTACATCCCGTCCAAGTCCAGTGATCTTCAACCATTGTCGATTACAAACTCTGGCCGTGTTTGGTACATTCGGACTGACCAATGTTCTGATACGCCGATCGTTTCCGTGTCTTGTCATCACCCAAGCCAATGTTGCCAGTATAGCAAAGGAGAGTAAGGAATGGACCCCGCTTAGCCCGACATTGTTAAGTGATGTATAACTTAACAGGTTTTCAAGTCCTAGTTTGCTTCCAAAACTATGAATAACTATCAAAGCCACGCCGAAGACCATCATCCAAGTATAGACTTGAATAAGACGATAGTGGAACCAGAGATATGTTGCGCCGTCTTTTCCAATTGCATTTTCGTCAACGGCTAGAGTCAACCAATCAGCCCAGTTCAATGGTTTTGCGTCAGCTGTGGTCTCTCCTGATCCAACAAACCTTTCGTGGAGAAATTGCCAGTTAAATTTTCGACGAAGAAGGTGAAACAGAGTGAGAAAAATGGCGAGAATGACAAACCAGTAAACGATATTGAAGGCGATGCCACCCTCCCAGACGAGCAACGAATTAAACCAACCCAAGTCGATTTTGAAATTGATATCGTGAGCGTCCTGGTTACTGCATTCTGAAGTGTCAACACTAGAGTACGAATCACTTAGTATTTTCGTACCTACGATTTCGGTCATTTTTCCTTATTTGGATATTCGGAAGTTGACAATATTCGATACTCACATTCAATTTCACGGTGGTATAAATGACATTGCAACGGGTCAACTTGTGTTGCAAGTCGTTTTCTGCGGCTAACATCCTGTTTAAAAAATGTATAGTATCAGTTTGTGACAATTATTTCAACAAAACCTAGTTACATTGATTAAATCCCACATTGTTCAAAGATTCAAATTGAATTAAGTATTTGAGTAGGAAATTAATTTGCATTTTAGGCACAAGACAAAAGAATAAGAAGATGGCCAAGTAGTTCAAAATGTTCTCTATTATTGCTCAAGTGTATAGAAACTGTTTTGTTAAAACATAGTCTCTTTTTCACTTTCTTCTCTTTTTTACTTTTACTTGACTAAAGAACAGTATACCTGACTAAAGAAGAGTCAGCTATCCCTCTCCATATGACTAATGCATATTTGATCAAGTTCAACAAGAACTGCATGTGTCATGTAGTGATTGGTGAGCTTTATAAAAGCATTTTGTTTTCATCAAACTGGCATTACAAAGAAATTTATTTCAGTATGAGAAATACTCCTATATTAGAAATTAGCACTGTTCAGTCTAAATGAACTAAGATAACTTACCAGACAACATTTGAGACTACCGAGTCAGCATAGACTACAGCAGACATGATTATAAACATTCCCTGCCATTGGATATAAATTCCAAAGAATCACCAAACTTGTGAACTGGTCGAATAAAAGTAGCTTATTTCAAATTCAAAAACAGGGAACTAACAACCAGAACGTCAGTCTATCTTAAATATTAACATGAATTACATTTAGTGTTAGCTGACCTGATATTTTTTGTCTCTTAAAAAAACCCAAGAAGAATTGCTGAGTGGCTGGGTAGAATTCATTGCTGAATCTGTAGCCTATGCCACAATAGATTTCGGTAGGGGAATAGATAACATACTCAGATACTCTATAATAAATTAATAATACTCTCTTAATCTATTTCCCTTATTTCGGAAATAGGAATAAGTTCAAATTTTAGACAACAAACGCATTCGTGCAGAAGTGATCTGCGATGGCGCCGAGTTATGAACATTCATGTTTTCAAAAAAATTGAAATATTATGGTAATTAAATTGTTACAATAGAATTTATAACTTTAAATTTTGCATTAACAGTATCTGTAAATATGTAATGTATTATTCTAAAGAAATCAAATTTTGTTGGTGAAATTTCACTTTGTCTCTAGATGCTGTTTAGCACTTTGAAGCTTGCATGACATTGGACTTTTGCGGTGTCAGGAAATTTTGGCTGTCCACGAAATTACTAAGTTTTCGGTTTTCTTTGACAATAAATAAAAGACAAGGCAATATTAGTCTATATTGCTTTGTGGAGTAAGATACAGCAAGGATGGTGAGTAATATCTCAACAACTAATTTGTATGTTCTGATTCTGATTTCTTACATTGATGTTCGAGTGTGTACGTTTTCGGTTTTCTTTTGCTTCTTTATGTAAAGAGAAATTATTAGATATTACCACTTGGCCATTATTTAACCCAAAAGTTTCCCCTAATGATAACCAAAGGAATTGATAAATTCTAAACTATGTTAAAAACTTGATTTGATTGCTTTAGTCTTCGCTGAACACTTAGTGAAACTTGCTGCAATAATAACCAACTGCAATAATAATTTAACAATTTTGTAATAATAACAATCCAGATTATTAATCTTCTTGAATTAATGATAGGGTCAAAACCAATCTGGAGCAGGAGGGGGAGGAGCTGGAGGTGACAAGAAAGAAGACAAAGATAGGAAGAAGAAGTATGAGCCTCCAATCCCCACTCGTGTAGGAAAGAAAAGGAAGAAGGTCAAGGGACCAGAAGCCGCAACCAAGCTTCCTCAAGTAACTCCACACACAAGATGTCGTCTAAAGTTGCTCAAGATGGAGAGGATTAAGGATTATTTGTTGATGGAGGAAGAGTTTATCCGTAATCAGGAAAGGCTCAAACCCCAAGAGGAACGTAATGAAGAAGAAAGGTTAGTACATAAACAGTCACATTTGTAAGCATTGCTTGATTCCTGATTCATCTTCTCCATAGGTCTAAAGTTGATGATCTGAGAGGCACACCTATGTCAGTGGGTACTCTAGAAGAGATCATCGACGATACCCATGCTATCGTTTCTACTTCCGTTGGTAGCGAACACTACGTTAGCATTCTCTCTTTTGTGGACAAAGACCAGGTAAAAAGGAATTAATGGTTGATAGTGTTGGCAATATTAAAGCGTATTCTTTACAGTTGGAGCCTGGATGTTCAGTGTTGCTGAATCACAAGGTCCATGCTATTGTCGGCGTTCTCAGTGACGATACTGACCCAATGGTTACCGTCATGAAGCTTGAGAAAGCCCCACAAGAAACCTACGCTGACATTGGTGGTCTCGACACCCAGATCCAGGAAATCAAGGAGTCTGTTGAACTACCACTCACTCACCCCGAATACTACGAAGAAATGGGTATCAAGCCTCCCAAGGGTGTCATTCTTTACGGAGCTCCGGGTACAGGCAAGACGCTATTGGCTAAAGCCGTTGCCAACCAAACCTCAGCCACCTTCTTACGTGTCGTCGGATCGGAATTAATTCAGAAATACCTTGTAAATTGGACCATACTTTTTTTTTAAAAGGGAAGAAGAGTGACTATTTATTCTGCTTGCTAGGGTGATGGTCCCAAATTGGTGCGAGAACTTTTTCGAGTTGCCGAAGAACACTCTCCATCGATCGTCTTCATCGACGAAATCGACGCCATTGGTACCAAGCGTTACGATTCAAATTCCGGAGGTGAGCGTGAAATTCAACGTACCATGTTGGAGCTTTTGAACCAGTTGGACGGATTCGATTCTAGGGGTGACGTCAAGGTAAAATCTGTTTCTAATCATTTTTGAAGAGTGGTTATTCAAATAGGTATTTTTGAGTTAGGTTGTCATGGCTACCAATCGTATTGAGACTTTGGATCCTGCTCTTATTCGTCCCGGTCGTATCGACAGAAAAATTGAATTTCCTCTACCCGATGAGAAGACCAAGAGACGTATCTTCCAGATTCACACTGGTCGCATGACGTTAGCAGAAGATGTCAACTTGGAAGATTTGATCATGTCTAAAGACGACCTTTCCGGAGCTGATATCAAAGCCATTTGCACCGAAGCTGGGTTGATGGCATTGAGGGAGCGGAGAATGAAGGTAACCAATGAGGATTTTAAGAAATCCAAAGAGAACGTTCTTTACCGCAAGAAAGAAGGAACACCAGAAGGGCTTTACCTCTAATTGTGATTGGAGTTTGTACGGTAAAAGTACCATTGAATTACTGGAATACATACAAGATTTGAGCGTTTTCGAAATTATTGGTTTGTTGTTGTTTGTTTTCCACTAGTATGGTTTTTTTCATTTTTGCTGCATTTTGTATTTCTGGGCTCTTTCCTGAGACAAGTTTAAAGATTGTGCGACTACCGAAATTAAGCGATAGGCTGGCATTCAGAAAGGGGGTGGGAAAAAAAAAGAAATGTTACATATCACAATAAAAAGATACGGGAGAAAATTAAGGTAAACATGTCGCACTTGCATGTGTACAAACTAACCCCTATACGTCAACTTGTTTTCTTTTGGGTAGTTCCAAAAAGGAGATAACACGAGATCTTGGCCATGTATTATTATTTTACTTTGCAAAGATTTGTTTGGTAAACCCACCCCATAGAAAAAGTAGATTTTTTTCGTAAAAAAGATAAAGGGGAGAAGTGTAAGACAAGTATTACAAGTCAACGAAAAAATCATTAACCGCTCCGACTATATCAATCAATCATGGTCAGGATTAACCTTTTCCCCGTGAGACACAAAACAAGGTGATTAAGAAAAAAAAGAAGAGGGAAATCAACAGTGCTGGCGAGAACAATAGTTATGAGAACTGTGTTATATGTTGTTTTATCTTTCTTATGTTTTTTTTTTTCTAATGCTACTGAACAACGGGAATGACACATGCGTTTGTGTAAAAATGTGTTGGTTTGCTTGTGTGTGTGTGTGTGTGTGGGCATGTAGACATACACGTAACCGTTAAAGAAATGGATCATGGAAAGGATGGGATCAAATGAATAAACACAAGATAAAGACAAAAGTCAGGCAAGTACGACATTGAATAAAGGCACTTACTTGGGGGATTTAGGGGATGTTAACCCCTACAATGCGTAGGAAATGAACGAAAAATTCTCCTCGCAAATGATTTTCGTGGAGACTTCTGAGACACTGAAATAAGGAAAAACCAACAACTTGTCAACCATGATTTGCTCTAGCTAATCAAGTTAATTAAACAATAGTAGGAGAATTATATGACGCCAGGGGGAAGAAATGAAATGAACAAACAAGAAAAAAAAATAACAATTGCGGTTTGTGGTGTTTGGTGTTTTTGTCAACTTCCCTTGCGTAGCTAAATTGGCTACACAATTTCTTGTAATAATTCCAATGCCTAGTGAGGTGAAGTCGATTTCAGCAGCAGTCGATAACGTTCGCTAGTTTGATCTGCACAGGAAAGAGATGCATTGAATTACCAAATACGACACAAATCACAACAACGCGTTTTGTACTCTTACCAGGTAGTAATTCGACAGTGAACATGGATTCATCCTTCATGTTTTGCACGACTTCGTCAGTGACATGTACATGGATTCCGCAAGGTCCTTCAATGTAGACGTCCAAAATGTGTTGGGATGACAATTGCACTAGTCCGGCTAATTTGTTGGCTATCTCGACGCAGGATAAGTTCTCTAGGAAAATGGCGTGAAACACTTGGCTTTGATCCTGCGTCAAGTAAAGTGTCAGTCTCGGCGCTAAAGGTCTGTGGAAAATGGGAGGAGAGAAAACATTATTTTCCGTAGTCAAAGAGCTGATAAAGAATTGTCGTTACTTACTTGGCGTGTAGGGCGTTGTAAAGTCGTATGCCATCGGCCACTCCACAAATCTGGATAAGGTCATCGCGCGTCAGTCTTAGAATGTCGGCTCCGGCAAAGCGAGAAAATGTGCGGGCTTGGCTGGAGAAGCGATTGGTCTGCAGCCATTGGGCCGTCTGTTGAGCGCTCGCTTCGGCGCTTAAGGGCTGGAGGTAATACTGGTAAACGGCACTATTACCACTGCCGATCATAGATGTCTTTCGGAAAATAAGGAAACAATCATTGAAAGGATCTAACAAGTTGTGCAACGAAAAAACAACTTACAGGACTTTCAACGTTATCCGTTTCGTGGCCTAGGGGACTCTCACTAGGACATCCATCACTGGTGAAACTTTGCGATTTGCTGAGATAGAAAACAGGATTGTTAAACCCATGGAATAAGTTTTGAAATATATGACGCAAATGTTTTCTCACTGTAATTCTGTTGGACTGTATGTCCGGGTGGCCAAAACGGCCGGTGGAGTGACCACGGTAGTCGCAACCACAGTTTGTTGAGGGGCCTGGTTGACGCTTGTGCTGCCATTGCTCGTCGCTGTGCCTACTGGCACAATCGCTGACGTATAGACTAATTCGAGTGGTATCTATTCAAACAAGTATCCAATTCAATATTGAAAATAAAGTTTGAAGACATTCAAAGTCTTACCTCGGCCAATATGGTGCATTCACATGATGGTTGATATTTCTCCTGTTCAACCATTGGCCGCTTGTAAATTTTTTCCCTATCTTGCTTATGTTTTCGATCTGCTCCTTTTAACTAAAGTTCCCAGATAAAAAAGCGAATATTTGGAATGAAAATTTGTCTTAATGAAATCACACCAATAATTTGTTATTGTTTACCTTGAACACTTTGATCTGGCAGCCGGCAACGTGGAGACGTTTAGGGGTGCCATCACCGTCACCGTGGGAGTAGGTTTCGACCTGAATGCGGAAAGGAACACCTTTTTCGCCGCCGTGTTTCTTCGGCGTGAATTCGGTGCTGATGCAATTGACTTTGATGTAGACGCCCACTTCCTTGGTGGGATCCCAGGCAAATTCAACCACGTTCAAGTTGCTATTGTCCTGGACGACTTCGTAAATGCCGTAGGATAGGGGCACGTCAATCTCGACGATACGGTCGCCTGGCCTCGACATCCTCCACGCGGCAATCTGCTCGCGTTCCATGTACTGCAGCCTTCGCTCGTGGAAACACAATCTCACCACGCTCTAATCAATCAAAGAAATAGACATTAGCAAGTTATCCAGGAGCATTGGACGAAATAAACCAAAGACTCACTCTGAGCAATTTCCCTCTAAAGTTCGACAAATCGCCCAGTTTCTTCATTTTTATTTCATAGGGTTGCCCTTGGTTCAAATAAGTCAAAGACTCTTCGTTGACTTTAGTGGCAATCGACGTGGCTGCAGCCAACACGTACTGAAACCTGAATGTCACCCCAGAAAAAAAGAATCCAGGTCAATTAGATACAGAATTATGGAATGACTTTCAAATTTTGATAAATTCGTTCATGAATTGGAGATGAGATGACGAAGGTGAAGAAGTGTAAACACGTAAAAAACAAACAACACAAGAATAGGTAAGGGATGGAGAATTATGTACTGTTGGTTGGGATCCAACCTGTTGTCGGCATTGGCGTCCGTCTCGTTAAGTCGATCGTATTTGTATTTCTCGCCGTGGTAGTTGCTGGCTCCAACGACAGCGGAGCCACTTCCGCCTTGCTGATGGATGCCTCCGGAAGACGACATGCCTTCGTTGGACGAAGAGGACGTTAGGCTAGAGGCACTGCCCGTGCCAACACCACCCGTGATGGGCCCGGCTCCTCCTCCAACGGTGCCACTTCCTCCAGTTCCGTTATCCTGTCCGCTCCAGCCACCTGAATGTTGGTGCAACATGTGCTGGAACGGGTGCGAATAGCTGCTCTGATCGCCTCCGTGACCTGTCAGATGCGTCACCGTCCTACCTTCACTGGAAGCCCTTTCAGTCGATTGCGGAGGCGATGGATTTGTGCCAACCCTTCTGTCATGTGAGATGATGACAAAAGAAAAAGAAAAGTCAACTGATGCCACACAAAAAAAAATTGAATTAAATAAGTAAACAAGGAAAATTGTGCCAACCCATGCTCTCCATTAGGAGGTGAGGGTGCCTCTTGTTTGAATCCGGTCAACGTTGGAAGTGCCAAAAGGGCCTCACTGCAAGAGACAAAGTAAACGAATAATCATTAAACAATCCCTTCGCGTATTGAATTCATTGATGGCAACAAGGAAAAATTGAGAAGTGATGCTCAATTACAAATATTAATATTAACACAAACTAATTTCTAAAAATTCGACGGGAAAATCAAGAGACAAAATCAAGCTCAACCTTAAGAGAGAAAGACAAGAGTGAGCGGGGAGCATGTGATTCCGAATAAGACGGGCTTCATTTCCCATGCGTTCCACACACGCAGCGGGAGAGACCAGAGATCGTGGTCGGGAATTAAAAACCATACATCACATAATCAAGTGGATGTATAAAGAAAGAAAAAAGGTCCGCAACGAGGCAACATGGCAGCAGTGTGGCCAAAAATAATAAAACAGAAAAAAAATAAAAAGAACCGAGAAAAGAGGGGCTGCGTTCGCCCAGGCGATAGTAATTGGATGTCTACTCCTCTCTCACTATTTTCTATAGCCCCACCATTCAAAGGCAGTTACGACCGGTTTGTATCGCTCCATTTGTATGCAAACTGTGATAAGGCGATGGCTCGGCGATGACGTGAGTCGAATGCTCTCAATTCCCTCCAACTAAAATATAACCAAGAAGAAGAATATGTCGCGCTTTTTATACCCTTCCATTTCCCATGGAGATGGCGAGTTGGACCTCCACGAGGTCGAGACGGGACTCGAGCGTGAGATCATTTTGCGACGTGTCAACTCCAAAGCCGACGGGGACGATGAGGGCGCTGGATAGTGAGCATACGCTGTAGAACAAGCCGACGACGTCGGATGATGGCCGTTGGTAACAGCCGATCCAGCGGTGCTGTTACTACTGTTGCCGTTGCTGCTGTAATTGTACGAGTAAGGATGATAGGCCGAACCGGACGAGGCGAAATGGTGATGATGGTGGTGGTGGTAAGCTGCGGCCGCAGCGGCGGCGGCAGCGGCTGCCACGGCTACTGACGTGTGACCCGAGTAATGGTGGGGCGATGAAGAGGAGGAATAAGGAGACGGGGAATTGCTGCTGCCGCAAATGATTCCTGAGCTAGACGAAGAATTCACCAACGTCGAAGAAGTGCCACAAAGAGGAGCAGCACCACCACCAGCCCCACCGTCGGCCACGTGATGAACGTGGTGGTAAGGTGCGTAATGGTGCAGCGGCCCAGCCGTACTGCTGCTAGCGCTGTTTCCAGCCAGTCCAACGCCGGCCGATGACGATGTGAAGGAAGACGTTAAAGAACCGGGCGGCCCGCACGGCATAGGGGCCACCGGCGGGTAGGGTGAAGGTAGCGGAGCCACAATTGAAACCGCAATCACTCCTCTTTTGATCAAAATCTTGCGCAATTAAATCAACACGATACTCGACGTTTTACACTCGAAACTGAATTTCCAAAAAAATCCATTCACCGCTTCATTGGGAATGAAACAACGTGTTGGCGCCTTGGCTTTCCACCGAATAATGTTTCGATTACGTTTATAAGAAAATCTGTCGAAATGTGGCGCTAGCGAACCGGGCGGAGCGAACGATGTGGTCAGGCACGTTCGGAAGTCAGGTAAAGACTAACAGACAATTCTAAACGACTCTGAGACTCTTTTCCCCCCTTGCCACACACTATACACCACTACATCAAAACAAAAAGATGGATGAAAGAGGAAGAAGAAGAAAAAAAGGGCAAATGAGATCGTCCCCTTTTCAACATCCGACTCGTCGAGAAAGGTAAACTTTTTTTTGTTTGTTTTTTTCGGCACTGTGAGTCTATCGACGTAAGCCATCACCTGTTGATTGGCAGTATTTGAGGGAGGAAAAAAGGAGGGGGGAAGACCCACTATCCAATTAGGATTATTTTTTCGAAATAAAATTGAATCGTTTAAAAACGTCTTCATTATACATGAGCCAAACAAAAAGTAGATTGTTAGATTGCATAACATTTGAATTGAAGATCGAACAAAAACCACGTGAAACGTTACAAAAGGTGTAGCGATTGAGGTGATTAATCCCCATGTCTGGCTACGATTTAGAAAAGGAAGTCCGGCCGTATCCGGTGCAAACGAGAAATCCAACAACTATTGTGTCATCTCTCTCGATAAAAGATTTTATAAATTCAACAGTGAAGATAAGATGACAAAGAAGAAGAAATACGCTCAGCATACTTGATGCCAAATTCGTTAGGTAACCAAATCTGGAGTTTAAAAACAACATATATTCAACTCAGATGTCTACTGCAGATGGACGGAGAGAAAGTTTTCCCCGAACCGAAAGAACAAAATCGTAAGGAGGTTTGATCATTGGCTAATGACACACAGCAGCTTCCTGATGAAGCATTTAAAACTAAACTTGATAAGCAACTAAAAATCTCTTAATGAGTCGGGATCTCCCTTTTTGAACGAACGAAGTGCCTTTGTTTCGAGATTAATAATTTATTGGAATGGAAACAGAAGGAAAGGTCAGTCAGTCGGTTGGCTCGAAAGACCGAGAGGCGGAGAGAGTGCGCGCGCGCGGGACCGACGCAATTAAGAAATCGGCCAGCCGATAACAAGCTCTGGATAAATCATAAGTTTTTGGTAGCTCCGGCCGTTCACCATTAAAAAGAACTCTTAACACAAATATCCCTCATTTGTGGGGCTTTTTAGTTTTTATACGTTTCCGGTCGGGATCGCCCGTTAGCAACTAGGAAGAGAAAAACAAAAATTCATTTTCAATTTTTCTTTCTTTATGGTTTTGATCGAGTGATTTTTAGTTGTTTTGTCTCTCTCTCTCTCTTCCGCCATTGAACGCATGTGGGTTTCATGCATAGGTTCACCCTGCGTGAGGGAGGAAGTCGGTAGTAGCTTCCTCAACTTGAAATCATTAGGGTCCGGCTTCAATTAGCGCAAGGAAACGAATCGAAACGGGCGAAAAAAAAACCCAAACAAAAAGCAAATGCAAAAGCGACAAAATGTCCGACAAGTCTTCTCATTACCAGAGACAGGAAAGAAACAACGAACGGCAAAAACGAATAAGATATGGTCACAACAATAACTGGAAACTTGTGAAGAGAAAAAAAAGAAGATGACACGAACTGGATAATAAACCTCCCTTTCTTTTTTCGGGGGCCATACTGATCCCTGTCGGCCGTCTCCATTTCAATTCGGCTCATTACGGAAGCGAAAATAAAAAAAAAAAACAAAATTGGTCGAAGGGGGAAAGATGGTCGGCGCTCTACGAATAGAGATCGGACTTTTTCTTTCTGAGTTTCAAATGATGATTCTGCCCCTTCAAGTCAACATCTCATTAGTGGCTCATTAAAGTGAAGAAACTCAAAGAATATTAAAGGGCGTCATCTTTGCGGGGAGAGATACTAAAATAAAAACCCTTGGAGGATATACAGGACGGTAGGACCCACAATGAATAAAAGACAACGCCTTTCTCCTCTTTTCTACCCCTACTCGCTCAAAAAAAGAAAAAAACTCTTCAAAATTCACAACTTTAGAAAAGATTCAACAGTTTGGTTGTTCAGTCAATGGCTTCATTTGTTATTCATCTACTTATTTAAAAGAGAAACCCCAACTTCCTCTTGTCCGCCCCCTTAAAATGCTGCCAAAGGAGTCTGATCGTGTCGAATCATAACCCCTTCAATTTTGAAACCGAAAAAATATGCGACGTGATTATCATCGACGATCAAATTCATTAGTTCAAAAATACGGACCGAAAATACAACCATCGCCGCTGTTTCTTAAAGATTCCAGTGGCGCTTATTTACGTCAATCGACCGAAACTTATTATCGTGAGAAGTGTATAAAGACACAGCAGTCGGCTGATGTGTTCCCTGTGAGATCAGTTTCTGATAGTAGCAGGGGGGTCTCTTCTTTATCTAATGAAGAGGTTTATCTGCACGGACTATCAATTCTCTTACTCTCTAAATTCTCCCACACTAAGAGAAGGGACTCGTTAACTCATTTACTCAACTGACCTCATGTTGTACGATGCGACGCTGAGATCAACCCCCAGGCCAGACAAGCTGCCGTCGAAATCCGCCGCTAGGTTGTCGTCTATATCTTCCAGTCTCCAGCCGGCCACTCTGTTGTTAATTGAAGTCGAATGGTAATGGCGGTCGCCTGAAAATTACGCAAAAGCCAAAAATAACAAATCAAACAAGTTGAAACTATTAATTAACCAGAAATTACGAATCCAACCATACATTTCTATTCCAATCATCAATACATTTGAAATTGGAATCCCAACCGGAACCGGATTTCACTTACTCATCAAATTCTTTGCAGCAATTTATTTTTTTCCAAAAACAGAAGATGACTTAAAGTCCAATAATAGTTTTAGACCGTCAGACATGTCACCTAACAACGCCACGATTTTAATGTTGGCGCCATTTCAAATTTCTAATCACACAATTTTTAACAGTTTTTCAGTTGAAAAGTCTGAGAAGTTCCCTCATAGAACAAACGAGACACGATTCGACTATTTTTCCTTCTCATTTCTCAGAATTTGATGGTGCCTCAACTCGACTGGTACTCACACACACACACATCCCCGATGTGTGATTTAGTAAAGCAAAACAGGTACGACTGATAAAATAAAAGGTAGGGTGGGAGAACGGTGGGAGAAATGCCCGAGAGGTTAATAATCACCTGAGATGTGCAGTGGCGGCGTATCGCGACAAGAAGCGCTGGAGCGGTTCCGAATTTCCATCACGTCCGAGGCGTGCACCTGCGCAGCAACAACAAACAAACAGTCAGATTAATTCATTTTTGGGCTTTTTGTTTAGTTTTTTTTTTATTATTTTTTTAACTTTTTCAATAGTTTCAACATTCTCTAAAAACTGAATTTTATCTTATTCAAATCCTTGTTTATCGCACAACTCTTTATCAGGGCGTCGTTGGCCAACAATCTCAAACTCTTTCGACAGACGAAAATCCTTTTCATTAGTTAAAATTCACGATAAGCATTCGGGACTCGGTTGAATCGTGGATTAAAATTACCAATGCCAACAACACACCCACCAAGGACGAACGAAAGAAACTGTGACGCGTCGTATACATTGAACTTGGTAAATAAAACCAGCTATCACGAACCGGATCGCCGTGAATCATTTAGCCAACAACAAACGACGCAGTGTGTTTTCTGTAGGTTTTGTCAAAATTTAGTTTAGTAATCTCATCAGGCCGACAACAATGGCGGCAGTTGCCTTCAAGGGCGAACGGGCAGATGATTTGACGTAAAATAATGAAAAAACGGATGAAACTCACGTCGACTGGTGGTGCTGGAGTGGCCAAGTTGCCGTCATCCGGAAGGTCTGGCGGATGTCCGCATGCCGAGTCGGCTGTGCTGCTGCACAGGCTCTCGGTGCTGCCACCACCTGAGCAGGAAGGCGGCCCGAAGGAGCGCGACTGGTAGAAGGAGAAACTGGGAACGTAATTGGAAACGGCCGAAAAGCTGATTCCGCCCAGGGCTGTCGAACTGCTGGTGGTTAAAGTACGGGAGGAAGTCGTGGCAACAGCCGAAGCGCTAGCGACCGCCGGGGGAACACCAGCGTGATTCGTTGGCTGGATGGAAGCCGACGGACGAGCCTGTCCGACCAGTCCCATGTTGCGCATATCTGACAGCGATATAGTGTTGTTGCCACTCGAATTGGCCGCATTCTCCGGCAGCAAAAATTGCTCCAAAAGTTTCCTCTTCCTCGAGGCCGTCATCGAAGCCGTTGACAAAGTTCCGCCAGTTTGGATGTTGCCGCCAGTTTGGCTGTTGCCTCCGCTGCTCTGGGACAGACCAGACAGACGTGAATTGGCCGTCATCGACATGGCCGAATTGCTGCTGTCACTTCGGGCCAAGTGCCTCTCGACTCCCGTTGTCGTCCATTGAAAGAGATCCGAATTGTCGGAAGCGTTATCACTGGATGAATCTGGGCTTGGCGAGGCGGGTGCGATGCAATTGGCCGATTTGGCCGGTCGCGGACCCCCTCGCAAGCTGCTGCTGCTGGTGCTGTTGGTGGCGGTGCTACTTCCCCCTCCACCGCTGTGCGTCGATCCACCACCAGGCACGGCGGATGAACCCATGGCGTGCAAGCTGCTGGATGCGGATGAAACACGTCTAGGCATGGTGTGACGTGGAATGGATGCTGAACACGTTCCCAGACCGAAAAAAATAAGATTTTTTGTACAAAAATTCACTTCACTTTGTCCAACTGTTTTTACGACACATATTTCTCCAGTTTTCTTTTGTTCCCCTCTTCTTCTTCTTCCGTCCGTTCCGGCTCAAAAGACGACGCAAAACGGGAGGAGGGGCTTCAAAGTAGTGCTGCTAGAAGCTTAGGATGGAGAAGTCGAATAGAAAGAGACGATAAAGGCGAATGAGCTGGTAGCGCCAGGACGGAAGGGCAATTCAGGAGCGGCCCAGCGGCTGTGGGTGGTTAGCCCGCGAGGCCGCGAGTCCTGAACATCCGGCGTGTCGTCGACGTCGCCTTCGACGGCGTTCGCACAACAACTCTGCCCCGCAGAAGAACCGCACATCACGGCCGGATTTTACACTTTTGCCGGATTCTCAAGCCACACACTTGCGGCGTGTTGATCCAAATTTTCGTTGACCAAAGAGGAAAAATTATCGACACAAAAACAACAACAACAAAAAAGATAAGTTGTGATATGTTGTTTTAAAAGAAAAAGGGGAGGAGGGAAAAGGGGAGTGCGAAATTTCCTTGCTGGATCCAATCCAAAACGTCCCTTATCTTTTGGTCGAGAGATAATCTGTAAAACAAACAAGATGTGAATAAATATCAATACAAAATGGCTACAAATTTGCAATTATCTCCATCACGACGATTGATTACAGTGACAAACAATAATCGTGTGTTGCTGGATAGCAACAGCTGACCCAAACAACAACACACACACAACAACTTTCAGAGTGGGAGGTTAAATCAAGGGACTAGAGGGTTTCCCTAATGCCTGCGGCATCTTCGTACCAAGAGACGGGCTGATACGACGAGGTTTTTTTATGGCGTGGTCAAACGTGAAAGTTCCTTGAGGACAACAAAGATGGACGTCAAATTTGAATAAAAATTGCGTAACATTAAGACTATTGAGAGTAGATCATTTCCTTGATAAATGAATCAAACTTTATTCCAAGGTCTGTTGAAAATGACAATTTGGATAATCACTGAAATAATACAATCTAATTGGCCTGTAACTTTACCTTTGGGAGTCGAACGAACCAGCGTCCGAATGTGGGAATCGACCAACTACATGTGGAATAAATTTTTGTCGACACCTTTGGGTTAGAGAATCAACGATATAAGCTACTACTACAACTGCATATATTATCGGTTAACAATGGGGGAGGTGGCTCTTCTTTGTCAAGTAATCAGCACACGTCATCTGACCCGAGACGAAGAAAAAGAGTCCATTTTCGATGACTATCCATTCGATATCCCCACTCTCTGGCTGACTTGGAAACGTTTTTCTTTGTTTTTTTCTTTTCGAAAGTTTGGGCTGCTGTCGAAATCGATGGTTGTCTAGAAACAAACTCTCATGCTCGCGACGGGGTCGATTGGAATAAACAAAACAAAAAGTCTGGTCCCCCCCACTTTGGTCTTCCCTCAAGCTTTACTTCTTTTTTTAAAACTTCTTCTACCTGCTTTTTTTTTTCCTTTTTCATTTAACTTTTGTTCTTTTTGGGGATATTTTTCGAAAACAACACACGAGCTTGTTGCTAAGGCTCTTACGGAGATATTTCAAACACACGCCGAGATCGAATGGGAGCCATCTTTTTCCTGGAAATGTTTTTTTTGCCACCAGTTCATGTGTTGGTTGAAAATTATGACGCCGATTCCACCATATGTTGTTTCACGTTTAACTACAGCTACATAACGAATTCCAAGCAGTAGCAGACACAATGGCCGACGACCAAAACATCGTGTGCATACAACTTGCCTGAATCCAACTTGATTTTTTCTTAAATGGCGAGAAAATTCTTACCGTTTTCCGTCGAGTTTTCAATCAGAGAACATTAACTGGTGATGCTGGAGAATAACTGAAAGATCGAATATGATCGTGTGACTTATCGAGGCCAGCAGACCCGCGCAAACGGGAAGGAATAAATGCACGGCCTTCGTTCTAAGCGAAACTGCTCCATACTAACAACGTTGCCACTTTCATAGGGTTGGCTTCACAAAAACCTAGAAATACAATGTTTCCAATTCGTTTTTCTAGATTGTGTAATCTTTTAAATTATGAATCTGTAATTTTAAAGAATGAAAAAATCTTTTTTTTTGTTAGTTACTTAATCAAAAAAGGGCGTTTTCCAATCGATGAATGAAAACAATTGCGTCATACAGTTGTTGCGTATGAACCACTCTCGCGATATGAGAAGTAAGAAACACATGTGGAGATGAAAAGTGGAACAGAGAACACTCGCTTCTGTTTGCAACAAAAGACCAACAACTTCCTGCGTGATATTCAGACAAAACAGCCAGCGACAGACATCCGGAGAAAAGTCACGTGATGGCTACGAATACTTATGAGATGAGATCTACACTAAGATGATTTACACCCACTGAAATGAAACTCTCAAACATCCAGCTATGAAAGACCATGTAAAAAAAAACCTGGTATTGTTTATTTAAAAAAAAAAAGTTAAACATATTCCCCACACACAGGTACAAATTCGTTCTCTTGGTATTGGTCGAAACGTAATATCAACCAATTTAAATTGTTTTTTTCAAGGCTTCCGGCAGACGAAAAAGACACTATCGTACTCGTATTTGAGCATGGAGCGGACGTTTTGAGAGTAGGTGGTTTTCACCCCAGTTCGCTCTTTCTGTCGAATCAAAATGAAAAGATTAATTAAGATTAAAGAAAACAATGAATTCGATTTTATGCAGAATTACCTCAATGACAAAGCCTATCCCTTGTATGATTTCTCTAACCATTTCGTAGGTTGGCTCGATGGAATTTTCGCCAGGGATGTCCGAATAATGGTAGAGCAACGGCCCTAAATTGATCCAAACGCCACCTGTTGAAAATACAATAATTTAATTAGCATGATGGATTGCGCTTGATTGAAAATATTTTAGAAACGAACCGCTCTTGAGTATTTTGTAAATAGTTTCGATGAAGCTGACGATGTTGTTGGCGCAATCTATAAAGAAACACGTAGCTATACAGTCCCATGTGCTTGCTTCTGTATAAACCTAGAATAAAATCATGATAATGATTATCAGATATTTTTAATGAAATGGGGACAACGATTGACGTCTACTTCGAGGAAATCGCCCGCTGCCATGGAAAATTGAGCATGGCGTGGGAGTGATGATGGATCAAGATCAGGGAAGGAAGACCCTCTGGTTACGTCAGCAGCTGATAAAGTATTGACGAACTGTTGCGTCCATGGATAAACACGAAAAGTCTCGACCCCCTGACATCTAAGAGGGAAAAAAGCGTAAACACAAAATGCATAAAGATCCTGTTGATCATCCCTACTTGTTCAAGACGAAGTTGGAGGCGAACAGCATGAAGAGACTGAACTCATTGCCTTGACAGCTGTAACCTCTTTTGGCTATCTCAAACGCCAGTCGTCCAAGTCCAGCACCGGGAACCAAAATTTGTACTTGTTCCGAGGGCCTGCAAATGGAAATAATTATTAATGAAAAACTTGTTTCAGCTAAAAGACTGTAATAATATGATAGTAACCTCTGAGCAGGTGGAAAGTTTAATTCAATTTCTTCAATAATGGGGTTATAGCACGCAGACCTTTCTTCCTCCCCATCTTTACTCCAGTCCCTTACAATTTGTTTCAGTGTAGATTGGACCTTTTCCATATCACTCATGGTTGGGTGAACCTTGGACTTGACCTGCGTAACATCAAACATTCGGCAAAAGAAATAAATCAAAGCAAAATTATTTATTTTAAGGAAAACATACTTGACCAGCATCGTGTTTGACATTTTCAAACAGCGTAGCAACATCTGCCGTGATAAGTTTGATGATTTCGTAGTTGTGCTCTACACAAGTCCTAATGTCTTCCAAGTGAGAACGATAGCTAGTGAGTAAAGTTTGATGGTGGCTGGGGAGAGACGAGACGTAAGCTTCTGAAGTGGCCAAGCGTTGCAACGAAAAAGACCTGGGATAAAAACATGTCAACCGCGAATAATAAACCACTGTAGCCGAAACCGTCGATCGAACCTGTAATAACGGAAAGCGTTAACGATTCTCTGAAAGTGTTCTTTCTCTTCGACATCGTCAGTAGGTCCGTTGTTCCCCATCATGAACGATGACCTATCCTATTCGTGTTATTATGACAATAAATATCTAAAAATTCAACCAAGAAACTCTGTTATTCCTCATCTATTTAAAAAGTTTTTCAACCTTTTCAAGTAAATTTCCAAAGAGCAGTCAAAAAATATGCTCAACGTTGTCACATCGTCATTTTATTGTCTGCATGTTTTTTTATCGCATTTTTATTTTATTTTTTAAAATCAGAAAATAAATCAAAATGGAGAACACGATTATCTCGTCATTGGCATTTATTTAAAAAATTGACAAGTGTGACACGGGATCTCTAGAGGGGTTATATATTAGCCGGACACACACTCGGAGATTTGCCATGCGCAATGGAATAAGGACGCGTACGAAACTGCTGCAGAACGCGAAGTCGCTCGACATCGATTCAATACGTTTTAGCCGTTGTAAAACACGCACTCTGGCACTCTCTGCAGCCGGGGCTTGTCGACTGCAGTGTCCCGGCTGCGTTTGATGCATTGCGGAGCTTTTGACTCTTGAGTCAGGTATAGAGCCGTTATATAGTCTTGATAGATCTACAGTGTAAAACTATACATAAACAAACCAACGAGTGTGTGTGTGTGTTACAAAGACACAAAGTCGCATCTAAACAACAGCAGAGAGCATTGTGAGAAACAAACAACAAGAATTATTTTCTTTGTATTTGAGCGTCTGTGATGCAATCATGAAGTGTCGTCCCGTCGGTGCAACCACATAACACACACACACATTCGTGCTGGTTATTTTGGATGTCGTAGAATCGCGCGAGTTGCTGTGCTGCAGTCTCCTCTCCCTTTGTGACATGTAAAACAAGAAAAATCCGTGTGTGTGTGTATGTGTGTGTGTGTGGGATTTTTTCTTCGACCGCATTTTCTGCTCACACCAAACGATGCAGGATCGCAATTTGATTGGGTTCCTTTCCGTCTTCTTCTCCATCACTTTGGGTTTGCCGTTTTCTTTTTAGTTGTTTTTCGATCCTGGCCAGCCAGCATTTTTTAAAGAGACTTTTCACTGCATCTTCCCCCTATAGAAGATGTGATCAAATTGATGATCGCCAATTGAGCTCTATATATAAACACGAGCATTTTTGATGATGCGCGCGCCTCCTAGTCTCCTAGCGAGTTGGGACAGGGGCCTATAAATAGGAGCGGTTCGCAAGGACTCACGACCTGTTTTCTCCCTTTTTGTAATTTTTGCTTTCACGAAAGGGGAAAATTTTCGGCTGGTGCTGTGGTTATCACGTGACGTGAAAAATACGATCCTTGCCAGCATTATTATTTTAAAAATTAAGTTATTGGCCGGAATTTTATTCGGGGAATGTCGAGATGATTGAAAAATCCATCAAGTCGTGGTGGATTTCATTCTCTTTTGTTCTTTTAGTTTGTCTGCAGGCCAACATCATCTCGGCCGAAGAGGAGTGCATAAGTATCATTTATTAACAAATTTTACACATTTTTAAAAAATAAATTTAATTTAACTTTGTGAAACAGACCGATCCGGCCGGACGATTTTGTGCTACGATTGCGACAGTTACCACAATCCGCTTTGTAAACATATCAATGAATCGGCTCCAATGCACGAACACCCACCTTTCAAAACTTGTAAAGGATGTTGTGTTAAAATCGTCGAACATCGCTACTCACGTACGTTACTTTAATAATCAAAATAATTGAACAAAATTCAGAAAATGATAATTTGTTTAAAAAATAATCAAAACTCAGCCAAGGAACGCGTGAGGCGGATGTGTACGGAGCAGCTGATTGTCAATTATTTCATCGTCGATCACGTCTGTCTGAAAGAAGGTAACAAACGCAAGGGGATGACTTGCTTCTGCGAGGAAGATTTTTGCAATTCGGCGATCTCAAGGCATCGCGATCTCTTCTGGGCTTATTTGGGCCTCGTCGCTGCTGTCCACCTTCTACTCCGGGTCGGATGATTTTTTGGCTTTTTTCGGGAATATATAAAACAATTCATTTTGTTTGCACTAAGTCACACCCACTCCCTTTTTAAATGAACAATGTAATAATATTAATAATTTGAATGCAAAGAAAAATACCACGCACAATAAGTCAACCCTGGCCATCTAATAACATCACGAAAAAATGAAAAAAAAAATCAAGCCTTAAGTGCTCAAAAATCCAGACAAATGGGATGACATACAATTCCGGAAAAAATGGCTATGCTGTGTGTGTGTGCGTCATCGTCGGCTACCCCCTCAAAACTCTCTCAATTCTCATTTTTGATAAGAAAATAAAAACCCCTCCAAACTGTAGAGAAAATGTTGTCAGTCAACACACAAATCCACTTTTGATGATGAACGGCGGTTTACACACAGCAGCTGAATGATTCACTATCCTTTGATTTGTTATCCCTTGCAGCCATTGTTAATAATGGATCCAGTCAATAATCTTTTTTGTCCATTTTTCAAATCTCTCTTTTCATCCTTGTTGTTTAGCCGTTTAAATGCCGAATTTTAACTGGCACGTCATCCAAATACATGCTAACGTCATCAACCTGGTTGTTCTTAATTCCTCTCCGATCGCCTAGACGTAAGTAATGATGCCTCAAATTAATTCAAGTGATTTTTTCTTTTTCTCTTTTTTGTTTTGTTTCGAAGAAATGAGAGAGAGAGAGAGAGACATCGCGGATTATATCAATAAATAAAAATCTTCCTTCCAAAAAAAAAATTAATAATAATAAACACGGCAGTTAAAAAAAAAGAAGGGGAGAGGGAAGGATATTTGAATAAATGAAGTGAGGCTGAAAAAAGATCGAAGGAGGAAATTTTAAAAAAATAATAAAAAAAAAATCAAATTACACACAAAATGCCACGAAAATTAATTATAATAATAAAATTTTGGAGAGATAAGGGGGGTGGAGGCGATTTTTGTTTAACAAAAAAAAAGAACACTCACGCGCATTATTTTTTTAAAAATTAAAAAAAAAAAGGTGGGGTAAATAGAGGAATGAAATTCTACTACGAAAAAGAAAAATTGTCCTTTTTTTTCTGATGATGGAGGAGCCGTGGGGAAATACTACACACAAACATAATTGGGAAAGAGAAAAAAAAAACAATAATAACCCCACACCAAATTTGTAATCTTGTGAAACACTTTGTCGATCGTTTTTCTTTTTTTCAATTAAAAAAAAATTAAGAAAATTCAAACTGCCAGTCTCAACATTTATATATATATATATATGTATATATATATAACGGTAGTAGTAGTAGTAGAGTAGTAATAGTAGCGGATGAGGAGGAAGGTCTGGAACAGTGCAGAAACAAGAAGGGGGAGTATAGAGGGGGTTTCATCGTAATGTCTCACATTGAAAATAACAACCATTGAATGAATTTTTTTAGTTTTTCGTCAAATTTGTAAGAAGGGGAAATAAATTGAAAGATGAAAACTTTTTTGGGGGGCTTTTTATAGTTTTCGCAAGAAAGAAGAAAAAATAAACGAGGCGGAGGCGAAGGCAGCGTATTACAATAGAATATTTTGCGTTGTAACAACGAGATAGTGGTGGTGGTGGTAGTAGTAGTTTTGTGTGTGTGTGTGTGTTCCTTTCCTCTAGCTAAAAGAATTTTGTTTCTCAAAAGAAAACCAAAACAAAATAACCCACAACGAATTTTTGTTTCGTTTTCTCCAAGTCTTGTTTTTTTCGCCAATAAATCTGGTCGTCTAACATTACATATATATATATACTGAATACATTGATGATTGGCGGGATTCTCGGCGCGGGAATTTTTGAAATTTCTCAAAAATTTAAACTAAAACAAAAACAGTTTGTTTCTTCCTTAGCTTTCCTGCTGGTTTCTTTTTAGTCCAATCGCGTTGATAATGAGAGGCGCTTATTTTCATTTCAATAATAATTTTTTGTGGTTTTTTTTTTGCCTTTTAAGATGAAATCCGAAAAATAACACACCCATTATAAGAGAGAGAAAAGAGGGGGGGGGGAGAGTATACAGAGCTAAGAGAAAAATGATTTTTTAAAAAAGCCATGAAAAATAAAAAGAGCAAATAGATCCTGAATATTCTGTTTTTGTCTGTCTGTTGTCCGATTAAATCAAATAATTTTTCTTTTTAAAGTTTTTTAGGTTGAAATTTGCCAATGGAAACTGAAAAATGGGCTCTAAAACGGCGGTATGTCGGCATTTACACACACACACACACACACACACACATTGGAAATTTGTAAACAGACAAATAAAATGAAAACATGATATATAAAAGATATAAAAAGAGAAGAATCCGGTGGTTTCACTGATTTTTTTTTAATTCCTCATTTTCCCATGCCTTAAAAATGTCTTCTTCTTCTTTCCATGTGTTATCTCTAAGTTTCTTTTGTGTGTGTGTGTGTGTGTGGGGTGTTCAGTGTTGACGTGCGTGGTCGACATTCCCGCTCGTCCACTTGAAGAAAAAGAAATACACAATTGAAATGATTAATTCCATGAATGAACAACATTTTCCAGGTTTATTAAATATTTACCTGAACTCTTTGAGGTCTAACTATCCACGGAAAAAAGTTCCTTGTGCAGGGCTGGGAATTCCAGATGAGGCGTGGCTCGTTTGAACCTGGCCAACGCCTCCATGTGAAGTCCGGAGATTTCCCTAAAATATTCAATGGGATAAATAATTTGTTTTTCGTCTCGCCACCTTTTCACAGCTGCTAATTACCTAAGGGCCGGAAGTCTGGCGGCCAGGGAATCGGCCACGGAGATGTCGCCTTTCAAAGGAGTTCGATGCGTACGAGAGAGTTCGAGACGCAACGCCCGTAAAACGGCTTGGCCAAGCCGCTGGATTTCCAGTGTACCCCTTAGTCCCATTCGATCTGAGGAAATTCAATTATTATAAATAACAACAAGTAACCAAGGAAATGATGAAATACTAACTCGTACCACTTGAGAGGAGGACGAAGGCGGAGTAGAGCGCCAACTGGATCTCACTGAGCTTCAGTTCGGCCAGGCTTTTGGCAAATTCAAAAACAGCCGAAACCAATTTGGCCTCAACTGAATCCGGCGTTAGAAAAGCCTCGACCGGCAGGAGCGTGTCGCCGAACAGCACCGCGTTCTGGCTCAGGTCGTAGTAGCGACTCATCCGCAAAACGGCCAGCTCAAAGCTCCCTAATAACATTATTCATTAAATCATTTTCCAAATGAAATTTTAAATCAATGATTTTACCTGTTTTCAGAAGAACAATCTGATCATCCTGAGAAAGTTTCATGAATCCGGGAACCATTTTGGCAAATTCGATAATTTGCTGAATAACAGCCGTCAATCTTTGGGCGCACTCTAACCAGAGCTCCTCTTGTGCCTATTTGACATCGCAGGTTTGAAATGAATAAATTAAAAGAAAAAAAAAAATCAACGATAAAATAATTTGATTCCCCAAAAATTCAAAAAAAAATACATTTTTATAATTATATAAAATAATATATATAAAAATAGAAGAAAAATGATTTATTTTCATCATTTTTGGGGGTGTGTGGCGACGAACCACGAAGAAAGGAAAACAACCCACTGACCATGTTTTTGTAATAATGCACTTTAGAAATATCCTGCGGTTTGCGCAACATGTCGGCGATGTGCTCCCCGCTGAAGAGACACGTCCGGCTGTGAGCGTCGCCGATGGTCTTGGCCAACAGTTCTGAGATCTGAACGGGATCTATATTGTGCAGGGTTTGGTTTTGTGTGTAAGTAGATCGGGGTGGAAAATAAAAATTGTCATTAATTTCAATTAAAAATGATTAATTTTTTAAATAAAAATAAGACACAAAATGGCGCTAGAAAATTAGAAAGTAAATTAATTGTTGTCTGACACTCTCTGATTTTTTTTTTTTCGATATCTGTCTCTGTTTTCTGTACATTCGATTCTCTCTTACTCGGTTCAAAGTACTCTTCGTCATCGACGTCAGGCGTCGAAGTGGTCGCAACCTTGCTGCCATTGTTACTGCTCCCAGCCGTCACCATCAGTGCGCCTTGTGAATGGCCGGGAGGATATAAAGTTGTTGTGAAGATTGTTGTTACGTAAAAATATGAAAGAAGTAGAGAGAGAGAAAAAAAAGAGAAAACAAAACGTCGTCGTATAAAAATGGATAGACTAAATCACCGAAGAGAAAAAATTTAGTTATCGTGTGTGTGAGGGTTTGAAAAACCAAACAAATAATTCAGTTAATGACACAATCACCGTGAAATCAATTTAAAAAATTCAATCAAGAGTTAATGTGTTGGCTGAACGAGCCTACCAGTAGCAGAAGGAGGAAGAGGAGGAGGCCTTGGGTAAGAAGTTTGGTGTTGTTGTTGACAAGCAGCAGATGATGACCGGTCGTTCAGATGAACTTGACCGAGACTAGTGTTACAACCACCACCAACACCACCACCACCACTGAGGACGACCGAAGGTCCGCTGTTGCTAGCACCACCGTTGCGACCTCCACCGGGATCGGGACCAGGCCGTGGATTCTTGGCCAGAAAGTGCGTCACTCCGCCCGGATAGTCGGGCATCATCATTTTTGCGGAAGAGCCTACACAACAAACCCTCGGGTTGTTGTTTCTTTTTTTTTGTTTGACTATTTTTTTGGTTTGGGGTTTTTTATTTTTAAATTCGGGACTAGGGGGAAAAGTCTCGGGAGTGTTTTTTGGTTATTTAGGAAGGGAATGAAGTGCATTAAATAAATCCCGTTGCCATTCAGAAGAGAAGAAATTCAATCCGACGTTTGTTTAGTTTTTAGAAAAGAGAAACTTTTTGAACGAACGAACCCAAACAAGATTTCGTGAAAAAAACATTTGAAATACGATTTCTGTTTCTAGTAAAACGATTGATTCCATCCAGGCTAACATTTATGAAAAGTTGATGATTGGATAAAATGACTAAGCCCCCCTGTCCCCAGCTCTGCTCAACATGAACTATGCAACATGCCCTTCAAGATCCCGCTGATTGGTTTTGCATTTTTTAAAAATATCCGAAACAAAACCAAAAACAAAAAGGTCAAAAAACCGAAATGAAAAAGGATTAAAATTTAGGATTAAACTTTTTCTCGTCTCTCGGGCTCTGGTCCATCAAAAATTGAGCGGGAGGATTTTGGTCTCTCTCTCGTTTCCCTCCCCACAAAACGGGATAATAGCCACAAATAAAAGAAGAAATCCAAACGAAAAAATGATTGGAAATGAATTTACCGGTGGAAACGACAGGCGAAACCAAATTGCTGTCCGGCAACGGTTCGATGGGCGTCTGTCGAGGGTCGAAGGTTGTGCTATCCACATAATCCGTCGTGCCGCTAATATCGTAACCTCCACTACTCATGCTGCTTCCTCCGCCGTTTCCTCCGCCGGCACCTCCGCCGCCGCTTCCGCCACCGGGCACGTTGCCTTGATTCGTGTGTGGCGTCGGCGTGAATCCGTAACCGGACGGCGTGTAGGGGCTCATGTCACCACCATAACTGGAATACCTACACATCATCAACAACAACGAAAAATGATATTTAATTAATCCATTTCGGGACGAGTTAACCGACGACCAATCGGTCGGTTACACCGAGTTGTGTGGGTGTATATATAAGGAAGCCTGAGGTCATTCCACTTTCGCTTTTCCCGCTCACGTCACGTCGGGATCGATCGTGGCCGACGACGCCGACGACGTGTACATATATCTTTTCTTTATTTCTTTGGGTTGGATATAAGAAATAATTTCGTCGAGTTAGTTACCCGCCGGTGTAGGGCGCCAGTTGGTCAGACGACGACGGCTGTTGGTTGTCAAAGACGCTACTATCGGGCGACGTTTCCGCTTGCTGGGCTTTCATTTGCGCCCGATGGTAACGCACCTCATCCTCCACCTTTTCCCGCTGCTTCTTCGACATCCGACCGAATTTCACCGCTGCAAAAATTGAAATTTAAAAAAAGATTTAAAAAAAAAAATGTTTTTGGGTTAGGAAAAAACTAGGATCCTTTCCGGTCACGTCTTACACAAGTATTTAGCCATTTAATCTGCGAAACATGAAAAGGTGTACAATTTCCACGCGAGAAATAAAAACGACGTTCGACATTAGGAAAAAAATTGACGGACGTGCGTACGTAACGCAACACACAATAATGTTGGAGCCAAGACGGGCGGCCAATACTACTACACAGTCAGTCAGGGTTTACTGGCGGTCATTGGCCCACAAACAACAACAACACGAAAAAAAAAGAGCCAACGGTTTCGTCGTCGGCTGCTGCTGCTATCTCTACCCCCCTCTCCCGTCCGCCTACGTCATCGTCTAGTCTCGTCGTCGGCTATCAATGTTGTGTCATTTCATTTTGAATCATTAAAACAGAAGACTCTTCTTCTACTCCCGAAAAGACGACAACGAAAACTACCTCAAAAAAAAACAAAAGACGAGCGGTCAAAAATAGATGACGCCAGTAAAGGATTGAAGAATCCCGAACGGGCTTTTTTTCTTCTTCTTCTTCAAAATAGATGGAAGGAGGAGGAGAAAGATCCTGACAATGTCGTCACCCAAAGGAAAAAGGAGAAGCTTTCGAGCCTTTTTTTTTGTATTTTTTCCAGCAGACTTTTGGCTCGGTTGCCCGTCTCTCTCTCTCTCAAGTGAGGACAATCCTCCCGGGCTAAGGTCGGTCGTTCACCCCACCTCCCCACCACCCTGTTCTGCCGGTCCGCACCAGTCGTAGAGGCAAAGTCCCGTTAGGAGGGCGGCAAGAGGGGGGGGTCAGGCGCGATGATAGGAGCAGCAGCGTCGTCCAAAGAAGGAGGGAGTACCGCTATCTTTTTATTTTCTTCTCTATAGCACACCCTTATATTTATCCGTTGGTTCCTTTTTGTGGCCTTTTCGTCGTTGGGGCCATATATACACACACAGTGTGTGTGTTGTAAGGAGTCGAGTGTGTGAGAAAAATAACACACACAAGGTCCATCGACCGTGTCAGGTGAAGTCTACGGTGATTGGCCCATACCTGGAGGCGGCTTCCACGTTACCTACGGAAATATTTTTTCTTTCTCTCAAAATTATTTTTTCTCTTTTTTTGACTCGACTGACCTCCAGCCCGCGGGCCTCCTAACCTCGACCGTGTGTTCCTTTACACACATGTCGTCAATTCAAAAACTTCCGGGTAGTAGTATAGCTAAAGGTAAGAAAGAAATGTCTAAATGTTTGTTACCATCTCTGGACATGCCGAGTGCCAGGCATTTCTGTAGGCGGCAGTATTGGCATCGGTTGCGGTTGACGCGATCGACGACGCAATTCTTTTGTCTCGGGCATTGGTAGTTGACGACGGAACTTTGCGACCGCCGGAAGAAACCCTTGCAGCCCTCGCAGGTGATGACTCCATAATGGACGCCCGAACTCTTGTCGCCGCACACCTTGCACGGGATGATCTCAATTTGCGCTGTTAATAAAAACCAAATAAGAGATAAAATTAAAACCCAAAAAATCAATCAACATTTAAAAGACAAAAATTAAAAAATTCCGCATTAAGTTTCCACACAGGTAGAAAATCCCCCTGGTGAAGAATCTTTCGGGGTCAACACCCTACTCAAATCTTCCCTCTCAACTGCCTTGAGGGGGTTGGTGGAAATATACAAAGAGAAATGGGAATGAGAGAGGGGGGGACCACTAGACAAACCTCTGATGGAATTGTTACTATTTCTTCTGGGCGGCGGTGTTGTTGTATCGGCGGCAAAATCGGATCCGGCTTTGCTTTGGAGGTTGTTGTGGTTGTTGTGTTCGTGCTCGCTAATGTCTTGGGCTTCGTTGTCGTTGTCGTCGACGACGCTGCTCGTCTCTTGGCTGCTGGGAGCGGCCGGTGAGAAACAAGACTCGACCGTCGTCGAATGTTGGCTCAACGTCGGGCCGGGAGTCAGGCACGTTGGCGGATGTTGTTGTTGTTGTTGCTGGTGGTGGTGTTGGTGGATCGATTGGAGAGGCGGAGGCACACCGGGAGGAGGTTGACCTCCTGATTCACCACCACCACCACCTTTACGGCGCACCACCAATTCGGTCCGTGTATCGACACCACCAACTAATAATCGTTGTTGTTGTTGTTGACTGTCGGCTGCCTGTTGTTGGCCAGCCGACCATTCACTGCCGAAAATCTCATCGAGAATATCCATCGAATGATGCGGATTGGCACCCGGAACGGCCGGAGCTTCCATCATCGCGAGATCACACAGCAATGAAAAGTGTTTTTTAATTATTTCACGCACTTATTTTTTCAAAAATTTCAAGGGTTTCTGTTTTGTGTCCGTCAAGTAGTTGTGAAGAAAAAAGAGAGTCCGCGCTGTTGTTGGGGTGGGAGCTCAACCCGAGCTGGACCTTTTGTGGGTTTCTTCAAATTAACGAATACAACCCCAACTGCTTCTTCTTCTTCCTCTTCTCTCTTTTCTCTCTCTCTCTCCAACAACAAACAAAACACCTGCTCTCAATCCTTGCAAACGGCTTAAAACTCGTACAGGTGCGCTCTTAAGCTGGGCCAGCCCCACCCCGAGAACGGACAGATTCACCCGCCGCCGATGGAATTCATTGCCGTTGTTGTCGTCGTTTCCTGGATGGCGGTGAAGAGTCGAGCTCCCTCTGAACGACGATCAAGTCCATCGACCTTTTGGATTTTTACCGAGTTGATTAATTAATTTCTCTCTCATCACAATAATTGAGTGTAGATTTTTCGATCGATCGGAAAAGATGGTTGGCTTAAAATTTTACCCTCTAGTATCTAACGGGTGTGTGTCAACTCGGTGGTGGCCATTATAAAAGAAAACGGTACACACCGCGATATAAATGGGAAAAGAACGGGACATAAAAGAAGAACCGGTCGAATGAGAAAATGCCTCCGAGCTGGGAGGACATTTTTGTTTTTCTACGGGCGAGTACCGTTAGATTCTTAGGGTTGGGGAGGGGGATTTATTTCCTCGGAAATGTTTTTTCTTCTTCTAGACACGACCTGTACATTTATTATTTAAGGGAGAAAATAAAACGAAAGCCCCGAGATTTTTCTAACCAAAGGTGGAAGGTAATTATTCATTTATTATTATTTCCTAACCGTCAAAATAAAAAGGAAAAAAATATGGAAAGAAGAAGAATCACCGTTAAGTTTTCCCCTCAATGATGGAAAGACGTCAACCAGGTGTCTTGGCTCAAATGACACATGTTTTTCTAACGGGATTCTCCCTCAATTATTTCCCCCCAAAAAAAATATTTTAAAATTTAATAATTTTTTCCCCCTTTTTCTTTCAAGAAAAAAATTGATAAGATAGATAAAATAAAAAAAGTAAGCTCGACTAGTGAGCCGAGTTCGGGTTTGGCCCACCACCAACCACACCAAGAAAATGAAAAAAAGAAGGGACTAGCCGAGGGTTCAATGACCGGCCGCTGGCACACACACACACACCATACAACTCTATAGGGACCCCAAAAGTTCTTTTTTAACTATTTCATCTGACTTTGAAACAAAATCTTTTCTTACTAATTCTTAACTCTCAATTGTTCATAAACATAATTTTTTCGTTCAAACTTGTATGTGTGTGTGTAAAATAACGAGAGAGAGAGAGAATTTGGAATGCCAACACGTCGTGTGCTGCCGTTGCCAAGGTAACCCGGCCCGAAACGTTGTTCAGAGCTTTTTTTTTCTTTTCCAGATAGATATATACACACACACATATATATACTGAGACGCACACTGGGCCAGGCAGGAAATCACCCCCACACACACACACACACACTACACACACACACAGTTCGATGAACTCTCGCTCGGGCTCGGCTACTACTCGGCGCGGCAACAGAAAAATGACTTGTGACTTTCAACTTTATTTTTTCTTTCTATGTGTATAATCGCTGTTCTTTTTTAAATTCTATACCAAGTTGTGTGTATCGTTTACAACACGAAAATCTTATTTGAACTAGCCAACCATCTTTTTTTGTGGAGGGGGGGTTTCGATCGAAAAATCTGCATAACAACGTTTAAAATGGATACCATACTTGATTGGTGTTGGGGTCAATTTAGTGAGACGAAATCGAATCTTATTTTAGATTCGCTTCTCTTTTGTCGATAATCAAATGAAGAAAAAACAAGATGCTGTGTAGCAGCACACACTCACTTCACTCGCACACACACTTGGAACCAACACACGTGATAAATTGTCGATCGCCCAAATTCGTGTTTGATTTGCCAGAGTTAAATGAATAACAAAAAGGGTTGAAAAAAGATGTTCAACAAAAACCGAAAAATAAACTTAAAAAAGGAAAAAAAAAAAAAAGAAAAAAAAAGAAAAAAAAATGGTCGAAAAAGGAGGGAGGAGAACACGAAGTGGGGGGACACGCACGAAGAGATGCGACCCGGTCGACGGTCGGACACCAACTGAATAGGAGGGCGGAGTGAGTGTGTCCTACGCGAGGCGAAGCCTGGCGGCGACAGGCCGCACTTTTACAGCACCACCGACCGACCTTCGCCTTTCTCTCTACCCAACCACCCACTTGCCACCTCCCGAATAGCGGGATTTTTTCGAAGGTATTTCTCTCCTGTGTGTGTGTGAGTTTATGTGTGTGTACATAAGACATACATATGAATCCTATTTGAGCATCATTTCCTTCTTCGATTCTTTATTTTTTCGAAGGGGGGGAGGTAGCCCAAGGGGGGAGGCCTAGTCAAGCCCCCAGGCTTTTGTATTTTTTTTAAAGAAAAGAATAATAATAAAACAACCAGATAACCACCATATAAATAATATTTCCTCTGAAACAACAAGTTGTTGTTATTTAGTTCTCCAGAATAAGTGATGAAATAAATAACAGTTAGGAAATCCTGGCAGCGGCGGATTAACAGGCCCCTAGAGTACGTCTGTCTGCTGCACTACCCACCTGTTTCGGTGGAAAAAAGAAAACATAATTCGTCAATGGAAAAAGAAATCGATCTTTTTCGGGTTATTCAATTCCACGGGGAGATGATTCCATTGTTTTTGGGCTGCTCTTCAAAACTCTTCCTTCAATCGACGACGAATTTTTCAATTCCCCTAGCGATCAGTGGTGATTGTCGTGCAGTGCGGTTGAGGACATTGCCGCTAGATGGCAGCGCCAAGGTACCGTTAGATTTTAAATATATCCTTGCCACCACCGCCGCCGCCGAACAAGAAAGACAAAAAAGAGAGAGGAAAATGGGTCACTGTGTAGTTTGGCTCGGTTCCAGCGGTCAATGACTTGGTCGTGAGTATCTCTGTAGAGTCCCTGCTGTACCTTCTCTTCTCTCTCTCTCTCTCAAAAGTGCCTCATGCACACAGTCGTCTTCCACGCCAACCTCTCGCCCAAACTTGCAACTAGTTTACAAATGTTCAATGAGATACACATACTACTACACAAAATGGTGGAAATGGCCGGAATTAACTTTCAGCCGAGTTTCCAATCAATTGGGGAAAAAAAACCAATCAACAATTCCCAAAAATTTAGAATTTCCGATCGCCACCGCCGACAAGTGGCGCGCGGGAAATTTGAAAAAATTGGTCGGCGTTGTCTGTAGACACAGACACACACCAGAGAAGCATTAATAAAGAGGTAGGGGAATGATTTTTGTTTTTTCTTGGAATTGAAAAAAAAAAAAAAAGGAAAAGCTCTCGCAACTTTCACTCCAAGTATGAACGCGCGAGTTGTGCTCTGTGTGTGTGTGTGCTCATGGGCTCTCGGCATCTAGAAAGAGAAAAGAGAAAAGGTTTTCCCTTTTCTTTCGTCGTCTTCCCCCCTCCACTTCTTTTTTCGCTTGTCCCCCGAATAATAATCATCGTCTGTACAGACACCCGTGCGATATCAAAAATTCAATTTTTCAAAAAAAGAAGAATAAAAAAGAAGTTTATTCCGATCGACAGATGACGTCGGTTAGTATTCAAATATTCAACGCGAATATTTTCCAGCCAACGAATAAAAAAGTGAGAGAGAGAGAGACGGCCCAGGTGAGTGAACGGATAGAAACGGGTCCTTAGACTCTTCAAGGTGGAGTAGTATCCAAGTGTGTTGTGTGTAGAGAGAGAATAGAATGGCTAGAGACTTTCTCTTTTGCTCCCTGGAACACATTGAAAAACATACACGATCTTTTTTGGGTGTGGATCGCAACGTACAACTATACAGTCACCACCAGTTGAGAAAAAAAAGAAAGAGAGAAGGTAAAAAAGTTTGGCTGTAGTACTAAAAAAAAAAGTACTCCTTTCTCTCTTTCGTCACAGAATCGAATATTGGGAGATGTTGGTGGTGTTGCCGTCGTGTTGTTGGTTATAGTTGGTTTTACCTTTGATTGAGCCAATGGCAGAGGGCGAGAGAGCGGCTTGGTGAGAGAGATCGTTGATTTCGCCAGCGGACGGATGATTGTTGGCGGATGCGTCGTTGTTGTCGTCTTCAGCCTCGTCGTTGGTGATATCCTCCGTACTGTTGTTGTTGTTGTTGTTGTTGCCACTATTACTGGTGGTGCCACTACTATTCCACAGGTTGAGCATGGATGGCGGGTGTGCGGGTGGAGCGACGGTGACGCCATTTTTCATCGCCACCTGATGATGGACGTGATCGTCCGAGTGGCTCTGGTGGCCGCCCAGGTGGTGGTGGGACCCATCCGACCCTGGGTGATGGTGCAAATGGTGTTGGCCAGGGTGGCCAGGGTGGTGATCGGTCCAGGACGAGTAGAGACTCGGCTCGCTGGGCGAGGACAGTCGACTCGGTTTCACCATTCAGAATTTTTAATAATTCGACTCACGATAATTCAAGAATTGAAAAACCTCCAGAAAACAAAGATGTCGGTCGGTTCTCCCCAATCAATCGCTAATAAATCGGTAAATCACATTGGGCGCACCACCAAAAAAATTCCAAATTCAAACAAAATAAATAAATAACTCTAAATCGCCAAAAAATTTGCTTGACAAAACACAAAATCAACTCGACAAGTCTGTGCCAACACTTCCACTTTCACAAGGATCCGTTTGGCTACTGAAAGCCGGACCGGAGTCTCTCTATAGTGCCTCTCTCTCTCTCTCCTTTTTCTGCGCACCCACTATACACAGAGCTCAACACAGTCGAGAGACTTGAGAGAGAGAGAGAAGCTTTTTGCCTTGTGTATTTGATTCTCCCTCTAGCGTTATTTTTCAAGTTTCGGCTTCGTCGTCGTGCAGTTGGCGGTCCGCGTGTATTTTGGCGACTTTCACTTTCCTTATTTCCACAACACACACAAGAAGAAGAAGAAGAAGAAGAAGAAGAAATGAAAGCAGAGAAAAATATTCGTTCGTTCGTTCGTTCGTTCACGACCGGCAGGTTTGGCGGTTGCGACCGCTCTGGACAAAAAAGAAGAGGGAGATTTGAACGACGAAAAAAAGGGAAATGATTACACGGGAGGAGGACATAATATCGCCGCGCATTGACTTTGTGTCACATTCAACACCCACCGCCACCAGGATATTACCATACGGGTGGATGGGTGGTTGGGGGGTGGGGGGTTGCTGGCCTCTCGTAGATGAGTAGTGCGCTAGTCGATATGTTACATGAACGAGCTCTTAAAGAAGAGGAAAAAAAGGGGGGCAACAAAACGAACGACGTACGAATAAGCGTCGAATTTCCGCGTCCGCGCGCGCCACTCCGCAACGCCGGTAGGGTGCGCGCGCATAATTTTTTCACGATAAAATAAAATAAAATAAAAGAAAGATTATTTCTTTTTTTTTCTACGTTCGTCATCACCGGATATTTGTCAGCGGTTCCGTTTTTATTTTATTATTCGTCAAACCCGCCCGCTCCCGATGTAGGACGAACGAGAGAGAGTCTATTAACCCTTTCGATATATTTTTCGGTCGTTTTTCAATCGTTTTTTCTTTTTCTGTCGAAACGGCGGTTTTTTCAAAAAATGAAAAAAATGTTTTTATTTTTTCGATCGTGAACTTTGTACGTTTGTTGTTTGTTTTTTTGTTTTTTTTTCGTTGGTTGGACCGATGGGAGTTTATGAAATTATAGATTTGCCAACACAGTGTTGCGTGATACATGTAGGGTTTCCTTGATGTCGTGCGGAATAAACCATAATCAAATCTTCGTGACTCTTGGGCCAATAATCACGTTGTTTCGGCACGGTCAGCTGTCACACGTGTCTGAGAAATTGGCAGAATTAGATTTTTGCGCTAGAAGAATTCCAAAAGTCAATTTGATTTTTTTTTTTTTTTTTCAATATATAAGAACAACAACAGGTGGTTGTTTTCTGTACTAGTAAACCGCAAAAAGAAAAAAGAAAAAATCTAAGATTCCGGGTCGGGTGATGGTGACCCAGTCCCCTCGTGCGTTCGTTCGTGAGTATAGTTAGAGTACCGCAATATCTTCTCGGTTCACTCCGCCCCCTTTTCTTTCTTTCTTTCTTTCTTTCTTCTTTTCCCCCTGCAACGGTATTATATTCTTCGGGAGATACTAGATAAGAGCCAACCAACAAACAACTGCTGCTGCTGGTGCAGCCCAACCAGCACTTCAGCGCAAGGCGGTGTGACGTCAGCAACGGTAAAAAATAAAATAAACTAACCAACAAATTCTATCGAAAGAAGAAGAGGCCCTGCGGGTGGGAATACAGTCGCGCGGGACTCTTATTCAACCAATGCATCCATCCGCAATAGAAGCGCTGTGGGTGCTGCTGCTATAGCTGCTAGCTGTCGTCCTATTGCCAAAGTAACAGCTCGGCTAAGCTCCGCTAGGAGAGTATACCAGTAGGTGTACGTGTGTGTAGTTGGAGGTTCGTGATTTGAGCCCCCGAAGGCGTTTTCTTTTTGTTTTCAAAGGGGGAAATAACTCGGCTGAAAGACTAACGGGACATCTCACCAGCTCACTCACTCACGCCGCACGTACATTTTAACATGTACACACTCACGAGAAAGAACATGCAAAGAACGCGAAACGGACCTCGACATTCCTAGACCATTTAACCCTACACATACACACACCGTCGTTTGAATTTTTGAATAATGGCGGGCGAATTAATCATTGCTGCCAGATTTGGAGCTGAATCAAATCTTTTCAAACCGGAAGTCCGGGTGGCTATAAATTCAAAATCGATACGGTTTGTGATCATTGTGAGGCCGCGGGAGTCGAGACTGTTTTGTGTTCGTTGCAAAGAAGAAGAGAGTCAATGGAGCGACTGCGGGACCGTTTTTGGTGGTACAAAAAAAAGTCGTTTTATGTTCACTGGTCAAAAGAATCAGCGAGGAAAGAAGAAGAAAAAATCAAAAAAAGAATAGGTACACCCTTATATAATCGCAGGTAAAAAAAAAAGGAAGGAGAGGAAGGGAAAGATCCGTATATAACAGCTTGAGCACGTCCTCGGGAGTCCTACTGACCGCGGACGAGCCAGCGGTTATTCACCTCCCGCGTTCAGCATTTTGTTATTTTTTTTTTCTTCTTCTTCTTCTTATTTCTCCTTATCCCGTTTGTACCGCTAGGCCAACGGACGGTTTCAGCAACCAGTCTGTCTACGCACAACACCGGCTTGTAGAGTTGTTGTTTTTTTTTTCGGTGTAACTGTACAATCGTTTTGTGTGTGTGTGGGTCGAAGGGAAAATTGGACAAAAATTCTTTGAAAATTTCATTTGTCCAATCCAAGGCCTCTCCTCACCTTCTTGGATGGGAGCAGCAGCACAGGGGGGGATTACACAAGAACTTGTTTTCTTTTTCTTATATGATATATACCAGGAAGATGAGCTTTAAATGTTGTAAAGTGCATATACAAACAAGTCTCACGATTCTTACCTCTGATGGTGCTTGGCATCACTCCAGGTCATCTGGCCAAGCCGAAACTTGTGTCAAGATTTCAAAAAAAAATGTTCTTCCTACTCCGCCCTTCAACGAAATAAATTCCTTCCGGATCGAGTTGAGAGATTGTTCGAATTTGATTTGATTTTTTTAATCCAAGAAAAATGTCGGGCGACACCAGCAACAGCAACAAAACTCAATTGGTAATTTTGATATTGGCTGAACTCTCAAGATGTGGTTCCGATGGGCACTGATGACAATAAACAAGTCGGCGATGAATCCATTTCGTGTTGAGCCTAATATTATAGAATTAATATTCAACTGATGGGTGAAGCACAGAGATGAGCAGCACCAAACAATATATATATATATGTGTCCGCTCGAAACGACAAACCAAAGAAAAAAGAATTCAAACGACCGAGCTAGAGACTATTGAATAAGACCTGTTGCCTCAGTGTCGCCACAAGTCTAACTGTCTACCAGCTCTGTGTGCCGATCTGCTGAGCCAACCAACACACACACAGGCGCTTCAGCAAAATGTAATATATTTTGAAAGAAGAAGAAGAAGAAGAAGGAGGAGAAAGAAAAAGAAAAGAGAAAAAAAAGCAGAAAATGCACTTGCGAGCTCCTCCTACCTGGAACCTTTACCTTTCGGGCGCAAAAGGTACCGTTGCGTCGAACCTTTGCTATAGCCTTCATCGTGAGCTGGCGTCTTATATACAGAATTATATTTTTCTGTTTTTTTTTGGCGCTCACCACCACCGTATTATTGTGATAAAAAATATAAAAAAACCGATCGATTGTATTGGTGACCATCAGCAGATTATTATTACCAAAAAATTTAATTCTTTTTCTTTTCTTGGGAATAAAAATAATTTTTTATTATTGGACGTATGTGTGTGTGACGTCAGACTATTGGACTTGAACGGGGAAAACAATTTTTATTTGATAAAAGAAATGCCTCTCTCTCTCTCTCTCCAGAGTGTAGATAGTCACGCGTGACCTCACGCTCCGGGCGATTGTTCAAAAAAATAAAATAATCTTTTTTGATTTTATGTATTCCCCCTCTATAGCTTATTATATATCGGAGAAATGTTTTTTTCGTTTGAATAAAATTGTGTTGGATTGTGTATAGGATCTTCTACCTGTGTGCGAACGGAATGGCCCCCGGAATGGCCAATAGACGAAAAAATCTTTGGCAAACTGCCACCTGTTTAAAACAGAAAAGATATGAACCCTTTTTAATATTCACAACAAACACACACCAGGTTGTATGGAGGATATAATAGTCACCCATCTTTTATTTTCCCGATATAATGCTGGCCCAGTAACCTGCTGCTGCTGAATTTTATTTTTTTATTTAAAAAAAAAAGAAATAATATCAGAAGAAAACACCGCACAATCGTTGACGTAATCGTCCGGCTTCTCGCTCCACTGGCGTTTCGTTATTGTGTTGGCAATTTTTGTGTTTGCGGTTAACCGCGGCGCTCGGGGTTTTTTCTTCCCTTGATGAGATCCACCAATGGATCGTGTAGTACAGCCAAGATGGTGACATTGTCCAAAAAACAAAAAAAACGGGTCTCGTTTTTATATCTATTTATCCAAGCCCGTAATAATATAATCAGGATCTTTTGGAAATGAATTGAAAACGATCGCACAAAAATTCAATTCGTTGGAAAATGTGTATCATTTCTTTTTCTTTTTTTTTTTAATTGCTGATTGAATGACGCACCACGACGACCGATGCCTATTAACGTAAACACGCGCAAGTGTCATATCCAATTACCATTTTTTGCATTTGAAGGATTGAAAGAAAAGGATCGACAGCAGCAGCCAAAGAAATTGGGTTATCAGGCGTGCGGAAGCAACCGACTTTGACATTCTCGCGCGTAATGTGCCATTATACCACAGCAGCGGAGAGATAAACGAAGATGAGCTCCGGCTTCCTTTCGGATGTCTTATATGGACTATGTGTGTGTCTATGTGTGTGTGAGTGTGTGTGTACACACATATATATTCTTCGAAGCGTTTGGCGGCTGATATTGCGATGCACAGTGCAGTCGTATAACGCCATTTGTGCGAGAGTGGGAGGCAGCTCCTTAGTAGGTCAGTTAGTATAGTACGGTATATACTACTACGCTATGGTGTACTATAGTAGCACTTTGGTCGGCCATATAATTTTTGTTTTTCTTCTCTTTGAATATTCATTTTTTTTCTTCTTCTTCTTCTTTTACTACACGAGTCTGCCAAATTGTTTTTTTACTTCTTTTTTGTTTTAACGCGTGTGGATTTTTTTTTACGATCACGAAAAATGTTTAGAATAGCGCCCGGAGATGGTTCCGTGGTAATATAACCTTTTGTCGCAACTTAAAGCGGTTGCCATAGGTCATCGACTGTTGGAATTTTGAACGCTGAGAACATGTTGGTTTCAAATTATTTATTATTTAGGGTGTGATATTTTTTATTCAGCTAATATTTTCGCAAACAGTTCAAGGTTCGCAAGAAGTGGAAAAACCGGTGAGACCATCTCCATCTAGGGGTGAAATTCTTAATAAACCAATTTTTTAATTTACAGTAGATCAAATTCTGTTTTTATTACAATTAATTTTAAGCTTTTTTATACAGTTTTTAAATGTTTAACTAATAGCAAATGAAAATAAATCTTCATTTGGTAGAATTTAGTTCGTTGGAATGCTAATGCGCATTGGTTACCGCACTGAAACGTAGTACGTGAATTTGACTCCTAGATGGCGTTGTAGCCTTCTTCTTGGCCAATCTGTAATACTTTGGAGGGCCAGTCACATGACAACTGACAAGAGGAAGGGTAAATCAGCTGAGTTGTTAGATCCCGTGATTCTTGACAGCTCGCTTGTAGCTGATTTCAGTTCTTTGCAGCTTTTGACTGCAATTTGATTGTTAAGTTTTACTAAAAGCAAAATGACTGATAGTAAAATCAATTCCATGTTGATGAAATTGCCAGATGAGACTGGCAAAGGAGGTATGTTTGACTTTGTTTTTCCCCTCCATTGCAATGTTTCCAAATATGATCATGTTTTTATTTTGTTTATAAGATGTTATGGCTGCCACCAGTGTGCTGCAGCAAAAAGCAAATGAAATCAGGAACAATTCCATCAATTGGCAGTCGTACCTACAGTAAGTTACCGATGAAATTCAAACAAATGTCCAATCGAATATAGACTCTGTTAGAGCTACCAAACATTGCAAGTAGCACACAACTTTTCATTTCCAAGCTATTAATCAATCTTCAAAACTAAACATAATCTGCAATAAGCACTTTGACGTATAATTGTTTTGAAAACAGTTGAGCAGAAAGACTTTTTTAAATTTCAGATCTCAGATGATTGGTGACGATGATTACCGTTTCATCACTGAATTCCTGTCATCTGATGGAAGCAAGAGAGACACACTGCTGGAGGAACAGAGGGGACAATGTGCCAAGACCTTCCTGAGTCTTCTGGAGCACATTTCCAAAGATCAAACAGTTCAGTACATCCTCACAATTATGGATGATATGATGCAGGTAATATTTCAAAATGTTACTGTGACTTTATTTTTAGAATCCATTCATGATCCTGAACCTTTTGATTTTTTGAATATAGGAAGATATGAACAGGGTTGAGATTATTCGCGAGTACGCAAAGAAGAAGCGCGAAAATGTCTGGTCGCCCTTTTTGAATCTGTTGAACCGGCCCGATGGCTTCATTCAAAACATGACCTCTCGCATCATAGCGAAATTGGCTTGCTGGTCTCGCGATCCAATGGAGGGCTCTGATTTGACCTTTTATCTGACTTGGTTGAAGGATCAACTTCAAATGCCAGGCAACGAATATGTCCAAACCACAGCTCGCTGTCTCCAGATGATGTTGCGAGATGAAAAGTATCGCTTGGTGTTTGCCGGAATGGGAGGTGTTTCCGTCCTAGCGAATATCCTGTCTGGGCGCATCAACTTCCAGGTAAGGTATTGCCAGACTTGAAATATTTCTAAAGTGAACAACACCATTTCCTTTTTTGACTAGATTCAATACCAGTTATCTTTCTGTCTATGGGTGATGACTTTCAGCACTCAATTGGTGGAGCAAATGAACAAGTATAAGTTGACGTAATTTCCCCCTAGTTACTGGCTGATTATCCGCTTCCATTTCGTAAATTTCTAGACACAAAATCATTCCCATTCTGGGTGACATTCTGAACGATAGCGTCAAGGATAAGGTCACGCGCATCATTCTGGCCGTCTTCCGCAACATGATCGAGAAGCCGGAAGACGCGGCCATGATTAAGGAGAACTGTGTCGCCATGGTCCAGGCTAAAGTCCTGAAGCAATTGTCGATCCTGCAGCAACACAAATTTGACGATGAAGACATTATGGCCGACATTGAATTCCTGACAGAGAAACTTCAAGCATCTATCCAAGATTTGAGCTCCTTTGACGAATACTCGACGGAAGTCAAGGCGGGTCGCCTGGAATGGAGCCCCGTGCACAAATCGGAGCGCTTCTGGCGCGAAAACGCTCCTCGTCTCACTGAAAAGAACTACGAACTATTGAAAATGCTTGTTCACCTTTTAGAGACCAGTCGTGACACGCTGGTTCTTGCTGTGGCCTCCTATGACATCGGCGAGTTTGTCCGACATTATCCCAGAGGAAAAAGGTGATTTTGCCTTTCAATTTCGTATCGCTGATGTTCTAACTAAATTCGGCATTGATGTTTCGCCGATATTTTTAGCATCATTGAACAGCTCGGCGGTAAGCAGATGGTAATGCAACTACTTGCTCACGAAGACTCTAACGTCCGGTATGAAGCTCTGCTCGCTGTCCAAAAGCTGATGGTCCACAATTGGTTCGTATAAATCTTAAGTCAAATCCATCGGCCTTCAATGCATTTGTATTTTTCTATTGAATGCGTAGGGAATATTTGGGCAAGCAATTGAAGAAGGATCCCACATCTGAAAGTTCATCCACCGGTGTGAAAACTAAAGGATAAAAAAAAGATTTAATAAAACTGGATGACATCTATTGGCATGTCGTTTCCAACTTGTTAATTTTTCACCTTGGTCATTCCTCTTTAAATTGTGTTAATTTTGTCGAATAAGTAGCGATTGGTGTCATCTAGGTATTGCCATTTAAATATAGAAAAACAAATGTTCCGTGATGAATGATTTTTCTTTCGTTTATTTTGCACGTGACCGTTTCATCTTTCAAAGCTTTCTAAATGAAACCCAAGTACCCAACAAAGAGTGGTTTCCAATTCAATTAATGAAATGAAACTGGATCAATTGATGTTTTGTGATCGAACGTAACGCAACAGGTAAATAGACCGCGATATGCATAGCCGTTGACTGCGCCTTCGTGATGCTCTTGCTTCATACGTCCTAAATTCGAAGAATAGGGTACGGTCGCCTATTGAAAATACGCGGACCAGGACCTTGGTTCACCGCGGCAAGGAAAAACCGAGGTGCCAGCCAAATCTAGTCGGCACGAACAACTATGGTGGTAGTATTCAACAGAGACTCGGTGCGTTAGGTAATCGAACTAGTCTCGTCCCGAAATAGTAGTTTACGACTTTCTCATTTAATGGACTACATTATTATGCTCGTTTATTTTGTAATAGTTTTGCAATAGAAGAGGCAAATTTGTGTTCCTAGATCTGTTATTACAAAATGTGAATCCCTCCTACGCAGCGCTGGACTCGATCTACCGTGAAATGTTCTGGGAAATGGAGAACTGGGTAAACTGAACGTAGAACCGGGAACAACTCACGAAGCGCCTATTTATTATGAGGCTATCTGAATGTAGGAATAGGAAGAATACACGAAATTTCTGTTGATAAAGTCCACAATTTTCACGAGTTCCGTTACTCGTTTGGTGGCGCCACTTGTACCATGGAAAAACCAGTTTGTTTGCTTGGAGAATTTTGAACAACAGTGGGCCTTAATTTTGTAGGACTCGCAGTGTTAGAAAGAAACGCTTGTTTATAGTAGTTTGACAGGAAACGTACCCCTCCTTACACATCACGGATATCACTGTCACTTTGAATTCTTTATTATTGTACAAATTTTAGTTTATCCCTTTACTTCAACGACGTGATTAGGTTGCTAACGAGGCAGCTGTTTTAACCATCCGTGGAATGGAAGGACGTTTACCGTCAGGATGATGTGACTCAGTTTTTCAGGGTCGATTGTTTGGCGAAAAATGCAAGAGGACGAATCCAATCTGGAGAATGTGGAGGCTGGATGGATGTTTCGGGGTATTTTAGGTGTAGTTTTAGGATCCGTAATTGTGGTACTGGCTCTGCTGATGTGTGTGTGCTTCAAAAAAACCAGAAGGTTCGATTTTTAATAGTAACAATTCATTAGCTTAGAAGTAACTGTGGCATGACAATCGATCTCATTTTAGGGGTAGTGATGCAGAAGAACATAAGAATGGTAACCTGTTTGGGTCGTCAAGACATTCTACCGCTCTTGATACTGAATTTGAAGAGGATGGCCTTAAAGGAGCTAGAGCTACAAGTCACAGAAGATTACCTGACTTACCAGATCCTCTTCTCAACGGATCTGAAAACCCTGTTGCTCGACACAGTAGTGTAAGGAGTAGTCAAGATACCTCTTCAGAACTTTATGCTCAGGTCGAAATCGGAGCAGCTACAAACTCGTGTAAGCATAGCAAAACATTATTTTATTATCAGCAGATATCTAACATAATTTTCTTTGTTGCAGTTCCAGTGAATACTAATATAAGTGAAGATTCTGAGGCTGTCAGAATTTCTGCCACAAACTTTAATCCGCAAACGGAAGAACCGAACGAAAATCACCCTTATGACAAAGTAAAGTCTAACCATGGGTACTCCAAAATCAAAAAGAAAGGTATCGAAAAATTTGTTAGCAGCAAAAAGATTTTCAAAGTAATTTATGCTTGATTTTCTATAGCAGAGAATCCATACGCGAAGGTAAAGCGTAGCGATACCATGGAGAGTGAACCTGCTGAGGCAGATGAAAACGAGACAGACACAGATAACTACGATGTGGTTTACACCATGCGTACTGTTGATGAAACGAGAAAAGTTGAGTCGTCCCCCAATGGTGGAGTTGCAGTAGGAACTGGCACCGATAATAGCGCTCCTCCTCCATTACCTTTGCCACTACGAGGCTCTCACAGTAGTTTGGCTAGTGGAGGTGAATCAGGAAGTCACGGTCCTCGGCCTCCCCCTCGAGGCAGACGTGGCCACAGTATCATTTTGAGCCATGCTTCCTCTAATGGCAACATTCATAGACCCAATAGTCTGATCTCAAGTGATCAGGATGTAGCTGGGCCTGATTCCCTTGATGGCGCCGCAGCTGTCCAGAACGACACACTTCCAGAAGCTAGGGGGGCTGGTGTGGCCCAAATTCATTTTAGTGGGGATTCTCAAACATCTCAGGATTCTAGTAAGTCTCGTCTAAAACGATTTTATATTGTCAATCAATAGCCGATTCCTTTGGATTATAGAGGGTTACTCGAGTATAAGCGTCCGCGAGCCATTAGCCAATTTGAAAGCTCTGAATCCCGGAGGGAACGTGGGCAGACAAAGGATTGGATCGTCCTCACAACACCATCGCCAGCCTGATTCATTGGATCCGCATTACGCGACTGTATCGGATGCCGAAGACTCGGACGAAATGTACGCGGCCATTGCCGAGTTACAGCCAATATACGACAGTGGCGCAGGATCCGATACTTACGCCAAGATAAATGACCGTTCAGAGGCTACTGCGTCCAGTAGTGGGGCTGTTGCTACGGCAGCTGCCGCCGCCGCATTAGTTGTTCAAAGCCCTGTAAGTCCCACACTACCCAACTTTCCCTCGGAAACGGAGCGGATCTGTCCCTCACCTGTCCCTCCTACGCCTCCAAGCGTAGTGTCTCTCAAGCAACTATCCACCGGATCAAGTCGACTACACGGTAAGCCCCGTAATGTATGTCAATAATATTGAATCCTATAATTGAGTTTATTTTTTCCTCGACAGCCTCTACATTAAGTATTGCCAGCCAATCGTCGATCGTGGGTTCGCCCAAACCGGAAAAACGGCAGGCCAATTCACCTTTACCACCTCCACCGTTCCCGTTAGAATTGAATGACAGCCTCGATCGCTCTAGAAAATCAATGAACGTTGAAGAGATGTACGCTAAAGTAATGAAGAAGAAGGGTTTCTCCGTTCACCCGTGGGCGGTGGCGTCGGGCGAAACGGGAGCTGCCAAAATACAATCTCATCGCGGATCCGTTGACCTCGGATTTCTAGTTACAAGAGATGCGGGAGAATCGTTTTCGCACAATCCAAGCCGACGAAATTCGGTCGACTCCACACCTCAGTCGATGGGCTTCGATGTTAACGAGAATGGACATCAAGGTTGTAATTTAGAGCATGCTGGCGTGTGTGAAGGTCCTTAATTTCTATTGTCTTTGATAGTTTCGGAAGCCGCTGTTCAAGAATCTGTTGCAGCTGTCGTTGAGGAAGACGATGAAGAAGACGATTTTCGCTATGAAATGCTCCCCACACCGAGAAAGAATCGTATCTCAGAAACAGATCCGGGTTATGAAAAGATACAGCTCAAAAGTGGCGATTCGTTTAACGACCCCCGCTACGAGCGCATTCATTTAAGGAACAACGGCGAAGTAGAACCAAACTACGAAGTCGTTGGATTCCGGTAATTATTTTAACCATCCCGAGGCTTCGTGCAGCGAACGTTAGATTTATTTCGCATTGTTTTTGCTCTTTTTGTTTTCTCAATCTAGTAGGAAGAGGTTAAGCGAGTCTAGTGAACCCGGTTACGAAATAGTTGAACTGCACCAGAATCCAACGTCAGGATTCAGCCGACAAGACCCAAATTATGAAAGTTTACATTATTCCGTCCATCATGGTGTATCCGATCCGCCGTACGCCAGTATCGCAATCCGGGGTGACGAGTTGAAGGAAGGAGAGTTGGAAGTTATGACGGAAGAGACTACAGCTGAGTTGGTCGTCAACAATAATACGGTCGGTATCCCCGTTTATGCTCAGGTGATCAAGTCAAAGAGAGCGGTGGCGCAAACCAATGTCGTCTCCGTTCTAGAGAGTCTTCCGACTACGACCGACGAATTTCCGACGGTTCCTGTGTCACCCCGAAGCCTTGAAAATCAAGACTATTCTGTCAGCAGTAGTAGTAAGAATACGACAATCATTCGAATTAGTACTGATAACCGACCTCCTATTCATTATTTTCCCGACGACGACACCTTCGGTGTTCCCGAACAAGTCTAGCCTGAATTAACTTTATATATTTTTATACACTGAAAACAAACTAACTAAATTGATCAACAACAAAATTATGAACAAATGTGATTGGGCCTTATATGTTTGTTTAGATTTCCATTGAATCCTTGTGTACAGATTTGGCGCAATCCAAGTGCCATTGTTATATTTGCAATTTATCAAAAACTTCCAATTCGCTCGGTTTTTTTTATCTATTCCAAAATGAAACAGCACTTTTCTCTTTTTATTCAGGTGACTATATTTTCTACGATTTATCGGTTGATCGTGTAATTTTTTAGAGAAAAAAAAAATCCGGTTCTTTATCAATACACTTTTCAAATGTTTTATGATTCATTTAAATGCGATTGGAAAGTTCTGTCTTTTTCCGTTTCCCTTTCTTTTGGTCAAACATTGCAGATGGTTAGAGAAAGGAAAATACGGAGAAGGAGAAAGTGAATAACGATCAGAGGTAGCCTGCAGTTAATTAACGAAACCTTTAAATGACCACGCTCCGTTACTTTTTTCGGAGAACATAAAATAGACCCTATGCTACGCTCGTTAAAGCGACGGTCTGTAATACTGTCGGCAGTAGTGATGAATTATCTCAAAAGACTTGTTGTTACAGGGGCATTGCAGTACGTATCCAAGGAAACCAAATGATATAATTTTTTTTTTATTATCTAAAGAAAGTAGGTCAAACCGTTTTTACTGCAATGACGATACTCAACGAGCTCGTTAAATTCATAATAAAGACTTATACGACTACTCAAATTTCCACAATGACGGTTCATTAGTCAGTACACATTTTAACGTCTTTATTTGGTTCTTTTCCTGTACCTTTCAAATGGGGGTACACTCCAGTTTGAGCCAGCGAATTCAAGCTTAATGATTAACAACATTACCATTGCAACTTGCGCCTGCCGAGTGGCTTATGACGTAAAATGACGTTAACGACTTCCGACTGGATCAAATGAATTGACCAATGCCAAACCAGTTTGTTCTGAACGGGACCCCGTTGTCTAGACTTTAGATTTTTCCAAGGCATTTGAGAACATGCACGCAATGAAACAGCTGAATAATGTACGTGCACTCCACCAACGTTCCCATATTTGGAAGCATTACCAATTTTCCGATTATAGTTTAGCAGAAACTTGTCTGATTGGTTCTAATATTCCCTTCTTTTCCATTTCTTGTAATCACATAAAAAATTATGCTGTACAGCAGATGCATCCTATGCTTGGTTAAGGATAAATTTGAGTTCTTTTGAAATATAGGCAAAAAGGGAAGGTATTTTGGAGAGGTGTCCGACATGGGTGTGCGAGCTCCTATTTTAACTATTTAAATTAATTTAACTACAGAATCGGATGGACAAGAAACCGAATAAGGTTTTTTTAAATATCAGAAGCCGCTTGGTAATATCCGTTGATCAATTAGTGCATACCTTGATGTGCAACCGAGTCCATTCCGAGTATTCATTAATAGAACAACGTTGCCCCCTACGCATGGGAATCTCCGGTAGTACAGAAATCAAGTAATGCTACCCATTTAAGCGAGTACGTGATTGACACACGACACTTACAATTACACATAATTATTTTTTTACGAAACGCAGTTGGCGCCTGGCGTGCATGGCGCACTCTGCATGGCGGGTGGCGCAAGAACAAAAAAAAAAAAAAATTAAACTTGGCAACATCTATATAACACATTGGACAGTAGATGAAAGCGTCAAACCTCCAAAATTCTTGATTTTATTTGTTGAGATGTCCTAGCTGAATTATTCTAATAAAACGTAAGGAAATCATTCACTGTGGAATTTCTCTGGAATACATTAAACCTCATTCGTTCGGTCAACGTAAGTAATCGATTTCATCAGCGATTTAGTATTCCGAGGATGTCATGCTTCTGCAGACGCCATATTTAAGTTCGCAAAATCGCCTATAAACTAAATTTTGCTTAATTTAATGGTGACATGAAATCTTGATTATGAGTGAAACGTCCCTACATTACATCTTTTTCCCCTAAAATTATCTGTACAGATGCCGCGTTCTAGGTATTGCAAATCCAGGTCTAGAAGCAGATCCAGATCACCAAGATCCAGGTCACGATCATGGGATAGAGGGAGAGACCGTGACAGGAAAGATAGACAGGAGAGGAGCCAAAGGAGAAAGAGCTCATACAGGTATGTCAAATTGTTATGTCTTCTTTAATCCAGGCAATGTTGATTCTATTGAGAGCAGAATACTGCCCAGATGGTTTCTTTTCAACTTTTGAGGTAGTAGACACTGACTGCGCTTCATAGAACTGTATCTAAACACATATTTAAGATAACCGTACATAGCTTTTTAACTGCCAATGCTTTGGCTTGTTTTTGCAAAGTACTTTATTCATCCTTCCGACAAACTGTGGGAGCCATTTCAATCTCTTGGAGCTCTCTTGGAGCTCACTGAAGAAATACAGTAGCAACCAAGCTCACGAGGATCAATCCAAGTGTTTTCTTTTCTTTAAGTAATAACATTTGTTTTTTTTACACCATCAGGCTTCACTTATTCAAGAAATGCTTCAATATTGTCAATCTTCTAATTTGACTCTCAGTTTGTTAAACCTTTTACTTGCTCGCCAAGAAAAGACGCAAATCAATTGATTTTGGAGAGAATTGTCGTTTTCTATTCTTTTCTTTACTTTTTTTTAGTACGATGTCGATTATATTGTCTTTAAAACTTTTTCGGTTATGGTATTCGTGAGCAGCAGATGGCGTTGCGTGTCGTGAATCGGGATTCATCGTGTTATCCGCATGAAATGTTGGTTTTTAGCCAAGCCACGAAATGGCCATTGATTTTTTACTGTCTTGTTACAGCATTTGCAATCCCATATTTTTCATTGATTCTCATTACTGGCGTCCTTGAGAACACTAACAGGAGGGACAAGATGCGAATCGATAAGTAAACAGCAATAACAACGAAAAAACGCGCCATTTCAAAAATAGCCATTTCCTCCTTGTGCCAGTTTCATTGAAAACGGGGTGGGAGTCCGTTTCGTGAAAAAGAAAACAAAACTTCTCATGCCTTTTTCGTTATTCCGCATGATTTCAAGGTAGCCCTCCTCCTTCTGGTTCGTTTGGTCATGAAAAAAGCCAAGAGAAACTATGGACAACACGTAGCGTGAGAGAAAGTCAAACAGGGGGGTGGGTTCGCATCCGTGAAACGTGAGAGATGGTGTACAGTCATAATGCGCCAGCGACTGGCATTGACCCACTTGGGTAAAAGACGTAAGAGACCGAGCTGCTCACTAGCCAGCAAGTGAACGAAAGGTGTAAGTGCACCGACGGGCACAACGTGTTGACCATGATTAATTGCTGTAGATAACTGAAAAAGGGCGTCATCACAGGTAAACTCCAAAAAGCCAAACTTAGGGAGGGCTCGAGCGGCAAGGGGGAATTTCGTCACAGAGGACACCTCACGGATCCGACCAACATTTTGCATCTTATCTGCTGACCCCGTTGACACCTCGCGTCGTTTCTTTTGGGGGTCCAGCGAGCGTTCGATTTTCTTTCGCCGTACTTGACCCGCTTCATCGATGACATCGCGTCACCTTTTACAGAGTTTCTTTTCTCATTTTTACATATTGTTTTGCAAAGCATCATTTTTTTCCTCTCTTTTTAATTTCGCTTCGTCGTTTCAAATAAACCGACTGCTTTGTTGTGTTTGTGTCGTCTAGGACGACTTGATGCGACTTTATGAAAGATTCACTTGAGCGTAGGTGCCCTTGGATGTGTCGTCTTTGTCCTCTGGGACGATTTCTATAAATACGAAATGAAGTCGCGGTCGCATCAATAATAATGGTGAATCGCTGCAGCTGCAGCAGCAGCCTCTTCTGCGTGTCCCGCAGGATACCGCAGGTCGCGCATAAATTGAAGCGATGCACGTCTTAGTTACGGTGTTTTTTGCGGGTCCATGTAATAGTTTCCCTAGCTGCCTTAGTAGCGTCGATTGCCTCCAATCGCCGGTCTTGTTGTTGTGATATATTTCCCGTTCCGAGTTTACTGGAGCTAGACAACGGGTATGCAGGTCGACACGCAACAAACCCACCACTACCGCCTCTTCTCTTATCATGTAGTAGTAGTAGCTCACAGGTATACTCACATATCTCACCTACTTTTCTGTCTTCACGTTTGTCTTGAGCTATTCCCTTTTTGAGGCCGCTCGTGTAATTCTTCTGAGCTGGTGAACCACATCACCGTAACATGCACCGTATCGTTTCTTTTGTTGCGTCCATCAACACAAGAAAAATCCCGTGAGTTTTATTTCTGTTTTGGAAGAAAATAACTCCCCCCACGAAAAAATAGTCGAAGCGTTTTCCTTTCCGTCCAAGTCCTTCCACAAGTCGAAGAGGCCAAGGGCGGAATTAGAAATAGGGATGTGTCATAATGATGCCTTGCCCGAGTATCCATCAACATCCATCAAGACACTGTTGCAGGTTGAGCGAGTAGGTCTAGTTAGCCAGTCAGCGTCTCGCAGGCAAGGACCATCATTGGTCCAACAATTACCAACAGATTGTAATAATTGCGAAGAAAAAAGGGTGTTGTCTTCACGTGCTTGTGTGTGTGCCTATGTCTATCTTGAATGCATGGTCAACTCTATGTATGATCGATTCGTCACGAGCCAAAGTGGCTATAGTAGCATCACGAATGAGGAAGCTAGCTAGCTCGCCTGGCAATGGATGTTATGCCGGTATATCCTTGAGACAGAGGCAGTACCGCGTTTTGGAACTAGTAGCTCGGGCATAGCAGCAAGCGGCCATTTGGCACATTTCCCGTTCGCTTTATGGTCTTATGTGTGTTCACGTGATAGGCGGGGGGTCTCAATTATAAATAAAAGAGACGGTGTTTGTGAGTCATTTTCTGCCAGAATCTCGAAATGTGGCGGATGAATAATCCGCCGTTTAACCCTGACCGTTTTTCTTCGATTTTGTTTCCATATTTTTTCCTGGCCGTTGTCTTCAGTCACGCCTTCGCATCCAATCCTTCCGGTGTTTCGTTTATGTCAGCCGATTGATTGTTGTTGCGCGGCCCTTGAGCACGGGTGAGAAGACCCGACAAAGCCATAAAAAAGCCATCAATTGTCAGATGCTGATAATCCTTGCCCCTCTCGTTTAATTTATTCGCCACCATCAAGCAATTCTATGTTGTCGATATTTACAACATTCGCTGCGCTACACGATAACCCAAACTCGCAATCTTATCTGCTTACAGATTCTATTTTACTGACAAGACACGGACAACTCTTGACGGTTTCGATGTTTATACCTCTGGTTATAGAAAAAGGGAAATTCTTTTTCTTCTTCTTCTTCTTCTTTTAGTTAAATTTAAATAGGAGGCTCCACCCCCCTAGACTAAGACCAAACAAGGTGATAGGAAGGAGAAGAAGAAGAAAAAAAATGGAAAAACTCTTTGCGGGAGATGTGCATCCTCCACGGATTTCATGATTTACCCTTGAGGCTAGACTTGAGTAAAGAATGTCGTACTGGCAAATGCTCGTAGATGATTCTGTTGTCAGAAATATTCGGTTACTTGTTTAGATGATTGTCAAGTTCAAGGAGGTACAACTGCAAACAAAATCGAAGAATCTGATCCTGGAATCTCTTCTTGAGTTGTGCTTGGGAGAAAAACAAAACTGTTTTGGGATGTAGAAACAGCTCGCCGACATTTATTTCACTGTCATTCCTTTTGTTTTTGATCGTCGCTAATGCAAATGGGAACCCCCCCAACTTTCAAGACCACCTCCTTCTCCTAGATAAGTATCTCTGCGACTTGAACTTGCCCATCTGAAAGAAACATTGACGAGCACTTTCACTCCCGTAAAGACACACACGCATGCTGCTGCTGTTGCCCAGGTGTTGTCGAGTCCCGCCTACTGGTAACATTGGAAGACCAATAGCCGTTGCCCAAGAAGGAGAGTCGGGGCCGCGCCAGGTGCCTTTGGGGTAGACGGCGTGTTCTAGTGATAGCCGAGTCGCTTGGTCGATATCGTTGCATTCGGACGTGTAGTCTCCCGAATGAAGACAGACCCCGACTCGTGTCATTTTCGTCCATGTTGACGGACAAAGTCCCGCACTGTTGGACTCGCCAAATATCCGTCGGAACAAGTGAATCTCGACCATTGCGATAGAGCCCGTTATAATCTTATCCCAGTGAACCTACTACATTTCCTGCGTGAACTAAATCCAACACACACACACACACTAAAATGGTGACTTCATCGCTGACTGTACTCACCGTAGCCATGGGAGTGCTTAACATGTGAGTCTCTCTTCTTTTTCTTTCACTTTAGCCCCACTAGTCAGGTTCTTTTTCTTTCACTTTAGCCCCACTAAACCTATTACGAAATGCTATCTCTTGAATTTTTTCGTTTTGTTTTGTTTTAACCAAAAAATTCTGGCGGGTATTTCGAAATATCTTTTTTTTTCCATTTTTTTTCCCTTCCACTGGGCTCCTGGGTTTTTCTACGAAAGAGAATTCGGGTTTGTACCGCCTGTTTCGATATCCATCCGATGTTTGGGATGTTGAGGTTTCCTGGGCGGTAGATATCAGAAATCCATTTTTTTTTTCTGGGACGCGCATTCGGCAGTTTTTTCTAGAGAAATGCGATGAATGTTAATTTAGTGTGGATCCCGATTTTGAATGGGAATCACATTGTATAATTGTCCGCTTAGTAGTTTGGATTGCATGGGATCATGTTTATCGGTCAGCCGGGTCCAGTACCGCCCGCGGACTCAACTCCCCGACACCAACGGTCGCTACTTAATCAGGTGACAACTAATAAAAATAGAACCACACCACTACAACAACAAGAGCAACCGTCACTTTGACTACGGTGGCGCCAGCCATAGCTGCAATTCTGAAAAATCGACAAAAAAAAAAGACTGGATCGATTGATGGATTACAATGCTTTAGATTTTTAATTCTTGAAGGCCATCCGCTGTGTGTGTGCGTGTGTTAAAAGGGTTTCTTTTTTCTTTTGTTTTCATCTCCTTTTTGTGTTTTGTCAAGCTCGTTGTTTGTTGTTGGGTGTTGCCCTTTTAAAAAACTGGATGCTGTATAGCGATGGTGTGTGTGTCTCTCCCCTTTAGACTCGAATGATTTATTTTGAAGAAAAGACACCCAAAATGTATTTTCGTTACTTAGACGTTTTGGCTGTCGAATATTATTTCGATCCGTTTGTAATGGCTCGAAGGTCGGGGTTGGAGGGGGGAATTGCAGCTAGACTTGTTATATCGTGCCTTTTTGATTACGATGACGATTGAGAGAGAGAGAGACCATCCAAGGGCGCTATCGAGCCTCGTAAAGTGTTTCATCTGATTTCAATGGAAAAAGAAAATTTTTTCGTCTAAGATTCATTCGTTTTCCACACAGAAAGAGAAATGTAATGGAAAAATGAGACAAGCGGGTTTTCACAGCTTTCATTCTCTCCCAGTCACCTTGAATTCGGAATTAGATTCAGAAAAAACGGCGAGCACACACAAGTCTCTCTCTCTCTTTAAGCAGAGACACAGGGAGAGATACTGGAGACTGGTTTCTCGTCGTCTTTCACTCACTCTTGAGTGGCTCCTAATCTTTCTTCTTTTTTTTATAGGCAAAGGAATCTTTTTATTTTTTTCCTTCTCTCAATTCAGGGAGTAATTGCGTGAAAAAGGACTGCGACGCAATGTCACTTTTGCTGCTCTCACTTTTTTCCTAAAGGGCAGAATTGTTTCTTTGAATGGATTTTTAAAGACCGTGACACGTCAGAAATGTTGAATTTGTGAACATTGGGAGCAGAAAAATTGACCGAATTTCACTTCTGCTGTCAGTTGAATTTGTCCCAAGAAATTGTTGATGTAAACAAGGTTGTTCTTGTTTTCTAATCGGGCAATAGTGGCATGGTCAAAAGATGTTGGATTACTCTTTTCTATCTCACTAATATTCCCGGTTATTAAAAAAGAAAAAGAAAAAAGAGAAACGATTTTTTCTTGTCGTTTTACCAGCCAGCTCCGCAAGTTCTTTTTCTCTTTTTCTTCCAAGGCATAGGGTTATCAGTGTTATCACTCCTTCTACCCCGAGGCCAGAACTCACGATCTACGGTTTTCTTGTGTGTCTAGGGTGTGTAGAGAAAAGTCAGTAGAGAAACCCCTTGGTCATTTCGGATTGCCTTATTTAGAGAGAATGAAAGAGAGAGAGAGACGATCGGTCGTAAAAAGACTAGCTTCAACGTTGTTTGGTATGTAGGGAGCATAAGAGAGTGTGTGGATGGTAGGCGAAGAAGATGAAGGAAGGAAGGAAAGTAAACAATAAAAATATTTGGACGATGTAATACGCTAGAAACTAACTAACCAGCAACAAAAGGGACGTCCAGTTTGGTCCGGTTGGGCTACCCCCACACGCGCCAATGATGAAAAAAAAGGCAACAAATCCTTTTTGACGATAAAGAAAAGAAGGAAAAATAGGTTCATTGATTTCGACTAAGGAACCGCCATCTCGGCGAATGCAACTTGGCCGTCATTAAGCAGATAGTGAAACGACTGGCGGCGGGCACTTATACAGAATACCTCTTTTGGATTGGGAGATTTTGAGTGTTTGTTCGGTGTCGAAAAAGGCTTGTAAAGTACAAGTCAAAAGAATCGGATAGCAGCTGATGGAAATGGAGAGCAAAATTCATAAATATTAATTAGCTCAGTGATCAAAGTTATATCCATTCCCAAGGAAAAGAAAAAAAAAAGTGGGGATTTGGAAACTGAACTGGTTCTCATAGTTTGTGCGATTTAATTTGTGGTTGGGGCCCCGTTGCTATTGTTAACAGTTTGGGTTTTTTCTTTATTATGATCAAATCGGTGCCTGCGGTGGTTGGACGAGTTCGTCAAAAAATTTGGACATGAATAAAAATCCGGCGACAGAGTTCTTTCTATTCTTCAATATCAGAATAATCTTGTGGGCACGTCTGTCTCCATATTGAAAAATCAGCCACCCAGCTGAAAATCCCTTTATGTAGAAAGTCAACCTGTGATATCATCCCATGAAATATGACCAAGGCCAATTCTAAATCGGATAACAACACAGAAAAAAAGAGGGAACGACACAATCCATGTTTGTTGGCCCCGCCAGGTTTTTACAGAGAATATTCTTGCAAGAGTATTCCATTTCCAAAAGGGATGATGGATCGACCTCATCGGGTTGAACGAAACTTGTGAACAATAGAGAAAAAGAAACTGATTTGTGTTGTTATTGTGTGTGTCCTTTGTGCAGTGGTAGTCGACATCAAAGACGTCACGACAACCGAGACAGCAGTTTGGGCAGCTCGTTTCGTCGAAAGCATTCGACTAGGTCGCCATCGACGGGCGAAGCCGGCGGGACCGGAGCGTCCGGTTCGGAAAGAAGACGGGAGCGGAGACAGAGGAGAGAGAGGAAACCGCTGGAACAACAGTCGACGACCACGACGACAGCCGTCCATCGCCGTTCCCCTCATCACGTCTCACCCATCCAGGTGGGTTTCCCTTTTTTGTTTCACTTTCTTGTTGTTTTTGTTTTTTTTACTTCTATTTATCATTGGTTTATTCATTAGTTAATTGCATTAAGTTAAGTTTGTTTCACTCTCAATCTCCATTTGAAATCATCCGCCCATTTTCATCCAAACGTCAAACTGATCGGAAAAAAAACTCCAAGGATCAATTGTGACTCGCCTTTATCGAATTACCGCCATAATTGAATCGCAACTTTGTGTGAAATTAAATGCAAAAAATTTCATTTCGTCACGCCCATCGTCTTGTAAGACACGAGGCATTCAGGATGTAATCTGTTAAGTCGTGCATCAAGGATTTCTTCTTTTTTTTGCCGTGTGTTTTATTTTTATTTTGCAAAAAGAAATATTGTTGTCTACTAGTGAGACATGGATACGTTTCCAATTGTGAGGCCATGGGAGGGGTTTCCATCTTGTCGGGTCTGGTTTCCTTCTATGGTATCTTATGTCATTTGAGACTAGGCTATCTAATCTTCGCTCAATCTGGGGTATTATACGGGGGATACAAGTTCAGTATTATACCAAATAAATGACCAAAAGGGGATTTTTAGATTGGGCGGATAAATTCCATCGGATTTAGGAATCGAAAGCTATCGTACCATATTGATCGATGCACGTTGATTGAGTTTTACGTAAACGTTTGAAACGGATTTGGATGAATTTGGGTAGTTTGATCAAGGGTAAGTTATCTTAAAACCATTAACCCAACGCCGCATTGGCGTGAAACACAAAGGTGGCTCCTTTTGGTTCGAGAACGAGAAACTCGCATCGATTACGACGAAATAAAGACGGTACAAATTAAAAGAAAAAATGCAGCCGTTCTCGAACCAATTACACCTAGTGTATTAGCTACTTGCGTGCTTGTGTAAATGACGTTTTTCTACTTTTATTTTTAATCTCGATTATTTTTTTTTCTTGTTCTTATATAATTGTTACGTCACAACTTTTGTTTTTAGTCGGTATTGAAATTTATTGCATGATCGCTATATAAACTACTTCGTTTAGTCTCAATAAATATAGATTAAGAATAAGAGATCCAAAATATTCCTGTAAAGGAAACAAAATATCAAAAATATCGAGGACGAGATCGCCATTGTCTTTGGTCTCTTTCTCCTTCCTCTATGGGTTCTTTCGTTGCTCGCGTCCGTCCATCCGCCCCCGATCCATTGAACACACGGCCACTGCGCGCGATTCCATTTGGGTCTTTTCGCCTCCGCCGTCGCTCCTGCCGCGCGCCCGTTCGTTCAACCACCACCACCACGATGATGATGATGAATTGTTTGCTGGTGCCTTTGGTTTGGGTGTTTCCATTCGACTTTGATGACGACTGCCGTCCCTGTGTGCCGTGCCCAATCAACCAACCAACTGGGCGAATAGAGTTCCCGTGCCCCATCGGTGGAGGACGACGAAGACGGACATCTTCTTTACCGAAATGGCGACATTCTCCAGAATCGATGTTCGTTTGCCATTGCTACACACAAAAACAAAACCATATTAACACTACCACACAGACAGAAATTTTTTTTTTTTTTTTTAAATTCTTTATCTTTTTATTTATCAATTTCAATGTAGAAAAAGTCTCGTAACAACCAATTATCAAACCTACGAGAGAGTGGGGGTGGGGGCATTCATTTCTAGGAAACAATTTTTATTCAATTGCTTCAATTATTTTGTTCTTTTTTTTAAAAATTTGATTGGTTGCTTATTCCTGTTTTGATTTCAAAAAGATAATTGATTGCTGGGTTTCCCTATAATTTCATTTAAAAAAAGATAAATCGATAGACAACTAGAATTGGCATTTGAAATCAAGTGCTCAAAACTGATTGCCGTTTGTTTGATCGAAATCGAAAAGATTTGAAAGTGGAATCGTAAAAGTTTAAGTGGATTTTTTCCGTCATTATCTTGACGTTCTTTTTGTCGTTTTGTCACAATTTCAGATCGAGTGCAGGCCACCCTGGGTGAGGGCACCTTTGGTAAAGTGGTCAAAGTCAAAGACGTGACCAAATCCAGGTATGCGCTCCTCTTCTTTTATTTCAAAGTTATTTGCGTCATTCTTGGTTGCGTCTCTCGCATTTTGATGCATTTCGTCTAAAATTACAAGCAGTTTCGCTCTTTTTTTTGTACAGCTGCAGCAGACGTGTTATTATATAGTTTACCATAATACTTAACGACCTTTTGTTGTTGGTCTTTTTTTAAAATAAAAACTTTTGTTGATGTTGCTTTTAAAATGATGCACAAAAAATTTAACAGGGACGAGAGTTTCGCCTTAAAGATTATCAAGAATGTCGAGAAATATCGTGAGGCGGCCAAACTGGAGATCAACGTGCTGGAAAAGTTGGATCGCAAAGATCCCGAAGGCAAATTGTAAGTGGTTGGGTGTTTGAAGTTATTAAGATGTCTGGGCCGTGGAAGATTCTGCTGTTCATCTGTTATTGTAGTTTAAAAAAAAATGTTTTTCTGGTTTCTCTTTCCTTTTGTAGCCTCTGCGTCAAGATGTTGGACTGGTTCGATTATCACGGCCACATGTGCATCGCCTTTGAAATGCTGGGCCTTTCCGTCTTTGATTTCCTGGTCAGTTTTCGCAATATTTTTAATTGTATTTTGGCTTTCCAATTTTTCCAACTTTCTAATCGAATTGGATCGAATTTGATTACAGAAGGACAACAACTACCAGCCGTACTCGTTGGATCAGGTGCGTCACATCGGCTACCAGTTGTCGTACGCCGTTCGATTCCTGCACGACAACAAGTTGACCCACACGGACTTGAAGCCCGAAAACATTCTTTTTGTCGACTCGGACTTTGACATTTCCTACAACCCCAAAAAGGTGAACCGTGCGAACATCTCTAATTTCTCGGTCAAACAATTGACGACCGTTTGGGCGAGTGACGGATTGCACATTTCTAATCGAAAGAGATGGGAATCTCCTTTTATTGTGCAAAAACAAATCCCTCGGTGCTGTGCTATAAGGCGTCGTGACGGCGACGGCCCTGATTCTCCAATCTTTTTTTGGCTCCCGTCCCGGCGACGCCATTCACCTTCACTTTTTTATTTCATTGGGTCGTTTCGTTGTTTTCTATCGGGCCACTCGGCGACTCTTTATTTTCACTTGGGTTAATATTACGACGTTTTATGCAATTTCTTTCTTTTTTTCTTTGTGTGTTTTACCTTGGCTGGAAAACAGAAAAGGGATTACAGGCGAGTGAAAAGGACGGACGTGCGGCTGATTGATTTCGGCAGCGCCACTTTCGACCACGAACATCACAGCACCATCGTCTCGACCCGCCACTACCGCGCACCCGAAGTCATTCTCGGTAAGACACAATGATGTCGTGTGCCACAATCAAAAGTTCAAATAATTAACTATTGCCATTGGTTGCTGCCGGACGTGTAGAATTGGGCTGGGCGCAGCCGTGCGATGTCTGGTCGGTTGGCTGCATCCTCTTTGAACTTTACTTGGGCGTGACCCTCTTTCAGACCCACGATAATCGGGAACATTTGGCCATGATGGAGCGAATTCTCGGCCCCATCCCCTACAGGTATGATCCAGCTGATGCTTGACACTTTGCTTGATTTAATTCCGTTATCGTTTGATGCAGAATGGGAAGGAAGACCAAGACCAAGTATTTCTACCACGGCCGGTTGGACTGGGACGAAAAGAGTTCGGCCGGTCGTTACGTCCGGGAAAACTGCAAGCCGTTGAAACGCTATCAAGTGTCGGATGAAGAGGATCACGTCCTCCTCTTTGACTTGATCCAGCGGATGCTCGAGTACGAGCCGTCGCAGCGGATCGCCTTGACGGAAGCTCTCAAACATCCGTTCTTCGACAAGATCGCGCCTCACCTTCGCCTAGGAGCCGACCGAGTGGACCGTGAACGCAGTCATTCGCTCTCCAGATGACTGACGATGTCATCCGTGTGATGTGGAGAATTTATTAAATTGAAAATTGCATTGAATAATTGCCCCCCTTATTGAACTTTTCTCATATTTCCTACACGCCCCTCCTCCCTCCCCTTTAGCCCATCACTCCGCCTAACTTCTTCTAAATACCAACTCCGTTTTTTACTATTTTTTCGTTCTCCAATTTGTCTCTCGTTACTCACAGGCAGGCCGGACACAGGGATTTAGGATACAGTAAAACAAAACAAAAGAGAATGTCGGAAGAGTTTCCCAATGTTTCGGTTGGCAAAAAGACAAGAAAGAGACAACTGAATTGTTTATTCCTTTTTTGGAACCCTGACCGCCCCCATACAATTTGGTTTAGGAAAACTTTTGTTTCTGTTGTTTTTTTTTTCAACTTTCGCTGAAATGTTTCGACCACGAGATGATACGCGGTGAAACACGATGCGATTGTGTTTGTTTGTGTGTGTAAAAGCCCTGACAAGCCAAGCGCGACAATTAAGGACATGAAATGGAATTGGTGATTGAGAGAGAAATAAGTTTCAAATCTGCTCCTCGTCGTCTCTTGCTGATGTTGTTGCCGTTCGTGTGGGAATAGGAAAGAACGTGACTTGCTCCTCGTCGTCGATCCTCTCCTTCTGCCCCTACTCCACACATCCATCGTAAATATAAAAAACTATTAAAGGAAATATTTGAATTGACATTTTTCACAAGTCCCAACTCTACAACTACTAGATGATTCCCACTTTGCGAATTTCTTTTTCCTTTCTTGCCAGTCCTTGATTTAGTCATGAACTGTAATAGCTAATTATCAAACGCGACTTCCAATTTTGTTTTTGTTTTCTTTTTGGTTCTGTCACTTCTGTGCCGGACAGCCGTGATGTTCGCTTGACGATCTGTGACGTTTTTTCCTTATTATTATAATTTTTCTTCTTATTTTTTTTTTTATTTGTTTGTGTGTGTCACATCACCTTTACAACTTCCCCCCATGTGTTTCTTCGTCGACGACTATGAATGATAATTGAGTAAAAACAATTGATGAATAAAATACTTGGAAAACTGAAATCGTTTGATTTGCTATTATAACGAAAATGTTTGCACTTTGCAATCGCTACTGGTTTCTTGGCACTTATTTCTTAAGCATTTTACGTAATAATGCCCTGTTATGGCAACGAAGTAAGCAGTAGCCTCTTCTTTCAAATACTCAATCTATACGTTATTCGTAATCTTGAAAACCAATTGGGGTAAGCCGGACAGCCGGTACGGTGAGTTCGTACGTATAATTGTTCATTCTGTATAATTTTCGATAGGAATTCTATCCCAGACGAAGCAGTCCCGCACACCTTCCGACAAGACGGCGCCTTCCTATCAGAGTGATTCGCAGAATTTTGAAAATCCAAGGGTTTCGTTATTTTATGCGTGTTTTTTAATAACCTTTTTATGATGCGCATATTGATAAGACGTGGTAAAGAAGAAAATGGCGAATAGCAACGTCCTATTCATTGCTTAATGTAACTATGATAAGAATAAATTGAAGTTATTTAAATAATGTATTAAAATAGGTAAAACGGAAATCATCGACTGCGCACAGGGCCTTAATTGGATGACAAAACGGTAATGTTAGGCGATCCGCAGGAGCTAGTCGTCCGACTTTCAGAAGTCAACTTTGGAGCGTGAGACCAATTAACCGAAACACCAGACTTCAAAGAGTTAGGATCTATACGGTAGGCGTCCTTCATAGCAACAGGATGCCTAATCCGTCGGTAGGTGATTTTCTAAGTGATATGCGTTTTAATGATGAGAAGACATGGTATATTGATGGAGCCATAAAAGTTATTTATACACACTGTATGGGTATTAGTACACAGCTGGGAGGTGCACATCTCGAAATGAATTCAATTTAGTCCCACAATTTGCATTTCAATTTCTATTATAGTCCATTAATCCATTTAATTGCATTAATTCACTTTATGTCTTTTTAGAAATTGCTTTTGGTTTCATTTGAGTTATCATATTGGGTGGTTGTTTTTTTCAAGGGAGTCTGGGCAATTTTCCCAAGGTTTTCCTTGGATTTTTGTTCGTTCAAAATCTTTTTTTTCTTTAACCTTTACCTTTTTCTTTCGTTTACTTTTCCTGACCCTTCCCTCTCTGCTTTGCATCACAAAATTTGTAACTTCCAGGGGACTGGTGACAATATGGGGTTAGGGATGGTATAATATCATCAGTTAGATTTAGTTAGTTAGAGAGGATAGTGCCTCGCAGTCCTGTGTTTACACGTGCTACGATGTCTTATTTTTCATATAAAAGTTTATGCGCAACTTTAAGTAATTAGTGGTTATTACGGTTAGGGCATTATAAATAGAAAGTGGGCGGATTTCCTCAATTTTTTGTTCGTTTTAGAAAATTCTTTTATCATTTCTTTTTTCTTTTGTTTACTTTTCCCGACCCTTCCTCAACATTTTCAAATTCCATGGGACTGGTGACATTAGTTGGGGATGGTAAAATACCATTAGATTTAGTTAGTTATTGAGGGTGGTGCTTTGCAGTCGTGTGTTTACACGTGCATTTCTCTACAATGTGTTACTTTTTCATCAAAGTTGTTACGCAACTTTTTAAAAAGTCAATGTTCTAAAAGTGACTAATTTTACACGCGTTATGTGAATGGATATTGCGCCAAAGGTGATTGTAGACGGCGTGCTAATCAATCCTGGATTTCGTGGACATCTGAATCAATTTTCGGTAAGTCGTGAATCATCTGTGTTATTCAGTAGTCGGCTAGTCGCTAGCTCAAAGTTCACCGAAAAATCCCGACCATTTCCCAATGGGTTATTCCAAGTATTGCGCATTTGTTCCGAGTATTTCGGCGAACATTTTTGAAATTAATTTGTACGAACGTGGACACTTTTGACGAAATTCTGGTCGAACCCATTAGGTAACCCGCTATTACCACCAGGCTCTGGAAAAAAAAAGAAAGGGAAAGATTTGACGCCATTGGCTAATTATACTTAGCGTGTGCGTGTACTACGTGCGGAGAGAGAACTTGCGTCATCAAAACACACAAGATGGTGGTGGTCTCAGAAACGTTCCAGGACGTTCAAATTAAAAACAGGATGAAAATGAAAACAACAAAAAAGAACTCTGGGCGCATTGATACACTCTTGGGTTTCGTCTCGAAAAGATTGCGCGACTCCTTTTTCTCCCGAAAAACGATGTTGAGAGAGAAATGGAGAGAAAAACGCTTCGTGTGAGCGTTCTAATCTTAGCTCGCGGGACACCTTTCCACCGTCTTGCGACGAGATGCGCGGACCATGTTGCGTCGGGACGAGCCAGAGGGGCGGAGAGGGCGCGAGACGGGCGCGCGGGGTGGTTTTAAAATTAGAACTGGAAGAAGAAAATGAGTAAGAGTTTTTCAAGGGAGGCCAAAACACACACACAGAACAGAACAGCTAGAGATTGGGAAAAAAAATGTTTCGGTGGAGAGAGGGGGGGAACTTATATTTTCCACTGCGGAGTTGTTGCGTGTGTACACATACACACCCTCTCCCGCGGATTGCAGACTCGCTCGTCCGTTTAGGACCAGTAGCCTCTTGCTTACCGTCCCAGACACACACATACAAGACTTGCCCAGTGTATGTCTAGTCTCGACGTCGTGTCGACATCCTTGAAAGCAACTCTGAACTGAACGCGGATCGGATCGGGAGAGAAACCCAATTTTGTTGTTCGGTGCGGGACGTCTCAAAGTGTGTTGGAGAGGGGCTTCTGTTGTACAGTGGTGAATAACATATTATACCCCTCTTCAAGTGTTGGGGGGTGTATTTTTTTCTTTCTCTTTTATCTCTTCCGGAAGCCGGAAGAAGAGAATTTGTTTTGCGGGAGAAAGAGAGAGGATGTTTTGTTTTGATCCAGCCCGACTGCTGGATTCCTAAGATTTCTGGCTGTTAGGAGTAGTAGGAGGAGCTAGACGGAAGTGGTCCAATGAGGAGTGTGCTCTAGTTTCCGGAGTGGGGAAACAGACAAAATCCGTTCGCGCAAAATAAACGGACGGACCGCCATCATTTTTGCCATCGTTGGATCCCAAACTTTTTGTCCATTTCACGTTTAGAACATGTCCGCCTCCCGGCGGCGTCATTCGGAACAATTGCCGTTGCAGCTGGCGCTAGCGGATGAAGTCGTCCAAGTGCCGGGTGGCGCAATCCGCCACGACAGCAGCAATCACGGAATTCACAAACTCCATCGCTCGTCGCAGCACCAGTCTCAGCAGCAGCCGCACGGGCAGCAGCCGCTGGTGAGAACGCGCAGCTCTGCTCATTTGTTTCTTGGACAATTGACAGGAACGTGTTCCAGTCTCTTGCGCCGTCTGTCGGTCAAAGTCCGTTACTTGTCGCTCTCGCTCATCCCGGGTTCATCCGGTTCCCGTTCTGGTTCGCTGACTGGCGCCGCCGCATCCAGGCCTTGCACTCCGCCGTCCGCCAGGAACCGACCGCAATCAGCCGACCGAGTCGTCGAAGACATTGGAGCTGGGCAGCGGGTCCGTCCCAGACGTCACACCACTACCGTATGCACGGCCACGATGGATGAGTCGACACCCGTGGCCAACCACCGCCATCTCTCCTCCCACGATTCCGGAATGCTGGTCGACTACCGGACGGCCAGACATTCGCCCAGTCCCGGATCGGACAGCGAAGCCACTCCGACGCCCAGTCCGTGTACTTTCTCCATGCCGGTGGCGGCGGTGGAAGACACGCTCTACACTTCCGGCCAGCAACACCTGAGGGCTGACGATTATCCGACATTAAAAGGATCGAGTCGGCGGAGGCGGCGCCACCATCACCACAGCAGCAGTGGCAGCAGCGGTGGCAACAACAACAACAACAACAACAATCATCATCACAACCGTCATCATCAGCAGCAGCATAACCGGAAGAGTCAGACGGAAGCGTCTACAGGTCGCGATCGAACGAGTCCAGGATCGGAGGGCAAGCGGAACAGCTGCGCCACCACCGACAACGACGACGACCACCAGTTGTTGGGCGAGTCGACTACTGCAACTACTGCAACAACGCCTTTGGCACTGGACCAATGTTTTGCTCTGGGCCTAAATTTAACCACTGCGACTCCGTCCAATAAGTCGACGGATACATTTTTGGCCGCCGACCAGGAAAACGAGGAGGAGGAAGAAGACGACGAAGACGATGCTGCGGCTGTTGCCGGATCGTCTGCTGCTGCCGATCCGCAGTCTGAGCAAGTAGATAGCGAGTTGTTGACCAACAACAATACGACAGCCAATCCTTACTTTGATTGGTTTCTTTCGTGCAATTTGCAAGAGGAAAAAGCCTCGTCACTGGGCGGCTGCTCCTCCAAAGTGTCTCAGAAATCCATCCGGCCGGAAGAAGAAGACGACGACGAAGAAGAAGAAGAGGATCAACAAACGTCGCTGGAAGATTTGCCTTACCCCATTTTGCTGGACGATTGGATTTCCACGCCAGCGTGTCCGCCTTCACCTCCGCCGCCCATCCCGGAGCATCAGCACCTCCTAACAACGGGTGAGAGTTGCAGCTCAATGGATCGCGATCCATTGGCGGCCTTGCGCCATCATTCGACCTGGTTCGAAGAGTACGCCTATCCGGCTTACTCCAGCAAATCGAATCCGGCCGGTGGTGGCGCCGGAAGCAGTAGCAGTAAATCGTCGAATCGCCTGTCGGCCACCGGAACGTCGTCGGTGGGGGGCAGCAGCCGGATGATGGCCGAGAAAGCCTATCCGTACGTGTCGTCGCCGGCCACTCCGTCGCGGCACAGTAACACGAAATACCATCAAACGGCGACGCCTTCCTACCTGCTGGATCCTTACGACCTCCTTTACGACGAAACGGCTTACCAGGTGTCGGAATTGGGAGTCAAACCGCTTTCCTCTTCTTCCGGAGTCAATAAGTCGTTGATGACTTCTTCTACTTCCTCGTCTACTATCATTCCGGTGCCATTGTCTTCGTCATCCGGCAATAATAACAACGAACGCGGTGTTCATCCGGGACCCGAATCCTTTCCTGGCGTCGAGCCCGGCACGCGCCTCGGCGGTGGCGGTAGCCATGGCTACGGCCAAACAAGCAGCACGGTTGGTAGCAGCAGCAGCACGACGGCCGGTAGTAGCAAAATTCTACCTTCGTCGTCGTCATCATCATCCATCGTGGCGGCAGCAGGAGCCGGGATTGGCCAACATCATCAGCCGTCTGGAACATGTTCATCTAACGCCACCACCACCACCAGAACGGTTAGACCTGGACTGGCAGACAAAAGACCAGCGGGGCGCCCCCTTTACTTTTTCGCACATTTCCGTCTACTTCTTCTTCTTGCTCCCGCCCGGCGCATGGATCATCATCTTATATGACATTGTGTTCATACTAATCCTTAGAGACTCATCCTCCTCAACAACTCCCAGGAGCAGCCGGAATGAGCTAGGCATGTGCTATCATTTCTAATGGTATGGGGTGTGTGTGTGTGTGTGAGCTTTTGCGTGCGTGAGTGCATTTCGGCTAGAGAAAATGAAAGTAAAAAAAAAAGGGTTGGGTCTTGAAATCGGGGACAGTCGGTCCGTGCTGGATTTGTCTCTACACTGGAAGGGCCGAGAATAACACGCCATCAAATGACAAAAGATGGGGACGAATTTAGAGCATAGTTTGGACGTTTGCCCGTTCTCCAACTAACTTCACCTTGTGTGTGTGTGTGTGTGTTTTGTCTCTTGCGTGCGTGTGTAAATGACGTTTTTCCTTTTTGTTTTGATCTCAATTGTCTTTTTTTTATTTTGTTTTTATGTCGCAATCTTTATTTTTAGAGTTCATTAAAATTTATTGCATGATTTGCTGTATATAGACTGCTTCGTTTAGTCTCGTTTAAATTATAAGTAAGAAACAAAATATCAAAAATATCGAGGACGAGATCGCCATTGTCTTTGGTCTCTTTCTCCTTCCTCTATGGGTTCTTTCGTTGCTCGCGTCCGTCCATCCGCCCCCGATCCATTGAACACACGGCCACTGCCACGCGCGATTCCATTCGGGTCTTTTCGCCTCCGCCGTCGCCCCTGCCGCGCGTCCGTTCGTTCAACCACCACCACCACGATGATGATGATGATGATGAATTGTTTGCTGGTGCCTTTGGTTTCGGTGTTTCCGTTCGACTTTGATGACGACTGCCATCCCTGTGTGCCGTGCCCAATCAACCAACCAACCAACTGGGCGAATAGAGTTCCCGTGCCCCATCGGTGGAGGACGACGAAGACGGACATCTTCTTTACCGAAATGGCGACATTCTCCAGAATCGATGTTCGTTTGCCATTGCTACACACAAAACCACAACCATATTAACACTACCACACAGACAGAACAATTTTTTTTTTTTAATTCTTTATCTATTTATTTATCAATTTCAATGTAGAAAAAGTCTCGTAAAAACCAATTATCAAACCTACGAAAGAGTGGGGGTGGGGGCATTCATTTCTAGGAAACGATTTTTATTCAATTGCTTCAATTATTTTATTCTTTTTTTTTTTATTTGATTGGTTGCTTATTCCTGTTTTGATTTCAAAAAGATAATTGATTGCTGGGTTTCCCTATAATTTCATTTGAAAAAAGAGAAATCGATAGACAACTAGAATTGGCAATTGAAATCAAGTGCTCAAAACTGATTGCCCTTTGTTTGATTGAAATCGAAAAAGATTTGAAAGTGGAATCGTTAAAGTTTAAGTGGATTTTTGTCATCATTATCTTGACGTTCTTTTTGTCGTTTTGTTACAATTTCAGATCGAGTGCAGGCCACCCTGGGCGAGGGCACCTTTGGTAAAGTGGTCAAAGTCAAAGACGTGACCAAATCCAGGTATGTTCCTCTTCTTCTTTTATTTCAAAGTTATTTGCGTCATTCTTGGTTGCGTTTCTCGCATTTTGATGCATTTCGTCTAAAATTACAAGCAGTTTCGCTCTTTTTTTGTACAGCTGCAGCAGACGTGTTATTATATAGTTTACCATAATACTTAACGACCTTTTGTTTTTGGTCTTTTTTAAAAATAAAGACTTTTGTTGATGTTGTTTTTAAAATGATCCGCACAAAAAATTCACAGGGACGAGAGCTTCGCCTTAAAGATTATCAAGAATGTCGAGAAATATCGTGAGGCGGCCAAACTGGAGATCAACGTGCTGGAAAAGTTGGATCGCAAAGATCCCGAAGGCAAATTGTAAGTGGTTGGGTTGTTTTTGTTACTCAATGGCTCGTTTGAAGTTATTAAGATGTCTGGGCCGTGGAAGATTCTGCTGTTCATCTGTTATTGTATTTAAAAGAAAAAAACGTTTTTCTGGTTTCTCTTTCCTTTTGTAGCCTCTGCGTCAAGATGTTGGACTGGTTCGATTATCACGGCCACATGTGCATCGCCTTTGAAATGCTTGGCCTTTCCGTCTTTGATTTCCTGGTCAGTTTTCGCAATTTGTTAAATTGTATTTTGGCTTTCCAATTTCTCCAACTTTCTAATCGAATTGGATCGAATTTGATGAAATAACAGAAGGACAACAACTACCAGCCGTACTCGTTGGATCAGGTGCGTCACATTGGCTACCAGTTGTCGTACGCCGTTCGATTCCTGCACGACAACAAGTTGACCCATACGGACTTGAAGCCCGAAAACATTCTCTTTGTCGACTCGGACTTTGACATCTCCTACAACCCCAAAAAGGTGATCCAAGCGAATATCTCTAATTTCTCGGTCAAACAATTGACGACGAGTGACGGATTGCACATTTCTAATCGAAAGAGATGGAATCTCCTTTTATTGTGCAAAATAAAAAATCCCTCGGTGCTGCTATAAGGCGTCGTGACGGCGACGGCCCTGATTCTCCAATCTTTTTTGGCTCTCGTCCCGGCGACGCCATTCACCTTCACTTTTTATTTCATTGGGTCGTTTCGTTGTTTTCTATCGGGCCACTCGGCGACTCTTTTTCTTCTTTTCACTTGGGTTATTATTACGACGCTTTATGCAATTTCTTTCTTTCTTTCGTTCTTTGTGTGTTTTACCTTGGCTGGAAAACAGAAAAGGGATTACAGGCGAGTGAAAAGGACGGACGTGCGACTGATTGATTTCGGCAGCGCCACTTTCGACCACGAACATCACAGCACCATCGTCTCGACCCGCCACTACCGCGCACCCGAAGTCATTCTCGGTAAGACACAATGATGTCATGTGCCACAATCAAAAGATCAAATAATAATTAACGACTGCCATTGGTTGCTGCTGTACGTGTAGAATTGGGCTGGGCGCAGCCGTGCGATGTCTGGTCGGTTGGCTGCATCCTCTTTGAACTTTACTTGGGCGTGACCCTCTTTCAGACCCACGATAATCGGGAACATTTGGCCATGATGGAGCGCATTCTCGGCCCCATCCCCTACAGGTATGGTTCAGCTGCTGCTTGACACTTTGCTTGATTTAAAATTCGTTTGTCGTTTGATGCAGAATGGGAAGGAAGACCAAGACCAAGTATTTCTACCACGGCCGGTTGGACTGGGACGAAAAGAGTTCGGCCGGTCGGTACGTCCGTGAAAACTGCAAGCCGCTGAAACGCTATCAAGTGTCGGATGAAGAGGACCACGTCCTCCTCTTTGACTTGATCCAGCGGATGCTCGAGTACGAGCCGTCGCAGCGGATCGCCTTGACGGAAGCTCTCAAACATCCGTTCTTCGACAAGATCGCGCCTCACCTTCGCCTAGGAGCCGACCGAGTGGACCGTGAACGCAGTCATTCGCTCTCCAGATGACTGACGATGTCATCCGTGTGATGTGGAGAATTTATTAAATTGAAAATTGCATTGAATAATTGCCCCCCTTATTGAACTTTTCTCTTATTTCCTACACGCCCCTCCTCCCGCCCCTTTAGCCCATCACTCCGCCTAACTTCTTCTAAATACCAACTCCGTTTTTTACTATTTTTCGTTCTCCAATTTGTCTCTTGTTACTCACAGGCAGGCCGGACACAGGGGATTGGGATACAGTTAAACAAAACAAAAAGAGAATGTCGGAAGAGTCTCCCAATGTTTCGGTTGGCAAAAAGACAAAAAAGAGACAACTGAATTGTTTATTCCTTTTTTGGAACCCTGACCGCCCCCATACAATTTTGTTTAGGAAAACTTTTGTTTCTGTTTTTTTTTTTTTTCAACTTTCGCTGAAATGTTTCGGCCACGAGATGATACGCGGTGAAACACGATGCGATTGTGTTTGTTTGTGTGTGTAAAAGCCCTGACAAGCCAAGCGCGACAATTAAGGACATCAAATGGAATTGGTGATTGAGAGAGATTCAAATCTGCTCCTCGTCGTCTCTTGCTGATGTTGTTGCCGTTCGTGTGGGAATAGAAAAGAACGTGACAGTCTCCTCCTCGTCGTCGATCCTCTCCTTCTGCCCCTACTCCACACATCCATCGTAAATATAAAAACTATTAAAGGAAATATTTGAATTGACATCTTTCACAAGTCCCAACTCTACAACTACTAGATGATTCCCACTTTGCGAATTTCTTTTTCCTTTCTTGCCAGTCCTTGATTTAGTCATGAACTGTAGCTAATTATCAAACGCCACTTCCAATTTTGTTTTTTGTTTTCTCTTTGGTTCTGTCACTTCTGTGCCGGACAGCCGTGATGTTCGCTTGACGATCTACGTTTTTTCCTTATTATTATAATTCTTCTTATTTTTTTTTTTTATTTGTTTGTGTGTGTCACATCACCTTTACAAACTCCCCCCCCCCATGTGTTTCCTCGTCGACGACTATGAATAATAATTGAGTAAACATTTGATGAATAAATACATGGAAAACCGAATTATGAATTTGCTCTTTCTTTGCAGACCTCGGCCTAGTTGACGTCACCAGCGCTCGGTCATTGGAACAAACAGCCCCAAAGGTAAAAGCACACGCTATATGCTAAGCCGCCGAAAACAAATGTTTTTCTTTGGTTCAATTTCCAGAAGTTGCAGCGGCGGAAGAAGAAACAACTTTTTTTTTTCCAACCTGATGACCATCGTTTTCCTTTAAAAAGTTTAAGGTCAAAACAGGACTTTCTCGCGGGCTTCAACTCGTTTCGACATGTAATAACTAATATTCACACGCGGAATATTTTTGGGAAGAAAAAGAAAAGAAAAGAAACATCATCTTGGTTTTCACGAACTCTTGACAACGACGATAATGATGACTCGTTTGTACTGCGTGATTCTCCGCTGTATAGAGAAACAGAAAGACCTTGGTGTTGTCCAGGTGCACCGAGTCTAAAGAAGTCAAACGGAATGTACCGAAAGGATATTTAAGGAGTTCGTTTGGTGGGTATTTTTTGTTATTTTCACTATCAGCTTAACTTGAATTTATTCATTTGTGTAGCAACAACTTTTCTCTATTATTCCGTGTCCTTGCCAGCGTGTTGGCCAAAGAAAGAACTTGTAATATCCAAGGTATCAACGTCATGTACGACCGGCGATGATTCAACGCACTGTCGGATTAATCATACGTACATATATATATCCGCAAGGTTATTATTCATTTAAGAGAATTGCGTACACACAGGGGGAAAATGAGATTCAGCGACATTTGGTTTACGTCGGTTTCGCCATGAAATTATTACGAGACCAACATGGAGATAATATCCGTCGCGGTTGCGAAATAATAAATGTGACTGAATACTTGGGTGGAGTCATTAATCTTTTCCTTCCTGGCGGTGATATGGCGCAACGACAAAGGAGAAGATGGATTCTTTGACAACTCTCGTCATCATTATATGTTACGATGGGCAGCTGTGATTTGAGTGAGGGGAAAAAAGGAAGAAAACTGGCCAACAAGGAAACAGAGCGTAGTGGCATCGGTACACAAAGGAGACATTTCTCTCACGACAGCAAGAGAAGAGTGGCGTCTTTCTTCTTTTGTGTGTGTGCGGATCCGTTATCGATCTGGATGATCGTCACGAGAAAAACCTTAAAGAGAAGAAAATCGTTTCGCTGACAGACGGACGGAAACATCTGCAATCATTTCAATTTAGTCTCCTTGCGTCTGTCTCCTACTTATCTCAAGTGAAATAATCGAATTCTAAATTAAAGATTGATGATGGGTGCTGCGCACCGCAAGGCCCGACGACCACCCACGAAACATCGTTAGTCTCGTTAACTTGGGAATTGATGGATTCAACAATGAACTCCCATCAAGACGTTGACACACTAGAATTCCGGCCATGGGGCCAAGGTCATTTGTATTATTCTGTTTTTTTTTTTTTACTGTGTCGCGACGAGCGTGATTAGAAATTCAATCGCTGAAAGATAAATGTTGTTCGTGCGCAATTTTGAACGAGCTTCAAAATCGACCGCTAGATGCCAGCGCCGAGCCTCTTATCCCAAAATCGATGGACTGCACACACATGGGGGGCCTCGACCGAATCGAGTCCTTGCTTGCCTTGCCATGCCAGTGTTTCCGTCAACTTGTCCCTATGCAGTCGAGTTTTAATCCATTCTGGTATAATACACATAAAGCAGACTCTCTCTCTCTATCCCAGTGTGCGTGCTTAGACATAATAGATTGTGCGGCCTGTTTGAACCAAAACAACAAGCTGATTGACTGACGTCCGGTACTTGTGGCCAAAGAACAGGAAAAAGCGAAACCAAAATTGAAATAAAAGTAAGTCAGTCTACCGTCAATGTAATTCCTGTCGACATGTAATGGAATGAAACGATACAATTTTTCCTCGTGCTTATCAGCCAGAACATATTTTTGAGAAGTTTTCCACGTATGCATAGACAGAGTGTGGAATGTGCAAGAGGGGGCTGTGTGTGCATTTTGTTCTTCCACCTGCCCTTTTTCCCCTCACCTTTTGGGTTTACTTTCTTGTGGTAACCTTGGCAACCTTGTGAGCAAGAGGGGAGAGACCAAGAGAAACCTTTTTTCCCTGTGTGCATTTTCTCTCTTGAAGAATTGAGTAGAGACGTCATGAACCATATAAAAGGCAAGGAATTGGCAGAGGGGGGGAGAACGCGTAATTGGATCGTCGAATCGAGCATGCGCCGTGACTGAACGAACTCTACTCCCCACCCATCTGTTTTTCTTCGGATTTGGTTGCGTCTTCGAACGTTATTTCCTAACCCGAAAAACGAGAGGCCTTACAACGTATGTGCCAAAGAGATATCGATTAGTGACGATCACTAATTTAGCCCTGTGTACACACACACACACACCCACACCGCAGCCCCAGACTCGGTAGATGTTGCAATAGTCCAAAAGTCAGGGGAGCGTGAACGGGAAGTCGACACAGCGCACGCATCGAGTCACGCGTCTATTATTTTCTCCTGTATTTTATGTTTTTATATGTGTGTGTGTGTGTATACGTTACGTAGAGAGAGCCTTGGTAACTACCAACGACAGTTGCTCTACCCTTGGTCGACGCCAGGTGGTCCGAGGAGAAGAAAAATACTGGGCAGAGAAACCATCCAAAGCCTCCTTCTCTTTTCTGCTCATATCTTTTAACAGACTACGACTCTTGTTGCCCAGTGTGTAGCGTGACTCAGCCGTGGCGAGTAACCGGCGTCAGCAGCAGCCCCCCAAACATTTCGGTCGTGTGAACTAATCGCATCTTTCAATCAAAAATAAACGTTTCATTGTTATTGTTAGTAGTCTCTCTCTCTATTTTAACGTGTGCTTCTTTTGTTCTAACTGCTCGCTTTTGTTGTTTATTCTTTTGTTATGATAGTGTCGGATTTCGACGGAATGGCACGCGACGACTAAAAAAGAAGAATCCTCTCAACTGCTTTCCTTGGTAACTTTGGGAAATGATCCCAGCAGGACGACGACTATCGACGCTATTCTGAAGATCCTGGAGATTATTCGGAATCCATGGAACTTGGAATAGTCTTTCTCTGTAAGTTGATTCTCGTTTATCTCTTGAACACTCTTAAGAAAACATTTTTGCGGGTAGAAAACTTTCAACGATCTCTGCTTACCGTCCGAAACTTTTTATTATTAAACTTGGAAAAATTTTATAAGGCAATGATGAAATTTTTTCTTTTTTTGTCTGTGGGGTGTTTCCGCCGGAAAAACGATTTCGGCTCGCTTGAAAAGATCCTCCAAACGTCGTGAAGGGGAAAGCAGCTCGACGTTTTCCGCCAATAGTTTCTCGTTTAAGCGAAAAAAGCTTATAGCGTCGTCGTAATGATCTCGGTTGACGTCGTTGGTGTGTTTTTTACTGGACATTTTACCCCCACCAAAAGTTATAAATAATAGTAACACACACACGATCAAGAGCGAGGGGGGGGAAATCCACTGCGACACGCAGCTGTTTTTGTTGTAGTTAGTTGGATCTTAATTCTCATCTAATGGAGACGGACAGCTGTGAAACAAACTGAACAAACGGCCACTTGGCGTTGACATGTGGCGGTGAGTTTCGACTGTCATCTCTTTCACTTAAAAGCTCTTTAAAAAGTAAAGAAAGAAGACAAAGAAATTGTTTCAAATGGTCGTTAAAAGTAAAGAAACATCGTCAGTTGCTCACCACAAACAGGCACCCGACCGAGTTTATAAAAGAAGAAAAAAAGGGGGGAGAGAAAAAGATATACATTTAATACTTCAAAAGAGAGAGATCCGCTCGGTTTGGCAAGTGGGATGCGCCCGGAACGGCCCTATATAGACTCGCCATCCACCAGCCTACACACACTACAAACAGTTGCTCCATCGTTGGCCAGTCACGCCCCGTTCGTTTTCTGTAGCCGTAATTGGATTTCGGGAGTGTCTGGACCAAGCCAAAAAGACAAGTTTTTCTTCTTCTTGGACGGAATTCCGCACGGCGGTTTTCAACCGATCTCCTTGGTGTCGTTCTCGGGCAATTGCGGATCAAAAATAACAATCGAATATTACAGTAATCATCTCCTCCGTGAATAAGGCTTCCTATTAAAGTTACAACAGGGTCGCCCAGTCGAAAATGATGTTATAAAAAAGTGTAATCACAAGAATCCTGGAAGTGTTATACTACCTGATCCCAAGGACGGTCGCGCAATTGTTTTCGTTGGCCATTTTTGGGGTATCAACACGTTCCGGATTATCCCTTGCGTCAAGGGCATTTACATGTGTTAACATCAAGGGCATAAACATTTTTGTTCTGTCCTTCTCTCGGTTGAATAAGGTGCAAAACTACCATCGTGTACTTTTATAGGCAAATGACCTGCCGGGGCTTTTTAGCAGGCTCCCTTTTTTGATTTTCTAACTCGATTAGCAGCACTCTTGGCAACTAAAGCCCAAATGATGGAATACACGTACGTATGTATCTACGCTGCGAAAACCTCCAGGCAACAACAAGTAGAGAGGCTTTATTTTTCATTTCAATCAAAAACATTTTAAAAGGCCTCTCTGACATAACCGCAGGGTTCTTCACGTCCGTCTTTGTCTAGAAACTTGAAGCTCTTTGAAGACTAGCGAGAAGTTGAGATCACGTTTCGGCGCCGCTATCCAACAACAGCGACGCTTAGGTTTCAGGTATAAAAACATTGGGAAAAAAACAAGATTCAAGGTCTTCTCTTGACGAACGAAAATAATGAGGGGCTTTCCAATTAATTGGCAGTGACATTGATTGGATTCGATCACCTCTTAGCCTAGGTCCCTTGAGCCATCTCGAATGAATGATTTTGTTATTTGAGCTCTACTACTAGTAGGGAAAAGAAGAGGTTGCCATGGTGACGTTTAATTCCTCGTATTCAGCCAAGCCTACCGTCGCCTAAAACTCTATTGTCTCCCATTTCCAAGAATAGGATCAGTTCAGTTTAGTTTTTCATCGATTTTGGAAGAGTTTCTAAATCGCCTAATAATAGTTTGAGTGTATATAGTACGTAGAAAGCTTATCATCAAGATTCATGAGGATTTCACACGGTTGTTAAGTCGTTCCACGGTGGAAGTATAGTGTATCGCATTTAGGAGAAAAATTAGAGAAAATGTCAAGACGACGACGAAGGGAAAACTAAAAAAAAGTAGAACCACAAAATTGGACGCCGTAGTAGATTAACCGGTCTGATGATCTGCTATAATTTTTTGTTATTGTATTTTTCAAAATTTTCTAATGAACAATTATTTTGTCATTGTAGACTCGTTGCTGCTTGTCACAGCGAGATCACAACCGGCTCTAAGCGGTTCAACGCATCGTGACGAATGGCCTGAATCGCCACCGCTGGCTGCTGGGCCAAATGAAGAACGGATCGATCCGTTGATGAGAGGCCGCGACGAAAACCCCGTAATAACGTCATCCGCTCTTGAAGAACAATTGAAGAATGACGCAAATTCAGTCAGCGTGTCTGACGTAACTCGCGTCCATCGGACCATTTCAGATGTGACAGGAAGAGGAAAGCGACGATGGAAGAAACGAGCCGCGGAAATCCTAGTCGGCACGAGCGTCAAACATCAGGTGGCCGGCGTATCCTCGGCCATTTTGCCGCCGGAAACGTCCACGCAGCCGCCACCACCACCAGTGACGTCCGTGTCTAATTCGACCCATGTCCCCGATTCATCATCGCAGACTGCGGAGGAGTCCGTCGAGCCCAGCAGCTCTGAACCTGCGACAACTTATTTCCTATCATCCAGCACTCCTAGCACTCCCACTACATTGATGGAAACCACTGCATCCGTCACCGGTGTCGACCTCCCCTTATCGTCGTCGTCCATTCAACCCGAGCTACAAGATGAATCGGTCCAGTCATATCAGACCGTTTCAACTTCTGCTCAGAGTTCGACAACAACTACATCAACTACTACACCAGCCAACAGCAATGCGGATGAATATGTTGCGGACGATGCGTCGAGTAGTTCGTCGACGACGGACGCCAATTTGGACGACGAAGAGACTACAATAGTCACAGATCAAATTACCATTTCGCCATCGCCGATTCAGCATCCGGAAATGGAATCTGAACATGCCAACACTTGGCCCGCTTTGATGGACCAAGTTAATAACCATCCGACGACGACGACTAGTCCCGACACTTCAGCCCGACCGTTGCTAGCCGTGTCATCTGTCGTGGCCGTTGGACGGGCCCTGTCACAAGAAGAAAGCGTTCCATGGCCGGAAGCCAAGTCGACGAAAGTGATTGGCACAATCATCGAAGACATTCACGGACCTTTCAGCGATGGCGTTTCCTCCGTCAGCACCATCAGCCCGGATGTCCTTACTAGCAGTGGAATCGCTGCCATCGTCATGTGCATTTTCCTGGTTCTGGTGACTACAGCCGGTGAGTCAAATTTTCAGGCGATACAAGAAAAAAGAAAAATACAAAATCGTTAGGATTTGATGGCTGCGTCAGGTGGCCAAGCGCAGCCGGTTTTATATTAAAAAAACAAGTAGAGAATCCATTTTTCTGTTGTTGTGGGGAGCCATATCAAGGCGGATAAATACGAATAAGACTAATGTGAGAGCCTTCCTTTCTTTGTTGTGACGACAGGTGCCAGTGGATATTGGTGGTACCGTCGGCGTTACCTGCTGAACCGTCCCGAAACGCTGAGCGAACGCTACGCTCCGTCCGAGACGGGCCTGGGGGCTGCCGACGACATTTTCCGCGTCGGATACGTCCATTCTCCCGAACTTCCGAGGGTATGTTTTGAATGAAAGGAAAAAAAAGAAAAATCCTTATAATTAATTTAGTCTCTGATTTTCTTACACGCCGCCGCTGCGGTCGTTCAACTGTTCTTTTTCTTTTTGCAATCGAAAATTAGTTTTTTTTTTGTTTCTTTCCGTGACTTGATTGGCAACTGTGGAAACCGAAACGGTGACGACGAGGTTCTTTTCATCTTACACAAACTCATGGCCTACTTTTCTCTCTCTTTCTCTCGTCCCACTGAATAGCAGGACAGTTCAGAAGAGATGTATTCCCTCGATAATGACTCCTTCTTGACGAGCCTGGAAGCCATGACGATTCCTACCTACTGGACCGAGACCATCAAACATACTAAACTATAATAAAGTTAGTTAGCCCCTATTTTATTCTTCGCCTTGGAGCTGCATTTCACTGGAAATTGGCCTACTACAGACACGACAGTCATGGGAAGGAAGAACAAATCTTTTGTGTTTCAAACCACAATCGAGTTACATTCCGACGGTTGGGCAACACATATAGACATAGCAGCCGAGTGATGACTTCGCGTATATTCATATTATATATATATATACTGAGCGTATTGATTATTGTGTCGAGCGGTGTGTGTGTGTGTGTAGTGTAGTGTGCGAGTGTGTAGAGAGGAAAAAACGGGACAGGCACAATTTATATGGTGCGCACGTTAGAGATGCCTGCCCAAGTTATATACGTACTACGTCAGTGTACCGGATGAGTTGTGCTGTGTTAACTGTAGACGTATCATCAGCAGCATCACCATTCCAGAGACTTTAAAAGAGTTACTTTTTAATGCGATTCCATCCGAGTTGTAGTACATTCCTACTACTTTTCTTAACCTGTTTGGCCTGAAAAAGAAATTAGGAACAAGTTTACTCTATCCTGCCCACATAATACCGTAAGTAATTATTTAGTAGAGGTATATTTATACTTAAGTCTAATCATATTTCATTTGAAAATGAAAAATTTTAAAATTTGATTTCGTGTGTCTTAAACAAAAAATTATACTTTTGACTCGACTATAAACATACGGGTTGGGTAAAAAAAACGTAATGGGGTCATTCTTGATGACGATAGGAGAAGAAAAAAAATTCCGTCTTTTATTGTTATTGGGGAATTTACCGACTCCCGTTTCCCCTTCTCGGATGTTCCGAGTAATAAACTTTTACCTAATAGACCCTGGGTAGGAAAATGTTTATTTTTCGGCTGAAAAATTCTCGTTTATGTATACAATATATATATTTACATATAAACATAATATTAACCTAATCGCTCACCCCATTTATTTTGTTTTTTAACATTGTTTTCGGTGTGTCTGTACCGTATTTTTGTTTCTTTTGAATCTGTGGTCCCTCATCTTATAACCGCGCGCGTCTCCTGATCTCGTTCTCTGAATTGTTTCGTTTTCTTTCCCGATTAAATTCTTTTGTAACCCGCAATACACTTGTACGCATATCGATCAAATAATATTCCGTGTCCCCGTTGTATGCTTTAAACAACTTGAAAGTAAAAACATTTATTCATTTTGTGTTAGTGCTGAAGGCTACACAGGAACTCTTTGTTGAAAATGATTTAAAAAATCTTTTAAGAAAATAGGAACTTTGCAAAAGGTAAAATGATACAATTGGACATCAGCTCAGAATAACCTATACTTTAACGTCTAAATTCAAATTGTACGTTACGTACAACCGGTTTATAATGGCCACGTTTTTCTTCAAGTTGACAAGAACTTCTTCCATTTGTGCCAGTACGATGGATTCCATGTCCGTTTTCCCGAGGGCTAGGCTCAGTAACAGATCTCGCCTCCAAGGGCAAGCCCTAGAGACAAGCTGCCGTGCAACAAATGCACAATGTAAGGTTAAAAAGAGTCTGACATGTAAAAAAGGACAAGGACTTGCATTGAATATTTGTTGAACCATCCAGCCATGGTATTTTTTTAGTGTCTTCTCATATGCTTGGAGACAAAGGGGCCTCAAATCCTCATTAGCTGTTCCATTCTTGCTGTCACATACAATATCATCAATGAATACCATGGTGAACTCAAGAGCTCTGCAAGGATACAAAGTACGAGTTAGTAAGGTGTTTTCAACGTATTTTAGTTAAGTATTATAGCACCGTTTTAACCAAAGCAGTGCATCAATGGCAATGGACTCTGTTGAATTAGCCTCTAGTAAAATTATATCATTCACATAGACCACTTTCCCAGGGTTATCTTCTATAAACTTTCTCAGTTTCTACAAAAAGAAAATGTCAAAACGGTAAAATTAGAGAGAGGAACTGTATTCTAGAAAACAGAAGTAATTAGGTTTAATTTACCTTGACATTTCCTGCTATGTCTGACTGAACAGGAGTAAAAACAGTTCCTAGAATCCCTGTATGTGAGCATTAAGACAGTTAATTTTCTATACTAACCAAAAAGTTGCATGTTTGGAAAACCAAAAAAGTTGGCAAGGTGGGTAGAAGCCAATAAAAATTCATCGGCGCTGATTTTTTCATCCTCGGTGGGTCCAGGAAAAGGAGAATTAGATTGAGTGAAAAAAGTCTCAGATTTGACATCAGCCATTGTGTTTAAATATTTAAAAGGACTATGTGATCGTGAATATTGTGTTCCTATGTGCTTGAAAATACTATGTTCTCTGATAAGCTCACTTCCGGCATTTACTAGGCAGGAAATAATCAGCGCGTCTAATCTTTGTTTTTGTTTTTGTAATAAGCAACTAAAGGTTTTTGAAGTTGCCCCAATTCCCAAGTGAAAAAATGTTTTCATAACGAACTTGAGGCGTTGCCAAACAAAAAATGTGTGAAATTAAAATTTTTAAGACCAGTTTTAATTTCCTTGTTCTTACAATTAAATTCGGTTGTAATATTAATTATACTGCTTAAATGTGAAATTAAGATCCATTTCAAATGTTGATTGCCCAATAGATTAAAGAATATGACCAATAAAGTCATCAGAGGGAATCTCCTGAGTGAGTAGGAAATAAAGAAGAAAAAAAAAGCTTTGTGTGACACACCACAAAACAATTCCCGTAGATGTATCGTCTCACTTATTTCACTTCGACGGCGATTCGTTCCAGACTCCAGTCCAGTTCCGCGGTTGCAGTTCTGTCGTATAATGGGTCAGTAAATGTCGTCATTACATTACTCTAGCTTTTGATGGCAGGGAAGGAAAAACAAATTTAATTTATGATTCACTCTATTGCAGTAACAGAGAGCAATCGACGAAGAGTACGTGAGAAAATAGCCATTGTTATAGGACAAACCAAAAAAACTCTTTCTCTTTTCTTCCTATCCTACTTTCTATTATCCTCCCATGATTCTCCTTTTTTCAAATTTGTAAGCCGATAACTCACAAGCCGATAACTAAGAAATGTATATCCAAGCGATTGAAAATTACGTGTAAATAAGAAATCATTGCAAGTCTTTCGAAAAGAAAATTCATATTTTATTTTTTGTCAATTTTTTGTAGTTTAGACGTTTGCCTCCAGGTGGATTTAAAAATGGCAACGACGCCATCTTTGAGTTAACATTCCAAATCAATGCAACTTAATTCGAATGAGTTCACAGAAATAACGAAGAATAAAAAATAATCCATCAAGAGAATTTTTTTAATAATTTAACGTGTATTTCAGTTTTATTTTTCATCAGGCAATCTCAAAGAAAGAAACCGACGCGATACGCAATTATTTCAGCTCCATCTGGCGGTTGATCGTCCTACCTTCGTATGTCCTCTATTCCCCATCCCCCACACAGTGAGACGGCAACGAGACGCCGAAGCTGAGTCGAATTATTCATACGAAAATCTGAGAAATTGCGTCTGTCTATCACCTGTGATCCAAATCTTGTACTAATAGCAATGACGATTCCCGACTTATTTTGAAAGTGTTAATTATAAATAAGGGACGTTTTGTTTCACATCAGTGAAAAGTTGTTTTCAGTTCATCATATTTGAAACTTGTCCAAGTTTTGTAGCAGTAAATGAATGAACCAACGTTAAAATTGATGTGACATTGACGTCCCCCGGTTCTGGCATCATGCGAAGTTGAATTATTCAATAAAAGTTGCTAGAATTTTCAATATGGAAGGAATTGTTGTTCCAGAACCCCAAGTTTTGGAAACCAATTCAGAGGTCGAAGTCAATCAGTTAGCTGATGTTGAGCAGTCTAACAATGTTCATTCTAGTGAAAGCTTGGTGCCAAATATTAGCAGTGATGTTGTGTCAACTGGGGATGTCAGTATGGCTGCCATGGCTGCAAGCCCTAGTGAAAATGTACTGAATGAAGACAAAGAAGATTGCAGTCAAGGTGCTGATTTAGAACAAGTTTCAAGCTCTACTGAATCATTCACTGGTCAATGCAGGGATGTCTTGCCATCTGTCAATCATCAAATGGTGGTAATTCCGAACATGGAACCGTATTTGGAAGATGGATCTCTAGATGGAACATCCAAAGAACTTCAAGATCCTACATCTACCAATGGAAATCTAGCGATGGAAGATAACTCCAATCCGGACCCCACTTCCAACCATGTTGATTCAGCAGATCCAGAAGTAACCCTTGTGCAAGAAAACAGGGAGGATAATCTGGAATCAAATTTGAATTCAGGTGCTTGCCAACACTCTGAAGAAGTTACAATAAACTCCGACAGCACTGAAACTGCTCTTAATAATGGGACAACACCTGATGATGAACAGGTGGCTAGCTGTAGCAATCAGCTGATTGAAAAGGCCACCCCTGCAATAAGTGATGATGCACCTGTCATAGCAGACACTGAAGAATATGGCATTGCATCAGTTCCATTAACTAGCGAAGATGTTGTGCCTGGAAACGACAGCGTTGGTTCAGAATTACAAACGGCTAACGTTGAACCTGGAATTGCCGAAGCTGAATCTGCCGAGCAATTCAACAGTATTGATGAAAGTGCAACAACCCATTTCACAGCAGGAGAAACGTATTCGGAAGGTGATGTCATTAACGAAGACCAAAGCCTCGTGACCTCACTGTCTCAAACAGAGATGACATCTCATTCCGAAGTATCCAACAGTGTTGCTGATTGCACAACAGAAGCAAACTGTAACGAGATGGAACACGGAGAAAATGCCCCAGAATCTGCATGTCAACTACTAGAAGTAAACGAAGGATTAGGAGAAGCTGCAGTCTTGGAAAGTGATTTCGCCGATTCTAGCACACTCGAAATTGAAGAACGGGAATTGGTCGCTACTGATGCAGAAGCATCCGAAATTCAACCGGAAGATTTGAATGGTATTCCTGATCCTGAAACAAGTGAATCATTCGCTGTAGTTGAGCCTGAACATTTGGAAAATGGAATTTGTGTCCCCGAAGTAGTAACCGTGGATTCCAGTGTTGATGATACGATTCAGGAGCATGTTGATCGTACACCATTGGAAGGCACGTCGAGTACGCTTGTATGTGGTAGCTATGAAAGCGAGTGCATCGAAGGAGGGAACGTCGAAGAGAATGTAGAAGCCAACCAGGCAGATAGTGGAGTCCCAGAAAGCGACTTTGTTGATGGCGGAGCTACAGAGAGTGACTTTGTTGATGGAGGAACCGCAGAAGGCGATTTTGTTGATGGCGGAACCACCGAAGGTGATTTTGTTGTTATTGGAGCTGTTGAATCCGAATTAGTGAATGAAGAAGCCATGGAAACTGACCAGATTCAAGCTGGAACTATAGAAAATGATGCACCAACTGTAGAAGCTGACCCAATCGACGAGCAAGTTGGTGAGCCTGATGAAAGCCAAGGTATTACCCTTGACAATCCCGTCGCAACTGAACAAGGCGAAGTTATTTATGGCGATCCCGTTGAAAGTGGAACGATCGAGGAAGAGTCTACTGAAGCACAATCCGTTGACACGCAATTAATGGAAGCACATCTCATTGGAGCTCAACCTGTTGAAGTTCGGCCAGGTGACGAAGGAGTCGATTCCAGTTACTATATGAATTCAGTCGACATTGAACAGCCGGATGGAGCTATCGTGGAAGGAGTGGAGGCTTCTGCAGACCTCGAGAATCCAACGTCTTCTCATCTGGAAACTAATTATGGAGACAATGAGGTGGAGAATTCTGAATTGATTAACATGGACACGAACATGTCGAACCCGACTGCTGTCTGCGAAGCTGATAGTTCGGCTGCAGGGATGGAAGAACCCGCCTACGAGACGCAGCAAATGGTTGACACGCAGAACGTTTACGTAGTGGAAGACGGTCGGTTGACTCTCAATTCTGTTCAGCCATCAAATTCCATCAATAATTATCACAACGCCGAGAATGCCATGTTGGTAGAGATGGCTCCTCTTTCTACCGATGGATCTTACGTCGATTCTCAGGTCTGTTTAATAATTTTTCGCTGCATGAATTGTTTAATAAAATATTTTGTTGATTCATAGGTGAGTTATGTCGACGCTGGGCAAGAAGGAATGATAACAGATGCACAGGCTGCTGAACTTTTAATGAGGGTTAGTGAACATAGACCCATGTCTCTACAGTCACTTCAGCAAGATTCTTCTTCATCTTCCGGCCCTTACGTCCAGGTGCAATTAGCACAGACCGTAGATGGTATTACCCATCTTGTAGAAGTTCCTGTTTCAGCCCTTGCCGGCTACGGTCTGTCTTCCACGTTAGTCTATTCGACGTCGGGAGGAGGTAGCTCTGGAAGTGGAGGTTCGGATATGAATACTTGGGTGCAAATGCATGAAAATGCTAATAACATGGAACAACATCATCTTCGCACGGAAAATAAGTTTTCAGATATTGTGTCTGCCTCGATAGAAGCCATCGGCTTCCCAGAATCTTCTACTCCCGGAGCCAACATCTTATCTCAAGCTGAGCAGATTTTAATTGCCTCTGAAAATGCCGCTCAAGAATCTGCGGCGGCAGCAGCTGCGTCTAGCAACTTCGAGTTTGATGAAAGCTCCAATTCTTCCATTACGTTAATCAACGATAAAGCCACTACTTCCTACCCCAGGCCAAAGCGAGAAAGCATTGAGTCACGAATTCATAAGCTGCTTCGAGGTGCCAATGCTCCAGCGTTAGAAGTTATTGAAGAACCTATGCAAATTCCAGGGAAAGCTTCACCTAGGAATGTAAAACTTGGCCCGGTACAATCTCCTAAGCCTGCTATTTCCTCTACTGCTTCATCACCGGCCACTGTGACATTGAGCTTGAGCCCAAATCAAATGAAAAAACCTGGACGATTGGTTACAGCTACCAATTCAATGGGTCGCACCGTGACTATTCCTACTGTTTTTACGGCCACAAATCAATCCGCAAATAAAGCACCAGCCTCGACATTGCCGCCTGGAAGTGTTGATTATTTTATGCCTCGGGGAGTGAGTAAACGCAAAGCACAAACTTTTAAAGCTTCCAAAATCAACGCATCGAATCCGAATTCCATCGACGTGGAACCCGCACCACCTGAAGAAACCCAGGTAAATTACTGAATGTTTTGTCAACCGATAAGTTCTAAACGAATTTTTTTGTGTGGTAGGTGAAATTGGCTATGGGAGTTGATATGCTGGACGAAGACGATTTGCACAAGGATGACGACGATTTTAACCGAGCTGTTCTGTTGCAAGCCCGGCAACGGCTGCAGTCGGAACAGGGAACGAATTATAATAAATTCAGTGGTCATTCTTCCTCTTCAGTCCACCTATCATTGCCGAGTGGGACGATTAAAGTAGACGAAGAAGATATGACTCCCGCCAAGCGAGTGAGGTTGTCGTTCCCTCCGGAAAAGTACGCCAATCTAGAGAGCGTCAGTTCCTCGTACATGGCTGATCTTCAAACTCCCAAACTAACCTACACGTAAAGTTGCCTATAATTGAATTCTTGAGAAAGGGGAAACTAATTTGAATGTTTTATTAGAATTCCTCGAACCCGGCAAGTTCGACCGAAAATAATTAAGGAAGCAGTTAGTATTGATAATTCGCCGAAGCCAGAGAAGGAGATAAGTGTGCGGCTTCCTTGGATGGAAGACGAAGAAGAATTAAAGCGGAAGCGCACGCCTCCACGTATCATCCGTCAAACGATAGCCGCTGAATCTAAGCCCAGGGAAGTTGATGTAACAACATTCGACATCGATCCAGACTCGGAACAGTCTGATCAAGTTATCGTTATCGGCTTGGATGAAACCGGCCAACAACCCTCAGAAGAGCAACTGACGGCCATTATTCAGGTACTTTGAAATAGTTTATTTTGTCTGGCCCCGTTTCTAACTTAATTAACTGTTTTACAGGCGGCTATGACAAAACGCGAAACTTTGGTTCCTGAAAGGCCAACCCCACCGCGGCCTTCGCCTGCTCCCGTCGCTAGTGTCAACACACCCAAATCCTATTCGATGAAGCGGAAAGCAGTAGATGACGAGAACGGTGTTGAAACAGAGGAAAATGGTGTCCGACTAAAGGTAAGCCATGTCGTTGTACGGGATTCCTTTTAGTGGATAACGACTAAAAAGTTGTTTTCGTCATTGAATGCAGGTTATTCGCACGTATGATCGAGGTCTTGGCACACCACGGAAGAGACCGCCTCGCTCAAAGAAACTTTCCACTTTTCTGGAAATCTTCGAGTTTGACGAAGACGAAGAAGAGGAAGAAGATGAAGAGGAAGTTGATGATCTGGAACGTTTCTCGCAAGCCCTAGTGGATGAAGAAAATGCTATTAGAGAGAAGGAGGGTCAGCCGAAGAAGCCAGTCGCTTCAGCATCGAAGAATGCAGCTGTTTCGACTGCGACATATTCTCGTGGCCGAGGTAGAGGACGTGGTCGTGCTTCTAGCCACGGTAGTGGATTGCGCCAAACTCCGGATGCGCCTGGTTCTATTGCTTCTCCAGCTGTCAGAGGTTCCCGATCACGGGGAAGGCCACCGCGTGGATCGAAAATATCCTTCCGTTCGAAAATAAAAGACGAGAATTCAGAAGATGATTACGTTGCCTACGAGGATGACGAGGACGACGATTACAAGCCCAGAGGACGTGGCCGTGGTCGGGGCCGAGGTCAAAGCCGTGGAAAAAGGTAATGAACAAATTCCAACTATTTACGGAACCGTAAACTTTCCGGGCGGAACAAGGCATTTAATTTTTAATTTGTTTTTTCCTCCACCAATTTTCAGGGGTCGGCCTCGATCGGTATCGAGGGAAGAGCCTGTCGTCGAAGCTCAGGAGGAGGATGAGGAGGAGGAAGAGGAAGACGAAGCGAGGATTCCGGGCATGCCTTCTAAACCTTGTCCTCAATGTGACGAACGATTTACTACTCGGGAGGGATTCTTGGACCATATTGTTGTTCATTCAAGTATAGTTTCTTGTTACCGGTTGACAAGTCGACCCTATTATTAATTCAATTTGTCACATTTTAGGTGCCAACTGTTTGATGGAAATGTGCGATTGGGTGAATCCCGCTTCGAAGGAGAAGACGGCGCGTTTGAAACGGGAACAGCTAAAGCAACACATGCTGAGCGTTCACTCTGAATCTATCCCGACAGCATAGCATCATAGCCGCTCGATAAAACAAGAGTGGTGTGTAATTGTACAAAATGAGCCAACTTTATTTAGTTTCTCATCCTTGCAAGCCATACCGCCTTTTTCCTGCTACTCTTTTAAGGGAGGTATTTCGTAATCTCTCGTCTGTGTAGCTATTTCTCTCCTTTCGTTTTCAGATTTTTTTATTATTATTTTTTTTTGGTGACATGGATAATTTTTTTTTCTTCTGACTTTTTCTTTTCTCATGAAGCGCAATCAATTTTATGAGATTGAAACAGTTACTACTAATACACACCCAAGTCAAATGAAGAATAGAGGCCAACTTCAATGTTCACGAATGGATCAAGTGTGGGATTAGGTAAGAATTCTACAGGTAATTACGAATCAGAATTTTTTTTAACAGTCTAGAGTGTGTATAGTCCAAGATTTACAATTTTTTTTTCTCTAAAAGTAAAATATCCCACACATTTCCGTAGATGGGGGGAGAATCCGAAAGAAAAGAAAGCGCAGAAAAGAAAGAAAAATCGGGGCGTGTCGCTTTAAAGTTGAACTAAAGAAGGAGACCGAAGAAAAATTGGACGCGATAGATTTGGGGGGGGGGGGGGGGGGGGGGGAAAGGGGAAGAGTGACTAGCCCGAATAGCTACATTGCGTTACTTTTTTTTCCACACTAGTTTCGATTTTCTACTCAAAGAGATAGAGACAGACATCCACCATAGAAAGACAAGAGAGAAGGGGGGAAGAGCAAAAAGGCTTTGTCTTCATTTCCGTAACGCCCTTCAATATTATTTGTATACGATAAAATTTTTCATTTTCTCTAAATATAGAATTCGTCTTGACGAGCGACTGAAAAAAGGTAATAATTACAACAACAGAGAAACAACGTGAAAGACAAGAAGTCCAGCTGTTAGCCAAAAGAAAAAAAAAGTGGGGGATTGGTCTCGCAGCCGCCCGAGACAAGATATCACAGCTGACCGAAACACACAAATATTTTTACTGAAATCTTTCCGCGACAATTCAATTTTTTCTTGTTTTGAGAAAGGGGACAGATTATATTTTCGAAGTAATTTCTTGTTAACGGCTGGAGAAGCGTGGGCTGGACGGGCCGCGTGTGAACGATTTCCATTCGTAAGAGCTTTCAGCAATATGTGCCGAGGCCGTGTCGACATCCGACTTGCGCAACACAATCATTCGAATGTCTGTGTGCAAGTGGATTCTACCGGACTTTGAACTGCGGAACCTGAGGTGAAAAGAAAGAAAAATATTCGTTGTCAGTAACCTCTGCGGGAAGCCGGTTGCGAATTGATAGTAGAAAGAACCTGAGATGAATGAGGTAGCGGAGCCATTTGGCAGAAACGGGAGAGGCGTCCGTTTCGTGTGATGGCATGTAAAAGGTCCGCTGGCGAAGAAATGTCTCTGAATTGGGAGGCATTTCAGTGAGGTCAAAGAGTATGACGAACATCTTTACAACCGTTCCTTGCGGGTTGAAGAGCGTCAGCTGCACAGTTCCCCTCCTAGGTACTTGGTATCTGCAGGTAATCATCAAATAATTTGCCTTAATCAATAACGACCGATTCTATTAATGATTTTATACCCTTTAGCGCCCAAATTCAAATGGGCTAGATATGGGGAGCCGGATTTATCTGATTCAAAACCGCCAATGTTGTAGAAGAAAACGCTGACTGGTAGCAATTCGTGTGATGGACAAAATGATCCACTGGCTCCCAGCTCAGCGCCGAATCCTTCCACCGTAGACATGGGTTCAAGCCGTCCGTTCAACAAACATTCCTGTGCAACCGTACCGTAGAAGAACAACACGTCGACAAGTGGCCAAGAAAATCATTTTTAATACCTCGAAGCTGCCCAGGAGAGGGGACGAGGACATGCGGAGTGGCGGCGAGCGTAGGAACTTGTTGAGCGGAAACCGTTGGCCGAGCAGTGGGGTTTTTTTGGAATCCGTTCCAGAGGTGCAGTTCGTTGTATGGAACAACAAAGAAGCAGCAGAATTAAGCGACCGCTGGAAACGCAGCTTGTCATCCGTAGTCGGAACGCTTTTTCCCGCTTGCTGCAGTGCCGGTGTCATTTCCGGTTCTTTCGATTCGGTTACGCTGAGTAATTTGTCGGTGAAACAATCTTTACGAGACCGCCGACTACGACCTCGCTCCGTCGGCCCCATTACTGGCTCACGATCCAATCCGCGCCTTCCACGCTCCAAATCGTGGCCCCAACGATCGCCGTGACCTGCCGGCAGTTTCAATTCGACCACGTCAGACTCGTCTTTTTCGCATTTGCAGTCGTGTTTGCCTATTCGGTTGCAATCAATACGCATCCGATCATCCACAAGTTTCTTGGCAACGCCACTAGAGGGTGGCGGCGGTTGTGCCCTGTGTGTCGTCGGATGAACAAGTTGCCTGACGGATTGTAACGAAGGCGAACTGGATCGCGATCGGGAACGCTGTAGGCGCTGTAAGCGTAACTGAGCTGGAGGCAGATCCAGGAGACCTTCCCCTAGACAACTGCTGCTGTCCTGCTTTTGTTGCAACTGTCGCTGGCCCACATCCGCATTCTGCTTGGGCGTGATAAAGCGACACTTGCCACAATGAACATGTGGAATTACATCCGTCCGAGGAAGCGAGCTGACGGAAACCTAAACCCACGAGAGAAAAATAATTATGGTTAATCCAAATTCCGAGTGAAAAACAAAAAAAGTAATGAGAGAATCGGACTTTGATTGCGTGTGTAGCAAGTCGTCCAACGTGTGCCAAAGGGAAGTGATGGTCGACTGGTTTCGATGCGAATTTCGAAGCGAAAGCCTGGCCGGGCATGGTAACTCGATAGAGCAGCTGCTGGGGTCGAGATCCGCTGCTCTTGTTCAACCAGGCACTCAGCTGCGAAAAATGGAGAAAAGAGCGGACAGCCTGGACCAAACAGATGCCAGCAATACTGGCTTCTCCATCCCTGGATAAATAAATAATACGGAAAGAAAACAAATGGTTACACGTGCAAAAACTCCCCAGCAAACAAGTCGATGACGCCGGTGATTTCTACTTTACCGTCGTCATCACAAGAGTGTCGTGACTTGACTAAAAGAAAAACCAGGAGCATACTTTTTGGGCGAGCACGTAACAGTCCAACGTTCCAGGAGGAGAAAGTCTGGATGGGGCGTGCAGGTTACTTCAACTTGTTTGGCTCGCTGCGAACCGTGACTGCATTCGGGCCCCACCAAAACCTACAAGGTCAGAGTTGTTGTTTTTCTTTCTTTCTGTCGTTTATTTTAGATCGAGTTTCTACTAGTCGTATACCTCAACGCAGAGCGGCACTCCGTTCTTTCCCAACAGGCAAGCGTGTTTGCGAAGGGACTGGAATCTCTGACAGTGGAGCTTGTCGGGCGAGCAGACATGCTGTCCAGGTCGGCTCCCATTATTGCTGTGATGAATGTTGTTGTTATTATGGTTGTTGCTACTACTACTACTACTAATTTGGGCATGGCTGAAATAAGGGGGACAGTGCGGTCCCTCTCCGTAGCCGCGCCCGCTGTCACCACGGCCTGGCACACGGGCCTCTAATATGAGCGTGCCCAGGTCGCAAAAGACATCCAGCGGGTCCGGCTCGTTCTCTTCAGCTAGCCTTGCATGCATTCTCGTATTCCCGGCGAAACTTCTCTCCCAACTCTCTCGATCAATTTTCTTTCCACCAAAAAAACAGAAAAAGGAAAACAAAAGTCTCTGTGTCTAATCCGCAATCACTACTCGGTTGGACAATTCACACGATCGACTGGCCGATGGATTGATGTTGAAAGCAGCCGCAGTCGAGTCGAGACCGATCGCGCTATCGTCAAGTTTGGACGACAACGAAAACCTTTGAAAACAAATAACCGGGTTGCCGAATTCCATACATGACCAGTCCACCTGTAAACGAAACCAAGCCGTTATTAAGTACGTGAATTGCAACACATCGTCCCTACAGACACATTTAAAAGAATCATTTTGGGGCCAGACTACGTGTTGGTTTTTCGCATCATCATTTTTTTGCTACCATCAAAAAGTAGATAACCGTAAATGGGCAAAAGGCAATGACCTCCGTTTGTTTGATTTTTTGTTAGAAATGGCGCAGTTGGCTTACTGCAAAGCGGAGAAAATAATTTATTCGTTCAATTGTTGTGGGATTTTACGGATGAAAAAGCTCGGGTATCAAGAGTCTTCCGCCCAACAATAATAACAACGTAGGGAAGTTTTCTGGGCAACAGCCCAAGTTTTTTTCTTTTTTTTGTTGACGTCACGTTAACTAGCTTTTTTGTTTGCTCATGCACGACCGCAGTAGAATAATGGCGTTCAACTCGGCCGTAATCGCAGAAATAGGAGACGAGGAAAAAAAACATCCTGTTAAAATATGCCAATTCCTATGAATTAAATTGTCGACAGAACAGATTTTTTTGTTTTGGTGTTGGTAAATGTCAAATAGGCAACAAGATCAGTCCGGATATCGCTTATAATTGGATGGAGATGAAACGACCGCTAGGTGGCATTGATTGAATAAAAAGAAAAACGACGCCCATGGACGCTGCTCCAGTGACGTAACTCTCTCCCCCGCTCTACCCATTATCCTCAATAAATCCATCTTTTTTTTTGTTCTGCTTCAGGTTGGAAGGAAAGTCGCAGCTGTTATCTTTGACCGAGCGGAAACCAGCACCATTTCTTATTCGTGCCGACAACCAAATAGAAAGGGAGAGAGAACGAGAGAGACAAACCTAATTTCTCTCTATACTTTTTGGCACAAAGTAATCATTCGTTCTCCCTCCTTCTTCTTCTTCTTCAATTCCTTCCTTTCTCTCCACCGTTCAAGGCTTTTATCATCCTTTGCTTGCTAGCACCAAATTCGTCGGTCGACTATTTTCGGTTCGTCCTCGGTGTCTCTCTCTTTTTTTCCTTTTTTAAAAGGCCCACGTCCCGGGGTTCGTGTACGATCTTTGGCCCCTCTACACCCAGATCCCCAGTTTCTAGGGAGAGCGGCTAAATTGTGGGATTGCGTTGACTGAAGCAGTTGTTGGCAAACACTAGGCCTCCTTTCCCTTGGTGAAGTTGAACGAACCTGATGCCAACAACTCGCGTGATTACGTTGCGCGTCTATTCGGTTTTTGTTTTCCCAATTCCACAGCTGTGGGTAGCTCCGCCTCTTTTGGAATCCAAAAGGTGAAAAGGCGGAGTTTGGAGACGATCGTCGTCGCTCTGCTACTGATTACCTCACCCAATCCCGAGGCCAAAACAGAAACGAGTCGAGCTTCGTCAACAGAAAAATGAAAACAAAAATACGGCGTGAGTCCCACGTGAACAGAATCTTATCAACCTAGTCGATAGCAATGACCAAAAACATTTTCTAATAGCCTTTTAATTACTGAGTAGCCCTTCACGTTCACGGGAATCTGTTTAAAAAAGAATATCGGGGTAGATAGGAACGGACTTAATAATGCAAAACTATGGGTTTGTCGCTTCTGCAAAAACTTTCTCTTTACTTCAACTTTCGATTAAATCGACTCACCGTGAGTTCTTAACTATTAATGCTCGATTGTTCGGAGGGGAAAAAAACAAGGTGTCAGTCTCTTAATAACGGTAAGTTGGTCGCCTTAGCAACTGCAGCCCTTGTATCCGGGATTGATAATAGGGCCATTGATTTTCTTTCTCTCTTCTACCCTTCGTTTTTTTTTTAATTTTATTTTAGGAGGCAACAAACAGTAGAGAAGCAGCAGGAAACGAACATACAATAGCTTAAAGCTGCTGATGTCCTCGACTGTTTGGTTTGAGGGCCTCGACGATGAAGCAAGAGATCAGCAGTTTGGGTCCACAACGGCTCGGGGCAAAATAACTGGCCCTGTGCATGTGCGGCACGGGGGCTGAAGAGAAACAAAGACGAGAGGGGCAGCAACAGCGGATCAGCTGATGCGCACCTCGTCATCGTTTAAAGGGAACATTTTTCTGGGGGAGGTCTCACCCATGTGCCAGCTGCCAAAACCAGTTCTTTGTTACTGCGGGGGTCGTTTAAAAAAAAAACACCACGTATTCAAATTTAAAAAACATGAAATATCAGTGATATTCCGAGTGGGTATTTTCCTGCGGTATCGATTCCTATTTTTATCAGTTGCTGTGTGAAAAAAAGGGGGTTTGTTGTGCATTTGCTGCGGGATAAACAGTTGCGCACCAGGGTCTTTGTCACTCGATGAAAAGTCAATACTTAAAAAACTGGGACACATTATTTTAAAGGGAAAAACAGGTCACTTTCAGATGATTCTTGTTCGACGTTGCTGTGCTTTTACGCACTTTCATGGGTTAAAGAAATACGATTTCCCAACTCCCAAGGTTATACTACTCCCGATAGTCCCCATAGCTCGAGCAGGTTCTCACTTTAAACACAACAACTCAAAAGTAGAAGAATATCAACAGAAACTAAAGCGAATCTTCCTCTGAAAAATATACTAACATATATTCAATCGTGCTCTTCAAGCTCACGCAATCCACAATCAATAAGAAAGTTTGGAATCGACTTAAACTAGGAGAAATGTATACAAAGGACTCTTACTGTGCTCTCCGTTCACGACTGCAACTCACTCTCTCTACTATGTTCCGTGTCTAGAATCGCACTGACCTGTTTCTATGAGCAGACGATAGGGCTCCCTACCTTCTCCCTCCAATCGATTTGCGATCGTTTTAACTTTTACAAGAAAATTCTCCAACTGACTTTATTATGTAATACTATAATATATTTACGTAAATACTAATCATTTGCTGTTTTCTACGGTGGATGATTCTTGAAATGTTTCATTCTTTAATATTAGATTGCCAAATGGCAGCTTTGCCTGGAGTTGTCATGGAAACCCAAACCTAGAGTTGTTTTGGTTGACTGTAGATTCAGAAGTGAGCTCCCGGTGCCCTAAAGAACTTAATGACTTAAAACGTTCATATTTTTTTAGAAAACATGAAAACCTCCAAACATGATGGAATTATAACTGCTGCCGGGATACACCTTTCCAGGCGAAATTTCACTGTAAATTGATTCATTCTGTAATCATACTTTTCCTTTATGATTTTACTATTTGCTACACAGGACTCAGATTTTCTCAAAAAGAACAAATTGAAATTGAAACAGAGCACTGAACAGTTCGAGAATTCAGCAACATGGCCTCAAAGGATAATTTCAGTTCAAAATTTCAACCTAACTGAGCAGGAAGCTGAGCTTCAGTTTTTAAAGTAATGAGATTCAGTTTTTTTTTCTTGCTAAAGATTCATAGAATTCGATGGTGCCTGTTACAGGTTGAAAGCATGGGTGGAATCACTGGATGATAACATCAAAATCGAATTGGATGAAATTCTCTTTCCTGCATTTATTTCCTTGTACAGAAGAATGAATGTTAGCGGTAACATGATTGGGGCTAGAGGATTTTATACTCGAAACCAGTCTAACTTTTTAAAAGTGCCTGAACTAAGAAAAATGGCTGAAAAATTTTGTTCTGAAAACAATAGGTAGGTAGCCTACAATATGATGCAATGTTTTCTGTCATAAAATTTTGTTATTCTTTTTCTTGACAGCCATTTCATTCTGGAACTGTCAAGTGAATCCTTTGAAGTGTTGCATAGTTACATTGGGAGCAATGATCACCCGCTATTGCAACAGCTACTCAACACCACCCTGGAGGTAAACATCATCAAATCGAAAATTGATACCAGCAGTGCTAATCAAGCAAATCCAAAAACCATTGTGAGTCATTTTCAGCTACAAACTATTGAAAACAAAAATGTGTGACTGACATTTATTTTCATACTACAAAAATAGGTTGACTCGTCTAATATGGAAGAAGTGCACGGTTTGTTGGCCGCCATATCTCGATTGAAAGAAGTTCCTCCGACTGCTCCTTTGCTTAAATTGTACTCTATCGACACGGGGCAAAGAAAAATGAGTGCAGCTTCGGCATCACCTTGTGAAAACTATCTCTCTTGTGGATTTCAAGATTCCTCCGTTGCTATCTGGGATGTTAAGAAACTTCGGTCACCCTCCAAATCTGATCTCACTCGATTAGACCTCTCGGAAGCCTGCGCCATCAGCATTTATCACCCAGCAACTTCTGCACCGCTTCGGACAGAATCGGACTCTTCTGTCTCAGTTTGCTTGGGGCATTCCGGTCCAGTCTATGCCACACAGTTTACCCCTACTAATAGCCACGTGCTAAGTTGTAGTGACGATACAACTCTAAGGCTTTGGGAGATCTCTTCCATGGAAAATGTGTTTGTTTACCGAGGACACACTTACCCTGTATGGGACGTGAACATATCTCAAAATGGACAATTTTTCGCTTCTGCATCGCAAGATCGAACAGCCAAAATCTGGATGTTTGATCGTACATACCCTTTACGAATTCTAGCCGGTCATACTGCCGATGTTGACGTAAAACAAAACTTTTTCCCCAATTACAAGTTATCCATGTAAAACTAATTTTTTAACCTTTTCATAGTGTGTGACCTTCCATCCAAATGGGTTGTATTTGGCCACGGGCTCAGCTGATAGTTGTGTTCGTATGTGGAATGTTGCTGAAGGAAAAACTGTTCGAATCTTAGTTGGCCATTGCGGCACAGTATTATCCGTTGCTTTCAGCCCTTGTGGAACGTTGTTGGCATCAGCTGGTAATTATAATGATATCGTTATTTCGTAGTTATATCTTAAATAGCATTTTTGTTTAGGTGAAGACCATCGTGTGATAGTTTGGGATGTTGCAGCTGGGCGTATTCTTCATGATTATAATGGCCATCAATATGTCGTTCACGGATTGGTTTGGATTTCCGAACATGTTCTCTGTTCTTACAGTGCAGATGGTAACATTCGCGTGTGGAATGTCGCACATCCGTCCACGTCCAGTTTGACACCAGCGTCACAACTACAACAGCAAGAGTTAGCTTCTTACCAGGTTGCGTCACCCGCGAAAATTGTCCATCTTGGTCGAGGTAACCGGGATAGTTTGGTCTGCATCGCCGCCTCCGATTAAAGACTTGTAAATATTCCTTTATTTTCCGACTTTTGGGTGTCTTTTTTAAAAAAATTGAAATTAATCGAACACAGTATATTGGATTAAAAGCTTGAATTCGATCCGATGAAAAGTTCATGTATTTCTTTATGTCTTGCTACAGTAAAGCACCCTATACCTTGATAATTAGAGGGAGTGGTGGGTGGCTATAAAATCTCTTCGACGCTCGGTTAATTTTTACACGCGCACGCACAATTGAAAGAAGACAAAAGGGGTATCCTCAAACATGTATAACACAGTCACATGACAGTTTTGTTTTTCGACTCGAGCAAAATGATGAAATCTGTACCAAGTCGTTCACACCAACTTCTTTGAATAATAATCAGTTCTGGCATTTGAAAATTCTGCTTCAAAGAATCTAAAAAATGACTTATCGACGATAACGATTTTTCAAGGCTTTGAGAGTCTTCTGCATTAAGGGTGCTACCTTTGGTTTCTTGGCCGCAGCTAAAAGTGAACACAATATGTTATATTAATTTGCAAATAATGTTATGAACTTGTTATTAAATCTTACATGCAGTAGACGAACTAGAAGATCGCGGAGCAGACCCACCCATTTTGACTACTTCGGCCACGGCAGTGCTTCCGTTTCCAGCATGATTAGCTGAGGCTTCAAATGGACGAGCTCCAGACTTTGCGTTCGTCATGCTGGCCAGCACAGCAGATGCACCTTGCTTAACCTTTACATATTTCAACGTGATTAATTAGGCCCTCGGAGGAAACGGATATCAAGACTTACAACGTACAACAAAACGTAAGAGAACTGAAAAGTACAAATTTAGGGGAAAATTGGAGTACCTGTCCTGGTTTGCCTACACCTCGCGGTGCTTTAGCCACACTCTCAACGTATGCCAACTTGGTGGTGCGCTGTGGTGTAGCTTTTGCCATAGATTGTTTGTGACTTGATGTGAGACTCTTTAATCGTGCTTCACGTTCCTCGTGACATCTCTATCGAGTCACGAAATTTAGAAATAGTGAATTTAGAAAAATACGAGGAATAGGTAGGTAAGGAACGGACCAGGTACAAGTCTCGCCAAGTTTCCATTTCTTCTCGAACAGCTTTCCTATATTCCTTTTGACAAAGAACCTTCCACAGCTCGTCCGTGTCCTCCAATAAATAGGGGTTGTGGTGTTCCAGTAAATACAACTGATGAGAATTGGCTCTCTCAAGTACGGGACGAATAAGTTCATACGGCACTCCTAGGTAATCGAGAGCTGAAGAAAAAGGATAAAAGGTATTTAGTCAAAGAAAATAACAGTCATATTTTATTATACTTACAATCCACATTTGATTGCAAAAACCTGATGCAGCTGTCAAACAACGTTGGTACAAACGCAAGACCACTAGAACGATTTCCTGAGAAAACTTTCGTTCTAAACAGATGGGAAAAAATTGTTTTGCTTGAAAAGAAACGAGTCAAAAGAAATTTAAAAATTTAACATACCTGTTTCCTTTTTGAGAAAAGCTCAAAGCCGTGGTTAATGCTTCCTCCGAAGATTTTGCCTTATCTTTCATTGACGGGAGAGGGTCAGCAGCAAATTTCAGTGGCAGGGGCTTATAGTGAGGAGAAATTTCAAGGTCTGCAGGTCGAAGAATATCGAAAGACTTTGGTGGTGGCAGAACAGGTTTCGAAATTACTGAGGATTCAGGGGCAGGTGATGGTAAAAATGAAAACTTCTTCTCTTCTCTTTTCTTTTCTCCACTGTGTTTTTCCTTATCTTTGCTCTTTTTCTTCTTACTGATGGTCTTGATGCTACCTAAGGCATCTGCAAAACTTTGTGTGGGTGCTTCATCACCATCTTCCTCATCAGCTGTGCTATTGGAATCTTCCTGAGAGTGACGTCTTTTTCTTGATGATTTGGATTTTGATGATTCCCCATCTTTAACATCCTTCCGTTTTTCAGACCCCTTGCTTGACTTGGAAGCATGCTTTTCTGGTGATTTTTCTTTAGATGAACTACTTTTGCTTTTTGATGTAGACACAGACTCTTCTTTACATTTGTCCTTGAGTGAATCTTTCTTTTTAGAATCTTTGTCCTTTTTACGATGAGTTGGTGAGCTTGAGTTATCACTAGTTGTTTCTAATTGATGATGGCTGACGTCTTCTTCTTGTTGATCAGAGTCACTTTTGTCTTCTGCCGCAACCATCTCTTTCCATTTGTTGACCAGAGATCGTGCCTCCTCTCCAACAGCTCCATCTGCTTTTCTCATGCCATTGATTGTCCGTCCTATACCAGTTGCTTGGAGATGTTCAACTCCAATTGGAAGTTTTGTCAATTTATTTAAACAATGGAGCAATACCTAAAAGATTAAGATTCATGTGTTTTTTTTAGCAAGATGAGATAATTTTTTATAACTGAAACAGTTCATTAACTCACTTTAGAATCAGATCCATATTTCAGAATCTTTCTCTGGTAATGAAGGATCTCCTCATTGGTGGATGACATAGTAGTTGTGTAGTTGGTTAGTACGCAATAAGTAATCACAACTAGATTTCCGCCTCGCAAAAGGCTAATTCGTTATGGTTCCTAAAGTTATATGGATTATGTCAACATAAGGAAGTTAATTTCCGTGTTGACTACTTTTTCATTTAAAGATAAAGAAATCAAACTGACGTGATAAAGAGGTCGGACGAAGAGAAAGAAAAGTGCCAGAAACAAGAATATTATCGATGTTCACCGTTATTGGTCTTACTGCTTAGCAGCGACCTTTGGTTTTCCGGCTCAAAAGTACGTGTCATCTAGCGGCCGTAACAGGACTTACGTCGATTTTTTAAAACAAGTTGATGAAACCCAATTGCGCAATGTCAACGTGCATGATTTTAGTTTGTTATCACAAAATAAAAAAGAAATTTTAGGTAATCATCATGGAATTGCAAATAAAATATAACGATCCCATTTTACTTAAAATAGGGTTCATGTCTATGTCGTTCGCAGAGGTCCTTTGCAAATGACGATTTTCAAGTTCATGTAGTACTAAATCATTTATAGCTGCCAAATATAATTTTAAGCGATCAAATTTGAGATACGAAATCCGCAAAGGGTGCGTTCAAGGGTTCACTTTCGTCGCACTAAGTTAAGAGAGAAGATAAAATTTGATTAGAAAAATGAACAGTACGGATTTTTTTTAACCTAAATGGTGCACAAATCAGTATTAAAAAGTACAAAACCCGATTGTTTCACCCTCAATAATATGATGCAATTTACAGCATTGGGTATTTGTTATGACGTGGTGTACCATGGGGTTTGAAACCAAATTCAAGCAGACCGCCCTTTTTCTCTCGTCCAATGGTATCCCACCGCGTAGTGAGTATAGATGTGTCAAAAATCCATTGCTTCTTAGACTGGCCAGAATGATGCTTTGATCACACATTCACATTTGACCGGCAGTTTAGTTTTGCTTTCTTTCTCGTCCTGTTAAGGTTTTATATTTGAACTGGAGATTGATACACAACTTCAGTCATGATTAAAATAGGTAAATAATAATATTCACAAGTCCAATTTCTAAAATGAAACTTAACTAACATAAAATTTTCTCCAACCAGCCTTCTACTGCTTTATCGCTTGTTTTGTGAGCTTGACTCACGCATTATATCCTTCCAGTTCGGACGTAATTGAACTCACACCAAGCAACTTTAATAAACTTGTTATCAACAGTGATGAAGTGTGGGTTGTGGAATTCTATGCACCATGGTGCGGTCATTGTAAATCATTAGTACCTGAGTACACAAAAGCTGCATCAGCGTTAAAGGTATGGAAAATAATGCATATCAGGTATTATCAGGATCTTTTATTGATTAATTATTGCTCTTCTCTGTAGGGTGTTGTCAAAGTTGGATCGGTTAATGCTGATGAGCACAAATCACTAGGTGGTCAGTATGGTGTTCGTGGCTTTCCTACAATTAAAATCTTCGGAAGCAACAAGAACAAACCAGATGACTTCAATGGCCAGAGGGCAGCTCAAAGTATTGTGGAAGCAGCTTTAAAGGCTGCCAAAGACAAGGTTGAGGGGCAAATGGGTGGTGGAAAAAAGAAATCTTCCAGCTCTAGCAAAGATGATGTAATTGAACTTACTGATGATAACTTTGATAAACTAGTCCTGAAATCAGATGACATCTGGCTGGTTGAGTTTTATGCTCCTTGGTGTGGCCATTGCAAAAATTTGGCTCCCCATTGGGCTCAAGCAGCAAGTGAACTAAAAGGGAAGGTTAAACTGGGTGCTCTCGACGCAACCATCCACACATCAAAGGCCAGTCAATATGGCATCCAGGGTTTCCCTACAATTAAGTATTTCCCTGCTGGCCCCAAAACTTCCTCTTCGGCTGAAGAATACGACGGTGGCCGAACAGCAGGAGACATCGTCACCTGGGCTTCCAACAAAGCTGCGGAAAATATTCCTGCTCCAGAAATCAAACAACTGACTGGCGAAGATGTGATGAAATCAAACTGTGTAGATCATCCGCTTTGCGTTGTCGCAATTCTGCCAAATATCTTAGACTGTCAATCAGAATGTCGTAATGGTTATTTGAAAACATTGGCAGCTCTTGGAGACAAGTACAAGAAGAAAATGTGGGGGTAAGCATGAAGTCCTACTAATGTTAAAATGTGTTTTCGTGTATTTTTACGTCAGTTTAACAATCCCTTTTAATTAACAGGTGGATCTGGTCTGAAGCTGGGGCACAGCCTGAAGTAGAGGATGCTTTAGGTTTAGGTGGTTTCGGCTACCCCGCCATGTCTGTGTTCAGCCCCAAAAAACTTAAATATTCTGTCCTTCGTGGATCGTTTGGAAATGATGGTATCAACGAGTATCTGCGAGATCTATCTTATGGACGAGGATCCACTTTCCCAGTCAAGGGAGCCACCATTCCTGCTGTTCAATCCATCACACCATGGGATGGAAAAGATGGACAACTTGAAATTGAAGAGGAAATTGATTTGTCTGATGTAGACCTAGATGATTTAAGTAAAGATGAGCTGTGAAACCCTTCGTTCGGCTATGAAGCATTTTGATCGAATTCTTGTTCGGGGGTTTTCCCGACGTGTTGTGAAGACGCGTGTTGATCCTGAACATTATTATGTTTGTCGTATTTCATTTTTCATTCTCAAAATAAAACTGTCATACCTTGACATTTTATAGTTGCTTGTTGTGTTTGCGTTAAGTCGATAATTAGTTTTTAGTAGATTACTAAATATATAATTTTGAATTGTTTTGCGATCAACAGATTTGTATTGATGCTATTAGTCAGAGTTTAATCGTTATAGCGAATTCGTATTCGAGTTTCCAACCAAATATAGGATACATTTCAAAGGCCGCTTTTTAAATACAAAAAAAACAAAACAGTTTTGAGCTCTTAAAACAAGTTTTTAAATCGAAATATTTTATATTTGGGCGACGTTGCAACTACAAATAGCAGACGAATTATTATGATTTTCAATTTTCAGTGCGATCTGCGAAAACAGAATGCTGCGATCGAAACTTTTTTCGCGAGTCGCAATCAAATTGTTACTTTGTACGTTTCCTTTTTCTAACGCTAGAAGACTTCATCAGTCAGTTTCAGCTACTTTGCACATCTCTGTATAAATAATTCCACCAACAAAGCTCACTTGTTAATTTTTCGATAATTGCTTTATTTATCTACTTAATCTATTTCACGGAGATGACGAATATTGGTTTATCTTCCGTCTTGAGTGTCTGACTTTTATAGTGTCCATGGATGATAATAAGGGCTGTCACTAGGTGGCCAAATATTTCAGTGTGTTTAGGGATTGAACTATTTAGCTCTAGTGTGTAGAGGGATGAAAGGGGGCGCACTTAAGGTTGGGACGACATTCCCGCATCGCATTCCGTCCGTTTTATTCAACCGTGACGCTGGCAGATATTGGTAAGTACTATGGTTTGAGTACTTCTTTTCTGAAATTTATCAAGAAAGGTAATTCCTGCGTGAATTTTTTAAGATTCTAAGATGAAAATATTTTGTGTGGTAAATCTACGGGCTTCATGTTCTTTAATTTATCCTTGGTCATGTTGCCATGTGATTTGCTGTACATTTTCCTAAAACGTCTCTTGTTGCATGTTGCACGTTTCGTCACATGTAGAATAACTAAACAAAAGTACAAGTAAAAGTGCTGATTAGCTCAAAAATTCTAAGACTGTTTCTGAATTGAAATTCCTTGATTGGTTTCTGGTTGTAATTGAGTTTTATTTTTCAATGAGCAGCCTTATGGAGTTTGAGCTTCTTCATGTGTTGCGTGCACGTTATCACCTACTCGTCACGAAGATGTGTCTTAAAGTGTTCTACCATATTGAAAGACAAATGAGAAGCAAAGAGGAAATCAGGAAAGGTAAAAAGTTACTTTTGAGCTGAATCATGTAACATTTTATTCTTGATTGTTGGTAGATAGGTGACATTATTTATTGCTTCCATGACAGCTTTTCTGAAAATTTGTCAGTTTGAACCGATCAGTGGGTTAGCATTTTGCTTGAATTAATTTATGGTTTGTAACACACATTCTTTGTTTAGAATTTACTCGAGATTGACATTATATTTTTTATAGAGATAAATGTGACAAATGCTTGTTTTTACATAAGAAAGTTTTTGTGAAAAATCTTTATCAGCTAATAAGAGAGATTTAGACTTTTTATGGAAACAGATTTATTAAAATCTGGAAATGTTCTTGGTTTATTTAAGTCCTTTTGGTTTGTAGGATTTCTTGGTCAGTTTGGTGTTTGAGCTGTTAATGGTGTTGTCTGGTGTGGATCTTGCAGTCATTTTCCATCTGAGAGATTCCCTGAAATGGAACTCGTGCAAACTTGCAGTTGGACATCATACTTCTACGTCTTATGGTTGTGTTGATGTAGTGTTGCACTAATGTGCAAGAGTCGATGCAGTCTGATGAATATCGAAAATTATTATTTCGGCTGCATTTTGTCGATCTGTCGTCTCTTGCTACCTGTACGCACGCTGAGGTAATGCTTGAATAGTTAAATTTAATTATCAACTTGAAACTAAATTTCTTTTCTCGTTTCAGTTCAATCGTTCGCCACCACTCTTCAGACTAGATCCATCGGTGAAACGGAGGAGAGGCTGCTGAGATTCAAGACTGATAAATCATTTAGATTAAGACAAATTACAAAAGCATATCTATTCTCCCTGTTCCCTAAGTAAATAGTGTGTCAGCTGTTAGTTACTCGTGTGAAAACTAGGAGTGTTCTTATCGAAAGGAAAGTTGCAGAGTCTTTTTCGCATAAAATGGCGGTGACCATTGGGGAATTTTTTTTGTATCTCGTGCAGAAACACTTCAGAGCTAGTAAAGTAATTTTGTTGATAAGTTTCCCTGCAATAATGCAACAGGTTTTATTAGTTGATGTTTAGGTCAGAGACAGAGATCCCTTTGCTTAACTGTTGCAGAAATTGAGAACATAACAAAGTCTGAGCTTCATGTATGCCTTATATGGCTGCCGTATCATTAATATGGTTTTGTTGCAGTCAGTTGGTGAAAGGTGTGATCGGGCGTCAAGTTGAGCTGCAGCTGTTGCATGCAGTTTATCAAGTTGGTGTTATCTGAATTCTGAAGTGTCACTGCAGGAAGACTTCTTGAATTGGTAATTATATTAATATTATTGGTTGTATTGGCAAGTCTTCTGTTTTTTTTTTGTTTTTTTAAATGTTGTATTCAACTGACAAGTCTAAATTTATGTGATGTCGAAAATTACGAATCAAACTAGAAAAAAATTTCTCAATTAGTATTACCAAGTTTTTACAACATTGGAAGTAGTTTTACAGAATTATTTCCTGGTATCATTTTTTATTATTAATTTTAAATGAAGTAAATTTTATCATTGGTATCCTTTTTCACATTTCAAAATGTTAGTGGTTCATTAATGTTCTTTTGCTGTGTAGGAGTTGTGGTTGGTATGATGTTATGGTGTTGCTGTTTGGTGTAAAGTGGTTTTGCAGCCCCTTTCCAGTCGAGAGATGCTCTGAAATGTAGCTTGTGCAGACTTGCAGTTTAACATCACACTTAAATGTGTCATTTGCCTATGTTGGTGTTCATACAGTATATGCTGTGTTGAAAAGTTGGGTTAAATAGTCAATGTTGCCTGATGGCTGTCGGTCTTGTGTTATCGGCTGCATTTCGTCGATATGTCGTCTCTTGCTACCTGTACCGGCTTTGAGTGATGTTTCGTTCAGTTATTGACTATTAATTAAATCTATTCTTTTTTTCAGTTGAATCGTTTGCTGCCGTTCCATGGACTTGATCCATTGGTAACACTGACTGAGGAGAATTTGCTGAAATTCAAGACTCGTCAATAAATTATGTAGATGCTGTAGATAAATTACAAGTACATATCTGGGCTCCGTTCTTCAGTGGCCCAGTTTCCCTAAATAACCACTAAGGCACTAACCAACGCCCGCCGATGGCCACTCACTCGCTGCCACAACCAGGAGGAAAGGAGATGTCTGGTCGAACGGGGACTTGCGAGGCGCATGATTCGATGAAATCTGTTGGAGGGTCATGAGTCTAAGCCGGAAGCCTACTAATATGATGATGCATTGCTTTCATAATAACTGCTTCTTCGCTCTTTTTCCGGTTTCTCTTAACCACAGCCGGGTAATCCTCCCTGGTAGAGTCAGTCGGGCAGTGTCTCCCCCTGCTTGACTGGCTGCAGTTTTTACCGGACGGTTTGTTTAATAAATAAAACAAGTATAAAAAACCATATAATGTTTTCATTTTATAAATTGTTATTAATTAATTAAATATAAATAGGTAACAACTTGATTATTAACAAGCATATTTATGTAACTTTGTTTATTAAACAGACCGTCCGATACAAACTCTTAGTTAGTACTATTACTCAAAAACTGATTCTCTTGAATCAGCAGATTCGAGTGTTTATAGCGCCGTCAAGGTAGATATTTCTGAATGGTACCCGTCTTGTCAACTGCTAATAATTCGTGTTCTTGGTTTGACAGAAGCTGTGTTTTGTGTGTTGATCGTCTCCACCATGCACGCGGTATTCAAGACCAGCAACGTCTTGATCAAGAAGAAGAAAAGAACGGAGAAGCAAAGAACGACGATGTAACTACTAAATAGCGGGGTGGGTACCGCTAAATTCATTCTTAGTTGAATGTCGAATCGCTAATAGCATTGTTGGTTATGGTAGAACAGTTTTCCGCAGTTTTCCACACTGGTACGCTGTATGACGTCGAGCAATGCCAATAATGGAAGTGCTCTTTGAAGAACTGAGCGTCTAGATCTTCTTCAGTCAGATGAAGCTAACGGATTCGGAAATCGTCGAAGAAGCAGAGGACATCACAGCTGAAAACAAACGTGAGTCAAACTCCTGTGGTTAAGTTTTGCAGCTACTCTCAAAATATTTTGTCTTGTTTGCTCGTGTTGATTGAGACTGCTTTTAAATTGTCGGTAAATTCGTTCGACATTGACTGTGTGCGACCTCTATATTTCAGCTGCTTCTCAGCAAACAAAAGAACAACAAAAACGGGGGATAGGTGAGAGATGGCGCTCAGGTGGGCGGACCTTTCCCTTAGACACATCAGATCTCTTTTCGCTCTCGTTGTGCAAACATCATGTCGGATCCCGAACAGTCAAGCGATTCTAGCTCAAATTCTAGTAGTTCAGGCTCCGACTCATCAAGAAGAGGAGGCGTAAAGAAATTTCGTCTCTCAAGTGAAAAGTCAGCTAGTTTGGCCGACTGGGTCGTATCGGGTTTAGATGACACTCGAGCGAAAAGTGCTAGAGAGGCCTTTAGACCCAAGCTAAAGAAGAACGCCGACCTGCTGATCAACCCCAATCTAGATGATGCATTCTACATCCGGCTGAAGGCAGTTAAGTCATCTTCGGCAGCCAAGGTCAACATCGACCCAATCGAGAAAATCTACAGAAACCAAACCTTCAAGATCCTTGACTTAGTCAAGCCCATCATGTTTCTAGCAAGTCGGCTCAAGAAAAAGAAGAAATCCCGAGCCGACGCCAAGGCGGTCAAAACAGCTCTGAAGCTCTGGGCGGTGGTGTACCACGACATCACGAACGCGCGACGCCGCAACATTCTGGCCCAAATCTACCCGCAGAATATTGGACTGCTAGACGACAAAGCTGTCCTGCCAACGGGTGGAGAACACCTCTTCGGTCCGAAGTTCACCCAGGCCCTGGTCGAGCAAGTGAAAACTCTGAACGCTCTCGAAAACGCGGGAGCCCCTCGCGCGCCCGGATCTAAAGGTGGTCATGATCAACGCCAATCGAATCGCGATTTCAGCCACCCCCCTTCATCTTCAGGCGGTCGCTATTCCAATTTTAAAGGATCTCGGTATGTCCAATCTATTCTCCTTTCCTTTTATGGGTTTTTTCTCTTGGACGCATAGCGCGTTTTTATGTTAAATTGTCAAGACCGGCTTTCGATCGGTGGAATTTATCAACGGTGGCCCCATATCTACAACTAAATTCTATTTGTGATCCCGTCCAATTATTTGGGAGCGGGTTGGCTCACCAAGCTGAACTTGATTGACTCATACTTGTCGGTCTCAATTTTTTCCTATTTTTGAAGGCCTTTTGAAATTCCTTCAGTTTAAATGGGGGCGTTTTTCTTCGAATTCGTGCCCCCCCTCCTTCGTTTTAAACTCAATGTGATGGGCGTTCACCAGACTAGTAAGGGGAGTGGTAACCTTCCTGCGGAAGAACGACCTTCGCCTCGAACTTTATTGGGATGAGATTTTAATCTCGGCGCACGGGTATAGCATTGCCCCAGCACACTTCCGTGCTCTTCGGATCCCCTTAGATTCCAAACCGGATGGTCATCTGATCAGGTCAAGAGAGCAATTTACGCTTTCGGCACGTTTACAAGAGGCTCGTAGAAGTCCTTCTTGGTTGGTTTCAAAGGCAGATTTTACATCTGGCCGTCCGCTCATTTTTCCCGACGACGGATTTGTCCAGGGCGTCGGATGCATCCTTTTTAAGAAGGGAGGGGGGCAGTATGAAACGAATAAGGACTAGGAAACTAGCCGAGATTGCCCTAGCAACACCACTGACCTCCCGTCCCTGATAGAGCTAGCAACGGAAATTCCGCTCCTTCTCTTCCCATCCAAGTAGGCTGATCTCCCCGTTGGGGGAGGGTCATCCATTGACAGGAACGAATCCATCTGTTTTATCGCTCGGTGGTTCTCCGGAGTTGTCTGGAAGAACGAACCTTTCCGAAGGAAATTATCGAGCTCATACTGGGAGCAATTCGATCGAATACGCACCCTGCATACCAGTCCGCTGAGGTCGCTGGGAGCAGTTGGTGTAAGCAACGGAACCACAACTCTCTGTTGTCTGGCGTCAAGGAGGTATTAGCTTTCCTTGTTAATTTTCATTCCAGCAAGAGCTGCAGCACGGTGGGAAGGAACCCTTCGACAACTATTCGTATGAAAGAGTATTGACGCCCTTTTAGACGAAATGCCGATTTGGTGGCGCATCCATGTTACACAGTCCAGCAGGGCTCCCACGAGCTCCAATTTTCAATCAGGCGTTGGTAACTGTCGACCATCAGGGGGTCTCATCTTATATCTTATTATATCTGATTATATCTTGCTTTAAAGACACAGTCAATGTCGAACGAATTTACCGACAATTTGTAAATTGTTCGAGCGAGCTTTAGCTCGCGATGAGCAATTTGGATTGTTGGGGGAATGGAGTGAAGACATTGACTGTCTTCTAACCACCCATCCCGCCCACTTCATTCCCGTTATCATTATGTTATTTAACTTGAATTAGGTGCAGCATCCGATTATTGACGGCCCACTAATTCCTCTTTCCTTCTATCTTTTTGCTAGATACAACAATGATAGCCGCAGATCCAATTTCGACCGTGGCTCACCCAATCCCGCCAATAAAGGCGATCAGAACATCAACAACAAATAGGCCATTTGAACCATGGATCACCTTACACATTTTCCGTTAAGCCAGATCCACAGTTTGTTTTTGCTTCCAATTCTGATGTGTCTAAGGGAAAGGTCCGCCCACCTGAGCGCCATCTCTCACCTATCCCCCGTTTTTGTTGTTCTTTTGTTTGCTGAGAAGCAGCTGAAATATAGAGGTCGCACACAGTCAATGTCTTCACTCCATTCCCCCAACAATCCAAATTGCTCATCGCGAGCTAAAGCTCGCTCGAACAATTTACAAATTATCTATCAGGGAAGCCCTAATAAGAGGTCCAAGAGAAATTTATTCGGGTCAACTGATACCATGCCACGTACTAAATCGTTAATGGTTTTCAGGTAAAAAATAACCATGGGAATATGGGGTCGCATAAATAGATGTCACTGGTGGAAAATAAGAAGGTGATATGGTATTTTTCTTTTCTACTGTCTGATTTTTAAAGATTTGGTGAGGAACATCCAATCTGTCGATCGCGGTCGCTAACCAATTGTTAGAAAAACAGCACCAATAATGGTAAGAAGGTGTGCTGTGAAGTGGCGTGATAATTTTAATCATGGACATTCAGGTTTCATTTCGTGATTTGTTAGGTCGAACTCGGATGTGCTTTATTCGAGATTTTAACACAAATTGCATTTTATACATAAAAAAATTTATCAGGAAGCTACAATGTTACAGCATTACCCGTACTATGGCTCGTCCCGGTTTGTATTGCTTTGTATAATCTTTAGTTGAACGCTAAGTATATTATTAGAGGCTAGCTAAGAGAATTTGGCTAGATCTTTACAAGATTAGTGAATGTGATTTTTTAAAGAAATTGTGCCTGTTGCACATCGATATTATTGGCCTTGATTCTTAAAGGTGGCTTGTTTAAACTTTCGACGGTTAAAGTTAAACTCTATTTAATAAAGAGATAATATAACATTTAGCTAATGATCTTGCATTCTTGACTAAATATTTTCAGGCAACTTTTGAAGTTTTTGTGGGCACTGATTTGCAGAGTGCTCGTGACCAACAGATAAAATGGCCCAATCCATATTGCAAATTTGCAAGCTGTCTTCCAAAACCATCCAAAACCAAGGAATTTCTATTTGCAAGGTAATTATTTCAACCAGCAATGTTTCTTTTAATTACTGTGGTAATAATTCAAGATGATGAAGTCTAATTAGGTAGAAAACCTTTCTGAAAAGTTTAGGAGCCATTGTTAATTTCAATTGGTGTAAAGTGAGTTTTAAGCCATAATCATTTGGTATTAATTTTTATATTGGTTGTTGTAGAACCATTCCAATCCCCAGCAACGTAAACCTGCAGAAGGAAAGGCACGTAAAACTTGTCATGCAGTGGTGTAGAGGTTGGGTGAGAACGGGATGTGTTACATAACCATTTGGTATTCATTTTGAATTTTGATATTGGTTGTTGTAGACCCACCCCCAGCAACGACAACCTGCTAAAGGAAAGGCACGTAAAACTTGTCAAAAAGAGGTTGGGTGAGAACGGGATGTGTTACTGTTACATAACCATTTTCATTTTGATATTCGTTGTTGTAGACCCATCCCCAGAAACTTCAACCTGCAAAAGGAAAGGGCAGTCCGCATGTCCTTCACATTCGAAGGTCACGGAGATCATCATTACATAAAACGTGCCATGCAGTGATGTAGAGGTTGGGTGAGAACGGGACGTGTTTCATCATTTTCAAGCAGCTACAATAGCCGCAAGGCTTAAGAGGTGAGGGTGATCAAAAAATCGTATAAAAGGAGAGAGAAAAGGCGAAGGTAAATCAGTCGAGGGAGCATCTCCGACACGGCAACAACTGCAGCGCTCTGTCTGTCAGTTCACATCCATAGGTAAATATTCTGTCTTTTACATAGAGTTTGTTATCAATCCTTCTTTTGATTATGTATGCTTGTTATTATGTAATATTTATGTTAAAATTTATAATTGTTTAGCAAACTATGGCGTAGTGCTGCTGTTGTGTGTTGAATCTTTGATGGCTGGGTCGACCACTGGTGTACCGATGTTTTCTTGGTATGGCGGATACCAAACCGCAACGCCGCCGCCTTACTACCCAAAAGCAACTTACGCAACGACCAGTTACTGCACCGAGGTCTTCCAAGTACTACACCACTAAAGCACCGGACTTGAATAGCACAACTTACGCTGCCCCGAGCCACTACACTGACGCCCTGAAGTATTACTCTGCCCCGAGTTACTACACCACCAAGGCGACGGAGGATGACTACGAATGCTGCCCCAATCCCCATCCTCCGAGGCTCATACACCGAGGCTCCTAAGTATAACTCTGTTCTCATCTACTTACTGCACCGATTTTCCTAAATACTACTCTGTTCCCAGCTGCTACACCGAGGCTCGCGCCGATTACTACACCGAAGCTTGAAAGTACTACTCTGCCCCGATCTACACAACCATAACTGACACGGCCAATTATTACGCTGTCCCGACTTGCTGCACAGAAGCTGCTCTTTCGTACTACGTTGAAAAGAAATACTACACTGATGCTCCAGTTCACTACACCACAGCCCCCAAGTACTACACCGGAGAAGCCGCCTACAACGTATGCTGCCTAGTTTACTACACCGAGGCTCCAAGTACTACATCACTAAGGCACCGGAATTCTGCACGTCTATGTATGCTACCCCTGCCTACTACGCCGAGGCCCCGCATTACTACAACACTGAAGCGCTCAAGTACTACACTACAACCTGCGTTTCCCCGAGCTACTACACCCACGTCCCTAAGTATTACTGTGCGTAAAAGGAATCTTCAAAAAAAAAGAAGTGCCCGAACTGCAGTGCCCTATCTGTCACCAACTGCTTTCCTCGTAACCGATTCGCAATTATGGGTAAATATTCTTATTTTTATATGAGTTTTGCATCAATTATATATTTTTTAATTTTTTAATATGCCTGTTAATATTTAATATTAATGTTTCAATTTATTTACTGTTTAGTGAACTATTGCGTCGTGCTCCTGTTGGGTGTTGTAGCTGTCGTTGATGGCTGGGTCGACTGCTGTTGCAGCGATGTCTCCTTGGTATGGCGGAAACCAAACCGTAACGCCGCCGCCTTCCTACTCAACTTACGCAACGACCAGTTCCTGCACCGATGTCTTCAAGTACTACACCACCAAACCACGGGAGTTTTATACCACAACTTACGCTGCCCCGAGCCACTACACTGATGCCCTGAAGTATTACTCTGCCCTGAGTTACTACACCATCTAGGCGACGGATGGCACCACATGACTACGTATACTGCCTATCCTACTACACCGAGGCTTCAAAGTATAACTCTGTTCTCAGCTACTTATTGCACCGATTTTCCTAAATACTATTCTGTTCCCAGCTGCTTTACCGAGGCTCCTGCTGATGTCTCCACCAAGACGGTCGAATACTACACTGAAGCGACAAAGTACTACTCTGCCCCGATCTACATAACCACAACTGAGGCGGCCAAGTATTACGCAGTCCCGACTTGCTACACCAAAGCTGCTCTTTCGTGCTGCGTCGAACAGAGATACTACACTGATGCTCCAGTCTACTACACCACGACCTACGCTACACCTAGCTACAACACCGCAGACCCCAAGTTCTACACCGAAGAAGGCGTCCATACACAACTACGTACGCTGCCTAGCTTACTACATCGAGGAATTTAAGTATTACTCCAAACTACTACCAAACTGAGGTTCATATGTATTACATCAGCAATTCTCCCCACCTTGTCACCACTATTTACGCTGCTCCGAGCTGTATACCGAAGTTCTGAAATATTTTTTGGATGTGTTGAAAGATTGTTGAAATACAAGATTGATTGATAAATCACAATTGCATGTCTATTTTCTCTTAAGTACCTTTCCTCCTGCTGATCATTGCATGATGTGAGAACACATTTTTGAGTGCTGTGTAAACTTACAAAAATAATCGATCTTGCAAAATACAACAATAAAAATTCAAACTCCTGTTTTACATTTCATAAACATATCAACATCTTTTTTTTCTATCATTAAAATTCAAGTCCAACAAACAATATTTTTCTAAAAATTCAAGTCCATTTTTCTAAAAATTCAAAGTCCACCACCTATTATGCTAAGTCCAGACTTTTGTTTTTGAAAAAAATTTTAAAAAAATTCCCCTTACACAAAGTTTTAAAAAAATTATCGCGAAAAAATTTAACTCGAATATTTCATTGTATGCAAAATTTATTTTTATAATATCCATACATCATATACATTTTTCCTGTGGCCCCCAGGGGGGGGGGGGGCCTGTCGCTTTCTCTACCGCGATAATAACATGATGCAAGTTATATGCAAGTTATTATTTGTTTGGTGCAGAAAGCTTGTTTTATCTAGCAGTTCTCGACTGTTTCAAACCTGACATTGATCAGGTTGCCTCAGTCGTATACTGCATGATTGAATGAAAACTCAAAAGACAACAGATCAAACTATTTGAAGTCACAACACAAAATATCACTGGCAGAGCAATTTCATATGGCATGGATGAAAACGACAACACAAAATTTTTGAAGTCAGGAACCCAGATGGAACAGCTCAGCTACAACAGCACAGCAACTTCTGGATTACACTGCAATCGCATTCAGCATACAATGGTTCAATCTCTCTTTGTCACACCTTTCACCATTTGGCTGCAACAAGGTAACCACCAGCATGTGCTTTACCTGTTTAAGAAAAGAAAATTATTTTCGAGAAACACAACTGTGTACACATTATGACAAAAGAATACAAAGAGTGACAGAAAACTACGCAGTCCAACAGAAAAACTTTGATATCTGATTCAAAATTTCTATAGTTAACTAAATCTGTAGTACTTTTGCAAGACATTTGATCAAAATAATTACTTTTTACTGTTGAATGGGGTGAGACGTAAGCCAAAGAACAGGCAGCGAGACACACGAGGCACGCCATTTCGGAAATGTACAGGCACTTCCCAAGTCTGAGTTGAATGATTTGACAAATTGGTTTCTACGTGCCAAATCACCTGTAAATTTTCACATCAACATTTTACATTCAATACCATTAGGAAATTAACAATAAATACCTTTTAATTTTCATCGTGAGAAACGTCACAACCAACAACCCTTTTCTGCTGCGTCTTGGATCAAAATGGCCGCTAAACGTCCCTGAAGACACTCGCGCTACCTGGTGGACATCATACAGTTGGGGTGTCAGAGATGTCCAACAGATGTCATAGGCGTCGACGTTTTCATGTGATGGCGGATTGTTGTGTTGAGTGATTGTCAAAAGTTTTCCTATTTCTTCATGAAAATTACCGATGAATTCATCAGTAAATTCAAGTTTTTTTCTTTGAAACTTGTTTGTGATGTGATTTATTCCTTATGTGTGCTGGATCAAATTCAAAATTCCTCAATCTAACCTGTAGGAACGGGACAGGAAACAGTAGCATACAAATAGCCTAGCATCACGGGACAGGAAATTGATTGATTGCAGGATTTGATAGATTGTATTTTCTCTCATAGGTAAAGCTACGAAAAATATCATATCATCTAGGCCATGGGTAATCTTCTGGTTTATTATATTAATAGAGTTTGTGGTAGTGATGCTAGGCTATTTGTATGCTACTGTTTCCTGTCCCGTTCCTTCCCACAGGTTAGATTGAGGAATTTTGAATTTGATCCAGCACACATAAGGAATAAATCACATCACAAACAAGTTTCAAAGAAAAAAACTTGAATTTACTGATGAATTCATCGGTAATTTTCATGAAGAAATAGGAAAACTTTTGACAATCACTCAACACAACAATCCGCCATCACATGAAAACGTCGACGCCTATGACATCTGTTGGACATCTCTGACACCCCAACTGTATGATGTCCACCAGGTAGCGCGAGTGTCTTCAGGGACGTTTAGCGGCCATTTTGATCCAAGACGCAGCAGAAAAGGGTTGTTGGTTGTGACGTTTCTCACGATGAAAATTAAAAGGTATTTATTGTTAATTTCCTAATGGTATTGAATGTAAAATGTTGATGTGAAAATTTACAGGTGATTTGGCACGTAGAAACCAATTTGTCAAATCATTCAACTCAGACTTGGGAAGTGCCTGTACATTTCCGAAATGGCGTGCCTCGTGTGTCTCGCTGCCTGTTCTTTGGCTTACGTCTCACCCCATTCAACAGTAAAAAGTAATTATTTTGATCAAATGTCTTGCAAAAGTACTACAGATTTAGTTAACTATAGAAATTTTGAATCAGATATCAAAGTTTTTCTGTTGGACTGCGTAGTTTTCTGTCACTCTTTGTATTCTTTTGTCATAATGTGTACACAGTTGTGTTTCTCGAAAATAATTTTCTTTTCTTAAACAGGTAAAGCACATGCTGGTGGTTACCTTGTTGCAGCCAAATGGTGAAAGGTGTGACAAAGAGAGATTGAACCATTGTATGCTGAATGCGATTGCAGTGTAATCCAGAAGTTGCTGTGCTGTTGTAGCTGAGCTGTTCCATCTGGGTTCCTGACTTCAAAAATTTTGTGTTGTCGTTTTCATCCATGCCATATGAAATTGCTCTGCCAGTGATATTTTGTGTTGTGACTTCAAATAGTTTGATCTGTTGTCTTTTGAGTTTTCATTCAATCATGCAGTATACGACTGAGGCAACCTGATCAATGTCAGGTTTGAAACAGTCGAGAACTGCTAGATAAAACAAGCTTTCTGCACCAAACAAATAATAACTTGCATATAACTTGCATCATGTTATTATCGCGGTAGAGAAAGCGACAGGCCCCCCCCCCCCTGGGGGCCACAGGAAAAATGTATATGATGTATGGATATTATAAAAATAAATTTTGCATACAATGAAATATTCGAGTTAAATTTTTTCGCGATAATTTTTTTAAAACTTTGTGTAAGGGGAATTTTTTTAAAATTTTTTTCAAAAACAAAAGTCTGGACTTAGCATAATAGGTGGTGGACTTTGAATTTTTAGAAAAATGGACTTGAATTTTTAGAAAAATATTGTTTGTTGGACTTGAATTTTAATGATAGAAAAAAAAGATGTTGATATGTTTATGAAATGTAAAACAGGAGTTTGAATTTTTATTGTTGTATTTTGCAAGATCGATTATTTTTGTAAGTTTACACAGCACTCAAAAATGTGTTCTCACATCATGCAATGATCAGCAGGAGGAAAGGTACTTAAGAGAAAATAGACATGCAATTGTGATTTATCAATCAATCTTGTATTTCAACAATCTTTCAACACATCCAAAAAATATTTCAGAACTTCGGTATACAGCTCGGAGCAGCGTAAATAGTGGTGACAAGGTGGGGAGAATTGCTGATGTAATACATATGAACCTCAGTTTGGTAGTAGTTTGGAGTAATACTTAAATTCCTCGATGTAGTAAGCTAGGCAGCGTACGTAGTTGTGTATGGACGCCTTCTTCGGTGTAGAACTTGGGGTCTGCGGTGTTGTAGCTAGGTGTAGCGTAGGTCGTGGTGTAGTAGACTGGAGCATCAGTGTAGTATCTCTGTTCGACGCAGCACGAAAGAGCAGCTTTGGTGTAGCAAGTCGGGACTGCGTAATACTTGGCCGCCTCAGTTGTGGTTATGTAGATCGGGGCAGAGTAGTACTTTGTCGCTTCAGTGTAGTATTCGACCGTCTTGGTGGAGACATCAGCAGGAGCCTCGGTAAAGCAGCTGGGAACAGAATAGTATTTAGGAAAATCGGTGCAATAAGTAGCTGAGAACAGAGTTATACTTTGAAGCCTCGGTGTAGTAGGATAGGCAGTATACGTAGTCATGTGGTGCCATCCGTCGCCTAGATGGTGTAGTAACTCAGGGCAGAGTAATACTTCAGGGCATCAGTGTAGTGGCTCGGGGCAGCGTAAGTTGTGGTATAAAACTCCCGTGGTTTGGTGGTGTAGTACTTGAAGACATCGGTGCAGGAACTGGTCGTTGCGTAAGTTGAGTAGGAAGGCGGCGGCGTTACGGTTTGGTTTCCGCCATACCAAGGAGACATCGCTGCAACAGCAGTCGACCCAGCCATCAACGACAGCTACAACACCCAACAGGAGCACGACGCAATAGTTCACTAAACAGTAAATAAATTGAAACATTAATATTAAATATTAACAGGCATATTAAAAAATTAAAAAATATATAATTGATGCAAAACTCATATAAAAATAAGAATATTTACCCATAATTGCGAATCGGTTACGAGGAAAGCAGTTGGTGACAGATAGGGCACTGCAGTTCGGGCACTTCTTTTTTTTTGAAGATTCCTTTTACGCACAGTAATACTTAGGGACGTGGGTGTAGTAGCTCGGGGAAACGCAGGTTGTAGTGTAGTACTTGAGCGCTTCAGTGTTGTAGTAATGCGGGGCCTCGGCGTAGTAGGCAGGGGTAGCATACATAGACGTGCAGAATTCCGGTGCCTTAGTGATGTAGTACTTGGAGCCTCGGTGTAGTAAACTAGGCAGCATACGTTGTAGGCGGCTTCTCCGGTGTAGTACTTGGGGGCTGTGGTGTAGTGAACTGGAGCATCAGTGTAGTATTTCTTTTCAACGTAGTACGAAAGAGCAGCTTCTGTGCAGCAAGTCGGGACAGCGTAATAATTGGCCGTGTCAGTTATGGTTGTGTAGATCGGGGCAGAGTAGTACTTTCAAGCTTCGGTGTAGTAATCGGCGCGAGCCTCGGTGTAGCAGCTGGGAACAGAGTAGTATTTAGGAAAATCGGTGCAGTAAGTAGATGAGAACAGAGTTATACTTAGGAGCCTCGGTGTATGAGCCTCGGAGGATGGGGATTGGGGCAGCATTCGTAGTCATCCTCCGTCGCCTTGGTGGTGTAGTAACTCGGGGCAGAGTAATACTTCAGGGCGTCAGTGTAGTGGCTCGGGGCAGCGTAAGTTGTGCTATTCAAGTCCGGTGCTTTAGTGGTGTAGTACTTGGAAGACCTCGGTGCAGTAACTGGTCGTTGCGTAAGTTGCTTTTGGGTAGTAAGGCGGCGGCGTTGCGGTTTGGTATCCGCCATACCAAGAAAACATCGGTACACCAGTGGTCGACCCAGCCATCAAAGATTCAACACACAACAGCAGCACTACGCCATAGTTTGCTAAACAATTATAAATTTTAACATAAATATTACATAATAACAAGCATACATAATCAAAAGAAGGATTGATAACAAACTCTATGTAAAAGACAGAATATTTACCTATGGATGTGAACTGACAGACAGAGCGCTGCAGTTGTTGCCGTGTCGGAGATGCTCCCTCGACTGATTTACCTTCGCCTTTTCTCTCTCCTTTTATACGATTTTTTGATCACCCTCACCTCTTAAGCCTTGCGGCTATTGTAGCTGCTTGAAAATGATGAAACACGTCCCGTTCTCACCCAACCTCTACATCACTGCATGGCACGTTTTATGTAATGATGATCTCCGTGACCTTCGAATGTGAAGGACATGCGGACTGCCCTTTCCTTTTGCAGGTTGAAGTTTCTGGGGATGGGTCTACAACAACGAATATCAAAATGAAAATGGTTATGTAACAGTAACACATCCCGTTCTCACCCAACCTCTTTTTGACAAGTTTTACGTGCCTTTCCTTTAGCAGGTTGTCGTTGCTGGGGGTGGGTCTACAACAACCAATATCAAAATTCAAAATGAATACCAAATGGTTATGTAACACATCCCGTTCTCACCCAACCTCTACACCACTGCATGACAAGTTTTACGTGCCTTTCCTTCTGCAGGTTTACGTTGCTGGGGATTGGAATGGTTCTACAACAACCAATATAAAAATTAATACCAAATGATTATGGCTTAAAACTCACTTTACACCAATTGAAATTAACAATGGCTCCTAAACTTTTCAGAAAGGTTTTCTACCTAATTAGACTTCATCATCTTGAATTATTACCACAGTAATTAAAAGAAACATTGCTGGTTGAAATAATTACCTTGCAAATAGAAATTCCTTGGTTTTGGATGGTTTTGGAAGACAGCTTGCAAATTTGCAATATGGATTGGGCCATTTTATCTGTTGGTCACGAGCACTCTGCAAATCAGTGCCAACAAAAACTTCAAAAGTTGCCTGAAAATATTTAGTCAAGAATGCAAGATCATTAGCTAAATGTTATATTATCTCTTTATTAAATAGAGTTTAACTTTAACCGTCGAAAGTTTAAACAAGCCACCTTTAAGAATCAAGGCCAATAATATCGATGTGCAACAGGCACAATTTCTTTAAAAAATCACATTCACTAATCTTGTAAAGATCTAGCCAAATTCTCTTAGCTAGCCTCTAATAATATACTTAGCGTTCAACTAAAGATTATACAAAGCAATACAAACCGGGACGAGCCATAGTACGGGTAATGCTGTAACATTGTAGCTTCCTGATAAATTTTTTTATGTATAAAATGCAATTTGTGTTAAAATCTCGAATAAAGCACATCCGAGTTCGACCTAACAAATCACGAAATGAAACCTGAATGTCCATGATTAAAATTATCACGCCACTTCACAGCACACCTTCTTACCATTATTGGTGCTGTTTTTCTAACAATTGGTTAGCGACCGCGATCGACAGATTGGATGTTCCTCACCAAATCTTTAAAAATCAGACAGTAGAAAAGAAAAATACCATATCACCTTCTTATTTTCCACCAGTGACATCTATTTATGCGACCCCATATTCCCATGGTTATTTTTTACCTGAAAACCATTAACGATTTAGTACGTGGCATGGTATCAGTTGACCCGAATAAATTTCTCTTGGACCTCTTATTAGGGCTTCCCTGATAGATAATTTAAAAGCAGTCTCAATCAACACGAGCAAACAAGACAAAATATTTTGAGAGTAGCTGCAAAACTTAACCACAGGAGTTTGACTCACGTTTGTTTTCAGCTGTGATGTCCTCTGCTTCTTCGACGATTTCCGAATCCGTTAGCTTCATCTGACTGAAGAAGATCTAGACGCTCAGTTCTTCAAAGAGCACTTCCATTATTGGCATTGCTCGACGTCATACAGCGTACCAGTGTGGAAAACTGCGGAAAACTGTTCTACCATAACCAACAATGCTATTAGCGATTCGACATTCAACTAAGAATGAATTTAGCGGTACCCACCCCGCTATTTAGTAGTTACATCGTCGTTCTTTGCTTCTCCGTTCTTTTCTTCTTCTTGATCAAGACGTTGCTGGTCTTGAATACCGCGTGCATGGTGGAGACGATCAACACACAAAACACAGCTTCTGTCAAACCAAGAACACGAATTATTAGCAGTTGACAAGACGGGTACCATTCAGAAATATCTACCTTGACGGCGCTATAAACACTCGAATCTGCTGATTCAAGAGAATCAGTTTTTGAGTAATAGTACTAACTAAGAGTTTGTATCGGACGGTCTGTTTAATAAACAAAGTTACATAAATATGCTTGTTAATAATCAAGTTGTTACCTATTTATATTTAATTAATTAATAACAATTTATAAAATGAAAACATTATATGGTTTTTTATACTTGTTTTATTTATTAAACAAACCGTCCGGTAAAAACTGCAGCCAGTCAAGCAGGGGGAGACACTGCCCGACTGACTCTACCAGGGAGGATTACCCGGCTGTGGTTAAGAGAAACCGGAAAAAGAGCGAAGAAGCAGTTATTATGAAAGCAATGCATCATCATATTAGTAGGCTTCCGGCTTAGACTCATGACCCTCCAACAGATTTCATCGAATCATGCGCCTCGCAAGTCCCCGTTCGACCAGACATCTCCCTTCCTCCTGGTTGTGGCAGCGAGTGAGTGGCCATCGGCGGGCGTTGGTTAGTGCCTTAGTGGTTATTTAGGGAAACTGGGCCACTGAAGAACGGAGCCCAGATATGTACTTGTAATTTATCTACAGCATCTACATAATTTATTGACGAGTCTTGAATTTCAGCAAATTCTCCTCAGTCAGTGTTACCAATGGATCAAGTCCATGGAACGGCAGCAAACGATTCAACTGAAAAAAAGAATAGATTTAATTAATAGTCAATAACTGAACGAAACATCACTCAAAGCCGGTACAGGTAGCAAGAGACGACATATCGACGAAATGCAGCCGATAACACAAGACCGACAGCCATCAGGCAACATTGACTATTTAACCCAACTTTTCAACACAGCATATACTGTATGAACACCAACATAGGCAAATGACACATTTAAGTGTGATGTTAAACTGCAAGTCTGCACAAGCTACATTTCAGAGCATCTCTCGACTGGAAAGGGGCTGCAAAACCACTTTACACCAAACAGCAACACCATAACATCATACCAACCACAACTCCTACACAGCAAAAGAACATTAATGAACCACTAACATTTTGAAATGTGAAAAAGGATACCAATGATAAAATTTACTTCATTTAAAATTAATAATAAAAAATGATACCAGGAAATAATTCTGTAAAACTACTTCCAATGTTGTAAAAACTTGGTAATACTAATTGAGAAATTTTTTTCTAGTTTGATTCGTAATTTTCGACATCACATAAATTTAGACTTGTCAGTTGAATACAACATTTAAAAAAACAAAAAAAAAAACAGAAGACTTGCCAATACAACCAATAATATTAATATAATTACCAATTCAAGAAGTCTTCCTGCAGTGACACTTCAGAATTCAGATAACACCAACTTGATAAACTGCATGCAACAGCTGCAGCTCAACTTGACGCCCGATCACACCTTTCACCAACTGACTGCAACAAAACCATATTAATGATACGGCAGCCATATAAGGCATACATGAAGCTCAGACTTTGTTATGTTCTCAATTTCTGCAACAGTTAAGCAAAGGGATCTCTGTCTCTGACCTAAACATCAACTAATAAAACCTGTTGCATTATTGCAGGGAAACTTATCAACAAAATTACTTTACTAGCTCTGAAGTGTTTCTGCACGAGATACAAAAAAAATTCCCCAATGGTCACCGCCATTTTATGCGAAAAAGACTCTGCAACTTTCCTTTCGATAAGAACACTCCTAGTTTTCACACGAGTAACTAACAGCTGACACACTATTTACTTAGGGAACAGGGAGAATAGATATGCTTTTGTAATTTGTCTTAATCTAAATGATTTATCAGTCTTGAATCTCAGCAGCCTCTCCTCCGTTTCACCGATGGATCTAGTCTGAAGAGTGGTGGCGAACGATTGAACTGAAACGAGAAAAGAAATTTAGTTTCAAGTTGATAATTAAATTTAACTATTCAAGCATTACCTCAGCGTGCGTACAGGTAGCAAGAGACGACAGATCGACAAAATGCAGCCGAAATAATAATTTTCGATATTCATCAGACTGCATCGACTCTTGCACATTAGTGCAACACTACATCAACACAACCATAAGACGTAGAAGTATGATGTCCAACTGCAAGTTTGCACGAGTTCCATTTCAGGGAATCTCTCAGATGGAAAATGACTGCAAGATCCACACCAGACAACACCATTAACAGCTCAAACACCAAACTGACCAAGAAATCCTACAAACCAAAAGGACTTAAATAAACCAAGAACATTTCCAGATTTTAATAAATCTGTTTCCATAAAAAGTCTAAATCTCTCTTATTAGCTGATAAAGATTTTTCACAAAAACTTTCTTATGTAAAAACAAGCATTTGTCACATTTATCTCTATAAAAAATATAATGTCAATCTCGAGTAAATTCTAAACAAAGAATGTGTGTTACAAACCATAAATTAATTCAAGCAAAATGCTAACCCACTGATCGGTTCAAACTGACAAATTTTCAGAAAAGCTGTCATGGAAGCAATAAATAATGTCACCTATCTACCAACAATCAAGAATAAAATGTTACATGATTCAGCTCAAAAGTAACTTTTTACCTTTCCTGATTTCCTCTTTGCTTCTCATTTGTCTTTCAATATGGTAGAACACTTTAACAAGCGATCTCCCACTCAACCGGACCGAAATGGTGGGGGTACTTTTCGGATCGTAATCCGGAAAAGAACTTTAAAAATCCGGACTAGGTCTATTCTGTTCAGAATCGCAAGGCGATTCCAACGGAATTAAGTCCGGATTTTTATCTTTTCCCGTTCACGAGATAATCACGGTTGAAAATCGTGAAATATCACGAAAACCCAAAGTCTCCCCGTTCGACTACATCGCTTTTAGCCGTATATTCGGCTTGTAAAAAAAAACTAATTGATACAAAATGTAGCTCTTTCATCCCTCTTTCAGAATCCAAAAGGATTTTTTATAATTCTTTGAGATGTTTGAGATATCACGATTTTCGTGATACCCCCATTTCGACAAATTTTTCAGGCATTTCATTCGGCGTTGCCGATTGCCGTATATGTGACTTCGCCCCCACTCCTTCGCTTTTTCCATTGTTTCCTATGTATCAAGTCCCATCTGTATCGATATACAAGGCCTTGATACATAGGAAACAGGGAAAAAGCGAAGGAGTGGACAGGAAAGGGGGCGAAAAGCACATATACGGCAATCGGCAACGCCGAATGAAATGCCTGAAAAATTTGTCGAAATGGGGGTATCACAAAAATCGTGATATCTCAAACATCTCAAAGAATTATAAAAAATCCTTTTGGATTCTGAAAGAGGGATGAAAGAGCTACATTTTGTATCAATTAGTTTTTTTTTACAAGCCGAATATACGGCTAAAAGCGATGTAGTCGAACGGGGAGACTTTGGGTTTTCGTGATATTTCACGATTTTCAACCGTGATTATCTCGTGAACGGGAAAAGATAAAAATCCGGACTTAATTCCGTTGGAATCGCCTTGCGATTCTGAACAGAATAGACCTAGTCCGGATTTTTAAAGTTCTTTTCCGGATTACGATCCGAAAAGTACCCCCACCATTTCGGTCCGGTTGAGTGGGAGATCGCTTGTTAAGACACATCTTCGTGACGAGTAGGTGATAACGTGCACGCAACACATGAAGAAGCTCAAACTCCATAAGGCTGCTCATTGAAAAATAAAACTCAATTACAACCAGAAACCAATCAAGGAATTTCAATTCAGAAACAGTCTTAGAATTTTTGAGCTAATCAGCACTTTTACTTGTACTTTTGTTTAGTTATTCTACATGTGACGAAACGTGCAACATGCAACAAGAGACGTTTTAGGAAAATGTACAGCAAATCACATGGCAACATGACCAAGGATAAATTAAAGAACATGAAGCCCGTAGATTTACCACACAAAATATTTTCATCTTAGAATCTTAAAAAATTCACGCAGGAATTACCTTTCTTGATAAATTTCAGAAAAGAAGTACTCAAACCATAGTACTTACCAATATCTGCCAGCGTCACGGTTGAATAAAACGGACGGAATGCGATGCGGGAATGTCGTCCCAACCTTAAGTGCGCCCCCTTTCATCCCTCTACACACTAGAGCTAAATAGTTCAATCCCTAAACACACTGAAATATTTGGCCACCTAGTGACAGCCCATCCATGGACACTATAAAAGTCAGACACTCAAGACGGAAGATAAACCAATATTCGTCATCTCCGTGAAATAGATTAAGTAGATAAATAAAGCAATTATCGAAAAATTAACAAGTGAGCTTTGTTGGTGGAATTATTTATACAGAGATGTTCAAAGTAGCTGAAACTGACTTATTTGACAGCTGAAAATGACCAAAGTCTATGATAAAGTCTTCTAGCGTTAGAAAAAATTAACGAAAAATAACAATTCGTTTGCGAGTTTGCGACTCGCAAAGAGGGCCTAATTGATTACGCAGACACAGAGTTCAAAGCCAGTAGATTATTAGTAATTAATCGTAATTAATCTACGAAAATAGGTGAATTGTAGGGTACCTAGGCATAATCATGTCGCAGCGGACTAAAGTCCAACTCGTCAAGACTGTCTGTTGTGTAGCAGTGAAGCTAGATGAGTGTGAGCGCAAAGATTAGGAATTAGGATGGAGCAGCAGAACGTCACTCTTCTGTCATCGTCATAAAAACGAAATAATTTTTTTTTCTGTCATCGTCATAAAAACTAAAAAAATCGCCGTCTTTTTGCAACACCTCCAAATAAAAATAAATGGCAAACGTCATCGGTTTGTTTAGCAGACGAAAAAAAACGTGATTGTTTCGTAACATAACAAACAAATGTGTGAAAATTGTTTTCAGATTTAAATGCATCTGTTTTCTGTCCGGTAAAAAATGTAAATAAAGTTAAATAATATTGGAATCCACTCACCTTTTATCAAAACTTGTCTAGGTAATAATGTATGTCTGCTCCTTGGGATGGCGGAGCGTCAGCTGTTCTAGGCAAGGAAATAATGGCAGACTTTGGATTGGAATACCTAGCAGATTTCTATCTTCCAAAAAAAGTCAACCTCCAGTAAATCACTACAGAGTGCTCGGCATATCTTCAAAAGCAACACAAGCGGAAATTAAAGCTTCATTTTACAAATTGTCAAAACTTTTCCATCCCGATGTCAGTGATCAAAGTGAAGAGACTGCCACAAAATTTAGACAAATTACAGCAGCCTATGAGATTCTTGGCAATTTGAAATTAAGGAAAATGTATGATAGAGGACTTTTGCCACATCATGAAAATGTTTACCCTGGAGTTGAAGTTGATTATAATGAGCCTGAAGTGAAATCTCCATATAAGAAAACAGGAAAACAGCCAGCAACTGGTAGAACTACTATTTATGACTTTGATGCATGGTCTAGAATGCATTACGGAACTGCAATGAACCGCAAAGCAGCAGCCAAGGGAAAGTGGCATTCTCAAAACAATGCAAGAGAAGAAATTAATGAAAATGCTAAATCAGATCATACTATTGGATTGGTTTTGATAGGTATCACAATTGTGGCATTACTTCACATAGCAGCCCAACCCAACTATGATGTACCAAATGATAACAAGAAATGATTCATTTTGTTGTGTTTGTGTACAGTTACATCCTTGTTAATATGTAGGCTTTCTAATACAATGGAAAGAAAAACATAATGATCACTCAATCAACTTAAAATCTAGGAGGATACATATTAGAATTTGGATACATGGGGTATGGCATATTAGGAGCATTATTGGGAGGGAAGATTGGATAGGGAAGGTTACCAGCAGTATTATGTATTGGATAAGGTGGAAGTGGATTATTGCTGAAAGGCTGGTTAGCATAGCTTGGTGGAGGAGGAGCTGGTCTTGCTGGATTTGAAACCCCAAATTGCTGAGCAGAATGTTTTTGCTTTGCAACCAGCTCTTTCATTTTATCAGCTTTGACTTTTCTCAAGTGTGCCGTCTTTCTTCTTTGTTGAAACTCTTCAACAAAAGTATCTACATCTAGGGCTCTGTCAAGAAATTTCTCTGCCAACTGTTCTGATTCTTCTTCAGCTTGCAGTGTAGCAGACTGAAGCAACCCAATTGCGGTGTCAAGTGAAATGCTGTCTGCCTGTCCCTCCACTTCTTTTTCCTTTTCTTCTCGACTTCTTTCAAGCTGAGAAGCTATTTGATAGAGCTCAACTAGTTTCTGCTTTCCAGAATTGAGTTTCGGTTCCCAAGTCAAGTTATACTCAGCTAAAGACTTATTACTAGCCAACAGGACATCCTTCTCTGCTTCTTGTTGTTTGACCTTGAATGTATAAAAAAATATTTTAATAAGATTGGTACTATAAAGTTTCACAATAACGTCATTTGATTACCAACTGAGAATCGCGTATGATAAATTCTAAACGGGCGTCTTCGTTTAACAGCTCCTTTAATTCAGAAGAATTACAATGCTGCAGCAAGCCCATCACACTAACAGTTCGAGGATCGTCTACTTCGATTAACATTTTTTGTTATTTCAAAAAATACTTGGTCAAAATGTTTAGAACTCTCGAGCCTCGAGTACAGATTACAACATCACATCAAAATCTGTTTTGTTTCTATTGACTAGATTTTTAAGGCCTTTCATGGATTGTTGAATAAGGTTGTCACCCAGCGCCAACTAGTGGGAATTGTTAGTTGGTGCAGTTCCGTGTTTTTTTGTTTTTGTTTTTTTATTTCTGATCTGAATCGATGACAAAAATAAAGAATAGAAGAGACTTTCCACGAAGAAAATTAGCAAGAATTTGCTGCAGACATCGACCATATGTGCGCAACTACCGTGTAAATTTCTTGGCAACAAATTTGAAAAAATTTGTTTACAAATTACAATAGAACCGAAAGCTGATTAAATATAGTATCAATCCCCGATAAAAAAAAATCTGCTTTGATATAAACCCCAACAAAAAGCTTATAAAATGTGTCCACAACATTGTATAAATCCTTATCGGAATATATAACTTCTTTGGTTTTAAAATCATATGATATCAGATTAAATAAAATCTAAATCGACTAACTTAAGTAATCAAGAACAGCATTTTATACTATGTGATGTATAAAGTTCATTGTTTTATTGTTTTATGCAGTATCCGCAGAATTGACATGCAGTAAGCAAAAGAATATTAGGGTGGACTATATAATCACAGAAACAATGTCAAGACACGCACTCAGACGATCACACTATCGAGGCGTCGATTCCATGCAGTGTCCAAAAACATAAAACGCAAACAAGATAGGCATTTATGGAGGGAAAATAGGCTAGAATGTACGTTTTTGTTACTTTATTGGTTGTCTATGGCAAAGAGAGGAAACACGGATTTCGTAAAAAGAATACGATCGAGTCTCAATGATCCCTCCCGATTTTATTTTTATTTAGTTAGCAACTATCAAAAAACTTTCTTCGACTTGGGTACGCGATTATCCGTCTGTGAAGATCGGTTCAGACTAGTGATCGGTTTAGGTTTAGTTTCTTTCTCTCCTGGATTAGCTCCCTTTTTAACTGTAATGGAACGAATTGCGGAAGAGGACTTTTTACTTTTACCTTTGGAAGGAGCTTTAGCTTTATTATTTTCAAATTCTGAATGAGATTCTTCTATGTTTATGTCGCTATGGTCAGAGGAGACCAAATGCCTATTACGTAATAAGGCGGATTTCCGCGCCACTTGCACGTCAAGAACAGTCACTGGCTCGCCGGAAGCATCTCTTTCATATTGACTATCTGGACGAACTTCATCGGGAACTGTCGTCTTGTTTCTATCCACTGGAGGTCTCCTGACTTCTTTGGAAACCTTACGCTTTGTCTTCTTTCGCCTTCTACGCGCTCTTATTGTTCTAAAGAGAATGAAACGATACCACCGTTGGATTTTAATAGCGGCTTTTTCACGCAACTGTTCTTCTGCTAGTTGTCTAAGCGCTTCGTCAGCTTGCTTCTGTTGTTCTTCGATGATTGCGTCGTAGTCTATCGTCACGGCAGCCAACTCTTTCTCTAATTCTTCAAGTTGTTTCTTGTCGGCCGAAACTTCACGTTTCAAATCGTTCACTTTCTTACGGCGTTGGCAAATATCCTCGTCCATTTTCAACGTAACCGACTCGATTTCTTTCTTTCGTTCTTCGCTAAAACGCAAAATGTTATAATTGCCAAGTGTAAAAATTGAACAATTTTTTTCGGAAATTAATTACCAGCATTTCTTCAACTGATTTTCAGTAATAGAGTTCTCTTTCACAAGGTTGGCAAGTTGAGAACCCAAAAGTTCAGAGTGAAGTTGTTGCTCCTTCAGTGGTTTCCGATTGTTCGTTTCCCATTCCTTTCTGGCTACTTCTCCGCATTCTCTGTAAAATATAAAACAATACACACAATTAAAATTATAAAAACTATTTCACCAAAATATAAATACTTTGCCAAGCGAAGACAACTCGTAGTCCGTTCGTCGGTTTCTTTTAAACGGATTTTGAGATCTTGAATAAGATCAAGACGAGATTTCCACAGAGATTTTTGTGATGTTTCTTCTTTTTCACCATTCGTCTTCAGCTGGCGCAATCGGTTCTCCATGCGGAGTCGCTCTTCCCGGAGCCGCGTCAATCTACTTTGACATCCGTCCACTGTCTGTCCCTTTTCTATCTTTTCCGCAATCAACTGAGCGAATCGCTGCACGACATCTACCACTTCCTGGATCGACGAATCCCAAGTCGATAATTCGTCCTCTGAAGTTAAGGGAAATGGATCCTTAATCCAGCGATAGAATCGTTCTTGTAATGGTTCATCGCCTGGTAATTTGGCCAATCGCAAAACCACCAACAAATTGTTTTGCATGTCTTTTAAAATATTAACCAGAGCTTGACGATTATCCATATCTCCTGACTATGATTGCTTAAACACTGAGGGAGAGATACCTACAGTGTATAGCTAACTCGATGTCGCCATGACAACCAAACTTTTCATTTTCGAGCTTGCGTAAAAACATTAACATTAAGATAACATCACTGTGTTATCTACAGAATCTATGATAAAGAAAAAAAAAAGCAATTATCATATAAATGTTAACATTATTTTCTCCAAGAAAATTTAGTTCCACTAATTAAGGGTAAAATTTTTAACTTTAACCGTAGAAGCTACGGTTCTACATACATACACGGTTACAACAGCGCATATGTACAACTCGTTTGGCTATATGGTGTGGTTTGAGTTGTCGTTGACAAGACGAAGTACGAACAACCACATGTGCCGTATGAAGGTTCCTATTGAAACAACAAAAACTTACCACCCAACCGCAAGGAGACGATGCGCAAACACAGCTGTTCACGTTTAGACCACCAGCGCAACGGAATAGAGACCTCGCCTATGGAAACTTCTCCCTTACTATGTACCTGCTCAAAAAAAAGAAAGTAAATCTACAGGTGTAACTATACTGACATAAAGTAAACCACTATTTTAGAAATCTTACTGTGATATTACCACATACGGTTATGAAGGACGAAACTAGAGTATATCTCCTAGGAAGTTATAAGGTCATATGTAAGTGGGAATAGTGGAATCAGTGGAATTAATAAGCATACATCTACAGATTTAATAAATTTATCAAACCCAATTAAACATCCTGGATGACTTTGTATAGCTTGACTTGTTGTATTCAATAGCATCAAATTTTGTGGCCACAGTACAGAAACTGGACTGCCTTATCTGCTTGCATGCACATCATAAATGTTTAACAAAGCAAGCTTCATATAAGCCAATAAGAATTTTGTGCTTTAGGAATACATCACAGAGAAGCTATCAGAAATATTTGCAAACCAACAGTTTTGTTACAAATCCTCTCTTGGAAGGTAAGGACCAGTTAAAAACTGTTCAGGCACCTCATCCTGGGAGTTTGACTTCTTATAGAAGCCTTTACGAAGAAGAAAATTGTTGCATTCTTCCCTGGAAAAGTCTGATATATCCACTTTCTCCAGGACTTCGTCAAACTCGTTTAGCAGAAGTAGGGAAGGGGGAGCACCTGGAATTGGCTTGAACAGTACATTATGACTGTACAAAGAAATAAAGTTAAGAAAAATGTCTGGTGATTGAAAAGAAAAGTAAAACTTACAATAACTCAACATCCTCGTAAATGAATTTCTTCACCTGAGGAAGTCTGTTCAAACGTCATCCACCACAACTCTGTGAATAGAATAATCAACGAGTTAAAGATGTGGAAACAATTACAATTAAAACATGGACTCACCTCTATTCTTGCCTTCACAATATTGTTACTCTGTAGTTGTTCATCTGCAAATGCAAAACATGTCAAAAGAAAGATGGAACTTAGAAGCAAATTCAAAGTGGCAGGACCTCGCATGATTGAAAACCGATACGGTTTCTTTTCAACGCGACAATGAAAAGTTTCGATATAAAACTTTTATAGAATAGTACGCATTGGGAAATAATGGAGGCAGGAAAATAAAACGAGAAGATAAAGGAACTGTTTCGCGGGCTCCACAATGGACGATGGGTATAGAGGGAGTCAGCTGTCATACTACCCTCCCACTTCCTAGCTGACCAATGAGCGAACACTACCTGGAAAGTCGATGCACACGCACGCATTTAATACCCAAGGCCACTCGAACTCTCTGGCTAGAACACCATACCTATTCCTTCATATCTCGAGGGTATAGACGCATAAGAGCTTAACATTTCTAGTTTAAGATTGTTTAAGAGGAAAATGACGTATGGTGTATTTCAGACATAGCCACGTTTGCTGCCGACGTACAAAAAAAATTACGACAATGTTCGCTCAAGGGAAATGAAGAACGTTTCATTAGTGAATGAAATGGGGTGTTGGATACTCAAAATATTTTTTGTAAGAACTGACTTTCGGACGTGAATTCAGGACCGCAACGCTAATATCGTAGATTGCCAACCCTGGAACCAAATAATTCAAGAATCCAAATTTCAGAACTTAACTGTTTTTTGTTTTTTTCTTATTCCAGGGTATAAACTTAAGCTAAATTCATGTCCAGACACAGGGCTTAATTTATCAGCCGATTTCTTTTGTGTACACTTGAGTGATGTATGACAAAAATTGGCGATAAGACCTTGTGCCTGGATTGAATTGAGCTTACGGCGAGACAAAAAAAAAATACATTCCCGGTTTTTACATGAAGTATTGCAAAAAAAGGGCAATCCGTGGATATTATTTTGGTTTTCTTCACGCTTCAGCATGCCAACGCTTACATGTTGTTGTACGCACATAAGAATACCGAGCAAGTAGGAGGAAAATGACAGAGGCAGTCACAGAAATAAAATTAGGAAAAAGTAAGAACAATCTTCCAAGACCTTCTCTTAAGCAGTTGTAAAACAGGAGAAGAATGTCTTCTTGACCACATGTCCACATATAATCTTAAAACAAGGGAAAGAAAGATCTATAAAGAAACAAAGAGAACCAGAATAAACTCCGCACTGAGGAAACCCCTTATTCGTCGTCATCTTCTTCTTCATCTTCATCGTAGTACTCGCTATGTGGTTCCAATTTCGATTTCTTGTATGCATTCATATCCTAATTGAAAAGAACCAAAATAAAAAGATTGTCCATCATGATATTAACTGTAAATGCTACTTACTCTTTCGTAACGCGCTCTGTCTTGTTCAGCTTTGGCGGCGTACTGGGCTTTGGTAGCATCATCTGAAACTCCCCAACGTCTTCCCAACTCTTTGGCGATTTCACCTAGAGTGTATTCGGGATGCTGTTCCTTTACGTGTCCGCGCAGATCATGACAGAACCTATGAAAAGTACAAATAATTAAAATTTGGACAAGTGACGCTCAATTAAATGTTTTAAACATACCAGAAGAAAGCCGAGAGGGAGCGTTTCGGGGCATTAGGATCCTTTACTTGTTTGCGTTTGGTTCCTCGACCGGTTGCACCTTGAGGGGGTTGGTAATGCCTCATTTCATTTTCAAAGCGAAGCTTGTCACGCTCTGCCATTCCTTGGAACCTCTTTTTGTCATTTTCCGTCATGAGCTTTAATTAAATAATTAGAATTGATTAACTGTCAAAGGGTATGATTGAAAACGATTTGGTACTACCTTCCATTGTCCAGCACACCTCCTGGAGAACTCAAGAAATACTACGTTCTCATCTGGATATTTATTTTTGTGCTCCTCTCGACAAGTTTGCATGAAATAAGCATAAGCAGTCATCCTTCCACGGGGTTTGTTTGAATCTCCTTTAGCACGGGGCATTTTGGACTATCCAGAAATCTAATTCAGTTCAAGAATGGAGGACACATTTAATTAATAGTGAATTTTGAAACATTTGAGTTAGAACCAAACAAGCATGTCTGACTTGGACAAATCATGGCAAAGGAGGGGCTTAGTTTGCGCCCAAAAGCGTAGTTGTGCCACTCGACGATATTATTTCTACTCAATATTCACGTATTTGGATAGCAAAAACAAATTGAAATGTTATTAAACAGTACTTACTGACTTTCGCGAAGATAAATAACGTACAAGACAAGCCAGACGATCAAATTTAACCAAAGTGGCGGTCGAAAACTTTTTCAAGAACGTTATCACAAAGGAGCTTGGGTGCTTGGTCTATGGGGCTCACAAAGCAGCATCAGGAAGCTAGTACGAGAACAGGGAATACACAGTAAAGCCAACACCCATGCGGAGGTTGCGCACGAAAATAAAAACTCTTGCCGCCGGCGCAAGGGATAGCCTCTCTCCATTGGCCTATTGAGCCGTCTTTGCCGTTGGATATTTTGAATCCCCTACCCCATTTTTATTTTATTTTTTATTTTTTGTTTTTGTGTAACGGTCATTTTAGGCGCATTTTTAAGGGTACGTACGGGCATGCGTGGAATGGGTGTTTTTCTTTTTTTTTTTACAAATTGCCAACTTATGCTTCTATTAATAGCATTTTACTTGGGAAAAAGAAAACACAATGACCTGTAATGATTCATTAGGTTCATCCCCCACTTCATCAAAATTCGAATTTAGTTTTGGTTTGATAACGCTAGGGTACGCCATCACACGCATACCATACAGTAACGACCTCAAAAGCGTCTGGAGAGAAAGAAAAATTCTAATGTCGTAGTTTCTTTATTTCATTATTATTGTTAATCGTAGTTATATATCATCCATTTTGTTTTTATATTAAAACAAGAAATAAGTTAGAGGGTAGCTTATATGAAGGGCCCGATGAGTAAATATAAACGGCAATAATCTATCGGCAGACAACAAAATTAGAAAGCACAAGGGGTTATGAGGGGAGAGGGAGAATAATATCAAGCGACCAATAAAAAGGAAAAATTTGTTTGTTGATTAACGTGGAGATGGTTTCAACTCCCGTGAGACGCGAATATTGGCCGGATCGAATTTGCAGCGGCATCTTTTAAAAATATAATAAAGTTTTGAATTTTTGTAGTGCATTGATTAAAAATGTGTAAAATTAAAAAAAAATAGTAATTACATGCATTCGTTAACGTCTTCAGGACAACTCCACTCGCAGCCGGGCTCTGATTTACAGCTCTCCGAAATATCAGACTGCAATGATTTAGTATTAATGCCGGTTCCTGAGGCAGCAGCTTGGTTGACCTTGCCATTTGCTCTGATAAATACAACGTAAATATTTTATTAAAATAGCAGATGTCATCAATGATATTAAAAGAAACTGACCTTCGTTGATTTAAAAAAGGAAATCGAGGAGTAGCTGGTGACGCAATTGCGTTGCCGTCAGCATCTACTTCGGCCTGGAATGGCCGACGACGACGTTGCGGACGTTGTTCAGATGCTGCAGCGTCGGCGGTAATATCAAACAGAGCCAGCTATTTTGAAATAAATGCGGTTAGGATTTTTTAAATTTTAAATGACACGACACAAAGAATAGGTTGCATTTTATAAGCAGAATGACACAAGACTGAATTCCAAATGACGAAAGGAAATGAATATACTTGGGCCTAGCTTTTGCTATTTTTAACCACAAAGAAATATGGAGATTCCTGTAAATTAAGAAAATTGAAAAAAATCAAAGTAATTGACGTTACCATGGCGAAAGATGCAATCAGCAACAGCGTGATAACTTTGGTTGATTTCATGATGATGAATAGTCTGGATAAGAACTGTTAAGATTAAGTGTAGTAACTTTTTCTTGACTAAACCTCGCTCGTTCAAGAGAACACGATGCCAGCTAATATCGACACCGACTGCTATTTGTACCTCCTGTCCTGTCCGCACTAGGCGCGTTCTTCGTCTATCCCGGCGGGCGGCCAAAGAGCGGGCGGCGCGACGCTCACAGCATTTGTTGACTCAGCCGTCGTCTTTCAAGTGAATTACCATATCAATCTCTCGGCAACTTGTCTGAATACTTTTTTTTTTATGTTTTGTTTTTCGTCGTCCTCTGTCCCGAACGCACTCATCCGCTCTTCGATACTTGTGTTCTCCTATCAAATGCGGCAGACATCTAGGTCATAATTCAACATTTGACCTATTAAAGCGTAAACAAAATTCGCAAATCTGGAGTTGTTGCGTTACTTTGACATTCAAAAACATGAAACAGGGTAATGGATATTCGGACCTCATTTCATCACCAAAAATCTAGGCCAATTCCTCCTCCACCACTTCCCCTCTTGTGAGGATGAGTACTACACATCAGACAAAAATTGATTAGTTTAAATCGACTTCCATGAAAATCAGACTACAACTCTATTTCAAAACATTAGCAATCTGACTCCTACTGACACACCCAAACACATTTGTTTTCTTCATTTTGACCTTGTGCTTAGACATGTTTCTGTATCATCCTTTCATTCTGAATACGTAATCGGTATATCATTGAAATTTTTTAAAATACTTAATTGCAATAGTAGTTTAAATCCTAATAGAAACGTCAAAAGACCCTGGTACCAATGCCTGACTATTCCATCAGTTTTCTACTGTTAAATAAGCGACAACAAGTTTATGCTAAAGCAGAAAAAGAAAAACGATTCGATAAATCTGGGGGACTGTCATCAGCACCCTAACAAAGTGATGCTACTTTTGGAATAGTCAGATGTAAGCGGAACTTGGTATAAGGGTGCGGGGAGAGGGATTGGAGAGGGTATGGCACATGCTATTGATTACCTTCTAGTCTAGAGGAAACCGCTTCTGGCTGGCCGAGCATTACGGGGTACGGCAAATACAGCTACTATTTAACCTGAAATTTTTAAATACAGTTTTTTTTAAACATTAGACAATTAAAAATTTCTCGTTGAATATTCGAAAATATATCGGTACATTTCAGGTTTAAACTATGATATAACACTTTTTGTAATTAAAGAGGGCGTTGGAGAACAGATCCATCGCCGGACAAATCAGTTTTAGGGCGGAGCCTATGTATTGACAGAAAGTTCGTGTGTTTTGCCCTGAAAATTCTTCCATTTTTTAACCCAGTTTTGACATTTATTGAAGTTTTTCTCATTGCAAACCTCTACTTCTTGATATAAACTATGGCAGCTACTACTATAAGTGAACAATTGTCTCTCGACAAAGGTAAACGGCATTTACTTCTGAAGGCAACTAGCTGTCGTGGAACGCTCTTATTAATCCCTTAAAATTTATCTTCTAGATATAAACCGAGCTGTGGAATTGCTGGAGAAGTTGATGAAAAGTAAATCTTTAAAATATCAGTTATCAAGAGCACTAGGTCATAATAATTTCTAATCAAAACTAGGTGGAGAAGTTCCAACGGCAAAACTGTCTGCTCTTCACAAGGTGCTGCAGAGTGACTTTCTAAGAGCTGTCAGAGAAGTTTACGAACATGTTTATGAGACAGTAGAAATGGGAGGATCACCTGATGTCCGAGCTTCTGCCACAGCCAAAGCTACAATTGCAGCTTTTGCTGCTAGTGAAGGCCATGCCCATCCTCGAGTCGTAGAACTCCCCAAAACTGATGAAGGTCTTGGATTCAATGTCATGGGAGGTAACAAAATAAATACATTTTTATGCATATCCTTTCCTTGAGAATGCAATGGTGAAAATTAATTTTTATAATTACCAAATGAATGTTTGTAGGAAGGGAACAAAATTCACCAATTTACATATCAAGAATCATTCCTGGAGGTGTTGCAGACAGACATGGTGGTCTAAAGCGTGGTGACCAATTGCTCTCTGTTAATGGAGTGGTAAAATTGATAAACTTACTTCTTCCATTTAAGTTTTCTCTGACTGTTAATTTTTTTTTTAGTCGGTAGAGGGTGAAAATCACGAGAAAGCTGTGGAACTCCTGAAAGCTGCTCACGGTTCAGTGAAACTAGTTGTGCGTTACACACCAAAAATATTGGAAGAAATGGAAATGCGCTTTGATAAACAAAGGACCACGCGCCGAAGACAACCGTACTAAGTTCACTTTAACAAATCTCAATTAGGAGCATCATCGTCCCCATCGCAAATTTTGACTCCTCGTATTATCAATAGTGTAACCAATTCCCCATCCTGACTGTTACAAAAATATTCAATATTGTGTAGCTAAATATTTCATAGTTAAATTCTATGACAAAGACGGTTACACGTTATCACTCATGAATGTAGAGAAACCTTCATTCGTCCTTGCAATTGTTTTTTTGCTTATTTTGAACACAAGTTGCAAAATGGAAGAAATAGTAGCAACCTTTTCTTAAATGAAACCATTAACTAAGCTAAAACCTGATGTTAACTGATCTGTAGACTTATTTGTTGAAATGAATATAACTTCGGAATCAAACAATGCTGTTTTAGTAGTGATTAGCAAATTGTAATAACATTAGTTTCTCAAGCGGACGAAAATGGTAAGCCGGAACGAAATTAGAATTCAAGCAGATTGATTAGAAAAAAGTCATCCATTGCTGCTCAGGAACTCGGTGGACCTTGAGGCACGGCCATTTACTTCAATGAGGACAAACCAGCACGCATAATCTCATCTACCAAAAGCAGATTGCTAGCGATGACCGTGCTAAAAAAATAAAAATAAATAAATAAGTTGGTAACATCAACAATAATTTTGAAACTTACCAAGAATGGAGAATCTGTTTCTTAACACGATAGTTATCATAGATTCCTAAATCTGCTGGAATCATCGGCTCGCCCGATTGTAGATCAAGACCAATAAGGGGTCCACCTTCAACAAACTCTTGTTGCATTTTGACAATAGAGTCTTGAGGGTCAAATCCAGCGTTTTGTGCCAACACTTTCGGAATGACCAGCATGGCATCAGCATATGCTTGAACACCAAGACGGGCGCGACCCTTGACTTGCTCCTTGTATGCAACCAAGACCTTATGAGTTGCAATTTCAACAGCTCCAGCACCGGGAACGACGAAAGCTAGTATATCGATTATCAAATGATATTACCATCTTTTAAATGTGTTGATTCAAATTTTGACTTACTATCTTCTAGTGCGTTGACAACTGCACGAAGTCCATCCCTAATTGCATCCTTTGTCTGAGTTAAAGTATATTTGTTTGGGCCTTTGATCAGAATCGTAACACTCCTGGGGTTACGACAATCTTCAACAAATGTATACTTATCCTCGCCCTGTGAAAGAACCATCAGATTATGTCGTTATATCAAGAAACAGAAAATGTGTAATTACCAAAACATGCTCGTAGACGGCACCGGCATATCCAAGACATGATTCGGAAAGATCATCAAATGAATTCATGGCAATACCACCACAGGCCAGAGTCAATCGCTCCATGTTACGGCGTTTGGCTCGGCGAAGAGCAATGATGCCTTCTTTAGCCAACATATCCAGAGACAAAGGATCGATACCCTGACATTCAAATAGAAAAATTAGATACATCCCAGTCGATCCAGCTAGCATATAGATTATACCTTTTGGTTGATAAGTACAAAAGTCTTGTCAGTGCCATCGCAAAGCTTCTTCTTCAAATCAACAACTTTCTGAACGCGGCTCTCGATGAACTGCCTTTCAGCTTTAACGAGTTTTTCACGCTCATCAGCAGTCTTGTAGAAAAAGCCTGAGTTAACCTCACTATGTTAGCAGAAGATAACATAATTATTATCCAGTCTAAATAATGTCAAAATAGAAAAAGAGTACCTTTTCTCATATTCCATTGAGACGTTGCAAGTGAGGATATAAGCATTATCGACACGTTTGGGCATATCAGGATGACGGGAACCATGATCCATAACGATACCACGGATAAGCTGGGTGTCCATTTCCGTTTTGTGCTGCATCTCCATGATTTCAACCATATGCAGATCAATAGGTTTATCTAAATGTTAAATGCTACATAAGTACACATACATAAACTCATGTTCTTGTTATTTAAGTACCATCTTCCTTAATGGCCAATACAGCATCTACACATGCCTCTGTAAGTAAATCAGCCAACACCTGATGGACTTTTGTCCTCAGAGAAGTTCGGGCAACTTGAAGTAGAATCTCTCTTTTGGCTTCAACTGGGATCTTGGCAGACTCCAAAACTTCCAAAGCTTTGACTTTTGCTAGTTCAAAACCCTCAGTTAAAATTCTGGGGTGAAGGCCCTAAAATTCATTAAGATTAATTTAGACTCATCTTGCAGCATTGAATAAACAAAATTATTACTTCAGAAACGTAGAGATCCGCCTGTTTGAGCAGTTCCCCAATAACCAAAACTGTACTAGTTGTACCATCTCCAGTAACCTCATCTTGAGCAGTTGATGCACGGGCAATCAAGGATGCAGTAGGATGTTGAATTTGCTATAAAACATGAGCAATTACAGTCAACTATTCTACTCTACCATCATTTGGGTTCACTGTTACCATTTCATGTAGAAGAACATTTCCATCTTTGGTAATCTTGATTTCTCCAGCACCAGAGACGAGCCTAACATAAAATAATAAATTGTTAGTTAAATAAAGTAATTTAGTTTTGTTAGTCATTGCAGTCAACATATTTTCAATTTTCTAAAAAGACATTGGGGAAATTTTACGACAGTGAGACAAAGGAATTTTTGAGAGGTTTTGTTTAACCAAAACCATTCTTTGTTTGATCAATACATAGACATTTCTTACATTTTCATGGTGCCTTTGGGTCCCAAATTGGACTTCATTACATCTTGAATTCCTTTTGCTGCAGAAATATTGACAGCCAGGGCCTGTGCAGCACGAGCAATCTCGGCTTTAGGATTTAGAAGACTAATTGATGCCATGACGAGCTACAAGAAATTTGATTCAACAGTAACCTAACAACGAGACAGATGTGACAGTTAAAACACAGAAAAAAATTCAATCGATACGATAATAAAATTTAGAATTACAATAGAAAGACCGAGCTGCAATCAGGGAGAGCCGGTAAAGGAAACTCGCGGTATGACACACGTTGGGTCTCTTCAGAATGACTCTCGAAAAAGCACGAGGTGTCGTCTGTATCAGCTTCGAACTGGTTACGCTAGATGGCTGGGCTCGTTTCCTTTTAAGCACCTAGAAACGATCTGTTCAAACGCATTTAATGATGTTGCCTGGTTGTATAAAATATAAAAAATCTTCGGTTTTTTGTTTGTTTAACAATAAAGAAGAAAGTATCATGTGACTTTTATTAGTAGATAAGGGGATGTTCGAGCGCCTCGAGCGTTTTAATTGGAGTTCTGTATTATTTCTTACAAAATTAACAAAATAATTAGAATGTAAACCTTGTGTCTGAATGGATGCTTCTAATTATTTTTTCAAGTGCAAAAAGGCAGCAGAAAACTTCGAACTACGTCATACTGAAATAGCCTTCCCGAGAGTGTGTGAATTACACGAATTAATTTGTTCCACAAAATCAAACGCTAAATTCAAGGTTTATTTCATCAAATAATTGTTCAAAGGATGAGAATTACAGAAAATGATGGTGTTCATGCACATAATCATCCCAACAATTTTGCAGCTCACGAAAAGACGATAGCTGTGTAACGCCCATAAACAATGTGAAGAGATTTATAGTTTTATTTCAAGAAGTGTGTACACTTACAATGATGATAGTTTTCTATGTACGGTAGTGTGGGTCAAGGTGAACCAGATTTGCCATGCAATATTGCCTTGTCATTCCAATTTCCCAGACAAGCAACTAAAGGCTACTCACGGAAGCCCTCCAGCTAAAAATTGCATTGCGTATTGTTACCTGATTTCGAAAACAAGACGTAACGTCTATAAATTATGGTCAGTGTTGATTGTTTACTCCTCGTGAGCCACACTTCAATGTAGTATTTAACAGCCTAAATCCAGCCATCACGATGTATAACCTTGGAAACCGGATGAATTTGAAACCGGAACTGTCATTCATGCATGAACACTTGATGATATTTTAATTGGCAACAGATCAATAGAGAAAACCCAAAGTAGGACAAGTAAAGGGAAACAAAATTCATCATGGTCAAAAAAGCAATCAATTGGCCTTACTCTACAATTGCATACGACTATCACTGCATTCCACACCACCCACGCTTTTTGTGCTGGTGCCTTACTAATTGTACGGAAGTGTACTTATCGGCTGAATAAACTACTGGATCCGGAGTTCTATGTTTTTCAGTCGTACAAGAACCTGCCTGCCGAACACATTGTTAAAAATCGGTTAGTTCTAGTTTGTCTGTGCCCCTATATTATTATTGAAAAACAATTGTTCAAGTTGGAATATTAAGTTCACACTAGAAATAATAAGAATTGTGCAAACGGGATAAGAGAATGAAGAACACACCAGAGAATGATGAAGCGTCCTCTGATCATGAAAGCGGAATTGCTTCTTCAACTGTCCCTCCTTCTCCTATTCATTACTTCCCTCCAGCAGTAAGACAAGCAGCCTTCAACAGTAGATCGAGTTCGCACAGCTCAATGGGCTCCTTTAATCGGGGACATCTAAGTGAAGCAGATCATCAACCATCGCGACCGTCTACTCCGATGAGTATTGCCCCTCCGGAATCTATAGCAGTAAGTAATTATTTAAATAAATGCTGTTTTCAATTTCTTTTTCAAATAGCCAACATTGAGTAAGAATATTGCAATTATTTATACTCCATTGTTCGAATACTAAATATGGAACTCCTCTCCAGAAATTCGCAATTTTTTAAATATGAGGGCTTTAGCCGAAACTGTATGCGAATGAGGCGGAAGAACATCATGCAGAATACTAAGAATTGTTCGTGAAAATGGTCTTCGCCTTGATCGTTGCGACATCATACATATAAAGCATATGCATCGCTTAAACAAAAGCAGTAGCAGTTACTGTAGTTATTCTTCCTTGACGACAAGCGTTAACTGGCAAAAATTTGCAAATACAACATTGACCAAAATTTCGTGACTAGCCATCGCTAGCCATGGCAAAAATCTGCGTATATTGATTTGTTTTGTATTTTTTTCTCCGTTAGAGAAAATTCGCCGTAAAGGCGGGAAGAAGATTTTGAATTCGGGTGAGACAAGTTTTTAGAACAGCCAACTTGATCAACGATATCGGCTGGACCACCACAGTTTACTTGAATATCCGACTACTTTTGAATAATAAAAACCAGATCTGTAGTAGGCCAATGTCACGCTAATAAGATAGGCTAAACACTATGACACGCCTCTTACTCTCGACAGATCCCAGAGGCGAGTTAGTGCGATCCGAGAGGCCACGTAAAGCTAAAAAAATAAGGAAAAAAAAACAAGATACTACTGCGACTTTAACGTGAAGACACAAACATATTTTGAAAAGAAAAAAAAAATCAATTCTGCGTAATCACTAGATGTATAACTCCTTCCTATCTCAACGATAGTCGATGGAACAACGAATTTACCAACACGCACTTTCTTAGATAGACCTAGATAACCTTGGTCAAGATTTAGACGCTTTTAGTCGTATTTGAATCGTCCGATCGAACAGACTGAAGCCGTTTTTTTTCCAACATTCAATTAAATACTTTAACGAATAGTCACAGAATGCAAGGGCGTTATCCCCCCGCAGTGAGGCAAAAGTATTTCTACGCTAATAGATCGAGATCGCTCAGCGCAATTACCTGCTACCCAAACGGATACCCAACTGGTTCTGTTTGCCAACACGCGCTTCCAAGTTCTTCATTGAGCACTGGCGCTTCAGTGCTTTCATCCTCAGTAAGTTAATACATCCAAATGAAGTTTTAAGTCATAGTCATAGTAAAATAAGACAAAATAAAGACTTATAGATATTTAACGGAAGTGAATCATGTCGTTTAACGTTTTGTTGAAATCTCATTTCTTCGATCCAGTTCTAGTTCAAAAAGACTTTAGATTTTGCCATCTTAGTGACGAAGCTACTTGTTTTTCTAATAGAAAAAAGGTGTTTAGCTTTTTCGTAAAGGCGATTTTAGTAAGTTTTTAGCGAATCTTCGTGTCAATTACAATGAAAATCACGTCGATTCATCGCAACGACATTTAAAAAAAAATTTCTGTAGCTAGCTACAGAGAGGGAGGGAGGGACCATTAGATCGGAACACATGTAGGGATTCCCAGGAATTTCAGGTCAATATTTTAACGCTTTCAGTCGCTTTAGTATCGTCCATACACACAGACTGAAATAGTTTTGTCTAACCTTCATTTCCAACCTACATCAACAGAAGATACGTTATTAAATAGTTACGAAGTGGCAATCAAGATGGCAGAAAATTGCCTTTCGGTAGTAAGACGAAAGTCAGTCAACACTAGGTTGAGATCGCTATGTTCAATAAGTGAAGATGAACCAGATGAACAGCAACAATCGTCAGACCAAGCAGAACACATCCAGTTGAGGATTTTTGCTCCAAATCATTCACTCGTAAGATCGGCAACTTTGTAATGTTTAAGTCGGGTAAATCTACTTCGTTCCAGTTTCAACCAGTGTGTTTATTGCCTTAATTGTTAACATACCTTTTCCTTATACAAAATATGGCTCCTCATGGAGTGTTCGACTTAAAACAAGAGTAAAAGATACGAAACTTCGCCCTTTTCCACTTTGCTTTGAGTTTTTAATAAATCTATCGAAGATATTTCGCAAGTTTTTTTAATGAATCAAAGTAGTATTTTCTAATTTGCTTGTGTAAAAAAAAATGACTCTAGTTCAATTCTGGCAACTAGACTGCTCGATACTGAAATGAACTAGAACGAACTGGATTTTACAGTGATCTAGTTAGACTCTAACCTGGTTTGAACGTTGGCGCCATTATTTTGTTAAACTGAAGTTTACCTATTTTGGATCCAAGTGAAGTCACCGAGTCAAAAGTTAGCAAACTTAGCCTGGTGTTTTTTTTTCACAAGTGATAAGTGGTACGTATCTACTTTAAAATAACCGCTTAGCGACAGTAAGATTCAAGCTTTCTCCAAAGGGCTCGCAGCAGTACATTCAAAGTCTGTAAGTTTGTTTAGGCCCTACACCTTGTACGGTAGGTAGTACAAGGCCGAACAGCTGTCTAACAAGTAATGTTGAGCCGTTTGACATTCAAAGTTGCAGCAACAACTATTTCTAAACATAAAATAGCCTACGTTAGGATTCCCAACTTTCTAATGGTTCACTTGAATTCCGGAAAATTCCCTCGGATAACCGAAAAATAAAAAAATTCTTAAAATCCGAAATAAGGAAAAGGATATTTCGGAAAACCCGGAAAAAAAACCATCGGAAATCTTGGAAAAATATCTGGTGGTTCACCAAAAAGAATTGGGAACCCTACCTAGTACCTACGTTACATTCTACTGCACAATGTTTTTTATCAGGGTGACTCCGGAATCTCTAAATCTTGGGCACCAAAACCGCAAGGCAATTCTACAGTTCTGCAACATCTCCACAAACATGCTTCAACTTTCGGACTAGACGTGTCTTCTCTCCAGTCCAGAGCAGATCCCTACAGTTGCGCAGAAAAAATGGATGAAAAAGTAAGTTTGAATTTACACATTCAGTTACCCCTACCATATCCCGTTCCCGAAAAGTTGCGCAAGTTCTGCAGGAAAGAAAAAGTGAGGAGGGAAGTCCGTTTTTCTCGAACCTTACATGGGTTAGAGTCCCATGGTCACGAAGCGTCTCTAGTGGAAGTGGCTGAAACCGGTTCCTATACTCATTTGCTCCGTGAACCCAAGTGGTGATTTTTCACATCACATTTCTTTTCTCCTTTTTTTTATTAAAAGATTTAGTTCTTTTGCAAATATTTTCATAAATGGAAAACATATAAAATCTCAATGGTGAATGGATAAATGTGCTACTTGGCTCGGTGTTAAATTTATTAAAATATTTAATTAAAGTATAGTAGGCGCCTTGTTAGGATATGCTTCTGTTTACAGCCGTCAGTTGCGGCCGTCATTTTCACAGTTTGTTTTGGTTTTTGCAAAAAACAAAAAACAAATCCAACTAACTGTCGGTGAAAGTTTCTGTGCTAACCTCCTTTTTATACGGATTTTTCCCTTTCTTTCTGGTTTGTTCATACTTCATTGATTGTTCTTTCTTTCCCATATATGTTTAGATCACACATAAAATTATATTTTCCCCCTGTTCATTGTACCTTATCAGTCAGTCAGTCAGTTGGATTTGTTAGGGGGAAAAGATTCACTATTCAAACAAATTTTGCTGACTTGGCCTTGCCATATTCATAAATAAATTCATGTGCCAGCAACTTTATTCACACATTGTTATGCCTATGAGATTATAACATTTTTTTTATACTTATTCACAGAAAATGTCGAATCAAGGTGACAACATCCATCATCAAGGCCCAGCATTCTTGTCATGGAGGAAGTTACACCTTAGCAAAGCCAAGCTGAAAGCAGCGAGTAACACGTCAGCACTTTTGGCAGGATTTGCAATGGTTAGTGTTGGATCATTAAATCTAAAAACTACATCACCCACTCAGACACTTTTTTCTATTTACTTTTTTAAATCTTAAAGGTAGCAGTTGTTGAAATACAATTAAATAATAATAATCCTGGAGGTGAACAACTTCCAAAACCCCTTTTGTTTTTATTTGCTATTTGCACAACTATGCTAGTCGCAGTACACATGCTAGCATTGCTCATTTCTACCTGCATTCTACCCAACATGGAAGCCATCTCCAACTTACACATACTTAGGTTCTTTAAATTAAAATGCTAATAGTTGCACCTCTTATAATAATTAAATTGTCTATTTGTTTAGTTTGGTGAATGAATCTCCTCATGAAAAGATGCATATGTATATTGAACTCGCTTGGGGGTGCTCAACAGTGTTGGGTATTTTACTCTTCATGGTTGAAGTTGCAATCCTTTGTTGGATTCAATTCTACAGTGTTTTAAAAGAAGCTGCCTATGTTGCCACAGCAATTTTGGTTCCATTTGTCATTCTTTTCATTTGGTTCGCAATCATCTTTTATCGAAATCTAGTTGCACATACCTACGAGACGAGGAAGTGTGGCATTCAAGAACTTGAAGAACTGAAGCACGTTCTTGAAATGGGCGATGAGTTGACCACTCGGGAAATTCGCAGTAGCCCATTGGTCAATATTTGAAAAAGTTGTAGTTCCCCTGAAAGTTGATTGTCATTATTTCAAATTTTCTTTTAAATTAAGCACACATTTACTGCCGCAGTTGAATTTCGAATTACTCACCTATTCGAGGCAGTCCATTCTTGTTGTTTTCATCCACTTTTTCTACTACTACTATTATGCAAATCGTCGAGACTATATACTAGAAATAATTCCTTGGAAATCGGATAAACAGTAGTCAATTTCTGAAGAGGTCTAGTGTCTAAATTTTTCAAATCAAGATGAAAATTCGGAATCCAGGGAATTACTGCTATGTAACCTCGACACAAGTTAAAATTTCCCTGTAAAAATGTGGAAATTTGTCTTCCTACATATATTCTTTGTTTGATTGAGCTTGAGCAAAGTTACATTCACAATTAAAATAATACCCACCTTTTGTTGTTTTTAATAATATTTTTTGATTTTTTCTTCACAATATCATTTGGTGTAAATAATATACTTCAAAAAATGATAAAATAATCATCCACTGGAAAGTGAAAATTGTTTTACTGATTATTTTATGACCCTCGGCGTAATTCTCAGATTGTTATCTTTAGTCTATGGGAAGCTCGCCTCCAATGCTCGCATTACACACACAAAAATAGCTTCGTAAAATGTCTTGATTATTTCGAGTATTATAAAATTCAGAATCCCCTTCGCAAAAACCGTAAATCAGCACGATTGTCCCATAGGTTGCGCTGAATCAAATGCTGGAAAATCGTAGCCGTAGCAGACGACACTTTGTTACTAAATTTCAACGTACTATTTGTGACGCGTGTTTGTTTTGAATATACTTCGCGACGCTAATTCTTGATCAGTAAGATTTTTAATTATAGAACCTTTCAAATAGTCTTGTTTCTGTTTGTTACCTTATCTACTCTCTGGTCATTCTCGTATAGTGAAGCTCGAAAACAAAGTGTTTATTAATGCAAGAATAAACTCTTCAATCTGTAATTTTTCTTCAGGTTTTAAATGCCCGGAGGATCAGGGTGTTTTATACCATATTGTGATACAGGAAGGAAAGGATGTACAGAAAAGAGAACAGTGTTCAGTGTTCCTCGAGTAAGTGGTGAAGATAATATTAACAAAAATAGATTGATAATCTTGTGCAAATTTTTCTTTAAAGGATGTTGAATTGTTTAAAAAATGGAGAGAAGTTGTGCCTAAAGCTCAAAGGGAACTTGGCCCAAATGATAAAGTTTGCCATGTACATTTTGCTGAGAATGACATCAGAAAAGGATTAAGGGTTGTTGTTGGGGGAAAAGAAGGTTTGTAGTTTTCCGATTTTATTTTATGTTAATTGCTGCCAGCAATACTCATCCTTTTTGTAATTAAATGTTCTAAAGATATTTTCCCCATGCTTTGGAGGCTAAAGCCAACAGCAGTTCCTCAATTCTTCCCTAGCAAAAGTCTTGAACCGAACCTCATTCCCGAAGGTATTACAGTCTGTTTTCAGTATAATAAGTTTGAAGAATTTCTTTAGTTGGTTAAAATTAAACATCTAGGCTATCGTTCTAAGCGGATACGAAAGGGCCCTCGAAAACCGATTGAGAATCCCTCAAAAATGGCTAGATCTAGCGAGTCTACTGAAAACTTAATTGAAAACGCTACGAGTATCCCGTCAAACGGAAGTGATATGCGTGAAGACGAATTCTCGAGCTTTAATTCTCGAATAGGTCAAGAAGAATCAGTGCCCTCAACAGACACAGGATCGACAAACATTTCTTTTCAAAACGTAGTCAAACAATCCACCGAGGAAACAACAAACACAACTACAGATGTATCGACTGGTCAAAGTAGCCGACCATCGTTTGTGGATCCACAACAAGCAAAGTTACCACCATCTTGGAATTGGCATTCCATTGAACATCCTCAAAAAAGACAACTTTGCCTGTTGCCATCCGTTAGCTTGGGAGAAGTTATTGTTGTTAAAGCTATCGAAATAACAACGAACAACTCTGTTCTTTACTATGTGTTTGGTAAAAGATTCGACTCAGTGGATCTGGAATACCGATTTCAATCTTTATCTGAATTTGAAGAAATTCTCAACAATTTTGATAAAGCTAAGACATGTAAAGGATGTATGGATTCAACATTTCTCAATATTAAATTCTGTGCAAGTGGGCATTATCATGGTGGTGTGTGGCGCTCAAATAAATGCCAACTTTTGGATAAATCTACCTGTTACGAATGCGTCAAGCTTAGAAATATCCTTAAGCCAAGAGCTAAGAAGAAAAACAAGGAAACGAATCTTTATTCTCCTGTTTGATTTCACAACTCTTGCCTACGATTATACAAATGTGGATTATTTTTTTAATACAAAGAAATCCTTCAATGTTCGCACATTTGGTTTACGCCGGCGTATTTAATAGAAACTACTAGCCCCTTATAAATTCTTAAATTGATGAAAAAGCGCAACGTGTGAAAAAGACACATGTGTATACTGTATACTCAATTTGAAGTAATGTAAAACAATTTCAAGCATTCGCTTACCCTAAACGGCAAGTTTCTTCTTGACTTGCTGCAAACTCCTGAGTAATCCACGTATATCTTCGCTCCTAAATGGGAACAACAGATTTTACGTTAACCTGATTCTTAATACAGAAAATTAAAACATTTATTTACTGTAGAGATAAAGCTTCGTTGACGCTCGTCTTTTGTTCTTCACTCAAGTGGCCACTCGTTGTGTTGCGGTCCTGTTGCTGGGAAACCTAAAACATGAAAAAAACCGAATTTAATATGGTAAACTTGAAATTGAAATGAATGATTTCACCTTGGCACCGTAGAGTTGCTCTCGTCGTTTTAGTGATTCCATGGATTGTGTCAGCGCCTGTAATTTGGTTTCTAGCGAACGGAGTTCTTGGCCCATTTTTTTTTCGGCATCCGTCATGAAAGGTGAACGACGCTGAATTTCGTACAATACTTTTTCAACTCTGTGCATCAGAAAACAAAAATGAAACAGATTCAATCGAATAAATAAAATTACAACTACCTCTGAGTCAAAGATTTCTGTGTTTCCAATGAATCTTCATATTTTTCTGCTAACTGGTGAGCAATTGTAGTCAACTCTCCCTTGGATTGCTGGATCAAACTAAGCTCGTCGAATTGCTGTAGTAGATGTAGCTCCAAGAGCCGACTTTTCTTTTCCAATGCTTCACGCACAGCATCTTGTTTCATGATGTATTCTTCACGAAGAGTTTGTACGCTACGGCTGAACAACTATTGGTTGAAATACAGCACGTTAGAAAATAGAATAACAACACTTAGATAAAATCATTTCTCGTACTTTGACCACTTCAGCCAGTGGGAGTTCGGTGCCAGGTGGTAAGCTTAATTTTGGCTGAGAATGGGTACGCTGCAGTTGGCGTCGAATAATTGCATCAAAAGGCTCTTTCTCCACCTAAAAAAAACTTTATTAATAATAACACCAATATGATATTTTTAGGGATAAATTCACCTTTGCTGTGTTAGTTGTGGGTGCCGCCTTGACTGCTGGCTTCAAAAGGCGAGACAGAGAAATTACTTGGAAATCAGCCGAGTCCAACATCACTATCAACGTTGGCGGAAGGGGATAAACGACGACTCCTTGAGGAGGTGCGGCAGCTGACGATTTCATTCGAGAACACAAAATGAATTCGACCACTGTTTCGGCCAACATAACTCGTTGTGTTTCATCTTGATCGACGTCAGCTAATAAAATATTGAATTTGATCAATAAAAACGTACATCAATAGAATGGAATGAAGTACTTACAGTCAGGTTTCGAGGCCAATTCACTGAGGGTATCGACGAGGGGTACGACAACTCCATGAACTCCATAATCATGTACGACAAAGTAGCGACTGGAGCAAGCAGGATCTCTACGGAGTTGCAGGGCACTTTCATTTCCGTCAAGATAATCTTCAGTGCTAAAACTCTCACTGCAGTCCAAAATGTCACCGTCTAATTCAAGTGTCTCAGTAACGTGCAACACTGAATCGGCTTTGACGTCTGCCGTCAAGCTTGCCTTCGATAATAATGACTGCATGGCAAAAATAATTAAGAAATCACCACAAAATCAGAAGGCCTTTAAAAATTCATGGGACTTACCTCGAGATCGTCGGCGATATTGGGACTGTGGTCAGAATCATCACCGTCCTCTATGGTTGCACGAGGAAGTAAAATGGCATGGTGTATGTTGCCAGTGCGATTAGCGATCACTAGAACAGGTGGCGAAACAGGGAGACAAAGAAGGGAACACGCATCGCCACCATAATTGTCTAGAGCTGCAGGTTGCATTAGTAGAGGACCGATTACTGATATTTTAGGCGCTCTAGAACTGTATAAGACAAAAAAAATATTAGCTTTCCTCTTTCAGATAAAATAATAAAAAAACACACCTGTTCGATTGAACTGAACAACTGAATGTGTAAACATCTCCATTGGTAAGTAGGATGTACACGGGAAAGAGAAAAATCGGAACCCCATCCTGAGGAGCAAATTACCATTACTGAGCATCCGTCCCGTAAGAGATAATTTTATGAATAGTCTAATAAGTGTACTATTACTCTTTTTTGTGGAACTACAGTGACGCGTGTATCTTCAAATGGTGTACCGAAATCAAACGAAACAGCTTCATCCAGGCACGAGGAAAACGTAGTACTAGAAGTAATTGAAGAATGTAGTGAATGTTGACTCATCTTGGGACCAACAGGAATTGTTTTTTCTGGACGGCTAGAGTTGAATGCATCATAGATTCTAGAAAATTTGGAAAATAGAAAAATATTCCATTTAAAAAACCTGTTCTGTATAAACATACCTTATACAATTGTCTGATGTCAATACAACTACGTGACTGTTTGTAGGGGAACCTGGATGAAATTTGACTTCCTGGATTCTGATTCTTGAGTTGCATAGCAAGAACTTTTGATCTATGTATGAAGATCTAAAAATGAAAGAATTCAAGGGAAGTTTAATAGATATGTTCACTTGGATTATTTCTATGTAATGAATAACATACCGAGCACTTTTAACAGAAGGACCTTGCTGCTTGGCTTCAAGGCTTGGTAAATTACTCGGTAGTTCAACATAAGCCACACCTTGAGGGCCACTGAGGACTATTAAACTGCCTATGAAAAAAGAATAGAATATTTCCTAATCAACACACTGATCAGTTCATAAATGTCATTACCATCCAAATTGGCTTGGATATTTTCAACTTGAAAGACCGGTGCATCTGTAAGTGTGACTTTCTATAACACAGAAAAATAAACAGTTAAAGCACTGAATTCAAAAATACAAGAGTAAATAAAAAATTACAAACCAGGAATCTGTCTTTGGAAGACTTTGTGCCGGAATCTTTCGTGTCTTCAGCCCATGAATCTGCATCTAACAAATTCTTCACAAGAAGACAACAATCAACTTTATCCCACGCAAATAAATAGTGTTCGATAGTTGTCAACAAGCTTCGGACTTTCTTGATTTGTCCCGTTTGTTTGCTTTTCTGTTCTTTGATTAACTTGGAAAACTGCGAGTTATTTAAGCCGGCAAGATACTTGTGTGATAGCGTGGCCATTTTTCAAAATAGAATGAACGACAGTGCTCTATTTTTTCCGTAGAATATGCAAAATAGTCCCACGCCATCTGACGTTGATATAAGGAAACCGCACCAAATTCAAATTGTTGACACATTGCATAAAATATAAAACAATAAAAAAGTTTAAGATGTATATTGCCAGTAAATTCAATTTTAGTGTTTACACTTTACAGGTTGGTTGGTTTAAATTTTAACAAGTGACTTGCTTTTGTTTTCGTCTTTATCCAGAAGTTTTGGTAGCTTCAAAATAAAATGAGTCATGCTGTCATGCCCTTATAATTATTAAGCCAAATATCATTTAGAAGGTTTAACTGACGTTTTGATAAAAAAAAAGTTTACGACAACAGGTGAAGATGCTGACAATTTTATTGGATATCAAACGTGGAAGGTGGCACTAAAAAATTAAATTATACGTAAGATAACCCAAAGTTCACAAGGCAGTGAAAATTCTGCACCCAAATACCCAGGAACGGATTCAACCGCATAACAGAGAAAATGAATTTATATTTAATGGCGTTAGCGATGTTCGGTGCCATTAAAAGCATCCAATATTGACGTAACTTGAAGTATCTATAAGGGGATTACGTAGTTTTCATTCGAATATTTCGCACGATTTCTAGGCGTAATTGCAGTTCGGGTCGGGTGTGGGATAATTACGCAAGACACGGTTAATGGTCCTGAGCAACGGGTAGCGCTCGCATCCGCATCGATTACTAAAGTCATCCAGATCCAACGCCCAAATCATAGCTCCGCCGATGTTCATTGATTTCACAAGTTCAGATTTTCGACGAATGACGGCGACGTCGTCAAATGATGTCCATTGATTACCTTTGTAAGCATAAGGTCCCATTGCTCCTTCAGGATCTTGAACCACTGTCCAACCACCTTGTTTCATACGATGACAAATCTAAAACAAAAATAATAATTTGTTAAGACATACGTATAAAGAAGTTTCCTATCAATTGCAATCAGACCTCGTAAAAGGCGAGGAAACCTCCTTGGCGAGTGAATTCGCCAGCTTCACCCGGTCCTTTTGATTTGGCGTTAAGACCATTACTTGTGGGATCTTCGAGGGTGAATGACTGTCCGTACATGGGCATTCCCAAGATGATTTTGGACGGATCAGCGCCAAGTTCGATCCAGTAATTGAGTGTGAAATTCGTGTTGAAATATTTATTCTCCACTTCCGAATGGGCATAGAGTGGAGCAACGTGTCCGGTCGTCTTGTCCCAGTTACCGAAATAATCGTATGTCATAACACCAATCCAGTCAAAGTAAGGGGACAGTGCCGCAACTTCGTAGCCGAGATCGATGACAGTTTTGGACGGTGAAACGGCGGAGGAGAGCAGCCAGCCGCGAGGTTTGAACGCTTCGCTAAGCTCTCTAACCCAAGCAGTGAATGCAGGTTTGTCTGAATCTGGTCCAGCTTTGCAATCCACCTAATAAATATGACATCACGATTATAAAAGAAAAGGATCATTTGTTTAATTTTAGTAGAGTTGTACCTGCCAGCACTTGGGGTATTCCCAATCGAGATCCAATCCATCGAATCCGTATTTCTCCACGAATGCAACTGCGTTGTCAACAAACCGTTTCCTGGCCGTTGGATTATTAACCAGTTGGCTGTACTTGCTGCCCAGAGAATCGTTCCATCCACCCAAAGCAATCAACACCTTGATACCATTTTTCTTCAGCGCCGTGACCTTAGCATAGAGATTGGGTCCGTATTCATCGGTGTCGGCCCAGGAGTCAAACACTCGCATAGTCAACTCACTGGGGCTGAGAGTGGCGAATCCGTAAATAATATGCGTGCACATGGCTGGATCGATGTCTTCCGGCTTGTATTTACCCTCTCCTGTTCGGTATCCGGCCCAGTTGGTGAAATAACAGATGACTTTGAAACCTGTGTCAGGCAGTGTCACCTCCGGGAAAGGACTGGGTGTCGGTTTAGCTGTGGTAGTCGATGGTTTCCATTCGACGTAGGCACCACTCGACGTAGATGTTTCAGAAGGAGCGACAGGAGCGGAAGGAGCGGCTGTTGGAGAAGGAACAGGTGGGACATAAGTTTGGCTACCATCTCCGCATTGGGTGTTGTAAGGCCAATCACAGTATTCCTGAGATAAATCAATGTAATTAATGTATAAAAAAATCAAAAATCGAATGCATTTCTTCATTTAGAAATCTTCTTAAAAGCTGTAAGTCGAGAGTTTTGTACCTTGTTCCAGAACAAGCCATTCGGGCAGGTGTGAGCACTCCATTGTCCAAAAACGCAGTGATAATAGCTGGTACAATCAGATTCATGTGGTTTGTAAGAATTCTCTTGGCAAGCGCTCTTGGCCAAAGCAGTCGTTTGGAAAACTCCGGGAACAGCTGGAAATAAAATCATTTAAATTGCTGTCTGAATTCGAATATGAATAAAGGAGAATTTACATTTGATGTCGCATTTAGCGCTGGATGCAGGATAGTTTCGCAGAACCCTGTTGATGGTTTTAAGCAGAGGGTAGGTCTCGCATCCGCATTTGTTGCGGAAGTCGTCCAAATCGAGAGCCCAGATCATGGCGCCACCAATTTTCATCGCTTTGGCAATTTCGGATTTTTTGCGGACCATATTTACGTCATCAAACGAAACCCATTGGTCGCCACGGTAGGCGTAGGGACCGAGTTTACCTTCTTCGTCCTGGACGACGTTCCATCCTCCGTTGGCAATCGTCTTGCAAATCTACAGAGAAATTAATTTAGATCAATATTCCAATTTGTTATTGAAATAGGAAATACTTCATAATAAGCGAGGAATCCAGCTTGGCGGGTGAATTCTCCGGCCGATCCAGTTCCTTTAGCCGGAGCGTTGAGTCCATTATTGCTGGGATTTTCCAAGGTGAATGACTGGCCGTACAGTGGGATACCCATGATGACTTTGCCTGGGTCAGCTCCACCACGGATCCAGTAGTTCAGAGTATATTCCGTGTTGAAGTAGGCGACATCTGCCTCCGAGTGGAAGCCCAGTGGAGCTACATGGCCCGTCTTTTTGTCCCAATGGCCGTGGTAATCGTAGGTCATGACACCAATCCAATCCAAGTCGCGTGAGAGAGACGGGATGTCGTAACCGGCATCGATAACGGCTTTGGATGGTGAAACGGCCGCAGTTAGGAGCCAACCTTTAGGATTGAAAGCCTCTCGCAATTCCTTAACGAAAGCCGCAAAAGCTGGTTTGTCGGAAGCTGGGCCAGCATTGCAATCCACCTTATCAATTTAAAAATTTTGAGATTGGAATGGAAGAGGAATGTCAATTGAAATAAATCAGCATACCTGCCAACATTTGGGGTATTCCCAATCAAGATCGAGTCCGTCGAATCCGTAATTTTCAATGAAAATCATGGCATTTTCAATGAAACGGCGCCTGGATGCTGGATTGTTGACCATAACACTGTATTTGCCTCCGGCTGAATCGTTCCATCCTCCCAAGGCAATCAAGACTTTGATTCCGTGTTTCTTGAGAGCCACTACCTTGGCATAGAGACTCGGGCCGTATTCGTCCGTGTCTGACCAGGAATCAAAGACCTGCATGATTCCCTTGTTGGGATCCAAAGTGGCGAATCCGTACAAAATGTGGGTGCAGAGCTTCAGATCAATGTCAGCCGGAGCATATTTAGCTTCACCTTGACGATACCACGACCAGTTTGTATAGTAACAAATTACTTTGGCCGGACCTGTGTCAAGAAATCGAATAGTTTTAAAAAGAGATGGAGGGGAAAATGTATAATTTCAATGGATACCGGAAGAAGAAGGTGGTGACGGTGTTGCAGCTGTTTCTGGAGCCAACGTGGTGGATGGAGCAGCCGGAGCAGCCGATGTAGTGGAAGGCTCAGGGGCAGCCGGAGCAGCCGATGTAACGGAAGGCTCGGGGGAGGCCGGAGCAGCCGATGTGACGACGGAGGGCTCAGGAGCCGCCGTGGTAGAACTTGGTTGAGGGGCTGGTTGGGAGCTTTCGGGCAAGGCGCATCGAACATTAGCTGGCCAATCGCAAATGGCAAGTTCGGCATTCCAATACAGTCCATCGGCACACGACATGCTCACCCATTCGCCATGGTTGCACATTTGATAGCCGGAACAGTCGCTCGGGTTAGGTCGCAGACCCTGGCCATTTGTGCAGCTCTCTTTGACAGTTATATCTATCAAAGTCATTCGTTTTTAATCATGAAAAGTTCTTAAATTTACAAATAAAAAATACCTTTTTGGATCACCAAGTTATCGACATACGTCGGAAGAACGAACGGAGCATAGGCGGGAAACTGTTGGCGGTAGTGATCGACTTGCAGCGATGGGAAGTAGAACTGCGACAGGAAAACGCCACTGTTAAAGTTCTTGAGAGCCAATGGGTTGCGGGGCCTGAAATCAGGATTGGGACGATATTCAACCGAGCTCCTTTGGAATCCCGGACCGGTCTGGATGATCTGCGGCGGAGATTCGACTGCCCCGCGATAAAACGATCCCGAGCGTTCGGCAGCAGGTTGAACGACCTGACGTTTGACAGCCAAGTTCTCCACCACCGGCAAGGCGACGACCAAACCGGCCAGTAACGCCAAAACACGTAATGAATTTGCGGTCATTGCCACCTGCAACAACGAAACAAACAAACAAAAAAAAAACAAGTTTTCTACCGTTTTTGACCTTGCTACTTTTATTTTTTTCTTTCGCGCCATCGTCAAACGTGTAGGGAATGGCACAGCTAACGATAGCTCCAGGTCTGCTTAAAGGACCACACCCCGATATTATCAATTCAAGGTCGACATGTACAAAATTGGTGCGGGAATGAAATTATTTATACGCTGGCTGTTCCGTGTTTTGCCAAATACGACTTGTGTATCTGGACGGCAGTAAACGATGCCGTAAAATGGACATGAACGCGCCAAAATAAGAGAATAAACGCCGTCGAAGGAATAACTGTTAAAATGCGCTATCTACAATCGTATCGTTTTTCAGCGAATCACAAATCACAAGTGTATGCCATTCATCCAAAAAATGGAATTAGATGAAGCGATTGCAAACTATTAAAGTCATAGACGGGCATGTAACAGAATACAATAAAAAGCCTTACTAGCGCGTTAAAATTCAACAGGATGGGACATGTCAGTTTCACGCGCTAGTAGCACAGAGTTTTCAACAGCAATTTTGAAAGACATGCATAAAACGTGAGTTGATAATTAAATTTGGAAATGTAATTCAAAGCAGCCAAGTACTGTATAATTCCTTCAAGTGCGAGACAAAAGAGATGTGAACTTACAAGGATTGAAGCGGATGTGAAGAAGATGCCAACCTTGCTGGACGGCGAAACTTCTCAAAGTGTGAGGGATGAACTGGTTTGCCGGGCTTTATAGCGCCAATCTTTTCTTTCTTTTTTCAGACATATGCAAAGAGAGAAGAGCTCGGCTCCGACGAGAGTCGTCCTCGTAGCCGTTTCGTTTTTGTTCTCCACTTCTTGTCGCTGGCAGCCAAAAAACAACATTTACCGGGCACCACAATGGGTTTACTCTTTTTTTGCTTTCATTAAAAAATAGATAGATAGTTTGGCGATGGTGTCATCGTACCCACCATCTCTGATAAAACATGTTGGAGCTAGTCTTTTACCCACAGATTGCAACACCGAATTAATATTTACATAGTCGCATTTCACGTTTTTCTTTTTTGATTCGGCGACATTTCCCATAGACGGAGAGGTTGGAAACAAGCAAGCATTTCTGCAGTTTGGCTTATGAAGACCGTTAGACGACCTCGACTGTCACTAGGAGAGATGGGTGAGGATTCATTAAGCGCACTCCTCCTTCCCTTCCAATGTGCGCAAGATTTCTATCGACCTGTCTTACCTGTCTTTCGCTATCTCTTCTCATCCGTTGGTTTTTCCCTGATTTTGAATTCGATGCTTTTTGGACACTTTTCAATGCCCTTTTTATCTTCTATAAAAAGGAATAAAACTGTTTTGACACTTTTGTTGCTGTTGTTTTTCAATTGGCCATAAACGACGAAGGGACTGTACCAGCTCAACTTCTACTTGGCGGCTGCAGTTGCTCTTTTTTTAAGGAGTGGACACACCCTGGACACGTGAAACTGTATCATATGGCCTTGGGAGTCAATGACTTTGATGACTTCTGCGCACGCAACAGTTTGGTTTTCTTGTTCCCGTTGAAATCTACGACAAGCCGACAGCTCCTAAAATAATACAAAGAACAATAAAAATTAGATATTCTATCCATTTATAGTACTAGTTATAATCATTAGTTTTGGAATACAAATCTTGTCTTTTAATTTAGGTAAAATTTTACTTAATTTTGTTTGGTAGGTTAGCGTAATTGACATTTCTGTTGTGATCTTTACTTTGGATCGGTACGAATAGTCGGATTCTAGACACAAAGACTGAAAAATGTGTTAATGGTTTTACTCTAGGACTCTTTATTGCTGTTGTTACCGAGTTTTTGAATTCGAATTCAAGCGGGAACGTAGTTTGCAGACCCTTGTTTCTACGACGACCTATAGATGGCGTTTAGCTGTTCAAACTGTAAAAAAAAGAAGGAAGACTAAAACAAACGCATAAAATAGGCTATACCATCACTGATGGTCGATATCTAAATTTACTATAATTTCAGCACGAAATCAATCAAACTACATTCGGTTTATTCCGGTACAAAATCGATTCAAAATCCCCTGCGACACCAGTGACGACGATGATTCGATTTTCACATAGTTTAGCGATAGAATTTCAACAAATTTAGGTAAGTTCATTGGCGCTGATGTGTTAGAGCAGTAGCAGCAGTCTCAGCGAAAAAGGCGAGGTGACTTTGATATTCCAAGAATCACGAAACGTTCGTCGCTTTTTTAAAACTAGGCAAACCACCAAGCGCTCGAGATCGCCTTAGTATAGACCGATCCGCGGCCCATATATAGGCTAAAGAATAGAAATACTACAATATAAGAAAACAACCAAATGCCCCGATGGAATAGGTAATGAGTTGGGTCATAGAGTACCGTGTGTATACCCTCTTATGGCCTCTCCTCCACTTTAAGGGCGGTTGGGCCTCTTTTTCTTCTCTTAAAATTTACGACTTCATTAGGATGAGTGGGAAAAACGAGCCCTGACCCTTCGAATTGCTCTTTTTTTCTCTCTGCTGTTATATACTGATTGTGTGTCTGCTGTACGTCACCGTAACCGATGAGTGTAGAGTGCAGGGGGCGGTCTAATGATGATCCTTTTCAAAACAATCAGAATAAGAGCGGACAGACCCCGCTAAAGGTTTCCGTTGCCCATTTGGCCCCCACAGTTAAATTGCATCTTTCAAGATGATTTTATCCCTTCTTCACAGGCCTATATAACTTTTGAAAAACAGAAAAAGAAGAAGAAAATAGCTGATTGAATTCGTGTCTTGTTCAAAGTCTAGTTTCCGTTCTTTATTGTGCTGCGACTGTAGGTTGTGTAGGACCCAACAAAAAGTTGTGACAGAATCAGCGCGGAGGAAGGAGAACAAATGTCACAGTTGTTGTTTTTTTCTTCTTCTTCTTCCTTTTGTTACCATATGAAAGCAATAAAAAGAAAGCAGTGCTGCTATAGCGCTAACCCTATCATTGTCCGCTTCCTGTTTGTCTTTTACATCTTCAGCCAAGCAAAAGGACGGGCAGCAAGGTTGCGGATGAAAAATAAAATAAAAATAAAATAAGAAAAAAAGTTTTGATTCTTTTCTCTGTTTGTTTCCTTGTTTGTATTACGTGTGTTGCTCGAACGATAGCCTGCGCCTCCATTATTCTTTTCTTGTCTTGTTGTCTTGTTGATGTTGTTATATATATATTCCGGCCTGTGTGTGTCTGCATTTATTTCGAACCGTCCAAACGCCGGGCGGCGTGCCAGCTCCGCACATCCGCAATCATCCCCTCCTCTCTCTCTCTCTCCTTCTTTTTTATCTCTTTTTTTGTTTCTTTTATATTCTGTCGTTGAACGCCAGTCACGCAAAAAGCTCGGCGCGGGTGACATGGCAGGCATCAAACAGCACCACCAGAGCGCAGCTCAACTCTTTTTTCTTTTCTTTCTTTTAGATAAATAAATTGACTCGAAAGATTTGTCGATAGAAGGAAGGAAAATAAAGGGCCTCAACATACAGCGCCACTTAGAATGTTCGTGTGTAGAAGAATGACGTGTGAGCAGCCAGTCTAATAATTTAACTTTTTTTTTTGGTTTGGTTTGATGGACTTTGATCTAATCCAGAGACAATACGAACCATCTTGATCATTTTTTACCTGACTGGTTCTGATCTCGAGTGTTTGAAATTGGTGAGATGAGGTTATAAGGGGCAAGGAAGAACATCACACACACACAGACAGACACAGACACAAAAAAAACAACAAACAAGAGAGAGAGAGAGAGAGAGATGATCACGCAATCTTCAGATCACTCTTCGCCTCAAAACGGTGCGGTCAACACCTTCAACTCCCTCCGGTCCATCTCTCTCTCCAGACACACAAACTCTATGATTTGCCACGTCGTCGGGCTTAAGGTTAACCAGCCCAGTCTTCTTTCTTTTCTATGATGATGACCGTGGTCTCTAGCTCACTCACCACCTCTTTATTTATTATTTCCCGTACGGTATGTTCCGTACGAAATACCACAAAAAAACAAAACTCTTTTCATTTTATTGTTTCGAAAAAAAATAAATAACGAAGAACACACACACGCACCACAGCTCTGCGTCGTTACTTTTTTTTTTCGACTTCGGCACTTAGTCCCGGAGGCTTTGAGGGAGGTCTACGAGCAAGACAAAAGAAAATAAATAAAAGATGAATTGTTTTTGAGCTGTCTTTTTATTGGCGAAGCTACAGCACCACCACCAGGCTTTTTATATATATATCTATGTGGTGGTGGTACCTGGATGTGTACATACGTATATACCTAGTTGGTATATATATATGTGCCGGTGATTACCCGCTATTAAGTTGTCCGTTAGAAGAGAGGGGGAAGCGAAGAAAAGAAACAAGCAACAACAACAACAAGACAACATACGAACGAAAAGGCTGGACGGAGCGTCCATCCCATCCATCAGAGATGCAGCCCAGTCCTTGTGCAGAGGCATGTTGGGGGGCGGGCGGTTACATCATCTTTATACGCTGTGTGTTGTAGAGCCCTATACTACACACGTTTATACGGTCGTATAAAAATATATCCCAACCACAACAACGTCTCAACAATCAGCCAACCGTCTAATTTGTCTCGGAGAAAATCACGGACTAAATTTTCATTCATCTCTTATCGATTTTGGCGGGATATTCAAAAAGTAAGTTCCTTATTTAAATCCTTTTTTTTTTACAGGATTTGAGGTGACATGTGTGGCGACGGGGGGTATTATTAGTGTACTACTAGCTTAGTGCGTCTCTACATGTGATACTGTGTGTGTGTGTACGTGGCGACGGTGGTCTTGCAACCAATGCGATTAAAAGCCGCTCGCGGGATTGTCGGAATCGATCGGTTCCATCGAGGAGAGGGACGCCCGTGTCATCGCCGTTGCCATGGTGAGAGCGTACGGTAGGACGATCTCCTTCTACCCCCCTCCGCACCCCTTTTCTTCCTTCCCCCCCAGCTGTCTCCTTTTCCTTCCATTTCTCTAGTACTAGTAGTAGCTGGGCTATTATGTGCGTCTACCAGACTACGCTACGTCTATTGGGTCTCTTGACCGAGGTTCATATGTGTGCACTACTACACCCGAGCGTTTTCCAGTCGGTCGAACATCAACCACCTCCATCCATCCATCCGACGCTGTCAAACTGCTGCCGGGCTGCTGGATATGTAGATCACACACGTACGCCTCTCTCCAACTTCAACGCAGCGCCCAGGGATTTTTCTCATTTCTTTTTGATTTTATTTTTATTTTGAAGGGGTAGAAATTTTTATCTATCAAAAGTTGTCCAGGGTTTCATTGTCATTCCGCCCCTCATCCGTCGCTTCAAAGCCGAGCGCCCAGTTCAAAACTTTGGCATTTTCATTTGGACGCGGACGAATGGATGTGCATTGCTCGGATGGCACTTTTCTTTGCCGCACCCCGGATGAGACAACTCTGTGCTGGTGTGGCCGGCAAACAAACCAAACCTAACCTCCTCCCGCTACTGCTGGCCAAAAACACTTTTACCTTTACCACCACCAACTGCTGTCATCCCCGCAGGACCGCGAGTTCTTCTCGGGCAATTAGAGCGCCGCCATTTGCCTCCCCACCACCACCACACGTCATAGACGCTGGCGGTTACACACACACACACAATAAGAAGAGTATTAACACATACGCATAAAAAAGGAGAATTTAAAGTTAGGCGCTTATTTTAGTGTGAGGAAGAGGAGGTCGGAATAATTCGTGCGGTTTTCCGATCTAAAAATAGACACCACACACACGGCGCGGTACTCGGCGACTCTCTCTCTCTCTCACCGATTCAATAACGCATCCGGGAGAAAAAACAATTTAGACGCAAAGGTTGCGCGACCTTTTTTTTCTCTTTTCTCCTCGTAGATTCCGATCGACGGGATTTTTGTTTCTGTGTGCGGGATAGGCTAATAAAAGAAATACCCCGGAGTTGATTAACTGTCAAAATGTCAGAGCGCGACTGTCAACATCGTCGTCTAGACTCTGTCGTCGTCGTGTAACTTCCCACTTGCGGCGACAGAAAACGGAGCCCCGAAAAAAAAGCAAAGAGAGAGAGATGTCATCTATATTATAGGGAAGAGATATCACCCACACACGAATAAAAGAGCAGGTCGTGCGACAATAGAAACCCCCCCACTCCCGATCAATTTCTTTTTTCTTTCTCATCGTCGTCCCTACAAGATAACTGCGTCTGTAAAGAGAAGAAACAAGCCCAAAAGGGAATGTACGAGAAACAAGTCGGAAAAGTGGAGAAATGAGGGAATAAATGGGGATGGTTGGAGAAGAAAACGGGGCCCTCCAAAGATGATGATTATAGAGATGGCGCACGGGTTCCTCGTTGGTGGTGGTGGTGGTGGTGGTTGCATATATCCATCATTTATAATCAGGTGGTGAAATGATGGTGGGTGGCGAAACCCGGTAATCACAGGAGCAGCACAACAGCCGTGGAAGAAGAAGAAGAAGTAAAAAGAAATAAATAAAAAGAGAGGAGCAAACAAACAACACCAGCCGCTATACTATACCACTACTGACGACGTTGTGGTTCTTTTTCTCTCTCTACTCTTTGAACAATAACGAGCCCGAGTTCGTCGTCCTCCCAACAACAATTTCAAGGAGGAGGATTCTTGTTTCTCGGCTGCAATCATTTGCGTGCTGTTCATTCTTCGGGTAGACGCAATGCTCACGAGAAAAAAATTTCGGCTGTCGCTTTTCTCCTTTTTTATGATTTTTTTGGGGGGTTCGCTTTGGCCCTTTTTCGGAGGTCCGTCGTGGGTGGCCGTGTGGATAGAGTCGGCAGCGGCGGCCGTGGGTTGCGTGAGTCTTTGACGTCTCGATTGTTTGTTTTGTTCCCGAATTTCTTCGTCTCTAATAGGTCGAGTCTAGTGCATATGATGGAGACGCTTAAGCGTCAGATGGAGAGACATAAATATCGGCGGGAGATTCAATTAGAAATCGTTCAGATTTGGCACGACGACGTCGCATTTGACACGCTCGAATACCTTCCCTTCTTTTGAAAGACTCTAGCTGCTGCTGCTGTTTCGCCTCTTCCTTTGATGATTGCCAAGAAAAAGAAGAAGAAGAAGAAGGAGTAATAATCCGTGGTGTGCGTTCAACAGCTGACAGCTCTCGACGCTGGGCTTGTTTCTTTTCTATTTTCTTCCGCTGCGCCATCAGCGGCCAAAAAGAGGACGGAGCGCGTAATCGATTTTTAATCGCCCCGCGACTCTGTGTCTCTACTACACACACACACACACACATCTAAGGATGGAAGACGTACGTGCATATATACAAGGATATATAGCTTTTGGTGCGTAGGTGGTGGTTTCGCTTTTCTCTCGCTGGAATATCACAGAAAATTGCTTAATAATGGATGAAACAAACAAAATGATGATCAAAGGTGTGTGTGTGTCGAGTCCTTCATTTGAAATCACGGGGTCTCCTTCTCAAAGTGGGAGGGTTTATTTGTTTTTAAAAACGAGAGAGAGAGACAGAGAGAGAGAGGAAGAAAAGTTTTTGGGAAATTTCGCGCTGTCCCTCGTTATCGTCTGGCCACCACCACCGTGGTGGGTCCAGCAGCCCCCGAAAATTAAAAAAACAAGAAGAAAAAAAACAAAACCCTCCTATTGCTCTGGTCTCTCGTTATAACGGCAGCAGCAGCAGCATCCATGTGTGTGTGTGTGTGGAGAGACTCAACTTTTTGACGGCATCCGATGTGTGTTTTTGGACCCGATATTTCCTCGGGTACACTTGAAATAAATCTACGGATGCCAGGAGGGTGAAAATGAGTGAATATCTCTCTACTCTACATGCAGATAGATTGATAGATATGCACGGTAGTATATTGAGAGGTTTTTCTCTTTTTCTACCTTTTTGCGCTGTGGGCCTCTCTTTTGTCTGGCGCCAATGTCAGGTAGACTGACAGACACTCTTGTTATTGTTTCTCCATTCTCTTTCTCTTCTTTGGGGCCCTTTTTGCTGTTTCACTTGGAATTGTACATTTAGACATATCCGTTTGACTAGCTACTACTAATACCAGCTACTACTGCTACTCTTAAGAGAGCTGCGCCGCTTTTATCTTCAGAGTCACAAGTCGTCAGATTGTCACCAACCGGAGAAGGAAGAAGCCAATGAGTGTGCAGACAAGTCACATATAGAGCCAGTGTCAATTGTTTGTCTCTCCGGAATCAAAAAGCTAAAAAAAATCCGGCGCGAATGCCACCGGGGGTTTCTTTAAACTTGGCGCTAGACGTCAGTCGCCGCCCAAGAAAATCAAATCAAATAATCCAAAATCTCGATCTTAAACAAAAAATTAATTCCTTCCACAAAACGGGGAAATGATAAAACCAAAAAATGATATTCAGTGCAATATACTATCTAGGCAGTCATTTGCATATCGTGCATAATATAGTAGTAGTAGTAGTAGTCGAGAAGATGGGACGCGCCATCGTAGATTATATATAGTTCACCAAGCAGCATCTTTTTACATCCATCTCTCCCACCAGCCAGCCAACCAGCCAGCCAGCCGCAAATGGATAAAGCTTGTTCGACTCGCCGTTTCTCATATAATACAATCTTTGATTGCTCTCCGACCGCGTCGTCATGTTAATTGCTCAGGTGTCTTTATTATATCGTGTGCACCGTCGCAACGTATATATATATAAATAGTTGCTTGTTATTAATTTTTTATTTACATCCCCCCACAAAAAAACAACCAGGAGAGTGTCGTATAAAAAAAAGGGGGGGGGGAATGAAAATTTTTATATGATTAGGCACTATATAAAGTTATAAAAAAAAGGAAAGAGAGAGATAGAAATTAGAAATAATAAGGAAGAGAACGTATGAAAATTTCTTCAAAGGGCCTGTAGCTGAATAGCTGCTTACCGCTGCCTGATTTCTTATTTTCGGGCGTGTGCTAGTGTAGAGAGAGTAGTAGTAGACTCTTCTGGGGGGATTTAGATTGACGAGCTTCTTCTTCTCCTACTACCTTGCTGTGTATAATCTCTATATAGCGTCGATATAATCACATATTCACAAGGTTCTAGAAGAAAGAAAAGGGACGCAACCCAAAAGAAGATGAAAAAAGGTAACCAACAAGTTTATTTCCTTCGAGCTGGAAAGAAGAAGAAGAAAACGGCGGCGGCGAAGATGAGAGAATGAATGCGTGTCATCTCTGATTCGTTGATGAAATTGAAACCTCGCAACAGAAGAAGAAAAAAGACGGCGGCCCCCGTGCCTTTTTCCTCTGCGCTCCCCTTCGCTCCGAGACTTGAATAATTTAAAAGTTAAAGGAAAAAAAAAGAAAACAAGAAGAAGAGATATTATACATAAAATATTTGTGTGTGTTGAACGGGGGCCTGTCCGTCGTCGAAAAGAAAATTCCGGCCAGGGAGGGAAATGAAAATTCATCGAGGCCTAGAGGAGAGAGAACCGAGAGATGATAAAACATTCCTCTCACCCGGTGCTGTGTGTAGACTTTTACCCATCACATATCACAAGAAGAAGAAGAAGAAAAAGAAGACGGGAATATTATAACACATGTTTATAATGCTATTCGACCCCCTGGAATAAAACAAGGGGGGAAAAAGTGGGGCGAAAAGAAACTTCTTTTCCAGGTGATGGGGGAAGAAGAAGAAAAAAAGGTAAAAAGGCAAAGAACAAATAGAAACGCCACGTCAGAAATGGTTGATTCGTTTTTCTTCTCCTCGGTTAAAAAGAAAAAGAAAAAGAAAAAAAGGGATAGAGAACTTTTCTCCGAGGTACGTTGATTGAAAATGCCACGTGAGCCAAGTCTTCACGCCTTCAAGGTGCGATAGCCACGCATCCTGATGCTGATGCCTACTTAACATATCAGCAGCTCGGGCTCCTCTTTTTTTCTTTCTTCTTCCTCATCAGAATTGTATAAATAAATAAGGAGAGAAAAGAAAGAAAGAAATAACCTAAGCAAACATAAGGGGGGCCTGCGCTGCTGTACACCCCCGCCGTGTTAGTGTTTGTGTTTGCATTGCACCTTGTGTCAATATTCTCTCTCTCTCAGTTTTCTTTTGTTTTTCTCTCCATTTTCAATATAGGTTACTACTACTTCTTCTTTCTTAAAATGAATTATGGATGTTTGGGCTTTCAATTCCTCTTCAATACGGCAAGGATTAGACTCAACTTTTACATCCGGAGACCATCAATAACATTTCAAAGTTGCATTACTATTTACGGACTATTTATAGTTAAGATGATACAAATATCTTTAAAGGTTCCTTGTGTCGTGTCGAGAAGGGGGGGCGAAGCTTTTGGCATTCCACACACGACGAATAGTGTAAGGTGGTGAACTGGGCATTGTTACGTGCGGATCGATAAGGATCGGAATCGGCAACACAAATCTCTGGTCAACGGATGTTGCCGGGGCATTTTCAGCTTTGCACACTGGACATGTTACAACAGAGAAAAGACAATCCACCGGACGGCGCCTGCCCATCTCTTCCACCAAAGTCTCCGGCCAGGGGGTCGACTGTCTTGGCCCCCACATCTTATAATAAGTCTCTCCATGTCTAATAGGGAAGAAGAAGAAATCCGCGCTTAGAACCCCCCGCCCGTTTCCCTTTTTTCTCTCTGTACCTTTGGCTCTTACTATTGGTTTTTCTTATATTCGATTATTTACGGACTTGACTCTCAGGTGGAATTCCGTATACACCCCCTACCCTCTAAAAATGAAAAACCCCTATGCAGTTTCTTCCCTTTCTAACCATCCCAAATGAATAGGTATATACATGGCGAAAGGTATGTACACACAAAGACACCAGTTCAGTTTAAGAAAAGGGACTGGCTGACGTCTACTAAAAGGTGGTGATGGCCTCATGGGTAGCAGCAGCAGCAGCCAAAGAGGAGGAGGAGGAGGATGATAGAAAAACACACAGACACCAGCACACACACACACTCGCCAGACAATGGGGCCCACCCCCTGGTGGCCTCGTTAATGATCTCCCCCTTTATTTATTTTTCCATTTTTATTTTTTTTCGCCCTTTAAAAATCCATCGAAGAAGAACACACAAAAATATGTACAAGAAAAGGACTTTTTGAACTTATTATTAGTCCTAGACTTTCCCTTCGCCTGTAATTTCCTAATATATGTAAATATCTGGGGGGGGGGGAAAAAAAACAGGCGAAAAACCTTTTTATTGCATAGTGAAATTGTCGTTTTGCCAAATATCCTGGACATTTCCGGTTAACTTTTATCTTGTCAAAATGAAAGGGCACAAGAAAAAGAGAACACGAGGAAAAAAAACTTTTACGAGACCCTCGAAAGTTTGTAGCTCTCGACTGCATATCTTGTAATCGACAATCCTAGGACGATGTGTGGTGGCCTGTGTTACACAACAACACGATCCATCACTGCGGTCGGATTCTATACACGCCATCCGCCAGAGAGCGCACGATCCGACTGGGTTTAGTTTTAAAAATAAAATCAAAAAACGGAAAGTGATTTCTCCCACCGATCAACATTTCATGAATCAGCCGTGAGCTTATGTCGGGTGTGGATTGCGTAACATTATAGAAAAGTCAAGTCGACGTGACTCTTTTGCCTAAATCCCGTTCGTTGAAAAAAAACACACACAACAACTCTATATGAATATGCTATAGGCGCAGTTTGACACAAACGAAAAATCCCCATGAAAGATTGAACAAGTTGAATCGCTGCACTCGAGAGAGGGGGGGATTTTGATATCAAACTCACGACGGGATTATTTTGTACAGCAGTATGTGATTTGATATCCATTATGGAACGGAAACAAATTGGCTGTGCCCTTAATGATTGCCTGAAAAGGTCGCCAAGCCGAGAGATGAATTTCACGTATTTAGCGCGCGGCATTCGAATTCGAAATTCTATTTGGGGGAAAAACGGCGTTTTATCTCGACTGTAGTATTTCAATGAAAGAAAAAGGAAAAATTCTCCATTTTCAATCCAAAGTCTAAATAATAATGGGGGCCCCTTTGAGACGCTTGGATGGTCATCGTCGCCGTCGCCCCCTGGCTCAGACTGGGGGCGCCGGTAATGGGCCGGCCCCACCGCTCTACTAGCTATAGTCGTGGGTAGAAGCAAGAAGAAGACTGGGGACGGTTTCACTCTTTATCTTGTGATGCGTATAAACATGTTTCGTTGGGCCTATATCAATGCGTGGAACGCACAAAAGTACAATTGACAACGGGAACAAGTGGGGTGGGGTGGGTGGACATCGTCAGGATCGTTAGGGTTTTTATCAAAAGGGGAGAAAGAGAAATAGATAGAAGAGCTAGAGGGGGAATAGTTGAGTGAACTGGTTCTTCGCAGATGACCGCTGGTCAAAAGATGAAAATTCAATTTCCAAAAATGATTTCGGCTAGTGGCGCGTTTGGTCGTAGGGTGGTAAGGGCTGATGGGTTTATTTGGCCGGAAAAAGATTGAAAGAGACGGATGACTTTTTGATTCCTTGACAAAAATTTGATACCGCACGATCCCAACCCCCCGAAAAACTGAATGGGAATTCAATCGGCCGGCATTAATGACGGCCAACCCGAAATGAAATTCAACACACTCTATTACACACGAAGCAAAAGAGAGATGGCCGTGTGTGCCGGTCGAGACGCCCTTTTCGTCGGCGGCCACACACAACAAAATATCTATAACAATATGCACACACACAAACATAAACCTACGGCAATCATTTCAACACGCCGAGGTCAAACTCTCTCTCTCTCTCTTTCCGCGTCTTGTCTATATCTAATAACCCCCTGAAAAACTGTACATTTATTCCAACATTTTCAACGTCCATAAACGTCACTTTGTTGGTTATATTTCCTCCCGTTATGGATGTGTCTATAAGGCCCCGTTTGATACGTTCCCCCTATCGCTCTGCGGAGAAAAGAATAGAAGAAGAAAAACACATCTAAAGCGGGTGGTATTTTATACTTGCATTCCACACTGTGTGTGTGCGTCTTTACTCTCTCGGATGATGGCGGGTTATTTACAGTGTTTGCATCTTTCTTTCTCTCTCTCTATGGCCGTTCATAATAAAAGAAGAAAAAACCTCTTTTGCGTCCGATTGTTTGCACACATCACGGCGGCGGCGGCGGCGGCGATGCGCGCCCATATTAAATCACGCGCGCGCGCGCGCGCTAGAAAATACCCCGGCCGCCGCCGCCGCCGCCGCCGCCTTTTAGCGCGCCCACATTTCACAGGAGGTCGACTCTTCTCCTTTTTTTTCCCGAATACAAACTGTGTGTTGCGTAAGGTATGTGTGTGTGTCTATATAGCTATTCCGAGGGAGAGAGAGAGGGGGGGAAACAAAAAAATAGATATATAGGAATGAGAGAGAGAGTCTCATTAGCATAGGTATCAAAAGGAACCGACGACTTTTTGGAAACCCGACTCGTTTTCTTCTTCTTCTTCTTTTCACTTTGCGTGAGAAGACCGGCCCAGCAGCAGCTTAGAAAGCCTCTTCTTCTTTATTTTCGAAATATTCTCAATGCCCGTCGTTGGATGGGGGGTGGGGGGAGATTTGAAAACTACAAAATGAGAGAGAGTCTCATCTCATTTCATGCAGAAAAATGGGGCAGCAAGCCATACAATGTGCGCATCGCAAATAGACATCGCCATCCCGGCCGTCCGTTTCCAATAATACATTTCACGTTCCGTTCCTGGTAAGAACTGGATATCGGCACACGTAACGATGCGCAACGTCTTCTTCACACTTTCAACCCCAAAAAATAATAAAAACAAAAACATCTAACGACACACCGATATAAAAGAAATAAATAAAACTTCAAGTGTCTGCCAGATTGCACTCACCTTCGTTTTTTTTGCCCGGCTGCCGGTCAGAGTGTGTGTGTATCATACGCAGCTGGCACTCAAAATCGGGCGGTACGTGTACAGAGGCATTTTCGGGTTTTTAGTAGTGCGGCGAAACTTCAAAAAAATAAATAAAGTGGGTCGACCGCCCGTCATAACCAACTCTTAAACCACGTAAAACATGAGAAATAAGGAGGAAAATACTGGCGATGAGAGAGAGTGCGTAGAGTTTATAATATTTGTGAGATGAGTGGGGGCCTCGTCTATTGTGTGTTATATATTGCCCACCTTTTCAGAATAAGAAGTAAAAAACAGAAAAAAAAACACACCGGTGTGTGTGTGTGTGTAACACACGGACGTTTGTGTGTTCCTAATATGCGGCGAGAGAAAAAAGAAAGAAAATTGTTCCGTCTGTGTGTGTGGAAAAAGGGTTTTGCCCGTTTGGTTTTTCTTCCTTCTTTTGTGCAACGGCGGCGGCGGCGGCGGCAACCCGGCGTCTCTCATTTCCACCGCCTATTATGCAACATAATATTTAAGACACACCGGCAACCACCACCACCACCACCACCACCAAAGAACCCCACCGCTATATACACACACAACACACTCGGCCGCGCTTCTAATCACGCGCGCTGCTGCCAACTCCCCTTCGGTCGGTCGGTGTTTGTCTTTTTTCTCTTTGGCGTCTTTGAAAAAGAACCTCGAGGCTCGCCCTTTTTTGTCGTTTTCCCCGTCTGATGGCCGAGTCCTTTTGCACCTTTAGCGCACACCTTATGATGGTTATTTATAACCTCCTAACATGCGCCGGCCCAGGCATTTCTCCTGGCAGCCCCCCACCATCAGTCCAGAAATGGGAAAAAAGAAGAAGAGATGAACGCGCCGTCGTAATGTAACACACCATCTTCTTTTGTTTTCGCTCATTTTCTCCTGGTGCAGACAGCCGCTCGTTTTCGTTTTCTGGTGGTGATAATGAGCCAGCAAAAGAGGAGGGTTCCTTTTCTTTTTGTGTTGAAAACAAAACACCTTCCTTTTTTTAATGATCAACAGTTTCTCAATTCCCGGAAAGAAAAATTAAATTCCAAAATGGCCATAGAAATGTTGGAAACATCCGATAGCCGATTGGACAATGTCGGAAACTAATGTCGTGGAAAAGGTTCAAAGTTCTAAAAACTAACTCGGCAAAAATTCGGGTCTATGAAGTAGCGAATCGCGTTACAACCCTTGGCAACCAAGAAAAGCCAAAGACTTTGTAGACATAAAAAGTTGCGCAAAGCCAAAAGTCAGACCACTGTGTACTCTGTTGTGGGGATCAAGAAATTAAAAAAAAAGGGGTTAGCATATTACACGTATACATGTATGCCCAAGTTAAAAATTCTCTCTCCCCTCTCTCTCCATATGTTATTTTAAAAATTCTTTTTCTCTCGTTTGTCTAAGGATTCCCCAAACAGGATCGGACAATGTTTCATTTGTCAACACAAACATTGGAACAAAAAAAAGAAAAAAAGGGTGAAATACCCCACCCCCACCCTCCCGACTAAAGCAAAGCCTTATACATAGTTTTTATCTATATGCACAACAACGGATCATTTCCTTTAAAACCTTTCGTCTCTAATAAACGGGGAAACTCGCGTGAATTATGTGTAGACCGGTGGGGTGGCCAAGACGCGTAAGAGTATGTACACAAGAATCACGCAATCGAAAGAGAGAGAACGAAGCCAAGTTGTGATGGACAACACTGGGGGCTTTGCAGCGGAATCGACCGATGGGGCGCAACGAATCTCGACGTGTCCAAATCCTCCACTTTTTCTTTCTTTTTCGGCGTCACGTCGTTTCCCCTGACGTGAAGTGATTTTCCAATTGAACAGAGAACTCTTGAAATTAAAAAAACAAGCCAAAGAATCCCAAAATAAAAATAAACCAAAAGATGGCGTTGCGGAGGATTACCATAAGGATCGATCCCACCACCCCTTTTGTCGCACACACGAATTTTATTTGAACGCGCGTTGAGGGTGGCGAACATCAAAGTCAATCAATGTCGACCATCACGTATCGTGGGGGGAGAGACTCAACATTTTTCTCGGCCTCGGTTAACTGCGGCCGTAACCGTCCGTCATATTACGACGATCGCATATTAAATACACGCTTCCCCCACCCCCTAGCTGGAAACAATCATTTCGATTCGACGACGAAAAATCTTTTTCAGACGGTCAGTTTTTTTCTCTTTTTTTTCGGTTGGGGTTCTTTTTTTTTAATGATGATGAACGCAAGGCAAGTTGTATTACGATGATTATTATTATTATTTTGTGACGTGCGGCGCCTTTTGCGGCTTGAACCCTCTCTCCCTCCTACCCCGGCCAACAGTCACGAGATCGTGCCACCGTTGCAACCGCCGGTTTCTTCTTCTTTTCCAAACTTTTTTTTTTATCGATTGCGGCAAAGAGATTGGGAAAAGTGGGAGGAGCCTTTTATTCTCTCTCGAATTCGTTTTTTCGTGAAATCGAATTGATTTCGTTTTTTTTTCAATCAAATTTCACGATCGTGAAAATGCATTTTTTTTGTTCAATTTCGTGTCGTCAATGATGGGCGACCAACGGAATAATGGACCAACACCCCCAATACGCCAAACCCTCCCGATAGAAAGGAGGTGGACCAATAGGCGACGATGGTCTCATTGACACCATCCAGGCCTTTGCTGGCCTCACATTGGTCGACTGCCACCACTGACGGGTGGATAGGGTGGGCGCCCACCAACAGACACACACACATAGACGGCCGCCGCCGTAGCTATAGACACACAGCCGCCGCCTCAGGATAAAATATCCATCCTCGTATTTCCTTCCTTTTTCTCTCTGCGTATTATATCAAATCCCCCCCCACCACCACCATCTCCTCTTTTATCCCCCCCCCCCCATCTATTCATTTTTATATAAATTTCTCCTCCCTATAATATCTGTGGATGCCATCCCCTTTTTTCCCTTTAATAGCCCAGCACACTCGACTCTCTTCTATAAGAGAGTTACACAGTCAAAAAAAGAAAAAAGAAATCCTCTTCTTCTTCTTCTTTCTTTCTTCTCGGCCGTCGCCACCGCCGTCATCAACGAGTGGACCGCCCGTCGGTTGCCTGGACAACCTGCTGATAGAAGAACCTTGCACCGCCTTGTGTGTATGTAGCTCCGTCGTCGTCTCTCACTGCGTACGTGATGTGTGTGTCTGTTCACAAGATATTTCCCCTCTCGCATTTCCCCCCAAAGTTCTTTTTTCTTTTAATCATTTTTCGTGTGGAGATGTAAAGATCCAAGGAGAAAATATTCCCGGCAGAACCAATGAGAATTCAAGGAAATATTTCCAATGAGAATAAAAGGAGCTAGAAAAATATCAAAAAAAGATGTGAGAGAGGCAAAAGAAAAAAAAAAAAATCTTGTTGTGAGTGAGGAGGAATCATCCAACCCCCGCGTCATTTTTTTCCGATCGTGAAAAAAAAAGAATCGGAGCTGCGGCCTTTTTTTTTTATCTGGGCGACTAATCGATTGATATTTTTATTCCGACAGCGACACAGTGGCGCGCCGGATCGAGTCGGAATCATTATTTTTTTTACTCCCCTATAAGAAATTGTTTCCTGGTGATGTTGTTCGGCGTTAGGATCGTGCCGAGTAATTTGGGAATGAAAACGCAAAAACTATTTTGGAAAAAAGAAAATCCCAGTGAGAAAGGCTCCTAGCAAGAGGATGGATGGATAGGACTCGTATCCATCCCTCCTATCCTATAGGATGGATAGGAGGCAGATCGATAACTCCGTGGTAGAAATAAAAAAGAAGAGCGGACACCCAGGCTTTATTGTGGCCGGACAGGAGGATATTTTCGGTTATTCGAGTATGTATAGACGCATCCGGATGGATGCGCACACAAGACAATTTCTCCTAGGGGAATAAAATGGTTGGTGGCCGGAGGAGGAGGAATCAAAGAGGCTCATCCATTATGAAGCTCCAAAGTATTTTGTGTGTGGGTGGAGAGACGGGTTGTTCCTGTTAATACAGAGGTAAACACTGCAAACACACACGAGGCTGGCCAGACAGACAGACGGGCCAGGAGAAGGAGGAGTAAAAATCAAATGGAAGGAACCCCGGAAGGTGGGCGGAGGCGATGAGACACACAGCAGGAAAAATAAATAAATCTTATTTTCTTTTTCTTTCAGTGTGTCTGATGTATCAAATACATTTTTCCACCGTCATCAATTTCATCACTCATTTAAAGTTGCGTCGATTCTATGCGGGGTCGTTTAAAAATTTCTCGAGAAAGTTTTTGATTTAACAACATTTAAACGGATAACATTAACATTCCCACCCACACATCATCCGGAATTTAAAAAAGAAAAAATCCAATCACAATATCATCCTGGTGCTATTCGACTATTGATGAAATTGTTTCCAATGAGAAGAAAAAGAGGCTAAATAATCAACGACTGCACAGCGTCTGCCTCGTGAAAAATAAACGGAGCCGCTGCCTTTTGTTACTTTCTCTATCTCGGCGACTAATCAATTAGATATTTTTCTAATCCGGCAGTGGCTTTTTGAAGAGAACCCATCCGCCGGCTCGTTCCAAATGGAAACGAGACCACAGAAAAAAGAGAAATTTATAATAAATAAATACACCAGAAAAGTCTCATTGGAGGGCCCTTACATGTTTATCAGTCGGCTTCCTTCTTTCCTATCGACACTCGGAGCACGTGACCAACAGAGAAAAACCGACCAAATTGCATTCGATGTCGTTTTTAACTGTGTGTTGCATTACAAACTGCCAAGAGAAAATTTGCCTATCAACGGTGAACATTTGGTGGGGAGAATTTTCGTCCACACTAATTTCGAACACAAAATTGGGTCTAATAAATAAATGAAACACGACTTACTACTTGCGATTCAGACATGATCTCGAAGTTCCAACGCCATTAATCCACAGCAACAGAGTGGAGTACTGCAGGAAACTGTTCGACAAAATTTGAAAATAAAAGCAAGACATTCAGTTCACCTATTTTTGAAATTTTAGACAGGCAGCAGCATGTACACACTTGAACACAAGTTAAACAAAATTGTCATTACATTTTTCACACAACCCACGTGATTCTGGTGGCTGCAACAAAGGAAAAGTTGGCCAATTTGAATCCTTCATTCCAGGAAAATATAAACTTCACCAAGTCAGTCTATCGCCATTGTTATTTCAATCGATTAAAAAAAATTTTTTTTTTTTCTTTTTCAACGTGTCTCTCTAACAAGGTTCACACACACACACACACAAAAGTTTTATTATCGTCGTCAACCATCATTGATTGCACCTCTGAAACGTTTCTGGCGCGGACGAAATAAACGAGAGCAGACGACACACCATCAATTTACAATTTGGCATTTTTCACAGACGTTGCCAATCAGCAACCCAAAATAAAAACATTGTTGTCACGATCTCATTTTGCTTAAAAATAAATTTATTTTTTTTTAACTTCCAGCATTATTTTAACAAAAAAAAATATATATTTATTTTCTTAAAAATTATTTAGGCCTTTTAAAAGAAAATTTTTTTTTGTTTCATCCTGGTGGTATTTCACTCCGTTGCGGTTGGTCCCCCGTTTAACTTTCCAGCCTTTAGAACAGCGAACCGAGAGAGACTGTGAACTCTTTTTTTCTTTAGTTTCCCTCCTTGTAAAAAGGTTTTCCTACCACAGGGAGATAAGAAAATGGAGGGGTTCGCTATACTTCTTCTGCTGATGTCCGATCCCGATTGTTTGTGTGTGTGTGTGTGTCTTGTTTGAATGTGTGTCCCCCCCCTGCAGGAGCCTATCCAGCAAAACGAAAGAACATCACACAGAGATTTATCTCGAATCCTCCTTGTTAGCGGGTTGTATTTTCTTATATATTTAGACTTCCCCCCTTTTTTTTCTTACAGGGAGGTCGAAGAAAAAAAAGTTTTTCCTTTTTTTTTCTTTTAAGGGTTGAAATAAAATTTGGCGGTTTATTAATCGAATCGCTTTTACGTCATCCGTGTCATCTAAGCCGCAAGTCCCTATCCTATCTTGTCCCCCACCCCACCCCGAAGGGTTTTAACTGGATAACGCACAATACAATCCGGCTGTAGTAGTGTAACTAACTGTTATACCGTCGCAAAGTGCTGCTGTGTGTAGGAGGGATGACAAGATAGTCGAGTCTGAAAAGAAGAGCAGCAAATGGAATAATAGAGAGAGAGAGAGAGAGACTTGAGGGACGGAGGGGAGCAGCAGCGAATAAAGTGAAAACTTTCGGTGATTGATGCAGAAGGAGCTAGAGAGAGATGGGAGAGAGACGATTGTCTATTGCTGCTAGTACTAGCTTCCATGTGTCATTGAGGATTCAGGGCACAGCACACATGTCCCCACCGTCGTTTTCACAGTTTGTTGACATTGAAGCTGCTCCCCTACCACCGCAGCCAGCCAGCCAACTCACGACGACGACTAGCATTTATATACGAAGATATCTCAAAGCAACCCCTCTCTCTTTGGAGGAGCTCAACTGTTCGTTAGTAACTCTATTATAGTCTCTACCACACAACTAGTACCAGTACTACTACCTATAGGGTCTTGTGTTGGATATTTATCCAGTCGAGGGCTCTTTTCTCCATTTCAAAACTGTGTCTACAGGCTGTGCTAAATGCCCAATATTTTAGGACTATATGGCACAACATGTTAATATATATCAAAGAGCTCGACTGAATATTCATGTGTATGCGGATGATGATTGACCGTCATCATCATTGGTGGTCACTTTGTTCCTCCACAAAGGTATATACTATAGAAATGTAAAGAAAAACATTCTTGTTTGGTTTTTGTTGGGGGGGAATAAGAAAAACAGGAGGGAGGAGACACACACTCGTGATGGGGGGTAGTATACTAGTTATAATAGGGTCTCCCTGGTTATCATAGAGTATATACCACCAACAAATCTATATATACTTACAACACGGTGAGTGCAAGTCTATGATATATCTTCTTCTTCTTCTGAAAAATGTTACTTTTCTCTCTCTGTGTGTGTTCGAGGGCGTGTAAGAAACATCCAACCCCCTTAAGAAAAAAGTTTTTTCTTCTCCTGCATGCGCCTACAAGGGGGGGGGGAGATATTCGTCCATCATCATGAAGACATCAAAGAATGTCAGACATTACAAGTTAAAAAATCCCTCAAACAACAAAACGAAACTCCCCCCCCCCCCTTATACATACATATATACCCCCCATCTTTTTCGAACAAAACTTCTTCTCTACTGTACACACACACAAACTACTTGTGTGTCTTTTGCGGGGGCTGGAACGGAGAGTCCGGGGCGAAAATGTAAATGATCCGTTCGACATTTATGAAGGAAATTGTGGCGAGGTACGAGGAGGAGCAGAGAGCTAGATGCCAGTCAGGACTCTACGTTCGTCTACGTTTTGCACTGCGTAGAAGAAGAGGAAGAAGAAGCGTGATGTGTGTTTTTCTTGTCCAAAGAGAAGAAGAGAATGATTACCTCACGAGGGGGGGAGAAAAAGGCAGTTAACAGACGATAGAGCACAGGACAGACACACACGTTTCGGTGCTGGAGGCGGGACCATATCGACCACCCACCAATTCCCCTTTTTCTTCTTCTTCCTTGGACCTTCAGTTTTTTTTCGTCAGGTGGGCAAGGAATTGTTCGTTTGTTTTTCTTTGGAAAAGTCAGCTGGTCTATTCCGAAATAAAACAGCCGGAGAGAGATAAGAGACCATCAAAGAAACGGACACTGAATCTTTTTCGATAAAAATTGTTTCTACCAATGGCCGAGGTGTTGTTGTAAACGAAAATCAACTTGTATTCCTTCCAGCTCCAAAGTTTATATTCTATAATATAGCATTTGCCTTTTATATGATACGTTTGCTGATGGGGGAGGCCCCCAGTGGATCCTTCATCTGACACACTGGGGCCCATCAGTCTCTCGATGAAGCTGTCGTGGACCACCACTGATCTTTTTTTCTCTTTCAGTTGACTCCCCAAACTCTCTTATACATTTAATGTGCTGCGCGCATATATACTGATGATGTGTTTCTTTTTCCCTCCTCTCGCCAGCATCAGCAGAGTCAAAACAAAAACGGACGAGAGAAAAAGTGTATAGACATCCATATTGTCTGCGCGCCTGACGCCGACCCCAACGGGACGGACTGCACGCTGGGGCCCAGCGAAACCCCCCTTGCGTCGGGCAAAAGATATTATAAGGAGCTCTACACGCAGCACACACACAGCAGAGCTATAGGAAACCCAACAACAACATTTTTTTGGTTGTACACAAGGCGCTAAGAAAGGAACAACAACAACCCAAAAAATAGACGAAGGGGTTTATCACGCGGGAACATCGCCGGCCCGGAATAGAAGAAAAGGTTTTTGTTGTTGTGTGTGTGTTGACGGGGTCATCGCATTCACGACATTCCAGCACCGCACGACACACACACAAACGGAATAAAATGGCCGAAGAAGAAGAAGAGAGAAAAGAAGAAACATGGCCGCCCACTACGTCTCTTCCTTGTATATAAAAGAAAGAAGACGGACATATGGGCCGTCTGTGTGTGTGTGGGCATCACTCGGCTCTGCGCCGCACGATCAATACTTTTCGTTCCGGCTCTTGGCCGGCCATCAATGACTCCCTTTACTTTTTTTTCTCCCTGTGATTCTTAAATGTGTGCGCTGGGCCTATCCGTGTCTAAATCCACCACACAACGTCACATCCAACTCAATTTTCATTACAAACCAAAATGGAATAGCGTGTGAAATATTATATTGAATCACGATCGGAATACAAGTATATACGCGGTGATTCTACACAGAAAGGCTGAAGACTTTTTATTTGATTTTATTTTCTTCCGGGGAAAAATAAGAGAAAAAAGAAAAGACACCCCATCCATCTGAGCTGCTGCTGGCTGCTGCCATGGGTAACGCCCTCTCCATTTGCTGCTCCTCTTTTTTCTTCTTCTCTTTCCACCCGCCCCCCTCTCTTCTTTTTTCCCGCTCCTCCGGGTTCCGCCGGTTTTCTCCTCTCGCCTGGACACACACATCGACGTCGAGGAGGAGGTTTCGGTCGTCCGCTAAAAATCATATCCCGCTGCCCGTCCACCATTTTCCCCTTTTAACTCAAAAGAAAAAGAATATCGTCTTGTATCCGCAGGGGCCGGCCGTGAACCAAAACTGCGGTAGCCATTTATTTGTTAAAGGCCTCCCTTGTTGTTTTTATATAGATATTTATTATTACATCTTCTGCTGTACACACACACACACTCGACCATTTTAAAAAACCGGGACCATCATCTCGAGTTTGAAAAGGAAAAAAAACCGACGTCTGTTGTTGTTGTTGTTGTTGTTTCTTTCCGTTCGATAAATAAAATAGGAAATAAGTCACGAAAGTCGGGCGGGTTTTGTATTTGTTTCCCATGAGGGACGAAGGCGAGTGAGGAGCTCACCGCAGCGACAGCAGCAACAGCAGCAGCAGCTTGGGGTTTGTGTGTGCTGCGTGATCGGGCGTCGTTATTATGTCGCGCTGGCGTCGGGGTAATATATAACTAGCGCTTCCCTTCTCTTCTTTTCTTTTATTTTAATAGAAGAGACTAAAAGGGAGAAACTCTCGAGTTCAATCGGCGGCGGCTGCCAGCGCCAACAACGAAATGACGTCAATTCCCAACCAATTTTTTGATCACAAGAAAATGGAAACTTTTTTATTTTTTTGATAAAAGTGAAAGAAAAGAAAATGAAATAACGAAGAGGGGGAAAGATGAAATAATAATGGATATATAAGGTGATGGTGGTGGTTGGGGTCGGTTCATTTTATTCCTGGGCCTTTTTGATGATTCAAAGTTCATCGCCGATTTTTGATATAACGATGCCGTTCCCCCCCTTTTTAAATTTGATGGCATGTCGTCATGTTAAAAGAAACAGCAGCCGGTGGATTTTTGAACAAAAAGTTTTTCTTTTTCGGCGTGACGGCGGCAGCGGCGGCGTCTTTCTCGTTCACACACACACACACGAAACAAAATTGATGATTGCCTTTTGTGTTGTTTGCTCTCGGTCGTCCATCTCGACGACGGGACCAGCCAACAAACAACAACAACACAGCAGAGAAAGAGAAAGAGAAAATGATGGGTCTAACGCATATAGGCAGTCCTTCCCTGTGTGTGTGTGTGTGTGTGTGTCTTGTTCAGCGCAGCGCTAACGAGCACCTCAATTAGTGCGGGCGAGAGAAGCGGACAAGACCGGCCTTAACGGCAGCAGCACATCCCCCCACCACCACTACCACCACACAACTCTTCATAAATTTCTTGTTTCTTCTATAGAGAAAATATCAAAAATTTAAGGGTTGCGTACACCAGCGCAATAATAATAACAACAACACACGGAGAAAGTCTATATACACATCGGCAGTTGAATTAATTTCAATCAGCTGATATAGACTTGCCTTTTTCAGGGGTCGTTAAAATAAACCAACAGGAAGAAAATGAAGAAATGACCAGACATTGCTGCGTTGAGTTCCTCCACACACTACTACTACTACTACTGTACACATGTATATATTTAATACGTGATGGAATCATTGGGATTTGTCCATCAGACGGACGGGCGGAATAAATGTCAAAAATAGACCAGCAAAGATAAAATGTGAAGACGGGGAAAATCGGCGGATAATCCGATTAGCAATTATATACACACACATCACACACATTTTATTTCTAATAAATCCTACGTCTAATATATACTGCATATCCGGTATAGTGTAAACTTTGTCGAGACTGCTGCCCATCACGCAGTCTCCTCCCTCGTCTTTGATGTGAATAAATCAGCAGCGGCTGTGATGAGAGAGTCTATGCCGAATGAGCGGAACATGATTATATGATTCCCTGTGAAACTAGACGGCTGGAATAAAACTCGGCTGGCCGATTACCACAAGTCTATAATAGTAGTCTCTCTACACACATACAAGAAGAAGAAGAGCTTTTATATTCAACATTTTCGGTCATCACCCCACTCACATGTGGATATCCCCAACGCGCCAAAGAGAAACCATTCATTCAAAAATGTGTTCTTGTGCTGTTGAGTTGACTAGACGCGCCAGCAGAAGATCTCTCTCATTGCGTCTATTATGTAGCCTCTCTTCACTATATACTAGATAGAAAATGACAACTCATTCTATAGAGCCTCACTCTCTGCTGTGTGTGTTGTATGTTTATAAGAGTGTGTTTATAAGGCTTTAGAACGGAGCGCCTTATTGTATGTGTACTATGTGCATTTAGAGGGGCTAGATTACTACTGTATATTACAGTGTGTGTATTCTTTAAGTGGCCGGACACACACAGTCGGTCGAAAAAAGAATCTTTCTCCTCCTTGTGTATTGTTGATATAGTAGTGACCCACCCACTTTCTTGCGTCCATTGACGCTCTGATTTTTAGATTCCTCGACGGTTATAGGCTCACATCTCGGCCTCACCATTGTGTGTATGTAAAGATTCTTTTGCGAAAAAAAAGGAAAAAATAAAAGAAGAAGAAGAGACTGTTGGAGAGAAGCGATGCCGAGATGTGATAAGGAAGCCCAAGAAGAAGAAGAAGAAGAAGGAGGAGCAGTCTAGGAGATATTCGACAAGAGCTAGACGAATAATGCTGCCCCTTTTGGCTGCTGCTGCTGCTGCTCCTGTCGACACACACACACTATTTAAAGAGGGGGGCAAACAGACTATAAAAATATATAGATATATATGTGTACAGCAGACACATTAGCTGCATTTATTTATAGCCTTAAGCTGCTCACTAGCCTTCTCATTTTTATTATACAGAGAGACCCGAGAGTGCAGCTATTTATATTCTAATAGCGCAAAAAGCTAGAATGATCTGAAAGATGCCTGTGAATTTATTCAGATAACGGATTAGAGTCAAATGATTCGCAAAAGGAGAAAAATTTCAGATCAAAGTTTTTCAGGATTTCATATTATTGCGCCGAAAAAGTGTATGGAGTTTTAACCGGGGGAGTTGCTGTTTAGACTTTTTGTTCTTACTCTCTCGTTTCTTTTTTCTTTTTCCTTGTGTGTTTGTGCCATGACATAAAAATAAAGAAGAAGAAGAAGCGAAGGGGAGAAAAAAAGAAAAAGACGTGCGAGACGAGTGTCTCATTAAAAAGAATTCATGACTCTTGCTCGTCTGCCAGCAGGTCGTAAATCCTTGGGGTTCGGTTCACCTTTCGTCGCGGCCCAGCACAGCCCAGTACACTGTCCAGGTAAAAGGGAAGAATAGACTATACTAGGTCTATTGGCCAGCAGAATTTGATTCCGTTTCATGTTCAAGTAGAGGAGTAAAACTGGTCCATACAGCGCAGTTGAAGAAGAAGAAGATGCTTATCTCTATGGGAAATGAGATGGGCTGCAACAGCATCGAAATAGAACTACTAGCCCCCCACACACGGATGTATCTATTTTTCTTTTCCTCTCGATTATCAAAAGGGCTAAACAGCAGCCAGCTCCCTAGCAGCAGCAGCAGCAGCAGCAGCTCTTTATTATCAAATCCTCTTCTTCAGCATAGAGCATCTCTACACCCGCTGCCGCTGTGATTGCTGATGCACAACGAGCTTTCTACATACTCCCCATATCAATTCAACATATAGGCTCTTCTCGAGTAGTAGCCTATATGTATAGTTGGGTCTCTCTCTCAACATCTCCAACTCTAAGCCTATTGACTCAAATGGAGAGAAGCGCATGGGGAGGGGAGGGTTTTACGCCAATCGGATTAATATCTTTCCGTGTGTGTGTGTGTGTGTTTGCAGCCGAGGGAAGGTCTTCTTACCACCTCGTCTACACACACACGTCGTCGTCGTCTATACACTTTGCTCGCCAATGCGACAATAATGAGACACTGATATGCATTTCCTGATTCGAGTTATTTCCCCGAATAAAATCGAGACCACACCATCTCCCGTTTGATAAGTTGTTGTGTGCGCCGCCTCTTTCAATCGAGTGACACGACCACCCTCAAACAAGATAGACAGCCTATACACACTGCCGACAGCAGCCCCAAACATTTTCTCATGGCAGAAGCGAAAGGGGGGCGAAGAATGTCGGAAAATTTTCTTTTTATGCCTTTTTTCTTCTTCTTCTCTGCAAGAAGAGATTTGGTGTGTGTGTTATCTGTTGACTAAAAGGGGATAGGCCGACGTGGCTGCTGATGGATAAAAGAAAAGAAAGAAGGGGGGGAATAACAAACAAACTATAAAGACAGGTATCGATTTATTACGTTAGATATATCGGAGAGTAGGAGGCAGACCCCCAACACAGCCCCATCATCGCACACAGCACAACCCTTTTTTCCTCCTATAAATTTCATTTTGAATTTTTTCGGTAGAGAAAGAGAAAGAAAAACGTGAATAAGACGGAGAGGGCCATCTGCGAGTTCATCGTTTCTTTCTTCTTTCATCCGCGCAACTTTTTGGTTTTTCTCAATTCATAAATTCGTGTCGGATGCTGGAAATCATATCTATCCCGTGACACGGAGCCCATCAGGGGCTTTATATGTTGTGCTTGTTATTAGTTATGGTCGACGTCTGTGTAACTCGTGCCTGCAAGTTTTCACGGCCGCTCCTATAGGATCCAATGATGATGAGCCCCGTCTAATCCGCTCCTGAGCGGATCAAAGTCGACGACGAGATTCACCTATACAACTACGTAACCAAACGTACAAAACACGCCAAAGACCCCCAGGACGATGGTCTGTCCCGATTCCAGTGAATAATAAAATACAATGATCATCTCGCCAATATCATTTGTATATAATACGTGGGAAAATGGCCGAGGTACCGAAATGAGTTTCAACACTCGTGGCTTACGTCATTTAACTTGCCTGTATACGGCCATTAGCGGCAGGAAGGAAGTGTAGATGCCAAAAAAGGGGGAAGTGAAAGCACATCTCACACATCGTCCTGGCAATACGCAATTGATATCGTCTGACGATTATTACATCGATGCTAATTTCGATATCCCCCCCCCCACTCTCTAATGGCCAGAAGAAGAAGAAGCCATCAGCATTTTCTCGAGTGTATCTGCCGAGATGTGTAGTAGACTCGTGTCGTCTATTCAAATGCTAATGTCCTGCCGAGCTTCTTCTACGGACCCGTCGGCGCCATTTCCGGTGTGAGCTAATGGAAGAGGAACGGACGTATATCCATCCCCCCCCTCTCTTTCAACAATAACGCATAGGCAACTATGTGTAATATCCCTTTACAGTGTTGCCTGTGTGTATGGATATATATACAACACAAAGTGCGGACAGAGAGGGGGGGGGGGTTAAATAGGGTGGGATCCTCCTCCCCAAACACAAACCTCACCATATAATAAATTACGATTTCTTTCGTTATGTTTTTTTTTATTATTATTTCCATCCCCCCGTTGATGTCGAGCGGATGGAAACGCGTGCGCACATCTGCATAGGAAAACCATCGATGATGAGGAGCAGAGCCCCCGGTTTGATATTATTATGTCATCGGGGGTCGCGTGTCGACGCCAACAACAGGACGCCATCAGCAGTAGTAGCAGGATCGGCCAACAATTTTCCGAACCCCGTCGCGATTGAGACGTGTGTCGATGTGTTTAGGCCAATAGGGCACACACTAATATCGATGGGTTACATCATATTGACCCGTCGACTTATCTATCGATTTTTAAAGACTCGATTTTTTTCATTCTAGCTGCACTGCGATGGCCAGACTTTTATTTTTCTCTGATTTATTTACAAGGATTTAACTATTAGATATTCATGATGTCACTGACCAAACAATATCTAAGGCGGTGGAAAAGTTTGGGTTACCATCTCTCGTGAATGATGTAATACATGGAGCTATGGTCTCTAATCTGTGTCTGCTGGATGCAGCAGGATCAACATGGAAAATGGAATCCTCCAATGTTTCTTTCCGGTGGGGGGGTCTCCTCCTGCAACTGGATATAATATGCGGACGTTGGGCGTTGGCGACTGGATCAATACGCCAACCCGCGGGGGCCCAGCAGTGACCATCTCCCGCGACTTAGTTTCGGCAACCTCCTCTATCAAATATAACCACGAAAACTAACAAATAAATAAATAAAATTTCCGACGTGTGATTTTTTTCGGATTTTGGGGAAGAATAAATTTCCTTTTGTTTTTGTGTGTGTGTGTGATTGATAATAAGAATGGCGTCGGCGGCGGCGGCGAAAAATGAATTGTTATTCCACCAACGGGATGGACGTGAGCACGCGTGAGCGCTGGCGACAGATTGAGTGATTATATGTACAGCACACAACTCTCTTCTTCTTTTCTAAAAAAGATATTATGTAATACACAACAGCCCTGCTGGTTTCATCTGCAGCTGAGATGGAGATTCGAAACTCTTTAGTGGACGGCCGTGTGTCAAAGACGCACGCGCCTCCATCACTCACGCAACTCAACACAGCCGCAATCATTTCCCCCTCCCTTTTTGTATTTTTTAAGACTTGGAAAAACTTGGGTCATATTTAAATTACAATAATGTCGCGTTGATTAACTCCTCCATCGATCCCAACTGGAAATTACAATCAAACAACTGGGGAGAGAAAATAGGGTGACCATGTCAGGAGCCGATAATGAACGGTGGGAGAGAGAGATGGGCTCCTGGTTGTTGTGGGGACGGAAGGGACTGGATTAGATCCGTCTGGATGGCCCTCTCTCGGACGAGTGCCGATTGCTGAGGGGACGACACCGCGGGTCCGAGTCGGAGCTCCGCCTTCGACTCCGCCCCTAGCGAGTGGCAACCGGCTCGCCGATTGGTCGACCCTTGGAGACTGGTGGGATGACCCAAAGGGGAGGTGAAGGAGGGAGGCGTTCAAACAGTCACACACACAAGCGTCACACTCTTATCACCAACGCCGCCGCCGCCGCTACGACGACGGATGGTGTCGTCGGTACCGACGTGACGATCCATCGATGTGTACGCGCATGAAGCGGCGCCTGGTCTATCCATCGCTTCCCCTCCTCTCGACACTCGATGAACGGCCGTCGCGTTGGGCGGACATGTTACTCTCTCTCTAGCTGGATGCATCCGGCGGCGGAGTGAATTAAAATTTTTATTTTATTTTTTCAAATTTGGCGCTTAAATTTTAATGATCGAAAATTCGAAATGGTCCCGAATTTTGAAGGTCACGATGGCCGCATTGGGTGGCCGGCGGGAAGACAAAACAAAACAAAACCAAAAAGTGGCGGTGAAATAAAAATTCATCATCGCAAGTCAAAAGAGAAAAAGAGTTCACGCTGAGCTGCTGAGAGAAGACTATAAGGCCAGTGATTCACGACGCCACCACCCCGCCCGACGGGTGGCGGCCCTTGTGTGTTGCGCTGCGCTTGTCGTGCGTGAATTTAGGCGCCGCCGCTTGTGTGTAACTCTTTTTTTTTTTTTTACTATTATTATTTTTTCCCGTTCGATTATTTTTCTTTTTTCTTGTTTCGGCCATTTTTCTGACGCTCCTCCCGCGCCCACCCACACTGGGAAGCGTCGTCCATTATTTTCATCCACCCATTCCACCCACCCACACACAGGGACACTTACGACGTTGCCGGACGTGGTTCGTCTTTTTTTTCGTTTTTCCCGCCAGTTTATTTTTATTTATTTCTATTCCATCCGAAAGGAAGAAGGAGAGGAGGTGGTGGGTGTTGGAAGGGCGAAAGAAAGAAAGAAAAGAAGGAGAGAAGGAGAGAGAAAAAAGAAGGTGGGAGGTGGCGAGAGAGAGAAGAGGACGACGGCGATTGGACGTGGCCGCCACGGGGCGACCAATCTCCGTTGGTACAACATTAAAGCCTTGGCCACGGCCACGCGGTGTCGGCGCTAGTGTCGGCTTCGGCGCGCCCGGTGCTTCACGGCCGTGTGGACATCCAACACCCTCCTGCCACCACCCTCCTCTTTTCTCTCCTCTCTCTACACACACACCTCCCCTTCCTTCTTCTTCTCTATTCCCTCCCGTTGGGTGGAAAAGCAGAGTGTGTGTGTGTGTGTGCTAGCTGCTAGCTGCCCATCACCTCCCACCAACCATCACACACACACACACCACAGTCAACACCTTCTCCTCGCTGCTGCTCCTTGTGCGCTGCTGCCTGGCCTCTGGCTCAGTTGCTGTTCTGATGGTGGTGGAGTCAGCTGCTCTCATACCCCAGTGCTCCGTCGAGTCGCCATTTTAATTCTTTTTTTCAAAAATAACCCAACTCCATTTTTAACTTGAAAACTTTGGACATTTCGATCGAACATGAACAAACGGTCGACTCTCGTCTGACCTTGGTTTATTTAAATTTATCTAGTTTTATGCAAATTTCGATTGAAAAAGTGTGAAAAGTGCGAAATTTTGGTGGTTCGGTGATTTTCTGGGAAGAGAATCGAGTGATTCAGTGTCGTGTGGTTGTTTGTTTTTAGTCGAGAGTGTGAAAGTAAATTAAATTGTGCCGCAGTGGGTCGTGATTGTGCGACTTAGCTGACGAGCCCGCCCAGCTGCACGCTGCATAGCCTCGCGCTCCAAATGCGTTTCGACCAGGGCGAGCAAGTCAATCAGCTGTTCTCGCAATCCGAGATGGCTTTCCATCCGTTCCTGTTGCAGCAACAACAGCACCACCATCACCACCTCTCCCATCAGCCGAGCCAAACGACGACGGCGGGCGGCAGTGCCTCAGCGGCCGCCAACGGAGGAGCCACCACTTCCGGCAGTGGACGGCCGTCGTCCGACTTTAGCGTCAGCTCACTCCTGACGGCCTCCCAACAACAACAACATCACCAGTTTAGTGAGCGGAACAATGGTGGTGGTTCAAACATGGCTGGATCGCCTTCCAGCAATTCCATGCAATCGGCAGCCGTGGCCGCTTTGGCCGCAGCGGCCGCCGCCCACGCCGCCCTACGCGGCTCCCATTCGCCGCCGTCGGCCAACAACAACAACAATAGCGTCAATTCGTCGTCGTCGTCATCGGCGGCGGCCTCGAGTTCTCCCGCTGGATCGGGAGCCATAGGCCCGTCTTCGATCCCCAATCCCGTCAGCGTCAGTATGGCCCAGCTGTCGGCCTACAACGCCGCCACTTCGTCACTTCTGGCCGCCCATCCGGCCTCGGTCCGTTTCCCGCATCCCTACACGACGGCCGAGGACGTTCTGGCCTCGGCGGCAGCGGCCGCCGCCGCCCACGCCCTCCGGCCGCTCCGCACTTTGCCGGCGGCCGAAGACGACGGCGTCACCGACGACCCTAAAGTCAGTCTCGAATCCAAAGATTTGTGGGAAAAATTTCACGGACTCGGCACCGAAATGGTCATCACCAAATCCGGCAGGTAAGAACAAATTCAATTTTCTTAGGCCTCCTTATCAATTTAAGTTGAATCAGTTAGGAGCCAAAAGGCGTAGCATCACTTTTTGAAATGGGCGATCGAAATATTATATCGACAGGCATTGCTAGAGATTCGTTTGTTTTGGGGCTGTTACTTGATGTAGTACTTGTATGTTTTACACGTTCGGCAGAGCGAGTGAAATAAAGCTAAAAGTGTGAAGAAGGAGGAGCCGTGAAAGAGCGTGAAAAAACAGAACGGGGTGAAACAATTGGGAGGTTTCCCCCCCGCGTAAAGCTGCCGACGGGATTTGACGACGGTGGGGGTGTCACTCGTTGTGTTTTGTTTTACTGTCAAACGAGAGTCTAACGAGTTGTCCGATATAAGTCAATAAGGGGCCACACTCTCCGTTTAGTCTTGTTACGGCCCCCTTCTTCGTGAAAAGTAAAAATCGATTCAACTTTTCTGTGTGTGTTGGGCGTCCGGTTCACAGTCGACAAGTCAGTGATCGATCCGATATGGCAAAGGAGGCCCAGTTCCCTAAAAGATATTGTATATCATAATGTCGACGGAAGAATATTAGGAGCTAGGCGACTGGCGCCAGCCACCAACCCCCCCCCCCCCTCCACCAAAAGTGGCTCCTTGTAAGAAACAAAAAAGTCGCGACAGACTATTTTTTCCGAGAAGGGGCCGAAGAAATTAGGCCTAGTGACATGAGGGGCAGTAAAGACTATCCCACCATGTCCCTTTTTGACTCGACTATATTTGTACTCGATCTACTATATACAAGTATAGAGTGTGTGTGTATATATAAATACGATCGCATAGGAAAAAATAAGATGGACCGACACTACACCAGCAATCAGAAATAATATAGAGGGGGGAAAGAATATTTTTTCGGTCGGAGGTGTCTCAATGTCCAGTGGGTGTGTGTTGGCCCTTTTGGGTTGTTGTAGAGAGAATCCTGGCGCCATTGAGGGTTTTCCTTTCGTACTAGATACGCAAGTATAGTAACAGTCATCTACACACAGGTAAAAAAGGTCCGTTGTTTTATGATTTAAAATAGGAAAAACGTTTTTTGAAATTCTTTTTAACGAGCTCAGAAAAATGAATCGATGATGTATGCTGCGTGATAACGAATCTCCAGACATTTTTCGCAGAGTCATTGAACGCATCTCTCGACAATAAATTTGTCGGACGCCATGACGGGCGCTGCCTAGACAAGTCAAAAACTCAAAAAAAGTTGGCTAGAAAAATATATGAGGAGAAAATACGTCCACCACTACTACTACTACTGTGTGTGTTTATATCAATGCGAAAGAATCTCAATTTTGTTGGCGCATTTTCATCCCAAAAACAGAAGAAGAAAGAAGATTGAATGAACGAATAAAGTCGGACGACACTATATATATTGTTTGTACGCGTCCAACTTTTGTTGGGGTTCTTTTTCTTCTTTTTTTTCGGGCTAGAGAGAGAGAGAATATAAAACAACAAGGAAATAACCAATCCACGGGGGGGTGGGGTGGATGTCGGCGCACGCGCGATTCACGCCGGCAATGGTCAAATGGTCGGCCATCGTCTTTTCTGAGCTGCGGAAGACATGGCATGGGAGGGAATAAAAAAAAGGAAAAAAGTTGATAATAAAATAAATCATGCGATGGTGTGCGGTATATATGGTTGTTGTTGTTGTTGTTGTTGTTGTTATCAGATTGTTTTTTCTTTTTGTCCATCAAAAACTACAAAAAATGGTCCGCACTTTTTGCCCGCAAATCACAACAAGACACACACTACCCCCCCGGGGCTGCTATAGTTTCTCTAAATCAATATTTGATTATTATGCGGCTACTCTCTGTATACATCATATATCCACCCCGGAAGTGTGTGTGTGTCTTTTATAAATACCGCAGAGTTGTCGTGAGTCGTGGCCGGGAGTGAAAAACTAAAAATCGTCGTGTCAAAAAAAAATTACAAAATTGTTTTTTTTTCTTTTTTCGGGATTTCATTTTTGTTTCCCGTTCGGGACTGTGAAGCCGTTTTCATCTGGTACACAGACTATAATCTTCTGAACACAACAAACAAAGCGACACGTACACACAAGAAACGACGACCGGCTCACTCTGATATATACACACGGTCGAGAGGTCGTGAGCTTGTTAGACACGTCGGGATAATAGCTCGGGAAAAGCTCTGAAAAAAATAAAGAAAAAAGAAATATTTCTATTTAAAAAAAAAGGTATAAATGAGAAAAAGACTCGTCGAGTCTGGTCAACGGTGTGAAGAAGAAAAAAGAGAATAGGCGCTATCTTCTGACTCTCTCTCGGTTCTTATATGATTATTATTTTTTCGTGTGTGTTGTCGATGGCTTTTTCGTCTGCCCATATTTTCTTACTTTTTTAGCCGCAGACGATTTTTTCTCTCTGTGCATAACGTTAGAAAAAAAAGCCCATCTGCATGGCTAATGAGGCATAATGAGCTCAGAAAAAGAAGAAAAAGAGTTTTACAGACGCAGTTTAGGCCGTCTGCTGCTGCTGCTGTCGTCCATTTTCTTTTTCTCTCTCTCTTGGTTGACCGTGAGATTCTCACCACCGCCAGAAGAAGAAGAAGAAGAAGAAGAAGAATAGGGAATTTAATATAAATCGGAAACAAAAGAGCGAAAAAAGGTGCCGCCATCGCCGCCACAAGAGAGAGAAACCTTAGATGCCCCCCGCACCCCGCACCCAGCACATATATCGCCGACGCTATTGTAGACATAACAGTCGAGTGGATGGGCGCCCAACACACACACACAAGTCGGCGGTGCTATTCAAACAACCCCCCACACACACAGAGAGAAAGAGAAGAGAGACAAACAGAGTAGCAGCAGCACAACCGACAGACCGGAAGGAGATGCGATGAGACAGCCGCGAGACATTTATTGAATGAGAATCTAGAGAGATACTCTTCTTCTCTTGTTGTCTGTTTCACCGATATAATACACACAGCACAGGAGAGAATCAAATACATATATAAAAAGATGAAAGACTACTACTTGAAAGATTTTGTCTGTTTCCATGTGTGTATCGAGGCTTTTTAGATGTTTAGTTCCGTCTCTACTCACATACAAGTTTCCTTCCCCTCTTGTGTATATTTTTATTATTCAACGTTGTGTCTCTGCAATGGGGAAATGTAACCGGGGGGTAGACGACGATGTTTGCCATCATCGCGCGTCGCTAATAACGGACAAAAAAGGTTTTACCCCTATGTGTTCTTCCAGCTTATGAGGGATTATAGGGATCATCAACTGTACTCGATATAGGAGATAACAAACCAGCAGACCCTCCATCCTAATTCTTGCTACCGATATTAGTTCATAGAGTACAACTAACGAATAAATTTGGTTTCATCTGTTCAATAGGCAAATGTTTCCGCAAATGAAGTTCCGCGTCTCTGGACTCGATCCCAAATCCAAGTACATTCTCCTGCTGGACATTGTGGCTGCCGACGACTACCGATACAAATTCCACAACAGGTTTGTCTCCATTTCATTTGAATTTCTGACAGATTCTGACATTTTTAAATTTCTGCAGTCGCTGGATGGTGGCCGGAAAAGCCGATCCTGAAATGCCCAAACGGATGTACATTCATCCCGACAGTCCGGCAACTGGCGAGCAGTGGATGCAGAAAGTCGTTTCCTTCCACAAACTGAAATTGACCAACAACATCTCGGACAAGCACGGCTTCGTAAGTGTCACATCTTGTGCATTATTTTATTCAAATTCGGTTTGGATAAGAAAAAGGGGCGGGCCCAATAATGTTGTGTGGGGATATATGTATCTTGTCGTCGTCGTTGTTTTATGGACAACTTCCGCTTAGTGAGACAAAACCGCAGAACCGTGTCATCATTAGACGCAATTTATTCCTCCACGACGGACGGACGGACGGACGGACGGGAAAATTCTTTTCTTTTCTTGGAGTTGGCCAGCAACACCTGCGCGCCGTGTCACAGACAAATAAGTTGCGACGGGAAAAAAAAGTTGATTCTCCTCTGTTTGTCTGGTTGTGTGTGTGTGTGTAGGCACAATAGAGACATCACCATCATCACCCATAAAGTTATCCTGTGGCATTGGTCTATACGCCGACACCAGCACACACACACACACCTGTAATTACCGGCCATTTTGTGTGTGTGTGATGCCTGCCTGCCCCCTCGGAGAACCGCCTTGTGGCCGGGACTTTGTGGGTGTCTCTGCTGAGGTGTAGCCCTGCCTCTTTTTTTCTCTTCTCCTACCGACGCCCACTGCACTGGGTGGCTGGATGGAATCGTGAGTGAACATGATCGGAAAAATGTTTATTTTTTCCGATGGCGACGACGATATTGTCAGACAGTTAAAAACCAACGCCATCTCTTAAAAAGTTTCTTTTTTTTTGTGTGAGCGATGGTGGGAATCAAACGTCATCGCTAGAGCTGACTGACGAATATTTTTATTACGAACAAAAGTTGGGATTTTCTTGTGTTCCAAAGGGAATTTTATTTGTGTGTGTGTGTCTAGTCGTCGACTGGTTTTTATATTTCGGAATCCTATGGGGAAATCATGAAAAACACACAGACGAGAGAGACAGGTATATAGGCGGGCAGCTATATGGGCGACCTTTTTTTTTCTCTTGAAACTGCGCGCTGGCCAAGTGGCGGAGTCAAACCGTCGCGCCACACGTTTGGGAGAGGGGGGGATGAATCTTTCACGTATAGAAGAAGAAGAAGGGGGTCTCGGCACTTTGGCACCTACCCCCTACCGTTTCCACCATGGAGGAAACTTGTTTGATCAACAGTTCTTCTTCTTCTTCTTCTTTGAAAAAGAAAAAAGAAATAAAACAAACAAGTCTGAAAAGAAAATGTGTGTGTGATTTACGAGCTTCTTAACGGCCAGCACACACCAAAGAAATTTTTCTGTTTTTATTTTTCACTCTTTTTCACTCTTTTTTTGGCTGAATCCTTAATCGATGGACCCCATTATTCATAAATCTTAAAAAGAAGAATCTTATATACGTTGGCCTTATTAGCTGTCGCTGGGTTATATGGGATAATTTATTCACCACCATCTCTTCCTTACGCCGCGCTATACTATGTGCAGAGAGGGGAATGACGTCAATTCAGTGGGGGGAGATATTCTTTACGAGGGTGCCGATTGATTTCCCCCCCCACGAAAAAAGAAACTTGGGCTGGTTGCTGCTGGTCCCCATTTTGTTTGTTTTTTCCTGTGGGTTATATCTATCTCTCCCTTTTTTTCTTATAAATAAATTTTTTTTTCGGGGGTCCCTCGGTCGGGGCCCGCCCTTATTCGTGATGGAAAACAATCAAGTCGATTGAAAATCAGCTGCCATCCAACAGCGAGAGAACCCCGAAGCTCTTCTTCTTCTTCTTCTAGCTCATACATATGTACGCACACACTCTAGTAGTATAGTAGTAGTAGTAGTGGTAGTAGATAGAATTTTTGGTTCGATGGACCGATGGTTTATGTCTATTTGTTTAGGCTCGCGGGGCCCGTGTGGAGAGTTTTACGATGTCGGTAGAAGAGAAGAAAAAAGGCGCAGTGCAGCACAGACAAGATTATTGAGAAATCTCTTAGCTTTTATATATTTGCTTTGAAGCCACAAACTGGACAGGTTATAACATTGAAACCTAGCTTCCAATTAACTTTTCCATCCACCTTAAATGAGAAAAAAAAAACACCTTTTCTCTCCTCTTGACTTTGGTTTCAATTAAAAAATGGGGAGGCCGTGATTTTTTGGGAGAAAATTATTTTTCACGATGATGAAGAACAAGTTGGGGTTGGTTTATCAAAATGTAGATTATCTATTTTATTTTTTTCTCGCTTGTCGTCAAGTGAAATTATACGGGGATGAGACGTGGTGAAGGGGGAGAAGAACATGAAACCGCGTCCGACCCCCTTCCTGTCGCTCAACTTATTGGCCTCGGATGAGTTCTGCTTCTTCTTCTTCTTTCCCCTCATTTTTCATTTGAACGTTCCAGTTCCTTTAGCTTTTCACTGGATATAACAAAAGAGGGCGGTCCTCATCATCTCGACAAGATGAATGGCGTTTCTTTTTTCGCTTCTATTCCGGTGAGTGTATCCGAAATAGACCAACAAATATTGTTGGTGATCCAGTGCGTAAATAGATCGTAATGGTATATATCCTGGAAGCCCGACGAGTGTAGAGATAAGGAGGAGCCGCGCGGCCCCAAAGGGACACTAGTTTCTTCTTCGTGTGCTGTTTGTTGTTGTTGTTGAGGAGGAAAGCGGAGACGGGATGGATTTCGATATCCCTGTCGGTTATTCTGTCTTATACCTTCCTTTTTTTTCTTAGACGCGCGTCTACCGCAGTGGAAAATCAACTCGAATCTTATTCACAAACACTTTCAACATTTTTCTTCTTTCCTCCGACAGTTGAAATAAAAATCGGCGCATAACGACCGCCATTTCTAAGCAAAAGAAGAAACAGCAGCTCAGAGCAGGAGCCACCATTTTCTTGGCGCCTTTTTTTTGAATTCATTACCGGTTGTGTATAATAGAGTTGTTGGTTAGTGCGTTGTTCTCCTGCTGCATCTATTGAAAGAGAAAAGTAGCTATTTATACACTCACTCCATCATTTCACCATCGGACACTACACACACGCATCTCTTAGAACCATCGCTAGTAGAGAGAAAGGCCCTTTGGAAAAAACAAAAAATATTTTTTCTTCGGTTGTTGTTTAGTGCCGTAAAAACGAAAAAAAGTGCCGCTCGGTTGTTGCGTCTTTTCCTTTGGCTTCCCAAAAATTTTTTTTTATTTTATTTTATTTATTTTTTTCCTGACTGTTGTTTGCTCACCTAACCAAAACATCTAGACACACTCACAAAGTCTCTTTTTTCTCTCTCTCCTATTCTTTTTATCTTTATATTCCGAGTTCGTTTCCTTTCGGCGGGGCGACAGAATAACGAGCGGGTCTCTCGGCCGCGATTATCATATTCTCACGCCGGGAGCGGCATGTGCCCCCCCCCTGTCTACCTCGGCGAACGAGTGAAATAGGTGCACAGTTGCACACACACAAGGATATGGCGTGGCAATGAACACTTGCGCCTGTGTAGATTGAAAAGCGCAACACATTTTTATTTATTTTTTTAAAACAAACGAAAATTAAATCAAAGCGAAAAGGCGATGCATACGGCAAAAGAGAGAGAGAAGCTAATTGTCGATTCTGTTGGTGTATTCGATTCGGGACTCCCGATTTGGAGCGGGCCACACGTATACACCTTTCCAGAAGCATTTCGCCCATGGCCTCGTTTCCAATCAACAATTTTCCGTCGATTGAATTATGAACCGTTTCGTCGATCTATTCCTCTTCATGGAATTGTCATTCGAAGGAAATGTCGAAGGAAGTTAAGGCCATCTTGTATAGTTGGTGCTGGGGTGTTGAGAATAAAGAAGAAGAAGAGTGATAATAGTTTGGCTGGCGCCAGTCGTCGTTCGTCGGTGTGTGTGTAACAAACGCCCCGAAGCCTTCCACCTTCTTCCCCCCCGTTTTCCATTCAAAAACAGAACTGGGCAAAGACATACATTCCTCATTGACTAAATAGATTCTCTTTTTACCGGTGGTGGTGGTGGGAAAAGGGGAGCTGGAATTCGGTGGGCCGTAACCGAATCGTGATACACTATAGATACTTTTCCCGTGAATGATGTGTGAAAACGGCTGGGCATAGCAAAGACATCAAACCGGGCCGGTCTATACAAACTCCGAAAAAGGGAAAACAAAACAATTCCTATACTCCCCAAAAAATCTGATGAGGAATATTCATAAGCAGAAAATCTCCCCCACAAGAAAAATTTATTTAGAAATATTCCGCTTATTATTGGCTCCAGTCAAAGTTAAATATTTTTGAAAAACACACACAACTGACAGTCGTCTGATCCATCCATACAATAGGGAGGCGTTGATGATTATAGAAATTTTTTTCCTTTTTTTTTTCACTGGGGGTTTGTGAGCGGACCTGAATGGGCCGGCCACACCTACCCAGGCGCCAAACAATCGACGTGTGGCTCTCTCTCTTTGCAGCTTGTATATTATACACTATCATTATATGATTATTATCATGATTATCATCTTGTGCGCCTAACTGCACAAGAGAGACTTGCCGCAGGCTAGACGAGCCTTCACAGCGGACGGAATGAATTTGTCTAGATCTTTTTCTTTCCTTTTTCTTTTTCTTTTTCTTCGGGATGATGATGTACGTATTTATTTATTCCCTTCTTTCCGGCACGGGCCGGCCGTCTCACACACAACAACAACAAAAAAAACAAAACTACCTGTGCACGATCGAATAATAAGCGACTCGTCGACACACACAAACCCACCAAAAAGAGTCTCGGATGAGCGGTGCGCACGCCGGGCTAATAAAAATGGATACGACCGAGACAGCGCAGACGGAATCTAAACACAAACATAAGAAAGAAGAAGAAAAACTTACGATATTTTTTTTCCTGGTTTTTCTCTCTTTCGTGTCCGGTCCGGGTCTTTTCCACAGATTTTTCCTTTATTATAGCAGATTTTTTGGTGGAGAAAATATTTATCCCGGTTTGTGTGTACAACACGTTACCAGCACTACCGTTCGAATTTTTCGTCTTCCAAGTCTTGTTTGATAGTGAGGAGGACCTCATCTGTAACACATAGTTTACAACCTGTCCGCCCCCATCCACCGTTGGAGGGAAAGAAAAGGGCTGTTGTGTTGGGCCGGCGTCTTATAATGTAGATTTGCATGGAAATGGAGGGGGCTTTCTTCTTCTCTCACCTGTTTGATGATTTATAGCCATCAGGTTTATTCAGATTCTTTCTCTCGTCTTCATCGGTGCCAATCGAATAGCCGCCATTGTTTCCACCGATTTTTTTACGGTTGCCCACTTGAACACGTCTGAATTTTTTCTTCCTTTTGTTCTTGTTCTTCTTTCTTCCCCAAGAAACAAACACAACAATAGACATGACGTCTTCGGTGTCGATAATGATGGTGGAGAAAGGCCCTGGAAGGAGGGACCTGTTTTATTCTTTTTGAGAACTGAGGGGGGGTGGATCTTATTACATCCAACACCTTCCATCCTCCCCGATTCCTCCTCATTCATATCAGACACCGAGTGAGAGCAAATAGCCCGCAGACGGTTTTATAGACACACACACACCGGTGCTGTGTAATCATCCCACCCAAAAAGTTTCTTCTTTTTCAGGTGTAAAGAAAAATCAAACCCCAAAATGAAAAAGAAGATCGTGAAAAAAAGAACACCAACCAACCGACCATTATTACGATGATTATTATCATTATATTTTAGAACTGGGGTTTTTCTTCTCTCTGGTGTGTTGTCTACATTTTTTTGTTGTTGGTCTGTGGCGTCAAAATGTTTTCGATCGTGTTTGTTTGATGTGTAGAGAGCCACCAGCCCCCAAAAAAGTTCCTGCGGGCTGTGATTGGGTGTCCGTGTTTGGGTTTTTTTTTTCTTTTTCTTTTCTTTTTTCAAGAACAAACATATAAAGACCACCAGCAGCAGCAGCAGCAACAACCAGATGGTTGTTTCGTGAGTTGTAGCCGCGGGATAAATGTCTAAAATCCCAAAAAATATATCCATTTCAATCCGAGTAGAGAAAGAAAAATAAAAAAAGTCGACCGCCCACATTGATTTGAAAAAATTTCTTTTCATTCGAATTTTTTCGAATCGAGTTTTTTAAAAATAAAAAAATAACTACAGTAGAGAGAGCTGGCGGTTTAATGAATGACAACATTTGTCATTGACGCCGACTACTGAATCGTCTGTACGGAAAAATATAAAAATTTATTTTTTTCCTCCTGAAATTTTTGTCCGGAAGAATTTGTCAGTCAAATTCCAAAGGTGTACACAGTCTATGTGTACTCTTGCAAGTTCCTCTAGCTCTCCCTATGTTTTTCACGATGATATATTGACACACGTGCGGCTGGTTTGGCCCTTTCCAGTCTACCGACGACTCCCGTTTCTCCTGGACGTTTTTTAAAATATTCTCCTGGCGTAGGAAATTCTTTAGCCTCTCCTGGTAGCAGCACACACACACACACAAATGGACACATTCTTTTGGTCTAGTGTGGCCGCTCGTCGTTGTATAATATAGTGTCTTGACGGCAGAGGAATGGGGGGGGGGGACCTGGCAAAGTCCAGTGGGTCCATCGAGAGAAGCGGCACACAATCGGGAGCTACCAGAACTGTCCAGTAGCCGACGATCGACCGAGGACAACAACAAAAAGAAAAAAAAATAAAAAAACAAAACGGCATTCCAACGGCCAAAAGGTATACGAGGCCACATCTCGGCAGCGCGTCCATCGCAAACGGCGTGCATTCCATTAAACGGAGCAGCTCATTTCTCTTAGGAGACTCCCCCCGTATTTACCTGCTGCTGCCCAGGTAGTAGTAGTAGTAGCTCTGCCCAGGGTCTATATAGTGTGAGAGAGACAGACAGTGAGAAATAGATCGACTTACCAGCCTGGCAGCAACAACAGAAGCAGGTTCCCGAAATATCAAATAATATAGAAAAACTGGTTTTCTTCTTTCCCTACAAGAAGAAGAAGAATTTCTTATATAACAAAAACAACAACCAGTTGGCCGTCGTGGTGGTTCGTTCGTTTCCCAGACGAGAGATACATAAGAAATCAATGGGGGAAATGCATTAGGATTATTAGCGGCGCCAAAGTTCAAACGGGAGAATACAACAATTTCATGTCGTCTGCTTTTATTCCTCTGATTGGTATAGTAGGGGGAGGAGGAGACCAATGCGTGTGCATTTGTATAAATAGCTAATTTCCTAAAGAGCTGATCGCGTCTCTAGTTGCCTGGGATGATGATGGTGGTGGGGTGGGGGATCCTCTCATAGAATTCGGTGCCTTTTGTGACCCGGGGGATTTTGCCGAGTCTGACGGCGTATAGGGGCGGTCGTGAAACTTTTGCTCCTCTTTGATTTTTTCCTTCTTCTGACGTGACTGTCGTTGCATCACATTTCCCCTCCCCCCTACTTTTTTGTGTGTGTGTCGTCTGTCGTGTGAGAACAATCGCCCGTCGTTTGCCGCGCCCGTTATATTGCGGGTTCACACAAGCGGACACACGGAGGAGAAAAAGAAGAGAAGAAAAAAAATCAGTAACTGTCGAAACTTAACGTCCGAGAATATATGTCCGGGAGAGTCGACGATGCGCGAATAAAAACCCGCCAATCAACCGCCGGCCAACCCCCACCCAACACACACAAAAAAGGGGAACATTTCACGATTGAGTGAATCTATTTTTTCTTGATCAATTGCTGATGATTGTGTGTGTGTGTCCTAGAGGGGAAAAAATTGTGCAGTTATTGATTTTTTGATTTATTTGTCGAGTGTGGCTCAGATGAATCATTTTTTCCGTGTTTTTTCTCTCCATTTCTCTTTTCCTTGTGTGTTAAAGCAGACGATATTGAATTCGATGCACAAGTACCAGCCGCGATTTCATCTGGTGCGGGCCAACGACATCCTCAAGCTGCCCTACAGCACGTTTCGCACTTATGTCTTCAAGGAGACGGAATTCATCGCCGTCACGGCTTATCAAAATGAAAAGGTAAGACGACAGACATTTACGTAAGAAAAGGTGTCAAGGTGTTTCTCTCCTCTTGTCTATCACCACCACCACCTTATTCTATGACCCATCTTGGCTATTCAAGTGGCCCTGCTTCCAAACAGAAAATGATTTTTAAAAATTTGATTGAAATTCCAGATCACGCAATTGAAAATCGATAACAACCCGTTCGCCAAAGGATTCCGCGACACGGGGGCCGGCAAGCGTGAAAAAAAGTGAGTTTGTCATTTTTATAATTTCTTCTCTTTATTTCTAAATTTTGAGCTGGACAGCAGCGGTGTGTGTGTGTGTGGACAGCAGCGGTGTGTGTGTGTGTGTCCGGCTAGATTGACAAATAATAGACTACTGTGCGAGAGAGAGAGGGTCTAGTTTTGTTGACACTGGCGCCACAGTTTAGGAGGGGGGGGGGGTTGCGATTAGGAGCCGATGAAATGGTCGTCATTTGTTGTGCAAACAAACGGGCACACGCTCTCTCGTAACCGAAACGCCGCCCCCTTTTTGCCGGCTATATAGTATCCCGCTGGGTGTAGGCCATCCCCAAAATTCTCTCGTTTCTTTCTCTCTCTCTGTGTGTGTGTGTACAAACACTAAAGGCCAGCAGCTTCAGTAAGTAAAGTAAGTGGTCTGTGGACAATCTCTTTTTTTTTTGGTTGGGCCGGCCCCCCTCGACACACCGCAAGCTGTCATCCGATCCGGGGCTAATTACTCTAAAAACCTCCAGGCAGATGTTCACATTTTCACCCAGTGTTATAGACTACTTGTGTAGAGACGTGTGTGTGCAGTTCCGTCGTATTAGAGCTGGAAAAACTCGACTGTGCTATGCCGGGCGACACGACAAATACACACAAAAGAGAGAGAAACACAGCAAATGAGGTTCAACAGCGAGCAGATGGGCGACCTTGTTATATAGACACAACGGCACACACAACTGTCTATTTGACAGTTTCTCTGTCTGTCCGTCCAGCTCGGCTTCTTCTTATTTTATTAGTGTTATCCCTTCACTCGGGTTGTTTTGGGATACCGGCGGAATTCAACTGGAAGGACAATCAAGACGTGGTGGTAATGACGGGCTGGATAAAGTTGACAGCCATAAAAACCAACACAGAATGTCACCAACCTTTGCTCAATTTAGAAATCTAATTGAATCTAAAAACAAAAGAAAATCTTTATTTATTTTTGTTCCCAAATTTTGTCCAGCAGGCAGGCCATGCTGGCGGCATCTCAACGGCATCACGACGATCCTTCCGGCCACAAACATCATCACCACCACTCGTCGGGCGGCGGAGGTGTCGGCGTGGGCAGCGGCGGACTGCACGGACACCATCACGGCCACCACCACCACCACGGCGGACACCACCACGGCCACCACGTCGGTCATCACGGTCTGGGCGGATTGGGCGTCGGCGTTGGGGCCGGCGGAGTCTCCATGTCGTGTTCTCCGGCTCCCGATTCCAGTCAAGATGGCGTCCACGATTTGGACGATGAGAAACTGGACGTGGTGGGCACCAGCGACGGACGAGACGGCGCATCTCCACTTCACATCTCTGACGGTAAGTGTGTCTCTGTTGTTCCAGCCCTTTCGTTTACAACCCGCAAGGCCCCAGGGTTTCTTCTGCCCAGTCTTTTTTGGGGGATTTTTATTGTATTTGTTTTTTATTCTTCTTCTTCTTCTTTTGGGAAGTTGTTTTGAGTGGTGATGTGCGCCCGTGAAGCGTGAAAAGGGGGCGCACAGCTACTACGGCCGGCCATTGACACGGACTTGTTAATGTCTCTCGCGGCTATTTGACATAGTCCGTCCGTTTTGGTTTTTGCCTTTTCCCGATGGATGTCCACAGAGCTCATACACACACACACCTGTCCATTTTTCTCTGCCCAAAAGTGTCGTGTGCATAGAGGAGAAGAGAAAGAAAAGTTTTTTCGGGTTGTTGTTCACGGCTGGCAAAATAGATAAATGACGGGACTATTTCTAACGTCCGTCTAGAAATATATATTTCTAGCTCTTTTTGGAAAATATAGAAGCGTCGATGAATTATCGTTTTCCCCTTGTACACTGTGTAGTAGTGTAACCTCCTTTTCTTTGAAGAAAAAGAAAAGAGAAAAAACAGTAGCGGAAATTTTTATTTCGGTTTTTCTTCCACGGCGTCGTCGCCGGGCCAGCAATTGTCTTTCCGCTTTGCGGTCGGCGCTCGTTGACAGCTCGAGAGAATAAAAACAAACAGACGCAAAACAATACCAGTCGAAAAATGCTCCAAGAAGAAAATCATTAGCTAGAGGAACCTTCCACCACCACCACATACCGGAAACCTTAGAGCTCCTCCCACTTTTCCAAAAAAGTTTTAAAAAAATGTTGATCCATTTTTTAAAAACAAATTGAATTTTTTTAATTAGATGCCAGCATGTCGGAGGATATGAGCCGGACGGGAACTCCGTCGCACCACCACGGCGACTCGGATTCGGACGGCAACAACGACCACCACCCACACCATCCGCACCATCCGTCGGCGTCGTCGCTGCACCACCAGCTCCACAACCACCACCTCAACAGTCTTCATCCGCACCACAATCACAGCCTGCAGCATCACTTGCTGGTCCAGCAACAGATGCAACAGATGCAGCAGAGGAGTCGGGAGAGTCACCTCAACAACCAGAGGGTCTCCTCATCGGCCGGCAATCACCACGGATCCTCGTCGGCTCTCAGCGGACAGCACAGCGCCGGAAGCGGAAGTGGCGGGCCGGGCAACGCCATGCTGTCGCCCGGATCGGTGGCCGCTGCAGCGGCGGCAGCGGCGGCTGCCCAGCAGATCCACTCGGCTCTGGCCAATTCCGGCGGGGCTGGCGGATTACTTTCGTCCGTCCATCCGAGCACGGTCAGTTTGGGACCACCTCTACCTCCCCCACCTCATTTGCTCCCTTACCTCTACCCGGGTGCTGGATTGTATCCGGGTGGGCCATCACTCCACCAGCTGAGTCAGTTCCTCAATCACGCTCACGGCCACGGAATGAATCACGGTCCGCACGGCCCGTCTGGTCCGTCCGGTCACGCCATGGCCGGCTTGGCGGCTGCCGCCGCATCTGCGCACATGGGCGCTCACATGGCCGGCCACAATTTGCTGCTGAACGCCCAGTTGGCTCTGGCCGCCCAGCACCAGCTCTTCCATCCGCACGCCTATCAGAATCTCTCGGCCGCCATTGCCGCTCACTCGGCCGCCACCAACGCGGCGGCCGCAGCCGGCCAAGCTCCTCCGCCGTCGTCACTCCCTTCCTCTGGCCATCCCTTGTCTCAGCCTCCTCCTCCTTCTCTTCCGTTGGCGCCGGTCCTGCCCGTCACCACTCCCCTGTCGTCCTCGACGACGCCTCCTTCCAGCGGCGGCGGTGGTGGCGAAGGCGGCCAGCGTCACAGAGGCCAGCACCGCTTCGCCCCGTACAGTCTCCAGCTGGGCAGCAGTACAAGTCCGCCGACGGGCCAGTCGAAATCCCTGACGGGATTGTCTTCGCTGGGCTCGTCGGCCTTTGACGCCGTCAGCCCCAAAGGATCCAGCAGCCCCAAAGGATCGCCACCGCCGCATCACCACCGATCGCCGTCGCCGACGCCATCGTCCGTCTCGTCGACGGTCAGCAGCAGCACGGCCAGCAACGCCGGCGGCGGCGGCCCAACCTCGGCCAGCGATCTGAAGAACATGGAGAAAATGATCAACGGATTGGAAATGGCCAAGGGAATGATCGCCGCCGGAGCGGAATCCAACGCTTCGATCGACGATCCCAAGTAGAAAATCTTTTCAGTTTTTTACTCCCTGTATTATTAATTTAAATGATGTTTTGACACCATTTTATTATTTAATTGAATCTCTTTTTGTGCGTGTGTGTGTGTGTGGTGGGTGTTTTTAATTTTTAATTCTTTTGGGTTTTTTTAAATTTCATCAATTCATACGGCACAATATTCCGAGCCGATTTTTAAAAATGGCGAGGATGAAAATGATTCTTATGTGAATAATTTCGAACAAAAAACATTCGATTACATCTATTTGTTTAGGCCTCACAACACACACAACACACACACAAACAAACAAACATCTTCGAAACCAAAGAGAATCAAAAACGGAAGGTGAAATCCTCACCGGCCGTTGGATTTCTTTCACCTTCTCCTCTCACGATTGTGCGGTGTCACGATTCCGCTAGTGTGCTACTAAATTGTTTTTGTTTTTTTCAATCTTAAACGAGTTTGTCCAGAGAATTTGTCACGTTTTCCCCCAATTTTTCGGTTTGAAATTTCACACGCCACCCTAACCCGTTCTAGTATAAATAATTAACTCCCGGGTCAAATTTAATTAAAAATGGAAAACACACAAAAAAAATTTAATTGTAATTGTTGTTTTGGGCTGGAAAAATATTTCAAATTACGTGTGCAAAAGTGAGTGTGATCCCGCAGGACAAAAAAAGAAACCCCGTTCGTGTGCCAATGAGTTTGAAAAAGAAGATTCCTCTCGAGTTAAATTAGCAACTACACACAAACACACACACACACACAGTGGACACGTTGAAACGATTCTGATTTTCTCTCATTCGTGCTATAATTATAGGCCTATACGTATGTAAAACTTATAATATAAAATCCTATAATACGGTTACATTTCTCTTCCGTTTTGCCCAACCCCCCCACCCAACCCCCCCTCTGTTGTTGTTGTTGTTGTTGTCGGAAACAAACAATTCGTGAGCTAATCCCGCTGATTCTCTTCTTAAAACAAAAACAAAAAAAAATTTACAAAAATTCCTCCTGGAAATTAAAACACTGTGTGCTCCTGATGGCTGGGATCAGCTGATGGCTCCTGTGTGTGTAATAAATGTACATGTCGATATATAATTAATTCCCTCCCACCTCCCCCTGTCTGTGTGTGTGTGTGTGTGACTGGTCCGGCGGAAGAGCAAACACAAAAGAGAATAAAAATCGGTCAACTAGAAAATGAAAGAAAAATCACGGGGCGGGAATTTTCGGAAAATTCGACTGCGCAGTTTTTTCGGCTGCGTGAGCGCGCGCGTGTGTGTGTGTGTGAATGTGTCCTGTGACTGTGTCGAAAATTCGTTTTTTCTTTTCTGATTTTTCGGATATTTGTGTGTGTGTGTCCTACTGAATTCGTGTCATCCCTTTTGCTCTCATGCACCTCCTCCTGTTTGATTTTTTCGGTTTTAAAATTTCGGTCGGGAAAAAACAAGAAATTTGTTCAATTTGTTCAATTTGTGTACGTGTATGTTTCCCGTTCGGATGTTTTTTCCCCCTCCCTCCCCTATAAAACAAATGGATGATTATTGCCGTTATTTAGTCGATGAATTGCACGTATTGTACAACAGTTGGATGATGATGACACGCCCTTTTATATATATATATGATACAAAACGTAGCGCGCGCAGCCACACAGACGGTTTTTCTCTCTTTCTCTTTCTCTCCTTTCTCTTTTGAATTCTTTCTGAAACTATTATTATATACAATTTTGTGTTCCGTTTGTTTGTTTGTGTTTATTCTTCATTTGTATTTTAAAAAAGCAGACAAAAAAGACAAGAAAAATCAACAACTATACATCTATATGGGTTCCTGGTTCCTTTTTGATGTGTAACAAAGTCAAAAGTATCAGTTTGTAATTGAGCAATACAGCTTTGTTATGTGCGTAAAGAACGTATTAGTTATTTTGGTATTTATTTTTCTCTCTCCCAATTTTCTGTCCATTCATCGAAACGGAGGCTCCACCGTGTCGGGGCATTTTCTCCCCCCCAACCGTCTGGGCGCAAGAGCGGCCGCGATGGCTCGACGATTTTTTCCGACAGGGTGGAGTTGATCCAGCCCAAGAAATTCCACGTTGGCGGCTGAGAAATTCCGATACATTTAGAAACGATCGGTGGATAGACTCGATCAACCAAAATCATCAAAAATCAGACGGTTGAGGGGGGGTCATTTTATTCATCAGGTAGAGAAATGACAGTCATGTCTCACCTGGAGAAATTGTCGTTTAAGGAATGACTGGGCTGTTTGGCCAGCAAATAAAATTACATGCAGAAATGAGGAAATTTACGAGCGACACGTTACGACGGCGTCGGCCAGTCCCCGTTGCGTCATCCGACGAAGAAACCTCCTCCTCCCTTGATTCAGCCGCGACTAGCGCCACCCACCGCTGCGTTTACGACGGCGGCCCCACTCATCAATATCATCTGGCCCCCCTCTTCTCGGTCGGTATAATTCTCCTAACATGATCCTCTTCTTTTTTGAAAAACAAATACACAAAACGGAGAAAATGGCGTGTGGGAAAAAGTTGACGAGCTGATGGTGGTGGACAATTGGATGGAAAAACTCGTTCGAGATTCACGCTGCAATAATAACGTGACGAGGCTCTTGTGTGTGTGATGACTCACGCATCGAATGTGTTTTTTTTTAACGAGGCATTTGATTGGGAAGAACCTTCTTCTTCTTTTTATTTTATTTTCTCCTGGCTGTTATTTTATTCGAGTTTCAGCGCGCACCGTGTGAACGTTTTACGTCCTTCTTTTGTTTTCTCGTATATTTTTTATTTTATTTTAAAACATTCGGAAATGACTTGGAACCGAAGAGAAAAGAAAAAAGGTGGGGGTGGTTGTAAAAGATAAAAGCCCAAAAGGTAAAAGAAGAAAAGTTTTTGTATTTCGCAGTTTTTCTTTCGTTTTTTGGCCTGTCGGAGATAACAATCAGCCGCATTTTCATGAGTCGCCTCCTCTTCTTCTTTTTGTGGAAGAATTTTTTTCTTTTTTTAAAAAGAAGAAGAAGAAGAGACTTGAATTATCACGTGACATTATCTAAAAGAAAAGGAAAAGACTTTTTGGAGAGTGTGTGGCAGGCAGCACGGCCCATGTTTGGTCAAATGTCGATCGGCTGCTGCTGAACTGCATCCCAAACGGAAAATGATGTACAAGAAATTCTTTTCGTCCAGTGGAACCACCACCAGAAATAATCAGCGAGACACACACACGGCTCCTGGATTTCACGCAGCTGGTTTTATCTTTTCCTTGTATATTTTTTCGGACGTCCAGGTGATGGCCAGTCGTCTAATATGTCACCTCGAATGTCCAGGTGTGTCTCTCTAATTGTTTTCTTTTGTTTTGGACTTTTCTATGCCGTGGCGCTGGCGTCTGTGTGCAAAATGTCGTCTGCTCTCGTTCATTTTTCTCATTTCAGAAAAACGTGCCGGGACAAATGATGGCCGACCGATAGGTTAATTAAACTTTTGTGTGTGTACACGTGATCGTAGAAAAAGAAAACGATTAAAGTAACAATGGCGATAGTGATAGACTTGGTAAAGTTGTTATCTTTCTAGAAATAAGTAAAGGATTCCAATTTCATTTCCATTGTGGCAGCCACCAGACATTGAATGAAAGTGTGAGAAATGTTGTGTCAATTTTCGTTTGACTTGTGTTCAGGTGTGTTGTGCAGGTGCATTGTGCAGCCTGTCTGAATGTTTTCATAATGCGAACTGACGAACTGAATGGCTTTTTGTCACAGACTCTGGCTGCAATGTGTTCCACCCTGGTGCTACATGAATAAACGGCGTTGGAAAACATCTGGGTCGCTCAACGGTAAGTCGCGATTCATTTATTTACTAGGCTGATGAAATGTTGTCAACGTGGTTGAAAAGTTTCTCCCCACCATGAATACGAAAGCCACGTGTGTTTCCCGTTGATAGGCAATATAGGCATGTTGAATTTTCTCTTGGCAGAGTTTCATCGTTTGAAATGTAACAAACGAATAACTATTAAATCATTTTGTTGGTTTTTCTTAATGAATTAATGGAATTCGATATTTCCTTGTGATGCCCATGTCACAAATGCTCAGCTGTTCTCTACCCTTGTGTCAATTTAGGAAGTGCAATCAAATTCCATCTAAAGTTAATTTGGGTATTGACGGTGCTATACGGTGGCTAAAAGTAAACAGAAAATATTTGTGAGTGTCCATGTTTGGTCAATCGACTGCTAGGTACCCGAAAATTAAACGAAAATATCAAATGGCAACATTTTTTGGACTCCCGGATTTCCTTTAGCCTTCGTACCGATATCTCATCTTGCAAAAGTCCAGGTGTCTCTAATAGATTTCCCCAAGTGTTTTTTTCCTATTGTATAAAGGGCCGTGAATCACTTTCTTCCCGTTTCCTTATCCGGGGGGTTAGAGATGGCGGATGCAAGTCTCTCAGAGAGAAAAGAAAAAGAAAAACGTGTGTGGTCTATTAGAGGGTAGGTCGATGTCGCAGCGTGCCGGAGGAGCGAATGTTTCACACGCTACCTGTCTTCTGAACTCTGCTCTTTTTTCTATATATTGCGCCACTTGTCTCGTTACATGGGCCAGACATGCCAAAAAGTGATGGGGGGAACGAAACATTTTCTTTCTATGCCCGTTCCTTATCGGATTTTTTCGTTTCTTCTTGCTGGGGGTTTACTGATTAGTGGACTGACTGACTGGCTGGACCATAGGCCCCTTATAATCACCGGAGAGACCTTTTTTTCAGTTTGAAAGGAAAGAGAGGGGTTTCTCATATAGGGAAATGGGCCTCTGTGTTTGTGTCATCACTAAACGTCAAGTCTTCCAATGGCTTGCCATCCATTGGATGGCAAAGAAACAACATCTGCTGGTTCTTCTTTCTGGTAGCTTGAGAAGATATAACCAGCAAGGGAAAAAAATAGTTAACGGTTTGTCTTAAGGGGGCAAGGGACTATATTCGGTTTCGGCCGACTGGCTCAGCACTTATCACCTCGACATTCTTCTGCTTCTGGATGTCGTTTGATATGGTCAACGCAGATAACACAAGTGGAGGATCCCCTAGACTCGTTGGCGTTTCCATGGAAACGTCAAGAAAACAATTCCGGGTGGGTAAAAATTAAAAAAAAAACGCAATCAAATAAAAACTAAAAGTGAAAAGACGGAGAGGGGGAACACACACACAGGCTGCATAATCGTCATTAGTGAGGAATTTTTCTTTCTTTTCCTGTTTGAAAAAACTGCCTCCTGCCGGTCTTTTTACACACATCCCATTGGAATTCATTTTAATGGATTTTCTATTCTCTCCCCTAGCTGTTTTTCTTTAGTTTCTCACTAAATTATTTCGCTATATTATATTTTTCTACGCCAGACTTTCGATGAATTCGTAATAGATTTATTCCACATTTTCGTGGGGGGGAAGAAAAAGAAAACTGTGGGAGGGTGAACTGACTTCTCCGCCCTCTTCACCGGAAATTCGTAAATCTTTCCTCGTAACGCCAAAGTCTTTTTTTCTCTACCTGGAGCTACCAAAACTCTTTTTCTCCGTTTTAAAAGAAAATATTTGTTTGTTTTTGGGTCCTCCATTAACCAGCGCCCCTTTTTCGTACGGAGATAATGAACAATAAAATAAAAAAATACATTTTCGAACGTGTTTTATTGAAAAGGCAACTCTGTTTAGACCTTCGAAAAGTGTGCACCTGCATCAGCTGTCGGTCTCTCCTTTATTTGACATTTTACCCCAAGAAAGTGAATCAAATAACGAAACAGCCAGAACTAGGAGCTTTTCTTTCGTGAACTGGCGGTCGGTTTTTTACACGGAATCGGCCGGCGCTGCATATAATCGATGTCGTCCCCCCTGGACGGCCAAAAGAAACTGGCGTGACTCCACGTATACACACACACACAACCGTCAATGACAATCTCAATTTTTGTTATTTTTTGTTTCAAGCCTTTTAACCTAAAAAATAAAAGGGGAAAAAACAAAAGGGACGACGACGACGACGACGCGCAACTGGACGCCGCGCCCGCTGATGTGACACAAGGGACCAAGTGGGGGGGGGTCCGCCGTCGTGTGGCTGGGTATGTATATATATATATAGTCTACGTGCTCGGGTCACGCGATGAACTCATCCACCTCACCCAACCGTGTTTTGGGCTGTATATATACCTTGTCCTGGCAGCCGAAACTCCCGAGTGCGTCACCCCCCACCCCCCTATATAGTATACGCCACCCTATACACAGAGAGAGAGGACATAATGTTTTGTAAGTTGGAAGTGGAGGGGGACATTATTTTATACTGCCCTTGCGATAGATTGTAGAAGTAGGTAGTATATAGTAAATAAATCTACTGGTATTATAAGAGTCCTCGCCCATTGTATATAATAATGTCACCATATAAGATGGCGCGAGAGACCAGCAGTTGGGCACGACGTGACTGCTGCTATTGTGTGTCGGACCACCTTTGCTCCAAAGTGTTGGACTTTTTTGTTTTTTGTTTTTTTTTCTCTCTCCCACCGACGGTGACGAGGCGACACGACGCCAGAAAGTTTTCACTCCCCACCACCTTTTTTTATTATTTTTATTATTTGGTTTCAAGACTTTTTGATTTGAAAGTTTCCGGGTGATAAGCCGCCAGCTAATCAGCGCTGATGAATCTCCTTCATATATCGTTTTGCGTTGGTTTTATATATCATGACATATACTTGGAAAGACCAGGTGAGAAAATGTCGACACCTGGACGTGAATCGATGTGTCAATAACTTTCTCGGTCCCGTCACCTCTACATGGAACAATGAAAACAACTTTTTTTTTGGTTTATTTTTAAATTTCCAGTTTGGGTTTCTCACCTGTCACCTGGGAAATGATGGAAATTCCCTTGAAGAAATTTGACTGTTTTCTTTGTTTTGTTGTTGGTCAGCTGATCGATCCTCCGCTGGAAGTGTCGTCACGATAATCATCTGCCATACGCACACGACCCAGTGCATCTATTCACTTCGAAATAACAAATGACGACACATTTTTGTTCTCTTTTTTCTTTTGGCTTGGCTCGTTCGTCGTTGTGATGAAAATGATTCAAGTGGTGCGTGAAGGAGATGGCCCAGTGATGTCTGCTGGCTCCCGACCGCATTTGTCGCCTGGCGTTTTTCCTATAGAGTCGAGAACAAACTCTTGATTTGTAACTTGGTAATACTATCGACAAGAAAAACACAACAAGACGAGGACGAGAGCGAATCAGAAACGAGTCACAAACCCAATGGAATGTGAGTCCATCAAAAACAAATCGAGAAAATAAAGGGGGAAAGCAGGAAAAAACCCGTTCGGCTTGTGCTGCTGACACTGGCGCAGTCTTACATAAATCCAAGTGTCGTGCTAGCGTTAAACGAAAGCTGACGCAGCGAGATAGAGAGATGCTGCACAGCTATGCTTATATTATTCCCTATAGCTCGGCTTCCGAAAGAGAGGGTCCTGAAAGACTATGTTGGCGGTTTTTTGGTCGAAAAGTAGTTGAGGATTCCGTGCTAAATTTTGATTTTCATCTTGACTCAGGGATTCAATGTTACTTGATGAGATGAACTATTAGATATACTGAAATAATTTCGATCTGTTCAGCGCTGGTGAGAAAATCGCTTTGGGTCGATTTTTAGTATTTCTACTTAATACACACTTCATGCTGGTTGGCAGGCCAATAAAACTAAGAATTAGTACAAAATGAAATGATTATGGGAGCTTAAACAGAAGTCTAATTGAACCTGTTCCAACTATGTGAAATGTTACTGACTAGCATTTATCATGAAAGCCAATGTATGTCAGTTTGCAGTTTTGTTTGCGTTATGTAACCTTTTCCTATGTGCAGATGTGAGGCCGGAGCCAGTCGTCATAACTACAAGATGTGCAAGTTTTCCTTGTGCTGGTGTTGACCTGTCATCAGCAACAATCTCGGTAACATCGCTAGGGTAAGGATTTTTGTTATACTTTTTATTCTTGCTAGATATTTTAAATGTTACATGACTTGCACAAGTGCAGTGAATGACATGGGAACCTTTTTAATTTTTGCATTTATTAACAATAAGAGTTTACCCACTGTCTAACTTTCAACTTTTCCTAGTTGTTTCTGTCAACATTTTTCGTAATCCTATTTTTTATATTTTATTTAGATAAACAGCATCCCGTTTCATTGGAGAATCTACTGATGCCGGTTACGAATCTCTTCCTCCCCTGTCTTTAAATGCCCTCGTGTATGCCCATGTGAATGTGGGTGTATTCACGAGGACTCCCTTTACCCCCTATCCCGTTTGGTGGATTCAACGTTTCTGCGACTTGGTGGAAAGTGACGTGGATGCCTGGCCGTATTTTCCCAGGCTAAAAGGTAGGACAAATGATCTTAATATTCTTCATTTTTGACTATTGGGTGGGTTTTTATAAGGACTGCAGATCAGGCTCGGTGTTGTACCTCACGACTTTGTCTCTAAACAATTGAATTTCAAAAATATTTGAATTTGAAAAACTTCAAGCGCTAGAAAATGTTATAAGCCGAAAGTGCTACTGTCGGTGCTGACTGCGTTGTCACAATTGATTTTGTGTTTTATTTTTCTGTTTATCTCGATGGCGTTCTCCATGACGTCACTTATTTTCTTTGGGGCGTCTGCTGCTCATCCAGTTCTCTTTTCCTCTCAATTAGTTTGTTATCAGCTGACAGGTCAACTGTGCGGACAAATTCAAATCGAAAAAGATTAAAAAGTCATTTGTCGTCCGAGACGCAAATCTCTGCGGGTAGATGAAAAACTGAATGAAAAGTGGGGGGAGAGAATTCATCCGTCGGTAGGGTGGAAACGGGCGGAAGTTGATAATTTTTCACCACCCCAATGCAAAAAAAAAAAACTACTCGGAACAACAAAGAAAGCGATGACATGAGTAGAGAGAGAGTCTGGAGAGGGGAGGGTGGATGATATTGCGATGTAAATTGTCGCGCCTATAGTCGAGTCGCCGCCGCCGTCGGTGGCGCTCAGCGGCGCCTGACGTCACGCGTCGCTTAGCCGCCATTGCCTCGTGTGTGCAGTGCAGTGCTGCCCTTGTTATTTTTCTTCTTCATCATTCCAATGTGCTGCCGCCACACGCAGCTCTGAAAAAAAAGAGAGGAGGAGGATGGCTCAATTGACTCCCCACGACGGGAAAAATAACCCCAAAGGAGAAAAAGAGAAAAAATCGGATGCTCCGCTTTTTCTTTTTCTCTTCTCTCCGATGGATTTCCTCCTCCCCCCTAGCGCGCGCGACAATCCCATCAATCCTCCCTTTTTCTTCTTCTTCTTCCTCCTCCTGTCTGACTACTGCTGCTGCTGCTATACCCCAGCAGTCCGCCTTAATTGAATTGATCCTAACCGCTGGTGACATTCAATGCGCCGTTGCGGGCAAAATGCGGCTGGAAATAAACCAGCCGCTCCACTTCTTATTTGACTGGAAATGACGCAACTATTCGGGAACTCTAATGCGGCCGCATTCTTTTTTTCCCGTGTTGTAGAGTAGTATGTATGTATGTATGTACATACATGTTATTTCGGTGAAATGGATGGGTCTCTCTGATTGAGTTAAGAATTTGTTTCTTCCTCCTTCTTCTTCTTTTTTATTTTTGCGGGCTGCTCTCTCTCTCTCTCCATGGCAACTTCCTGTTGACGTTGGTGCGGATGCTGGAAGTGATGGCGGTTGGTAGTACAGTGTCGTCCGGATGACACGGATCAGAGAGGATCACATGGAGGATGCGCTGAGTGGCGACATCGGACGAGGAAACTCGTCGAATGCAAGTCGTTGAATAATAATCGAAAATGTATATTAGATTCCAGCAAGAGGGAATGGAGAGGGGAATGGATGGATGGAAAAGAGGTTTAGATTATATCATCTTTGTCAAACTGCTCCTGTTTGTCGCTCGCCGCCCAGTCAAGCGACACGGCGGCCGGCGTCCGGATATGAGAGTTCGGTTACGAGTCGGTGACACCGCGACTCTTTTTTTCTATTTTTTGGCGCGCCGGATGAACTTTCCGTCCTCCTCCTCCTCCTCCCCCTTACGGTCGACTCTCTCATCCGCAATTGACTTTGGTGTGTTTTGCTTTTTTCTGTGAGAGAAGAAGAAGAAGAAAAAAAAAGGAGAAGAGGAGAGAAGATTGATCGTCTTTCAACTCGGTCGCTGAGAATCCGGCGACAACGGCGGCGGTGGCGGTGGCTGCGGCGGCGGGCGGCGACGACCTCCCTCCGCCCCGTCCGGCCATGCGCAGGCACACGCCAGGGGGAGTATAGGGTAGAGAGAGAGGGGTTGTGCGCGCTTAAATTGCGATTGAATAAGAAGAGACAGACGATGGTATAAGTGGATGAGCAAGGGACGGTAAATGGGGAAAACGAGCCAGGACGCCCCGCTGCCAAAGTGCCACACAAAAACCCACCAACAAAACTAACGATGGGCTCTATACTACTCCTACTACTACCCCATTCTATTCCACCGCCGCCGCCGCCGCCATCCAGTTGTGTGTCTGTTTGGTGTAGTTATACATTACACGAGAGTCACCCAGCAGGATTCTTTTCCTCTAAATAAACAGATAGACACACACACATAGAGGGGGTGCGCATATCTTTTTCTATATTAGATTTATTGACCCGTTTGATACATAAATAAATGAATCGGTGATCTTTCTGCCCTTCTTCTTCCCCGGAATTGTTTTCTCGTGTGTTTTGACAGTTCTCTCTCCCTTTTTTATTTGTATTTTCTACTTCTTCTCCCCGTTGGGTTTCTTTTTTCTTCTCTCCATGTCTGCCGACGTCAGCAATCAGATGTTATAAATCAAAGTGCTGCCAGTAGGCTGTGTTCTTTTATAGTAGAGGCACGCTGCAAGATTTTTTCTCCTTTTTTTTTTCTTATTTTATTTTATACGAGGTGGAATGGTGCCGATAGATTTTCTCCCTTTTTGATTTTTACAATCGCAGGCGGCGGCAGAGATCCAGGCGGGAATGTAGACACAGACAGACCTCATCGCGCATATCATATCCGCCCCCCTTCTTGTTTTTGGGTTTTGATTCGATTATATTTCTCTTTCTCTCTCAGTGGAGCATCTTTGATTGCGCTGGAATGTCGTGATTGGGCATTTCCTCCTACTCCCGGAGACGCGGCGCACAAAACCGCCAAGTGCCAAAAACAACGCGGCACAGCGGTCGTTCATTCAAAATGATTTGTCATCTCAGCAGCCGAGAAATAAAACATTTCCAGTAAAAAATTCCCTCCAACCTCCCCGAAAAGTCAAAATTGTTGTATGAAATATTCCTCTGGCAATCTCGATGAAAGCTTCTCATCATTTATTAGTACCTCGGCTCTTTTTTCGTTGATGTATTTCGATGCAGTTGTGTCTGTGTGTGGCGGTTCTTTTTATGGTACATTTTTCTGTGGGGGGAATATTATAGAAAGTATCTCCATAACGCCAGTTATATATTTATATATATATGCTAATGGAATATCTATCTATCTGTTTAAGTAGAGCGTCTGAGAGTATCAAAGGCTTAAATCCCATTAAAGAGATGGCAGAGATCAGAGAGTGGCTGTGCCAATTTGGCCGCCCATCTTTCTTCTTCTTCTTCTTCTTCTTTTTTCCTTTTTTTCTAGCCTCGGATCTATTTAAGTGTTTGTTGTGCACTCTTCCAAACTCTTTGATGATTCGCCTCTCTCATCTCTCTATTCACATATACTACAAATAGTTTATATACATGTACCCAGCCAAGAGACGTGGAAATGGTTGTGGCTATACATTTCATTTTCTTTTGAAAGTTGTACTACACTAGAAACAATTTTTTTTGCTTCGACTTTCTCGGTGGTCCGTCCGTCCCCTCCTCCATAGAGTCTCCCACTAAATAGACGGAAGAATGATTGGAATTTTCTCTCCAAGGGCATTGGCGGCTAATTATTTCTAGTCGGTTGCAGTTCGGGGGCGGAAAAAGAAAAATATGAAAAAAAGTCGAAAGTTTTTAGACTATGAAAATGTTTTGGCGTCTGCACAGACGGCCCAGAGTTATGCGCAGACTGATTTGGTGTCGACTAGATAATGAGAGATGGATTGATCTGTCTCTCGTTACGGCGGCGTCTTGTCACAAAAGTTTCTTTTTTTTTTTATTTTTGGGTGTTTTTCGGTCGAGCGCCAGGTTCCTCCTCACTCCTCCGCCCATGTATATGTTTTTCGTTATCTCCTGTTCTATTTTTCTATTTTATTTTCCCATTGAAAAGGAGACGACAGGTCCCCCCTCGATGATGTATACGTCCGCTCTATTAGCAGGCGACTTGTCTTGGCCACCGCTAGACGCTTTGGCCGTCTATTTCGGGAGGGAGAAGGAACAGACACATTGCGGACGTGACGATCCGTTGCGCGAAATGGGCGAGCAACTGCGCCGACGTACTCGCGGCGACAGCAGGGAAATAGACACAGCAGCAGCAGCAGCCAGCCTCCACACTTTGCGTGTTTGTCCATAGGCTCTTTCTTTCCCGAAAAAAAAAAATAAGTTGTCGTCACGGTTGTCTGGTCATACAGCAGCCGCTTTTGTTATATAGGCTGTGTGTGTGTGTGTGTGTAGAGCTGGCGCCATGTTTTTTTCTTTCGGTGGGGGGCTGCTGCTGCTGCACGCACGCATCACGGTTGCCTTCATTTTACTGCCCGGGTAGATGAGTTGTGTGTTGGCCGTCTTGTTCGAAAGAATTGACAAGGAACACACAGATGGAATTGCATAACAGCAGTTTGGTTCCAAGCCAAGCGTGAATCCCGAACGAATTCGTTTTTCTTTAAATCTTTTTATTTCTTTTTTCTTTTTTTTAAGTTTTCAGAGATTTTGGTTCGGCTTCAAATTTTGACTGATTTTTCATACACACAAAAAAAATAATAAACGGGCTAATCAAGTTGGGCCGATCTTTTTGTGTTTTGGCGGTGCCGGGGTTATTATATGAAAAGAAAAAAAACAACCAAACAAAAAATGAGACGTGGGCCACTTTGGGGTTCTACGAAATTTGCCTATTTTTGGTCAAAGACCGGTTCCCGTCGTCGTCGTGCGGTCGTTTCTCGCATACAAACATTTTGGCGTGAGTTTGTCGGTGTCTATTCTTGTTTTGTGTTTCTCCAATTAATTTCGGGCTCCATTTTCTTTTTGTTTTTGTTTTTCAAATAATTTTCGACGAAATGCCGCCACCTTCTCATGACGGGTGGGAAACGGGATCGGATCACGACGACGACACAAGTTTTAACTGACCAAAAAAAAATAGTGTCTTCAAGAGGAAAAAACAAACAATAGAGTTTTCAGTGACCCCGAAAAATATACATCTAAAGGTAAAAAGAAGAAAAAACAATGGAGGGGGGATACTATAAAATCGGAAAACCATGACCACAGCCTCTCCTCCCTCCGGTTTGTGTGTCTCTTTTCCTACCTTTATTGGAGTATATATAAACAAGGTAGAGAGAAGGGGGGTGAGAGAGAGGGCCGTCTAGCCATTACGGCACGTTGGTGGGTGTCATAAACGTGTCTCTCTTGTCTTTCTCCTCTATTCGTATAGAGAGAGAAGAGTAAAGGTTAGAAGGTTGTGGCGCACACACACACACACACACTTGTGTGTTATAATATAATATATATGGTGTATATATAGTGGTTGGTGGCGTCAACTGACCTGGCGCCACTCTACGCGGCGCTCTCTTCAAAATTCTTTGATTTGATTTGATTTGGAAATTTTTTAATTTTTATTAGACATTTTTTAAATTTTTAAATTTTTATTCCGGTGGTCAATCATCGGCGTGAATCGGCCCACACAGTTTTTCATTCAATTTTCGTAACGGACGGCATCTGTGTCACATTTCGATCCGTTGCAAGTGAAAGTTTGGGATGAGGGGCAGCAGATGCCAGAACCACTTTTGATTGTTTTACAACAAGGTGTGTGTGTGTGTGTGTGTGTATGGCCTTTTCTCTTGTTGGGAGCAGTGCAAACACACTCACGGTCGCCGAGCATGCCAAAGAGAAGAGAAGAAGAAGAGAAAGAACTTTAATTATTAACGGCCATGTAGTCGGTCCTTTTTGGCTGGGGCTTGTTTGTTAAAGAGTTTCCCTCGACGTGTATTTGCCGGGGTGAAGTGGAGCGACTTGCTCAACAACGGCGGCTCCGTCTCTCTCTCTCTCTCTCTTTGTTTGTCACGCAAACAAACCCAACACCACCAACTAAAGAAGAAGAAGATGATGTTCTTCTTCTTCTTCTTCTTCCGCCTCTGTTGGCTTATAGAAATGATGTCGTGATGATTGCAGACCGCCAAATTCTATTTGATACAGAACTCCCCCCCCCCCAACTCCGCGTTTGTCGTTTTATTTCCCTTTCGAAATGTAACCGACAGCCAAGCGAACGACACGCAACATTCGATGAGGACATTGTTGTGTGTGTGTTCTCGTGTCTCACAAAAGTCCTTTGACTTCTTCTTCTTCTTCTGTCAGATCCTTTTTTTCGTTCTTTTTCAAGTCATTCCGGGGTAGTAGACCTGAGATTGCGTCAAACTCGTCAGAATCTTGTTGATTCCAAGGCTCTAATTCATATTAAAAAATGATTTTTTTATTTTTATTTTTATTTTTTCTCCTCTCTTTTGTGTGTGTAGTAAATGAACTCTTGGAAAAATGTTTTGAAAAAAAAAAAAACCATCGGCCAGCCGAGAGTCGTGTCTCTCTATTACGTCGGCGGTTGTTGTCTCAAGTGACATTTCCTCCTCGGGGTATTTTCGACATGTTGTGGACACGCAGCCAAAAAAGAAGCAATTGCCACAGTGTGTGTGTGTGTGCTGTCGGCTTCGCCTTGTGATTCTTGTTTAAAGCTCTTTCTGCTGCGGCTCTCCTATATAGCTTGAATATAAGACAGCCAGAGAGAGCCGTGGCGCCACTTATAATCAGCTTTATGGGACATTATAAAGAAATCCATTCGATTGTTGTGTGAACGTGCGCGCGCGCGTTCGACTGTCTCCTCTCTCCTCTCCTGTTCCTCCTCCTCTTTCCCAAAAATGTTCTCAACTTTTTGGGTTTTTTTTCCTCGACTGAAAATTGACTTTATATTTCTGGGCCTTTTTTGGATTTGAAGAGTTTTCTCTCACCTGAGATTTCCCTATCCTTTAAGAGAGAGAAAGACAAACAACATATTCGTCCGAGCGTGAATGATGATTTCACGCAGATAAAATGTGGCCCGAGAGCCAACAGTCGATCGATGAAGCATGATATATACTTGGATTGTTGTGTGTGTGTTTGTTTGCCCTGGACGAGTCATTTGATATCGTTATTATTTATATAATACCGCCACCATCGATGAATTGGCCCTTTTTTGAACGGAGATTTTTCCCCACGGTGTTAGTTCTGCCGTCACATTCTCACCTGGGCGCCCAGTTGCCCAAAAATAAGTGAGCGGTGGAAATAAAATGGAGAAATAGTTACATTCGAAAATCACTTAGAAAAGAGCCAACGACGCTCATTACTACCCCGTTTTCCATTGCAAGTCGTCATAAAAAAGTCGTGTGAAACTGAAAAAGCAAAATCTTTGTATTTCGAAAAAATAAAAGTACAGCGGAACGCGCGTTTATTCTAACCGGAGAGCTGTGACTGCCGTTTTCCAATCATTAAAGTGTCTACACATCCATGGGTGGGAATCAAATCATCAATGGCGCTTTCCCTCCCACCCAATCTATTTCCATCTATTTACCCAAGCACTGCAAACATTTGCTACAAAGTTTCTTTTTTTCTTTTTATTCTTTTGGCGTATTACAGTTGTTTCTATTGTGGAACCGATACGGGTTATCCAAGTCGGTCTCCTTTTTGAATTATTTTTCTCTTGTTGTATATTTTAATTGAGACTCTGCTGCTGGACTCGGCGGCAAAGAGTCCAGGGCCAAAATTGGTTGGCTTGTTTCCTCTAATAACGCTCAGAGCTACTGGCTGCATGGACTATTCCAATCGAGAGCCAGCATATAATACATGGTACCCGAAGAAGAAAATGTCCCAATCGCATTTAGCAGTAGTAGCTGCGTCTTTGATTATCATCATGGCCCGTTAAAAGCAAAGAAAAAGACGATGAGGAGGGGGGAAAGAAGAAATGGGGGACAGTCATGGAGGGAGAGACGGAAGAAGGAGGTGGTCATGGCCATTTGTCAGGTGTGTAAATGGGAAGGAGCTAGTGGACAATGAGGGCAGACAGGCGTATCGAATGTGACCGAGTCGACGATCTGGCGACAACGACGGAAGAATTTTCATTTTCATTTTACATTTTCAAGCAGATGCGTAGGAAGCCTTGAATTGTGCGAATTGCAATGATTTCAAATGGACGGAAGGACGACGACGACGACGACACTCGAGAGTGTGTCTATATAGTATTGCAAACAATAAAGTTGTTACTCAATACGTCTGAAAGAGATTAAAATACTGGTAGTAGATAGTAGTACTTTCGGACGTCGCCGGACAGTCGACGCCGAGGGACGTACATCTCACACAGTCAGAAAATGTTCTATTTTCGTCCGTCGTCCCTATTTAGGAAAAATGGACATACGCAAACAGTTTTGGGGGGGGGGGGAAAGAAAAAGAAGTGGCTAATTGCTTGGAAAAAAAGACGGGCGCCCAGGGTCCCTGTGCAGTCCAGCTTGGTCTGTCTCCTCACCCGCTGTGATCTTGTTGGCCCCCTTTTTCGTCTCATTTTCTTATTTCCCCGAGACTCTTAATCACTTCCCATTTTCTCCTTTTGGTCGGCTGGGCCCTTATTGACGTGTACCTACAATGTTTTGCTTGAGCCCACCGTTTATTGGCAACTTTTGCGGATCGATTTACACTCGATGGAATCATCAACGCTCGGACGAAACACACAAGAATCAATCATGTCCGCTCGAATGGGAATAACGAAGGGGGCCGGGCCGGCTGATTCTCATCAAAAAGGAGAGCTGGAAAAGAATCTTTGACCACCTAAAAATATAGTATATACATCTACCAGGCGCCAGCAGTCTCGGAGCTGCCAATGAAATCAAGCGCAAATCCCCCACCTAGAAAACAAAAGCCGACAGATGAGAGAAATAAAAAAAATAAAATAAAAAGCTGGTGGGGGGACAGAAAATAAGAAAAAAAGGAAAACCCCGACTGTCGGAGTAGTAGAAGAAATTTTTTATTTTGGGTATTTATTTAAAGGCGCCTCTTGTCAACACACTCCCTTCTTTCTTTTCTTGTGGCCCAAGCCGGATAATCATTATACGACACTCTATGTGTGTGTGTGTGTGTTCGCTCTCTCCGGGAAGACACTCTGTGTGCGCTTAAGTCGCGCGGGGGGATTAATCTTGGAGCGCATCTTCTTTTCTCCTTTTGCGGTGCGAGATAATTCTCTATTATTATATTAGGGGATTTATTATATTTTTTGGTTGGGGGGAACTGCATTTGCCCGTGTGTGTGCGGCGTGATACAACACGAAACAAATTTGAGATTCGACGAGAAAGAAGAAGCTAAGACAAATTCAGTCCGAGTAGTTTTTATTTTGGGTTGAATCGGCTTTTGATCCATCGCGGACGGGCAGAATGAATTCGAGTAGACAATGAGGGAGTTGATAATAATAGGACATGGAGGTGAGGGATAGATGAGAGAAAAGGCGTCCGGCTCACGGCCAGCGCCGGCATCGCATCTAAGGTTTCGCCATACAACGGAGGAGGATGACACCCTTTCTTGTTATATTCTTCTCTCGAAAAAATATATTCCGATGGATGGTAACATTCCCCTGTTTGGGGGTGGGGGAATCTTTGGTGACCGGAAGAATGTCGGTCTTTTTTGTTGTTTATCAAAGTGTTGTCAAAGAATCACTAGTCGTGCATTATAATAGTGTGATTATCTCTCGAAAAGTTCATTATTAGATCCGTCCGGATGTTTCGTTTGCTTCTCTTCATGCGGGCTCTGCTAATTTCTCAGACGTCGGACTGCGGTGACGGGGTCTTTAGTGGCCGGTGAAACACCCAACGCCGAACAGTATCGGATGTTAATTTTTTTCTCTTTTCTTCTATTTGAAAAAACCGCCACCGCCGCCGCCGTAACAAAACACGACAAAAGAATTTTCCTTTTTTAAACTCTTCTCCGGAATTTTATTTAATATTTTTTTTTTCTTTTTGAATCCGTCGATATATTGTCGTGTCGCGTCATTTAAATGCCGAGTACTACTAACATGAAATCACACGTCGCCTATATATTTCCGTATATAGCGCCGTGGCCCGGAATAATTTTAAGTTGCGACTACAGTAATACAATAGGACGTAGTAATACACAGTAAAAGTATAAAACCGTTTTGTCCGCACTTTCCCGATAGATTGGAAGGGCCCCTCTCTCTCTAACAAAAACAAAAAAAGAAGAAAAGAAAAAGTGGATGAACATTGTCATACCAAACACAACATTTCCAATCGACCGATGATGGGGACCCAAAGGTTTCCCCGCACACACACGGGGTCCAGCACACATACCGGACCAAGAGTAGAATCTCGCGTGTACCCCATCGTCTGATGGCGCATTTTCTTTTCTTCTTTTCTAGACTACGTGTGTGACTTTGACTCGCCTGTGCTATTGGTTATTCCATCTATCCGACCCCGAGTCGTCAAAATCGAAACTCTTATATCCCATTTGCTCCGTCCGTCCGTCCGTTGGTCGGTTCAGTCTATATATGCTATATAGAATACTGGAGCCATATACAATAGTTATATAATTGTACAACATTCACGAGTTGGACAGACGAGCGACGTCGGCCACTCAGCTATCAAATCCCCTCATGTATGTCTATCTATATATATATCAATTCACTTATAGAGACGGACGCCGGGCCGGTGCATGACTTTCGGGTTAGAAACTCCCCGTGTTCTCTCCTTTTTTTCTTCTTCTTCTGTCCGTCTATAAAGTTGATCATTTCGTCGTATGTTTGAACACGTCAGAAAAAAACTAGGAGCCTCTCCGCACTCACGGCATATCCCAAGAAACAAAAAAAGCCAAACTTACTACCGTACACTACTACTGCCTAGTAGTACATATGCTGCACCGTCCGGCCGGTAAAAACTTGTGTGACAGTTTTCAGCGACTGGGACAAATTGCTCTCGTCATATCGTTGTGCTGCCGGCCGTCTGTGTGTTCTTCTATAAGTTGGGAAGAGTTGTGTAGCCAATCATTCCATACACGAGTTTGTGAGCAGAGAATAGGCCGGCTCCCAAGTTTGACCAGTTAGTTTTACAATCCAGTTGATATTTATATTTCATTTTTTTCCCCCGGCGGATTTAACTTTGACGACTATTTAATTAACCACAGAATGGCACTCAAAGCGCTTCTTTTAAATGGACTAACGCCTTTAAATTCAAAACACTAAAACGGAGAGAATCTTAAAAAGAGTCCAAGAGTCTGCTCGACTTTCCCCTTGGGAGGAAGAAACAAAAAATAAAATAAAATTCGGGAGGAATAAAAAAAAAGAGAGACAAGTGCTTTGTCGTCTGTCGTGATTATCGTCCGCCGTCATCGCGTCAGCGCGGCCACTCGAACGGGCAATTGCCAATCCCGCGCGCCACTGTCTGGTGTCTCTATTGCCCGTCTGTCGGTGCGCTGGGAATCCATTTGATTCGACAATTTTCTCTCTCTCTCTCTCTCCTTTTGTCTATTTTTAAAAGCAGAAAAGAAAAGAAAAGAAAAGAATAAAAAGGGACAAACGAAATCGTCCGACCAGTTTCGATTGATGTGTCGCGGTACGGGGATTGCGCCGTCAGTTGCGTCGTCACGTTTCACCTTCGCCCGTTTGCTAATTTAAGTCTCTGCCCGTCCGTTTTCTCGTTGGCGCCTTGTCGCGCCCGGTTCACGGCTGCTGGCGCTTTTTCATTCCCCCCCCCCCTCTACGCACTGACGACATTTGACGCAATTAAACGAAAATCCCCACAAGCCAGCGGCGCGTTGATGACTGCGGTCTTCTGGTGCAATCTCAATCAATTCAAATGAAAGACAAATAATAGACGACGTGGCTGCTACTGCTACTGCTGTGTGAGAGGGTTACCTCAACCGGTGCGTAATGGACGTCTCTCTTTATTGACAAACTCGTTTTTATTCCTGGGGAAGAATTTAGAAAAGGGGCAAGGCCAGTTGTTTTGTGGCTCTATACAGATTTATTGACATTGTGTCGACGTGTACTGTACACACACATTTAATCCGTGGAGAATAATCTACTCCCCGCGTTCGTTCATATATTTGTGATGATTTGAACCGTTTCACGGCGAAACGTCAGCAGGAACAGCAGCAGCAGCAGCAGCTCGTGGTATATAGACACACGGGACGGGCTGGCGCTTGTTTGCTGTGGCCTCTTTGCGTTTGGTTGTTGATTAAGTTGATGACCTTTTGACGAGAGACTGACACAAGGGAGCTCGACATTTCCATTGATCCACCACCACCACCAACTGCCAACGACTGACGCTAGTCTATTCGTGATGAACGCCCGCAACTCTCTCTCTCTCTTTACACACATTTAATATTGTGCGCGCAGAGAGAGAGGCCACCAGGAGCGAAAATAATTCCGGCCTGGTGATCCCTCGTGACTTGCGACGAATAAACAGGAGGGGGATGGGGCGCAGACGCCCCGCCGAAATAATCATGTTCCACCGCAAGAAGATATCCGACACGCTCGTTAACGGGCTTTTGTCTGCCTGCTGTATCATTATCGTCATCATCATCATCGTTCAATCATCATCATCATCATCATCATCATCGTGTGATCCTCTTCTTTTTCCCGAATTTTTATTTTCCACGTCGAACCGTATGAACTTGGTTCGTTTTTTTGGCATTTTTTGTGATTGTTCAATCCGCTTCGTTATAGTAAGGCTTGTGTGTGCCATGGTGAGACGCTGTGTATAAATATGATGGAGACGCAAGGAGTCGTGAGAATTCTGTTGCGGTTTCCATGGGAGTGGTGGCGTCCTCCTCCTCCGTCTCCACGGGGGATAATCCACGTACAAAGATGATGCGACAACACAGCCCGGGCTCAGGCAGCTGTAATAGTCTCGCAGAGGTTTATTTATGCTCACACAAGTACCTCATTTGATTCTCTCCCGTCCGTGTGTGTATATTTAGACTTGATGCGGTACAATTACGCAATCTCTAACTGGATTTGACGACATTGTCAGCGCGGGATGAAATTGATAGGAAAATCATATAACGTGGGTGGGTGGGGGGGAGAGAAAAATTTTGTCTTTTTTTATGTCATCCATTGAGCGGATGTGTGCGTAACTCGACGGATATTTATCGGCGATGCGCCTAGTGGAACCAAAAAAGTCAAGAAGAAGAAGAAGAAGAGTAGTAGTAGTATAGTAGTCGCCGGCTATTGTGTTTGTCGAGTTTTTCGAACAATATATAATACGGTGGTGTGTGTAGAGGAATAAGAACATAATGGGATGTGTACGCGAGCGTCCATGTCCGTTTCCGCTCCATAAAATTCCAGATTCGGGACCAATTCTCCCCCAAAAAATCGACGACAACGACGACACAGTCATCGCCAGTTGGTTGGTTGTTTCTTTTCCCCTCCGTGGCCTTTTTTTATTTTTTGACAACGCGAGGGATATTCTGATTTTTCTTTTCTTTTCTGTGTGTGTTTGTGTGCTGGCTCCGATATCGAAACAAACGACGACGACACGCCATTTCTCTCTCATTTTTCGTCGTTTGCAAATGTTCCACGTTGACCTCGGAGCGATGGAGAATTGTCTCATCGGTCCGTCGTAAAAATGTAGATCACAAAAGAGCTGCGCCGGAGTCTTCTGAAAATATGGGAAAGAACCGCACAACGACATGTCGTTGTGTCTCTCTCTCTTCTATAACTCCACACACACACACACCAGCCAGCCAGCCAGCCAGCATGTATGACATATAAAGAGAAAGCCGAGAGCAATATAAAAACTTGCGGATAGAGCCGAGCAAACTAGAGGGGGGTTGGATAGAGTAGTCGAAATCATAATCATAAACATGATGGAAGAACAAGAAGAAGAAGAAGAAGCGCATGGAACAGCAGAAAAACCGATGATTATGGATGAGTTGAAGGGAGAGAGAGTTGAAAAGTCATATTGTTTTGTTTTTTTTGTGTTGGAGCGTCAGAGGAAAATGCAAATGTACATGTATCAAATCTAGTAAATCATTTCGAAATTGGGAAAACGAACGACGCTCGGCGATGACAAGTCGCCGGGTACTCGCCGATGTACATCACTGAGACTTTTACAGCACAGGCTGCTGCTGCTTGTTACACAATATTTACTGTCTGTCAAAAGAATTTGATTGACGTCATATCAAAACTCTCTCTCTCTTACTTTTAGGCAATTGTTTCTGACCCGTACACGTATGAGTAGCTAGAGAGAGAAATCCTCCGACTTGGTTTTATACTACACGTCCTAAATGACAGATGCGTAGCAGGAGTCGTTAATAGACCCAGCCAGGAATGTTTTCCACCTCGCACTCTAGGGCGAACTCTTGTTGGTCTTATTTTTGTCGTATGTGTAACACAATATGTGTAACACAGGTGTGTATACACACAACATTATCTCTTTTTTTTTTTTTTCTCCGTCATTTGGGTATAAGCCTATGTAACGGACCTGGGCCGATTTGTTGTCGGTTACAAGAGGAGCTCGACGTGAATTTGCGCGTGTGTGTGTTTGGAGGATTGGATAAATGTTGGAAGCGGCTGGGCTATGAAGGAAAAAGAGGTCAAGTTGTGCTTGTTTCCAGCAGTTGTATAATGTATTATACCTTCCGATTTGTGTGACTGGCCCCGCTTTTTCTCTTTTTGTTCTCTCCTATATACATATTGTCTGTCCTTTTTCTTTTCTATTCAAACGCGCGTAACCGTATCCCCCTTCCCTTTCTGGTTTTGTCTCTCTTTCTCCCTATTGCCCAATTTCCATTCCGGGGGGAAGTTTTGGCCCGGCGCTTTTGCCAAAAAATGTTTGGTAGGTCCATGTGTGTGTCCGGCACTATATCTGCGATGCATCTGTGTGATGGTATATAGCAAAAAGTAGTAGAACTTTGGGGGGGAGGGTAGGGAGGAAATATATACATAACATATCCGTTCTGTTCCCTTTTTTTTTTGGTCCGTCCTATCCGGTCAGTTTGGACACGGGCCATCTTTGACGGCCACCTCTATGCGACCAGCAAAGAAGGGTCGACACACAAAAACGTATAGACATGGACGAGATACTACATCAGCTGGGCCGCCCTCCCATCTAGACCCGATCTATCCGGATGACACATAAAACTTGTATAAATACACACACACACAGCACAGGGAGAGAGCTGGATGCGAGACTATCACGATGGAATATAAACCTTATAGTCAAGTCGCCCCCTCCGCCTTTGTATCCAACCGAATGGCGTATTAGTTTATGTATCTCTCAATCGCCCTGCTGCAATATGCTCCGGCTATCTCTCTCTCTTTACTCCTCCAAAACGGAGCCGGAGGAAGAAGCCGGATGGCCGGCATCTCCCCTCCACTTATTCCGATACTTAACCTTTTACTGACAACTGCGCCGCCCTCTCCCGAGGAGAGACTCTGCCCCCCCTCACTCATTTGATATACACATGTACACACAGAAAAAAGAGATAAGAGAGATGCTCGCAGTAGTACTACTCTTCTAGCTGCTATATAGAACGATCTAGTCATCTGATCAGGAATAACGAATCGCTGGCTATACCGTCGACTCGGACTGGGTTTTTTTTTTGATATTTTTGTGTTGCCCCCTTTCATTTTGGCTTCACTTATTTAACCGTGTGTCAAGTGCCGAGGCAGATTTTGACATCGATAGAGACTCTTGTCGTCGTCGACGTCGTCTCTTGGGCGCAATTTTATACGCTGTGTACGTAGATGCGGCGCGCCCAAGGATCTTTTTCATGTGTTTGTACTATTTTCGGGCTTCCGCACACGGAATCATATTGGGAAATGTAATTTGAAAGAAGCTTAGGTTTCTTTCCTTTATTTTAAAAACTTACGCAAGTGTGTAGTTTTTAATTTGTGTGAAGAGTTGGCCGCCGCCTTGAGAAAAAAGGAGTGACCAATGGCAGGTCCACGAATGGGCGGGGTTTTTTTATTTTCCATTGGCGCACAGGGAAATGAAGACGAGCCACAGCTGCCGCCATCGCGACATGAAAATCATTTCAGATTTTTATTTATTTTTTTTTTCTAGCGCAAAGCATTCAAAGAGAGTCTGTCTACATGCCAATCAACTGGAGAGAGAGAGAAAAGGAGTTCTCATTAAGAGTTTGCCACGGGGAGTCTAATGACACACGGCCATGGCATAGACGCTAGAAACTGAGGGGGCCTCCTCCTCCTCCTCCCTCTTGGCTCTTGGCTTTTCTTTTTTAACCGTGGGGATTTGATTTAGCGCCGCAGTGTCACTCGAGTTATCCGTCGTTTGAGAAAAGATGGCAATTGCCCGTGATGAATTATAGCCGGAGAATTGCCGCCGCCGCCGCCGCCGCCACCACACTACCTCCACCACCACTAGGTAGGGGCCGTGTGTGTAATATCTTCGTCGCCCACCTGGCGCCAGATGGGCACCACCTCATTCGCCCGGCAGAGAGACTTCCAAGTCTTTTTTTTTTCAATGAAACATTTTCTTTTTCTTTATTTTTTGGGAAAAAGGAAATTGATTATTTATTCCTTTTATGATTTTTTTGTTCTTCTCTTAACCGACCGATGATGATGGACCGCCCGTCGTACGATTTCATCTTGTTTTCTTCAGGTTGGGAGGGAAATACAAAACAAACATAACATGTGAAAAAGAGAAGAAAAAATAAAAAATAAAAAATCCTTTGGCGGAACCCGATCCAAACGCGCTTGGTGTTTCCAGACCATTTCTGATAGCGAAAGATTTTTAATGGCGACTATACATTTTTCTTCCCTCCTTCTTTCTTTTGGGGAATATTTGATTGACTTGCTCGAATCATCTCGCCAAAAGAAAAAGAAAATAAACTTGAATTTTCTTTTTCTATTTTTTCAAATTTAGATTATGTGTATGTTTATACAGAGCCAAAGAAAAGGTCGTCGTGTGTATAAGTGGTTGACGCAGAGTAACAAATGCCTCAAGACCGTAGATGGCTGGCGTGTCCGTAAGACGGTAGCCGGTCGCGCGGTTTCTCTAATAGATGGATTCGCTCCCGAACTTGTCGACTGTACAGAAAAGAACAAAAAAGAGAAGAAGCTGCTGGACAAAAAAAATACAAAAACAAAAAAAGACACTGGGCAAAGAGAGAGAGGCGCCGCCAAAGAAGGCTATCCGAAGGCCAGCAGCCAGAGCAAAAGAGCCAGCACGCCACACACACACACACGCCACTTTTTTGCCCTGACGACGGACTGTGGACCCGAAGGACCCGGTGATGGGATCCTCTCGCGCCCAGGCAGGCCCCCATCTTGTCTTTTTTTTTTGCCCCGGCTATATTTAAATATACATACGAGCGGACGGTTCAGTTTCAGGTGTGTTTCCGTGTAAGTGATGGGTGGATTCTTCGTCTTCGTCTACAACGTCCTTATATAAATGTATCCGCTTTTGATATTCTTCTTCTTCTTCTTCTTTTCAAAGTCTAAAACGAGAAAAGAAGAAGAGGAGACCACGGGGATGTTTGGGGGTCCTGGGCGATAGAGAGAGGGAGAGAAACAGACAGACACATATCAAAGCAGCCTGCTGTTTTGTGGACCGATGCAGCAGGACTCTCCACTCTCTTGTTGTTTTTAAAAAAAGAAAGAAAAAAAAACTTCAGTCGTCCCGACAGGTTTTTTTTTTCTTCTTCTCTTTCCTCTGCTCTTGCCCGCATTAATAAGCTGAGCAGGTACCAAATGCTTCATGAGCCTGTCAATTGGAACCGCGCGCTCTCTCGTCCGTCCTTTTTTTTTTCTTTTTTCCATCTGGACACGCGGAGCAAAAGCAAACACAGCCCCCCACATCTCCTTATTTCTATTCCCTTAAAAAATAAAAATAAAAAATAAAATACTTTGATGCCTGCTCCTCCTTCTCCAGTATGCAAACAAACTCCTTAGTAGAGTCAGAAAAGGAAATTTCGGCGTTAACTTTTTCAGAGGGGAAAAAACCTTGGAATCAAAATCGAAATCTGTGGGATATTTTCATTGGAGCTGATCACGGGCTTGATATGTACGCCAAAAAAAAAAGAGGAATGAAAAATAACAAAATCACAACCTACAAAATATTTTAATATTAAGGATTCTCCATTTTTTCCCTTTCCACAGACGCGCATATGGACGTCAAATTCCCCAATTTCTTTTCTTTTTTTCCCGCTTGCCGAAAATTCTTCGCATACTTCAACTTAATTCACAAGCGTGATACGAAGTGAGCGAGTGCGTCTTTATACTTGTCGCGTCGAAATCGATATGTGGCTAATATTTAAACCAGCGAAACATCTATTTTTCATTTGAACAATGTCTATTTTGGGTTTCAGGCTTTTCGGGGTTCATCTTTTTCTTAATGATCAGATTGGTTTAATTTGTTATTTATCAGCGGGTGCTTTTTGCGTGAAAAGATTGATGAGATGATCTTCCCTGTAATTCCACATTCCCGAGCGATGCTGAATCACGGCCACAGAGACGGAATAGTCGCCTTCGCTGCCACCTAGTGGCGACAGTGAACAACTTTGTCACGCAGCGGTGACGAAAACGAAAAATCTTGATTAACAATTAATGTTGGAATTAAAAATATACACGGTGATGCAGTTGGACAGTCTGGATTTTTTTTGCCACGTAAGAATGAGGATTGAGGACATCACGAACGTGAATAGTCGTCGAAAATTCCATTGATTTACGAACGCGCCCGCTGATAGCAGACGCAAATTGGCAATCCCTTGTCGTTTTCCCGGCATATTTGTTATCACTTGGTGTCCTTACCACGTTGTTGTTTTTTCTCATTTTTCTTCTTTGTGTCCTCACGGTTTTTTCATTAAGCTAATTGAACACAACCCCAACATACCAGTTTAAAAGGTACGACCATTTTTGTTTGTTTTTTCCAAGAATTACATAAATAACCACGTGAAGGGCTAAAATCGTCATTGAGTTGCCAGTTGATTGCCATTTGAAAGTTAATTTACCTAGACAGCATGCACAACCAGCAAAAGACTTTTTCAAGAGCAATGGCAAACAATGACAAAATTGTTGATACCTTTTTTCTAGGGAAAAATGAACTCAAAAGCTTTCAATGTTACAGAATTGCTAGAAGCAAGCAATGTGGTAAAACCTGATTCTTCTTATTAGCCCATCAACCGTAATTTTATAATAAGAATTTGAATCCTGTGTTTTTTTCCTTCAAGGTGTGGCTTGAGTGCTACTCGTCAAGAGTGTCAAATATCTTGATGTGGTTACGCTGAATTGAACAAGTTCAAAACACATCAGGCGCTGCTGCTCTCATTATTATGACAGTGAAAGTCATTTTTAATGTATTTTCCACTTCTTTCATACAGAGTCAGTTGGCATTCAATTTAATTCCTCCCAAGTTGTGACAGGTAGATTAGGTAGGGGATTTGGTTGGGGAAAAGTGTCTGAAACTTGTTTGAAAGATTTGTTGCATGTGAAACAATCCTAGCTTGAAATATTCAACACCACCACTGGTTTCCAAACAGTTTGAACTTTGAGACTTAAACACCTAAATGCCAGATCACTTTTGTAAAGCCGAATAACTGCCTTTGCCTCGCTTTAGTTTTGGTGCTGCTGCCGGTGTATCAAGAGTACAACACAGTTCAACTAGTTGACTAGTTTGCTTTTGATCCGCTCTTCACCCCCCTCTTCTCCGAGTTTGGCCCAAGTGGAAGCAGCTAGAATGCCTTGTTATTATTGCGAGGCTGTAATGAGTTTTCAGGCATCTTATCCTGCACACATGCATCACGCCAGCAAGTCTGTGAGACGGGCGGACCAAGGTCGAAGATACCCTCCTAGCCTCTGGTTCTTGTCACAATCAAATTGGATGTTTGATCGTTTAAACTCTGTCGGCGTGATGTGACTGTTATAAGTTTCCCATGAGGGAAGATTTCAAGACAGGGTTCGACTTGACAACCCCCTCGACTTGTAACATACCCGTGCACATATAGCCTCCAACACTGAAAATTACAGACAAGTTTAGGGAAGTCTCTGCGGGGTGCATTTCGCTTTGGCTCATAGGCCCCGAGCTTTTGGTGTAGTAGTCTCTCACCTGGTGACTGACAGGCGAGAAACGTCAACATTTCAAGGGGGAAAAGCCAACAGCTCCGAGTGTGGAATCTGAATCATAATTTGGACAGTTGTGTGTCTGCCGTGAAATGACCCTCCTCCCAGAAAACGAAAATTAAAAAACGTAGCCACAGGTCAAACACGAAACTGTTGAGGAGAGTTGCTTGATGGTGTGTCTTGATGATTTGTTTATACGCGTTTTCAGGAAACTACAAAACACCTCCCCCGCCCTTCGCCTGCTGGCCTGTTTGTTGTGCCCTTAGTTTGTCCGTTTCCTTCCAATCCCAACTTTGTTGTGTCCGACCATTTTACAATTGAAAACGAAAAAGGAAAAGTAGAAATAAATAGGAGATCTGTGGGCCGACGGAAGCGTCGAACGCGCGACTTTTGTCAGGTTGATGATAGAGGTGGCCCCCCTTTTTCTTTTCTAATTTCAACTGTTTTTCTTCTTCTTCTTCTTGGTATATTTTGTACCTAGTCATTAGTGACCTTGTCTTCTCGTGTCGAGGAAACAGCAACACAATTCCCGTAATAATAAGGCGAGCAAACAAGAGACGTTGCCCGGAGCCCACCAAGAATTGAATTCTTCTTCTTCATTTTTCCCCCATTTTGCACCTGTCATCACCGCACCAAACAAAACTGGGATAACCGCACGCCATTTAACGAGCCTGTCGTTAGTTTTTCTGTTTGCTTTTTTTTTCTTCTTCTTGGTTTTTCCTTTTTACTCATTTGCGGCTGCGTGTGTGTCATTTTGTTGGTCTTTTTCGCGTTGAGAAGATCACGCTATCGCTGAAAAGAAGAAGAAGAAGCCTGGGCCCAATTTTTGTGTGTGTGGCGCAGCCCTGGATTATTAATTGGATGTATTTCAGCATCCCATTTGGTTGGCTCGGTTAGGTCCGTGTCCAGGCAGACAAAAGCTTACCGTTTTTCCAGCGTCCTCTCTTATTATTTCTTTAGATTTTCTTATTTTTTATTTTTTCGTGGAAAACGTTTCGCTCGCACGCCAGGTGCATGGCACGTGGAAGGGAAATCTTTTTTTCTGTCTATTTCGTTCTCTTTTCTATTTAATTCCCTCAAACTGGTTTAACCTACAAATATTCTCTTAATGAATAATGAATCAGGTGGCGGCGGGGGCCTCGTTCCACCCTCCGTCACCTGCGAGTCGGCCATATTATCAGCCGATGGATGTCATCGTCAATCAAAGTGGAGTTTCAGACCATTCGGAAGCCGAAAGATGACAATCGCCCAGCAGAACAAAAAGCGCAGACGGACCTTATTTGGAAGGATTAAAATACTTTTGTTTTTCTTCTTCTCAGAAGATTGCATTTAATTTTGGAATCATTAGAAAGAGAGAAATAGCCGATTGAATGCAAAGAGTCGATACTTTTGTGTATCGATTTCAGCCGGTTGATGATGATGTACTTCAACGGTTGGCGGCTATTCTTCTGTTTATTGATTAATGATGGAAAAGGAAACTTTTCTCTGTCGTCGTGTGTCCGCACTCTGCGGGAGTCACTCAGTCGGATGATGAATGTATCGAATAATTGGGACTTGCCAATGTAATTAGTCAATTCCGCACCACCGCCATCGTCTACTTCCTTTACAAGTGCGGGCGGATAGTTAACATTTCGAATTTCGTTTCTCAGTTGATCCCCTTTTTCATTTTGGTTGCCGAGTGAAAATAGAGAAAGAGCCGCTGAATGTGAGGACTCTCCATCCGTCCAGTCTAATAATAACGAAGGTAGCCAGCTCCTCAATGTATAGCGATGAAAGAAGAGAGCCTTAATGTGAGGCGACCACTCGCTTCAGTCGTTAACAAGAGAAGAGAGAGAGAGAGAAAGAGAGAGAGGAAGATGATGACTCTTTTCTATGGGATGATAATCGTCTCTAGTTTCCTCTTGTTCCCTTGTCAGCATCTCTCTCTCTCTCGCTCTGTGTGTGTTCTTCTTCTACTCTGACGCACGCTGAATAATACCGAACCGGCTCTACTCGTTAAGATAATTGAAGCGACGTCCTCTGAGAGTGGGGGCAATGGAAAATAGCTTTTTATTTGGAACTGACGAACCATTTCGGGTTTTTTTTTCTCTCTCTCAAATAATAATCGAAAGAAATGTTCTATTTTTTATTGTTGTTTATTTATTTTTTTAAATATTTTAAATTTTTGTTTCATTTTGATTCTTTCGCAGATGGCCACTGTCGTTGGTCCGGACGGCCGGCTTCACTATGTCTACACAATCAGCGGTGTCCGTGTCGAGTTTCCGGCCAAGGCTTATCCGTCGCAGATTGCCATGATGGATAAAGTAAGAGACACACATGCTTCTTGTATATTTCTTTTTATGGTAGGGGAGGCTCTGATCTACTTATGCGTAAGCTGCTTGCGATCCTATTGGGATGATGATGAGGCCACCTCACGAACGTGAGCCACACACACTATACCAAATTCGTTATCTTCTTTTAACATCAATACGTAATCAGAGGGAAAGGCAAGCGGCAGACGAAGGGGGGAGAGAAAAAAAAACCCCAAAAAATGTGTGTGGGGTTCATTAAGTAGATATTACTAATAATTTATTTGTTGTCCAGGTGATTCGAGGATTGCAGCGTGGCCAGCATTGTCTACTGGAGAGTCCGACCGGATCCGGCAAAACACTGGCCTTGTTGTGCGCCAGCCTGGCGTGGCAGAGAGCGGAAGCAGGTAGGAGACAAACCAACTGACATTCATTTTCAGTAGTTAGTCAGATGTTGGGGAATTGGTTAGTCGAGTGACTTACGCACAACGTAAATCTAGTCCACTACGTGTACGCGTATTGTGTAGCGCACATGAATCTTTGGATCAATAATAATAACGTTTCATTCCCATTGTCATCCCTATTGTCGGGGGAAAGCGCACAATAAGGGCGACCTGGGTGACAGTCGAAACGAAATCAACACAAATAAAGAATAGAAAGAAAATGCGTTTGAGAATGAAATTGAAATCGTCCGGTGGGGGGGTTCAGCCGGAATGAGACCGGAGGTCACGCAAAGTATTTTTCCCATTTCTTTTGTGTTTTCTGTTTATTTGTTTGTGTGTGTGTCTGTGTGTTTACAGATGGGAGGGGATTGATCCTGTCAAAGTTTTGGCGGTTTTCAAGTTTTTGGGAAAACACATTGAAAAATTCTCTCTCCATTTTGTGATTTGGACTTGTGCTTGGTTTTGTTTCGGTCATCCGGTTGCGTGTGGTGGTCAATCATACACGCAACCGGCGACGGACTATTTTGGTTGTCCACCCAAACAGAAAAGAAAAAAGACTAGTCCTGGTTATTTTGTTTTCTTCTTTTCGTCAATTTTGTTTGCATTGCGAGAGGGGAAATTCACGCGGACTCGACAGCAGCAGCAGGTGCCTCTCATTTTTCTGTCTTTTTTTTTCTTGGAAAAGAAGTGGGAGGAATAGCGTGTCTCCGAGATAAAAGTGGGATTACCTGCCTAAACTTCCGATGAAACGCAGAAAGTTTTTTCTGTGTTGAGTGGGGGCCGAGGGGGTGGTGGAGGTTCCATATGTTTTTATAGACGTATCTTATTTTATTTATTTTTTTCGGGGGAAATATTTTTTTTTTACCTACCCGATTTACATAATGGGCCTCAGCGCTTTGGTTCGTCCACTTGGGGCTTGTCATGTCCACGGGCTCGGGATTGACAACGGGTGATTTGTCTGCCCGCCGACATGTGAAAGAAAAAAAAATATCTTGGGATATTTTCCCTTCATGACTTTTTAGGTCCTTTTTTTTGTTGTTGTTGTCCATTTCTGTTTTTTTCCCCTTCCTATCCTGATGATATTTTCTGATTCCTCGCATCTCTTTTTTTTTGTTTATTTATTTATCCCGCGTGAGCTGGGACGCTTTGTCGGTATATGATTGGTTTATGCGTTTGTCTCGACTCTCTTGACTCCAGCACCGCTTCCACTCTCTTTTTTTTTGTTTGTCTTTTGGGATATTTTCCTTGTTTTTTCCCCCTCCGTTTTCAGATTCCACATTTGATTCGGGAGAAAAAAAAATAATCAAAAATCACTCGCCGCCTTCCTTTCATTGTCCCCTGCCGGTCCTGTGTCCAGCAGCCAAAGGCGAATTTTCGATTCAAAAATTTTCACTTTCCCGCCCACTTTTTTTTCTCCCCTCTCTTTTTGTCGCATTTCAGCAACATGTCAGCATCTATTCGCATTGTACCTGTCAAAGGTCGCATTCAATGCTAATCATGTGTGCACGCCCTCCTCTCGGGTATAGATGGCAGCTTTTCTTCTTCGACAACAACAACCAACAACAGATAGGGGTGGGAGAGAAAAGTATAGCTTGTACGTCCGCGTAATTGACGGTTTGAAAAACGAACTTTTGATTTCACTCTGCAGGAAGGAAGTGGAGGAATGAAATCTATAAGGTCTCTTATGGATCTGACAATGGCCGCCTCTAAATATAGGGTATTATTATCCTACTAGACGGCAGTGTGTGTCTGTGTGTCTCTCAGCTTTCTTGTTTTTGGTCTCGTTTCACATTTGACTAGCGGGGGGTTCAGGCTGTCGTTTTGGTCAATCATCATCCTGATTTGTATGGGTAAAAGAAAATGGTCGGGTGACTCTCCTATTTGGTAGAGAGAGAGAGAAAGAACGAAAAGCAACTTCTTCTTCTTCTTCTTCGTCTTTTGCCCCCGACGCGACTGATACCAATCTGACGGCGCGTCTAGTATTCTTCCCATTTTTCTGTTTTGTGTGTTGATTTTTTTTCGGTGGGGGTTAAAAGCCGGCCGTCATCGGAGAAGCGTTGAAGCTGGACACACAACAAAAAAGAAAAAAAAGGAAAAACTTGTTGGATGCATCGAGACCGTATTCTGTGAAGTAGGAGAGAGAAAGAAAGAAGCTAGGAGGATTGAAATAGATAAATAAATAGAATAAGTGGTGGCACGATGGAAAAGAAGAAGAAGAAACCTAACCAGATGGAAAGGAGAGATTGTCAAGACAAGTAGCCGGGGACTATCTACAAAGGGCATAAGATGCCGTGTGTGTGTGTGTGTGTGTGTGTGTGTGTGGACGACAAAAGATAGAGAGAGGAAAGAGAGAAGTAATTTGAAACAAACAGAAAAAGGAAAGAAGAATAAAGGGCGACCAAAGAAGAAGAAGAAGAAGAAGAAGAAGCTATAGAGGTTTTTTTTTTATTATTTTTATTTCAGAGAGAGATTCCTTTTGTCCTGACGTGCATAACCAATCAGTATCAGAGTGTGTGTGTGTCGCCCTTTTTGCCGCTTTGCTTTGAAAAACGTCTTGACGGGACCTGGTGCCCAGGGTCACCTGGGCAAAAGCAGCAGCAGAGGAACCCGCACGTCTCTCTCGCTTTGCTCCTGTGTGTGATGTGTGTTCGTGATTGCGGCCAAGACCGGTAGCTCCGAGGCGGCGCCTTCTTCTTGCACCACCACCAGCACACACACACACACACACACACACCACTTCTTCAACTCTCTTGTGTGTTATTTCATTCCCTTTTTCGTGTGTGTTTTTTCTTCTCCTCCTCATCCTCATCATTCTTTCATTCCTTTTGGGAATTTTTTTTCTCCACCGTGTCCGTCGACTGCTACTGCCGTTGAGACGGGCGTGATGCGCGATGGAGAGGAAAGAAAAAAAGAAGCCTGCCTCCTTCTCCTCCTCCCGTCTCCTGTCGCTGTCACCCAGAAGAAGAAAAGAAAAGAAAGAAAAATTCCCTGCAACTGTTTTGTTTTTGTTTGTGTGTGTCCTTTTTCCGACCGACATCTTTGGCAGGATAAACTATACAAGGACAGTCAGAGACGCACTACTGCATCAAATAAGAAATGTGTGAGCTTTTTTTTTTCTTTCTTTCTTTTTAAGAAACGGAGGACAGTTGGAAAACGATAACAATTTATTCGGCGACTCTTTTTTTCTTTTTTCTTCGGTGAAACATTCTCCTGACCAGTTGGGGTTTTCATTTTCAGAATGTGAAGGAAAAAGGCGCGACATACACACACGCAGCACCGAGAAAAATCTCGTTGACAAAAAAGGAGACCCGTCGCCGCCATCGTTTGCTCCTGTTTTGCTCCTCGCTCGTTGGCTGGCTGCTGTTTTGTCGCTGCAGCCCAGCAGCCAGCAGCAGCAGCTACTGGCAATGCATTGTGATGTGGTGGCGGTGGCATTGGGCGTGAGATCGAGCCTCCCCAGTTACGCATTTCTAGTTACCCTTCAAGTTGAAATAAATTGCTCACGTCCACTTTTGGATCCTTGTCCAATTTTTCTTTTATTCGGACATTTCCCCAAGATGGACCAATGCAGCAAACACACACACACACACACTACTGCGCAGCGCACACACTATCTCTCTCTCTATAGTATAGGACGTAGTTACTACACAACTACTAGACGACGACACTCTTTGTGTATTACAGCCCATTCGGTTATATGATTAGTTATTCCAGTCCCATACGGCCGGCTATCGATTCCACAGTTATTTTTATTTTTCTTTCGTTTGTATTCACAACTGCCGATGCAAATGGCGCGGAAAATATAAGGCAATGCAGGGCATCGGGAACGAGCTATTGTTTGTCGCCCAGGTCTCGAAATAAATAAAACAATCCAGTTTATTTCTGCCTAAATTACGTTTTCTTTTGGACATTTGGAAGTTTTTCTATGAAGACAAACTCTCAAAACTGCAATTCTTTCTCTATTTTCGATTCGTGATGTGACAAGAGAGTGTTGACGCTTTTTGGAACTATGTCATTAGTCTATGAATTTAGACGTGTTTGATTTAGTTCTGTAAAGGAATTGAAACTAGGCCAAGTGACGGGTCACACCCGACTTTGACCCTGTACCCAACAACCCGAAAATTGTACAATTTCACATGCGAGTACAATTGGATTGTTTCCAGGGTGCTCATTAAGATGCCAAATAGTTACTCTCTCTTCTGTGTATATTCTACACAGAAATGTAGTTTCTTGGCGGACTAACTGGGCCCAGTTGAAAAGTAACTCTTCTTATTACTCTTCTCCCATCTACTTTGACTCCCCTCTCCTACTTTTTCATTCACGCTGAGCCGGCGCCAGGATCTCTCTTTTGTCTGTCGATGTACGCTAGTTGCTATAGCGCATCGTAGACAGTTTCACTTTGAAAAGCGCTACAGAAGTAGTAGTAGTTGTAGGTGTGTAGTTTGTCTACGTTGAATCAAAAGTTTGATGGCAAAAGGCGCGGCCGCCCGAGTTGGATACACACACACAGACTCCAGCGGAACTGTGTGTGCACCGAAAACACGCAAGTTATGAGGAAAACTAAAAACTTGACGCTCTCAACTACTAAATATGCTATGCAGTTCACACTACACAGTCTCCTTCTCGCTCTCTCGTATTCCCAGACACCCAAAACTTTTTGCTTTTTACCTAAAAAGCCCAAGGTGTTCCGCGTTTAGCTCCTGTAGCTTTCAATTCCCATTCAAAGTCAGACATTATATGATTCTATTTATTAGTCGTCTTCCTTGATTATTTCGATTCCAAACTTTTGCAGCGGTCGCAGTTGGGGCCTAGAAGTTGTGGGCGAGGCAATGATTGATTTTGAAAAAGCGAAACGAAATGATTGGAAATAAAAACCCGATGGAATTTCGCTCTTTCTTTAATTATTTGTTCATCACAGGCTCCCACTCTAACGCTGGAGATATTTTTAGTTAAGTATCTAATATCTTTTGCCCCCAATAAAGTGGTTCGTATAGGCGGTGGGGCTGTATTAGCGTTGCCAGGAACAGAAAAATAAATATCTGAAAAAAGAATGCGCGCCTCGATCGCGACTAATCCCGTGTGCCTATACACTTGAAATCTCATCCTTTTGGTTGACTGTCGGAACTCCCACACACGCACAGCGACGTATTTCTTTTCTTCCCTCTCCAATCACGGCATTCATCTTTCAACAAGGAGATGCTGACGACGGCCAATTTCTTCACAACAAATTTTTACAGACACACTGTCAAACATTCCGTGTGTGGCATAAAATGGAAATTTTTGGGGGCAAATCTTTTGGACGTCGTTGTGGGCAACGCGTTTCTTTTTGTTTTCTTTATTCATCCCCTCCATCTCGGCCTGATTAATTATAATTCTCGTGCTGAATAATTGAATATTGGAAAAGCCGACATTCTTGAGCCTGGGTGACGGTGTAGTAGCGATTCGCCGTCGTGATTTGGTGGAGGTTTTTCTTTCTTTCTTTTTGTGTTTTGTATTTTTTTAGCCTGGGCTTTTTATTTTTGATTGTTGGGCGCTCATTAGAAAGAATGTCTGGAACTTGATCCAGCCAATAGACACGTACGTTTGAGACACAGTCGGGTTTATTATTATTATCTTGAATCGCGTATCGCATTGAAGTTATGCACACACACACACACAGGAGAAAGAAAAAAGTACAAAAACCGCTGATTGTCTTTTTCTTTCGACTGATTTTGTGAGGGAAACTTTTTTCCACCCCAAAACAAATTGATCACACACGCAAGCGCTCGAATGTGTGTGTCTATGTTTTTCCTCCCAGCACAGTGAGAGAGTTTAGTTGTTTTTCCAGAAAGAAAGACATGAATGTTTTAGATTTGGCGTAGAGTTTTTTTTATTTTTATTTTTCAAAAGGTGGAGTGGCAACTGAGAAAGAAAAAAAAGCAAAAGCGAGAGGTCCAATTAGGCCTAATTAGTAGTGCCGCTATTCTCTATCTATTTTGTTCTTTTCTTTTCATGTTGCACGCGCCTGCACTTTCGTGTCGGATGTTTGTTTTCTTCCTGTTCTTCCGAACCTTTTGTTGGTTTTAGTGGAATGCTCGGATTCATCATTTCACCGCCGGTGAAAAAAAGAAAAGACGAAATACTCTTTGGCGCATCTTTTTTTATCGCCCGGGTAGGATCTTTTTGCCTTATTTAGTTCGAATCTGATGATGGTGGTGATTGCCCCTTAGTTAGACGCTTCATAACAAGGGAGTCGGGCCAACACAGACAAAAGAATTGAATAAACAATAGCACTCTTGTTCGTGTCGTCTAAACAGAGCAGACACGCCGGAAAAAATAGCTCGCCAATTAAGAAGAAAAATAATCAAAAACTTAAAAAGAAGCGAGTGAGCGACTTTGACTGCATCATGGGCGGCGGCGTGCGGGTTTGGTAAAATTAGCTTTGGCGCTGTGGAGATGAATTGTGTGATGATGGTGGTGATTGTGCGCTTCTGCTGAATGTTATTTCTACGGGCTGCCCACTCACACACGTTCGTCATGGTCTCTTGTGTGTCTTTCTCTCTCCCGGTTGGCCAAAGCTAGAGGAAAGGCAATAGAAAAGAAAAAAGAGATGTCTTATCTATTAGCGTATGGATGGCGCTTGAATATAAACAGTATAAAAGAGAACGGGGGGGATATACACTGCGACCCGGGTCGGGATAATAGGCAAAAAGGAGGATTCGATGCAATCGTTGACATCTGCCGGTGCAAACAAATCTGCCGACAGTGCGATCGCATTACCTTTTCTTCTCGAGGCGGTCGATTGACATCATGTTCTTCTTGTGTTGAAATTTTCTCCGTGTTTTTCTTGTATTTCTTTGCTCAGCGCAGAAACTGTTACAGTTTCTCTCGTCTTTGGCGATGCCAAAATGAAAATGGAAACAACCAAAAAAAGAGAAAGGTCGAAATCGGCTTGTTCGCCTTGGCTTCTTCTTTGCGTCACTAAATATTTTCGCCCATCATTTATTTCTATTCCAGTACTATTATCGAAGTATGTACTATAAAGGGGGTCTCCTTTTGGCCAAGAACCCATTTTGGGTCGAACCGGGAGCTGCTGATCTCCCGCCCGGTCTAGGCCGTCGAAAGCGCATACTTATTAGCTATTGCAGCGGCGGCAGCAGCAGCTTACTGGCACTGTCGCCGGTCTCTCTGTCCGATTATTACTCTCTTTAGTTTTAGTTTTTTTGTTGTTCTCGAGCTAAAAATGCACTCGTAAAAAAGATAAGCGTTTCGCCTTGAACGTCTACGTATATATACGAAGCTCAACCGAAACAATGCCGAAAAAGTGTAGATAACGTCAATCTTCCTTCATTCGACAAAAGAAACCGACGGGAAACGGTTGGTCATCATCGTTAAGGTTTTTGTTGGTTTGTTCTTCGGTTCTTTTTTTTGTTTTTTTCTTTTTTTACTTCTCGTTTCGAGTCTCTTTTTGCGCGCCTGCTGCCCACAAAACACGCGAGAGAGATTTGGGTCTTATTTCGATTTCAGAATGTCGTCATTTCACCGCGCGCCAAGGAGTTCCAGCAATGTCGTCGTTTGTCGTGTCCACCACCACCAACCGACACACAACCGGCATGTCTCAATGCAATAGGGGCTCGCCCGTTTTCACGCAGATTTCTTTTTTTTTACCACGAAAAAACAACAAAAAACTACCCAACTTTTTTGTCTAATTTACAGTCGAGAGATAAGAAGAAGGAAAAAAAAATATGAATGAAATAAGAGACATGATTGATTTTTCTCTCTTTCGGTAGATGATGTCGTGCACGAATGTCTGGTGACAAGTATCAAACATGCCACCGTGATGACGTTGGGTTTTGTTTGCTGCTAATCTCACTAGACACTATCTCTCATCCCACGACTCTGCTTTCCCCCAAAAAACCCTTTTGTCGGCACGTAGATTATTGCCAGTCTCCCCTCTAAATCTTTTTTTTTCACGAAGGTATTATATTTGTGGGCTTTTTCTCTCTTTGCGCACCCATAATTTCATGATATATTATTCCCTTTCGCCCTGTTTTTTGTACGTATTTCCTACCCAGCGATCGGGCGCCTGGCTTTTCTGATTATTATGATGACTGACGCCATCAGCTGCTCTCTCTTTGCTGACGTTATTTGTAATTTTTTTTTGTTAGCTGGGGATGGGAGTCTATTACTACACACCCTATAACTCCGTGTGTGTCTGTCTATTTTCTGTTGTTACCGTTTTCGTGTTGGGAAAGGATCGATCGGGGAGGGCCCTATTGTCCTGCTTAATATTAGATGCAGTTTGACGATGATTGGAACTGACGGGTTCCAATCAGCCGGAAAAAAACTTACACCCCCCTCCATCTATGTTATGTACGGATGTAATAATGTGCCGGAGCAAGACGGATGAGAGAGAAAAGGAAACTAGAAAAAAAAAAAAAAGATGAGTGAGGAAAGAATTAAAAAACAGAGATAGGGAAAGGTGAGTGTACAATTTCTGTTTCCACACGAGTTGTGTGTGTGCGATGCACAGCTGTGCGATGTTCCCGTTTCGATTATTATCGCGATTCGTGGCGTGAAAATGGCCGTCACGGATGAAAAATTGGAATATGGGGACTTCCGGCACGACAGATTGTGAATCTCTTTCCCTCACGTCTGCTGCTGTCTCTTTCTCTCTCTCTCTCCGTAAATTTATTCTCGTTCCAGTTTCTATTATTTTTTCGTGTGTGTTTGGTCCCTTCCAGGTTTTCTCTCTATTATTCCGTGGATGGACGGACATCTTTTTGGGGGTTTGAGTTGTCACATTTTTATTTTTTTTTTTATTTTTTTATACTTTTTTGTCGAGGAAAATGGAATTCCATTCGTGTGGAATGGTTCCGCTTTCGTGAGATGTTTGTCAACCACGCTTCGTCCACCCCTCGATGGATACTGGCGGCCTCTGAGATAAAAAGGAAAACAGAGACACACACACACACACAGGCCCCAAAAAAGGACAAACAGAAAAAAAAAGACAAAACAAAGACGAAAGAAGAAGCGTTTGTGATTACATCGCAGCGCCCTAACGCTTCCGTCTGTTCCGTGTAGTATAGAGTAGCTGCTGCTGCCGCTGCTACTATATCCAGTAGTGTAGGCATAGATTCTTTTTCTTCTTCGATTCCCTTTTGAAGATGGACATCAGCCGTTTTCCATCAAGAGCCGTTTCTTGTGCGCTTGTCCTTATTTCTCTTTCTCTTCTTGCCGCTTCTGCTTTTACACACGGGGCCCTACGCGATGGAATGACAGATCGAATATCGACGTGTCTCGATTGAAAGAGATAAAATATAATATATTTTTTTCCGTGGAGAGACGACCCGAATTTTTGTTGTCCATCGAGGGTTCACGTTGGTGAGTCACACACAGCAAAAGGCGGAATGGAGGTCCGAATGTTTTTCTTCTATTTTATGTATCCAAAACGGAAAATTGGAAGGGGGATCAAAAAGTAGTTTGATACAGTGGCCGGTATAGATCTCGCCCCCCACCGATCCGATATTCTATTGGCACAGGTGAGGGTGGAATCTTCTATTCTGGACGGTGTTTTGTGTGTCTAATATTTCTCCCTTTTTTTATTTTGTTTGTTTGAATCGCCATCAACTCGGCCGCCTCTTTTGAGCGCCGTCCAAATGTGAAATGGAGATGGAAACTCCCTCGATGGTTATTCCGCCATCAGTCAACTCGCATTAGCGTCTTTTCTCTCTCGAGCCTCTTTTGATCGTATCTCCTCTTGTTTGGATTTCAATGGCGATCCCTTTCCATCCATTGAATTTTTACCTGAACCTTTCGCTCGGTCCTCGTAACAACCGAGATATTACCTACGAGTATGTTACGTGCACTTTTTTTTTAACGGAAACATCTCATCGGGGGCCAGGGTAACTAGTACAATTACGACAGTGTTGCACATCGCATGTGATATCAACTTGGTTGCAGTTTTCCATTTGCGTTTGAAATTGTGTGTGTGTTTCTCAAGTGCCTTTTTTTAAATTTCAACCGGGTGAGAAATGATGTAACTTGTTTTGTTTCTTTTTCTTGTAAGGGTTCGTTACTCCGCAGTGGTTAAAGGGGCCTATTATTGGTTGGCCGTCGAGTTCAGTTGTCTCACGATTTGTACGTCCAAGGTCATGTGAATGCAGTAGCCCATCGCGGAGCACTTTATCGTGTCGCTTTCGGCTTAGACCGGATTGTCCATCATCAACTAGGGCAATCCAGCAGCAGGGTCTCAGCTACCCATATTATATATACCGACCATCTCTCTCTTTTCCCCGAAAGGGCTCGAAGGAAAACGCCGAATAAGTGAAGGAGAAAAGAAGGAGAGGATGAAAGTGATGAGCTGTAATACAGTCCCCCGAGGAAATGACGGCCCCGGCCAGCGACCGGGAGGAGTCGACGGGCAATAGGGGGAAAAAGTCACGTTCACGATGATCTGACGTGACCTGTTGTCCACCCGACAACCCTGCTGGTCTCACATGTATACCTAATTATTTTCGGTTTCGTCGTCTTCTTTTTTTTGTCTTTAGAACTTTGCGGGGGACGAGATTTTGTTTGAGACAATGGACTTATTTGGCTGGAATCTTATTTTATTTGGATCTCTTTCAAAGTTGCAAGTCGATTACTTAGTGTCCCGCTACATATAGTAAAACCTTAGTAGACATTTTTTTGTTCTCTATCTCTCTCCTTTCAAGGGTGTGCTGGGCGGCCAATCCTCGGGAAATGAGATTCAGTTGGCCGTCTTGCGCGATTGGTCATCGCGACGTGGGCGTGACAAAGTGGAGCAACACACACGAGAGTGAAGCCTTAACTTTTTTTTTCTATTTGAAATTTTCTGGCTGGTTATCTCTCTCTCTCTCTACTGTTTCCTTCGTGAAAATGCGGGAGTCGGGGATTGTCGGGAACAGAATGGGACGCGCCCAGTTTGTTTGCGAGGCTTCGTTTCGTTTGAATTTGTTTGAAGGTTTTCTCTTTCAATCTGAAACCATTTCCGACGAAACGCCTACAATTGCTGACGCTGTTACTATTTACAGAGTCCTGCTCCCGGCCGTCCTTCTTTTTTTATTTTTTATTTTTCCCGGCCGTTTGTAATCTTGTTGTCAAACTGCGAAATAAGACGACCAGCAGGAAACGGCCGCTGCTCGAGGCTAGGTACAACAGCTCCAGTTGAAGGAACACACGGCGGGAAAGAGTCTTTCTATTTGAACATGGATATGCCTTTCATTTTTTTCTTTTTTGGGTTTTATTTTCTTTCATGGGAGACGGGCTGAGCAGAGACTCACTTGACACACGCAGAGAGAGATAGCCTGCCTGCTGCTGCCCACGTATATTATACATCTATAGTACACATCTGTGTGTAACTGTAATATGAAAGGCTTTTATTTCCTCTACGGTGTGTCTGTTGGTTCGTGTCTGTTCCACGAACGGACGACGGGGCCTCCACTCATCTTCAAGCCGCCGCCGACTAATGAGATCTTTCTTTTGTATCCGTCCATCCGTTCCGTCTGCCTATCCATCCGCCCGCCCGATCGATTGTCATGACCCGTCTACTCTTCTTCCCTCCCCGCCGGATGCCATTTCTATTTGATGACTGCGTGTCTCTTTATTTATTTATCAATTCCAGTCTTTCCCTCGATAGGAAAAAAAAATTCTACGAAATTATTATTTTTTTTTTTCTAGTTAGTTAGTTAGAATAGTTTAATGCGACATCCAGTTGAAATAGAGGACGCCGTTGGGTACATTCGTGTCCGCTCTGATCGTGGCGAATCGATTAAAAATCCCAAACTAGAAGTAAAATACGTGGAAAGATCGTTGCGAACGAACGGGGGGGTTAGAGAGCCTCCTCCTGAATAGATTTGTAGCGTTGATAGGAAACGTTGAAGCCTCTCTCTCTCTCTCTGAACCAACTTGAGAGAAGAAGCGGACAATGATTCAGTGTTTTTCTTTTGAACTCGCCCATCGAGTGAAATCGTGAAAATGCTAAAAGGAAATAGGCAAAATCCTCCTCTTGAAGTAGTAGTTCTCCTACCCAACCTATATATGCCATGTCATACACATGTGTGTGTGTCTCTCTTTGCTCTCTGAAGATCCTCTCTTGTCGGCTATCTCTTCGTGAAGAGAGATAGGAGGCGGCAACAATGAAGTTGATAGAAGCCGGAGCAGAGAATTGGAGGGATCGGACGGACGCCGATATGTTGTCGTTGTCGATGATGAGAGAGAGAGAGAGAGAGTTGCAACGTCGACAGCAACAAAACACACGACGACATCAAGGGGGGAATCAGGAAATGGGAAGAAGAAGGGCCAAGCAAACTGGAGAGAGAGACAAGACTTTTGAGCTTTTGTTCAATTTGGATAGGGTCAGAGGTTGGTCAATAGCCTCTTCTCTCTCTTTCATTCTTTCTCCCTTTCTTTTGGCGATTGAAACTTCAAAAGAAGAGACCAAAAAAGAAAGCCTCAGGATCATCCATGATGATGGCCAGCTGGGCCATTTTTTTCTGACGAAACAGACCGATCGATTCCGGCCAACCAAACCAAAAAAAGAAATCAAATAAAACCCCATCGACATTCTTCCTCGTCTGATTTGAAACCTTCTTCCTCCTCTCATATCCACCCTCGATACGAACATTGATCTTAGTTATTCCTTTCTCATACAGCTGGATTTATTTTATTTTTTTCCAAACTGGAAAAGATAGTTTGCAGCCGCCGACTGGCGCCAGACTCTTTTTTCTAATGATCCAATCCTGACCGTGTCCGTGTCAATACTCTGTCGCACGCAGGGAGGTGGTTATGTTGTTGTAGTTGCTCTTGTTGTGTAGGCCCAAGAACAACATTTCGGGATGTTAAATGTTTTTCTTCTCCCTCCCTTTTAACTAGTTGGATATCCTTCCAAGTCTCCATTGTCGTCTTATTTGTCACGGCTCTCAATCAACCTAGTCTCGCGGTCTGGGTTGATGAAACCCTAGATTTATTCCAATTCCGGATAGAATAGAGAAGTAACAATAATAAACCTCCCCAATAACAAAAAAAATGTCGTTTTCTTTTTTTTTGTTGTTGTTGTTCAATTCTCTCAAATGGAAAATGTTGTTTTTTTATACGTAATATCCTGTGGGGTTCCTAAATAGGATAAACCCCCTCCTCTTTTTTGGATATGATGGCGGAAGGTTATAGCCACTGAGAGCGGTTGGGGTTTGTTATTTTTTTTTCTTTTTCGGGTGATATTCAATCCGTCTGTATGTGTGTCGGCATCGACCACCGCAACTATAAAGAAGGCGAGTTATAAACTAAAAGTGGAAAAAAAATCCGTTCGGGAAACGGTCGGGGGGAGAAGAAAAAAAAGACCGCCGCTCTCTATCAAGCGGCTCATTTGAATTTGCGCCGACTGCGGTTGTTTTTTTTTTCGATGGGCTTTCCCTCTTATGATGATGGTAACTTGATGCTGAGCTGCTGCCCTGTAGGTTATTGAGGCATTTTTATTTCAAATACTTTGGGTAATAAATAACGGCCTGTTGCTGTTTGGCTGTAGCGGCGGCGGCGGCTCTCATCGACGCGGCTGCGCCTCCCCCCTTGTGGCTGGCGCTTTGGTCCGGGATTCATTTTATCCGGAAACGACTCAATCATTAACTAAAATATAAATAAATAAAAGACCCTGGCTTGGTACTTGGTGCTCAGCAATTGGAAGAGAATCGAACTGAAACGACGCGGGCATCCATCCGTCTCTGATTTCCCTCTTGTGATTCGCTCCTTGATGGACAGCCCGACATATCAAATGTGTTGGCAGGCCCACACACATCGGGATGTCAGTTTTAGTTCTATATGAAAAACACTAAACAATCCCGCCCCCGGCCCCCCCCCCCCCCCGACCGAATAAAAATCGCCCCCAAAAAGTCGATGAGTAACTGAATCTTGTCTGAAAGGATATGACTCTCAGAGAAGAAGAAGAAGATAAATGTGTAATGCAGCACAGTGTGTATGGGTGGGGTCGGGGCTAGGAGGACCAGGAGTCTCCTCTTTCTCAATATCGGTCAAGTCTCTCTCTCTCTCTCCCCCCTATCTCGCAGTTCTTGTCTTTTATGATTTATGACGATTATTAGATATGTAATCATAGACAAGAACACCACCCTCCCGACCCGGGGGCGCGCGCCCTCTCTCTCTCCTCCTGTTGTCTCGTCCGGCACGTGTCACCTTTCTCTCTCGTCTGATTGAATTTCTCTCCGAAGTTCCGCCAGCCCAAGTACTGTACAGTGTACACACACACACACATCGTACGCACAAGAGATATTAGAAACAACATCACAGGCGTTTGCATAGACACGGCAACCTTTGTGTTTTTACTCTACTCCCGAACTGCAGTCTCTCATCTCTCTGATGATGAATTATTGTGCGGAGATGATTCCGTGACACTCATCATCTTTTCTAGCTGCGCATTTCGCGTTTTTGGCTTTTTGGGTGCTGCGAATGAGAATTTCCCCCTGGTGAATGACGAATGATCGTCGTCGCCAGGTTTCTTCTTCTATTGTTGGCGTGTATATTTGGAAAGTATGTACGTGGTGGACCCGTGTGTTTATACAGTCGCTTGGCTATCGATCCGACACGATGGTGATGAATGATTGATTGTTGGACGACTCCCTCCGGTGCGAGAGAGAGAGTGAGCTCGCCAGTTACTATCTCTGCCGGTTTATAAATACATATAGACCCAACGCGAGATGCACTGTGTTGTATACGACGGGTCAGATTTGTAGGTGAAAGGCGCGATTCAAAATGGCGGATTCATTATGACGGTGAGGGGGTACTACTGCAAGTTGTGGATGTAAGAAAGTTTATTAACACCCAGCTATTGCCGGAACTGTTTCCAAATCCCCTTAGAAACTTACTTCCGTTTGTAATTCCGGGCTGAATTTTTGAATTCAATCTCTGCCCTCTGGTGCCACCTTTTAAGCTGGCTAGTTATAATTCACGAGCTTTTCCCATTTCCAGTTATATATATATAAGTTCCTTCCTGTTCCTCATCTCAAATCATTCCCTGCTCACTCAATTGCATTGTATTGATTTCTGTGTAGGTTTTGTGCAATTCTAAAACATGAAATAGTTACTCCTATCATTTCTAATTTTGTTTCTCTTTCTTTTTGATTTGTGTGTATCGTCCACAGAAAATGTCAGGAAGTTCAACGAAGCCGTCGAAGCGACAGCGCGGGCCAGCCTCAAAACGCTCAAAACCGAAATCCAATCAACGGGTAAGTCAAATTGAGCCATTTATTCTAAAATAATTAAGACCAGCGGTTAGCCGACAAAATGTCTTGACCAAACAGCAGTTTATTGCTCGTTTCTTTTTCGGGCTCTGAAAATTTAACAAAAAATCTACGTTAAATAATGACACTAGAGCTTGGCATTTGCAACCTACGAGTAGTAGCTTAGCTTGTAAAGGCATTCGTGTCTAGTTAATCGAAATTTACAGGAGTAGATCGTGTCTTGTGTTTGTCGAGCAATTTACGAAATCCGCCCGCGAGACGGTTGCCAGGAATTCCGGCCTCGTGTCTAAACTTGAGAATTGATTGTAATAGCCGTCCTAGTTAATAACTATCGCGCAACCAACCGCTGTGAACGTGATGACGCTCTTCTTTCTTATTTTTTCTCGGTCGGATTGGAAAAGAAAAAAGAAAAAATATGTGTCTGCTTGACTGTTTCGCCTCTTGTTTCGTCCAATACCCGGCGTGAGAGAGTCCTCGCAAAGGGGTTCTGAAAGGGAGGAAGGAAGGGAGGGGGGGTTGCGCCATATCGAGTGGGTGTATGTGTGTCTATGAGTGAGTGAGGACGGTCCAATTGACAAAGAGGGATTGGCCGATACCGTACATCAAACACGTCCTCGGGTGGAGTTGAAAAAAGACGAGAGAGGGGCACGCCGTTGACGCTCTATCCCGACGTCTCTCTTATTTTGTTTCCCCATTTTCTTTTGTGTATGTCGTCCTCTCCCCCCTCTCCTCGCGACTCTTTTGTCGAAAAAGAGGGTGGTGGATGGGTGGGGGGATGGTGGAGAGAGAGAGAAGCGCATTGACGCAAGCAAAACACAGGCGCGCACCATCCGTGTGTGTGCTGTGTGCTCGTGTGTGCACCTCGTTATAGGCTACGCTGACCAATGGCAGAGCGGCAATGGCGGCGTCCTCTCGTTTCGACGCTTCTCTCATCTCACGCGTCGTCGTCGTCGCCATTCGTTTTTCTTTTTCCTCCTCCTCCTCTTCTCATTTCCTATGGCTATTTGCTTGGGTTCCCGTGACTGTTGTGTTACTGTCGTTGCACAACGGAGCCTCTTCTTTTTTTATTTTTTTCCTTTGACGTCCGCACCCTCCCATTGCGTGTGTGTGTGTGTGCCGCACGGCGTTTCTTGTTAAGCTGAAGCCGCCGCCGTCGTCGTCGTCGTCGGCACCGTCACATGTAACCGTATATAGCTTCATCATCATCATTTATTCCATATAAAAAGAAGAAGAAGGATAAATAAATAAAAATGGGTAGCTCTCTCTCTTTCTCTCTTCAAATATTACACCCCCACTACGTTCACTCTTAAGGGCAAGTTGACGGCAGGGTTCCGGTAATTCCTCCGTGGAATACAAAAAAGAAAAAGGGGTATGGGATGTTGTATTGGTAGCCATCCATCCGACGGAATATTGTAAAAGGGCGCGGCTATTGATTGATTTTTTAATAATGCCCCCAGCTTCAATATAATATGGAGAATCAAGGCATTGAACCCTCCTCCTCTCTTCCGTCCTATGCCCATGTGGAAAAGAAGAGAAGAAAAAAAAAACCGATGGATTTCCACGTCGAGTCTCTCTCTCTCTCTTGTGTATTATTGCACACCCATCTCGGCAGTTCCCATTCTTTTCTCTCATCATTTTTCGATATCTTTTGTACATGTGGCATTGTGTGTCCATCCATCCGTCCTGCCATCTTTCTATCTAATGTATGAATATCATTCCACGGCCTCTCCGCTCCTCTGCACATCCTTTGGACGTGTGTACTTCCGCTCATTCTCTGCTGGCACAGCACAGCGACTTACCTTCCGAAACTACTACTGTACTACTACCCCCGGTGTAGTAGGACTCTCTACTTTGGAGACATTACAAGTCATCGTTATAATTTCACCGTTGAATAGCCGGTGCCTCATTTCTCGTCTTTTCCCTTTTGCTGCCCATCTCCCGGCCAGGGATTGTGATCAATCGCCCAACGGACCAACGCACCAAAGGGACCCTGAAATTCTCTCCTCAATGCGTCTAGTAGTGTTCTTCCGTAATATAATGACGAATATGTCACCGACGTGTCCTCCTACTCTTCCGTCATCGGGGCGCACAAAATCCGTCGGTCCAATCAGCCGGCGATTACAAATGCACAAGACGGACAAGAGACGGTCCATGTAAAATTGCTCCCGCTTTAGACTGATGTTTGTGTCTATGCGAATATTGTACTACGCAGCCAGTAATGATGTCGTCCCACGTACAGACTCCCGAAGCGATCCGAATGATCCGGCCATTCTTTGAATTTGATTGTCATTCGTTTCCGATTTCCCCGTCATGGAATTTTAATTTTAATTTGGAAAGGAGGAGGGTGGGGGGGCCTACAGGTTAAAACCGTTGATGGGGATTGGGGGCAAAGTTTTTGATTAACATGTCAAGTCGTCAGAAATTTATAAGGAAATGATTCCATATTTAATGTGGTTATCTTCGTGTAAATATCGAGCGATTGGCAATTGTTGGAAAGACCTGCCGGCGCCCGCTGCTGACATTTAACGTTTATCCGCGGTGCAATTGCAACTTGTTTTGTCCGGGGCGCTGATCTGTTCACCTCGTGTTATTAACTTAATAATTTAAAAGATGGTTGCTGCCACGATCGATTCGAGACGTCGGACCGGCCAGACCGGCTAATGGTCGGCTAAGTTGTTCCCCAAAAAAAACTCTCCCGGCATCTTTCGTCTAGACGGGATTTCACGATTATTATTAATGCCGAAAAAACGAATAGCGCGCGCTCCCCGTAACAGCTAGGCGATGATGATGTACACATGTAAGTAGATATAGTTGGAGGGGGGTATAACATTGGAAAATAAAGTCTTGTAAGAGGTGGAATATTATGTTCATCGAAAATCCATCGCCGCCTTAATTCGGTTTCGTGGCTGGTTTGAATTTCGGTTGTGGCTGTTCTGGTTTTGGTTGACGAAGGAAAACGGATCTTGGAGGCCACATGTCGCATTGAGTTTCGACGGGCCGAGACGGACTCGTTTTTTTTTCAATTTTTTTCATCCAGGGTTGGCCTATGACTGTGATGAGCGCACGGCAGCATCGCCTTTCCTCGAACAATGCGAGCCCCAGTACACTAGTTAAGGTATAGATGCTGGGAGGTCTTTGAATAAATCATGAACGCGATGCGTCGCTTTCCATCTGTCTCCGAGCGCACGATTTTCCCTGCATAATTTCTTAATTTGATTCCCATTTAATAATATCGGCCGGGGAGAGATGCCGAGCGAGCGAGCGAGAAGAGACACGGGGGGAGAGCTGGGAATCTCTCTGAGGAGAAACGGGAGACGCTGACTGTAATCCAAACTCTGGGGCTGAGGTAACTTTCTTGCGGCCGGTTTCGTATGTAAAAAGGGGCCTATGATGTCGTCGGTACATCATGTCGAACAAGAGACGTCAAAGCCGCTCGCCGAGTCATTGATATAGTCAACTATTTAGGCCTAGATATAACATTTCAAGCAACCGCCTAACCTAATACGCGGACTCGCTCTACCGCCGCCGCCGTCATCATCATCATCATCAGCTAGCTGATGTGAACTCAACTAACTAAAGCGGCATTAACGAAGCTACGCAAGGCAAATAGAGTTGATGAAATTTACTTCCCCCCTCCAACCGGCAGGTTTAAAGTCGATTTCTGTTTGAACGTTCATCGGAAATTCACCCGAATCTGCTCTCCCTCAAAGTGGACGCAGAGATGATCGTCGTCACATAACGGCCAAGACGATGTTATTATCGTCCATTTTGGGTTGGACATTTCTAATCGATTTCAAAATCCAGTTTGGAGTTTCCAGGAGCGAGCGAGGATGAGCAGGTTGGACGTCAATAACATGTTTCGAACCGTAATCAATTTATCGAGGTCAGAACACAACAAAAAAATTTTTAGAGATAAAACGGAGAGCGGGGAGGGGGGTGTACACGTAAGATCTTGAGAAATTATGAAATTCACGATTCCCGAACATTCATCATGTTTGGGATCTTTCTCGGAAATTTGGGACTTTGTTTTTTTTTGGTTTCTTCCTGTTGTTGGATGGGCCAGTTACACGAGTTATGACACAAGTTTTTTTTTCACTTTTTCCCATCTCAATTTCGTGCGTCCAGGAATCGACAGCTTAATGAGTGGTCATTTATTACTGTCGATAATTATTTTCAATCGTTTCTCTCTCGAAAAAAGTGGTCCATTTTTGTTTTAATGAGGGAGAAAATGGACCGTCAAAGATATTATTATTATTATTATTATGATGATGAGTGTGATAGACAACCGGTCGCTGTATAACATGTAGAGTGGCCTGTATTTTCTCCGTAGAGCGGCGGCGGCGTTTCTCTTATGTTTTTTATTTTTTATTTCTTTCTCTTCTATATGAAAAGAGAATATCATTTGATACGGTTGTCGGCATCTTCAGTCCATGTCGGCCGCTCGTCTCCATTTTTTTCTCTTGGTATTTCGTGGTAGAAAGAAAAAATGTATACACACAGACAATCCCCCGTTCGCCATTCGAACCCGTAATTTCCGTATTCGCCGTGTTCGTTTCTGTCTTGTGTGTGAGTGTGTATCGCATTTTTTTTTGTTTCCTCCGCCTCCGTCTCCTCCCATTATGTATACATGGCTGATGATAATGACATATTTATATCAGCGAAGGGATATGGTGGGGGATATAATAGTGCGCCGGCACAAAGGGGACAATTTTTGAGTTTTTTTTTTCCTTATATAATTCTTTATGGGATATTGAGGAGCGCGGGACTCGGGCTTTTTATTTTCTTTAAATGGGGCGTTACTCGCTGGGTGTGGTCGTGAGCAAGGAAGAGAGGCTCACTTACACACGTATTTAATCCTTTTTTTTTTTGTGTCGTCCCTCTTCCCGACATTCTGACAAACAAGATATCAAATGTGTTGCAGTTGGAAATGCAATTTGGAATGTTTTTGAGGGACGTCGTCGTAGGTCTTTGCGGGCCGCACTGTCTAACCCCTGCGTAATGTTTCACAAGCTGCACTAGACTATAATATAGGATGGTTTTTTAAAAATAATAATAAATGTAGTAATGCCAAAGGTGGAAGCGCTCCAAGATTTTGACAGCACCACTTTCTGAGCTGCTGGGCGCTGCATTTCCATTCTTGAAATACATGGGGTGCGAATTTCTTTTCTGTTTCAAGGCGAAATTCGATGGATGATGTGATGCGCTTGATGGCGGGCGAATTGAATTTGGACTCGATTGAATTTCGTGCATCAGCAGCAGCGTCGCAATATCAAAAGGGGAGAGAGGGGGGGAAGGTTGGCTCGGGTGGGGAGTGAAGTGGAATGGAGTGGGTTTGCGCCCTTTTGTGTCGAAGCGGGTGCAATGACATTTGCAGCATCAGCAGTAAGGAGCCGGAGTTACTAAGGATCTAGGAGCTGGCAGCAGCTGTCACCCTGAGAACGCGCGGCAATTGGTCGGGACGACCGGGGGCTTGGGGAAGGGAGGAAGAGGAGGGAGGTAGGGGGGGGGGGGAGAGAGGAGGAGCGAGTTCCACGCCCCCTTCCCCTCCTCCACCCGCTCCTCTTTGACTGTGTGCCATAGTTCAGAGGAGCGACTCTTCTTTTTTATTTTTATTCTTTTTCTCTTTTAGATTTTCTATTCTGCCCCTTTTTGCTCCTCTCTCTCTTGTTCGTTATTGTTGTTCCCTTCCTTCCTGTGCGCTGCCCATCCAGCCGACTGGCCAATAGCCGTCCGTCTCACCCAACCCCCCACGTACCCCCTCCTCTCTTTTATCTCTTGTTTCTCCTCAATCTATTGATGTCTTTCTCTCTCTTCTTCTTTTTATTTTTATTTTTCCAATTTTTTTTTTTCGTTACACGGAACGAACCGGAAAAAGAAAAATTGGGCCCGGAAGGTTGTCGAGTGTAACTCGAATCACTTCTGGGGATCTATTTATACAAGAGCCAGAAAGTAAAGATTCTGATATGTATATGTATTATGTATAGACATAACAAACTTTCTGAATGAAATGTTTTTCATTCACCCACTTTCTGGTTTTGCTGCGTAGCTATTCCATATTTTTTTCGGATAATGCGAAGTAGAGTGCGGTACTACTTTACTAAACATATCTCTAACATCTAAAGCAATTGGAGTGTAGTACTTGTGTTTAAGGAGGCTCTGATACTACTGATAGTCAAGGAGGTGCGTGATGTTCCGTCCTTTTCCCCATTTTTGTATATATTTTTTCCTCCCCACCGTCTGCTGTAGTCACTTTTGTCGGGATAGAAAAGGAATAAAAATCCAATAAAAAAATGGGGAAAAAGATGAGAGGAGACTCGTAGAGCGAGAGAGAGGTTCACTGAGACTCTTGTAAACTGCTGATGCTGCTACTAGTATGATACAAGAAGAAGAGAGAGACTGCGGGTTGACTGCTTTCCAACCTAGCGCATCATCTACCCACTATATATAACCCTCCTTTGATCTTCTTCCTGGCTCAATTGGCTTATGAAGAAAAGGAAGACGAAAAGTTTCCATCGGCTGCCAATTAGGAATATAAGAAAAAATAAAAAAAGAGCCGTCCGTCCGTCCGTCGGGTTGGCTGGCACATTGTATCATATTATACGTGTAAGTCTCCGGAGTGAACAATATAACGGATGCGGAGGAAAAGGATTCCCGATGATTACGCACCCGCGATGCGAGAGAGAGAGAGAAAAAAAAGGCCGAATCGACGGCGTAGGAGTGGTGGCGTCGGGGCGTTTATGATTTCCCGCGGGAGTTTCCTCCTCACCCTTCATCTCGTCACATTTTTCGGTCGAGGAAGTAAGACCGACGGCCTGGATATCAACTATGTGTTAAACTTGATTTTCTGTTTGATTATCTCTCGAGGGCCAGCATGTACTAGTCTCTCTCTATTCCTCGTGGCTTTAAAAAAAAAGTCGTCCGGCAGAACAAATCTCCATGGTGATCACCCCGGCAACCACTGGGATCGACACAAAAGGGAGCAGAAGAAGCCCTCACGTGTATATATATGTTCGTGCATACACCCTCTCACCGCCCCTTAATCGCGCTGAGCTTGTTACAGATGGACTCTCTCTCTCCATGTCGTTGGTTCTGGCTAGTCTAGCTTCTTTATTTCCTCGAAAATATGTGATACACAATATATATAATAACGAGAGATATGGTAGTATTCCGCTATGAGAAATAAGTAGGAAGCAAAGGATCCTCCTACTCCATCCGAAGCAACGGATTTTCCTCCTCTTTTTTCCCCTCCTTCTCTATTATTCCGGTTTCCCCTCCAGTTGAAATAGGGGTTTGATACTTTGAACGCCATGTGTACTGTCCGAAACATGACGTAAATGTCAACCGACTTTGTCCGCCATGCCATCGTCGAAACTTGAAGAGGAAAATCGAAACTATGCATCTTTCTTGGTCTCATGTGATGTGCATTTTCTACGGCGGCAAGTGTTCGCATTCCCGTCCGCATCCGTGGAAAAGACGGAAAGAAAAGAAACGAGACAAGTCGGTCGCCATCTGGTGCGGTTGGAGCGTTGCCCGTGACTAGCGATAACCATATTGATGATGTGATGATTTATTTTGCATTTTCCCATCGATTTCGCAGATGACAGGCCAGATATGAAAATGGGAAACTGGAACGCGGAGGCCGTCAAAAAAGAACCGACCGTCCCAAAAGTCAAAGTTGAATCCTCGCCGGCCAGTGACATGTCGGCCTATTACTCGGACGACAACAGCGACGACGATTTTAAAAGGCCGACCAAGAAAAGAACTAAGGTATTTTTCTTTCTGTCAAAATGTGTGTTTTGTTTGTATTTTTTTATTATGATGACTGTTTGGGTCTATACGCCACATCAAATCAGATTTCGAAATCGCCGCCAGAGAAGCCGTTGGTTGCCATTCGTCCGGCTGGATCGTCGGCTCCAATCAAAATGGAAGACGTGAAGACGGAAAGAGTGATGTTGTCCGGCGATGGAAGCGTCGAGTCACCTGTCGAACAGCCGTTCATTCAACGGAAGCAAAAGTACGTACAGTAGCCCGCTTTGTCAGGGCCGACAAATCGAGATAATCGCATGCGATTGTTTGTTTGTTTGTTTGTTTTTTCTGTGTGTGTGTGTGTGTGGAATGGCGCGTTCAACTCAGTAGCTTGTTTACTCTTGCGCATCCATTCCAGGATTCCCAAGATCTTTTTTGGAACGCGGACGCACAAGCAAATCACTCAAGTGGTCAAAGAATTCCGCCGCACCGTCTACTGCAATACTCCGTGAGTCACACACGATGCCCTCGACAGCTATTATTTATTCCCTCTCCCAGCTTACCTTCATTTGAATTTCCTTCTTAAATCTTAAGACTTGAGACAGATATTTTTCTTCTTCTCTTATCATTCCATTCGACTTTGGCTTTGTCGATCGAAATTTTACAGGATGGGCGTGCTGGCCAGCAGGGAACACACCTGCATCCATCCAGAAGTGTCGCGTTCCGCCAACAAAAACGAAGGTTGCAAAATACTAAATGACCGACGATTGGCCAAACAGGATCCGCAGCAGAAGGTAAAAGCGCGTAATTAATTTCCTCGTCTCTCGTTGCGCGACCTTCTTCCCCACCCCGATTCCAGCGAAAAAGGGAAATCGAACAAGCTACACCGTAAAAGTGTAGTATACCTCTTTTGTATCTATCTAATGATTTCCGAGAATTGATCTCGTCCTCCTCGGTAACAACTGTTCGCCATCAACCTGTTACCTGCCAGCCAAGAGAATCACGCATTCAACTTGTTTTGCCATTTAAAGAACGATCGTGATCGCCCGAGCGTCAAATACGATCAAATGAGATCAAAGAACTTGGGTGGGGGGATAACAAAAAAAAAAAAAAAAATGAAAATGACTGGTTTCAAGTTTAATTGCCCGTCATTAGAAGACAGTGAAGAAGGAGGAGCCATGAAACCATCCGGTTATTCAAGACGCCGACGTTGAGACATGATACGCTTTCAAGATCAAATTTTTACTTCCCCCTTTTTTTATTTTATTTTCATGAAAAAAATTTCATTTCTAGTATTTCTTCTTTTCATTCATTCAATAAGAAAAAAAGGAGAAGAAAACGAGGGGAATGGTTGGTGGGTTGATTCTTTTGCCTCTTTGAAGGCGGTCTCGTTTTCTCGTAATGAATCCTATCTTTCAATCCATTATCCAACCGTAGTAATCACCGCAAAAGCGGCATTCGTATTATAACCCCCCTGCAACTTTTTTCTTCGTATTTAGATATTTCTCTCCACCTTCTTTTTCCCCCTATTTTTCGGTTTATTTCATTTTTTTGATTCGACAGCGCTTTGTAATGTGAGCCAAACATTTTGTCCTGTTTTTTTTTCATTATGATGACAATTATTCTCCGTATCTTTCGAGACGATCCGCTCATTTCTCCGAAAGGTTTTTTTTTTCGTCCCTATGACAAAGTGACCATTGTTGTTGACTCAGTTCATGCTTCCCACAATTTTTCTAGTCTCATTTCATTGAACTGTGCGATGGAACACTGGTCGAATTGTTCTTGGCGGACATTCCTGACAAGTTGTCCACTCACACTGGAACTTTAATGAGTCCATTTTTCTCTTTTTTTTTTCCTCAACTCTGTACAGGGTGGTTGTTCATACCGTTGGCAAGGCAAAGACAAGCTCAAGACGCAAGCTCAAATTCGTAACTATGGACTGGTCAGTGGTTGGGTAAGTCAATTTTTAATTTATTATTGTGGGTGATTCAAATGAAAATGATTTTTTCCTTTTTTGCGGGGGATTATTTTGTTTGATGTTTAGGATATCGAAGATTTGGTGAGTTTAGGCCGTCGCATTCGGGTTTGCCCATATTACGCTTCGCGCGACTTGTCGGAGCAAGCGCAGATCGTCTTTAGCCCTTACAATTACCTGATTGATCCGAGGGTACGTCAGTCGATGAAGATCCCAATTAATGACAATATCATCATTCTCGACGAGGCTCATAACATCGAGGATTCTGGTATTAAGCATTAATTCTTATGTATTAAGCATTAATGCTTATGTACTTAATACATTCACAGCGCGCGAATCAGCTGGAGGTTCTTGGTCACAAGAGGATTTTCGCTTGGCTCTCAATGACTGCGAGAAAGTAAACAAGTCTTAAAAATTGAATGCTTGATGGGCCATCCCCCTATTGTTTCCGTTCTGTGTCTTGAGTAGATCGGTAATCGGCACCCGACGATGGAAAAAGAAATCAATAGACTGGCCAAATTCTCGTCTTACATGATGCAATGGATCGGCAAACACGCCACGAACATGAAGAGTGTCGGCTTCGACCGGGAAGTTCACGTGATGACCGGCACGGAATTTGTAGCCAATTTGAGCGTCGACGGCTACGGTCCCGAAATGCTGGTCGAACTCAAGGCGATAATCGATTATATCTTCAACGAGCAACTCGAGTCGGATTGGAATGACAAAGAGGGCAGCCAGGATCCACAATTGTCGGGTGCCACTCAAACTCTCCTCGAAGGATTCCTCATGATTATGGATTTGATGTTGAACGGTAATCAAATTCACCGCGACGACTACCGGGCCGTAGTCGTTCGCACTGTCGAGAGGAAACAGAAAAAAGGACCTGGATCGTCATTTTTCGGGTGAGTCAATGCCAGGAGACGTTGTAAAATGCCTCACTTTGCAATCAATTATTTTGTTGGAAATGGACTTTTCAGGAAAGCCAACATCGCCTCGCAGTGGACATACGCCCTCAATTTATGGTGTCTCAATTCGGCTGTCGTGATGCATGAAATCAAAGAGAGTACGCGATCTATCATCGTCACATCGGGCACGCTGTCACCCTTGGCCTCCTATCAGTCGGAACTCGATATCGATTTCAAGCTCACTCTGGAGGCCAATCATGTCATTCCAGCCAAACGTGTGTGGATAGGGACCATCTCGCAGGGGCCTAGGAACACTCTGCTCAACGGGACATTCAAGGTGACCGGGACTTTTGAATATCAGGTAAATCTCCTCTTTATTTTCTATTCTCCGATGTTGTACCCGCGATGGTGTGGTTTACGCAACGGCAGTTGACGTTTCTGACCGTCCAACTCTTTTCACTCAAGGATGAACTCGGCCGGTTGGCTTTGTCCGTCTGCCAGACGATTCCGCACGGTGTTTTATGCTTCCTGCCCTCTTACAGTCTATTGGAGAAGCTTGTCACTCGATGGCAGGACACGGGTCTATGGCAACACCTTTCCAATTACAAAACCATCGTTTGCGAGTCGCGAGATTCACGCGACTTTGAGGAAACGCTCAAGAGTTTTTACTCGGCCATCGAAGACAGCGTAAAGTAAACCAGCCTACTTTCTTTCTCCATATTTCAATGAATAAAAATTGTGTTTTTTTTATTAGTGCTCTGAGTTGCTTAGACTTGGACGGCTCGGGTGATGGGTCTGAATGCCCGAGCAAAAAAACTGGTGACGTACCCAGCGGCGCTCTGATGTTGGCCGTATGTCGAGGCAAAGTCAGCGAAGGACTTGACTTCACCGATAACAATGCCCGGGCCGTCATTTGTGTGGGAATCCCTTTCCCAAATTTCAAAGATACTCAAGTCGAATTGAAACGCCAATACAATGACAAATTGTCCGCCTCTACACCGTTACTCAACGGAAGTGAGTGGTACGAGATCCAAGCCTTCAGGTTAGTTTTTCTTTTCAAATTATCTTTCGGTCTATCCATTACTTTTCCATCAAATAGTACAGGTTTTTTGTTTGTTTGTTTGTTTGTGAAATAGGGCATTGAATCAAGCACTAGGACGCTGTATCAGACACAAAGCCGATTGGGGAGCTATTCTCCTAGTGGATGATCGTTTTGCAAAAACGCCACGATACGTGAACCAATTATCCAAATGGGTCCGGTCTTCTATTCGTCACTTCCACTGCTTTCCGCCCATGTTAAACTCGTTGAAGGAATTTGCCGATAACTTTGTAGCAGAAGACGCTGCTGCTTTGGTTGCCAGTCAGCAACAGTTACTTTCATCTACTCAAGAAGAGTCGCAATCGTTCACCCCTATGGCCGTCTCCAGCTCACCTTATTTCGCCAAACCCGCTGTGTCGTCACCGAATGTGGTTTATCTTTCTGAGGATGAAAACGATTCCATTCTCTCTGTGAATGATAGTCTCACTGCTGAGATTTCGCCGTTGAAGACACGTCCAGTGCAGATGAACGCATCACCAGTCAATCCTTTGTTGACTAACAAGATATCGCCGACGGTGCCTGTGCATTCGACAGAAATGAAGACAACTCCCGTCAGGCACCCTGTGCCTAGAAACAAGAAACCGTTCGCCACTCTTTTGGGGAATCCGAATAAATTATCGCTTTCTCAGCGTAAATTGGCTGCCGAGAATGGATCTCACTATTTCCAGGATATGAATCCAGCTGCCGCAAACGTCAAACCTGATTTTGATTCTTAAAGTATTTTGATAATATTGTATGTTGTTCTTCCCAACCAAGCGAAATATTCTTGTAAGTGGATTCCTTTACTCATTATCATTTCAACACTATGTACGTGTGTTGCTAATATTCCATCGAATTATTGAAGTGCACAGGTTGTTTTAATAAGATTTCAATTACCGATGCAGAATATTTTTAAGGAACAGTGGGTAAAAATGTGTTTTAATTTTTTACTACAGGGAAAAAAAAAGGCAATTGCCCAATTTAGATGCTTATTAACAGTTCCATTGCTTTAACATTGACTAAATTTATTCACCATATTATTTTCTTAAAGATTTCTTGAAACTACATAATTTATCACATATTTAACAGGAGCACCAAAATAGCGTTTAAAATAACTAAGCTTATCACACCAGTTTGCGATTGAACAGCTGAATTTGGACATACATTTAAGGCTTGCCAGGTTTGCGAGCATTTTGTGTCGTCGTTTTCGGGATATAATTCGGTAAGATCGACGAATTTGTAATTCTTCAAGTTATGACTGCAAATATTTGAAGGTTGATATTAATCGTGTGCATCGAATCGGATACGAAAATGAAAAAGCTTCTTACTAATCCGGTGACGACTGATTGCTACCTTCCGGTACAGGGTACAAACTGTTCCACTGACGTTCTTCATCAACGCCGTGAGTAGAATGCGCATTCATTAAGTATACCTATTCAAATCAAAGTTATTAATCCTAAATTGGTTGATGTTGGTTGTTTACTACGTACTCTGGGTGGTAGATACGTCAAAGGAATAGTGGCAGATCCATTCCAATGACTTCCGAAACGATTAAATGAATATTTCAATGGGGAATCCAAACTTCCAACTTTGTTGTAATAGCCATTCCAGAAAACGACAAGATAATGTCCCCACCTGCAAGTTGAAAAAGTAATGTTAAAACAGATAGAATTGGCTCGCTTAGTGATTTGATAACGAAAACATACGGTCCAAGTTCGATTTCCAGATATTTCAAATCCGGATAACCAAGTAAATAAAGATGGACTACTTCGTATTTATATAAATCTGCAAATGGCCCTCCATTGGTTTTTTCTGGAGCTGGATCATTGTAAAAGGGTGCGCTAACATTTAGAATCAAATTGGTACGTGATGCATCAAGTTGTACATGTAAGTCGACGGTTTCATTGGAAAGAAGTTCTTTTCCCTTCCATGAAGTAGCGATTTGAAAACTGCGAATCCTTTAACAAAAAACATCAGTGGTGTTGCAAAATTTAGGATTAAAAATATCAGCATTTCGATTAAAGTACCCTTGTAGCGCATCCGTCCAAACCGACGACATCGCTTCAAAATTTTCAGTAAATAAAACAGTGCTATCGAAGGGTTGGAACGATGTCAATTTATGACTAAAAAGTAATTAAGTTAATAATAACATTAAAGGTAAGCAGCTCATGTATGAAGTAGTACTTACTCGTCTAGTTCAGCAGTAGCAATGTTTTCAACAGGATAAAGTGCGTTTACGACACGCTTATCTCTTGAACCATGATATGAAAAGACGTTCAATTTGGAAGCGTTCACAGGCAGGTAGGTTAAAGGAATAATGGCAGTTCCGTTCCATCGTTTGCCACTCCTGTATGCCTTGTAATTTATCAACATTCCGAAACGAATCGTGTGTCGATACCCATTCAAGAGTAATACAAAGTGATGGCCCCACCTGATTAAAAATTTGAACTTCCATTAATCTAGTAGCAAACTAAACTAGCCATTGCTCAACCGTGTAAAAATGTACTTACGCTCCCAGCTGAATTTCAATATACTGGTGTAGATCGTTCAAGAAGAAAATTTTTACCACTAGATCAATTAAATGAAAATAATACTTTACACTTTCAGAAAATTAATAGACAAAAGTTAGTAGAGTACATACATTCATAATCCCAAAGCCCCCATTTTGGTTCACCTACATCACCAGGTGTGTTTGGAGGAGGGTCATCGTAGAAAGGAGCTTGAACAACAATTTTGAATGACTTAGAATCATGTTTCTCCAAATTTATTATGACTTGATCAGAAGAATCAATTGTCATGTTATTCCATGATGTTTTTATAACATACTCTGCAGCACTGTAAGTAAATAAAGCAATATAATTATGAATGATTGCCATGTTTAATATAATTTTGGTCAAGTTAATACTGCATGACACAAGACACATCTGGACCAAGTCGATATTCAATATTCATTATGCCCATGTCCTAGAATAAACAATTCAATTGCAAACCAATCAATTGTTTACTTACTTTGTGTTTGGTAAATGAACTGAGATCATAAAAAGTAGCCACAGAAAAATGAATGATTGATTCACATTATGCAATCCCCTATATTAATCAAAACAAACATTTGGTTAATACAACATAGGGCAAATAGATTGTTATGTAGTATTTGAAAACTACAGTATACAATAATGTATCATTACATATAATACCTACATGTCCAGTAATTAGTATATGCCTTTAGCTTTCAAGCAGTTTCAAGTTTCAACAGCCTCTGCCTAAGAAACGATTTTCTTTGAATAGACAATGTTCTAGGCTTGGCAATCTGTTTTATTTGGCTAACAAACCTTGCGTCACTGATAAGTGATAAATACGAAATACGAAATTACGAATGTTGATAACTTTTTCTTTTCATCTTTTTCAAAGCAAATATCAATATTAGAGGCCAAGTCGCCCAAGATATTTCACAGTTTCACTATCTGTCAAATCCATACTGCCATGAGTGCCATCTATTGAATAATTAATATAACTTGCTTTTCAATTAAAATCTTATAAGATTTTATTTTATAATGACCACATTTAGTAAATTTATGTCGAAAATAATTTTATAGAATGATAAATTTATAAAATCCCAATTTTATTGATGTTTTATCGGAAACGTTGAAATGTTTTCTCGGCCTTTTTGAACTAGAATTGTCAACTACCGATAGTCCGATACCGTCGTCTGCTTGTCATAAAGTTTGGCTTTTCGGTGCACGTGGTCGCTTAAATACGCAATACGATCGAGCGTATGTTCTTTTGATCCGTTTAATTGAAATAGCATATAACAAGCATAAAAAATGGGAGCCCGTATGAAGAAAAAGGTTTGTTGCCAAAAGAGTTCATATTATAGATGTAGTGTTGTATCTTTCATGTTGTCTGCCACTGTCTAAAATATGCACATGTGACGTGTCATGCCTTAGCAAAGAGAAATAGAACGTGATGAAAACTAATTATCCTTTAATTAGTACGAAGCAGGTGAAGCTACCAAATATATAACAAGAGCTCAAGCCTTGAAAAAGCTGCAACTAAACTTGAAAGACTTTCGGCGCCTTTGCATCTTGAAGGGTGTATACCCACGTGAACCCAACAACAGAAAGAAAGCCCAGAAGGGAAAGCTTGACAAGAAGACCCTGTATTATGTGAAAGATATCAGATTTTTGAGCCACGAACCTCTGATATGGAAGTTCAGGGACTTCAAAATCTTCATGAGGAAGATGAAGACTGCGATGGAGAAAGGTGATAAAGAAACTGTAGCAAGGCTGAAAGATAACAAGCCTAGCATGAAGTTAGACCATTTGGTAAAAGAAAGGTAAGAAATGGTAATAGATAATAAAATGTTCACTGTCTATTGATTAATTTATCTTCTTAGATACCCTTCATTTCTTGATGCACTCAATGATCTGGATGATTGTTTGACCCTCTGTTTTTTCTATTCGACTCTACCGCGAGACACCAAAGTTCCGGCGAATCTGATTTCACTTTGTCGCAGGCTCACCGTTGAGTTTTTACATTATGTTATTGCTGCCAAAGCTTTGCGCAAAGTCTTTATTTCAGTTAAAGGCATTTACTACCAAGTAGAAATTAAAGGACAGCCTGTGACAATTCTTATTAACCATCTAAGAGGGTTCAAGGTAATGTCTATCTACCAAATAATTTGAGTGTCATTCTAATCTCTTCAATTTCTTTAGCCCACAACAGCATCGGATGTTGATTATAGGATCATGACAAATTTCGTCGATTTTTATACTTCAATGCTTGGATTCATAAACTTCCGACTCTACCACTCCATTAATCTTCAGTATCCGCCGAAACTTCCGGGAATTAATAGTAATATTGTTTATATTTCTTCATTAATTAAATAAACTTACAAAAATAATTTGTAGTTAACGAAAATGCCGCGGATGAAGATGCTACTGAAGAGTACAACGAACTGGTAGCAGCTTTGAATACGAGTCTTGTTGCAAACGTACCCGAAGCAGAGGAAGAACTTCAAATAGACGAATTTCCATCGGTAAAAAAAATAATAATCTTTTTAATAATTATTGTTTTTGTTCTAAAACTAGCATTTATTCAATAGGCTGATGGACAGGATAAACTTGATGAAGCAAAGCGTGAGGCGGAAGCAATTGAGCGAATGAAGTATCTTTTCAAAGGTTTAAAGTTTTTCATTAGTCGCGAAGTTCCACGTGAATCGGTTGTTTTCGTGATCCGAGCGTGCGATGGTGAAGCTTCGTGGGATTCCTCCATATTTGCGGGCGCCACATATGATGAGACAGATGAAAGCATTACACATCAAATTATCGACAGACCTTCCGTCGAAAAACAATATCTTTCTCGGTAATTATTGCTTGGTTTTTATTTGTGTCAGTACTGCGCATCTAACCGCTTTTCTTCACGACAGTTATTACATCCAACCCCAATGGTTGTTTGACTGCATCAACTTCCGTCGATTACTTCCGGTGGAAGACTATTTCATTGGTGCTAATCTGCCACCGCATATCTCGCCCTTTGTTACTGAGCGTCTTGGTGACTACATTCCTCCTGAGCGACAGGTACTCCTGGCTCTAGAGCGCGGCGAAACCCTTCCAGGTATGCTTTTACTTGTCCTTTCGTACTGATTAAGCTTGCTAAATTAATGCCTTGTGATTACTAGCTGAAGAGGAAGAGGAAGAAGAAGAGGAGGAGGAGAGTGAGGATGATAGCAGTGAAGAAGAAGAAGATAGCAAACCGAAAAAGAATGAAACCACAAAGTCTCAAGTCGTTAAGGAGGTAATGACGAGTTTGTTTTTTAACGATGTTTCTGAAAAAGCAATTAAATGTATTTTTACAACGATGTTTCTCGCAGAAAAAAGGCATGAAGGTAATGAGAGGTCGCGTTGAAATGCCTGACATCAAGGGTATGGACGAAGAGGAAAAAGAACACTACAAATTCCGTGAACTTATGATTCGCAACAAAGACAAACGATTGTATCGCTCCATGATGAAGAATCGTAAGAGCCGTGAACGCGAAGCTAAGCGTTTGGAAAACAAACGCAAGTTCCACGAAAAGGAAGAAAAAGCATTGAAGAAAAGTACGTCTACTGGGAAAGAACTGACCGCGAAATGGTCCATTCAACCCCTATCGTCCACGACCTCAGACACGCAAATCAAGAAAATAAAGAAGGATGCGTAAGTTGTCGTATTCTTCTCCCTTTTTTTGTCTTAATACACGCTATTGTGGAAACAATCTCTGAAAGGCGTTTAGTATGAATACGGCAATTATGGAGTTAATTGCGGGCCTAGCAACACCTTTGTTGTCTTGTTTTTAACGCGTTATGACTACGACCAATTTATAAATGCATGCATGCGTACTTCCATGAAGCTTCCTTTTGGGGGGAGGGTTATCGAACATTTGCCTTTGCTGCTGGCAGTGCTGGCCTCCTTAACTGGGCCACCGGGATGCCTTCTGGCGATGACCGCAATTGGTGTTCCCTTTTTTTAGTGGGAAAACCAGTGTATGGAGCCCTTGGTATAACCGGCAACGACAGAATAACGGTGCGGCAGCTATTCTTCAAGGTGATTTAAGTTACCTGTTTCATTTTCTTTTATTTGAATCTTTTCCTAATGCAGTGTTATTTTATGATTATTTAAAAAACAACAAAAGGATGAATTTCTTCTTCTCTGTTCGAATTTGTGGTTAGGTTAATTGTGTTTTGTATTTTATCTATTCCAAATGCCGTCATAGTCGTCTTTGTTTCTACTTGACTGAGTCACCCGTTAGGTTTCCGTGGAGAAGGAGAACAGCCGCTTCGATTTTCGCCGTCGCCGACTGACTGAAGACTGGATTTAACGGTACAGAACTCTCTTTCGGGAGAGAGAACTCTTTTGAAGGTATCATATCGTCTCGAACCGTGACTTGGTTTGGATCTGTGTGGATTGTTAGCGAGTTGGTGGATAGTGGTGGGTTAGTTTCTTTCCGTGTGTTGGCTTGCGCCTCCGCGCGCACTGTTTGCTGTCCATCTACACCTTATAGGTGGTCCGCTTTCTCCAATCTGTGATTTTTCTGTTGTCATATTTGCTATTTAAGTTTCATTGTTAAGAGCTACATTTTAAACTACTTGTCACGAAAATCGCGTTACCCGTACTGTACGAACTTTGGCGAAACGAGTTCGTGCAATGTCGGTCCGATTTTGGCTTGTTGCGGTCTTCACCGTAACCGTGTTATCCTACCACCTTGTGCCATGCGAATGTCAATCATCCGATGAGAGTGCTGTAGCTCTAAATTCTACAAGCAGTGCCGAGTCGTTGGTCAATGACACCAGCAACAATGCCACCGTTCAAGCCGTCAGCAACTTGGAACGCAATGGTAACAACAGTTCCGGATCATCTTCGCCGTCTGGCTGGAATCGCCTATTGAGAAAATTTTTCGATCGCCCTTCGTCTCAACAAAAACATGCTGACAAGAACCGTATTATCTTGGAGAATCTCAACAACATCCAGTCGAACCCTGAAACAGCCAACACAACTTCCAGCGTTGCTTTCCACGACGAGGAAACAGTAGCCATTATTACCTACGTTAACAAGAACGTGAATAGCTGCAAGTTAATGGAAGTCAAGTAAGATTTCGTTTTCGTATTATATAACAAAAAGAGGTGATTTGAGAAAATTGGAAACTTAGTTTTCCTTTTTGCTCTCATAACACCATTTCGAGACTGATATTTTCGCAGTTCATTTGTTTGTTGCTTAACTTTCATTCACAATCGTAAGGATAATTCTTTTGTGTAAAATTAAAATTCTTTTATTTTAATGCGTTGTATTGAAAGTCTGAAACGAAGGTTATTCTGATTTTTTTACTACCTGCATCCAACTACACACACCCTGAGGGATGAGAAGAGAAACGAAAACTTTCTCCGGAAATGTATCCATTCTTAAGAGAACCCGTCCCATGAATCTATTGTCCGGGAGTTTTTAATCTTATACTACGTTAGTAGTCGAGGATCCGTTGCCCCCTTACACCTTTCAGTACGCCATGCGATGCCAGGTGGCAACCCGTTAGCGGATTTCTGTATATATTAAAGAAATTTCACAGGAAGAACGTCATTGAAGGGTTTTTTCTTCATACGATGCCAAGCTGTTTATACATGATATTGCTATAGGAAAATAACTTAATTAAAACTTATTTTTTTTTGAAAAGCGCAATTCAATGTTTTGTTTTTTCTCTCCCATTTTTTAACAGCTATCACTACCAAGCTGTAGAAGTGCTGAAAAATCTTTCGGTCTACATGCCAATTTACCCAGTTGGTAAATGGCTTTATAATTTGGTTTTATAATCGTTATATTTTGTAAAATTTATATAATTTTTATGACAGACACCCATACCATGGTCAACCTCATTAAACAATGTCAGTATCTAAGGGGACCTATAGAGATGAACGGAAGGGGATGGACATCTAGATCAATGAGGTCAGAGAACTCGACGTCATCTAATTCGTGGACAACGTTTGTCACGACTATTGTTCCAGGTACGTGTGTAAACGTTATCATTGTGAGCACGTATTAGAAATGAAATGCATTATGAAATGGGCATAGCCCGCATCACCAACTGCTTTTCTTTTTTTGCTGCGGAAGGTGACGAAAGAGAGAGAAAGCTTTGTGATGACTAATATTTTAGGCTATGCTTTCTTAACTCAATGTGTTTTGAAAGAACAGATGCAGCTTTCTCACAGATTATTTGAAAGATACATTTTTTATTTGCTATTACTTGCTATTATTTTGTGCAGGAACGAAATGGTGTGGTCCAGGAGACGTTGCCCAGTCTTACGATGACCTAGGTGCTCTAATCGAAGTGGACAAGTGCTGTCGGGCACACGACCACTGCCCGATTAAAGTGAAGGGTTTCGCCAGCGCGCATGGCTTGATGAATCTATCATTTTATACCAAGTAATGGAAATTTTTTAAATAAAATTTTGTATGAAATTTCACAATCAAACATTTTTTTATTTGTTCAAGATCTCATTGCGCCTGCGACGACGAATTCTTTAGCTGCTTGAAGGCACTTCCGACTCCAGTGTCGCGGATGATCGGCAATCTCTATTTCAATGTCATCCAGATGCCGTGCGTTGATGAGCTGCAATTGTCCGTTCCAGACGGACTACCCAAGCCGAAACTCGAAATTTTGCAGCCGGAGCTATGTACAGCCAAAATCTCAAGAAGTGGAGAATGCACAGGTCCCTCCGTTAGAAGACCTTTTCAACCGAGACCCTACAAGTTCGTCACCATAAACCGCGTATTTTAAGTTGATCTTATAACACCTACTTTCCTGGAGTTTCACTCCCAACAAATCAAACCTTTCTTACTCTCGCATCCTCAATATACGGACGGATTCTTCCTCCACTGATGACTGTCTTTATTTCAACTCCTCGGTACTCAGCATTTACGCTTCATGTCGGAATAAAAACGTTTCACGTGCTAGGTCATTATGCATCACGTGTAAAAAAGGGCATTTTTATTATTACCATTTTCCCTGTTTTGAAAATACAGTTAGCGAACGACACGTGAAACCACACTGTTGTGAAATCTTGAAGGCCCATTTAACCAAGGGATCCAATGTAACCAAATTTCTTCGACATAACTGTACTTTTGTACAAGCGGTGCAGAGACGGCAACACGTACGTTTTTCTATTAGGTTCAAATGCTCAGTGCTTGAAGCAACTACAGGTACAACTACCTTTTAAGGCAATTTTATGAATAATGTAGATTTAATGTAGTTATTCTTCAGTTTTGCGGAGGTAGATTTGTTGATGTGAAAGTTACTTGTGAAAATATTTTTACTTAAATTTTTTTTAATAAATTTCGATTCGAGTATGACGCTATTTTGATTAGACTATTTTGCCCCATCCCCGGCTCTCTACCCCCCCCCCCCCCACCACACACACACACACACATAGTAATAAAACACAATGGATTCCCAAACAACAGTAATAACAGCGAAGAATTTAACTTTAAAATAAAAAAAATTAATCCACTAAACTATTTAATATTAAGGAATCAATAAATGAATCTGAATTCATGGTTTGACACATACTAAGAAAATTACAGGTGACAACGTTGTAACAGACTAGTCTTGTAGACGATTTCGAATGGACCAGTCGGAAAATAAAGAAACTTGGGATATCAAATCTCACGAAACTAAACCAAAATTCGAACAATCAACGTCATTACATGAAAGTTATCACCTAAAACTGTGGATTGGTACCATCAAAAGTCTAAAACAAAATCATTCCGATACGAAAACGGCGATATTCGGAAAAAAAGTCATCGCCTATGTTGACATTTTAGGAACTGTCATTGATAAGTTATCTTACGAAAAAGCTGATATTTATGTTTGTATGTAACCAATCTTTTTATATGGTTTTTAAAATTTGTGTAACCAAGATTTCATTTTTTTTAGTGGATGATGGTTCTGGTGTCATATCCTGTCATTCTGGAAAAAAGTCGGCTGAACTTGATAACATTGAAGAACTAAGACTATCTCTTAAAAATGATTCATCTATTATGGTAAATACAAGAATATTAATGCTAAACATTGACCTCTTGAAATTTAGAATTTTCCTGTTTGCACAGCTAATTTCTAATCAAGAAGATGAAGGTTTAGAAACTTTACTTACTTTACTGGAGAAAGAAAAAGGTGACTACACTATAGGCGATACTTTGCATGTTCAAGGAAAATTGAGTTTTTATAAAGAAGAGTGGAAAATATTTGGCAATACTATTCGTAAGTATTTCATACAAATCTTCTGAACTCCTAATGTTTGATTACAAATTATCTTAGGTGCTGTTGAGTTTGAAGAAGAAAATCATAGATGTCTTGAACTAGATTACTTGTATAAAAATATATACAAAACAAAATGAGTTCTGAAGCTGAATCGAAGAATACTGTACAAAATATTCGAGATGAGAATCGTCAAGAGTTCAATAGATTACGGAAAGAAAAACGTTACAAGGTAACAACAGTCCAACGAAGTGGCCTCGAACAATTGCAGCCACGTACCTATTCACCTGTAAATCTCCATTCTATGGCTGCTAATTTGAGAAAGAGGAAGGGTGTCAACAGAGAATTTCTCGCCGATCTGAGTCAAGCATTAGCAGAGTGCGAACAAAATGCAATTATTTTCTGTGGCATTGATGGTTCTATTCCAAGCTTATGCACATTTTTAACAGGTATAGAAATTTTTTGTTTTTGTTTGTTCATATCCAGTTCATATTTAAGAATGTTATTTCAATAGGTGGTGATTCGACTTTACAATTAGAAGCGGCTTATTGCGTTGCTAACGCTGCAGTGTGGGAGGATGAAACTAAAATTGTTAGTCAGGTTGCTTCCGTAACTGGCGCTTACTTGATAACTTTGCTGGGAAGTGGAAATTCTTCTTTACAAGAAGCTTGTTGTTGGGGTATTTTCTTTGATTCCCGTTGAAGTTAATTATGCATTCCACTTATTTTAAATTTGCCTCATTCAGCCCTGGGAAATATGCTACCACAGGGCAAGATTATTTTATCTGCCCAAGGTTTTTTGGATAAGGTGTTGACCTTATTCGATTCTCCTTTTGGAAATGTTCAGACTTCTGCAGTTCAGTGCCTTATCCAATACGTTTCAACAAGCACCCCAGCGTAAGTTCAATACGTAACACGATTTTACTAATGTTCATGCAATTATTTTTATTTAGGGAGGCTGATTTGACGAAAATTGCAGCTCACGTCGATAAATTGTTAAATTCTAAGGAATTAGATGTCTGTTCATTATGCTGGCTGAATTATTTACTCTCTTTCTTCTCTTGTTGTGATGCGAATATCTTAGTTAACGGAGTCGTTTTTTGGTCATTATGTCAACTTCGTAAGCAGTTATCTGAAGAAAAAAAAGTTTCTGTTTTAGTGCCTTTGGTTCGATTTTTCGGTAATGTATGTGCTTCTAGTGATGATCATATAATCGCTTTACTGAAGGAAAGCGATTTTATCACGATAATTATGCTACTTTTGAATTTTTCATACGAACCCATTTGCAAGGAAACCTTGTTACTCGTTGCCAATATCGTTAACAATCCTAGTACCATTATCGCATCAGTCGTAGCAAACGTAAAATTTAAAGAATCACTGGAAAATTTTGTTGGAAATGTTTCTGCACTTTTCTGAGTTTTTCTTACTATCTTAATACACATCATTTAAAAAAATTCCCGCCTTTCAGCTAACAATCGATTTAGAGCACCCCGATTAAATTGGGGTTTAAATCATATTCCCAGCCATCCCTACGTTCAAAACCGACTGGTGTTCTCAACGGTTTTCGTAGATCACAATCACACGCCACAAGCCCACAAGGTTTGAAAATTTGCTCTTTTTGTAATTACATTTCTTCAATTAAAGCAATAGATATTGTTAAGTGTAGACTAATTATTATTAGATTTAGAGAATCTAAAAACAAATTTCGTGCTGCCCTCTACTATTTCCAAAAAAAGTGGACAGCAAGAGGCAAGACGACGCGATGTGTATCACTCGATTTTTTTAGAAAATGGAGGGCTAATTACGGCGCGTTTTTAATTTTTCATTGAACATTTTGTAAGGTATTGATCAATTTTGTAACAGTGATTCAAAGCAGCATCTTTGTTTTGTTACTAGTTTATACATTATATCAGAATATAACTTTAGCTAGATGTTCATTTATTTGGAAAGCATCATTTGAAATGAGACTGTCAAGAGGCTAGGGTGACAGACGTTACTCATGGGTGTATATTTAACGATTCTGTTTATTTGAATTTTTTAGATTCGGGTGAATCTACAAAGTAATTAGTCTTCCGAGATCTAGTCTGCCTCTAATGGTCTCAGTTGAACATCCTAGTTTCATCAAGTAGCTCATTATGGTGAAGCGAGGTACTGAAAAAATTATAACTTAACATTTAAGTCTGTTTTGTAGTTAATTCAATTTATACACCAATAGGTTCAACCACAGCCAAGCGAGGAAGGAAGCCAGCTGCCTCACTCGAAAGCAGTAGCAATCCTACAAATGAAGTAGTTGCTGTTACTCAGCAACAAGCAGTTACCCCAAAAGAAGCTGTAACAAATAAAACAAAAAGCTCTTTTAGAGGAAAACTTTCACATACCAGCCCAATACTGGATTCAAGCTCACGAGAAACGAAGATCACAGTTTATTTTTCTGCACTCACATCTGAAGAAGCATCAAAAGTTGAACATGAAAAGATTGATCAAGAAGTTGGTCAGGTTGCAAAGTCTTTGGCACTACAACGTGTCTTTGGCAAATCCCAAAGTAAGTTAATTTATTAGTGAAACAGTTCAGTTCTCTAGTTTTATGATGAACAAGTTTTGAAATGATCTGATATTAGATTTTTAATCTATTGATCAGAAAAGATCAGTTTAATCTTCTCTCTGATCCATCTCCTACCTACTCTTATTATTATTCCTTGGTAATGTTTTACAAGTATTCTATGATTTTCTTTTAATTTCTCAGGTCCAGAAAAAGCAGAGGTCACTCCCCATAAAATACTTTTGGAAGAAGAGCCCCAGCAGCTGATTACTGAGACACAGGAAGTTTCTGAAAAAATTATTAAAGAAGAAATTATAGTTGACAAGTCAGTGAAAGAACCTAAAGTCAAAGCTATGAAAGCAAAGCGTAAACTGAACGTAAATCAAAGCCTCAATCAAGACTCATCTCAAAATCACAAGCTCACGGAATACTTTGCTGTCCGTCGTAGCGTCCGCAAACCTAAGACAGCTATTTTAGAGGAAAAACAAAGGAACCTCGAGGAATCCGTATTGTCTGGGAAAGAAGACGGGTTACAAGTAGTTCCCTAAATCCTTATGTTATTCTCTTCTCGTTTGATAACCGAAGTTTTATTATATCTTTAGGTCCACAATTTTCCAGGCAAAGGGCGTGGAATAGTTGCGACTCAGTTGTTTAGAAGAGGCGAATTCGTAGTTGAGTATTCCGGGGATCTCATTGATATGGCTGAAGCTCGTGAAAGAGAGAAATTGTATGCAGCAGACCAAAATACTGGATGCTATATGTACTATTTTCAGCATAAAAATCAGTCATACTGGTATGTGGATTTGCTGTTAATTGTGAGATGTTGTGTGTGAAACTTTCATTGATTTTACTATGAATCTTACAGTGTCGATGCCACTTTGGAATCTCAACGTCTCGGTCGTCTCGTTAATCACAGTCGACAGTCCGGCAATTTAATGCCAAAAGTTATTGAGATCAAAGATAGGCCGCATTTACTTCTTGTTGCCCGCTCCGATATACTACCAGGGGAAGAACTACTTTACGACTACGGAGACCGCAGCCGAGTTTCTCTGAAATACCACCCATGGCTGGCATCTTAAATTCCAACCTAGTGTAGTTTTTCAGTAATTCAAGTTCCCACCAATTCTCAAAGGACTCCACAATTTTTTGGTTTCTCAAGTCCTGGTATTAGATTAAAAAGGGGAACTTCCTTACACACTTTGTACAAAAAAAATCATTGCCTTTTTTTCGCTCTCAATAGCGTTACTACAGTGTACTTTGCTATAATTTGACCATAATGTAAAACCGATTTCTTGTGTTCACTTTCAAGTAAGCAAATTTACGTTACAGGATTTGAAGTTAACGTGATTTAAGCGTCTGCCAGGTACATGCTAAATGGTGAGATTTTGTAACCGAAAGCTAATTCCCACTGCCAAATGAATTCATACATAATAGGTTAACATTTTTCACCATTCATTTTTCTTTCTTGCAATTCTTTTATTTTAATGTACAGTAATATTTGCCCAATTTTGATTTTAAATAATTCAATGAATACAGTTAAAATGTGTGTAGTGAATAAAATGTGGTAGAAAATAAAAAAACTGCGGTTTAACAAGGTCATTCATTTGAAAAAAGTTCCGGTGACAACCTTTCATAGTTAATAGAAAATCGCGAGTAACCTTCAAAGATTTATCGCAAAACGTGAAATTAAATTATTTTCTGTTACTATGACTTCAAACAGAGATACAAATCTTAATTGTAAAATATTATTACATTTCATTTCATGAAAGTTGAATTGCAGAATTGGCAATTTTTAGTTTTTGACACAATTCGACATGAATATAATGATTTGGCATCTACGTCACAGAAATGCTTTGCTTGCTATAGATGGCGCAACTGAAACTTCATAGTGTGTTGTTGTAATCTGTACACTACCCTTTGTGCGTTCTTTCTCGTCTAGTTGTAAATTTACGCGTTTGTACCAAATTCAGTAAGTTTTTTTCTTTATTGGGATATTTTTAAGAACATATTCTAACGAGAAATCCTCGTTTCGGCAGTCTCAGATTACGAAATATTGTCGAACATTGAGGATCCCTCAAGGGAAGAAAGTGGGTTTTCAGGCAGACTGCTGCATGTTGAAAACTCGGCAATGTGCGTGGCATAGCAATTTTAGTGCCAGTTGTAAAGTCTGTTCCGATTAAGCTTTTCCCACTTTAAATTAAAATAAGTAATAATTATTCTACTAGATGGTTAGTCAATTCAAGTGATAAATTTTTTATTTTGCAGGTTTAACCTAAATAGTCCAACTGCAAACTGTGAAGCCTACTGTTCAATATTGTTGCAAAACCCAACTGGTCTCTGATTCACTATTCATTTTGTATTGTTATCATTCTTTTAGCTTATTGTCTTGCAAGCTTTTTGTATCCTTAATTACCATGGAAGACATTATCATGGAAAGTGTTGAAAATCTTAATGGCAATGTCAGCCAAAAGATTATGTCTTGTAAAGGTGGCCATGATGAAAACCAACAAGTACCATCCAAAACCCTTCCAAAACTCTTTTATTCAAGAGACTTGTTGATCAAGCTTAAAAACCATCCTAGCTCCAAAGAGAAGCCAGCAATATTTGATGATCTGGACCGTGTAAAGAATGGAATGTGGGATCCAGAGCATTGGCATAGTCGAACTGCCAAAGAGCCCAAAAGGTCCAATTCGGGTACTGTTGTGGGAGCTGGTAACAAGGAAGACCAACAAGAAAAGGTAAATTTTAATTTTTACAATGCATGGTTATAGTAAATAATCTAAAATAGTTATAGCTTGCAAATAAGTTGTCATTCTTGCTCCTCATTTCACTTTTAAATTTATTTCTCTGTTTAGAAACGAGGTAAAGAAGAAGGGGACGAATTTTGTTTCACTCCGCAGCGTCGAAGCTTTGTCAGTGGATGTCATGTAGTTCGTCGACAAGATGCTGAACCGGCTGTACCGCCTGTTGTGACCGAAAGGTATTGACGTTTTACTGTTTAGTTCCAAGTCAAATCACAAATTATTTTATATTATAGTGTTCGTGAATCAACTTTGCCTGCACGTCGAGTGGGAAGTGGACGTTTGACGGGACGAGATGTAGAACCTGCTCCTGTCCCCGCTAAAGAACCCCGCGACCGACGTGAGCCTCTTCGAGCTCCTGCTCCGCAAAGAGAACGAACTTTTGATAGAGAACCTCAGCGAAATGAGCGTGGAAACGAGAGGAATGATCGACACGATCGGAATGAGAGAAATGAAAGAAGTGAAAGGAACGGACGGACATTTCAACCAAGCAGAGCTGATCCGCGTGATAAAGATCCAGCAGAGAAGGACCGCCGCAATTTCGATCGCTCCGGCTACGATCGTGACTATAGCGGTCGTGGTGACCGTGGTGATCGATACAACGTGTGTTCATTTTTACAGGTTCAATCATTTTCGATTCTAATTTAATTTTTTTCATTTAGTCTCGTCGTAAAAATGAAGATGACACTCCCGAATGGTTTTTCGGTGGGCCATCATCTCAACATGATACAATCGAGTTACGCGGTTTCGACGAGGAAAAAGACAGAAAACAAAATTCTAAAGCTCCGATTAGAAAGGAAAGCAACAAAGAACGACAACAATCCAGTGGAGCGAAGAAATCGGAGGAACCGTCAACTAGTTCCTCTCGTCCTGGTAGTGGGCTGTCAGGGAAGGTTGTTAAAGAAGATCAACCTCCGAAAACCGAAGCTCCCAAGTATAGTTTAATATAATTATGACACATTTAAGCAAGCTAAATACCATTATTTATACAGAAGGAAGAGTCCAGTTAACCAGGAGAAAATGGATTTTAACATAGAAGATTTCTTGAAAATGGACGGTGACCTCAATGGGCTCGGTTTAGGACCTACTGAAAGCGAGGAAACGTCACGGGGATCTAAGGCAAGTCGCTGGTTTGGCAAAACTTCTGATGTACCAGAGGCTAGTAAGCCTCCGGCAACGGAAAATGTCAAACCAGATCACTCTACCAACCAAGACGCTGCACGTTCTCTACTAGAGATGTTGCAGAAAGGAAGTCAACAGCAACAATCGGTTGAGCATAAAAAGATTGTCACGGCGGAAGAATTGGAACGTAGTAGTGGTAAGCTAAGGGATTATTCTTTATCTGAATGGTGTGTTAATTGTTTATGCGCTTTTTTAGGAAAATATTCCAACAACGAACGAAGCTCTGATGATGGTATGACGGTTTTCAACAAACTGCTTGCGCAGGTACAGGAATCTACGACTAAACCACATTCCGTAATGAATAGTGCCCCAACTGAGCAAGATATCCTTGCCAATTTACTTGGAAAACAAATGAAGATTGAAGCACAACCTCCTCAACCTGGTATATTTCAAAATGTTTTAATGTCTGCGTACCGCTCAAACCGTATTGTACATTTTTTAGTTCAACATCACGCTCAACAAACTCATCAAGATGCATTGGCAAAGTTTTTGCAACAACAGCAAAGCAACCAAATGCATCATCCCAATACACAGCAGCACAATACACATCAAATGTTGCAACAACCGCAGATTAACCATCTCCATCAACAACAGCAGCAATCACATCTTTTTTCGATGCACGGTGAACAACCGCATTCCGACGTTCATTCTTTGATGCGCGATTTGGCTAACGGACATCCACAGGTTTTAATGTAAACCCTAATAAGTTTGAATAGTGGTGTAACTTTATTTTTTCTCACTCTAGACATTGAATCAATTGCATATGATGACAATGCAAAAGCAACATCAGCAGCAACAACAGCAATTGCAACAACAACAGCAGCAGCAACTACAACAATATCAGCAGCAGCAACATCATCAGCAGCAGCAGCATCAGCAGCAACAACAACAACGCCAAGCTTTTGTTGGTAGTCCTCAACAATCAGTAGCGAAGCAGTCAGCTTCTTCTTCCAGCCCGCTGTCGTTTACTCCCACAGCTGTGATGCGTAAAATGGGTGCCGAAAAAGACAAAGCTAAAGCAGCGTCCTTGGTGAGAATTTAGTGGTGCAGTTTGTGACTGAGTCGTTAATCAATTTATTTTACTTGTTGGGATTTTTTTTTTAACTTTATTATCTTTTACTAGGATAAGGGCGACGGAGCAGAAACTGGAATGGGAACAACTTCATCCCCTCCGGCTAGCCAAAGCTCGGCGACTTCAAACCGCCTTACCGGAAGAACAGCTAGCCAAGTACAAGGTGCTTCTCGTGTAAGCAACCAAATGAGAATGAATGATGTGGTGAGTGAAACTTACAGTAAGCAAGTTATCTATGTGTCCTTTTAACCCACTTGTGTTTAAATCCCTTCAGCCTGTTGTTCAACAGCAGCAACAGCTTTTAACTGGACGTCCATTAGTGAAAGGACAAGAAAGCATGCTTCCATTCCAGCAACAACAACAACAGTCACAACAAGCCGGTAATAGGCCATTCGGACTTGCATCCGCATCGAATGCAGCCATCACTGGTGTGGCTGTCAAGATGCTGGAACAGCAACAGCAGCATCAACTTTTGGCAGCGGCTGTAGCAGCTTCTGCTAATCAAACTCAACAACAGCTCAAACAACAAATCTTACAACAGCAGCAGCAACAACAACAGCGAACGTCACCACTCCAACAATCTCTTTTGGCATTTGCAGCCGGTGGACTTCAATCCAACATGGCATTGCAGAATCGTGGCATTCCTACAAATGTTCCAGTCGGTAATCGAACTCATTTTCGTCCAATTCATCCACAACCGATGATTCCTCCCATATCAGGTATGTTCATTTTGTTTTGAAATTGATGGTTTGATCGGATGGAATGGTTTTTTAACATTTGTTACATTGTTCAGGATACTCTCCGTATATGGGTAATCAAGCAAGCCTTCAAACCGGTCAGAGTCGCTTGCCCACCAACGTAGGTTCATCATCGAACCAGTTTTACGGAATCTCCCCCGCTTCCAATATTAGAGGTAAGCTCAAATTACATTTTTAATTCTGTATATACTTTATTTCAAGACCGTTTGGGTAGGTCAAGCGCAAAGTCTAAATGCGTTAGCTGCGCTTCAGCAACAAGCATTTAGTGGAAACCGGAGCCCCAACATGTTGCAAGGAGGTAATTCATTATCTCGTTGGTTCCCACCCGAAATCTTTTCCCAAACTGGTTCTGGACAAATGCCAACGCTGCCACCGATGCCGAGTCAAAAAATCCTTAGTCTAGAAGAATTGGAACGTTTGCACACTTCGCCCATGTCACATTAGACTCAACGGCAAGTTTTTAAAGATGTTAATCCTCCAGCTTCAAATTTGAAAATTGTTTGTTGTCGATCTATTTTGTATCGAACAACTTTGGGAAAGGGTGCGTTTCCGAGGTGAGGAAAGCTCAGGCTCTAAGACATACAAGGAGCATTATCACAAAACTTGCACGCGGAACCGAAACTGATAATAATTCAAATCGGGTGTTTGTACCTTTGAGCCTTGAAAATGTATTTACTAAATTAGAAAGTAATTTCTCTGAAAGTCGGGTTGTAGCCGCGTTGAGTTTAAAAAACACACAACAACAAAAAGCAACCTAGTTTTTCTTGTGATACGGAAGATTTTGATTTTTTTTTCTCTGTATTTCGGGTATTATATATATATTTTCTCTTAGAGTAAGCCTATTTCTTCGGTTTTTTTTTTTGGTCCTTATAAAACCTGCCAGTGGTAACACACGGCCAATCTCTCCCTCTCGGTTATTAAGAAGATGGTATTTTTGTGTTACATTGTATTTTTTTTTGCATCTTTTTCTTCGCAATTATCAGGATTCTCGTCTCTGTTTATTTTCCCATTTCAGTATCGATTGCAATTTCTAGATCGTCTGAAGCCCATATCAGAAAAAAAGAAATTCTCGGTTAATATGATATGAAAACAACTAACGGTGTCCAAAGGTGTTTTTCTAAACTTGTCCCAGTTGCTGAAAAAACATTGATTCAGAAGATACGTTATGCTCTTATTTTTTTTCTGTTCCTCTCCACTTCCTAGATTTGAACAAGAAGAGCGCATCAAAATTTATGTTTATTTTCTTTCCCTTGAATGTGAGCGATGTTTGTGTGTGTAAAATTTGCGCGAGCTAGTTCAGTGCCCTGAGTCTTGTGTAAATATTATAATCTAAGCATCTGTGGAAAACATGGTCATGTTCACATTTTCTTTTCAGCATCTTAATTATTATAGTTCATTCTGATTAGAGTTTCGGGGTCAAGAATTTAAGAGGTTCATTCCTCGATATCGAAAAACGGTAAATATCAATAAAATTGCAAACTAATGATAAACAAGGTCCTTTTTATTTTATTCAATTTGTGTCATAAATCAATTTTTTAGACGAGATCTTCTATTTCACTAATGAACAAAAATAATCTACGGAGAAATTGGCTCATTTCCAAATAAGACATCTTTTTATGTAAAAGATCAAAGTCTGCCAACTCTAGATCATCACGTCGACTGATGCCACTGCGTCCGATGCGTTCGGCTAGTGCTCCAATACCAGCGAATTGCTCTCGGGTAAGTTCAGAAACGGAAACCAAGTCTATCAACTCGGACAGTTTTTCTTCTGCCTGCGAATCCAAGTGGAACCCGAGGATTTCGGTTAGAGAAAGGAAAAGTTTCTGTGCCGTTTAAAGAATTTTTCATTAATTAAAATTTTGACTTAAGTAATTTTAGATTTATAGTTTCAAACCTCAGTAGAGAGCTTTGACTCTGTGGCGTGTCGTTCAAAAACTACGTCATTTAGTCTTTGCCGGCAACGCGTCGCAACAACATATTGCGACAAGTATTCAAGAGGAGTCATCGCTGCGCAGGTAAAATCATTTTTTAAAACAAACTCGACTGACAGAAATCGTTTCTTATTAATTGTGTACGTACTTTTTAGTTTTCTCAAATCTATGGGCAATTCAAACCGTGCTCCGAAATTGTTGCCAGCTCGCGGAAAATACAGCCAGGACATGTCTTCCACTGCGACTGTGCCTTCAACTTGATACAAGACGTCATTATTCCCGTTGTGGTCGTCTTCGACTTGGAGATTACGTAGACTTTCCTCGAGATCTTCTACAGAGTGTTGTTTGTTTTTTACCGCTTCTTCACAAACCTCAATTGGTGGTTGAGCACCGACTTCGTTTATGAAAGCTCCGTTCAGTTTTGGATCCAGAAAAACCGGCTCATCCTAGTGTGAATCACCACAAATGATTCATATTCTCCCCATAACAATAACGGTAAATTAGGTCAAGCAAATAGTGCGTCTAAATTGCCTCAGTTTTCGCAAGGGGAAAACCATCGCTGAGATCCATTTCCCTCATAGGATCGGATAAATTATTAGCATCGTAGCCGGTGAACACATTTTCGTCCAAAACCGATGTATCCGGGTTGCGTAAGCTTCTTGCTCCTTTGGATGAAGACTGCTTCGGCACCTTTTTACCCTGTAAACAAAAAAGGTATTCTACAATCTGGGCATCAAAAGTACATGACTAAAATACGGCGTTTGAAAATAATGGGTGTAAATAACTTCAAAACCTTTTTTGTTTTGATTCGTCGTCGCCTACGTTTTTTCTCGGATTTGTTCTTTTGTTTCCCCTGATTGATCAACTGAAAAGTCACTTTTTCCCCATCGTACACCCAACCCATTTCGTAATCAGGTGAACAATTTCGAATCTGACGTTGCTTAGCTGGTTTCTGATTGCGAGGGCCGGGTTGAAGCGGGTTGGTCTTTCGAGGCTCTCTTCCTTCCAAATGGATACCTTGTAAACCGCAAGAAGGAAGTTGTAGCCATTTCTCAAACTTTATGCTTTTTCTATTTCGTTTTTTCTTCCGTTGAAGAGGAGGTTTCAGTAGCCACTCGGATGGTCGAGGAGCGTTAGACGTCCAGTTCACATCATCTTCTTGTTCGGTGCGGAAAATGTCCCGATTGTCCGACCTTCTTCTCTTAGCTGTCTGGACATCCGCTATGAGATTCAAATTCTTTTGAATATAAATTTGAAATCCTTCCGGCAATATTCCTGAACGGGAATTTCTTGGCATCCAAACACTTGGTAACTTTCGAGAGGATGTTGGTTTAGTTACTGGAAGAGTCTCTACTTCCGGAGAAGGAAATTTTTTTACAATGTCAACCCAAATGACTGGCTTAGTTTCTTCCTGAACGGAAGAACTAGAGCAGTTCGATTCTGTTTCGCACAAAAGTTCAGTCGGTCGCTTCTTTGCAGTTTTCAATAAGACGACAATATTCGGTTTCCGGTTGTAAGCTTCTTTTGTTCGTGAACCTTGTGACAGTTTCAGTTTGTAACAATCTGGCTCTCTTGTGCGACTTTTTTCCACAACAATCTTTTGTTGTATCCCAGCAACAAATAGATTAAGTTCACCAGCGGCCATCTCGTCTCATTGAATGTAAAAGAGTGACTACGTAGTCCAATGCTTCGTTTGGTGTCTTTGTAGCACCACTTTCCGATCAATCAAGCAAACATTTTATTTATGTGCGTACACCGCCTCGGCTTGTACAATATTGACATTCAAAAGCGTCAAGTGTGCGGTTAGACGGTGCAAGATTGTATGCTTACCTCTTTGAAAGACTTTGACAGGAATGTTTCCGGCCTTTTAATGGGTCTTGTCGATCGGCCTGGCTTGTCCTGCATCCTAGTTCGAGGGCTCTTTAACTCGAATCGCTTAAGGGAAAAGTAGGGGCCAAATAGAAAGGTATGTTATTAATAGTTAGGAAAAGTGCTAGTCATTGTATACTGTGTTTGACGTTTGAATAAGATTTTGAATACTTCAAAATTGTCGAGAGGTTCGTGCTGGCCGTCCGCAACACTGCTAACATTGTCAAAACTTTTCCATGGTCGCAAATCTAGAACGAGCATTCCTTCCGTTTTAGGCGATCGCCTTTCAACTGGTGAAGGTCCACCGCTCGCGCATCTCCGTATCGCCAGTTGATTAGCGGATGACGTTGTGGGATAAGCTCTAAACATTTTCACGCTTAGTGATTCCGAATTGAATAGATATTGTATAAAACATTACCTGCCTGTTTCAGCGTATGATCCCAGTGCATTTGATATAATCTTTTGCTCCCAGTTGTGATGGAAAATGCTTCCTTCATCGTGTGGCAATCCTGCTCGATTAGCTCTTTTCATCATTTTAGCATTTTCGTAATGCTCTGCTCCGCCTTCATGTGTCTGCAGTTACGATTGTTAGTAAGAACTTTTTTGAATTTGTAAGCGTATGAAAATTATTTTAAAGTTGAAAGATATCGCCTTGGTAATACCGATGATATTCTCGGCCTCCACACGACATCTTTTAGCTCGGGGTCCTTCGGATGATTACACAGCACCGAGCAGCCATATGGATATGGATTGGGAAGCCCTGCTAAAGGTCTAGCAGTTCGAGGGGCTGGTCGAGCCGTGATGCATAGTCCAAGATCGATGTAGTTTGATCTGCCATTGAACACATCGAAAAATAAATTTCTTCTATATTTATGAGGTCCCATCTTTGCTAATGTGATTAACGACCGTAAGTGTGATTCAGAAATAGACAAAAACTAAACAGTTCACGAAACTAGAAAACGACCTCAGTGTGACACTTATTGATCTATCATCACTGCACAAGGTATATAATCACTATGGAGACCATTTAATAAATTATCTGTTCCAAATTCCAATAAAGAGGCAGTGAATAACTTTTTGGCAAGCAAACTGAATGAGCGAAAAGTTTGGCGTCGTTGCAAATTGTCCGCAAAGAGTTGAAACAGCTAACTTGACTGCAGGATCTTGTTCGCGTTAGTTTATTGCAGTACTCCGCCATGACATCCTTCTTTCCTATCGGCCAACATTTTCAGAACATGGTGATGACTAATAAAGTCTTACAACAGTTAGCATAAGTAGCAATTAAGCAGAAATAGATTTAGAACGCGATGCATATGAACGCTGTTTTTATATATGGACACTTTGACTTTTTGTTGGGAAATCTAAAGGGCTTATTTTTTATCATACAAACCTTCCAGGAATTTCCCCATAAACGTTAAAACAAAAATAATCGCGTCGTTGTTGCTATATCGAAACCTCTGAACTGCAGATAAGATAACAATAAGCTGCGATTAAGGGTACTACTATGAAAATTTAAAGTACTATAACAAAAGCCATATCATGTTTAAAGTGCCACGACGAAAGCCTATCATGGGCTATCCCTTTAAACGTGTTTTTCAATTTGTGACGTCACATTCTTTATGAGTGCAACGCAACGGCAACATATCCCCAACCCTCCTTATCAGTGTTCAGCTAACTCATCGCCCGGAAGTCGACAAAGCTCGTGGGCACTGGAAGCACACCCAGAACACAAAGCTCTCGAAACCACTTAAATATTCACCAAAACGAGACAACACGGCATTCCTCTTAAATTTATCCATTCTTTAAGGTTCGGAATCATCACTCGAGGCCAAAAAGGTGAATCATAAAAAATTCCAGAATGACCAAGAAGATCCACTAACTCATCACTTTTAGTTAAAAAAAAAAACACGAGGTGATTTAAAACATTAATTACGAAATTTATCTTAAACATGAAGTTGAGTTTTCACCGGTAGACGTTATTATAAAAGTCATGCCGCCATGTTTTTGAGGCATACTAACTTACCTCGTCCTCTACAGTAATATATGCCGTGTGCGACTCCATTATTGTCAAATTCGTTTTATTGGAACAATATTAGGTTAAGATCAGTCCTCAAAAACACTTCTAGTGATCCAGGAACATATTAATCATTTCTTTGAATAGTTATTTTCGGTTGAGTGGTGTCTGCAAAGTTTTTTCATGTACGAATATCATATATATTCCCCACGCTAATGACAATCGAGTATGGCGAACAACTGAATGTCACGCAAACACAAAAGCATTGCTGCCACCAAAATGTTTTTTTTGCCACTGGTTACTGACACATCCTACACAGACAGGGTCTGTTAGAAAGCAGGCATGTTTCATAGTATTACACAAATGTTTTTTTTTTTTCAAATATGTGCTGTGTGTTGTGAATTTCAATGTGTTAATAGTGATGAAGGAATGCTGGAAAAGTGTAGTCTAGTTGCTGAAGCCATCCTCTATTGTTTCTAACTGTCAACTCTTTTTTGTATTGACAGATCACATGCTGCTGAAATCACAGTTAAAATGAGCACATCAATGGCTGCTGAGTGTGAGGCAAGATTGTTGAAACTTCAACAATATGTTCCTTTTCTGCAACGAGCAAAGGAATACTACATATCCTCTCCAGAAGATGGGAAGAAGATAACTCAACTCATTGCCATAATTTCCAATGCAGAACGATGTAGAGAACAGTAAGTACTCATGCTCAAAACATACGCTTCTACTCCCAGGATAGACATGGAAAGTTTGAGCTTTAATGGACTTCTTTGATTTTCTTGCTAGGTTACGACCTGAAACTCTTGAAAGATGTGAAAACTTTTGCAGACTGCAATATTTAAAATTTGGGAAGGTATGTGTATATTTTTGTTACAGGTAAAACCATAATGGAATGACTAACTTATTAATTTCTAGGAGGATGAAGTAAGACTAAGGAAAGGGAACAATCCACATAGTAGCCGAGAAAATAACAGGTTGGCTTTCATTGCTACTTTCCACTTTCTGTTTCTCATGCATAATGTATGTTTTTTGTTTGTTTTTATATATATATAGGTTTGACAATCCTCAACAGTTTCGAAAAGGCCCAGATCATGACGAGACACCAAGAAGTCCAAGTCCTGAGGAAACGGAACGTTTTTCTGCAAACTCTGTACCTAAAGCAATCCCTAACCAACGAACAGATTCTGATTTACGAATCAATCCAATTCTGAATCGTCCAGAAATGATCAATCGGGACCCTTACAGACGTTCTTCTCCAGTCGTTGAGCTTCGTCCTAGTCCTTCTCGGCCTCTACGAACTGAGCCAATTGAAATACCTACAATGCCTCAGATTCAAACTGGATCAAGAGTTCAGGGCTTTTCAAATCAGGATCAAGATTATCGCCCTGCATATGATCAGTCAACAGCAAACGGAAGGCTTTCAGTGGAGGAACGTCGAGTCACGTATAATAGAGGTTCACCTGATGTGCAGCTTGCGGGAACGTCATTCCCTAAACGCGAATCTCGATTTGACCGTTATGCGGGCGATCGATCTTCTATGCGGCCTTATGAAGACCCACTTCTTCATAAGCAGGCTAATATAAATAGTCATTGGGATGCTCAGCCAAGCTGGGAGTCTCATAGCCGTGATAGAATAATGCATCCTGCAGAGAGAGACAGGTCATTCCAGAGTCGTGGTCCTCCCAACACATCACATGCAGGGCCGAATGTTGCAAGACCAGGCACTCGATGGGATTCGTCCAACATTCAAAATCCACATTTTTCGTCTGTTTCTAGGACTGCACAAGCAAATAGGACAACACATGATAGCCAGCGAGAATCAATTCCAGTCCAGCATGTCCCATCTTTCCGAACTGGAGAGTCATCCAACCCTCGTATGGATCGCCACAGACACGAGCCTAACCGCGGAGGAAAGAACTGGTCTAGTAGCCGAGATCAGCCTCCACCGATTCCGCAGCAAAATTTTGATCGGAGTCAGCCTAAGACTGATAGAAAGTATTCTCAAAATGACGCGTCATCTAGACAAGGACTTCTACCTCACCCAGCTTCCACCAGTTTTCCTGTTCCTATCCCACCGACGTTGACGTCTCGTCCTCAAACCACTTCAAAAGTACCAATTCATCAAGCAAATTCTGTATCGCAGCAGCAACAGTCGACGATGGATTCATCATCTTCTCAAGGTCCAGCTCGCAGGGAAGATCCTCGTCTAGCAAACAGACCGAAACCTTCTGTTCCGTCGCTTCCTAATTCATCAAAACCGCTCCCATCACCCGTCAACTCATCCATACAGGCGCAACCGCCTCCGAGTCCACTTACACCAGCCCAATCGATTCCAAACCCACCTGTAGCAGCACCACCACCACCACAACGATTCTCTTCGTCTTCCACTCCTGGTTTGTCTCGTTTCCCTCCTGATCTTCGGGGAACTCAGCGACCAGTAAACAAAATGCCACAACCAACAGAACCACCAAAAGGACAAAGCAGTTCTAAGGGCTACAACAAAAGTGACAGTGATGTCCGAAAAGATGTTGCGAAGCCACCACCTGTTACCGATAATGCTAGCGGGTCTAGCACGAGAAATCAGGATGAATTTGTCTCTCCGTTGGATAGTTTGTATAGTGGAACGTCAAAATCTGGCCAAACCGGCCGAGGTTATGGTGTTCAGACTTATAAAATCCCTAAAAAGAAGACTACGGTGGAGTATTCCAAAGGAGGAGGTAAACAACTCTCATCAGAAGCTGATCCATCCATTGTGATCTCATCGGAATCTTCGTCAACCAATGAAATTACTCAAGATACTACTAAAGCAAGCGATAGTCTCCAACCAGCAGCTGAACTCGACAAAGAACCATCTGAACAACAGGACGATACTATTCCGTTAGAGGTTATCGAAAAATTTTTGAAGAAGAACCTCCCGTCGGATGATGCCAAAATGGTATTAGATCGAATTAAGACAAAGACTACCCCCGATAAGACTAGCCCCGATAAGGATGCGAACGATTTGACTGGATCTCCTTTAAAGGCTCCGAAACAGGCTGAAAACTCTCCTACTCCCCGTTTTAATTCGAATATTCAGGAGTTGAACACTAAAAATGTTTCTCCCGTCAGTAATAGTGACAGTAACAATTCATCAGGGGCTGTCACAGACGCCACTGTAACATCCTCTGGTGATCCCCTTATTTTAGTTTTGTCGGAAGAAGATGAAAGACCAACGGATGAGGAGAGCGGAAGTTTGGTGCAGGGTACAATTAAAACCGTGACTTCTAGTGGTTCGAAAGACCCTGGCGAGGTAACCGGAAAGAAGAAAGGAAGACCTCGCAATTCTTTGCCCCTTGAATTAGCAAGACTCCGCGAAGATCTCACAGATTTCATGAAAGGAGGCATGGAGCTTGGTAGTCGAAGATGTCGTTCAAAATCCTCTCAACCAACATTAGATGAAGCGTCGGAAGAAGGTGACAAACGAGTCGAAAATGTGGCACCAGCAACCGCAAAACGAGGAAGAAAAAGAAAAGTCGGGGGAGATAAGGTGCCAGAAGTTTCGTCGTTGAGTCCTATTCCGCCATCTGAAGAAGGAAATGAGAATTTAGATGACACCGGAAGCACCTACTCTTCGTCCTTGGAACCCACTAGCGTAATCGAGTCTCCAAACGAGTTGACTAATCCTCTTCGAGGGCAAACAAGTACTCGGGGCCGTCCAAAGAAAGGAGCCGCTCGTGGAAGGAAATCCGGTACGAACGATCCCAGTCCCGAAGGTACAGGGGGTAAATTGTCGAAAAAGCGGAAGAAACCACTTGTTCCAACTCATTTATCGCTGCGCGGACGTCGTTCAATGTACGAAGACGGTGAACAAGAGAATCTTGCAGATCAATATTTCCAATGCCAAACATGTTCGTATCTCGGACAGAAAATCGTTCATCATTACGTCAATGAACATCCTGAAATAGAAAATCCTTACGTTTCTGTGCCTGAAAGTAATTGGGAAGAAATTCTGAGCTCTGCCACCAACCCACCGCATCTTGAAGTAAACTCTGATCTTCTTTCGGACTTGTCTTGGATTCCCACTCGTCCAAATTACACCAGTCCTGTGCAGTGTAAATTATGTGCCTTCCACACCTCCAAACGAAGTGAACTCATGGAACACGTAATGATCCACGCCCTTCCTACTAATTGCAAATATCGTTGCTTACTCTGCGACTTCACTGAAACAAATTTCTTCGACATGTTGGATCACGTCGGTGGTCACACTGGCGAGTTTCGGTACCGATGCAACTACTGCAATTTTCAAGTTGCACATCGAGCCGGCATCAAGCACCACATGAACAGCATGCATGAGTCTCAAGATGGCCTGTTCTACAATACCAAGTCGTTCGAAGAAGAGAATCTACAGATGTGTATCTCCGGATTTGCTTGCAAGACTTGCCGTTACGTACAGATGAATGAAGAGGGTGTGCAACGACACAAAGCTTCACATCCTGACTGTGATGAGCACGTTAAGATCAATTTGGTTACCTTTATTCAGGAACCTATCACTGTTCAGAAAGAAATCATTGAAGAAGAGGAAAACTCTATGGAAGATAGTAAGTTGGAAAATATTCAAGACGAAAAGGAGAAAGGAGTGTTTTTATGCCCAACTTTAGAATCAGTGAGGCATGACGATGATCTGGATGAGGATCAATTGACAGTGTCTTTAAAACTACACTCAGTTTCGTTCATAGAAACGTTGGCCGAAAAACTTACTAATCCTGAGGCATCGGAACAAATACCGAAGAATAAATCTCAAGAACAACAACCTGTAGTGCTAAATCCACCAGATGCAGAATCTGCTACCCAAGTTCCCTCGTCGATGGCGTTAGAAACTTCATCCCAAGAGCCAGAAAAGTCATTAAACACGGTGGTTGCCAGCAAGGAAACCGAATGTATAGAGCAGGCAACAAGTGACCCCCCTCGGCTTTTAATGGAAACCTGGAAGCAAAATGCCTTATTACAAACGATCATTTCCAAACTGTCGGACAAACTTGGTGGGTCGGAAATAGAAGCAAGCACATCGATTGAAGTTGAGGATGCTGAAGACGCCGAAGTATCTGAGGAGGAGGAGGATGAGGATGACAGCGAAGAGAGTTTGGATGATTCCGAGGTAAGAAACACGAATTTCTCCTTAACATTGTACTTTTGTATCTGTTGTTAATACTGTTTTTTGACGTAATAGATTGATTCAGAAGATGAATCTGTTGAAGACCAAAACATGGATCAAGAGGACACTGTGCATACACCCATTACGGCTGCAGTTGTTGTTAACGAAACAGCAACCGTCGAGGATATCGATGCGTCGTCAGATTCAGCTGGATTTCTGAGAATCGAAAACGTCATTAGTCTCATTGATATCGATGAAGATGACAGTCTCGATCCGGTTGCTTCCGCCGATCTCTTCTCGAAAGTAACAGTGGCCAAAGACGAAGTGACTTTCCCGTACAACACTAAGCATGATCGACCCAAATTCGCAGCTCAGTTGAAGGACGGAGAAATCTACAAATCAATGCTGGATCGTGGACGTGTTCGATATTTGTTCAAGTGCATGGCGTATCGTTGTATGTTCTCTAGCGACTCGGCTAAAGATTTCAAGCAGCATTTGCAGTGGCATAGCAAACATTTCTTCGTGACAAATCCTAGTCGGCTAATTTGTGAACGACGAATGGTTACGGAAGGCGGTGCTGGCGGTGTCTGCGAAACGATAACTTTACCAGATTTTCATTTCTGTTCCTGCTGTCCGTTTGTGGCATGTTCCACATTAGAATTGGTGAAGCATATCGAAAGCATCCACGGATCAAGCGATTTCCAGTGCTCTGCCTGCTTCTTCCGCGCAAGACGTTCCAAGATAGTTGACATTCATACCATCATCTCTCACCAAGGGACGAATGCATTCACGCTAAGCTGCAAATTCATAACTCCTGCTGAACGTCAATTGGATGTCGATCAACTAGGGTTGAGTCAAGTCCCGAGGTATCGCTGCTGCGTCGACAAATGCGGATTTGCTTGCATCCTCCGCAACAGTTTCATCAAACATCTGTCGACTTGCCACCCCGGGCTGAGGCATTTTATCTGTCGCTTGTGCACGAAAGACATTTCTTGTAACAATAGCGATTACACGCAATACTTTCTACACATGAATACCCACAACATGGGGTTCTTTCAATGTGCCTTTTGCCTGTGGGGGTCTGACCTACCGACGGATATGCTCATCCATCAGTGCCTCCATCATCCCTCCATGGAGGGCAAAGTGTTCACTCGCTCCTCGCAAAACTCGTCCTCTTCCATGACCCTGTTAAAGTATTGGCATCCAGGATTGCACCATTCATACTCAGTGAAACAAAAGATCGATTTCGAGCAACGTTTTAGAGAACTTTTTGACAAGGTTCACGTTATCGAGAGTCTAATGTCACCAGAAGAAGATGTTATTGATGTGCATGTGACGGAAACAGAGAACAATAAAAACGAGATGGTGGCTGGAGAACCGATGAATGTTCCATCGAGTCTTGAAGATGAACAAGTTACCGAAAAATCAGTGGCTGTGGAAGAGGATTCGGCTCTTCCAGAAATTTCCAAGGAACCTGAACCCGAGTTTCATGGTTTTGGGGAGGAAGAACAGGCGAAAGCCAAGCAGCAAACAGAATCTATTGTAATTGTATCAGATCCTGAAGATGAAAATTCTGCTAGTGCTCCTATTGAGCTAACAGCAGTCATGGCCAAAAAAACAGCTGAGGAACAAGCAGAGCAAGAACCAGAGGAACACCAGGAAGGACTGGCTGGACGCAAGTTGTACATGTGTGGAAACATAGGCTGTGATGAGACTGCTGAAACTGCAGCAACTTTCAAGGTTCGTTAACAAATCTAATTTTTCTGTCATTAACTAATAATAATGTTTTTATTTGCCATAGGATCATTTGTTGGTGTGTGATTTAGCTCGAGATTCTCGTTTATTGACATGCCGTCATTGTGGAAAAAATATTAAACAGGTCTCTAACCTGATTGAACATCTTCGATCTCATGGCGTCAAAAGATTCTTGTGCGGACTGTGCACCCACCGTTCCAATCAAGCTGTGCAAATCCGTAAGCACATGAAAACGGTACATCGGGTCAACGTTTGTGGTAAGCTTACTTATTCATTTCTCTTTCTATGCCAATATCGATAAAATTTCCTGTTTAAATTTTAGACGAGGTGCCTATCAGTTCAGGACCAGGACCAGCGAACGCTGAAAACGTTCTCCATGCTTTGTATCCTCGAGAAATGATCGCTCGGTTGAAACTGAGGACGAGGGGATCGCCTGGTAAGAAAGGTGCTACCAAAGCCTTTTCGTGCCGAGATGCGCAAACGATTCCAATGAGGGCAATTTTGCCCTCTAAAGTCAAATGCGCACATTGTGGTTACGCGAGTATTGTCAGAACAAATATGATTCGACACCTTTCCATGCATCAGTGTAGCGAAATAACAAATGGAACATCCAGCGAAGGAGAAGAAATCATTCCACGGATAGTGATACCAGACCAAGACCCTATCAATCCAGTGCCTCATCTGGAAACCCCGTCTCAGGGGATGATGTTTGACAAGATGGCTAATTTAGCTTACAGTTCGCATGTCAAAGAAAAACCGGCAACAAAAGAACGAATGAGTAAGATGAGGAATTCGAACTTGGTTGACGATTCGGTCGGATTGGAGAAAGCCCTAGAGCCTATTTTTGTTCCGGATCATCAGCGTTACGTGTGTGGCTTCAACGACTGTGGCCATTTGACCATCAACGAAAATATGCTGAAGTATCACGTGCAGACTTTGCACAAGAACGCCGTCTTTTCTTGTCCTCACTGCACCTTGCTGGATGAAGAAGAACCCATGTCTATGGAGGCCTTCCGTGGTCACTTGAAGATGCACGGTCCTCAGTTATTCAAATGCGGACATTGTACCTATTATCATTGGCACCAACAAGATATTGATTACCACTTGAAAGACAAACATCCTAACCGTCCGCCGTGGAGGATACTCGTTCGGGATCCGAACGATGCCGAAGTGAAACGTTTGCAGAACACTAATCAAAATGCTGAAAAGAGCGGCGCGTCATGGAACTGCAGTTTATGTAAACAAGTGGCGTACACTGCGGCCGACATGCAAGCACACGTGGAATCAAATCATGGCGTCAAAAATCAATTCAAATGTTCCTTGTGTCCAGTCCGCTGTAACATTCACTCTGAATTCGACCGACATTTTGCAACAAAACATCCCGGACAAGACGTTCAAGTTCTCACAATGTTTTACAAGTGAGTTGAATTTTGAATTTTAACGTTGTTGACTATTAACTAATCACTTTTTTCTTTTCTTTTGTTAAGAGTGGAGAACAGCGAAGCTACCAATGAAACAGAAACAGCTTCATTCGTCGCAGCCAATTTTGAGCCACTATGGAAGAAAGATGACAATAGGTTGCGTCATATTCGTGGAATTCTTTTAGATGAGGACGAAATAAAACCAACCGAAGAAGATGGACATTCTGGAACAAAAACTGTGAACGAAGATCCAGTATTTGGTCGTTATGGTGCACCGTGTTCCATCACTGGCCAGTATTGCTGCCCTAAATGTAATCAATATCGCGTCTCGTACTCCCGCGACTTGAGGATACATCTTTATAAGGAATTAGATTACAAAAAATTCCTGTGCTCCATCTGTAACGAAGGCTCCTGGAGCCGTGCTCTGGCATTGAGTCATGTAGGAAAGTTGCATCCCAACTCAGGCGCTTATATACGAGAAATCACGTCTAATCGGGCTCTTGAGGATTGGGTCAGTTCATTTATTGAAAAACTTCTAATTTTAAATACGATTGTAACTTTTTCTTTATCTATTAGGTGGCAAAAGTAATCAAAGTTCAGACGGACGCCTTAAAGACCATAAAAGCAGTTTTGCCTACTGCAAATAAGGCTAAAAAAAGTGTTCCATCTTCTCCGGCCACATCTACTCCGTCTTCTCCCGTCAAGTCACCAGCGAAAACAAAGAAACCTGTCACTTCAGTGGTGTCTGCCCCCACAGTTTCGATACAGCCTAAACCAATTGTGATCACTGTAGATCTGGAACCATTGCCAGACACTAGTGCGCTGCCGTTGCCATTAAAAAAGGACTGGAACTGCCTTTCTTGTCAGTTTGTAGGGGATTCCGAAAAGCTGCTGGAAGAACATGTTGTGGCGAAGCATGCAGATGAAAACACAAAATCCGGAAATAAAATTTGCTTGGAGTGTGGATTCAAAGCCACACCCAAACAGTCATTGGTCAACCATCAAAAGAAAACCAAACACACCAAGACAAACGAGGTGGCAACAACTGCTGATGATGGTGAAAGCGAAGGTTCAGTTAGCACATTGACCGAAGTGGATAGTACACCGCAAGTACAACAAGCCAAGAAAGGTCGGACCAAAACGCCCAATCCATACCGATGTAAGCATTGTAAATTTTCAGCAGTCAACGAGCATGGTATAAATCTTCATTGGCAACGCATCCATTTGGCAAATGATTTGCCGTTGGATTTTGAGTGCGACATTTCACCGGAGGTTACTGCAGCCAAACCAGAATCAGCAAAGATTTATTATAAATGCCAACTTTGCTCTGTGCAACCTGGTCTTTACGAAGAAATGCGATTGCACTCGAAGACGCTTCATCCCAATTGTCCTGTCAAAATCTTTCGCATAACGTCCAAAGTGAAGGGTAATCAACAAAAAGAACCAAGTGTGACCGACAGTAAAGATTTGGGAACACCGCCCGTGAAGATAACCCGAGTTGAAAAAGCTCCAACACCAAGTAAGGAAGCGGTTGCCGCAAACTCGTCAACATTTGCAGTCAAATCTCTGCCAAAACATGCTGCAAAAACGACAGCTCCATCAACCTCAGGTAGCTCGCAAACGGTATTTGTGGTAGCACCACCTGCAAATCAGCCTGCCTATGCTTGTGCTTGGTGCAACTCTAAATTTCAGCAAGAAAGTCAGGTAATAAAAAACAATTTTTTGTATTGTTGGTTTCTAGAACTTTACATTCAGTATCAATATTCATAGGTAATTCGCCATCACGCGACTCATCCGAGCAACGTTCCTTTACGTTACACCTGTACAACACCTACTCTGAAATCCGCGGGCAATGCACCTTCAGCATCAGTAAGTTTAAGAGTATTGGGAATCAGTTGCACATTTACATGAAATTCAATTCAATTCTTAAATGGTGTCCTATATTAGTTAATGTGATATTACCGTGTGCTCGAATTCGGAGAGCTATTGGATTTCTTGAATCTAATTCTTAGTCTGTCTTTCTTTAGTCGTCGACATTTAAACCTGAACTTGCAGTGATGGAAATCCGTTTCGGATGTCCAATATGCACGAAGTATTTTATTTCACTGGCTGGAGCACAGCAGCATGTGGTCGAACATAAGCAGGTGTGGAAGTGCGGACACTGCGTAATGTTATTTGGTACGCCTACGTTAGCTCTTCAACACTGGAAAGAAGTGCATCCTGGTCTTCAGGGGCAGCTAGAAAGCATAGATTCACCTAGTCAAATAGTCGAGAAACTGTCTAAGGGAATCACAATCCATCGCGTCCAGCTAAACATGAAATCTCTACTGAAGGACAAAACTTCTCTTCAGTCTTCACATGCAAGCGAAATCACTGGTAACAAATTATTTTAAAACCATTTCAACCGTTTTCATCAGTTTGGGTCATGTTTTGACAGGAACAGTCAAGGAGATGAAAGAAACACGAAGTATTGAGACACCAACCCCATCACAAGTTCCCAAAGCTCCTGCAGTGGCAAGGAAATCAACGAGCACTAACCTCTTTCTCAAAGAAAACATGAAACAAGATTCAGCGTCACCAGCAGCTCGCGAAGGCCCCCCTGCAGTGTTAGAAGTAACAAGAATAACTTAGTTGGAGAACTCACTAAAAATTTAAGTGCTTATGAGACATTGGGATTAATCAAATGCGTCACGATTTCCATTTAAATTTTGTAAATGTCCATCAAATTCATTGTACAATTTTATTCATCGGAAACCTGTCTTTTTTAATTTATTCGTTATGTTCTATTTTTCGTTTCAACTTTTGCCTGGATGAAACTGTGGCAACGCGGAATGTATAGCGAATGCTGCGAAGCTCATAAAAATGTCTATGTATCTAATATGTTGCACTCCTAGTTTATAAAACCGATACAACTCATTAAAGTGAACAAGTCGAACATACTGACATATTGTCATTCTCTAAATTGGCTGTTGTGGCTTTCTAAGCGATTTGTGAATTTCCTGATTTTTCCGCAAGTGCGTAACATAAAATAAACCTGTGTACGATTTTTGTTATGTATTTCTAAAAATTATATAAAAATCTAGCGAGCTAGCTTTCCAAAATCCGAGCAAAGAAAAGAATTTTCATGTTGTTACTTGTTAGTTAGATTAATAGATTAGATTAGATGGAAGGAGTTATGGTGGTTAAGGTTAACCGGTTAAATTAATGGTTCCCATCCCACTTCCTTCCCCCATCCTTCCCTCCCAGCCAAGTCTGTAGGTCTGGCAACATCGTGTTCAAATTGGTTATTTCACAAAAATAAACACGTGTGTGAGACTTTATTCGAAGAAGTCAATTTTTATCTAAAAGTTTCTACAACGAATTCAAGGTTTATTGCCTGTGTGGGGATTTGACAGCTGGTAAAACATATGTGAATTCAAAGAGGGTATGTATGATTTCATATTTTAATACCTAGTGAGCTGTCCTTGATTCTCATGATTCTCAGGTTAACATGGCATAGATGATCAGGGACATCAGATTCTTAAACAACTTTTGAATCAGCCATAAATTAAAACTTATGCCCAACTTAGTTCTATTTAGCTTAAACATTTTTCATTTATTATGAAGAAGGGGTGATGCAGTTAGGAGTAGTTATATATCCAATGCCATACTATTTCAGTGTAGTTTCGGTTTTTATAAAGTGTTGGTGAAGTATCTGTTAAGAATAATAATACAGTTTGATTGGAAATGGGTCGACTTTGAATTTGAATCTGTTTCATCAACGAAGTGAGTCCCAGAAACATTTCTACAATTCAACAATGCAAAATTTCTATAAACTACCCAGAGCAAAGCTTTTCTCTTAAGTTATGGTAATTCTTAAAAAACACAATGGATAGTTTTCCCATTGACACATGCACTGTTAATCTGGTGATAAGGCATCTTTAATTTTTGTTTTTTTGTTTTTCGAGACAGCTGTTTATCTCTTGTTATTGTTTATTAATATGTTGTTTATTTGTTGCTCGCAATAGAATATGGCCTTCGTTGATGATCTTGCCCGAATTCGGGAGGTTCTTCAGGCAAATGCAGTAGACAAATTTGTAGCTGAAGACATGTTGGTTGCATTGCTTGAACTTTATGCATCAGATAATCAGCGTGTTGATTTGGTTGTATTGGATTTACAAGCCATGCTTGGCAAAGAGCTATCAGTTGGAAATCATTTCGCTATTCAGCAACAAAGGTAAACAGCTATCAAAATTATGTGTTTGCAGTTATTTTCCACTGTACTAATATCTCGAATAATTTTTACAGATGGGCGGAACTGCAAAGGCCACCAGAGCCTCTAAATTCTGACATTATAGTTGCCCGCACAAATGTTCCTCGAACTACTATTGCAGCTGAAGTAGTAGTGATTGATCAGAATCGACCTTCAACATCGGGAAATGCTGTTGCTCTGCCGACCGTAGTAAATCGAAATAAAAGACCAATATCTGAAGTTTCTAAAGAAAGTAGCGTTGCCAAGAAAGTAACACCAACTAAAGTGGAAAATGATCCACGTCGTCCATTGGTTACCGTTGCAACTGTAGACCGAGTTCGCCCTGCTAGTGAAATCAATCAAGTGGCACCAACTCGACGTCCAGTTGCGAGCGACAGCACTGCACAAGGTTCCATTCGGACAAATCATGCTGGCACATCCTCTCAAACTATTCGTGTGCTAGACAACAAAGCAACTACTGCTACTGTAATTTCAGCTTCAACTTCAGGTAACATTTGTATCTTTCAAATGCTATAGAACTTGACTGATCAACTTATCCTTCATTCTGCAGGACCCTCGAAAAATGAAACGATTCCTAAAGAGAATTTGGAAGAAACATCGATGAAGTTTCACAAGGCTACACTCAGTGCAGTTCAGGATATTAATGTCAAATTTTCAGCTTACAAGGCAACCGAATTCGTCGAGCTACGTAAATCATCTGCGATTTTGGACGAGTATATAGGAATGATCGTGATGGACGCAAATCTCGGTATACCGAAAGTTGATGTACTTTGGAATCCACCAGTCGAAATGAATCCTGAACACCAACGTCTATTCCAACACGTTTACGAAAGCTTCATCAGTGAAAAAGTCGAATTTCTCGTTCGGGCGGTTCCCGATGCAGATCCAGATTTTTTGGAAGAAAGAGTTAACAGTTTTCAAGGTTTGCAAATTTTAACACTAATCTTAACTGTTAATACTAAAAAATGCGAATTATTTTTATCCGCAGGTGACCAGGAAAAAATCAGAGGCTTTCTCACAGAGATTTTGGAAGGAAATATGCAATTTCCTACGCGAGCCGATTACAATAGAAGAAAAGAATACAACGTTCTTGCAAATAAGTTCTTTACAGTCGAAGAGTTTTTGGAACTGTACGATGACCCTCAAAAGTATTTTACCGAGGACACACGAGTCACAGATGTGGTAAATTGAAATTTTGAAAACCTTAATTCATTAGACATAATAACCGATTTCATGTTTCTTTTCAGGCGTATCGCGATCAAGCCATAAATCAACTGAAAAAAGATTTTAAATTTGCAAGCTTGACGAACATCCGTCGGCTATTTAACAAGAACAATTACCATTACACTCCAACATACTTCGATCTTATGAAAAACCCGACATTTAATCAAAGGAAAACGAAGCGATCTGCCCATGAATGTCTGGGAACTGCAAAAGATTTGTTTTTGATCCAAGAGGTAAGGTGGCCTGTTTTGTTTTCCTTGTGCAAACTAAAACGCAATTCTTTGTTAATTGCAGATTGCTTTTGTTGGTCTTCTACCTGACATTGATTTGTATTTGCGGAATAAAGAAAAAATGCGAAAGGACGCTATTACTCTATCTCGTACAACTGGAACTTTGTTGGACTGTCCAATTTGTTGCGAAGATGAGCTTATTGGACTTGATCTCATTTACTGCCCGCAAGGACATGGAGTCTGTCGCAGTTGCGTCCGCCGGCAAGTGTCTTTATATTTAATTAAATTTTAAAAGCTTGTAATTCACGCCTTGTAATATCTTTGCTATTCTAGGCAATCGGAAGAACTAATTGGTTTGATGAAAACTCGTGTTCCGTGCCTGTATCCCGATTGCTCCACTGAGTATACTCTTAATGATCTCAAGGTCGAGTTTCTTTCAGAAATTTAGCATGTCTGTTCAAAATTAAGACTTTATTTTTTTTTTAAACAGGAGGTGCTTAAAAAGTCCATTTTTGGCTGTTTAGAAAAAAGGCGACAGGCAGAAGAAGTTCTGGCAGCTGGAATCGAAGGTATTCAAGATCAAATTGTTTTACACAGGGCATTTTATATCTTTGTTTTTTTTTAGGAATTGAATCTTGTCCATTCTGTGAATACAGCGTAGTGCCTGGATATGATGACCGTTTGTTCACGTGTCGCAACCCAGAATGTTTAAAAATATCATGGTAAGAAGTAATTACAAAGATAATAATAATAATAATTTTGATGCTATCCCCTTTTGTGTAAATGACAACTTTTTTTCTTTGTTAGCCGTCAGTGTCGCGAGGTGAACCATTCCCCACTTCGCTGCGAAGAATATGCTATGAAGCAAAGACTCAACAATTACGTTGAGACTAAAATGACGGAAGCGCTTGTACGACAGTGTCCTGGTTGCAAAAAGAATTTTGTCAAAGCGGATGGTTGCAATAAAATGGTAATATTTTTTTAAATTCTTAGTAACATTTAACAAGTATTATGTCATCACTTTATTATTCCATTATAGGTTTGTCCCTGTGGTGCTATAATGTGTTACATTTGCAGACAGCAAATAAAGGACTACAATCACTTTTCGAACCTTCCACCCAATAATCCTAACCAACCGGCACCTATCAAACCTCCTAATGCTAAATGCCCCTTGTATTCTGATACTTTAAAGATGCACGAAGAAGAAGTTGCATTAAGTGCCGCTAAGGCTCGAGCCGAACTGGCGTCTTCTAATCCCAACATCCGCATTGATTTAGTTTTGGGCAAAAAGTAATGGTCCATATTTGTCCCGTTTAAACCCAAGTTACAAATTCCTCGTTCGTTATTATTAAAAAAACCCGAATCCAATGTTTCCGATTGTTTCCCTTAAAGTGAATTCGCGATGAGACTTATAATTCTTTCGCCCCGTTTCTCTTTTCAATTTGGTATTCAAATTTCAGAATTTCAGTCCCTCTTGCCAAATCAGTTCTCTGTTTGCTGCACTAGTCTTCCCACATGATTTTTCATTTGTTTTACGTTTCTATTTTAAAGTTGCTTAAAAAGCGGATCTAAAAAATTTGTCTATGTTGTAAACCCTGATCAGCAACTCCTCGTTGTACATTTGATGTGTGCATTACCTGATCCATGCAATCTCGTCTACAACAAATTGACTGATCAAAATTTCTTCACCAATTCAGAAATATGATAACGTTTTTCTAAAGAGATTCTTTTTGATATCTAATTGTTTTAAATTTGGCGCCAAAAAATAGTGCTGCCACCTAGTGCCGAATGTAGATAGCTTAGCGAGGGTAGACATACGTAGGCACTTCGCCTCGCGTTCGTTTCTTTGAAAGAGTTTGTATGTATCCCCATCGGAAAAAAAATGGCTGACAAAATTTCCAAGCCTTATGGTCGTGTAATCATAAACTTAGAAAATTGCCTCCTTCCAACAGAAAGACTTGCGTGTACTGCTTCCAGTCTCGATGGATTGGACCCAGAAACAGAAATGGATCTCAGGATCCTTGGATGTGAACTAATCCAAACTGCCGGAATTTTGTTAAGATTACCACAGGTTGTTGTTTTTTACATTATACAATAGGAAGTCGACAAATTTGCTTTAGATATAGTCTTCTTAATGTATCTTTCTTTCATTTACAGGTTGCAATGGCAACAGGCCAGGTTCTGTTTCACAGATTCTATCATAGCAAATCGTTAGTTCGACAACCCATGGAAATAACTGCTATGGGATGTCTGTGTTGTGCCTCCAAAGTTGAGGAGGCCCCAAGAAGAATTAGAGATGTGATATCTGTTTTTGAGCACATCAAGCAAGTTCGTGGTGGAAAGTAAGTAATTGTTATTCTTTAAAATGTCATTACATTTTCCTAACACCAATTATCTTTTCGTTAGAACCATTGAACCTGTCTTGCTTGACCAAGGATATATTAATTTAAAGAATCAAGTTATTAAAGCTGAAAGAAGAGTTCTAAAAGAATTAGGATTCTGTGTTCATGTCAAACATCCACACAAGGTAATTTCCATTGGGTTTATTGTGTCTTCATTACATAATTCATGTAATCATGATTTGTTGGCCTAGATTGTTGTTATGTACCTGCAAATACTGGGATTTGAGAAGAACAAGCGACTTGTCCAACTTTCCTGGTAAGAATTTTTTGATTGCCTTTTTACTAGTTACTTTTTGGACAGTCGAAATTTTGTTGCCTAATGAGATATCATGGCTCAGTTTTGTTTACTGATACTCAATATTTGAAAATTTACTATTGCAATTAGGCATAATGAAAGTGTAGCATCTGTTGTGGGTGCCTACTTTGTCAAATCTTTCATTAGTTTCCTCATTAATGCTCACATACTGGAGGATTGCAATTTCCAAAATCAGATTTGGACATTTATGTAAGGGATTGGGGAGGGTTGAACTATTGCTGTGAAATTTGTATGATTTAATGGTTTGGATTGGGGAAATTCAGGCATGGATAGGTAATAGTCCTTGTAGTGACGATGGTATTAACTTTTCATTTTTGGTTCCCGCCTAACAGTGTTTAGGTGAGGACCGGGGTGTCCCCATTGAGTCGGTAAGTAGCGATGAGAGGGAAAGCGAGGGTCCCCCCGCCATACGCCTGCGTATTGGCTCCTCCTTCTCTCATCATTCCATCAAGGCTGGAACGTCGGCCATGTCGGGGCTGGGCTAGGCTGAGCCACGCCCACTGTGCAAGCATCCGCCATCGAGTCATATTTACTTTTGACTCCTTTCTGGAGAGTGCTTCAACCTCACTTCAATTGCTATTTGACTTGAGACAACTTGCCTCTCGCTCATGCAATCCAAATCGTCTCCATGACTTCAGTCATTTCGTTCCACTTTTGTGGGCGTAATCTCATTTGACCAATGGAATTGGGTTTCAATAGTTAACTTTTTTAGTAATTCAATAGGCAAGCATTTAATTATTTACATTCTGAAGGCTTTTGCCCACAGGTGAGCCCTCACCTTCTGCTGGCTATCCACCACTTCTTCCAGATTTACTTCTATTTCATCACAGCCTTGAATTTTTTCTTATAATTTATTTTGATCTCATCTAGCTGCATCTATTTCTTTTTTAAATATTCTTCTTCCTTTTGTCTGGCCATTTGTAAATCTTATTTTATTATTATCGTCATTAGCCTTCCTTCCTTGATGAAATTAGCATGCTTTTAAATTCGCTTGACGAAAAATGACTGAAGACATGGACACATTTGGATCATGGTGTCCGTGTAGTGAAAGCCTAGCCCAATGCGACCAACGTGTTGCGCCTCATTTAAATCTTTTTTGCTCTCACTATTTTCCCCTCCCTATACAACAAATGTTTGAACGCTGTCAATGACTGGTTCTTGGTGTCTTTTTTATCTTTCCTCCCTCCCAAAACGTGCCACGTTCTTTTTGTTCTCGTGCAGGAATTACATGAACGACTCGCTGAGAACAGACGTCTTTGTCCGATACAGTCCTGAAACCATCGCCTGTGCCTGTATATACCTCAGCGCCCGCAAACTGGGCATCGTTCTACCCAAGAAACCCGCTTGGTACCTCCTGTTTGGCTGCGTCGAAAATGACTTAAAGGACATCTCTATTCGCATTCTCAAACTGTACACGCGATCCAAGGTATGAGCGTGTCTTTAGCCCAGCTGTCGTCCGTCAGTTTTACATTTTTTATTTGTTTGATTTTTCGTGTTTTGGCAGCCGGACGCCGACGTCCTGGACAAGATTGTGGCGCAGTTGGAACAAGCTTATCAGGAGAGTCGCCAAAGACTGAAGCAAGTAGGCCAGGAGGGCGGCGCTTCGGGACTTGTTTCGGGTGGGATAGCCACGCCCATAAAAAATGAGAGTCACTCGACTTTCAGTCCGGGTGTGGCTGTCGCTGCTGTAACTCAACAACCAGAAATAAACAAAGGTATCTCTGCCGACTCTGCTGGAAGCACGCCATCCAGTTTCAAAGGTATGGGGGTGACTAAGATCATGTCAATGTCGTGACTAAGTGAAAAAGATTTTAATCGCGATTTCAAAACTTTTAAAAACGTGTTTTTTTAATTTTCATTTGGCAGGTGAAGAAAAGAATCACCATGTGTCGATGACGACAACGAAAAAGAGTTCTAAAGTAATGGACAGTCCTCCCCGTTCTCCATCATTAAGCCCTTCAGAAAAGCAGGGCAAGGACAGACGTCGTAAGTCACGACACCACAGCCACCACCACCACCACCGGAAGAAGCGCTCACGTTCCCGCAGCCGATCACGCTCGCGCTCCAGGGACGACAAGCGACGAGAGCAACGTGATCGCGACCGAGTGGGCAGCGATAAAGACATCAGCAAACGAAAAGACAGGGAATCTGCCCATTCGCTGAAGAGCACAACGACGACGGGTGATAGGTACGGAGAGAACCGCGATCGTGATCGAGAGCGGGAACGGGATCGCGATAAAGAGCGCGATTATAAATATCGCAGCAAAGACAACAACAGCTTCCGAGAGGAGAAGAGAGATTCGAAGAAGGAGAGGTCGAGACATCGGGATCGTTCATTGTCGCGAGATCGACGACGTTGATGCATTCTTTGGAACTGATTTCGGATGTGAATTTGAAACAAAACACAAAACCTCAATCCACGATGATGATGATGATAATGATGATGTCTTGTCATCTCCTTAAAAACAAGAAACCATTTTTCTTTTTTTCTCCTTCTTCTCTTTCTCTATTTGTGTCGTCGTGTCTGCCTCTCGTGTGTTTTGTATCCTTCCGTACCCTTTCCGGCTGACGGCAGCTCACATGGTTCCATATAAGAATGATTTCTTTTGTTCTCGATTATCATTATTTTCTCTTTTCCATTTCATTTTGGCTTCTTTTTTAGATTCAATTCAGTACTACCCCGTACCGCCCGCTCCCGATTTCGACGTCTCTCTTTTGGTTTTCTCCTTTTTCGTTTGTGACGAATAGGAAGTATTTCCATTTTATGAAATAAAAGAGAAGAAAGAAAATAAAAAAGTGCTCCATTCATCCCAATGCAAAACCAGTGTGCGCCATTTTTTCTTCAACCGTCAAAGCATCGCCGATGGTCTGATTTGATTTGCCAGTGAATCTTATTCGGCAGCAGCTTCCAATTTTGATTGGCCGTGATTCCAACAATAGAATAAGCAACAAAAGCCGCGGGCTGTGCTGTGCTGCAGAGCAAATATTTTATGAAAAACGGTTATCAGCATCTAGCAACTCTCTTATTCCACCCGACTGATGTGTGTGTTGGGGATGACTCCTTTTCTGGCTCGGTTGAATAGGTTCGCATTTGCTAGTAATAAGAACAACCTTGGCACGAGTTGTTGCATTAGCGTGATCTTGCCGCCCATCTAGGTGCGTCCAGGTCCTTTTTTTTTGTTTTCCTTCCCCCCAGATTTGAAGCTCGCTCACCTTTTGACTAAATTTGGTTTTATCACGATCGAGTCGAGGTCAAAGTCTTGCGAAACGACTTTTTAGCAAGATGATCCTTCTTATTTCTTTGACAACTTTTACCGTTTGAATTTCAGATATTCTGGCGCCATGGGTCATTTGAATAGTGTGCATTCCGAACGATTCGCATTTTATCACGAACCCGTCGATCGAATGCACTCAACTGCGTTGGATCATTTTACATAAAGGGGGGTGATGATATTTGATTTGGCCCGAGCGTTTAGTTCAGTTTTTGGTCGCTAGGTGTCGTCGTTGTTCCACCAGCAGGTGCGGCCCCTTCCTCCTTGGGAAGTTAAAACCTTTTGGTTGGTGCAAGTCGAGTCTCATTACTGAGGCTGCTCTTGGACTCTTTGGTCGTCCACGCGCGTTACTCTTTTGCAGTTTTTTTTGTATTTTTTGGCAGCCGAGAATCGTTTTGTCTCTTTATATTTATTGCGCCATTTCGTTGGCAGACGGTTGTTATTACTTTGCAGTGTTTGTTTGTTTCGCTGTGCGTCCGATCTGTTTTTTTGTTATTTCGTCACCGGATATTTGGCTCCGCGTGGCAGCAGAAGGAAGAAAAAGTGTGCTGGAAGAAATCAACGTGAAGTGACTGGTACATGTACGTTCACCTCTGCCCCATCGAGTGACTCTCTCACTCGCTGCTGCTGTTGGGAAATAGAAGCTAAAAAGGTGGGGGAGAGAGAAAAGAGACACACAAACAAAAATTCCCCAGAAAAACTTGTTTTTCCACTGTGACGCCGAGGAGGTTTTGCTCACATTTTCTTCACGTCTAGACCGAATATTCTTTCCAAAAGATTTTCCTTCATGGCTGGCTGGCCGACGCTCGTTGTTGTTGGTGTGGCCTTGGCTTTGTTCGCCGCAGTGTCGAATGCCGAAACTCAAGGTAAGATGACGAAAAAATATCCACCTCTTTTTTTTCTCTCTTCTTTTTCTTTCATTTGTTTCTTGTGAACACCTGAACAAAAAACCGAACAGGTTTTCCTCGTGATTGCGTCACTCCACCAGGCGTTTCAGCTTAATACCTGGTGGTGGTGGTGGTGTGGTGTCGTCTATATCCACCGTTAGGCACCCCAGCAACAACAATTTCTTTCCCAAAAAACAAGAAACAAACAACCCAAAAAAGTCTCGTTTCATACACGTCCAATTCAATCAGACTGAAACGTTTGATGTAGCAATTCTTCTGGTTTTCTCTGTTGTGTTAACACGAGGATTATTATGTGCCCGAAAGCTTTTTTTTTCAACAATAACAGACAAAAAACTTTTATTTTCTTTGAAAGGCCCTTTGATTTTTTGAGGTTTTTGCTGAGCAAAGTAATACGGTGCCAAGTAGATTCGATCACGTCTCGGCATCGAGACATTGGAGAGAGAGAAAGGAGCTTGTGAGTTGAACACATGAGTCATGTCCGCCCCATACTTGGGATTGTTCAATACGACACTCCTACGCGAAACCGGTCATATATTTGTGTAGAAAAATTCCTTTTTATACACACATTTATTAAAATACTTTGTCTGGTTTTCACCGGAATCACTGCCGCCCCCTGGAAACGAGTTCATTAGATTTTTGTGAATTTCTTTTGATAGAGAAAAGATGTGTAGCAGCCCTAAAAAGATTCCTTCTGATTGGCTGCTCGTTATTAATAAGCGAATTTTTTTCTCCCGTTTCTTTCTTTTTTCAATTTGAAAGAGTCTGAATTTCAAATGAGATGCTTCTGCGTCTTGGTTATTAGTTAGTTAGCGGAGTAGTAAGCAAGGCAGGTATAGTAGGTGGAGTTTTGGCGGGGGCAATCGATATTTGTGAAAAGCCCCAGCTGTGCACCGAGCTAGATCTCATCATCAGTGTGTGTGTGTTCGTTTCCTCCCTAAAATCTCATGTGCGTGGGTTGTACATTTGATATACACCCAAAACTGCCTGTCTTTGCCACCGACAATTTTTGTGTTTCCCTATGCGACGACGACTCCGCTGCAAATGCCCGGAAGGTCATTGGAAAATGACGGAAATGGGCAGGCAGCAGACCTACAGGGCAGCAGCTGCTACTTCTCAATTGAAACTAGAAGAACCTTTTTTTTTACCTCCTGAGACAAGGAAAAAGAATAAAGAAGAAGGTGGGCAGATGTTGTTTGTCGGTGTCCAGCTGACCCCTCCGTCTGGGATTCTCAGCCCCCCTCCTATTAGAAGAACCCCTCCATAGTAAAACTGCCTACGTACCTACTATTTGGGGGCTTGTAAAAGAATACACCTTGATGACCCTGATTGAGGCTGTTTTACCGGTGCATGTACGCTATAAATGAGGTCAAAGGTCCTACCGAGATTAATCCGCTTTGAAATGGAAAGAAGGGGGGCTTGGTCTTGTGATCCATCCAGGGGGGGACGTCGTCGGATGCGCGGGCGTCCTGGTGAAACCTTTTTCCTTTTTTGGACGACAAGAAAAGCCAAAACGAAAAAGATGGGTGGGTGGAGGAGACATGATAGGACAGGGGGATACATGAAGGGGCTATCCTCTCTGCTATGGTATATATATATATGATGAGAGCTATGAAGATGGATCCGCTCCCGCTTCGTACATATATCCTTCTTCTCCCCTCACGAGTCACAAGACGGATCGTACATCTTCTAAAGTCATGATGATATTACAAAGGGTGGGGACTAGAGGGTCTAAGAGTTTTCTTTTTTCCTGGCCACGATCGATACGTACATGACCTGTTTTTTCTTCTTCCCAGTACCTTCTTACTGCGTCTTCCTCCTCACTACATCTTCTCTTATTATATTGTAAAAAAAGATTGAGATAGACTGTGGAATGTGTCGGAGCTAGTGGAAATTGAATTGTTTCCCATCCGTCTCTCTCTCTCTGTGTGTGTGTGACTCTGCGCCTTTTGGATGGCTTATAGAATACTCACCATTTATGATGTTAGTATTAGTACAACGACGAAGACTTTACTCCATTCCAGCTCTGACTACATTATAGCACCCCGGCAGTGGACAGGGCTGGATGAAGTGAGTCTCTCATCCGTTGGGGTTGTATACAAGTGTAAGAGTCTCCCCTGGAACATTCCACTTTCTTGTTGTTATCTACAGCGACACTGTCGGAATAGGCGGAGTGAGTCTTTATGGCTCGTTTCTCCTCGTCGTGGGCATACAGTCTAGTATGTTGGCGACTTGATTATTTACCAACTATATACTGATGCGAGCAGCTCTTTTTCTTTTGTGTGTTCTCCCCTCATTGGCTCTTCCTGTCGGATGCGACGTTTGCCAAGGCCTAAATTGCATTCGCTCTATACCCTCATTTAATTAGGCCTGGGATACTGTATAGCTGAGCAGTATATTAGCTTTGTTAATACATAGAGAGTCTTGCGTTGTCAGCGCTACGTATTGTATTATTTAACCGTGACTACAAGGCCCAGTCCAAGTTGTGTGGATCAATCTCATCACGACGGTTCACCCCTCGGTTCACGTGGAAATACTAAACCTTTTCTTACCTTCGTTAAAAAAGAATTTTCTCCCTTTTCCCGCCGTCACACAAATTCCTTTTCGTCTTTTTTTATTTATTTTTATTATTTGTCGTCGTCCTCACCACCAGCACCACCACTACCAACCCGCCCCTTCAATTTCGGTTGTGGAATGCAATCAAAGCAAATCAACAGCGGGAGAGATGCCAGATTGATATTGCTCTGCGACCCAAACACAGCGGCTGAAAAATCTTTTGATGTGAGGAATCTTTTTTGACTTGGGGAATAAGAATGCCAGAGAGAGAAAGAGAGGTGCGATTGTGATCGGGTTACTGCTTCGTCCTTCTTTCTTTTTTCTCTCTCCCTTCCAGCTGAAGAAGAAGAGATGTGGATGAAAGTTGAGAGAGAGAAAGAAAGAAGGAGAAGAAAAAGAGCATAACGGTTTCAGAGGGACTATGTGGGCCAAGAAGCCTCCGGGTTTCTCTCTCTCTCTCTTGCTGTTTCGTATATATAAATGTATTTATATACCCACACATACACTCTCTCTCGCTCTGGTGTCTCACGCTGGGTGACCTAGGTGGGTGGCTGCATGGGGTGAGGAGGAGGAGGAAAAGAAGAAACGGTCGCGTCACGATCCAACTCCAAGTCAGTCAACCGGGACCCTTTTCTTTTCTTTCTTTTTGGGATGGTTTTCCGTGTGTGTGTCTATGTTCTTTTTCCCTAGTCATTTGCTACAGATTTTGCCATTCCACCGACACATTTTTGTGAGAGTCGAGATTTATTCATTTTTTTTTAGTAGTAGCCAACAGGAAGAAAAACGAGGTTATTTTTATGGTAAATGCGATGTAACATTTGTACGGGACACATGTAACGCGCCCGTATAAATTCAGGATTTCATATCGAAAAAGAAAAACAGACGTTGGGAAAAGAAAGAAAGAAAATGAGATGTTTGTGTGTGTGTTTTTCTTCGTCGTCTCCCTATTGAATGACGGCGATCATTATGCCGCTCACGTTCTCCTTTTGGATCCTAGACGGATGGATGATGATGATGATGAAGTTTATTATATATTTTCATGTCGGCTACAAAAATGACGGGATCGTGATCGGAATAAGCCATGGGATCCATATCGATCCGCGTTATTATATTCCATTGTTCCAGTTTTTCAGACTTATGGTCTCTCCGCTCTGCCCACGTAGGAAAAATTCACAAGGGCCGAAAGTTTTCGTTTCATCTGTTTTCGTCGTTATGGATTTTATCATCACACACTCAGACGGACCCTCTAACGTCTGTGTGTCATTTTCTCGTTGAAAGGCAGAAACGAGGTGGCGGTGGGTTAGCAGCTGTGTGCCATTCCTTTCTGCGCTTGTTGCTCTTCCAAGTTTCTCTCCCCCCACCGACGCCTTTGCCCCGCCAAGCCGCGTGAATCTATATTTACACGCCGACCGACCGACCGACCGACAGCGCTTTATTTTAAAAAGGGCAAAAGAAATGCTGGACAAAATCGAATCGACTCGTTGATGGATTGCAGGTTTCTTTTTCATCCAGGAGTTGCTAGAAAAGACGTTGACTTGCGTTCGTGAGGAGCCGTTTGGGTGCGGTCAACCTATCTTTGGGCGGTAGATTTTTTGAAAATTGCGTAGTACATAGGACTCGAATCTTTTTTTAAATTTTATTTCCCCGTTGGCTCCTCGTTGGTCTTGTCTCCTATTCTGTGTTTAGACTTGAGCCTATTAGAGAAGAGCTTAACCTTTAGGCTCTAGTGTTGTTTCCATACCGAAAAACTCTGGGAGTTATATACCCCGAACAACTCGCTGCCTTCTCCCCAGAGGAGGAGAAGGAACAAGAAACTTTGTGACTCTCTTGAGCGGATAAAATAGGAGCGACTTTGTTGTTGTGACTATAGAAAGGGGGGAAGAATTTTTCAGCGGAGGGAACTGTGTCGAAGAAAAATGGCCTCTTGACTCATTCATCTTTCTTTGGTACAACCGCTGTAATCACACAGGCGTCGTAGTCAATCGTAAAAGAGGAGAGGGGGAGGGAAAACGACAACGACGTCGTTTTTATAGTGCCCGGAGATTTGATCCCCTTTTTTTAATATTTCTTTTTTTCGGCTTCTGAGGCTAATGCCGACACTGCTGTTGCTATAATATCCCGAATTTGATGCAATCATCGTTATCGTCATTATAATGTCCACTCGACGGAGCGTGTATAGCCCCTCGTTCGTATCATAGCAGAGGAGGAGAGCGGCACGATGACGTTGTCTGCTAATGAACGCGCCATCGCTCGCATAGAATGCACACACACACCCGTTAGAGTATCATGTCCCTCCTCTTTTTTCTTCTTCATCATCTTTTCTTCTCTTCAATTCAGTCTCATCCGCACCACTGGCTTTTGTGGAGAAAGACGACGATGATTTTCATCTTTTTTATCGTGTCCCGCTCGTTAACGATGAAGAAGAAAAAAAAGCCACCATCTATCTTTTTTTTTCCGACTTCTCATTCGTTTTATTGCCATTTTATTTTAAATATTCTTTCCCGTTGGGATGAAATCACACAACGATTCCTCTTCTTCTTTCGTGACTCACGCCGATGCTGCCGATCGACAATCTCACAAACAGCTGTTTCTTCCTCTTTTTTTTTGTGTGTACAGTTGAGAGGATCTTTCGTGTTTGTGTTTTTTATAGGGTCCCTTAACGACTTGTTCAATGTCTCTCTCTCCACTTTTGCCTCCTCCTCCTCCTTTTTCTCGACCATTTCAAATGCATTTTTATCGATTTCTCTCCACCGACGAAATTTATGCAACCCCCCTTCTTTCGGGGGGTGGGTGGTGGTTGTTGTACTACAGAAAATCAGACAGCATATTCGACTGAACGTGTGCAGCATCCCAAAAGATCCCGCCTCATCTTTTCCCTTGGAACTGGGAGAGAAAACAAAAATTAAGGAGCCCCAAGTTTTTATTTGAGGAATCGAGGTAAGAGCTCGGGAGAGATGAAATAATCAATACAGCAGCAGAGAGACCGACGTCATTGACGGCGTGGCAAGCGTCGTCGGTCGTTTTCCACCTAATCGACACAAAGGTTTAAAGCTACTGGCCCCCGGGATGGAATGAAGGGAGGGACAGGGAGGAGGGTTTACGTAATGAGCTTGTCAGTAGCAGAAGCGAGCGCACACACACAAGTTTTCTTGTTTTCTTCTTCTCCGTCCCTCAATCGTGGAGAGAGTCTCTCTAATACTTTGAATGTAATCTCCTCATTCTATCATCGTCTTCCTAATTAAAAGTTGAGTCGCTTGTATACAAATCGATGGTAATAGATGCTGGGAGGGGGGTAGTTATTCATTTGTTTTTTGATTGGGATAGAAATAAATAAAAAAAGAGATGAGTTTCAAGTCGGTTGCGTCCTGTCGGTGTCCATTTCCGTCATCCTACCACCACTCATCCAATCAGAAGATACTTGTTACCTGCCGGCGTATCTCTTGAAAACGAGCCCCCTTTTCTCTTCCTCCTCCCTGGGATTATTATTATTCGGAACTAATTAAAAGTGGAGGTCGCTCGCTACGTTGGACAGTGAGCGCGTGTGTGCAGCCGTTTTGTCTTAACGGCGGGTGCGTGTCTCCGATGCATATTCCCTTGGATGACCCTTTAGTAGTTGCCTTGGTGACGGTTTGTCTTGTTTACTTTATTCCGCTAGCTCCTTGCTGTTGTTGTGTGTGCCAGAGATAGACGACGACGACGGCGGTGGCCAACAATATGAAGACGGTGCCGTCGCCGTCACAAAGGCGTCCATCTTGAAAATCGACGGCAAGGCCACCAAGAGCAAAGAGAGCCAACAATAAAGTACATGGGCGCCCTATACATGTACCACCGCTGCTGCTGCTGCTATACACTTGTGCTCCGTGTTTGATCAAGCGCGCACCACACACACGCTCCACGACTTGTCGTCCACCACCTTTCAGTTGTGGTGGTGGTGACGACGGAAACTTTTTTCTTCTTCTTTGCTCCATCGATCCGGTTGGTGGTTGATGCCGTCTGGGGGAGGTGGGGAATCTGGCCAGATATATCTTATAAATAAATAAAAAGCAAAAATAAAAGTAGGAACAAGGATCCAGCCAACCGCCGCTGCCACCGCCCCTACATGGTGAAAAACAAAGTCCTTTCAATAAATTATTCCGGCATCCGCAGCAGCAGAGAGGGCTCATGAAAACGGGAGGATTTTCTTGTATTCGAGATTATTCGGCGTTCTACTTACATTATACACAATGGTCGTTTCGAGTTGTTGTTGTCGAAAGAAGCTAAAAGGGAAACGGTCATCAAACATTGACGGTGTGGACGTGCGTCTTGGGCTCTCCGTGCACTGGTCCGTAGGCGTGTCCTTGTTTGGGGCTGTTTTTCTTTTCTTTTTTTAGTTTGTTTGTTTCGGGTTCAATGAAAAGTTTAAGTTTCAGGTTTTTTACTCTCTCTGTTTGACGTCAGCAACGACGACGACGAGTGTACACGATTCTAATTCCGGGACGGATCGATTGCAAAGGGTGGGCGAGCTGTGCGTGTGTCGACACTGGCGTATTTATTCGTATGCGACAGAATCTTCCGTTTTTTCGTCTTCTTTCTTTACGACATCACTCGATTAGCATTTTGATTTAACTTAGGCAAAGACTCTTTGTGCTGGCGGCAAGGAGACACCTGAAACTGGAAATGGGGAGTTTCAAATGTCGACGGAGATTCTTTTTCATGTGCGCTCAGAGAGTATCCCAAAAACTTCAAAAGGAACCCAGAGACTCTCTTTTACTTGGGCTCTTTTTCTTACAGCTATTGAACTGGGGAATTAATCTAACTTCTTCTGGCAACTATTGTGAATAGGGGGGACAAATTACAAGAGAGAAAGAAAGAAAGAAAAAGAGGGAAGCAGCACAGTCATCCTCAGAGTGGCTTTGATGCTATTGGCTAATGGAGGAGCTCTGACAGATTGGGACAGGCAAGTTAACAGCGCAGATGATTGCCGAAAATGTCATATCGATTTATTTGATACCTCGACAGGAGGAGCAGCAGCCCAGCAGCTCTTGTGTGTGTGTGTGTGTCATCCTATTAGATGGGCAAATCTCTTGGCATTTGTCACGATAGTCGGCATTTTTCTAAAAGAAAAGAACTGGGGGGAAATGAAAGAATGGGTCCGTCGCCATTCTTCTTTTCATTTTCTCGAGTACCACCACTAACCACCGCTTACCACGACACTGCAATCTGCTAGCAGACGGTCCCTCAATTGTTAAAAGGAGAGCTGGAGGAAGTTGCCAGATCGGCACCACTGTTATATCACAAGTTGCGTCCCCTTACACTCAGCCAACTTCTCCTTTTCTTTTGCGTGCTACTACTCTTTTTTTTCGGGGGTTGGGTCGGGAGCGGAGGGCAAGACTTGGCCTCCCTCCCTCCCGAAGGGTGTCGTCAGTGTGCCGTCCTCGTGACGTGTGCGATTGAGTGCTGCACCTCCCCTGCGGACGATCGGCAATCGATCCGCAAAGCTCCTGATGGCATATACAGAAAAAAATAAAAATAAAAAAAGGAAGTCTGAGGCATTTCCATCCACATTTTTTCCTCTCTCCGACACACACACACACACGCAAACACACATACACACAATATAGTATTATAAGGGCCGGAGGGTTGAGGGAGAGAGAGGAAGATCCAATATATTTTTCATCACGTCCTCTGTATGTCGGACGAAAATTGGAAATCCGGGATGAGTCGGGATTTCTCTTTTTCTTTCATTCCTCTCGCTCATTCTTCACTTTCCATCTAACTTCATCTGCAGCCTCGACGTCCTCTCATTTTTTTTTTTATTATTATTTTCGCCATTCCAATATAATAGAGAAATGCGGATGCTGTCTACTACTTCCCCAGTGGATTTGCGCCATTTTTCAATTTCTTCTCCCGTCATATCCGTTTTTTTTATGGGGGGTGATTTGTGATGATCTGCTTGTGTGTCTCTCATCAATTTCTTCCTATTTATCATTTTTCTTTTTTATATTATTATTATTATTATTATTTTCTAGTTCCCCGTTTGGATGGAGCCGGCAGGAGTGTCGGTGGGAACAGCGGCTACCATGGACTCGTCGACGAAGATAAACTGATTGTGGATGTGACACCGAAAATCAGGGCCAGTGGCGCTGAAATTTGCGCCTTCCGCATCGTCAACAAACATCACGGAGAGACCCCATTCGAGGTGAGTTTGGCTACACTTTACCTAACCAAATATTCTTATCGTCCCGTCTGCTCTCTCTCTATATTTATTGACCTTATCCGTCTTGGGCTGAGAGTTGTTGAGAGGGAAATGAAAACCCCACGCGCACACATTTCGAGCGACTAGATTGAATTTGTGTATTGCAAGAGGAGTCGAATGATTTAGCCGGAAAGAGTCTCCTGTAGGAGCCAGCCGTTGAAATGAGTGTAACCGTTGCCGTTCATGTAAGCTCCCGGTGACATGCCGAAAATCTCCAGCCAAATTTGATCTCCCGCCTGTAAATTGAGCGTCGACGACAGGGAAAATGTTTCGTGCTGGCCTCCCTCGGCCGCTATCTCGTCGGAGAAAGCGTGAGCCAGTCCGATCCGGTTGCCGTTCACGTAGAGAACGATGTGGAAGTAGAGGAGCGTTGACGACGAGGCCGGAATGAAGGCAATTCCCGACGCCGAGAAAAAGTAATTGCCCGTCCGCGGCGCTGTGAAGACTCCCGATGTCGAATTCATGGCCCCTCCGACGTTGAGTTTTTCCTCATCGAATGGAATCGGAACTTTGGTTTGATTGAAGTTGGCGCTCGTCTGGACGTAAAAGTAGGTCGGCGATGACTTGACATCGGCAAATCCAATCAACGTCTGTAAACCTGACAGTCAAATTGAATTCAACGGCGTTTGACTTGTTTCACTTTTTTTAGTTTACGATGTATTTCATTTGAATTCTCAACTTACTCGGATCGTCTGGTAGTTTGGTAAAGTCGCAGTAAACGCTTTCGACCATTTCGGCTCCCATAACGGAATACAATCCGCTTAAAACGTGGCCTATTTGACTTAAATCTTGGCACGAAGTCGGCATGGCTTTAGGAGCAGCGGCTCCTGATTGATTGGCACGATCGACGCGATGGGCTTTTCCCTCCATTCGAGCGACTTTTTCAGCCAACGTTTCCTGTCGTCGATTTGACCCCAAAACAAAACCAAACAAAAGAGAATGAAAAAGCAATGAAAGCTGGTGCACACTAAAACGAAAGAACCTTTTTTTTTACGTACATGTTGTTGTTTCAGGTCCTTGAATTGACTTTCCCTTTCGGCTGAAAGTTGCATCATTTCATTCTGCGGAGAGAGAGACACAACAGGTCGAACACAAATGACATTTTGAATAGCCAATAGAACGGGGGAATTCGATTTAGTACCTGCTGGAGTCTGAGAGCCGCCAATTGATTGTCTTTTTCAGCCAGACTTTGTTGCAGCTCAATCTACCGGGGCGGTAGGAGAAAATGGGTGGGAAAAAATTTACATGTAAATTCAAAGTGAAAGGGTTTTCTAGAAAGTAAATTTGATGATGAATAAGGAAATGGTCTTCCTTGAGACATGCACTCACGTAGCCGTTGGTTAATTGCTGCAATCTGTGCTCCAGAGAAAGTCCATCAGTCACGGCAGTCGAGCAGGACGTCCAAACTAGGAGACTACCTAGTGCCACTAGGAAAAGTGTATCAGCGCTGGAGCGGGCCATCTTCTTCTTCTTCCAAAAGTGCCAGACTTGCCTGCACACAATAGACTGTTCTCTCCCACAGATGATGCATCACCGATTTATATACTTTTTCCTAGGCCTACACACACTTACACAATAGATCCCTGCTGCTGTTGACTAGATTAATCACGTCCTTATATAAAGAGTAAGAGATAAGAACGAAAAAATTGGGTGGGTCCATCCAAACTTTGACTGATGCTCTTTTTTCTCTCTCTCCCCCATTTGATATATTTTTGTAGTTGGACTCTCTGCTGGGAGGTGTACGTACACTGCTCAGAGTGTGTAAAAATAACATTTTTTATCGTTCAATCAACAACAGATGCCCCGACTGATAGACGGTCGTGCAGGCGCTTATTTAGGGCAATGTGTAGCATTGTATAACCGAAATGTCGAGGGGCCTATCAAAACTTCACCTCAGCATGTCGGCATCTATTCTTCTTGTTGTGACTGGCCAGAACTCGCCAGGGCCGTTGCATGTTTAGTGTTTACTCTTTGACGTACTCTACGTCGTCATCGTACAACCACAAAGAGCATATAGACTCATCGCTGGGGTTCATTCGGTCTATACTGGCGTCTGCAAAGATTGTGGAGGGGGGGATGATGGTTGATTACACGCTGAGATAATGTGAATATCCTTGTGACCGCTCTAGAAATAGCCGATGCGCTTTGGCGGCGGCGGCTTTTGCACACACACGAGGAATAATGGAATATAGGGTTAGGGGGATCCGTCTACAGCCAAGAGAGCTGATGGCCGTGGTGATGATATCGATCCAACAAAATCTAACCTCCTCCTTCTCTTCCCTATTCCTCCGCCCTTTCCTTTTCGCTTCTCCCATCAAGATGGCTGAATAGTGGTGGTGGTAGTGGTAGTCCTATTCCCCCTCGTCTTTATACTTTGATGGCCGATGATATGAAATTGGCGTTATAGTTTTGGCTCATGAGGGACATGAGAGAGCAGAAGCCGTCGTCGTCGTCGTCGGTCGTGTTGTTGTTGTCGACGCAAAAGCCAAGAGCTCAGGGCCGCTCCAGCTATAGACTACGCGAGTAGTAGTAGAGAAATGTAATCAATAGTTGTTAAAGGAGAGGAGCGCTATAGCACGCGCGCACACGACGCCCTGGAAAAAAAAAACTGCGAAGAGAGCTCCATGGCGTCGTCGTCCTATTCAACTCCCGTGCAGCAGCAGCAACTCTGCCTCGCTGCGCTTTATGAAATTTCTCCCTTTAACGCGCTCGTCTTATTTTATTTTTCTGGCCGTTTTCTTGTTGTCGGTTGGCCCCCCCACTCAATTGTGATGATGGCACAAATGGATCCGACCGAATGCCTTTTGAATTTCCTGTTTGAAATGATGAGAACAAGATGGCGGACACACACACACACACCAAAAAATGAAGAAGAATGAAAGGAGAAAATGGGAAGAAGCTAGTGAAAAACAAGCCTTTTTCTTTCTCTCCTCTCCTCGGCCACCAAATCACACCCGAAAAAACTTCTTTGTTCCTTTTCAATATTGACTCTCTCTTTTTCTCTCTGTCTGCCTAACACTTTTGGCTTTACTCGTTCGATTTCCTTCGTTCGTTCGTTCCCTTTTTTTTCTCTCTCTCTCCCCTTTTTTAGTTAGGAAGAGCTGGTTGTATAAATCGCATCCAATAGTGTTTGTTGGCTCAGCTCTTTTGCTGGAAATCCCATCATGATGGGGCTCTGCTGTCGGAGTCGATCGATACTCAGACATCAAATCGCTTCTTCCTCCTCCTCGACTCTTCTACTCGCTACTTTTCCCCCAATTTTTTTCTTTTTCTCTAGCTCTATCATTATTATTACGAGGCCGATTTTTCACTCTCTTGTAACTTTAGACGTGCCATCGACGTTTTATAGATCCACTGACGAGGTGGATTGACGAGCTCGACTGTTGTGTGTGTGTATTTTCAATTTCGTTAGTTATAGACTATGTGTGTGTCTCGCTTTCTTCTTTCCATTTAGAAAATGAAATCGACATGTCATTTATTTGCTTGTTTGTTTGTGTGTTTTCTTTTTTGTGCTCGACAGATTGTGGTGAAGGATCGAGAGAAGGGCGAAGCTGAACTGCGGGCCAAAAAGAGTCTCAATTGTGAGAAGAAGAAAAACTACAAGTTCGACATTGTTGCCGTTTCTTGCGCCGGAATCTCATCCGAAAAGTGAGTCAACTTCTTTCTCTCTCTCTCTCTCTTGTGTACACACATGCTCGTCTAAAGCAATTCGGCAACAACCAACCAACCAACCAACAAGAGAGCCATTGAAAAATGGGTGGGAGGAAGATGAGAGTGAACTCGAATTTGGTGCAACAGCAGCTGAAAGTCGTGAAAGATATCTAGGGTCTGCTGTTCTTTTTTTTTTCTAATAATAAAAAGAAAAAAGGAGTGAAAGATAAGAGTGGATGAAAAAGGGCTATGTACGGGCAGTGCAGCAGCCGTCGAGTTGATCAAGTGCTCCAGATAATATTGCTGCTGGCCTCTGTATGCCAGCCAGAGCCTCTTTCTTTGCTCTTTGTTCAAGTGGATGGACGGGAGAAGAGGAGGATGACATGACAGGCGGACGGACGGCGCATTGAATAGACAAAGGAGCCTCGGATATACCGTATTACATTTATAATAAAAGCGGGAGGGCATAGACGTCTCTCTCTCTCTCTTGGTGGTGAATGGCCTTTTGTTTCCCAGCTTGTTTCTGATTGCCAGTCTCATTTTTCACGATGTGATTGGTTTGATTTTCAACCGTTTTTTTTTTTTTCCTTTTTTCATTTTCATTTATCTGCAGCGCCACGGTCCACATCAGCGTCAATGACGTCAACGAGTACGCGCCGAAATTCAACCAGCCGTCGTACGTCGTCGATGTGGACGAAGGTCGTCCCGTCGATAAGATCCTCCAAGTGGAAGCCAACGACGCCGATTGTTCGGCCAAGTACGGCGACATTTGCCGCTACGACATCCTCAACAAAGATCAACCGTTTGCCATCGACAACGAAGGTTTGCGACTCGACTCGACTCTCTTCGATCTTTTTATGTTGGATCGACTCCCTCCCTCCCGTTCCTTCTACTCTATAAAAGAAAGTCCCTCGTTTAATGTATGCTAACCTAACCCAGTTCCCTTCTGGCCTCGTGAACTTTGTATCTCGAACCTCCTTTTTTCGAGCCCCCTCCTCACCCCCCCAAAAAGGAGCTCTAGGCTTTCTCCATCCGGTCGTCGTCGAGGGGAAAGAAGGATGTATGCAGCACACACAAGATGCAGAGCCTAGGCAATCCATCGAAAATCCCATCCACTTTATAGTCTCTCACGACTCTTGTTCGACGAAACGTTTCATGACGAGAACCTTTGGTTACTATTACCATGCAGCAGCAGCAGCACTTTTTTTTAGAAGAGGAGGAGTGGAAAAAAGAAGAAGAAGGAAGACGCCACCACCACCCTCTTTTTGATTCCGGCGGGGGTTGTGCGTCTATTACCGCAGCGTCGAAATATCTAAGTGCTTTTGCACTCTTCACTCTCTTCGTCCTCCCGATAGTATCTATGCTGTGAGGAGGAGGAGGAGGAGGATGGATGGATTAATCACCTCACACCCATATCTTGGTTACAAGACACGAATAAATAGAGGGGAAAGAAGAGGGGGGAGAGGTATGGGGGATATATGAAACTTGATACACCGTGAAGAGAGAAGTGGATGGCGAGGATCTGCTGTGTCTGATGTTGGTCTGTCATCCGGAATCGAAGCGCACAAAGGACAAGAGCTAGCTGCAATTCGGAAAGGGCAAACATTTTAGCTATCCATATATTCAGTGCAAGGTTGTAGCAGTAGTAGTACTACAGTATCCATCCGATTTGCTACTGCTTTGCCAGTGATGCACTGGCACATTAAAGTGTGTCTGCCAACGGATGGAATATGAATTCCGTCCTACGCTGCAAGTCTCTCAATATGCACGGTCTATTATTCACGAGATCGAGTGGGCCACGCTCGACGATTATGCGGGCACCAGTTTTACCTCCCAGCAGGTGGGGTGGAAAAAGATGGCGCCGTCTGCGTCATTATAATTGATTTAGCTTTTTTATTTTCAAATTATTGTTAGCTCAATTCTCGCATTTTTGAAGGAGAAGCAACTGAATTATGACGAGTGCTTTAGAGTCTTTAGATTTTCGCAACGGCGTTCGTGGAACCAACTTTTTTTCGTCCCTATTTCCACCTTCTTTTTTGGCTGGGTCCATTTCGGTCGATTCACTCTATTTAACTCTGGGGTTTGATATTCTATAGCGACTGGGAGGTCCTACTGGAATCTGCAATTCCTGGCGCTCTTTGATGTTTGTGTGCACCAGTGCTCGCTCCTCTTGTCTCCTTTTTTTTCTTTTTTTTCTTCCTTCTTAGGAGCCCATCCATTGAATAGAGTAGGCGGGCGGGCTAGAGCTTTAGTTGCCATCTTGTTATCGCACAAAAGTTGGGCATATGATGATGGTAAAAGCTCTTTCTACTCCCCCCCCCCCTCCTTCTCTTTTGAGACTTTGAGTCTCTACACAGGATGAGGAAGCACTAGCTGATGCCATGGATATTTGGCATTCGATTTAATCCGGATCAAATTTCAAAAGAGATGGAGAGGGGGGTGTGAGCTGAGAGAGATTTGCAATCAGCAAATCCTTTGCTAGTTTCTGCTCTCACGTCGGTGGATTCCAATAAATCCCGATCCCTTCCCCTACCCTCTTTTTCTAAGTCTTCCATTCAACTCTTTATCGAAAATGCTAGACAAACACGGACTTTTGATTTTCTTCTGAAAGGATGTCGATTGATTCTGTCCATATTTGACCTTTGAATCATTGGACCTTGTTTGCACAGGTGTTATCCGTAACACGGAGCCGCTGGATTATGAAAAGAATCACAATCACATCCTCCAGGTTGTTGCCTTTGATTGCGGAATGAAGCGATCCGAACCGGTCCTTGTCAGCGTCAAAGTCAACCGCGTCTGCCGTCTCGGATGGACCGGTAAGTGTCACTTCCGTTTTTTTTTTCATTTTCTCTCGTTGCCATTGTCTTATTTTGTGCGCAACTTGATTTCAAAAATCTGATTACTTATTTGTGTTGCTTCTTCTTTTTATTTTTAGGCATCAGCGAACGCGTCGAGTATGTTCCCGGCTCTGGTCGGCAGGATCTTTTCCCTGAGGCTCTGATCAACTTGTGCGATTTCCCTTGCCAGCCAGAATCCATCCAGGCACGTCTTACTTTGGCTTCCTCCCATCTGGGCAAGAACTGCGACCGCGATACCTACACCATCCAGGTAGATATACACACACCAAAACGCTAGAAAAATGCGTTTTTTCTTTTTCTCTCTTGAAAAAACCCCAAAAAACACGGAATGACGTCGATAAAATGTGTTGAATAAAACAAACGACGGTGGAAGAGTTACCCGATACCATTCCCCCTCTCCCTAACGCTGACGTACTCCTCGTGACTGCCCAGGTGGTGCACGCCCGGAACACGAGAATTCATTGTCTCCCTTTTCATCGCCTAGTAGTTTTAGCTCCGGTCTAATCTGGTTTGTGTTATCCTACACCATTTTGGGATGGAAACTTTTATTTTATTTTTCGGGGGATTGTGGGGTTTTTTTCCCCTCTCCATTTTATTTTATTTTTTTATTTTTCCGCGGTTTCTTTTGTTTCATTCGTTTTTTTTTTCTATCAAATTGGTTATTTTATTTTTTGTTCGTCCCTGTTAGAGCTCCTTGGACCGTCGTCTTCCGTTTTATTTGTTTAGTTTCTTCGTTTTATTTTATTATATTTCGTTGTGTGTATTTTGTTTTTGTGTGTCCATCCGGAATGGATCGATAAGACTAATCGAAGGAAATGGCCGTTCGTGATCCCAGTCGACTCGAGCGTTAGAGCTATTTGGTGTCCTACTCTATTCCATTTCCTTTTCAATCAAAGAATAAGAGGGGAAAGGCAACTCGATTACCTATTTATTTATCTTTTCTTTCATTTTCTTTTTTTCGCAACTTGGGAAACAAAAAAAACTCACAGAACCAAAGGAAATTGTGTGGAGCCAATAGCCGGGCCATCGATCTCCTGCCACCACCAGGACCAGGAGCCGAGTGGACTCGCGACCTGCCCGTCGACCAAGGACGCGAAGCTGATCAGGTACGTGCCCGTCTATTTTATCCACCACTAACTTATAGAAAGGGGAGAGCATCATTTGTTATTTGACTGGCCTTTCTCCTTTGCGCGAGTGCTGATTGCACTGCGGTCCAGTGACAGCAAGATTGGATTACATTGCCAGTAGGACGGATCTATTCGGTCCAATCACACTCGCCACGTGGCTCGGTTCCTGTAATTTGTTAATAATTCAATTTGATTATCGTTATTAGCAACTAATATGAGCAGTCCAGCAAATTAGCACTAGATGGAAATGAACTGGGTTGGGTGTGCTCGGGTTCTTGATTAGTCATGAGCATGATATTCCTAGTCACTCATTTGTTTCACTCTATTTAATTGGTTTGGATTGATATGATTTTGATTGTTACGTGTTTTTCGTCTCTTCACATTTGTCAACCAATCGACGACGACTACGACGCCAGGTTTTCGTGTTTGACGGTGCAACAGGCGTGACGGTGCCGCCGGAAGTGATGTCTCACAACCTGACGAGAAATTTCACCATGTCCGTGTGGCTCAAACACGATCACCACGCCGGACAGGACAAACACGTCAAAGAGCACATTCTCTGCAATGCGGATGATCACCGTAAGGAAACAAAACAAAAAATGAATAAATATTTGGCGTCCATTTTTATTTCTAAGACAATTCGATTGATTTTTTCCTATTATTTCTACAGAAATGAACCGCCATCATTTCTCCCTGTTCATCCGCAACTGCCGACTCATTTTACTTCTGCGCCGTGAGTTTGGAGACGGCGATCTCAAAAGTTTCCGCCCGGCTGAATTCCGTTGGAAATTGCCTCAGGTGACTTTTGACTTTTGAATTGAACAAAGAGAAGGGAGAAACTTGATCCAATGTCTATATCTATATATATACTGTATATGTACCCATTTCTCGTTTCTCTCTCTCTCAACCACTCCTGTATTTGCGTCTTCAGTTGTGGCTTTTTAATAACTTGCTGTGCTCCCAACAACAACATCAACTACTCTCCAAAGCTCATATGGACTTTTCCTCAATTAGGTTTGCGATGGCCAGTGGCATCACTACGCCGTGTCCATGGAGTTCCCCGAAGTTCAGCTCTACGTCGATGGCCGCCCTATGGTTGCCAGCAAGAATAACCCTGAAATTATTGACGATTGGCCGCTTCACAACAGTCACGGACTCAACACAACTCTGACGGTCGGAGCTTGCTGGCAAGGTAAGCCGACACGCGAAAAAACAAACTCACTGGACGTTGGCTCAATTTTTTCCGTGCTTTTCTTTGTTTGACAGGATCACAGAGTCGGATGCAACATTTTATGCACGGATCCATGGCTGGTCTGTCCATTCTGGCCGGCCAAACGGAACTCGACGAGGTCATTGCTTGTTTCCACAAATGCAAGGAAAACCTGGAAGCTCCTCCCATGGAACTCCTGCAACCCGGCATGGAAATCCTCAACAACAACGGTCTTTAACTTTTTAACAGCCACAACACTTTGCTCTAGCTTGGCTCGACTCAACTTTGATTTGATTTTTCAGATTTGACTGAACTGACGCTGGAAGGCGAAAACAAAACCAACTTGGAAGTGCTTTTGCGCAAAGTTGCCTACGCCAATTTGAGGGACTTTCCTACACCTGGCCGCCGTCCACTTCGCCTCTACACAAACATCATCTGCTCTTCGGGCCGGACCCTCAAGATCCCCGTCATTGAGAGTGCCATCGTCGTCCAGGCCACTCCATTGCCTATTGTAACTGTCACCGGACTCTCGAGCTCTCACTACGGCTACGAATCGCTGCGTGGTGGCGTCCATCTTTTCCCCGATGCTCGCATCGAAGTCAGCAATGCCGACGCCGCCGCTGCCGCCGATCAGGACTCTTCGTCGGAGGAAGACGAGTCTTCCGAGGAGGAAGATTTGTTGATGAACATTGCCCAGCGCGTCGATTCTTGCACGGCTACAGTCTACCCGCCGTTGAACCCCGATCACGAGACGCTGACGTGGCCGCAGAACCTTCTGAACCAGTTTAAGATTGAGGCCAAATTCAGCCACGACGGTGTCACGTTGATGGGCAGCGAGTCGACAAACCACTACGAACAGATCCTGCATCAACTGCAGTACAACAACCACAAACCTGCTTTCTACTTGACACGAGCCTTCAAATTGATCTGTTCGCAGATGAGCGGGCGCTTTGCCAGCAACGAACTTGTCCACACTGTAAGACTTTCTGTGTAGTTACATCTATTTTTACCTGACTGAATTCCGCCCGATGAGTGAACTCTGAATGAATGACTAATGCGACCGGTTTTTCTTTGTATTTTTGTTTGATTGTTTCCAGGTCACCGTCGATCACCCTCAAGCGTCATCATTTATTGATGGATCGACATCCACCCTAGTGGCCGCTTCGACAACTTCGGCTGCCTCATCCAGCTCGTCTGCTGGCCATTCGACCGAGCCGTCCACCAGCGCTCCGCAACCACCGAGCCAACCGATGTCGATGCACCAGAGCAAAACGGCAGCCCCGGCTCACGCCAAGATTGACCGGCACCACGTCGACATCCGTCCCGTTGGCCCAATCACCTCCATCTCGGATGTTTACATGGGAATGGGTGGCACCGTTCAGGGCCACCTGTCCAACGGCGCCAGTACGCGATTGTCTTTCTTCCTCCTCCTCCTTCCCACTTCGGACGAGTGTTTAATTTCTCGTGTTCTTTTGATTGATGAATGAATTCAGGCCACACCGTGACGATCATCGTGATGGTTTGCGCTGGTTTCCTCCTTTTGATGATCAGCCTGGGAGTGGTGCGCGTCCGTGCCGCTAGGCGCCGCGCCCAACAAGACGAGACGACAGCCGATACTGAAATGGCTTGGGACGACTCGGCTCTCACCATCACCGTTAACCCGATGGAGGTAAACAATGCGCGCTACATGAAATGACGCAGAAAATTATTGACTAAACTTTTGCAGACGTTGGAGGCGGCTGAGAAGTCGACCATGACACGAACTTCGCTCCGTCATGACGATTCCGACTCTGAAGATGACAGTTGCCATGGCAACGATTCATCGGACGAAGATCCAGATGATGAAGATGATGACGACGACGACGACGGAGGAGTTTGCAAAGCCCGCGACCTCGAGTGGGACAATTCCACTTTGAGTATCTAAAAAAAAAAAAAAAACCAGCAGACGCAGCTGATATCATTCTTTATTTGTTGTTTTTGTTTTAGTTTTTTCCTTTTTTTTTACAATTTCTTACTTCTTTGTCGTCCAAAACCAATTCGCTCTCTATCTTTACCTTCTATGACAACAATTTTTTTTAAATTTCGGTTTCTAAACTAAAAGAAATAATCATTGACAAATTGACGGCTTCTAAATAGGCAACAAAAAATGGGAAAAAATCAATAATATTTACGGCATCGCGTATATATAACACAAAAAAAAAGACAGACAAATTAATTGCCGGATTGTTGTATCGTATACATTACCATGTCGATGTTCGTTTCCTCTCTCTATTTCTATTCAATTCTACTCTTAATTTTCATCATTATTATTATTTTTTTTTTGTGTGTCTCATTTTCTACTCCTTGAAAAACGTGTAACAAGGCAATTAATAGTTGTTGTTCGTTTCCTGATGAAACATGAAAGACTACCGAAACACAGGAGACTCCATTTTTTCAGTTTCTTTGTTTTTTTTTTTCTTTGGATTTATTTGTTTATTTTTACATTGCCTATTTTTCCTTAGTTTTAAAAATTGATTGAGCCTCCCCGCGCGAAAACATTTTATTGATTTATTTTTTTTTTCTTTTAGGATGGAGAATTGAAAGCAAATTAATTTTGTTTGACTTGGGATCGCAGTATCCGTTCTCTCTTTTATCGGCACATTTGCAACTTTGGCACAATGCGGGGCGGAAGTAATGTTATTGGAAAGAGGTTCTTGTGGACGTTAGGAAACCAATCATGAAGACGAAAAACAGATAAGATGGTAAGAGTAAAAGATTTTACTTTTCCCCCGCCAATGTAGTTGTATTCTTCTTTCCAAAATTCCTCGTTTTTAAGAGCTAGAGGCAAGAAATAGAAATGGGCCGTTATTGAAACACAGTCCAAGTTTTCTAAATATTCAACGAAAGAAGGAAGACAAACACGCAGTTATGTTTCTTTAATCGCGGGGGGATTTGTCGTTCATTATGTGGGATTGGGAGAAGAACGCGGAAGAAGGGAATGTGAACGTTTGAATTCTCCCCCTATTAATTTTTATGTTACTCGGTTGTATGAGTGTGGTAGAGTGACGAACATTCCGTTTTGTTGGTTGAGTTATTTTTCTTTTATTTCTGTTCCCCCAATATTCTTCGGTATTTATAATTATTATATATATATATATCACTGCTAATTGCTAATAACCAATATCAAGTCCACCCATCGTAGGTAATTGACTGCTTATTTGTCGGAGGAAGGAGCGGTTCTATCTCTCTTAGAAATTGACAAACTTTTTTTTATTCTCGTTTTTTTTAATCGAAGCTTTAATTCACATTTACCCTAACCACCATCCAATTACTACCACACCAAATCATATAGTGAACTCGTTTCCCTTCTTCATTATCTTCTTCTTTTCTTAATTACTACGTATATATATATGGCCATATCATTGTGTGATTTCAGATTATTGAGATCTATTTAGCCGTCGTTTTTTCACCTCCCTCCCCCCAACCCTTTATTCACCCTGGAACCGCATTCGAATACCACTCCTATACTTATTATTATTATTAATATCACCACGGAAAATAAGGCAACCGCAGAATGATGTCACGAGGGCTTCTTCTATAATTAGAATTTCATATTTCATTTCCCCCATTATTATTAAGCGATTTGAGTTTCATAAACCGGCTTTTACGTACTTATATAACCACATTCATATTTAACCGAATCCTTAAGCAAAAAAAAAGGAAGTTTTTTCCCTACAGCGCTAGGATTTGTATAACAATTATACGTCTTACAGCAGGATAAATCCTTGTTTTGTTTTTGGATAGTTGCATTATAATTTTATTCTCTAAAAATCTAAAAAAAAATTAAATAATGATGTCCCCCTCCAAGTTAATATTCCTTCAGGAAGAAAAAAAAAATGCCAATGTAAAAAATGGCGTCGCTATATTTCATACATAAACAATTATACATCCCTCCCACACCTTTTGAAAACACACCCACGACACATCTGCTGCTGCTGCTGCTGTATCACCTTTTCAGAATATCAATTTCGTGTTATTGTATATTGATCATGTAACTGGGAAGGCAATTACATGGTTAATGACTGTATAAAATGTGTTTCTCTTCCATTTTGCATGTCGACATGACATGAGTCGTCTTCGAAAGTTTTCTTTTGATTTATGCGGATTTGGATTTATGCGCTTGCTTCAAGTCGCCGACGACAATAAGTTGTTGATTTGTGAGTCAAGACGAATCGGAAATGCAATGGAGTGTTACGTGCATCTGTGCTTTCAGATTGCGGAACGTCAATCGATTTAACAAAGCGACTTGTCTTGGAAGTTGGAACAACACTGGAAAAACAGAAATTGACGTAATTGTACTTTTTTCTTTTTATGAATGCACCAAACCCGACACGCAAAATCTAGGGAATAGAAATATATTATGATGAATGCCCAAAACTGAAGGCGTAATTTCTTCGTCGATCCGCATTGTGCTGTGGTAAAATAATATTTGTCAATTAGTTTTTTATTCACGCCAAAACGCTGTGGATTGATTTGTTACTTTTTTTCTTTATTAGTTTTGTCTTGTTTGGTCTGTAGGACTTCATGGTCTTAGACTCTTAGTCATTGGCGGGTTATTGAACCTGATGCTATTGTGGTTTTTATTAAATGAAACACAAATCAAAAACATCCCTTCAGATAGATGCCTTAATTGCCTAACTGACGCATGTAAGCTGACAATTTCTTTTTCCCAATTAAAGAAAATGGGCAAAACGGTCGCTTTGTTTGCAGTTAGATGTCGCTAGTATTTGTTTTCTTGCTCATGTCATGAAGTACAGAAAACTCTGTACTTCAATAGTTCAAGACTTCAAGCTCATGTCGAAAGTTCTTGCTGGTTTGGTTTCCTGCTGCCTTCCATATTTCTTCGTAATTTTTTTTTGTGTTTATGGAATAATTTCAACGCCATATAAAATGTAAGTTTCTTTACTGATTCTATTGTCTGCATATTTTCGAATCCGCTGTCGAAGCAAGCAGATTACGAAGCTCACATTTACGATGTATTTGGCCTTGATTTATTTATGAGCCTCACTCGAGAGGTAAAAAACCATTTTTCTGTTCTTCGTTTAGAAATTACTTGACAGGTTGTGTCATATACCGTTGAATTTCACATGTTTAGGGTGTGGAATCTTGGTCCTTGGAAGCTGACTACTCTAGTTGCTGATTCATTTTTGCCACACTTTCCCGCCAGAAGCCATCGGTATCGTCCTGACGATATTAGCGAGCCTGGTGGGGAATCTTGAAACCACTAAAATAATTCAATTCAACAATTCTATTATTTCAATTGAATTCAATTATACTCTTGCTCGGTTGTACCTTCTTATCATATCGTGGAGAGAGGTTTGAATTTCAAAATAAATAAACGTAGATTTTTGTTGCAATGATCGAGTGGTACGCCCCCAAGCGGATTGACACCAGGTTTTCAAAGCACGAATATCAAATCATTGTTGGCAACTCTGCAGATTAATAACATTCTCGCGGTCGTGTCCGGATCCAAAAATCTTTGTCGAACGCCCCTCACGCGATATTTTTCTAGTAGTTCAGCCAAAAGTACAAATTCTTGAATTAGTGCATAATGGATTCAATAACCATGGACAGCAATCAACGATATCGAAATGGTAGGTTATACTTCTTTGAGGTGATTATGAGAAACATAACTTTAGTTTAATAGTTTGGGATTGAGGCAGTAAAGTTTGATGCAGGTCTTTTCAAATTAACTTTCAAAGGCCAAGTGAGGTAATCTGAGTCAAGTAAGTTTTTGTTAAGGCTTAGAATGAACAATAAAAAGGATTAATGTTCTCACTTCTCTGTGTGTGACTGCCACTTCATCATCATGAATCAAGGAAAGCAATACCATAATTTTGTTGGGTTGTTTGGTACGTTTATTAGCAGACATTGTGTCCAAGATTAGTTATATCTGCAGCTCTGCACTAGCAGAATATAGGTTTGCGACAACTGGAAATTAACATAGTTCATCTCAAGATTGCTTACTGGTTCAATAAGGTTGCTGTCTTTGTTTCACAATTTACAGGAATCCTGATGCCTGTTGCCCTGATTGCTGCTATCATCCTGAACTGGTCTGCAACACTGAACTGGTCTGGTCTCTCAACTGTGTTGGAGTGTTGGATACTCTTTGAGGTAGGAAATGACTGATTTCTTCCATATTGATGGCGTAACGGTCTGCTAGCTGTGTAAAGTGTGTAGTGTATGATACCAAAAGACTTGAGCAGACAACAAAGAATAGGTTTTGGCTTATGTCAATATAAAAGGATTTGCGAAGAAAGAACTGAAATAAAGGAAAGGCCGAGAGTATTTAAAGGGACTGCAGTCAGGTCGTAAAAACTGTACATTGAAACCTCTGCTACTGCTCGACCTCTGGACTAGCATAGTGCTAGTATATTGCAGTTCGTTATTCAAGAGCTTATATATAGCCACGGTAATGTCAAGATCAAACGTAGAAAACGAAGCGAAAGAAACGAAATGAAGTCTGTCACTGGAGAGCCAAATTGATGATTTCAATCCCGATCGCCGCGTCTTATCCCGTAGACTCGACATAAAAGCCGACTCTTTATGGCAATTGAATTTCCCCCCGAACAGTGCACTTTGTCTTTGGTAGACTTCCGCTTCCTTTATTTCTTATTTAGACGTTCAATTTTGCCAATTGCTCTCGACACAATCGGTAGAAAGGCAGCGAGCGAGAGAGAGAAGTCATCGACATGGTTGGCTGCATTTTCCTTAGAACTGACATATGAAACTTTATTCGACGCGACTTGGAATCGATTGGGTGATTGCATAGGTCGTCAACACACACTTGTAGCCAACTCTCTCTCTATTCTCCGCCTTCTCTCTTTATATATAAACTCCTCTAATGTTTTATTAAGAAAGGGCAGCAAGGGCAAGCAAGCAGACTATTTCTATAGTTGTCGTAGTACTAGTAGTCTTTTTTATTCATCCCGGTACGCTAGCACGTGTCACGCGTGCTAGGCTCCGTTTGAGGACTTTTGATATTGACTCTGCACTCATCGAGGCGCAGTTCCCGTCTCTCTTTGCTCGCCCCTTTCTCCTCCCCCGCCCAACATCGACGAAGATTGCTTGTCCGTTCTTCATCTCTGTCTATACAGTCTTCTTGTCTATAGCTACACTGGGATAAGAAAGTAGGGCACCCGGTACACCAAGATGTGTGGAGGTTTGGGATCCCGCTGGGGTGATGATGGGGGGGGGGGGCGCTATCGTCGTCCCGGACAAGCACGAAATAAAAGAAAATCTTATTTCCGATTGTCTGACATGCTTGCAATAGTACACGGTATATACGGCAAGAATCCGTTGGCACAAAAATAGCACTTATGGATGGAATGACGTATGATACCATGCAGCTATTCGCCGCCAAGTTGATGTATCGTTTTCGGCCCGATTAAGAGAAATATTACACATTCATGTTAATGGATGTAGTGTGTGTGTGTGTGTGTGTGCAGCTATCGTGTTAAGAGGGCGCCCCGAGTCTTGGCCGAAAAAAGGACAGATACATCGTTCGTCTATAGCGCGTGGAGGGTGGGCAACAGCGGCGGAAATCCTTGTACTAACAAGATTCCTCTTGTCGGTCGGGGCTGAGTGCCTGTCACCCCACTGTCTAAAGAGCCGGGCGTGTGTGTGTGTGCGGGACTCGGTCGCACAATAGCGGAGAATCCATGTCCAAGTGAATAAATCAAGAATGGACCTCATGTCGTCGAGACACGCGACGGTCTCGTCAACCCGCAAGACTTCTTTTTCATCGATGGGAATAGCGGATAACTAAGTTTTTAGTCGCCGTAAAGTCGTCGTAGAGCTTCTTGCTCGTCGCGAAAAAAGGTTCAGCTTATTAACACACAAAATGCCAGCTGACACGGAGTGATTCAATTAGATAGGAGCTCTCTCCCTTCTTCTTCCGTTGTGCCATTTGTTGGCAGTCGACAAAAGACCTCGAGAATCGAAGGGCCAAGAATGTTTTCTTCCGCCAAAGGAGGGAGGGGGAATCCAGTTTGCAAGCAAGCGGATGATGATCTATTCCTGCATCGGGCAGCCCACACACACACACACATGTCCCGAAGAATAAGGGAATCACACAAAGTGCGCGCATTTCTTGAATCTTTCTGCCCTTTTTCGGACTGCTCCTCGGGGCCAGCGAAGAAAAGCCAACGACAAATTAAGAAACGTCGTCGAAAAAATTTTCCCAACTCCTGTGGTGCGTGCTTTTTTGTGTTGTTGTGGTCATGCACGACAAAAATCAGAGAGAGGAAAAATGGCAGCTGTCATACTACTACGACTACTGTCAAATCGCCTTGCCGGAGGTGGTGTGTGGGTGGTGGTGGGAGGACAAAAGAAGGGTGCTGGGTCCAGTTTTTGTATATATAGGCATAGGCATACAAGAGGAAGTAAATTGGCAGTACAGTTGACGGACTAGGTCACATGGAAATGATTGGACGGCACAAGTTTGCCGTTTCTGCTCTCACTCTCTTGAGGAACTCAAATATACAAACCTTTGATCCGCGTTGGGCGGAGCGCAACTTCCATCCCGTCCCTCTCATTTACGATGCGAATACTGTTCCTGGTAGTAGTATTGCGACGGGAAGAGCGAAAAAGAGAAAAATAAAAAATTCTCGGCTTCTGTGATGTTCGGGCTCAATTTCGTCTTATTTACCATCGAGTCATCACAAGATGATGACGACGAAAACGACGTCGCCGACGACGACGTATGGGGCTTAAATCGGATTTGATGGTATAGATTGTGTAATATAGTGGACCACTCCCTTCCCCGCCTTTTGTTATGCACCGCCGTGTGTGCGTCGTTTCTTTCTTTATTTTTTCACTTTTTTCTAGTTGTATTTATTTATTTTTATTTCGCGGCGCTCGAGTTGATGGGACCTGTCGTACGTGACACGACTGACCAAACGTGGATTGCCTTTCTCATCAACTCCGTGCGCCTCCCCCCCCCCCCTCTCCTCTTGTGCGGCACGTCACACGAAATCAAATCCATCCATTCCTATGCGCCGGAATATATATGTATCTCGCAATTGAAAAAGGGAATTGCAGAAAAAGCAGGCGGCGCCCGATTTTTTCCTTTTTTTTTTTAAACGACTTTTCTCGTTTTCATTTTCTTATTCGGGGGAGAAAGAAACTGGCGATGACATTTCGTTCCGAAAATTCGGCGAACTTTCACAAAGTCAGCGAATGAAATGAGCTCTTTTGACTTGGTGCGTCACCACCCCAGTCTGATTGAGGAAGAACGAGGCTTGCAAGAGTTAATTTACTCGGGCGCCTCCTCGATTTCATCAAGTGAAAATAATCTTTTGAGATGGGACAAAAGACGACCTACACCCATCGCTAACAGCGACGGCAGCAGTGTATCTTCCGGCCTACATGTCAAACATATTTCCTGGCTCTCTCTCTCTCTCTCTATGTGTGTGTGTGCGCGCGCTCGCTTGCTTGAACCATCATTGAAATGTTGGGGGCCTCCATGCGTGTATTTAGGGTAATCCAGCCAACGCCGCCTTTATCCTAATAATGGAACAGAAGTTGTATAGACCGTTGCCCTGGTTATATACACACACACACATAGAGAGAGAGAAGCGAAGTTTTACATGTTATAATACTATCCATCTGTTATTCATTTGATGCCCAAGTTGCGTCAAAAGATTCAATAGTGAAAGAATACGTAAAAGGTCGGCTTCTTTTTCTTTTTTATTCATCCCCATTTTATTTCTCCTTTTTGGCTCGTTGTAGTAGCAACCAACACACACACACACACGATTCCGCTTTTTTTCTTTTTCATTCGTTCTATCTCTTGGCTTTTCTCGTTTTCTCTGCGCCACACCATGCGTTGTTACAATCGAAACTTCGGCCGGGGAGAATGGAATCCCGGGTGCGGAACGGACGACGACGCTCAAATGTCAACTGTCAAGACACTGCGAAATCCTCAATCCCATGTGAAAATCGAATGTTTTCTACACTACCGCCTTCCTCCTATTTTTTCGGCTACCAATTTGTATTTGATTCTCTTCGGTTCGTTCGTTTTTCTTTTTTCATTATGATTCCTTTTTCTTCCCGTTGCTTTCGGGATTGGCGTCAACTCGAATCGAATCAATAAAATCTGAGATCATCGACACTAAATAAAAGAAATAATCGTAAAATAGGGAAAAGTCAGTAGGAGAAGAAGAGTGTATCTGAAATATTTCGATGACTATGGTTATGCGTTCCATGTGAGAATCTATCGGGGAGTGGGGGGGTTAGGCTGTTTTTTTTTCTCTCTTTTACCAAAGTCCAGCGGAACTGTTGATAGGGCCAGCCCCGTTAGTGTCCCCCCCCCCCCCATCGATTTCTCCGGCCATCATCATGTCTATTTTTTTCTTCTGGCTTTTCCTTTTGCCGATGGAAAAAAACAAGTTATAATTATGGATGACACTTTGGCCTATTCTCAATGGCCGTTTCTCTCCTTTTGGCCGATGGAAGATGGTTAGAGTGTCTTGGAAATACAGAAGAGCTGCTATACACCATCGAAATATTGATGGGCAAAAGGTGATGATCTGCTGCTGACGACTACAATCGCCGATTCGATGCGCGCGCGCGCGCGTGTGTGCGCTCGTCGCCCGGCTTTTCTCTCCCCACCACCCCACTGTCGTCTAGTTCATATCCGACAACAGCAGCAGACATCAGTCGTTGATTCACTCTCGCCCGATCGACACGGCGGAGACACTTTATCTTGTAGACCTTCTGTACAGACAAAACAGTCGCACGAGTTTTTAAATTTGAAATCATCAAGAAGAGAAGTTTTGGTGATGTCATTCGGTCAAGACGCGATGAACTACCGATGAAGTCAGTTTCTATCCCGGTGCTGGCGACTTTGGGCTGTTCTTTTACCGGCCGCTCAATGGACGGACGACAGGATGCGAACCAACAGCAGTGGGTGACGAGTCGGTGTTGTGCTGGGCGAACACAACGACCTTACGGCAAACGTTTGTCTAGTGTAGCGTGTTTCCTTCTGGTGGTTCTCATGCTGATTCTCGGATCCCGTAAGCAGATACTTGTTTTAATTCTCAATTTTTTTAAATTTTGTTTCCCCCATTTTTACTCCCACCCACTTTTTCCTTGTTGATTTTTATTTTATTTATTTTTCGTGGTTGGTTTAAAATATTTTCTCTCGACTTCTTATGCTAAGGGGATTTCATTTGATCTCTTCTTTCGTCTTCTACTTCTTCATCTATTGCAATATCGCCCACGGGTTCTAGACAGAAATTTACGACCGACAGCACCATCTCCATCATCTCTTTTCCTCCTTGCAACTCTGCAACCTCCTTCCCTCTTGCGCTCCCATTTTCGGTCTTTTAATTCCCGGTTTTTTTTTCTTCTTCTTCCGTTCTCTTCCGTCTTCTTTATATTCCCGCCTTTTGTAGTTGGGTGTTTCCCCACTACCTATGGCAGTACTAAAAGTATAGAAAGAGTTCTTTTCTTTCTTCCCGACCGCCACCAATTTTTTTCATTTCATCGAAGAGAAACGAGAAGCTTTGCCACGTTCAATGTTGTTCAAAACTTTTTTATTATGCTCTAGTTTCAAACGATAGCGGCCCCCACCACCCCTCTCGCGAGACTGATTAATATCGCAATAAAGGTGATGATGGAAGATGGGGGGGGGGAACCTATTAAATTTGCAAACTTTGACCTCTCCCCCCTTCATCTACACTTAACCATTTCCTGTTTCCGTTACTTGTCCGCCTCTTCTAGTTACGTTTTATTGATGTATCGGTATTCAATAGAGAACCCGCCGAAATCGGCTTTATTTTAAGACTTTTCCCCCATGGCCCTTGCCTATAGACTCTTGTGTGTGTGTGGGTCTGACAATGGCAGCACCTGTGGGCTTCCCTGGCGCTTTCAATCAAAGATTTCCTTTTTGCCTTTGAGTCCTTTTTGGAATTGACGAATCGACCGACGACGACCCGTTGTGCACTAAAGGAAACAGATCTGTTTTTACTTTGACGTGGTATTTCTGGAAAACTTGAGCTTCGCGAGAGATTGAATCATTGACAGACATTCGACTACGTATAGATCCGATCGTATTTATTTTCTATCTGGTCTGAAGAAAGAGAGAGAGCGAGAGAAAAAAAAAAAGCTGAGCTTTTCTTTACCGCCATCTTTGTTATCTAGACCAGATCTATACATGTTTTTTTTTTCTTTTGGATGAAATGAGCCATCTTTATGTTCTGGCTTCTTCTTCTTCTTCTTTTGCGGAGCTGGAGAGGGACGTAGAAGCCAATCCACTCGTTTGACGACTCGGTGGTTACATCGTCGTGACTCTCATCAGAGAATCTTTGGCTTTCCACTCGAATTTGCGAGTGGCGTTGTTTTTGGTTCCCACACATCCCCCCGCCGTTTTACGACTGCTAGAGGCTAGAAGAAACTGGTGGGGGGCTTTATCTAGTGAGAGACTAGTGGAGTCGATGACGCTGACTCTCTATAGAGAAAGAGAGTTCCTCGGCGCAAATCGGGAAACGTTTGGAAAGAGCCCCTGAAGTTATAGTTGACTTGTAAATTGGGAACTTTGGTCAACTGACTTTTCTACAGTTTTGGGAGGGAATATTTCTGAGCTATATGGGAAGTCAACTCTGATCGAGCAGAGTTTCAAAACTTCCGCCAGAAGTGACAACAATAGTCTGAGAGTCTGAGAGAGAGAGAATTTCAGAATGCCTCTGCGCTGGCGGGGAGTTTATATATTTGGCGAACACAAGGAATAACCGGATGGCCTCCCATTCTTTTCTTTCTATTCAACTGTCAAGTTTTCTCATTAAAAGCCAGGCACTCCCATCAGAGAGGGACTCTTGCCATAATGTGGGCGCCGTGGGTGACATGGTATATATCTAGTGGGAGGAGGAGGAGGAGACACTGCCACTCCATTTGCGCTCCAACAATCGAATCAGATGCTTTCATTTACCTTTTTTTCTTTCTTTTTTCTCCGAAACCATTTCCTTCGTTTGCTGTTTTTCAATTCCCATATTTAAAAAACAAAAAAACAATCAAAACGTTCATCGATCTCGCAAGGGTGTGCTGGGTTGGCTGTTTTGTTTATTTATTTACTTTTTCGTCGTCTTCTTTATCCCCTGTGAAAGGGAGAAAATCCATCAAGTCCAACAGACGAGAGAGAGAAAGCTCAAATTGTTAATATCCTCTAGCTTTGTAGCGAACAGCTGGAAGCAGCTCTCTCATCCTTTTCTTGGTGTATATTTAGTATAGCAGTTGTAGTAGTAGTAGTAGTTGTAGTTGTAGTCATCGTCTAAGGAAAAGGGCGTGGAATAGGGAAAATTCACGAAGTTGATGAATACCTCGTTCAGTTTGAAGCCAGCAGCAAGTTCGATCGTCGTCGTGCTGTTTGGGATTGCCAAGCCAGTACCAGGGCGAATTGATTATGAATAAGCACCCAACTGAATCAGCATCGTTACGGGTAGGGGTTGGGGGGGACGGAACCTATTTCGAGATGAGCCGATTAACGTCACTCTACTCAACGCCATTATTCTCTTTCATCAGTGTAGTGTAAGGGGAGGGGAAAAAAGAAGGAGAGAATTTTCGTTGCGTAGCCCACATTAACATGCTCCCCCGGAAGATTTAGAGGCCTATTTGTGTTTGTTTTTGTGGTGTGTCTGTGTGTGTGTGTGTGTACGTACGTATGCGAGCGATCGTTCAACAAACAGCTGGATATGTTTATAGACAATGACAGGCCATGTCGAACACAAACTCTCTCTAGCTGCTCTGCTCTGCTCTCTCTCTGTCAACGGACACTATATAAATAGATCAATAGGAAAAAGGGGAAAAGTGGAAATGGACCAAAAGGGAAAATTTTAGATTTATTATTCTATAAAGGCGAATCTCCCGGGAAATATTTGGCAAGTCGACAGGAGGGGGTGGGGTGGCTCCTGGAAACCTCGGGACTCTCTAAACGGCTTCACCAAACAAGTTTTCGGCGAAAAATCGAGAATGAATTTTGCGGTTGTCATTCAAGTATTCAACCCAATAAGAAGCAGAAGGAACTGCTGCTGCTGCTGCAGAGGTCGAGTGACAAACATGGGACGGACCAGGGGCCGGTCGAGGACGACGGGACACAAAAGATTTCGAGAAAGACTTTCGGAAAACTGAAACGGTCCTCACTGGTTTGCTCGTGGCCGTGGCCGCCATTTCAAACTTGTACGTCACGTTTCTTATTCACAAATCAGAATGCTGTTAAATAAATTTGCGATCGCCATGGTTTCTATTGTGAAACATTTGAATCTTCAATGACGTCATACCTCCATGACGTTCAAGCTCTCTCACGTAGTCACTGGAAATAGTAGCAGCGAAAATTGTCTTCGGAATCAAAACAATGAATTCAATACTACTAATACGCGCTACTACCCTGTCCAGATCTTATGTACATATGGCATTGCAGCTGGTCTATCGATCGGATCTGCAATTCCTCACGTCAACCTGTCACGGTCTTTTCAAAGCACATCTTTTTAAAGACTCGGTGGGAAGGTACAGACGAAATGCTGATATAAATTTTCTCAGTGAGGAGGGTGGGTGGGTGGCTTCAGTCGATTTGTTGTTGGACTTGTGTGTGTTCCAATTTGGGCTGGCAGTCACAGCCGACAGAGGACGGACAGGCGTTGTGACACCAGTATATGCTGGGTGCGTGATGTGCATATATATGTATGGTACCAGGGATTCGCAGGAAACGTGCTATGTTATCCGGAAGGATGGATGGATGGTAGAGAGAGAGAGAGAAGCTGACCGGTAGGAATTGAGAAAAAATCGATCGGCTTTCCTCTCTTGTTCGCACCAACTCTTTTTTATTTTTTCCCCTCCGTCTTCTTCTTTGGTCGTTTCCTTCATCTTCTTCCTTTTTCCCTTGTCCTGTTCCATCGACAATTCATGAGATGCGGTGCCCTACAAACACATCGACACGCGCCAGCTTTTGCCTCAGCTGCGCTTAAACAAAGAAACAGCCGGAATGACATGTCGACTCCACACGGAGGGGCTACTTCTGTTAGGATAGGCGAAGGATTTCGCAGCAAGCCCCCCCTATTTTCTTTTCTTTTTCTTTTTTCCGGGATTTGCCTTTTGTCGCCTCCCTTTTTGTATGAATGATTTATTCAAACGCCCAAAGAAATCGTACACACACACAAGATACCGCTCCCAACTGATTTGTATTTTTCATTCCTTCACTCTTTTTTCTTTTCTTTCTTTCTTTCTTTTTTTTTGTTTTTGTTTTTGTTACTTTCGATTGTGTCGTCCTTTGTTTGTGATGGATCGTTGCGGATGTATGAAGTGCCACGACGAATCGATCCTTTTTTTCTTTTTCTCCCAACTCCACGCCAATTTCAAATTGATGATTTACTCTTGCGGATCAAAGGGGTTTGGTTGTTTGGTTTGGTTGTTCTTTTCTTTTCTTTCTTACCGACAATTCCAATCGTGTCGCTACCGATTGCGTCAATCACATCGCCAATGTGTCATTTTACGTGTCGTTGTTTTTTGTTTTTTGACTTTTTTTTTACTTGTATGTTTTCTCGCTCGTCGGCTGAGTGACACACTAACGGCCAGTTTGGGACGGGGCGGCCATTGGCGGGATGAATGTTGCGTGAATGGCCCTTTTTTTCTTCGTTTCCAATCCTGCCCTACCAAAAGTTCTATAATGGTCTATATATATATGGTTGGGACTTTGGAGAGTACACTGCGGGGCAGGAGCTTTTTCAGTTGCGTGTCAACAACTATAGATATACAATATGTTGTGTTATTGTTGCAGCTCACGAATAATAAAGGGAAACCCCCCCCTCAAGCCCCCAGGTGGAGGTAGGTGCACTGGTAGCGAGAGTTGCGTGTTCCAACTATCTTTGGCTGGGTGCAATGGGAAAATAACATGAGTTAACTATTCGTTAACTTTGGGAATAAAACTATCGCCTCAAAAATGAAACGATCCCTTCGTGCTTCGATACCCTACAGTCGAATCAATGGGGGGTTGGGCGGGAGGTGGGAGGGGTTAAGAGGATTAAAGGGCCGCACCACTCCCATCCGGGAAAAAGGGTGGCGGGCATATAGACAAAGTTCAATATAGTAGATCTATATAAATAAATATATATATTGCGTAGTGTGTGCATCCAGCCTTAAGCTTAATGTATAAGGCAGCGCCTGGCGACAGCTGATGATCGTTTTCAAGAACACACACAAGAAAAGAAAAGAAACAAATTGAATCTGGCGCGCGATATTATTATTTTTCCAAGGAATTTCACGATCCCATGCGCAGAATTGATTTCAACTGCTGCTGGATGATTATGCTGCGTTCCAAAGTTTCGGTCTCTATTATCATCCGCACGTCAGAATTTCCCTTTTGGAAAATGAGGGGGACAATAGAAACGGGGATTGTCTTTTGCGTTGTTGCCTCATCTCTCCTCGTCCTCGTCCTCTTGCCCGGCTGATAAATCAAAGTGACTTGGCTGTTGGCTCATTCGAAGGGTCGAGCTGTCGTCCGTCGGGAATTGATAAGAGGCCACACAATACTCTGACGACGACGACGGATGTTCTTTATTAACAACAACCGAAACTCATCGTCCACCGTTGACATGAGACTGATTCACCGTCATCTTTCAGCCCCATCACAACTTTCCGTTATTTTTGTTTTTCTCCCATCAGCTTTGTTATATTATGAAAGCAGTGGCTATCCGGCCAGCATATAACCAACGGGATAAGGAGAGACACAAAGACTCTAAAATGAGAAGGTTGTCGTTCCGCCGCTTTTTTTTTCTTCTTCTTCTTCTCCGGATGGCCCAAGCAAAATGTCTCGTGAGCCGATCACTGACGGGAATAAGAGAAACCGGACGACCAGCCACTCGCGCCTGCTTAACTTTGATAAGGGCGTGTGTGTGTGTGTCTGTGTGTATGTCTATAGCCCTTGCGTAAGGTATATAAATGTGGTCCGTCTCGCCAGCAGCGACCAAGACCAGCATCTGCTGTTGTCTCCTGCTGGTGAGTGCTGCTGTTGGAATAACGATCCGAGTTGTCGTCAGCAACTTATTTAGTTTTCATGACATTTTTTTTTTTTGTTTTTTGTTTGTCTATTCATTTATTTTTATTTTTTATTTTTTTTTCCCTCTTCCTGGTGGGCACGAGAGCAGCCATTGACTGGGCTGCATTGTTTGGTTATTAACGAGACTCTGCGTCCTGAAAACCTTTTTTCCCCCGATATATGTATGACGCAGGAGAGGACTAAATTCACGGCAGATGCGTCGAAAAAGAGAGAAAGACAAAGAAAAAGAAACAAACAAATCCTTTATATAGGTTAATGCAATCTTTCTTTTTCTTTTTTTCTATTTTGAGAAACGCTATAGCCAGGTGAGTTCGACAACGGAGACGCTGAAAGATTGATTGCGGCTGGTGGAGCTCGTGAAATAAGTAAATAATTGAATTGAATTATTAGAGTCCAGCTGGCGAACGATGAGACAGCCAATGTTGTTTCCAGGGAAAGTTTTTCAAAGAGACTCACGCACTTGGGCGCTCGTTCTCTCTCTCTCTTTCACCATGGGCTCGGTTGATTGAACTCTAAAGAAATGGCAGCTAAATGAGGGCGCCTTCATCGTTGATCAAGCCAAGTTTTCCTTTTTTATTTTTCGGGTGGATGGGGTCGACTTGATCCTCGTCCAGGACGTCGTCCACTCCCGGCCCGGAGTGGAATAGAGAGAGCGTCGACGACGGGCGATATTTATGTATACAAGTTCAATGATTTCCTATTGTGTGCCAGCGCAGTTTTAGAAACTTGAACTTGTTGTTGTTGTTGTAGCAGCAGCAGCAGCAGATACCGTAAGTTAGGGCGAAATATTCGATTAAATGGCGTCGCCATGGAAACGACAACCTAGTCATCAATAATGGATGCATCAAAGCTATTCATATTATAACTGTGTTTCTACCCCTTTGGCTCTCTTTTTCTTTCTTTTCTTGTTGTTGACCGGACATTTGCCAGTTGATCGACGACGGGAGTGCCAATGAGTGAGCATCAACATCCGTGCGTGTGTGTGTCTGATCATTTCCCCAAATAGTCAACGACCTTTTGCCATGTTTGCCATGTTGGATAATCGAATGAACGGACGATGACAACAACGTCGTCGTCTTCTTCTTTTTTCCCCCGGTTTTCGACGGGGTGGATGGCATCCAGCAGACGCTTCATTAACGGAATGTCATCAATGAATGTTGTTTGGTCCAATGACGTTTTCTCTTGATCAAAGGGGAACAGATTCCCGCATTATAGTGTTCTCTCCTCGCGTTGCTAAGGGTCACGCTGGCTGCCGACAGAAAGATGGAAAGAGAGAGGGGGAAAGATGTCGCCTCATCTTCTATTCAACGCCGCCGTGATTTCGGCGGATCCGCTGTGTGCGGAAATGAAGTATGGGCGGATGAAACAGCAGTTCACGTTATAAGCATCTGCCTCTTGTTCGTTTTGCTGCTGCTGTCTCTCTCGATTTTTGAAATGGAAACAAGAAAGTCGACGCTGCGAGATTAAAAAATCTTCTTCTTCTTCTTCTTCTTGTTTCGCTCGCAGCGCATCTCGGGGAAAGAAAAGAAAAGAAACGACAAAAGAGAAACCAGAGACAGTTAGGCTGGAGCTCTATATCAAGCATGTATATACAAATATATACTATTTATGAATCCGCCAACGGGGCTCTCTTTGTTGATTATTAGACATCCAACCTCGACTGTAAACTTCTCAGACGGTTGCCTTTATTTTATTATTATTTATTTTTGTTTTGGTTTGGTTTTTTCTTCTTTTTAAAAACCAAAAAAAAATTGCCATTTATGCATCTCTTATTCGGGAGGGGGGGATCTCTTCTCTGTTTTATTTGTTTTGCTTTTTTATGACATTGGCCTGACAGGTTGACGACCTATCCCCGAGTTCCCATAATCTTCTTGTAGCCCATTGGAATAGAGATGCAATATAGAGAGGAGAGCGACTCGCTGGGGAACGCCACACGCACAAATCGCAGGGGGGTTGCTCTAGATCTCTTCTTTCTCTATCTCTCTCTCCTCACTAGTTGGCGTTTTCTCTTACATTTTCAAGCAGGGAGAAAGGAAAAAAAAAAGAAGTAGAGGAAATGATAAAAGAAACGAGAGGGTTGGTGGTGGTGGAGATGATGATGATGATGATGCTGCCAGACGAGTCGGTTCCGATAGAGAGCCAACCGACCGCCACCACCACAACATCACCAGACTACCGAAGGGAGAAATACGAAAAAAAAAGAAAAGAAAACGAATGTAATTCCGCGTTGCACAAGTCCCGACGGATCTTGTGTGATGCTCTCCTCTCTCTCTCTCTCTATCTGTGCCATCCAGTATGTACCACAGGAAGCGAACAGTTAAAAGACATAAAAGTCTAGAGCAACCAGTACACAACGATGGAAGCAGTTAAGAATGAGAGAAAGAAAGAAAAAGAAGAAAAGTGTGTGTGTGTGCAGCGCGCACAACTTTTTACCTCTTATATACAGACACTCGTATCGCCGATTGCCTTTTGGCTTGATAGTTGCCCGTCTGTATGATGGCGAGCGCCAGTGGCTTTTATGCTTCTCGATGCTTCTTAATCTCCCGCTTCTGTGTGTTAGTCTAGCGAATGTACCCATCAGCTCCAATTTCGCCCTTTTCGACGCCCACGATCGAGTCTTGTATTTGAACACGTCAGTGTATTTTGCCAAGTTTTGTAATCAGCACGACTCATCTGGCGATGTGGGAAGCCAAAAATCCATCCGATCCGCTTTTCAGCCGAATATAATAATAATCTTAATCAGAGAGAAAAGACGTCAGCGGGAGTCATCGATAGCGAAGAGAGAGAGTAGTATGATGCATGCCATCAACAATGGCCAGCAGCCGTCTCATTTAACGTTCATGTCTGAGAGCTGCTTCTCTTTACTTCTATTGGCACACGACTTAACTGATGTTGAGCTAGTGGGATTTATCTGCCGTCACCTTTGTTCCCCCTGGCGAAAGGTGCGATAAAAGCCAACGCAACAGCACGTACTGCGAGACTCTCACTGAAAAGAGACGTCAAATGGATCTCTCCGCCCCCCGTTCCCTCCTGTATATTGAAAGGAATCTAAAACTTGAAATGGGCGTTGTAAGTCGGTCATTTGAGGTTGAAACCACATCGTCCATATTTCATCTTCGTCACGTATTCTCTCTCTCTCTTTCGGACGAGTGTTCTGTCAGTTGCGCCGTAAAAGAAAAAAAAAACTCCCACACTCTCTCTAGTCGCCATTTTGTGCCCCTATTTAAAGATGGTGTTCCATTTATTTTATTTTTTGATGTTATGGAATATAAAACCGATGAAGCAAATAGACACACAGCAACCGAAAGAGAGAGAGAAAAAAAAACAGGGCGGCCGTAATAGTGTGGCATCAAATTTTCATGGCCTGGCTGGGAGCGATGGAAGAGACCTACAACTACGCATTCAATTACGTCAGGCACGCCAACTCGTCACCGACGGGCGGGAATAGGCAAAACAAAAAGTTTTTCCTTTGTTGAGTGCCGGTCCAGGTTTTCGGCGATCCAGTTAAAACAAAAATGCAAAAAACATACGAACTCTTTTATTTGGTTTTTATCAAGTTCCGCCCTTGTTGAATAATTTTTGCGACTAAAACGAAAGTTTGCGCATTTGACGGCGTGTGCGGGCGGCCTATTTTTTGGTGGGCGTTTTATTCCTGTTCAATCCGTCTTGTGTTTGTTTCTCCTATTATTGCAGCTAGCGTTTTCCATTTGACTTTATTCTCTGTTATTTTTTTTATTATTCGACAGGGCGTTGCAGCGCAGCCATGGAAAGTCGGGATCCAGCATCCAGCGGCGGCAGATTCGGCGGTGGGGGTGGCAATCACTTTCTGGACGACGACGAAGACGACGATGGAGACGGAGTGGTGTGGCCCACCCTGTCTCTTTCACCTCGTTTCCAGCACATCCCGCCTCCACCCCCGCCCGTCGTTTACGGTAATCTCCATAAATCATTTGATATCATTAGAAACTCCCCTCAAAAAAATTCTAATCTCATTTCTTTTTTGGTTGAAATAGGCCCATTTTTCGAGCCAGAATTCGCTACAAATATAAGCGTCTTGGCCGGGCAGACCGTCTTGCTTCAGTGCCGAGTCATGGATCTAGGTGATCGAGTGGTACGGTGCACTTTATTCATAAACCTATTAGCGTAATAAGCTCTATTGTTTTGATTGTGTTGGAATATAGAGAGGGTAGAGGGGGTGGGTTAGGGCAATTCTATTAGATCCGTTGTGTCGAGTGACAAAAGCAATCACCGTGGCCGTTGCTTGATTGACTGACGGCCCAGCCGGCTGAGCTCGAACTATTCGATTCCGAATGGTTAGCTTGCGCCTATACAGAAAAGCTAGACGAGGGGTGCTGGCCTTACATGTCAACAACACGCTTAATTATCATCATCCCCGCGGACCATGATGAGAGAGCGAGGGGGGTTCAGTTCACATCACTTCTACTACTACGACGACGACGGACGACTTCTACCACTCTTGTGATAATTCAGTTGTGTGTGTTGGAGAGGATCCAAATCATCCAGCCTTTTACCCTCCGGCTGACTGGTCATAGAAAAGGAGAGAGTGGGGTGGGGGGGATGTCGGATGGATGGAAAGGTCTATCCAGTGATGGAAGAGACTGCCACCAAAAATGCGTTGATGGATCAGGCTTTCACCTATCCACTTTTACACGCACCGCTCACAAGAGTTTCAAGTTCTAGTTTTATTTTATTATCTGATTTTATTCAATTGATTTAGTTTTATTTATTCATTTATTTTTATCCGGTCATTTTTATTGAGTATTTTGTTTTTTAAAACAAATTCGATAAAAACAAATTTTAGTCAATTTTCGACTCATTTCGCAATCTGGCAAATGCATGCAGACTACAATTTAGCGAACGACACATGAACTTTTTTTTTATTTTTTTAAGTGTGAAAAAATCCTAGAAATCAAAGATAAAACCTACAATGAATTAGTTTGTGCACTTCACAATTGACATTTTGTTATTTTGGCAGGTATGTTTGTCTTAATTTTGTAAACCTGTGAATTGTGTGACGAGCGTGAATTATTTCGTAGTGTTCAAAGCTGGGAGAGGCAAACACAGACATAGCTTTCTTTCTTGAAGGAGGCCACGCTGTATCCACCTTGGCCGAATTAGGTGAAAACTTGGAAGGGAATGATGAAAGCATCATTTCAGGCATCCAGAGTTTTCTTTGTCTAACATCATCCATGTGAACAAGTCACTTGGTGGTTCTCGTTGCTGGTGAACCAAACTTAAACACTCAGAACTACATGCAGGCTTTTCATTACTTTGAGGATTAGGAATCTATTTATAGAGTTTCTCATCTAGTTTATAAACAAGATAAAAAATATTTGTCTATTTTACAATCTTGTTTAAGACAAAAAACTCAAATTTTTTATTTCATTACGTTTCTTTGAAAACCAAAATGATTGAATTTATTTTTATAATTATTTTTAAACGAAAGTCTTCTTGTCTTTCCGTTTGCTTTCCTGTCGTCCTGTCCCATTTCTATCAACCTCCTATCTTTAATCCCCTACATATAACCAACCTATTTCCTTTTTTTTTCCTCCTTTACTCTTCCGGGCCGGCATCAAGCAGAGAGAAACACACACACACATGTTCAGCACTGAATGATACTGTCTATATAATGCTACCATCGCATCTTTCTATCTTGTCCCTCTTGTGTCTCCAGCCTGGGCAAACGGATGGGACCCCCCGACATGGCCACGACCACGTCAGTCGATCGATCCAGTATAACCTCCCTAATGTTGGCCAAAATAGAGCCAGACACAACTGCCGCCGACCCAACAACCGCCCAGCCTAAACCCCCCCACCGCTCTCTCTCTCTCTCTTAAGCTTCGAGAGTTTGTTGCGTGTGTGTCTATGAACGACCAATCCATCCATCCGGACCATCCGTCAGTCGAGGGAGAATTGAATAACAATCCATCTCTGTTCCCTCTCGCCGCAGGGGGTTGGAAAGGGAGGGAGGATAGAAACACTGTTCAACTTAAATTACGGCCTTATTTTGATGATGATATAATAACCCCCTAAATAATACGAGGCCGGGTCCGTCTGATTCAATCCGGCGTCAAGTGCTCTTTCTTCTCTCCTCGCGTTCTGCCCGTCTACACAGCTCGTCTTTGTCTGTCTCTCAACGGAAGAGTTGCCGGGGAAAAAGAAAGAAAGAGGAGGAGGAGCCGAAGGAAACTACTGCATAGTCGATATATATTACAAGACATCAACTGTATAGACTGGGATATATAGGCCTATATCTGCAAGGCAGTACCATGAAAAGAGATGAAAAGACTGTGAGACAGGCCAGCAGCCAGCTGCTGCTGCTGCTTCTTCTTCTGTCACCCGAAATCTCTTTTGATGCTGATGATCATGGGTGACGCTTTCATCATCAAAAGCATATCATTCCGAAAGGAAGGATTTTCCGTGCTTTCTCCTTAGACTTGGTCTTCCTTAGTTTCGCCCGTCGACGACGAATATTCTCCACGTCAATGTGTTGATGAGGCAGCCGACCACGGACCCGCACTGCCTCATGTAATTTATATCCCACAGCTGGATGGAAACGGATTTCCCGCGCTGGGAACATGTTTCCCGCTCCAGCACGCTCAAGTCTTGGGAGATTTTTTTTTTGTAATCCGCAGAGCTGCTGGGTGAACGCGGGCAATGGTAGAAACGATCGACATCGTGTTATCTTCGTGTTATCTTTTTTATTTTTCCTGTCGTCCCCCCGTCCTGATATTTGTATTTTTGTTGTTATTATTTTCAGGTTTCGTGGGTTCGACAATCGGATTTGGCTATTTTGGCATCGGGCGGAGTCAGCCACACGAGCGACAACCGAATCACGGCATCGGCCGACGAAACGCTGACCGACTGGGAACTGCAAATCGCCGAAGCCCAAACCAAAGATTCCGTAAGTGTTTTTGGCAATCGTCTTTCCCTTCCCCCACCACCGGCGATCCGCCATTTTGTTATCAATAATCCATCGCTCTGCACGCCATCGGCCATCGAATCAGTGAAAACAAGTGATGGATGTAATACGTGCCTAACTTTTTCTTTTTAATTCATTTCATTTTCTTCCGTCCATCAAATCAAATATTTCTATTTTTCTTTGTCTCTTTATTTTATTCGTCTCGTTTTTTTCCCCCATGTGGTTGTTTTTTTTTCTGCCGGCGGGCGACGACCGAACCAACTGCAGGGCCTGTACGAATGTCAGGTCAACACGGAACCCAAAATCAATTGGCCCGTCACTGTCCACGTAGAAGGTAAGTTTAGTCACGCAACTTCTTTTTATTTTCTTTCACGGCGCAGTTTTTTTTGTTTGTTTCGTTTTTTCTTTTTCTTTTTTTTCTTCCGGTCGTCATATTTGCGAGTAATATGGTCGTGCGGGAATCCAGTTTCATTGATCATTGATTGTTTGAATTAATCAAACATCAACTGAATAATTCTTTTGCTTTTCGTCGGAGGGTGGTGGGGGGTGGGTGGTGAGTTAGCGATTGTCTTGTAGACGAGCATTCGCCTCCTCGTTCACATGTCAGATGTTTAAAAATGGAACAACTTGTCCCGAGTCACGTAACACAATAAAGACAAGGAGGAGGAGTGGAAGGAGGTTTACTATACGCGACGACGGGCCGACGCGAAAAAGATGATGGCGTCTTCTCCGCCGCCGCCGCTTTTCCATTCCATTTCTCTCGTCTCCTTTTTCTTCTCTATTTTGCTGCTAGGCACACACACACACACACAGTCAATTGATTTATCCCCGAAAGTTTATTCTTGCAGTTGGCCTTGCTGTCGATCTTCTTCCTCTTTTCAGCCGCTCGTCAACGTACCTCGCTCGCTCGTGTGTGTGTGTGTTTTTCTTTTCTTTTCCACTCGTCTATTTTTCTCATCCACGTCATAAAAAAGATGAGTTGCGTCTATCTATAAGTGTGCCAATCCCGACGACGACAGTCTTCGCCTCCCCCCTCGTTCCAAATCTCCGGGAGAGAGAGCTTGGGCATTATTGGTGGATAATTGGCCGGACGGGAAGATAGATACAAGATCAGGAGGCAACGTTACACGCTGTGCCCTGTGTGTGTCTGTGTAACGTGTATCCAGCAACGCAGTAAAAAGCAAGAACTAACATAGATGACGGCAAATTCAATTCCGCGAGAAGACTATACGTACACACACATAGTGTAGTTAGTCCCTACACTAACTCTCAGCCATCATTAGCGAAAGGGGATTATGCGATCGATAGCGTGATCGATTGCCGGGACATGACAGCCATCGCCAGAACTCTCTCCGACGTGTTTCACGTGGGGGTACATGGTGTACACAGGGTCGTCGTGCGGATGATTGGTGAGAATTGGAATGAAAAATGGGAGGGAGCAGAAGGCGGAAGAAGAAGAAAAAAGAAGGAAGGAATTACCGGATCTGTAGTGGTGGATGGGGTGGTCCAGGGGTCTGAACGGGAGAGATTGAAAAGAGGATGTGTCCATTGGTGGTCTACTTCGCCGGTTTGGTCGAATCGTTTTCAATGCTGCTGGAGACTGGACGGATGTGTGTGTGTGTGAGGCGTCGGGCAGCATATCCATCAGAGCGCTGTTAAGCCTCGACCCGTTTTTCTTACATGTCCTCTTTCCCCAGATCTTCTTCTTCTTCTTCTTGGTTGGCATCAGCGGCTCATTGATCGTTTACAGAACAGACTGGCGGGTCGTTTCCGTTTTTGTTTTCTTTTGGCGACTCTCGTCCGCTTCCTCCTCCCGCAGTCGACTGCTGCTCCTGCCGTTCCTGCTACTGCGTCATGTTGCATTCTCTATGGTATTGCACAGAGGGATAGATAGATAGATATGTGGGCGGTGAGACTATATCGTGTTTTTCTTTCGACAAGGAGGAGCCTGGCAGGAAAAGAATATAAGACCTGCCGTATTCAAGTGCATCATTAACGATCAACCGACCGGAGGGGGAAATTAGAAGCTGTGTTGTGGGGCTCCAGTAATAATACTTGGCGGTTGCATCGTCGGGAAAAAGAAGAATAAAAACGAGGATTGAGAGAGAATAAAGAGAGAGAAACTTGATGGCGGATGAGTGTTGGGAGCCAGAAGTAACGTTAGGAGCCTTGTTAAGACAACTCGATCCCTGTGTGTAATCTAGTAGCGCAGATCGCCTATTTATGGTTCCCGCTGGCTAATTCGCTCCAGACGGCAGCCAATCCATCCGTCAATAAGACTCTGCCGAAACATACTTCGTTTTTCTCTGGGTGGAATAGACACATACAAACACACACACAAACAAAAAATATGAATCGAAATGGAAATGTTTTTTTTCCGGGGCGTGTGTGTTGTTAGGGTTTTTTTTTGTGTTGTAAGGAGCAAACGCCACAAGTTTATCCAGACGGATGACATCATCAAGATTCATAGCCGCTGTCACCCGATTCCAATTGACTCTATCTCTCTCTCTCTCTTCGTATCAAATATATTCCCTTATTGTAGTCGAGAAAAAGAAGAAGATTTTCACCATCCGCATCCATTTCCGTTTATTTTTTCCGCCGTTATTTCGTTTGACTTTTGTGCTTTCGAGTACGTGAATCTCGGCGTGGCTCTGCCAACAGTTAAAAAAGAAGGGGAAGAAGAAAGAAAGTCGAAGAAGAAGAAGAACGACACATCAAAGACGATCAAGTTGCAATAAAACTACAATAGTTGTCCAATAAAACACTGCGCTAGAGCGCATCTTTTTTTGCCTCGGTTCGTCGTCGTCATCCTCGGCTGCTTTTTCATTCGTTGACTCTATCCGATATATCCTTCGTCGTGCTCCTTCTTGTTTCGCCGGGCCTTCCGCCGACTTGTTTGCGAAACTTTTTTATTTTTTTTTCCACCCTGTCGATGAAAAGTTGATGGCGCATCTTTTTTTTCCGTGACGAGAAAATCGATCTAGCTCCTGATGATTTGCTCAAGTCTCGGGGAAAAACGAAAGCACTTTGATCGAGTCGATGCGCTTTTGCACAGGTTGTTGTTGCTGCATTTGTTTAGTTTTTTTTTTTTTTTTTACTTTTTTTTCCTGGAAAAGCGGAGCAAAGGCGATGAAGGGAGGGTGGCAAAGGTCGGAACTGTGTGCACGGTAAAAGTTTTTTGTTTAATATCGTCTTCCGTGAATCGAGGTGGGGTGGGGTGGGGTGCTACATCCAACAGGGCAACACACCGACAACTTTGTATTTTCCCTTAAATATGAATTAGAAGTGGGCGAGCGAGTCGATGGAGCGCAAAGAGGCCAATATAAGTTTTGGAAAAGCGACTTGGAGATGTGTGTGTTGTAGTTTCGGTGGGCGGCGCTCTCTTTATTGTGCAAGGGCTGAAGTGAATCAAAGAAGCTGTTTCTTTCCTTCTTTCTCTTTTTTGTCTTTTCCCCTTTAAGAATTTGAACTATGTCGGGCTCATCTTGTCGTGCTTGTCGTTTCTCCTTGTGTTCCTGTTCCTGTCTCTAACGCCATATTGAGACTTTCCCCAAATAGATAGATGTAGGCGTGTAAAGAGGCGGGGTCTCGATGTCATCTTGTCGAATGAGTCGAAAAGGGGGGAGACTAGGGAGACAGCGAGAGACTAGAGATCGCCGGGTGCGGAATAATCACGTGGAAAAGCGAGTGAGAGACACTGAGCCCCCCTAGGATGTTCTCTCTCTCTTGATGGCAAAGCAAGACATTGCTCCGTTGTTGTTTGACGAGCTGAGACCTGAGCAAGTCGCAGGCAATGCATTTCTAAGAGCTTGTTACACTGCAGTCTTAGTGACTATGGAGAGAAAGCCTAGATTCTATAGAGAGACGTAGTAGTAGTACAACAAGGGAGAGAGCGAGGGCAAAAGACGAGCAGAAGCCCAGAGAGAGGAGGAAACAAAAGAATATAAGAGCGAATCGATAGTATATATATGTGTGTGTGTGTGTGTGTGTATGATGTCGAGAGGCGAACACAGCGAGAGAGGAGAGAGAGAGAAAGATGAAGGAAGGCAAAGGGACGATGAAAGAGAAGGGAAACAAGAAACAAGATGAAGGTTTGCCAAGAACTTGTGCAAGTTAAGTATACACTACGGCGCTCAGAATGGACAGGGGGAGGGGGGCCTGTCGATGTGTTCCGGGCGGCATCCCCCTCCTCAACCCCCCGTCATGTCTTTTGGTGCTGGCCTGCTATATGGTCCGCCTTCCACTTCTAGATATCCTTGGCCACTCTCTTTCATCTCTCTGCAATGGAGTAGACGGATTCAACGTACACACGGGGGAGCAATCAAATAGGGAAAAAGCCAGTAGAGCTGAAATGATTCAACTTGGCAGGCTCTTTCCCCCCATCCTGAATTGCTTAAGACATATTCCAATATTTTAATCGGACTTTGTAATAAATAAGAAAAAGGACCTTTTTTTTAACTATTCAAATAGTTGGACAATAATAGAAAAAAAGGGACTCAATCGAATCATCAATTCATCGTGTAACAATTTAAATTATGCATATTGAATATGAAATGGAGATGTAATAGAAAGTGGGAGAGGGGAGGAAGCGAAATCAAGAATAATTCGGTCGACATTAACAAGTCGACGACCGTCTTTTTATCTATTTTCTTCTTCCTCCCCACTGTTCTTCTGGCTGAACTATAATATCTCTGTCGTATCGTGACTTGAATGATTGAATCATCATCCCAACAAAGTTTTACCCCCCTTTTTTTCTTCTTCTTCTTCTTGTTCCATTTCTTGACATTTAACTGCGCGTTGAATTATTCAAGACTGGGTTGTTCGGGCCGATTAGCACAAATTAGGCAAATCAGTATATACGAGAAAGAGATCGACGTGGGACAGATAGTTGGTGACTTTTTAACTGAGAGCGGGTAGAGAGAAAAAAGACTCTAAGGCAATGAAGAAGAAGAAGCGGAAGTGAAGAACGGAAGCTTTTCACCAGAGTGCTGTATGAGACACCAGGGAGAGCTAGACGCTTTCGGTCCTGTACGTTTCTCTCAACTAACTCGATACCAGTCGTCTTTTCTTTTTTCTTTTCGATGAACTTTTGGGGGAGAAAAGAGTTGAGAGATCGTCGTCTCTTATGTACAGCTCAAGTCTTTTTTCTTCTTCGTTATTCTGGGTTTATATTCGTCAGATATTTCATTCTTTTTTCCTCGGGAGGGAAAGTAAGAAAAAAAAGGAGAGATGTAGAAAAGGAAGTGTCGTCTAAAGAGATCCAGAGGAGGAAGAAACTCTCGCAACTCTTTCCTTCCTGTGTCTTCCTCAGAAGAAGAAGAAGAAGAGAAAAAAGGGACATCAGAGTGGAACGGCCGGAACCAGTCTCGTTTCTCAGTTTATATTGAATCAGCTTTTCTATATGGACATTCTTATTAGATATGTTGCATTTACATCAGGCTATACATCTTTTGTTTGTTGTCTAAAGCTCTTTATCTCTAATATTTGCTTTATGGCCTTTATATTTATTTATTGTTTTCTTTTTATTCTTTTTTCCCTCTGTTTGACTTCATAATGGTCCGATGCGGTGGATATATATATATGTACGTATAGTGCAGTGCAGCGCACGAAGAATTACCTCTTTGTTCACCAAGTTTTTTGCGGCAGTTGAACCGAACCCCCTACGCAACTGCAACTTTTTTTCTCTTTCTGTTGTTCCCTCTACTTTTGGCTTTTTGACCAGTCGGGTGCTGGGGGGAAAGAATTCTTATGTAACACTAAATCAAGTCGGTGCGCTGCCGTCGCCGCCACCACCACCACCCACTCACTGCTATTCGCATACAAAACGAGCGACTCCCTGCCCTCCCCCTTTTCCCTACTTTACCTATTGAAAATTCCCATGATTTAGTGTACTAGATGGCAGAGATACGTGAGCGACTGTAATCACGCACCCGAGCGTGAAAAACCAGTGTTAGACAAGAGAAGTCTTGCCTGAGAAACGCACCCAAAAAGTTTCTTCTCGGGACCCACTTTTTGGGGTTTTTTTTGTTTTGTTTCCCTCCCCCTGGGTGGGGTGGGGTTGAGACGTCGTCGTCGTCGGCGGTGCGACCTCAATCCGTGCGGAATGATCCGTGAGATGCGAAGGGTAGAAAGATTCCGTCCGGTTTGTTTTATGGCGTGTTTTTCTCCGTTGACAGAATCCTCAATTGTTCTTATTCTTATTTTTCTTCTTCTTCTGTCGTGTAACGTTACTTGTCTTGTCTGACTGTAGGCCTCTTGTCGGCGGGATGTTTGAAAAGGGGGGGGGGGAGCGGCTGATTTGTTTTATCTTTGGGTGTTGTCTTGTTTTCACTCTAAGCGCATTTGGTAGTAGGCCCTTGTCAACTTTGCTCGAGTGGCCATTTATTTATGCCAGATAAACATGGATAGAAGACCCGACTCGGGCTCAAACCCATAGACTCTCTTAACTATGTGTGTGTGTGTCGCCTCGCACAAGTTTTCCGTCACGAGTTCTTTTATTTTTTGGGGGGTTTTTTATTCGTTTTGTCGCTCCTTGGGCGATACACACACACACACATTTATAGTAAGTCTAAACAAAATAGCCTCGAGTCGGCGAAGAAAATGTCCGGCCTCGAAGTTGTTTCGCTTCACTTACTTTCTCTCACTTGACGGACGCTAGCTGCTGGACTTGTTGAAGATGGCGCAAACAAAAAGGATTGTAGGCGCACAGTAAAAACCTCGCTCGGCCGGCCGGTTATTTCTTCTTCGTTGGCATTTATTTTTTCGGGGGGAAAAAAAGCTGTCCGTCTGTTCCGTCGTGGATAAGCATAGGGTGAATAAGATGTAGGACTGAATGTGAGTCATGAGTCCGAGAGAACGAGAGAGAGAGAGAGACCGATTCGTCTTCGTTGCTGGACCAAGACACTGAGGATAAGAGACTGGGCTCTGTAAACGCTGCCGGGCAGCAACCAGCCTCGAGTTGTGTCGAGTCTCATTTTGCCGAAGATGGATGGATCCCGCTGGCAGCTCCGCTCACCGAGCAGTAACGCGAGTCTGATGACACAGTAATAGTCACTTCACAGACAACGTCAACATGAAAGGGCCGGCCGGCTGGCAGCAGCGAAATGGCGGTAGCGGGATGATGTGGTGGTGGTGGTCCAACAGGAAATGGATCGAAAGTGGTCGAATTCGCCTCTTTGATCCACTCATTCGCCTCTCACTCTATAAGTAGTCAATAAATAGAGCGCACCGTCTCATGATGGTGATGCAATCGTCGGTGACAGTCACGCTGCTTCATTCACGATGATTTGTGTGACTGATCGCCGCCGTCCTCCTTATCCGCCCTCCCCTTTTTAGTTTGGCCGCTCCACAAAAACGGCCTCCTTTAAAATCCACCGGGACAAATCCGTTTTGAACAATAGCCAGAAATTTAAAAAAAAGGAAGGAATGAAAATATTATGCGTGTGTGTGTGTGCCCTCCTTTTTTGGCATTGTGCAATTTTCCGTACAAAGTCGTTGGCCATTGTCGATGGGTAACAATCGGTGACAAGATCATCGATAAGTTTATTTGTGAGGTTGTGATGACGTAATCGTTTTTGGTTTGACATTGTAACTTATTTTGAACTTTTTTTTGTTTCGCAACAGCTGCTTTGGCGTCGATCGTGGGCGCCTCTGAACTTTACGTGCGGACGGGCAGCACCATCAGTCTGACGTGCATCATTCAAGGATCGAGTTCCATCCCGCCACGTGTCCTCTTTTGGTTTCACAATTCTAAGCCGAGTAAATATTAAGAAATTCCATTTCACTTTTTCAACGTCTCCGCTTTTAATTTTTCTAATCTTTTCCTTCTTGTTTGCCTTTCATTTAATGACGCACTTTGGTCTCCCCCCGGTCGGCACAGTCGCGCTCGATTCTCCGCGTGGCGGGATATCACTGGAAACGGAACGAACGGTCACGGGAATGTCATCCAAATTACTCCTCACGCGTGCCACCGTCCAAGACGGAGGTAATGACCCATATATACTCGCTGAACTCTTTTTCTTTTTTTCTTTTCTTCTCTTTTTACTGAGTGGGTGTGTCCGGAGGCTTTGGTTTGAGAACACTAAACTCAACCTTGTCTTACGGCATGTCGACTTTGGAACTTGACTTTGGTTTTATTTCTAATTACTCTCTCCTTCTCTCGTTTGGTCTGGGCCTTATGTCACTGGCGTTGGCTTTTTGATGATGCTGCGACAATCTTGTTGGAATACTTGAAAAGGAAACTACACTTGCGCTCCGCCCGGCGCCCAACCGGCTGACGTCACTGTCCACGTCCTCAACGGTAAGTCCATTTCGGCATTTCGAGTTAATTCCACCGCCAACTTGTCAGTTGACTCTCTCTGTCGACTGGCTGAAAACATCTCGTTATTTATTGATGGTTTCTTCTTGTGTGTCGTTGGTTTTGGGGGGGATGAATCCGGGTGGGGTCGGCTTTTTCTGCAGGTGAGCATCCGGCCGCCATGCAGCGAGGGAACAGGAGTCCATCAACCAACGGCGGCGAAAGAGCGGCCCATTTGGGTGCCAAATGCCTCTGGGCCGTTCAAGTGATTGCATTACAGTATTCCATCCAGCGCTGGCTATTCGGGAGCCCGTCTCCCACCGTTTAATTTGTTTTTAAGATCCGAAAGGAAATGCGGCACATCACATATAGATGGTATTCAACTTGTTTAAAGGACCCGCGCTTTTCAAAAATTCAAAAAAGAAAAAAAGAGAGAATTTTTTTTTTTTTACAAATGAGATTTTTGGGTTTTTCCTGGAAAGTGAAATTCTTTCATAACCATCCCGCGTCATTCTCTTTTTACTTATTATTCTGATTATAACCTTATTATATATATTATATAACTATACTGCAATTATCATCATCCTCTCGAGTGAAATAGTACGTGACGAACAACACAATCGTGACATTTTCGCCCTTTTTCATCTCTAAATCCTAAAAAAAAAAGTCATTCCCCACTGGAATTTTTTTTCTCTCTCGGTTGTTGTACTGTGTGTGTGAATGTTGTTTTTACAAAAAAAAAATATGCTATCGTTCATATATTTCTATATATAATAATTAAGCACTCCTCCCACCCCATCCTCCGACCCCAATCTGTACGTGATTCAGTTTAGATTATTCCTTACAGATGATGATGACTTTGTTTGTTATATTCCCCTTTTCATTTGATCTCTTTTTCTCTCTCTTTTCGGAACTCCCCCCCTCCCTCTGGCTCCGTGAATCCCCCCGCCGTGGATAAGTCACGGTCCCTCCCAATGATGATGATCCTGATGATTGGCTGGAAGGGAGAATGAACGGTCAGTGTTTGAACAAAAGGAAAAAAAAAACGGAGAAATGTCATTAATTTTCGTTTGTTTTCGAGTTGCTTTTCTTTTCTTGTGATTAGTTTGACGCGCGGGATTGTAAAAACCGCTGTCGAAAAAAAAACCCGCCGGTTTCACGGTCTCGTATGGATGGTGGAAAAAATGGAAGAAACGAGGGTCTTTTCATCTTTTTTTTTTTTTTTCTTTTGTCGGTGACATGAAAGAAGATAATGAGCCATGGTTATACTCCTCCCGCGTCGCTGTCGAATGTTTGCTGCATCGACACACAAATATACTCTCCCGTCTTGACAGATCTGATTACGCTGCCGGGTGAGAGCCAACAGTGGGAACGTACGACGCTCCCGCCGAAATCGGATCCGGATGATGCAAAAGAGAGGGGGTGAACGGGACACGAGACACGTGAGTCTATATAGCAGAAGCTCGGAGAGACGGGGAGACACCAGGCCGGGCGGTTTGATGTGAGAAAATCCAATTTGTATTCGCGTCTATATCTTTTCACGATAGCAAATGCAAACACAACGCGTGAGTGTTAAAAAGGAAACCCAGAACGTCGTCATTTCGATCGAGTGAAAAAGAAATTTCAATCAACGAAAAAAAAGGGAGGAGCTCTTTTTCTTCTTTTACCCTGGCGTTGACGACGATATGTTACACAACAACAACAAAAGAACGGCTAATGAAAGGTAATTAGCGAGCTCTTCTTCTGGCGGATGTTTTTTTTTTATCAACGATACTACACCACCACATAACCTTGGGGCGGGGGAAAAGAAAAAGAAAGAAAAGTTGGTATGTATTACTGTTATTTATCGACATTCACGGTCCTATTTTTTTATTATTTTTCTCATGTCGTTTTTCATCGTTTCCCCGTTTTTTTGTTGATGTGTTTTACTATGCGTGTCTGTTGCACACGCGGTTACGCGCTGTGATCTCATTTTCCTTGGGCTTGATTCTTTATATTCTTTAATCATTTTTATTTTCTCTTTTTTTTTTACTCGCCGTGGTTGCGTATTAACTTTAATTATAGGCGGTGACGACAGGCGGAAGTTGCCTCTGCCATCCCACGTGTGTCTTCTAGCACGAGGCGAACGGGGGACTCGTGTTACCTGTACGGCCAAGGTGGTCTCTCCCGAAAACTATCGTTGATGTATTCGACCTTGCCGGACTCGGCCGTAGAGAGAGAGTATTAAATATCTAATAAGTACGTGCTGGCCGAGAACAGATGCGAGGGGAAATAGGGGAGAAGCCAAAGTCCCTCGGTCGACTGCCCTTGTAGGACGACATGACGATCGACCGAGCGCGCCGCGACGTCCACCGCAGGGCAATCGGGTGTGGGCTACCGAACGCAAAACCTTAGCGGATGGAGAATGATCCAGTTGCTATATTGCCATCCCCATCGAATGTATTCATTATTGAGAATACAGCTTCCTGCAGTATATCAGACATTGATCGAATCTGTTGCCGTGCCGATGCCGAAAAAAACAACAGCCAAGTGAAATCGACCGCCCTGATTTCAGTCGCGCTCCGTTTGAGATCGAAAACAATTGCGGGAAAAATTTAAAAGAAAAAAGTGTCCGGTAAGTAAACCTTGGAATGTCCTTTTATAGTCCAGTTCATTTTTGTTTTTATTTTTTTATTTCTTCCTGATGAAGAGCCTGTGTATACTGTTATTACTTTAAGTAATGGTCTTACCTACAACACTTAAAATCGAGAGGAAAGGAAAAGTGAAGCCTTGAGGCGGTTTTACGTTTGCCTACCAAAAACTCGGACGGACTTTGGTTATCTTGTGTGTATGTATGTATATAAGGCAACTGACAAACTAACAAGTTCTCACATTCTCCACCACTCGCTTGTCACTGACGAACACACTGTTTGGCGTAAGTTGTGTGTGTATTTGTGTGTCTGTGTCTCCGTCCGGTGATCGTTTTAAAAAAGACTTTCCTTTTTTCCTCTCTTGCTGTTTTTAGAATCTCTTTTCCTCTTGACTGGACGACATTCTTTGAGAAAATAAAACAAATTCTCCTTTCCAATTTCAAAAAGTGGATCTAGGAGCGACACACACCCCTCAGCAGCAGCAGCAGCTTCGTATTATCTAGTGTCAACTAGATTCCCGAGAGATGATTATCCTGCGACCACTTGTCACGTTCCTGGCCGCCCTGCTGGTCTCCTCCTCCTCCTGTCTAGCTCAGGATCGCTCCACTTATTGCCGCCTTTCGACACGGCACACACTGTGTCGATTCCAGGTAAATAAGAACCCCGTCTCTGTGTTGCGAAACGCTCGTCACACATGATGAGATTTGAAACTATTTTTTCTTTCTTCTTCCATCTGAAGCGGATTGTTGTTGTCCGAGCGATGGACAGAAAATTTCTTTTCACATTGCGTTGAGGGGGGAACGATTTGGTTTTTTTCTGGAAAAATAGGATCAGCCCAGGATTACAATTTATTGAATAAGGCGGGGGTTGTGACATTTGTCGGATATTGATGAGATCGATACACAACATGCGCGTTGGTAAACGGCGAAAAAAGAGAAATTTCCTTTTTAAAAGTTGGCAGAGCCTTTTTTTTAAATAACAAGTCGTTGTTGTTGTTGTTGCAACAACTGGTTTTTTTCAAAGCACAATAGATTGTTGTAACGTAGCCCTCGCTTTGTGCTTTTTGATCCCCCCGCCCCGTCTATTTGAGCGCTGAAATCGAATTTCACAGCATTGAATGCAACCTCATCTTCTTGTTAGCCTACAAGTAGAATCGCCTGAAAAGGTCAGAAAAGAGTCCTAAGGAAAATGATGCGAAAATGGTGATAGTTGTAACTGGACCGATGCAAATGGATTTGGCGAAGGGGGAGGGGGGAGATGCATGTGCGTATCTTTTATTTATATGAAATGCGCTCTAGTACCAGTATACTACTAGACATCCGTCCCTGACAAGTCGAAAGAGATTGAGTTACCTCGCATGGCAAATCACATTGACCCGACCATAAAGAACTGACGACGCCACTCACTTTTTTTTTTCATTTTTTTCCCCGCCTTCTCTTATATTTAAAAACTCTGCGATGAATGGAGAGAGGAACCAACTTATACTCGCATCGTTGAAACTTTTCGGATGAAATTATTTTTCTTTTTTCTAATTCCAATTTCGTTTTTGCTTTTTGTGGGGGTTGAACTACTCCGACAGTTTTTTTTTGCTATTAGTTATTGATTGTGCGTTTCCAATGCAATGAATGTTAATGTTCTTTTTTTATGATACGGTGGGGATTGGCGTGTGCCTACGACCAAACAGAGCGACGGCGAGCAGTGCGGGAGCTCCGTCTCGAGACGTGGCGTGGAAGACAAAAACCGGCAGGTGATTTTGGACGCTCACAACGCGCTGCGGTCGATCGTGGCGTCGGGTCAAGAGTCACGCGGACGTCCAGGTCCCCAACCTCAAGCTTCCAACATGCAAATCATGGTAGGTTGACACACACACACGCGGCTCTCATGTCGTGTCAAATAACCTTCCTTTAATAATAAGAGCGTGCGCTTTGCTGCTCTGATTTGCCTTACACGCGTGACTGGAAACATGTCGTCAATCTCTCTCTTATTCTCTCTCTCTCTCTCCCCCCTCACCTCTCCTTTCTCTCTTGCGCAACAAAATGTGTGCTGGCTGTGCTCTCTCTGAATGTAATCAGACATGGGACGAGGAACTGGCAACCGTCGCTCAACGCCTCGCCGAGCAGTGTCTATTTGAACACGACTGCAACGAATGCCGCAAAGTGGGTAAGTTCTCGGTGCGAATTATATTCCCGCGCTTCAAACGCTATTTTCGTCCAGAATATTAACGCTAAGCGCAGCATTGTAACTGTCGTTTTAAATTTGTCTCCACCCTTTTTTTGGAATTTTTTGCACGCGGGATTTATTTTATTTTTTATTTAATTTTATTTTTCGGTTGGGTCGGGGGGTCGGTTTAGGTCGATTTCCCGTTGGTCAGAACTTGGCTGTCGAATGGACGACCGGCCCACCTTTGCCAATCAACTGGAAGACACAAGTGACCAGGTGGTACGAGGAGGTCCAAGAGTTTCCCAACACATCTGTCCGCAAATTCGAGTAAGACCCATCAACTTGAGCTATGTCATCTGATTTCGTCCCTTTCTAATCAAATGTATCGATCCTGGGGTAGCTTGCCTATTAATATTTGTTGTTTTCTATCCGAAAATGGCGCGCTGCTGCGCTATACTTGGAACGCGCAACACTTTTGTCGTCAGCAATATATGGTGAAGGGAGGGGGGCATCGATTTTTTTGTTTGGCAAGTCCATGCATATTTACGTGGCACTCTCTCTCTACGACCGTGTGCGACGCTATATGCTATCCCGGTTGATGTATTCATTCTTTTTTTTTAATGAATTTTAGATCAGAGAAGTTTCGAGTTGCTAAAACTATAGAAACAGCCGAGTCAAATGCCACCCCACCTACTATTTTGGGTTGAGTTCCTGTTAGTATTGCATGCTGGGGCTTGTTATTTCTCATTTTCTCGGCTGACGACTGCTGTCACAGCTACGGGAGTTGCCTCGTCAGCTTTCCTTCCCCCCCTTGACTTTGATGACTTAAAGACTGACAAAAGTTTCACGAGCTGGTGAATTCATTCTTCATTGCCTATAGGCCTGAGTATCTATCTTTCAGCCGCCGCAGAGCTATAGATTCTTAAATGTTGTTTATACGATCAAAAATTATTGTCGACGCATCATAATAAAGTCCAATAAAAATGTAGTGCGTAGTCGCATAGGCTTTCATTAGAGTAAAAGGATCCTGCAGGATTCGCCCGTGCCACGCGAGACCGCTCAGTACTCGGAAAATGTTGTTTATACAGAATGGGATTTGTGCAGCACACACAGACGTACTTGGAAGGAGAAAAAAAAAAACAAGAAATCTATCCAGCCTCTAATCTTAAGAGGCTCTTTGATACGTAAGCAAGTCTCGCTAGCTAGGTTTTTTTTTCATGAATATACTCACCGCTTCGTAAAGTCTGAGCTCGCGTGCAATCTCCTTGATGGAAATGGCTCATCAAACCCTGCTCCCCTATACGATGTGGGCCCTGATTTTTTTCCCGTCAACTCACGACTAAACCCTGGGTGGCGTTCAACAGCTTTGAAAGAAAGCCCCCGCTTTTTCATCTTTCTCCGAGTTCCCTCTCAAGACGGTTTAGACATTTTTCGGGACTAGGCAAATGTTCGCTGTTGGTTTAGTAGTATTTATTTCTATCGCCTAGGTAACCCTTGTCTCCTTGTCTCGCCAAGAGTGACGCCTCATTAAAAAAATGTGAAGTTGCCATCAACTACGGTCTCAACTTAATTATCGAATCTTTGTTTATTGGTAGGTTTTCGGTAGTGACGGGTCACTACAGTCAAATTATCTGGGCTGATACGAACCGCGTCGGTTGCGGATTCACGTCCTATCGAGACAACGGAACCTTGGAGACTAATCTCTACGTCTGTAACTATGGGCCAGCTGGAAATTTCGTCGGATTACCCAGCTATAAAGTCGGAGCGCCTTGTTCTCAGTGTCCCGCTAATACGGCCTGTAGCTCTCGATTCAGCAGTCTGTGCGGTACGTACTACATACATACACACATGGGCTAGAGAGATGTAAAGAGAATGACTTGCCGTTGGACATGATTTATCGATTCGTTTGCAATTAACTTAGAATCCCCCAAGAAAAACCCCGAGATTTCCGGCGAATCTCCTTCTGAAGAATTAGCTAATGAAATTGTGCCCGGATCGACAAGCAGACCCGTCCGACCTCCGCCGAAAGTGACGACGCCTACTGTTTCAGTTACACAGCGACCCACAATTACGGCAGCGATCGGCTCGGCCGTCACAAAGCGGCCTACTGCTCCAACACGGCCCGTCGTAGTCACGCAGCGGCCAGCAATGAAGAAACCCACGGCGGTCACGCAAGGACTGATTGTCGGCGTCACTTCACGCCCACCATTATTTCTGGCGACGTTGGGCAACAACAACAACGTCACCGCCGAGGAGACCGTCGTCGTCCGCAAAGACTTGGTCTGTCAAGTAGGCAGGGGGGCGTGCCGGGCCGTGTTCAAAGGCACCGCTTGGAATTTCCGACCTCAGCCTTTTTCCATGAATCAAAGCAAGTATCTCTTCGTTTCCTCAGTTATTTTTTTATTTTTAATACGTGATTCATTTGCATATGTGAAAGGCACACTTTGATAACTCGGCAACGTGAAAACTGCTGGCTGATTCAATGTGTGCCCTAACGAGTGTTATGCACTAACGAACTCGTGATTTAACTGAGTGCACAAATATTTTCTCTTGTTGATTTTTTTTTTCTCCCGCTGGTGTATTCTCATTTAAAAAGGGCGGGATTCATAAATGCAAAAAGTTAGCCGTGTGTTTATTGGATCAATAGTGACGAAAATCACTATTCCGGAAGATTCTTAATGATTTGTTTGCTTCTGGTTTGTTGCTTATGTTGTAGCAGGCTATCTGGAGACGAATCTGGCGGTAGGCGAACTGACGGAGTTGCAAATCAGCCAAAACTTTCCTGCTCCAAAGGCAAACAGTCACTCGTGCTTGAGCTTCCAACTAAGACAGGAGGTTGAAAACGATCAAAAAGGGACATCGTGGCTCCTGCCACCTTTGCTAATCAAAATTCAGCCAGAGAAAAGCCAGTCTGTTGTGGTGCCCATATCCAGTGGCGTGGAAGGCAAATGGGTACAAGTAAAGTTGGCCGTCAGTCGGATACGGACTCCCTTTAAGCTGCTTTTCCAGCAGACTGGCCCTACGTCGACCGACGAGACGACTAATTTCTCACCCCTCTCAAGAGCAACTCTTCGTCTAGCACTAGGAGAGATGCGAATTTTCAGCGGAAGTTGCAAACAGTAAACAAAACTAACGGCAAAGTTTCATTCGGATTCCCTCCCAAAATATTTCCTCTTTCAAGTATCCAAGGCAAAAAGTCAAAATGATACGTACGTGGTACGTGACAAGATACAGCTAATTGATTACACCTATTGATGTGGTCGATGAACTTGACAGATTGTTTCACATGCATCCTATTTTATAAAACCGTTTCATCTTGTTCTGAAATGATTGATTGCGGCAATTATTTTTCTCGCTTTGAATACGCAAATATATTATTGAAATAATATTTTGGTTGAGTTAAAATGCTGGTGTGATTCTGTTATCGGAGATCATTTATTGAAGCTGAAGACACTAGTCAGAGGGGAATTGAAAAGTTTAATGTTTAAAACTGAACTTGTGTTTCGCGCATCAGGCGAAGTTGTTTTAGATTTTCCCAGTTGCATTTAGGAAATCAATCACATCGCGGTTTTCAGCTAAAACTCGGTTGTAATTTCAGCTGGTGTCAACCTAATAAAAGCCAATTTTAAAAATATTCAGAACAGTTACTTTTCTTTTAAACCAACGAAATTCTACTGATTTAATTCTTTTTAAAAATAGCCAATAAGTAGATTTATTGGTTGTTTCCATTTTTGTTTAGACTTGTATACTTTTTTTTTGCAGTTCCTTTGGAAGCAGCTATTCTGACAATAGCAAGTTAGCCCTCCAATTATGGAGAATTCTGTGTTATTTACCCAAAAGGTCACAAGTTTAAGTGTCGTGAAAGCTGTTCTGTAAGGCGATGGAAACTGGGTGAACATCGTCCATTGGCAATCACCTTGTTAAAAGGTGAGTGGAGCAACATGTTAAAATATTCATGAAATATTTCCTACATCAAGTTGTTTTCTCGTAGATGACATTTGAACAAATCCCTCTTTGTCCCATAAGCAAAGCCGTGACCATTGTGGGATTCTTAAATGATATTTGGTAGGATCAAATCTGTATAGGTGGAATCGGTGGAAACACATTCGACTTTTTTTACTGTCGATTTTACGAAACGAACGTTAACGAATAAGTTTCTAAAGAGAAAGAAGAAAATAACGGCTCGATACTATCAAATCAAAGAATGACAAAACCAGAGGAGAGACGCCGCAAATGTTACTTGTCGCACAAGTCCTGGTGATGGTGTCGCGTTTTGATGGGTCTCAGGTGTCGTTAAATTACATTCCGACTTGTAACTACACCGACTTCGCAACCAGATTCTTCGCCATTTCCAATTGGAATGATCAGTTTAGGTAAGTCAAAGTTTACTAGACATTTCCATGTAAACTTTCGCTCTACCACAAATGTCGCACTGCCCAATGTCGGATGTTACTTTTGCTTCTGTGTTTGTACTTTTTTTCCAGTTAAGTTTTATACGGTGAAAATTTAGCCACGGTTTGATTTTGAAAAGTGATGAGGTATTTCCACACCATTTGACCAAGTTTAATCGAAAGTGAACAACTCTAAGGCATATAAGTGAATCGCTGGAGTTTTGACTTTTCGTAAGATCAATTTTTTAATCTACTTCAAATTATTTTGTGAAAGCATGCCGAATATCTTTTGCCTTTCTCCACGTGATCGCTGCCGTGTCATGACGATGCTTCTTTGAGAGGGTCTCTACTATATTGCAAGACAAAAATTTGCTGAGAACAGGAAGTCTGAGTTGATTATAATGTACTGCATTTTTAAGATAAATCAAGTAGGTAAGAATATTGCTTACATTTTAGTCTACGTATATGAGCCTAAGAGTCGTACACTCGTACGTTTCTTCAGAATTTTTAAAATTAAATTTTTTTGTATATTTTCAACATGTTCCAAGTGATGCAGTATTTATTAATTATTTTTCAATTACCATTGTAGAGTTCAACCTGCAGACGGGCCGGCCAGTTTGCATGTCCTTCACGCTTGAAGGTCACGGTGAACATTACGTGTAAAACTGTCAATGCGGTGGTGTAGAGGTTGGGTGAGAAAAGGTACGTGTTTCATCATTATCAAACAGGTACAATACCCGCAAGGCTCAGCTATTTGGTTTTCATTTTGATATTTGTTGTTGTAGACCCATCCCCAGCAACGCCAACCTAAAGAAGGAAAGGCCAGTTTGCATTTCCTTCGCGCTTGAAGGTCATGGAGATCATTATGTAAAACGTATCATGCGACAGCGGAGAGGTTGGGTGAGAAAGGTACGTGTTTCATCATTATCAAACAGGTAGAATACCCGCAAGGCTTAAGAGGTGAGGGTGATCAAAAAATCGTATAAAAAGGAGAGAGAAAAGGCCAGAGACTTCACTCCTTCACTGAAAAATCAGCGAAGGAGTCAGAGTGAGACGTCGTCTGCTATCGATAGGTGTACACCTGTGTCTCGCAGCTCGTAATAACTTTGCGAAATATAGTGTAACAAGTTTCGATCAGTGTGTAATTATAGTGCTCATCTAAGAAACAAAGTGTGCTCTCTCTTGTAGTTCCACAAGTTGGGACAATTAAGGGAGGCATCAAGTCTTAATTTCTCGTGTTTGTTTTTTCCCCAGTGAAATCAAAAACCCACCCCCCACTTCCACTGTCACTGCCACCTGTCGGTAGCAGGTGACATGAATGAAGAGGAGATCAGGGCTGCAAAGGCGGCCGCCGCTAGCGCTCGGGCGTCCCTGGCCCCGTTGATGCTCAACGAGCAGGGGATCGCAGAAGAGCCGGAACCCGATTCGATGGAAGAAGATTTCTTTGAGGAATCGCGTAAGGAAGAACAGGAGGCCACTACGGAAGCTGAAAAAGAAGAGCAAAGGAGGCGCCGCAAGGCAGCTGCCGATAAGTGGCTTCGAGACAAGGGTTTTACCATTGTGCAAAGAGGAAAAAAAGGAGAACCGTCCAACAAGCGAGGCAGAAAAGACATCGAAACCCCAAGCCCGGCAGGAGAAACAGAATCATCTTCTCTCCCCTCAAGAGGCAAACCACCACCAATTCCTCCCCGTAGGTCAGAAGCGACCACGGAGTCAAGCCAACAATTCAAACAGCCACCGGCCAACAGAATGACAACCTCATTCGAAACCCGCCTTGTAGCAAAAGAAAACGACATGATCGTAGATCTAAAGAAGGTGAGCCCGATTCTAATCAATAAGCGCCTTAGCGAGCAAGTAAGCAAGGGCTCAGTCTCCAGCTGGAAGATAAACCCGGGTGGCTCGTTAACCGTTGTCGCAACGGGCGCAGCTGAGCTACTAGAGGTGATGGCCATCCAAACCATGGGATCATGGACCATATCGTTGGTACCAAAAACGTGCAAAGGTGTAGTACATGGAGTGCATCACCTCATTACTATGGAAGAGTTCCTGGAAGAAGCAAGTGCAGTCAACCAGGGCAACGCCGTCAAAATTGTAAACGCTGCGCGCATAGAAAGCCGACCTGGGGGCCCATACAAGTCTACAAGCAGCGTCATTGTCACGTTTGAAGCGGCGGAGTTACCTGACTCGGTTAAAATACTGAACAGTATACACCGGGTAACCCAATACATCCCAGAGCCTACCCAGTGCTACAAATGTCGCCGGCCGGGACACATTGCCAAGGAATGCGGAGGAAAGCAACGGTGTGCAAGATGCGGAGGAGTGCACCTCACCAAAGACTGCACGGTAACGAGAGAGCACTGGAAGTGCCCAAACTGCAAGGGCCCCCATAGTGCAGCTTTCCGTGGCTGCCCCCAGTGGAAAGAAGCAAAGGCTGTCATCAGAATAGCAGTTGTGGAAAACATCCCTCGATCTGCAGCAGTGGCCAAAGTAAGAAGTGGTCAATCATATGCCGCGGCAGCAAAAGCAACGGATCAGAGCGATACACAAAAAGAAAAAACCTCGGAACCGAAAAACGCAGGCTCCTCCGACGAATCACCAGACAAAAATGCTCAAACAACCGAGCCCCTCCAAGAGGTGGCACAGCAAAGAGGGAGAAAAGATAAATTGTCCAGCGTAGAAAAAAAGCTGGAAGCCTTCATGAAGATAATGGCGCAATTCATGGACATCCTGAGTGCATGCACAAACAACCAACACCTAAGAACCCTCGCCGGAGCAGCCAAAGCTCTGTTGACACACGAAAGCAGTGAAAACAGCGACAGCAGCAAAGACGACAAAAGCAGTGACAGCGACGATGTCGAGGAAGAGGAAATTACACCTGCTCCCTTCACTACAGGAATCCAGAAAACACCAGAAAAGAAGAAAAAGAAAAAAAAGAACAAAAGAAAGAAAGAAGACGACCCCGTTGCAGTTAGCACCGCCAGTGCACAAACCAGCCAGTCAAAAGACGCCACATGATGACCAGATCTACAGCATTCTCTTTTAACAACCCCAAGACTCAAATCCGGATACTCCAATGGAACGCAAGGTCCCTTAACTCAAACGGAACCGAGTTCGTAAAGTTTTTATCTGAAATGACATCTCCTCCAAATATTATTTGCATTCAAGAGACGTGGCTAGACGAGTCTAAAGAGTTCGAAATTGACGGCTTCGATCACATCAGAGCGGACAGAAGAGACAGGATTGGAGGAGGAGTAGCGACTTTTGTCGCCATCGGCACCCCCTTCCGACAGATTGATCTGCCGCCATCCACACTAGAAGTAGTCGCAGTAGAGGTTTTCACCGACGGAAAAAGCATCTCCATTTGCAATATCTACCACTCAAGTCAGGAGAACGATGTGCAAGTTTTTGAAAATATCCTCAGAGATTTACCCCCTGACTCCACTCCTTTTCTGTGCGGAGACTTCAACAGCCACCACGAAATGTGGGGAGGAAAGAAAAACGACCACAAAGGGCTCAGTCTTGTATCTTTCATCGAAGAAAACGGGCTAGTTGCACTTAACGACGGGAATATAACGTACAGATCCAGTTCAGGAGCATCCTCCGTCCTAGACTTGACCATAACAACGCCAGATATTGCTGCAAAGTGCAGCTGGTCGGTCGTATCTGAATCAACGTTCGGCAGTGATCACCATCCAGTAATGACAAACATCGCCATACCGGTCCCCGTGGAACGCAGCAACAACTCTAGGTGGAATTTTAAAAAAGCTGACTGGGTCGGCTTTGCTCAAACGTGCGCAGACATATCCTACATGGACCTCTTCTCCACCGATATTGATGTTTTCAATAACAATGTGACTCACGCCATCATCCTAGCAGCCAGCAACCACATCCCAGTCGTGCGACAAGGACACCACAAGCCGGGCGTCCCATGGTGGAATGCAGCGTGTGCAGACGCCATCAAAGAAAAAGAAAAGGCCTGGGTGAGAGCAAACGCATCAAGAAATCCAGACGACTACAAAATATACAGCACTTTACGTAACAAAAGCCGATCGGTGATGCGAAACGCGAAGAAAGAGCACTGGCGAGCTCACTGTAGCACAATAAACAAGAACACAACGTCCCGTGATCTCTGGGAAAAAACCAACCAAATGCTGGGGCGAAACAACAAAACAAAACCGATCTCGGTGCTACTCGACAAAAATGGGACGTGTGTTACGGAGTCATCAGCAAAAGCCAACCTATTTGCAAAGCATTACAAAGCAGTGAGTAGTGACACCAACCTATCAGAATCCTTTCTCCAACACCGCCGAATTTCCGAACAGTCCATGGAAGATGGTGAAGCGGACGAGCCGGACGGACGGATAGAAGACGCAGAAATGAATGCAGATTTCTCAATGCAAGAGCTGACGACCGCCCTAAAAGAAGCAAAAGATACAGCAGTGGGAAGCGACCGAATATCTTTATCAATGCTACGCCACCTACCGGATACAGCCCTACGTACGCTACTGGCCCTGTACAACGAGTCCTGGAAACAAGGCACGCTACCGAAAGGATGGAAGCACTCGCTGATCATCCCCTTGTTGAAGCCAAACAAAACTGCATCGAAACCGGAGTCATACCGGCCGATCTCGCTTACCCCGGTGCCATGCAAGGTCCTGGAGAGAATGATTAAAATCAGACTCTCTTGGTACCTTGAGAAAAATCTCCTCCTCGCCCCAAATCAAAGTGGTTTCCGACGAAACAGAGGGACTATGGACAATTTAGTGAGGCTCGAAAATTCGGTCCAATCAGCCCTAAACAACAAAGGATATGTGATGGCAGTCACGCTCGATCTTGAAAAAGCCTACGACATGATCTGGATAAAAGGACTAATTTACAAGCTCAAAAAGCTCAGCATAAGAGGCAACATGCTCAAGTGGATTACCTCCTTTTTGGTCGGTCGGACAGCACAAGTATCGTTAAATGGAACTCGGTCCGAGCTCTTCTCCTGCCTAAACGGCACACCACAAGGAAGTGTCATCAGCCCGTTATTGTTCATCATCCTCATTAACGACATTGCCAAGAAACGCCGCTCCTGTATGTCGGGAATGTACGCCGATGACATTTTCATCTGGCAGAAGCACCGAAACTTACACTTCCTGAGAAAAAAGGTAGAAAAGGACACACAAGATGTTATCGTCGAGCTCAGACTATGGGGCTTCCTAGTTTCGGCAGCAAAAACCGGAGAAATAGTTTTTTCCAAGCGGAATATACCCGAAAATTTGAGCATCACAGTAGACGGAGCTAGCATCCAAGTGCAAAAGTCAATCAAACTACTGGGCATGACACTCGACAGCAAACTAAATTGGTGCAAACAAATAGACGACGTCGTCAGCAAGTGCTCAAAAGTTTTAAATTTACTACGCCTCATATCTGGAACGAAATGGGGCGCACACGCAAAGCCCATGCTACAAATCTACCAGGCTCTGATCCGCTCAAAACTCGACTATGGAGGAGAACTCATCGAGTCCGCCTCTATCACAGCAAAGAAAAAACTGGACAAAATCCAAGCACAAGCGCTGAGAACAGTGGTGGGTGCGCCAAGGGACACTGCAACAGAGGCCCTGCTACGAGAGACGGGCGAAATGCCCTTGCACCTTAGGAGAAATCTCGCCAGCGTCAAACATTATTTAAGGTGCTACGAGGTGAAGTCTGACCTGCTAGCAGAAAAAGAAGAGTGGTTCAAAAACGCCGAGCAGTGTTTTCTCTCCAGAGTCGAGTCCGTTACAAACACCTTGGACCATCATCCTAAATCAGTCGAGAAATTATCCATCAGCAAGCACCCGCCATGGCAGGCTTTGCTTCCGGAAGTCACGACGTACACACCAAACGACCTGAAATGGCAAAATGTGGTCCACATTTACACAGACGCAGCAAAATCAAAAGACGGGCGATGTGCTGTTGCCTTTGTGGTACCAGAGAAAGTCATCGTTGAGCAGAAGCGTCTGGTGGACGGTTTGGCGACAGCAAAGTGTGAACTCGTAGCAATACACCTGGCAGTAAAGTGGGCAGAAGCACACGCAACACTGGGGAGCTTTGTTATCCTAACAGACTCAAAAAAGGCATTGCAAATACTCCACTCAAGTAGTGAAAACAACAGTGTCAAAACAAGCACCGTGGACACCTGGCGAGCACTCTCCAGAGCTGGCACAACTGTCAGTTTTTCGTGGGTAAAAGGACACAGTGGAATATCCGGCAACGAGCAAGCTGATCGTGCTGCCAAAAATGGGCTGGAGCTAAAACCTAGCCTCAGCTGCAGAAGAGACACAAACGACATCCGTGAAAACGTTGAAGACCTCCTCCTGAAAAAATGGCAAGGCCTCTGGGACAAGCCGAAAACGGAATGTGGACTTTTCACCCACAGACACAGTCCAGTCGTGTCAAGAATCGCCTCCCTGTTCGGCCAGTCAAGAAGTGAGCAAGTGTTCTTATCGCAGATTCGCCTCGACATGCTGCCGCTAAACTATCGTCTGTTCAAACGCAAAAAACATCCGACCGGTCTCTGCTGCAACTGCGACGCCGAAGAAAAAGAAAATGTCGAACATGTACTGCTGGCCTGCCCGGCGTACGCAAAGGAGCGAGAAGAAATGGTGTACGTAGTGAGCGAAAACACTCCCACACTGCAAGAGCTGCTAAATTTCAACGACGAGGTAACTCTCAAAGCCGTTTTGGACTTCTTTAATGCCATAGGCATCAAAGCCCGACTCGGTTTCTAGCAAGAGAAACCAAAAACCTAAAGCCGGTGCCCAGCTTTCTCCCTAAAACGCATGTGCAAGTGGCGTAAATAGGCCTGCCGGCCTGGAAACGTCAAACCCCCATCCCCAAAAAACCAACCAACCAACCAGAGACATCAGTCGAGTGAGCATCTCCGACACGGCAACAACTGCAGCGTACTATCTGTCACCATCTGCCTTCTTCACCGTATTGCCAGTTCGCATCCATGGGTAAATATTCTCTTTTTTACATTGAGATTGGTGTCAATCCTACTTTTTTCTTTATGTATGCCTGTTATTATTTAATATTTATGTTTGAATTTGTTTAACGTCTAGTTAATGAGGCGTCATATGCTGTTGTGTGTTGTATCGTTGATGGCTGGGTCGATCACTGGTGTACCGATGTCTCCTGGGTATGGCGGAAACCAAACCGCAACGCCGCCGCCTTACTTCTCAAAAGCAATTTACGCAACGACCAGTTACTGCACCGAGGTCTTCAAGTACTACACCATTAAGGCACCCGAGTTTTAAACCACAAGTTACGCTGCCCCGAGCCACTACACTGACGTCCTGAAGTATTACTCTGCCCCGAGTTACTACACCACAAAGGCGACGGAGTGCTACATGACTACGCATGCTGCCCCATCCTACTACACGAGGCTCCTAAGTACTACTCTGTATTCAGATACTTATTGCACCGATTTTCCTAAATACTACTCTGTTCCCAGCTGCTACACCGAGGCTCCCGCTGATTACTCCACCAAAACGGTCGAGTACTTCACCGAAGCGGCAAACTACTTCTCTGCCCCGATCTACGCAATCACAACTGAGGCGGCCAAGTATTACGCAGTCCCCACTTACTACACAGAAGCTGCTCTTTCGTGCTACGTTGAACAGAAATACTACACTGATGCTCCAGTTCACTACACCACGACCTACGCTACACCACAGCCCCCAAGTACTACACAGGAGAAACCGCCTATTACACAACGTATGCTGTCTAGTTTACTACACCGAGGCTCCCAAGTACTACATCACTAAGGCACCGGATTTCTACACTTGATGTATGCTGCCCCTGCCTACTACACCGAGGCCCCGCATTACTACAACACTGAAGCGCTCAAGTACTACACCACAACCTACGCTGCCCCGAGCTACTACACCTACGTCCCGAAGTGTTACTGTGCGTAAAAGGTGTCGTTGAGAAAAAAAGAAGTCGTGCCCGAACTGCAGTGCCCTATCTGTCACCAACGGCATTCCTCATCGTGTAACCGATTTGTAATTATGGGTAAATATTCTTATTTTTACATTGAGATTGGTGTCTATCCTATTTTTTTCTTTATGTATGTCTGTTATTATTTAATATTTCTGTTTGAATTTGTTTAACGTCTAGTTAATAAGGCGTCATATGCTGTTGGGTGTTGTATCGTTGATGGCTGGGTCGACTACTGCTGACCGATGTCTCCTGGGTATGACCGCAACGCCGCCGCCTTACTACCCAAAAGCAACTTACGCAACGACCTGCACCGAGGTCTACAAGTACTACACTACTAAGGAACCGGAGTTAGCACAACTTACGGTGCCCCGAGCCACTACACTGACGTCCTGAAGTATTACTCAGCCCCGAGTTACTACACCACGAATGCGACGGAGTGCTACATGACTACGCATGCTGCCCCATCCTGCTACACGAGGCTCCCAAGTATTACTCTGTTCTCAGATACTTATTGCACCGATTTTCTTAAATATTACTCTGTTCCCAGATGCCACACCTAGGCTCCCGCTGATTACTCCACCAAAACGGTTGAGTACTACACCGAACCGGCAAAGTACTCCTCTGCCCCGATCTACGCAACGACAACTGAGGCGGCCAAGTATTACGCAGTCCCCACTTACTACACAGAAGCTGCTCTTTCGTGCTGCGTTGAACAGAAATACTACACTGATGCTCCAATGAGTCCAATCTACTACACCGCGACCTACGCTACACCTAGCTAAAACACCGCAGCCCATTACTACACCGAAGAAGCCGCCTATTACACAACTACGTACGCTGCCTAGTTTACTACATGAGGAATTTAAGTATTACCCTGCCCCAAACTACTACCAAACTGAGGTTAATATGTATTACATCATCAAATCTCCCGACTAGTCACCACTTACGCTTCTCCGACCTATACACCGAAGTTCTGAATTATTTATCTGGATGTGTTGAAAGATTGCTGAAATACAAGATTGATAAATAACAAGTGCATGTTTCTATTTTCTGCTTATGTACTTTTCCTGCTGCTGATAATTGCATGATGTGAGAAAATATTTCTGAGTGCTATGTAAACTTACAATATTGATCTTGCAAAATACAACAATAAAATTCAAACTCGTGTTTTACATTTCAATAATATTCAAACTTTTCATTTTATAAATATTTTTCTATCATTAAAATTCTAAGTCCAACAAACAATATTATTTACAAATATTTTTCTAAAAATTCAAAGCCACCACCTATTTTTTTGCTAAGTCCAGACTTTTGTTTTTGAAAAAAATTTTAAAAAAATCCCCCCTACCAAAATTTTTAAAAAAATTTTCGCGAAAAATTTTATACAAATTGTTTATTGCAACAAAATTTATTTTATTCGAATATTTTATTGCATACAAAATTTTTTTTTTAAACATTTACATTATTTATTTTTCCTGTGGCCCCCAGGGGGGGGGGCCTGTCGCTTTCTCTACCGCGATAATAACATGATGCAAGTTATATGCAAGTTATTATTTGTTTGGCGCAGAAAGCTTGTTTTATCTAGCAGTTTTCGACTGTGTCAAACCTGATATTGATCAGGTTGCCTCAATCGTATACTGCATAATTGAATGAAAACTCAAAAGACAACAGATCAAACTTTTAACTCAGCAACACAAAAAGCAATTCATATGGCATAAACGACAACACAACATTTTTGAAGTCAGGAACCCAGATGGAACAGCTCAGCTACCACAGCACAGCATGACAACCACTCAACACAACAATCCGCAATCTAATGGCAGCTAATGGCTGTCAATAGGTGGCTGTGAATAAGTGTCTGAAATGATGTCCACCAGGTGGCGCGAATGTCTTCAGGGACGCTTAGCTGCCATTTTGTTCCAAGACGCAGCAGAGATGGGTTGTTGGTTGTGACGTTTCTGACGATGAAAATTAAAAGGTATTTATTGTTAATTTCCTATTGCTATTGAATGTAATATGTTGATGTGAAAATTTACAGGTGATTTAGCACGTAGAAACCAAGTTGCCAAATCATTCAACTCAGACTTGGAAGTGCCTGTACATTTCCGAAATGGCGTGCCTCGTGTGTCTCGCTGCCTGTTCTTAGACGTACGTCTCATCCCATGCAACAGCAAAAAGTAATTATTTTGATCAAATGTCTTTCAAAAGTACAGATTTAGTTAACATGACTAGAGAGTAGACCAATTTGCTCTGCTACTATAGAAATTTTTGAATCAGATATCAGTTATTCTGTTGGACTGCGTAGTTTCCTGTTACTCTTTGTATTCTTTTGTTATAATGAGTATGCATGTTTACAGAGTTGTGTTTCTCGAAAATAATTTTCTTTTCTTAAACAGGTATAACATACAAACACTTCTTTAACGCTGGTGGTGATTACCTTGTTGCAGCCAAATGGTGAAAGGTGTGACGAAGACAGATTGAACCATTGTATGGAACATGCGGTTGCAGTTCAATCCAGAAGTTGCTGTGCTGTGGTAGCTGAGCTGTTCCATCTGGGTTCCTGACTTCAAAAATGTTGTGTTGTCGTTTATGCCATATGAATTGCTTTTTGTGTTGCTGAGTTAAAAGTTTGATCTGTTGTCTTTTGAGTTTTCATTCAATTATGCAGTATACGATTGAGGCAACCTGATCAATATCAGGTTTGACACAGTCGAAAACTGCTAGATAAAACAAGCTTTCTGCGCCAAACAAATAATAACTTGCATATAACTTGCATCATGTTATTATCGCGGTAGAGAAAGCGACAGGCCCCCCCCCCTGGGGGCCACAGGAAAAATAAATAATGTAAATGTTTAAAAAAAAAATTTTGTATGCAATAAAATATTCGAATAAAATAAATTTTGTTGCAATAAACAATTTGTATAAAATTTTTCGCGAAAATTTTTTTAAAAATTTTGGTAGGGGGGATTTTTTTAAAATTTTTTTCAAAAACAAAAGTCTGGACTTAGCAAAAAAATAGGTGGTGGCTTTGAATTTTTAGAAAAATATTTGTAAATAATATTGTTTGTTGGACTTAGAATTTTAATGATAGAAAAATATTTATAAAATGAAAAGTTTGAATATTATTGAAATGTAAAACACGAGTTTGAATTTTATTGTTGTATTTTGCAAGATCAATATTGTAAGTTTACATAGCACTCAGAAATATTTTCTCACATCATGCAATTATCAGCAGCAGGAAAAGTACATAAGCAGAAAATAGAAACATGCACTTGTTATTTATCAATCTTGTATTTCAGCAATCTTTCAACACATCCAGATAAATAATTCAGAACTTCGGTGTATAGGTCGGAGAAGCGTAAGTGGTGACTAGTCGGGAGATTTGATGATGTAATACATATTAACCTCAGTTTGGTAGTAGTTTGGGGCAGGGTAATACTTAAATTCCTCATGTAGTAAACTAGGCAGCGTACGTAGTTGTGTAATAGGCGGCTTCTTCGGTGTAGTAATGGGCTGCGGTGTTTTAGCTAGGTGTAGCGTAGGTCGCGGTGTAGTAGATTGGACTCATTGGAGCATCAGTGTAGTATTTCTGTTCAACGCAGCACGAAAGAGCAGCTTCTGTGTAGTAAGTGGGGACTGCGTAATACTTGGCCGCCTCAGTTGTCGTTGCGTAGATCGGGGCAGAGGAGTACTTTGCCGGTTCGGTGTAGTACTCAACCGTTTTGGTGGAGTAATCAGCGGGAGCCTAGGTGTGGCATCTGGGAACAGAGTAATATTTAAGAAAATCGGTGCAATAAGTATCTGAGAACAGAGTAATACTTGGGAGCCTCGTGTAGCAGGATGGGGCAGCATGCGTAGTCATGTAGCACTCCGTCGCATTCGTGGTGTAGTAACTCGGGGCTGAGTAATACTTCAGGACGTCAGTGTAGTGGCTCGGGGCACCGTAAGTTGTGCTAACTCCGGTTCCTTAGTAGTGTAGTACTTGTAGACCTCGGTGCAGGTCGTTGCGTAAGTTGCTTTTGGGTAGTAAGGCGGCGGCGTTGCGGTCATACCCAGGAGACATCGGTCAGCAGTAGTCGACCCAGCCATCAACGATACAACACCCAACAGCATATGACGCCTTATTAACTAGACGTTAAACAAATTCAAACAGAAATATTAAATAATAACAGACATACATAAAGAAAAAAATAGGATAGACACCAATCTCAATGTAAAAATAAGAATATTTACCCATAATTACAAATCGGTTACACGATGAGGAATGCCGTTGGTGACAGATAGGGCACTGCAGTTCGGGCACGACTTCTTTTTTTCTCAACGACACCTTTTACGCACAGTAACACTTCGGGACGTAGGTGTAGTAGCTCGGGGCAGCGTAGGTTGTGGTGTAGTACTTGAGCGCTTCAGTGTTGTAGTAATGCGGGGCCTCGGTGTAGTAGGCAGGGGCAGCATACATCAAGTGTAGAAATCCGGTGCCTTAGTGATGTAGTACTTGGGAGCCTCGGTGTAGTAAACTAGACAGCATACGTTGTGTAATAGGCGGTTTCTCCTGTGTAGTACTTGGGGGCTGTGGTGTAGCGTAGGTCGTGGTGTAGTGAACTGGAGCATCAGTGTAGTATTTCTGTTCAACGTAGCACGAAAGAGCAGCTTCTGTGTAGTAAGTGGGGACTGCGTAATACTTGGCCGCCTCAGTTGTGATTGCGTAGATCGGGGCAGAGAAGTAGTTTGCCGCTTCGGTGAAGTACTCGACCGTTTTGGTGGAGTAATCAGCGGGAGCCTCGGTGTAGCAGCTGGGAACAGAGTAGTATTTAGGAAAATCGGTGCAATAAGTATCTGAATACAGAGTAGTACTTAGGAGCCTCGTGTAGTAGGATGGGGCAGCATGCGTAGTCATGTAGCACTCCGTCGCCTTTGTGGTGTAGTAACTCGGGGCAGAGTAATACTTCAGGACGTCAGTGTAGTGGCTCGGGGCAGCGTAACTTGTGGTTTAAAACTCGGGTGCCTTAATGGTGTAGTACTTGAAGACCTCGGTGCAGTAACTGGTCGTTGCGTAAATTGCTTTTGAGAAGTAAGGCGGCGGCGTTGCGGTTTGGTTTCCGCCATACCCAGGAGACATCGGTACACCAGTGATCGACCCAGCCATCAACGATACAACACACAACAGCATATGACGCCTCATTAACTAGACGTTAAACAAATTCAAACATAAATATTAAATAATAACAGGCATACATAAAGAAAAAAGTAGGATTGACACCAATCTCAATGTAAAAAAGAGAATATTTACCCATGGATGCGAACTGGCAATACGGTGAAGAAGGCAGATGGTGACAGATAGTACGCTGCAGTTGTTGCCGTGTCGGAGATGCTCACTCGACTGATGTCTCTGGCCTTTTCTCTCTCCTTTTTATACGATTTTTTGATCACCCTCACCTCTTAAGCCTTGCGGGTATTCTACCTGTTTGATAATGATGAAACACGTACCTTTCTCACCCAACCTCTCCGCTGTCGCATGATACGTTTTACATAATGATCTCCATGACCTTCAAGCGCGAAGGAAATGCAAACTGGCCTTTCCTTCTTTAGGTTGGCGTTGCTGGGGATGGGTCTACAACAACAAATATCAAAATGAAAACCAAATAGCTGAGCCTTGCGGGTATTGTACCTGTTTGATAATGATGAAACACGTACCTTTTCTCACCCAACCTCTACACCACCGCATTGACAGTTTTACACGTAATGTTCACCGTGACCTTCAAGCGTGAAGGACATGCAAACTGGCCGGCCCGTCTGCAGGTTGAACTCTACAATGGTAATTGAAAAATAATTAATAAATACTGCATCACTTGGAACATGTTGAAAATATACAAAAAAATTTAATTTTAAAAATTCTGAAGAAACGTACGAGTGTACGACTCTTAGGCTCATATACGTAGACTAAAATGTAAGCAATATTCTTACCTACTTGATTTATCTTAAAAATGCAGTACATTATAATCAACTCAGACTTCCTGTTCTCAGCAAATTTTTGTCTTGCAATATAGTAGAGACCCTCTCAAAGAAGCATCGTCATGACACGGCAGCGATCACGTGGAGAAAGGCAAAAGATATTCGGCATGCTTTCACAAAATAATTTGAAGTAGATTAAAAAATTGATCTTACGAAAAGTCAAAACTCCAGCGATTCACTTATATGCCTTAGAGTTGTTCACTTTCGATTAAACTTGGTCAAATGGTGTGGAAATACCTCATCACTTTTCAAAATCAAACCGTGGCTAAATTTTCACCGTATAAAACTTAACTGGAAAAAAAGTACAAACACAGAAGCAAAAGTAACATCCGACATTGGGCAGTGCGACATTTGTGGTAGAGCGAAAGTTTACATGGAAATGTCTAGTAAACTTTGACTTACCTAAACTGATCATTCCAATTGGAAATGGCGAAGAATCTGGTTGCGAAGTCGGTGTAGTTACAAGTCGGAATGTAATTTAACGACACCTGAGACCCATCAAAACGCGACACCATCACCAGGACTTGTGCGACAAGTAACATTTGCGGCGTCTCTCCTCTGGTTTTGTCATTCTTTGATTTGATAGTATCGAGCCGTTATTTTCTTCTTTCTCTTTAGAAACTTATTCGTTAACGTTCGTTTGAAATTCTTCCCTATTAGAAACTTATTCGTAGAGATCTACATTGCAATCATTGTTGCCTAAATACAATGGATTATTAGACTTTTCTACTGAATGGTCTCCCATTTACTTAATCTGTAGCTTTCTTCATTAGAAATTGATAAACATGTAATTACTTTTTTGTGAATTGTTTCTGGTTTCCGTGTTGGATGCTTAAAGATATTGGTCAGAATAACCAACACATTCAAGGATAATAATGGCAGCCCAACAAACTGAATGCAACTGCTGACTTGTTCACACCTCTAACAAACCGGCTGACACTCATAGTCAGAGACTGTTAAAATTATAAAAAATAAAGATATTAATATGGGCATAATAATACAGGCATAAAGTTAAACTATGGGTAAACAGTCCCTTGGAACTATTTCAATATCACATATTTTACAAAGAATCTTCACTTGGGAAGAATTCCCAATTATTAATAGTAAGTCTAGTTCAACCTCATGGCAATTTAATAAAAAAAACCACATGTTCAGTGTAAATGTAACATGTGTTACATTTAATAAATGAAATATGTGAATGTAATTCCTGAAATTCTGCAAATTCTGGATCTACTGGTATTTTATTGATGTCCCCTTTTACTGGATTCACTCTCTGTGTAAGAAGTTGGACAGGAATAGCTTCCAGGGCTTTTTTCTTTTTTCACTTCAGAACTATTTCCTGAATTGACATATCTTTCAACCTTCCAACAAAAAATGCTTAAAAAATATACTAATAACTGGTAGAATTGCCGATAATACCTGAATTTAGAATTTTACAGGATCCTACAAATGTGTTGTTACATATCTCAAGGCTGAATCTGCTTCATCATCATTCTTGAAGCCAACAAAGCCAAAATGTCGAAATTTCCCATCTTTATCATATTTCAGTTGAACGTCTGTAACTTGTCCTTTTTGACTGAAGGTTTCTTCTGTGCTGACCCCTGAGTTACAAAAGTTCAAAAGTAAACATTCTATTCTATTTCAAGGTCCCTATTTCAAGCCCCTTGAATAATGGCAATAAAATAAATGTGATATAATAATAACTCACCGAGGGAGGAAGATTTATTACAACTATTCTCGTCATTTTAGGATGAGGGGTCAAATGTCAATACTCATTAAAAATCAACTGTTGAATTTTCAATGTCAGAAACTACGAGCACTGCTACGAGTTTTGATTCAGGAAAACAAACACGTTTTGCATCAGTACATGACCACATGTGCCACAACAACACAATTACACAAACACAACCACACTAATGAAAGGAAGAAAATCGTCTGCTCTTTGCCCCACTCTTGCCAAGTTGCCAACTAAATAATAATAGGTGCATTTCCGCGGTCGCTTTTGATTTTCACATGCTTTTCATAGAGTGATAGAGTCTCTATCACTCTGCTTTTCACTTTTAGATTTTTTTTCCCCTAGTTATTGAAATGAATAGAACAGGCTGGAGCAGAGCTATAGACTCCTGGTCGGCTGGTCGCTTCACGGTTGTGTTGGCTTTGAAAAATATTATTTATACATATTTAAAAAAAAATGTTAGTTAACGGAATGAGAGAGACAACGGTCAGTCAATCGGAATAATTGTATTTTAATTAACAAGAATTTGAGGCCACTACCACAGAAGTGCTGGATAACGAGAGAGGGGGGAATCGAGCTGTTGAACACACGGGAATAAGACGTCGAAAGAATTTTTATTTTACCTTTTTTGTTTTAAGAAAGAGAAGCGCAGGTCATGAAAAGGAAAAAAAGAGAAGAGCCAGAAAAATTGAAAACAAATGACAAAAGAGGCGCAATAAAAGAGCGAACTTTGTAAGTCTAGATCTATGTACAGCTTATGTATATCCACGAGAAGTGTACGCAGGAAAACCACACACGCATCAAAATGCTGATTCTGCATGACTAGCCACACGACAACTGAAAGACTGGCGTAGTCTCTCTTTAATGTAAAACAGGCTAGTTACTCTGGCATTTCTGCTTCAAATAATACATCTTGTTTGATCATTCAGATGGTCAACTATACTGTGTATGAGTGAAAGGTGTTGACAGGTGAGTAGAAGGGTAGTGGGGGAATCGGAATGAATAGAGATCAACTAGGATAGTAAGATGCAGCTCAATGGCACTGGCCTTCCATTTCCTTTCATATTTTTTTTAAAATCTTGTTAACTGAAATATTTTTTTAGAACCAAGAGGATGGCCCACCGAGTTTGCCACCCAAACCTCCCAATCCTTTACCAAAAACATTGCCCATCCGACCGACCACTTGATTGGTCACGTTACTAATCTTATTGACGTAGGTTGCAGGATCCAAAGATGACGTCGATCCCATCCCAGCGCTTCCCGTACTGCTTTGCGAAGTTTCACTAATCTTGACTTTCGGTCGAGACTCTGCTTCTTCATCACCTCCCATTTCATTGTAAGTACTGTAAAATGGTATTTAAATATTTAAAGGGATTATTTTTCATAACATTCATTTAAAAAAAAATTATACCTCATGCCCATGGTGAGAGCGCAGGTAGCCTCTTCGGTTTGCATTCTCGTCGACACCGTCTGATATAGTCTCGAATTCAGATTTTCTTCTATGACGCCTTGCAGTTCAAAATCCGTGTACAATTTCTATTGTCAAATAAAATCATTATTGAATCGGCAAAGGCACACACACGATAAGAAAAGTCACAAGTGTCATCGTCCAGAACAATCGCAGAAAATGAACGAACAAAACGTAATGGAAGCTATAATTAAACAGAAAGCGTCTCATAAAATGCCTTACACTGATTCGTACCACGTACAAGAAGCGACTACGTCTCACGACAACACACTACTCTATTTTTCCAGAACGAATCAGCTGCTGTTGTTCGGTAGCGATACGCTGGGCTACAACCACAGCGTCACGACCGTGAAGCGATGTTGGCAACATCCCGTGGACCTCTAAATCGGCAGGCAATTTCTATACTCGGTACAGTCGTGGATCAACCAAAGGCACAAATTACATTAAAAAATCATGCAAGTAAAAAACGCAAAAAGACGATAAAAAAAAATAAATGCAAAACTACAAACAAAAAGGTAAAAAACTAAGAGAAAAAAGAGTACCTTGACAATGTGAGCTAAGCAAGTGCATTGATAAGGGTGGAGAGAATGATTCATCCGGTCTGCCAGCCAGGTGCCCAGCATTTGAATCTGGGCCGCGTACCACGCCTAAATGCGGAAGACAATTTGTGTCAGAGTGTCATCGATTTTATCAAGCTTTCTCATCTTACGTCAAATAAGTTGAGAATCCAAAGTTCGTCATTGACTTTGCTGCGGATTTGGTCCATGGAGTTACGAGTGAAGTTGACGTACGACTGGCCAAGATCTCGGCCCGATCCCGAAACATTCTGCTTGTACTGTCATCAGTTAAACGTCGTCCACCACAGAGGGTATTCAAACACAAGGAAAAAAGGAAGAGGGCACCAGCAGAAGAGAAACGTAGAGAAAGCCCAGCAAGGAGAAAAGAGAAGTTGATAGACAGGAGAGAGAGAGAGAGAGAAAAAAAAGAAGAATTGAAGTCATGCTGAGATCTATAACTAGAGGTGAAATTAATTTCCTATCGTAAATCACTAGCAAATGAAGTAAAGGACGAGCAAAGAATTGACATTCTGTCAAACAAACTCTTTTGAAGACGTCTTGGACAACGATTGGATCGTGCGGAGGAATAGATTTGAAAACCCAGAAATATAAGCCAACAAGTTCCCCGATAGTAGATAAAAAGTCAGTTTTGAATCAAAAGAGAGAGAGAGAGAGAGAAATAGTCGGCATCCAGCGGAAGTAACTTGTAGAAGTTGAGTTATGAAAGGAACGCTGAAAAGAAGTCAAGTTACCGTAAATGATAGAATTGACCCGAGGATGGATCCTTCATCGTAGCGGGCCAATTTGCTGATCACCGACTCGAGAACTGATAACAGTCGACTGACAACGCCTACGCAAGGATCGGTAACGTGTTAGTGACAGACTGTTTGATCAAGTATAACACATTTTCATACCTTGAGACATGGTGGATGAAGTTCTCTCAATGAGCTCGTCAATTTTAGTGTGATATTGATGCTGCCGACGAATACACAGTTAGAACATCATTTTAAAAAAATCCTTACAATCACAAATAGTATTACCACATCAACTCCGTCAACGGCGCAGAGTTTGAAAGACTGTTGCTTGGCATCGAGTACTACGTTGACCATGGCGCAGAGTTCGGCCGGCAGCACGTAATCCGTCGAATTGAATGTGACTCCCTTCTTCAACCACTGCTGGAAAGCGTTTTCCGTTCTGTATGTAGGCAAAAAGAATTTGTTTTCAATTTTCTCAGTGTAAAAATCAAAAGTTGATGCTCAGCAATCGATAGCACCTCTGAATGCAGGATTCGATCATGTCACAGGCCATGAGTTTCAATCGCTGTTCCAAGTGGCGAGCAAACTCGGCATCTGGCCAATGCAAATCGTGAATGAATGACTGAAGAGCGTCCAATTTCCAAAAAAGATCCTCTGATGTGGAACAGCCGTTTCTGTTTGAATAGGCAATCAATCTTAATAAGATCTCGCTTTCAAGTGTCAAAATCAGCGCGTTTTCATCACCCTTTGATCTCCCACTTCTCTTTCTCAAATCCTTTGTGAATCGACTGGGCTATGCTGGATTCCATCAAGTCAACATATCGAACGACTTGCGGGGCGAACGTATCGCGCAAGTGCTGATGAAACCGGCCATTCTTCAGATTATCTGCCAACGCACGTCAAATCGAAAAAATCAAATATTTAATATTACCAAACATTCAATTCATAGTTGAGAATAATTGCATACCATCCATTCTGAGGTAGTCGTTGAGGATCTGGAACAACGGAAACGAATCCCAGGTGTCGGGTAGCTGTTCGGCGAGAACGGCATCCATGTCAACGGCGAAAAATGACCAAAATATCTCGGCGTGCTCCACCAGCAGGTCGCTGAACCAGGCAAAAGCCTACACACGTTCGATTCACCAGAGTTTTTAGATAAGTTCCAGCTCGCCTACATGTTACCGACTTGTAATGACTTTTGGTATCTACTTTCAGCATTGTGATTATACGGGTATAATTGACTAAATAATAAGCCATCGTCTTATTCTATTTGGGTCAAGCTGGACGACTATGACACAGTGCTGAGCAGGCGACTATAGAGATGTTAGGTTGTGTGTCAGAGTGAGAGCGGAAATAAAAAAAAGTGAAAGTGAGAAATAAGGAGAAGCCGTTGGTACTCACTTGATCCTGATTGGGCGAGAGGGAGACAGAGACAGATTTTGAGCGACAGTTGAGTAGAAAAAGAGAGGGAGAAAGAGAGAAAGAAAGAACAGTGATGAAAACACACATTATATCTGTATGTAATTGAAAAAAACGAAAGCTGATGTGAAGTAGATACGGAAAAGCAGAAAGCCAAAATTTCCTTTTTTAGAAACTTTAGAGAAGAATCGGATGAGACATAAAAATAGAAACCGTAACACTCACCCCTTTGAAAGCCTTTTGGGAACAACAGACACCGAACAAGCAGCAAGGCAAGATGGTTTTTGGGGGTCAGATCAAGAGATTCAGAAAGAGAAAAAGATGAAAACAGAGACTAAGAATTGAAGCCCATCTGTTGTTAGGATCAATGATGGTTAGATGGCACAATTCAAAAGAATTGTACAAGAGGTAATCGCTTCAGATTGAAATGTAGATTATATATAAGCGCCGCAATCAAAATGAGAAGATGAGATGGAGAGAGAGAGAGAGAGAGAAAGTGGCTGGAACACATAACGGCAATAACACGAAAGGCAAGCCACGTTAGAGTTGATTCGAGGGGTCTGCAGCTCGTTTTATATTAGGTATAGGATACGTGAGAGAAACACTTGCCATTAAAACTGCCAATACTTAAAATAATTTTAAAAGATAAATTCTGTGAGATACGAGGAGGGATGGAATTAGTAGCCATCCCCTCGCTTAATTAATCATACTTAAATAAAAATTGGAAAGTGTTAATAGCTTTAAAAAAAATCTCGGGAGAAAACGTTCAATTCCACATTACCTCAGCGTAGTGTTCTTCATTCTGTTGAAGAAGATCAACGCACAGTTCAGCCAAATGAATGAGATCCTCCAGTTTCTTCATCGGAGGAACGCCGGGTTGTTCACCGCTCAAATCATCTGATCAAAAAGTTTAGTATGATAGTAACATCAAATCGATTCAAAATGTTCAATCAAGAATTTCGCGTAGAGGCAACAGATAAGCGACGACATTTACCTTGAATAGTAGTTTCGGCTCCTAGTTTCACGCACACACAAAAAAGAAAAGCAGCGCGAGATTTGAAAGCGTTAAGATCAGCGATTCCAGACTATATATAATAAAAGCTCAGACGCTCAGAGGCTCACCTTCCACTTTGGCTTCGCTAGCCAATTTGTTGTAGTTGATAAGCGCTGCATTTTCCAGACATTTCTTGATGACGGCGCGGACCTCTTCGGCCGGAACGGGAGTCATGATGTCCTTCATTAAAACCTAAGAAGGGATTTCACAAACATCGGGCAATGAATGGCTCGAGCAGAAATGTGTGTAGAGATTCTATCGAGTATCTAATAAAGGATCTACTCACTCGCTCCATAAGAGATAAAGTGGCTTTCAATGCGCCTTCAGGGCGACCGAAAGGGAAACACGATCTGAAATTTTCAATCAGCCAAATGAAAATGCAGACAAAGACTTGAAGAGGGGAGTCCCAGCACCTTCCGACTATATATATACCTGAAATTGGTGATTTGATATTCAAGGCGAATGCGAAGCCGTTCTTTGATCTCTTGAAACTTGTCCCTCTCCTCGTGAGTGACTGTGCCTACACCGTCGGGTCTGCAAATATCGAACGTTCATGGTTACCATTGAAACTGAATTTACCGGCCGGGATTGTTTTGTTGGCATTCAAGACGGATCACATTGATTTGATGGAGAAATGGGGGAAAGTATTATTTTTTTGGATTGGGATGATGTTCACAAGCAAACGAGAGGTTGTATCACGCACGAGTGAAACAGATATTCGTCACGCACAAACATCCAAACGAATCAACCACGAGAAACGAAAGGAGAGAATAATCAACGGAATCCATCAAGAGACGATCGAAGACGTTGGTCGGACTTATCACGGCTACACAATTCTCTACGACTAACCAGGACAAAAGTTGCAACTCAAATAACTGGACGAACGCAAAACTCATTCAAGACAAACATTTGTGGTTGGAGGAACACACCACGATCGATAAATATATAATACGGTAGAGAGGATAGGAAAATATTAACAAAAAGGTTGTTTGTTTGTTTTGTTTTTTTCAGAGCGACGAAAGAGCCTACCTGGCAGGGGCAAGTACATCCCCATCCGAGTGGCTACTTGGTTATTTGTATTATTTTTTAATGAAATAATTTTTGTTTTTTAAATGCATTGTTTTTAGTTTGTTTGTTTTTAAATTCAGCCCAAAAGTAGAGCATTAGTGAAGATGGTATTTGTGTGTGTGTTTTTTTGTTCAGCCGAGTTGGAATGGAATGGCAGGCGTCGGGAGAGCGAAGAAAGAAAGAAGTAGAAGATAATATACAAAAGACAAAAGATAAGTTGAACGAAAGAAATATAGAAATCACAACGTAAGAAATGATTAGAATGGAAGCCATATCAGCGCTTCATTTTGAAAAATATCTACAAGACTATAATTGACGAGATGGATACGAAATGCACCTTCACTTTGAACCGACAACTATTTGCAAAAAAGAAACAACTCATATCGCATTCTGAACAGCGAGTTAAATGGAAAGCAGGGAATAAATTTCCCGTTTCCGTAGATTTTTTTTTAAAGAGATTTTCACCGAAACATCACATCGATCGACAGGTTCTTTAATTGATTCAAATTGGGGTTGTTAATGAATTTCAGGTGGAGTCAAGTCGGGTTGCCAAATATCGGAAAAAAAACAATAATACGTTTAAAATGTGTGATGAAATTTCGCTGCTTATAATAATTCATTTGCGCTTATAATCGAATTAATGTCCCTTTAAGCTAATATAATTATGTTCCGGATATACCAGTTAACCTCTCGGCACGAGAGAATAGGTTAATTCAATTATTAGTGTGCTCTTAATTACACTGGTAAATCGAAAGCAGATTCTTACCGATTTCCGTGAACGTGCGAGGCGCAGAAGGCGAAAGAATAATGAATCAGCGTGGGATCAATCATCATCCCGCGTTCGGCCCGGTAGAGCAAATCCGCCAGGTAGTACAAGTGGCGGTAGCATCCGCGGACTCCGTACCGGGCGCAGTACTCGTCGAGAACGAAGATTTGACCGGGGGAAAACCATCCCTATTTAATTCATTTAAAGAAAATGGAATCAAAAATATAACAAAAATTAATAGAAAGATGAGGACGACATAAAATCTGAGGCATCAAAGATTGGCGCTAGTCCCAAAAAAATACCAAAGAAGCGAAGGGATCGTTCAACCGAAAGTCCAGCGTCAGCGTCTGAACCAACTTGAAGAGGAGTGAATGATCAAATTTGACCGGATCGGCCGAGATGTATTCCTCCATTCCGTGTTTTCGAGCCCTATCCGTGTCTGGATTATCAAATTTGAAGTTGGCGCTCAATAAGTTGGAGTAATAAAAATATAATAGAAGCGAACCTCCTTGGATTTTAGCGATGGTGGAACTCTTGCCGGACGGCGTCAGAGGCGGCGCAGGCTTGTGCGACTGTCCAGTGGCCCGGTAGAGGGCCATCACCCAGAGATGCGACTCGGCTTCGTCGTCGGCAGCGAACACAACACTGTCGCCCTCCTTGACGGCGTTGAAGAAGAATCGACCGCCGTCCAAATCTGATGCTCCGAATGCGAAAGAAAAAGGACAAAAACCAAATTCATTGACCTGTCGGCGAGCAAATGCATCCGAAATGAGACATTTCCTTACCCATTCCCACCATGAGATTGGCTGCGTATGTGTGTGGTCATTAAGCAATAGAAATAAAATGAATCACATTTTCACATCGTCACTGACACTATCAAAATCACATCGCATCGCAGTATATCGTCCCAGCACAAAAAAAGGGGCTGTGTGCATATAAATGCGACATTTTCTCAATCATGTCGCGAAATGAACTTGTATACACATAAATTTCAATGGGTCGCAAAGCAACAAAGCAACACGGGGCCTGTATATAGCGTGCAGAGTTGTCGTTATATAAATATCCTTTCCTCCCGACTATTGCGCTGCTGAAAGCGACTCGGAAAGGGCGTGCCCGCTTTCCCAGCGTGCGGTTTTCGTGAGTCGAAATCGTTTAGATTATAAATGATTCGAGTGCTGCGAATAGCGACAGTAGGAATAAAGTTTGCATTTGTTTTGTTTTTTGTTTGTTTTTCCCGCTGTTTCTATACTGCAACTCGAGAGATATGACGACGCAATCCAAAATTCAAATCGAAAATCGGAAGCTTTTACGTACCGCTGGCGGCTTCGATGTAGTCCACCGTGTAGCCGTCCAGCTGGAACATTTCAGACGGCTCCGTCTTCTTCTCCTTGTAGCTGCACATGGCGAAGGTGTACTGCGAAACTTGAACGAGGACGTAGTAGCGTTTCTTCCACTTTTTCCAGACGCCTTTGCCCCAGGCGTACAAGTACCTAGGAAACACAAAAAAAATAAGCGGGAATTTTTGAAAAATAGCATCAGCGACCGATCCATCACATCCGACTCGGATCGAAAAAGCCGACCCCGCAATATATAATAGCCGGCCGTATCGATTTGCGGCGGTTGCCACACATGACGTGGACTTATATTTAGGCCTCCATATCGTGCGGTATATAGTACATCCAGTGCAAACCCCGTGCACATCAGGGAAACTCAAACTCACCCGCAGTGTTTCATATTGAGCGGCTTGTCCATGCGGCAGGCGATTTTGATACGCAAGTCCTTGTCGGTCGCGTTTTTGGGAACTTCCATTTTGTGCCACTCGGGAAACTTGGAAGGGGAGAACAACAAAATCAGGAAATAAATAATAAAATAGTAGAAGAAGCTCGGGAAAGCTAAAGAGAGAAAAGCTAGACGACAAATACCTTGGAAGCCAGCGGAGTAGGTCTGAGGACAATTCTTCCCAGCTCCTTGTCCTCGAGAGCAAACATACCTTCGGCTTCGGCAAAGAGTTTCATCTTGACTTGAGGCAGCGGGTGAGTGGTGGTGAAGTCGCCCTGAGTGTCCCACCTGATCGAAAATGTTTTTTTTTTTAATTTTGTTGTTGAAATCGTGACGTCAATGACGAACAAAAAATAGCGACTCTCGTTTCTCACATGGGTTTCGATGCTTCCGCTTGGTCCGTCTGCAGTTTCTCGCCACCTTCCACTTCCATGGTGCAGTAAACGATGCGATTGGGTGCCAGCGATTTCAGTCCCTTCACTTCCATGATGATGACCTGTGTCGTCAAATCAAACCAAACGCGTCATCATCAAAAGGCGAATCACGAACTTAAACCGACAGATGAAAAGGTTTTTTTCCAACATTCAAAGATTTTTTTGAAATGGCCAAATCACGGGTGAGTAATAATAGGCCAAAGAAAATCAACGATGTTTGTGAAACTAAAGAAAAGGTAATAATCAAAGTCGTCTTTCTAAATAGTGAATTGAATCAGTGTTGCCATAGTGAGCAAGAGAAGAGTCAGGAATAAGAAGAAGAAGAGTCGACGTTGTAACATTTTGAATATACATAACACGGGAGCGGATCGATGTGGATCTGAATGATTCAGACTCCGTCGGGAGAGAAAGAGAGAAAGAGAGAGAGAGAAGGAAAAAAGAGAGAGCGAGACAAGGGCGAACGGAAGAATACAAAGAAAAACGGGGAGGAGAGAAAAGGCGAAAAGAAAGTTAGCACGCGTGAACGTCTCGTCAATAGACGAGCCCAGCGGGAGCCATTATATCCGTCTAGCTTTGACTACTGCCGCCTCTGCTGCTGCTGCTCGAGAGCCAAGAGATAGCGCGGCGTATATAGAGAGAGAGAAAAGGAGGGAAGAATGTCCTCGTTCCTGCTGAATTGGCTTCAGCCGATCGGATTTAGGGCGATGAACCACTGCCAAAAAGCAGCGAATCTTGCCAGGAAGGAAGCCCGCGAGTGCATTCGACCAAAAAAGAAGAAGACTCGTCGTGATTGGTGGCCCAGGCCTTTCATACAGAGACACACACCCGCCGTGCTCCTGTGTGTGTCTGTGTGGCTTTTTGCCTTGTCAGTTGATAATGTAAGAAGAAGAAGAAGAAGTTGCAGCAATAAACCATTTTTTTTTCCAAATCAGCCTTCGCACATTGACAATTCTTGCGAGAATCAGTCACGCCACAGCCGACGGCGATTACCCAACATTTTTGAATGATGATGAAATCTAGTTTAATTTATCGAGATAATCGAATCGTGGAACGTCTCTCGATTCCAACTTTCCCTTTCCGTGACATAGTCCAATATAGTCCAGTCACTTTTGGTCGTCTTTTTGGACCCCCCCCCCCCGGTGATGGCTAGCGGACCGCCATTCAACAACATCACTTTGAAGCCCGCCTGCTCTTCACTCTTAATTCAGACCGGGCAATGTAAAAAAAAAGCCCGGCTTGGGCGATGGAAGAAACGAGCAGCAGCAGTAGCAGCAGGGATTATATCCCGTGGACAAAATGGATTCATTAGCTACATATAGCGGACGGGTCGGCAGTCCATTCGAGCGCAGAACTGCCGAGGCGACGCGGACGCTCTTTGATGAAAAAAGCAACCGAGCGTATGGAAACGATGTCACGGCCCATATATATACACACATATAACGGACGGCCAGCCAGCCTGTAGATACTTATATATATATACTTATTCTCTTTGTGAGGCTTTTCTCATCTTGGCTCGACAGCTCCGTGTTGGCCATGATGCACACCGGAAACATCACGCCAATATGCAAACTCTGTGAATGACTGCTGGCCTCTTTCCATCTAGTTCTTTGTGTGTGTGTACATAAGCAGCAGCAGACGGGCAAATCAGAATGGAGAGAGAGAGACACAAGAGCTTGGAAAACGCCGAGAAAATTTTGAAAAATCAAAAAACCAAGAGCCGAATAAAGGGGACCGCTAGTGGGAAAAGCAGAGACTATGGAGCGCTCTGGCTCTCTATCGATTAGTCGCTTTGTGCCTTTAGCTCTCGCATTCAGCCATTACAGACAAGCCGCACGCGCGTATCTACTTGGGTCAAAAATGTGTGCGGCGAGTCAGTGGCCGGCAATATATTTACTGTACAGGGAGAGAATAAAAGAAAAAGAGAAACGAAGAGCATACAGAAAGTGAGAAAAAAGAAAAAGAAAAGAGAGAAAAGAGCGGATCATAAATATAGATTCTGTTCCGGATGAAAGGCGATCCGATGATTTTCGCTCGGTGAAAACCATCAATCAGGATTTTTCGCTTCTCTCCTGACTCCGGGGGGAAGGGCAAATAAGGATTTCGCTCACAACAACCTCCAAGAAAGATATAGCGTGTCGAGTGGGGAAAAAAAACTAATTGATCGAGGTTTCGGCGAAGGCGGATTTATAGCAGTATAGGAGAAGAGAAGTGGAGAGACCATTAGAAAGAAAATAAAACCCACCTCGAGTGTGAAAGACAGGACGATATCCATTTTGGATAAGGTGGATTCGCCATCGGGGCCGTCTTGATCCAATCTGGAGAGCGATCCTTGAGATCTGCAAGAAATACCGGGAATTACGATTGATAAACTTGGCGCGATCGAATTCGATAGGGAACAAACAAACAAACAAACACAGCGCTGTATAGGGGCGAAAGCAAACACAAATGCTCATTTTGATGTCTTATGGCGAAATTAAAAAAAGAAACTTAAACCCGTCTCCAATCATTATCAATATTGACTCCCACTTTACAAGGACAACATGATAGCTGGCCTTAATATCGGAAAAATATGGACACACCACGGAAACCATTTCTTTTTTTTCTTTTCTAAAACACGATGCACTTGCCTGAGCAACGAGCTCCTCCGTTTCCTGTGAGAATGTAGCCAAGCAACAGCAGCGACGGTTGATAAGAAGAAGAAGATAAAAAAAAAACATTGGAAAATGATTATTAAACTGACAGGAGCTACTAAGGGAGTCGAAAATATTAAAAAATTGAAGCGGAGTTAAGCGAAATGGCATATGGAGTTCTTTCGAGCCGCTTTCCACGGATCAATGTTTCGACTTATTGATTAGTTTATTACGTAATGTGGTGAAACTTGTATATTTTTCAAACAAACCCTCACCCGCTGACATTGTAGCGCTTGAAGCGTTGCAGACCGTAGCGCGAGTCGGCCGATCCTTTGCTGACTGGCAACGATTCTAAATTGGCCATCAGAAGATTGATGGACGATTTGAGTTCTTCGATGTAGAGCACCTCCATCTCTTTCAAGACGAATCTCGGCATCAGTTTCCGGTTCTAAACGACGACGAAAAAAAAAAGAAAAGAAAATAATAATAATAAAGAGTCAAGCAAACAAAAGCGCCCATATAAACTCCGTCCGTCATTTTGGGGATAGATGGAAAAGCGACGGGAGATAACGATGGGAAGGAAATAATCTGGCGTCACATGACACTCTTGTAGAGGCGACGCCAATGGCCCAGAAAGCGGAATATACCGTGTGGGTCGCATACGCAAGTGAGAGATGAGAAAAATGCTCAAGGCTTGATAGGGAATAAAAACTAAGGGGAACATCGAAGGCGCATCGCTTCCGTGCGGATGCGCTGATCTAGGCAAAAAAACCCTGAAGAAGAAAGAAGAAGGAAAAAAAAGACGAGATGAAAGAACCTTTTCCATTTCCGCCACTTTTTGCAGTCGGCCGTCGAGTTCTCTTCGGATGGCGGCGGCTTGTTCGTCCGACGAATCCAACTGCGAAATAGTTTTGAAAAAAAAAAAAAAATATTCCGTCATTTCAGCCGTTATTCCCTCATCCTTCGACGGTGGAAGACGAGGTCGTCTTCCAACAGAAATTTATATACGAACTTGTAAGGCGTTGAATAGGAGTTGATGTTCAAACTTTTTGACACCGAGAATCTGCTGGAATAGATCATAAAGTTGCTCTTTGGACAGGGCCAATTCGCTGTGCAGAGTTTGATTCATCTGCGCTTGCTGTTGTTGCTGTGATCGCGGGCCACCTCCGGGTCGTCTCGAATCATCCTCACCGACTCCTATATTTTGCCCGACAAGAAAAAACAAAGTTATAAACGCGAAAAGTATAATGCGCAAAATTATGGATGGATAAACGGCCAGGGAAATGGATGACTCCTCAAGAATTGCACGAATGAAAACGGATCCTCCATTACGTTGTTATTTTCTAAGTTTAAAAAGGGGGAAAATAAAAGTTCTCCACCCGTTTTTGCGCAAGTTTGACGATTTTAATGACGAAAAGTTCACGTGGGCAGATTTTATGTGAACCGCACAAAAAATCCCGAAAAATCTTCCTCTATGAACTAAATTTGAAATAAAAAAAATAAAATTGATCGTGGCAGACTCAGTCGACCTGAGCGCATAATGAGATAGCCAGTCAAAGAGAAGCAGTGTTACGCCCACGAGAGCGGAAACGTAATGACGACGAGACATGCATGTGTACATACTCCATGGTCGCCACTTTCATCTTTTATTCGTGGAAAAGTGCTTAGTATCCCACAATTATTTAAAACGGGCGTCTCGTCTTCTATCATTTTCAAAGAAATAAAAAAGGAAAAAGAAAATGAAAAATACCTTTAAAAATGGCGTCGAATTTAACCATCCAGGACGTCAGGACCGTCTCTTTGGAGAGACCGTCAATGTCGGGCAGAGAACGAACCCGACGCTCGACACTCAATCGGAAAACATCTCGAAAGTCCTGCGACGAGAGGCCGCCAGCGGTGACGGCGTGGAGGACTCGGTCGGAGCGCAGGAAAAGTTCCGTGTAACTCTGAACGGCGTTGTGAAAAGCCTCGTCGGCCAAGATGGGCGTCTCTCCTTTCAGGAAGCTCTGCATCCGTCACACACGACATTTGACGCCATGACGCCAGACAAAAAGATTGATAAATCATCAATTAACACCTTGTGTGTAAAATCAAAATGAGAAATGGGACCTTGTGTTTTATTTACCTGGAAGCGTTGCTGGAGCGACTCGAGCTGTTGCTTGGAGACTTTCAGTTGTCTCTTGGTCATGTCGGTCGGTTGTTTGGCGTTGAACGGGTAGGCGACGCAACGTGACACAAAGACGTACAGCTGGAGACGGCGCTTCCTCTCCTCCTCCTCGCGCTCCTGTCGATCCCGGGACATGAATGATCAACCCGCCAAAAAAACCGACAGCAAACACACGCCCAGGGGTGGGGTGGTGGTAGACTTACCTGGAAATCTTGCTCGTTCTTGTCGCTAGTCAACGACGGCGAAGGCGATAACGGCCTAGGCAGAGATCCGCTGCGGTGGGACGAATTGAGCGAGGGCGAATGGGCCGGCAGGGTGGCGCTGGTCGAATTGGAAGTACCGCCGTCCGTTCCCGGACCCAATCCCGGCGTCACCGATCTGATGCAGGATTAATTTGACAAATAAAATGTACCAACAAAAGAAAATAAAGTTTGCCGACTTCAAAAGATATGATAACGGTTCCAGTTAAACACAAAAAAGTCCCTTTAACCCCATTAACTATCCATCAAAACAAGGACGCATGTCGGCCAGCATCAATCCATTCCAGTAACAAGGGACAATGTCTTATATAATCCTCTCAAAGTCCCTTCGGTGTCCAGTTCCCATTTTTTGATGCTGTCCTATAAAACGGACATTGACGAATCGGGGCGGACGTGGATCAATTTTTTCGTTTATAAAAATAAAACGACCTTGCCGCCGCGACGACGCCCCGCTGACGGACGCGAACGCACTTCGATGTGATAGCTTGGGTGGAGATGGATTCGCATGTTATTTTTGGAGGGAACAACCGTCCGTTGCTATGCTGGGCATCTCTCAATGATCGATCGCAACATTCGCATTATCTATCTTGGCGTCCGCCAGAGCAAACCAATCCCACCCAACGATACCAGGCTATATCCAGCCCTTTTAACTGACTACTGCTGAATGCCCCACCCAAAAAAAAAATCCAGTAAATCGTGCAAAATCCTTTTTGAAAAAAAAAAGATATATATAACTAACTTGATCCGGAAGAAGCGGAGAGATATTGTGGAATTAATTCGGCAGCTGCAACGCGTCAGTTTTTTTTTCTTTATCCACTTTTTATTCTCTTCATCTCGAAAAAAAAGGGAAATTCGATTTGCGATATACCGCAGTGCGGGAGAAAAAGGTGACAATCGGAAATACACGACCGAGGCGTCGCCGCTTTCAAACGACAAAAAAAGAAAAGTTTCTCCAAATGCATCATCCCCCACTTCCTGGGAAACCAATAAACTTTTTTTTTTCTCGGCTGCTGCTGGTGCTGGCCCTTTTGGGTTTTCCCGCCTCTCTCTCTCTCTCTCCAACAAGCAAAAGTGGGGAAAAGAGTGGGGAATTTAAAAGGTTATCGGTGGGTGTAGACAGTTGTCTGATCGATTATCGGACTAGGACTTGTCACGTTGCCAGTCCAACAGAACGCAACCAGCGGATTTGTTAAATAGAAACACGCCCGGTCGAGTACATCTGTCGAGTCCGTGTTCTTTTCAAAAGATATTGAATTTGATCTTTTTGTTTCTTTTCTAGTTCAGTTGACTTTTTCCTGCCCGCCGTCTGGATAAAGTTGATTTCAGTCTGTCTGTCTTGCTGATCCTACTCGGATTTCCCCATTGCAATTATGTAGTTGACATACAGATGCAGATGGACTACTTCTCTGACGCATGATTCCAAGTGAAAGGCTGAGCTTGATGGCAAACCCGTCCACCCTCTCTCTCTCGAGGGGGCATTGCACTCTGCATCTGTCAGAGTGGTCTGGTTGGTAAACTTTGGGATTTTGGCAATCTTCCGTGCCATTGCTTAGTCCTCTTATCTCATCTCGGCGATGACCGAGAGATGAAATCAACTGAGGGAAAACAAAAGAACCCGCTCTGCTTCTGCTGCTGCTGCTCCTGTCTGCCACGAAGAAAACAATCATAAACAACTGGATAGAACACAAAATCAATCGTCTGAAAAGCTCCGTCGATTTGATTAGCCAACATAACGATTGACTGCTTACCACCAGTGCGGTGCCTCCCCCCCCTCTCTATTGATCTTATTTCTAGTCTATTTATAAACTGGCTGGCGTTGAAATATTCAACCAACTGTTGATTTGCGCTTGTTAGCGAGGAAAGAGCAGCAGCAGCAGCAGTTCAGCGCTCTCAACCGACACCTATATACTTGCTCGGTTGGTTCCTCTTTTCCAAATGAAATACACTGTCCCCCCCCCCCCCCTTGCTTCTGTCAATTTTCCACACTTGTCCCCCTCGCCAACACGTCCAAAGGGACATTTTGAGGGGAAGAAAAAAAGGGGGACAAGAATCAACTTTTTGAATTTGTGCAGCGTGCCGTGAATTTGAAAAGCGGGAACTGAAAGAACATCTAAACGAAATGATGATGTCAGGATCGATCCTGGCAGCGCGAAATATAGTCTAGGGGATATATGGTGTACGGCCGCTCCCTCTATACAATTTTCTTTTTTTGCGAAATAGTAGTATTAAGACTGTCGTCAATCATGGTCAGTTGAAGGCGTTTCTCATTTCCAGCCAAGACAGGAATGATGAAAAGGGAAAATTGCGACTTAATCAATCGAGTTGCCTGGTTGGAGGGGCGAAGGATCGCCGAACCTTGCGGGATGGAAACATTTAATGAAACGCGGGCCGTGACTCTCTCTCCCAGAGCGAGTGGTGAGCTATTCCCAACCAACCCGCATTCGAATTGCACATCCCGGCCCAGATGTGGGCGCCCATTGAGCCCAGCAACAACAACAAACAACAACAGCGCTGGCATTTTCCCCATATTACTTATTATTTCTTGTATATATACAAAAGTCAGCCAAATTGTTGTCTATTGAACCTTGACTCATGTCCCAGTTGGCCCCCAGTTTGTCGTGTGTCTGATCAAAACATGAAGAAACCAATTGACTTGGCGGCGCTGGACTCATCTCCGACGGCCACTCTTAATTCGCCGACAATTCCTACACGTTGTTACACGGACGTACACACACGCATTCGTGTTTGACTCTAAGTCATTCAGACGTTGTGTGTCTTTAGTACAGTAGACAAGCCCTGGGCGTCAAATAGCTTTTTCCCCTGGCTAGGCTGGACTGGCATGGAGGAATAAGTCACGTATTTATGTGTATAGTATGTAGCTTGATTCCCGGCGCTTGATTGGATCACATGCTCCATAGGTGAAAAGAATATAACAAAGTGCAGAAACACACACACACAAAAAAAGACCATAATAATAAAAATAAAAAGAAGAAAAAGGATCGGGTCACGCGCGTTCCCCCAGAGTCTCTCGGGCTCTTGTCTCTAGCGGGTCTTGACAAATTCGTTTTGCTTCGGCTCACTCAGTCAAAGAGAGCGACGCGATGAGAAGTTGTCATTCTCATCGTGTCATACATCACCGTCACCTTTCTTCTTATTCCTGTATACATAACCCCTTGGCGTGTCTTTGGTGTACGTATATCTAGGGCCGCCATCTTGGACGTCGTCAGGTCAAGATGGTTCAAAAAGAGAGAAGCGAAGAGAGATGAAAATAAACAAGAGACACACTCGGCGGCGTCTCGTCTGCATTGACGTCACGATAGACGTGGATCAATTTTTGTAAAAGGGAGTCGGCGGGATCCTTAGGTAGTTTTCGTGCGCTCCTTATCGGCCGGACAAAGACATCCTCCAACACAAGAAGAAGAAGAAAAGGGTGGAGGGGGTGGGGGGAAGAAAAGAATCTAAGGAGATCAATGTGTAGACTTTGACGTACCTGGGCAAACTGCCCGACGGCGGAGGAACATCCAAGCTGCCGGAAGCTCCTCCTCCTCCTCCCCACGACGTTGCAGCTGTGCCGGCCGACGAGGCCCCGGCACCCGCTCCGTTGCCTCCGCCAAGATTTCCTCCCGCACCAGCGCCAGCCAGTTGCCCAGGAGCCGTCCCGAAAGAGTTGTTGGCACCTCCTCCTGCAGACGAGCCGCCACCGCTGCTAGCGTCCTGCTGGCCCTTGGCGGCCCGTTGCGATGGCTGCGAGTGATGGCCAGGGTGGTGATGGTGATGGTGATGCGGTTCCTCAACCCCCTCTTCATCCGTTTCCTCTTCGGAAGAGCTGGGGTCGATCATTTTGGCTGGTCGATCAGGTAAGCGGACTCCCCCTCGGCTCTCGGCTCCTATAATAAAATAACGTCAAACAATCAATAGAGAGACGGCCATTGCACAAACAGCGGACGGGCAAAAAAATCGATTGTATAAATAAACAACGAGATCAAACATTCTGGCCGCCGTCCGGCAGACGTCATCGCCCAGAAGACTATCAGTCACAACCACCCGTCAAACACTTTTTGGTCATCGATTTTTGAATCTTTCCCGCGGTCACCAAAACAACAATCGATTACGCAAAACAAATAAAAAGGTAACGAGTAGTCTCCCGTCACCGTGGGAGAAATGGATTCTCACATAGATACATATAAACAAGTTGACCGACCCAAAAAAGAAAATATAGAAATCAAATAGAAAAGGAATTCCCGAATCGCTCCGATGTTGTCCATTGCGTGGATGTGTCGTCGTCGTCGTCGTCGGTTGTGGTTCGTTCGTTTGTATTTCGGGACCCCCGTCACGCAAAGTGGATCGTGCCGTTGAGTCTCTGCTTCACGCACAAACGTCAATCGATATCATCTATGCGTTTATGTGTGTAGTCTATGGGATATGTACAGCCCGGCAAAGAGAGAAACGGGAGCGGCGTGGTGGGTGAATCACAAAGGGACTCGGGCTATTAAATCCTGGGCTGTATTGCAAGTTTCAGGCTATAAAATCCACTTGACGAGGAGTGCTCCATCCGGATGCTATACTATATACCAGAAGCGACATAGAGCGTACACACAGCTTGCATATAGGCAGTGTATACTTAATAGATGAAAAAGAGTTTAGTCGCGTTTGAATGCCATATCTTTCATTACTTATGTACCAGCAACGTCAAAAAAGACTTTTCTCTTTTTCTCTCTCTCCGGAGTCGCTCAGACGGCTGCAGCGAATGATTGCATGTACATTGAGTTAGGCTGTATTAGATGGGCATAAATAGAGCCGTGATGAGGGATCGCTATAGGAACCCTGTTGTTCACAGAAAAAAAGGAACAGAGTGCCTAATGCACTTACATAACGCCAGCCAGCAACGTAATGGAGCTTGGATCGAGCTGGCACTCTCAAAAAGAGACCCATCCGGCTGTAATATATATTTTTTTATTATTCTTATGTGTGTGCTGTTGTAACAGAACTGGCCATGACTGGAATTCGTTTTGACGTCATTCGATTATGGCCAACGTTTCATGATGTACTAGAAGAATTAAGCCGCTTATTCTGCCTTTTGGCTATTATTGATGGTAAAACTGTGTATGTCATAAAAGTCTACTTATTTCGGATCAGACTTGACAAGTCCCCCCCCCCCTTTTTTTAGACTAACAGGCAAAAGACAATTGAATCTTTTGGGCATTTTCATAGCTGATTTAAATGTCATTTCTAGGATGATAGAATCATTAAACTAAATTAGTTCTCATCTTCTCTTTGAGTTTTATCGATCCTGAACAGAGTGTGTGTGGGCAGCGGCGGGGTGTGTATAAGCCTAGCCCACACACGCACAGATGAGCTGGGTCTCAATATGGAGGAGGAATCGATTGACTTTTTTGTTGTTTCATCCGGGCGTTACGACTCACGAATCGGTTACACTTGGCGGATGGCGGTCCCCCCTTTTTCCCATACACAACAGACGAACGCGTCCTTTCCATTTTCTCCCCGTACATCCCCAGAGATGCGCTAGAAAAAAACGATAAATGGTTGTAGGTAGCATTATAACTGCCACAATATTATGGCAGTAATATTGTTTATTGATAAATTCCAGAGGGGACCCACCGGAAGTTCAAAAAATACGAGTGGGAGCATAAATAGTATGTACATAAAGCTAACGCATTTTCGGAACAGGAAGGAAATGATCGATATGGAGCCTCGTCTGTTTACAAAAGAACTGCACGTTACCGGCTATATAAGGACAATATAAGCTCGTCATTATAATCGAACGCATATCCTCCTCCCCCCCACCCCCCTCCCCACCAGACCCAAAAATAAAACGTTGCACATAATGTTCTTAATCATCATTATTTGGCTGTAAAAGGATTATTATTGCTATCGGGGCGGGGGGAAAGTGATGGTCACAAGATGTGAAACATGAACGGCCGGTACAGTACTACTAACGTCTTTTTCTTTTTTTCTGGGTTTTTAATGGCGCAATACATCACACAAACTGTCCCCCGCGCCGCTTTTTCTCATCCGATCCCGAGCTGTTTCGTTCCACGTAATATCGCACAGACCCAATTTCGCCGCACTGACGGTGACGAAATGCTACAATGTGTAACATAGTTCCGTATATATCGCGGCCCACCGGATGATGTATACTGCATCGCGCACAAAATACAAAAAGCCCTGGCAGAAAAAAAAAAAAAAAATGTGTTTTATGCGCACGTTAGAATATGTATGTACAAGGAAACTCCGTTCCATCTTTCTCTCTTTTTTTTGGGCAATCCGACGCTCTTTTTTCCGGTGAGACGCGAATTCCGCTGGATCATCAGCGTGAGCGAACGGCAACTGGCGTGCGGTATTATGAGAGTCTTGCCTGAGCGACAACAAAAGTTCTTTTGCATGCTTTTGGTCGTACCCCCTCCCCCCTTATTGAAGCAGAAAAAAAGGGGTGGGGGAAAAAAATGTCCAACGAGGCGCAATATTTCGCCATTTTTTATCTGAAACAAAAAAACAAAAGATGCGACGTGAATCGCAATAGATGTGACGTTCTTTATAGGCGGGTCTCTCCCCCTCGATCGATGGGTACAGTACACACTTGAATGTACCTACTGTACAATGAGAACACTAGCTGGATACAATATGCATGCATGATATTAGTCGATGCATGCGGGATTACGTGCTAATAAGGAGCGCGGGAGGGGAAAGACACACTGCAGCAACAATGTAGGGCGACGAGGCCGCAAGGTTTCGCCGTTTTTAATCGTGGAAATATTATCCGGACATGACAAATGTGGGAGTTTTGGCTTGAGGGGTCGGATGTTTGTACACATCCTTTTTTCTCCGACTAGACGAAGAGTCTATATTGACTCGGAGCATCTTGGGATCGATATGATAACAAGCTTGCCAGCAGCAGCGATGCTAATTACTCTGCAAAATATATAACAGTCGCCAACAAAGGAGTGAGACAGCTCTCGCTTCTAATGTCGAGTGGAAACTGTGGAATTATTATTACAATGGGCAGAGGCAGAATTTATTCTAGCGGTCGTCGCCCGTTATTGTCATCAACTATTCACCAAAATCATTTCCGTACAACCTATACTAGTCCCCCCGGTTATCTGACGTTGAATTCAATTTTCTTTTGATGTCGAAACAAAAAGCAACCGGCTTATAAAGTTTTGCGCTTGATACCTCGCAATCCCAGGGTACAGGGTCCGAACATTCGCTCTAATAAGCTGTAAACTTTGATGGCAGATCTACTGAAGTCCGACCTTGGTGAGTTCTGCTATGTTTCGTAAAGTTCGCCAACTATTGAACGGTAAAAATCTACCGGAGAAATTATTCAAGCGAGCCGGGTACGAGGTAGGCACGAAAAATCTTGACAGAACCAGCAATAGCACAATAACACATTCATCTAGAAGCCCAACTTTCCTCTTAGTTGGCTTCGAGTAACTGTCAGTTTTGTAGCCAGCGAGAGAGTAGCCTCTCCAGCAGCGCCGTGTTTCATAATCAAATATTAGACGAAGAGAGATATCACATGCACAGAAACTAAGTCTGTGTCAACAACTTTTGGGGATTCAATTAGATACCAGTACATATATACAAGCCCGATAGCCTTCATGCTCGACGCCAATCGCCAGCAACCAACCAGGTCCATCGGCGGAATAACACACGCAACTTATTCGAGACATTTCCCCATCGAAAAACTTTGGTTTTGGTTTTCTTCTCGGAAACTCTACGCCGCAATAAACGGAAAACTCTAATCATTCCAACTTATTTTTTTTTATTCACGCAGTTCTAGACCAGCACAGCTGTCTGGCCCATTCGTAAGATAATTCGTTGCGGTTAAACCGAAGTGGAGAAAAAAAAAAAATTCCGGAGCAAATATTTCTTGGAGCACTTTGTTGAAATCCAATTCGTGCCACATCTCCAACTCTCACGTTGTGACGTGTCCGTTTAAGAGTATATGTGACGAATGGCAAGAAAAAGAGAAAGAAACGAGTGGAGGATGGCCATTATGAGCGGTCGTTGCGTCAAGCTCGACTTTCGGAATAAACGATCCAATTAACTCTCTGACGCCGTGAATGAGCTTCATTTTCAGTCGACAAAATCGTACCCGAATAAGAGTAGCGATCGCTCTCTCCGTTCAAATAAAAATCCGAGCTTGAAAGAAATGCGAGAGAGAGATAGAGGAGCCCGGCAATAAACAACCCCCGAAAAGGAAAAAAGAATCAACTTGGCAAACTGTTTGTGTATATAAGAAGAAGAAGAAGACGACGCGGAATTGAAATGGAGCCAGTCAAAAAGCGAGAGGGCAAAGTCTTCAATCCCCCGCGTTCACTCCCGACAGCTGCACGATATAGCGACAAAGGAAAACAACTCACGGAAATAAGAGATCTCGTCCTGGGAAGAAAAGGTGCTCCTTTTTTTAGGGTCCGACGTCAAGGAGGTCACAAGAAAATTGAAGGGACGAAGAGATCAATCGTCCATTTTAACATGGACTCAATAACATCAGTTCCGTGCTTGCAGTCCGAAATAATAAAATCACTTGTGTGTTCCAAAAAAATATAGATCTAACTGAATATCGGGACAACCGGCCAGTGTTGAAAGATGGAACTGTACAAAGGCAACTGAAGGGGGGAAAGAAAAAGAGGTGGGACACACACATACTGGGCCAGCGGCCAGCTGGGCCAGAATAAAATAAAAAAATAAAAAAAAAAAAGAGGGAGGGAGGTCAGCGTTTGGCTTCGGATAACATCGTCGGGTCTCCCTCAGATCAATATGCGTAAAGGGCGTGCCCAGCTGGTCGATTCTTTCCGCTCTGTCAAACCGAATCAACAAAAGGTTTTTTTTTCTTTTTTTAGTTTGTCTCCTTCGTCTACTTTTCTCTTCTTCATCTTCTCAGGATTCCATAGGTCCATTTCTTGCTGAAAAAAATTTGTTTCTACGTTTCTACATCTTTAGTAATAATATTTCGGGCCAATTCTCCTGGAACTTATTGACTTGGGATATTCAATCGAGGATCAATTTCGGCGAAATGAAAGGACACGGACCGACGGTGAATGAATTGGCTTTGCAATAAGGACTCACAAGGAGATTTAATAAGATCTTGTACAGCCAGGGTCCGAGCTGTGTTCCTTGTTCTTCGGGCGACACACCACACAGGCTGTGCAATCTGGGCCGTCGGACAAGTCAATACAAGCCTTTGTAACATGCCCCGGTGTTTTTCGGAGATAAAGAGATGACGCAGGGCTTATAAACGGTAAGTGAATCGAGCCTAGATGAAAGGGCCGGCGAGGAGGACGATATAGTCTAAATAGGAGCCCACGAAATTCTAGCCACGTTCCGCCACTCACGACGGCTCAGGGAGAGAAGGAGAGAGAGACTTCCTCCCACAAAACAACAAACGCCGATGCCACGGGTCTCTGTGGCAGTTTGTTCGGCAAACAAGAGCCGCCAAGAGCCGCCGCTGTCCTCTCCATTCTCTTCCGGACTCTGTGTGTTGCTACGTGTAGTGTGTCAACAGGAAAGTTGCCCAATTCCGGGCAACGGCCAGGGAATCTTATCCGTTCGCCATACATACCCCCATCGAGCCAAAAAAAGTGCTGGTCATAATCCGGATGGAGCGAGCAAGTTGCTCTTCCACATCTCGGTCGGTGGGCGGGCCTTTCAAAACTATAAATTCGGATCTCTGACAGCCGGAAGTTGCAGTGAAAGAGGACAACTACTAGTTACCATGGTACTACCAGCTCAAAGATGATGATGATCGATAATTCAAACTCTCGTCATCCGCCCAGAGTGAGTTGAAGAGTACGTTAATATCTTCCGCCTGTTACAATGCCATCGTTCTCAACTTTGCTACAGTTTTCGGCGGGGGACGACCGGGACGCGGACACTTTGGATTTCTGCGGACGTATTACAAGAACGTGCGTCATGCGAGCTGGTAAAATTCTGTAGCCGATCTTCAAGTTAGGTGTGACGAACGAACCAACATCGACGCCATGAATGACAATGAGATATGCTAAGGAGCTTTCCTATATACACGACGAAGACGAGAGATTATTTGAGCAGGTCATTACTGATTGGCCTATCATAATCTCTTCTCTGATCAAGGGTTTAAATCTAAGACGTCAAAGTTGAACGAGTACGAAAATATTCTCCATTGTTTGTTTTTTTGACATTTTTAATTTGAAAAATCGGCAGGAATTTACATTTTGCTCGAAATGAAGAAATTCCTCGGACGAACTAATGGCGGATTCTTTGGGAAATTTTTTAATGATTAGCGTTTCTTCCTCGACGCCGTTGTTCGTCATTTACAATAGGAAACCCAGCGTCTGGACGAGACAATAGGGACGCCATGACGAATCCTTGGATGCGGTTTCTGCTAATGAAATCCTTTTTTCCCCTCTTTTTTTTTCGCATGAGAAATTCTCGCCATTTCATTTGGATCGAGATCGATATCCAGTGTGAAGTTGGGCGTGATACCCAAGACACAACAGAATGAAATTCAGACAAGACGCCGATTTCAGGTGATGATTGGCACCAAGTCACAACAACGGCTCCGCTTTCAGCGCGTTACACATGACTATTTCAGCACACAAAAAGAAATTTTTGCCCCCCTCTTTTTTTGTTTTATTTATAGAAACCGCTGGATGGATTACAATTTTTCATCGCAGTGCAAACAATTGAAGCGGAAAAAAAAGGAACGACCCGCGGATCTCTCTCTTTTTTTCCATCGCTCTGAAGACTCGTTAACGAACAGTGCAGCCAAGAGGATTGTTGAGTGGTTTTTATCGACCGAATGAAGGGTAGCTGCTGGTCTATATAGCAGCAACAAAAAGTAAGGGAAAAATAATAAAAAAAGGAGAGAAACCCACGGAAAATAAAATACCGATATTTGTGACTCTCTCCCTTACGCGTGTTTAATGGCTTTTTGCACAGAGCTCGGAACGCCATCCATGTAACGGAGACGCATTATTGATAAACAAAGTTTCAGACAAGATTCACATGCATGTCTTTTTTGGCACGAAGCCTCCTTGTGTCTTGTAAATGATGTTTGTTGTATATTCACTAGTTTTGCGCAGAGAATATTCACTGGCGGATAAAGTAAAAAACAAAAATAGCAAGATGGAAAAAAATAATAATAATAAAATAACTCTCTCTCTCTGGCTAGCGATCGGTAGTAGTAAGTACTGTATACTCTCTCTGGTATGTAGCATGGATAGTGTGCTTTTCACGCTCCCGTCAACCACCCCCTCCATCGCCCAACCCGCCCTTTCCCATTTGTACATACACCCTCGGTCGCCGCTCTCCTTTCGGGAGCTCTGCTCAACGCAAGCGACGATCAATACGAGGTGGTTCCATCCCCAGCGCTTACACACACACACACACATATATATATACGTATATCTCTCTAAATGTAGTATACAAGAGAGTTATTCTATATGCGTGCACGAAAAAAGAAAGTCTCAAAGTTAACGTAATACTTGGAAATAGCGAAAAGAAAAAAAAAAGCCAAAATCTAATATTTAGTAAGATAACCTTTTTCCTTATATAAGAAAAAAAAGCTCTCGTTTACTAAATTGGTAAAAACTCTCGTCCCTGTGAGAAAAAAAAGAGAGGAAAGAAAACTTTGTATTCTATATTTTAGATGTTGATATTATATATGTCTCCGCTTCACAATCTTTCCTCCTCTCCTATTGTTGTTTCACATCCGGAATACCCTGTGCTGCGTTACTAGTGCAACCGAGTCCGCACCATTTTTTTTTTCTTCTTCTCGGGAGTTGGAGCTGCTGCTGGTCTCTTCTTGACTCGATCACGACTTTGAATCCTCCCCACCCTCCTCCTCCTCCTCCTCCTCCGCCCCATTTTCCTCGTGGATGCATCCCGAAGTGGTGGAAGGACGTTGCAGAGCAAGTCGAGCGGGACTACAACTACTACTACTATACTACTCGTCCTGCACGATACTCTGTTACAAGACTAGAAGTCCTTCGCCTCTTCCCCCCTTCTGAAAACTTTCTTGTTCGATCTAACTAATCAAATGTCGCCGGCTTGTGGGGGTATCAGGATCAAGTGAAATATATGAAAAGCTGTCAACTTGGGGTTAGGATATATATATATATAAAACAAACTTTTGCCTTTATGTACCAAATGTAGATTTCAAATGAGGTAAGCCAAAAGAAACCAAACAGCAATTTCCTGCCTTTATCGTGGAATTCTATCAAAAATAAATAAATTTCCCCCACAAAAATAACGGATGCGGGGTGCAAGAAGAAGAAGAAGAAAATAAAAAGATGTTTGATCAGCAGTTTCATTTGTTACGTCGCTATCCGACGCAAAGAGGGTCGACCAAAGTTACACAACTGTTCGTTTGCGTTATTGGCTTGACAAACAAGAGGTCAAAATAAAAGAAGAGCGGAAAAATTTATCGAGTCCAAACGAATTGAAAGTCAACAAATAAGAAACTTTTGCGGCGATGCGAAAATTCCCCCCGAGCACCAATTCTTTTTCTTTATTCCCGTTTATATAATAATATATATTTTTGGGTAAATAAGAAGGGAGGAGTGTAAATCATGGTCGTTACTCACACCCGCAGCAACCGACAAGAACCCAAAATCAATACGGATTAAGTCCTACACACAGGGCAACTCACAGCAAATAAGTTTGACAAGAAAAAGGGGGAAACAAAAAGCCGCACGCAAACGCAAACATCGAACGAAATTCCGCGGCTCCGGAACAACACACTGTCTTTTGTGGTATCAATAAAAAAAAAGGCTTATGTGCTTTTTTCACAATATCTGAGCACTATAAATAACCGGACAAACACAGACAGAGAGTCGATCTCAAAGCAAACGGCCAACGACGTGACATTTTACACACCAAATGTCGGGTTGATCCGATAAGAACAAATGGAAACTAACCTTTTTCCTTCCTGTGTCTGCGACTAGATCTCTCTCGCTCTTCTTGGTTGGGTTGCTAGTGGTAACGGTCGTGCAATAAAAAGGAAATGAATTCAGATGCTGCTCAGCTCACTCTTGATGTTCGTCTGCCAAAACCGCCAGTAAAATATCGGCGCGGTTGAGTCAAGTCGCCCGTCGGTTTCGCCCGACTGTCTAGTCGAAGAAGAGAAGACGAATCGCGTGAGTGTGTGTATGTGTCCACGTCAGACGCACACACACAGACACACAGGCACAACTACTCAGCGCTCGTCACAAACAGGCACACATAGACGACACTGTATGCGACACAACTAAACAAACACGAGCACACACGTTAGTCGAAACGAAATTCAACGAATGCCGACGACACTCGTCGAGCCTATTTTCGAGCTAGACCTTCCGTTTCGTCCATTCGCGTTGCTGCTTTTGCAAACGAGTCAAAAAGGCACTTTAGTTGTTTTTGTTGTCGACGATTTTCTCTCTTTTTTGGTCAAACAACAGCAGCTGCCTGAACTGTGAATGGCAGGCGTGTGTGTAGTAACCCCGTTCGGGTGAATCAAGTCCGAGCGACTGACGAAATCGGGTCCGCTATCTATGATGGCTGCCGACCGACCGACAAAAACGGCTGGGCCAAACGATGTTGACGCATCTGCTGCGCCGCTCGTGTCACACAGCGCACAGAAGGAGAGAAAAATATCGGGGGCCATGTCGACGACCAGACGCGCAAGTCCCTTTTCTCTCTCTTCCCTCAGCGACGGATGCGCGCGCGCGCACAAACGGGCATGGCCGGGCACGACTTTTTGGTCACCCTTCCCTACATGTAGCGAGCCATCTGTGGTCCCGATCTTTCAACTGAAAAAAAGGAAACAAAAAAAAGAAAATAAAACAAAAATTGACGTAACAGCTTGTGTCCTTGGCTTGATATCACCACTTTACCACGTCCGTTGCACCCGTGCCTTGCGATACGAGAAGAAAACAATTCCAGCCCGGCTCAACCCCCCTTCTTTCCGTACTTTTTTTTCTTTTCGTCCACACGACCATTTCGTGACCATCAACGACTATTTCTCTTTTGCAATGACAGTGTGCCAAAGCTTTATCTATCTGGGCCGCACTCTTCACGTTACAGACACTGTCGTCCGTCCTTTTGTATAGATTTCTCCTCGACGAATACTCTTCTTCTTTCGGAGAAAAGACGTCGCATCGGCCCCCTCCATCTTTCTTGTTCCGTTCATAATGGAGAAGCAGTAGCGAGAAACAAAAACCGCAGTGGTATAGGCAATCAACACATTGTGCGTGCACAAACTCGCTGAGTGGGATGGGGGGATCAGACTGCGGCCGGAATATCTGAAAAGAAAAGATGGAGAAACATCCAAACGTGACACGTTCGCCATCGACACAAATAGCAATCACCATGTACTCAAATTTGGTCTTTAGATGTACGTATATATAGAACGGATTGGCAGTTTATTTACAAAAATAAGTATATTTTTTGTTTGTTTTGTAGTTTGTATCGTATTATGACCCAAAAAATTAAGAAGAAACAGGAAACGAGGGAAAAAAGGGCAAATATAAGAAGATAAAGTGATGTCTTGCCCTTTTCAAGGTAAGGCAGCTTTACATGTAACAATTTTTTTTAACGTGCAAATCGGTTGGTTTGCTGCTATTGCTGCTGAACAAGACAACAAATGGTTTGACCCATTACTTATTAATTATTATTATTAATCAATATTTTTTTTGTTGGTTTAAAAATTTGGATGTGAGGGAGGGGAGGAAGAGCGTCGAGTTTGGGGTTTACCGATTTTTTGTTTTTTTCTATTTTTTTTTAAAGGTATGTATACAGTAGAATATATGTGTCTAAAAGAGAAGATTCCTTCCAATTCGATTAGATGCGAGTTTTGGTTACCCTTCGTGACTTTGCTTCAATCAGGTTCTAAGAATTTATTTCAGCATTCGGTGGAAGTCGGGCCCGGCGGAGCCGCGTAACGATTGTTCTGCAGAGCTGAAGCCTCAGCTTCGCACAGATATTTACCTTTAAAAAAATAGGAAATGAATTCAAATGAGTCCGAGAGTGGATCAATGACTTAAAAAAATAAACAAGACGAAAATGTCAACTCACCGGCGACGAAACGTCTTTTGACCAAGGATGTCCGGTAGCCCGTCGAGACTAAATCCATTTCAGCGCCAGACATGGTCGAGCCGTCGCAACCAAAGTGAGCAGTGATTGTCGTCGGGCTGCCCGAACTGCCGCTGACGTTGAAACGGGCTCGTATTGAGCCCATGTTGGCACCATCCGCCTCCAGCGACATTTCCGGTAGCTTCCAAAGAGCGCGATTACTATTTCCCATCCTGCACGTATATCCGAGAATTTCCAGCCATGAAATCAACGTAATCCAATCAGTTGACGAACGGGGGTAGTAATAGGGGTAAAAGAAATAATACAAATAAAACAAAAACAAAAATTCAACTTGCCATTCTCCTTGCGGTTTGGCTTGCATCGACGTCACGGCTCCTTCGATCGGTACGGAAATCATGAGATTGCGCAGCGGAGCCGGCGTTACTTGGGCGTGGGCGTTGAACTTGTAGTCCAAACGCACGTCCGTTTGCGACGGCTCGCACTTCCAATAGGCCACCAAGTGCAACGGCGCTGAGCCTGTGCCACTCTGAGCCTTCACTTGATACTAAATCATTTCCAAAGGGAAGCAAAAAGAGAGAGAGAGTCGTCAATACTAAATACGTTTAAAAAGAGAAGAAGTCTAGTGAAATTGCAGTCAGGAGAGAGTTTGCCCCCCCCCCCCCCCCCCTACTCTTTCTCGTTTGTGTACCTTGAGGATATCCACATTGAAGTAGGACGCCGAAGGATTTTGTTCGGCTTGCCGCTTGAGAAGCAAAGTTAACTGTGGCATGTTGAAATGGAACACTGGCTCGACGCTCATCAGATCTTGTTCCCTGAGGGCGAGACAACGGAACAAAGGATTATTATGGGATCGATTTAGATAGCAAGGAAGTTTACAACGGATACTCACATGTTGAGCACTTGTTTGTTGGGAACAACGTTCTCCAGATTTTGATAATTACGAATTCGGAATGATATGGGCGGTATGTTATGATTAGGCTGTGCATTGATCAACTGGACCAAACCAGCTGGAAATGAGAGCATCATGTCGCCGCTGATCCGGACTTGGCATCTGTGAATGAAATTGGTTTAATTCAATTCATTGCTCGTTTCAAATTGCTAAAAAGACGGCGAGCTCAAAAATAACGATCCTATTTACCTCGCCTCGTCGGTTCCGCGGAACAGGGCGTGAACAACCTCTTGGAATGCAACTGCAAGTGGGATACTGTCGACAGCGCCTGCACTTCCCGTCGAAGGCATGCTGACGGTTAACGGGGACGGACCGGCCGATCTCGATCCCGGTCGGCTCAGTGACGTCGGCGAGGTCGATACACCTGAAATGAGTTTAAGTCGATCAAAAAAAGATGAAACGATTGCCCCCTTTTTTTTTCATTTCATCAATCAATCACTCACCAGATCTAAAGTCAAGGCTCAGAACGGAATCAGCTCGCGCTATGTTAGTTGAATATGTGTTGGCACTAGGAGCTGGCGACGACTGGAGTGTGAGAGGACTGGCGGCCGCCAAACGAGCAGTGGTCTGTTTTTATATAAAGACATATAAGATTAATCCAGTGATACTGCATTACATGGTATTCTCCTCTCTCTCTCATTTCTAGAGGATCAACGGGAATCTTTCATCAATCTTTCCGACCATGGCGGTCGACAAGCCTTAAGCTTATTTTCTTTTTCCCTCTTTTCCTTTTTTTCATTTTACCTCCATTCCTTTGCGAGAAGGCGGGCGTGGGACGGCGATAGTGCCAAGAGTGGGCGTACTGCCTCGGGAGTTGGGAGCTTGCAACCTTCCCTGTTTAGGAGGTAATGCAGGAACGATTTCGCCCACTTCATCAAACAGATCTTCACCTGCACAGGCTGCTAGTAAATCAATCAATTCATTAAGTGACGTCAGCGTGGGATCAGGAAATGTTTAGTACCAGGTGTGGCCGTATTATGCCGGTTGGAGGGCGAACCCGTTCCAGTGGGCGACATCATGGAAGCGAAGGACTGGCCTCCAGCAGCGACTGTGCCGGTCGGGGTAGACGTGTTGGAATGAGTAGGACTGTGAAATAGGTTAAGACCGACTAGATCGCTACTCGATTTCCTGCGAAACCCCAAAATAGACATCATAAAAAGGGAGATTAAGCGACATATTTTGAGAACTGGTTCCTTTCTTGTCTCCTTACCCCATACTCAGTTGAGATGTCGAATAGGAATCCATGGAAGTGTTCTTTTTAGCCTAACGACGTCATAGCGAGTTGTTTGGAAGACATAAAAGTAGTTTAACAACCAGTTAACTCATTTTAGCAAACTAAAAAAAAAAAAACTTACGGCAGTGTTGAACATGGAAGTGTTGATATTGAATCCTTCAATGGTCGCTTTCAGTTCATCAACCGTGGCACTTGGCAAATTGGATCCGTTGGTAATGGGTTTGATTTCAACGTGCAATTTTCTCTCCGGCTCGTCATCTGCGGTTGACACAAAAAGTTAATTTCAATCAATGCAACGGCTTGGAAAGTTTAGCTTTCTGTGTTTATTTTTTAAATTATTATTAAACCGCCTCCCCCCATGGAGAAAGAACCACAAATTTAATTACCCGAATCAGCGTCGGAACTCGAGTAGAAACCGCTGGTTTTCTCCGCATTCCACGTTTCATCTCGCGGTCGAATTGTGTAGCCTTCGTCGTCGACTTTAACGGCGCTGTCGGACGCCGCGTCGCCAGTCGAGTACAACGGACTTTCATCCTTGTCTTCACGGCGCTCTTTTTCACGTCCGAAACTGCTACTATCTTGACCACTGCCGCCGCCGCTACCCACACCTCCAAGAGTGATGTTGCCGCTAGAAACATTGCTTCCTCCACTCACGACGGCGACTCCCGTTGCCGAGCCGGTCAGGTTGGGCTCGCCGTCGCTCTTAATGCTGGATGCATCCGAATCGCGCTTCTTTTTCGACACCTTGTTCTTGTCCTTGTCTTTTTCCTTTCGGCGGTCACGGCGGCTCTTCAAAAACCCTGCCATTGTCGACATTCGCCGGATGGCAAGCATTCCACAAAGAGTGATGACGAGGATGATGATGATGATGAGTCGGCGTAGGGAAACAAAGGGAAACCACAACGGCAACCAACCAACCGATGACAACGATACGAATGTTGAAAGGGCAAATCGAGAGAAAGGGGGGAAAAATAAACAAAAAAAAAGATATTAGGAGTCAGATATCAAAGCCCATCACACTTCCGATACAAGGGCAACGACTCCCTCTTGCACGCGGGACATCCGCCCCAATCTCACTACGCCCCTTCCCACTCGACTGACAACGAAACAACAAACAGGGATGAATTATTCAAAAAACCAAAACCCCAAAAGTTATAAAAAAGAGAGAAAAAAAAAGGACGATTTCGATGTGTTTTCTTTGTTTTTGTTTACCGTGAGAGAGAACAATAAATAAAAACAACACGGAAACATTCAATGAGATCCTCCTCCCCCCTGTTATCTATCATCGATCTTACCGGATCGATCTGAAATCTAAATGTGCTAGACGTAAACTAGTAGAAAAAACAAAAGAAGAATAATAACAACAACGACGGAATGCGACTCACACGACATCGAGAACGCAAAAGAAAAACAGGGGCTAGCGAGGAGCAGAAAACAAATTTTAAAAAATAAATAATAAATCGATAGAAAGCAGGATTGCTGGCTATGCGGAAAAAATTTAAACAATAAAGGGGAAAAAATCTACAAAATAATAATAATAAAAAAGAAACCCAAAGTTCTCTCCCAGTACAAGGAGGAGGAGGAGGATAGAGCATGCGTTTTGAAACGATAGAGAAATACAAGAAATGATTTTTTAAGACTCTCACGTTCTTTTTTCTCTTTTTTTGTTGTTGAAGAGACAAATTAAATCAATAAAAACAAAAACAGACAAGTGAGTAGAAATATTAAACCGAAAGCATTGTGTTTTGTTTTGTTTGTCCGATTGTTTGAATGATTTTTTTGTTTGTTTGAAAAAGTAGAAAGAAATAAAATAAAGAGATAGAGGGAGCAAGTTTCACCTGCAGTCCAAGAAGCGATCCCCAATCCGGAGATGGAAGTATTGGCGGAGGACGATGTGGAAGAGCGAGGAGGCGATTCGTCTGTGATTTATTTAGAAACAGTTTTTGTTGTTGTTGAACTTTAACAGTTGTAGGTGTTGTGTTGTTTTGAGAAAAAATTCAACAACAACAGAAAAATAATTCACGAAGGAAATAATCTGAGAAAAATAGGCAGCTCATCACCAAACCCATTCCGAGTTATAATAATAATCTGGATGAAAACTGAACTTCAAATTGGCGGTAAAGATAAAAAGGATAAACACAAATAAAGCATGAAGGGGAGAGGTTTTTTTTCAAATCAAAGTACTTAAGTTTAAAATGTGATTATACAAATCCACCATTTTTTCCTCGATCCATGCCATCCAAATTGACGTTTAAGAATCCGACTTTTTCTCTTCCAGAATTTGTTATTTTTTGTTTGTTTTGCCTATGCCGAGCGTACAGAAGAGCAAGAGATATACGAACTAGCTGGTCAGTTTGGAAATTTGAACATCAACATCGGTCCCGTTAATTACTGGGACCTGACGTCATCAATCATGTCCCTTCTACGTGAACAACGGAAATGTTGGCTGACTGCAAACATAGAACAAGAATAAGAAACGCGGCAAACGGATCAGCCTCAGTGAATCAATAAAGAATGAAAAAATTACGATTTGAAAAATTTAATTAATAAAAAAAAGGAGTAGAGTCGCTGGGAGAGGGTTGAGGGGAGTTCCGCCGAGCTACTTAATAAAGGAAATTCGTCAACATTGATAGTGTGTAGAATCGAATGTCAGGAAAGAAGATAGAAGTTTAAAGCGTAGACGCATGAGACGTCAATCACTGGGCATTAGACGGGGGAAAAATCGCAGAGAGCACCGCCGCCATTGTTTTTGGTAAAAAGACCAGAAGAAGGATCAGTCAGTTAGAGGAAAAAAGCCAATCCAAAGAATAATAACACTAATAATAAACAAGCCAACAACGGAATCACCGCAAGCAATTTGTCGTTCTACATACAAGAAAAAGAAGGATACAAGCGAAATATTGTGCCATGTGTCGCCCCAAACCGAATTTCCAAGTTGGGCTTTTTCGCTGATTGCTACCCCCGAAATCCCAGTCGTCATTCCGCGTGTGCTCGAGTGTATGCGTCATTCACGAGTGGATGCATCGACGAAATTAATTATTCCCTTGCGATTTTGATTAAGTATGTCAATGGAAATCCTTTTGACAGAATCATTCAATCAGCATTGAGATAAAACATCCACTCGTCTTTGCTGCCACTCGAAAATGGTGCAAGAAGTGAGAGTGCCCCGCGTTCTCCTGTCAGAAATTAGAGTGCGCAAGTTGTCACGCCGTGACGTCTAAAGAAAGGAGAAGAGGCAGCAAGTGCATTTTGGCGTGATTTTTGCTGGCGGGTGCGTGAAACAACAAGATGAGCGAGGAGAGACAGAAGAAAGTCGGAGAAAATTACATTTCGAGCCCCGCAAAGAGTTCCTGCTCCAGGATCCGGTGGCTGACTGGTTGGTGGCCGACTCGGCCTCAGTGGGCGTTGCAGGAGCTGATCCGCCCAAGCCCCGCCCGCTGGCGACGCTCACCACGTCCACAGATGGACTCATCGGTTCCTCGGCCGCCGAATCACCTCCTCCCTTGAGCGGACGAACCTTGCCTGATGCCTTCACCTTGCTCTTGCCTGCAAGAACACACACACAACCGCAGACACACGACCGCGTAGCCAAAAAAAAAACATGCCGTTGTGTTTGGTGTTCAGGAATCAGTCCAATAATAAAAATAAAAAAAGAAAGTCACACCGGCACCACGTACACTCACACACACACCCCCATCAAGTGTCCACTCGTTTTCTTTTGCTCTCGCCACGGTGGCGGTTTTCAAAGAGAAACCAAAAGAATCCCGAAATTCCCTTCCAAAAAAAGATGGATCAAGAATATGAAATACTAGAAATCAATACAGGCAAGAAGGATATCAAATCGGACAAGGGACAAGGTGACGACAACTAAGCAAGGCAAACAAATTTCTAATCGACTCGTGCAACAATTTTGTTTTAAATTACCGATGGACAAAAAAAGATTTCCTACTGACCAATTTTTTTTTTACCTTGCCACTTGCCGAAAGATCCGGGAAACCCATTTTGTACTGTCGGATAAAATGGAAGGATATTCTAGCCCTTACGAGATTCAAAATAAGAGCGAAAGGAGCGATTCTTTTTTTTTTAACCTGAACAATTGTGAAAGAAAAGAGGAAAAGAAAATATAAGAAGAAGGGCGAGCACAAAGTGAAAGAAGCTGTATATGTAATGCATGGGTGCTAGTCGCGCCAGTGTATATACAATAAGGTTTCTGTTGATTGGCGCGGCGAGAGCTCACGAGAAAGGGGGAACGTGTGTCAGTCAATTCTTTTTTTTATGCTTTTTTTCCTTGTTGGAAAATATTTTTGAAAGGAGCAAATAGAAAAAGACTGTGTGAGAGAGAGAGTAGAGAGTGAGTGAGAGGAACCTACCCTGGGCATTTGGGGAGGAAGAGGAGGAGGAGGTGAATAAGTTCAAGAGAGAAGTAGCCCGGCGGGAACCCTGTTTGCCGGCGACTCGACCACCTTCTTCGCTGTCTCGTTTGCTTCGTTTCTCCTTCTTCTCCTCCTTGCTGCTGCTGATGAACGACTTCTTGTTTGACACCTTCTTCCTGGACTCACCTCCATCTTTTTTTTTTTTTTTTTTTTTAGATTTTTGTAGGTGGTTGTTGCAATATTTTTAGATGGTTTTAGTGTGTTGGTAAAAATATCAATGGAGTTTTGCGCCAGAGACACACAACACACGCACCAACACCGAAAGAAACATCAGTATGATCAAACACGTAGGGGAAAACACATAAATTAAAGAATCAAGCGACGGGCGGGCCGCTTTGTTAGGAACAGACGCCTAGCCTATGCCCAGCGCTTGATTCCAAAGACGGCACAAAGCGCCACTTAGTGTAAACACTCAAAATAAACAATCCACGTACAACAGCGAGAACAGAAAAAAAAATAGAAATAATAATAATAATAATAAACAAGCACCATAGGGAATAACTGATTCGAGGGCCCTACCTTCTCGAACTTTGCCAGTAGTAGACGTGGGCGCTGTCCATTCTTCCAAGTAATCGGGAAGTTGATTCGAAGTATTTGCTCCCAGTTGTTGATCACTGTCCAAGGGGAACTCTTCGAACTCCACAGGTAAAGGTTTTTCCATGCCTGTCATCTTGGACACGACAAACATGTCCATAAGTCGATCGACACTCAAGTCATCCCACTGCTGTCGAAGATCGACGTGAACCTTCATTTTAAAGGCAAAAAAACAAATTGTAAGCGGCAGAACAGCCAAATCCGGAATGAAATTAATTTTACCTGTCCCATAGCTTCATAGTTGTTGCACAAGACATTAACATAGCTGTTGAGGAAATTTCGCATTTGACTTAGATGACCTTCTTCCACTTCTTGAAAATGCTGCGCAAGGTCGAGGGAAATGATTAAAAAACAGTTAAGCCTATGCCTCTAGGCTGAATAGAAATTACCCTGCAAGAAACGGTCATTTTTCTTTCGAAATCTTCCCGCATTTGTGCGTATTTTTCAACTAAGTTCCGGTACTCTTCAGCAGCTTTGCGAAATTTGGTGTCGGCACGCTCCAAGTCCTTGTTCGATGTTGAGCCATCTCTGCGCAATTTCGTCAGTTCCCCACCGCGTTGAAAGTATGCCTCTTTTGATCGTTGTAAGGTCACATTGGTTTGATTCAAAAGCTGGACCGAAGAAAAAGAAGGCTGGTTTATAAAGAGGCTTCTTATAAATCATTGTGATTAATACCTGAATAGCTTCAACTGTGTTGCTTTCTGATTCCTTGACAACCTTGTGTTTCCTGGCTAGTTCATCACTGTATTTGCCAACATCTTTAACCATTTCATTTAGCTTTTGAGCCATCTGTAACTGAAGCTGAGCCACTTTTTCACAGGATGTTTTAAGTAATTGCCACAATGGAGTAAATGTACACAGGGGTCCGACATTTGGTGCTCCATTTGGATTAGTGGTAGCACTATTGGCAGCTGCTATGCTGGTTGACGAGCCACACTGCTTGGCCAATTTACCTAACTGTTTGCTATATGTTTCCTCCAGAGAAGATCTATGTAAAAGATAAAACACATTTATTATTCAGAATCAAGCTTCCTGTAACCAGACAATGGAATGGTAAGAACATCATAACTGTGGGATAATACTAGAGAGATGCACTTTGTTTGCATAGCCTGATCCCATACACAGTGTAGAATACGATTTGTTCATTAAGTGTCAAAGCGTCTTACAAATCTAATGTATCAATACTTTCGACTAGAATCAGGAGGACATAGTGGTTAAGATTAAAACATACCTTTCTCTGAGGAATTCCGCCAACTCTTTGCTTGCAACGAGGCCATACTTCATGTTATGATACAACACGTCAAATCCACTGTTCCTCTCTCCCTGTAAACAATAAAGTATTGGTCAAATTCCACGCCCCAAATTTTTAACGCACTTATGCATTCGGTAGAAATTGACCGAAATTTTTAAGCCTCGGGTTATGCTTGGACAGAGCGTCAACAGGACATTCCCCAATTTGCATTGTTGGGTTACTGTAGTGCGTCAGTCGCAAAGAAGCACGCCTTAAACAATGCGTTAAGAGACTTCGTTACTCACCCAGAAATAATCACAGAAATCCACTACCATTTTCACTTTGTGGCCTCGCAGCTTTTTTAAAAAAAGGTTGACGTTCCTTCAAAAAAGCTACTACTACCCACCCCTTTGACTCTACGTTTTTCACTCCCCTCTCTCGTCCCTTTTGCTTTGTAACAAATCCGGTCCCACTAAAAGTTTTGGATCGTCGAAATTTTCGGCAGTATGTTCTTCAGCGCCACCTGTGGTCGAAATATTCTATCTCAATGTCATTTGGCTCGTTGCTCAACCAAAAAAATAAGAAATAGACCAATAGTTTAACACAAGATGTGTTTGATAAACAAGAAATGTTACACAAAATTTACTCATTTTATTTTTTACGATGGCAAGGGCTTAGATTTACTTAGCAGCACTGATTTCTACGATTAAAAAAAAAACAAGTAATCGGTTGTGATTGGTCGACTATGATCACGTGACTCTACGCTTGGCTACATCTAACCAGCGCCACTGCGATTGACTTTGAAAGTAAATATTTCTATCTGGTTTTCAACTTTTTAAATCGAATGAATTACTTTATTTTTTCTGCATGCATCCGATTAAATCCCTATCAAACTAGTGATTTTTTTTCCACCCTAAGAACAAAATCTGAATCATAATCTATTTTTAATCAATTGTAAATAATATGTATTGAAGTTGTTGGTTTTCATGACATGTGTACATTATAAGATTGCTTTCTAGTATTTTTTATAATAAACTGGGTCGAGACGTGCTACTTGAACTTTCTGGCCTTCAACGTCGTAGGCGTAAGAAGTTTGAATGCCGGAGTTATCGCGAACTTGATCTTCGTACCTGGAAAAAATAATGTTACATTTTCGATGAAAACAATGTCTCAATACAAAATGCACTTGTACAAGTACAGCAGTTCGTTTTCCCACTTTTTCTTTGAACGATGAAGCATTAAGTTGCCACGGATTATGCAATGAAATGCACCGAATGTGTTGGCCCAGACATTTCATTTTGAAAAACATTTTTCTTGTTATCTTTACGCTCCGGCGGAACGGAAAGCGCACAAGCTAGATCAATAATTCCCCTTAAATGGCTGGCTAACAACTATGATGGACTTTCGTCTGTTCAAAGTGAACTATGCTTTCAAGCCTAGATAAGTGTAGACAGACAGACAGACAGAGAGCCATCCAAGTGTGGATAAGTACCTCAGCGCAATGACATAGTCGTTGTTTCCGTAGTTACCACCATATCCTCCGTAGCCGGATCCGTAACGAGGATGTTTCGCAGCTACCCCGAAAGGCGGCAAAGCTGTCATGTCGAAATTGATTCATAAAATACAATTTGGTTTAGATATGTATCTAAGTTTGGGCTTAAAAGTCACTAGTGTCTAACTGAACAAAAAGGCCGTATTGTATACCTGGAACAGCGCCATAACTTTTGCCGTAAGATGGAGGAGCCGCTGCGGTTTGGGTCAGGAGCACGGCCGCGACCGACAACAAAACCAACTGGAAGTTAATCCGAAAATTTATTTCCAACATTATCGATTTGTAATAACAGAGGAAAGACTAGACTATATCTATATAAGGCTGTATAGGAAGGTAAAAAATAAAATAAAATAAAAATAAACGCTATGCTGCACTCACCGTAATGAAAGAATTCATGGCTGTATATAGTGAACGGGATGAAGCTGCTTACTAGCAAAACGGCTGTTTAAGGCTTGAAATCGAACGGGAGACTGTTGGTTGAGTTCCAGCCAATCTTTGGCTTTATATACGCTAGCTCTCACTTCAGAGGAATATGTATAGGATATAGATTCACAGTCGAATGGCATTCTTTTATGGGGGGATAAAGAGGGTGGGGTTTATTGCAAGGATAATAAATTTGGTTTGGTCAACCTCCTCGATGTTGCAAATGATTACTGCAATCCGCTCTCCTGCTGCTGATTATTCCATTGGTGAACATTAGCCCCGATGACTTTATTGGATACAACAATAATATTGCTAATAGTTCACATCTGTTCAGAATTGATTTTCGGTTGATTCCCATAAGAACAATGCCATTAAATACAATGTCAACTTGATTGACGACCGACATCTAGACCAAAATATTACGAGATTTGTCCACTCAACGGTATTTCGTTATTGCCGTTGATAAGAATATTTTTGATCCTGCGCTTTACATATAATCCAATTTCAGGTTAGGGAAAATGAAATCATATTTAAGAATGAGATTTCGTACCCCAAATGCAGTTGATTATTTATGTTGCCGTTTACACGACGTGACAGAGCAATAGAGCTGTGTGCATTTCGCTGCCGCATATAGTTGGAAACAAAGTTTGCCTTTCACGCAATGTTACGCTTGAGAAGTCTCTCGACTGTTTCAAACGAGAGCTACAAACTTTCTCATCTTCAATGGATTCAACATTCTCAAATGAGACGAAGTTTTTAGCAAGTTAAGTTTTAGCGGGTTTTAATAAGTGAAACGAGTCCGAAACCGACGACTGCGGTCATGTGGAGAGAGAGAGAGAGGAAGTCGAGGCCACGTCATATACTGTAAGGTTACAAATGTGACGGCACATTAATTTTTATCAAAAAAGAAACCGATCATCGGGAAAAAAAAAAGACAAATCGATTGTCGGAGAAAGTCGTCTCGTCCAGTCCAGTAAACTTCTTCTGGCTGGCCAGTTTCGGCCTCTAATAATACAAAACCATCCTTGAAATAGTTAGTTGGACCAAATAAGAAGGTCTATATACGTGCCGCTTGATTTTGAAACATAAAAGTTGATACAAAACGGATCTCCCCAAATAAGAAAAAAGCCAAAAGTGTGTGTGTAGCAATAAAAAAGAAAGAAAAAAATGAAACTGCGAGAAAAAAACAAGGACGCATATGCCTTTGACGACGACGCTGTAGGCAGGGTCTTTCGTTTAGTGGGCCGGCGCCCGTCACCAAAAACTAACGGAGCACAACGTCACAGAGTATACTATATATATATGGGAAGGGCTGCTGGTGGTGTAGTACAGCAGCCGCCACCAGTTTATACAGGCAGACTCTCTCATTCGTTGTTATATGCGAACATATACATGCAAACAACGAAACGACCCATGAAATTGATATTACTTGGACCGCGAAGAGAGACACACAATCTTGAAAAATGGCAGTTGGCCCTTTTGGACAGGAGAAAAATCTTGCGAGTCAATTCAGCAGGGCAACGGTAGTACAAGGATTGTATTTTCATTTGCGCGAGGCTCTCCCTATATTGTACACAAATATATGGAATGAATGCATGTGTGTGTGTGTTGTATCATCCTCCACAACGATCAAGTTTGCACATGCCAAACTTATAAATTTTTCAGGTCGATTTTTAAATAGGATTATTATCGTGAGTGGTGAGTACGCGCCGACAATAACTGTTTTTATTTGATTTGGACAGTTTAACTGCATATGGCAAATAAAGATCGTGATTGATCTTCGTTTTCTAAATAAATAGAAAGACCGCTTCCGCCCTTGGCTGCATAAAGCTTCTCCAATGCAATGATACATTTGTTACATTCGTATCAATGTACGTAAGTATCGCACGATAAAAAAAAAAAAAAGATATTTCCATGCAATAACCCCCACCCGACTTAAGCGTTGGATAGTTTCGCTCTGCTGTGATACGTGTTGCCGTCGTATTGGAGACTTGGCCGAGGCGATGGAGATTGATGTCTGTTTGCGGAGCGATAGAGCTGCCCGGAACAGTCGGATGCGGAGCGAGACGCTGGTGAAATGTTAATGCTACTTATACCTCCTCTACTTGTGGTGCAGATGTAGCCATTGATGTTTCCATTTGAGCGAACTGTATGTCTCGGCAAGCGGGATATCGAAAGTAATCGCCCTGTATTCAATCAACGGTAAATGTTTAAGACAAATCGTCAACGGAAACTTTTAAAATGATGATTATAATCTAGACTTGTGTTATCATCATCATGTTATAAAATTCGGGGTTCTTAATATAGTAGATAGTCTAATCAACAAATAAAATCTACAACAGCAGCAGTGGCGTATTCTGGAGAGAATAGAAAAGTCAATACGGTTCCCTTTTGTTATTATTATTATTTCAAGTGTTATTTCCGTTTGGATTTGACGACAAAGAAGCGTTTTGTCGGGGGATCTTTTATCTTGGCTGAAAAAGTGAGGGTAGCAGCTGTTGGTTTGTTTGGCGTCCCACTCCCGAGTATTGACTACAACTGAATAGTTTCACATGGGACTAGAAACTGCCATTCGCATTCCGGTTACTTCGTCAAGGCTATATTTATTGTATGTGTGTTAGAATACCCAATTTAATACAGCTAGGAATCTTTAATCTATTCCAGTGTAGATATTTTATCGCTTAGTGCACTTCTCTCTATCTCTCTCCCATCATTTTCTAATTTGCTCCGGTTCTCGGACTTGGCGATGGCGGAATTCCCCAAAAGAAAATTAATAAACACTTCACTGGAAGTCATTGACGCGTGCAACTTCGCAGAAAGTGGACACGCTAGATAGTTGCCCAAACAAATTCAAAATCAATATGAATTGAAAAGTTGATTTTCGAACCAGAAATGATTTGAAACAAATTCGACTAAACTGTGAGTTCTATACACTTAGACTTTGCGCTAAAGTACCCTTATATTTAGAACTCTTAAGTTCACTGCTTGGACATATTGGAATAACTTGAATGGATCAAAAGATTTCGGTTACTCGGCGATTGTTACTTGGACTGTTTGTTATTCAAAGGGATTGAATGACAAATTTTTTTACCTTAACCTTCTATATAGATTCGGGGAAATAGTTTGTAACTTATATCTTTTGGACCATTAGACTAACCTGGCGCAACGTTGGACCGATTTGAAAATGTAGAAACTCGATGAATATCTCCAGGATTGGTGCCCATGGAAACTGAATTGTCCGGGTTGTCAGGCGAGCTCCTCCCTATAGAAACGGTATGACAACGTTTAGAAAAATATTTTTACATAAACATGACTCTTACATTCGGTTGATAAGAAACATTTGCGCAATATATTATAATAGTAATACTATACCACAAGATGGTCTTCTCCTCCTGCAGCAGCAGTAGCAGTAGCAAAAGTAGCGCAGAAAGAGGCGTTGAAACTTGTCGCCGAAGATGCAATAAATCACAAAGTTGACGGACGAATTCACGGAGACTAGTAGATTGCTGACGCGCGTCATTTCGTCAACCAGGATATTAGCAACTTCAAAAATGTTCACAACCATCGCCAGTATATTGAATATGAAGAAGACAGCCACCACGCAGAGTAACATAGTTGCCAAGCCGATTTCCCTCTTCTGGGAATTGGTGAGCAAAGAGCGTTCACGATTGGCTTTACGTACCTGTGCAGTAGACAACCAACAAAAAAATGTCATTACAGAATTTGGCGTTGGCGGTGATTTCGATTGTCGGTTTTCCATGAAATTTAAACAAAACGACAGTTCGCGCTCTAACGATTTACGCCTAACTGACTATGACGAACGTTATAACCGACAAAAGTTGTATAGAACATTAAAGTTCTCGTATAATTCTACATTGTAATTGTAAATCCGGTGATTCAACTCAAGTTACAACGAATTTAACTCTCAGGAGATAACTTTTTTTTTTCTAAACAAAATCATTAACTCCTTAACATTATTGGTATTCTAGGTTGGTATGAAGCGATCCCATTTCCAATTGTTAACGCGGACGAGTCCGTACTGTCTGATTTTGGCTATACCGCTGCTTCCAGCCTGTATATACGTGCTCAAGTCGGTTTCCTTTGTTTCTGTTACTCATGGTAATCTTCGCCATTGCTAGAGAGACCCCTTAAGGTCTCTCATGTTATCAACAATTGCTTTCTAATTAAGCTCGAGGATACCCGAGTCTTTGTAATACTACAGCAGTAGTGTAGAGTACACGTAGTAGCTAAACTAGCTATGGCAACAGAGACTCCGCTCCCAACTTATTAAAAAAGCCGCGATATTTCACACTGAACGTTTTCCTTAATGAGTAACGACACAGTGAAAAAAAAAAGCCAAACGTTGAAAACTTTGAACATTTAATAACTGCTCACCTGTTTGTAAATAGCTCCGTTGAGGATGGCTAGCAAGGTGAAGGGGACGAAATTCATGATGATGAAGTAGAGAGACACAATGTACCAGGTGACGTAAGTTTTGTCATTGCGAAGCGGCGACGGGATGAGCTGAATACACAAGTCAAATTGATTCAACCAATTTGCAATTGTATTTTTATGCAAATCAATCAAAGAGAAAAAGAGAAAAGAAAAGCCTATACGTACCATTATCCACGATTCACCCAGTTCGCTGTCGACGTACAAACAGCGTTCGACTTCGAAGAAACGAGGAAAATTGTAGAAAAGGGAACAAATTCCGATAATGACGACAGCCATTCGGCCGCGTTTGCAAGTGCACCAGGAACGTGCGCGAAGCGGATGGCAGACGGCGATGTAGCGCTCCACCGTGACGGTGAGCGTCAAGTAAACTTTGATTTAAAACGCGCAACATTAATAACAGTGGGTGTACGTCTCTCTCCGCCCCCTTGCAAAGTTGTGTTATATATAGAAAGATATTTACCCGAACTCGTCTGAGCCGTCGTACCCAGAACAAACGTGTAAGGTGTTATGAGTGGGTGGATGTGGCGATAGTAGAACTCGCCAACGCCGCTGTAGGCGTAAATTGACGGGATGACAAACAGCAAAATGGATGTGAGCAGCAGGATCGAATCGAAACTCGCCAAACCTATATATTTTGAATCAAAAATATAACGAATCATATAGATAACCATTATTATTCATTAGACAGAGGAGGACATTAGGACATTTCATTAGGTAACTATAGTAGAGAAATGAAACAAACGTACCAATCAGAATGACGTTGAGAGAAGTTCTCATTTGGGGTCGCGAGAGAATGAAAATGGAAATGAAATTGCCGACTAGGCCCGGTAGAGCCACGACAATCAAAAGTACCAAACTGATGACAAACTCGAAGAGTGGGAAGTAGGATTTCTCCGGCTCGGATATGTTGGCGGCGGAAACGTTGGGCAAAACACAAATGGGGAAGCTCTGGTAAAAGCCAGTCGAACTCGTCGAATTGCTGGAAGAGGCCGTGGCGATGAAGATGACATTATCTTCTATTGTGCTGCTACTCTGATTATGAAGTTGGTATCCGGCCGTCATCATCATCAGCAAAGACTTGTTCAACTTGTTGGCCGACTCGTTCATCCTGTTATTGCAATAAAACGCGTACGTGTATTAAACCACACACCTAAAAAAAATGTTACGTCATGTAAGAAATCGAATTTATCTGAATCGCTGATCTTCTATACATTTTGATTGGCCAGTCACGGACAAGGCCTGAAAATTTTTCCAACCATGCAGTAATCATTTCATCTTATCATAGGCATCTGGCAGCACATCATGTTAAGGTTATTTTTTCTTTTTTCAAAAGATGGGAAAAGTAGTTCGCCCAAGCTGATGATCTCCGAGAAAAACTCGGGCTATATAACAAGATATTGTTCAAGGCGCTTTTGACGACGATCGTTGAATAATCAAACGAGTTTTCATCGTCTCTCGTCCTCATCATTCGTGAAGAACAAGCCCCTGCATGATGTTTACAACAGAGTCGATCGTAAAAGTTGCCGATGAGATGACTGGAAAGACGCGCCGGGACCAAGAGTGCAATCAGACAAATAAAAATCAAAGGAAAAGGGGGCGTCAAATCAGCGCGATATCTGGCTATGACACGAGTCGTATACTACTAGTCATCTTCGCTCTTAAAGAAAGAAAAGAAAGAAAAAAACACGAGGGGAATATAAATAAGTGAGAAAAGATTTTGAGATCATCAAAACGATCTATATCCGGAAGAAAAGTCGGGAGAACCCGAAATGGGGCTCTTTGGCTACAAGTGGAGTGTGTGGGCGCACGATTGCACGTCAAACGAGAAAGGCAGCAAGCATGAGATGAATCAAAGGCGAACATTTTTCAGCAGCTATAGACGAGTTGGTCGTTCTATATTCTTCCTGTCCTATAATGGGCAGCACGGATAGCTGTTGCTGGCAGCCTCATGATGTAATATACTCAACCTGATTAGCTGATGTCCATTGCCGAGCAAAACAACTCTGAAGGATACATACACTACACAGCCAGAAAACATACGAGTATTATCGAGTTTGTCACAAAAATGTCGTAACTGTGTACGAGAACTTGCCATATGCGATGCAGCACTCTAATGAATGAATTAGTTGTGTGACTTATTACACAGCAGCCAGCGCGCTGGCAAGATAACAGCAATAATTTCTCCTTTAATAGAGCGCCCTCTCAGCAAAAAACAGTTCAGATATTATTCTGTTTGTTATTTAAAAGAAACTCTCTCTCTCGTTTTATGGTCTAGGGGGCTGATAATCTCAAGAGTTCAATGCGTCAAGACGGGTTAATTAAATACCGCGTTCACGACTAATAGAGAGAAAACAAACGTCCCTAGATTTTTCTGTGAATTCGGTTCATTTTCACGTAGTCACTGGGTTCGAACTCGGAAATTCCGCTCGGTATTTGATCTGATTATGCAGTAGTTGTGACAGTTTTACTGGCTGCTTGCCTTTCCTTAAAGCGTTTGAAATTGAAACGTATTTTTGACGTAATGCAAAGAGAAGCGGAACACATTATCTAATATTTCACTGGGGGGGGCGTGAGTGGATTGCAACATGTGTTGTTGTCTTAGCGCGAGCATTAATAAACAGCCAAGTTCTTTTGAACAAATAAATCCATCATTCACGGACGCTTATTATTATGACTACACAGCAGCAGCAGCAGTATACGCGGCTATCTGTTATAATAATAAGCTGCTGCTTCTATATTGACGTTGGATGTGTTGCGCTCGTCTTGTATAGTTTTCTTCTGATGGAATATTTATTACTACACGCCGAAAAGCAATTTAGGGTCTATACAATAGTTGTCAATGAAAGGGGGCGACGCTATAAATCCATCATCAAAAGCGTGAGCACTATCGAGGATGTAGCTGTAGCTATATATGCCCCCGCTAACACTGAATTACTCTCCAGGGTTCGGAAACGTGGTCGGTTTACTCCCATGTTCCCAGTCACCACCGCGTCTATACTAAACATGTAGTGGCGACACACGCTATGTATATAGAGAGAGATCCTCTGGTGGTAAGTATAAAAGATCTCTTTTTGTTCGAACATTATCGAAACTCTTTTTGGGCGTCAACGGACGCAGCGGTCGCTATTATCGCCGAGCCTTCAACTTATAAATGACACTGAATCGATCGATGTCTACCAGGAAAAGATTGCGCTTTCTTGTTGGCCAGCACTTTATTATTTTTTTTAAATCTCGTCATGCATTGATGCAGTTCATCTTGCAGATTATAAGGCAGCATATAACTTGCTCGTCTTTACCACGGATAAAAAGCTTGGCATCCAGCGATCAAACCAAATGACTGCAGCACATCATCTCGTAGCACTTTGCTCAACGTACTTATATAGTCTATATGCATATTTAAGTATATTATACGTCTCCGACGATATTGCTATTATACTTTATATGAGGAAAAAGCGCTTTTCGGAGTTGTGGCCTTAATTGAGTATATTCAACTTTCATTTAAAAATAAATCCTGATCTTATTTATTAGTTTCAAAAACATAGGAAACGAATATTCATCAAAATGGGATTCTTTATAATTTTTCTCTCCTGGAAACTGTTGCCCTGTATACGCGATTCGATGCCAAAATGGAATTTGATGATCGATTACACATTAGCCAGGCCTTGTAATCGATCAGTTGCAGTCAAAACCTACACTGTATATGGGAAAAAAGGCAGGAGCGAACACTCGACAGCATTAAAACCATTCAACCGCGAGAGCCAACGTCAGCGTAGCGTGTATATGAGGGGGCGCTATCAAAAACACAACCAAGTTCGTGTAGTCCCTAGTATCACCATCATGTATTGCTGTTACAACCTATTCAACACAACATTTTGCGCCATCGTCCTATAGCAGCAGCAGCAGCAGCGGATTCAGTTAGGAGCTTATCACTAAGTTGCAGCTGCCCCCTCCATTTTCTTCGTTAAGCAATCCGATGGGAAATACAGGAACGATCTTTAAGCAAAAAGGCCGAAATAAATTCCAAGGGCCGCTCCTCAATTTGCTGGGATTCGATGCGTGGGAGTTGGGCGTTTCAAATGCCAAATTGTTTCATCTTGCTGTTGTTGTTGTTGTCTATGTACCGGCCCCTTTTGTGTATAAGGATTGGATTACATTCTACTAGCCAAGCTAAGCTACTATTGTATACACAGTTTCGCTCGGTGCATAAAATATACCTATTGTTTGATTTCCATAGGGGAATCTTACGGCGATGGTTTTAGGATGCTTAAGTCTGTTTTCGGTAGAACTTTCAAATGCGACTGGGTAAAGTGGGTAGACATTGTTAGTTTGGGATAAATATATATATGTACATATACTGGACTCTGGTATTATTTATGGGTGGACTCTCGCATCTCTATATAGTCATTTGACATCATGGAAAATGGAACGCAATAATCAAGTTGAGTTCTTTTTTCGGGTTTCCTGTCATCCTGGCCGCTGTCGTATAGATTGCTCTGTCACTCCCGCAGCAGCAAGGAATAATAAGATCCATTTGCCTGGACGTTCGGCCCCCGCCTATATCAAAGAAGTACGTACACACGGAGAAACCTTTCAGATTGAAAGCCCGTCATGACGAAGAAGGGAAAGGAAAAAAAAAATACAAATTAACCGCTCGCGTTCAGAGTATTTCTATTTCATTAATGCGGATGGGAAAATAGAAAGATGGCGAATTTCATTATTGTAATTTGGAAAGCCTCGCCTCAATAACATGGACTTAAATCAAAAATTTTGTGGTAAAAATATATAGCTTTCAATGCTGATGAATAAAATCTCGTCTGCGAATGATTTGATTTGAAAGAATCCTCCATTAATTAGATGCTCCATTCTATCGACGACCTATACAAAATTCGGTACCGACTATACAGTGACGTAATAATTTGAATTCGGCCTTTGATATGAAAAAAAAAAAAAACTTTGGCTTATTGAATCAGTCTGTAATTATTAGCCATTTCTATTTTGTGGCAGCGTTATTAGCAAGTCACCCGGCTTTATTAACTGGGCATCAAAGATGGAAGAAGAAGCTTTCAATGCGTACGTTTTCCATCTATATATAGATCAATAAGGCGCAAATATAAGCCTACACAGCACACAAGTATTCAAGAAAATATAAAAAGACCCGTTCAACTCCACAAATCTCATAACAGACAGGGAAAAAGTCACGCGGAATTTATATACGAGTGGAGCGCAATGTACATAAAAGAAAAGGCTGAATCAGCCATTCTTTTTTAAAGAAATTTCTAGCTGAAGACTATTTAAATTTCTGGTTTGTCGCACAATTATTTTCTAGTCATATAGATCGCATCTTGTTGTGTGTGTTATTGACAATTCGTACAATAGTCTTTCGTTGTTGACGACTAATTGGGTCTTTCATGCGCAATAACAGAAAAGGTTGCTCGACGTCGACTCATCCAGTAATAATGGGCTAATGCGATGTCTACGCTGGATTAGCTTTCCGCTAAAACTATACGAGGGGGAAAACAAAACAATCAGACTGCGAAAAGTTCAAGAATCAATTCCCTCTGATGTGTGTAAACGAAATTCTCCTTGTTAAACATCATTTGGCTCTGTTTAACATGCAGTGCTGGCCGACTGTTGTTGTCAGTGGGAAGTTGCTAACAAACGTGAGATGTAAACGGGAGGAAAATACACATGGTCCAATTAAGGATTTTCGCTCGAGTTCTTTTAAAATAAAAATCCCAGTGTAAATAAGTCCTGTACCAGTGGAGGCCGGTGTGTACCATTTGGTGGGAAACTCTTCAACTCAATAACGTCCTCAAAAGTTCCTTCATCGGTAAATATTTGCCTGAATTGCTCAAAGTAGCATTCGTGTAAATTTGGCCAGCGAATCATTGGCTCTTATTTACCGCCACTATACAAAGGTTGAAGAAATTTGGCTGTGGGCACAACATTGTGCATGGAATATTTCCCGTTATAACTTTTTATTGGACAATGTTCCGTGATTTGCAATACAAGTTCGCACCGTACGTTGTGTAGTACATTCTAACGCACTTGCCTTCTACAAAGTTAAAAGAAAAACACGCGCGCAACTGTAAAATCCCTACACCAAAAAGTTGACACACTGAAATTCAATTTCCATAAAGTGCTGCGGGTTTATAGTTCTAATATTATTTCCCTTTTCTTTGAATAAAAAGGGGAATTTCTTTTTTTTTCCCCAATGTCCGGAATGGTGTAAGGACGACAAGAATATATAGACATGTCCTGGAAGTCCTTGGAAAGGGGATGTACCTCCGAATGGAATGGATGAGCGAAATATGTTCGTGACGTCCCCCCCCAAATCCGATGACTCAAACGCCAGCATTTGAACAAACAAATAGTTGAGTATATTCTTTCCATCCAAGAAGAAGAAGAAGAGGAATCGTTTGGTTAAAAGAAGTTTCGGATGCTGGGCCACAAATAGCTAGAAGCACCGCAAGTCAAGAAAAAACCCCAAAAGACTTTTGCGGATAGTTGGGGAAGGTCTTTTTGGGTGTGCAACTCACTTCTTTTCAATTCTTTTTACGGAGACGTCACACGTGCAAGAATCACTCTACATAGTCAAAGCAATAACACTTTTTGGATAGACGTCGCGCATCACTATTTTTTAGGGGGGAACTATATACAAACTCCCCCGAGTAAAAAAAACACACAAACAAATAAAATGCAAATGATAAACACATCATTAGTCATAGAATTTCAAATATAACCAGACAGAAGATTCAGTTATGCGCATGTTTTGAATGTCGATCAGCTCCTATTGTATCGGTTGTTGTATGTATAAGCCTTTCATGACAGCAATCTATATGTTGGTATCATTATTATACTTGGAGTCTGGAGGGCAAAAGAGTGGAACTAGATAATGATCGCTCGAATGTTGATAAGTTCTTCTATCTCCTCCATTAAAAAAAAATGAATGTTAAATATCGGATAGAATCTATATAAAAAAAAAAACTGTGTGCGGTTTCAAGCCGGCGGTTATGCCGCAATTCAGGAACAAAGGCGGGGCATCATTAATATCGGGGTCTGAGTATAAGTCGCCGAGGATGATCATTATTGTAAAAATGAAGCTGGAGATAGAGACAACTGACACGACCTTAGATGAGATAAATCGGTGGGCGACGCTATATTTATGTGGTGCGCGGCTTTTTTTCTTTTTTTACGCAACTGGGGGGCGGCAACTGAAATTGGCCCGATGATTAATTGGCGCATGAATGATGAAGACTTGTGTGAGCATGTGACGGGTCAAGACAACGGGGCAATGAGTCACCATATCTTTTATCCACTTCGGACATGGTCGACTGGACTCTCTGCATTTCTATACATGTCTAAAGACACACACATCTCTCGGATAAGAAATCTAGGAAACTTTGTTTGAATAAGAAAAAAGGGGGGCCAAGTGAATGCATGTCGACAATTCCATTATGGTACGGAGACTTGGCGGAGAGGAAGGAAAGGAGGTACGACGACGAATACCAATATTTCATACCTCATCTTCATATATATTTACTCCAGATGTGTCGGATTTCTATACAGCCCCATAAAAAAAAAGATATTTCCTAGTAATGGTCCACTCATCATTCGATTCTGACGATCAGCCAGGCGACCCATTTTCATTTTCTGACTTAGTATTAACCCAGAGCGACATTTTCTCCATTCAACTATGCGGGAATGGACTTTTTGCTATTATTCCGGACATGAGCGATGGGGCAAAAAAAAATCGATATCAAATCAAAATTCACGGGGGGAAAAAAAGTTTCAATTTCGCTAAATCACGCGGGATATTTAATTATGTCTGCATTTGCCCGTTAAATCGCTTGCCATTTGGCACAATACTTGATTATAGATTGTCCCCCCCCCCCATTTTTTTGTTTGGTAAGGGCATTGCAATCTTGTAGCGTTTAAAGATTTCTGGCACGTTTGGTGTCTATCCATAGGTTATGGGCGACTGGTAGCTGCTGCTGCTGCTGGCTGTCTAGTAATTCATCTTTGTAATTCCATTAAGGGGGAAAATCAATAAGAAGAAGAGGATTGATTACTTCAGAGACCACCACCATTACTGCGGCAATGATTATCAAAGTATATTCTCCCACGGGATGTGTTTGGGCGGATAGCAAAGTTAGGTGCTGCACGGATTGACACGCAGTCTTCGGCCGGGAGCGTTCATTCATCGGAATTATTCATTGCCTGATTGTGTTGGAAAATGTTGCGCGCGTCAAGTTGTGAGTATACATGAAACTAGGGATTAATTCATACACACTTTATCGTTTAGTTATTAGCCGACATGTTAGCTGCTGCATATTGTTCAATTTCAGTCGTGAAATCAAGACGGCCGGCCTCATATCTGTCCCTTTGATCAATATAGCTCGTCAGTTGAGCCGTGCAAAGTATACAGCAGAGTGGCAGCGGAAGCCATGGCTTTATTGATCCAGCGGCGGCAGCAGCTTCTTGGTCTTTTCGCGGCGACCCAAAGCAATAATTCTTGTATGCGGCTTGATTGTATTGTGCGTGCACTCTGGCAGGAAACTATTTTACACAGGACATCCGCACAATGGGCAAAAAAGTACAAGTAGCTGTGCCTAGTTCCCACAAATAATAATAAAAAAAGCTATTCCCCTTGTGTTTTGATTCGAACGAATCGAGAGAGAGAGAGAGTCAAACAGTGAATAATTCTCTAGCGTGAATTATTGCGCAACGACAAATCAAGGGAAATGTATAACACACACATCACTCCCACTGCTTCTATACATATATTTTTTTTTTTCCAATTTTTTTTTTCTTGGTTTTTCCTTCTTGTGCTGAGCTGACGACATTTTTATCGCCACGGACAACGAAAATACAATGGCACAGAAATAATCCCGCCATGTATAGGAAACATGTATAGGTGCTGCCGGGTTACACAGACAGAATCGTGATATGGTCGCGTTAGAGATTAAATTACCAATTGACAGAATGAATAATGTGCTATATATGACGCCCTAGATAACAAACGACTACATTTTAATCAATCTCCTGCTCATATTTATTTATAAGCCGTGTGTATAGGCCTACACGGCGACACAGAGCTAGACACACGTTCTCAAAGTATCGCTTCCATATGATTGGCCGGACAACTTTTTTAGCGACCTGGGAGAGAGAGAAAGAGAGTGTAAGGGAGTTGGACGAGCTGTCTCTCTCTCCTAGATATATTTTGTTCCCGAACCGAACTTGCAAGTCTGTATATACCATCGAAATCCCAACAGACACCAAACTTCGAGATAGATTGGATGTGTGTGTGTGCTATTACGTCTCCAGCAAAATCTTCTTTTTGGACCTTGTTAAAATTTTTGGAAAAAAAAAAAAAAAACATTTTGAAAAGATTCGAGAGAATTCTATCTATTCACTCCTCTGTTTAGTCTATATCTAGAAAAAAGTGGAAACCTTATTTTATAGTTGTGATGTAACCCCAGATTGATTTTAGTGCTTCTATTGTACGTGTGCCGTATTACAAAAAAAAAAAGGACAGACGGATAATGTAACCATCTTATATAGTTTTCTGAAAAGGCCCATGATTGGAAATCGGCTTAGATGAGACTATCTTAAATTAACTCTTATTATTTAGCCAAATGATTTCAGCCTTTGATGAATAGACCACCGCAAAGCGCAAACCTTTGACAACGATCCTGATTGACTCGAGATTAATTGACGGTGAATGGGGTGGCACTTAAATTGCGTGGCTTAGCGAATGGCCTTTGCTTTGTTGTCTGTCAAGTCGAGATAAATGCACGTTCATTCAGCACCTGATGCGGTTGCCAACAAATTGGAAACCTCCCATTTCATTTGAGCTCCAACGTTGTTACTTTGTTTCCTGCGGGACCCGAATGTGTCAGCTTGTTTCGAACCATTTGATGCCAGTCTCGACTTAATTCAAACCGACGCGTGTGACAGCAGTTTTGGCGTTTCCAATCAGAACTGTACTGATTGGTTCGTGTACTACTTGGTGTAGGTTTTTGACACACTCCTTTTCAATTCATTAACCACGGCAATTAAACGTTTCTGAAACGTTAAAAGTGCCATTGAACTCGGGTTGTTATTGGTTCCGGTTCCACTTCAAAAAAAATAAAATAAAATAAAGCGGGCAGCCATCTTATACGTCTTCTAGGTTTTCATCAACCCCATCCATAATATCCATGGTGACGAACGGGGAGGAACAAAAGAAGAAAAAAGGTTTTGATTGTTTCGGTAAACAAGACTTGAGGGAACGGCGGATGACATTAGCCGCCAGGGAATATTGTGTACAGCATTCGAGCTGAGAGTCAGCCCCCCCCCCCCCCGGTAACTATATAGCCTTAGATAAGGCTTGTATTCGCATGGACGCCCGCGTCCATCCTATACATCTTCCAAAACACATCACGAAACTCGATCTATTGGCCTGTGAGGTGAAGAAACTCGAGCCTGCGAAGCCTCAACGTGAGACGTGGTTTTATATTATTAATGTGCCAATCGACTTAATCCGACTGAGCGATTGTCCATTTTATCATCACTGCTCTGCGTCGCCACGACAGAGAAATCTCTTATTTAATATACGTGTAGAATTCAATCAGCATCTCACGAAAGTGTAACAAGGGCCCCCCATCAGCTTCTTCCTTCCGCCCAACAACTGTGGCACCACCCGAGAAACAGGCCGGACCTCCACACCGTTTTTAATTTTTTCCCTCATTGCCCGCGCCTGATGTTTTGCGTCTAATTGGGTTGTATGTCGGTATACATAGAGCAGCAGCAGCAGCTGGGCGGAGGTCCACCAGTCGAGCAGCAATGCTCCTGATTTGACATCAATCTAACCATATCTTTCCCAAACGCTTGGGCTGGGGGGACAAGGAGTTGTCAGGGCCAGCGTTATATATATGACGTGTTGATTGGGCCAGCACGGGATCAAGGGCTTCTGGGTGACGATGCGAGAAATACTTCATTCGCACCTAACTTGAAAACTAATTTATCGCGGTGCGTAGGAGACGCCGACGACGCCGACGACCATCTTTAAACTGTTGCTAAAAAAGAAGAAGAGTGAAGCGAAGCAGAGATATTTATAAGCGCATACGTAAAAGAGGACTGGTAGTAGTGCATCTTTCCTTTAATACACCCAGCTTATGTATATATGTATAGAAGAGATTAGAGAGTTTTCCTCCGCGTATAGCAATAACGTTGTCGATCCCTGCTGTCCGCTATTTTCCTCCTTACCGAAAAAAAAAAAAACTATTACCCGTTCTGTACGGAACGTTACTTCAGATGAAAGCCAGATCATTCCGCTTTTGGCCAGAAAAAGAAAATGATAATAATCCGGATGATACACGAATCATCAAGTTGATCAAGCCCCCCCTAAAAATAAAACTTACCTGAGTTTAGCGCTAAATTTATCAGTTGATGAACTATCATGAGCAACCCGCTATTAAGCCAACACGCCACCACTTCACATAAAATTTCAATAGTTTTCTGTTTTGTTTAAAGAAGATTAAAGTTAGAGATGAAATCACAAGGTGAAAACTGTTTGTTCAAAGAAATGTCGTCGAATATTAAAGAGATGTGTAGTGGATACTGGCCGGGAGCCAAACTGAAAGAGGATATATGGAACTTCTAACTCCGTGTTCACTCTGCTCACTACAATCCTTACTACTAGCGAAGCAGGTTGTACATAAGCCCTTCCCAGTGATGACGCTTTCTCCCGCACGCTAAAAAAAAATGTATTATCTAGCGGAAACGCGCGCCGGCGCTTTCCACTCCGGACGCTGCATGGAACGTTCAGCTTGGAGAAGGAAAAAAAAAGGAAAAATCTGCCATAGCTTCTTCTTTTTTTTTGCAACACAACGAAACGAAAGTTACCATAGATACGGAATACCAAAGCTCGCCGTTGTAAATAGCGGCGCATTGTATCCAAAATATGATCAGATTATTTAGAACCCAACATGTTCAAGGCGGTTCAAGGAATCCACATTGGATTAACATAGAAATCCGAGTCGAAACTGAATAATGAAACGTTATTTCCCTGCTGATATTTTTATCCCGACCTTTGTGTACGGCGCTACGTCTAATTCAAAAACCCCGCGCCGGGGTGTAGGACAAGGTTTCGTTCATTAGCTATAGTTTCAAATCCTCGGGATGATTATGACGTCACATTCTTTGGCTTTTGACTATGGCAAGAGGGCATTGTACGCAGGATTATTACCAGCATCATGCAACGCATGCGACTCCCACTCCCCCTTTCTTATAATCCTTTGGTTCGCAAACTCATTCTGTCGGCTTCATCATCATCGTACTCTCTCGCTTTCATTTCTAGAAGTTCATATCGACTGGCACGCGCAAACAGAGATGTACACCTAAAAAAGAAAAACTGGAACTATCTTCAAAAGTCTCTCTCTCGGTTTATTATCGTTTACGGGAAGAGTAAAAAAGAGTCCCATAATACAACAGCTGCAGCGAAACAGCTATAACCCAGCACGCTCTGAGAGAGTGAGTGAGTTTTTGTTTCCGCTTTTGACCGCTGTCGCCTGGCTTGTCTACGTGCCTCGACCCAAAACGATACGAACAAAAAATAGCAAAGACAAAAAGAGAAAGAGAATCTGTTTCGTTGTCTTTTTATTATAACGTAGGCGAGAGAGAGACAACTCTCCCGGCGCCAGCGAAACTACACCGGGGGCTTAGAAAAGATTTTTCTATTCTGGGAGGAGGAACGAAACCCACCACAACAACACAGAGCCACTACATTCAATTTCACGACTCGAATTTAGACGACAGTAACTTGAATAATGTTGACCCGCTGCTATAAACACGTCAGAATTTTCTTTTCTTTTTAAATTTTTGCACAACCACGGGACACATTCATTTTGGGTTGCTCGGTAATCACGAATTTGAAAACCTGCCCGCTTTCAAGCATAATAGATTAACAAACAAAGATTCAAAGGAGGCTATTATAACTATTGGAAATGCTAAGTTAACATTTATGCGTGTTGGGATCTATTTTCATCAAGTCTATAGGAATTCCTGCAGATCACTCCCCCGCTCCTAATTGCCAACAACAGCCAATAACCCAAGGGCTGGTGCCAAGTCGATACTTGGCGCTAAATATTATCGTCGCGATGGATCATCGCCTCGGCTCATTAAATCCAAACAGTGTCATAAAAAATCGTGACAATTTTGGCGGAAAGTCTGTGTGTACATCCGGTCCTACGGCCCAATATGTATGTATCAACACCGCGTTGCATCTCAATTCTCAACTACATCGGGAAGATCAAACCGGATCAAACGAAATTTTGATTCGATTGTCTAAAAATTGCCTGTATACTAACAAGGGGGGGAAATGATGACTTGTCGTGAATTCACGTTAACCACACAAGTCTGAGGAGGTGCCGGTGTAGTGGCAGATTGCTTGAAGTGTTTAAAAGTTAAAAAATTTTGGAAATAGATTTACCCACAGACAAAGTTGTGAGGTACTAAAACAAGCCTGATCTGCTTTCGTTCTACAAACATGTTATTTGGTGAAACCTTACTGAGTAAAAAAAAAACGACGGGAGAAAACAGTTCCAGTCAACAGTCAACAGCATAGCTCACGAAGTAATAATCGTACTCCGTTTCGAATAAAAAATCAAATCCACCAATAAACACTTAAAAGGGAAGAATAGAGATGGATTTGTCCTACCTGTATGCCAGGGAAATACAGCCAGGCATCCACTAGTGCTCCATTCCCAGTAAGGTTGAATACAAAAGGTGAACCTCGTGAATGCATTCACATTGGTGTACAGTGTACACGAGGAAGGACACGGGAGGATTGAAAGAAAGGGTAAGAAGAGATACGCCACTTGATCGGCCCTCAGGAGTTTCTCCAGTGAAACCTAAATAAAAAAATAAAAATGGGTTACGAAGAAAAATATTTACAGAAAAAACAAGTAAGGAAAAGTTGAAAATATGAGACAGTAGGTAAACCCTAGTTTTTAATAAATGAGAGAATTGAAGGTTTCCATGTAAGTTCCATTTATGCCCAGTCATGCATAAGTCAAATATCTAGCAGGTAATGCAGGAATGAAAGTAACAAAAATCATATGATTTTTGTTAAGATAATATTATCTTTGCGATAATAGTGAGATTGTTGCTGATGTACCATACCCATCATTACCAGCACCAGCAAAACTTGCATATTATCTTGAATTTACGATGGCTGGCTTAAGGCCTAAAATGTTAAGGTTACATAATGCATACAAAACTGCCATACATTTGCTTACATGATAAATGCTGGTCATGAACTAACATTCCACTAATTTGGAACAGGTTTCTCTTCTATTTAACCTCACATAATCGTTCTGATATTTGTATTCTTAGTTTTATTTACCCGCCAAACAGTATGGAGTCGAAAGCATGGAGAGCCAAGACAGTGAAGACACAGTCAGAGAGTTCACACCAAGACAGAGTTCACACGACGACCACATTTTTGTAATTTTATGAAGTGTGCCATTTCTCGTGCAGTCACGTTACGTTTCCAAAAATTGATCTTAAATTTCTTAATATTACGTATACGTTTTCTTTAAAATCTTAAACTCCGTCTCGTCGTTTTTGCAACTTTTAGACAATAGGAAAGCAGACGACACTTTTCTTCCCGCCCAACTTAAGATATCGATATAAAATTAAAAATCAGCCCCCGCCAAATTCAAACCTCTCAAAAACGACAAAGGCGGTTTTCTCACTTGGACCAACGCTCTTAACGCTGTCTCAAGTCACGCGGGAAAAACCATTCATCTTCTCTTGCGCAGAGGTATAAAATATAGAACAGTTCTCGATGTAAATCTTCGTTCTCAGCAACAGCTGATGTTTGGTCGATGACGATTTGGCAGTCTGGTGGTAGGATAAACCAGCCAGCTGCAGCAGAAAAAAACAGTCCTTCTTGGAATTCAAATGTATTCAAACGACTGTTGAAAAAGTAGCGCTTGCGGAAATAAGAAAGACATTTATTATTGTGTGCAGCACCACCAGCCATTGGCGGTTTTTTCGAATCGATCGGCTTTCGGCGCTCGCTGCACTTTTTTTCCTTTTTACACGCCAGCATCATATCCGCAAGACATTTTAACCAAGTCCAATCGGGTACTCAACGATTGTCGTAGTATATATATAGAGAATGTACAATCACAAAACCAGACCGTCAATAATACCACTCCATTTCCTACATCTTCTTTTCTTTCTTTCTTCTTTTGTGCGTATAGATCCCAGGACGATATGTTCATGATGAAGCCTCATACATACATTTGTTTTGTTATTTCTGCTTACCAAATACGATAGAGTTAAGTAGATGTATATACTGGCAGTGTTGGAATATCTACCACGATTCAACACCAATATAAAACAAGATAAAACCCGTCCCTCCATCTTTTTTTTGAAACGAAACTGTCAAGTTCGCTGGGTCTGTCGGGGGAGAGATAAATAGCCTATCTATAGGTTCCCATCAGAGCTGTTTGACAATCATCACTGGTATAGATCTCTCTCTTAAATATATGCCATCACCCCAATTACCATATAGACAGTTGCTCCGCTTTGGAATCCGTAATTAGCTTAAGTATGTGCCAGCCTATGATGCAAGAACCGTTGTGACAGACGACCGGGTTCTCCAGTTTACACACACAACCCAATACCGTATTTCCTCGTCGTCTATATCTCACAGGCTGCGTATTGACTGTAATATTAGAATGACGTGCTTTTAAAAAGGCAGCTCTTATTATGTTAAGCAGTGCGAGCAGTTCACGAATCACAATTGGACGCTTAAAGACTCGGGATTCAAATATATGCTTCGCGATTCAATTTCTCGAAAGGGAGTAAACATTATTTATTTATTTTTTAAAAAGAGAGTCAATCAATATTCAACAAGGTATTCAGCAGCAATAACGTTGGTTTCCGGTGACATTACTGATGCTGATTTATGCCGGATATATATAGAGAGATAGATATCTATTCATGAGAGCTTGTGCCGACGCGAACATTTAAATTCCCTCTCGATTTCCAATGGAAATCGATAGTTTACTTATAGAATTCAAAATTCGATCCAATAATACGCATGCATATTGCATACCCCGGAGCATTTTCGTAACGGGGTTAATTGTCAATTGTATTTTCTTTTTTTCCTGATGGATATCCTGACAATGAATGTCAACTGCTTACTTTTTTCTTTCTATCTATCTATCCTTTTCGTCTGAAAAGCCGTAGAGATATGAGAAATGCTTCTCTTTGTTTCATTTGTGTCATTCCGCAATAGGCCTGTGTAGCACATAGTCCGCATACCGTTCGTTTATATATATATAGGTCGCATTAATAGTCGCCATCAATCGCAAAACTGAGATTGAGAGAAAGAATGGGTTTCTATTTACAGAGCACTAACTTTTCCATAACCCGGTACTCATAAAATGCTATGGCCGGAGGAGAAGAGGAGCTTTTCCACTTGCAATAAGTTCGCACGAGTAGCAACTCTCGGAGAGAAAAAAAAAAACAGATAAATCGGCAAAGACAATCGAATTTTAACCCAAAGAACAGGAAAAACGAAAGGAAATCCAATAAGGCAATATAATTGCTTTGTTATATTGTCGTTCACCAAGAGACCACCGCATGCGATTTTCATATATGATCTAAGCAGGTTGGGTTGTAATCCAATGCGCTCTTATCTTCGTAATTTTGTTTTTAATTGCTTTTTTGTGGTTTTGTTACATCTTTTAACTGCACAGTGCTCTCTGGTGGAGAAGCAAAGAAACTTTTTCTGATATCTACGCAGTTTTATGTTTTTATCCTGTCGTAAATGTCCCTTTCTTTCAAATCTAAATAAAAAATTACAGTATAGACAATAGAGCAGGATTTACTACATAAGAATTTATAGTAATTTAAAAATTAGAGACTATATCAAACAAGGTTGCACGTTATCTCGATTCGTATACAATTGAGCACGAACACCAAACCTTATTTGACAAATTGATGATCCAAGTGTCGTCTGCTGCAGACTGCAGAGCTGACTGCAGCAATATATTTGTATTCCAACCGTCCTCCACGATTCCCTCATTTTTTTTTACACGTTCGTCCTCAGGAATTAAGTAATATACGCCATGGCATTTCAAATTTCCAATATCAGGAATGTTTTGCGCTTGGGAAAACACGTGCACACCGTAAGTCAAATTTCTTTCTCCTATACTGTGTACCAATCTAGTTTTCTATGATTGTTTTTACCTGTGAGTAATTTGGTTCTCTTGATAATTTAGAAATGGAATATTCAGTCAGTTAGGCACTTGAACTTGCTTGAATATCAAAGCAAATCTCTTTTAGAGAAGTATAATGTGACGGTGCAAAAATTCATAGTTGCAGACAAGATTGAAGACACCAATTCCCTGTCTAAGCTTAGTAAGTTATCATTGGTTAAATATTGTTATGGATTTGTTAAAAATTTGTAATATTCTATTTAGATCCTGGAGAATATGTTGTTAAAGCACAAATTTTAGCTGGAGGACGTGGTTTAGGTGTCTTTGATTCAGGCTTTAAAGGAGGTGTCCACCTTACCAAAGAGTATAAAACAAACTTAACTTAATTATTTCCTCCTTCTCCTTTTACCTATTAAACCAAGCATATTTATTATTTTGCAGTCCAGTAAAAGCCAAAAGTCTTGTTGGTGAAATGTTGAACAAAAGGCTCATTACTAAGCAGACACCTAAAGATGGCATTCCTGTGAATCATGTGATGGTAGCAGAATCAGTTGACATTTTAAGAGAAACCTACCTTTGCATTCTCATGGACAGGTAAATGCAATATAGCTCTTTTTATTGATCAATCAAGGTGATTAACATTTTGCTTTTGTTAATTTATAGAGAATACAATGGACCAGTTATCATTGCCAGTCCTGCTGGTGGAATGGATATAGAAGATGTGGCCCATAAAACTCCTGAACTGATTAAGACTCTACCAGTTGATATTTTTGAAGGGGTCACTGATCAAATGGCAAATGACCTTGCAGAATTTCTTCTTTTCAAAGGGGAATTGAAAAAGAAAGCTGCTCAGGAAATCAAAAACTTGTGGGAAATGTTTCTCAAGGTGGATACATATAGGTGTATTCATTCAAATGAGCTAAAAATAACCCAATTGTTTGTGCTGTTATAGGTGGATGCTGTGCAAGTTGAAATCAATCCCTTCGTTGAAACCCCGCAAGGACAAGTAGTTAGTGTTGACGCCAAGATCGGTTTCGACGACAATGCAAAGTTTCGCCAGCAGGAAATCTTTAACATGGAGGACACAACGGAATGTGATCCTAGGGAAGTAGAAGCCAATAAATATAACTTAAACTACATTGGAATGGATGGAAATATTGGTTGCTTGGGTAAGATAAAAATAAATACATACACCTGCTCGGTTGTTTACTATTATCCATTCTGTAATGGATCACAGTTAATGGGGCTGGACTCGCCATGGCGACGATGGACATTATTCAACTTTATGGAGCTTCTCCTGCAAACTTTCTTGATGTTGGAGGCACTGTTCAAGAACAGCAAGTCCTCCAAGCATTCCAAATCCTCACCTCTGGTACATATAGTTTGAATCGTGTTTACTCGTTAAATTATAATTTTGTTGTTTTTTGTTTTACAGATAAAAATGTCAAAGCTATTCTTGTAAACGTGTTTGGAGGTATTGTCAACTGTGCAACCATCGCATCAGGAATTGTCGGTGCTTGTAAACGCATTGAGTTGAAAGTTCCACTTATCGTTAGACTTGAAGGTAACATTTTTAAGGTATTTTTTTCTCCATTATTAATTAATAACTCAACAAACTTTGTTACAGGAACCAATGTTGATGCAGCAAAGCAGATCCTTAAAGATTCAGGACTTCCAATTCAAAGTGCAAGTGACCTTGATGATGCTGCTAAAAAAGCAGTAGCAAGCATCTAATCCTTAACTGGGATTCTTGTGTATATCTAACCCTTAGATTTATGGACCAAAAAACTGTAGCTATGATTTAAAATAAAAATAAAGGTGGTGCAATATTGATTGGGTACATTTTGCAGAAAAATCAATGTTGTATTTCTTTTTCACTTTATTTACATCACATTTACACTTCTTTGTCATTACAATTTTCCTTTATTTCATGTTGTTTTGAGCTTTTTCTAGCTCATGAAGAAGATCATAAAACTGTTTAAGAGATAATTCCATCACCGTTGTTTCTAATGATGATCCAGTATTTAGCTTCATTTTGATTCTGACATATGTTTGACCTACTTGTTCCTCACAGCTAGAAGCAGCAGTCACTGTAGGGGGAAGACAAATACTGAGAAAAATCAAACTTTGCAAAGTAGTTTTTAAATGTTTACCTCCGAGTTCCCACGCCAAATCAACCAACTGGAAATTCTTCGTCATTTCAATTTTTCATACACTTGTCTATAGGTACCAAACAGGCAATATGATGAGAAAGTCGAGTTTTTCTACAAATATCCTGTAAGTTTATTCTGACAAGTTTTTTATATTTGTGAGATTGTGACATTCGGTGACATTTGCCTGTCTGCTTATCAGCAGTAGTCTGCTCTTGCTGCATTGCCGTCGCATTCAATTAAACATTTAAAAAAAGTACGATTTGCTAATTTCTCGGAAACAATGCATAAACTATATAGCTTAATTATACGGTAGTATTTTTGTTGAAAAATTTAGCTTCTTTAATTTTAAATTTATAAACTTCCAAGACAGAAACTTTTTTGAGCTAGGACTCCTAGGAGTTTGGACAGAGCGGAGTTTGAACTAAAATAGTTCATACGTCTGCCGGTAGTTGTTCCAACTGTATCACAACAAGCAAACACAAGCTCAAAAAGAATTGAACAGGGCTAACTTATTGCGAGTTTGATGAGAGAAACTAAGTACAGTTTTTCAGTTCTAAACAAAAATGAATTCAGGACGTGGTGGTAGTCGATTTTCTGGTTTCAGTGTAGGTCCAAGACCTAGACCGAATGTAAACAAATCTAGTGGCAGTCTTCATGCAGTTCCCCCGCCACCGTCGATGCAAAGACCAGGCAATGCAAACACTATACCTCTAGCCCCAAGATTTTCTCGTCCCGGTTTACCTGGTAGTAGCAGTTTTTCCAGTTCTAACCGATTTCATCCTGCACCTGGGGCTGGTCCCATCAGTGTTGAGATTGTATCACCAGTGTCAGTTAGTAAGCAGGGCTATAGTACTCTAAACGCAATAAGCCAAAGTGCGATAAATACAACATATGGTGTACCCACCAATAGGCCGAAAACAGAAGACGAGTAAGCTAATATGCATGGACATTTGAAATCCCATCTATTTATTTTACATTTACTTTCAAAGTTACTTTGATGAAGATGATGAAGAACCCTCTTCAAATGAACCTCTATATCAACCAGGACCTGATTCACCTAACTTTAAAGCAAGTAAGAAATGTCTTATCAAATGTCAATTATTTAAAATGTGATCCAATACTAAAGATCTGTTTCTTATTTGTAATTTTCATTAGATGCTGAATCTGATGATGAAGAAGACCCTTTAGATGCCTTTATGAATGATCTGAACAAGAAAGTTAAAAAAGAAGAAGTTAAAGTTCCCCTAAAAGAAGAATCACATGCAAAAGGGAAAGGCAAAGCAGTACGACATGATATCGAAGAGGAAGATGACGAAGAATCATATTATCGGTATATCAAAGAAAATCCACTGGCTGGATTGCAAGGAGATGATTCAGATTCAGAGCAAATTGAATACGATGAAGATGGAATTCCAATTAAACTTGGAAAAAAACACATTGACCCTCTCCCTCCAATCGATCACTCTTCTATTACCTACTCTCCATTCGAAAAGAATTTCTATGAAGAGCATGAGGAGATCAAAAACTTACCTCTTAACCAATCCAATGAACTGAGAGAAACACTCGGTTTGAAAGTGAGTGGGATTTCTATACCCAAACCAGTTTGCAGTTTTGCCCATTTCAATTTTGACGAGAAGCTCATGAACGTTATTCGCAAATCTGAGTTTACAAATCCGACTCCTATCCAGGTAATTGAAAAATGTATGCAGAAAATTTCAAAAACTTATATTTAACTCACGTTTTATTTAGTCTCAAGCAATCCCAGCAGCGTTATCAGGACGAGATGTTATTGGTATAGCTCAAACTGGTAGCGGAAAAACGGCCGCTTTCCTCTGGCCAATGATCGTTCATATATTGGATCAACCGGATCTGAAACCTGGTTTGTTTGAATTAACTATCGAATTCATCAATCCGTCAGTTTACAAAACGACATTTAATTTCAATTTATCCCAGGTGATGGACCCATTGGTCTTATTTTAGCACCGACTCGCGAGCTCAGTCAACAAATCTACACCGAGGCAAAGAAGTTTTGCAAAGTTTTTGGTATTAGTGTTGTTTGCTGTTATGGTGGCGGTTCGAAGTGGGAACAGTCGAAAGATTTAGAACAAGGGGCGGAAATCGTTGTGGCTACTCCTGGTTCGTATTTTTTAATCTATCGTTTACACTTTATTCTGAATTATACTAAAACGCAAAACTTTGTTTTCTAAACATATTTCCAGGTCGAATGATTGACTTGGTTAAAATTAAAGCAACGAATTTACAACGTGTCACATTTTTGGTTTTGGACGAAGCAGATCGAATGTTTGACATGGGATTTGGTACGTTTTAAAATAATTTAATATTCATAAGTTTTGTAAATATTAATCCTAACTTAATGTTAATTGGATCTATGAAATTTTAGAACCCCAAGTGCGATCTATTTGCAATCACGCTCGACCGGAACGACAAACTCTTCTTTTCAGTGCCACATTTAAAAAGAGAATTGAAAAACTAGCACGCGATGTGCTGTCGGATCCAATTCGAATTGTTCAGGTAAATGCGAATCATAATTCAAATATCCGTAATTCAATTAAAAATCCTCCCTTTTAGGGTGATGTCGGGGAAGCCAATCAAGACGTTACTCAAGTGATAGAAGTGATAGCTCCTACAGCCAAGTATAGCTGGCTGATTACACGTTTAGTTGAGTTTATGGCCTCAGGTTCCGTATTGATTTTCGTGACTAAAAAGGTAAAATTTGACAGAGTTACTCTGATCCTTGGAGCTGTAATTACTGTTTTACCTCTATCTAACTAGGCAAATGCCGAGGAGCTTTCTGCCAGTCTAAAATCTAGAGAAGTCTCCGTTGCCCTACTGCATGGTGACATGGATCAAGTCGATCGTAATCAAGTCATTAGCTCGTTCAAAAAGAAAGAGATGGACATTCTCGTAGCCACCGATGTGGCTGCTCGCGGTCTTGACATTCCTCACATACGGACAGTCGTCAACTACGACATTGCTCGCGATATTGATACGCATACTCACAGGATCGGAAGAACAGGTCGTGCTGGTGAAAAAGGCACAGCTTACACTTTAGTTACTCCCGCAGACAAAGAATTTGCGGGTCATTTGGTCAGGAACTTGGAAGGAGCAAGTCAAGTTGTGCCAGAATCTTTGATGGATCTTGCCATGCAAAGTGCATGGTTTCGCAAATCTCGTTTCAAGGGTGGACAAGGTCGGAAGCCGAATGTTGGCGGAAGAGGATTAGGATACTCGGACAAATCTCTAACTGGAGCCAATAAAACGCTGACTGGGGCCAATGCAATTAAACCTTCTTTTGTAAGTTAACGAAATAAGATTTATTGAGACTGACACTTTTTCACAAGCTGGTCTTTTACTCCCTTTCTTTTTACAGCAGAGTGGACCTAGTTCATACTCGAAACCTACTACGCCGGGACCATCCGCCGCAGCTGGACCAAGCGGAGGTCGTTTGTCTGCGATGAAAGCTGCTTTTCAATCTCAATATAAATCGCAGGTTTTTAGATACTTAATTTATTTTAATTAACAAACAGTGGAACACATAAATCAACGATTTCATGGAATTGATAGTTCTGCAGTAGCTCCGATAATAAACCAGCAGCACCTGTGACTTCTAGTTCGACTCCAGCAGCTGAAAGCAGTGGAGACCGTCCCGTGAAGAAAAAAAGCAGATGGGACGATTGAAAGTAGCAAAAATACTGTTTCATTCATAAGTCTTGGCGATCGTGTAAAAAATAAACAATGCGACATCATAACGGAGTGGGGATTCCTTATTTTGAACGTTTGGTTTAACATTATACGACATTCTGAAATAAATGACAAAAGAAACAGGTTAGTAATGAATTCGTGTATTGGTAACATTTAAGAATAAAATTTTAGTATAGAAAAAAATTGGTTTCAGCTATTAATGACTATGAGACTCTGGCGTGTAGGCAAAATAGAATTTAAAAATCGCGCAGGATCACTCTTCATCACTTACTTGGAGTTTTGTGCGGGTATTGGTACTTGGAAAGAAGGCAAATAATGCCAATTGGAATAAGGCAATAAGGCAACTGATAAAGTTAGGCACCTGTAAGTTGAAACATGAATGGTTTATCTATAAAAGTTCAACGTAATATTGTATGTAGGCCTACTTGGACAAAAGTATTGTGAACCGCCACGCCATATAGAAACCATTGCGCTGCAACGAGAACATTGGCAAGGATCAAGTAAAATGGTAATGTTTCGGTGCTGCGTGTCCTCAAGACATCACCCTGAAGAAAAAGATTCCCATAAGGAAAGTTCAAGAAAAAATATTGTCATATACATACCAAAGTGGCAAGAGGTGCAGAACAGAAGATCAAGGTGGTGGCACAACAAAGCAACCCCAGTCTAAATTCAGCCTTATCCTCAATTGGTTCCACTGCTACATACAACATAGTAGAGAGAATCACGGAAAAAACAATTACCACTTGTTTAAGATATGGTCCCTGTAAATGGTAGCGCAAACATTGAAATTATTGAGACTGTGGGAAATCACAGAGATAGTTAATACCTTATTTGTTGCATATAAATAATACATGAAAACATAGCAGAGCTGAAGTACAAGTCCAACGGCATTGACCACTGTCATTGCAGTGTCTTTCATCAGCATTCCATAGCGAAGCCACAAACTGCATCTGAAATACAAAATAAACATTTTTTCAGTTGACCTAGTGTAATACATGATTTCAGAATCAATGACATACCCCAGTACTCCAGCTATAAATGGAAATCCTGAAATGTCTCCTGAGCCACCCTTCCTTCGAATGCTCAAGCAAATAATTCTGGAAAGTGAAAAAATGCCTTAAGTGAATACTGAATTGTAAATAAATAATCATATTAACATACACCCCAGTTAAAAACTGAATTATTGTGGTGATGGTAGCGGTTACGCTCAAAATTTCTTCAGGATTTCATTCAAGGAAAATAGAACATGAAAATATAATACAAATATATTTAATATTAGTTGCACAACTTTTAGAATGTTTAATTGCAAAGTGAAATTTCACGAAGTTACCTCTGAAGTTTTCCAATGCCATTTCGAAAACACGTATATCTATTTCTTGTTCAGCAGTGAGCCAGTGACACGTATTTCATTATAATTCGAATCAGAAACGTCACCAAAGTCACTGTCCGTTTATTTTTCAAGGTAATAGTGTAATACAATGTTATCTTGTTGAGCCGTCCGGATCGGGAGATACCTGATACTTTTTGTTTACATATACTATTTTTTGACGTGGCGAACCCTTGCTGCCATCTACCAGGAACTCTATCAAGGAGGGAAATGTCTCTTTTTTAATTTAATTTTGTAGTCTACTGAAAAATAAAATAAAATTGAAACGGATAGAATATACACCTGGCCGTACCCCAGAAGGTCACTCTCTCAGATATTTGTTGATGAATTTTCTGATTATTCGTTGGATAACAGTTTAAAAATAGTTGCAAGTTTGCAACGTGTACCAGAACAGAATTCCTCGGTCGAATCGAATGACATATTTGATGCATGCAGGCTCTCTACTAGTATAGCTATTAAAGGTTTCGTGTGGAATGTTTTGTAGCCAGTTATGTTTTTGTATTTTTTGGGCTTATCTTGTTTATCGCCGCCCCCGAGAACAGGTTGCCCGTCAGTCAAACACATGTTCCTCATTACTCACCTTCTTAGAATCCCCATCATGGCCATCAGCATGCGGATGAGAAGGAGAATACACGAACAGCAATTTCCTACACGTTTTCTCTCCACCATGAAAATCTCGACAAGGAATCATGTATAACGTAATACACACATAGATGGCGAAGGCTTGTGCAAATTGACGCAATAGAACAGCGCGGACATTAATAGGAATCAAAATCGGATTTAACCCAACGACTTAAAATCTTTGCATACACATAATTTAGAACCAGTTTTTGTATGAAACAAGAAATTGAATTTTCGGTTGATGACACGATGTCCTCGACACGACCGAATTCTCTGTCGAGGTTTTTCCCCTGTCACGATTCGTCATAAGTTTGACGTTATAAGATTTTGGAAATTAGAAAATTGCAACATCAAAGATAGGTGGAAGGCAGAACTAATTTGTACAATATGATTAGTCGTGCTTTCCAAATGAGCGATGTTATCACATATAATTATTTGCAGTCTCTCAAGTTAAAATGATGACTAGAAATGTCCAGTTGAACACTTCCACTGTTCTAGACCCATGATCGAAGCGATGCAATCTGCCGCCTTTGTTCACGTTTAGCTTTTACAGCTAGCAGCAATTCGGAATATATTGGAAGGGATTTAAGACGCTTAACAGTGGGGGGACAAAATGCTTTCAGACCGAGAGTAAAGAGAGAGGGGGGAAAAAGAGAGTTCAATCCAGCTAGGGGGGAGCTGCTGGATTGATGTCATAGACTTTGAACACCAGGAATTCTCGTCAATAATGAGACGACGATATGCGTCTATGGAAAATGAACGGTGGATTAAACAGACAAGGAACGAGGAGAAAAGAGAAGCGGGGCCGCGGCGGATGTTGGCGGTCTCCATCCAATTTTACCTAGCTCCAGCCCATTTGTCCGGATGGCAATTAAAGGAGGGAGCCGGCGGCCGCTCTGGGCCTAGAATAAGAGTTAGGTCGTAAATGATTTTCCAATTTATTTGTGGAATTAAATTAGGAAATGGATGGATATATCCCACGTGGTTCGAAGAGACTTTGGCAGTTGTGTGCGTGTGTGTATTTGCCCATTAATGAAGCTGGTGACGCGATGAATCAAAGCGACGAGACGGTCCGAAGCGGATCGGGAGATGAGGAGCGATCCATTGAGTCGGAAACGGCAGCTCGACGAGGCGTTCACAGGGAAAATCCGGTCGTTATATTTAAAAAAAAAAGAAAAAAATCAAATAAAACAAAACAAGATAAAAAGGGAAAAATGACAGCAAAGAATAACGCACTGCTGAGAAATAAACTGATGACTACTGTTAGATATATATATGCATATAGCGGGGCATTGATTTGCATACGCGCCACTGGTTTTGTAACACACACACACACAGCGCAAAACAAAAGAATGAACCACAGCACAACACGCGACCTTATAGTTTCTCTGACTGGATTTCTCGACTCGGCTAAATGGTCCGCAAACCGAAAGATAATCCAACCCCTCGGATAAAACCGAAAAAATAAACAAAACAATATAGGCAATCAGTTTGAAAAGTTCATCAGATTTAATTGACGTCGCGGGCCACACAGGATAATGTCTGGCTGCTGCTGTGGCTCCCATGTCTGCACTAAATTAAATAAATGCACTAAATCAACAGACGAGAGAGAGAGAGCTAGACACAACACAATCAATGGTTCGTGATGATGCGACGAACCGCAGAATGAGAACGGCGGCGGTCGTCTTAATGTCGATGGAAAAATGCCGCTTCATCGCTTTCTCGATGATGCTCCAACGAACATCCATCTCTTTCCGCTCATTCGATCTCTCCGCGTTTCTTATTCGCTTCCCATTCGCAAAAGTCTAAAACAACTTTTTCCCTATAAAGGACTGGCGCGCTGCTCTCAATGTCGTAACTTTTGAACCCTCCCGTCTTCTTCTTTTCTTTTTATTATTTCGGCCTGATCGTAATTAGGACTGTGGCCCGGAGCTTATTGGGCGGGTTTTTTTTTAATGGGTTGCCTAGATGGGTTTTTCTTCAAACACGGGTTGGAGCGGGTTGGGCCAACAGAGTAAATGGGTTCGGCCCGGGCCAACCCATGGGTCAAAAAATATTAACAGGATGGGTCACGGCCCGGGTTTTTCACGGGTCAATCATACTTTTTCATCATCTTTTCAGTCTGTTTATCAATAAATGGCAAAATTTCCTAACGTATAAAAATTGAATTTTTATTCTGTTTTAAATGAACCAAAAAAAAAATTAATACATGAGAATTGATGTAAACAAACATACATCAATGAAACGAAAAGAAACTTGGAAGTAAGTGTTGGAAGTAAAAATCCGAATTAACTGTAGTTATCGAACAAATACAAAAAATTGTTTTTAAAAATCTTCTTCTTCGTTTTCCAAAAGTGGAAAAGTAAGGTATCAAAGTTTTCTTCCAAGAAATCGTAGACTTCTTTTACCCCAACTAATCCTGCTTTGTACCATGAACGTAGACAGATTAGGGCTTCAACGGTCTCAGGCTTCAAGCTCATTCTCGAAATGCCATAAATATCCTTGCCAACAGTAAAGGCCCTCTCGCTAGCTGCGCTTGTCGCTGGAATGCTGAGGAGATCTCTAGCCATTAAACAGCAAATTAAAAGATAGACTAATTGATACCTTTCAATGGAGCTGAACTTGACTGATTGGTTATTTCTGTGCTTGTTGCAGGAAGTGCATCTGCATCATCCATCTCATTCTCATCATCACTTTCAATGCTAATGTTAATTGGTAAACTTCTCTTTTTCCCAGTAGAATTGCTCGATTTTGACAAACTTTGAGGTTTACGCGATAACTGCTCGCCATTATTAGAAGTAGATTTACGTTTAGACATACAGCCTTCACCACTTCATGTGTTCTGCCTTTTGAAGCTCTAGCGCGTGTCAGCGTCTACTTAAAACGTGATGACTGAACATCGAATATCTGCAACTCTGCATCTGCAATGAATGGATTTAAGCTATCCTATCCCTCCAGATCTTTCTGGCACTTTCTAGCTGTGAGATTCTTTATTTGACCAATAGATGGCGCCACATCTCGGGTTGACCCGCGGACCCGGCGGTTCGACCCATCACCCGCCCCGTTAAAAAAATGCCTCGATGGGTTGAGTCGGGTTGGGTTTTTTTTTCCTTTAGCCCGAACTTTGGCCCGGGCTTTCATGGCCCGGGCCACAGCCCTAATCGTAATAATGTAATGTAATGTCGCCCTGATTCAATCGAGGGCTATATAATGACTCCAGTTCTATAATGCCTTTCTAGTTCCTCCTTTTTTGACCATTAGGCGACAGATACATCCACTCTGGCTCTTGCATTGTATATATATTTGGTGTGTATACGGAATATCGGGGCGGATGATGTGATGGCGAACTGTGATAATCGCCGCACAATCTAATTTGTTGGAGTGTGGTAAATCATCAATTCATTAAAATGTCTACCCGAATGAGTATTGCTGCTGGCTGGCTGCTGCTTCTGCTTTCACAACGCAGAGCACTCAAAGACGTACGTGAGCGATGAGCATTGCTTTGATCTTTCCTCCTCTACAAATGTGTCATGCAACACATCTTCTTCCCTTGTGGAACAGTCAACCATTCAACTGAATACATATATATATATTTATACGCGCGTATGTCCTTGTGTGAGTGTTCTACTACTCCTACGTAACGTTCCCCCCACGTCACATAATGCTTAGTGCCATTTCCAAATGCATTTCTTCAATCACCAATAGACGACATGTCGTGATATAGTTCAACATTTCCACAATGTTATTGATGCCTCACTTATTTTGATGATTTTTTTTTTGAACCAACGAATAATAAAAGAACATATACAAATTTAATATTTTTGAAGAGTGAAATCAATGTATTAATCTCGGAACGACATGAGTTTAAAAAAACACCAACAGAGTTCGGTTTGATTTTTGTCAATTTTGGATGTTGCCAAAATTTAAGCTTCTGCGTGCTGATGACGGTCGGGTGGGAGTTTGCTGGCATCGATGGCGGCTGCTGTAGTATCAGTTACGGTTGGGATCTGAAGGTCCAGCGCGCCGGTCGGAATATTCTGCACTGCAAGATCCAGCATAGGGCAATCGTCCACGGGCTGACACACCTCTGTAGAAAATACATCGTAGTGGATGCAAATGATGCCGATGATGCATGCGATGATGGTTATCCATGCACAAATGATAAACCACCCTACGCAGGTTAATCGAGATTTTTCGACAAAACGATTGGTTTTTTTATTCTCCATCGCGTTGGTTTGTTCAGAGTAGAATGAATTGGATGATGAGTGAAATAAGGTGAACTTATATTGACTTTCAGACCGTCCTCTGGCTTGGCACATTCAGATTCTCGTTGAATATCGTCTCTATTTGGCAAACAATTTCAGTTGTCAACAAACTATTTGTAAAATTCGATTCAAAATGATTTTAAGATCATTATTCAATTATAATTAATGATATAAAAATAAAGTAAATAAATTTATTTGACTTAGTTTTGGTCGGAAAACTAACGAACAACGCTGTTATTTTTATTTTTTAAATGGCCTTCAAAAATATCGAGCCACCAGGTGGCTCTGATGTTGTAATCATTGGAAGCAGACGATTCTAGTTTTCATAAAGTGCAGTACAATGGACAAGAAATTAAGTACGGTGATTCAATCATGGAAATTCTTCGATCTGCCTGCTGTACAGGTAAGATTTCAATCTATTATCTTGAGCTATTGATAAAGAGGAATGTGTAGCCCATTTTGATTCGTCATTCCTGTTTTGAGTTGACTTGCAATTATGAATTTTGAACGCTGAGACCTCGATGGCTCGATGCCAACACGACACATTTTTGAAACATTTTTTCCCACAAATTTGCATTTCCTTGTCGTCCTGAATATCACCAATGGCTCACGATTGCCATTTGGTTGATTGTGTTGAGAATAGCCAGTGAGAAACTTATTGTAGAGAGTAGTCAAGTCTGTTGGAAACATTTTGGGTTGTTCTTCGTGCAACAAGTTTTCACTTTTTCAAGCCCCAACCAACTTTGAGATTGTCTCAATAATCATATCTCATCACTCTCTTAGTTGTTAGTTCTCTAAAATTCCTGTTGAAGCCATTCATTTCTCGAATCTTGATATTGAATATTGGTGATCGATAATGCGCCGATGGCTACCCACGTGGGTTCGATTTTGGCGCCAAACTTCAAATCGATTTGCATTGGACATGTGCTAGATTAAAAGGGAATGATATCTCGCCTCTCTTGATTTGTCTGCCACTCAAATTGAGTCCTCATTCTTGAATTTCTTGGCATTTCAAACGTACCTAAATGTTTTTCATAGTCTGGTTGCGTGTGTGTGTGTTCTTCTCAGTTTTCACATGTAGATTGCTGCATTTTTTAAATTCAACTGCCATATAACCCAGGAAAAGTGAGATAGGGTCAATATTAAGCCGTCATAACTCGTGAAAACATCTGTTTGGCCCGTCGATCGGACGGGACTGAAAGCTGGGCGGGGTTGAGAATAGTGGGGTAGTAGCAGTACCAAGGGGGGAGGGAGAAAGAGATGTGTATAAATATACAGTCGATCTAGTCTTTGTCATAAATAGGCGTTTGCAATTCAAAGTAGCCATCGAGTTCTCTCTCTGTTGTTCGGCACACTCGGTCTTTCTTGTAGCGAAAATGGATCTCAGGCGAATGAAGCGTCCACACACAGGGCCAGTTATTATATGCTCTTGTTCATATATGTATGGCGTGCAGCAACTCTGTGTGTTAGTGGAGAGAGAGATTGGCTCTGTCAGAGAGAGAGAGGGGGGAGATCCGCGAGGCAATGGTTTGGAAAATCAAAGAGATGCCTCTGATGGAAAAGTATCGGATGTGTCGGGGGAGAAAGGCCAAAAAGGAACCGACTGTGACGCCGCCACTCTTTTGTCTTCTCTCCTTCCTATCTGCACGAGAACATGGAGATGTCGCCGCAGCTTTTTGGCCCGTCTACATCAAAAGAGCGACGACAAAAGAGACAGACGAGTCAGATATGGACTTGATTTGCATATAGCCATCGCCCCCCACCCTATTCTCATTGCATTCCCACCCGCCAATGTTACAGCCAGTCGTTTATTATGACCGCAAGTTGATCTCTTTTAACGTTGACTAACCTCTCTGTATCACACACGCGTTACATTCGAAATGTTTGACGCGCAAATCTCGTCGCTGGGAAACTTTTAAAAATCGTAAAAATTCGGACGGAAGTTAATTCGTGTAACATTTGGTGATAAGACGGAAGCATCCATTTGGGCGGTGATTGTGGTGGGCAAACAATATGGTCCGACTGATAATGGACCAGTGTGTGTTGTGGCGCGCGTGGGCGGTTGAAAAGAAATCGGTTGCATTTTCAACCGGGGAAAATAAATGAGCTGCTGGCCGGCCCCTCGAGCTGAGTGGCCCATATTGTGGCCGGGGAGAGTGAGAGCATTAGGAGCAGATTGAAAACCGGGGGGGGGGATTCAGTCAAAGTCAGTTAATAAATCGACAGCCATCAGTTTACGTCGGCCCCCACTTAATGAAGGTCCGTCCGAAGAAAGTTAATCCGCTGGAAACAGGCTGGACCGACCGCAATGCGATTTGAAGGGAAAAGGCAATGAAGGATCGCCATTGCCCAGTCGAAAGTGAATCGGGTCGACTTTATATATATTGTTTTTCCCTTCTTTTTGTCGTCATCATCATCATCATCATGGCCCATCGTTAATATCAGTGAAATGAAGCGTTTCTCTCTCTTTCCCGCTGGCCGCCTTGTCGCTCCGTCACACTCTGTCGCCCGTCGTTTGTCACCAACGATCTCCCCCTCCCGCAGCTTCCCAATAAAAAAAGAAAAAATATTCTCCCAACACGAAATAATAATAATAATATTAAGAGAGACAATTCTGGTCGATTGTTTCTCATTCCAGCCCAACTCTGGCCGTCTTTGAACATGTCAACTGGATGAGATTGCAATCAACTAGACTCTCTCTTATTTTTATTTTTCGGGCCGTTAAGTAATAATACATCACTGCCTCCCAGTTCCCGTCCGTCCGTCGGTTTGTTTGCTTGTTTGTTAGTTAGTTAGCCGCTCTAAATGATATTCCATCCGTTGACTTGGGAGTGGGGGGGTTTCAGATTCGTTTTTCATCCGGATCGCCGACTTGACTGTGTGTCTAATATCCATTCGCTTGTAGTTTGGTTGTCGTTGTTGTGTGTGTACTAGCGAGTCTCGCGTGTGTGTGTCCGTCTCTCTCTTGCGCCTATAAACGGTAACACAATTGGGCCGTCGCATTGGACATGGAACATGATTTGATTAGTCATTTGTTTTTGTCTCTCTCTCTCTCTGCGTGGAGTAGAGACGACTAGCTAGGGACGTGAGATGCTCCTGATAGTGCAACTGCTACTTACCCTATTGCATTATTCAAAGTTTGCATGCTGCACTCTCCCCTCTCTATCCCATAGACTCTCCCACTTTTTGTTTTCTTTGCCTCCTCCGGCTCTCTCTTGTTGTACGACTGCTAATACCCATTTTGGTGGACGGACGGCTTACTTAATCCCGAGGAGAAAAGAGAGAGAGAGGGCCTCGGCGTGGGCTGGTGCGGAAGTGTGTCGTCTCCGATGATCGTCTAACCATCCGCCACACACACTGGGATCTTGTTTCCTTTTTTTTTATGGGCACGATCTGATCTAAATGAAATTGCCATCAAGTCGAGTCGTTAGTTTATTATTGGATTTGAGTTTGTCGCTTTTTATTGAGCCTCAAAAAATATCCCCTCAGCCGTGACGGATCGCGACTCGGCTGGGGGGTATCGATCCAGTCGAAACTCTCGTCCGGCCGGAAGGAAATGGGCAATGGATCTCGTTGGCGAAATGATTGATCCGATCGTGCATCGATATTCCCCGACACTAAAAATTGTCCAGTCGCTTTAGAGGAAACGATCCATTCTCATCATTGCGCAGCATCCTAATCATTTTAAAGAAGAATCACAAAAAGGGAAATTGTTATTTTTGTTCATCTCGAACATTTTTCGGGTTCATCTCCCCCCACTTGTATATATTTTTTCATTTTGTCAGAGTGTTGTAAGTTAGCAAGTAGCCGACATTTCTCTCCTTTTTATGCATATCGAGTGATGGGTAGGATGAAAGAAGCTGTTTCCGTCTCTTGAGAGACGATATCATATTGCTATCATTGATGATGGGAGAACAGAAGGGGGGAGCTGGGGGATCTGCTAGATATTTTACGATTTTCTTTCTTGTTTTTCTACCCCTTTTTTTTTCTGCGTATTCCAATCGAGCCAGAAAGCATCAAATCTCGTATGCCGGGGCTATAGAAAGGAGGGAGGAAATGTGTAACCGGTTCACTGAGAAACGAATATATAGCCATTGAAGAACGGAAAAACATTTGAGAAAAACGTCACGGGTAAAAGTTGTCGCCCCCGACAACAACAACTGCTGCAATCGGCTGAAAAGGTTCGATCAAAGAGAGTAGTGCCTTTAGAGTTCCCTTATCGTATTTTTTCCTTTCCATTTTTTTCTTGTTGTGTGTTCGCAATTCATGGAACAACAACCGGAGACTCTTCGTCTTTTTTTCCGTGCCATTTCGTCAACTCGTGATTGATTCATATGTATTCCGTCTGTCATCAAAAGGCGCATTTTCCCCCATTTTATTATTTTTTACTACTACTCTGGTAGGATCGTCTCTTGTAATGCCCGAAATGTTGATGATGATTATCCTATGATGAGTAGATAAAAATGTGTTCGGTGCCCGTGCGTTTGTTTGCGACTTTGGGCTAATGATGCGCGCCCAGTTTTGACGACGATCAAAGTGAATAGATGGCCGCTGGTATTTTTCTTTTCTCTTTGGACTTGATGGACGATGGCCAAAAAGGAGAGAAAACGAGGCCATGACCACGTCAAGTGAACGTGCAACTGGCCGCGTAATGAGGATTATTCAATAGACACACACACACAAGTCTTTTGTTGTGTAAACTAGGAAGGCTCGGCTCGTGTGTCGGGACTTTTTCTTTCTTTTTTTTTACCAGGATTTTTTCTTTGATTGTTGAAATGATGATCATGACGACATTTCGAGCTGCTTTTGATCCGTTGGCCAGGTAGTTAAGAGACGCAGAGTTTGGATGGCAAGTGCTTTTCACTTTGAATTCATTAGTTAGGACTTTTCTTTTGTCATGTCCCAAATGAGAACGGAAAACTTGACGAGAGACACACTCGGCCGTCTCATCCACTTTTTTGTGTGTTCCTAGTAGGGCCGAAATATCCGTGGGTTGTTTGTACGACTTTAAGTATTTCATATTTTAATTTCGTCATCAAGTTGATATTGATTCAATCAAACCTTTTCTGATGATATATGTAAGAAGAAGGGCAATAAAGGATCTTTTTTGCTTTCTGGTGGGTGGTGGTGGTGGTGGGCCAGCAATATATACAGGCGACCGACCCAAAGCTCTCCTTAATGGCCAAAGATGGGTCCCGGTTAATTTCACGCTCGGTTGTGTGTTGTATGTCGAGCAAACGGCCGTCCGGGATTACATGCGCTTACAGTCGGGCGGGGACGGACCCAACAAAAAGGAAAAAGAAAAAAGGGATTGGGAACTGGTGGACCGCATCAAAGGGAGTCTTTTGTTTATTCGCCATTACTAGCGACACACTGGACTTTGGGTGGCTGGGCTGGGCTGGATCAGTGTTGTAGATGGGCATCAAATCTTTTGACGTTATGAAACGCGTCATTTTCCACCCTCATAAGTAACGGAGAAGAAGAAGAAGAAGCGTGTCGGACGATATCCGTTCATCAAATTATTGTTTCTCTCTCTCCCCTCATTCGGCTTGATGTGGGTTGATTTGGGCGACAGGCGGGGCCGGGCCCCGGAAACGAAAAAAAGAAGTTGATGGCCAGGGATTTTTGTTTCCTCATCAAGAAACGGGAGTTACACGCCCAGATATAGCCAACTGCTGCTGCTGCTGAGCAATACTTTCTATGGTGGACAGTCACTGATTATTGCAATAATATCCACCCGGGCCATCTGCGCAGAAGACGGAAAAAAGATCCAGTTAGGGAGCTAGGAAAGATATGGGATCCCTCCACACGTCCAGGGCTTCAAATTAACGGCCGATGCCGCTGTTACTCTTCTTTTTTTTCTTTTTGATTAGATTTCTTCTTCTTCGTTAACACAAAATTGTGGAAGCCTCCAGGGCCAGTGGCAAAAGTTTCATTGGTCGACTGGCCATTGACGTTGTGAATCGGTTGGCAGTTATCGATCGCCCATTAATGCACATATCTATTGTTTGTTGTGTGCGTGTGTGCAGCGTGAAAGGTTCATCATCACACACGTTTAGTCAAACTCTCACCCTTCCCCCCTCTCTATGCCCAGGGTTTTTGAACGTTGCGCAATACGTCAGCGATGGGAAGCCAAAACGCTGACTGAATTTCTGAAATAACAACAATAGGTCGGCTGCTGCTGCCCCGCTACTCTCGTCGGTCCTTCACTCCCCTGTTTTTAATTTCTGTTTGATAAATCGAAATAAATGAGAGAAGCTCGTGTGTGTTATGTGTGAGACTCTTGTGCATAAAGCCTAGTATAATATAATGTGCGAGGGTGGGTGGGTTGGATAAGGATCGTTCCGGGGGCAACTTCTCTGTTTAAAGGTTTTTGTTTTGTTTCTCCCCTCCTTTCTCTTTTGTTCCTGCTGTTGCGCGTATAATATCGGCAAAGCAAAGAGCGACAGGCAATGAACGACTTCTCATTTACGGTTAGCGTTATGATGGCGGATGGGGTTGAGTGGGAGGCCCCTCCCTTTGCCCGGCATATCCAGTCCGTCCGTGCTTCTAATCACAAAAAAGGGAAAAAGAAAAAGTTCATATCGCAGGGTCCGTTGCAGCGGACGCAAGCCAAACACACGTGTCACCCATCTTTCTCTCTTTTTTCGTTTTGTGTGGGGGGGGGGGGATGTACGCCATCAACCCGCCCATGTTGGTAACGGGGCAAGTCGACTCTCTGACCAGAAACAATGGCCAACACCCGTCCAATCCCATATAGAAAATAGAAATATATAATATGGATGTATGTGTGTGTAAGAAAAGCTGCTGGCTAGCTAGCTTTATATCATCTAATAATATATAAATATTGCCGAGTTCCGCTGGATGGAAGATGGACAAGGGGGCCGGCGGGGGCCGAGATTGGACGTGTATATTGTGTAGATCTTCTCTCTGGCTGGATTGGGCTCTCTCTTTCTCCCCCCGTTTTTCGGTGGCTCTTAAATATCGTACGGTCAGTGATCATCGTGTTGATTGCGAGCCCCCTCGGTCCCTTCTTCTTCGTGTTCCTCCCGCTCCCGCTGGACGTAGGGCACGCGTGATGGAGAGGAGCGAGACTTTTTGGGGCGTACATAATCCTGATTCATTTGGCCGGGACGCATTAGATGACAACTGGCGTTTCCCGCGCCACCACCAAACGAAAACCAAGTAGTAGTAGTAGTACTAGAAGGAGGTAATAGTTTGGCCATCTGGAAAAAGCCAACAGTGTGTGTGTATGTGTCTTCTGTCCGTCCCGTTGTCGGCGTGTTATATCCCCCCCCCCCCTCTTTTGCCAAGCGATCCTCGTTCTCAGCCTCGCCCAGGAAAAGGCTGCCAACCCAAAAAAGATGGAGACGTATTAAGGAGTAGCAGCAGCAGCTACTAGTTGGGCGGTGTCGAAAAGTTTCGAGCTGCTCCTGGTCACACACACACACAGAAAGAGAAAGAGAAAGTTGATATTCCTTTTGCATTTTGGCCTTCCGTTTTGTTTGCAGAGAGACACACACACACACACATATAAATATCAAACGAAGAGACTGGGCAAAAAGACGGTTGGCCATCAAAAGTGATGAGAGAATTCAAAAAGTCCCTCCCGGACGTTCGTTCATAAAAGAATATGGACAGACATTTCTTTTTCTTGTTGTATCATTTTTCTTTCTTTAAAAAAGAAAATCTTTTTGTTTTGAGGTTTTTTTTTTTTTTTTAAGTCTACCGGGAATGAAAGACGGACAGCTATTGGCCAATAGGGAAATGCGATACCTCACGTCTCTGTCGCGCGCATTATAGCCGTTGAATACGTGTTTCTCTTTTTTTCTTTTATTTTGCTTTTTTGTGCTCTTGTCTAGCTGCGAAAAAGAGTATCTTTGATTTATGGTGCGACGCGTCGTCGTGCGACATCATCGCCGTGAACGGGGAGGCCGCTTCAGTATTTTATGGTGCCAGCGCAGCAGTGGTATACTGTCGTCCCGCTCCTTTATTTTTCTTTTTTTCCTATTCGAGCTGATGAATGCGACGACTCTTTTTCTTCGTTTTGCACACACAACACCTGTCAGATGTATATTAGATATATATATACGACTACGAATGAATTGGAATCGTCAAAAGACATTTGTTGAAAAAACCCTGAAATTCCTTTTTGTTTTCGATGGCTGGTGGCCAGCGCCACCGCCGCACGAATAATAAAAAAGGACAATTTTCAGACATCAACAAATAGGATCTCTAGTAACAACAACAACGAAGGAAAAAAACGATGCAAGACTCTATCGTTTAAGGCCTCTTAATGGCCTCTGCCATCTTTGTGTCTAGTCCTTTTTTGATTTGATCGAGTTGGCCGATAAGAAAGTTTGGCCTATAGGTTCTTGTCTTGTCTATTTTGTCGTTTCAATGACAATATAGGGAATTTGATTGGATTGTATCTCCATATTGTGCCGGTCGTCGTCTGCTCTCGTAAAAATAAGGACAAGAGTGAATTTCTCTCCGGTCGGTCGGTTGGTTGTTGTCGTCCAGCAATTGAACTGTTTATGGGGAAGGAATATATAAATGGATGCCAGCCGAGGAGAAAGGGAAATGTTGGCGGCCATGACTGAGATGTTGTTATTTATACAAGAAGATCCGAGGACGGGCCGGGGGTTTTTCTTGTGTAGGAGGGACATTGGCGATTCAACTGTCGTCTCCCCCTTTTTTTCTTTTCCTTTTTTCCCCGGTGTGGTGGTCCGTCCATCACAGAGCAGCCAGACACAATTGAATTTGGCCGGCAGAGATGTGCGATGGAAATCGAATCGCCGATTGCTGCTGGGCCAGTCCACTCTTGAATGATAGGCAATACACAAGTACCTTCTGTGTCTAGTCCCCCCCTCTCCCATGTCTCTCTCTCTCTCGTCCATTGCAGATGTCCGTCTGTGTTGTAGCAAAACTATACAACATGTGTAGTAAACCCCCAAGTGGCTCGTTTGATTTTTTCGTTTGATCTCGGTCGTCGTCGTCGTTGGTCTCCCTTTTTTCTCTTTTTATTCTAGACGCCACGGAGCTGCTGCTGCTGCTCCGGTCCGTGTTGTACGCGTTTTGTGTTGAAAAGCATCGATTTCGGCCAACGGGGACGCGCCAAAGGGAAAGGAAGAGCAGCTCGGCGTGTGTGTGTGTGTGTGTCCGCCGAGACGGACTGAATCTTTGATTCCCTTCATTAACGCCGTGAGGGATAGAAACTCTGATATCCCGTCTCGTTTCCTTGTGTCCCTACGAGCCTCTTGTGAGTTCTACAAGAAGAGAAACAAACGACGACGAGACTTGGATTGGTTACTCTCTCTCTCTTATACTTTTTGAGTTTCTCTCTCACACACTCGACACACACACACTCTCCTTCTCTCGCTGCTACACTTCATTTGGTATTGATGAAGTGCAGAGTGAGTGAGTCAGCTTCTCCGTCGTCAATATAACAAGCGAAGGCTTCTCTCATTTATAACGCATTGGCCAGCGCTGGCCAAATTCGACCTTTTCACTTTTGGGGGGGAGGGAGATGAGTGTCATCTGCCTACATTGTAATCATCTCTGATTATACCATCAAGACTCTTGAGAGTGTCTCTGGGGTAGTATACGGTATGTACAAGTTTCCAGTTTTGGATTCTGTATGAACGTCCATTAGCCGGCCAATCCCCTATATCCCATAAGACTTTTTTAAAGGTCGAGCTATGTAGGATCTTAGTTTCTTCTGGCTTTGCTGATCTTTTATTTCTTGGCTTGAGAGTTGTGGGCTCGATTGAATAATTCAATGCACGATGCCGCGCGCCGGCTGTGTCACGATCCGTGTCGGCCGGACTTGCAACCACTTAGTCGTGCGGATGTGGCAACCAGGACGGACTGGCTCTCTCAGGGTTCCGATTTTGTCTTGCGTTTGATATTTAAAGAGATACGGAGAAAAAGAAAATGCAGTAGTAGTAAGATTTATATCCCATCTTTTGGGATTTATTTTTTACTTCAGGATCGTCTTGCGCGAGTCGAGTCGCCGGATCGGTTGTCTATCATCTTTTCCTTTTCTCGCTCCTCGACAATGAACATTTGGGGGTGGTGTCTCTCTTGTTGTTGGCGGAGGGTGAAAAAAAGGGCGACGTCGATATGGCAGGGGCCGTGAATAATGCAAAGAAAGAGTCCTACGATGAAATTGAATGACATCAATATCAAAGAACGCCCTGAAAAAAGATGGAAAACCCTTTTGAAGTCGTGAAGAACTTTCAAGAGTTTCATTTTTTTAAATGATTCGTGTCTGAGCATTTTCTTTTTTTAAGGACTTGGAACATTGACAGATTTCACCCCCTGTCACCCCCTCAGTCTCCCAACAGATTCACGTATCCAACTCTCTCTCTCTCCCCCCCACGAAAAAGAAGATAAACTGGAAGGGAGAAATTGGATATCTAACTCTGTGATATGCAAATGGGCCGACTCTAGTCAGTATAGTATAGTAGCAGCAGGGATAGATATTTTTTTAACATGTCGAGTGCGCGCGTGTTTAATGGGGACGGCCAGGGAGTTTGATTGCATAAGTGTGTACGCGAAAAAGAAGAAGAAAAAAAAGATGAAGGAGAAATTTGTGTAGTTAGACGACGTGTGTGATTTGAAAGGGAATATCATTGTGTGCCTACTAGGCAGACTTAAAAAATGACTCGCCCGGCGGCTGCTGCTGCTGCTGCTGAGGGACAAAAAAGAGTCTTTGTTGTATTATGATTATATACCGTCTATATATGCAATGCAGCTCGGGGAGAGTAGTTAAGAAGAATTTTCAACAAAATTATCAAAACTATGGCACAGGAGGGGTAGAGAGGGAAGGCTGTCACCTTAATGAGGTCCAATTGCATTTTCTCTGATGATGAATGGCTGATGAAAGTCCGTTCTCATTAACCTGATGGAAAGGAGAAACCTTAGGTAGGGCATGTGTGTTTGTTTGTTTGGGGAGGAGGGGGGGGGGGGGGCAGCTAAAGTGGAGGGACTAACATCACGAACTCCGGGAGAGAAAGGAGACGGTTTCTTCCCTTTTGTTTTGCGTTCGACAATGGCCAGGGACGTCGGTGCGAAATGCCCGGGCAATGGATTTTTTTTCTTTTTCCATTTTTTTTCGACTCGATGATGGTTGAAGAGGAGGAATCCCGGCAACAAGGAATACGATCTATATTACTAGACTGTGGGAAGGTTTAGATCACGTTTGCTTTTCCAACCCCTCGTAAGGTTTTGCTCATTATTTCCACAATGAGCAGCGATGGCGGCGTATCCACCGACAGGAGCCCGAAGCCAATCGACGGACCCAAGAGGCCGACGACGACGACTTATTCTTTTTTTTTGGGAAATAAGTTTTCGGTGCTCTATTGTCTCTCGTATACGTACGTATACGCACATCACCAGTAAATATATTGCCATCATATTAAAGCCCCATGTACAACCTATCTATAATGTCCATATTATATCACTTGGGGGTATGGGGAGGGGGGCAATGGTAAAGGTAAAAGGAGCCGAATCAAGTCAAGCCGGTCGTGATTTGACCCACTCGCTCTCCGTTTGCCCGTGTGTGTGTGTGTGTGTGTGTGTTTGAACGTATGCGAGGTCGTTTCTTCCCCCCCCCCCCTCCTGTCCTCAACGTTGGCTGTTGTGTGTTGTCTCCTTGTTTTGATGATTATTAACGAGTCACTTGCTCTCCTCCGTTTCCACTGTTTTTCGAGTGGGGCGCCATCCTTGTCTCTTTCCACTTGTCTCTTTTTTCTTCTTCTTTCTCCTCCTATTATCATCATCATCATCATCATTTGATTTCTCTCTCCACTTGTAGTATTGAGGATGAATCTTCACTCGTCAATTGCGTCATGTCTCTCAAGTGGGACGGTGCACGACGGTGGAATTGTTATTTCATTAAAAGGCCTACTACAAGGGATTCGATCCGAGATTTCCCAGAAAATTATTCAACTTCTTTTTTGGTTTCGTTCGTTCGTTCGTTCGTTCGTTCTTGACGGTTAGGAGCGTATCAAATGCTGATTTGAATGATTGATGGCGGTTATTGGATTCTTTTATCCGAAGAAATTTCTCTATTTCTGCGTTTGAAATAAAATAGGAGAGAAGAAAAAAAAGTTTTTTAAAAAATGATTAGCATTTTTCCCGATGCGGGTTCTTTCTATCTCTTGACTGGGGAATCAAAAAAATGCAAGTCTAATTTTCTTTTTTTTTTCTCTCTCTCCTTGTTGCGCACTCACTCGAACAAGATTTTTTTTTCTTTCGAGGTGTAGTAAAAAAAAGTCTTGATGACTGATGGGCTGAAACGGCGACGTTTTCAGCAACAGTTCGTTGCCTTTTATTTTCCATTTAGGAGAGCCCTGCTGTATAAATCAATTACACACACACGGCAGCAGCAGCGATCTACTAGATTGACTAGGACTCGCATGTGTGTGATTCACTTGGCACTACCGGAATCGAATTTCCCCCCGCTCAAAAAACCGCCTGTGAATTTTCTTGATTTCACATTGTCGGGCGATCCATTTTCTCCGTCAAGTCGATAGGGAAAAAACTTTTTTCTTTTTTCCTCCAGTCGAGGAGAACATCATCACAAAATGGGCCAGGAATGATTGGATTCTTACGTTACGGCCAACACAACCCCGAGTGGGGGTCTCATCCTCATTGGACCAGACGTCGTTGTTTTTTACTTTTGATGCAAAGAAGAAAAAAGATGATTTTTGATCGATGAAATCTCGTGGAACAAAACGAGAATACGAAGTGTCAGATAGTCGCGCCTCGGACGGACGTGTAGCGTACGTTTTTTTTTTTTTCTTTTCTTTCCGGCTATGATAGATGGCAATATTGCATCTGGAATACATCTATCTCTTCTTTCTCTCCCCCCTAGTGGAGATGGTGGGTTACATCACACATGCTGTGAAATCCAGTTTCCTTCTCTTCTTCTCGATGCTGCTGCTGTGCAGCTGTTATTTCGATTTTCCCCGATGTAATTTGAAGAAACCAGCGTGAATCCTGGCGCTGGGCCCCCAGTACACTGTACAGTGTGTGTGCAGTGGCGTCGGGTGTGATTTCTCTCCTTCCATTCCAGGAGCAGATATAGATATGTACATTTATTTACAAATAAATATACAAAATGTGTGTAGTGGGGGTGGTCGAAGGCGGAACGAAGAGTTTGTTCCATGCATTATGATGAATTAAACGAAAGAAAATGAGAACGAAGAAAATGTGGGGGAATTTTGACTGTTACAAATGGACGCCAGTGCATTACCCGTTGAAATTCCATTCCACCAACTTTTTTTTTCCGTTTCGTATCAAAAGGAAATGAGACTACACTTTTTTTTTCATTGATGGAAATGTTGTTGTTTAAACGTCATCAACCTGCAGCTTTTTTGTGTTGTTGTTCCAATTTTCTAAAAAGCCATTAAATGCGTGGCCGGGACAGAAAGAAAAAAAAAACGAATTTATTTTATTTTGTTTTATTTTGCTCTTGATGATGTTTAACGACAGCGGTTGTCAATGGCGCGCTCTAAATTAATTCAACTGCGGTGGCAGCTCGAGAGAGAGCTTAGAGTGGAAATAAAAGGCGATTTCATTTTCTGCAGCTCCCACGCTCCCTGATTCGTGGCCATTCAACGAGTCGAATGAGTTTGGTTCTATGTCGAGCCTCTTTCGTGTTGTCTCCCGTTTGTTTCGACATCCGGCGGGAGAGAATAATTTTGTTGTTTTTGTTTGTTGTTTTTTTAATTATTCCGTAAACGAAGGTTAAAAACTTAATTGCAATTTATAGTCGCATCAATCATCGGCTGGAGAAAATCGATCTAGAAGGGAGGGGGGGGATTCCGGTTATTTTCTTAATTGATTTTCAGGGGTGTTCCCTTTTGTTCAAAAAAATAAATGGGGAGGATGTTTAGATTTCTAATTGTGTTGCCTTTGCGTGTCTGTCTGGCATTCAGATCATTGATAGCGCAGCCTCCCCAAAAAAGGCCAGAGAAAAAGGTTTTTTGGCTTAGTATTTTTTTTTTTTTTTTTAGCTCTTGGTTTTTGTTCTTGTTTTGTCTTGATGTTTGCATTCGGGTGCTGATTGGAAGTGAATTACGTCCGATCCCATTCCCTTACGAAGCTCCTTTTTTTCTTTTTTTCGGTGGGCCTTTGCCCCCCGCCACCCCCTTTGGGCCGTCTCTGCACGCACCAGCGGCTCCGTCGCCCAGTGCGCATTGCCAATTGAATGGGGATGTAAAGGAAACAAAAATAAATACATAAATAAATAACTAAAAGAGAGAAGGGGGGATGTGTCCATGTCGTTGTCGTCTCTTTTTAGCTAGAGGATCGGAGCATATATATACACACACATGGCCATGCATTATAGAGAGGACAGTAGTAGCTGGTAGTAGAAGCAACATCTATCTGAGAAGTTGCGCAATAATAAAAGAGTCAAAAGGCCCCAAAGTGGAATAAATATCTCCTTTCTTTCTTTCTTTCGTCTTCTTCTTTTCGGGACTCTGCCGAAATAATTGAACAGCTTGCACGAACGAGACACGGTCAGGATGAGCATTCCTCTTCTTTTTCGGGAGCGATTTCCAGGCGATGACGACCTTGCAGAGTTTTGCGTGTGTAATCGTTTTTGGCTGGCCGGTTGAACGACGAGAAAAGTACGAAAAAAAAACGAAATGAAACGAAAAAGTCTGGAGTAAGAAAACAAAAAATCAGCCGATGATCAATGACGTTGCCACATAGACAGATTAGATAGATGGATAGAAAGATAGATAGGAAGAGAGAAATCGTTAAAAGAAGAAGAAGACGATGATACAAAACGAATGAAATGGAAGAACCAGAGTGTGTCCGCTTGTGTGTTGCAAGTGAGAGAGGCTGAAGGGGGGTCCAAACAATCGAAAACGAACGAATAAACGAACGCGAGAAAGTCTCTTTTCTTTTCTTTTCGAAAAAAGGAAAAGGGAAAAATATCTCTGTGTTGATGGTGGATGGGGGCTATCCAATTACACACATGTGATAAGCAGGAGATGAGACCCGATATTAGTCGGTGACATGGTGAAGATCGATGGGTTTCCCGATGGCAGCAGCCCCCCTTCTCTCTCCCGATCGCTCGACATACTCTCTCTCTCCCTTTTTAACAGCCCAGCAGAAGCGGCCAGACGGAGAGCGAACCACCATCCGCTCTCATCGAAAATGCAACGATCAATCGCTCATTCGATGACGGCCACACCACGTTCCTTTTTTCTCTCTCTCTCCGTCTTCTTTTAGTTTTTGTTTCTTTTTCGAATTTCCCGCGTATCAAACATGCGAACGCATTGTTGGCGTCTTTTCGTGGAAAGGAGCTGGACATCCTCCACGGTCCGTTTCTTTTTTTATTTTATTTTTGAGATCTGCCAATAGATTAGCTGATGGAACGATGGTCTGATGAGTGCGTGAACCGGCTCCACCCTGATGGGGATTTTTGTTCAGATTTTATTTTATTTTTTCTGGTTGTTTCTTAAATGGACGATTCGAGATATTAACTGGCGGCCCGTCACGCCATCATCGGATTGATACTTGGGTAGTTTTTTTTTTTTCGGCTGAGCCTGCAACATGCTTATTATTGTTATTTACGTTTAATTACTCTTTGGCCGGGGAGAGGGAATTTGATTTTCTTCTGTCTGTCAAACTACTCTTGTACTGCGTCTGTGTGTGTGTGTTGGAGGTGATCCGTTTGACGGGCCCAGTTTGACTGGTCAAGGCCCAAGGCAACAACAGCACAAAATAAGTTAACGAAAAAGCCAGAAAAGAAAAAATGTTTGACAAGAAAATCGAAACAATCATTCGAATCTTCTAGATTCCGTCGACCGCTAAGGTTTAGTGAGCGTGTGGTTAGAGTGGGTGTATATACATCTATAAGCTGTACACACACACACACACACTATAGCGTGACGGACTCCCAGAAGGAATAAGGAGGAGGAGTTGGGGCAAAGTAGGCGGTTCCTATAGTGTCCGGTTGACATGTGAGGAGAAAGAAAAAAAAATAGAGACGGCCAAATCTCCTCCTCCTTCTTCTTGCCTTTCTCCGCGAGGCTCACAATCTAATCGATAATCGAGTTTTTGATTTCATGTCTTTGATTTTCTTATTTTATTCTTGTTCCCGTTTTGAATTACTGAGAAATTTCGATTGAAATTCCTTTTATGTATTGAACAACTTTCTATCAAATTTTCAATTTTCAATTTGTATTTTGTTTTTTTGACACAGCGGGAGCTGGACGCCGAGGCGGCCGGAATGGGTCGACGCCAGGACGAAAGTGAAGCGGCCCGCAAGCAACTCATCGAGCTGAGCCGTGAATTCAAAAAAAGCGCCACCGAGGTAAATAAAACCAAATCACAATCAACTTCTTTTGTTTTTGAGGGGTGGGGGAGGTGGTTGGTTTCTGGCGGGTTTTTTAAATGAATTAAGTCGCCACCGAAAACTTGGCCATCAATACCTACGTACTGCACACACACACATATCTGCAGGTTTTGACTGCAGTAGTATTCATGTGTCTAGTTTCTGTTCTGTTCTGTGTGTGTGGGAAAACTTTGTTGATTACCAGTGGAACGAATCATCAGGGCAGACAACCTTTAGTAGACCGGTTTTATGACATGACGGAAGAGTTTCCAGAGTGAAGAGAGAGAGAGAGAGTCTCTGGTCCTCGCGCTCGGTCGGTGGGTGGGTGGAAGAATATCAATCCATTTATATTTCAAACTCCCCCCACCACTACACCACCACCACCACCACTGGAAAACCTCCTCTTTTCTGCCTTTTTGCTCTCAACTGGAAGTTTCAGTTTTCGGAGCTTACACAACTCTGCATCCATCCATCCATTCCCCCCTCTTTCCCCACCACTCGTGATGTTGTACCACAATTTCCTGATTGGCTTCTCGTCTCTCTTAATTAGTTGGCTCTTCAAACAACAAACACACGCAGACAATAGCCCGGGCTGAATGTCTAATAATAATGTGTATAATAATATATCTTATATACAGTGGTGGTAGGGGGGGAGATAGACAACCATCTAGTGGACTCTGCTCTGCTCGCTGGGGTTTTCATTCCGCCCGGCTTTTTTGGCTTCCAATGAGTGGAAATGATTCACGTCGCCAACTGAAATTGTCTATTTAGATTAGAAATAAATGTAACCCACACACACACACACACACGGCGGTGTGTGTGTGTCTCCGCTGGGTCACACAGCCACTCGGCAAGATTGGCGCAAGCAAAGATCCAAACTAGTCGCCAGTTGCTTTTCTACTTGTCTCTCTCTCTCTCTCTCTCTATTAGCTAATAATACGGCACTGGCGGAGGCCATAATTCACTTGATGTTTCCGGCGATATTTACACAAGGAAGACAAAGTTTGTCATGGGTCGCATTATCTTTTGCCCTCCACTACTCTCTCCAAAGGTGCTGCGCTGTGAGAAAAAAAAGATGATAATGGGCTGTTCTTTGGGGATGATTCACTTGCATTGAAAATATGGCCGGAGAACGATGAGCAAAAATGGTTGCCCATGACTTTTGTGATGATGATGAACATCTTCTTCTTCTTTGGCTCGTAGGAGGGATACAAAAATGCCACGAGAGAGAGAGAGAGAGAGAGAGAGAGTGAAGTTTCTATTTGAATAATCAACTGACTTTGCAGTAGTAGGAAAGGTTCCTTTTCCTTTAGATGTTGTGCAAGTGCAACCGAGGGCAAGTTTCATCTTTAGCCCATCTGCCTAATTAGATCATATGTTGCCAAGGAAAATGATGACTACTTTGGGTTGGAATGGGGGGTAGGAGGAGGAGGGCCGGCTCCTCTCCTGCTGATCCGCACACGGCACTTTTCTTCTTCCGTCTCTAGGCTTTATTCGTATTATATCGAGTCTAATGTGTGCCGGATCTATTTCTCGTTGTGCAAATGGAATGAATCCAGCTAGAGAGAGAGAGAGAGACGGTCGTTGGCAGACATCTATAACCGAATTCTAAAGAGACGTGTTCGACATAAACGACTTGTATTTCAAGTTGATTGCATTTGCTTTTCTTTTTAAATTAAAAAATGGGACCATTTTTTTATTTTTTGGGGAAATTTTTAGTTGTTGAAATGCCGACAGGTGTCTCTGGTTGGTTCATTTTAGTCGAAAACTTATTTTCTTTTTTTTTTTTCCTTTTTCTTCTTCTGGAAACCCGGACTTACGTTTTTAATGTGTTTTTTTTTTCTTTCTGAATATGATGTGATTACTTTTTGTGCTAGGAGATGAGGACATTAACGCAATCCTCCATTGTCCCGTTCTATTTCTTCTCTTTCAAGTCTTTTTTTTTTATTCCTTGATAATTTCGATTGTCAATGTCGATCCGTAATTGATTTCCGTATCATGATATCCGCACTAAAGTGAGAGAACGAGAGAGAGAGAGAACGGAGGTTTTTATAACGTAATTATTCTCTTTTTTCTTGGTAGTGTAGAACCTCGTTTTTTATTATTATTATTTCTTTATATACGTACATATGTATACGTATTTTTATACGTAGATACATCCCCGGCTAGGCTAGGCTAGACTAGACGTTATAGTACATCTATTATTGTATCTAATATTTTCGTTAATATCCTTATTTCTTTTCTTTCTTTCTTTCTCTCGTCTTTTTTTTTCGGGGTCCCTTGATGCGGATGTTTCTCATGATATAATTGTAATTTGTAGCTACCGCCTTTGCCGCCGTCTGGCATGGCTCGCCAAGCTGCCATTTTGCCATTCTCCACGGCCCATTTGATAGTTCCCCTCCATTCCGAACTTGTTCTCTTTTTTTTTCTTTTTTTCTTTTTCACGTCTTCCTCAACAGTGAGTGAGGCCACTGGTGTTGTGCTGTACACCCGTCGTAAAGGATCTCTTTGTCTCTGTCTCCGTGTCTTTTCTCCCGGAGCAAATGGAGGGGAGAACCACAAAAAAACACAAACCGAAAAACAACTCAAAAGAAAAGAATCGTCGTGTGTATAGCTTTGCTCTGCTTTTTTTTTTCTTCTTCCATTATTCTTTCTCGTCTGTTTGATGGGGATACGAGATTGGTCGCTTTGATTTGTTCCAGTCTTCTTCTCCTATCTGTTTCAGCGTCCGTCGCGGTCGGATCCCATTGCGCGCCGCCATTTTAACGATCATTTTCTTCGTCTCTCTGTGTGTGCCGTTGGCCATTTCTTGATGATGAAGAACTTTGGAATTTAATCAACACACTCTCTACAGGGTTAAAAATAACTCAACGTAAATGGAATCAGAATAAGAGCTGGAAGAGTCGAAGGACTTTTTTTTTTGAGCGACTAATGTGACACGGGGGGCAGCAGAGCAGAAGAAAAAGAAAAGAAATTTTTTCGTGAAAAGGCGCAAAAACCCGGAACCTCTGAAGAGAGAGAAATAGTTATAATAGAAAATAGCAAATTCCTTCATTCCATATTCGTCCATCTTGTTTGGTGAAATGTGCGCAATTTGTTATTGTTGTCATCGGAGCCCAAAAAAAGGGATGCGCTCCACACACGCACTCTAGAGCTGCTGCTGGCCGCTTCAGACATATCTTTTGAGCTTTCAAAAAGGACAGTCGTGTCGTGTGGCCAAAGAGCATCAAAAGGCGAATATCGTATAGTAACAATAATATGAAGGAATGCGGATTAGCCCTTTTTATTTTATTTATTTTTCCCTTCTCTCCCGGCTAATGTATGTTTCACGGGCAGCAGCTTTTTTTTCTTCTTCTTCTCATTTTTATATATTTATTTCTATACATGGATGTGATATTTAGATTGTCGTGGGGGCAACGGAAGCTGTCCGCCCCTCTTTGGGGCTGGCCCATATCTTGTGATTTGCTTCTTATTGTGAGCTGTGACGACCGGGGCCCTATAAAGTGTGTCCAGTCAAAAAGAGAAAAAAGGCAAGAAGGCATCTCTCTCCAATGTCTAAATATAACTCGTGAGCGTGTTTCGGCAGACTTTTTGAGCCGCACCGATCAAATCTCCCGAGTCACACAAAAGACTTTTTTTTTCTTTTCTATTTTTTCTTTTCGTTTTCTTTTCTTTCGGTCTGTTTTGGAATATTATTCCCGTCTGTTTTTTTTTTTTTCGGGGTCGTTTCTACCCGGGATCTCATTTCGCCTCCTCCTCCTCTCCTTTTGAGCCTATGCGTTGCGTCTGTCCTCCATTTCGTGTGTGCGTTTATTTACGAGATCGCCCGTCGTCTGTCCCATTGTTGCCGTTGTTGTTGGGAAGAAGTTTGTAGTCCGTCCAATTTTGTGCATCTGCATATATATGTGTGTGTGCGCAACAACAAAAAAGTGGGGCTGGGGGGATAGCATCAAGAACTTTTCGGGTGTCGACGAGAAAGAATATCCCCTCGATTATATACCGAGCCACTTTGGGGGCCTGGCGAGCCGACGTGAGCTGCCGGCTCATGCATATAATATCGGCCGCCACCACCGCCGCCGCACTATTTGATAGTTTATAACGCTGTAATAATAACAAGAACGACACATTCTTTTCCCAGGCATCACCACCACCACCACCCCCACACACACATGTATATACATGTACACATCCAAACAGATGCCCGGCGTATAATATGTTTTGACGCCGTTTATAGTTTAGTGCGTCGTTTGAATGCGTCTCGAGATGCCCCCATATTTATCGGCGTTTAGCATCTTCTTTTGGCGACATTTTTTTGAAAATGTCACCGGCTCACGAGGAGGATCGTGTCTTATTGTGGGAAAAAAAGAAGAACAACTCTCCTTTCAATGGGATCGTAAAATAAAAAAAAGTAGACGCCATCGCTAACCGAAAAAACACCCCATTTTATTTGTAAATGGCATTTAAAAACATGTCCGCTGGGGATGCTTTACACCGTACGTTTGATAGTGTCTCTCCCTTTCCTTCGTCTGGAAATTGCGCTTGTCCAAAACTTGGGTGCTAGGCTTCGTCATAACAATATATCGCGATTCTATTTGATGAGACTTTTTCTGGGCCATTTTTATTTTATTTTTTTGGTCTAGTTTTTACGAACGATTTCTTTGTCGTGTAGATTTTGTTTGTTTGTTTTTTTCGTCCGGGAGGAAAAACGACAAGAAAGAGTTTCTCTTTCCGCTTAGGAAATGGAATGACATTTGCCCTAATGGTATGCAGAAAAGGATCATCCCGGCGGTGTTGCCGAACCCGTTCTTTTGTTTTTATGTCAAATCACGCTTGATTAATTTGAATGAATGGACGAAGAAAAAACTTCCCCAAATTTCTGGTTCTCTATCGAGAATTATCTTTTGAATTTGATCGAAGAAAAAAAAACGAACAACCCAAAAAGAATCTGGGTAGAATTGAATTTAATGACGGGACGTGAAATTGAAGATAACTGGTGGGTAAGATGATTGAATGAAGCCAGCAAAACGCGGGCCGGCCGCGCTGCACTGCCGCCAAACGGGAAAAAGCGAAGCCTCTCCCCAAAAGGAGTGAGTGTTGGTGGGTGGGTTGGAGAAGAAAAAGAAGAAGAAGAAGAGAGAAGGCGGTCGGTAATCGGAAAGGAGGAGGGACGAACTGGGTCTTGTCAAATAGGAATCGGCCAATAAGAAAAAGGAGGCAAGATGTAACAACCGAACGGTGTGACGCACACGCAAAGATCCCGCCGAGACGAAACTCGTTTCTCTCTGCGACCAGGGAGGAAAAGTTAAAAACAAAATCTTCTTCTTCCAGGACTCGGGCTGTGTGTTTCAATCATCGTTGTAATGTTTTAAGACTCTTTTTGATGATGATGATGATGGGGCAAACGACCCCTTGATCAAAAATGATTTGAATATTCCACAACTATCTGGGGCGTTTCGCGTTTCAGGTCGAATAAAAGGGGAGGAGGAGGTTTGTCGTCATGGGGTCGTTTCCTCCTCCTTCGTGACAATCACGTCTCGTTTTACATTGCGGTCTTCTTCTTTCTTTTTTTCTTTTTTCCCTCGACCACTTTTGTGTGTGTGTCCACTTCCCCCTCTCCCCCCCCCCCCTCCCTCCTTCGTCTCGGTTGCATCATTTGAGATCCTTCAAGTATATATTGTGCCCTCTTATAGACATAAAAAGGCCCAATGGATTTTGGGCCGACGTCAAAAGAAACTCTCTCATTTGGACTGCCATTAAAGCTATTAATATTCCACTGATGCTCTAATCGTAAATACGTAATGCTGTGGACGCAGAGAGAGAGAGAGAGAGATGAAACGACCAATTTTCTGTTATTGGTCAAATAAAAATGCTGGACCGTTTTTTCTTCCTCCCGAGGTTGCAGCAATTCCCCCGCCGTGAAAAAGGTTTAGCCATTTTCTTATTTCTTCTTCCTTTTCCTTTTCCAGCAGATCAATCGAATTAGTCAAATAGTTGCCGGGTTTTGCCCTGCGGCCAAAACACACGCCATTCGTGAATGGCTATCAAATGATAATGGAGGCCCTGGTGGCCAAGGCAAACTATTTATTTATTCATTCCTGAATGGATAAGAAATAAAAATAAAGAACGAGTGGGTTTTTTCTTTTTTCTTCTTTTTGTGAAGAGTCTTTGGTCGTCGTCGTCGTCGTCGTCCGTAAATGATGAGCGTCATTATCTAATGATGGCGATGATATTTTTTCTATTTCTTTTTTGCTGCTCCCCTCCCCCCACCCGTCCTTTTTTATTTTTCTGTTACTTTCCCTTGGTAGACTGGACACTTGACGTATGCCCAAAAAACATGAAGAAGTAGTAGTCGGCAGCAGCAGCAGCAGTGCTCATTATGTAGCGCATTATAGGAGTTTGACCCCTTTTATATTTCTTCTCTCTCTCTCATCATCCGCAGTAGACGGTATTTATTTATAGCCCTACATAATCAGTCTTCCCGCGGGAGATGGAACAAACCCCGCAAGTGCTTGACACCCCTCCCACCCCCGGTTTATACCAACTCTCGTCTGTACCTCATCTCTCTCTCTCTCTCTGTGTGTGACGAAAAAGTGTCGGCCAGTAATCGAGACAACGTATACAGCCTCTCTTCCATCTCTTTCGAGAGTCTCCTTAGATTCGGATATATTATATATTTGCCATTAAGATGATGATGATGATCATCATCTCTTTGCGAGCTCCGAGGACACGCTAGATAAATATAATGATGTTTCATTATCATTTAGGGAATGAAACAAAAAAGGGATGGATGGAGGGGAGATGGGAATAAATGATTCAAGCATGTATAGTCCTACATGTGATGATGTGCTGGACTTGTTTCGTTTTTTCCAGGGAAATGATGGAGAGCGTCGCGTTTTGTAACGAGTCGCATTGCTCGAAAACATCAAAGGATGGAAAAAACGAACGAACGAAAAATACAAAAAAGGGGGGGAATGAGAAGAAGTGGAGGAACTGTTGTGTGATGCGTGGCGCCCCGTGATGAGGACGGAGAATGTAATCAAGAAATGGGCTCGGCCGTCCTCCTTCTTCTTCTTCTTCTTTTACGTGTATAAAACCCAATTATCTCGATCGGATTATATGTGTGTGTGTCTTTTGTATGTACACACATACAAGTGCTGAGCGGGGAGAGATATTCAAGTCCCTGACATTATCACTCACGTACACGTACACACACACAAGAAACAAGAAAAGACGTGCAGACGAAAGAAAAAAAAGGGTGGGAAATTTGAATCGCCCGAGCTGTGGGAAAAAGAACACTTGATCCATCAACAAGTTCTTCTTCTTCTTTTCTTTTTTTCTTTTCTTTGCTTTAGACTTGCTCCTTGTGTGACAATCAATCTGCGTGGGGGCTAATAACGTGGAAAAAAAAGTTGAGAAAAGGGGACGATGGTTTTAAATTCGATCCTTTGTGTCAGTTATCGATGTCGTTAATATTTTTTGGGGTGGGGTGGGGGAATAGAGGGAAGCCGTTGAATTTCTCACCGCAATGACGATATTGAGTGACCCACCTGTTTTTTTACTTATTTATTTTTCGGAAAATTAATTCTAATCAAATCTATTTTTGATTTTATTTTGTGTAGGAAACCAAAAGTCAAGTGGCGCCGCTGCTCAAGAGCTTCCAATCGGAGATTGACAAATTGAGTCAGCGGAGCAAAGCTGCCGAGGTGGCGTTTCTCGGATTGTACAAGAAACTCACTGACGTCACCGGTAAGTCGTGGAACACTCAACAATTATTCTTTTTTCTTTTTGGGGGGATGCGTGGGGGGGGGTCATCATCATCATGAAAAAGCCATCGTCCTCTATCTCCGTGATGATGATGACGACGATGAAAGCATCCGCTGGATTATATAGATAGATAAGATAGGAAAAAAAGGGCCCTCTCTCTATTTGCCCCCCTCCAATACAAGAAAGATAATGTTTTTTTCTACTTCTTCTTTCCACCCTTGACTGGAAAAATTGAAATATGACAAAGAGCAGGAAGTTGTGTGTCTGCTGTCTAGAGAAACAAGTATACGTACATACACACTAGGAGCCAATTATTTATTATGCTCCGATGTCGTACCTTTTTTTTTCTTCTTCTTATTTTTTTGTTGTGGGACGCAGCTCAAAGTCGTCGAAAAAATTCAGGTCCCTCAATTTTGTTTTTGTTTTGGTTTTCATTCGAACTTTGCGTGTCTTTTACGACCTTTCCGCCCACACCGCCATCACTTGCCAGCAGCCCGGCAGATGATTGTTGTTTGTGCTGTCACCGAAATTTTTGAACTTTGGCGGATGTCGACGTTAGAGGAGGAGACGTACAGACCTGCCCATCATCACCATTCAATCAAATTGTTTTTCTTCTTCTTCTTCTTCTTCCCCCCTCTTTGTATTATTATTACTCTCTCGCTACGTTCTCCGTCTGCTGTTGGCTCTTACAGGTGCAGCAAACACAGCCGGAGGGTCTCTCTCAGGTCTCCCCCCCCCCCTACTGACTTTTTTTTTGTTTTTTTGGCTTTTTTGATTGCGATTCTTTTGTTTTCTCCCATGTGAAAACAACGGAACTGATCGAATTAGTCATCTCTGGAAATCTTATTAACGCTCTCACTGGGAGAGAGATGGACACCCTCGATCCCCACGATCCATCATCCGACCGGAGCCACTTTCATCTGGTCGATGCCAATGAAAGAAATGGATTTGAATTTCCCTCCGATTTATTTTGGAATATTTTTCATTTCCCCGAGAAAATGATCGAACTGGAAAGTTATTTTTTTTTCCTGTTTTTTTTTGTCACATAATTTTTGATATTTTTTTATCCGGAATCGATACTCAAAAATGTTATTTGTTTGAGGTAAACCGGACAAGCGAGAGAAAGAGAAAGGTGTGTGTGTGTGGAGAAGGTGACGTCAGATGAAAGACGAATGTGTTTGGTCGTGACCCGTTCACTTTCTTCCCCCTTTTGTTGAAATTCCCAAATCTTATGGCCGTTATCTAATAACACCGCCCATTTGATCGGATGATTATTGGGTGTTTATATCTGATGGTGGGGGTGAGGTGGGGGGTTTGGATTGTGTTTTCTAAAGAAAATAACCCACACACTCACACTGTGGATATCACAAGACATTCTACAACAGTATATTCCTTTATTATTTTTGGTTGTTTTTTTTTCTTCCTTCCTTTCCATGACTGATGGATGACGGAAGAATGCGGTAGGGCTTCTTCTTCGATTCCCTCCACTCGTTTATCTATTTCTCCTTTTTAAAAACAAAATAAAAAAAATAAAATAAAAAACTTTGGTTTTTTATTTGGTTGGAACTTGGAAGAAGAAGACTCTTTCATGTTTCTTTTTTCTTTTTCTTTTTTTGCGGTCGCTGATCAATTCGAAAGTCATCCGTCTTTTTCTCTTCTGATTTTCCTCTTAGCCAACAGTTTTTCCAGCCGATTTTCCTTCGCGCCGAGGGTTGGAAATATTCAAAGCCACACATAGCGGCGGCGCCCATCGCCATGGCGCGATGATGGAATCTGATGAACTATCTAAACTATCCGCCGAGGTAAAGAAAAAAGACGAACAAACCCAACCTAAACCATCAAAGATGTCTATAGCGTTATTGATGGGCCCAAGCCGAGATCGGTTTCCCCTCGAGCGCAATTTGAATAAATATTACGCAGTACCCAGCTGTAAATCGCGCAATCAAATCCTCCCATTTTTCTTTTTTAAAGAAATAAAAAATTTCTTCTTCTTGATGAGAGAGAAAATAATTGGTGTGTGGTCCAACTCGGTCCAATTGAATTTGAGGGAGAAAGCCGAGATATACAAAAGTCAAACAAAACGACGACAAAAGAAAGGAAGAAAGAAAGAAATGATTGTGATGTTTTGTGTTTGTTTGTTTTGTCAAGGAGTTTCTTCTTCAGAGTTTCGTGACGTGAGAGGGCCGCAACATGCGAGAGAAGCTTTCGAGTCCGGCGTCTAATAATAATAATGCGCACGTACCTACGTACTACGTAGTGAAATCAACTGACTTTGATGATGATAATGAGCTGGAAAATGGGAAAAATAATCAAAATGATTCTTTCTCCCCTTTGTCTGTGTGTGTGTGTGTGTGTCTGGTGTATACCGGTTGCGTATATTTAAATTACAGTACGTGGATAGTATACACGTAATGTGTGTCCCAGTTCACTCGTTGAAAACAAAAAAAAAGTTTTTGTTACCGGGGCGATTTATGCTCGCAAAAGTCCAGTAAATGATTTATGACCCCACCGTCACACCAGAGTGTAGCAGTCAGAGAAAAGTTGTCTCGTTCCATAAAACTGAAAAGCGCCAACCCTCCTCCGTTTTATATTTCCCGCGTGTCTCTCTACCCCCCTCCATCCGGATGGATGAGGGGTGGAGAGGGAAAACGGTTTTTCTTTGGTGGTGTTTTTCGGTGTGCCTTCATCATCATCACCAACGTGTGCGTGTGCCCGTGTGTTACCTTTTATTTATTTATTTATTATTACAACCTCGGGCCAAATCGATCGGCCAGATCTTCTACTACTTCTACTCGGGACTCGGCCGCCTTTATTCTAATCAATTCGAATTAGAAATACAGCCGCCCAGCGTCACGAGAGAAGAAGAAAGAAGAAGAAAGAAAAAGGAAAAATGCCGATTGACTTTCTTCTTTTTCGCGTTATGTTAATCTTTTTCCAACGGTGTGTTGTGTGCGATGCGTGTTGGACGGGCCGGCTCGTGCCACGCGTAACTGACGTCGACCATCAGCCGCCGAATGCCAAACCTTTTGGGGTTTTTTTTCTTCTTCTCTTCTCTCCCGAACGAACGAACGAACGACAGCCGGCGGAAGAGAACATTATCATTCCGTCCGTCCGTAGAGTTAAATGGTTCATGAAAATGCTAAACTGTTGCTGCTACCTTTTTTTTGTTGTTGTCTCGCAACTTATTCACACCCCCTTACTCAACTTATTTCTTTTCTTTTTCTTTTATTTTACCGAATATTCTTCGATTGACGAATGATGGAAGACCTGGCGGGCAGCACCTGGCACACTTTCGCTTATTTTATTTTATTTTTTTTTTGTTGCGTTCAACAAAAAATCGACGAGTCTCTTGTACATATTAGATTGTATTAGATATTGTATTTCATAGGTGCGCAATCATTTATTCATAGGTAAAATTTTTTTTTTGTTTTCATCTCCGGTTGGGATTGAGAGGACGGGATAAGTACCTTTGGGGTTTTTTTTTTTTTTTGTAAATGAAAGTAGAGAAATGATCGAGTGTCGATGTTTGCCAATCGCTCGGCGCTCCTTGATCCCCCTCCCCCCTCCAGTTAGATTCCGAGTCGATAAATCTTTTCGGAGAATATTCACATCGGCCATTGTTTAACTACTAAGAGGAACGAGAGAGAGAGAGTCAGCTTGGTTGGTTGCACTTACAAGTGCGCATTTTCATTAGCGAAATGTTAAACAAAAAGAAACAAAAATATGATGGAATAATAGGAGCAACCGGCCTCTCTCTCTGCGTTTACCTTTTAGACTCTCTCTCAAATGTTAAATTTTCTCATTGGGAAACCAGTCCATCATGGGGGGGGGGGGTATGGTGGGAGGGAAAACTGGTGGATACATGCAAGTTGCCTGGGCATTGAAAAATGGGAAACCCTCGTCTTTTCTCTCTCTCTCGAGTCTAATTAATCAAAAACCAGTTCGTGCGAATGAAGGAGGACTCTAGGGTGGAGCGTGGGAGGTGGTGGTGAGGGGAGTCTCTACCTGGGCACAGGTTTTTGATGGAAAAGGGGGGACCCTTGAAAACTTTTCTGGTCAATAATATTTAATTCAATTTCGTTCATTAATAAAATTGCCACCGACCCAGGATCGTGTCTCCCCCCATGTTCATTTTCTGATCGACCTGGCGTGAGAAACTTTCAAAGAAGTTCAATTCATATTTCATCATCCCTCTTGTAGAAATAACTGGAAAAGAATTATGAATCTTTTTCAACATTTGATTTTGGGGTTCCTTTCTATTTTTTTGGGTGGATGGGGGGTTTATATTCTTCCGCCGCTTCTTCTTTGATGGCACAAGAGTCAAAACGATCATCGAAGCTTGTGGTAATGCGTCGAGGAATGTGTGTCGATGCTTTTTGGTCTTCCACAAATCCCTGGCGTCGATTCGGGCGTGAAAGGGAATAGTGCAACACACGTCGATTTCCATCGGAGACACATCTTTAACAGATAATATTTTGAATATTCACGCGTGCTTGCCCGCCTTGGCTCACCATTTCCACCGCCCACAAAGCTTTTATTTTTCGACTGTTATTTTCTTTGTCCTTTGCGATTGTGGCTGGTGGTGGTGGTGGTGGTGGTGTCGGCGGTTTGGTTTCTTTTGATTTGATTGTTTGAGCTGGACGTTGGCGGCTTCGATGGCGGCCCGACTGTTTGTCTCCTGGCGTGTGTCGGGACCGGCTATGGCGGGTGTCGTTCACGCGGGCGATTGAGCGTGCAGGTTGTGTGTGTGCCTTTTTCTTCTTCGGACTGGCGGGCCTGTGTGGGCCTGGCCTCTCTTGTCCGCACGGACGGACACTGAAACTCGCAGAGACAGGTCTGGTCTCTCCTCTCTCGAAAAACGAAAGAATGAAAGAAGCGGCTCTTTTTTCTTACTTCTTTTTAACCGACCTGATAAATAACCAAATAAAGGAGCCGACCAAGGAGAAATCGTGAAAATAAATAAATAAATAAAATAAAAAAACGAAACGGATGTTCGTTTGATATTTTTTTAATAGTCGATTTCATTCCATTTGAAGATTTTTTCTTCTTCTTCTTTTATTTATTTATTTATTTATCCTTCCTTTGAATACATTATTTCGGTTAAGCGGACGTGAGCCCCGTTTGCGTTCGTTCAAACGTGCAAATACAGCCAGTCATCCATCCATCCAGCTCATTGATTGGATTTGCTTCTTTTCTTAGAGAAGAAAAAAGTCCTGTCGAGCGATGCTAACCGTAAAAAGGGACACAGCATCATCTCAATCCTTACGCTTGGCTAACAAACACACACTCACGCCACACATTTTCCTACGTGTCATTCATCCGGTCGGCCGAGAATTTAAAAGAAAAAAAAACTTTTTAACATCCCTCGGATCGGGGCTCTTTTTTATTTTTAATATTCAATTTCTACGTATATTATATAAGATGACATAGTAGCCAGTTTTTCCAACCGATTGATATTTATATATCACCGGCTCATATTCGATGGTGGGAAACGATTCATTCGAAGGTGCTGGTTGACTTTTTTTTTTACTTTTCTTTCTTCCCGTCTGTCATTCAACTGGCGTCCGCCACTCTCGGCCCAATACTGTTGGCCTCATTGTGTTTAGTTGGGGGTACAGGGGACCTGCCCGTTTCCATCAATGTCACGTCCGTGTCAATCTCCGTCCGAACTCTCTGGGTTTTTCTGTATTTCTTCTTCTTCTTGTGAAAATAAGACGAGAAGAAACACACCCAATACACACACCTTTACTTCGATGGGAATAAGAAGTAAGCGGATATTTCATTTTTTTTTATTTCCCCCTCCTCCTCTCTCTTTGATGTAACACACGTAACATGGCCAACGCCGTGAAAGGTAGTCATTTGAATCTTGATTTCTTTCTCTTCTCGGTTTCCATGACCCCCCAGCGGTGACCCCCCCCCCCCGTGCCCCTTATTATATTTGTGTGACGGTTTTCTTCTTCTTCGTTTTGTTGTCTCGGTAGGAAGAAGTTTGAAGTTGACATCTTCGAACAGTTCCGACAAATGTCACACACAAAAGCCCACCCCCCACCCCACTAAAAAAGAGCCTTTTTTTTTCTTTTTATTTCGTCAAAGAAATCAAAAATACGTGAGAGGGGGATGTACTTTTTTTTCTTGACTTGTTTCTTTAACTGAAGAAAAAATGGATCGTTTGTGTGTTGGTTCGGGTGAGAAAAGCAAACAAGAATAATTTTTTTTTATTTTTCGTTTGCAATCCGAGCCGACCGAGAAAGACTTTGACATAACTAGCCAACTCTCCTTATTTTATTTTATTTTTTTCTTTTGCTTCTCCCCCACCCTCTCTCTTCTCCATTTTCCAGGGTTGGCATCTAGTTAAGTGTACATGTACTAATCCCGTTTGTACATAGTGGAGGAATCTGTAACGTCTTGTTCTTCTGGCTGTCAAAGACACTCACCGTGAAAACGTGGGGGTCAACCAGAGTCATTTTTATTTTTCTTTTTGAGAGGGAAATTTGAAAATTTTGTTTTAATGTAATTATAGCGTAGGAGGGAAAAAGACGCTCTTTGGCTATATATAGTTAACAGGTCGATCATGTTACCCGGATGAGAGGAAGAATGTACACTCCAAAACCAAAACCACATGTGTGTGTAAGAAAGAAAAAGAGCGAGAGAGAGAGCAAAAATTACATGGACAAACTTTGTCTTATTTTCCCTTTTTTCTTTTTCTTTGGTTATTCGAGTTTGTGGGAAGGAACTATCGGGGCTTCACGTGAACAAGTTTCGGTGGTGTAATACCCACAGGTCCTCAAGGATTTGGATTTCCAAAAAGGAGAAGAAGAAAAAAAAATTCCCCCCTCGAAGCGAAAATAATAAATAAATAACAAGATGGATGGCTTCGAATCAGTCTGGCGATTACGATCGATTTGGAACTCTTGCGTCTTTTTTTTTTTTGTTGCTGGTGTTGATTAAATGTCTGCGCGCGTAACACAGCCGTTTCGTAGAGAATCGAGGGAACTTTGCCAAATAAGAAACGAGGTGCGCTTCTCTCTTTCTCTCGCGTCCCGTGTGAATATCATCAAGACGCATAAAAAGCCAACTGTTATTTTTGACCCCCTTCTGCTGTCCTTTTATTTTTTCTTGCCATCGTTCACCACTCTAAAAAAACAAAAATCAAAGTGAGCGAAAGATATTGTGTGTGTGGTCAACGAACGGTGGGACGAAATGAAGAACCTTTTTTCGTGATTGGCTTTTTGATATTTTGTTTTTTTTTGTTTTTTTTTGTTTTGTACATTTTCGCTAAAAAAAATTAAAAAATAATTAAAATAAAATAAGAAAAAAAGAGATAGATAGAGTGGCTTTGTACACGTTCACGCATACAGGTGATGTATCACGAAGCGACCGGAGCATCGGGGATGAAGGAAACGATTTTTCTTCTTCTTCTTTTACCTTTTTTTATTTTATTTTCTTCATGCACAAGAGATTAGTGCCATCAAATGGGGGAGCATCAATTTTTTTTGGCGTATCAAAATTTGAAAAAAAGGGAAAAAGTCTCTTGTAGTATTAAAATGGTAGTGATGATGGTGTGTGGGTTCATTGCTACTACTCCTATATATACCTGTTTCGAGCTCTTTTGATACCCTCGGAAGAAAAATCTGCCTCCACATTTTATAGTTGCGATGTCTCCAAAAAAATAAATAAAAAATAAAAAGTTTTTCTTCTTTTTCTCCCGTGACTGAGATTTATGCTGCGTGCATTTCAATGTTTCGGACAGAGAGAAACTCGTCAATGGTTCCATCCTTTTTTTTTCTAAAAAAAAGAAAAAAAAAACGTGTATCGTCCATGAAAAGAGATTCTCTATTTTATACGTATTCATTTCTTTGGGGTATTATACTGCGCATCGATGTTTATTTAGATATTTTTTCTTCTCTTCCATCGTCGGGAGAAAATACAGGTGTCTCCTTATACAGCAGCAACTGTGTGTGTGTGTGTGTTTTGCCCCTTTTAAAATGAAATATATTTTCGGTGTCAAAAGGATTGGGAAATGCGAAGAAGGTAACGGCCGGCCAGAGACGGAGAGATCAATTGCCTTTTGCTATTCAAAAGAAGAAGAAGAAAAAAAGGATTTTTCCCCCGTCTTCTCACCTCTCAATAGTTTGTTCTTCCTCCTCTAGCTCCCAATCAGGACTCTCTTATGTTCGGAGACTCTCTTGTGGGTGGTGGTTGTCGTTAGAGCTCCTCACCTGGTCGATTGTGCGTCCGTTATTGGAATGACACACGAACTCGGGACGATGGTCGATGGCGTATTTTCTTGCGTGTCTCTTTTCTCTCTCTCTTTCTCTCTCTCCTTTTGGTTCTGTTGTTGTACGGTCCCTCGGACAGATCACGTCTGTGGCCCAAAAACCATTTTCGAATATTTTTTTTTCTTTCAAAAGAAAGAAATAAATTTCGCTTCTGCACCGTCGTCGTCGTCGTCGTCGTTCTGGCCTATTGAAACCGGTTGACAAGGGACCCCCCCCCCTAAGGGGTCCTATCTTCTTCTTGTTCCCTCGGTAGCTTCTTATTGAGCACTTCTTCTTCTTCTTCTTTTTTTCTAAATATAGAAAAATGTGTTTGATGTACATGGATGTATTTATTTTCGACGACCTTTAACTTTTCGGATCGTTGGACTTGGCTGGAGCCACTCTCGGCTTCTGTGGGTGACCTTTATTTAGTATATCGTCGTTTTTTTTTTGGTTGGTCCATTTGTGGAGCTACTGTACACTCTCACGTGTGTGTGTGATGGGAGATGATGGCGCACCTGTATTCTTCCTCCTCACACCTGACTGGGTGTCTGTTCCTATTCATTGGCGCGCCTGGCAGTGCACAAAATGACGAAACCAAGCCCCTTTGCTTGTATAGACATTGAATATCAATGTTGGCTTAGACTTTCACGTCTACCACTGAGATGATGATGATCTTTCGCTCCTTGTTTGATTCAACAAAGAAAAAAAGAAAAATTTGATTTTTTATTTTATTTTAATAAATAAAAAAAGAGGAAGAAAAATTGAAGGAGATGAAGTAGCAAAAGGCAAAGAATATAACACACACATAGACTGAAAGAAAAGGGGAGAAAAAAAAACATCTTGCCCAGCAGGAGGTTTCGAACGCCCCAACAAGTTTTGTGGCATAGAAAACTTCTTCTTCTTCTCCTTCGTCTTGGCTGAGCTTATATCCGCATCTTAAAGCTCCTTCTTCTTCTTCTTTTAAAAGTCTAAGCTTGTAGAGCGTCGTTTATACTATCGCATTCGCCTATAATTCAATGTCCGTCAAAAAGAAAAGAAAAGGTAAAAAAAACGAAGCCAAAAAAACCGCGTCCGTCTGTGAGTCCGTGTCCCGGAACAAAAAAAGAAACGTCCAGAAAAATGGGATGAGAAATTCACGGCCATATTCGAAGTCGAGAAATAAAAATCTAAACGATTCAAATGGGCGGCTGAAAAAAAAGACGACACACACACAAAAACGGAAAACAAATAATAAAATATAAAAAAAAGGGAAAATCCTGACTAGGACTGGAACTGGAAGAATTGAAGGGGAAAAAATCTTTTTTAATAGTCGGGAGAAATTTTATTTACTTATTTTTTCTGGCCACAAGATAGCGATCGACGATATCCATCATATCAAACACAGAAAAAAAAAAGGTAAAACCCATCATGAAGATAGAAGGGAACTTGGATGGAACAAAATGTGGTGTAATTGATTAGGTATTTGAAAGGTTTTTTCTTTTTTCTTTTTTTGGGGGTTTTGGAGAAAGGAATTTTCATTCCCCCGGTGGACACAAGAGCCTCTGTGATGAGATCAAGATGCAATTGTTATTGATGGCCAAGTGACCGTGGGTTGAGAGACCAAAAGAAGAAAAAAAGGGGCACCTGTGTGTGTCTCTATGGCTGGCCCTGGCCGTTTTGTTGTGTGTGGTCGAATGCTGACATGGAACTGACCAACCAAAAAATGGCCGTGCGTCTTCATACCCCCCGCTGCCAACGTTAAGCCTTGTGTCCAGCGACCCTTTTGTCTCTCTCGCTGGGCTTGTGAGAGAAGAAACAAAAAAAGGCCAATCGGCTTTTCATCTTTTGTCGTCTGTTCACCTTTATATTATTTTCTCTCCAGTCTCCCTTTTGCCAGGGAGCTGTTTTCTTCTTCTTCTGTTCTTCCTCCGGGTTATAGTTTTCGAGCCGATATCCATCTATCGATAATTTATACACGGCGGACGCAACGGTGGCGGTGCTGCCCGCTCGTGTTTCTTTATACTCGTCCGTATATCACACAGCCGGGGGAACACGCCTGGGCCCCGTGTCATTTCGAAATCTATGCATCAACTATTTTTTTTGTTTCCTATTTATTTATCAAAATTTTATGTTTTCTTTAACTTGGAAGATATCAAATGGAAGCCATAGTTTTTATTTTATTTTTTTCGGTCGCGACTTTGTCTCCGTCACGAAAAGCCGCGGGAGGGCCTTTTTTTTTCCTTCCTACTGATTCTCCTGCAGTTATAAACCATGCGAGAGTTGAAGAGAAAAAAGAAGAAGGATATAATAATATCAATGACACGAACGAGAGAGAGAGAGAAAGAAAAAGAGAGAGATAACGCACTGGGAAAAATAACGATTGGGTAAAAATTTATATAGGAGGGACTAGAAGGAGCATTACCACACTACTACTGGCTGCTGCTGCTGCTGTAAGTTCAGTGGCGGCAACAACAGCAGCAGCAGATGAATTCCAAAGATTGAGGGCGAATTTTTATGGCGATCGTTTCTTTTTTCTTCTTCTTCTTCTTCTGCTTCTTTTTTGCTCCTGCCCTTTGAGATTTTAACAGCGGCTATTTACCAAGTTATGCATCTGTGATGCGCCTGCGGGAGGGGAAAGAAAGAAGCGGGAGCAAAACAAGCGAGTGTGTGTCCATTCATTTTTATTATGCATATATTCTCCTTTTTTTCTTCTTCTTTTTTATTTTAATAAAAATCCGATCGTCAAGTTTTCTCTCTTTCTCCCCCCCATTTCTTACCTTTTGGCTGAGGGGAAATGTTGGCAGCCAAGAATAAAAAGACCATATAGCCAGACAATAGCTGTAATATACAAATAAATTGTTATTTGGTAATCGTGATGAATTTTCTTCTTCTTCTTTCGGTCGAAATTTTCGGAGGCCAAGAAAACAAAAGGAGGGAAAGAGAAGCCCAGCAGGGGGACACGACGGGCCAGTCTAGGTGGAGTGCGTGAATGAGTTTATATCCGTGTATAGAGGAGCTAGACTCTCTCAATAAGAGAATAAAGCCCAAGCTAATGAAATTGATGTACCCTGCAGAGATAATTAACCCCCAGCGCGACGACGAACGACGACGACGGTGAGACAAGAAAGATAAACTTAATAAAAAGAAAGAAAAGAAGGGGGTTCTATAAAATCCATTTTTTTTTTTTTTGCTTATTTTTATCTTTTCATTCGGTTTTTTTTCTCTTTTGCCAGGAGCTAGGACGTCGTACCTCGGTGGTATAGCATATAGACGTATATGTATGTATTTACAGAGATGGAATGATGGTGATTATTATCAGGGACGGTAGGGGGGGGGGGAGAAAGAAAGGCTACTGTTAATTTGAGTTCGTTCTTTATTAGTTCAGGTCGATGGTCGTTTTTTCTTTTCTTTCTTCTTCTCGCTTGTTGTTGTTGTTGCTGCTGCTGTTGATGATTCGCCGGGAATAATCAAGGACCTCTCAATTTATGATCGTTTTCCTCTACCTCCCTTTTCATTCTCTACGCCGGTCCCACACCAGTGTCAAAGGCCATGTGTAATTATGATTTGGTCGAGGTCCGAAGAGATGATGGTGATTATTCCCCTTTTCTTCTTCTTCTTCTTATAAAAGAAAAGAAAAAGACAAAAAAGAACATGGGAACGCAAACTCGTTTTTTTTTTCATTTAATATTTGATGAGGTGAAGATGTGGTTGTAAACTACACACAATCGATTTGTTTGTTGTGCGTGGATTCTCTTTAATTTTGTTAGGGGGGTTAGAAAAACCCAAAATAAAAAAAAAAAAACAATTCTTTCATGATGTGGTATTCGATAGTTTGATACGAGTATTTTATATTCTTTTTGGGACTGCTGTCTTCTTTTTTTCTTTTCCTTGAGAACTTAAAAAAAGAAGAGCGATTAAGATCCGTAGAAAAAAAAATCTCTTGGCCCTTTTTTTGAAATGACCACTTTGAAATAACAAATCCCCCCAGTTGTTTATACACACGTAACGTACACACGTGAAATGGATGGGCCAATATCCAGCCAGTTGTTTCTGTCCTCTCTCTCTCTCTCTCTCTCTATAAGAAAGAAAAAGAGGAGCCCATCGTTTGGTGGAGAAAAAGGGACTTGACTGACTTGGAATTGTCCCCGCAAGAAGAAAAAGAAAGTCCTCCTCCTTCTTCTTCTTTTTCTTCTTCTTGTTTTGGCCGCTGCTGCCGGATCGGTATTCAAAGTATGCTACCGGAATATATACGAGCGACAAGACTTCTTCTTCTTCTTGTCTCTCCTCTATAGCCCCTGTTGCCTCTATCGCTCCGTGTAATCTTCGATTTGTCTTATGGTACACATACACCAGCCGGACAGGTTTCTCTCTTTCACATTATATAAGAGAGAAAAGGCTATTTCTCCTTGTTTTGTTTTGTTTCTACCCCCAGCTAAAACGATATTTCCCCCGGAAAACAAAAAAACAAAAAAGCCATCGAGAATAAATTGTAGTTGCCTGGACGTTGGATCCACTCGGTGGGGGGAAGAAAAGTTGAGCGACTATATTTTCAAACATGTTAAAGCAGCAGCAGCAGCAGCTTCCTGCCTTTGAAATCTGGTCATCGTGAAAGTGTTTCGTCTCCCGAAAGAAAATGATAATAAAAAGTATCAAAGAAGCTGAACACGGTAGCTGCTACTAGCCCTTTTTCTACCGTTTTATTTTATTTTTTTAAATTTTATTCGTCTTTTGTTTTTTCCCTAGCTTCTTCGTTACTATAGTTAGGCGTCGTCTTAATAACACCGGAGAATGGTCCTTCTTGCAAGGGGCTGGGAGAAAGAGATTTCCCTCCTGCGGAAGCCACCGATTTGTATTTCGAGCGAGTAAACCAAACAAAAAAATCATTGGCGATCGAATTACCTTTGAAAACTATTTTCTTTCCCAGCCAGATAGAAAATAAACAACAACAACAAGAGAGAGACGATATTAGATAACAGCACAAAACCGCTGGCTGGTACTAACTATTTTTTTCCCCTTCTTAAAATGATGAACGGTTTTGAAGAGACTAACAAAAAATGAGGGAAAATCTATTTTCTCGTGTTTTGTTTCTCCTCTTGTCTTTGTGGAAGAATCTCGCCCGGTGGTGGTGGCTTGTAATCGCTGGAAATCTAGTTGATCGGTCCGTCGTCTGTAGACGTTCAAAGAGGGGGGTCATTGTTCACCAAAAGTTTTTTCAAGTAGTTCAGGATGGTTTGGTTGGGGGGACAACTGGGAAATGGAAGAAGAAGAAGAAGAAGCTATAAGGAGCGCTAGGAAAGAGAGAAAGAGACACGACATTCCATGTTGGCGTTGAATCATTCACCGCCGAAGAAGCCCAGAAGGGACCGAAGAAGAAGAAGAAGAATTATATAAGATGCGCGTATAAAAAGAAGGAGGACTTTTTCTTTTTCTTCTTCTTTTTCTTCTTCGTTCTCTTGTGCGACTGGCATTTGATATAATACATGGCGGCGGGGACGGAGCAAGGGGAAAAGGTTTAGAGGCAAAAGGTAGAGGTATATCATTAGTAATAGATGTTAGGTGGCTATGTCGGTCTTGTTGACAGCCACCTCTGCGTCCCGCAAGAAATGCCATTGGGAGCCAAACTTCTGGCGACATATCATTGCCTTCTTCTCTCTTTCTTCCCTTATTCCTCCCCATTTTCTCATATCATCAGACAGAAAAGAGAAGAAGAAGCAGAAGAAGAAGCAGAAGAAGAAGCTACTGTGCGTCGCCTATGGAATTTCATCCACGCCAGTCGCCCGTTTTTATTAGACGAAAAAAAGAAAAAGAAACAAACTTTTATCAGCTGGTTGCGCTGTTGTGGTGATGGCTTTTTGTCTCTTGTTGCGTCGCCCCTTTCTCACGTTGTCTCTCTTCCCGTCTGAAACAAACGCAACAAACAAACACAAGACTCACATAAAAATCGGACGACGCAATCGCGTCGCCCCCCGAAGGTGTGTCAAATCTCCCAAACGTCTGGGCTTGCGACTTTTGGGCCGATTCTATTGGGAACTGGCGAACAAGGTAACTGAATATCCCACCGCCATCATTTGGTTCATGGTCGGTGGTCTTTGGCCCTTTTTATTTTTTTGGAAAAGGAAAAAAATAAAAAGGTTTCACCGTGTGGGTTCGATTCAGTGATTTTTGAAAAAGATTCTTTTTTTCTGGGATATTAAAAAATCCTCCCCCACGGAAAATGAAGAAAAAAAATTATTTTACTTTTTTTGTTGTTCGTTCAAAACTCGTCGATGATGTGATTAGAATATTACATACTCGCAGCGTGTGTCTGGTGTTGCGTAGGACGACGATAGAGAGGAACGATGGGCTCTCCATCTCTCTCTCTTTCTCCCCGTCATCGATTTGACCCTTTCCAATCATTCATCAACATATTGAATACCTGTAATTGTGTGCCGATTGTGTTTTGTGTTGAAAGGCTCGGCCAAGCCCCTCGGCCTTCTCCACCAAACACAAAAAAAGTTGATTTTTTTTTTCTTTTATTCCTTTTTTATCAAGAAAGATATGTCTATAACTACTTATTGCAACTCTTTTTTTGTTGTTGTTGTTGCTATATCCTCATCATATCATCATCATTTTTTCTCTGGTCGCGTATATGCTAATCAATATTCGATTCCATCGATCAAATACCAACTTCGACGGCCCTTTTTTTCTTCTTCTTCTTATTCTCTTTACAAGTTTCTCTTTGACGTCACACACGGGGGGGTTCTATAAAGAAATTGTGCAGGTATAATTGAAGAGGAAGAACCACCCACACACCAACAACACCAAGTGGGGGAAGGGGGACGTGTTGTTTGGCCCGTGAACGTTTTTTCTTTTCGACTAGAATCGAAAAAATCAAACGGGCCTGGATAAATCTGTGACACCATCACGGAAAAAACGGCGATGATCCGTAAAATGGATGGCGTTTGCGTCTGATTTGGATACTTTCTAAATGTGTACTTACCCCCCTCTGTTGGAATCACAACAACAACAACCGAGCAAACAAACAAACAACGGGGAAATTCGTGTGCCCGGTGTGCTGGTACGGTACCGTGTGGGGTCCGCTCATCTCCAGCGGGCCCATCTTTCAATTTACAACAACAACTCGAACGTGTCTTGTGTAAAAAAAAATTAAAGAGTCAAACGTTTAAGAAAAACGAGGGGAAATAAATGATCGTTTAACATTACGAAAACAGTCAGATCAATCCTTTTCCCCCCGGATTGTTGTTGTGGTGGTCGTCGTCGTCGTCGGCCAAAAGAAGAAATGTTTCATCTTTTTTTTGAATGATGGTCAAACTCCTTTTTTTGTGTTTGTCTGTGAACGATAAAACCGCTTTTGTAGCACATGTACTTTGATTCCATTGGCCGGTGAATGTTGATAGAACATCCGCCAGATTTGGGTATATTTGAAAGGAATACTTTTTTATTTGGATTATTTATACGGGATGATTGGAGAAACAATTCGATTCGTGACGTGCAATAAGACAGGGACCTTGAGGGGTCCCGAGTTGATCCATTCCATCAAATAACACCCGAAAAGAGATGAGGGATAGACTCTTTTTTGAATGTGATGAGCGACCAAAATATTTGACATGTGGTCGAGCATCAGTTGCCCTTTTTTTCCTTTTTCTTTAACCAGGAAAATAACAATAATAACATAGACACACACACACACACACACACGCATGTCTGCCAGGGTCCAAAAGCCCCGAAAGTTGATTTGTTTGAATGACGGGATAATCACAGTTTAGTTTAGTTTTATTTTTTGTTGTTGTCGAAAGAAATTCAAATGGTTAGAATAGACAAACTCGTCTATGATGTGGTGACGACGTCCTCCTATTGACGAAATTCCGATTTCCATCTTTTTGTGTGAACAACTTCATTTTTTTCTTTTTTTCAGTTGTTGGCCGAAAAAAGATTTTTCGTTGGTTGCCTTCAATTTGTGTCATTTTGTCGCTCATTTTCGTCTTGTGGGCGATACCATTTTTGGGGGCCGAAAGAGAGAGAAAAAAAAGAGAGGGAGCTAGATATTTCTGTCGTGTCACGCTTTATTTGTACCGCGCAAGAAGCACCGCCCCCCATCGGGTCCCAACTGCTGCCGCGCACAGCAACACCTTTTTTTCTGTCTCTCTCTTCTTTCCACCGGGCAGCGGCAGTGGCGGTGGCGGCAGAAAAATAAAATAATCAAAATAGAAAAATACAACTCTCAAAATGGTTTTGGAAGTCGGAGAGGCAAAATCAAAAAAGGGCCAAGTCATCTAGTCAATACTGATTAATGATCGTCGCCGATGATACGCCAGCAGACGAGGCCATCACCTGTAGTAGTAGTACCCCAACAGCCCAACACACACGGTAGTGATGTGGTGCCACATGACATGCACAGCTTATCGCCATACCGGATCGTGACACAAGCTTTTTTTTTCGAAATTGTCTCTTTAGTGTGTACTCTTTTATTTAAAAACAAATTCATTTTTGGAAAAACTTTCAAGCTTCTGGTGCTGGAATCGGCCAATCTGGTTGGTTCTATTTTTCCCACGATTTCGCCTGATGGGCGACACTAGATCGGATCCTCCTTCCGGCGTGTTTTGATTCATTGGATATTATCGGATGTTTCTCTCATTCGGTCCGCCAGACGATTTGTCATCCATGCCAATGAACGCCACGGAGGAAAGAAAAACTCTTTTCAACAGTTGTGTGCCGAGTGGGGTGGGGGATACTGTGTGTGCACTTCTCTCTCTCTCTAATAGTATTATAGTATTATATTAATAATTCCATGGCATTCCAGTGGCAATCATGCGGAGGAGGGTGTGATGCCATCAGCCAGATTTTTCTTTTTATTTCTTTCTTTCTCTCTCATCCGGTCCAGCCTTCTGTATAATATTCCTCGCGTCGTCGTTTATTTTTCAATGGACACATATTTGTAGATGGACGGACATGTGTAGCGTCATCTTGTTTGATAGACGTCCGCTATCAAATGACTGGCGATTTTAGACCAATTTAATGACGGTCCTTCCGGTTTTTGGTCAGAGAAATGGGAAATTCTCGACCAACCGCCAACCGAATAGACTTGTTGATTTCCACTTGATTGGATGGTTTCAATAGTCGGCACACATGTTTTCTCCGTGCCAGTGACAGAGAGAAAGTTTGGCAACAATCGTACGTGTAATATCGGCGATAACTTTTCCGTGTCGTACAAGAAGATGAGGGGTCCCGATAAGTCCCTGGCAAATAAAACAGCCTGGGCGATTCAGGACCAGAGATAGAGAACCGACCCAACCTCGGAGACAATCAGCGATGCACACGAGAGAAAGAAAGAAAGAGACTTTGCCCGGCTTGTGAAGTGAACAGATGACAGGGGGGGGGGGGGGGGGGGCGAATGGGGGGAGATGTTGACTGCCATTTGTTAAAGCGGAGCTGCCCAGTCAAGAAAAGCAAGATATTAGATGGACGTTTTTGGGGCTGTGCTGTACACATCTTAGAGCAGTAACAGCGTAGAGTTTTTACCAAAGACCCCCTCAAACCCAAAAAAAAGTTGTTGCCTCCTCCTACTACTACCGTATCGACCATCTCCTTCTTGTATACGGTTGGGATGTGTGTTTTGCGGATAGACGCTGGCAATCAAGTTGGTGTTCATCTCTTTTAGAGCCCCGACACACACACACATTGAGAACAACCACCCTGGAAAAAAATATATAAAAAGAGAACCGATTTATTCCTGTCGCAGTCGAGCTGCAACAACCTCCCCCCTCTATGTTGTATCCTACTACTGTTGTTGTTGTTGTGGCCATTAATCTTTGTATGAGAGCAGGGACAACTCGTCGTATTTATATATTAGATATGTGCGCGGCTGACTGCCTATCTTATATTTTGCCTGGTTTTTTTGTTTTGTTTCTTTTTTCCCTCTCGGTACATTTCCTGGGCTGGAAAGGAAAATTGACCGAATCCTCGTCCATTCGTCGCCGTCGACGAATGTCAAAGTGGGCGAGGGAGGAGGAGGAGAGAGAGAGAGAGAGGGGGGGGGGGGGTTACATTTGTCGCTGCTCGACATAGTCCCTCACTCAGCGATATGAACTCTCGGGAGGCGAAGAACAAGAAGAAGGCCGTTGTCGTTAACGCAGAGTCGACAGGCGCCTATATTTTTATTTTCTTCCCCAGTTTTTGTTCTTTTCTTATTTCTTCCACCCTCCAATCGTCTTTGCGAGTCGACTTTGAAGAATGGGACTCTCTCTCTCACACAGCGCCAGAGAGAGATGCACGTCCGCGAGTTCGTGCTACCGAGGCTTCTCTCTTTATTTTTATTCTTTTTAAATTTTTATGTCATCTCATGTGAGCGTCGAAGAAAAAGAAAAAAAGAAATAAAAATGTAATATTTTTTTTTTCTTCTTTCTTTTCTTTCGTTTAATTTCGGTGTGTGTGTGTGTGATGCGGTCGTCTGCCATCTGCGGACTGCGTTCAAATGTGATTATGATTATATTACGTATGGATGGCCCTTTGAGGATGGCCCGTTTTGATATTAGCTGCTAATAGGCGCTTTTTATCTGCCAGAAAGAAAAGGGGAACGAAATTTTCGGTCGAAAAGAAACGTGACGTTGCGCCTTTTTTTTTCTCTACACTTTTGTTGGCGCTGCGTGTCCCAAGGTCCGATTTCCTCGTCACCTTCTTCTTCTTTTTCTCTTTTGAAAAACGCCGTTTGTGCTGGTGGCCCTCTGCTGTGTTGGCTTTTTAACTATATCTCACACAGCGCCACGGCAGCAGCAGCAGCAGCAGCAGCTTCATTTGTCATCGGCCATCAGCAACAGGCGGTTATCAAAGAAAAGAGGCGGGTCCTCGACGTGTTTCTGGGTTCCTCGACTTCTTCTTCTTTTTTCTCTCGCCATTTGACAACAAGACTAACAAAAGGGAAAAAGATAAAAAGGTCGAATCGCACCTTGTTTGTACAATCCCCCCCCCCCCCCGTCAATAGACGGAAATCATTGAAATCTTTCAATACGAAATCGTTGAATTGATTTTCCCTTTTTGATTATTATGATTATGATTTGAGTCATTTTCTTTGTTGTAACAAGCAAAACACACGAGTCACTGTGGCTAATGGCCCTTATATACGCCGGGACAATGATGCATAACGGGTCAATCAGTTGATTTTTTTTTTCCTTCGGTGTTTTTCTTGTCGGTTGCAGTGTAAAAAATAAAAAAAAGAAGAGGCGCCTTTTTGGAATTTCTGGGATTCCGGTCGAAAGTGGGAAAAGAGGAAGGAAAAAAAACAAAACAAGCGGAGATATTTGTCCATACATAAAACATTTCACCAGTCAATACGTGGAGGAGAGAAAATGAATGCCCCTCGCTCTGTTGTATAATCAACGGATAAATCATCATGCGAGAGTAGCTCTCTCTCTCTTCTTTTTCTTCTTCTTCTTCTGCCGCCGCATCCAGTAGCCAAACAGCAGCAGCAGCAGCAGTTTTTCTTTTCTTTTCTTTTTTTTTCCTTTTGTCGAGCGGGTTGCGTGCGTTACCGGTTTTTTTTTTTCTTTCCGACTCTCGCCACACGAACGTGTGTGTCTGGCGAGAGACAGAAAAAAAAAGAAAAGAAGACGAGATAATGTTGTATCTAATAATAAGATCTTATTATATCTACAAATATAATAGGGTTGGACGATGATAATTAAGTAGCTGTGGGCTCTCCCCCATTACAACGTCGAATATCCCGACGGCGTTTGACCTGCCCCGCGTAGAAATTTCGGTAGGGGGGAAAATATAGTAAAAGAAACAAAACTGGCTGGATGGATTCTTTTTTTATTTTTCGTGTCTACAAGTCCACTGATTTGTCACCGCGAACGGGCGACACACTTTTGCGAGTTGCGGGGGCAACTGCTGTAGTTGCTGCTGCTGTTGTTGTTGTCTTCTTCTTCTTCTTCTTCTTCGGATATATATTACCAAGATGTGTTGAGTCACCGCCCCGACAAGAATGCGCAAATGTAAATGGGTACAACAACAACACAAGACGCAGTATGTATGTACATACCATTTCGGTCGTGATTTAAAAGGACCCCGATTATTTCTTTTTTCTTTTTATGAAGAATTTGAAATGATAAATAAAAAGAAGGAGGAAAAGAAAAATCAAAGAAAAACATACTTGCTGGTTAGATGGCCGTCCATTTATCATTCTTTACATATTAGTTTGACAAACCACCAAACAACAGCCACAACAAACCTCTAGATGCAGCTCACACAATGCACTTCATTCATTCTTTTCCCTTTCCATATTCACAAGTGTGTAACGGCCGGCGCTTATATTTTGCCCGTTCGAGCGCTGGCCAAAAAAAGACGGAAGAAAATGCTAAACTCGGTTTTGTGTGTGATTATATACCCAAAGCTATTTTGTGTGTGCGTAGTAGTACATCTGACCGGCGGCTTGATTTCCGTTTCGGGCCAATCAATCTCGAATGTATGTACAAACATCGAGATTTAAAAAACAAAAATTAAACGAATACAAATCAAAGCTAACTTACCACCACACCACATCGTGTCGGATATCGCTAAATAGAGTTGTTTGGCTTTCGGGGTTTTTCTGTCGCCTTTTTTTTTTTCCTCCGTTCCGTCCGGAGAAAGACGCGTCCGACTGTGTCTCTATAAAAAAATGGTACGGCAAGAAAAGAAAAAGAAACGAAACGAAACAAAAGCAAACAAACCCTTCCATCCGCAAAGAGACCAGAAATCGACCGCACTTTGGCGTGCGTGTGGTCGGATATGTATACTTACTATACCCCCCTTCTTTCATTTTATATATTAGAAGACTTGTTTTTTGTTTTTTGGTTTAGAGTCGGCTTCTTCTTCTTCTAGAATAGCTGTTGAATCGTCACGGCCATTTTCTTTTCTCGGCTTCTATTATCTGCGTGAATGTAGGGAATTATCGGTTGGCCATGCCGAACTCTTTTTTTTTTCGGAGGGTGGCCATCTTGTGTGTGTGTGTAATAGTCTCTTATAAATCTCAATACTTTTTCTTTTCTTCTTCCGGGGGGTTGGAATTTTACCTGTTTTAATTATCGTTTCTCTCTGAATAATTTCCGAGGTGAATTTGCTTTTCTTATTTTTTGGTTGTTTTCAAATTTTTTCAAATTTTTCCGAGTGTGTCAGTGACATCATCTCTGTTGAATCGCTCGTTTGATCATCCGTGTGGGACCCATGGCGGCCCTCTACCTGTTGATGTATAATCGATGGCGTAAGCAATTTCCTTTTTTCCCTTCTTGACCGGGCGCTTCGATCACTCTCCAACTCTGGAAAAATCCAATGAAGAGAAAGAAGAAGAAGAAGAAGAAGATTTCGATTTGCATTCGGCGCCATGGTGTGTGGGCACGTGGAGACGCCAAAGAGAGAGAGAGAGAAACAGACGAGATTGATCGACTGCCAACACCTTTAAAATACTACTACTACTACTGCCTTTAGCCAATCAAACTTGCAACCCAAAAAAAGGAGAGAGAAAAGCTTGAAATTTGTATTTCCAAAATCGTTCTCTGAATTTTCTATCGTCTTTTAGATTTTGGTTATTTTTTTTATTTTTACATTTTTGACAGTCTTCCTATTTCTCCCGTGGAAGAGCATTGAGTAGACACGTACAGGGTAAAGGAGGAGAGAGAGAATGTGAACTGGCCGGTCTTGTATTCCCTCCGTTTTTCTAGTCGTAAATCATTGACAAAACCCCCAAATTGAGCTGCGGACCCCTGAAAAAAAAATATAATAATAATATTTTTTTTTCCGGCTATTATTATTATTATTGTTGCCGTATCAGCTCCTCTTCGGTAGTAGGCAGGCAAAGTTGTGTTGCTATGGTTATGACTCTTGGTAGAGAAGAACGAATTCAGGGCCCGTAATGGCAGCTTCCGCATTGGTCTGGAACACGAAAAGAGATTTTCAAATTTTCAAATTTTTTTTTTCGAACCGCCTACTTCTTTTTCCAGGTTAGTTACCGGTAGAATATCAGAACAAGAAGATGCAAAGAGAGTTGTTAAAGAGCTGCTGCTGTTGCTGCCTATGAGATGTATGCCGAAGGAGAGAGAGAGCTCATTAGCACAGGTGAGCCCACCGATATGGCTCCTGGGCTCCTTGTCGGTTTTTTTTTCTTCAAAAGCCCCCGAAAAAAGAAGGTGAATTACCGTAAAAGAGTTGTCCATATCTTCCGATCGCTTTAGGGATCAAGTTATAGCCCTGTCCCGACTACAGACAACTTACAACAGCCACCACCGACTACTACTATATGCTCGCCTTTTGCGCTTGAGTTAGGAGCCAGAAAAGAAGAAGAAGAAGAGTCTAGATATTATATCGGCGAGAGGAGAGCGCGTGCTCCCATCATCATCTGCATATAGATCGCTGACGATAATTGCGGGGTAATCATCAAAAGAGATGTGGGAGTTGTGGGCATTGGAGAGGCCTCTCTTTCTTATTCTTTTTTTTTTTTTCTTTTTCACATTTTTACGACCGGCTAATTATACACGGAGCCGGAGCACACAGAGAGAAACTGCAACGGGCTCCTTGCCGACCGAAATCCAGAAAAGGCCGTGAGTTTTTCGTGTGGGTTTTCTCTCTCAAGGACCTCCTGGTTGGTTGGTCGGCTCATTTTCTAAATATCATCTCAAATAGTTTCTAGTTTTTTGTGTTGAAGTAAGACGGCATAAAAGAGACCGAGGGGACTTTATTAGGAGCAGAGAGGCATTACCGATCTTCTCATTGCTGCTGCTGCTGCTGCTCCTAGTTTTGGCCGGCCCGACCGTCTTCTTCTTCTTCTCTCTTGTGTTTGTCGTCGTGTGGGAATTTTCTTTTGGCTACCATCTTCTCTTGTTATTATTTGCTCCCCGTGACGCTTTGCGCTCTTCTCTATATCAAAACTTTGGATTATTCCGGCTGGCCGGCTTTGCTTTTCGCCCGGCCAGTTCGGTTCCTCCTCCTCGTCGACGGGACCTTAGTTTTATTAGCTATCTATTATACATCACATCACATATATATATATGTATGCACACACACACACACACACATATACTCTACTAGTACCTACCACTAACATCTATCGAGTTAATTTGCTTATTTGCCTGGCCACATCGTCCGACTGGGGGCCGACTGCCAGGGCGCTTTTGTAACTTGTCCGAGGGCTTTCTGTGTGTAACCATGGGGAACACACAAGGAGCGAGTTTGCTAGGAGCAGCACAGGAGGCCAGGTGCTCTCTCTCTCTGCTCGGTCCACTCTATTCAATTTGGATAATGACGGGCGTGATTGAGGCCGTGTGTGTACAGCCCGTACTTGCTGGTTGATGTGTACACATTGGTCTCTCCCCCCTTTTCAACTACTACTACACCGGGGGTCGGTCTCTCTCTCTCTCTCGGCCGGAGTATTTGCTCAACTAATGGCACCGTAAACTATGCATGTGATGCGTCCTATCTATCTGTGATGTCTTATCTGGTTTTCACGGCCGGAGCTTCGCCAGTATAGTGAGCAACTCTCTTACTCTCTCTCTCTCTATACCTGCACTCGACATTATTGTCGGGGTAGTAGTAGAGTAGTGGTCGAGGAGTTGGCTCGTCAGGTGTAGTAGTATATAACCCCAAAACTTTGGCTGGTCGGCGTGACTCGTCGCTGCGATCCCGCACTGGAAATTTCAGTGGATACCGTCGAAAATGGATTGAATCGTTGATATGTATATATATAATATGTTAGACAATAGTTTGCCTTGCCAGCAGTCGCCCAAACACAAATATTAATTCGCCCAGCTAACGGACGAGGGGTATAATGTGTGTATTGTGTGTGTGTGTATATATATAACTCATTTGTGGGTACGCGCCAGTGACGAGCCGGAGGCGATGGGGGTTTTACCTGGGTTGGGTGTGCTGGAGGGGGTGGTGGTTTGGTTGGAATCATCCATCTCTCCCATATCCGCCGAGGCGTGCCAATCATCGTTACGTAATAAATACAATATGATTAGGACGTTGCACTATGCGCCAGAGAGAGAGAGAGAGACTTGGCTGGTGGGTTTGTTGGTTTTTTTTTTCATGTCCAACTTTTGATCAGAAACTTCCGCCGAGCTCCGTTTCGATTGGCTCCTCCTCTTTCTCTTGGAGTTTTTTCTCTTGGGCCACCAAAAACTAACGACACGGTTAAGCATTTCCGCCAGCCATTTTCGCTCCGTGCCAGCGCCGTCTATACTCTCTTATATCCATCCAACTATTCATTATATGATGGGGTGGAGAGAGAGACCCTGAACTTGTGGTGTGTGTGTGTGTCTATATAATGGAGGAAGATCGAACGCTATCCCCATTGCATTTCCGCCCGAATTTTTTGTTTGGTTCTTTTTTTTTCTTTTTATTATTTGAACAAATAAATTCTAATCGAAAATTGGGCGTGGCGGATCGTCTCGTTTAATAGCCCGGGACACGCTAACGGATAACAACACAGGGAGAGAGACGCTTGACGATGGGTTCAAAAGCAAAATTTTTAACCTTTGCGTGATAATTTGAAAAAATAAAAAAAATTTCTGAAACTTTTATTTTTTTTGTGTGTGTATCCCAGAAAATGGCGTTCATCACGTTTGATTCATCACACAAAAAATCCACATGGCGTGTTGATATAAATAGAGGAAGTCTTTGTTTCGTTTTTTATTTATTTTTTGTTTTGAAAATTGAAGCGTCGGTTTATATAGCGCGCCACCCACCCGAACAATAATACTCTCCTCCTCCCGGCGCAGAAGAGAGAGAGAGAGAAAAAGGGGAACGAGGTGACGCGTCAGAAATGATGGAGAGATGCGCTCGACTAGACGAGAGAAACGAAGAAGAAGAAGAAGAAGAAGAGAGAAAAGCGATGATGAAAAAAATGGTGTATTATGAACGACTTCCTGTCTGTTGGTACAACAGCCATAACTTCGTCCATATTGTAGTCAAAAATAAAAAAGAGCGACGTGTACTACTACTACCCAAAAAAGAAGTTCCAGGGCTCATTTGATCGTACGGTCATTGGCGTAACGGTGAACTGCTGCTGTTGCTTCGTTTTGATGGAGAATAGTAGACACATCCCCCCTTGTACGTACGTATTTCCCCCTCAGATATGCGTGTAGTTGATCCCCATTTTTTCTCGTTTCGTTTGTTTGAGGGAGTTTTGTTCCAGGAGAAGCTTTTTTACCATATCTGCTGCGCTATATGGAATCATCAGCGATGATTGAACCCAACTCTCTGCGAGGGGTGCAAGTTCTCCTCAAAGGGTATATCCTGTCTTGTTCTTGTGAGAAAATGAGCGCCTTCCATCGGATTTTTTCTCTTCTCTTCAAGGACTGGCGACATTGGATACGTTTTCCGTCTCCCACCCTATATCTATTCTATATTTTTCTGGCTCGCTTTAATCATTATTTATTATTAATGCAAGCAAGAAGAAGGAGAAGACCTTCTTGGGAAAAAAAATTGAGGATGATGCGCGTTTCTGATACTTCCGTTTTGGTGGTGGCACTATTCCCGATTTGAAAATGCACCATCATTGGCGCTCTTTTTTTTTCGTTCTATCCTCCCCGTTTTGTATTTTGATATTTATTATATGGACTGAGAGGTATATGTTAAGAGCGTAATGATGCCAATGATGCTACTGTCAAAGGCCCCCCCCCGTAACCAGGCCTCCCGAAGACGGATGACTGCCATATTCGAACGGGCCTTTCTTCTTCTTCTTTCCATTTTGGAACATTCAAATGTTGATTTTTGCTGCTGTCCTTATTTATTCTTCTTTTTTTTATTTCGGGGTGTTGGTTTTTTTTTGTTTTGTTTTCAAATTTTCAAATGTAAGAGAGGCAGTCTGTGAGAGAGAGTGAGGTCAGCGTCATTCATGTCACATCATTGCCTCTTCGATCAGTGTCACAAGTGAAGCCAAGGTTTCTTTTCTTCTTCAGATTCTTCTTCTTCTTCTATTCGCCCGTCTTGTTGTTGTTTTTTCTTGTTGTTGTTGTTGTCTCTCTGGCGACCGTTTTCGTCTCTTGTTGAACCGTAAGAGTGTCTACAAGGTATCTAGAAAACCCGACGTCGCATTTCACGCGGGATCCATTTGTCTCCCTTTTGTTGTCGAAAGTTCCAAAACGATCGGGGCCCAGCAGATCGATTCACTCGCGACACTTTGTGACCCGTCTCCGACGATCGATTGGCAAGTTGGAATGGAAATTCCGTAGACTCTCACAGGTATAGACTACACTCACACCTTGAAACTGCTAGCTGCTAGCTGCTGCCGGTGTGTGTAGTGTAGTGATAGTCAGCACATGTTTCCCTAATGCGCAACACATTTTCGAAAAAGGAGGAAGACAATCCGCCTGGTGTGATTTCCATGTCGAATAGACGTCAATCACTAGCCGAGGGAAGAAAAAAAAGGGAAAAACAAGTTACGTGTGTGTGTCGGTTTCCCGCGTGCAGGTTCATATCAAAGCTCACAATCGATTCATCATCTTCTTTTTCTTCTGCTTTTTTTTTGTTATCTTGTAGTTATTTTTTGATTCGTGCCAGAAGCAGATGCCGAACATTCCACGGACCGTTACCGACCCAATCTCTCTCCCGACTTTAGTTACTTGTTTTTGTACGGTTAGTGGGGGGAGCTGGTATATATTTATCCATTCATTATGTATTAACCGTCCTCCCGATATTCGATCGCACCTCAACTGCATTTCCAACTCGCAGCGGGGGTGGAATCGATCTGAGCCGCACACCGCTCAGGGAGAAACACGCTGAATGAATGAATACGTAGTATACATGAATGGACCTGGAAGATTTTTCCTTCGCACTCCCATCCGAAGGACCAGTAAAGGCGTTCGGTTGCGGTGGCAAAAGAGGAGTAGTAGGAAGGAGGTTGCGTTCTTTTCTTTTTTATCCCCTTTAAACAAATTTATGGGAGGCAGCAGCAGCAGCAGCACAGTTTTGTACAAGTGTGAATCCCCGGGATTTATATTATATAACGAATAGAAAAAAATGGGAAGCTAGAGAGGGGTTTGAGTTACCTTCTTTTCTCCTATTGAATTGATTGTGGGCAGCTGTTTTTTTTTAAATTATTATTATGGTTAAATCCACACACAACAAACATCTCGTATGACTGTGAATCAATTGTGGATAGCGGCGATCGAGAAATATGCCGGATGCGCATTCCCCAACTTATTTTTTATTTTGATCATTCAAATGTTTTTGGAGTGGGTGTGGGGGGGGTTCGGCCCAATCCCCTGTAAGAGGTGACGTATCATATCGTAAACCAAAAAGGGAAGTTTTTCTTTTACCGAAGAAGATTCGAGTGAAATAAATGACTGGAAGGTTTTGACAGGCGGAAAAACGGCTCCTTAAAGAACTAAAGAAGGAGGAAGAAGAAGAAGAAAATCTATATATTATCTGATGATAAAAGAAGAAGAAGAAGGATGAAAATACATATAAAAACCTCTCGGCCAAAAAAAGAGATAAGACTCGTATTTATATATATATACACCTCACCAAAAGCTAGATGGGGGGAAGGGATTATTTGTTGCAATGGAGGAACAAGTCAAAAGAGAATATATTGTAGTAAAAAATAATCATAATAATATCTAGAGAATGTTGAGATCTATTAGGCGAACGAAACACGCGCAACTTTTCCTTCCCTTTTTTTTATTTCAAATTTCGCGCGCCACCTGGATCGGCTTATATACCTAAATTTCTCAAAAATTTTCAATTCCAATCGAAAGTGAACTGCGTAACCACCACTTTTTTTTAAAAAACTTTTCATTGTGTGTAACTTATTATCACAGGTAAAAAAGGTGCTGGGGTCTGCTCTGCACCAAGTTACAAGGGGGTTAAATAAAAAAAAAGGGTGATTGCGAGCAACACCTGTGCCACCCCATCGAATCTTTTTATGATATTTTCGCTTCTCCACAGCTATCCAAACTTTGGTCGGAAAAAAAAACGGAGAATATAATATATGATTACAACAATCCAAGGAGAGAGAGAGAGGGGGGAATCGATTTTGATGTAGTTTATGACCAGTCGAGTCCACTAGGCCATTATAGTCCAGCACCCCTTATATATATTCCCCTTATTATGTCTATTCTATCCGTGTGTGTGTGTGTGTTACCTGGGACAGGACACACATCTTTTTAACGGAGAAAGAGAAGGGGGGTCATCGCCAACTGTTCGGTTCCGTGACTATCCCTCCCTCGCTGGATGTACCCGCAAAAACTCGTAAATCAAAAACACCAAAAGATAATATCAAACTGCTCGTGTGTCTGGTGTGTCTGTGTGTGTGTGGGGGAGGAGGATTATTTCCTATGTATAGCAAACGTATAAAAATGAGAGGGGGGAAAATTAGACGCAGAGAATAAGAAGAAGAAAAAAGGCCAGCGCGATTGCCAATGCGCGGGCGGGGGGTCGGGATATGCTTTGACGCGCCTTCCAACTGTGGTCCCACTTCTCATCTGTGGGCCAGCACCAGTTGAAAATAAAAAGATGGACTCTACACACACACACACCTTTATTGTTATGATATGAAATTTTATCCGACACCGTTCGTGATGCGAATATCCGGTCTGGTGTACATCTCGAGTTGATTGTCCTTTTGTTAGAGGGGGATATGATCACCGGCCCCACCAGTTACCATTTGTTGGTATATTGCACAAGGCAGTTGTTTCTTAATCCTCCATGTCGATCTCTATTTCTTTTTTCATCTGTCGGATGTGATCCGGATGACTTTAACGTTGGCGCTGCCTGTTTTTTTGATGGGCGCCTTTAATCTTTTTCCTTGTGACTTCTGTGGGCCACTGGTTGTCGCTGCTGGCTGCCCCTCCGTCTATGGATTAGCGTCGTGTAACAGCGTGTGAACAAAAAACCGTCGGGTCTCATGTCGCCCATATCCCTCAAGAAAATCGACGACGATGGATGGAAAAAGAAAAAAATCCTTTTTCGCTTGTGAGAAAGAAAAAAATGTCCAAGACGATTTCTTGTCCCGAGTAAATAAAAATAAATAATAACCAGACATAGAGAGAGGGGGGAGACACAGACACTGACACACACACACAAGGCCTTGTCGATCAAAAAGAATCTGATCCCACTCTGAGGGATAAATATCATTCCGGAATCTTGATTTGATGGTCGTAAAAGAGGAAAAAATGCCCGCTGGCTTCAGCTCACAGTAAAGTGTATCGTTGCCTTTTTCCTTCTTCTTTTTCTTCTTCTTCCTGTTTGGCTTGTTTTTATTCGAAATTGTTGTGTATTATAGCGGTGGCGGCCGCTCCACTTGATGCAAAGGACGTCGGGAGACCAGAGAGAAAAAGAGAGAGAGAAGCTGAGAGTGGTTAGAGGTTATTTCACGGTACTTGTAACAACATCTTGTGTTGTCGAAACGAGCTGCCATGGCTAGTGGCCGACGGTTCGTTCGTTAGCGACGGCGGAGTGGAGATGGTCCCCCACCCCCCCACCACACAGTCACAAGAGCGAAAAAGGGAGAGAGAGAGCCTCTTGATTTGTTTCCCGTCCACACACAATGGCGCAGACATTCGCTCAGTCTATATGTGTGTGTGCAGCCCCAAAAAAAAGGACGGAATAATCATAACGAACCCCCCTCCCGCAGAAAAGAGATTCGGCGTCCAGCAATTTGCTCGGCTTCTAGGCTCTTTCGAGCCCGCGCAGCAGCAGCAGCCATTCCCAATAATGTACACACATAGGAAGATGTAGTACAACTCGACTGTCGTCGTTCTTGTACTCTCAGCTTTTCCCTCTATCGGTTTTATATACGACCGTCCATCTGTCCGTCCTCCCGATAGAAATATAGACTCACCACTCTTCTTCTTCTTCTTCTGCTGGCTGGCTGTTATTGTCTCTGTCCGTCCACACACACAGCATCGCCTACAATACATCTTGTGCGGCTGCGGCCTCAATGGCTCATGTTGGGCTCTTTGGCTGTTAATGATGATGGCATCGCAAGGAGAAGAGCATCTTCTTCTGTCTCGGTTCGAGTGTTTTTAGATGTTGTTGCCCGTTAGTTGTCTTGTGTATATCTATTCCCTTGTAGAGTGAATGTTGTGTAGCAACAGTTTGAAAACAGCAGAGATTTGTCATAAATATCTCCCCCTCCCTCTCTCTCTCTACTCACTCGAATCAAAATGAACAAAAATTGTGGATTACACACAGAGTGTATACGCAAGATCTATTGCGATTATTTTATCCATTCCCATCTGGCGCAATCCATCTCTTTTTTCTTTTTCTTTTTCCCCGGCCAAGATTTTGGAGCTACAAAAGAGAGGGGCTCTTCTCTCATCTTGGCTTGATGATGATGATGAAACTGATGTGGGGGTCGAGTGAACGCACACACACTGGAACACAACAGCCCAAAAAATCTAATATCTATACCCCCTCACAACCGAAATATGTTTTTTTGTTTAGACCTATAAAAAGGCGCTACACAGTTATGGGCATAACTCATCATTTCCTTTTCTGGTCTGTCTGGATATCTATCTATCTGCTTGTGTAAAACGTTGCGCGTTTCGGTGGGGGAGTGATGTGCCGCAAAAGAATTGGGTCTATTATAGTCCGTTTTTTCTTATTTTTACCTTTTTTTTTGTTAAAAAAAGTAATACAATGCGATGATCTAAGACGATCCAAAAAGAGCAAAAGGGTACACAGGCGCAAAAGATCAGCAGGGGGTTTCTTTCACCCTCAGCTTTTTTTTAAAAAAAAACTGGGAGGGTGTTAGTCCATTTCATTTTTTGATTGCCATTCTTTTGGTATTATTATATAACCCCCTTCAAACTGTCCGTCTTTTCATCCTACTATAATATACGTCGATGTATTTATTACATTTATACATTCAGTACCGGTCGAGGGTTTTCCTAGCTATTCTTTTGGGTATTTTTTCGGCCGCCCTGGTTGCCCGAGCTATTGTTGCAAAGTGATGGCCGAAGAATAGAAATGAATCGACCCCTAGACTCTTCTTCTCTACCGAGTTATTACAAGAAGAAGAAAAGGTCCATATTATACTATGAAATAATAATAATAACAAGACTCCCTTCTTTTGTGTACGTATACACACTTCCCTTCGCTGTCCGTCTGTCAGGACTCGTTTGTCACACACCAGTCCGAAATTCGATCGCTTTGAAGGTTATTTCTGCGGCTGTTTCACTTATTCATCATCTTTTTTTGAAAAAAAGAAAAACATACAAGAGACAAGACACAAATAGATGATGATTGCACCCACATGTGCACAGGCTGAACAAGTCAACTTGTTACTTGTCTTTTCTGGGCTGCTGCTGCAGGAAAAAAAAAATACAAAATCTTTTTTTTTTTTTTCTTTTTGTTAGTTGGATGATCTTTTGACCCTATAGCGAGTTTCCCAGTTGCTCACGACCGTCCATCCATTTGTCTTTCTTTTCTCTCTCTCTCTCTCCCTCTTTCTCTTCTGTGGATTATTAGATATGCAGCAGAAATATAATAAGTCTCTCTCTCTTATTTTTCTGACTGCTGTTTCCTCCCCGAAATGTTTTTGAAAAACTTCGAGAGAAACACTTTTTCGGGTGACGTCAGATTTTTTCTCCGGCGGAGAGACCCCGCCAACGGACGGGCGGTGGCTGTTGTCGTCTGGACGTTCACGACCGCCTTTTCCTCTTTTTTTTCCCACGTTGCTCACATGAACACATGGCTCTCTCATCTTTATGCTTCTGCTAGAGGTTGGTTTCGTGACATCATCACAATCCCCCCCTCTCTATTTAGATGGATGGATTTGATGCGTATGACTTTGAATATTTATACACCAGCGGCTTCATCTCCATCCGCCACTTGACTGTACCTCCTCTTTTTCTTGGAACAAGTTGACATTCTAATTGGTCTAAAAAGGCACTGTGAAGTGAGTGAAAACAAAATCTATCTCTTCCCCCCAGCAGCAGCAGCAGCCGAGCCAATTGCCTATTTTGAGTTTATATTTTTTCGCCTCCCTTTCCGACCCACACAAAGTATATTATGATGATGTATTTTTATTTTTCTCTCTCTCTCTCTCGTCAATTTCATTTCTCGAGGTCCAGTCTGAAATTTAAAAAATAAGGAGAACTCTGGATGTTTATTTGTCGGGGTCCTTGTTGTTGTTGGCTATCGAATTATCTTCTTTGTTTCCTTAGCTCCTTTGGGTTTATGGCACCACTTAACCGATGCTGCTGCTGCTGCTGCTGTTGCCCTTCAGTTTTTTGTTTTTCTTCTTCTTCAGTTTCGCCGCCGCCGCCGCCGCCGTTGTTGCTCGATCAAGTCGGGCGTAGTTTCAAAACGGTTTTTTTTCTTTTTAACTTCTTTGCCACTTAGCTTCTCTCTCGTTCGCGTGTGTCTACAGTTTTCCTAGGGTTTAATAGAAACAACTTGGAAATGGGTTCGGAACAAAGTTTACCCATGTAACAGAGTTAAATGTCAATCAATCAATGCGCGGAGTTCAGCCAAGTCTATGTTAACTAGGAATGCGGTTGGTTGAAAGCGACGCCCGCCAGATGGCGACGTCGGGAGCGTCCATCGGTGCAATGGCAATTATTACGAATGAAATTTCCCGGAAAATTGTTGGATGGGGGAGGCGGAGGGGGGTTAGAAAATATATAAGACGATAGATAATGATGATGACGATAAATAATAACCATTTGAAGAGATTTGGGAGGAAAGATGGCGCGGCCAGGGAGGAGACACGAAGGCGAGCAAAGAGTCGGAAGGCGGAATGAAAGATCCATGTCATTTGGCTCTTGTGAGTCGAGAAAGAGGAGACCCCTCTCTCGTCTAGTACTGGCTCATAAAATCACGATGTTATTAGAGAAAAGTATACATCCATCCGTTGTCGTAAAAGTGGAAAGAAAATTGTGTTTCGTTTTTAGACATTGAATCCCGGCAATGCAATAAGAGCCGCGGCGATGGAAGGAAGAAGCTGATGGAGATAAGGCAAAGAATAAGGCGGATGACTCCTGATGATTGACTCGAAACAGAGGACACACACACACACACACACACACGGCAACAATCTGAAACGTTATTGCTCTCAGAGCGCTGTTGAACAAAAAAGAAAACCCAAAAAATAAAAAATAAATTTCTTCTGGTATAGAAACGAAACAATTGAGAGCTCCAGTCCATAAAAAATGATGACTCGGTCGTTGCTATATTTATTTATATACATGCTCTAATAAAACGAGATTCAACCGGGGGAAATTGGTATCCGCCGAACGAAAAAAAAGAAAAAGAAAGAGAAAAAGATGTATGTGGTTGTTGTTGTAGGCTTTCCACCAACCCTATAGCTTTTCTCTTTTTTCGCCTTTGCGGCTTTTGTGTAGATTGTCTGGGGCCCTTTTGCCTAGTCTCTCCTCTCCCGGCCCAAAGATGAACATAAAAAGATATATGTGTAAGATGAAGAAAGACCATTCAAGTGTCGGTAATAATCGGGAGACGAAATAACCTTTCGGGTGGCGGGCGGTTGGTGGTGGTGGTGGTGGTGGTGGTGGTGGGGGGTAGAGTGAGGCAACTCTTTTTGTGTGTGTCTGTGTGTCTGTTGGTTGTCGTCCGAGAGAACGAAGAAGAAAAAAAAAGGGGAAAAAAGTTCAAGGTATCAATCAGCAGCGATAAATCCCCAGGGACCTGAAATTATCCGTTTGGAAAAACATTTCAAAGAAAATGACGAGGGATAGAAAAGAGTCTCCTCCTTCCAGCCGCCTTACCACACACAACCACACGTAACCCTCAAGGACACCTATAACAAACCCCCAGCGTCCTCCCTTTAACTTTTGGGTTGGTTCTTCTTCTTCTTCTTTTCTTATATTTCGTTATTTTTTTTTGACACACAACAAAAGGGGCCTTCTTCGATTTTAATTCTTGGCCGTGTGGGTTTACGTGTACTGGTAATAACAACTACTGGTGGTGGCGCCACAATTCGAAGTCAGACAGGTAAAAAAGAAAAAAAAAACGACATTTTAGAAAAATAAAAAAAAAGAGATGGTGGAGGAGGAGGAATAGGAGACGAGACGTTTGAAATATCAGATGTAAAGTGAGAGCCGAGCTCCCGCCGACCGCCATGGCGCCCTCTTTTTCCCAGTCATCATCATCAGTTTTTTTTTATTTTATTTTTTTCGGTCGTTTGAGGGAAGCGAACGATTGAATCTTATTTTAATAAAACAACGTACAAGAAACAAAATGACCTAAAAAGAAACAATTTTTTAATCTAGAAGATTCAGTGAATTTCTTGTACACGCAATGGGGCACGCCCACGACCATCGATGATGACTCAAAACTTTTATTTGAGTTTTTCTTTTTTTCCTCCCCACAAAACATATGCCACAAAATGAAAACAAAAGAGGAAAGAAATCGAATTGGACAAACGTAATAAATCGATTGACTTTGTACCTGGAATTTCCCCTCCCCCCGTTTTATTTTCTTCCTTCCTTCCTTCCCTCCCTGGGAAATGGAATTTTTCCAATTTTTGGTTGTTTGTGTCGATGAAATTTCATGTAGGAATTTTTCGATAAAAAGGGAAAAAGACTTGGGCCCTTTCACGGGGCATTCATCGGCTCAAATCATCAAATCAAAGTTGACGTTGACGTCAGTGTCAAAATCGAACATCCGTCACTGTCGTCGCCTCGGTCGTATAGGGGCCTCATCACGCACACCACCACCCCCTGCCGCGGTGAGGAGGAATGTGTGATGTGTCGAATCACACGCAATACAATGCCACTACCGATCCCGAACGCGGATGTGCATTGCCACCGTGCCGAGGTGTAGGCGTAGGACGTTACGCAAGAACGGCTTTTCTCGGGATTCTTTTCGATTCCGTTTTTTGAGCGGCGGCAGATATGAAAACCGATTTTCATTTTTCTTTTCGTCTAACGTCCTCTAAGCTGATTGTGTCACGTTCGCCTTTGTGTTGTACTGTTGTTTGGGTTGTTGCCTTTGCCCCTCGATAATGTCTCCCACTTGGGGTCTCTGCCGGTTCACGCTGGCAGAAATGTGTTGCCGGTTGTAGCTCTAGCGCCGATCGACGGCGACTTTTCTCTCCCGACGACGACGCGCGATTTAACGAGAACCGCTGCCAACGTTCGTTCTAATAAAAGTTTTTTTTTTTTTCCTTTTTTGTTGTTTAATTTTTGCGGCAACCGAGAAGGGGAATAATAATAAGCAAATGGGTTGTTTGCATGCAACGACCGACGATGCCCGTTGAATTTTTCTTTCTTTTTTTTTGTGTGTGTGTGGCTCTTTTATGGATTTTGATGCCATCGTGATTTTTTTCTCCTACGAATTGATCTAATCTCCCGGTAACTTTTTTTTTTATTTGATTTCATTTTTTTTTTGCACGTTGGGGTGTCGCAATTCTTTGCGGTCATTTGGACTGAATTACATTTAACTTTTGTCTGATAATGAAGAGATTTTCTTGGCTCGTTTTTATACAATTTTTTTGGAAAAACACAGAGTCGAATTGGAATTTCGGGATTTATCATTGGGTTCGTGTGACCTTTTTCCAACCTTGGCTGCGCTACTCAATCTACAGAGTCACGCAGTTTTTAAAATCCGATTTCCCGAATGGCGAGCGCTACAAATTAAACCTGCGCATTTAAAAAATAAAAATGAATCGATCATTCCCCCTTCTTTTTTCCTCGGTTATCTAAAAAAAAACAACGACAAGAAGAAACTACCAGAGAAAATGAAAGACAAAAAAAAAGTAATAATAAATTGAAAGGAAGAAAAAAAAAAGATACATGCATGTAAGAGAGAAAGAGAGTCCCGACTGCCGTCTGTTGTTGTTGTCATTGTTTCTTTTTCTCTTCTTTTTTCTTTCCCGGGTCGTAATTTCTTTACCTTTTAGAAAATGCAATGCATTGGTAAGTTCTTTTCTTTTTTCTTTTTTTTTTTGTCTTTTTCAATTCCGATGGGTTGTAATTCCCGAGCGTTTTATTTTCTTACTTTTTTAATTAGTCCTTCTTCTTCTTCGCTTTGCCATGCGGTTTCCTGTGTCTCTAGCATATCGGCCGATCTCATTATACAACTGCAGGAGAGTGTATTTTTTAATATGGTATACGAGCACTATTTCATCATCGCCGAAGAAGAAAAAAAAGGATAAAAAGTTATAAATCTCCACAAAATGCGTTTTGTTGTTTCCTATTTCCTGTTTCGTTATACCCGCAGACTGTCGCCCGTTTTTATCATTTTTTTTTGCTTCGTATTGTCCGATTTCCTGTGTGAAGAAAGACGCTTTTTTCTTTTACTGATTTTTGATATCGATACCGGCGCGTATTAAATGGCGCTAAAAATTTCAAATTTAGAAAATTTTGGGCTCCGCCATCTGTTCTCCTAATGGCTCAATTTCCTCCGTTTCTTTTCCGATGACGTTTCGACTGGCCAACACACAGTTACGAGCAAGCTGTGAGTCAGTCAAGTCGTTGAAATTCAAGTCGCCCGATTCTTATGTCTTCTCTTCTTATTCCTCACCAAAAAAATCAAAACCGCAACGGCGATGCGCTCAAAAAACCTGCAAGTAAAATGAAACGGACAAGCGGCTACTGAATTTTTTTTAAATCTTATACCTCCCGAAACAAAACCGTTTAATTTGGTCAAAACAAAAAGAAAACGAAAATTGGAGATAGATAACAGGTCAGTGGGTGCATTGCGTACCCATCGAAGTTCCCTTCAACAACTCAACACAAGAGGAACAATAGAAGAAGAACATGGTTCCCGGGAGGTTTTTGATCACTACCACTTTTTTTTCAAGAATAAAATATCAAGGAAAAAAAAAGAAAGGAAGGAAGGAAGAAGAAGAAGGGATGATTTTTTTTCTCCAGTGTGTCGCCGGGCGGAAATGAAATGCGCGGCGGCTCCGGCAGCCGGAACGGCGTACAAATCCGTCATGGATACCCACCACCCAACTCCCCACCCTTTTCATCATATTCCACCACCCCATAAAAATCTAAAACCTTTTTTCGGTATTGATAACTCCGTGAAGTATAAAATATCATCATCATCTTTGAAAAAAAAAATCCAAAAATCAAAACTAATTGGACTGTAAATATAACGAGAAACAATAGAGAAAAACCTTTGAATTGCTCCAAAGTTTCGGATGAGAAAATGCCAATCAATTAATTGTGTTTGATCCATGGCAACAACCGAATCGATCCGGATCGGTCAATTCTGAATGATTTCATTACGGTGAGGGGCCGAAGAAAAACCCCCAAAAAATTGAGTGGTTGGGGGATATAGAAAATGGGAAATCAAAAGACGACAACGATGATGATGGAAGATGGAGGGAAGTTACACACTGGTTCTTCCTTTCTATCTATCTACATCTCTGTATATATCGTTCTTATCTTTTACTGATTCTTCTTCTTCTATTCCCTTACTAAAGAAAGTCGAGTTAAGCCAAGCTGAACGTTCGGTCGATTCGCTCGATTGCGTTTGAATGGCGTTCCGGCACTGATGTCCATATAGAAACAGACAGGACTGACAGCAGACAGGCACAGGCAAAGAAGTAGAAGAAAACGACGAATAGATAAATAAAAAAAAAAGGGAAATGATGGACAAAAATGTTTCTTCTTCTTCTTCTCCTTTTTTTTCTTATATTATATTTGGATAATAATAATAGCGTGTCCTTGTCGGGGTCCCACCCCCCGATCTATCCGCATGTTTTCGTCACGTTGTCATTGACCGCTTCCAAATCGTCCCAAAAAGAAGGAGACACGTGTGTGTCTTTTTTGACATTTTGTCTCCTCCTCGTATCGATTGTCGGTTTGCGATTTTTGTTATTTTGACAATTTAAAAAATGAAATTATTGGCGCCAGCCGCATTTGATAAATATCCAGGGCGATGGAGCGGGACGAGATGAGGAAATTCTGAACGAATTTGTAACCAAAACAACAACAACAGCAACAACGACGACAATCAGACGAAAAGAAAGAAAAGCATTTTCCAATCATTTCGGTGCCCTGCGGTTGATCGCTCGGTTGGCCCGCTCGTTACACAGTTGCACTGTCTATCGCCGTGTCTAGTATATACCTGTGTGTTTTGTTGTTATATATATCGGGAGTAGGAGGAGGGGAGCAGGTGGCGTGGCCGTCGAGCGCAACCGAACCGAAAGGGAATGAAGGAAGGAAAAAATAAGAAAGAAAAAAAGGAAAAGAAAACGATCGAGAAAATGAATCACGCGACTATTTCGGGAGAGGGCCAGCAGTATACCGATCGGCGTTTGACAGTTGTTTTCATTGGCTCCCACGTTTCTCTTTTTTTTCTTTTTGTTGAAATATTTTTACCTCATTTTCTTCCGAGTTCCTTTCTTTTTCCCTTTGCACATAGTCGAAGCAGTTCACTTCTCCGCGCAATTATAGGTGAATAGCCTACGGGGCTGTTGTGCGGGTGCTGGTGGTGGGGGGAGCTGTATAGTTCCTGCGAGTGATCGTTATTCGTTTCCCGTCGTTTGTTGTGTCGATTGGAAACCAGTTTGTGTATACGTCTGATGGCTTGGTTGTGTATATACGCTTGACTTTATTTTTCGACTGCTGGTGTGTATAAACGTCCAGCAAGGAAATATACCCCTTGGCCGTGTTAGAGCTGAAACCCCTTGGAGGGACGGGGGGAGGGCGTCATCATCCAAGGGCCAAAGGGAAATGAGAAAAAATATACCCAGATGATTATAACATGCGCATCTATCGAGTAGATAATCCAACAAACGCGACGTCTTTCTCTCTCTGTCTGTATTATTACACCGAAAAATGGCACGGAGAAACCGGAAGTCGCTTATTAATAGCCCTCCCCCCTACCAAAAAACGCGAAATAATGCAATGATTCCCCCCAAGCTCTCATTCAATTCTTTAAATATACGTGCGACACAGGTGAAACTTCTTTTTTTCCAAAAAGAGAAGGGCTGTTAAAAAAAGACGAAAATTCCCCTTATCCAATTTCTTATATAATAAAAATAATTTTTTTTTTCGGGTGTCCTTTTGTCCGTCTACTTTTGATATCGCCATTAACCGGTAGCAAACTACCAGCGCCACTCTTCTCTCCCCTCTTCTTCTTCTTCTTCGATGAAAAGGAGAAAAAAAAAGACATAAAAAAAAATTTGTTTGGTGTGTGCTTTATACCTCGGCCATCACATGTATAAAGTGACGCGCCTATTTTCACCGGTGGGCGAAAAAAGGGGGGAGGGACTCGATTTCCTGTGTGTATATTTTTTTATTTCATTTTTTCTTTCGTCTGAAGAGATTAAGAACTCTTTTGTCATTCTGCACGCAACAGTTAAAAATATTAAAAAAAAAAACCAAACCCCGGCTTATTATTTTTAATTTATTTATGAGATAATATAATATCATAGCCCGCGTGAGGAGGACGGTGACCCTGTTTTCTGGGTCCGTTTGTTTTATTAAATGCGCTAAAACGGATCGCATCGAGATGAGTATATAGGAACGGATCTCTCTCTCTCGTGTGTTGGTATTAAATTGCAAGGCGGATGTGACGTGATGAATAATTGGTGAGAGACTTGACTGGGCGACAGGGGCCCAGGATGTTCTCAATCTGCGATCTTGAAGGCGCAAAATCAATCATGCTTAATTTTTCTTTTCTTTTTTGGGTGTTCAAACACGACATTTTGTGGGATTTTTTTTTTCTTTTTTTGTGTTACTCGACTGGAAACTCGAAATGATTGGAAAGGGAAACGACTTTTTTTGGGGGGTTTTGTTTTGGTTCGGCCGTGGAAAATGTTTATTGCGCGTTTCTACCGTTACGTCTAATCAGACGAGCAGCAATGCAGATGAATAGAAAAGCCATAAGGCACAAGAAACAAGAGCTAGTGCTAGCTAGCTAGCCCTATTTCCTATCCCCGTTTCCCGTCCCTGAGCACACAGAAAAAATATCGGGAATAGAGCTGAGTATATAAGAGGCTATAATAATAGTTAGCCTATCGTCATCCCTCCTTCTCTCTCTCTCCTGCTGGCCTCCCAGTGAATAGAGTAATAAAGGAAATGCACGCCGTTTCTTTTGACCGATAACACCGGATCCTCTTATACGCAGACGTCTATACCAACTATGGCGTGTTTTACCAGTAAAACTAAACAAAACAGTTTTTTTCTTCTTCTTTCTTTCTTTCTCTGAAGAGAGAGAACACACAACAACGCGATAAAAATAAAAAGAGAACAACAACCAACCGAAAAAATCGAAGAGGGGAGAGAGAGAGATGGAAGAAGGAGAAGAAGAAGTTAATGATCTTGATTAGTCACTTCCGTTGGCCGTATATGCAGCCCAGGTACATATAAATATTATAACAGCACACACAGTATGTAGACTGTAAGTGCTGCGTGTGTTTTATCTCTTTAGCTGCAATGTCGGTCGGTTTCTTTTCAAAATATACGACCTTGTATTAATGACCCAATTCGAAAAAATTAGCTTCTTCTTTTTCTTTTTTTGGGTTCTCCCCCCATCAGTTTATTTGTTTTGTTTTTTTGTTAACAAAAAAGTAGGCCCCGGGACTTTTATATGCAACTTGTTCGACATTTTGATGCTAAATTTTAATAGATTTATTAATGATAATAATAACAGACACGCTGGGTGGTAGAAAACAAAATTGGGCCGTGCGTTTTTTCTTTTCGTCTAAATTTTTTTTTTTTTTTGGTGGTTGGTTAAAATTTAAAACGTGTGGTACAAATTTGAGAGGCCCTGGGTTTTTTCCCCCCTTTCACCGATGGCGAGACACTTAAGTCATGCTTTATATGGACTATATGCACATCCCATCGACCTCAAACTCCTCCTGTACCATTTTCGACTCTCTTCTATCCCTCCTCCTCCTCCTTTGGTTATTGTTGTTGTTGTTGTTGTTTCTCGACTGAAAAAATGGGGAAACCATCGCCAGACGTCGAAGAAGAAGAAGTAGGAGGGAGGGGGGGGGGGGGGGAGTCAGCTGGTACACGGATGAGAAGCGTCGGACATGCTTATAAGTCTTGCATAGAATTATAAGTGCGTATAGTAGAGCCTCTGTGCATAGGAGAAAAAAAGGAGCCAGGGGTTGCGTGTTGTCTACACGGACATGTCCAGTCGGTCAGCAGTTGAAAGTCGTTTGAAGATCTATTAAGAATGGGGGTGGGGGGACCTTCAAAAATCTAAATTATGGGGGTAAAATAAAAACTTGAACAAAATTCGATGGGAATCGAAATAAAACCCTTTTTCTTTTAAAAGAAAAAATCTCGACTGTTTTTCTTGATGATTGACTCTGCGGTCGCCTTGGCAACCACCTCAAGAGGACCTTTTTCCCCCTGAAGAGGGTTGAAAGAGTGGAGACCCTTAAATCACACGGACTTGAGAATGTGTCGATTGTGGAACTTTTTCTTCTTCTTCTTCTTTATCAACAGGTACACATTTTTTTTTGTGTGTGTGCCAGGGAATGGAAGAAGAAGAAGTGCTTGGTGTTTTCTCACCTGCGCAACAAGTACACACTCGACAGACTTTGTATTTAGGAAGAGAGGAAAAAAACTCTCATCGATTTGGGTGGAAAACCGCAAGATATTCTTCTTCTCTTCTTTCTTTCTTTTTTCTTAAAAGAAATTTGGGGAATATTTAGGATGATTGCGACGTCAATCACCTTTTATTTTTTGGGGCTCTTTTTCTGGTGTTTCGTTTTTTTCCACACCTTTTTGGCGGTGAAGAAAAATCGATTGCCGAGTTTTCCTCTTGTGCACCTTATGGCGTTTCACCCCCTCTCATCGCCGTTTAGTTTCGAAAGAAAATGCCAAGAATTCAATTTCCCACTGATATTTATGATGATTGCCGTCGTCGTGTGGAATGTACCACCACCACCACTACCTGTGCTCGTCTATTTCCCTCGGAAAAAAAAATCTTCGACTATATACACCACGGAGCGACTTGTCAGTGATGATGTTTTATATAATCCATCGGTTGTAAGGCACACGAGTGTGTTCTCCCTTTCGTTATCTTTTCATTTTCATTTGAATCCATCAAAAAAAAAAAAAAAAAAACAAAAAATAAGAAAAATTACTCGTGAAACGGACATTTTTGTGTATAAAATACCTGGGCCGACCGGCTGTCATTTTCTCTTCACAGAAATCTCGTAAGATTTTTTCAAAGGAAAAAAAAAACATTTTCCCTGGGCGCACTTTCATCACCGATGCAGTCGGTGGCGCTGTACTGCTGCTGCCGTTGTTGTTGTTGTTGTTGTTGGTGCGGCTCGTTGCGTGATGGATGAGCGCGTTGACGGGAAATGGGGAAAGAGAGGCTCCCGATTCCTTCGCCTCTTCGTTTTTTTTTGTATTTTCTTTTGTTCTTTTTTGGGGTTTTTTTCTTCTCTCGAATCGAACGACCGATCGCTCCCGACATGTTTCTTTATTTTTCTTTCTTTATGATGCGCAACTTGTCAGTTGACAGAAGGAGGAAGAACTCGGCGGGATTTCCCCCCCGCACAGTATTACAGTAGCGCAACAACGTACTGTGCTGTGCTGTGCTGTACTGTGCTGTTGTTGTTGTTGTTGTTGTTCGAGATCATTGCGCCGACCGGCCGAGCTTGACGTGAAATGTTTGCTCTACATCTCTCGGGAGATTGCAACAAACAAGAAAATTTAAAATAAAAATAAATTTTGTCTTTTTTTTTTCTTTTTCTTTCATCAAATGAAAATTATTTCGGGGAGTTGATGATGATGAAATGGTTGTGGCGTCATCGGAAATTCGGGGACGGCAGATGACGCGCTTTTGTTTGCCCATCGGCGATGATTTGAATTCAATTTCTTCTACTCATTTTGTGTGTGTGCGGGGTATTTACCCAGCTGGGTTTTCTTGCACCGACATTTTTCTTTATTATATGCGTATTATCGTTGGAGCTATGTGTGTTTGATCGTCTTATTTATATAGGGGAATTCCGGAACTTATTTTTTTATTTTATTTTGAGGACGTCCTCGGTCACCGTGTGCCGAGTGGTCATTTTTCTTGATTTTTATTTCTTTTTTATTGTGCGTGTTTGAATATGTCCTTGTATAGAGGAAAAAAGAAAAAATGAGAAAAGAGTAGCATTGCGTCACGCGCAGCATCCGAGTGCAATGCCATAGACAATTCAATGATCCGAGACGGGCCACTGGGGGCTGTATTCTTCACACACCTCTGCTTGTATTCACACTCGTATTTTGATTATTAATCGCCCAGTCATGATGAACGGATCTGACTGGAGGGAATCAAAATATATTCGGGGAGGTCTGCTGCTGCTGGCCTCTTTTCTTAGACTCTCTGATCAATGCCCGTCCAACGATAAATAGATGCACTTATTTCCTTTTTGGACATCTACCAGCTAATTCAACCTTTTTTGTGCTGTCCACGTCGCAGTTGGGGAAACGACGTGAATCAAATCAAGTGATACAATGCTATCCGAAATGCGCCTAAAGAGAATGCGTAACTTTCCGGCCGTTTGGGATGACCAAGTATGGTCGGATGCCCAGATGTTGATAGGGCGCGGAACGTTTAGTTCCTTTTTTCACTCCAGCTGGACTCGGATGAACAGGTGGGGATAAAAAAAAGGAAAAAGGTTCAGTGCAACCCTTTATACCTGGGCCCCATCTTCTTCTTCTGAGACCTTTGGGAAATCGGAGGAGTCGGAGGGTGCCCCTCTTACCTGTCGATTTCCACTTCGTCATCGTCGAATTCTTTGTGTTGCGTCGAAAAGGAGAAAGAAAGCTATCGGAATAGTTCAGAGTCGTCGATGACTCAATAGATTCACTCGAGCAGCACATCACTCGTCGCCCCTCCGACACCTCCCACAAAAGGAAAAGAAAAGAAAAAGGTGAACCTTTTCATTTCTTCTAACCTGTTTTTTCTTCTCTCTCTCTCAACACTCGTCGATGCACCAGCCACCACCAGCCAACACAATCGACGTGTTCGAGTGTTTTCCCTGGGCTCCTATTTTTTGTATTTTTCGACCGTCTCTATTCAGTTTGTCTTGTGTTGAATACACACGGAGACACAATCTTTTGATTTTCTTTATTATCTTTTCTTTTGACTTTCATTTGGTCTCGCTCGTAGCCAAAAGTGAAACGCTTGGCAGCGCTCAATTTTTGGCCATCGATGATGACGGCAATGTTTTAAAAAAATATATAAAATCATAACAGATGACAACTTGATTATCATCTTTTTTTATTTTTTCCCCCCTCGGTCATCACGGGCAGGGGACCGTCAATTATTTGAAACTAGTGAACGCGAACAACAGTGGCGTAATCCTTTTATTTTGTTGGGCGAATGCAACGTCATCGTCCGGCCGCCACGGCAGCAGCAGCAGCAGCCGGGCAACGTAGCAGATTGGGGCATGTCGAATGTCTTTTCTTTCTTCTCTGTCACATGGCCTCCTTGTCCTCATTTTTCTTACAAGTTGTCTGATACTATACATCTGAGAGAAAATCTCTTTACCAAGAAAATAATAAATAAAATCCCCACAAAAGATAGGAAACAACAAATTGTATGGAACTCGATTGGCCAAAACGAAATTGGGAGAATAACCGTCGTCTGTCGTCATCTGTTGGACTTTAATTCCGTAAGTCAGTTAAGGTTCGACCTTTTTTTTTAAAACAATGATGTACTGGAATCTATCTTGATGAGCTGGAGAGATAGAGATTTTTATTCTTGTTGTTCTGTTAAAAGTAACGAAATATCTATCGATCCCTCGGTCGGCCATACTGCACCGCATCAATAGCATGTAACAATCATATGCCTTTGGGGCTGATGTGATATGCCATTTGTTTGCCTGCACGCTCTCTCTTGTTGCTTCGATCTCAACTCGTCAATAAATTGGGACGCCGTGTACAGCCCAAAGCTTCGCTCCTCTCTCTCAGAGAGTTTCTCCCCCATCGTTTGAAATATGGATTTTGCACCATTGCTCTTTCTCTCTCTATGTGTGTACAGACTTGGTCTAATAGCATACATACGTACATACACAGAGAGAGAGAGTTGTGTGTATACACAAAAATCAATAGCAAAAATAGCGGGCGATAGAGAGTCGAACGTCACACAGTCAGTTGAATCATGTAGGGCTAAATGTGGGTGTGTCTGAGTGTAGACTCTATCTCTACCATTTCCGTGTAGCCACAGGTGCTTTTCTATACCGTGTTTGGTCTTTATTGATGGAATCACCAAGGGCTAAATCAGTCCCGACAAACTCCGCGAGTCTCTTGTTTTATTTGATTTGTTTTCACCTTTTTAGCGATCGGCTACTAACAGGGAGAGAGAGGTGGATGAACCGGAGTTGTTGATTCAATTTTAATTCGATCCATCATTTTTGGATTGGAGCGCGAGGAAGTAATATACCGGGAAGCCGGAAGCCATCTTGCATCATACCGACTTTGATCTGATGGGATTATCAATAGTTAATCCCATTGCCTCGGATGTCCCCGAAGTGGAGTACATTTTTATGTCATAAACCCTAAAAGTTGATCGCTGAATTATTTTTTGGTCTCTTCCAAAGTTCTGCCGAGCACGCCCCCCTCATTTGCCACCATTATCAATTTTTTAAAAAGAGTCAAGGTAAGAAATGATCCGAAATTCCTAGGACCTTTCTATAAGCGATTGGCAGCCAGTCGTGGAAACAGATTTGTCTCTCGCTGACTCGTTCTGTCGACATGGTCTTGGTCGGAAAACTTGTCGGTTAGTGTTTTGTGTTGTGTCCGTGTCCCGCTGTCCATTTGTACACAAGTTAAGTGCTGCGAAGTGAGCGTCTCGACTCGGTGAATAGAAAACTCTCTCTCGCTCTACTGTGTGTAGCGCAGAGTTGTTGTCATGTCCGGATCGGTCGTCCAGCCCATTGGATTCCATTAAGAGCCATCAGTACTTCCGCCTCTCGGCCGGCCCCTAGGATTAGGCGCTTACGGTGGTAATACTATATCTCTAATATCCAATATATTATAACATTATAGTGTAGGCCCAGGCCGTTTTTTTTTGGGGGGATGATATTACGTCATAGATTCTTGTATAACGTTCTTACTTTCTCCTGATCCGAAACATTTGGTTTTCTTTTTATTTCCCCCCGCCATTTATTAATTTCATTTTCTACCCAAAGTCGTCGCTTGTCTCATCACGTTCGTTTCCTCTTTATTTTTTGTTTTTCTTGTCTCTGCTTTTTATCATCATTTTCCGGGCGTCGTTCTATTCTGTTGTCGGATTTCATTTTATCCGTCCGTCCGTCCGCCGTTCTATTGTCTTCCAAAAATATTCCTCGCTCAACGTCTCTGATCTATTTTGTTTTTATTTTCGAAATGTCATCAACTACACAGAGAATGGCACGACGTCTAGGTCTTTTTGTCCGCATGTTAATTTGTTTGATGCGTACACATATATATTTTGCCCGTTGTGTTGTGCCGTCAGCCCGGCTCTCATCGTATCTATTCCAATCATCAGAGCTGCTGCTGTTCCTATACTGTCACAGTGTCGTTAGACGACACAGTCGTGACTGGCCCTTTTTTTGTTTTGTTTTGTTTATTCCGTCGGTCGTGTGTATACATTATTAGATCTGCCTATTTATAATATAGATCTCATCCACCCTCTCCCTTCTTCGCCATCTTTGATCCGGCAGCATCTCTTCCTTCTTTTGTCTCTTTTTAGACACAGACAACCGCCGGGCTTCTCTCTCTCTCTCTTTCTCTCTCTCCTTCGGGGGCTGATAATTAAAAATTCTGGTTAATGATTGAATCATCAGCGATGACGACTGTGTCTGTTCCCAAACTTTCGTCTGCAGCTGCCGGAGGAGGGAGAGTGGGGGGAATAAAAACTGGAAAAGTTTTTGGGGAGCTGGGGCTCATCCGTTGTATAGCGTAGGGCTGGATGCGCGGAATTGTGCCTCTACGAATCGAATATCGTATCATCATCATTTCATATCTTTCCATCTCATTTTCTGATGGATGAATAATACAAAAACACAAAAAGGGGGGGGACTGGGACGACGACGACGACGGGAACAAACGAGCTGAGCTGCTGTTCCTCTTCTTCTTCTTCTGTCATTTCATGTGTGTGTGTGTGTGTGTGCCCTTTTATATTCCAGTGTGTGTGTATATATGTGCCTGGCATCATCAGTTCACAGCCGAAAAGATTCCCAACAGACTGGGACTCTCTCTCTCTCTCTGTCTGTGTTGAATAAATGTCACTGGAACAAATGGATTCAACATCCGGAGCTCCGGAGCTCTGCTCTTTTCTGTTTCTCACACACATACGCACACATCGACTCCCGCGAGCGCAATTCGATTTGCAAACAGTTGAACGCGTTTCGAGAAGTAAAACAAAAAACAAAAAATGATCTCCCGACGAAAACCAACGCATCAGAAGAGAAATATATAGTCAGTCGATCATTTATTTGATTGTATTTCATTTCTTTCGACTTGTGTTTGTTTTTTCTTCTTCCATGTTTGGCCGCGGTGCGTTCGCTGATGCGCTCCCTGTCGGGCAATATCCAACTCCCCCTCTCACTTGTACTTTGCCTCCTATCTTTATAGTCTACTTTGACCTCCCAAACTACCAGTAGTAGTAGTACATGTGTCTTAGAGCGTCTAGCGAAAGTTGGTAGAAGAAGCTAGAGTCGATTGAGTCGCTCGATCTTCTTCCTTCTTCTTCTTCAGTTGTTTTCTCTTCAGCTTCTCTCTCTCTCTCTCTTGTTGTTGCCTAAAAACATCTCTAACATGTACCCTGGGTGCGATCGTCTGGATATGGCCCTCCTCTTCTTCTTCTATTTTTTCTTTCCACCGAAATAAAAGAGGGAAAAACCTTCTTTAACCGATGGAGGGCTGCCGAAATAAGTGGAGTAGTCTATATTCTAGTTTTCTCTCTCTCTTTTTGTTTTTCCCGTTGGCTTTGCAGTGTGTGGCCAGGGAGGGTTAGTGGCTCCCCAGATGGCCATTGGATGCGTCATTAGTCGGCTTCAGTATTGACCTAACAAAGGTCTCGTTGCGTCTCTCTATAGCAAGAGACGTGGGGGTATATATGTACACTGTTGGCTGTTGCCTGGTGTTGTGTTTTCCCTGTCGATGGCCTCCCCCTTTCCGACCCACACGGGGATAGATATTGGCGCATCTTTTTTCTTTCCCGAAACGTCTCTGAACGCGATCCGACATCTGTTTTGTTTGTACAAGATAACGTCGATGAGAAGAGAGTAAGAGTGGAGAGAGAGAAAGAATCATCACTTTGGAAAATAGGGAGCAAACGGTTTGTTATGTTGGCCAATCGACATCCTTACATCGTTCCATCGTTCCATCTCCCCCTTTTTCGGTATCGACTATCGATTCAATCCCTCACGGACCGCGTAGTCGAGCGCGTAATCGAATGAAACTCTGTTGAGCGTCGACTGCTGTGTGCCGGGGTAGTCGAAACTACCAATCAGCCAAGAGTTTCTCTCTCTTCTCTCTTCTCTTTATCACGTCTATAGCCAAACAGATGGTAGCCGTGGTGGTGGTACATGAAGAATGGAACCAACGACAACGTTCAGTTCAAAGTTGAATGTCTGCATGAGCGACCGATCAAGTTCCGCAACGCGCTGGCAGGTTATTTTTCTTTCTCTCTCTATCTCTATCTCGATGAGAGTTGACTTTTTCCCTTTTTAATTGCCTTTGTTTGGTGCAAGTTCTTCTTTCTTATTCACCACAAGAATAAACCCCCAAGATGATTCGCATCTATGGAAGGAGAGAGAGGAGCCACACGCTTTGTTGACCACCTTTAATGGTTAGCGCGAATAGGATCCTATACCTTGAGGGGCGGTCGCTGCTCGCAGTAATCCATCAGTCTTGTGTGTGCGAGGTACTTGTGCGAGCTACGGACACCTGGCGATTTTTCGATCGACCAACAAAAAACAAAGTGGATGAAATTCATCAAATGAATAGAAAATTCTTCACTCTATTTTGCTCTCCTTTTTTTAAAACAATTTATTTATTTGGGTGTGTGTGTGTGTATCTCTTTCATGTGTTGATTGCACCCAGATCGTTTCCTCTAACAAAGTTCGATTACTTTTCCATCTCCCCCTCTCTTCCTTTTTTTTGATGTCATCACATGTCTGGATGGGTTGGCTGATCTCATTGCCCCTCGCGTGTTTGCTCTTTACCGAGTGAAGGAAATTTATATATAGATCCTATATATATCTATCTGTCTGTCTATCTATCTATCATAGATGGATGTATTGCTTGTGTATCGATGATACGGTGCACAGTTTGGGGCTATTTACCCAGCTCTTTTCTGTCCGTCTCTCTCTCTCTCTATCTGGCCGATCAATATCCTCCCACCCTAACCGGAATAGATTCCCGCTCGGCACCGCTTGTTGCACTGACCTACCCACCCTTCGGTCGAAAACACCACCCCATTATTCCCGTTTCCCCCCCACCCACACCCCACCCTTTTTGAATGGCTGACGGCGTCGACGACCGTTTTGTGCACAATACCCGTCAACCGTATGTCTACACAAATATCAGCAACGTTCATTTTTTTTCCTTTCTCCGGTATACCCAGACGCATGTAATAGCCTCTCGGTCGTAACCTAAATAATAGAAATAAATAAATATATATCTAACGAAATAAAAACACGCGTGTGTGTATGTTTCTTTCTCTCCCCTCTTTCAAAAGTTTTTTTTTTCCATGTTTGAAGACACTTTGGTTATGTTTTGTTATATTATTCCGCTATTGTTGCTCGGCTATTGAATTTGGATGGCCATCTTCCAAAGATATTTTCACGGGGGATAGCGAATAAGAAGAAGAAGAAGAAAAAAACATATTTAATGCGTTGGAAGCGGGCGTGTTTTTGTTGTTTTTATTGTTTATGTATATATATATATAACCAACGCGAAGACATAAATCGTTCGTTTAGGCTCTTGTCTTTTTCTTTTTTTTCTCTTATGTGTTTATTTCATCGCGAAGGGGTTAAATATGAGGCAACAAAAAAAAAAACGAACAGAAAAAAAACGGGACGTCGTTTGCACCAAGGTAAGAAACGCGGGAACCCCTCAATTAAAGATGCAAATGCCGCGCAATTCATATGCCCCGGCAAATCGTCAGTTATTTTTCTTTCTGAGCCCAGGGTTGCCACCGGTAGAATTCTTTTGAAAAGTCTTTTGAATTCTTTAAAATATTTGAAATTGAGCACTTTTTTTTGTTGAAAACTCTAGGAAAATCGAAATTTTTTCATCTTTTTTCAATTTTTTGCGATTGATTCGCAGCATGACAACCTGCTTACGTTTTTGGAGAGAAAAGAGCCAAAGGATTGGCAATCCTTTGTAGCAGACTACAAGTATGTGTTGAAGACACTCGTGACTGTGATTGTAGTGTTAGTTAACTTGTGTTTTTTAATTTAATTAATGTGATACTTGAACATGGACAAGCAAGTAGAGAAAGATGTCTGTAAGCAAAAGAAGAATAGAGAAAAGTTGTGCTGAATCGACTGATTTTAACGTAGATTGGCAAAATTGGCCGAGCTCTACCCATATTTGAGTGAGTGGGTGGAAAAAGTGGAAGGCGAGAACTAATAATGAAATTGTCTGTGGTGTAACTAAACTTTTTCTCGAGTGGCATGGTGAAAGGTGCATAGTGAATAGTCATGCAAAATCACCAAAAACACTTGAAGACCTTTGGCCCAGAAAAGAATTCAAGATTCGGTGTCAAACATCTTCCAATCTTGTTCAGTCACAGTAGCTGGTATCATGGATAGATGTATGATTGTATGATTTTAGTCAAGTGTATTATAGTCAAGTGTTCCTCCAACCCATTCCAATTATTTTTCTTAGATTCTGATATCGTAGGTTTTGTAACTCAGATTCATTCAGTACAGACTGGCATTTTTATCTTTGCAAATAGCCAAAACTGGTGATCGAATTCTTTGAATGAACTTTGAATTTTGTACCAAGTGGGTGCAAAAAAAAAAGTGGTGGGGCGATTGTAAATGTGTGGGAGGGTAACGAGAGATTTACACCTGCAGAGAAGACGGTCGAATTTTTCCTTGTATATTTAACAACCGACCCCACTAAAGAAAGGACTCCCATCGTTTATGATTCTAAAACAACACTGGCCATCATATTTTCCCCTGTGTTATTTGGAGGCTAATAGAGTTCTTCTATTGACATACATTATTTAGACACATATCGACCGAGAATTTTAATTTTTCAAATTTATTTCCATTCTAACAGATCCTGTGCCTTTATTGGAGATGACCAATGGGCTGCAGTCGAAAGCGGCCCGGATGCAGGACGTCGATCTGGAGGTGAAGCAACTGCGCGAGACGCTGGCCGAATACAACGAGGAATTCCGTCAAGTCCGCAACCAAGGTAGGACGCCAAACGAAATTTATTATTTGATTTTTTAAAAATTATTATTTGGGAGATGAATGCTATGGTCTATTGTGTTTGTTCGTTCTATCGTTTTTTCGAAAACAACAAAACTGAAAATTCTCTTCAGCAACAAAATAGGCCCTTTTTGTTGTGTTTTCTTGTCCCTCCCGTCATCATCCAGCCGTGGCTGCTGATGAATTTTTGCTCTTATTTATTATTTGTTATTTTGTGTCGAATAAAAGAGAACAGTATTAGGAGCTACTATCAAGAGCAAGGCGGAATGAAGAAAGGGAAAAATTTTTGTTTGGTTTTTGTATTTGTGACGAATTAATGGCGGGAATGTGCGTCAGATGGTTGTCGATGAATTTCTCTTGTTCGCCCTCCTTGAATCTTATTTTTTCATAGGAAATTCATTTTTCAAAAATGGGAAATTCACCTTGGCCTTAGCTTCTGATTCTTTTGTACGTGTCGAGGTGTTTTTTGTTGTTGTTGTTGGCTATTTCCTGTGTTGATTTGCTCCACGCCCTCCTGTGATGTAGTACAACAACGTCGACGACGTCCAAACAAACAAAACGGGAAAAGACCTCGGCCACAGCTCCAGGAACCCGTGTCTGAGCAGAATGGACGAAAAGCGTTTATTGTTTTGCTTTGTTCCCTTTTTTTTATCTTTTTTCCTTTTTGCTTTCTGATGGAAGAGAAAAAAATCCTCGACATTTTCTTCTTCTTCTTCGTCACACACAGACGATTCCGAAAAATCCAAACGCGCTCGGACGCTGTATAGGAGAGAGAATCTATATGGATGCTAATGGACGATGTACACAGTTACTAAGGGGGGCCTTTTTTCTCCTCCGTCTGCTGGCCCTATGTCCGGACAATGGGAAGCCGGTCGCGGGGCCCGGATAAAGACGGAAGGCTTCCTTCATTTTTTTTCCTTTTCTTATTTTTATTTTTTTGAATTTGAAAATGAAAAAGAAGAGGGAAAAAAGGGGCCAATTTTTGACGTCATCCTCCAACAAACACCAACCATCAAACCGATGATTCCGTTCTTTGTTGCCTGTTGTTTTTCCCCGTCTTGATTATATTTACGTTTCTTTATGGTTGTGGCGTCGATAGCCTCTGAACAAGAAGAGATTCTCTTCCGCTTTGATTCATTTTTTTTTTCTTTCTATTTCTTTTTCCCCCTCCTGTTTTTATTTAATGACTCTAAAACTCATTGATGAAGTTACTTTGGCAAAACGGTTTCGCTTGGCCGACCAATTTCAATTGTCTAGCTCTTCTTCTCTGCGTCGGAGGAATCAATGTTAAAATAACAACAAGGGTGACGAGGGCAACAGTCCTTCTTCTTATGGAAGGGAGGAATCGAGTCTGGAAGAGTTTCATTCATGACGTCGTCAAACTGCTGTTACTCCAGTCTGGATTTTGAATTTTCATTCTGAACTTTCATCGCACCGTGACCGAATTGAAATTTTCATTCAAATTTCGAACCTTTTTTTTCTTTTAAAATCGACTCGTCCTTGCCCAATTCGGTAAAGTTGTTGTGATTTTTTTTTCAATCAAAGAAAACTGTTGATTTGATCGAAATAATCTCGTTTGGTGGGGGGGAGGATATCCGGTCAATAATAAAAGGAAGTTGATGGCTGCTGACGAACCATCTTTTTGTGTCGTTTATTGTTTGCCACTTTTGCGCCGCTTTTTATTTATATTCCCGATGAGATTCTTTTTGATGGGGGGGGGGGGATATATAACCAACAACAAAGGCAGCCAATCGATGAATCTGATTTCTTTCCGTCTCGTCCCGGCAACTCTTGCGCTAGTTGCACGACGGCCGGGGGCGTTTATACACTTGACTCTCTTTCTCTTAAGCTGTTAAAAGTTATTTTATGACGTTCGATGGATAGCTGGACGATGGATGGATGGATAGCAAGTGTGTGTGTATGTGCGTATCGCATCTTTTTTTTTTCTTTCGGGGGGCGTCCCTCGATGTATTGCGTGTTGGGCCGGGCCGGGCCGGCCAAAAGAGAAAAGATCGTTATGACCCTGTTGATAGTGGCGGTGGTCTTGACGATCCCTCAAGTCTTTTTTTCTTTTCCAACAATATAAAAACACATTTGAAGGGAAGAAGAAGAAGACTTTTGGTGGTTCCGCTTTTTTTTCTTCTTTTCTCTTTTTATAGTTGGCCATTTCGTAGCCGGACTGAGTAGATGGCTGTCGAAAACTTTATGTGAAAAGGTTGCGCTTATAAGAACCGCACACTATCAAGGGCGAAAAAAAAGGAAAGAAGACGACCACCACCACAGATGGGAGTTTATATCGGAATTGATCCAGTCCGAGCCGAGTCTTTTGATGGACGCTTATAGTATCGAAATGCTTTTGAATTCCGCGCGCGCGCCAGCCCCCTCCCTTTTTTCTCTCTTGCGTTGTAGTACATTGACGTCTACATATCTTATCCGTTTCTCTCTCTCTCTCTCTTCTATTTTTACAACAGAGTAGGAGGTAGTAGTCGTAGTACCGTAGTAGTTGTGGTAGTCGTCGTCGTCGTCTTATATAGTTTGGTGTAACCCACCGCCGGGCTGGTTGTCGAGCATATCTACCGCGGGGGCAGTTTGATATAAGACAAGATGGATCTACGGGAGTATACATAGGAGAAAAAGACACAAGACGGCAGAGAGTCGAGAACGTGTGGGGCTTATTGCGGCCTCGCAAGTTTCCGTATGCGGTGCGCGGATCACAGCACAGACACACACACAAGTTTAGTTTTGGGCTGGTCTCTCTATCCCTTTCCATCAGCCCATCTATCTGTACATGTACATATATATATATATATATCTTGGAAGGTTATCGATTGGGTTCTTTGATCACCCCACTCAACCCTCATTGGCCTCCCTCCCCACCCAAGTCCCTAGCGATGATCTAACACACACACACACACACAGAGCGGGCTGCGGAACTCCCGACAATCCAAGGCTTGATCAATTACCTCTTCGATCAAGAGTCGTCGTCGTCCTTCTTCTTCTATCCCCTCCGCCCATTTGATGGTCGAGGCCCGCCACTATCGATTTCTCGTATAGACTCTTTATCTCCCCCCCTTCATCTCTGCTCTGCTCTCCCCATCGGGCCGCCTTTTCCGCCCGACCGTCTCTCTGAGAGATGAAAGAGAGACGAATCGAGAGCGATGGTGCGGCAAGATATGAGCTGGGGGGGAGAGGAGGAGGCCATCGTTGTCGTCGTGTTATGACAACAACAGCCATGAAGCGGGAGGATGGGATGGGATGGTATGGGGGTGGGTGGGAGTCAAAAGAGGCCGGCGACACCCGAGACATAATCTGATCAGCGACTTGTCGATCGATTTGATTGAACGTCTTTGGCCTGCGACGCGCCAGCCGAAGCGAAGAACGACGACGAGCAAGCTCTTGGCAATCGGCTCTCTCTCTCTCTCTCGAATGGAGTGGCAGATGATTTCATTCCTTTCATTCCTTTGCCTTCCATTCCATCCATCTATCCATCTCTTTCGGCTTCTCCGTCTTGTACTCGTCTCTTATTTCTTTTTCTTTCTTTTTTTATTATTTCCCCTTGTATGTTTTTGTGTGTGTTGTTGACCCTCCTTTTCTATCAAATCTATTCGCTGTTGAATCAATCGCCCCCTTTATATATTTGGACCCGTCTTAGCCAATTATATATCCGCCCAGCTGTCTGTCTGGATGCTGGAGCAGCAGCAGTAGACACTCGACCGACTGGCCCGTCCAGCGGACGGCCAAAAAAGAGGACCAGGGAATCCATGCATCATCCTTCATATTCCGTCTTATCATGTGCTAGATGAGGCGAACATTTTTTCTTTTTCTATTTGATTCTTCTTAATCTTTTTTTAGAAAAACAAAATGGTTTACCCCCTTAAGTTGTTTAGAGTTGTTGTGGCTTACACGAGAAGGAGAGTTTAGGACGATTCAAGAAAAACCCCCCAAAAAGGGGTTGGAAGGAATGATTAGGATTGTGCGCCCAGTTCTTGGGAGGTGGTAATCAACCAGGAGAGTTTGGCATACGGACCTCTCCATCAACTATTTCCTAGAAATTAAAAACTGTCGGATGTCGAATCCCTTGAAGCGGTTTTTTCAAAATAATTTTGAATTCGACGGAAAAGAAAAAAATTCCCAACGGCTACTTTACCCCGGTTAACCCGCCAACACAACTTTGCCTGGCGGCAAGTGACCGCAACCCCACCCAGATGAGAAATAAAAAAAAAAGGCCAACTAGACAACATCACGAAAAATTTAAAAACAAAATGACGAAAGAGAGAGAGAGACTCGGTTAATTGGAGGAGTGACCCGAAAGGTCAAACGAATGGCCATCCATCAATGTGTCTGGCAGTTGTGCATACTAGACACAAGAGCGAGAGAAAAACTCTAGATGCATGCAAGAAAATGACCCGACTGCTGCTGCTGCTGCTGCTGTTCATTCCCGCGGCTTGTTTTTTCTTCTTGTTACACGCTGATGGTTATTGTTTTGTTTTGCTCGCTGATGAACATCAATCAAATCTTCCTTTTTTCGTTGGGGGAGAGAGAGAGAGAGAGATATTCGATGCAATCAGTCGCCGCCGTTAAATAAATGTGTTTAACGGAATTTTTCTTTGGGTTCTCGGTGCGCGCATCATATCATCGCGTAATCACGCACGTTCGAAAGATGTGTGCCCGGGATAGTGATATACACGTATCGATTGGCTTTTTTTTTCTTTTTCTTTGCTTAAGTCTTTTTGTCAAGCAGATCTTATTTTTATTTCCTCATACGTCCGAAAATATGAAAAAAACCCGTGGCTCTCAGCCGCACGCTTGCTGCATCGATGATTCGCTCTGACATGCGGGACGAGCTCGTCGCTCTCATATCTCCTCCCGGGTGCTCTTTTTTTTTTATTCTTCGCCTTAGTTGCACTCGATCACACAAGAAACTTGGGGTCGACCATCTATTTCGGATGATTGGCCCTCCCCCGTCTTTGCTCCTTTTTTGTCGCCATCTTTTTTTTTATTTCTTTTTTTCTCGGGTGAAAATGGTTCAACTTGTCGATTCGAGAAATGGCGGCGTGAGCGCTTCCGTTGAGAACCCTACACGTGCAGATTGACGTGAAAAATGTGAGAGATATTTTGGGGGCTGTGGCATTCCTTTTCTTTTGCTCCTCTCGCTTTTGATTTTTTAAATTTCGAACGTGTTGTTGTTATATGGAGTGGAGCCGATTCTTTTTTGTGCTCCCAAGGCCTTTCTAATTGCCCCTCCTCGTACGTAATCAAAACGAAAACAGAAAGGGAAGATCTGACCAGCAAATTAGAAGAAGCGGTGCGCGCTGGGCCATTATCGGAGAGAGTCTGAGAGCCGAGAGAGAGAGTCCGCAACCGATGCATTTTTAATATTCCGACTACCCGAAAACCCAGGCGGGGGTACAGACACATTTCCTGGTGCTGCGGGTAATTACGTGAGTTCATCGGCGTTCATCAACAGGCGGGGGGGAATGAAAAGGGAATCAAAGCCAAGAAATGCCCCGATTCTTTTAAGGTTTTTTTCCTTTTTACTTGAAAGGATAGAGAAAGAAGGGGGGAGACGATGATGATGATCATCATCACCGATAAAACAATTGAAATCACGAGGTTGAGCTCATTTTCGAATCGGTTCTTCTAATAATGGCTAAAAACCACCTGACCAGGTGGTGGCGATGTTCATACAAAGTAGGGCCAGCTCCTGTATTAGATTCTATAGATCTTTTTTCTTTTTTTTGGTATTATTATAGAAAAGTAAGAAAAGGCAATTGTACCGCGTCTTCCCTGATTGCTTCTCATTTTTTTTTCTTCATTTCCTTGTATTTATTTATTAACCTTTTTTTGTTTTGTTTTTGGTTTGAGAATTCTTTGGGTGGACCCTCGGGCCATCGACAATCCAATCAAAAACGATTCATCAAATCTATCAGACCTCTATAAAACTCGTCTCTTTCTCTCTGGTTTATTTTTCGAAGGGGATTTTTGTATTTTTGTATTTTGCGCGACTGCCAAATCGAATTCTCCACGGAATGTGTTGGCTCTATCGTCCCGACTCCCGAGCCGCTGCCGCCGTCCCTGCATTGCCGCCACAGCCGCCGCAATCCAATCCATCTTGTTTTCTGATATCGCCGTTCGTTCGTTTGCTTCTGCCGTTGCCCCCGGAGAGGGGGGCACCCGCCACCAAACCAGAGGAGGAAGAAAAAAAGAGACTTCTTGATCTATCGAGCATATGATCTATAAGTCTAATCTTTCCGTTCCGTTTCGATTCCGTTTCTTGTTTTACACACGGAATTATTTTTTCATTTTTTTTTTTCTCTCTTTGAAATGTGGCCGGGTCAGATGGTTGTCTGGCGGGAATCGGGATTTATAACCGCCATCCGAATAGAGAAACACGGCGGTTTGGTTAATTATCTTTCTTTCTCTCTCTCTCTCACACACAATTCTTTGATTTGTTGTTATCTATTTACCGTGTACAGTACGGAAATGTACGCACCTGTTGTTGAATCGTTGCCATCTCACAGCGTCGAGCTCGATGATTTTTCTTAATGGCTCGCGCCGCTTTTATTTCCCGAACGAATGCCGATGATATCGTCTGTTCCTTTTTTGTTACTCTGGGTTGCCCTTGAACGCGACCAACCAATCCATCCAGATAATCGACCGTGAAAGATAAAAGAGGACAAGAAGCTTAAGCATTTTTCTGTTTTTTTTTTTTTTTTTTTCCAACTCCATCGCACCTTTTCAATTAAAAAAGTGACGCAACAAACAAGGAAACGTTAAGAGGGCGCGCCGCTATGGGAACTCGACAGGGTTCATTTTTTTGTGAAAAAACCAAAAATGTTGTCGTGACGATAAATACGTTGCACAATAGGTGAATATGCTTGAAAAAAACAAATTTTGTTTTGTGTTTTGTTTGTATTTAATTCGCCATACTCCCCCGCAGCTCTTGTGTTTATTTTCGGCTCGTCGAAATCAACTGGCCAGAACTTTGAAGCCAAGGAATCTTCTGACCGATGAATAAAAACACTAGCGGAGCAGTAAAGAGAGTATATAGACACAGTTAATTGTACTAGTGCAATAATGATAATCGAATCAAAAGGAGGACAGACAAGTCGAGCTATGCTGGTCATTGTGTTGCCGGGACGCTCTTATTTTTATTTTCATTTGATATTTTTTTTGGTTTTCGGAGGGCCACATCATTGTTTGGTTTGCGCGCTAGACCTTTTAAAACGGCGATGATGGCAGTGTTGCATTTCCTGTCGGGACTTCCTTGGAAATTGTTTTATTTTTATTTTGTGCGACGATGCAACCGGAGACGGTAACCAACCAACCAATCCTTTTGTCAGGAGAAAAATAAGAAATAAAAATAGGGAATTTTTGATAGTATATAGAATATATAACTGCGTTGTTGTTTTCTCTTATTCTCTTCTGGATCGGTTGTTTTATTATTCTTTTATTTGTGGGGAGTAGCAGTGGTAGTCGCTCATCTCGTGCCAAAAGACGATCGTTTAAAACCGACGATAATGACGAGCCAATTAGAGAGATGACTAGACTAGAAGAAGAAGAAGGCAACTGTGAATGGGAGCCTGGGGTAATTCCGCTCATCAAAGAGTCTAGAAATCGGCGGCTGTGTGTCACTAATTACCAATTGTTCGGATACCCTAAATTAATTACCTCAACTTTGACAATCGGTAATTAAGGATGAGAGTGGAGGTTGATACTGTGGGCCGACTTGATTACATCGAATTGTCAAAGGTGTGTGTTTATTATTAATGCGCAGGATTTTGTGTGTCGGGCCTAGTGTCTATATATATCGCGATTGTTGTTGTTTCTTCTCGCTGCGATCGATTTTCGCGATGGGGAGCAAGCGAGCTGAACTACCTGTTAGCGCCGCCCCTTGTGTAATATGTACCTCTCGCTCGTCTTTTGTTCTATTTTGGAGACAATTGAGGGCTCCGTTTCTCGCTGTCGGCTCTGATTTCAACAATGAGCGTCTCTTCTTGTTCCTCTCCTCGCTACGGTGAAAGTGTTGACGTCATCGGGTGGGGTGGGGGGGAGCACGCGGGAAAGGCGATCCGATCCCAACGCCGGAACAGATTGCGTAGTTGTCAATCGGATGTGCTCTGTCTGTCTCTCTCTGTCTATGTGTGTGTGTAGATAGTGCCCTCTTGCAAAGTTACACACACACTTTGCTTGTTTCACTTATTTAATCACGACATTATAAATTGGACTCTGAGAGAGTGGAGGATCGAAAACAAGCGTTTTAAAAAGATAAAAAACAAACAAAACAAATCAAAACACTGGATGCGCTGGCGCTGGAAGGCGAAAGCGGAAGAAAAGAGGATCGTTTATTCCGACTGACCGCCCTTGTCTAGCTGCTGCTGCTGCAGTGCCACTTGAAATAAATCCTCGCGTTCAAGAGAGAGAGAGGGGCGAGAGAAGAATAATGAAGAAAGTGTATTGGGAGAGGAGAATGTGCGTACGGTTGAAGTATCAAATAGATATTATGCGAGACGGAATATATAGTGTAAAACAAAAGGTGGATCTAATATGTATATACGTCGGAGGGGGGGCGAGGCTGACGCACACTGGGCCGTCTTGGGCGTCTAGAAGAAGAAGAGAGAAAGGGATTTATTTCATCCAGGCTCTCAATCATGGAAAATCCCTTTCATCAACATTTGGAAAAGCGCTGAATCGACAGAAGAAACGGTTTGATTCATTCAACTGCGCACTGCGCTGGATGATGTAGCCTGGCCGTCCGACTGCATTGCAGCTTCCCCCCCCCCCCCCCCTCCCCATTTCAGTGTCGTCGAGTCGAGAGAGAGAGAGAAAGAGATCCTTGTTTAATTCGTCGCCATTCGTTTCGTGTTCTTTGCGTATATCCCTCAGACTCCCACGATCGAATCATAATAATAATTACTTTCACTCTTCACGAGAGACAGAACGTGATTATTATTACATGTATCTCTAGTTCTTCCCCCCCTCGAGCGGTCCATCTCCTCATCATCGGCGCACGATCATTAAAAAAACAACTGAATTAGTGTTCATTAATCTGCGACGACGAGAGAAAGATGAAAGACATTTTTGTTTATATATATATTTTATATATATAAGAAAAAAGCTTCTTTTGTTGTACGCCAAACATGTCGACGCTAGAACTTTTGGGGAGGAAAGAAAAACAATAGAGAGACTCTGGGAATATGTTTGGCTACTGCCTTGGAAAAATTTTTCTTGATTGAAATGACTGGATGGATGCAAGCTGCTGCTGCTGCTGCTGCTGGTGGACGGCATTGTCTCGGGTGTCGAGAAGGTGGGAGCCATAAGCAACTGGCTCTACACTATAACCTGTGGGTAGCGCTGGATGGGGGCCCTCCCGCAGCGCCTTACGGACGCACGGCCAATTATTATTATGCAGCCGAATTTCGTGTTTGAAAAGGGGAGAAAACAGGTAAAGAAAAAAGACAATTTCAAAGATGAGGAGAACAACAAAAAGGCCGCCGATGATATACCCCGTTCGATGTATTACCGAGAAGAAGTAGAAAACGCGGGGCTTCCGCCAGGCCCACCACCACCACCACCAAGTGGTGCGGAGGGGAGAGAGACGCCGTTGGTGCTGCGGCCGCCACATTGCACCTGATTTATCGGAGATTGCACCTCGGGAGTCTTCTTCTTCTCGGCTTTTTCTTTATTATTATATATATCTATACGTTCGGGGCTTTTACACACTCTTTGCCACCGTCTTCTTTTACACCCCCTGCCATCACGGACTGGATTGTGTGTGTGTGTGTGTGTTGTATTCCTTTTTTTTTCTTCATCTTTTCACACAACGCCGCCTTTTGCCTATCCATGTTGGATACAATATAAACCGGTAAGCTGTTGGGTCCACCCCCAACCGGGAGAGTCAAACTTTTCTTTCTTCTTCGTCTTCTGCTTCTTCTTCTTAGATTTTTTTTTCTCGTTAATATTGATTAAAATAATCAATACATCCCTGCCTTTTGGAGTTGTTTAACTTTTTTCCACTTTGCCTTATGTAACTCGAATCGACATTTTTAACTTGGCGAGGCAAAAGTTGCTTTTAATTTTTGAGCGGATGTGATCGGCAAAAGTGCGCTAAATATTTCACCGTCGCTTCTGATAGCTCGCAGAGAAATATTCAGCCGTCATTTCTCCAAAGGTACAAAATATCGTGAGAAGTTTGGTAGAGAAAAAAATGGGGATATTTTATTTTCGCTTGATTTCGGACTGAGCCCACGCATAAAAGGAAATTCATATTTTTTTCCCCTTTTTTTAAATTTGAAAAGAAAAACTCCCACTGCGGTTTATATAGTATTACATATAAAGACGAACGCGGGCATATATGTCTGCTCCGTGTATTATTTCCCTTCTAGCCATGTTGAAGGGAGCTCTGATGCATATGTAATAAACGGAGAGAGAGAGAAAAGAGCGCTTGATCGCGCCCCGGCTTAATGATCGTTAACCGGCGAAATTTAATTACCGATCGCCTCTGAAGATTATACCGCCGTTGCCGCCGCAAAAGAGACTCCGACGACCGTCCCCGTTTCTTATATTTTTTTCTTTTTCTAGGCGATAAGACTTTTTTTTTCTCTTTTTTATTTTTTGTGTTGAAATTTCATTTTATACGAGGGTCTGAATATTATTATTATTCGTTCGGCCGCGGTTACGATCGGCAACAACAGGTAGATATTGTGTGTGTGTGTGTGTGTGTGTCGGATGAATCAAAAAGAATAAGGGAGAGAAATGTGCTGTGGCTCCTCTATAGGTAGATTTTATTTCTTTCTCGACTTCCAAATGATTTTTCGACCCGCCTGAATGATCGAACATTTTTAAGTGCGCCATAATGGCACCATAAGGTATGTCTGTGTGTGTGTGTGTATGTCTCTAACAGTCGGTGTGTGTGTGTGTGTGTGTGATCAGCGACGCAAATGACGGGGTCAATAAAACCATAAAAGAGACGGAGGGGGGACTTGGGACGAGCTTTGTGTGCGGGAAAGAAGGAAAAAAAAGATGTGACGCCAATACAGATATATAATAAGACAACGGGCAGTTGGCAGACCGATAATAGAGGTCGAAGCTTAAAGCCGATCGCCCGCTATAAAACTTGTAATCAGACGTTATATTGACTTGATAATTCCTTATGTCGGACCCGACTGGCGGACTCCGACATTTTCTTCTTTTCCCCCCCAACATCCAACTAATAAAACAACAAATTCTACCGGCAAAACGAGATATGACCTTATCCAGCAGCCACCGACTCAGTTGCCAGTTTTTCCCTTTTTTTTTTAAATTTTTCTTTCGTGAACTCACGGTATATTTCTGGGGCACTTGTGTCGGTCGAATAAATACGCAACAGGTTTAAGGGAATGAAAACAAAAATTTCGTATCGTAAAAAAATGGAAGGCAAAGGGCAAGGCTTTTGAATGGAACAAAATAAAAAAAGAAAGAAAAAAGATGGGAGGCTAAAACAACCCGAATCGTGAATGAAGTATATCGCCTGAGCACGTCTACGCTCAATCTCATCTGGATGAGATTCTGATGCCCGCGCCGTCTCTCCACACGCCCCACGGCCAACAACTCGTTCGCCGCCGCCACTATATACCAAGTCGAGCTGTGTGTGTGGAGGATGTTATAACCGTAATTATATCCGTCGCGCTCTCTGGCCATTTCAGCGATGCCAATTGAAGATGGAAAGGGAGGAGAGCTATAAGAAGAAGAAGAAGAAGAAGAAGAAGAAGAGTGGCTATATTTATTTATTTAATAAAAGTAGAAGATGAGGGTCAGAGATATTCGGCATTTTTTCCTTTTCTTTTTTGTTGTTGTCTTACCTTCCAACTTCCGTCTGGCTGTCGCCATCGACAGTCAGACCCAACACTGTCATCATCATCAGGTTCTTCGTCTTCGTCGTGGGTCTGTCTTGTATTTTTCTTTTCCCATAGATACGACGCCATCGCTCGATGATGATGGGCAAAGTGTAATGTTCCGTTGACGTGTCGTTCGTGACAAGCCAGTTGCACCAATTATCTCCTCCCTCTCCGCCAAAACTCCCCCCTTCTTTTCTAACGTGTACCTGAGAAAAAAAAAGAAACAAAGGACACACACACACATACATACAACAGGACAAAAAAAAATCAATGCCAGCCATTATAAACTGATTTTTTCAAGAGGTAGAAAAAGAAAAAAAAAAAGTTGTTGTGTGTTTGAGCACTCTAACCCAGAGGAGTTGGGTACGTCTTTACCTTCAAAATTTTTCTTTTTTTTTTCCACAGACTTAGTATATACAGTCGCGGCTGAAAGTTTCTTTACGTGTAGCTAAAAAATACGCCTTTTTACTGTGTATTGGCGGATGGTGTTAGCCTATGGTAGAGGTTGAGCTACCTTATTTGCTCGTTTCTTTATTTTTTACCGCCCTTCTTTACTTAACTCTACCTCTTAACATTGATTACTAATTTACCCGCGATAACGCAAGCTTTACGCAATCCTATTGCCTAATGCTAAAATGAAACTAATCAATGCAGAAATTGTCACAGTTACAAACTGATCAATAATCTGTCATTTTACCGTTTCATTTAAGAGCTATTACTAGTTTATTGGGCATCGATGCAATTGCCTGATTATCGGCCATTGTTACCCATAGTTTAGAAAGCCGCGCCAACAAATCATTGTCGGAGGTGTAAGGGGGTAGGGGGTTAGGAAACTTGAGAAAATCGAGCAAATAAGGTAACTCAACCTCTACCATAGGCTAATACCATCCGCCAATACACAGTAAAAAGGCGGGTTTTGGAGCTACACGTAAAGAAACTTTCAGCCGCGACTGTATAATATATATATCCTTGATTGGCGATACCGTGTGTTGCTATAGAGAGAGGGGGGGGGGGATCCAACCCACTGAAAGTAAAAGTTTGCGACAACGTCAAAATCAAACAAAAAAGGGAAAAAAATTCGTCTTGTTGTCTGAGGAGTTTGAAAACTTTTCTATTCGATCGATACGGCGTTTATATGTGTGTGTGCATGATGTTCAATTGTTCCCCTCTGCTTTTTTGTCCGACTTGCGTATTTTATAGACAACAATTGAACGAAACAAAACCCCCCAAAAACTAAAAGAAAAAGAACAAAAGTTGTTACTCTTCTTCTTCTTCTTCTTGTGATGTGCCTTTCGGGGCTGCTGGCAAAACTTTCAAACCCGGATGAGAAAGGGGTTATATCTATCTCCCCAATTGTATTATTGAGTAGATAAAAAAAGAAGACAAAATAATTTGTTCTGAGCTTCTAATGAGCGAAGCTGGCAATCCTTTTGGGTGTAATTGATTTCATAAGTTCAAAACTTTTTTTTTCTCTCTCTCCCATCCGAGAGTTGCAACAAAAGAGAGAAAAAAAAAATTAATGATAGTTAAATGTAGAAGCTTGAAAAGAAGAAGAAGAAATCAAAGTTTTGAAAAAATTTTCGCCCCCAAGAAGAGTCGCCATTGAAGCCGAGACAGGCGGGACGTTTGATGTGTGGACGGCGGCGCTCCTGGCTATCGTTAACGATGTAACTGAAAATTATACGACAAAACACTGGGAAGGGTGGCGAGGGAAACGGAACTGCCCAAATCGTCCCCAAAGAGAAAAAAAAAATGATAACCCAAACCGATTCTTGTTTCTTTCGATTTCTTTCCGTGGTTTTGAATCAAAGCGATTAATTAACGAACAATTCGGTTACAAATGAGAAAAACACCTTGACAACGGATCGCCGTCTAGTGGCGATAACATTTCAGGGCTCTTATCTCTTTCGTCTGAGTTTGGTTGCATCATCTAATCTTGTCGATGGAGTGGGGAAAAAAAGAAATACCCTCCAAATCATTTATATTAAATGAACCTTGTTGTTTCTTGTCAATCTTTCGTGACTCGGTATATCTGTTTTTGTTTTTTTTGTTCCCCTTCTTTCCCGGCGTTATACACGCCCGAACGAGCGGATGGTAAAAAAATCACGCTGTTTGCGACACCCTTCAAATCTCCCGCTCCTCTCAGCTCCGTATCTCACTCGACTCTGAACACACACGCACACGACGACGGTGCGCGTTTTTCTGCTCGTTTAGGAAAACTCCTGTTGTTATACTTGCTCGGCTCTGCTTTGGCATCTCTCCCACTTGTGATGGGAGAGAGCAGCAGCAGCATCAGCATCAGGAGCGGCCCTTATATATTTTTTATTTATTTATTCCGTTTTGTTTGCTCGCAGCGGAGGGCGAAATTTTCCGTCGCTTAATCTCTGAGCGCGCGTTATCAGCTTAATTACATGCGCGCACCTTGGCGACGTCCCCACCGAACCTTAACAAAAATAAAAATTAGAAAACTAAAACAAAATCGATTGCCCATAGTTTCCAACGGTCGTCCCCTTTTCTCTTTAATCACATCTATCCTTTTGATTACGGGGGCCCTTGATTCATTACAGCGCCGCCGTGTTTTATATCTGAAACATAATTTCCTTCCATTTTTGTTAAGTTTTGAAAAAAATTGAGGGTGGAGGCGGTGGCGGCGGATGGAAAAGAAAGAGATTTGCTCGTAATAAGGTGATTGGCCAGGCTGTTCCAATCATCATATAAAAACACAATAGCCGCCGCCGCTTCTTTCTTCTTCTTCTTCTGACTTCTTCGTCTGACTTCTTGTGGTGTGTGTGTCCTCTTTGCGGTGGAAAACCAGTGGCTGACGCGGCAACGCTGTGCGTGCCAGTCGGTCGCCTGCCGGGGTGTTTGATTTACGGCCAACACTCGCACTTTACAGCGTGTTAAAAAAAAAGAAGTGGAAAAAGGAAGGTAGAAGAAGAAGAAGAAGGGAGAAAAAGAAAAATGTGATTTACAGCCCTCGCAGTTGCCCAGATAAAGAAGAAAGACCATTTTCGTCAGTCTCTACTTGTGCACTGTTGAGACTTTTTTTATTTTATTTTTCATTTTTTCGGGAGGGAAAAAGACACTACACACACACTTACGGGTCGTGAGACAAAATAATTGAACTGGCTACATTACGACCGAAGAAGAAAGAAACTATATAGGAAAACAGAAAAAAAGGGAAGGAGAGAGAGAGAGAGCCGCCGCTTATATTACACTACACACTTTAATGATCGCTCTTGCTCGGATATGTTTGTCCTTGCCAAATAAACCGGCCCGACTGGCATCACGCACATAACCCAACTTTTGGGTGCGTGTTATCTGCTGGGCTGGGTGGAGAATCTACACACCAAAGCAAAACGATCGAACCAGAACCGCGCGGGGAAAGGTTGGTCTATATCGTTTATTCAATTTTCCCTTTTTTTCTATCTCTAGTATCTTATCGACTACTTATAAACTCTCAATCGCCAGTTACTATTGAACACATCATTTCTTTAAAATTAAAAAAATAAAACTTCATTTTGAATATTTTTCAAAAATTCGTAATGGCGCCAAGAAAAGGCTTCCGATAGTTTTTCTTTTCCCCAGCTAAAGAAATCCGACGCAAGTTTTTTTTTTTTTTCGTGTCGGTATTTATAGAGAGAAAGAGAGCCTCGAGTGTCCATTAATTTTTATTGCCTCTAAATCTGAATGATGGCTAGAAAAGAAGCCAAAGAAAAAGATAGGAGGTTTTTTTTTTTGAAGAAGGAGAAAGAAAGAAAAAAGGTAATACATTATATCCATATTGTATGGCCGAGAAAGAAAAAGACTCGTCGCAATGAAGCGAACGCAGCAGGTGAAATGCATCATGTTGTATTGCACTCTGTGTGTGTGTGTGTGTGTATATCGGCCGAAAGAAAGAGAACTTCCTGTCTTTTCAAGTGGAACGCCAGTACACAAGAAATCGTGTCCCGAAAGAGAAAAAAAGCCAACGCCAAGGACCTATAACTCTTTTATTTTTCTTCCACTGAAAAACCGGCATATACTACACACAACTATAGAATTTTAAGGAGATTTATTTATTTCTTTGGAGAGGAAAGAAAAGACCGGACACACCATCCAATCCTGGCCCAAGAGGTCGGTAGAAAAAAGTTCAAAAAAGTTAAATTTGTTCGGTGGTGATGGTGGTGGGGGGGAACGAACGAGTCGACTTGTTCATGCGTTGAAATTTCTTGATAGAGTATGGAACGTTCATCCATCGGGAGTGATGAACGGGTGCTACCGGCCGAGGTTGTTTGCGGTCCTCCACGGACAAGAGACAAACGACTCTGAACCGTTTCTTTACTTCTTCTTTTCACGTATGATTGGGAGAGAGGAACTTTCAACTTTTTTCTTTTGGACTCGGCTGTGAATAATGAACGGCTCGTCATTCTTCTTCTTCTTCTTCTTTTCAAATCATTTTGGGGGAAACCTGCTGCTGTTGATTTCAATGAAATCAAAAAGAAAAATTTGTTGTTGCGCGTTTCGCTCCGGTGGTAAGGACTACTTGTAACATAGGGAAAACTCTGTTGAATCAAATGTTGGCTGCCTTATTTTTATTTGTGAGTCTGTCGAGCACGCCAACATCTCTCGAGATTGTCTACAACTTCCGGTGAACTTTTTAAAAAAGAGAAATCCTCCCTCAAACACAAGTGCGCCCCTTTCTCTCTCTCTCTCTCTCTCCCCCCTAGTCTTATGTTTTTGTATTATTTCGGTTCCTCCTCGATTGTTTTCTTGTTTTGTGTTAAATAAAAAAAACGCTATGATGGAGGAGCTCCTGGATGGATAACTTTTTTTTTTTCGAAGTTGCGCTCAACCGGAGTCATGCGATATATAATACAAAAGTGAACATAACATCCCGATCAAACATTCCCAGGTATTTTTTCTTTTTTTTATCTCCCTGTATCGACCACCACCGCCACCACCACCACCACCTGATGATTTTAAGAAGAATGTACAAATAGAATAGCGGGGGGTTGGTGTTGGAACCGAAAAAAACAAATCATAAATATGTATTATTGTGTGTGCCAAGTCAACAACAGCAGCCGCACGGTAGTAGCACTGTAGTGGCAGCTACTTTTGTGAAGGGCATCATGCGATACCCCCCTTCCATTTTTTCCGAGAGGAAAATGTAAACAAAACACGATCGGTAATTGTATATTATTTCTTCTTTTTTTTTCTATATGCTCACGGTTCTATATACTCCCTCGCCGTGAGGTTTCGACCGACCATATCGGCTTACGTTAGTTATGCAAGGCTGATTTTGATGTGTAGAATATTATTATTTTTTGTTTTGGGTTGTTGTTTTTTTTTTGAAATATTTATGTGGATAAGAAGAAGAAGTCATTGCCTTCCTTCTTCGAACAATACAATACGCTTTGATAAAGGGAAAAATGGGAAAGTCAACACCCGCGACAGGTACGATGATGAAAAAGCGCGAAAAATCGGTTTTTTGAAATGGATCCGCTATGTGTCTGTAGCCCGAAAACAAAAACAAAACAAAACACAATATCTTTCGTCATATCTATTCAGTGAGAAGACGAAATCACACACCAATCTCTTTTTCTCTCTCTCCCCCCTCCCCGTTATTCCAGCTGACCGGAAAAAAACAAAAAAACACACAAAATAAATTCAGGAAAACTGGTTGAAAATTCTATGACCGTGTCCGGTCATTTTGCTTCTTCTTTTTTTTTCGCCCATTGTTTGTATTCATCCTTTTTTTTGTTTTGGGTTATCATTTGATAAACAAAATGGCAAAAAAAAGGTGTTTAGACGACGATGACGACGGTTCTTTTTTCTTGTTTTATTTTATTTTATTTTATTTTTTTGCGGGAAAATACAAACAAGTTTTTTTTTGTGCTGATCATGTGCGGCACGTTTTCTTTGAAAAAAAAGGGGGGTTCATCGCCTGTTTGATTGCAATTGAATCTTCGTCGGTGAGCGGTGGCGGCGGCAGCTACCCTATAAGATTATTTAGTTATTTTTCTTCCAACAGTGGCGAAGATTTAGACGGCAGGGGAGGCGTGTTCGGTAGCGGCCATTTGGGGCGGACTTATGGGACAGATAACACGCCCCCAACGGTGGGTTTCTTGTTCCTTTTTAGCTCCGGATGGAATATGGAGAAAAAAAGAAGCCCAAAGATATTTATAGTCGTTTTCAGCCTCATGTTGTACCTGTTAAATGGACCCATGGCGTAATCTATTTCTCCTCCCCACGCACAAACGCGGGTTGAGTTATCTACCTGACCCATTTTTTTTAACCTTAACTGGACAATATCGAACCGAAAAAGAGGAAGAACTCTTTTCCCGAAATTTATCGAATTGATTTTATTTTTTCAGTCCGCTGGATCGCTTGTTACACTCACACTGTACTACTATCTATTTTTATTATTATTCTCCGGCTGTTATGCCACTTGTATGTGTGTTTTTTTTCTTTTCTTATGTGTCTTGTTTTATGTGCGACCGCTCGTCTTTTATTTCAAAAAAATTCGTTTGGATGGGAAATTTTTGTGGGCTGGCGATTCCCTTTTCCCTTTTGCTCCACTATCCATGCAGGGCAATATTCTTCGCTCAAAAAAGTTGTTCATCATCTTGTTTTTTTCCCCTACCATCAAGAGCAGCAGCAGCAGCAGCAGCAGCTCCTTCCCGGACTTTCCTAACCAGTTTTTAACGGCCATCTGGCTAATTAGCTTTTTGGAGAGCTCCAGCTGATGTGTAGTTTATTTCTTCTAGCCCTTTTTTTTTTATTATTATGATTAAGAACTCTTTTGCCATGGACGTGCAACAACACTCTCTTCTTTTCTTTTTCTTTTTTTTTTGTTCCGTTCGTCGACACTCTCTCCCTGACAGCTCGGTCGCCGCTGGCCATTGAATCGATTCCTCGAGCCGATAAAAATGCATAACACGCCAGCACTTTCTCCCGCAATTTTTTTAATTTGATTTTTCTCTTATTATTATTTATCTGATTGACAGCACTCGGGTTGAGTCTTCACGGTCATTGGATATTTTTAGGGGGTTTTTGTCGGTCGCCCGTTTTAATTGTGATAAATAAATGATGCGGAACAAACCCCCCACTCAAAAAAAAGGTGTACCGGCCCTACACCCAAATGATTCTTTATACGCGGGGACGTTTTGAGATCATCATATCTCGAAAGTGAGTATGGGAGGGTGGTTTATATATAAGCTCCTGCCGTGTTGGGTTGCCTCGGTAGTAATTTAAAAAAAGAATGAAATTAAAAAAAAGAAGAAGAAAAGAATCGGTTTTGAAAGGGCTTCATTAACTCGATATGCTCGGCGTTGCTCTGGGAGTGGGGGGTTTTTGTCTGTATATACTTGCGCCGCCAGTAACTATAGACGAAACAATGCAAGGAGGAATAAAGCAGCATAGACTTGCACACACTCACCCCAGCGCAGGACACAACACGTCCAGGAAAAAAAAAGAGGGGGGCCATCATTTTTCTCTATTCTGCATGATAATAGCTCATGGTATAATATACCTATGCATACGTCTCTAAGGGTTAAAAGGGGTGGGGGATTGGGGGGGAGATGGTTGCGTGATTGTCATGCAAGTGTTGGTGTCGTAGAATCGCTCGAGTGTGAAAGGCGACTGCGAAATGAACGCGTCGCTCTCCGATCTTTTTTTTTTCTTTCTGTTTGAGGTTATGTGTGCATGTGTAATCATATCGGGTGTGCCAAACTCTATTGTGGTTCGTTTGTGATATATAGCGATTCGGTTTCACACACACACAAGTCTTCTTCCAACAATAAAAGGGAGAAAAGAGAGTCTCTCTCTTTTGTTGTTATTAGCCAACCGCCGCCACGTCGATTATCATATCTTGGTATATACTCTAACCGAAATCCGTTAATCCAAATCATTAATTCCTATCGCCATCAAAAAAGAACAATAGAAAAATTAAATGAAAAGAAAACAAAAAATCGTTGAATTGTAACCAAAACTGGTCTACTGTAGAAGTTACGTCATTTTTTTTTTTCAAACCAAAAGACACCGCCGTGTCGATCACGAGACAAAGAAGAAAAAGGTACACACTTAAAAAACCAAAAAAAAATAAAATAATAACTTTTACTTAAAAATGATCAACCGTGACTTGGCTGGCTAATTGCTGTTCATCCCTTCACTCGCCCCATGTGGTGGCTTCTATGAACAACTGTGAAATAAGGAAGTGACCTTTTCTCTCGTTGTGATGGATTTTTTTAAGTCTGTTCTAAGAAAAAGATAAAAGTAGGGAGCCACCGAAGAACAAATCGGGACGGGAGAGAAAAAAAATTGATCAGAAACCTGTTGAACGAGTCGCTTATAAACTACTACTCCTACCGTGTCCAGCCACCATTTTTGTTGTCATTTCTGCCACGGCGCGATGGCTCCTTGTTTGCGGATGTGTGTGCTCATCAATAAATTGCGTCGTGCGTGAGGACCACCTCTGTTCTGTTGCTCCTTGTTGGGAACAAGAAGAAGAAGAACAAGAAGGAGAAAATTCATGATTGCCTTTTGGTAGATAGATGCCAGAAGACCTCCTTCACGCTGTACACCGCCGTTGTCTGCTGACTTCATTAACGTCTTCAATTATCTTTCCATCCCTCCCAACTCTTTTTTTCTTTCTTCTTCTTCTTCTCCCCTTTTCCCACCAGCCATTGGGAGTGGGGAGGGGGGTTTTTATAGTACCGAAAAATATAGAGCTCCGACTTGTGTGTGTGTCGGGGGCTTATTACGCAGAGTGAACAGTATATATCTCTTTTAAATACATATCTATCTCTCCCTGTGGTGGTGGTGGTAGTCGTATTTTTTTTTATAATATCTCGGACGGACGGATGGACGGAACAAAAGGGGGGAGGAGGGACTGTTAAAGAAAAGAACTGAAAACCCATCAAAAAGAAAAAGAAACAGACGAAAAAAAATTCGACGGCGGGAGCATTTTTACGATGTACGCATCAAGCATAAGAGAGAGAGACTATTTGGAACTAATATTTAAGAAGAAGAAAAAAGAAGGATGAACTTGTGTGCTTCTGCTTCTTCCTATATATATATATGTAGAGCTGAGCTGCTACACTATATAATGCGGTAATCATCACCTGAGGCGGCGGCAACGGGCGCATTCACAAACGTGCGCGGCTGCGTTCAGAAAATCATAAAAACAACTGGCCGACTTATTTGGGTGCACTGTTTCGTCTTCTTTACTTACGGTTAGAAATAAAAAAATATGGACGCCACCTGTGTGATTGCGTCGATGTCGCCGTTGCTATAGTTACCCGACGCTCTATCGGCCTCATTTCAATTTTTTTCCAACCGCGGGAAAAGTCAAATGAAAAAATAAAATGCAATCAATTGACCGCCGCTCCGATTCTTTTTTTTTTCTCATCTTCGAGAGTCAATTAAAGTGAACATGAAGAAAAAAGATAAGACGGAGCCCAACAACCAACTGAAAGAGAAAAAAAAAAGAATGATGGATGGAAATCTTGGGCGCTGTACAACACGTGAAATAAAGAAAAAAAAAGAGAACCTTGTGTTGTTGTTGTTGGATTGTAATTGAATTTCAGTAAGTTGAGAAAGAGCCAGATAGCCTCAAGGGCGATCTTATTTATCTCATCCCCCCTTTTTTTCTATCTCTTTCATATCCTTTCGATTCAAGGCAATCACCATCTGTAATAATAATCATGTGGCCAGAAGGCAACCCCGAAAAAAAAAACCAAATCGAAATTAGTAATTCCCATCGCGCCAGATTGATCCCCCCCCCACTAAATCGAATCTATACTCATCTTGTCAATTTCCCATCAAGTCTATTTTTGTTGAGGGGGTTTGAATTGGGTTGTTTGAATTTTCTCAAATGGCACTTTAAATAGCTTGTGAAAGGATCAAGGATCGGTGGCCGTCTGTGTGTGTAGGAGACGAGCGACGCCCTTTTTGCTACTGCTGCAGATGGGCGAGTTGTTGCTGATGCGATTATACTCGATCACGCCCCGATAGCGTCAACTTGGAAGAAAAGGCGACGTCTGCGATGGCCATTTTGGAACGTGGGCAAAGTAGTCGGTAGTAGAAGCAACTGTGGAGAAACCGGCCGTTATTCTCTCTCTCACTTGCTTTTGATTTGCTTGAACAAGTGCAGCAGCAGCAGCAGCAGCAGATCAAAGTGTCGGGTGGTTCGCTCGCTGATCGGCCCAGATTCCGTCAACCGTTTTCCGCCATGGATTTTCTCTCTCTTTGGGAGAAGGAGAGAGATATATATACTTTACTTTACTTTAGATTCGTTTCCGTTCACTTCCTCCTCCTCTTGCCCGGGCGCCAGCTCCACCAAGAAAACTTAATGAACACGCTCGGCTGATCTCTGATTGGATGCGAGTACTAGTAGCTCTCTACTGTCGCACATCTGAGAAACCTTTTTAAGATAAAAAGGCCAGCACACTCGTACACATATATATTGTCTCTTGTGCTCTTTTGAATTGCGCGCTTTAATTTGATCCGTCTGTGAGCAGCGTCTATAAAAGCGGATCGACACAATTCTATACTACCCCCTCGCCAACGTCCAATCAGTTTGCTCCTCCCCAAATGTGAATCGTCATTGACAGGGAAAACTCGTTGAAATCATAGACACACACACGACAAAACAGAACTAATAAGAGGTCCAGGCAGGCAGGCCATCACCCACTCAGGGTTCTGGTTCTAGGGAAAAGAAAAAGTCTAATGTCATGATAACCGTTTTCTCCGCTTGGCAGTTTTGTGTCGTCGCCACTCACGTTCAAATGGCTGGGATGACACGGTAACAATGACACGGAAAACATGTGTGTGTCTAGTGCGTACTGCTGCTATAGCAGAGAGTCACCTTTTTTTGTATTTATTTATTTATTTATTATTCCCAGCTTCGTCGTCTGTGGCCTCTTATTTCTGTTCACTTCTTGATAAACAACTCGACTGAAAACCGTTCGTTTTTCTTTTCCCCCCTCCTCTCCAATATTATTGTTTGCTCGGCAGCGTTCCTCGCGTCGAGAAAATAATAATACGAGCGCCAGTTTTTATTTTATTTTTGAAAAAGGAAAGAAAAAAGATAAAAACTACTTGAAATATGACATCTCATTTCAGTTGATTGTCGCCCCGGTGGAGTCTGAACACATCACGTGATGTCTCTCTCTCTCGACTCTCCAATTGACACAATGGGGCGGATTCGAGAAGAAGAAGAAGAAGAAAAAGTCCTTTTTTCTTGTTCCAACTTGGGTTGTCTTTTGTGTCCTAACCGTTTCCTCCATCAATAAATACAACAACAGACTAAGTCTGTCTAGCGTTTTACCGGGCGAGTGGGGGATATTATGCAGATGGAGCCTCTTTATTGGCGTGTTATCTCCCTTTTCCATTATTACGTGATCCAGTTAGTGAGTTAGACATGGAGGAAACGGCTGTCTTTTTATTCCTGACGAGAAGATCTAATGCGACGATGACAAATAATAATAAAAAGAAAAAATGGAAAAAGAAAAACTGGATCTGGGGGAAAGAACGCTAATGCGCTCCCGGAGATTCGATTAGATCCACGCCCACTCGAAAAACTTCCACCTTCTCTCCCTCCTGCGAATAGACGCGGGAGTGACGTTTATCCTTCCTTAAAACTCGGCTGTGAGAAACTGCGAAGTCAATGATTCAATCGAGTCTTTTCATTTCTCGTTCGTATTTGAAACGAAGGCGGTGTGTGTTGGGATAAATGATGCAAGACTCACGACCCCCCCAAGCAACATTGCTGAGATGTTTACATCACCGACATGTTGCCAGGTGCTCTCCGTCCAAGTTGGAGAAATGAGAAATTCAAATGTTGATGAGGGTTTTTTTTTTGTTCAAATGTGGGATCGAGTTTATCAGATCGATACAGTTTTCTCGTCAAGTGATGATCCAATTAAGTTTTTATTTTGTTTTTATTTTGTCTTTCTCCTGAACTCGTTTTTCTTAAATATTAATTTTGGTTTTTCTTATTGTTTATCTGTTTGATAGAAGTGACAATCAAGCAGCTGAAGGAGAAGGTTCGTCAAGCTGAAGAATCCCTGGAAGTCATCGTCCAGGTAAGACTAAAATAAAATACCTCGGCAATTCTCGGTAGATTTTTAAAAAACAACCCACGTTGATGTGGTAATGTCTAATTCGCATTTGATTGTCTAGCACAACGTCTAGCTGGTCTGCCTTTTGTATTACCCGACTACTGCTTGTTATCTCTGCTTGATTGGTTTGATATGTCCATTCCTTTGCGCTCCCGCAGCAGCCGGAAGGTGCAAACAAACCAATCAAACCTGTTTCCCCACAGTCTCAGCGTCTATTTCTTTCTTTCTTTTGATGCATTGGTCTCTCTCTCGCTCTCTTACCTGGTGGAAACAACCTTGCCGCTCGCATTCCCTAGACACTCTTTTCTTTCGTGTCTGTGTGTTGGTTTCTTTCACCTTTTGGGGGAAGAAAAACAAGAAGACAAAGATGTCAAAGGCAGTTTAGTTTTTGCCGCCGATCAACTAAAGCGAGTCTCCCCGCATAGTTTCAATCACATCTTTTTTTTTTACACGGGAACTATCTGACGTTTTTCAAATGGCGTAGATATTTTTATCGGTCGTGACATCACTCTACACGTACTCCATAACAAAATATTCGGTTGGTTCGAAGGAAAAAAACTGGTCGTGAAAAACCCCCCAAAAGGAATTACAAAAAATTAGACAGGAATCTGTTGTTGTTGTTTTTGTAAGTAAACATTTGGTAGTAGTAGTAGTCGTCGTCGTAGATTGCTGAGTTGTCTGGCGTTTTGTTAGTTTCCATAGTGTACAACAGTATACAGCACTTGAAAGAGAGCGTTAACGATGGGAGGAGACATTAACGAAGCGGTCGATGACGGAAAGACGACAGCCGGGGCCTGAAGAAGAATTTTCTCTTTTGTCAGCACAACTCGCCCGGCTCGATGACCGGTTTTTTCTTTTGGCTTTTTTCTTCTTCCTTTCCATTCGCCAGACACACACAGACACACGGGTGTCGGGGCGGCTGTCGTGTTCACCGACAATATGCAGCACTCAGCCGTCAAACAACAAACAACAACACCATGCCCACCAAACTGATGTACAATCTTATTAGGAATAGTTATGTATATGTACGGCGAAAGTGCGGTGAAAATTCCCAAAAGTATATCGAGATGGGAAAAAGAAAGAAAAAAAGAGTCAAAAAAGTTAACGCGCCGGATCCGCCCCATATATAATCCTTCTTGTTTTCATTTTGCGGTTTACACACACACACACACACCGGGTACGTTATGTAAGATGGCTTTATACACACACAGAGAGCGCAACGTGCCGTCGTTTTGTGGCGGAACTTGTGTGTGTTTCTCATTTTATTATTATTTTTTTTTTGTTTTTTCAAATTTCCCGCACAAGGTCTATCGAACTTTCTATTTGACGAGTTGTCCTGTGGCCATCGTCCATCACGGACAAATATAAAAACGGGAGGCAGAAAAATGCCGTTAAAGAAAAAAGCTGAGAGGGGGGAAAAAGAATAGACGTAAAGAAAAAAGAAATGAAAGAAAAGAAAGAAGAAGAATGATTCAAACATTGAATTGGCCTTTGAACTCGACTCTCGGATGGTTCAATGAAGACTTCCTGTCGTGCTCACGAAATTGTCTCTCTCCACCGAATTTAGATTTTTGTTTTTTCTTCTTTCCCCAGACAAACAATATGTTTACATATACAGACATCAAAACCCAGCCAGTGTGTACGTGTGTACACACAGGTACAGGTAGTAGTGGTATCTGCCCCCTTTCACAATGTAGGTACCTTTGAGTCAGAGTTTTGATTAGACTCTAGATATAGCCCAAGAGGTCAGGTGAACATTTCTTATTGTTACACTGGTATTACTCTTTTTCACAACCAGCTAGACGGGGGCATATAATGTTGACGCATGGCGACGTGTGTATGTAAAATTGTTCGATGAAAAAGGCCCATCTAGAGTATAGCAGCAGCACGTTATATACCTACCAGTGCTAGTTTCTACATGTAATAATATGGAGATGATGGATGGCGTTCGCATTAAGCTAACGATCTAAATGAACTGTTGGAGGCACCAAAAGTTTTTTATTTTTATTTTTTCGGATTTTCTCAGTTGTTGATGAGCTATTCCCCACCTCCAAAAGGAGAAAACCGTCTGCGATATATAGTAGACCAAGTCGTCGGTCGTGTGGTGCTGGAAACAATCATAACAATCACCGTGGGGCCACCATCACCACCACTGGAAGACCATTTTTGTTTTTACCTTGTCGTCGATTTTTCAGCGCGTCTATATCTAAGTTTAACTAGTCTTAACAAACAAAAGCCAAAAGCTGGAAAACTTTGTAGTTTGGCTCATGTGTACGTATACTGGGCTCCCAGAAAGAAAAAAAAAGTGATGGATGAGCTCTAGATTGTGCTGCCCAGCCAAAGAAGCAGCAGCACAGCAACGGGCATATATCGTGCAGGAGGAAGAACGTGGGAAATTTGAAAATAAAAGAATTACAAAAAAAAGGAATATACATGTATAAGATGTGCTGGTCTTAAGGTAAAGAGCGCACGCTACGTGGCACGTCATCTACCTCTCACCATGTGTGTGTTGATGGGTTTCCCTCTCTCTATCTCCACCGGCAGCAGTTCTCTATATATAATAATAAATACAGGTGGAAGCGATGATTGTTTGTATCCGCAAACGAGCATCGGAAATGCTCTCCGTTTTGTTTCATCCCCTCAAAAAAATAATACGGAATAAAACATCTGGCGTTCTTCCATCTCCTTCTTGATGGCGTCGACTTGTGTGTCTGTGTTGGCCGTATAATAAAAAAGTGTGTGTGTTATATGTATAACGATCAATGGCGTACACATGCATCAATAAGGAGAGAGGGGGGGAAAGAGCCTGAGGGGGTTAAAGCCAAAGCGGATATTGTGCGGATCATTACCTTTCTTCTCCTCCTTCCTTCCAAATTCTCCGCCCCTGTGTGTGTGTGTGTGGTGGTATACACATATTGCGTGAGTCGTCGTGTTTCTCTCATTCAGCTTTTCTTTTTCTTATTTTTTTCGCCGTTGGTTTCGTTCCACACAACCGGTCAACGCTTGTGCTGTGATGGACCGTTCACGTCTACACACGTCGTCGACGTAATAAGCGGGTGCTATGTAAACTCTTCTTATGTGCGGTCTAGATGTAATGCAGTCAGTCAAAAATGGTTTTTCTCCTTTTTTCTTTTTTTTTCTTATGCCAATTAATAGATTGGCTCGAAGAAGAAGAAAAAAAAAACAAATTTTTTCTCTCACGAAAAAAATGTTGGGTCGTAAAAATAATTTTGGAAATGTAATTTTTCGGGAGTGATGAGACAAGAAAAGGTGATGAAGGCTCTGCGGTTGTCGACTTTTATTTTCAAGCCTGGAAACACATTCGACAGATGGGAATTTCCCTTCGCCGGTTGAGGAAAAATAAATTTTTGTTTTCATATATTTTTTTAAAAAAGAAAAAAAGAAAAAGGGAGACAACAATCGATCGATAATTGGTCATTCGACCCCCCGTCGGCTATTATCGACCCCGTGAAACTCCATTTTTCGTTTGGCGTGCACCTTTTGTGTGGATGTGTCGATCCATCAACCTTTTGACGGTGTGTGCTGCACCCACACACACACACACTATAGCGAACTGCACACTCCTGTACTCTGCTCTACATATGGGGTCGGACTGTGTGCAATAGGTAAAATAAAAAAATAAAAAAAGGATCAGGAAAAAAAAGATCGACGGTGTTGTGTAATAATATCTGGACCCGCTAAGAATTGGGTCGAACCCCCCTCCACCTGAAAACGCACGCACTTTGTATAGGAGACCACAATCCATCAGTCGATCTGAGGCTACTATAGACACATTCGTTATTATTCCACCATCTCCTCCTACTTTTTTTGATATTTTCTTATATTCTCGCTCTCCCAATTTATTTAGGGTCTAAGACATTGTATGGCCGATGTAAATCGAAAAAGGTTATATAGACTGTGCACTCCGCTTCTGGACTGGATATCGATACTTTGGGATTGCCCCCGATAGGAATATAAATATCCAAAAGAGAGATCTCGAAAGGATTTCTTTTTCTTCCATCTGCTGGGTGGTGGTGGTGCATGATGGGATGCAATTGCTGGAACCGGAAGAAGGAAAGAAAGGGGGGAAATGGATGCGTATAGTTTATCGGATGGCAATTTCATCGATGGTCCGCCATCAGGGCGCCCCACACCAACGATCGCATTCTGTCACGCAACCGATGATTCAGACAAAAACGGTTTCCCCCTTTTTTTTCTCTTTTAAATAATTTATGGATGTGAATATCGGAGAGACAAATAAATTGAAAAAACAAAAAAATTATTATTATATTTTCCCCCCTTCGGTCAGTTCTCTCGTGTTCCAGTCGAGCTGATTCTCATCAGAGCGCCGGACGAATCGAATCAACGTGATGATATGAAAAGCCCCTGGGCCAACCCAATTTTTTGTCGTATAGACTCCACCCCTTTTTTTGTTATGTCATATCTCTGTGACGGAACGTCGGCCGGAAGTTTCGCACCTCTGACCACCAACCGCCCTCACACCACCACCCCCCACAAAAAAACCTAAACCTTGGCCGTTTTGGAAAATGTTTCTGAGCCTTGTCTATTAGTTTTCGTATGGCGACGACGATTCATTTTTCTCCATCCTTTTTGGAAATTTGACCGTTGTATAATAGTTTTGCGCGTGTCCCGCTAGATTTCCTTAATTAGTCTCATCACACGCCGGGTCTCTCTCTCTTCTTTCTATTTTCTATTACTCTGGGGCTGTGCTGTGTAACAAAGACACACACATGCACGTGCACATTCATCGACTCGTGATGTGACGCCATCGCCGCTAAGGTTTCTCCCATTTTCGTCGTTGGAATCTTTATCGTTATATATCACCCACCCGTCGTCGTCGTCCAGTAGCTAGCTAGCAGCTAGCAGCAGCGGACTTTTGAAAACTAATTAATTCCCGCGCGCCGAGCTATAATATCCCCCCCACCATCACCGCCACCTTTTATAACGTTGCCCTGTGCCAGCGTGTGTCAAGCTCCGGACTTACCTTTTCAACTGTAAAGGCAATTACCACCCATTGAAAATTTCTAACCCCCCTTTTCCTCCTCCCTTATAGATATATATATGCCTATACGTAATATAGAGTGTGTATCTTTTCATCCCCTCCCTTTTAACACGCAGCTCCTCTTGTGTGTGTGATGGCATATGTGACTGTGTGAGAGAGAGAGCCGCCCGTTTTTGGCATCGGTCATATCGATTCCGGGTGAAAGCGAAAGCTTTTTTCTCTCCACCCATCCACCACCCTGAAACGTTAGCGCATATATATGTTTGATGCGTGCGTGTTACACATATCCACCCCTCCTACCCACCCCTTCATATATATATACCCATCCCATCATCGTTACTGATATATAGTACATATACAATATGGGTGTGTTCTAGACTGCTACGCAGCGGCAGAAATCGTACACACACACACATATACGTATATATATATAGATTTACTATATAAGGCTGGCTAATAAATAGTATAAAGGGCTCTCGGAGCCTTTGCTTTTTATATCAATCGGATCCATGACGCATTGACGCTGCTCCTGATATGAATAAGAAAATCATCCAGGAGCCAAACAGAGAAAAAAAAAAAGGGCAGCCATTCTTTTTTTGTTTGATGGAAATCTTCTTTTACCCTTAATAAATAGACGAGTATCTGCTGCTCAACAAGGAACACACTAACTCGTTTGTATGTCTCTCGGGATCCAACTATTGAGAGTAGACTATATATTTTGTTTTTTGTTTAACTATTACGTATGGAGGGGTATTACTACTAGGTTATTCCGGTACTACTACTGTGTTTTTCGACTTATTTTCTATGTCACGTGTGCTGTCCGACGATATATAGCCCCCCTGTATCAATATTTAAGCTCTTTCGATCGAATAAGGTCGGGGTATTTTTTTTTCCAGCGCGACTTTGAATGGTTACGTAACAAGCGATGGATGGTCTATTTTGTGTGTATCGGATCACCAACGGGAAAAATGGAGGAGAAGAAAAAAAAAAGCCACAGAAAGAAAACGAGGCATTAGGCAACTCTGGAATTATTGTGGGAACTAAATGGCTCGTGAAATGTACCGGTATCCGGCGGCGGCAACAGCAGCACACACTGTGTTTGCCGGCCACCGCTAACCACTTCTGTTTCGATCTACCCCTTTTTTTTTCTTTTTCTTTTTCTAATATTAAAAAAATAAATACAAAAAACTTGGAAATTATAATCGACGATCGGTTGATACGCGTCATCCGGTCTGGCCACAAAATTGAACGCATTCCGTCACGAAAACGAACAAAAAATAAACGAATTCGATTTTATTTTAATGACGGGCGATTTGTTCCACATTGCTAGTGTATAAGTTATTGGGTGTAAATCAATTATTTGGAGAAAAAAAGGGAAAAATTCACTTTCGATATTATAAATTGGTTCGAGGTGAAGTGTCAAGTGAGGCGCCACTTGTATCCGGCCGTGTGACAATGGGTCTGAAAAAAGCCGTCTGCTCTCGATTTCTTTTTAGTTTTATTTTTTCGAAACCACGTTTTTCTCACAGTTATGCTCGTGTTGTGTTTTTTCCTCTTCTTCTTCTTAATGCCGGGCTTCTTTCGAATGGGTAAGGAATGAGGAAATTCGGCATTCTTCTTGGTTTATTGCTTACAAGAAACATGGGCAGAGATAAGGATCTTTGGGCTGGTTGGCAGCAGCCGGTCGGTTTGACTATCACTGGGCTTCATAGTGGACCTTGTGTGTATGTTTTTTTGATGGACTCGCTCGTTCGTAAGCCGCCATAAAATTTGAAATAAAAATAAAAAAAGATCACAGAAAAATGTGTATCTATGAAAATTCGGTGGACGAACGATGGGCTAACGTAATTGGCAGCTGTGAAATCCACAATGGGAGCAGCAGCAAGAGGCATCAAACTCGTTTTTTTCTTCTTCCCTTTGGCCGGCCGCTGCCGCCACCACTTTCTTGCAGTGGATATTATGCATATAATATCTGTTGGGCTTATAATGTTATATATGCAGCAGCAAAAGTTGTTGGTGGGGGCCACACATCGGTCTCTCTATTTGTGTGTCCACATGTGTTGCCCAGTTCAACGAGCACTAAACACACAATCTTCTCATGCCATTCTCTCCCTGAGCTAATTAAGTAGATTGCTATTTCTTTTCGAAGAAAGAATTATTCAAACCGTTTGGTGCTGTGGAGATTTCTGGGGCTGTGCTGTGCTGGCACTGTGTGTGTGGACGTAACAGATGCCAGACAGTTAACTTTGAGTCTCATTGTTGTTTGTCATGTTGTTATCATGTGGGCATTGATTGTAGTGGCCTTTCATTTGTTTCCTCCTTTTCTTTTTTACGATTTCAGACACGACTGGAGGAGCACGAGGACGTCCTAAGGAGCCAATTCGAAGAGAGGGAGCGTGAGTTGGTCGAGTTGAACCAACTGACGGCCCGCCGTTTGGCCCAAGCCGAATCGAAATTCGCCGCCCAGCAAGCCAGTAAGTTGATACCCGGTAGATCTTTACACACACACACACACGCACGCAGTCTGCCCATGATTATGTGTGTGTGTGTTGTTGGCCGTTATATAAATTGTCTCTCTCTCTTTTTCCACATACTGATTCTAACCTCGTACATTATCATCTTTCGAGTTGGCAGAGGTCATCGCCCCAAATTTTTTCTTCTTTCGATTTTGGTTTTTTATTTCTTCCTATTTTCGTTTTCTTGTCCGTCATGGAGAAACGACGCACTTTGCCATTGCATTGGACGATGTTTCTCTTTCATTCCGTTTGAAACAGATCGATGATGAATCGAATCTTCTGTTTGTGATTCTCTTCCATCAAACTGACCTTTCTGATCCTCTTGGCTTCTGCTGCCACACATCGAACTTGATGTAAATACATCAGAGGCCGAAGGACACACACACAGAAAAACAGTGACGCTCATGTAAAGAACCGGAGGAAAAATCAAAAACGCTGATGGACTATTTTTTATTTCCCCCCCATTTTTGTTTTCTCGTTTGGTTTTGGTCGGGATGAGATAAACACCGAATGATGTGTATGATGGCGGATCACGAAGAGAGAGCTACAGTGTGTGTAAATAAGAGAAAGGCCGTCGTCGTCGTCGCCGTCGTTCGAAATGCTTGTTGTATGTCTACCATGTGCAATATACCAATGAATCTTTGATGTCTTTTACAGCTGTCACTGAACTGCAGTCGGAACTGTTCGACGCCAAAGCTGGAGCCGAAGTCATTTCCCATGCCAAGTAAGTCGAGCACGTAGTCCCGTACTGTACAACTATAATAACCCCCACCCCCCTCCTCTCCGCCTTTTTCATTATATGTAATATTAACTCTCATTGGCGGCCCCCCCGTCACACAGTTTGTTCCCTAAGACTTTAGGTCCATCCCGGGGCCGCTAGTATCAATTTAGAGCAAACGGGAGAGAGGGGTAGTAGTCGTAGTGGCAGCTGGAATTAATTACTAATGCGGGAAAATTGACAGTCTTCCAACCTTTCAAGGGACCTAGTGCAAATCGGTGTCAATGCCGGCTGCAGTTTCTTATCCCGCATTTTGTTTCCCGCTATTTTTTCTTTTTTATAATTTTCCTCCCCCCTTCGTTGACGTAGTCGTGAGCGGTTCGAAAAAGTCATCGACGAAAGCTGTTTGGGAGATGTTTGATCGGCGCGCTACTAGGGCTCTGCGACATTGCTCGATGAGCAAACAGTCATTAGTGATTGTTTGTTAATGACAGATATACAACGGCTGTCGTTAGGGAGCTATCTAATTCTACGCCCTCCCCCCTCTCTCTGTCGTGAGCTGCTCTCGTGATATTACATTATGCATACGCTCAATGTCTCTTTCTATATTTGCAGGCTCGACGAAATTGAAATATTAATGCAGGATCTGGATCGAGCTAATCAGGTAGGAAACTACATCTATATCTCTCTCATTTATATATCTGTCGTGCGTGTGTGTTATGTATTGCTCCTCTACTCTCCTCCGCCCCTGTATCGTCCCATTTCTTTTTTCCATCCCGTCCATTTTTTCTTTTCGAGGGGGGTAGAGTCCCGCTGTGTTCGGAATACTTGATTAAGCGCTCTGAATAGCTAATTGGAAAAGGCATAGGCGAAATTCCCCGTCGGCCAACGGCTTTCAACGGTTGCCCGGCCGTTTCCGTTCAATACGGCACCCACACAAGTGGCAGTCACCGACTCCGGGAGTCGCGTTAGTAGATGATGATGATGGTAGTAGCCCAGGCCCATCCCCTGCAGTTGTCATGGATAGTAATGGGACGCTGGGGCCGCATTGGCTCGACCCCCGGAGAAGAAGACAGATCAGAAAACTCTGATAAAAGGCAACGATTTTCTTTGGCTTGTTTGGTGTGTGTACCCGATTTCACCTCGACTGGTGTGTGTAGTACCACTCTGACCGGATTTCTCTGTCGAAAAACATGGAAGAGGGACAAGGTGCATGTGTAATCGGCTCCTTTTTTTTCCCCCCGTACCCATATCCGTCGTAAGTAGCGTATCGCTGCAATTATCATTAGCAGGCCTATTGAGATTGCTGGGCCTGTCGCACAAACATGTTTTTTTCTTTTCCTTTTTTTTCGCTTTTGAGGCCGTTAAACTGTGCACATTACTTCCACTACTAGACATCTGATTGAAGGTTTGTGTTTTTTTCTCTCTCTCTCTCCTCTTCTTGGAAAAATAGACTCTGATATAACGACAAAGGCGTACAGAAAGAGTCGTACCAATTAGAGGTGCTGGAATCGAATGCGGAGGGTTTTTTCGTATAAATGTGAATGAAAAGAGTAAGAAGAAGAAGGGAGGAAATAATATAAGAGGGGCTCATCATTAGATGTTGAATCTCTCTCTCTCCAAAGTCTCTCTCTCTCCTGTTTGTGTGTCTATGCACACATTTGAATAATAGAACAAAAATCCCCCCGAAGAGGAAATGATTTATGAATGGAGGGGGGATCAACAGAAAAAGAAGCTTCCTTCTTCTTCTTCTTCTTTTGGTTTTTCCTTTTTTTTTTTATCCAAAGTCGCCTATAATCTATCTATCTCTCTTTTCTTTCTCTCTGTGTATATTTATATATAGATATACACACACAGAGTCCACATCTGAAGGAAAAAAAAGTATCGAATCCCCCATGTGTGGTCCCTTATCGGATCAGCTCAATATCGAAATGTAGTCGCACAAGGCAAAACGAAGCGGAGAGAGAGAGAAAAAGATGTGTGTTTTTCTGTGTGTGGTGAGCCAATGGGCTTTATGTTTCTTCTTCTTGTTGTTGTGGTAGTATAGACGCACATTGTTGTTTCAGCGTGCGGGTTTGGGACGGGGGTGGACGGGTATCACCATCTGGGGTTCTCTATGACGTTCCATTCTCGATCGGTGGCCAGATCGATCTGCTGAGGCCAAGAACCCGCACACACAAACACAAACACTCAACGACGTCTAAGAGTATAATATGCAACTATCTATATTTCAAAAACGAGCAAGGCAACAACATGTAATATATATTGTCCTGTCTCAATGTCATCTCCCGCATAAAAATCTTGTTGTTTTTCGGGGTTGGCGGCTGTCCGGGGGACGGTAAAAGAAAGAAGAAGACCTTAAAAAAAAACGAAACAAAAATGTATAACAACCGATGAATGATTGACTTTCGATCCGGTATTATGTCGTTACAAAATCTTTCGACTGCTAGCCCCCACAGCGAGTCGTAAATAATCGAAACAAAAGGGAAGAATGTGATAACCTTGTCGTGACCGTTTGTGATTCGCGATCGATTGTTGTTGTTGTTGGGGTTTTTTCTTTATATATGCGGTTTTTTGATCTTGTGATATTCTTGGATGGGATTTCCTGGCCAGATCCGCTTCAACGGAGATTGCGGCGCAACACACCCACTTCCGCATCAATTTCTATTCCGGGCGAATGCTTTTTTTTTACAATTTATTTTTTAAAAAGATTTCGAAGGGAAACAGGTGACAGTGTTGTTAAACTGTCGCCTTTTCCCCCCATTCATGTTGGTCCCCTGTGCGCAGTGATCGATTTTAGATTTGGCGAATCGAATAGGTGATTAGATCGGGAGTTGACACACAGGGTTTGGAAATAACTCTGGCGCGGAAAATGTGTTTAAAAAGACAAAATAACGCGTCCCCATTTCACCGTTATTTTCCCCTTTTTTTCACTTTTGATTCCTCGAGGGTACGTTTAGACACAAGTCTTGGTCGTTTCTCGGCTCTTGGTGGATTCGTAAATTCTGTATGAACGCGCCGCTTCAATTAACAATCATTCTCTCGCTTTTAGAGACTCTCAATGATGAAAATTCCATGTCTTATTCCCCTTTGACTTGTCTCTCCTTTTAACTCGGCTTCGTATTAGACAGTATGTACAATGTACGTAGCCCCCCTATCTCCTTATTCTTCCTGTGAGAAATTGTCCAGGCCTCACTGACTCCCTGAATGGGGGGCCACTAATCGCTCGCCTTTGCATCTCGCCTCGGCGGCAATTCAATTCCAATTCAAACCGTTTTAATGAATCGACGTCAAGACTGCCTCCTCGGTTTCGACGTTATATTATTGCAGTATTGCTCGCTCATTGCGAAAAAGATCCAACATCCACGGATGCGGATTAAATCGCAATCATCTCGGCCGGCCAACAGCCGTCGACCGATTTCAATATCTCAAACGCTTGAAGCTGTCAACTTTTCACTTTACAATTCCTTTTTTTTTTTTTTTTTTTTAACATTTGGGTTGCAAATGCAAGTGCAATGACACCGACGAGAGGTGTTGCTGGGAACTATTCAAAAGAGGATTCGATCTGAGAATGTTCCACCCGTTATTCTATTTTCTCGGTCGTGTTATCCTTGCACCATCTCTTTTGTCGATTTCTTCGAATGTGTGACGCGTGCCTGTCAAACCTCTTTGGCTCGAGAGTCGTGGAGCAACAGCTGATTGGCACCTTTGGCAAGTCTCGTTCCAAACCGGCAAGTGGCTGGCGTCGGCTTGTCGCTCAATCGATAATACCAAAGTGAGTCCGTGGCCTTCCTGGAAAGCAAAAAAAGGAGAGTCGACTTATTTAATGACGATCGGGAAAGTTCACTTTTGATTGAAATTCTTGCCTTTTGATGAAGTGTAAAATCCCGCCGAAAAAAAGGCGACACACGAAAAAATCGATGAATTTCATTAAAGATACTGGACGCCACCTTGTTGATTTTGAGATGAGCAATTCGAACGAGCGCTCAGTCTAGCGCGTGATTTTTCTCAAAAGACAAAAAAGAGAAACCTGTTGAAAAATTTAATTTTCGATATTGATTGAACTCGTTGATTTTTTCGACTTTTTTTTGTTTTGTGTTTCTGGTGGCGCTTCGGAGAATCCTTACGCGCCCGTCAAGATGAGCAAATCAAAATGTCATTCTTTTTTGCTTTCCTCTTATTTTCCGCTATCGGCAATTGTTATTATTATTATTGCGTGATCTCGTGTGCCGAGTGGGGGCCAACGTCAATTTGGTGTGGATGTCTGAAGACGAGCTGAGGAAGACAAATCCCAGAAAGCTGGTCAAGAATTTTTTTGAAAAGGGAATCGAATAAATAAGTTAACGACACACGTAGAGGAATAGAGCCGAGAGAGAGAGAGAAAGACGAAGGAAAACGAGTTATTGACGACGTGACGGAACCTATTTTGTAGGCCATTTCTCACCGATCGGAGCACATCGACCGGGGTCCCCCTCTCTCTGCTGCCATCCACCACCTGTTTCCCTCCCGTTTGTCTATGTCGAGTGGAAATGCATAGAGAGAGAGAGAGACGATGCCGAGTGACAACTCGCTTAAAAACTGGTCACTCGCTTTGGGGGCTGCAGGGGTCCCTCCTTTTTTTTTCTTTTTCTTTTTCGATACACCTGAGCATTTACATAAATAACAGACCGACAAGGTGAAAGAAGAAGGAGAAGATGGTGAGTGAATAAGGAATCAGAAACGACGACGACGACGACGTAGGAAAATGAGAAGGAAAAAGAGGGCCCGATTGAATATGTATCAGAAACAGTTTGTTATTCCTCGCCCGCCTTCACTATTTACTACTACTACTCCTACTACTACACTACTACTACTACTACTACTAGGCTACTTTATTTACTGGTCGTCGCTTCTGAGGTCCCCAACACACACTGACTGTGCCGCCGAACATACACACAGACACGCGTTTGACCGTGACAAGATTCCTGTTCGAAAGATCCACACGAAAGAAAAAAGAAAAAGAGAAAATTAAAACGAATGAAATTCCGTTCTTTTTTCGGGGTTCCATCAGAACATTGGGACCTGGCGCATTGACAAGGGGGGGGGGGAGTGTATTATTTATACTTTTGTTATATATATGTTTCCTCGAGGAATATGACGAGACAGCGAAATGAAATAGAAAAAAAGGAAGAAGAAGGACGTGGATTAATGTCCTCAAGCCCCGGAAAAAATAACCTTAACATCCCTCCCTCGTCTCTCTTGTCGTTTCTCGCCGCTCCATCACCGGCAGCAGGGTCTATCTCGTTTAGCTACTATTCCTCCTCCTCCTCCTCCTCCTCCTGTGTGTATACACATCTGTGGAAGCACCTTGAAATGCCAATGTCACGGCCGGAATTCTCTCATTCCTTTTTCCTTCTGGTACTACTCGTTTTTGCTTTTTTTTGTTGTCTGGAAAGTGGAAACGAGCGTACTGGTTGCGCGGTGTTAATGTTTTCTTGTACCAGTCAACGACAGGCCAATTAAATGTTAACAAACGAATCGACACGGCTCTTTTTGTGTGTGTGTGTGTGTCGTGTGGAAACACCTTTTATCTTTAGTTGGCCGGCACCACTATCGCTTCTCTCTCTCTCTTGTTTTTCGCTTATCAGAGAGGTATTAAATATGGAAATCTCTTAGGATCGAACAAATGTCGATTGAGTCATCATGTCACACCTGCCAATGACGTCGCATTTCCAGACGATTCCGGTCTTTATTTCTCAATCTTTTTATTGTTTTTTTTTATTGGCGACGTGTACCGAAAATCCCTCCCTCGTTTGGCCTCTTTCAAAAAATCAAACGTCACGCCATTTTTATTATTTTTTATTATTTCGGATCGTCGGCGGTTTCCCTTAGTTCCGCTAGATTTACAACAGGAGCGGCTATGCACAAAAGTCAGGTAATCTGGGCGTTGCTAAGTCTTCGATAACCGCTGCTACAGCCTTTCGTACTGGATCGCTTTAGTTCTTTTCCAAAATGATTATTATAAATAGACGACGGCGGGTGGGAAGAGATTCTATTGCGCACCGCATCGCCTTGCCTCGCCGAAATTGAGGTCAGTTCCATTTTGGATTGCGACACTGGCAAAAGTATCTATCGAAGAACAAGGGTATTTTGCTGCTAATTCTATTGTGAGGTACAGAAGAGAGTCATTGTTGTTTCCCATTTGTTTTTTTGTTTTGTGTGTGTGTGTCGGCGACTCGTGTAACTGCTGTGTGGAATCGGGGAGACGCGTCTAAGATGTTGTATTGCGCGCGTATAGACTCGCACTGAGGGCCCATCTGACGACTTGGTGGGTGGGAGAGAACAACGCCGAGCAGCAGTAGTAGTAGTAGTAGTTCTAGTCTACTAGTACTAGGGGAGATGGTGGGGGGAGTTAGTGGTGAAGGGGGGAGGTACAGCCGTGGGTGGAGGAGGAGGAGCGAAAAACTGAGTTGAGCCCAGGGAGCAGAAGCAAAGGCAAGAGCACAGCAAGCAAGCAAGCAGCAGCAGCAGCCAGAGGGGGCCTCAGGCCGCAGTTCACATCGCTCAACCGACTCAGTCCGCGTCCGTCTGCGGCCGCGTCGTGTTGTCTGTTACACAAGCAGCAGCAGCAGCCCATTATTATTACTGTACCATTCGAGAAAAAAAAAGTGTGCGTGTGGTTTCATTTGCTTGTTTACTTCCGACTACAAGTCCTCGACGCCTTTTGAATATTTTTTCGAGTCGTTTTTCCGTTTTCACAAATACGAAGAGGATTTGAGTTTGCCAATCAAAATCACACCGACACTCGGAATAGAAGAAAAGACGGACATTGTGCGTGTTTTGTTGATCATCTCGCGCAATCGCCGCCCGAAATAGAGGAGAGAAAAAAAACCCCAAAAAGTTGAATCAAAATTCTGCGAAAAACAGAATTTTTCGGTGAAAAAGAATAACATTCTTGTTGCGCAACCGGATATTGGGGTTTTTGTCTGATTTCCCCACGTTGTGTGCGTGATCGAACAACCTCCTCATCCGCAAAGTGCGCCAAAAATTTTTTGTTTCTCTCGTGTTTTATTTTCTCTGTGTGTGTTTGTTCGGAAACAATCGAATTCTTCTCCCACAAACAACAACACCACCAACAACAACCGACAACTATTCTTGTCTCGTTTCTCCGCAGGTATAGAACGAGTCGTGTCATTGCGAGAGAGATTCATCTCTCCTCTCACGATGAAAAAGATTTCCCCCCTCTTAATCACGGGGCCACACGTATTATAGTCTTAATCGATTTAGAATTGAGTTGATTAGTTTCTAATGTCAAAGAAAAAAAACCTTGTTTGGTTTCCAGTTGTTTGATTACAAATTGCTGTCATTTCGTTAACTAAAATAAAAATAAAAGTAGGAGTCTGTGAAGAAATTAGCTCTAATTAGGTAATACGTTAATACGTAATGTTAGGCCCCGGTGTGTGTGGATGTGTGTGGATGTCAACGTCTTCGTTTTGCCTCCAGTTCCGGTTTTATTTTTATGATCAGTGGCGCGTGTTTTGTGCTCGAGAAAACACTACAGCAACAACCAAACAAACTACCATTGGGGGGTTGTGATGTGTGTGTGTGTGTGTGTGTGCTCCCTGTGTGTGTGTGTGTCGTGTTATTCCTGTTAGTGTGGCGTGGTGTTGCTCCTGCTCCTCCTCGTGTCTTTGTGGATACACTCACCAGCATGAGTCCTTTATACCCCTCTCGGTCCCGACTTGTGTGTGTGTGTCCCGAAATCACTCGCCTTGTTTATCCGTCGGCATTGAGTTTGTGTGTAATAATTCCCGTCGAAAATCACAAAAATCTGGTCGAATCCGAACCGAGAAGAAAAAAAATTGTCTGAGATCGGATGTGATTTGAACCTAAAATCTTAAAATGGCAAGAGGTTAACATTCTGAACTTTGTTGGGTTTCGGTGGGTGGGGGTCCAAGAAAAAAAAAGGGACTAGGACGGGGGCCTAGAAGAGTTTGAGATTCTGTTTCTTTTTTCTTCTTGTGGTTGTGTCGTTATGAAAGTCTCGAATTACGCCATTGGGATGGCTGATGTCATCGGAAGCCAAAACAAAACATTTTGCAGACGCGTTTCTCTCTCTACCGTTAAGGGTAGTAGGGTAGGCGTATCTCTTGGTTCGATCAGTGCGGTTACTCCGTTTGTTTGTCGTTTGAATTTATCCGAAAAAAAACCCAAAAATCCTCTCGATGGGCTTGTCGATTTCCTCCCGTTTTTCTCCCCTATGAACTTTTCTGGATAGGCGGAAGCTGTTGCGGTCAGCTTAGTTTTTTATAATGAAATTTTTTAGGTCGACGGGATGAATAATTCCCCCCCCCCCCCTCATGTCTAGAAAAGAAAAATGGCATAATCGTTCAATATCCCTTGGTAATGAGTTACTAAGCGACGACATCGGACTGATGGGTGGCGTTTGGGAAAATAATAGCGCAAAAAGCCGGGAGCGCACAGCTCACTCTTCTTTTTTTTCTTGCCCATTTTTCTATTTCTTTCTGGGGTCCTTTCCGTCCGTCCGTCTGGTCGGAAGCGGGAGCAAAGTAGCACGCACTCACGGCGGGGGTAAGAAAAAAGAGGGTGGCGGAGAAAGAGAGTTATATCGATAACGCCCGATCGTTGTCGTTGTGTGTGTGTGTATGAGCCTCCTGACCTTTCCATCTAGGAGCTAGGAGCTGCTCGATCGCTCCTATTTTTTTATGATTATGATTTCCAGTCGGAGCGCACAAGGGTTTGATGGGTGGACGAAATAAGAAGAGAGAGAAGGAACGAAACGAACGGCAGGGTTATTACACACAAACACACCCTCGTGTAAAAAGTGATAAGGTGAGACTCACCAACCTCCCCCCACCCCAACCCCACCCCATCACTGCCTACCCTACCGATTGATCGAACAAACCTTGGCAACCACCTGGGTGCAGTTATAAAGCTCGCTGTTAGGTTTCCCCATTCCCCCCTCTGGCGCTCTCAGCTATCAGTTTAGAGAGGGTGGTGATAGAGAGAGTATTAGAACTCGAAAGATGGGAGAACAAGAGCTCCCAGATCCATTGATTCGTGATAGGCAAAGGTGTTGGCGGCTCTCAATGCTCACGCCGACAAACTCGCGGACGAGGTGGAAACATATGCGCACTCCCACCTCTCACCCGCCATTGATCCGCACCGCATCGCCCCCCTCCATTGTACTTGCTCCGTTCTACAGTTCAGACACACACACACACACATAAGAGTCGGACACTTGCTGTTTTGACTTTTGGTCGAGTTGCGGGTGAGGCGAGGTCGAATATCATCCGCAATCGACACCTCCCGTTTCTCTAAGCCGATGTGATGCATGTTAACACGCGAAGCGCAACAACCCGCGACCACCCCACCCCAGATATTTCCACCCAATGCGCCAAAATCGTCAAAAGAGCCCGAGCTTTAAATATTAGATTTCCGTTTCGTTCAAAAAAAAAATGTCTTGACGACGGGCGGCAAAACTACAAACGACCCCCACACAACACACCACACCACCACCAGAAAACGTTAATACCCCGCCCAAGAAAAAAAAATGCCGACATTTGAGTCAATAATCAGATATACACACTATGTGTGTGTGTTTCTTGGGTTTTTACAACCCTAGGTTAGAGCCCCTATCGATATTTATTATCTAGAATAGAGACCGGGACTCTTGTTGTGAACGATCAACCACCAAACACTTTTGCGGTTCGTTGGTTTTTCCATTTTTTTTCTTTTTTTTTTTACAACCTCCGACTTGAGTCCGGCAAATAAGCTAGTCAACTTGTGTGTATATAAATATATAAATTACTGATAATAGATATCGTGTGTATTTATGACATCTTTGATGATTCCCGGCGTTGTGTCACAAAAAGTCTCTTTCCTCCCCCGGTGCGGCCACATTTGCGGGAGTGAAGAAACTTTGTTGTACTTTTTTTTTTATCTTTTAAGATGTTTTCTAGTTTGTAAGTTGAGTTACGAAATTTACGGCGAATTAAAGGTGGACAAGCTTTTGTGTGTCTTCTCGTATCAGTCAATCGAGTTCGGATCCAACACAAGAAGAAGAATCCTACAGCAACAACAACAAGTGCTCGTCGTGTCGTTTGGTATTTGGTGGAGCGCCACACTACCACTACTGGATGTGTTTTTGTGTGTGTCGTGCTGCGACTGTCTGAGTCAGCGCACACATTAGCCCCCTTTCTTTTTTTTAATCGGAAAAAAGCCAAAAAAAAATTTTGAATTAAAAAAAAAAGGGAAGAAATCTAATTAAAACGGCCATCATGTTGTGAGATGAACGTTATAGACCTATGGAGTCCTTGGACTGGTTCACAACCAAATCGCAAGGACCTCTTATCCTGGCCCAGTTCTGGCAGCAAGTGAGTACATAAACCATCTTTTAATATATCTCTTCTTAATTTTAATTCGAATTTCCCCGGGGCCTTTTTTTTTTTTTTTTTTTTTTCCATCCGAACAAATTTTTGAAACTTTGCGGACCGACGCGGTTCGGGAGCCTATAAATGCGTTTACCGCGATATAGTGTCTTAATCGATACACAATTTTATTTTTGTTTTGTTTTAAGTATTAGAGTCTTTTGAACCCTCTGTGGCTTGTGAATCGGAAATGGTTGTTCATTTAAAATCATCGCCCGAAACAGCCCATTTGTGTTTACGTAGCCATCGTAAAGACAAGAAAACCCGAAAAACAAATAAGAAACCTTTTTTTTTCTTGTGTATTTGTTTGAAAAGAATCGGTTGGCTTTTCTTTTTTTATAGAACTGGAATTAGCCTTTGCTGGTGAACCTTTTTTCTTTCTTTTTTGTCTTGTTGTTTTTATGTTTGTGCACAATTTATCGATCGAAAATGGGCTTAGAGTGGCAAGTATTATAGCCGTAGCATTGACTTAGCACCCCCGTCGCTAATCGATCGTTAAATAACTTCATTTTCAGTGTATTAGAATCTACTAAGCTACTTGTAATGCCTGCGCCCCTCTTGTTTTTGTTTCTGTCGGCGGCCAGCTGTGCGGATGTCGGAATAGGCCCACACCACATACCACGTATATTATTATTAGTATTATTATTATTATTATTATAACTCTGTGCGGTTGAAGAGATGGGGTGGGGTCTTGGGGATACGCTGGAGTTGGTCGGCCTCGTTTTGTATGGTCGACCGGCTGCGGAAGAAGAAGAGGGAAGAAGAAGAAGAAGAAGAAGAAGAGGAGAAAAGATCGTGGTGGTGGTGGTGGTGCTAGTACTTGTTTACAAATTCGCTGTCACGTTCTCTTTTTATTACGACCGGGGCTCCGAACAACAAGAGCGCGCGGGCGGTGGTGTGCTATAACGCCTTGGTTATTTGGACGCGCGAGTATTGGTAGGCGCCGTCAGCGGGTCGCCCATCTCATTCCCAATCAGTCAACGCAATCAATCTATATGGACGACTACTTCCTCCTCCCTTCACGGCGTGTTGTGGATTAGGTTTTTCCGTCCTTTTTTTTTCCTCTTTTCTCTCTTTTCTGATATCTAGCTGGATGTCTTGGGATGTTTGTGTATGTATTGCCCACCCAGCCTAGGAATATAATAGAAGGGCCGCGAACGTGAGCGGTTCTCTACGCTAGCTAGTCCCGACGGATTTGCCATCAAGACGGACCGGAGCTGGTCATCAATCAACCGATCGAAGCCAGTTTGGGCTTTTCTTTTTCTTCTTTTTTTACCCCACCACTTATCTCTCTCTCTCTCTTTATCTATACCCTCGAATGCTTTAGCTTTTTAGTTTGTTGTTTTTCATCATCATCATCATCACCACCACCATCATCCTATATTCTCTTTTGTGTCTGTTTGTGTTTCATCTTCTCTTTTGGGCCCTTGTGTAGTCGTGGTGGTACTTGAAGTCTTCATCATGATCGATTAGTCGGTCCATTATCGTGAGTGTGTGCCTCTCTCTCTCTCGCTCTCCGCCGACACACAGACGCACATGGAATCTTGGTGGTCCCCCCCCCCCCTTTTTCGTAAGGTTTTTCTTTTTCCTTTTTGATTTCTCTGTCCGGCGACATCGTCGCAATGCAAATCAAGTCAATTCAAAGATTTTTTTTTAACCTTTTTAAAATTTAAAATTTTTGGCTCCGCCTCCAATCCCTTTTGGAAAATGGCAAAAGAATCATGGACACCCCCCTAATCTTGTCTCATCGTGGCATTCATTGGGCCGTGCCCTTGTAGTCACGCATCACCAAAAGAAATTCTGATCATCTCCTTTGATCATTTTTTTCTTTTTTTTTATTTTTTTTTTTTTTTTTTTTGTTTCTTTTGGGTTTTGAATCATTTCCATGTCGTACATCAATCCGACCTTGTGCTATCGCTCAGATTTTTGTTACCTGGAGACTTGGCCAAAGAATGTATTTAAAAAAAATAATAATAATTTGAACAAAACGAACGGTGGGCGCAAAAGAGTCGAAAGAATTTCCTTATCGGAGAGCGGTCGAGTCGAATCGAAAAAATAAAAGAAGGCGATGCGTTCGTGTTGTAGACCCTGCCCACGTCCGGCCAGTTTCCACCAACCGGCCGGCAGCATTTGCTCGACTTTCTCTCTGACAGGTGGCTGTCCCTATCCCACCACCTCCTCCTGGTTTTTTCACGACCGCCTTTTTTGTTTTTTGTTTTTTTTTGTTCTTCTTTTACGAAACACACGCGGGACTTTTCTCTTGATGACTCTGCGCATTCTTTTGCGCCAAAACGGCAGACGACGACGACTACACATGATTACGATTTACGCAAATCAACGGATTGCCTCACTATGCGCTCGTTTTTTTCCCACCTTTGTTTTCGAAAAGGCAAGGCCAATTTAATGAAGACGAATTCGTCCGCTCACGCTCTTCACCTCGAGGCCGAAAATTGTTGTTTTGACGACATTTTCCCGAAAAATAGAAAAAAGGAGGAAACCGGTTGAACGAAATAAATTCACGTGATGGAAGAGCGAAAAAAACAAGTCAGAAATTGCGAGCTATCCAAATGAGATGTGGAAGGTCAATGTCGATCACGCACACACCCCTCGAGGGGAGAAGGGGGAGGAGGAGGGGATTTGTCGACAGCTTTTCTTTCTTTTTTTTTCGTTTCCGCGTCTATTCATTAACAAACCCAACACATTTTCTCGTTTTTACATTTTGGTTGGTGGGTGACGTCCGAGCAAGAAAAGCTATTCTGTTTGTATGATATGTTATCCGCATTTTATCACGCGGGACCGCCACAGCACAGCCACCAACCGGCATATCCGGTTTATTCGTTACTTTATTTGATTCTTTTTTGGCAGCTTTACAAGTCCCCTTTTTTCTTTCACCTGTTGAATTTGTTTTTCCCCCCTTCCTTCTCATCCTTATTATATTTTTCTTTTCACGGGAAGTTCCGCACAGGAATAGAACTCCCGATCGACTTTTTTTTTCTTACTCAATCGATAATCTTCATTTATTTTTATTCCAATTACTGTTTTTCTTCCCCCGGTCGCTTCTCTATAGAAATGTGTGAATTCTTTTTCTTTGCCAGCCATTAAAAAAAAAATAAGAAAAGCGAGCGCTAATGCGACGTTGAAATTGTATGCGAGCCATTGGTATATATAGGAAGAATAAAAAGGGGTATCGAGCCTACACAGGGCGATGGAGGGGTGTATATAAGTGATATTGATCCAAATTGGAAAGAGCGCTGCTACTTAGAAACACACACACACACACGCCGGGGTAGCTATAGAGCAGCTCTCTCAGTGTGCGTCATGAGCCAATCAATAATTTCCCCTCCCACAACCCCACCCTCTCCATATCGTCGCATCTTAACTACTGGAAGCAAATGAGGAGTAACATTTTTCTTAAAAAACAGAATCTGTCGAGTTGAGAAAATGAAATTTTCAAAAGATAAAAAAAATTTAAAAAAAGAAAGATAATTTCAACAGGAAAATGAAAACACTTTCCATCGCCGCGAACCATATGTGTGACACACAGTCAACGTCTCCCCCCTACACGTCTCTTTATGTCCAGGTGTGTGCCCGTGTGTGTGTGTGTGATGGCTTGTATATATCGTGACAGGGAGAGAAAAAAAAGGGGAAAAAGAAAGAAGAGAGAACCGGATAGACAAGAATGGAGAGAGAGAGAGAGAGAGAGGTGAAAACAGGTGGTTGTTGTTGAATCGTCTGCATTTAAAAGGAAGAAGAGAAATAGGATAAAACAAATAAATGAAACAAAGAAGAAGAAGAAGAATGTAAAAAAAGAAGGAAAAAGAAAAACGTGCCGAGACTCTTCAAACAAGCTTTTTTTTTCATAATATTCGTTTTCCAGGGTTATAACAACAACGACAAAACACACACAACATCTGATCGCCTCTGCCGAAAAAAAAAACCCAGACCGATCGTTTTCTTTTTCTTTTTTGTATTGTTCACGACGGAGCGGTGTAGTGGCCGTTATTTATCGCCAATGGATGCATCATATCCGCCTCCGCCCGTTCCCTGTTGTTGATTCAATCGTCCGTCCGCAGCACAGACTGCGGGCTGCTCCTGCGCCCGGCAATTGACGACCGAATGCCGCAGCTTTAGTATTAGAAACACACACACACACAAGATATATTTGTAGCAAAGTGGTGTGTAATCTTTTTTCGTGATTCCGTCCCATCGGAAACATACTCGACTCCTCGTTGTTGTATAGGTTTTCCGTAAGTGTTTGTATACCATTTACACGTAAGGTTAGCCGGTTATTATTAGGGTTTTTCGGGGTGTGTCGGTTCGGAGGATTGAGAGCTGATGGAGAAAGAAGAAGAAGAAGTTGATGATGATGAGGAAAGGTTTTTCTCCTACGCGCAAAACACACGCACCCCCCAACCAACCAGACTTTTATTTTTAGTGCCGGCGCTACCACTACTATTCCATCCGATCAATATCTGATTGCTTTGCTTTGCCTTCATATCAGCGAGGGGAGACTAAAAAAGAAAGGGCCTGTGCAGTCGTAGATGAACGAGCTCGGAACCCATCAAACACACATACGTACGCACAGAGCGTCTTGCTCCTATATATGTGTACAAGGAGCCGCCGCCCGCCTGCCCAGGCTAATTCCCATGGCCGTCCCTGGTGCCATTGGGGTTGTCTTGATTGGGTTCTTGAAGTGAAGAGATGGGCAGAGAGAAAAGAGAAGGAGAGAAAAAAAAAGAGGAATACCCCAGTGTGTTCGTGTCAAAGATTCGGCAGTAGGTCATCTCTCTTTCGGCTCCTTGTCCGTTTTTGATAGTGCGGACTTTTTTTTCCTTCGGCTGGAGGTCTCATCGGGAGGGGTCTGCGATGCCCATGCAATTAAAGCTGGACGACGACACTGCAGTCCGGCTGTCGTCGAGACCTCCAAACGTGTCCAGAATGTTCAATGTCCTTTCCACTTTTCTTCTTCTTCTTCTTCTCCTTCTCCTCGGCCAACTTGGGCCCAGCAATTTCTCATTGAATAACCGAGGCCTATAACTCTCCTTTCTTCATTCCATCCATCCATGGAGAATGATGCGCCATCCCTTAAATATAGGCTGCTGGAAATATACTACATAGTACAGTATTTAGTGATGTTTAGTCACGAGCCAAAGCGGAGGGAGGGGGGACAGACGCTTCAAAGGCATCCGCCATATCCCATCACCGTGGCGGAATGATTTTTATCCCCTTTGGTCTTCTGCAGCAGGGGTCGGGAACTTGGGCGACGCCCAATACACACACTCACACAGAGAGAGAGAGAGATACACTGTCAATTGAATTGTCTCTGCTCCATCCGGAAGCACACGCCGGTCGTCTTGGGTAGATCTAGTGTGGGTGGGCGGGGGTTTTTGTCATCTCCCGATTTCTTTGATCCGCTGTCGATCAATGAGGTTATACATAGACACCAGTAGGAAAGGTGGCGAAAGATTGAATAGGGAGAAAATGATTGCATTTCCAGATATGGATTTCTTTCTTTTTCTTTTCTTTCTTTCTTTCTTTTTTTCTGATCTGATTGATCTTCATCTCTTCGGTTCTCCCCCCGTTTTCTTGTTGCGTGATTTTCGTCCGTTTGATCGTTTGGCGATGTGTGTCGCAACAACTTGAGCACCCCACCCTTCCCCACATCGCCCGATTTTGTGTCAAGTGTCGTAACACAAAGCTCTGAGCTACTCGCCCTGGTTGGTTAAATGCAATAGTCAGTTGTACGTTGTGTGTAACACTCTGCTGCTCGACGTTCTGTTTGTTGTCCTAGTCTCTCCCCCTCTCCCTTCTCTCTTTCTAAAAGTTTGTCTTTCCCTCCTCCATCCTCCACTTCCCTTTTGATCAATGAATCATCAAGTACAAACAGACACACACACCGACGTCGACGACGTGTTTTCTCGCTGCTCGACTTTGACTCCCTCGAGTTCCTCTTTTGGCCAGCGCTGCCATTTCTCAATTCTCAACTGATTAATTAATGCATACGGAATTTCTTTGAGAAGGAGAGGAATGAGACATGGCGTCGGTGATGTAGACGAAAAATTTATGTTTAACAACACCCGAAAGAGAAAAACAAAACGCGGAAATCCGCCGCAGCGATTATCTCGTAGATAAACGGTTGAACGATCCTAACCGATGTCGTCGCTCTCATCCGATCCTCCCCTGGTTAAAATAACAGCAGACAGAAGCAGAAGAAGAACACACACACAAAAAAAAAGGGAATTAGATAGGCTTCTTCTCTTTGGCCTGGATGATTGGTCCGTGCGGGTCACGCCATAAACCCATAAAATCCGGTTTCTCTTTCTTTTAATTCACAATGATGTTTTGATTGTGTTTGTGTGTTTTGGATTATTTATTTTCTCGGCATTTTTGTCGTCTCATCCGTTTTTTTATTTTATTAATTCAATGTCGGTTCAATCCGACTCGATCCGGCGCTTCGTTTTTATTAATCCGTCTTGGCAACAGGATTTGATACAAGTTAAAAAAAAAATAAAAACAATCCGATTGGAAAGTTTTGAAAACGACGGTGGTGATGGGAAATCTCCTGCCATAGGTGTCTTTGTTATTTTCCTTCTGATTGATATAAATCCATAGGAGCAATTGTCGTTGAAATCGAATCGTGGATATTCCGTTTGGTGGCTGGTCCGTAATAGCGGGGGGTTGGGAGAAATGTTATAGCGATGCGGGCGTGCCGGTTATCTTATTTCGATGCGGCGCGATGAAGTTGCAAGGCGTCGGATCTATCGCTCTTCTTCTTCTTCCTCCTCTTCTCTTTCTTCTTCTTTTTCTTCACACTCCCTCTTACTACACCCAGATATCCCCCCCCTACCACCACCACCCCATTCCTTCTCATCGAACGCGCTCGAGCGGCCGTAGATAACACGCTCTATTGATCTCCGATCGACTGTTGCTGCAGCCGCTTTTGGCCGTGTGATCTCCACCCCACAGCGCACCCCATTGAGCCACCCACCGTTGACTGTGCGGCGGCGGAAACACTTCAGCCCCCCTCCATCTCTTATCTCTCTATCGCTTTTCTTTCTCCCTTTTTCTCTCTCCATCTCTCTTGTGTGTGTGTGTGTGTGCGCGTCGATTGATCTGACCGCCATCTTTTCATCCAATTGACCTTCTCTCGCTTCTTTTTCTCCTTTATTTTATTGATATCTATCTATTTGTTCTTCCGTCTCTCTACACTCTTATCCCGCTCCCCCTTTCCCCTTTTCTTATCCCGCAGATGTATAGACACGCAGCAGGAGGGGCGCCAATGTCCAGGGAAAGAGTTTGGAAGCGATCGACATTCCAAATTGAATTCGTCTCTCGCGACCCCGATATTTTTTTATATTAAAATATTTTCAAAGAAAAAACTTGTTGGCTCCTCGACTGGGGGGTACACGCGGATGTCGTTAAGCGTCACCTTTCATTCGTTTTGGTACTCCTCCCTCCCTCCCGCTCGCTGGATAACAGTTGGTAGCAATAGCAAATAGCAGTCGCTGTAATGGGGATGATTCCGGCAATGGGTTTCACGTTCTTTCGATTTCCACGGATCACGTCACATGATTTTGATTGGTTCTTTCGGTCGAGGAAGAAGAAGAAGAAGAGAAAAATCTTGTCTTTTCTTTTTCTTTCTTTTTTTCTCTCTGCGGTCACCGCTGTTGCCGCTATTTTTCAATGAAATTCACGCGCCACATGTTGCGCTCTCCCGACCGCGCACGCGTTCATTCCTGCAAACTCTCTGCCAGCCCTTAGCGTTAGTCCCTTGAAATTTTCTTCAGTTTCTTCTTTTTCTCATTGTGAACCCGCTTTTCCTTCCATTTTTATAGCGGCCGAAAGAAAAAGAATCAAAATCCCGACCGACCGAAACCCGCCACCGCCACTAATGGTGCGGTTAATTGAAACGCGGCCCGGCTGATAAAAAAAGAAGTTCCGACTCGGGAAAAAGAAAAGAAATAAGGGGCTCTCTTTTTAGTTTTTACTCACCTAAAAGACCTGGCTGTGTTTCTTTAGCCGCAGCTTGGTGATGATGGGGGCCCAGGCGCAACAAATCCGTCGGCATTACATTCGGCGGGACTATGGGGTCTGAAAAGGGGGACGACCTTTTGTGCCGGGACGACCTTTGGGGCTGACCCTCCCCACTATATATCCGACCTCTTTATAGCTAAGCAAGAAAGGGGTTCCTCCTGTTATTCGATCCCGATGAGGGTGTGTGTGTGTACGCGTATGTCGTGCTGTTGCTCCTGTCGTGAATGAAGCCAGTCCCGAACGGCCGCAAGGTGAAGAATAGCTACAGCAATTGACTTCTTTTTGACGGGAGGTGGGCCCCCGTTGGTTTACCACAAAAGTGGAAGGCATTTTCTTTCTCTTCAATCTTTTTTTATTTTTATTTTCTTGCGGCCGTGTATTGGGGCGCGTGAAGAGAAAAAGGTTCAATCAATCTCGCGGCCTTTGGTCTCTTTTTTTTAAATTCCAAGTGACCGCAAAACCCAATCCTCCCCAACACCCGTTCCCTTACAAAATAAAATTGGGGTTGACGGGAAATGTTAATCGAATTTGAACCTGTTTTTAAATTGTTGAATTTTGACATTTTTGTTGAAATTTATATTTTATATTTTTTTATTAATGTCACGAATTTTTCGTTTTTGTAGCGCGCTGTATTGGCCGAGAAGGAATTGTCTGTCCTCAAAGAACAATTTGAGAGAGCTGAAGACAGCAGCAAGCGGCAGCGGCTTAGCAGCGATCAGGCCAATGAAGCTCCACCTCCACCCAACATGGACACGCCCCTCGACGTGATGGGCAGACCTTCATTACTCGAACTAGCCGCCAAGGAAAAAGAGGTAAGCGCAATCCATCATTTTAAAAAAGAAAAAATCGCGCCAGCTCTCCTTTCCTCGTCGTTAGATTTCTGCCTGCCGAATTCCTTTTTTATTTTTATTTTTCGCCCGATGAGGAAACCAACAACAACAAAAAAATGAAATTAACCTCATGAGAGTCTTTTAATTGAAGAAATGAAAGCTCATTGACAGACTCGATCAATTTTTTTCCCCCACCGCCGTCGTTGTTTAATTATTCCACGATTTTTCGGTGGAAATTGTATGTTTTCCATTATTCAAATGAAACAAAAAACCAAACAAAAAAAACAAAAAGATAAATAAAATCAAACAAGAGAATGAAAGCGCTCGATCCGGCGGGCGTCGGTAGCGCCGCGATCTCTTGTTTCTCCCGACACTGGACTAACTTTGTCCCGCCGAGAATTGGATTGCCGATCGTCTAAAGCGATACGGCTCGATATATATAGACGCGCATAGAGAGCCAGAGAGAGAGGAGAGAGAGGATGGCATTCAACCACCCACCCGACAATAGAGAGAGAGAGAGAGCCAAGGCTCAAAGAGGAGATTGAGTCTGTATAGCTGGGCGCACTAAAGTGGGTGGGGTGTGGGTGGGGTGGAGGGGAGGGGAGTGTGTTGTAACTTTAATTAAAGCCGCTTTGTATGCGAGGAATCCGAAGTGTCTCTCTGTCTCTCCTTTTTCCCTCTCTCTACTCCCCCCCCACCCTCTTTCAGAAGCCGACCCAAGGGATATAGAGGGGGGTTTCGCCCGTTCATCGGCCTCCCGACGCCAAGCTAGTCAGCCCGACGACGACGGCGACGTTGGCTGTATTTCCCTCCCCCCTCCCGTTTTCCACCCTTTCGTTCATTGCTCGGCTATATCTAAGCCAGCGACCGATGCCGCTCTACCAATGCTACACTACTACTCCCAATAATCAATATGCAATGGCAATCCGAGCGCACTATGCATATAAGCCGGGGCGTCGTCTGTGTGTGTGTGTGTATGGTGGGCCGCCTCTCTTTCCTCTCACTCTCTTTTGTAGGGAAGCTTCTATTTCTTCTTCTTCGCCCGGTTATTCAAACTAAATCTATCGGGGGAATTAGAATACTGTACATATACGTGTGTATCCCTTTTTGCTTTTATATCTCTCTCTCTTCGCCCTGTGTCTGTCCCCAGTCATGAAGAGCGCCCCCGTCCAACTCTTTTTGTTTCTTGTTTCTGTTGTTGTTGTTGTGCCGGGCCATCATCTATTGAGAGGCCCCCGTAGCGCATAATTCCATCTCTCTGGCGGATGAAACGGGGGGAAAAGGAGGGGGGGGGCAGTTGAGGCAGACGAAGAACCATATGTTTGAACGCGCTTTGCATTTTGGGCTAATCAATAACCAGAACACATACACACACACACAACCAAGTCCCCCCCTCCTCCACTTTATTCTCTTCTTGTGCATTTCCTCCTTGTTGTTTCTCTCCCGTCGACGTCCGTTCGTCTCTTTTTTTATCTCTGCTACTGGTGTGTGGTGTCTGACGACGTCGCCAGCGCCGAATGTGTGATCATTTTCGACGCTGGCTCATACGCGACGAGAGCTATAGGGAAGAGAATGTGGCATGTTTGGGGGGGTTGCAAGTTCACGGAGAACGGACCTCGGGAGTCTCAAGCTGATTAGTTTTTCAAGGGAGAGAGAGAAAAGAGCGGGATTTTTGTTTGGTTTTGTTTTTCGTCTATTTTTATGAAGGTAATATAAAAATGTGCGTAACATGTAGGAGCCTGCGGCTAAATGCGACCAGGATTTATTGACTTGTTTGACGACGTCGGGGTAAGGGTAAGGTCGTCGTCGTGTGTGTGTGTGGATATTAGAAACACAGCACAAGAGAGAGAAAACAAAAAGAGAGCTAGTCGATATTGTCGAGCTTGGGATATCCAATTCGCTGGAGGGTGTATATATTGCTCTCCTAATTCTCTTATATGCACACACCATACACACAATTGGGTGTGGTCTCCGGTAAACACCCAGACACACACACACACAACACACACACAGTGTCTCTTCTCTTTTGGGTGTCGATCTAATATCGTCCGCCCTCTTTATATATTACTTGTACATATTCGCTCTATCTTTTGTTATATTTTCGGTTCTTCCCCATCCGTATATCCATCAAACACACACACACACAGAGCAAACGAAAAAAAAAAAAAAAAAAAAAAATATGGCACGGGGGATGGCGGGGTCCATCGGGCGCACGGAATGATCCCCTCATTTCCAACCCCCATCCATCTACTACACAGTGTTGTTGTATATATCCTATCCTATCGGCTATCGCATCCATCTATCTATCCGCGAGCGCGCCCCGGCCCTTGATGGGTCGACTCGATATGTATCGTGTCGCAGCCAATTTTTCGATTCGGTCACGACGACGACGAATGAAATGGACTTCTTTATTTATTTTGAGCTTCCCCCGAACTAATTTTCGGTTGTTCTAAAAAAATGAGACGAGGGACGAGACTGATGAAGAAAAAAAAAATGAAATGCATTTCCATATTTGAAAGTTTCTTTCCAGCGCCGACGGCTCAACTCTCATGATGATGTTCATATAGACTTTTTTCGGGTCGTGATAAAAAGTTGAAAGGGGGACTTTTCTCTGTTTGGTTAGGTGCGTTATGTTTTGTTTGATTTGTTTTGTGTCACGCACTCGTTAACTTTGCCCAGCGTCCGTTACATTCTTCTTCCTGCGCCGGCCTGTTTCTTTGGAAAATGTGGCACCCGACCAGCAAATATCGCTCATCGTCGTCTAATTGTCAACTTCTCTTTAGATTCTTTTCTCTCTCTCTCTCTCTCTCTGCGTTGTTGGGCTGTTGATTTTTTTCATTATCGCGCGACTTGAAACGGCCGCCCTGCCCCACACACACAACACGGAAATAACTTTTTCTTGTTTCTTGTTTCTTCTCCGACGGTCGACGAACGAATTTGACGCTTTGGCGTTAAAAAATTGGTCAAAAAAGAAAAAAAAAACAATTCCGTTTCCAGCGGACGGGCTTGACCATCTAAACAAGAAAAAGAAAAAGTTTGTTAACGATGGTTGACGAATTTCTCGGGCGTCGTTGTTACACTCACGTTCATTTTTCTCTTTTTTTTTTTTTTTTTTTTGGTTTGTGCGGACGCGCGGCCCGACCGAAAGTTGTCTTGATGGACTCGATGGTGCATCCGCGATCATCATGTCGGGGGGGAAACGGACAGAATAGAATTGGGTGTAGAGAGAGAGATGGGCAGGAACTGGCCTATCAATGGACTGGAAACGATAGCCAAAAGAGGCGCCGTGCAGCAGCCGGTTGTTGATCATTTTCTTAGCCGGGGCTCTCCTCTATTTCTCCCTGTGTGGTGGATGTTGAATGTGAGTTATAGGCGTCGGGAGCGGAAAAGGAGTGTCATCCTCTCTATCTTCTCGCATATTGACAGGACAGAACTATGAGTTTCTTTTTTGTATTTTTTATTTTTCCCGGGTCGGTCCGTCCGTTTTCGTCGCCCTATATATATATCTCTCTCTATCTATGCTGCACGATGATGATGATGATGATGATGGATGACCCCGGTGTGTCGTTTTCATCAAGTTTCTGTTCCTATCAAAACGCCATTTTTTTTCGGGCTCGGCTCGGCTTGGCGGTTGTTGTTGTTGTTGTCCAAGAGTTCCTCCGTTTTCAAAAGCCTCCCCCCCCCCACCAAAAGTCCAGCGCCACAGAGCGAACTCTACAACGTAATATTACACACACACACAAAGTGCCCCGCCCTTTGGTGCAGGGGCTCCACACCCTTTTTCTCGACCGCACGGCTAACCCGTTCCTCTCTTTTTCTTGATTCCATTGACGAATGGAACGAACAACAACAGCCAATGTGTGTGTATGTGTACATTTGAGCGTTGAGGGTATCGCGTGTACTTTTTTTAGAACGATCGTGTCGCTGCATAAGCCACCGACCTTTTGGGGCGAAACTAACCATTTTTCAGTTTTTTTTTTCTTTTTTCGGAAATGAAATATCATCGCTGTGAAGTAGTATATTTATTTATATATAAATGCAAGAGGACAAAGTCATGCGTCAGTCTTAAAAAGATTGCCAGTTTAGAAAAAAAAGAGAAAAATAAAAAATAAAATAAGATTGAAACCGAAGAAGACCGAGAATGTGTTTAGGGTTTGGTTTAGATGGGTGGGAGGAGGTGGAAGGTTAGTAGCTCTAGTAGTAGTAGTAGTATAGGCTCGCATAGACGATGTGTCGAGGTTTCTTTTTTCTTTTCTCTATCCCTCCCGAACGCAGCGCGTGATAATATACGAGTTATGTAAAACACAGTGCCCGCACCATTTTTTCACCCCCCGGAAAAAAAGAAAATGTCGAAAAATATTTCATCCGCTCGAATGGTCTTTGCCGATAAATCAGGTGATGTGTTCACACCCCCCAGACATTTATAAAAATATATAAAAAAGACGTTTGTGTTTGTCTGGTTGTTCTTGTGTGTATGTGTGTTACCGATCGCGTTTTATTTACCCCGGGTTGTTTGTCTATTTAAAAGAAAAACATTGCGGCAAAGTCGGAGTCTCCCGTTTCTCTCTCTCTCGAAAGAGAGAAAGCCAAAACAAACAAAATGAACGCGTTCAATATTTAAAGGAAGCCTCCAAAAGAAGATTTTTTTTTTATTTGATCGAAGATCGAATAAGAAAAAAATTTGTGTTTTCGGGGCAAAAGGAAAAAGAAAAAGATGAAAAAAAAATGAAATTCTTGTTTCATTTCATTTCATTTGCCACTTTATTTATTTGATTTGATTTTGACTCGTTTGGTATTATATATATATATTTTTTTCCTTTTCGGAAGAGCCGAGTCTCATTCCTCCGGGTAATTTCCCTCGGTTGTTGTACACAAGTTATAGCTCGTAACTTTGCTCACAAATAAATTTTTAAAGGGGGGAAAAGGAAAAAAAAAAGGTTTTTTTTCTTTTTCGTTCGGTAGAGACTCTTTTGGCGACTGCCGCGCGCAACTGCAACGAAAGAGGAAATTCACTGTGACCGACCGGCAGTCACGTACATATACTATACTTGTAGCAGTGGCTATACACAACCTTCGAAAGAAAAAAAAAAAAGAAGTTGAAAAAGAGAAAAGAATATAACGTCATAACTACTGGCCGTTATAATAATCATTATAGATCGAGCCAAGGTTTTCCCTCTCGCCCGTTTCTCTTCCACAAAACGACTTGACTTGTACGGTTGTAAATCACATAATTGATTTTCAACAAAAAAAAAATGAGAAACAGCTTCAAAAAGGAAAAAAAAAGAAGTTGTAAAGTTAGCATAGTTGTAGGTTGAGCTGCTACCTGGACGGCTGGGGGTGATAGAGAGATCTTGGGTTAGTATTAGTATCCGCACATAAAAACAAATTTCCAGTTTTCTTTTATTTTTATTTTTTCAAACATCCCGCCAAAAGTTGTTTCCAAGATTGTGGGAATGTCGAGGTAATAAGCTTCTGCTGTTGCCACTAAACACTTAAAACGGCGTGTTCAGGACGGAGAATGGTGGAGCTGCTAGTAACCAATCTAGGCTTCTCTTTCTCTTAGTGACACTTTAGTCGGTCGGAATGCATCCGGCGGAGAAGCCATTCATGGGATGGAATGAAGGAGAGATGCTTTTTCTATTTCTTGCCGAAAGTTAATGGCTCGACGATTTGAGGTGGAAGAATAAAAAAGACAGTAGCCGAAAAAAAAGCAAAAGAAGAGAAGAACAAGACGACCGGTGGGAGGAGGAGAGTGCATGAAGAAGATGGTCAAAACATGGGAGGAGAATGAGGGAAACAAGAGACTATTACTACTACCAGAGTCTATAACCAAACTATTGACTTGGGTCGGTATCTATCTTGCGTTCTGTGTCGACTCGGTCGAGAGCTAAAAGTAGCGGATGGGAAATGGGCAACTTTGAAAACTACTCGAAGAGCTGTGGCTCTTTTTTTCTTCTCTCGTCTTGTTTGTTTTATTTTATTTTACTTTTTTTTGTTTTTCCGTGTTTTGTTTTGTGTCTCTTTTCTCTTTCTTCGGTCGATTCCGGTCGAAGAAAAGTAAAGCGGCGGTAGCGGTCTATTTCGGTTGTTGTTTCTTCTTCTTCTTCCTCCTACTCCCCCGACCACCACCACCAAGCGAACGCCGCCCTTTTTTATTGGAGTTTTCCGTTTGGTGCGGTAGAGGTTCGGCAGCTTCTTCTGCAGAGAGTCGAGACAGACCGAAGAGATGAGGTTCTTCTTCCCCTTTTAAACGTCGCTTTATATTTATATACAAGTGTGTGTGTGTGGATATTGCGCCACAGGGCTCCCTGCCACCGCCGCCACCGCCGCCGCATAGCACCGATGAATAGCTCCTTTGCTTTCTTTTGTTTGCTGTTGTTCTTGGCTCCGCCGTCACGGTCTCTTCGGGACGTATAGCTTCTCTGCCGATCCTATCCTCATTTTCCTTTGGCAAGCTCAATCTACCCGGCCGGACAATGATCCAGACGCTCCGGTGCGGATTCCTCTCTCTTTCCTATTCTTTGTGGCTCCCTCCCCAGCTTCTCATCGCGCTGAGGGTATCCGCAATGTCCATTCCGGGGGTTGTGATGCTGGTGGTGGTGTAGAAGGAGAAGAAAAGATAAAAAAAAAATTTTTTTTATTATTTTTTTTTCTTTTCAATTTTGATAAATCAAATAAACGTTAATGAAAACTTTTAACACATAGTGGACTCGGTCTCACAATAAGCGGGGAGGACGCCCGTATATATCAAATTCAATTTACGGTCTTTTTTCTTCTTCTTCTTCTTCTTCTTCACTCCTGAATCAATTTCAATGAATATCTCTTTTGTTAGATCCACCATCACGACCACTTGGTCGACTCTTAACCGAATAATAGGGAAATGTAATTTTGGTGAAAATTGGGAATTCTTCTTGGCTCCTCTACATGTACGGACTGAAACAATTTAAATCTTTCGACTCGAGCATTTCCAACCATTTTGAAATAGAACTATTCAAAATTATCTTTTTTCTCCCATTTGTCTGTCGAGTTTTGCCAGAAAATTTTGATTTGCTCCGAATGAGGAAGAAATCAACGGCGCGGTTTCAGCGAGTGAACTTTTGAACGCGTTTTCACGACCGAACGTGCTGCCTTTAATAGAGACATTTACCCCGAGCGACGTTCTTTCTCTCTCTCGGCTTCAATTGTTTCCCATTGCGATGATTTGATATGCAAAGAAATTCGATAAGAGTCAGGCCAAAATGGAGCACAGGAAAAAAAACTCGATTTGTGTTGCGGGAGAGAGAGAGAGTAACCGATGCCCTGCGTTTAAAATAAATCGAGAGAGGCAACGACGACGGCCCTTGTGTGAAACTAAAAAAGAAGGCGGTTGAGGAAACTCTTTGGGGGGGGTTTTTTCTTGGCTTGCGGTCGGGGTTTTGGGTACAAATGATCGCAGCTCCTCGGTCGTGTGTAAAAAGAAAAAAACCAGAAAAGCAACGGCTGTTTTTAACCTCGGCGTGACTCCCGCCGACACCTCGGTGAGCACTGCTGACCTCCCACCACCACGACCGCCACAACAACAACCCCCACCCCTCCTCTAATCGAAAAAAAGAGCGGGCCGTTGTTTAAGTGAAGAACATGACCGAAGAGCGATCACGTTCAATGTTTCCATTGTTTTTTAATAACTTGATGGCTTGGCTGCCCCTGCCCTTTTTCACACCACCAGATAAAACATTTCTCTCCGCGTTTTTATTTTTCATCCGGCCGGATTTGTTTCTCTCTCTTTCTCTGCTCTCGGGCGATCAACTTGTCGTCGCTCCCGAAACGAGCGCAGAGAAGGCAACCGACTTTTGAGTGAGACAGGAGGTTTTTTTTTGCGTAACGGGTTGCCAACAGGACAACTAATTCGTTCCATGTCAAAGTTAACTTTAAATCTTTTATGCGGATGTGTGTGTGGAGTATATCTCGATTTGACCAAACTGTGGACGCTTCGATTTCTAATGGGTCGTGTCTTTTTTTGTGTGTTGTTGTTGAAAGAAACAGGTTCAGACATTGATCGAGGACGTTCAAAAGTTGCAGTCGACGTTAAACCAGTTGCGCGAATCCTCTGCCCGCCAACTGTCAAACTTTGAAGAGGAATTGCAGGTGCGCGGCCGACACATTCAGCGACTGGAAGCTCAGCTCGAAGCGCAAAAAGACTACCAGGAAATCCGCCGTGAACTCAGGTAACTATTTGTGTAACCCAAGCGACCAGACGAATTATATTGTGCCCTCTTGTTGTCGTTGTTGTTGTTGTTGTAGTATCATCTTTCTCCTTTTCTATCCTCCCCTCGTCTTCTTCTTCTTCCTTCTTCTTCTTTTGTCGTTTTGATTCGACATATCAATGGCCCGCATCACAATCGATCCCGCGATCCTACCCGATCCCCAACTCGGGATCTCGGCGGTATTGTGTTATTCGTCGATATGACGACGTTTTGTCGTCAAGGATGTCGACAAAACACTGGGAATAAATAAAAAAGATGGAAATAAGAACAAAAGGCCAAAAAACAAAAGTAGTCAAATACCACATCCATTTCTTTCGATATATATCGATCTCTGAAGCCGTAAATATGTCACCCCTCGTTCTTCAGACCCCCCTTCCGCCAAACTCCTTAGTGTATTGGGTGGGGAGGATATAGAAGAGGGAGAGAAAAGTGCTTGAAATATTTACGTCTTCCTCTCTATTAGGCCAGGGGGCTGGTATAGATCCTACATCCATCGTACTAGTAACCACGAAGAGAGATAGAGAGAAAGAGAGAAACGAGTCTAATATATTTGTGATATGTAAGCGGATCATGCAAATAGCTCCTTTTTCCTCCCTCCAACAGCTTCCCCCCCCCCCAACCAACGATTGCCTATATACCATTCAATATGAATGTGGCTGACTGGCTAGACTGATGGTGCGGCTGTTTTCCGCTCTCTCTCTCTCTCTTGAACGTCTTGAGAGAAATCCGATTGATCCGTGCGGTCTCTAGCCGCTCGGGCTGTGCAGAATAGTCGTCGAATAAATACAATTCCTACGGAAAATAGTGTAAGCTCCCCCTCATCCTTCACTATTCTCTCTCTGGCCATCTTCTTTGACCTTCTAGATGGTGGTTCATTTGGTTTTATTTTGAGTCTATTTCTGTATGTGTGTGTGTGGGAGAATCTCGTTTAATTACACGGTCGATTGGTCCGTGTCACTGGTGGACGTAGCCAATCTGCCGGCTGTAAACGATGAGCTGACAGAATTTCTTATTTATTTTTTTTTCTTTTCTCTCGCTCTATTTTCGGCAGTATCTTGAAATCGATCGAGTTTCCGCACCTGTCGTCGACCGTTGACGACGACGACGACGACCAGGACATTGCCAAGAAATCGGACAAGGTCCCCACTTCCGCGTTAGCCGGTGGCAACAAACCGCTAGAGGTCTTGCTCCTGGAACGCAACAAAGCTCTCCAGTCGGAGAACACGGCACTCAAAGTCGCCAACAGTGAGCTGCAAGGTAAGCGGTCGTCTGGCCAAATTTTCTCCACTCGTTCTCCCCTCATATCGAAACCCCACCAGTTGATAATGTTCATATAATTATTAATATTGTGTGTTAGCCGAGTGAAGGTAAACGGGCGACCCTTTTTCTGGCCAAAAAAGGACTCGTTTCGCAACCTTTCTGTGTGTCTTTTTTTGGTATTGCTGAATGGATGTTGACACGCCTCCCCCGGTTTTTTCTTGCGCGTGCTCATCTTGTTTTTGATTTCCCATCGCGGAATACGGAATAACAAAAAAAATCTCCTCCAACGACAAATCGCAACACACACACACGAATCTCTTTTTTTTTTCAACCCGCCCCCTCCGGTTGAGTATTTGCTTGTAAATCTGGCGACACTGGTTGCTCATCCTCTCTGTATCTCTCTCTCTTATTCCCGTCTGACCCTTAACGACGACACACGCCAATCATCAGGCGAAGAAGAAAAGACTTTGACACTTCCGCTGGAAGAAACTTCACCTCCATCACCTCCACCGTCGTCTTCCTCGTCGGCATCTCCCGGTCCGGCTGTTTTGTCTTCCAAAGACGACGCTAGCGTCGCCCAGCCGGTCACCAACAACAACAACAACAACACGGCAGATTGTGAAGCCGATCACTCTACGGCCAACAACGACAACGACACGATGCCCTCGTCGACGCGTTTGGGACTGGCCAACAGTCCGATGGCGGCTGCAGCGGCAGCTGCGGCGGCCGCCGCCGCCTCGGTCGGCGCCCACGTCGGCCCACCTCCGCCGTTCTCGCCTTTCGTCGGCGCCGTTTCCGCATCGGGACTGATGGGTCCGCGACACCTGCCGCCCGTCTTCCACCCCGTCTTGGGCGGCCTGGGTTCGCTGGGCCACTTTTTCAACGAGGACATGCTCCTGCACTGGCGGCGATCGCTGGAAGCTTCCATGCTGAGCCATCACCAGCAGCAGCAGCAGTTGCAGCAGCAACAGGAGCGACGGATGGCGTCACCCGACCGCGCCAGAGCGTCCAGCCCCGGCAGCGACAACGGTGCCGAAGAGAACAACAGCAGTAGCCTCTATGGCCAGCGGACACCAACGACAACGGTGGCCGGAGAAGGAACTGCCACTACACCCACCGTAACGACGACTCCCAGGTGCCCGACTACTCCTACCGGGCAGCAGCAGCAGCAGCAGGGACTCAACTCTTCGACGCCCAACTCTTCCGGCGTAGCCACTTTGCCCGGCTGGCCTAGCTGGGAAGACTCTCATTTGGCCCGGCTGCAGCAAGAGTTCATCACACGCGGGGGCGTCTACCCAGGTTTCGGCGGCCCAGGCAGCGTCAACAGCCTGGCCGGCGGTGGCCTAGGAAATGGTAGCCTAGACGGTGGCGATGGACCGTCGGCCGCTGCCTTAGCCTCTCTGATGGCCCTTCCGGAAGGTTTGACATCGCTGCTGGCCAAGAGCAACCCGCTCGAGGCCCGTCTCCAGGAGATGCTGCGCGCCACGATGGAGCGCTACGCCAGCCAAGCCCTGGACACGTTGGCCATTTCGCGCGGCGTTCGCGAGCTCCTCTCCATGCACAACATTGGCCAGCGGCTCTTCGCCAAGTTCGTCCTCGGCCTCTCGCAGGGCACCGTCTCCGAGCTCCTCTCCAAACCAAAGCCCTGGGACAAGTTGACGGAGAAAGGCCGCGATTCCTACCGCAAAATGCACGCCTGGGCCTGCGACGAAGCCGCCATTTTGCTCCTCAAGTCTCTCATTCCACGCAAAGGTAGGAAAAACAAAATCATCTGACTTTTTCTCTCTCGTTTTATTTAGAAAAATATTAGCTTTTTCTTTTTTTTTTGCCCGTCGTCATTTTCTGGGCCGTGTTGATCAACATCCGCGTGCGTCACTGATGCGCCCAAATGGGCAGAGTTTGATCATCAATCAGCGCAGTTGTTAATATATAATGTACATGTATATATTCGATGAATATTATGAATATCGATTATTCTTTTTCGGAGCTGGTTATGTGTAGTCAGAGTTGCAGTTCCAAAGGAGGAAGAAGGGGGAAAAAAAACAGGACGGGAATGAGAAATGGAAAAGTTTGAAGGGTGAAAAAGTCATTAGTCAGATGAATCTGATCCAATTAATGAAAGCGGCGGCGGCGGCGGCGGTTCTTGTTGTAGGCTTCGTTCCACATAGCTCGCTATCGATTTGAAATTCCTAGGTGGGCGCAGTTTCAACTGTGTGTAGATTTTTGTGCCTTGCGTCAATATGGAAACGGTTTCGGGTACAAAAAGGTCGTCGTCGTCATCGTACACAGTTATAACTACAGGCCCCGTTCAGGGGCTCTCTTTTTTTTTATATTTTTCTTGTCCCTCAACTTGTTGTCGATTCAGCTCAAGGCATTCCGAAGAGAAGCCGAGCCCCTCTCTTCGGTCTTTGCTGGATGATTAATCATCCACGATGGAGCAGATTACCATCACAGGTTGTCTATGCGTGTGTGTGTGTGTCTCTCACATGTGTGTGTAGCCCTACTAGTAGTAGTCCAAGTATGCGCTTGTGTGTGTATAAAGGAGCGTAGAGTCAGGAGCAGCTAGGAGAAGGCCAGGTGTGCGGCGCAGCTCTGTCACTACTGTTGCAGGTTAAATGTTGTCATTCCGACTGGGCTATATATTTTATGCCGCCAACCGCATCCTGGTGTTTCGTTTCATTTTCTTTTCTTTTTTCTTTTTTCTTTTCTCTTATAAGAAGAAGCATTCCCTTTTTGTTTCTCTCTCCGAAATGCATTTGAATAAAATGTCAAAAAGGCGCACGGTAGAATTTTTTGTTTGTGTTTTTCAAGAAGAAATGTGGCGGTTGAACTGTTGCCAAGTCTCGTGCGTGTCGCCAGCCTCAATGGCGACGATCTTTATTGGTCATGAAATTGCCCCGTTTGCTCTTTGCACCTGGAAAAAAAAACAAGAAAAAGAAAAAAAAAGAGCGCTGGCTAATGAAGTGATGAGGCGCTCACATTTGACAAGTTAACATCATTCCCAGGGAAGATGGGGAGGAGGAGGAGGAGAAAAGAAGGTCGAAAATGTGTTGTTATTAGTCTCTTGTGTGTCTGATCTCGTTCTCATTTGGAAACTGTCAGAAAAACCTCTTGTTGGAAGACGACAATCCCTTGATGCGCGTCTCTCGTTCGCTCGTCATTCCCTGTCGGCTCTTGAATAATGGGACGGATGGAAAGAGACCGTGATATTGACAAGCCATCAAGAGCAGCAGCAGCAGCAGCCAGGAAAGAAAAAAGAGAGACACATTTTTTGTCTTCTTCTTCTTTAGGGGGCCTGGGTTTTTCTTTCTTTTGCGGTGTTGTCTCCCCATCACGTTCCCATTCAAATTGGGCGACTGGCCTTGTTTCTTCTTCCTCTGCACCATCTGTGCAGGAGGGCCAAAATTGTTTGATTTTTTCCTTTTTTCTTTTTTGGGTGTCCTTCATGCCTATATTATTCTTTTATTTTTATTTTTTCTTGTTCAATTCCACCGTTAACAGGGGAGAGAAAGAAAAAAAAATATAAGAAATACAAGTCGTTCGCCCCATCGTTTCCTAGCTGCTTTTGTCAAACCGCTGATGATTTCAAGTCCTTTCGGAATCAGTCCTACAAGGAGGAGAAGAGTGGTGTAGCGATGGTGCCGGGTCGCTCATGTTTCACGGTCCCACAGAAACACGGCATTTCTCTCCCCCATCCGTCCCTCCGTCCGTCTCTCTCTTATTCGTATAGTTTAAAGCCTGTCATTTCTGTCGGACAAGATCTGATACGACTTTTGGGAGTCCCTTCTTCTTCTTTTTCCCCCCCTTAAGTTGCGTCTATACCTTGTCTCTGTCACACTCACACACAGCTTGGTATTCCTTTGGTCTTTTTTTTTCTTCTTCTTCTCTACTCTCGTCCCGATATTTCATTAGAAAGAATTCTTGATATTTTTCTGGTGAGGGGGAAATCTTGGCCGAACAAAATGAGCGTTTTGATTGGATCTTTTTTCGTTTTTTTTTTTTCCTTCTGAATTTTTGACTAACGCCGGTCTCTTCTCCTCTATCTTTTTCTCGTATCGGATATGTGTTGTTATGTGTATATGGGCAAGTAGTATATCTATGCTACAGTAACCACTTACCGGACTCTCGTTCTATCATTTTGTGAGGTATGTTTTTTGTGTCGAGTAAAATAGAAAAAAGAATAAAAATAACAAGTGGAAGAAGAAGCGCAACGGAAGAAGCCGCAAGATTGCGCCAGTCAACCCGAACGCCATTCATCGGTTGAGGGGGAAACCGTGAGTGTGTGTGTTACTGTGTGTGCAGCGTGTTGTTGTTGCCGTATATACTCGACCTTTTGTGGGTTTTTCTTCTTCTTTCTTTCTTCTCGATGAAGAAGCAGATGTCGTTTTCTCATCGTTTCAGGTCTAGGAAGAAGAAAAGTAAAAGAGACGGGGTGGTATTGGAGACTCTTTTTCACTCACATGTGGCTCGAGGTTTACCTGAAACGCGGTAATTATAAGCCCATTATTCCGTTGTGAAGCAATGGAGTGAAGAGATAAGAGCCAGAGCCAGAGAGAGAGAGCTGCGGGGATGACTTATCGGTCGTATTCAACGGCTGACTGGGCAAGCGCCGGCGAAATGGCAGCCGACCAACCTGTTGCGCCGCACTCTCCTACCGTGTCTCTCTCACTAAAGTTGTTGCGCTCTTGATGATGTTTCGGTCTAGACGAACGGCCAACGACGGACACGGCCATGTATATTGCTATAGATTATAGGTATAGCGAAAGGATTTTCACTTGTTTTTTTTTCTTTTTGCCTCCACATCGCCTCCCTTTCTTCCTAAACATAGGGGGCAGTTGGAAAAGGGCTGGATAATATAGAGCGCCTTGAGGGGCCAAGTGTAGTAGTAGCTTTATATGTGCATAAGAATTGTTAGATGTATTTATTTCTCCATTTTTTCGGTACCTTCTTTTTTCTTTCTTCTTTGACTTCGGCGCGCGGTTATTTTAAATTTTTATATCCCCCCACTCATCGGTTGGAGGAGAGAGAGAGAGAGAACAACAACAAGAAAAAAAAGGGGAGCAATCAAGTTGGCAACGACGACGATCCAAAAAATAACTTTGAAAATTCCAAAATGAAATGATTGACCGCTGCCAGACATATTTTCGGCATTTCCAGTCAAATGAGCAGCTTGCCATAGCCGGACAATTTCGGGTCCCCCGAGTAGTAGTAGCGTAGCGCTAGCTGCTTGACGGAATCAAAGAAAAAGAGACACGCACATCAGTCGGCACTCTGCCGGCACTCCTCGGTCGACTGGTTTCGACAATTTTCTGATGGGGGCCCTTTTCTTCTGACTTTTTTGTCTTTTCTTTGCTCTCCCCGGTTCTTCTTGTTTCAGTTTTCAAAAAAGAAAAAAAGAAAAAATCAGCTGCCAGTCAAACCGCTAATCACTGCCGTGTGTGGTGACTCGGTGAACCTTTCCAATGTCAATGCAATTCCTAGTAGTTTGCCTTTACCTGTGATGCGATCATTTCCGAATGGTTTGCGTCCTTGTTCGAGTCATAACTCGGAAAAGAGAATGAAAGAAACGAGAAGCGAATGAACCTGTGGACCACAAGAGCCGCTATCACCACACTAAAAGATGGCAATAAGAAGAGGGGGGGAAAGAAATCATCATCATAATAATCATAACACAAAAAAAAGAAGTTTTTTTTTTCTTTTTCTCTCTCTTTCTGGAATGGGATGTCGACCTCTCGGTGTGTAAAGGTGGCGGCGGTTGGTGGCGTTCCTCCGACGAATTCTCCCACGGTCAAACCTTCATCGCCGATGAAGGAAAACCTTTTTTTGTGTTGTCTTATGCGCCCGGCAGCACTTGACTATCGACCCACGCTATGATATTATTATCTCTAACTCTTTATCCGAGTGTGTTCTCTTTATTTTTCTTCGAACATGAAAAGAAGAAGAAGAAGAAGAAGTTATACTTATTATGCATCGTTTAAATATCTGGAATAAGACGCCGGGAGGCCGCAAGCCCCGCCTTTACCCCCATCGTTTTCTTTTTCTTTCGTCTGGTTGTTGTTTTCGGTTCTCCATCATCATCATCACCTGGCGACCGCTGTACACACACACACAGAGAGAAAGAGAGAGAAAAGAAATAGTTCCAAGTGTGTTTGTGTATATGTTGCCCGCTTATGGGGCGGAAATGAAGCTTTATTACTCTGTACCCGTTGATTGGTAGTACACACACACAAAACAACATGGTGGAATGGAAACAACTCCCGACAACCGCAACGGTTGCAACATGAACACAAGTCTCTTGAACCGAAATTTGGTTGTTTTTTTCAACAGAAAAGAAAATGGAAGAAAAAACCAATTTGAAAATGGTCTGCTCGCGATTTTTCCGAGCAGCAGAACAAAAAAAAGGAGATAAATACGGGACCAATAAAAATGGGAAGGAACAAAAAAGTGGGGGACGAGAGACATTTATCTAATAAATGGCTGGCAGCATCGCCATCGGGGGTCGACGCAACACGACAAACACACAATAGAAGAGAGAATAAAGAATGATCGGATAAGAAGAAGTTTGGAGACGGGTCCCGGCTCCCTGTCAAGACGAAAGAGTAACACGGACCCATTATCTCTGTTATTTTCTTGTTTAATAGAAATGATTGCGCGTAGAGCCGCGTAGAGAATACAGGGAAGGTGAACAATCCCGTCGCTCCTCCAGGGGGGGATTTACAGTCAGATCAACAGGTCTCGACCTGGCCTAGCGGCGGCGGCGGTGGTGGTGGCGGCGGTGGCCATGTAGTGGTGGTGGTAAGTCGATTATTTGTCCGTCGCCAATCGACTCCCGGGGCACAACGTAACAGCGGCGGCGGCAGTCCTGGTTGATTTCGGGGTCATTGCGGGCGCGCCATCATTTTTTTTTCTTTTCTGTTCCACCCCATATTTTATTCTTGTGTAAATGGGTTGAGAGACGGGCAGCTAGGCGGATGAGAGAGTGAACCGAACGGATGCCGTATTGGTGACGCCCCCGTCCATCATCATCAACGGTCTTGGGAAAGAGAAATGACAGCAGCCCCTCAAACTATCATCATGTTGGGCATATCCCCTTGAGGAGAGCCGAGCCAGTCTTAGACATCAACAGAGGCCCGCGTCTATACAGAAACCGAAAAGGCAATCGATGACTTCTTGTTTCCCCCCTTTCTCTCTCTCTTTCTCGAAACAACGGCGGTAGCCGAGAGACCCTGGAAAAAAATAAAGTCCGACAACAACTGGACGCCAAATAGACTCTAGTCGCTCCAGTAGTCAAGCGCAACCTTGCCTCCAGTCTATATATACTACACACGTACTGTATCAATACGTGTGTGTGTGTGTGTGTGTACGTGGCGTTATTATTATGATTCGGGATCGCAACGCTCTTCCGTTTTTTTTCTTTTACTTGTTTTTGACGTCTTTGACCGGAGGGGCGGAAGAAAAGAGACGGTTGACTTTCCTCGTGAATGACGTCATTGCGGGAGGGGGGACAATAGCGCGCCCCGGCTTAAAAGAAAAGAAGCCCATCACACCTTTTGTCGGCGTCGATTATTAACTTGTTTAACTTTTTTGCTGCTTCTCCTACCAGTCGATGTCGTTTTCTATCCGATGCGCAACTGTTTTTGTTGGCAAAGAGAAAGACGCCGCCGACGCCGCCGCCTTATGTCTCCATCTTCTTGTGGCAATGAGACCCAAAAAAACAAAACGAGTATAAATATAAAAATCGTTTCTTTTCTTTTACAAATAGAAGAGAGAACCCCTGAGAGAGAGAGGAAAACGTTAAAAAAAATGTCTATAAGAATCAAGGTGTCTTTTGTTACGAACCGACCGGGGGGAAAATGTGGGAGCCGATAGATGAAGATATCCCACCACCACCGCCAACACACACACACACACGGGGCACGTTCTCTTGTGTTGAGGTGGCGTCGGCGGCGGTGTCTTTTTCATTTCTTAATCACCTTTTGTTGTCCCCATCATCTTTTATTCCGCCTTTCCCACAAGGAGCCACACAGCAGCTCCTCAAACTGTATCGTTTTGATTGTCGTCATTATCTCCAAATGCCTGGCACCAACCAACCGCTGGATGTCTTTTTTTTCTAGACTTGTTCTTGTATAACTGACGATGAAGACATTGTCGTTTCGCGGTCCAAGTCTCCAAGAACTTTTGTGCAATAGGCCCTTTCGAAAAAACACTCCAGGAAATGAGTTCTAATCAAATGATGATTACTCTTTTCTTTTTCTTTTTTTTGTGTGTGTGTGTGTTGCAACTATCAAAGTATATCAGCCAGTGTGTGTGTGTGCTGCGAGTCTCTGGGTAATTATGAGAAGAAATGAGCCCCGAAAGTTCACGCCGCCAGCCATAGCTTCGATCCATCTTCTTCTTCCGTTCATCTATTCTTCTCTCTTTTTTCTCTCCCCTCCAGTAGTAGTAGTAGTAGTAGTAGGAGTTTTACTCCGGCTGCTACCATTTCTCTTTATCTGGCATGGAGGGCGGTTGATTGGCTCTCTGGCCTCGTCTAGTTAGCCCGTCGATGATGATGAGCACCGATAAAAACAGATGAAATAAGCAGCCAGGGAGATTCGAGAGTCTGGCCTTGTATAGGTTTTAAAAAAGAAAGAGAAAGAAAAGTCGTCGCGGGCGCAAACTGGAGCTGATGGCTGCGAATGGACGACGACTGTCTTATCAAACGGATGCAAACTAAGAAGGTTTAATCAAGGATTCGTTTTCTGCTCCGCCGACATGGCGCGGAGAGGGGGAGTTTACCAAAAGTCTTGCCACTATCAGCTCCACCAACCTTCTCGGAGAGTTTTGAGAGCAGTCGCAATGGCATCCGTCCATCTTATAAGCCGTGCAAATATACACAGAGAGAGAGAGAGTCGAATCAAAAGAAGAAAAAAAGTTTTTCGGGTTCGCCCTAGTGCGTCGCTCGTCGCTCCCGCCGAGGGTATCATTAAATGAAGCTCGTTTTTTCCCCCTTCTTTTTTCGTTGCTCTTTTCTGTTATCCCAATCTCAATGGATGGCTTTCCCCCCTCTCAATCAGGTCCATCTTAATGAACAAACTTTTTTTTTTCCTTTTTCTTTTTCTGTTCTTTTCCTCCCGGCTGGAGTGGTTGGGAAAAGAAAGAAAGAAAAGGAGCGATGCATGTTAGACATTCACCAACGACTCGAAAGGGAAATCGCTCCGAATCGGATGACAGAACCGACGACGAACGCGCGGCGGCGGCGGACCTGCTCTGCATATTGCCATGGGAGCGCCCGTTTTTGGCAATCCCGGCTCACTTCATCTTCTTCTTTGAATGAGAACGGCGGTCAGATCCCTGCTGCAGAGGCCGTGTCAATAATTACAATCGAAAAAAAAGTCCCTCCCCCACGTAGGGGAAAATCAGCGGAATAAGAAGAAACTTGTATCTATCCTCGATGCGGATGTTGTCCTTATAACTCGGATCGGCGTACTCGGTAATCTCGAAGAAAGAAAAGTTACTTTTAGCTCCGCCTTCTCTCATCTCCCTTTAGTCTTTTCATTGAAACTCCCCCAACTACTTCGCCTCCCATTATGGCCGACTCTTAAAAAAGTTAAAAAACTTTTGCTTCTCTCCCGATATATATATCTACTACTTACGTAACGTGCAAGTCGAACAAAGCCGACTTGACTTTTTTTTTCTTTTTCTGAAGCATTCAAAAATTCACCAAGTTCTCCACTTCATCTATAAATACATAACGAGAAGAGATAGAGAGAGTGGGTTTGGTCATTTGCTTGTGTGGTGATCTGCTAAGCCTCTTAACAGACACATGTGAAACACATCTCTTTTTCTCTCTCTCTTGTCCACCCCACGGTAATACCCGAAATCTTTCGGCGCAGAGGAGAAGGTGTGTCGTGTCCTACTTACTTCACGACTCCTTGTACTGTGTTGTAGTAGTAGTATGGTACTCCTGTGTCTGTTTATTTATTTATTCTCGTGTTTGTTCGCCCGGCTTGCTCCTGCTGCTGCCCTCCCGGGATCTTTTGATATTTACCTTTTTTTTTCTTTTTTCTTAATTCCAACGACGACGTATCGTCTATCCTTGGCGGCTGCTGAAAGAGTCATTTGCCGCCAATCGCAGTGACATGTTCATCCAATCAATCCCGTCACATGTGCAACGTCAAATAACCCAACACACACACACACAAAAAGAAAAGAAAAAAAGTTTTTCTGGTGGGGGGAAAAAGAAAAAAAAAACGAACCGAAAGACGGAAAATGTTGTCAGGCTCATCGGCAATCCGCACCCGGGATTCTCCGGGACGCGGAGATATATTTGGATCGGTTTCCCATTTGGAAAAATTTCTTTTCTTTTTTTCTTTTTCTGGGTTTTGTTGTGGTTGCGTTTCGTGTAAAAGAGCAAGAAAAAAGAAGAAGAAGAAGAGAAAAACTTCTTGTCGGATGAAAATTCCCGAGCGTCTCATAGACTCATTCTCGATAGTTTGTCGTGTATGTTGTTTTTCGTGAAAAAAAAAAATCCAAACCGTCAGACGATTTTTTCTTTTTTTTTCCGTTGACGGTCGTTGGTGGTGGTGCTGATGGTATTGAGTATCGGTTTGGTTGTGGTGGCAACTCGCCGAGCTCAGCGGGAGGATTTAAATTTAGCTACTAGCCGTTGAGCTGAGAGATATTTATTCCCATCTTCTTCTTCTGTTTTCGGTGGGGGGGAGGCAGACTCTGAAGGAAGGTTTGTGAAAGAGAAAGAAGACGATATTTACATGACCTAGAGAGACAAAGAAGGTCTTTGCCACTTTCAACGAAAAGGATCTATCAGGTAGTGTAGTTACACAGTCAACTGTTGGATAAAGGGGTGAGTCTTACACGGTAGCAACAGCTCGGCAACGAAAAACAGACTATACGAAACGACAATAAAATAAGAAGAAAAACGTGCAAGTGCGTCACTGGCTAAACCAGTCAACCGTTGAGCTCAATGGATCCCAAGGTCTCGACAGCAGCCGTAGCGATTGTATGCAATCGTCGACAATAATTAGTCGTCGCCGTCCTCCTTCTTTTCTTCCCTGTCGGTTTATTTTCTTTCATACCTGCTTCGCATTGGCCGGCCCCCCTCCCGCTCTTGTCGATCTAATCCCAAAAACGTTTTAAAGTGAAAGTCATCGGTGACAGCGCGAAAAAGTGACGTAACGCAAAAGGAGAACTACGAAATTTTGGCAACGTCGTCGATTTTGCCCTTCCATCCTTTTTCATTCTTGAAGGTTGGTTTTTTCTTTCTTTCAAAAAGAATTTAAAAAAATCCTCGGGCAAACAAAAGGTGATTGCGGCGACACCCACGATCAAGAAAACGACGTCGAATTCCGCCATTTTTGATTTTCTTCCCCCTTCTTTTTCTTCTTACTTTCCTATTCTTTTTTTCCTTTCTTATCGGCGTGTAATCTAAGATTGATTCAACAATTGAACGATCGCTTATGGGAGAGACGCCGGGGAAAAAAACCCCCAGAAATTCCCAGCCGCTCTTGCATGTGTAGACGGAGTGGTGGGAAAAACAGCTGCCGGTCGTGTCGATTTCTCCGTCTGTTTGGATTTTGTGTATCTGTGTGTGTGTGTGCGGTTTGTGGTGGAGTTTGTGATGTCGCCTGCCGTTCGATATGTTCGATTGTTCGTAAACGCAGTCAGAGAAAGTGTACAGAAGCTGCTGGACGGACAAATAATCAATGCAATTACGGTCGCCAAATCGTTTTTGTTAGTAACGGCTTCACTCGCTCTGTATATTTGATACGATTCAAGAAAAAAGCACCATTCATTTCCAGCAATTCTTTTCATTTCCTTTTTTTTTCTCCCTTTCTCATTCAATTTTTGATCATTTCATTGATCCGTTTTTTTTTTCTCTCTCCCCCGGTCACCGGTTTTACGCTGGGGACATTTTCGTTTTGTTTTGTTCGTAGACCTTACTGTGATGTATAAGCTCTCATTTATTCAGAATGATACGAATGAATAGGACGGTATTTATAATGTAAACAGCCAAAGGAAAAAAAAGAAATAGAAAAGAAACGCCAAACTACTACCACCACCTATCGGCTATCAGAGCGCCGCCAAGAATAAATGAAAAAAAGGGGGGCGCCTGGAATTTCAGCTTTATTTTAAAATTTTTTAATGATCATTACTCGCTTCTATAAGAGAGGGAAAGCAGCTGGAATAGTAAATTTAGCTTTTAAAATAAAAAAAAAATGTAATGAAATAATAAAAAAGTTTTTAAAAGAACAGATTAGAGTCGTACCGGAAACAGGGTGTGGCTGTTTTTTTTTTCTTCTTTAATTCCCCCTCCATTCTTTGACATCGACGTCGGTTATTTCTCTGTTGAGTTGTTGTTGTTTGTTGTCATTCCACAAAGGGACATAAGAGAGAGAGAGAAAGAGAGAAAAAGACCCAAATGACAACCTCTCCAAAAAGTCTTTTAGCCTCGGCGGATGAGGGTCACATCGGAGAACGCGAACGACGACGCGTTCTGTCATGTTTCACACGCTATATCCTCCGGGAGGGAGAAGAAGAAGAAAAAAAAGCAGATGAAAACCCCCTTTGGCTCCGGTTCGGTGGGGCCAATTCTTCTTCTTGCAAGGAACCCTAGATAGGAGCTGCGAGGAGCTGCTAGCACACAGCAGCAGCAGCCAGACCTCTTGCTGCGTGTGTTTTTATCTCTGTCGACTTCTTTTATTTTCTTTCTTATTACGACGACTTTTTGAGATTTTTTTTTTTTTAACTTTGCGCCCTCCGACTCATTTGGGAGAGAGAGAAAAAAGGGTGGTGGTGGTGGTACCCCTAGGAGGAAAACCCAACTAAAAGAAGGTGATGAATGGTCTCTACACGGCACTGCTCTCATTAACGACTTATCATCCCGGGGGCCTTTTGGGCCGCCTTGTAACTTTTTTTTTCGGTATAATAAGAAATTTCTGATTTATACGGAGTAGCATTTCCGTTTGCAATCAGCCGGGGCAGACTCGATATCGAACAACCGGTCGTGTGACGTCATTTGCCGTGAATGCATCGAGATTGAAGAGAAGTGGGAGAAAAAAATATGTCTAAAAATACAAAAATTGGTGGAGGGGAGGACTGTGTGTGCAGCAAAGAGAATTCGACAAAAATTGATGATCGAAAACAAGGAGCGATGATTTCATCGCATGGCGACCTCGTTATAGATGCGTACCACGCGATATGTGCGTTTGTCGTATATTTAGACGAGGGGTGGATGTGAGAGAGAGAGAGAGAGAGGAGAAAGAAGCATGTGACATGATGATGATCCGGGGCGGCGGCGGCAGCAGCGCCCTAATGGGCACTCCCGCAAGATCAAACTGACGGCATTCGTCAAGTTGGCGGTGGCGTTTGGACCACGGCAAACGACCGACCGCCGCCGCCAGATTTTTATTTTTCAACTTCTGCCAAAAGATTTTTAATTTTTTTTTTTCTTTTGTCTTGTTGTTGGGCCGATACGGCCAATTGTCATCGACCAAGCATAGCTAGAATGCCTCCTTCCAATTTAAAAAGTATACAATAGGCGGGATCTGACATTTTCAGGAGAAATCCCCAAATCACCGCAAAAGCGATTTGAGCCCTTGAATGCCGGCGCCATGTTCAAATATCTCTCTCGCACTGCCGTGTTAAATGCCTGTTGAAAATGATCGTGGTCTCCTTATATATGCGCTCATTACGCTTTTCGTATCGAATCAAGTTCCTCATTTTTAAATATTTATTTATCCAACTTTTTCTTATTTTATTTTTTGTTTTTCTACCTCGATTCCCAATTTTGCCCGGCAGCCAAAAAGTTCTATTTCAAGGCCGGCAGCCCGAGACGACAAACGCGCAAGAAGATGGAAAAGAGAGAGAGAGAAAGAGATAGATAGATGTTTGACGTTTCATCATCCATCATCTCTCCAGCTGTCCCTCCTTTTCTTTCTTCTTTACTTTAATTTTCTTTCTACCTTTTATTTATATCCACACGTGTGTTTTTTATGTTTGGTTCTTTCCAACTTATTACTTTTCCTTTTTGTTCGTTGGTTTTTTTGTTTTTAGTATTATTATTATTTTCCGAATGGAAGCGAAAGAGATTTTCGCCATCGTAACAAGCGAATTTCAAACGCCATTTTCAAAAAGTGGCAGCAGACAACAATTCAGTGGAAGAGGGGGGAAAAAATAAAAGACCGGTAGTAAATAGCAGCTCGTGAAAATGAATGTTTTTTTTTTCTTTGGGAGAATGAAAAAAGAAAGAATAAAGAATGAAGGAAAAGAAAGCAGCGGTCACGCTCCGTGGAAACGGTTTCATTCCTCTTTCATCTTCCAGAGATTTATCCATCCATTTCTCTCGTATCTATCGCCTTAAATGTAGGGCACACACACACACAAATTCGTAGGAAAAGTAGAAAGAAAAAGAACTGGCCAGTTCTATATGGCATATCCTTTTGCCTTGACTGGCTGGTCCCGCTCCAGTCAACTCATTGATCAAACTCTCTCGTTGACGCCTGGTCGCTTGATCCCACGCTTCAATGGCCCCTTTTTATTATTTTTTCGTTCCATGCTGTTGTTGTTGTTTTTTGTATCATCGAGTTGAGACGGACGGACGTGTAATTCGGAATGAGACAACGTGTAATTATCGCCGAGACTGACGTTCATATCCTTATTTTTTTTATTCTTTATTTTTCCAGGAAAAGAAACGGGAGGATCGTCAGTGGCGACCAAGACGGAGGAGAGCGCCGTTACCGAGGAGCGGATCGCCCACATCCTGCACGAGGCCAGCGCCGCTCTACGGGCGCAACAAGTCGACGACTCGGGTAGCGACGAGAGCAAACCGCCCAGCCAAACACAGGTATGTTACGATCGCCTACACACTAATAGTAAATAATAAAAAAATGATGGTAATCATAAAAACAACCAGAACAAACACTCACTGGGCCGTTCGAAAAACAAAAATTGGGCAAATTGACAAATAAGTCGGAAAACCGATCAAAAAAAAAAAAAAAAGAAAGGGGTTGTTGTTGTTGGGGCTTTAGTATATATTTAGTATTGGTAGCAGTTGTGCGCTGTCTATAAAAACGAGTTGGAACATCTGCTCTGCTCTGCCGTGTGTGCTACTAGAGAAAATATCGACGACTGTGGGCGGGGGAGGACGTGCGGCTCGGTTCGTTTTCGGGACCGACGAAGAAAACGAGCACGTCTGGACATTAAATGGACCGTTTCGCCTGCACCCACCCTCGCATTAAAAATGAAATATTTTTGCCGGTCAAACCGACCAACCCCCTTTTTCTTTTTCCTATCCTGTAGTTTAGTTCTCACTTTTTCTGGTGCAAGGGGAAAATTCCCCTTTTGTATAGCTTAGCACTGTTATTGTCCAGCTGGTTATTATTATTATTACTATTATTACATGTATCTAAGCTCGGTTTGATATTGTTGTTGCCACGGGGCATGCGGCGGATGACGTCGATCCATGTTGTTGCGTGTTTCATCGTTTTAATTTTCGTCTTCTTCTTCTTTTTTTCTGCTCGTTTCCGGTAGACGCCATCGCCCGGACCGAAAGTGGAGCCGATCTGCTCTTCAGCCGCCGCCACGTCCAGTGCCACTACAACCACTACAACTCCCACCTCCTCATCTAGCCACCACCACAACAACAACAACAACAACAACAGCAGTACTACCACCAACATGCTGTTGCAGCAGCAGCAGCAGCAGCGTCGCGGACGCAAGCCCGACCACGACGACATCTCGCAGGAGCAAGTGCTGCGCATCTACCACGACGAGCTGGCCAAAATGATGTCGGGAGGCTCTCCCGCCGCTTTCAATCCGGCCGCTTTCAGTCCGGCCCACCTCTCCGGATTATCCGCCCTCGCCGGAGGCGGCGCCGGTTCCAGGACTATGGCCTCCAATCTCCGCGATTACAATAGGTACGTGTCATCACTCTCGCTCGCCCCAGTCGCCCAAAAATCAAATAAAGAAAATAAAAGATCCCGAAATTGAATTTAAATAAAAAAGGAAGGGAAGGGCTAGGAGGAGGAGGAGGGTTCATGAAAAGCAACGAAATTGGAGTGTAGAAAATGATTAGACCATGAAGAACCCAATGCGGATGGTGTGACCAGAGTGATTTACTGTTGCCCGGCATTCGTGTCGCCCTATCGTTCATCACTTTGGCGTCCGTTCAACGACGACAACAACTTGGGGAAAAAAGAAGAAGAAGAGGAGACTTGCCTTTTTTTTCCTTAAAATTTTAATGGCCTTAACATGCTTCAGCGCTCCTCCTCTGTCTTTCAATTTTTTGGGGCTTTTTTCATTTCGGTTCGTTTTTTTGTTCGGCCGATTCCGGCAGCTCCTACAGCCCGTCGAACGAAAATAGAAAACAAAAATCAGTGTGTAAGTCGCGAAAAGCGATTGGAATTTTTATTTGGTCGAGACGTGCTGACTGACCGGATCTTTTTTTGTTTTGTTTTGTCCAGATCCTACACTAGCGCGCTCTTTGAGCGATCGCCGGAAGAGATCCGCATGGCCCTGGATGTCTACCAACAGGAGCTGAACCGGTTGATGCAGCCGCCGACTTCCTCTTCGGCGTCATCGGCTGCCAATGCGACAACGACGACAACGACAACAACGACGGCGTCAACGACGACAACGGGCAATTTCACTTCGACGCCCGCCGGCAGCGCCGGAAGTCAGCATCAATCGACAGCGACGACAACAACCGGACAACAACAACAACAGCAGCATCTCAGCAACGGTTTCCCGCAAGACCTGTCGCTGCCCAAGAGCAGTACGGCAGGAGCCGGGAGCGTCAGGAGCGACGAGGAGAGCTCGGAGCGTGAGGCCGTCAAGATGAGGTCGGCCGTGCCGGCCAGCAGCAAATCCTCGTTCCTCCTCAATGCCAACGAGAACGGAGAGCGGAGCAAGAGCGTCTCGGGCGAGACGGGCAACAACAACTTGTCGCAGTCGTCGAAATCGATCGAGAACTCGATGGCTCTTTTCATGCCCCACTCGCTGCACAACATCCTTCGCCCGTCTTCCAGCCTGTCGCCCGACGAGTCCAATACGGCGACGACAGCTCCCACCGGAAGTGGCGGCCCGGGTGCCAGCGCCGGTGGGACGGGCGGCGTGGCCTCGCCCCTGCAGCGCATCGCTTCCATCACCAACTCGTTGATGTCCCAGCCGGCCAATCCGACCTTGCCGCAAGTGACGCAACGGCCGATGAAAGCCATTCTGCCTCCCATCACTCAGCAGCAGTTTGACACCTACCAGAACCTCAACACGGAGGACATCGTCAAAAAGGTACAGACAAAAAATAAAATAAAAAATCTCCTCCCGGCTTATCTCTCGTTCCCAACATCCGGTCTGCTCCAGCTCGTTGTGCGATCCCAATTCCAGACAAAAAACACCCCCACACACTTGGCAGTCCGGTTTAATTTGGCTGCCAGGATCCACAGTATCGTTGCTGCAAAACAATAAGTTGAATCAATAACTCATTAAAGACTAGAGGAGAGCACAAGCTACTAGCAGCCGGCCCGCAGAGAATGCCAAGATTTTGCAGCCAAATTTACCCGCCCGTCTTGGTGATCGCTTAGATATAGAGAAGGGAGAGGCTCCTCATTGCATCGGAATTGCTCCTGACTCCTGCATTGTTGGGTATCGGATAACTTCTAGCCGTGGCCGGGCCACACACAATAGCTATACGAGATCTATTCCAGGAGTAGTGCGAGGAGCCTTTCATAGTTTCGCTAGTACACGGTACCCCGAAAGGCGGGTGCACAATGGCTCCTGGCTCCTAACCGCTTGGACGGTTCACAAAAGCGTTCACTCGTCTCCTTGTCTCAATCTCCCGGCGCGCCCAACTCGGCGATGGCAAGCGAGAAAGAGGTGCGGAGGGGGGGAGGGGGATAGATCCAGTGCTCAGTATCCAGCGCTCTCGTCTATTGTCTTGGTGGCCGTAGCTAATTGAAAATACCTGGAAGGACTGAGAAAGCATACACCGAAATTCTCTCCTTCTTACCGGCGCCGCATTCACCCGAGAAAACTCTCGCGACTTGTTGTTGTTGTTGTTGTTGCACGCCCCCCCTTCTCTCGGCGTGTATTCTCTGTCTGTTGAGTTTGTGTATGCCACAAGTCACGATACAATCCATTCTCTACCTCCTTTTCCTGCTGTGGCCGGCCTCCGGATCAATTGTTCCCCTGGATTCGATAGAGAGAAGGGCGAGGGTTAGAACCACCTCCGCCACCCCCTTTCAACTCTTACTCGATGCATTTTGCACCTGCCAAATTCTCTTTCACTCCGGCGTTCGCTTTCTCCCAACTCCCGTTCGAAACGCACTTCTGACTTTGGTGCGTACGACCGGACAAAAGAGAGCTCGACAATTGTTTTGGAGGGGGAGGGGGAGATGCTAACGGATGGAATTAAAGTTGAGAAACAATTGAATTTGAATAATAATCGTTGATTGTTTGCCGTTTTACTCCTTGCAGGTGAAAGAGCAGCTGAGCCAGTATTCCATCAGCCAGCGACTGTTTGGCGAGTCGGTACTGGGCCTGTCTCAGGGCTCCGTTTCGGACCTGCTGGCCAGGCCTAAACCGTGGCACATGCTGACCCAGAAAGGACGGGAGCCTTTCATCCGCATGAAGATCTTCCTGGAAGACGAGAACGCCGTCCACAAGTTGGTCGCCTCGCAGTACAAGATCGCACCCGAAAAGCTGATGCGGACTGGCGGATATTCCGGATCTCCACGTAAGTCTTCCAAATTCAAATTTCATTTCGGTTGTTCCAATTTTATTATCGACGGATTAATTAACTTTTGTAATTGTTTATTTCGAATAACAGAATCCGCTGCTTTGAAGAACTCTGTGGCCAAGATGATGACACCCACGTCGATGCCGGCCACTTCACCGGCCATGTCAAGCGGCAATTCCACCGGTGGTGGCATGGATTTATCGCCCAACAGTCTGGCCCATTCAGCGCTGGCCCTTCACGGCCTCAGAGGTCCCGCCAGCGCCTTGGCATCGCTGACCCACGGAGCTGGATTGGATTTGAATTCATCCATGTCTGGGCGGTCGAGTCCCATCCCGAGTGGTTTGACTTACGGCGCCACTTTGGCCCACTTCATGTCGGCCCAGTCGAGCCTCAACCAGCGTAGCCTCGCCTCCCAAATGGCCCACCACCACCAACAGCAGCAGCAGCAGCAACAACACCACCACCACCAACAACAACAGCAACAACTGCATCAGTCGCCCGTTCTGGTCAAGAGTGATAAGAATTCCAGCTCGTCTGTTAGCAAGTCGCTGTCCAACACGCCCCTGGGCGGCCATAACAACAACGCCACGAGCAACGGCTTGACGCCCAGTCCCATGGACGACAGCTCGACACCCACGCCCGGCCTAACTGGGTCGGGTATTCCCACTCTGGCCGCCTACTCTCTGCCGGCGCACAGCGTCTACGAGCTAGCGGCCCTGACGCAAGACCTGGACACCCAGGGAATGACGACCAAGATCAAGGAGGTCCTCCTGGCCAACAATATTGGGCAAAAGATCTTTGGCGAGGCCGTCCTGGGCTTGTCGCAAGGCTCCGTCTCGGAGCTGCTGTCCAAGCCCAAGCCGTGGCACATGTTGAGCATCAAGGGCCGGGAGCCTTTCATCCGCATGCAACTGTGGCTGAGCGATCCCCGCAACATTGAACACATCCAGCGGCTGAAGACGGAGCGACGGGAGGCCGGCAAGCGTCGACGTGATTTGGGCTTCCCCATGGGGGCGACGGACGCGGCCGGACCCAATTCCAACGCTTCCAGCAACACCAACTCGTTCATGGGCGGTGACAATTCGAGCAACGACGGCTCGATGGGCGGCAGTCCGTCTCCTTACGGCGGCAATCCCAACCACCACCACCACCACCAAGCGACGTCGCTGACGACGACGGGCGCCGGCGCCTCGCTGTCCTCCTCGTCGCCGTCGCCGGCCAAGAAGCAGCGCATCCTCTTTTCTGACCAGCAGAAGGAGGCGCTCAAGCTGGCCTTCAGCCTGGATCCTTACCCCAGCACGTCGGCCATGGAGTTCCTGGCCCAGGAGCTGAACCTGTCGACGCGGACCATCACCAACTGGTTTCACAACCACCGCATGCGCCTCAAGCAGCAGCAGTCAAACTCGCTGGATTGTTCCACCAAGGAGGAGATCTCGTCGTCGGCCTCGCCGGCCACAATGGCCAACGGCGGTCGCGAAAGCTCGGGACAGTTTGATCCCATCCACTTCCGGCTTCTCTTCCACCAGCGTCTCTTCGAGATGCAGGTCGCTTCCGGCGAGGAAGGATCAGGAGGTCACCACCACAACCCCGCAAGTGGCGGCGGTGGTGGTGGTGGCGGTCATCATCTCCCCGGCGCCGGCGCCGGTGGCATGGCTTTGCCCGCCTCTTTGGCCGGACTCCCGCCTCAATTGGCCGGCAATTTGAACATGATGGCCTCGCTGGGCATGCCCTACCCGTTCTACGCCACTGGCATGTTGTCGCAATTCTGCATGGGCCTGGGCAACCCTTCGCCGGACATGGCACCCGGCGCAGAGGGACTGGACTTGACGTTGGCCAGGCAACGCGTTGCCGCCCTCGGCCAAAGCGACTCGGACGCCGAAGAAAGCGACTGCGAATCGGACACGTCGAGTCGGACTGGACCGACGCCGCACAGGGACTTGGATCGCCGACGTGGTGACAGCCGGCCCCCTGTCAAAATGCCCAGTCCGCTCATGTCAATGATCGCCCAGGCCAAGACGGCGGCCAGTCTCGGCATTGCCTCTCAGGAGGGACCGGCCGCCCAGGCGGCCGCCCGGTCGTCTCGAAGGAGTCGCAAACCGGCCGCCCCTCAGTGGGTCAACCCGCACTGGCAACAGTCGTCGGCCGTCCGGGAGCGCGTTGAGTCGGAAGACGGGCGTGACAGCAGCGAGGAGCGCGACAAGAAGAAGGCCAAACATTTCTCGTCGCTCCACCACCGCAGCGTCGACGCCAATTTGAACAATTTCGTCGAATCGGACGCGCCAATTGCTGCGGGCGGTCGGGACTCGTCGGCCGAGCGGCCGTCAGTCCGGGCCGCCGTCGACATCGACGACGACGACGACAAGTACGACAACGACGAGGAGGAAGACGATGACGAGGAAGAGTCGCCCAAGCGACTGACTATCCACCGGCCGCGGGCCGGCAGCCTCAGTCCGTCTCGTCGGGCCTCACCTTCGCCGTCGCCGTCCTCGGACGAGGACAAGATGGACGACGAATCGGAAGCCAAAGACGACGACAACAACGAACAATCTTAACCTCCTTCCTTCCCACCTTCCTACATCAATCGAACGACATTGTCCCGCGTGTGTGTGTGTTGTGTGTGTTGTGTCGGTGTGTGTGTGATTCGTGAGGAAAGCGATTGGGTGACAACTCGGGAGCTGAACTATACGTCTAGACGTTTCTCCAGTGCGCCAACATATTTCTCTCATCACTCAACTTCACCCCCTCCCCCCAGCTCCTCCCTTCCTCCTCCATGTCTCTCGTTAATTTCGTATAAGAGAACGAGAGAACGGTACAACACAGCCGAGGTGGGGTTGGTTATTTTGTGTTTTTAAATTTCCCGCCCCGATTTTTATATTTAAAAAATAATGGTTTTCTTTTTTTAAAAGCCAGTCAGAGCATTTTTTCTGCTCTCAAAAAATTGAACGTGAAAATGATCAAGAAAAAACAAAAATCGATATGCGCGGACCGAGTGCGAGAGTGTGTGATTGTTTGTTATATTAATTATTATAAATATTGATTATTAATTCATTATTATTAATTAAGTTGTTTGGTCATTTTTGTGTTTTTCTTTTTTGGTTTTTCTTTGGAAAGGGAAGGGTTTTTGACGTGTGTGATAATCGGCCGGAGATGATAGCCGAACGCAGGTCTCGTCAAAGTGCCACCTGGTGGTCAGAACGGACAGAAATGGGATGACAGAGGGGAGAGAGAAAGCTGCAAATTTTTAAAAAGAAAAGAAAACAATAACTAATCAAATTGGGGACAAAAAAAAAGTTTCGTCAAACAAATCACACACCCAAAAAATTTTTCAAACTCCTTGGATAGTTATAGTGTGGGATTTTCAAAATTTGATTCCGCATTCATTCAAAGAAATGGAAACAAAATAAAAAAAACACGTACGTTTGCTCTTGGATGAGCACCCCTTTCTTTTTATCCTCTTCTTCTCTATTAAAAATTAACAAAAAAGAAAAATTTTATCCCGGGCTCCCATTTGTTGGGTGTGTGACATTCGCGTCGTGTCACCCGTTCATTACCAGTTCCTCCTCTTCTACGGACGCCAGTTATTTTTATTTATTTATTTTTTTGTTTGATCCTATATATCTTTCGGTTGCCTCTGTTCTATGCGTTTCTGTAGTTGACACCGACATCACTACACCCATCCGGTGTATAGGGGGGCAATCAACCGAACGAAAAAAATATATAGACATGTCTGGCGCCCGCCTATTTTGCATTTCAAATCTAACAAATAGAAACGAGCGCGTGTTTGTTTCGTCTTTTTTTTTTTCCCCCTTCATCAAAACTCTTTCTTAACCAATTAAGTTATCGAGTAAAAGAAGAAAACAAAACGCGAGAAAAAAAGTTTCCTCTCATCTCATCCGACTCCAAAGATGTCATGTTTTTGTTCCCATTTCGGTTTGTTAGATGTGCTTCCCTTTGAAAGAAATTGGTGAGAGCAGCTTCCGTTTTTGATTGGGAGAGAGATTTTGTTTTTGTTTTCTTTCCGCTTCTTAACCCGTTCTGACCTCCAATTTTTTTACAAAATTGATTCGAAATGGCGAAGGTCTCTAAATCGTAACATTGGCCCAGTGAAAGTACAGTGTGTGTTCGTATTTAGAATGAATTTAGTTACCGTTTGCCGATTGTTTGTCTCATCATTAATGAAAGCAGGAAATGGGTGGGGGGGAGTTGTTTGACGTTTGCAAAAATCACGGAAAAAAAAATTCATGTTAAAAAAGATAAAGAAACTTGTCCGGTATTAAATCTCTCGGTTTTTAAAATAATTTCGTTTGTTGGTTATTTTGCGTTTTCGGTTGCGTGTGTGTGTATGTGTCGGGAGGGTGTAATTTGTCTCATCTTCATTTTTCTTCTGCAATGATCGTCTCTTTTAATGGTTCCATTTTAAATACCGCCAGGTGAAAATGATTTTCTTTTTTTGTTGGTCACCGTATTGATTGTGTTAAACGTCCGCTCTCCATTAAGTGAACGCATGTCGGTCTCTAGCGCGCCATAGACGATTTTTCTTTTTTTTTCAAATGGTCAATTAATTGTGTGTAACTTTAAAAATACCCAGACGACAAAAGTAACAAGTTGCGTTGTTTTACTCGCTGTAAATAGATGATTTTCATTCGCCGGTCTCGAGATATATATTCAATTTATATATCCGGTTCCTCTTTTTGTCCCCCCCTCTTTAACCTCAATATTCAAATGGGCTGGATGAATGTCGAGGGGTTCGGGACGAGTATTAATTATTTTCGAATTTGGCTGTGTGCGTTCGTTCGTTCGTTTCTCTCTTTCCCACCAAAAAGAAAAAAAAAAGAAAAAAAAACTCGCCCTCCAAATTTCTCTCTCTCTCTCTATCTCCGTAATTTTCTTGATGATTGTAACTATATATTTTTCTGACTTATATATATATCAATCGATGTAATAAGCGCGCGAGGAAAAAGCAAAAACAAAACAAAAATGCCGGAGAAAAAATTTGTTTGTTTGTTTTTTTGGATGTTTTTGTCGATTTTCTCCCCCCTGCCCCCGTTGGGCCTTTTCGTCTCATGTTCGTTCAAGTATTCGTGCGTGATGCCTGCCTATGTCTCTGCCTGTGTGTGTTCTATAATATAGACAACAAATCGTTTCCTCTTTTTTTTTTTTAAATCTTAGATATTCGTCATGCAGCAAAAACAAAAGAAAAACCTATCGAGTGAGATGAAACCTCTGTCTGTATTTTTCTTTCCTCCCTCGGCCTAACTATTTTTTAAAAAATCTATTCAGTTTCTCTCGTACATACATATTATAGTTGTAGGGATGACGGAAAAGACAAACCGAATGCCAGTGTGTGTGTGTGTGTGTGGTTGGTTTCCCTCTTTCTGATTCATTCGCCCGCAAAAAGGTGGCGAATTCGTGTGTGATGCCATGGCCAATCCCCGTGATGAGTTCATCCAATACTTTTGGTCTCTCTCTCTCTCTCTCTTTCCCCCTCATTCTTCTTGCTCGTTCCTTGCTCGCAACGCACGTTTGCCACTCGCTAATCGAATCCAGCACACAACAAAACACACACAATCCCCCCTTCCTCTCAAGATTATGCGTTTCCATCCGGCCAACGCGAGTCTGATTTTATTTTCGTGAAAAGAGGAAGAAAAAATAAGAAATAGTTGTTTTTTTTTTCTTTTGCGTATTTATTGCGTGAATGTTGCTCCAGGCAAGTTCTTCCCCTCCCCTCTTCCGATCTTCGATCTTTCTTCTCGTTGTCGTTCGTTTTTTTTTTTCGCGATGAGAAGCGAATCCAACCGAAATTCTTCCAAATTCCACAGAAATAGAAAAGCAAAAAAAAAAAAAAAATTGTTTGTTTGTACATACACAAATTCAAAAAAAGAAGGCGCAAAAAAAATACCAGACGGAATTTGATTTCTCGTTTCGTTTCTCTCTTTCAATTCTCTGACTGTCCTATTCCTTTCATTTCGTTTCTTTCGTGATCATTTCTGCTCTTTCGTCCAGAAGGAGCGGAAGTTTTTTTCGAATGGAACAATACACAAACCGACCGATGTGTTCTCGAAAATGAACCACATCCCCCATCTGTATAATCTCGTTTTTCCATGGCCTTATATATAAAAAAAGATTTTTCTGGAACCCCCCCTCAATTTTTTCTTTTCATTTCTTCTTCTTCTTGTTTTTTTTTCTTTTCCATCTTGTCTTCTTCTTTCGATTCTCTCTTTGACTCTCTCCTCCAGTGTATATGTAATGTTTTGTCACCTTGTTTGTTCAATCTCGTGTCTCGACCCCCCTACATCCTCGCCATTGGCCCAGTTTTGTCTCTTTCCCTCCCGATTTCCTCCGGGAAAGAAATGAAGGATTCAGAAATTTTTTGGAAAGAAAGAAAAAAGAAAGATCGTTCTTTTCTTTTTTTTTGTGGATTATTTTCACGAAATTTCTGCGTGTATTTCCCGATTTTGGGGCCCTCCCCACCCACGACCTCTCTCCAATATCTTGTTCGATTTCTTGAAACTTATTGATTGACATTTTTTGATCGCGTTTTTGATTTTCCTTGGATATTTCAATCATTACACTTGTTCCATACGCTGACACGCTCTCGTTGCATTTCACTTTGACATCCATTCAGCAAAAAGAAAATGAAATGAACTAACCGGCCGTAGATTAAGTCTAATCCAATTGAATTTTAAGTTTTTGTTTGTTTGGTTGTTTGGTTTTTGTTTGTTTCAATTAAAAATACATTTGTGTGTGTAGGGAAAACTGGACAACTGTCGTCAGAGAATGTCAGCCTCCAATCGGAGGTTAAATCTCAAAGAGAGCTGATCGAACAACTGGAATTGGATGTCAGCAGTCTTCAGAACTTGTCGTCTCTTAATCGCGGTGAAGCCGAGGTATTTAACATTTTTCATTTTTGTTTTATTTTCCAACCGATTCCATCTTTACTACAGCCCGAAAAAAAGATCCGGTTTTGTCGTCTTACAAAACTGGTCTGTGCTGTTGGTTTTTTTTATAAAAGCCGCTTTTGTTTTATCGAAATGTCTTGTGTAATAGTCTCTCGACGAGACTAGCGAGTGACGATGTGCCATTGACAGAAACGAGTCTTTGATAAGATTTGAAATTTTGGGGATTTTGGGGACTGGTGAATGGCACACCCTCAAAATGGGGGAGGGTTATTGATAGATTGAACCGAGTCGAAAACGATTTCACTACCGGCACACATTTTCAAGTTTCCTCATCTCTCTCTGCTGCTGCTGCTCCGGCTCCTTTCTCTATCAATATCACTCCAGCCGGCTCTCCCATCTACTCCCAAGTGTCGTGTAACTTGATCGCTGGCTGATGGCCTTCTATAACGCGATCCTCGACAGCTATCATGCAACGCCCTGTCAAAATTCGATCCGCTAGGCATAAATTAACACGGACGGGGCGTCAGGTATATGTATGTAGCACACTTGGCCCTAGATATAGTACATACATACTCTCTCTCTCTCTTTCTCTATCGTTCCTCCTTTTTTCCCCAATTTCCTCCGTCTGCCTGCCTCAATTGCATCGATCGTCGGGTCCCGCCCGATTCCTCTTTTTCTTTTTTTCCTTTTTTTTATTTGGTTGGAGAGAGGAAGGAAAAATGGGTGTTTAAATGTACGCAAGGATCTTCCTTTTTCTCTCTCGCTCTCTCCCCTGTGTCTAAATTTAAAATTTGATAAGAAGCGACTTGACGATTGGGATCATCGTCGTGCCGCCATTCCGTCCGTTCTAGCCCAGTCAGTCATCATAACGCCGCCGATCCGTAATGGAAGAAAACATTTCATAACGAGATGGAGGGAGGTATACGCGCACTGTGTACGCCTCCAAGGAGGATGGAGGAGGATGGAGGTTGAGCTGATGCCTTGAACCGAAGTTGATGTGCCGGTCGTGACAGAATCGACTTAACGAAGTGCCAAGAGAGCGAGGTCTGATTGTGATAGACAGGACCCAACAGAACGGAACTCTACGATTGATGACATTTCACTAAAAGGGGAGAGAGAGAGCGGCCTGGCCCGGCCCGGCCCGGCCCGAGTCTTCTTCTTCTCTTTCCTCCAGCCGACTCCGATCAAGGCAAATCAAGGAGATTAGCTCCGAGCCTCAGTGCCGCATGGATGCTTTCCCATCAGAACGCCCGTCTTAAGGCTTTATTGAAATTATTTCTTGATTATTTCGGTAATGCGCCATCGATTCAGTGTGTCAAACGGCTTTCCTTTCGCAGACTCGGTACCGTCTACATGTTTTTTTTTTTTTTGTTACAATCGCTGGGTGGCGAGGAGGGTTATTTGGCGGGTTATTCGTCTGCCGGAAGAAAATGCCGCCGTCGTCGCTCGATCGCCGCAGTTATTTCGGTTAGAACTGGGAACAAGTCAACGGCATCTCTTGCATATGTTTATAGGGGAAAAAAAGGAACTGAGAGAGAGAGAGAGAGAAAAGGAAATGATTTGGTTGGATTTGAAACACACATCCCAGCCAAAGGGCAAAAGCCAGAAAACAGGAAACATTCTTCCAGCAGCTGGATTTCGATCGGATCACGGCGTTTTCTTCTTCTTCTTCTTTTATTTGGGTGGACGGGTCTGGAGATAACAGAGAATACCATCGTAATATATAGACAGAAAGGAATAGCAACAGGAAAGAAAAGAGAAAAAGAAAAAAAGAAAATCAATATCCATACTCTTCATAGACGTACAGTATATATAGATAAATTGTATGTGTATATATATTTATATACTATATGAGGAGTTACATGTATATCCGCCATCGATATATACAGAGAGAAGAAGAAGAAGAAGAAGTCTAAGCGCGCGCGCCTCCTTATATGCCCTCCTCATCCGGGAGGGGAGGGTTTGCTCCTCTATGTGTTTGCTCATGGGAATCAGGCGGGTTTCAATTATTTAAATGTGGTTATCCTTACTTATGCAAAACGATCCAACTTCAAAAGGCAGCTTCCTGTCGAGGAGTTCCTCTCTTTCTTTTCATTCTTCCATTCTTTTTGCCCTACCCGACTTATATTTCTTTCATTCTCCCAATTTTTTTTTTCTTTTCCTCTTCTTCTTTTCCTTTTTGTGGCGGAGCAGCTACTCCTTTTCGTCCCTCGCCAGAGTCGTCGAACATACATCTGTATAAAGGATACATACCGCCGGGTTTCGATATACATATATACTCTCTCTATAAACAGTATATATACTGTACAGCCAGCCCAGCCCAGTTTCACTCTCTCTTAAATCTATGAAGTTATATCTATATATTTAATGCGGATAGGCAGCGCTTTTTTTGCTAGGGAAATATAAGAGAGAGAGCGGAGCTGGACTAGACTCGTAGAGCTCACACATTCTCCCTGGTACTCGTCAATAAATCAGGATGTTCTGAACCTATCTTCAAAGTATATGCACTGCCAGAGCAAACCGAGTTACCGCCGCCAGTGAAAACCATTCCGGGCGGAGGGCTACAGTACCAGCGGACTCTCGTCCGTTTCTTTCTCAATGCGCTCAAGTCTCTCTCTCTCTCGTTTTTTTTTTTTTTTTGGTGGGTCCTAACCACCATACCCATCACACTTTGCTCTCTACCACCACCAATTTCCTTAGATAGATACTCTGCTGCTATAGTCAAGCTCCTTGGACTCCCCTTCTATTGCTCACTGCTGGCCCTAGACACCAATGCAATTATGTTAAATTTTAAGTCGCCTTGAATGTGTGCTTCTGCTTGCTGCTGCTGCTGTGAGTGTCTGGTTGGTTGCGTCGCCGCTTCGCTGATCGCCACCACGGCCGCCCGCCCACCACTGAAACTTACCGACTCCGCATGGCCACTTGGAACGAATGTTCTTAATCACGGATATAGCGCGCGGATGTATATGTATGGCAAGTGCCCGGGCAAGAGAGAGAGACGAGACGAGAAACTGGTGGTGGTGGCATGTAATTGCATTTGGACGATAATCATCCGACATGGGGGTGCAAATTTCAACGCCAGCCAGTGGATTTCAACGTTTATTGAAGCTTGTGATACGACACATATGAAATCCTCTTGCGCTCTGATGACCGACCGACCGACCTCATAGCTTTCTCTAGTCCAACTCGCCTCGTCTATTCAACACAAAAACTTGACAAAAAAAAAAACGAATATACACACACGCACAGTAGATTGATTGCAATGGCCGCGTCAATTGAACGAGAGCACACAGGACATCCTGTCTAGCTTGCTGGGCCGGGCGCGGGTGGGCAGAAGGCAAGCTTGATTGGTCATTTTATAGTACTACTATGTATACCAGTGGAAAAATATCAGTGTCGGGCGTTAGAAATTCGGATTCACGTCGTTTCAATTCGTTCCCTTTTTTATTTTTTTCTCAAAACTGGCGAGATGATGAGACGAGGGTTTGGATCGGATCCGGAGCGAGCGCAGCCCCTCCCGACGCGCTTCTAATGAGGAATCGTAAAAAGAAATGAAACACTCGGAAAGATTTCATTAGTGTCACGGCGCTCGGTTAACTGAGGCTAATAAATCGAGTTGACGAATGATAACGTTGCGGAAAAGGGCCACACGCGAGGAAATGGATATTAGTAGTATATGCCACTTCAATATTCATATGCGCTGTTTTGAATTATTCCAGGGACAAGCGAATGCCAACGACTGGGTGGCAGAAGCCGTTAAAGATGTCAACATGATGGGGAGAAGCTCCTCGTCCGGAATGTCGCCCGTTGGCGGAGACTCGGAAACGGCCGTCACTCTGCTTCCAATTTTACAAGCCCAACGTGAAAGATTCAGGTTCATTTCAGCCTCTAAATACTTATAACTAACCATTTTAATTGCCATAACGCTTGTTTAATTTAAAAAACCAAAAGGCAACGTAACCAAGAGCTCGAGGCGCAAAATTTGGAACAACAGCAGCAGATGGCGTTACTTCACAGCGAAGTGGAACGTCTCCGCACCGATAACGTGGCCCTTTACGAGAAAGTTCGCTTCCTTCAAAGCTATTCCGGCCAGGTATGTGTTTTTCCAGAATGTTTGATTGATTTCTCTGACGACACATGATTTGTTTTCACGCAAGTTTTCTTCTTCTAGCGCGCTACCAAGAATCCCGCTGCAGCCATAAGCTCCGAGACAGAGGAACTTTATGAACGCCAATACGAGGATCGTCTGGATCCCTTTGCTTCGTTCTCTCGCAGGGAGCGTCAACGTAAATTGGCTCAACTGGGTCCGTTCGAGCGCATCACTTACTCGATGGTACGTGAAATATACAGCGAGCCTCGAATTCCCAGACGTTCGACAAATAACGAGAAATTGACTCCCGTCCTTTCTCTCTCTACCCTCCTCCTCATCTCAGACCTCCCGTTTTTTTCCTTTTTTTTTCTATTTTCTTGTGTAATTCTCTATTGACGATTTACAGGGACAAATGATCCTATCAAGCCGTGTAGCTCGCACTGCCGGTGTCATCTACTTTTCCGTTCTGCATCTGCTCGTCTTCCTCGTTCTCTACCGTCTGGCCTACACGGAAACCTGTCACAGGGATATGGCCGCTGAGTGTGCTCAAAAGTATCCCCAATCAATGATATATCAATGTCAATTAAGCTCCGCTAATGCTTTTCATTTGCTTCGTGTTTCTCTCTTTTCCCTTCTTTCTTTCGTAGGTATGACGATCACATGCTGGAAGCGCATGGTCTGCACAACTGAGAAATTGAGAATGATATCACACGTATCACGCGGACGTGCGACGGTTATTACCAGGCATTATTATTATATTTACTTCATTTGTATCCTTTTGGCATTATACAGCCAATTATTCAAAGGTGGCGGAAATACACTTAATCATTCTGGCAATTTTGAATTTTTTCGGAGACGAAATCAGATTCCATTTTCACTGTCTCTTCAAGTATGGATTTTCATTTTTCACTTTACAGGTGGAAATCCTATTAGTTTAAGTCTTGTGTGAATTCAAATTAACATAACATTTGAAAAAGTTCTAATAAATGTTTTCCAGTGTTCCAGTTTTAATCAACGTTTGGTGGGTAGTTTTATTTTTCTTATTTTATTTTTTTGGCTGTTTTGAATTTTTGAACTGCCAAACGGCAATTTTTTATTTTAATAAACGATCCTGCCGTTAGATGGCGTGCGATCGCACTTGCACCTAGGGCATAAAGTACTGTTTAGCCCTAAACACCAGACTTCCTTGCAGACTACTCAAGTGAAAAATCAAAACATTGTGTTTTTTTCTATACAAGTTGTGACAGTTGTAGTTTTCGGTAAAGGGAGAATTCATTATCAAAGGAATCATTATTACTCTCTAGTTATTTATTGCGTTTTGAAGATTGATTCAAACTTGTAGCGATTTTCGGATATACACATGTAATTGTGAGAACACAGAGAACAAAGGAGAACGAGACATTAAACATGTTTTGTACGCTTTCCTGATGAAAAGTTTTAGAATTCCACCAGTTTACGACGTTAATTCAATGGGTAATCCTATAATTACGATTTTAGAAAAAAACAGTGGCGGTCTAATGATTTTATTTCTTGCTGTGTCATCAGGAGATCAGAGTGGATACTACTACTGTAAGTTGTGTGTGAGAGGTGAGCACTATCAAGTGTTTGGTTGTTGTGTGTTTTGTTACATTGCTTTGCTTTTTAAAGGATTCAGTTATGTTGCAACTGGAAGATCAAGTTAAAACGCAATGCCCAAGCCAATGCTGGCAACAGCTTGGCACATTTGGTTTACCAAGGAATCATGAACACACTTACCATAATAAAGCAAATGGGGATCCGCAAATGGGACCACATGGATGTTCAGGTATAAGATATACATGAAATAGTTTTGGATTGTCACAATTTCAAAGATTGCATGATAAAGGTAACACAATCATCAGCGCAAGACATTCAGAGAACAAATGGAAATTCCCACCACAAGTTTAGCTTCCTTCAATCCTGGAGGGTACTCTGTTGAAAACAATAAAGCTAAACTACATCCATTTTTAGCAGAACATAGAATCAAAACAGATTATGTGTACCAATCTTATGGGCCTGATCTGATGAAAAGTAAAATTTTTGATACGTGAAATTGGGTGTATTTGAATTAACCTAAACAAAATCACATGAATATTTTTACAGGAGTTTTTTCGACGAACAGCATTTTGTCTTTCGTGCAGAGGTAAATTGAAATCATTTGTCTTATTCTAATACGTAATAATGTTTAGATATTCTAGAAATACATGCTCGCTAACGAGCTTGTACAAAAGTGCTGGCTTCTAAAGCTTGCGCCCTTTCGATCGTCAAAACAATTATTCCAAACGGAATTTGTCGAACCGGCTGGGTCTCGAGTTAGTGTTAGAAAAAAAAAAAAAAAAAAAATCTAGACACCAGACCTTTCCCCGTCATTGTTCGCGGTGAATTAGAGATGGAGTTAAATCGCACTGTTCTGGAAGATCGTCTATTACCTATTAAAGTAGTACTGGTATGTATTGTTTATATTGGAATTTTCCTGAGATATTTTGGCCCTCCTGTAAAGTAAGGAGGGCTTTCCAAAAATTGTACCGCGGACATATTGCCGGGTACGTTGATTTATAATGGTTTCAGCAGCAATACTCTCACCATACGTTCATTGGGTATTGGCCTCCCACTTGATAAGGACAAGATATAGTATGAGTTTTACAATGCTTTATACTTTGGTGTGCCAGAAATAGTGTTTGTGAATGGCGCAACTATTTACGAACTAGATCTTTTTTGTTGTTCCAGCTATATTTATAATTATCCTAGATAATATTAATCTTTACTTTTGAAAACAAAGCTCACGATTAATTTATGATACATTTTAGAAACAGGATTTATCAGAGCCGCAAACTCTGTAGGATGGGTGACTTGCACCAAAATCCATGCACCTTAATGAAATTGATTCCTGTCGTGGGTCAACTCAAGTGACATTCCGTGGTCTTCTCCTACTGCCAATTGACCAACATGGACCGCTAGTAGAATCGAACGAGGACGTTTCGCTACGGTATTATTCCAATTATCTTGGTTCTGAATGTACAGTATAATTTTTTTTCTCTTAGACTTCATTGGATACAATTTGTCAAACCTTGTGGTAGAGACAAGAGCGTATTTTACAATCAGATCGCAGTTTTCTAAAGGCACTAGAGGAGCGCAAATCTTTACCTATTTATGCCTTCCAGAATGCTGTTATGGATGCTGTTTACTGTAATTCCGTTGTCGTATTCGTGGTAATACGGGTTCTGGCAAAACAATTCTGGTTAGCTTGATACCACAAGTTATTAAGTTAAATTAGGATGAAATTATTTATACTTTAATTAATTAATGGCCGGAAATAATGGATTATTTAAACTATTTAGATTATTGTTGATGAGGTTCACGAACGCAATACAAATTCTGATTTCCTACTCATTATGCTGCGTGATTTGGTGACCCTGCACCCTGAACTTCGCATCATTTTGATGTCAGCAACTATTGATACTTCGCTTTTCAGTCGCTACTTTGGCAATTGCCCAGTAGTCGATATTCCTGGCAGAGTTCACCCCGTGAAATTATTACTTGAAGGATTGTGTTGGAGATGCTTCGATTTCGACCAAGACAATATACAAAGAAAACATTTATACGCAAAGATGTTGATGGCGAAGAGAACATGAATTTGAAGGTAATCGGTTTGTAATTTCGTTTTTCTTTATCTAAAAATTAACAATCAAGTCTGTAGGTGATGGGGAAATACTCCTTTAGCTATGGCTCTTCTCGATGAGAAAGATATATGTTTAGAGTTGGTGGAAGAATTACTTACTCACATCAATCAAATGAAAGTTCTTGGCGCAGTGCTTATTTTCTTACCCGGATGGATCACTATTTTCGCATTGCTTCAACTTTTGCAACAAAGTTGATATGCTAGCGATTATCTACTCCTACCGTTGGACTCCATGTTGCCACGAGAAAATCAGTGACGTGTTTTTTAGCCTGCTCCCGAGCGCAAAATGATCAAGGTCATTTTGGCGACGAACATCGCGGAATCTTCCATAACCGATGATGATGTCTTTGTCATCGATTCGTGTCTCGCAAATGTCAAGCTTTTTACGTCACACAACAAATATGCACAACTACGCTACTGTTTGGGCAGCTCAGGACAATTTAGAACAACGTCGGGGTCGTGCCGGCCGCGTCCGTCCGGGATATGCCTTTCGATTGTGCAGCCGCCGTCGCTACCAACATTTGATTACCGAATACCCGAACTCGCCTGCCTGTCAGGTACTCTCATAGTCTTTCTTCCAAAAATTAGTTTTTTCAATTTATTTTCCATTTTTAACAGAATTCTAAACGTCCTTCAGACGGAAGATATGACAGCGAGTTCAAATTTGGTCGTTACGAAACTCGTGTTGTATCTCATCGGCCTTCCCTATCAATCAAAACTTTTCGTCATGGAGAAACGAATCGGTGAGCAATGACTCGATTGGACCTTTTTCCAGCGGTCAACGAGGAGTGAACGGCAACTGGTGCAGAACTTTAGAGTACGAACGAAAACAAGATGGCTATCCTACTAATGTAGGATGAAAAGGCGCAATCAGAGCACTGCAGTTCACATCAATCAAGCATGCCCAGTTCCCAACGCTGATGGATTGAGTCTTGTAAGTTGTAATGGTATATCAAAGTACTCACTTCGGAAACAGTTTGTCTGTTTGAATTCGTATACGTGGATCTCTTTAAAATAAGACAAAATCTATTGTACTATTCCAATGCTTCGTATGATATTTACGCAAGACTTAAATTAAAATTGTGTGCATATATGTTTGAAGAATCCTCTTACTTAAATACAACGTCAAATAACAACGTCAAATACCAATCCAGATCGACTAAAAGAAGACTGAATTCGAATTTTCCCTCAATTTTTCGCTAAGAACACCATCTGACGGACAGCAGACTACAATGTGACGAGTGACGTACTGACGTAGTCATTTTGGCGCGTAGCCGTGACCATGCCATGCCTGATAGATATGTGAATTGTGAAGTCATACGGTGAACACGTTTTTAAAATAACTCCCCGAAGAATTGTTTAAAAGTAAGTACCATTAACAGTAAACTAGCTGCTAAAAACCTGATCTCGATTCCATGAAATGCTTGTTTTCTATCTCTAAATAGTCCTTGGCTCCTTGCCATGAGAATAAGTTACTTTAAGTAAATGTGGTCACACCAAACAGAGAAATCAATCGAGGAATTCCGAATTCGTCATGACTTTCCAATAACTTTTAAAAGATGTTTATAAGTAAAAGTTGATTTCTGTGTATTGGCATTACTCCATTACTTTGAGCATGCTTTAAGCTTCTTTGTTAGTAAATGAATGTCTGCAGTGATTAAGTCTATTTCGATTAAGCCATAGCATCAGAATTACCTTAGCTGAGCTAGATTAAGTTTATCTGCAACACAAGCATGGCTCTACTTAGGTATTTCTGTTAAATTTGATATTCGTTAAATTCTGAGTGTTAAATTTCTTTCCCAGTGGAAAACTTAGCTATTCAATTTAAAATTCAATTAGTTAAAATTGATATTCAAAAAGTAGTTTTAATTTTGATACATCAACTTTCAGAATTGAAGTGAATGCTTGTGGTAATTAATAATATTGCATATTCATTTTTTGGGACTCAATGACACTAGCATATGCTGAAACTATTAGACACTTTCAAACAAGGTTTGTCTCCTTTGACGAGTATTAATTTTTTTTCCCTAAACCATCAGCCTAGACTTACATAATAGTATTCCTTTAACTGGAGGTTTGTTGTTGTTAGGTTCACTTGGGTAGTGTACAACGGTTCAAACATCATTTTTTTGTTATGTAGTCCCTTTCCATGGGAAATTGCGTGCATGCTTGTTGAATAGTCACGTCAGACATATTGAGTAAGAGAAGGTTATTTTGTTGATGTAGCGGATGTAGCCCAAATGCTTATGGTCTGGCTAGTAGCTAGCTAGCCATATTTATACAGTGCTTAAGGGTCTGGATACAACGGGAATCGATAGTGTCTAATAATCGATAGATTTGTAGTGATAGTAGATGTGTTTCTGTGTTTGTTAATAATGGTCAAATTCGTTTAAGTAGAATGTTTCATGTATGTAAATGTTGTTAAAAACGTATTATTGTTTTAATATGCAGCTGGATAATATCCGTCTAGTAACAAAATTTAACCATGAAATAATTTAATTATCAATAATAATTGGCGTTGAATTTATAATAATTGCGTCTTGTCTTGATTGACCGGTCCATGCTTATTGCTGCCAAATTCATAAAGGTTAATTAACAATTTCTCCGGTTTGTCATCCTCAATTTAGTTTCATCCAGAGCATTCCGCTTCACGACATCCAATGCCATTTCAATTGTCTCGCTCGATGGATTTGGATCACGAGTATGAACCCACAGGTTATCTAAATTGTAAGAACATTGTCTGTATGTTATAATTATCTTCTAGGATAAAGTAATTATCTGTTTACATAAATGTGTAGGTCCTACATCGACACAGCTCCAAAGAACAGAATATGTTTTGTAGTCAGTTCCCAAAATCACGAATTTTTCGTCCGCATACGAAGCTGGCAATTTCCAAAGGTAAACAGGCCATTTATAATAAAGAGATTAACTTTCTAATTTTCCATGAATCGGAAATTACCGTTTCCAAGAAAATTTACGACAAATTCGCCCTTCGTGGTGTCTGGATGACGTGCATGTCCAGAGAGCACGATGTTTCTCCTCGTACTGTAACGAGAAATGCGAACGTTATTCATTCAAGTCGTGTGTGCCTTGCCGTATGATGTGAGGTTCCTAGTAATGACGGTTCAGATCTTTTAGTCAAACTTACAATCTTTGTATTCCGCTGTTTTTGACGATGATTTTTCCATCCGTTTCGTTGAATTGAACGTTCACACAACGCTGTGCTATTCTATTTTGAAAGTTGGAAATTGTTTTGCGATTTTCGTACCATTTTCCTACGTACTTTGGTAACCGTAACCGTAAAAGTTAGAAAATAAAGAGAAGCAAAGAAAACAAGAGAACCATAAATAATTTTTTGCTGGTGCCTTTCATGCCTTTCATTGAAGAACTTACTTCATTGAGGTTGAAATCAGGAAAAGCTTTTACTTCTGGGCAGTTACCGCGTTGGAACAGCTGCGCTCGTACCAGTTTTTGATAGCATCCAGCGGCAATCAAAAGCCAAATTGAAACTTGAATATAGTTCGACATTTAATCTTACTTTAATCTTTAATGTTAACAGTAATAAATATTTTTAACTTTACACCGCTTTACACTGCTGTCAGTGGGAGTCACCGCACTGGACTTAGTTACGCCGTAGACTGGTCGCCGAATCGTCCGTTCTTTTTTTGATATAACAGAAAGCTATGTTAGATTAGCTACATGCTCCTCATCTCGACGCAGTGTATTATATGTTTTTCTTCAAAAGTTGGTCATCTCAAGGTAGAGCTTTTGGTAAGATAGGTTAGGCAAACAAAACAACCGTTAAATTATCAACATACAAGGGGCAAGGCACATACCGGTTTTTTGTTTTTAGGATGGACCCGAAAGTCTCACACTGCCGCGAGTCTACATGTTTTGCATATTCACTCGTTTTGGTTTAGTAGGGAATGTCCCCTCCCCCTTCCCCCCCCCCCCTCCAGTCCAAATGCGTAAGCAAATGTAGTCCAAATTGGGATATGAAGGTAGTTTGGTTGTTAGTTCTAGGTAGACGCCAGAAGAAATGCTAAGGCCTCATAATTCCTCTTAACCGTCAATTTGTAGATCAAATATTTTGGTTCCGTTGCTGACCCAAATATGTCTCCAGTCATTTATAACAAAACAATGATTTCCTGTTTCACATGGAACTCTACTAGATTTGAAAAATAATACATCTAAGTTGAACAAAAGATATGAATCACATGAAATAACTTAACTTTTTTTTCTAGATTTGAGCAGTGACTGCTGAGACGGTAAATGAAGACTAATGCTCCTGTTATCCATCGCTAGTTATGTTCGCTCCTGTTATCCTCTCTCCATCTACTACGTAAGCTAGCCAATAGTCGTGGGATGTTGTCGACATGGTTAGTGTCTACGCAAAACAATAAATTGAATTCACTGATTTTTTTTAAACGTGATTTTGTATCTCCAAATAGCTGTACTTCCTCTTGAGACTAAGATCGATACTGAATTCGATTATTTTTATTTTATTTAGAAATTGGAGCTGCGGTTTCCCAGCAACGACGAGGCTTCGCAATATTGGATGACTGATTTCTGGCCTTCCAGGATGTGATTACTCCCTGTCCTACGTAGAAGAAACGGCATGAACAAGATCATAGGACAGATGAAAAGGACCACATCAAATCAAAGGTAGGAATCATTCAAGAAAACTTCTTTTTTGTCTGGGCCTTTGCGTCGAGTTGGACTCCCTAGCGTCCAAAAGTCTTGAAAATGATTTAGAACAGACGTCCGTTTGCGAAATCCGAACGATTTTTCTTCGGTTCTTATGCGATTGTTACCTTAGTTTTTTTTTGCGGTTTCACAACGGGATTTTCCAAATACTTTTGCCCGCGTTTATCGTTACCTGTGTTAAACAACGCTACAATTGCTCGACCGTAAGGTTTCAGTTGATTGTGGAGTGGTCCTAAAGGTTAAAAACAAATCGGGAAATTTAAGGAACAGCGCCCTTTCATCATTCAATGACTTGACTCTGCGATGCAGAAGTTCTAGTCTTATTTTTAGTTAAATGGACGGGCGACGACAGGGAAAATGAACAAGATACCTTTCATCCCTATTCTGAAAGTATGAAAGGTAACTTGGTAGCAGCTACTATGTGCTATTTTTTTTTATTTCTCTTTATTTTTTATTTAAAATCTGGCTGGGCTTTTGAAAAAGTCGGTGGCAGGCAGGCAGTTGATGCGCTTACAAAAGTTCGGTTTCAAACTTATTCTTTATGGACTTCAAACTGCCAACGGAAGTTTTTGGTTCATTTTGAAATCATATCCCGTATTCATTTCATCGCAGTAGTTACCATTTACTTCTACCCTACTGCTTATCAATTGTATTGAAATTTTGCTAGGCATTTAAAGCATTCAAGGTTTATTGATACAAAAGCAAGTAATGAAAAGTAAAAATGATTTGTGGTTAAATTATTGATAAATATGAATCTGGTAAATTTTGAAAGATCCCAGTGTTTCTCTATTTTCTTGTCACCAATTTTCCAAATTGGATCGTCAGGTGGGACAATTGTTTTGATTGGTCACTTTCAATTTGTTTACGTTGATGGCATAGCCCTGAAATACAGCTAGCGCCTTGTTGACTGTAGCAGTGGGGGGGACTTGAGCACGAGTTAGGATCCATGCAAAGCCTGTTTTGTAAATGTTTTAAATGTGCGTACCATTCGAGATAGCCTTAAAGTCAAAATTTCTCTTACGTAAGCTGACGGGCCCAAGATTTGAGCAACTCCAGACAACAGCGTAACTGTCGTAGTCGGTATCAAGTATCCTAAAAACAATACCTTCTTATTTAAAAGCTTTGGTTCATTTTATCTTCGTAATAAAGTAAGTTTGCGTACAAATAATTTGGGGCCTGTGAAGCTTCAAGGAAATAAAAGTTAATAATTTGGGATTCTTGAAAATGCAGTAGTAATTTATTGCAGTTACTTACAGGGACTTCCGGGAAAATAAACATTTAGTTTACCGGGCTCTACGACACGAGCTGATCCGAGCGCTATTTGTTTAGTTCTTGTGCTGAAATTGTGTTGGAAAAAAAAAGAAAACTCGGTTATTTGTTTCAAACTTTCAACATTTTCTTTCATCAAATAACTAATTCCACTTTACATAATATTGAATCCTGTGTTTGTAACAGTGATATTGTCTGAATTTTTTGCGTAATTGGCTGTTATGCAATCCAGTCCAGCTTGGAAGATGGCAAAGTAGTTTCGGTTGTTGTACCATGTGCCCAAGTACTTTGACATTGGAAAAGAAAAACAGAAAGGTCGTTTAAAAGTTCTATCCATCTACTCTTTAAAAGAGTGTGATGCGTAATTCTTTTATTGTACTACGTAGATTTTGTAGTTCAATTCGTATGACAACTTGGAATTTAACATTTTTATGGATGAAGTGGTTAACATATAGCTTTCACCTTGTCGGCATCGAAGGGCGAGACAACTTGGACGTTTGGACATTGAGCCAAGGCAAACACTTGGGCATTTGCGGAATGGTAGCATCCCACTGCAACTAACAGAAATATCAAACACTTTGTACCAAAGCTAGAAGACATTTTTTAGAATGAGGGAAATAGAACCGGGTTTTGTCGCTGCTCTAGTGCGACTGGCTTTGTAATCGTGTTCGTTTGCCGTAGTTGTTAAAAGTAATGTTAATATATTCCAATGCTTTGTATAACAGTGTTATAAGAGCAGGTTTTGAAAAGTGAGCCAAACAACCGTTAAATAAAAAATTCACGTCCAAAGTAATATTTCTATTTTCAATGCCGAGAGCGCTTTATTCGTAATCGGACAAAGATTGTGCGAAAATTTTTTATTTTAAAAGAAAAATCGGCTACAGAAAAACAGACCTTAAACTTGCGAAATGTTTTTTTAAAAAAGCTGATGAGTCAAAAGAAGGAAAACAGAAAGCGACATTTTTTTTCTGATCTCCTTAATTTGTCGAGTAAAGTTCACTAGGTTTGTTTTGCAGAATTTTGCTGCCATCAGCAGTTTTCTTGTTTAACTATTTTCAGTTTTGTCTGGTCGATATTGTTCGCTGTAAATACAGCTAATGCTGTATCGATTATGTTGTTTGATGGGATTTGATCGCGAGTTAGCAGCCATGCTAAACCTGAGTAGAGTAGTAGTTTAATAATTTATTTCTGAGACATTTTGTTGACAGCGTCATAATAACATACTTGTAGTGCCGAATGCGAAGGGCCAACAGCTATAGATAACAGCGTAAGAAGTGTAGTCAGTGTTCAAAACCCTTTAAATAGTAAATTTATAAAAATAATTTACTATTTGAAAACCATTGAAGCAAGAAAATTAATGTTGTATACATACAAATAATTTTCAGCACCAGCCATCCCTTGATAAAAAATAAAAATATTCGTTGTAGAGAAAATAACATCTCAATTTTGAAAACCAATGGTTGCAACTTACAAGCATTTTCGAAAAATGACACTGTGAGTGTACCGTCCGATATTTTGAGACCTTTTCCGATGAGAGTTTTTGTAGAACTGAAATTTATCGACAAAAAAAATTATTCTCTTCTATTTGAAATGAATGAATTCAAATTTACCCGGATTTTTTCCCTTGAATTTTTATGGTCAGTACATTTCCTGTATTGTTGTATTCAGTCGTTACACAATCCATGCCAGCTTGGGCAACAGAATAGTAGTTTCGGTTGTTATACCATAATCCGGAAAACTTTGATTTGTTGGCAAGATTCACAAAATTAAAAATTCTGAATTAGACTTCAAATTGTTAGAACAAGAGGCTGACTAAAATGTACGTTACCGCAAGCTATAATCTAGTTATCGTCAATTGATATTCAAAAAATTAATATCGATCAATATGTAATTTTTTGTTTTGTTTTTGCAATTGCCAGAAACAATTCTCTTGTCTCCGTAACCATAGCGATTAACGACAGTAGTGATTTTTGAAAAAATTGCATTTTGAAATGTAACTACGTTATAGCCAGCTCGAAAGTTTTTTGTTTGATTTTTTTTTTTTTTTCTCTAGTGTAAGATTCACAAACAAAAGTTATAGCTATTGCTGGGAAATGGTCAATCGAACTTACTTTATCTAGATCGAAGCCTGACATGATAGTTGGGAATGGGCAAGAACCCAACTTAATCACTTGGGTGTGTATCATTTTATTAAAGAATGCAAAAACAAATAATAAATTAAACAAAAGTTTGAAACAGTTTGACGGCATTGTTTAATGAATAACATAGAACTGGGTTTCGTCAGTGTTCACGTGCGACTGGTCCCCGAGTGATGGTCATTTTACCGTTATGTTTCCAGGGCGGCAAGGAGCGGAAAATGGTGTCAAACTACCGTTAATCAGTAACATCTTCCATAACAATGGTACAGTCCGTCAGTCACAAGACAGATATGGTTACAAAAATTAATGTGTAATGCATGATACACTTTTTTCTAAAAATGGACGAAGAATGCGATAATATCGTATTTCACATTTAAATCATTTTCACTTTTATACGTACTCTACGTCTAAACAAGAAACCGTGAACAGAAAACTTAAAGTTGCACAATTTTTTATTGGTCACGAAACCGATGAGCCTTTATCGCCCAAGCTCTAATTTTTGACTGATTCCCAATTTTCCGATATCCTTAATCCCATGAAGAGTTTCCCAATTGCGTCTTGTAGCTCCGCTGTCAGCAATTGTGTTGATTCGTCAACCTCAGTTTGCTCTGATCGATTCCATTTTTCTTGAGCACATCTAACGCAGCCTCGATGGTGGCGTTCGTTGGATGTTGTTCGCGTGTCAACACCCACGCAATTCCTGTAATGAGTTTAGATGTTGACGTTTTCTTTTTTAACTTTTTCTATGGGGCGGAATTAATTAGTTTTTTTTACTTGTATTGATTGGTTCAATTCCGAAATGCATGCAGCTCCACACAACAGAGTAAGAAGTGTAGTCGGTGCCAAGTATCCAATAATTAGCGCTTCCCTGGGCAGCTTAATAGGACAATTCATTGCATATTCATTATGAAATTCTGCATCCATCAGTACTTACGATCACCGGAAAATACCACGTTAAGCTTTCCGTTCGGAGGTTCGACATGACGAACTGTCCCAGTTGTAGTTGATCTCATTCTAGTGCTGATAGTTGCAAAGAAAACACAGTATTGATTATTCGGTACTTGATTCAGGAGTATGCAATGTTTTACATTCTTTTTATTCCGATATTTTTCACGGTTACTTTTGGCCCGTTCCTCACATATTCGGCGGTCACACATTCCAGACCAGACATGAATAAAGAAAAATAGCTGCGGTTGCTGTACCATTTACCTAAGTACTTGGAAATTTGGGGCGTTCAGAAAAGAAATGACTAAATTTTTTTAATTACTGTGCCAAAGAATGAAGGTTTGAATTGAAAATTTAAAGGGAAGTGACAAGGGTTATAAGGTAGACGATCTGCGATTGTACTTGTGGGGAGCTTGGTGGAGAACATTTCTTGTCAATGAAATAATACCTGATCCATTTTAAATTCTGAAACGACGTTGAGGTTCGGGCAGGAGCCTAATGCAAACACTTGGGCATGTACCACTGTCCGATGACATTCTAGTAACGCCGTCAAGAAACAAAACCACCATTTCGAACAGATAAACATTGCTGAGATTGAGAAAGAGATAGAAACTGGGCTTCTCTACTAGTCCCGTGAGTCCAATAGACTGGCCCTTGAAAATCATTTTCTTATGTACGTCTACATTCTACAATACTTTGATTTTGGTAACATCGTAAAAACAACAAAAAACTAATACAGTAGGTATTCAGGTTTTCGTAGACCGGATTAAAAGAAAACAGAAAATTCAATTCAAAGTCGAACAACCGTTAAGCAACCATAGGTGGTCTGTGTCAAACTCAGCGTGCACATTAATTTCTGTCTTTGCGCGTACCCCCACATTTGACCCCAACAACCCCGTCATCGTTTCCTAGCCTAACAAGCTGCAAACAAAGTTAATTAAGTGACATAGTTTGTAAGTCCATGCATCCTTCGAGACTCTAGTTGCAAAGCGGGTACTTCCTCGCAAGCGTTCTACAATTTAAAACATTGTAGTTGAAGGAGTAAATTGCTCTTTATGCAGTAAACAATTTTTATGTGTTGTTTATTTTTCGCTGTATAATAATAGAGCATTGTGTTCCTCCCGAAACTTTTAAATATGGAATTATCAAGTTGGGGGGCTCTTTAGGTCGCTGTAGGTTCGTGTTCCTTTGTTATCATTTATCAGCGTGTCCCGCAGAGTTTTTTTGGTTTTTGTAATTAAGTTACCCAAAGAATTTGCTCAGCTTTGTCCTACTAAGATGGATAGCTTCCTTGCTCCCAGCTAACGTCTTGTGCAATTATCTTGATTCGTTAACCTCAAACTACTGCCATCGATGCCATTCCGCTTAAGTGCAGCGTACGCTTTATCGATTGTCGATATTGATGGGTGTTGTTCTCGAGTCAGTACCCACAATATGCCTGAAAAGTGTAGAAATGTTTGATCGTTTTTAATGCAAGCCATTTAGATTTAGATGGCAAATTGTTACGTGAGCTGATCGGTCCGAGATCAAAACAATTCCACACAACAGCGTAGGTTGTATAGTCGGTGGCCAGTACAAAATAATTTGGAATGTCCGTTTCAGCTTCATGAAAATAAAAAAAAGAACAAATTTAGATTTTTTGGCGAGAATTGACTGTTAGGTATGGCTGATTTCAATTTTGTAAATCTGCCAGAAACCACCTACAAAGTCTGCCGGTAAATGAAACGCTGAGTTTGCCGGGTTCAATCAGACGAGCTTTTCCGTTCGCAGTTCTTCTCCTTCTAGTACTGAAATCGAGTGAAATTTATTGGTTGACTTATACTTCAGCCAATGATTATCATTATTTTTTAAATGTTTACACTTGTTGTATTCCTTCGTTTTTCACAACGATTTCGGTTCCATTCAGTGTGTATTCAGCTGTAACACAATCCAGCCCCGATTGGAATATTGCAAAGTAGTTGCGGTTCCCGTACCATTTCCCCAAATACTATGATGAGTTTGACGTCCACATAAATTTAAATCAAATTAGAGTTTTTTATTTAGTCGTTGTCTGGCGAAAATCGCTGCCACTTTTTTTTTTCCTTTGATTTATTCATAATGAATGAACAATTTAACTGTGGTTTAAATTAAGTTCTGTTGATGGACGACTTAATCAGAAAATAATTGATTCTCGTGAAAGTACTTTTACATTGTTTCAGTATATGGGTTCAAGAGATCAAGTCCGTCCAGTCACGTTTCCCGGAAGGGGCGGTAACACTCCGTCTAGAGTAAACCCTAACCTATCAGCATCAGTAGACGCCTTTGTGCAGTATAACTATCCCACTTACACTGGCCATCTTGCCCCATTACAAGTGTTCAAGTAAGTGTGGAGCCTATAACTAAGTTTTAAGCGAAACTTGGGTCGGAACTTACTTGATCGACTTCAAAGTCGGAGACGACACTGACATTTGGACAAGAACTTAGCGCGATCACTTGGGCATGTACTATTGTTCTAAAGCACCCCGCCACCACTAACAAAGTGAACCAACATTTTGAATAGCTTAGCATTCTCAGGAGAGTAAGACGGATAGAACTCAGCGTAGTCACTGTAACTACCAGACTGATCCTTTTGCCTTATTTTTTTTATTAGTACATCTATCCAGACCAGTTTTTTTCTCAATACATCCGTTATACCTCCCGTTCGTCAAAGAAATGTTGATTATGCAGCATTTCCAAGAGTGTTTCAATAGGAAGATAAAAATTGACCTCATAGTGTATAGCTCTCCCAAACCGATTTTGTGGTGAAAAGTGAAAATGAGGTACGCAGTGGAGTGAGTCGAACAGCCGTTAAGCGAAGATGTATGGTCCAAAATCTTGTTTTCTGCAACCAGAATGGAATACGATTTTTCTTTTTCTTTTTGTTGCCTATGTTGCTTAAATTTGCTATTGATATTGTTAGCATTTTTTTGCTGCGTACGACATCTTAGTGATCAGTGATCACACTATCGATTAAATGTATCTATGCGTTCGTGATCGGGGGGAGGGACTAAGTGCAAACACCTTAGCGTGTACCATTTTTCAAAACTTTCTACTGTAATCTATATAAATAAATACGCATTTTGGATAGAATTACGTACATTGTGTTTAAATGAGGATCGAACATTTGCTTATCCACTAGTCCCTTATGCAACTGCACTTGAAACCCTTGTTCGTTTACATTCGTGTAACGAAATTATTCAGATGTTTTGTACACACAGAGATGGGAGAGAAAAAAAATGTGTCGTAAACAACCGTAAAACAACGCATTCGTGGTCCACCTACTGTTTTTTCTGTGCTAGCGAATGTATATACTCAATATTTTACGTCAACACATCCAAAAGAGACATATTGTCGTATGCATTTCTAATGCCTCGCCCTCCAACCACCCTTCAGTTATAATAAAACAGCGCAAAGGTCGATTTATGCGGTAAAAGAATCAAAAGATTTGTATATGTTTCTCCCTGCTGGAGAAACTGGTTACTTCCGCCCTACTGCGTCAGTGCACTCACTAACTCGGGAAAAATGCTGTTAGCAACTAGTACGATATCCTCCTTACCATTAGGCAAACATTGTTATCGCTGTGACGTCTGCGTCATGTACCAGTGCATTATATCAAAAGTTTACAAATGTTTAACGAGAGCGAAATTGCTCATAATTGAAGCCACATGATTTCTTTTCAACGACAAATTTGATCATCCCAAAATAGATCGTGAAACAAGGGTCTCTTTTAACAGAATATCATTTTCCGGATTTTACTCGACAATGTAACTTAACGAGGACTAATGGACATGATTTTTATTTGTCAATGCGATGCTGACGAGATGCAGTTATTTAATCGTCTCTTATTGCGCCGATATTAAATTTAAATTTGAAGTAGGAGAAGATGCTAATGTTTGGACAGGGATCCAGCGCGCTCGCAGCCCAAGGATATGTCAAGCGTTGTTTAAAGCTTTTAGCGAAACTAATATGGAAAACGAACAACATTTTGAATAGCCTAGACTCTCAAGAAGCAAAAGGGATACTGTGTTCTGAATTTGCATCTTCTGTGTTCTCGTACGACTGACCTTTTAGTCTTCTTTGTTCGAGTCATTAATAGACACTACTGTGTGATGATTGATTGATTGCAGTTCAGTAGGACCGCAAGAACGAGACGTATTGTGCCTGTTTAAAAACAAACTTTAAACAACAATACGTAGCGTACTTCGTGGCTTTCTATCCAATATATGAAATATTTACTTAGAGCAGGGTTCCGCGAGAGTGGATGTCTAACAAAAAACTCGGCTAACAAGAAGTCATCCAACTTGGTTCTTTATGCTGCAAACTGCCTATGCCAAGTTTAGTTAGCATATTAAGTTTTCAAATGCGTATCCCTTGGGTTTGGATTTCACTCAAACAGTTTACTCGTTGGGCTGTGTTAAAAGTACTGTCTCTTTCGCATGAAAAGCTTTTCTTGGGTAATAGCCAATGCGGTTTATCCAAGCATCCTTCTTGTCAAATAATCTAGCTGTACTTATAGATTATACGACCGGCTGATGTTTGTGAAGAGATGGTACACAAATTATGTGTAGTAACTGATTTCGACTTTATTTTATTTTATTTTTACAAAAGCAAATCGAATTTTTTAAGATTATGCACTATACCTAAATAAGTCATGTTTAAATAAGAAACGAATAAATTAGAAAACCAAGGCGCTAAGTTTTGATTGTTGAAGTTGGGAACGAAATTTGCTATGGTTTATCAGCAATTATTTTGAGTCGTTGTCTTCAGTGGATTCTGGCTGATGCCATTCGCTGCCAAAACGGCTAGCGCCGTGTTGATTGTGTCCGTTGAAGGGAACTGATCACGGGTCAGAATCCACGCAATTTCTGCGAAGAAATAAAAGGGATATGTTGAAATATTGCCTAAGGGGATGGCCTTAAACCTAGTCTTTCTTTGCTTACGTGAGTTGAAAAATGCTCTGTTGGTACAGCTCCATACTACGGCATAGGAAGTGTAGTCGGTGCCCAAAACCCAGTAAGGTGCGTCAGCCGGAGCAACTGTTTGAGAAGACGTTATTGGATTACAATCTCAAAAAGAAATTTCTGAGACTGAAAACATTTAATCTTACAAGGAATGCTAGCAAATGTTACTCCGAGTTTGCCATTTGGAGCTTCTAGTTGACGAGCTGTTCCAGTTACGATTGATTTAGTTCGAAGACTGCAGCATTTTTTCAGAAAAAATTGCATTATTACGTAACACTGTTATGTAACGTACAAAATAACTTACATTTTTTTGGTTCCTTCGTTTTTTACTGTTACTCCCGTATCGCTCTTGGTATATTCGGCCGTTATGCAATCTAGGCCAATCTGAAAGATGGCAAAGTAACTGCGGTTTTCGTACCACTTGCCCGTGTACTTTGGGTTGACCGCAGGTCCAAAGGAATAAAGTCGAGTTTGGCATCAAGTTAAAGAAAATGTAAAAGAACCATTGCCACAAATTAGATGAACATGTATTTTACTGTGGGTTTCTCTCTTATTAAGAAGCCGTTTTACTCTCATCTAATTTGATTGCTGACGCCGGTGTTAAATAATCTAATCTTTAAAATTGTATGATGATGATAAATAAGTTGGACTGCGTCGCTTGAAAGCAACAGCACCGTCTTTTCCTATTTTACGGCAGCAATATAGGGAAATGCTTATTTCTAGTTTTATAGAACATTGTAAAAATGAGCAACATTTTATGTTTATATGATGCCAAGCCGATGGTGTTACGTAACCCGCCATCGCCATCGCACTGGCTTGACTGGCCAAATCCTTGATTCTTAATGCCACTAAAAATTGTATTTTACTTCGTACTTTGGGGAGCTTTCATTTCAAATGAATTACGACTCTCAAAAGGGTCGAATAGAACTTACTTTATCGACATCAAAGTTGGATACGACGTTGACGCCTGGACAAGAGCCCAGTGAGTAGACTTGGGCATCTACCACCGTTCGATAGCTGCATCCTAGTAGCGCAATCAATAAACAAAGCCACAATTTTGAATAGCTTAGCATTCTCTTGGGAGGGAAGGAATAAACTTTGCTTCTACTCTGTTTGCGTGTGTGCCTGGCACTGGCATGCCGTTCCTATGTGGGTTTTTTTCCCTGGGAAAAAACAAACAAACAGAGTAAAAGCTATTCAGGTGTTTTATTATAGTCTGAACGGAGAGACCCCAACAGATAAGAAGGTCAGAGTCAGGAAAGAACCGTTAGACGCTGTATCCTATGGAAGGGTTTTTTTTTTTCAGACAGCAGCTGACCGGTCATGCATTCTTTTTACCTTTTCCCGAATAAGAGATGCCGTGAAAATCCAAAAAGACGGAAGCGCTGCCGCTCGTCTCCGTCGACTGATTGATAATACCCCCAACGCTTTTTAATTTGCATATTCGTAGATCTGTTGTGCTCGATTCAATTTTCCCCTCTGTATTTGTGAGTTTTTTCTTTTCTAGAGCTTTTTCTATTCGTTGAAATGGAGCTGGGAGACGCAATGTTCATGTATAGAAAATCGTTTATTATATAGTATGACATCCAATATTTCGGAGATACGTAAAAGGTTTGAAGGAAAAAAGGGGAGGGGAGGAAAAGCCGGGGAGGTGAGGGTAACAAAGAATTTCCACAATCACACACACATGTAGATGATATTACACACTCCATATAATGGTATAGATATTTGATAATTGATGTCATCTTGATGAGAATGTCGACTGTTTGCCTTTTTGAGTTGGCGCTCTCATGGATTACAGAACACCGTGACAACTTGAGGAGGAATTTGGCCATTCTCTTGGCGGAGGGCACAATTAACCCCACAACAGCTTAATTACATCTATCAATGCGAGTCTCAAAAAAGATGAAACTGTGAGTGAGTGCCATTTTTGTCCAGTGAAAAACAAAAAAAAAACAGTGTGATTTAAAACAAAAATATTTAATAACAATAATAAGTAAACACAGAGCCGGAAGATGTTTGTCCGTTTGTTAACACGATGGCAGGGTATTTGTTAATGGATGAGCTCCAGCGAATTTATATATATTTTGTTTTGTTTTTCCGCTCGCGATGTTCTTCATTCCTTTCCACTATATCTTCTTTGCTAATTGAGATTCTCCATTTCAATCCAGGCTGGAGCGTATGGAATTGTCGGATCGATGGAGTGGGGCTGGCGTTCGATCTTCGGCATTATCCGGTTGAGCGCTGGTGGATTCGCGGTTTGCAGATGTCTCGCCTCGGTGATTCCTCATGGGGCTCTTGGCTTCGTACGTTGCCGAGTGGTTGCTCTGCCTTCGACCTGGACGTTGTAAAGCGACCGAAATGAATGACAAGGAAATGAAGCGGCCCAGGCCCAAGGAAGAGAGAAAGCCCAGCATCGGACTACAAAAGGTAGGACACACATTGTATGTACACACATCTCTATAGACAACACGGTGCGCGTCCCGTCGTCTACTATTTAGGCTCGTCTTTTCTCAGACGACATGCTACTACATTATCAAGACTATCATCAACTCTACTCTCGCAATTTTCAATTGCATTTCCTGGGAATCAGGCAGACAGGCAGGCAGAAGGAAAGTGCTTTCATTTCAAGCGCCCAGCTCTTCTGCTCTCCTCTCGCCTCTGCGTATTATACAGATGCACCGATCCCAGTCGATCGATAGCTGTAACGGGCCCGGTATAGGGAAATCAAAGGGATCGGTTAGATAAAGGAAAGAGACGAAATTGATCAGTAAAATAGCGAGTGCACTCCCATTTCATGCATCCAGCGCGGTGTCCCCAGATGTGCTCCTCCTCCCGCACACACACACTAAAGCAGTCGTATAGAGTTAAATATGAGGGAGATCTATTTTTCCCCCGTAGATTCAGCAGAGTCTTTGTCCCTAGTCGAGTTTCCTTTGGAGAATAATAAAGCCGAAACTAACTACCGCGCTACTACCTAGTTTACCTAGTCTCTAGCTCACCCACCGACATGAAACTTCAAACGCCACTAATCTCTGTCTATTCATGCATGATAATACCGATCTATATACATTTCTCTTAACCCAAATGATAAGCCTTTGAAAATTTCCAGCTCCGCGTTCACTGCGGCGAAACTCTGTGTGCAGAGCGCTATTGTATGTAGCGTCGTTTTTTTTTTTTTTCATTCGGGGATGCTCATGCAGTGCTTATACGACTACCTATGGGTGTGTGTTTCCCCGTGGCTATAAAAGCCATTTGGGCTTAACTATACTTAGGGTGTGCCATGCTCTTTGATGTTGATGATGGATTGGTGGGGGAGAGAAAAAGAGACTAGAGACTAGAGATAGAGAGCGTCGTCTACACTTTCGGTTTCGGTCGTTGGCACCCGGGCTGCTGAAATGGACTTGTCTCTCTTTCCCATCAGTGAGCCGTCCGGAATAAGAACAGAGGAAGGAAAAGAGCTCACGGAGGCGTGGGCTACTGCCACTGCTGCTGCTGCGGTCTTAACTGTGAACCCTAGGCAACGCGTTTGCTACTATATCGACTCGTCTTTTCGGCTGGCCAATTCTCACTCGGGAGAATTGGGTGGAGAAAGAGAGAGAGAACTTTGATCGCCGTTGCGTATTATATGGCCTCCGCAGTCGAAGGTTTTGTCCTTTTTTTTCTGCCTTTTTTATCGATAGCGGCTTGATTTCATCTATAAATCGTTCCAGCACCGACCACTGGCCGGCATTCTTTTAACAGTTGCTAGGTGTCGACTGGGAGGGGGGCGAAAACAATAAAATTTATTCTCGTATTATATTATCGTGGCCAGTTTTTTTGTTTCTTCTTCTTTTGGGTTGTCCCTGCCATGTGGGATGGAGTCTGACGTATGGAAGAGAAAGATCCACACGGGTGATTAGGTTTTTCATTCACGCGCCATCAATCTGTACAGAAAGAAACTTAATGGATCTAATGTGCGCTACGTTGGATAGGCGCTCTCACACCTTCCCCATCCGGTTTTTCTTTGTAAAAAAAAATGTCACAGGCAACAGATAAGAAAATCCCGGGTCGACAGCGAGGAGGGAAATGAAAGAGATAAGTAAAAAGTAATAAGAGGAAAAAGAGACGAGAAAAAAGGGGTCTCGCTCGGTTTCTAGCTCTATACGATTCGGTCGCTCATCCCGTGGGTGGGCACACAGAGTGACGGTGGCGTAGAATCGATCAATAAATAGGTCGACTATACACGATATAGATTCTATTCTATTGTAAACGTTCCCGATCCAGCGTTCCATGCCGAGCTCTCTCTTTTTCTTTTTTCTATTTCTATTTCTTCCTGCCATCACGACAGCTACTGTATACAGTGAGTGAGCAAAGGATGTATGGAAGTTGATGGACAAGACAAAAGAGAGAAAGAAAAGATGGGGTCGAGTGAGTTTTCGCAGATCACACGTCACACAGTGAACGTACCGTAGAAGGATCCCCGCGAGTGATGGTGACCGCCGTTGTTGATCGAGTTAGTCCTACGCGCCCCGATATCTATACAGGCGGATGGAACGTTGGAGGACGGGGTAGGAGTGCGGTGTAGTGAAGTGCGGACACACACACACAGCACAAGAAAATGAAAAAAAAAGGGCCACATGTATAGACAGTGGTGTAATTATACTGTTATATAGTAGTAGATTGAGAGAAATATGAGTTGATGCTTATCGAGACAGGCTTGGACGCTCGACCGAGCAGATATATCGGACCAACAACAAAGAAAAAAGCCAGAAGAAGATTGGGGGGTAAAGTGCTTTTGTAAGCAACATTTCACCGACATCATCTTCTCTCTCTCTCTCTCTCTCTCCTTTTTGGCTTGTTTTTTTCTTTGTCGAAACTTATATATAAGACACAGGAAGATCAGCAAGATGGGGTGGCTGCTGCTGCTGTTGGCACAGCTGTCGTCAGCCGCGTCCTCGTCGCCGAGTTATTCTCGTGCGCAAAACTGTTTGTCTCTTTTTCTTTTTTCGGTTTTTCTCTTTTCCTTTTTTTTCCATTAAAGAGATGAGATCACGTACCTGTGGGTGCAGCTGTCTCGGAATCGGTGATGGATACCTGTCGGTGGTAGTTGGGTCGCGGCGGATGCTTTCCATCTGAGATGATATTCAAGTCAAAATCAATAAAAGGGGCGCGTCCCCGTTTTCTTCCACAAGATGTAAGGGAGACGGAGATCTCTCTCTCTAATGATGAGCGCTAGGCTATACTCGCCGCAACAAACCTGTGTGAGTGTGGTTGATGGTCGTACTGACGCTGGACGGCGGAGCCAAGTGAGCGTTGCCGTAGCCTCGGGCTTGATCTTGAGCGAAACGAGCCCGGCTGAAGAGTCTCAAAACGAGGCAGGTCAGCGCCATGAAAATGGACATGCCGACACCCAATCCGATGACCGTTGGCACATCGGATTTCAACCAAGGTCCGTGCGGTTCTAATAAAAAAAAATTGAATGATTCGCGGACAAAATTCCGGCGTGATTAATGATGGGCAAATCGGCAAAGGCCAACTGACCTGGGAGGCAAAGGCTAGTTTGCGAAATGGATTCGAGCGTGATGGACGGACGGAATGCCGCCCGGCAACGACATTCATGAGCGGTGCCTTGGTCCGACAAGGCGCAAACGGAGTTGCGGTCGTAGTACTGACACGACTGATCGTAGAGGCAATCTTCGCCCAGCTTCAAAGCTGCTCTCCTCACCCCAAATGATGGCCACCGGAATAAAAAAAAATGTAGAAAAAATAAAACATGAGCTGTGTGTTAAGCTGGCCGGGCTTGTGGTTTTTCTTCCTGGGCTTTCAAAGATCATTCGGGTGGTGACAGTGTGCGCTGGTGCGGACGTTAAGCAAAGGGAGAAAGGATGTGACATCGGCAGAGACGGGCGAAATTGGCGGAATAATGCACGCAACTGTGAGCAGAATAAGTTAAGTCTGAAGGAGCAGTAGGACCACAAGTCCAAACCGTCACGGTCTATAGTCCGCGGCCGGAATATACATTTGAATTTAGAGCGCGCGGGGGGTGTAAGGTGGTCGGGTAAATTAGTTTATGGGAGCGGGGGGGGGGGGCCTGGGTATTTCAAATGGAATGAATAAAAAAATCTTTTTTGATTTAATTTGACGAACGTACGTGGGACGCAGATGGAGTTGTCGACGATGATGGGGAAGTCGGAGTCGCACTCGCAGCGTTGCGTCATGGCGTTGCAAACGGTGTGAGGCAGTCCGGAATTGCACTGATCGGCGTCGTCGCAAAAGTCGCCCACTAGGAAGCCTCGACTCTTGATCGACTTGATCACCGGAACCGTGTCCCGATGCGCCTGCTGCCCTTCCTGCAACATCCAAGTCGATAACCATCGAGATGCCGATGATGATGATGATGTTGATCCGGCGTCGGTGGCGGCGTTAGTGGCGGCGGCATCTTGGCGTGTGTGCGCGCGAGGATCAAAGCGGAGGGAAAGAGAAAAAAAACCCAAAAAGAGGAAGGAAATAAAAGGAATAGAAAAGACTTAGTCGATGGATAGATAGAAAGCGGAACGGATTCCAACATCAGCGATAGACTAAGTTTATATATGGCCAGGAATCTGGCCAACTAACTCGTCGAGTTAGTTAGCCAGCACTGATTGATGTTGGACTGTCAGCAAACTCTTTTCAAAAGCATTCTCTCTACATATACAGGCTTGTTTTTACTGCCAGTTCATTGTCCTTTTTTTTTACATCATCTAGTACCCCCTTTTAGTTGTATAGGGTTGTGATGGAGTGCGCATAGAGGACGTAGTCGGCTTGACTGCCTTGTACAACATGATGTGTTTATTATACCTGATTGATTGGGAGGGATTCTCCTCGGCTGTTGCTGATCGTCCGGCCGTTGGATGATGGAAGACCCCGACGCCCAGTTGCACAAGCGGAATAGCAATAAAAGCGACAGGCTGGAAGACGACCGCATCTTCTTTTCTCGGCTTTTCTTCTTCTTCTTTTCCAATTCGGGATTTTTTCTTCTTATTCTCGCGTTCGCCCAGGCTCTTGTATTTCCTTGTGATGACGCGCACTCGTTTATTTATGTTACGACAACCTGCTCACTTCATCCAACGTTCGCTAGCAAGTCGATGAGCCTACTTGTCTCATCGCCGCTGGGGGGTTTGACTTTGTTATTATTTTTTCTCTATTTTGTATTTCTTTTTTTTTCTTTGCTGCTGGTGCTCCCCCCTTTTTCTAACGATTCATCCGGAATAAAGCAGCGGGACCCGTTCTCTTTAGCCTCCAGTCCAGCTGCTCGCTCTAGCGCCGCACTATACCGACCCTTTTTTATTTTTCGGATCAATACCAACTTACCCCCGCTGTCCGCAATAGTAGAAATAACGGTCAAATCAAACGGAGGGGGCGACAGAAATGAAATTGAGAGCCGCTTGTCTTTGGGATTTTTTTTTCCACCCCTCCCTTCCTTCCTCGACTAGCGCTGCACGTTTGGTTTGTCAACAACTCGATTCGTTTCGGCATCGATCGACGCACAAGTTGACTTTGATCACGGACTCTCGGCGGCGACGGTGATTACATCTGCCAAGCCAATTTTTGTTGATTCGAATCCCACTCCGCCCCGCGCGCCCGTCGAGTTTGACAAGACAGCACACTCAAAAGTCACTGGTTAGAGTGCAGCACCGAACTCAACTTTGACGCCACTGTAGTCGGTGTTTAATTAAAAAACAAACCACACACACATACACACACACAAGTCAAACAGGAAGTTTTTTTTTCATCAAAACTATAATCCACGCACGATATCTCTCTCACATTTCCAGCCGAGTCCTGGAAAGAAAGAAAAGTTTTCCAACAAGCTCAACTCGTCAAAGATGCTACCGGTCTCTCTCGTTGCTCACTCTTGTTCAGTGTCTTGTTGTGTGTGTGTGCTGTTACCGGTGTTTCGGCTGGAAGCAGTTGAGACGGTCTATAAAAGATGGGCCAGAGTGAGACGAGTCGAGAGAGCCGTCCGTTAGCGACGATGGCAGAGAAGCATCTCAGCAGCGCTTCTTCTTCTTGTCGGTTCTTTCTCCTTTGCTTCCACTTTTACTTGTGCCCCTTCATTCTCGCTCTCTTGTGTTCCTCGGCTCGTCAAAAGCGGGATCGAGCAAGTCCCGCCTACTCGGTCTTCGCCAATCAATACTAAAACCCAGTAGCAGCAGAAGCAGCAGCAGCTCAGCACACGCGTAGACACACTTCTATACATCACGTATATATAGAATCGTGTATGGTTCTCGGTTCCGTATATACACACACACACACATACACGACAACAGTCTTATCATCTAAATAGGCCACACGGCCCCTTCTCTTTCTCTCTATATCTATCTGCCATTATACCGTACTTTTATATACCCGTGCTCACTGTTTTTAATGCAGAGGCTCGGAACAGCGCTGGGCGATGTGTTGTCTGTACTTTTCCAGCACACTCTTTTTTTTCTACTGCTATTATTTAGAATTTTATTCTTCTAATGGAGCTTCTCTACCTATTCACAAGAAGGAGTTGGGTACATAGAAAATTCGCTTCGGATTGCATCTGATTGACGTCATGCAGGCCTTTTCAAGCTATTTTGAAGGGGATAACGCACAAACAGAAAGGAGAAGAAGAAAAAAATAATAAGATTAAGACTATTCTTAGCTTGATTCGGGAACGTGATGGCTGTCTATAGACAGTTATTGAATGTGGAAGAAAAGGGGTGGGTGGGTTGGGTTGGGTGAGGGGGAAATCACTTGTTACTCGCGCCGGATGTGTTTACCGAACGATCAAACATGTCGTCGTCCTTGCAGACCTGGTGAACTTTAGTCTATATACCCTCCCTTTTCCTTTCTAGATGACGTCTAGCATTAGATTTATACCGAGCAGCAGCAGCTGGCTTATTCGGCTGTAGGGTTTCTTATACAGTACCATATCCCCAAGTTCAATTGCGTATGTTGTTTTCCCTTTGAAATGTTGAAAAAAAAAGACTTGTTTTTTTTCTTCTTCTTTCTCTTCTGTGTTTTTCTCGCGGGGAAAGATTATATTGATCGATGCTCCGTGTGTGTGTGTGTGTATCTGTGCCACTGTTGTTTAGGCCATGGGTTGAGTCGGGAAATGAAATCGGTATAGATGCTCAACCAATTGTGAAGCTATAGACTCTCCTCGTTGGGACGAGAGGTTTGAAAAGCGTCTCGCGCTCTTGGGTTGCCGAGCTGCTGATTGTTTCCGTTGGGTCTCGTTATTGTTTCCTATTATATATCGGAAAGTGGGGGCTGCTGAATGGCAGCAGCAAACGCATCTACCCATTTCAAAATAGAGTGTACCGGCCCAATTATTACGCTGTGTGTGTGTGTGTGCTGTGTCGACCCCCCTTGTGACCCGCAAGAGGGCTGTTGTCATTTGCAGGAGGCGCAAACCCAATTGAATCATCTGAATTCCCTTCTGGAAAACGGCATCAAGATGTTCGTTATCATTGACATTTGCTCTCGCCCCCCTCACACCATCTATATATACTCGAATGATTCTTCAAACCAGCTCGACATGTTTAATGGTAATTGGCCGAGGGCGGGTAGAAGAAGGAACAAGAAAACACGGTAGAAGGAGTTGCTTCTTGAATGTCGAAAGAAAACTAGTTGGCTAGCCCAGTCTGTCCCGTTTCTTTTTTGGAAAAGGTCTTGAATGATTATTCATGAACGCGTTTGATTATTCCGAATTGAAAACTCAACAATTGGATGAGCAGATCCTTTGCAGTTTCTAGCGCTCGGTCGTTGATGTAGGTCCTGAGAGAGATAAGATTTCAAATTCAACTGATGATGTCACACAAAAGAATGTGCGTGTTGTAGCCTGTTCGTTTGTCACTCTGAAATCAAAAGAGGGGAAATAAGCTGATCAAGAGATCAAGTGGAGTTGAGCGTGAAATTGTTCACGCTGAACTTTTCTTCGGGATTTCCAACGAATGTCGGCCGACAAATCCCTCCCAGAATCGCTTCCATTTTTTAAACAACCCTCCCGAAAAATGATAAATAAACCAGCCGGTCCGGCCAAATAACCTGTCCTCAGCTGCTGACCCGAAACGTCAAACCCAACCAACATTCGTAATTATGTTAAATGTCGTAAAATAGTACCATAGGGCAGGTGGAAAAGAAGCGTTTATCATCACTGTCTCGTAGGGACGCATCTCTGGTACGAGATATAGAACATCTTAAACTTTTGATGACTGTTGTTCCTACCCCTCGACGACGCTCCGGTCGTTATCGCCGCGCGACGTCCTCTTCTTCACGGTGCCCATTTGACTTTGACATCTGGCGCCGATGGCGACGTCTTTTTTTTCCCCCCAACCCCTCCTCCCCCCGTGTACGTCAACATCCATCTCAATCAATTCGATATTATGTCGTGATATCCGTGCGTATATTGATGGCCGACGCCATGGCAAACAAGAAAAAAAAAATACGTCTGATACTGTAGCTTCAAGTTTATAGCCTTTTTTGGGTTTTTTTTATTTTATTATTCCGTCTATAGTGCTCTCTCATCTTGACTCGCAGAATCCGAAAGTATTGTTATGTAAAAAAAAGGCGCTGGGATTTGTTTCGCACTTTGTGTCGCGCAAAAGGCGCAATGGATATGTTCTGTACGACTGACAATAACAGAAATGGAAGGATCTGGTCGACCGGTGCTGCTGCCGACGACGATAACCCGAATAGAAGAGAGAGAGAAAGAGAGTGGCACTATATGTGTAGCCGTGTATGGGCCAAGATTTTCCTCCGAGCTTTCGTATTGATTGAGTGAGTGGTAGAGAGAGACACACACTTTCAGCATTCACGACTTTGGACGGCTCGCCAAAAAATATAAAAACGGTAGCGACTTCTTCTTCTTCGGAGGTTGGAAAAAAAACAAACAAACAAAACTGCCAACCGAGAATTTATGTTCCGTTTTGTTTCTTTGGCTGGATTTCAGTTGTGCGGATAGACAGTGTCGTCAAGTGAACTTAACTGAACAAAGAGAGGTTTTTCTTCTTTTTTCCCCCTTAATAATTCTGGTGAAACGTCATCTGCTGTCAGTTGACTGATTCTAATTAAAGTAGTAGTTGTTGCGGTTGTCGTAACTACAGGCGCCCTCTAAAAAAAACAGATTGAAGCGTTTTATCAGATTTGCAGATGAAAATCCTGCGGCGGATGCGTTACAGAAATAAAAGAAGAAAACAAAAGAAATTTCCCAGTGTACAGGCGCAAGTGAACTGTGTCAACTGGTTCCTATGGAAACCAAGTCGATAAAAACGGGTCTAACTATAGCCTTAAATCTTGTTATTTTATTTTATTTTTTTAAACGGCATGGAAAAAGAGAAGGACATAGGCGTGTGTCTCTAGGGGCTGTGTATTTCTGACGGTCGGCTTATACATATTTGATTTACATCCTTTAGTTTTTTCCCCCCTTTTTTAGTTTCGTTGCGTTACGGCGTTGCAGTTGATCGTGCAGCCGTTAGGTGGCGTCGCGGGACTGGGTAGTTGAACGAACTACAAATGTTTTTTTTTTTTTTTTTTTTTATTATTTGTTGTTTTATCTTTTTGTTTTAAAAATTGCCGCTTTTATCGTTTTTGAGCGGTTTTGATTTAGGTCTGGTTTCTAATTTTCTATCGATTTCTTAAAAATGGCTAGAGAAGAAAAAAGAAAAGTGTCGTCTGCTTTCGATCGTTTTGTTTACAAGTTTCGAAAAAGAGACCACAAGTTTAAGTTGAGTAGATTACAAAGAAAACGGAACGATCACTTTCTTGGAAACGTGGCAGCACGAAAAATAGGGCAACAAGTAAAATTATAAAAATGTGATCGCCGTGTGAACTCGGGTGTTTTGGCTCTCCATTTCATGCTGTCTTGGCAAGTAAATATAATGATTATGGGAGCTTAAATAGAAGATAAACCTGTTACTGTACAAATTTTTCAAATGTTAGTTCCTCACTATCATTTATCCAGCCTTTGTAACAACACGAGATATGCAAATTTTATTGCTTGTGCTGGTATTGACATGACATGTTACCGTTAAACTATTTCATTATCATTGCTTGGGTAATGATTTTTGTTTTTATTCCTATGGTGATGCATGATATTGCGTAAATGCAATCCATGGAAACCCAAAATTCTTTTGCTTATTAAAAGTTTACCCACTGTCTCATTTTCAACTCTTCCTTATTTGTTGTTTCTGTAAATATTTTTCGTAACCCTTTTTTTTATTTTTCATATAGATAATCAGCATCTCTCTTGATTGAAGAAACTACCCAGGATGTCGGTCGAGTTACGGATCTCTTCTTCGCCTATCTTTAAATGTTCTCGTGTACACCCATGTGAGTGTGGGTGTATTCACGAGGACCCCCCTTTTTCTTATCCGGCCTGGTGGATTCAACTATTCTGTGGATGGAGCACTTTTGTGTTAAATGCCCGGCCGTATTTCCCAGGCTGAAAGGTAGGAAAAATTTATCTTTATATTCTTTCTTTTTGACTATTTGGTAGCGTTGATTACAAATCGTTACACAGTACGGGTACAATTATTCCTGAGCTACCGTATATGCGGTTGACCGGAACTGTTTTCTCTCGCCGGTTTTGTTTACTCAGTCAGGGTTCATTAAATCACCAATGGAAGTGGGAAACTTACAATTGAAACTTATTTGCAAAACGACTGCAGAGATCGTGCTCGGTTTTATACCTCAAAACTTTGTCTGTGGGATTAAACAAATTCCGCAATATTTTAACTTTAAGCATTTGAAGCATCGTAAAACTAAAAAATTATATGACCAAGAGGGACCTGCCGCTTCCTCGTTGTTTTTAATTTGTTTTTATTTTATTTTCGTGCCACTTTCAAAAGTTTCGATCTACCGCAACAGTCGAAAGTTTCTTTTTGTTTCATCGCCAAAATTCTCTTCGCCGGTTTTCTCCCACGCGCGTCAGAAACTGGTGATTGGAAAATAGAGGCTTCAATGCCGACGCACCCACACATCATTTTCGGATGCAAAGAGAGTAATCAAGCGCCGAGATTGGTACGCGGGAAATCCGAAAATAACAAGACGAAATAAACGACGAAAAAATATAAATGCGAAACTCGAGGGGTGGCTGATTCCGTTCAAATTGCTCCCGACAAATGGCTCCTCCCCAGCAGTGATTTACTGTTGCAGCGTTGAGGTTAGCGTCTCACCGTTGACCCGATTTCTTGGCCATTTCACATCTTTGAACCTGCTGCTATTGTTTGGTTTAGGAGACGTTCAGGTTAGGCAACCCGAAAGCGATCGTGATGGCCCCCCCTCTGATTCTCCCAGCTGATGAAACGTGACTCTTCTTCATTTTCTTCTTTTCCGTCCCGCTCACGCGCTCCCTTCGCTGCCTTCGCCTCGCCTATTTGACAAATAAAATAAAAACCAGCAGCACGAAAAAGAACGAAAAATAAAAGAACTTAGTCTTCTCGACTAATGGAACGGAAGCACACAAATAAGCAACTGCCCCCCCCCCTACGGCACAAGGTTTGCTTTGTTTATTTTTTATTTTTTTAATTATCCTTGTCTACTTCTATTTGGTGCTCTCCCTCCCGCCTAAGTTTATTATTTGCATGGCTGTGTAGACTCAGTGTCTCTACTCGACTGTAATGAGGTAACTAGTATATACGTCATACGTATATACGTATGAACTCTCGTGTGTCTTAACGAGCTTTAGTTTTAATCGCAGTGCGAGCACTCGGAAAACCACCGGAGAGAGAGAGATGGTGGGGGGTAATATTCCATAAATAAAGTAGTTGCGCAACTTTTTATTTAGTACCAACGAACCTTGAACTTGAGGTAGTATATACACAAAATGAGTTTCGGGCACTTCCATTTTTGGTTTGGGCTTTTGAGCTCAAAGTTATTTGGAGACGTGTGGCATGCACACACACACACTTCCTCCTTCTTATTTCTGCTCGTTTGCTGACTGGGACTTTTTTTTTTCCAGGAATGTCTTTGTTTGTTTGCGTATTCGCTGTTGTTGTTTTTTAACGGCGACTTAAAAAGAAAAAAAAAGAAAACACTATTCAGCACTTTCAGAGACTTCCTCTGCTCCTCTTGTACCTCCCGATGGTCATTTGTTGTTGTGAAAAGTGGTGGAGAGAAAGGGAGTGAAGTCAAAAGGAGGTTTACTTGTTAATTTGACGGCTCCTGCTGTTAGTGACGGCGGCGTTTGGTATTTGGACTTGACAACAAGTCGCGGCCATGGCCGGGTCGACCAAGAAACAGATGGCAGGTCATTATTTGCTTCTTTCTTTCCCTTTTTCTTTTTTTAGTTTCTCCATTTCCCACTTTTCGTGCGAAAGTAGAAAACCGGAAAGCGAAAGAAACGCGTCGCCAAGAAAGTTGGTAACCGAGAAAAGCATTAAATGGCCTAGCTAATGTCAAATCGATTCTCAGATTGAGGTTTTATTTTTGTTTTGTTTGGATGGATGGAATTCGCTCAAGCGGATCCGATCCGGCCGCAAACGGTTTTTTTGTTTTGTTTCTTCTTCCTCTTCTCTTGTTTTGTTCCGTCGGAATTATAACGATACCCCCGTTATTCCGTGAATGGTGGACGGACGAACACTGCTGCATTATATTATCCATCTGTAAAATAATTTGAGTTGGGTCGTGTTCAGTCCGGCTCAAATCCTCCCCTGACGCAACGCAAGTTCTCCCTCCCCAGTGTTTCTCTCTCTCGACAGTTAATCTCTATCCATCCATTCCATCTAACTCTCTCTCTCTATGCGATGACTTCCGGTGTTGCAGCCGTCCGTTGACCAACGTTATTCCAAGACCCGGGACTTGTAGAATACATCCCTACAACAACAACGACAACAACAACAACACTGGTATATTAGAAGAATAGGGGGATATTTATTTCCGCTTCGGTTTGCCACTCGACTGGAAACTTTGGGACGGGTTAACTTCCTCTCCTTGTTCTTTTTTATAATACCTCACCTGTGCGAGTGGACACTATACTAGTGTATCTAGGGTGGGAGGGATAGAGAGAGAGGCCGATATGACCAGGATTAATTTTTTTTTTTAGTATTAACGCTCTGCTGAAGACCATCTTGACTCGTTAGCCACAGAAAATTATGTAGATACTAGCGAACGTGGCCGAAGCGCACGCGCAGATGGTTTCCGAAGTCCCGAAGTCGCCGACGTCGGCGGTCATCCAACAAGTGGTCCTCGGGAGAAAGAAAAGAAGTAACACGATATCTTAAAAGATTAAAGAATAAAAAAATATTTACAAAAAGAAAATGGAAAAAAGAATAGACACGGAGAATGAATTCGATTGGGAAAAGGAGCCCATAAATAATTTTTGTTGAAAAAGAACTGATCTGGTGAAGCGTTCCGCCTACTGTTGGCTACCATCACGGTCTGTTAAGTCAATCTCAGTCGCATGAGAAATGGAGAGAAAAAAATCACGGCCGAAAAAAAAAATCTTTTCCCTTTTTTTTTTCTTTTTTCTAATTGGAGCGCGCCGGGGCGCACTGGTGGGTTGTCTAAATCATCGATTAGACGGCGGGAGATTCCTGGTTTGGTACTGCTATTTAACACACACCATCAAGCGTTTCGTCGCCCCCAGAAGAATTTTTTCGGACCTTTTCACGAAAAACGTGAAAATAATAAAAGGAGAAATACAACAGCGGACACGGTGGTGACCGCGTCGCTGTTGGACCGCTCAGCTGTGGCTAATTTGATCGATTTTCTTTCACGAGCCAACGCGTGGGTTTCGTGAAAAAGAATCGGATGCCATCCCTTCCCGACAATGTCCTCATTTCTCAATTCCGGTTGACGCCGTGGTAAACAGCCCGACCTCTCCACTTGTCTCTCAGACTCCTTTTTTTCCCCCTTTCTTTGTCTGCTGGCGTATCGAAAGGATGGAAATAAATCTATACGCCAGCAGCTTATTCCTATTATTCTATTCATGGAAAACTGCCTTGAATTTAGTTTTTTTTTTCACGTTCCATTGAATGAATGAATGACGGATTTTCCTATTTTTGTGTGACACAACAATGAGTTCCGTGTTTCTTTTGCCATTTCGATGAATTGCCTTGGAGAAAGTTCATTGTTTCTTCAAATGGTTTTCTCCCCCGTTCTCCCCCCTAGTCTTTGACGCTCTTAACGAGCCCCCGAAATGTGCCCCCTCGTTCTTTTTTTCCCATCACACTTTGACAATCGTCTCTTCTCTTTCCACCCAAAAAGAAAAAAAGAGAAAAAAGAAGAAAGAACTTCAAGAAGAAGAATGACTTTGTGGTTTCTGATTTCTTCTTCTACATCATCAACTTCCATCATCAGCACTTGGCTGCGTTTTGGATTCATCCGCTAGATGGCTCTGTCGGTCAGCTTGGCATCGAGCGAATAAATTTGGGAGGGTTGGTTTGGTCTGAAAGTCAGAAACCCCACCGCCGGAATAAGAGGAGAAATGTGTGTGTATAGACACAGAGAGACCCGAGCGAGTCGCATAGAAGATCCTCTGTCTACACGTGAACAGCTACCAGTTCGTCTCGAGCGGTTCGACTTGGCCGACATACGGTCGTTTGTTCTCGCGAGTTTTCTTGTTTTTTGTTTTGTTGTTACTCTCTTATCCGACCGAGCGTGACCGAGCAGTGTCGAGTTCATTGATTCATCATTTTTCACTGATTGCCCGACTTGGCAGGAAAATTTTTGTGGAAAAAGGAAAAAAAAAAACATATCAGTCAAGTGGTGGGGGACTTAATCGACCGTAATTATCAGTTCATTTCTTCCGTGTGTTCTTCAGTGGCTGTCGGCGTAACTTTGTTTCGGCTTCGTTCGTTTCATTCGTGCGTGATTTTAGTTGCCGGCGAATATTTGTTCGGACAAGCGCGCTATAAATCGTGCCGGATAATTTATTGCGGCCCCAGCACCACATCTCTTAATTATCGGATGAGAAAGATCGATTTCCCTGTTGGAAATTAAAAACACTGGCGGGTTCAATCATTTTGTCCGGAGCTGCTAGACGACTAAGCGTCATGACATCCGCATCGACTCTCAGGTGAATTTCTCCTCCGGGCGCTAGAAATGGCCTCTCGATCCGTGACTGGTCCACATTTTCCACTAACAACTCGGAAAAATTTTTGGTTCAAAACGATCAAAAAAATAAAATAAAAACAAAAAAACAAAATGTTCTTCTCGTTCGTACGTGTAACGTCTCCGCGTCTCGCTATACGACGCTATTATTCTTAGAAGAAATTTTTGTTCTTCTTTTGTTTCCTTTTGTTGCGTCACACGCTAGTCGCGAAACACATCCACACGGGAAGGCAGTAATCAAGTTGTTTATTCGGAACACTCGGGGACTGCGGGAGTTGAAATGCAAACGTCGAGACGATTTGGTCGGTTGCCGAACTTGTTTGTCTGGGGCCGCTTCAAACATAAAAGAAAGAAAATCCTGATATAAAAATGCAGTCGTCCCCGGTATCACATTTCTCTTTGGGTCTGAATTAAAAAAACAAACAAAAAAGTCATCACAAACAAGCTTTTTTGGCAAATTTCGTGGTCATCCTGTAACCGACATGTAACGTTAGAATTGGATTTGTTTCCGACTCGTGCGTCAATCTCGTTGCCGATCTGAAATGTCACCCAGTTACCAAACTCCCAGTCCAATTTCTTTGAAACGAGTTTGTAACTTCGTGTTAAACTTGAATTTGAATTTTATTATTTTTTATTGTATCGCAAGAGGAAAAGGGGAGAATGAAAACAAATTTTCTAGTTTTTTCTATTTTTTTACCACCGGCTGAATAGATCCTGTCTCCCTGGCTTTCCCCCCTTCAACCATCTTTCTCTCTGTCTTTGTTGTTAGTAAGAACTGATGGGCAAGAGGGGGGTGCAGATGTGTTGCGGCCATTTCCGGCCGGTGTGTTTTGGGGAGAGAGAGAGAGCTGGTGTGCTGGCCCTATGGTAGCCTCCCTTTCATTTTACACCCAGCTCTTATGTTCCCTTCCTTTCACAGTCTATGTGTACACGTATATATAGTGTAGACTACATCCAATGGATGGTTTAACAACATACACACGGAGACCCCCTCCCCCTCAACTAAAACATCCGCACACACACACACACACCCGCTAGCTGGGAGTGAAAAGATTGTATACGAGATATATTTTGATAAGCTGTGAGAACAAATGCAGCAGATCTGGCTGTTTTTCATTCGGTTTGTTTCCAAACTTTTTTTTCGCTCGAACGAGTAGATACTACATTGTTCATTGTTGCTACAACAGGTATATGTGTACGCATATCTTGACTTTTTCGGCGAAATGTTTATATGCCTCGGCTGGGGGACCCTTGAAAGAACTTGATGATTTTTATTCGACCCCTTTGTCTCTTTTCAATAGGAACAAATAGACTGGTAGAGGCTCAAACTTCGCTGGCCCCCCTCAAATAAAAATGTTCGAAAAGCGAAAGGAATAGCGATACTATACACCCATGTAGTATATAGTGGTGTACTTGTGCCCTTGTCTCTCCTATCAATTGGTCAAAGATGTTTTATTTGACCAGGCGCCAGGATGGTGTAAGATAGACAGATAGATCCGAAAATGTAGTTGTATACATGGGGAGGGAGAAGCAACTGTGCAACAGCGGATGCTAGCACTTAAATTTAAAAAAAAGAAAGAAAAAAGAAAGATGGACTTTAACGACTTGATGGCCACTCCTATCCCCCCGTTCTTTTCTGGCTCAGAGCGCAGCGGCTCTTTTTCTATCCCCGACTTGTGTCTTGTGCTTTAGCCGACGACCGGAGCGCGCGAGCGCGAACAGGGCGGCGGGGTTCACCTTTGACCTGGATGAGATGGAATTGTTGATTCGAAGCTCGCGGTTACGTTATGACGACGACGACGATGTATAGGAAACCCGCGGTTTTTTCTTCCTATTTTTTTGAAAAATTTATTTTTATTTTTAAGAAAAAGAAGCGGGGATTCAAACTGACCTTTGCCTCGAGGAGTGTTTTATTACGATTTCGGGGCAGGACGATCGATTCAATGGCCGTGGTATTTAATCGCTCGTCATCGAGGCACGATCCCCCCCCCCCCTCCCTCTACTGCATAGTTGCCGACTAATATCCGAATATCTGGTAATAAAATAGAAATAAGTCTTGGTCCTTGTCTCGTCTAGTTTGTTGTTTCCTTCTTGGAATGTTTCCCCGTCCTCTGTGTGCCGCTTATCTCTCGGAAGAAATCGACACGATCCAATGAAAATTCCTGTCATTGCCTTTATTCCCTATTGTCCTATCTCCTTTAATGAGCGGTCAGGAAATGTTTTCGATTGGTGCGCTCGTTGCCATCTGACAATTTTTTTCGACCGATCGTCGCCCATTGATTTTAATCAGTCCATCACGATCAAGAGGCATGCAATTAGGGCGACACGGTGCCGAGTTGAGTTAAGCGGGAACAAAAAAAAAAAGAAAACGACATTTTTTAAAATTTAATGAGAATCTTCCTCCCTCGATGGCAAAATGCAAATGAAATAACTGAAAAATAAAAAAAATGTTTTGTGTACGGCCGGGGGTTGCCGGAGAGAGTCTAAAGAGTGTCAGTGACCCCTCGTGTGGTGAACATTTCACGCTTTGAAAAAAGTCAGCTCGGCTGTATAGTAACAGAAGCGTCGGCGTGCGCGTTTTTCCCTTACACACACACAATTTAGCCGTTTTGAGACGATGGAGGAAATCAGGAAAAAACAAAAACAGCCGAGAGAGAGGAGAGGGCGTTAGACACTCCTACGTGATTCACGTCCGTTCGTGAATCCTTATTTTTCGCCTGCCGCACTGCCTCTTTGCCTTCTGTGTATAAAACGTACATGACCCTGGACCGTTCAGAGTGGAGCCCAGGCCAGCCCCCGTGTTTCATCGTTCCATCATCGTCTTTTTTGATTTCCCCCATTTTTCTACTCTTTGTTGATTTTCTCTGACTCAATTGCTTGTTGTTTTTTCACTCACGAACTGGCACACGGCGAACGAACCACATTGAAAGCCATCCCGTCTCGATGATCAAGTCTCCCTACTGCTTTTTCTTTTTCATCATCTGCGCTGCGTAAATGTAAGACAATTGTACGGCACTCATTCAACATTCAAGTCAAATCCCCTCATTGTTTTCTTGTCGACAGCGTTTTCTCTCTTTCGCCTCCTGTTGATTAAAGAAGAGCCAGATGATAACATCACGGCAACAACCGTTTTAGGCAATGGAAATCACTCTGGCTAAAAAAAACAAAAACAAAAAAAAAACAACATGGAAGCAAACGAACGAACGAAAAAAACAACCTAGCTTCATTTCTCTGTTAAGCGCTTGGCTGTTGTGCACCTCCTTCTCGGAAATGCGAGAAACATTAAGGCAAAACACAACAGCCGTTCACGTCGGGTTTTACTTTAATGGTGTTGGCGCTCTCAATCCGCCACCACCAGCAGCTAGCAGCAGCAGCTACTACTACTATCCAAGTGGTTACGTATGTAGACACGGGAGGGAAATAATATGGTGATGGATACCGTTACGTTTGATGTCTTATTCCAAAGGAGAGAAAAAAGCGGATGAGGTGAACGAGGTCAAACTGCTGCTGCTGCTGCGGCTGCGGCTCAGCTCGCGCCAGATTTTCTTCCTTGCTCCGCTAAATTGTTGCGCAGCAGCAGCAGCAGATTTCTAGCTCGTTTTTGAATTAGCATTTTTAGAAAGACAAACGAGATGAGCCATTCACGCCGGATGGCTCGTACTACCCACATTTTAAGTGGTCCAGAACACATATTGTATTTTTTTTGATTTCGTGGAAAGGAAAATGGCGAAACTTTCTCGGATCCCCATTATTAACCGCATTTATACCATGCGAGTACGCGTTGGCGGGTATTCAAATGTTAACTTTTTTCCGATATAGCTCTCTCTTTTTTCTTCTGCGCACGGATTTGATTACTCTCTGCGGTAACGTGAACCGTGTGGCTCATGAAACTGACTTTTTGGAGTGTTCTCACCACCAACTCTCGGTTTAGTCTTCTTCCAGCTCTGCATATCTCATTACGACTGATTCATAACAAGTCTCGACTGATTCAGCATCTTTTTTTCCTATTAATGTTAATGTTAATGTTCTTTTTTTGGTCTCTTTCTCTCGCTCATGTGCTGGGTCATGTATTTAGAAGCTGCTGTTGATCTCATCCGGTATGGGTCATTAAGTAAAAGGACGGCCTTGCAGTCTCCCAAGCATCCGAGAGCTACACGGAATCGTCAAGCAAATGGCGACCGTCGTCGTCGTAAAGATCATCGCCATTCTTCTGGCCTTGATGGCCGCGTTCGTGGCCGCTAACCAACCCCCGCGTTTTGAGGTGACGGACGAGAGCGGAGGCGAAATTGTACTCAAATTGAAAGAAGGCGCCGAAGGGACGCCGGTCGGAAGCGTCATTTACCGTATCAAAGCCTCCGACGCCGACGGAGACGCCCTACAGTTTGGACTACAGGGTCAGGTGGCTAACGAGCTGCTGCGCATCCAGCCCGTTGGCGATAACGAAGCCGACCTGCAATTAATCAAAGAACTCGACAGAGAAGTAAAAACAAACACAAATCTCCTTCGGAGCCAATTCATAATTCACAAATTAATAAAGGCTGAGGTTAATTCATTATTAATTCAATTTCTGTTTTGTTAGACGGAAGAAGAGTATTCTCTGGTACTGACAGTAACAGACGGCAAGATTGGCGCCGGCCAGGCCATCAGACAAAGCCTCTTGATTATAGTTGAGGTAATAACGATGATTTTTCAAAAAAATTTGTATTTTGATTCACTCCACATCCTGGAGGCTCGATAGAAAGATGTTCTAAACATTTATTCATAATTGCTCGGGTGAAACCAACATCCACCCAACTCCACCAAACATAAAACGGTACAACAAAAAAGGACGTCAACGACAACCGGCCCGTCTTCCAGCCCTTTGCCAACACGTTGATGCTGAGAGAGAACGCCCCACCCGCTGTCATCTTGACTGTGGAGGCCACCGACCGCGATCAAGGTGTCTACGGACAGGTACCGTACTACTATCTACTCCTGCACTTGAATGTTCTCTATTCTTTTTCGTTTCTTTTGAAGAAAAACCAGAAACAAATTTTTTTGTTTTCCTTTCTTATTTTGAATTTCTTTCCCCCCTCAGTTGGAGGTATTATATTACCTCCACCTGTTCTTTTGGTGGGGGATTTGTGCTTTCTTTCTCTTTCATTCTTTTCCCCTTTTGTTATTCTTCATTGTTATATGGCACAGCATTTCTCTCTCTCTCTCTCTGCGCCAGTTAGTTAAGCTAGGGAGTCTAGTATGACTCTCCATGTGTGGGTATATACATCTTTCGTTTCATTATTCAACGTCAATTAACACACATCGACTCGGCAGAGCGAAAAAAGAGACAAGATGGAACCGAGAACAATAGCGGTGCAACTCTCTCTTTGATCTCCCAGCGAGTGTGTGATGATCACACACATGAGAAGAAGCTTCACCATAAACATGTTCAAAATATGAATGCCACTCTAGGTATAGCGTATAAACGGGAATGAGATATTTCTTTCTTTTTTAACACGGCACGGGAGTGAAGTGACACAATCGCGTCATTGCACGGTTCTTTTTTTCTTTTCGGGTCAGATACATTGAGAGAAAAGAGAGAGATTAAATACATCCCGCACACACACACACACACGGAGTTGTACAGTTGTACAAAGTTTACTCTGAGTGAAAACATACATTGGCGCTAGGCATCCGCAATCGGTTATTTTTTCCCCCTTTTGGTATTTCTCATTTTTTTTTACGTGTCGTAATGATATAGGCAGCAGCTCACACAAATGGGAATGATAGTCATTAGACACCATTCTTAGGGAAAAAAAAGGCAACATCAACAGCATTCGAGAGATTTCGTGAACAATTGCTCGATTGTCAGGCGTGTGTGTGATGATACACCAGTGCGGGAAAGTTTGCCCGAATGGAAATGTCAAATTACACAATCGAACAATCAGTTTTTGTTTTTTTGGGTGTGGGTTAAATTGATGGGAATTGATACACGCCTACGCGGATGACTCACAAAATGGAAGGGGGGGATGCGATATCGCCGATGCGAGCCGGAATCACTTTGGTGCGGAAGCAAATTCTCCATTCAAATGTACAGTCGTCGTCGTACTCTATGTTGTTTATAGCTTCATGTCTTTGTTGTGAATGTGAGTGTGTGTGTGGTGCGCAACAGTCAAAGGCTGACCCGTTCGACCCACTTCCCTGACCTCCCTACCGGTTCGTGAGAGAAAGTTGTGCTGCAGGAGCGGCCCCAAAGTAATGCATTTGTAATTGCGTCCCCGATCAGGTGGTCTACAGCTTGGAAGGCATCGAGGGTGAAGAGGGGATCGACGATGAGGAAACAGCTGCTGGAGGGATCCCGTTCGCCATCACGACTGTCGGCGGCAAGGGCGTCCTCCGATGTCTGGTGCCGCTGGATTATGAGCGACGATCGTGGTACCAGCTCCGCATCCTGGCCAAGGACCAGGCCAGTGACCAGGGCCGGATCAACACCGCCACGGCTGGTCTGCTCGTCCGGCTTATCGACGAAGACGATCAGGGCCCCGAATTCATTACGGTGCCCTCCGTGACTCGGGTGGCCGAAGATGCCCAGCCGGGCACGTCCGTCTTGCGCGTCAAGGCCATTGATGGAGATCGAGGAGTTAATCAGCGCATCGTCTACTCGCTGGACCCCTCCAGTCAGTATTTCGCCATCGATCCCAAGGAAGGTGTCGTTTATCTGATCCAGCAGCTGGATCGCGAAGATTCCAATGTCGTCAACGGAGCCCTGATGCTGGTCATCACGGCCACCGAAGACTCGCCGCTTAGACCCAACGTGAGCACCGAAGTCACGATCCTGGTCCTAGATGTCAACGACCAGGCCCCGGCATTCCGCAACGGTGGTGGCCCTTACATGGCAGAGATCGACGAGAATTCGCCAGCCAACATGCCCGTCACCTTTGTGGGCTCCGAGTCCCTACCGGAAGTCTACGACTACGATCAGGTCAGTTTTTTGGTTTTGGTTTTGTTGTTTGTTTGTCATAAAATGAGCTGCTCGTAATAACTCGTAAAGGAGTGTCCTATTTCACGATTTTGGAATGGTTGTCCCCAATTTTGAGGGATTACCGGGAGCTTTTGATGGTGTACATGTTTTTTTTTACGACGAGAAACCAAACAAGTCCGGAAATAGTAATAACCAGCGATTCCCCCCACATTTATTTATTTATTTTTCGAATCTAAAGAAAAATAAATGGAGCCGACATTATTTCAAAATAAAAGAAATAAAGTCAGTTTTATACGTACGTGTGACTCTTGACCGAGAAATGGAGAAATCATGAATTCTAAGCGAAACCCCACTCTGGAGCTCAAAGACCAGACCGACTATTCAACAACCGACGAGCATATAATAACAACGGGCCCTTGATTGCCCTGGTCTTGACTAGATCCAGCTGGTCTTCACTTGAAAGATTTCCAGATTAAAACGCACGATATAATCCGGTGTATACCGTCGACAGTGTACGATATAAATATCTTATCTGTGTCGTTGGTTCGAGAGGCTCGTGTCTCGGAAGGTCGTTGCGTTGAGACCGGTTCAGCTGCGACGATGGAACAACACGAAACACATCCGGTTTACCGTTTTGATCCAGAGATACGACGGCGAACACGGGAGGGGACCATGTTGTTCGTGTCTTTCTAATTAGCTCCTAGAATACGATTTAATTACGAAAGGAAGGTGATGGAGGGAATAAAAATATAATGACGCTTGCCTGATGTTGTATATGTGTTTCTAGGGGAAGAACGGGACTTTCTACTTGTCTATCCACTGCACCGATGACCTGTTTGACATCAGTCCCGGCGTGGTGGTCAACGAAGCCGTTTTCAGCATCCGGGTCAAGAGCCATCTGGCACTGGACTATGAGGAATTGAGGAGCACCAATTGCACCATCACGGCCAAGGAAGCGGTGGCCAAGCAAGCCAAAACCACCACAGCGCCCGTCTTGATCAGGATCCGTGACGTCAATGATCACATACCCCAATTCAGCCGCCCGTCTTATCAGGTATGCAACGGACCAATGTTTTCTCGTTGTTGTTGTTTTTATTGTTGTCGTATAGAATTCCTTTTCTCTCTCTTTTCTTTTTTGTGTCAGTTGTTCAAATGTTTGATTCACCGTTTCCTTGTGTGATTGATCTACTCGCCTTTAGGTCCAGGTACCGGAGAACGCTCCCGTCGGTACCGTCATCGGCTCCGTTCAAGCCACAGATGCAGATTCCGGCCAACTGGGCACCGAAGGCATCCGCTACAGTCTGCTGCCCGGCTCAATTGCTGACGCTCTACAGATAGATCCGTTGAGCGGTGCGGTTTCCATCGGCAAAGGCGCTTCCGGCCTCCTGGATCGAGAGAAAGTCAGCCAACTGATTGTGATGGTCGAAGCCAGAGACTCTCTCGGCTTGGGAAATCGGTAAAAAAGATTGCTAGAAAACCTCCAACCCCTAATGGCGAATTACTCTTGTGAATGGTGAAAGCTGCAGTGCTTACCGTTTCGTGAAAAAGCACCTCGTTGATCCCCATTGACTCCCATTTCATTGACGACTCGAGTTTTATGGTTTCTGCTTTTTTTTACTATCTCTCCCTCAAGGAATACGGTGCAGTTTACTTTGGAACTAGTTGACGTCAACGACAACGCCCCCGTTTTCATCCAGAGCCACTTTGAGATCTACATCAATGAGAACGAACTGAATTTCCCTTACGGATTCAGAGTGGAGGCCTTCGACCGCGATCTCAATGGTAACAGTGCGCAACTGCGACGGAATTTTTTGGGTTTTTTTTCGGATCGACACTTGAAGACAAAAACAAATCAAAACAAATCTTTTTCTTTTTTCTTGTAGATTCAGACAATAGCCGCGTTCGGTATTCCATAATCGGCGGGGACCTTCAGTCTAATTTCACAATTCATCGCACCACTGGGGAGTTGAGCGTTACACATCCGCTGGACTTTGAATTGCTGGCGCCTTCAATACTGTAACTTACTCATTGCGTTAATTTCGATTGTTTTTCCGTCTTGATAACAATTGGTTTGCTTGTTGTAGAGATGCGCAAGGGTTGGGCCATGTTCGCCCGATCAATTTGACAGTCCGGGCGTCGGACATGGGCATCCCGCCGTTGCACACGGACACTCGTGTTGTAATTTTTTGCAACGACGTCAACGACTATGCCCCGATATTCGCTAGGCCGTCTTACTCGGTCGCCGTGGCGGAAGATGCAGCCCCAGATTCGTCGATCCTGCAGGTTCAAGCTTTGGATATGGACGGATCGGCCCCCAACAATGTCATCGCTTATCGGATCCAGAGTGGCGCCCGCGACAAGTTCGTCATAGATTCAACGACCGGAGTTGTGAGCGTTGCTCTCGGGGCCACTCTCGATCCGGACCAGACTCATCCGCGAACCGTTCGCTACCAGCTAGAAATTCTGGCGCTGGATGGAGGCGTCGGCAGCCGCCAATTACACGCTTCCGTTACAGTGATGATTTCAGTCGCCGATGTAAATAACAAGTCTCCTGTCTTGGTAGAGCCGGGTGTTGTTCGCGTTCAAGAAAATGTCCCAGTGGGCGTTGTTTTAACCCAACTCGTTGCTACTGATCCAGACGAGAGACCCATTATTCGTTACTGGATTGATCATGCAGGTATAAAGTCTTACCAACTCGAAAATTACGAAACACTTTTTCAAACGGCGTTTGTTTAATAGCGAGTGAAGGGCGTAACGAGAAGGGATTCCTAGTCCGCGACGAAAACGTTACATCATGGTTTGAAATAAACACCAACGATGGCCGCATTCGTGTCGTCCGCCAGATGGATCGCGAAAAGGCTGAGACTGTCCGTTTGGCCATTCGAGCCGAGGATGTCGCTGCAGCCACAACCGGTCAAACTGCATTAGGTTTGACAGCGAATGTCAAATATTTAAGGATGAAATATATAATCTAAATTTGAATGTTTAGGAACCATGACAATAATTTTGGAAGATGTCAACGATCACGACCCGATTTTCGTCCAACCGTTTTATCGCCGTTCTGTTGCTGAGAACAGCAAACGTGGGGCAGCCATCTTAACTCTATCAGCTGACGATGCTGACCTTAATCGTTCCATTACTTACTCCCTTGATGGTAAAGACCTTTCAATTTGACGATAGTTTAAAAAACAACTTAAATTTTGGTTGTGTTTGTAGGCCCGGCTGAGTTGTTGGAACTCGTTCATTTGAATTCCGAAACGGGGGAGGTGGTTGTGTCGGGAAAACTTGACCGTGAGCGCTTTGCCTGGATGAATCTCACAGCCAAAGCTTCCGACTCCGGAACGCCTAAACGATCAAGTTTCGTACCTGTTTTTATCCAGGTAAATTTTTGATTGTTTCTCTTGTTTTATTAGTTTAAAATTACAACATTTCGATTCCTTAGGTTTTGGATGAAAACGACAATAATCCAATATTTGGTAGCGTACCAAGTAACTTTTCAGTACGAGAAAACTCTCCGCCTGGTTAGTAGAAGTGACTTTGAATTTATCGCGGAACAATCAAGTTTAAACGTTTTCTTGCAGGCACTGTGATTGGAACTGTACAGGCTTACGATCTAGACATTGGAGATTTCGGTCACGTCACTTATTTGATGGATCGTCGTTCGTCTAAAGTACCCTGTCAAAATTAAATGCAATTGCCGTGACTATCCTTAATGATTATTCTTTTGAAAAAAAAAATTCTTTAGGGCCGATTCTCCGTGGATCCGGAAACGGGTGTAATCATGGTGACGGAACGACTCGACCGAGAAGAGCAACAGAGTTACACGCTGATCTTGGAAGCGTGGGACAATTATCGCGTCGGCTATTCTGCCGGTGAAAGCCGGAATGCCTTCCAGCAAGTGACGTGAGTTCACTGACAGTCGTTTTGAATTATTATTTTTTTCTCTTCCAGACTTTTTGACACTCATTCAATTGTTTCCCTAAATTTCTTGTAGCGTGCAAGTAATAGATGAAAATGACGAAACGCCCGTTTTCGAGGCCCGTTCCGGTTGTGTGAGCGTTACCGAGTTCCACGATTCCCGTGTTCCCTTAACCACCATTCACGCTAGCGATCGTGACGATCCAACCACTCCAAACGGTCATATTGTCTTCTCTATTCAAGAAGGCAATGACGGAGGCATGTTTAGTGTCACCAACATCGACCGCAGCAGCGCCAAGTTAATTGCTGCTCAACCGTTGGTCGGACACCACGGCAATTACACGTTGAAGATAAGAGCTCAAGATAGAGGCCTTCCCGTGCCCAACTTTGCCTTCCAGGACGTGGAGATCTGTGTGAGCGATTTCAACGATCATGCTCCATTGTTTGTCAGGCCCGAACAAAACAATACGACGTTTCGTGTCTTTGAGAATGCCACAGTCGGCTCGGTCATCACTTCTGTTTTGGCCGTTGATCAGGATGCCGGATTGAACAGTCAAGTTCGCTATTCAATAAGACCCGTCGGCCACTGGAAATGGTTTGAAATAGACAGCGTTTCCGGTGAAATAAAGTTGATCCTGCCCTTAGATCGGGAAAAGCAAAAACTTCTTCAAGTAAAAAACTAATCATCAGCTACCTTTTGTGTAATAGCATTCACATTAACGTTAATTTTTATTTTTAGATAAGAATTGAGGCGAGAGATTCCGGAATTCCCACTTGGCTCTCAACCGACTTGGACCTTACCATTTACGTTCGCAATGTTAACGATCATCAGCCACAATTTCCGTTGGATGTCTTCCAAGTCAACATAACTGGTAAAGCCATTCTGCAAACTATCCGTCAGCATTTTGTTTAAATTGTTTTGTTATTGTAGAACACGATCCATCTCCTGAGATCATCCAATTGCCGGAAACGGTCGATTTAGATGAGCCGGATGAGCTGCTTAGTACTCGAGATCCCGTTTGTTTCTTCATCGTTGGAGGCAATCAGCTTGGCGCTTTCAGCATTGACCCAACTCAACACACTTTAAGGGTACATCCGTTTATAAACTTTCTGATACAAACAACTCATTCTAATGAGATAAATTTCAGGTTGAGAAAACATTGGATCGTGAGGAGCAAGCCGCACATGTTGTTGTTGTTAAAGCCAGTGAAAACTGCAACCTTAATCCGGAAATTATTGATTCTTTTGACCCTGCCGATGATTCACTACTTAAAGTCATTGTCAATGTAATGGACATCAATGACAATCCTCCTACCTTCGACAAGAGTATATCTGAAATTGTCTTTAATCAATCAATGGAATCCATAGTTTAATGCTTTGCTTTTCCCTATGCAGAGGTATTTACAGGAGGTTTGACAACCGAAGCTGATTTCGGCTCTGAAGTCGTACGAGTTTCTGCGACTGACCCAGATATCGAACTGAACGCCCAACTAAGATATTACATACGTAAACCTGTACAGTCGACGCTTTCGACTCGAACTGGTCAAGAAGAACAAATTGGGGCCAATCCTTTTGTCATCGATCGTGATACTGGAATCATTTCGCTTAACTTTGATCCCCAGAGAGACATGAAGGGATATTTTGATATGGAGGTAAATTTTTTACTTCGTGTTAGTCTCAAATGATTGGTGGTTTTTATCTTTTTGTTTTTCGTCTTAAAGGTTTACGTCAATGATTCTAGTGGCTTTGACGACACTGCTCGAGTATTAGTCTATCTTTTACGTCAGGATCAGCGCGTCAAATTTGTGCTGAGGCAACATCCTCAATTTCTGAGAACACGCATCGATCAATTCAGAGAGTACGTCTCAATTATTAAATGTCTAATAAGTTGTGAATAACACACATTTTCACCGATTGAATCAATAGAGCATTGGGCAATATTACTGGATCGATTGTAAATGTGGATGAATTAAAAGTGCACTCCAATGAAGATGGGCAACTAGACAAAACCCGGACGGATGCTTATTTGCACTTTGTCAATGCCAAGGATAATTCAGTTATGGAAGTTGACTTTGTTTTGCGATTAATTGATGCTAACATCGAATCGTTAGATCAACTCTTTAAGGTACCCAGTTTTTATTTGCTAATGAAAACAATCAGTGGTAATTTTTTTTTTCCTTCAGGATTACAATGTACTTGATACGTCTGCAGCTGAACCGCTTGGAGACGCGCTAACAAGCGTCCCTCAAAATTTTTCCTTACTTTGGGCTAGCGGTACCGCTGTTTTCCTTGCTATGATCCTATTCCTGGTCCTGGGACTATGTGTTTCTCAGCGATTTGTGTTAATGCGAAAATTGAAAGCCGCATCCGTGACGGCTTTTGGATCACAATCGAACGTCAATCGAACTAGTAACCAAGTACCTAACACTAACCAGCACACTGTAGAAGGTTCCAATCCCGTTTGGAGGCGTGAGCTAGAACCAGAATGGTTCAAGCACGATGATATCTACAGGTATAGCATGCCAGTATTAAATATCGTTGTCAATAAGAAAACCTATTTTAAATGTGTGATTATAGTAGATCCGGTGAGAGTGATGGTCTTGATTCATTGGACGTTAATGCAATCTTGGGAAACGCGCCTTCGACATCAAGAAACTCAAGTGATGCGAACACGGCTAGCCTTAAATCTACCACCACTGAAGCTTTCAACAGGTTAGATGCATGTTATTCATAATAATCATTTTTATTGTATTAACTGAAATGTGTTGCAGGAGTATCATCCAACGGAATGCCAACTCCATCCGATCTAATAAATCTGTAGGTAATGTTACACTAAGCGAGAAGGAATGCGAAGTCGGCGAGGTCAAGGAAGAAGACTGCGAAGTTACCGTCGGCAAAGGTTTATACCAGAGAAATGTCTATCATTTTGGCTACCCCGTTTTTCAACAAGACAAGGGTAGCACAAGCAGTAGCACCACATTCCTCTCACCTAGAAAACTCGAAACCACTGAGTTATAGATTGTGTAGTGACACCGACTCGTTTCCTTTCAGTCGAAATGACATAATTTCGCTGCAAATTAAATTGGAAATATTATGAGTTCGTGAAGCTTTATGTTCACGGTGTGATAATAGTCAATTCGATTTTATATGTTCGATGAAACGATAAAAATGCAACGGAAAATTGCAGCGACCAACATAATCTATGTGTTAATACCCCAAATAGAAATCTACGCAAAGTGTGTCACTTTATGTTGTACAAAAATTTTGTAGAATACACATTTTAACGACGAAAAAATAAAGGAAACGCAATAATTTTTAAGTTTCCCGAATTTTCCGAAGAGATCTAGGGCGAGGCATTTTGGGGTGGAGGATGGAGTAATGGAGACGAATGAATGTGTGTATGAATGTAAGCTCAATATTAGATGGATTTGACATTTGAGTAAAACGCAGGTACAAATTTCTAATTCGGGGAAGAATTCTATAGATTAATATTTATGGATAATAAATATGCCGCATTTACAATTTGTAACGAAAAAGATTGAAGCCTGAAGGTAAGTAAGATAGCCAATCAAGACAAGACCACCAGAGCTCTGACAAGACCAAAAAAAGTGTGCTTTAAAAGAAGAAGTTTTAAAATTTACTAATTTAGTTAAATAAGTTAAATAAAGTTAAAATAATAATTAATTAATTAAATAATTTTTTTAAAAATACATTAATAAGAACTTTTCTGTCCAGTAACTTTAGTCGTCCATGGATGCTAAGGGCTGCCAATAGGTGGCTAAATATTTCAGTGTGTTTAGGGATTGAACTATTCTGCCTTAGTGTAGTGGTAGAGGAATGTAGGGGGAGGGGGGTTCTATTTAAGGAGAGTTGAGATGACTATCGCACCCTTTCTGTTCGGGTTGCTGTTCGAGAACGTACATGTAAGTTATTGCGGGGTTCTTTGTTTCCCGACATTGTTCGTCGTAAAATAGGCTGCTTGGTTATCAAATGTTAATTTAGTCTGTGGTGAATTTATAGGCAACATAGCCTACATGTACAATTGATGATTGGCAATTCCATCTGATCATGTGGCCTGCTGTACATTTCCAAAGTGTCGTCTTTTGCTGCATGTTGTATGTCGTGAAATCTTAGCTTCTTCATTGCAGCACGTGCACGTGATCGTTTCCGTGAAGAGTTTAGTAAGTGAAAGAAAATCCCATTTACTTTATTTTCATGCAGTATTGCCATTGAAACTGAAGATCAATTTCATGTTTGGTTATTATAGGTGTACATTTCTGTAGCAGATGTTGCTGTCCAATTTGGCATGTATCAGACTGTTGGTGAAAGATAATTTTGCATCAGGTTAGTTAGTGTTTCATACACCATGTCTATTGATTCTTAAGATTAATTTCACTTTCCCTATAGGTTGATGATGTCTGAGCAGCATTGCTTGCATGCAGATGGTTTCGTTGCAGCCAGCTGGTGAAATGGTAGTGCGAGTTGTACCTGCAGATGCAGCAATTAGGGCTTGCTTCATCCTGAAGTCTGAAAATGCTACATGAAGTGTAACCACAGTAGACATCTTCAATTGGTAATTAAATTAAGATTATTTATCTCATCTGGGGAAGTTCCGTGATTTCATTAAAAAGTTGTATTCAGTTGCTAAGTTGAACTCTGATCTGATGTATAAAGTTATTAATCTTATAGCACATCAAATGGTTTTATTCTGGGGTTTTTGTGAAAGTCACCTTGTTCACGTTGTGCTTGGAATTTTCTTTGCTATCAAACTAGAACATCGTTTTCAGTCACTTTTTTATTCTAATAGTTTTGATTCAATCAACCTTGTCTTGGTTTTTCATACTGTACATTGATGCTAAAGATCAATTTCACTTTCTTTATAGGTTGATGGTGTCTGAGCTGCATTGCTTGCAAGCAGATGGTTTTGTTGCAGCCAGCTGGTGAAAGGTTAGCTCGAGTAGACCTGAAACTGCTGCGAGTAGGACTTGTGTCACCCTGAAGTGTGAAAATGTTGCATGAAGTGGAACTGCAGTTGAAGACATCTTGAATTGGTAAATTGACTAAATTTATTTGTCTCAACTGGGGAAGTTCCATAATTTTATTAGAATGTATTCAGGGTGAAGTTGAACTATGATGTAATGTAAAAAGTATAATCTAATAACAAACTAAATGGTTCTGGTTGTTCAGCTTGTGCTAAGTTGGAATTCTCTTTCTGATCAAACTAGAACACAAGTTCCTATCCCTTTTTACAAAAATCTTGATTCAATCTTGTCTTGTGATTTTTTTAAAGCATTTCAATTTTTTTTATTGTAACTAAGTAAGAGTAGAAAAATATTTTCTTGCTTAACATGCTTTTTTAACATGGTAGACTGTACAATCTGTTCATTAAATCTTTTTTTCCACAGCAGATCGCTGCTATGTTATTGCGGGGTACTTCGTTTCCCGACATTGTTCGTCATAAAATGGGCTGCTTGGTTATCAAATGTTAGTTTATTTTTTCAGTGTGTCGTCAATTTACAGGCAACAGCCTACAAGTACAACCCAATTCAATCTGATCATGTGGCCTGCTGTACATTTCCAAAGTGTCGTCTCTTGCTGTACGTCGTGAAGTCTGATAAGCTTCTTGGGTAGTAAAAAACTTACGTTCTGTTAAATTCTATGTTTACGTGTAAAACTGTCAATGCGGTGGTGTAGAGGTTGGGTGAGGAAGCTACGTGTTTCATCATTATCAAACAGGTACAATACCCGCAAGGCTTAAGAGGTGAGGGTGATCAAAAAATCGTAAAAAAAGGAGAGAGAAAAGGCCAGAAACATCAGTCGAGTGAGCATCTCCGACACGGCAACAACTGCAGCGCACTATCTGTCACCATCTGCCTTCTTCACCGTATTGCTAGTTCGCATCCATGGGTAAATATTCTGTTTTATACATTGAGATTGGTATCAATCCTACTTTTTTCTTTATGTATGCCTGTCATTATTTAATATTTATGTTTGAATTTGTTTAATGACTAGTTAATAAGGCGTTTTATGCTGTTGGGTGTTGTATCTTTGATTACTGGTGTACCGAGGTCCCCTGCGTATGGCGGAAACCAAACCGCAACGCCGCCGCCTTCCTGCACAACTTACGCTGCCCCGAGCCACTACACTGACGTCCTGAAGTATTACTCTGCCCCGAGTTACTACACCACGAAGGCGACGGAGTGCTACATGACTACGCATGCTGCCCCATCCTGCTACACCGAGGCTCCCAAGTATTACTCTGTTCTCAGCTACTTATTGCACCGATTTTCCTAAATATTACTCTGTTCCCAGATGCCACACCTAGGCTCCCGCTGATTACTCCACCAAAACGGTCGAGTACTACAGTGAAGCGGCAAAGTACTCCTCTGCCCCGATCTACGCAACCACAACTGAGGCGGCCAAGTATTACGCAGTCCCCACTTACTACACAGAAGCTGCTCTTTCGTGCTGCGTTGAACAGAAATACTACACTGATGCTCCAATGAGTCCAATCTACTACACCGCGACCTACGCTACACCTAGCTAAAACACCGCAGCCCATTACTACACCGAAGAAGCCGCCTATTACACAACTACGTACGCTGCCTAGTTTACTACATGAGGAATTTAAGTATTACCCTGCCCCAAACTACTACCAAACTGAGGTTAATATGTATTACATCATCAAATCTCCCGACTAGTCACCACTTACGCTTCTCCGACCTATACACCGAAGTTCTGAAGTATTTATCTGGATGTGTTGAAAGATTGCTGAAATACAAGATTGATAAATAACAAGTGCATGTTTCTACTTTCTGCTTATGTACTTTTCCTGCTGCTGATAATTGCATGATGTGAGAAAATATTTCTGAGTGCTATGTAAACTTACAATATTGATCTTGCAAAATACAACAATAAAATTCAAACTCGTGTTTTACATTTCAATAATATTCAAACTTTTCATTTTATAAATATTTTTCTAAGTCCAACAAACAATATTATTTACAAATATCTAAAAATTCAAAGTCCACCACCTATTTTTTTTTGCTAACTTTTGTTTTTGAAAAAAATTTTAAAAAAATCCTCCCTACACAAAATTTTTAAAAAAATTTTCGCGAAGAATTTTATACAAATTTTTTATTGCAACAATTTATTTATTCGAATGTTTTATTACATACAAAATTTATTTTACAATATTTACATAATTTATTTTTCCTGTGGCCCCCAGGGGGGGGGGCCTGTCGCTTTCTCTACCGCGATAATAACATGATGCAAGTTATATGCAAGTTATTATTTGTTTGGCGCAGAAAGCTTGTTTTATCTAGCAGTTCTCGACTGTGTCAAACCTGATATTGATCAGGTTGCCTCAGTCGTATACTGCATGATTGAATGAAAACTCAAAAGACAACAGATCAAACTTTTGACTCAGCAACACAAAAAGCAATTCCTTTTTTTTATGGCATAAATGACAACACAAAAATTTCTAAGTCAGGAACCCAGATGGAACAGCTCAGCTACAACAGCACAGCAACTTCTGGATTAAACTGCACCTGCATGTTCCATACAATGGTTCAATCCGTCTTCATCACACCTTTCACAATTTGGCTGCAACAGGGTAACCAACAGCAAAAAAGAAGTGTGGTTGTTACACCTATTTAAGAAAAGAAAATTACCATGAGAAAAACATAACAAGATAAACATAAAATAATTATACTTTTGCTGAAGCATGGGATGAGACGTACACCTGGGAACAGGCGGCAAGACGCACAAGTACAGCTACCGCAGGATATCACTGGCACCACATGCTGCATACAACGGGATCAGTTTTCATCACACCTTTCACCATCTGGCTGCGACATGTTAACCACAATGTAAAACAAGTGTGATTATTATACCTATTTGAGAAAAGAAAATTACCATCTGAAAACACAAGATAAACATAATATAATTATACTTTTGCTGTAACTGAGATGAGACGTACGCCTTGGAACAGACAGCAAGACACACGAGACTGACACGAGGCACGACATTTCGGCAAAATATACTTTCAAGTCAGAGTTTTAGTTTGGCAAAGTGGTTTTTACATGTTAAATCACCTGTAAATTTACACATCGATATTTTACATTCAATAACCCTATCAAATTAGCAAGAAATACCTTTACATTTTCATCTTGAGAAACGTCACGACCAGTAACAAATCGGCTGCGTCTTGAAACAAAATGATCAAATTTTCTTCTTCAAGACACAGGCGCCACCTGGTGGTGAACATCATTTTTAGCCACCTAGTGACAGCCATAAGATTCCTGTTCAAATGACTGAACGGAACGGCTGGATTGATTGCTTGAAGACGGCACGCAACAGCTCAACTTGAATTCGCTACGCCTTTCACTCGCTGGCACGAAATGAATCAAGTGAGATGAACACTAGATTACTCCAGCAGCTTTCCATATGACACAACATACAAATTATTTAGTTAGCTATTAGACTTTCACCAACTTTTTCAACATAAAAATCTATAATATTAACAGAAAGTATGGATCAAGACAAAAAATAAAACTTACAATTTTCTGATGAAAAGAATAATTTCCCTGCCTGCAACTGTAAGGCACCAGCAACTGTGTTTGAGTTCAGACTTCCAACTAACTTTGGCATCAAACAGTTAGTCATGTTGAATCTTAATGAAATATAGCAATTAATATTCCAACACTGATGCAATAGAGTAAAGTCAGGTGCTTTTTTACCTACACGAGAGTAGTAACCGTCCAGAAAAATACAAATCTAGTTGTGTCCACATTTTTTCATGTGACTTCTCCCAAGTTGCTGCAATAAACCTGAAGATTACCCATGGGCCATGGCCTAGATTATAGTTTCCATATTTCTCCATGACAGAAAATACGATTTGTGAAATCAAATAAAATTTAAAAATTCATAAGAAGAAGAACACCTGTTGGTCAATTGCATTTTTTGTAGAAAAACATGTTTGGATTGGAAAAACAATCTGTCCACGCTGGTGTTAGTGACCTACCAAGATCAATAGTAACTACCAATAATTATAATAAATATTAACTAAATGTGTGAAAAAGTAATTAAAATTGTGACCAAGCTATTATTGGTTTTTACCTGTATTAACTGGATGATGCATTCAGCAAAATGACGATTTGTAGGCTACTGTTTACATTCGCGTTACTTCCTACTACAGGTTATAGGCCTAATGAGAAATATGAAAGGTGATCCAATATACATACGAAATAAATCACATCATCAAAAACTTGCACAGAAATGCACTTGAATTTACCTATGAAATAATCGGTAGTTTTCGTGGAAAAAAGGAAACTTTTAACAACAAAACAAAAATCTGTCATGAATCCGCCATGACATAAACAAAAGTGGACACATGCCATCTATTGGACACGTCTGAAACTCGGATAACAGAAACATGTAACGCAAAGCAAATACAGTTCTGTAGATACTGATATAACTTGAACGGTGCACTTTTTTTCCCTAAAAATCTAGCTTGAAATCCTTAGAAATTTACCTAGAACAAAGTCCACATGTTAATTTTATGCAAATTTTCCGGAAGTACACCGGAAATAAGCGATAGCGCCTTAACCACTGAGCTGTCGTCAAAATAAATCAATTTTTCGTAATCTCCGTTAAATTTGGGGTCGATTAGGTTTAACGTTAAAGTTCATAAAAGATTTTTTTCCTGAAACGATTCAATGGAGTTCTACTGTCGGGTTTGAAAATAATTTTTTAATCGTTGGAGTTCTATTGTTGTCGGACATGAAAAAAATTAAAACAATTATTGGAGTTATATTGTCGCGTAGTGGAGTTCTACTGTCGAGTACTGGAGTGCTATTGTCGGGTATCTTTTATAATATCTAAAAAAAGGAGTTTTTATGTCTTTGGAGTTCTACCGTCGCATACAAAGAAATTTTAAAAATTATTTAAAATATTGGGGTTCTATACTTCTATTGTCGGTGGAGTTCTTCTGTTTTTCGCTGTATTTGGAGTTTTACTGTCAGCAACCAGTTCAGTTGACTGAAATTCTCGATCTGACACGAGGTATTTTTTTTTATTAAGATATTAGAGATTTTAAAATATATATTTCCAGATCCTGAGATTTATTTGTTATCTTGAAGTTGTTCTACCATTTGAAAACTGCTTGACCAAAACCCAAGATGTAGCTGAAATTGCTGATTATTTTACTGTGACAAATTAATATCCTGCTTGCTGTGCAACTCTTGCCATGTTATTACGCATATAACAAAGGTAAAGATGTTGAATATTTATCGATATAGTGGTAATATGTGGGATAGTTTTTTAATTTATTTGAACAATTTGGAGTTCGGTGGCAAAATATTGTTGTATTGTTAACAACTATTATATTTATTATCAAGCAGATATGATTTAGGGAAAGAGAATATATTGAATACCGTTATGATATATTGCATTAATGTTAGTTACTTTTCATTTAATGTATTCAAATTATGTAACATGCGATATTTAATTGCAAAGCATCGTAACCACCGGCAGAACAATTACAATGTCCAGATGTTCATTTTGAGATTTATATCAGATTATTTCAATTATTCATTCACAGCTAAACAACTCGGTAAGTTTTTTTTAGATACAGAAATATTTGAAATAACCAAGAAACCCTTCCTACTCTTGCTTATTCTTCAATTCTAAATTCAATTTCAGAACTGAACCAACAATTGCCATTAATAGAGCTGGTCATCATCGAACTATGTAATAGCGTTACTGTTAATAGCCTAATTGTTCTGAAGTGTTTCTGGATTTCACGAAACATAACTAGTGCAGCAAGACAGCGAGAGCAGAACACCGTTTGCCAGCTGCCCGCAACTAATTCATAGATTGCAATGATGCTCAGACTACACCAGCCTGTTAACAATAAAATAAAGTATCTATAAAATATAAACTAAGTCACATTTTATGAAAATGTACAACAATTGCAAGTCACATAAGATGAAATTGGCAAGTAGAAATTTATGCTAGTTGCCATTTAATAAAAGTAAAATCACCATAAATCTTCGACATGCTTCGAAAAAGTTAAAGTAGATTAGAAAATGAATTTCCCGATGTCAGAACTCACCATTTACTTGCTTTAGAATTGTTCACTTTCGATTCAGCTTAACCAAATGGTGTGTCACAAAATGCGTCTTAAGTTTAATTGATGAAAGCACTGTCATCAAGCAATAAAACATTTCCGTCCACCGTCTCATATGCAAACGGCTAGTCACTCACGAACAAATACTCCTCCAGTCCTCCACCTGATCCCGATGACACAATTTTACGTCTCGACTTTTTAGAACAAATGGTTAAAGAGCGGGTAATAAAAACTGGCAACCAGTAGTGCGTCGAGGAGGTGTGTGTTAACCCCTTGACAAGTCTAGACAGTTTCTTCCCCCCTCCCCTCTCAAAAAGCTAGGAACGAAAAACTGGCGAAATTTGGGAGAGATATATACAAATTTCAACCCCTCCCAACGACTGTCGTTTACAAAGTCGCCAAATAACTAAATGTGTTACCTTGGGATTCAAAAGTTAGATAACATAATTACTTTTACTATTCTGAAGTATTTCTACATGTGAAGAAACGTTCAGCCTTCAGCCGGAGCATGCAGTCTAAGACGACATTATGGGAAAGCAAATCTGTGATGATATAAAAATCCTCTTTTTAGCTTGATTTTAAATATCACTAAATTAACTACAATTAACCACGTCGCAATTAATTAATGTCACACTAAATGAAAACTAACATCTCCCAAAATATTACCAAATGAGGATTCTTCCTGGCCTGATGTATCACAGGACATCAGCCACGTGCTGATACGCAAGATTTGAACAATGGAAGGCCATTTTAACTGGAATTGAATCACAAGTATCAAAATAAACTTTTAGCAAAACAATATCCTGGTTACCTCTAAAGATCCATGAAGGAAATGCTGATTGTCGTTTTCCGTCCGACGTGACTGACGAACAATACTCCCTCGTTCGGCGTACGCAATGCGTTTGTGTTATGGAGCTGTCAAACAGACAGCAATCTGGCAGTACATTTCCTCCGCTAGGGCATCATTGTAAGAATGAATATCTAAAAAAAAACAAAAATAAAATTCATGAGTTTCAAATCCATAAAAACATAAATCAGTGAAGGTTAACATTTAGAAAATGTAAAGAGCAATGAAATATGAAAAACTAAATATTTCTGTTTTTGTTTTATATTTGAGAGATTTTGGGTGGTCTTGTGATTATGAAGGTACAGAAGATGCAAAACTACCTACGATTCACAACCATCAACAAAAAAAAACTGTAAAACTGGTCTGAAAGGACAAAAGGAGCGAAAGAAGTATTGGACCACAAAATTATTAATTACTTTGCATTGCCTCGGAGAGAACTGCAATTCAAGGGGACAGCTAATAAGCAATAGAAAAATTCTTACTTTTGCAGAGAATGTCATTGAAGCACTAAAATTGGATTCGGGAATGGCTATAAAACCTGAGAGGTACTCATGAACTGGATCAATCCTGACACAGATTTTAAGCTGTAAAAATAAAACGTGAGAGATCTCGAAAATTAAACGCTATCGACTAACAAAAGAATACAATAAGAAAGCAACTGAACATGACTGTTAAACTAAACGACTATTACAATTGATCACAATTAAGTTTTCTTACATTAATTGCTATCGATTTTCTTCAAACTGATCAAAAGTAAATGCTGATTCGGAATGCTGGAAACAATTTTACAGCGAGAAAATACATACCCAATATGCACCGTATGCAATGCTGAATCAGGAACTCGCAGGGAAATCGTGAACATGGTCGTACCTTTACCTATGTACAACACGCGAGGTCGAGAACATCAAACTGAATGAGATTCAAAGAAATAAGAAGGTAGAAGGCAGACGCCAACTCCGGGAACATTTATTTCGATGTTGCCAGTTCTGTTTTCAAAGCCGACTTTTCAAAGGAATTATTATTTATTAATAACTCAAAGGATTTATCTTTTTCATTAGTCATCACAAGTTTCCTTTTTTTGCATGTGATTTGCAAAGGACAGAAAGACTGAATCCAAAAACTTTAAGATTATCATTTTTAAGTCCAAAACTCGAAATTTGGCTACTTCTTTCGCTGCAGACGAAATTTTTATAGCATGTGTAGTTTCGTCTATTGTGTACTGTATTCTGCCCATCAATTTAAAACCTCTTGGAAAATACAAAGCCGGGTTTTGATAAATCTGTTTGAAAAGTTTTAGCTTTCAACGATTAATTTAGTTGGTAAGAATCCGATTGCCAACCATCTTATTCTAAGATTATAATTTGAAAATCATTTGTTTTGATGGGAGTGAACTGCCTATTTCTTTTCAGTAGACTAACCAAAGCTGTTCCAACTAGTTATCCATTTCGTAGTTTATGGACCAAAATGGATTTGTCTTTACCCAATGTTCGCGGAATGACCGAACTAGACAGAGAAAAATTTTCAAAAGAAGTGAATGTACCGTCAGTTGAAATCCCAAGCCAAAATATTGGGAAAAGCATGCATGTTTTCAAAAAATATCTACTCAAGATGGAGAAGCTAAAACCAGTTGTTGAAGTTGATGGCACTGTAGAGAGAAAAAAATTGCTGCTGGACCCTCTGTTATTTCAAACATTGGACAAATTGAGTGAAGAACAACAAACGAAACTTTCTGAATTGGACGTGAACAATGACAACTTCTCCAGAACATGTCTTCATTTACAGTATGAAAATTTCAGAATAGACGATATCTTCAAAGCTGTTTTACCAGAGGGGAAAGAAGGATGTACCTCATATTCACGAATAGGTCACATCATTCACCTCAATCTTAGAGATCACCTGCTACCCTACAAAAATTTGATTGGTCAAGTCTTGATTGACAAGTTGATTGGAGTGAAGACGGTGGTGAACAAGAGTTCGGCAATAGACTCGACTTATCGCAACTTCCAAATGGAAGTATTGGCGGGTGAAACTGACTTTATAACGGAGGTGAAAGAGAATTTATGTACTTTCAAATTTGACTTTAGCCAAGTGTATTGGAATTCAAGACTCTGCACGGAACACGAGCGCATCATCAAACTGTTACCACAAAACTGTGTTTTGTTTGACGTTTTTGCTGGAGTGGGTCCGTTTTCAGTTCCGGCCGCGAAGATTCGCAAGTGCCAGGTCTTTGCCAACGATCTCAACCCATCTAGCTACCATTGGCTCAAAGAAAACGTTCGAATCAACAAAGTCGCGAAAGTTGAAACGTTCAATCTTGATGGGCGTCAATTTATTCGTGAACAGTTGTCATCGTTCCTTCTTAGAAAGCCCACAGAGCCCATCCACGTAACGATGAACCTTCCTGCACTTGCTGTCGAATTCCTCGACGCCTTCATCGGACTATTAGCGGGTATCGAGTTGGATCCACTCCCAGACATTACCGTTCATGTATACAGTTTCTGCGAAGAATCTTCTGCCTTCTCTGAAATGCGTACCAAAGTGGAATCATCTTTAAAACATTCCATTGAAGATGGACAAATCGTCGAATTAGTCGACGTTAGAGATGTTTCACCCAAGAAGCACATGCTACGATTGTCCTTCCGGATTCCCATCGAAATACTTACGAAGTCTGGACCTGAAGTGGAGGAGGAAACTTCCGAACCGAAGAGGCTAAAGCTGGATTTAGAGTCACAAGATCGATAAAATCTAAAGTATAGTTTAAACTCAAAGCTTATTTTAATTTCTAATTTGTTAACCTGTTTTATCTCAACATTTGCAGGAAGAAGATGAGAGGCGACGGTGGTGTATCTAAAGGTGTTTCCGATTAGGTTTTGATGTTTTTGACAATTTAAACAATAAAACTCTGGAAACCTAATCACGAAAACAATTTCACTGGCATATAATGAACACTTTCTCTAAACACTTACAAAAAGAAGGGCGGTGACGTAGAGTAGGGTTACAACTACTCGCTTATTTTGGTGTAAGTTACAACTTGGCATGCAAGTGGATGAAATAAATCATGAGTGCTATCCATTATCCTTTCATCTTTTTACTCTTTTTAAAAGGCAAGAGTATATTTACTTGAGGTAAAAGTTCTACAATTCATCCTTTGCTTGTTTATCATTCATAAGCTTGGCGACAAAAGAAAACATGTCGTCTAAACTACGGTTTCCGTCATATTCTTCTACTTTTTCTCCGTTTGAATACAAGAACATGGTGGGGAAACCATTGACCTATAATACAATTTTTGAATATTGATTACATGAATTGTAACTTACATTATTCGATAATACCTTTTGGTCAGCACACAACTGTCGGTTTGATCCCTCAGTACAGTCTACTTTAGCGATTTTAACTCCGGTTTTACCGACAAACTTTGTTCCTAACTCGTCCCACTAATAAAATTATTATTAAAAATATTTGCAATCTCTATTAAAACTAAAAATGTAATTACAGTAGGGGACATTCGCTTGCAGTGGCCACACCTGTAAAAAAAAAAAAAAATTTTATCATCAACCCGATTTCTAAGTTGCCAATAGATTGGTTTACCAAGGTGCATAGAATTTTACAAACGTCACTCCTGATGCTATTCCGTTTTCAAAGTTTGAACCGACGAGCTGAACAACAGGACTAGAACTAGTCACAGTAGCCTTTGAAAATATTTATATTAGTGAAGAAAACATTTATTTTATTTCAAATTTCTTTATCATCCTTACGGTCTTGGCATCTGCAGTTTCCGTATTGCCTTTCTTCATGCGCTCAATAAATGACTTGAGGTCTTCGTGGGTTCGCGATCCTTGATATTTTTCTACCTATCACAAAATAACATGAGTAAAATTAGGTATCTGAATTACAAGGGGAAACACTATATAGATAACCGCACTTTCTTTCCATCTTTAATCCACAGGAGAGTAGGGTAACCTTTGACTTCGAACTCGTTGCATAAGTCGCGGAATTGAGTGCAGTCAACCTTTCCAATGGTAACGCTGTTTTCTTGCCCAACTGACTGTGCAAGGTTGTCCCATGTTCCAGCCATTTTTTGACAATGCCCACACCAAGGAGCAAAAAATTTCACAAAATGATCTCCAGAGGCGACATGTAAATGAAAATTGTCTTCAGAAAGATCAAGAGCTCCTTTAACAGGCTCATCACTTTTAGTATCTACAACATTTTCCTATACGAAAAGAATTATAAATATTTAGTAATATTAAACTAAAAATGAGGATAAAAAAATGTAAGTACATTAATGCTTTCAGCCAAGCCTAGAGTCTCTTTAATGAATGTCAGCAATGAAGGCAAGTCCCTTGGTCCTCTGTAGCGCTGTGATTCTGCCACTCCTTTCGTAAAGAATTTCAACCTGTAAATTCAGTACTTTAGAAAAAGAACCATTGGATAAGGAAAATCTTTACGTAGGGTAGCCTGTGACATCTTGTTGGGAGCAAAGAGAAGTTGCAGTAGTACAATCAACTTCAGCAATTTTTACTTCCTCATTCAACTTTGATTTAACAGTAGTGGCTAATTCAGCCCAAGTTGGCTTCAATCGTTCACAATGTCCACACCTGTAAAAAGTTAATAAGAATGAAACTCTAAATCATTTCGGGTCCAACTTAACACTAACCAAGGAGCAAAAAACATGACAAAATGATGGCTTTTGGGTAATTCTGCTTGAAAGGTGTCACCGTCAAGCTTTACAACTTGACTAGTATCAGAATTGGCCTCATTTCCCGAAACCCATTTCATCAATAAGATGATGGCTATAAAGATGCTGCACTGCATGTCCTACAAAATGAAAATATACAGTTTAACTAAAGACCTTTGTGAATTTATAAAATAAGATGTTTGTACGCGAAATGATGTCTGAAAATACATCAGAATGTCTTGATAGTAACTGAAAATTGGCAGTACGCCGGTATGAATGACGAGTTATGCTCAGAGACTGACACGTACAATATTTTTCAGTTGAGGCTTGCTAGATATACGATACCGGAGTCGGGAGGCAGTACAGGGCGCAAATAGAATAAACAGCGTGAGGAGATTATCAGCAGCTCGAAATACAACAAGTTAAAGTTAGTTATCGTTGGACGTTGGGGCGTTATTTATTTCAGATTGAGATTCGTTCGGTGTAAAACAGTAAAACAAAACCACAAAACTACATCTGGTGTCGTTCTTGTCATTTACTTTCTGCCTGCAGCTATGTAGCGCCATTTGAGATGCATTTGAAAACGTTAAAAAACATTTCTACAAATGTTTATAAATATTTACTTTGATGGATTATTAATAAAGTAAAATAAAATAATGCAACTTGAAAAACGTTAAAGTTTTTAAAACTGCTCATAAAGCAGAACTTCTTTGCTCTTCGATGGCCAGAAATATTTTTGTCGGACACTCAAATCGTCAACGCAAATGAATAAAAGCTTGGCTTGAATAAATACCTGTGTCACAAGTTGCTACACATGAAATTTGAATTTCTTTAACGTCGACTGAATATGGAACACGTAAATGTTAATGAGCTATTGTCACAACAAAAATTACAACATTTAACGGCTTGTTGTAAACCGCGCTTTTACAGTTTACTCATCATTTTGAAACTGCGCTATCTCTTCATACAATGGATTAGAAAGGCTCAAAACCTAATTAAAGAAAAAAAAAGGAGAATAACAGAATGGGATCCGCATGTTTTATTTAAGCCACACGTCATTAATATACGAAAGAACAATATATCCTTAGCTACAAAATTTTAGAGCGGCTTTCAAATAAATAATTATATTATCTAGCATTTTTGTTTTGCATAAATATGAGCGAAGACCGCAATTATGTAAGGTTAATTTGAAATTGGGCAGGGCACTATGCTATATCTATGCTGGGCACTGGCAAACGCAACCGGATTTAAAGGCAGTTTGCTGGTACATCGATCCCTGACCAGCCATCACTCCAGCACCGCTCTGATAATTATTGTTGTAGCTTCCAGCACCGTAACTGTTTCCTGTTGATGAAGCTCCGCCGTATTGGTATCCACCATTGTTGACTGAGTATCCACTATTGCCAGAAGTAGTTGGTGGATTGAAGTACGACGAGGTCTTGACGGAAGCACCACCCGATGAATAACCGCCAGCAGCTTTGCCATAAGCTGGACTGGATGAACCATCGGCATATTGGACGTCGGCAACGTAACCATTTTGATCGGCAGAGTAGCTAACAACTTGAAGGCGATCGTCAGGTAGGAGAACACGGTATTCACCGTTCACTTTGCCAGATTTGCTGGCCTCTTCGTGCCCGAAATCCTGGCCGGAGTAAGTGTCCCTGGTATCGATTTAAAAAAAAGGTAAACTTTAATTCTTGTCAAATGGAAACGTAAACTCACAAAATTTGGTAGGCGTAAGAGTAACTCGGGGTGTTGGAATAAGTATCCGAGTACGAAAGTGATGAGCCGATGAGTGCCATCAAAACGGTAGCACCGATCTGGTGCGGAGGAATTAACATGAAACTTGAATAGTGAAAAAAATAACAATTAGGTATAAACCTAATTAAATCTTACCAAAGTAAGCATCGAGAAAGACATGACGATAAGTATAAAGTAAATTGAGATTTCAGAGAGAGAAGCTGAGACTGGAAACTGAGAGAACTGACTGTGCTTGTTAAGAACCACTGCATTGTCCTTTTATACATTAGTCGCACTGTTGTCGTTTCAGCTGTGGTTACTCATTACTGCAAGTTACAGGCGACGCTGGGAAATGATACTATCCAAAAGGAGGGGTCTTGTTGACTCTTGAAGGTCTCTTGGCTCACCCCGTAAAACCGGATCATGCGTGAGTAGCTCGGCGCTAACGTCTCGCAGAGTTTCGGATTCTCGGTGACATCGCGTGAAACGGAAAATAACAAGTAGCAAGCTATACATTCGCATAGCCTTCGACAACCGGCTCGCCTGTTTGTCGCTTGACCACAACGGTAACAAAAACAAAAAATTATAGAAAAGGATATTGGAAGTTATACTTTCCCTTAATTGTGTCGCCTAATTCGAAACCAATTAAACGCGCAATTATTGCTATTTTTTTTTCTCTCACCATCCAAAATAATAAGTGTGATCTTTATGTGTGACCGAATAACCAGTCTTACGTGACCGGTCAACAAGCCAATTTCAATCCGGCAGGCGTTTCTTTAAATTGTGCAATTGAAATCGTGAAATTTAAATTGTCTGGAAATTTTTTTTTGGTTGTTGGTTTGGATCTCTCAATTTTCGGTTTGAAGTCGAAAACGTAATTTTCCAAATGAATTAATTTGCACAATCAACGTATTATTTGCAATCTGAAAAATTCCCTCCCAGTAGAAATTATAAGGGAAAAATATCGTAAGCGTATTAGGGAAATTCTGGGGATTCTACGAGGTCGTTGGAGAAGGGATTCATCACGATTGGACCGTGAACTACTAACCCAAGCGTCTTTAATGAAGTAGTTACGAAGCAGCAACTTATAATCATATTTGTTGTAGATTTACGTTTCCGCGCTAATGAGTGACAAAGGAGACTATAAGACTTGGAGGATGCTTAGACAAGATTTAACGCAGATAATTCTATTTAGTGCATAGTTACCTCGACTGTAAAAGTATTTGATTCGTCGTTTCGTGAATTATCCTCCCGTGGAATATTGTGAGATACTAGTATAGTTATTAACGCTTGATCACCTTCCACACGCTGTGTGTTGTCTGTGATATAACTGGGATCAACCCTTTTTCCAAACGCGGAATAACATTGCCTTGAAAATAAAATAGAAGCAAATGTATAAATTCAACGACATAGAGAAAGAGACATGTAAGCTGTGAGAATCAGAGATATTTTATGTGTTCTACCCGACATACCAACGAGGTTATGATCAATCTGTGCTATCTACACCAATAAAAGATACCATTCAAATACTCAAATAGCCATTTTACGATTGAGAATGTATCTTCACCTTCAGATAGGGTCGCATCGTCAAACTTTTTTCAAAATAAGTCAACGAAATTATTTGCGATCTTTAGGAATTGAAGGGCACCGTTCGAAAGTCTACAGTCACAGATTTCACGAAATAGTTATGTCATTGAGGAAAAAGATTATCATTACACGGGACCATCCCAAAAAGGCGACCTGTTCTGAATAGAGGCTCATCTGCTTACGATTGTGTGTAATGACATCACATCATAGATAACCGCATGCATGGCATTGAAGAAAAAATCTACACAGCATCTGTCATTACGAAATCGTTGTAGTTAAGTAAATAATAAACGAGAATACGTACGTCCTTGGTAATTGAACACAGGTGCTGTACAAATTGCACTCGAACTGTAAAAACTTAAAAAAACTTAATTTCAATTTGGTTTTCTAAAGGAAACACAACTTCACAATAAAACTTTGACGTAGATTCGTCTGCTAGATAGAAAAGCTTAGGCGTCAAGCAAAAATAAAATTCTTAGTTTGTCCATCTGCCACAGTGGTGCGAGTTGGCGTAACATGCGCACAGACTTTTGCCTTTTCTCCCCTTTTGCACCGTGGGAATTTTAAAAAATGCTGTTGATGATTTATTCATCGGCACTTATTAACAGAGCTTGGGAGAAAGAAAAAATTCCGATGTGTACACCATCATCAATAACCAATGACAATGTGGGGACAAAAATCCATTAGAATTCAAACATGTTTCGCTTATATCTAAATTTATTTCTGCTCAAAACCTCGTGAAATAATCGAACCGAGGACAACAGGTAGTGATGCCCTTACCGTTTGGCAAGATAATTTAATTCTGTTAGCACGCAGTTGGCGCCCTCATTTCGTAACCATTTCGAAAAACGACTGCGCAAATAGTTGCTGGAGCCTGGATGACGGTACCATAGTTATTATTCCGATTTCAGCGCGTATATTATTTCCTAGCTTGGACTTTCACCCGTCATTTCTAGACCAACACACATAGTAACATGCAGGACGTTTAAACAAGAATTGGGAAGTAATAGAAATCGCGGAAAATCTATTGATACGAATCGCCCATGCCTCGAGTTTGTTATACAGTCAGCGTTCAATTAGGCGTACACGTATAACATGACGATTGACTTTTTCGTTATCGCTATGTAGGTGTAACCACGCATTTCGGTTTCTATAGTATCATTCCTCCGCGGCAAAAGAAATACACGGAAAAAGTCGTGTTGAGAGGAAATAAGTAATAGTTGCTGTACGTATATTTTACAAGTAAGTGTTGCGATGATTGATGAGTAAAAACGGGAAATGGCGCACCTGTAATAGATACACACAGACTTTCCCTTTCAGACGGATAGGATATGTATCGAACTCTATGTACAGCACCGTACAAACGTCTGAGAAAAATAAAAATGGATGTGTTGTTTCTCCTCTAGCCAATTCTTTTTAAATTTTCCAACCACGGCGGGAAGTCTCTGCATTTCAAAATTGAGAAAAACACGAAATGCTAATAGACATCGTGACCCGTTATTCTTCTACAGTTTGGGAAATTACTGCGTGTGAGTTTGACCTAAGCCTGGAAAAGTTGGGAAAGAAAACGTATGGATGTATAACAATCAACTCGAGTTGTTCAACTCCACCGAATATATAAGCGCAAGAGAGAAGGGGCTCACGAAATGTACGAAATTTAACGAGCGGTGAATTTTGTTTCGTTTTTTTACTTTCCCTCCTGCACTGAAACTTCATGCGCATCAACAAGGAGAAAAGCTCGGATACAAGAAGAGATCGCGTCTTCATCCCGCCGACAATCGCGAAGAAATTGGGCGGCACATATAACAACGGTCGTCCATCATATCTTGCGGTTTCCTTTCCATGCGCCATGCTGAGCTTTTGTTTCCCCCCCCCCCCAGACGATTAAAGCCCTAGTTCTTTTTTGTTTCTTTTTATTCATTCGCTTTCGCTAGCTGCTGATTGCACAGTGGTGTTCAATTGTTGTTGACGAGTCGAGTTTCTCGCACACTTTGCTGGCTAGAAAGTGAAAGGTGGCGATTAAGAATAATGACGCCGTTTTGTTTCGATCTGAAACAAGAGAAATAACCAAAATAAATGCGGCGGATTAAAAGAAAAGATAGACATTTTTTATTGATTCAATATCGAGGCACATGAATACAAATGAGGAAGCACTTTCTTATTACATAATAACTAAAAGGCGATGAAATGCTCATTCATCACGATTCTGATAGTTGATTGTTTAAAATCTATTAACGTAAATCATCTGTTTTTTGGGGGTGTTAATAAATGGCTTAGTAGCTTTGTGTTATTACGCTGGTACGTACTGCTGAGGTCTCGGGGCTCCTTCGACTTGCTCCTGACGGTGGTAGACGGGCCTGTAGACTGGGAAGGAAGGTTCAGGGTAGGAACGACGCTCTTCGGCCGGATAAGGATAAGGTGGTCTTCCTTCGTAGACTGGCTGTGGGTAAGGAGGACGAGGATAAGCTGGTTCAGGATAAGGAGATGGCCTGTATGAAGGGGGGCCTGGCCTGGCATGAGGGTAGGAAGGAGGTTCGGGGTAGGATGGCTCCGGATAGCTGGGCTCGGGGTAGCTGGGCTCCGGATAGCTTGGCTTCGGAGTAGTAGTAGTTGTTGTGGGGGTTGGTGTAGTTGTGGTTGGGGCAGGAGTAGTGGTTTTGTATTCCGCCGTTGTGGTTTCAGGTACGGGCTCCGGAGTAGTAGGCTCTGGTGTAGTAGGTTCTGGCTTGGGTTCGGGTTTGTAAACTGGGGGCTGCTGTTTAGGGTATGGAGGCCTTGAATAGACGGGCTCGGCTTGGTAAGAAGGTTCAGGGTAATTGACTGGTTCTCTGTATACTGGCTTTGGTGGGGCTACTGGCTCAGCATAGGCAGGTTTGCTAGGGGGAGATGGTCTAGGATATGCGGGCTGTTTGGGCGATGGCTTGACGGGTCTAGGATAAGCAGGCTCTTCTGCGGTATATTCGGGTTCCTTTTCATAGCTCGGTCTAGGTCTGTATTCTGGCTGCTCTTTGGGGTAGGCAGGCTCAGCTTTATAGGCAGGCTCAGCTCTGTAGACAGGCTCTGGCTGGTAGGAAGGCTCTGGCTTGTAAGCAGGTTCAGCTTTATAGGAGGGCTCTGGCTTGTAGGCAGGCTCTGGCCTGTAGGAAGGCTCTGGTTTATAGGCAGGTTTATAGGCAGGCTCCGGTTTGTAAGCAGGCTCAGCTTTATAGGCAGGTGCAGGTTTGTAGGCAGGCGAAGATTTGTAAGGTGATTGGGTTGGCTCGATGTATTCGGGGTAAACAGCCTCTCCTTCGTAGGTGACATCCGCTGTGAATCCGGTGTGAGGATCAGCCCTGTACTTAACGATTTGTTTGCGACCATCGGGAAGGACTACGTGGTAAGATCCGGTCACCACCTTGCCATCGCTCTCCTCATGACGACCGTAATCATCGTACTCATCCTTGATGGCATAACCAAAGTTGTATGGCTCCCTGGGCACCTGTTCAAACACAATAAACCAGATAAATATTTTCCCAACAAGTCGTAATAAAAGAAGATAAATGTACCTCCTTTTGCTCCTCTTCGTAAGGTGATGGTTTGTATGCGGCAGGTTCAGCGGTGGCCTTGTATGGGGCAGGTGCAGCGGGCTTGTATGCAGGTTGTTTCTTGGCAGCCGGACGAGGATATTGGGGCTCTGATTGCTCTTGGTAGACAGGCTGACGAGGTCGGTAGACGGGCTTGGGCTGAGGCTGATAAGGGCTCTCCTTGTATTCTGGCTCCTGTGGCTTAGGTGGAGCATAAGCGGGAGGAGCTGGTTTGTAATCTTCTGGCTCCTGGTAAGGAGTAGCTGGTTTGGGGTAAACAGCCTCAGCTGGAGCTGGTTTAGGATAATCCACCTTGGGCTCTTGATAGGGTTTAGGAACATAACGAGCCGATTGGACACGGCGGCGGACGATGGGTGTCTCCTCGGAGATGATCGTTTGGACTCGGCGACGATAGACTGGAGGTGCCACTTCGGAGACTGTTGATGGGACACGTCGTCTAACGACGGGAGAAGCCACTTTGTCGTCAGCGGCCAATACGGCGGTGGCCATCAAGGCGAGGCAAATCAAGAAAATCTAAAAAGAAAAGATACTCAAGAAGATTCAATCAAATTAATCGGCACGAGTAAAAACTTACCTTCATGATGTTTCTGTGCTTGTATGAGATAAAGCAAAGCTACAGCTTTACTTCCAAAGGAGGTAGAAGTCAACTGTACTGAATTGCTCAAACCGGGTCCGACTTATATAGGCGGTCTGGGCCGCTTCTATATATCCTCCTCATCGTTCATAAAAATATAATACCGCCTCCTTTTTTTCCATGCGGCAATAATAAGCGTACGTACAGCATACAACAGGCAGTATAACTAAAAAGGGCCCCTGCTACCTAGGCAACCCACGCACACGTATACCATACCTTTGCTCTCTCTTGGGCTTGATGATGTTGCCAGTCTTTTGTCTTTCTCCTTCTTCTTTATTTTCCCACCTTAGTCAACTCCCCCACGAAAAAACACAGTTATAAGAACGATAGCCTATATATTCCAAAAGGGCGCAATTGTCCACGGCTTGTTGGCCTTTCCCTTTCTCTTCTTGCAACGCGAGCGTGTGATGATGTGTTCCTCCTCCCCGCCCAGCCGACTTGCGGCCCGATATTGTTGCTCAGACAGACGTATATAATGCAGGGCCACCGCCGACTGGATGGCAGGTGCGTGTTTGCCGTACGCATGTGCTCACGATGATAGAAAAAAAAGGAAGCAAAATGGAATAGAGCGAGAAAGTTTCCCAAAATCATCCCTCTAACCATCACGACCGAGTCACGCCCTAATAAAACTCTTTTGGTTGGGTATCCTTTAATCGTATCAACCACGCTGGATCCCCCCTCCGTAGAAATGTACAGGTGCTGATGCAATCAATTGAAAAGCCACAATTAAAAATTCTCTTGTCGACCTCTCCCTTGACTGGTGAATCAAAGTACAGCACGACTCCAGCTCAGTAAGACCGCGAAACTTGAAAATCGTGAGATTCGTGACCGAACGCGGGAATGGTCCCATTTCTGACTTGTTGGTCAGCAGCAGCAGCAGCAATTGAACTAGATATAATAATAGAAAAATGATAGCTGTGTGAATCAACAAAACAACAATCATAATAAAAGCTGAAAAAGAGAAGAAAAAGTTGCGCAACTTTCGCCGAGAGTACTGCTGGTTGATTGGCGCAATATTTACTAACACAGGTGTAATTAAGTTAAGATTTTGGCTGTCGAGACGATAGCGGTCGGCTACACGTATACACACGTCAACACTCTTGTTAGATGACGGATAGTCACCGCTTGTTTTACCTTCTCCGTTTATGGAGAGTCAGTGACCTGGGAAAAAACAAAAAATTTTCCGCTTCTGGGCCAGCGAGTACGAATCCAATGGTGGAGTCGCGTGTGTTGCATAACTGCACGCCGAAAGAAAAAAAAAATTTCAGCGATTCGCCATCCAAAAATACAATAAAAGTGAATTAAGACTTTTTTTCCCGAGCTGTGACAATTTGGAATTATTCTTCAGTGTACATGGGACTCAATTGGGGACACTGTTGCTGATAATCTGCCATTCTCCTTTATTCCTAATTTTTCCTTTAACCTTTTTCTGATTGCATAACAAGTCGTGATAATCCGCAGGAGAAATGGAAAGTGAAACGCTGGCTCCTCGTACGGTTTATGATTCATAACGAAAAAGAGCAAAAAACCAACTGACAGAGCTAGTGCTGTTACAAAAAGCGGCCTGACTAATATTTATTTTGAATGATTCTTCAAGCCAGGGCGTGGTGATGATTTCCCCCCAACCCCACAGTTTCGCTTGACCCAAATATCACCTATCACCAGGTGTGTGTGTGTGTAGTAAATTTCTTTACGTCGATCACATCCATAATGGTAACAAAACCGGTTGCGTGAGTGCTCTGCTTTTCTGGAAAATTTGAAAACAACAAACAAACAACTTTACTAGCTCGCCGAAAGTCAACGAACGACTTTGGGTGTGCGAACCCAACCCCAACCAGACGGACAAAAAAGTGTTTCCCGTTCCTGGTGCTGGCAAATTATTCATTAGAAAGTTTAGACACTTGGTGTGTATAGCCTTAAAAATATTTGTTGAAATTTCTCAGCCGCCCGTGTGCTTCTTACGTGACTTTTTCCTAGTGCCCTTTTAGGGCGAATTTAATATCCGCCTCTATACTTATACCTACTGCCGTCTAGTTATTACCGTTCAATTACTATTATTCTCTTTGTCTATGTACACAGACCTCCCATTACGCGTGTTTTCTTTCCTAGATCACTCTGCAAATAAATTAGTTCAAATTACAACTCGGGCGGGACTGTAACAAAATTTTACGAACGCACAAAACCTTATAAGAGATAGTTGCTCTAATAAAATCAATTTTTCTTCCACACCAAAGGGGCAAAAAATAAAAATAGAAATCTAAAAAAATAAAAAATGATGAAATTCAAAGTTCTCAGGAATCCTTACCTTGGAAAAGTGATAGTCAATTGTTTTGGTGGCTTCCCTCAAAAGTTGCCGTTGCGCTATCCCTGGTCTCACTCTCTCCGTAGTACCTCATTTTGCTATTCATAGAGACAAACAAAAGAGCATATAGTCGAGTGCAGCAATCAGAGAAGCACATCAGGTGGAAAACAAAATGGGCAACCGCATGCAGCACAGCCGGCACGAACCACGTGAAAAACAAATCAAAAGAGCGGCTACGAATCTTTTAAGTACAAAGAAGAATTTTTTCGCTCGGTGCGGAACAGAAAATCACGAGCATAGCTGATTACGTCAACCTTGGCGGTTGATGTATAATAACGCGTGTCGGGACTTTTCCCTTTCGTATTGTCATTATGTGCAACCAAGGTGGGGAGACTGCCACAGGTTTTTGCTTTATTATTCGACTCTTCTGATGTTGTGATGGCCGACTAACCGCGTTCTTTTTTTCTTTCTCTTTTCCCCCAAATTGTTGAACGCTCTCGCTCTCTCCGTTCGGGAAAAACTTAGGACACGACACATCAGTAGCGATGGGAATTGAGTTTTTAAAAAACTAAATGAAATGTGATTCTACATACAGCTCGTAGTCTCTTTATGGCAAGATTGAGTTGCTTCACCAACGAGAACCACTAATAAGTGACTTGTTCACATGGATGATGTTGGACAAGAAAATTCTGAGATACCTGAAATGATGCCTTCATAATTATTCGTTCTAAGTTCTAATTCTTAGTTTGCTTTTAATTCGAAAATGCTGGCCTCAGTCTAGCCTCTGACAAGAAAGAAAGCTATGTCTGTGTCTGCACTGCCTTTACCAGCTTTTAACACTACAAAATGATTCACTCAAATTTAGAAAACTAAGACAAACATACCTGCCAAAATAGTATAATGTCAGCTGTGAAATGCACAAACTATTTCCTTGTAGGTTTTATCTTTGATTTCTAGTATTATTTGCTCTCCCAAAACACTTTTAAATGTTTCATGTGCCGTTCGCTAAATTTTAGTCTGCAATCTGGGATGACGGATGGTCCGGTTTGGTGCCAGATTGCGAAAATGAGTCGAAAATTGAAAAGTTTTCAACTCAATTTTTTTTTTTAATTCTGGAGTTGTTTATTGAATTTGTATTAAAAACCAAATATTCAATCAAAATGATTGGATTGAAAAAACTGAATAAAATAAAACTGAATAAAATAAAACTGAATAAAATGAAACCGAATAACAAGATATTGGCAAAACTAGATTTGCATTTTGCAACGCTACACATAAGCAGAGCAACACAATCCGAATTATGTGTTGTTTCACAAATGATTTGTCAAGCTCTACTTGATAACAGTAAAAAAGGGGACAATAAAACAATTGAACGAAATAACAATTTCTCGATGCCAAACAGACCAGTGCGTCAACGCACAGAGAATGGGGTAGAAAATTGGGCGAGTGTAACGAATGGCTAATATAGTAATAAAAAGCTTAATAACTGTATATGCATAAGTTATTCGGGTTAAAAAAACAAAAACAAGATCCAATGTTTAGTAGCGCAGTAGGTTTACCACCATCTTTCAGCCTCTCGACGTCTGCTTGGATTGACAATCCGGCGGACAACTCGCGGATTGGCGACACGGCGTCGGTTACGGAAGGCAGCTGGAATAGGCAAGGGCCCGTCCAATTCAAAAACGTCGTTGAAGTCAACATCGATAGGAGAGAACTGTTCGGGAGCTGCTGGTCTGGCTTCAACAGCCGGATTGGGAAATTCAACGATCCTGGCACGGGGTGACGCGTTGAATTTTTCGGGATTCGGGAGTTTTTCGGAGATGATACTGAGCAACGATTCATCAGGAGCGGATGGAAATTCAGTGGTGGCAACCAGCCGTTCCGGAGTAGCAACCAAACGTTCCGGAGTGGGGAGGGATTCAGCCGGAAGGAAAGGTTCGATGGATCGAGCTTTGGACGGAGCCGGAGGACCGGTTTTATATTGAGCGGAATATTTGGCAGGAAGTTCAATGGCCCTGGCTGGGGGTGGTGAAGGGTTAGGACGAGTATAAACCGCTTTTACTTCTCGGTTTACTTTATTGACCTCCTCCACTTTTTTGCTGTTTGTTTTAGCGACTTCTTGTTTGTTGGTTTTGGGTGATTCCTTCGGCTCGGTTTTGATTGTCTGTCGGTTAATTTTGACACCTTGACTGGCCCTCAGAGCGGGATTGATGGACGCAATTGGCGTTCTCTTCTCTTTGACCACCGGGGTGAAATCCGGGAACCTGGCCTCACCTTCGTAACTGACTTTCATGATGTTGCCAGTCTCCGGAGACGATCTGTAATTGACAAGTTGAGTGCGGCCATCAGGTAAACTTACTCGGTAGGATCCGGTCACCACATCGCCGTCGCGTTTCTCTTGTTGCTCAAAATCATTGAACGAGTCTTGATCCTTGATGACGTAACCATAGGAATAGGATCGGGCGCTCTTCGGTCCTACAATCGATCTGGTTACTGGGCTCTGTGATCACAAAATGGATTAGAATTAAATTGTGATTAAATCTCGATGAGTGTTTATATACTTACAGTCGATCTCTTGGGCTCTTCTCGTTTGATCTCTACTCGTTTGACCTCTTCTTTCTGCTCAACTTTCACCACGGATGGTCGGGCCTGACGTTTGATCACTGGCTTGACGACCTCCTCTCTGACTTCTTCTTCTTCTTTGACCTCCTGGAATTTCCTGGATGGAGTAATGACAACCGGAGGAGAAGCCGGAGATTCTCTTTTAATGGTCGAGTACGGCCTGGCGATGGGAATCTTGTATTCCGGATGGTATATCCTGATGGAAGGATAAGTGTTAGGACGCTGCTGGGATCGCTGGGTGTCGCCTGCGACGGATGCGATGGCCAGGAGGACGACAACAAATGCCGAGATCTATGCACCAAAATGGAGGAAAATGTAATTGTAAATCCATTGCAATCTTTTATTTTTTTTTGTGAAGGATGATTAAACCAATAAATGGGAACTACCTTCATTCTGGATGTGTTGGGTTAAGAAAGTCTGAAACTATTGTGACGATTGAACCGTGTCCACTGCGTCGCCTTATATATGCCTGGGTGATGGGCCAATCCGGAATTGGGCGTTCCTAAGAGCACTTTATCCAAGTTATAACACGTGCTACAGGATAGAGCCTCTTGGTGAACTGGAATCGGGAGAGAAGGTAGGAAAAAAAAACGACATGGATGTTTAACAACTAAATAAGAAAAAACAAAAACTGGTTTTAATTATTTTCTCGTGTTTTTTTTTTTTCAATTCCGTCTAGTCGTCGTTCTTATCGCATTAAAGATTGGCCGGTGAAATGAGGAAGAATGACACTCTCCTCTCGGTCAGTAGCGTCCAATAAGAGTAGCGCATCACAGGTTGACTCCCTTTCACCTCGTGATGGAGTCTCTTCCGCGCTGCTCCTCTTCCACAGATAATCGAGAAGCGGTTTGGTATAGATAGTCGTTGGTTGGGATTCCGCGTTGCCCGTTTTTTTTGTTTCTTTCTAGGAGAAAGTGGGGAGAGAGAAAATGAACGTGGGGATCAGAAAAACAAATAATCTAAGGAGAAAATGAACTAAATCCGTCGCTGCTGTAGACGACAGGTTTTTTGGTTCTTTCTTATGTTAAGAAAAAGAAGTTATTTACCATATTATATCTATGTCATCTTCGCCTCTGGACGCGATAGGCCGGTTTGAAAGCTGCTGACTTTTGATCTGAAATCAAAAACCGAGATTTTTTTATTAAATTCAAAAGTGATCAACGAGTTGTTACTTCTGGTATTTCTTATCCGTGTGCGTTCGAAATCAAACGATTTTCACTTATAAAGACGGGACTGGATCGGCACGATCAATAACTTGCCTTGCATCCCAATAAATCATAACCACCAGGAATTTTCTTGGACATGTGTCTTGGCTTGTCAGCGCGGTGTCCCACATCCATTATTTCAATGGGAAATGAGGGTTGACTGATGGATAACAAATTCTACAGAGATGTATGGGAAAAAAATAAAACAGTTCCATTCAAACTGTCAAATGATTGTGTAATAAAACAGTCCCTATATGGTCCCGTATGGTCCCTATTTATATGTATCTTACTGGGCGATTATACCAAACACGTTGAAGCCGATTTGTCCTTTTTCTCAGTCGACTTTATGGTCTTTTTACGCCCGCACGATTCATGACTATCCAATGACCGCCGTCTCGGAAAGTGAAAACAAATTTATGCCAATATAATGAATTCCGAATCGAGCGAACGCCGCTGAATTCAATATGAATAATGTATATATAAATCTGTGAGCAGTATAAAATCCCTTATTTGGTTGCATTATTCCTATATATATTTTCTGGGAAAGTTGATATTCATCATAATTCCGTATAATAGTAACTGACTTTAGATTTCGTTATAGATGAGTGAGATTGAAGCCATTATATACAAAAAGGGGGTCTACATCTCATTTAATATCTTTACAACTTGTGTGTCCGGCGAATGGCAGTTTTAGGGCAACGTCCTCGGGTGTGCGTCTTCCGCGACTTTCTATTGCAACATTAAAAAGATTTGGCTTTCTTTTTCTGTCGCTATAATACTAGATTATATTCTTATTAGTTATGTTATGTCTCATCTTGTGCGGACGTTGATGAATGTCAACATCAGAAACAACTTCGATTGCGCGTTTTCTTTCAAATATGTATACAGTATAAGATGTCATAATGTGATAAGAGTCTTTAGACATTCGACCGACTGAACGTTCACCCTCTATATGTGATGTCCTCATTTCCTTGTGCTCCGGTGACATAAAGGTGAAATAAAAACACGCCCCGTTGATCCGACGACGACGACAAAACGGTTTCTGGTTTTTCTTTTTTCATTAAACTATTTTAGAAACGTCAAGATTTTTCATAATTCCTAGTATAACTGCAAATGAATCGAATAACGTGAGTGAAAACCCCGAATAGTTTTGGCGCGATAGTCGAATGACCCAATAAGCTCCAAATGGTGAAATCGAAGAGGTCATTCGGATGAGTCAGCTAGCTCGGGTTATAATGAAGCCACTAAAGTGTATCATTTAAGGGAATGTTATCTCCCGGGTTTATATAGTGGCAAAACCTGAATTGACTCTAGAACAGCAAAACAACATCTTCTCTTTCTATATACAGTGAAAGCGCTCCTCTTCCATGTACCTCATTTCACGCTTTAAAATTCACCGTGTAAAGGCGGTTCGTTTTGACGGTAGATGTTATTCATTGCGGTTTGTTGTTTATTGCCAGACGCGGAGAATTATTAGGCATTCCATATCAAGGTCAAGATCATTCCCTCCTCTTTTTACGTTACAGACGTATCATTGTCATTCTTATGTAACAATAGGCACGAGTTTTCACTTTCCAAAAAGGCCCAGCAGCCACAGCCCCTCCAAGCTTTTGAGTTTTTCCAGAGAAATCGAAAGGCTTTTGAAATATTATCCATTGTGTATAGACCTAATATAAAATCGTGACTGTTTCTTTTTCCTTTCAATTATACTATGGGTCTTTTAATTGAAATGCTGAGCTCCTCCCAAAGTCCCCCTCCCCATCCATCTTCCAAGGTCGACTCTAATAATTTCTGTCTCGTTAGAAGCATCCGTCATTCACCTGCTGCTCTCTGACTGGGGCAACTCAATTTCAGCGTGACAGGATTGACCCAATTCATTGCGGTGACCATCCCTCACATTTTAGTTTTGATTACGGCGGAATTTCTGTCGTCGAGTTCGTTGATTTGTAAAAAAGAAGAAACCGGTCGCCGATTTGAGGTTTCCTTGTGAGCTGCACAATCAATAATAATCTCCGAATAAAAGAAAACTTTTTGGAAAATAAGAGAGTGTACATAATATCTATGGTGTACGTAGAGAGCGCTAGAGAGAATATGTAAGAAGAAGGAAGGTGTGCAGTAATGTGCACGCAGATGCCACCTATTGCCGGAACCCACCAAACCGCTTGTTAATTACTGATTTGCAGCTTGCGGCCGTCACGATCCGGTGAAAGAATGGAATTCCACGACTCTCTGCTCGCGATATCTTATTATTATTTACCAGCATGTACGTCGTTTCTTTCAAATGAGACGAGACTAAATAATCTCCGGTATTTATTCTACAAAGTTCGAAGTTTGTCGTCAAAAAAATTGACCCGTTTTGTTCAAATAGGAGGAGAAAGAGAGTCGCCTCTCTCTACAATAACAAGTCAAAGAAAAAACGGATTGGTGTTAGTGGTTTTAAGTGCATTTGACTCGCTGGCAACTGGTGAAACTGCTCTCAAGGAAAGAGAAAGAGAGAGAGCGTTGGTCGGAGAAAGCGCAGAGCCTTTCTTTTGTTTGCCTTTTGGTAGAAAAAAAAAGTCACATGCCATCTGCAGAGTACAACATCTCTCTGAAAATTCCATCAACTGGAAAATGGAACTCAAATGATACCGAGGGGACAGCGTTTTTTCCTCAAAACTTTCATTTTAATGTTTTCAAACCTTATTTTTGTTATAAAAATAATCCCATGATTCAATATGAAAATAAGCCGATTTGATGACTCGAGTCTTTTTTTTTTAAACAACCTCAATCCACATTTAACCTGTCGGATGTAGAAGATGCGGTTGCAGTCAGACAGGTGTACGATGACACAGGTGAAAACGACTCATGGGCACTCATCCCTCTTGGCTTGTTTCTTATTTTCTTATCACTTTTTCTCTCTTTTCCCCCCACATCACTGGGGGCTTTTTGTTATTTGTGGGAAAAGCATTTTCACTTTTTACGGGATTGAACACTGTGTGTGTGTGTGTGTATATTGTGAGTCGACTTTTGTGGCGTGTGTTTATGTTGCGGGCGTTATTCTTAGTCTTCTTCTACGTCGTAGTAGAAAAGAGCCGAGCGGAGAAAGTCAGCCGAGATAGTATAGCCGAGTGGTCCTGCATGAGCGTCCGGCAATTAATGAGTCGCGTCGTAAACCGGTCGAGGTGAAAGTGAACAATGGAATATCTACATCCCTCCCTAATACTGCTGGCCGCTGCCCCTTTGCGTGTATGTTTCTTTCGCCCCGCTGCTGCCGACGTATAGTACGCTAGCTGTACCAGCAGCTGCTGTCAAAAGTGTGTAGCTGGGCACAGCAGCGGCTCTATATAAGAGCTAGTCCTCCCTGCAGAGCTCATTCATCGCTTATTTGCCGACAACCAACCCTCCCGAAAGGAAGTTTTTATCCCAATTCCACACAATGAAGGTAAAAACTCAATTCTTTTTTAAAAAGAAAAGAAAAGTGACACAAGAATTGAATTATTTTTGTGAAGGTGATGATCATTTGCACAGTTGGATGTTTGATGATGTTGACCGTGGCTTCGATGCCGGTGGCTCAAAAATCGTCGCTCGATCACCTGATCATCCCTTACGAGGATTCTCCAGTCGACTATGGCGTCTTCGTTTCGGATCAAGGATCCCAATTCAAGGACGAACCGACAGTAAGTCAATCAAATTGCTATTTCCTGGTTAATATTTTGACGATGACGTGATTGTCGTACAAACTACTCATTATATATCTACTCCCGCGAAAAGGTCATCACCACCTACAACGTCGGCACGTTCAGGCAAGGTGATTTCCTCACGGTGCCACTTGGAGCTTCGTACACGGTCGGCGGACCCGATCACCAGAATCGTTTGAAAAAAGGCATCGTCACCGGAACAAAGCGCTTCTCTCTGACCAATACCGCCGGATATCGACCCGGAATTGTCTTGTAATCTCTCTCTTGATGAAAACAAAAAGCTAAAGGAAAGATCCTTACGAACCTATCGGATTTCTAAACCCTGAATGTTTTTTTTTTGTATAGAGCTCATGTGTGTGTGTGCCCGAGTGTGTGTGTGTATTTCCATTGTCTCAATCACGAAATCCCTCCTGTCAATGTCTTTTTTTTCCCCGCTCAGGTAAGCGATAAGGACATTGATTATTTCCATTGTAAAACTGCACGAGCTCATTTGAACCTGCGATGTTGTCACAAATAAAAAGCAACTGAATTTCTTTTAATTATACGCGTACATTCAATTGCCTTCGTTCTCTGAATGAAATAATTAGACACACCTGTATAATTAAAAGTAAACTTGAATCGCACGCAGAGGTTAGCTCTAACAATTATCCAAATTACATTATAATTGAATAACGTATTTAGACATTTGTTGCATCGAGAACATTTTCTGTGCTGCTGTTGTTGTCTGCGGTGTGCAGATATCCGGTCAGATAATCCCGGGAGGTTCGTCTGAATGCCAAACACATCCTGTGTGAGTGGGTGTGTTTATTTCTTCATTCCACCGCACAACATACACACATGCAACGCCGAAAATTCGTGATTAAATGAGATGGCACAGATGGCACTAAATTTCTAAAGAAAAACCAAGGCTGTACTATACCAGTACATTATCAAGACACTTGCTCACGCGCCAGTCCCCCCCGACGATCAATAAATATAATGCGCGGTTGTGTATGTAGCCCCTGTGCACGGTCGCGCAACCAAACGCGCAGGTTTTTCCATCGCCCAGGCCGGCCAAATGAACGCAGTTTCAGTCACTCTCGAAACAGCTGTTCCGCATGGTCTGCGTCTATTGTACACAGCACACACTCTGCTCTGTTTTGCTGTGTCCACTTTCTGTGGATCGATTTCTACACATCTAGCGTGAAACAGTGGCCAGCAGAAAGCTCCCACAAGGTAAGAACAAACCTGGGTTTTGTTTTCTGTTTAACAACTAGGTTGAACAGCAACAGGAGATCTCTGACGTTTCGTTTCAAAAAAGTTATTGCATCATTTACCTTGGATAGTTTTTAAAAAAAACCTGCAGGACGTTTGTTAATGGAACTTGACAGGACAAGGAAAGAAACCTTAGAGCAGTCCCCGAGTTGCTGGTATTTTAGTGACATTTTCTTTGTAACTTTTCTCCCCTCTCGGTCGTCAGCCTTCTGTGACGATGAGCAAGTCGAACGAGCAATTATATACGTCCGTCGTGCTGATGCGAGCATCAAAAGGCATGAGAAACGTCATGGTCGTCTATATGTGAAAGCTACTGACGAGTGTTAACGTCCTGTATACAGTGGGCTGCGCATGGAGAGTTACGTGTCGGGAACGAAATCGAATCAACATCATCTGTTGAATCTTTCATGACTTTCTATACGTACACCCCTTTCACCAATCTCTAGCCTCGACTACCGATCAGATCTCAACGTTCTGAATGTTAAGACAATCGAGAATCCCATCATGACCACCGACACTCTCTCGTTTTCACTTTAATTTGACGGAGTAGAATAGTATTAGAGCTATGTGGAGTCGACAGATTACTTGAGTGAGTCGCCATGTTTAAGGATACACAGTACAAGGTTTTCAAGTTAATAGTGTTCTAATTATTATTTTAAACATCGCCTTCTTCTATCAGAAATAGTTCAACGCACATTTGATTTTAAGAATTATAGATCCTGTTTAGTTTTCCAATATTTGTTCTGATATCGATCGGAGATTGAATGTTTATGTGTTCGGAAAACTGATTGACTTTCCCTTTGTCTCTGTATCGAAGAAGACACCGATCAACGTTTATTGACATTTTTTTCAGCTATTCACCTGAGTGAAGATAATCAGAACCTCAGGGAGAACTTTTGTGTAGTCGACCTTCAAAGGATTGCATCAAGGGCGATCACCCCAGCTTGTTTATAGACACAACAGAGTTCGTCGTGGTATACTGCCTAGTATAAAAGACAACGAAGTTCATCAGTCAACTAGCTAACACAGCGGGACTAAGTTGTCTTATATTGTTCCACTCGATCGCAAAAGTTCTTCTTAGTGTCAGTTGACTGGCTTTACACACAGCTCTGTACCTTGTACTGGCTTTTATCATGGCCAATTTGACGTGCGTGCCCTTTTCCTTTTCAGTCCAAATGAAATTGTTGGTCTTTATGACCCCCCTGATTTTATTTATTACCTTGCACACACGGTTATTACGGTACTAACAGGATTGACCTTTTATTTTGTTTGTTTGCTTTTTTCAAAAGAGAGAATCAGCCGCCGTTGGAGGCGAACAACATATCAGCTGTCAGCGCTTCGGAACTTAATAACCCCATCGACGACACTACGAAAACGGAAGAAATGGGCGGACTGCGCAACCGATTAATGTGCCGATTTGTCAGTTCGACATGTTTCCAGATGAACCGACGCAAGACCCTGGGCGAGGATCTCATGGAAACTCCTCTGCGACGATGTCTCTCCACTCTCGACATCACAATGCTCGGTAATTACGCATTCTAGTCGTATTCTAAGGATGTACATATTTGATGTTGAACGAGGACGAGGTGCCGGTGTGGCGGCAGGTCCTTTATGGTCAAAAAATTTTCTTTTTGCACTTTGCATCAAGTGTTAAGTTCAAATATTTTAGAATGTGATGGTTTACCAACAGACAAACTTTTGAGGTAAAAAACAAAAACATGCCTGATCTGCAGTCGTTCGACAAATGAGATTTTTAGTGAACCCTTACTGAGAAAAAACAAAATGGAGAGAGAAAACAGTTGCAGTCAACCGCATAGCTCAGGAATAAATATACTCCGTGACCAGCCTACGCGCGTAACGATTTCTAATCAACCCCACCAAAAATTGTCCAAAAAGAAGAATAGAGATCAATTTTGGGTCCTACCTTTATGCCTGGGAAATACAGCCAGGCATCTACAGTTGCTCCATCCATCCGCTGAAGAGTTGAATTACACCAGGCTACTGGATAGGGTAAAAAGGGTGTCCTCGTGAATACACCCACATTCACATGGGCGTACACGCGGGCATTTAAGGAAAGAGGAAAAAGAGAGATCCATAAGCCGATTGCATTCCAATGCAATGGGATGCTTTTTATCTAAAAAAAAAATAGAAAATGGGTTACGAAAGGATACTAACAGAAACAACCAGTCAGGAAAAATTGAAAATGTGACATTGGTTAAACCCCAATTTTTAATAAATGGGAGAATTTAAGGATTACATGTAGTACACTGCATTGATGAAGGTAATGCAGCATTAAAATATCTAGTAGGTCCCAGCTCCCAGGTCAATAAAAGTAAAGGACGAAATCATTACCCAAGCGATGATTATGAGATTGTTGCTGCTGATGACAGAAGAAACTGAAGAAAAACTTGCATGTTGTGTAGTTATGATGGCTGGCTCTTGCCCTGCTCTTGCCTCAAATCTGCAAAGAAGAAAAGGGTTACATATAGCACAAACAAACTGCCATGCATCGACAAGGGAATTGCATGATGAATGCTAGTCAGGACTCAGGAACTAACACTTCAGTTTAACTCTTCTATAGCTTCCAAAATCATTCTATTCTATTTGTATTCTTAGTTTTATTTACCGGCTAAACACCATGAAGATTATCAAAAACAAAAAAATCTATGACAATGTAAATCTTGATCTCTCTGACAAAAGCAGACTGCAGACCATATACTTATCCAATTTTCTTCTAAAGTTCTAATCAGCATGCCTTACTCGATATAAATGCAATTTGCAATTCTAATTTAATAATTTGTACCTCTGAAGGTTTAAACAGTTAAAATGTTTCTGTTTTATCAAATTCGCATGAAGACAATCATTGGTTCTTTTTTCCTCACCCGTCCCCTTTTTTATTTTTAGCCGCCATCATGGATTTTTATTGCGCGGGTTTTTTAAAAAGAACTTGAGTTTAAGGGCGGGAGAGATAATGGGTTGGTTTATTTGGTTTATTCGTTCTCTTCCTTTCGCAAAAAGGTTTACAAAACCTTTTTTGCATATTTCTACAAAAAGGAAAAAAGGACGAGAGTATAATAAATCATTTTCAATGTTATAATAATTTATCTGAATTCAATTAGGAATTGGGCATATGGTGGGTGCCGGTATTTACGTCTTGACCGGAACCGTAGCTCACAATATGGCAGGTCCTGCCATCGTTTTGAGTTTCCTGATCGCTGGATTAGCATCCGTTCTGGCGGCATTATGTTACGCAGAGTTCGGAAGTCGAGTACCAAAGGCCGGATCCGCTTACGTCTACACTTACGTAACTATAGGAGAATTCTGGGCTTTCGTCATCGGCTGGAATATACTTCTCGAACACATGATAGGTAATATTACAAGGAACTTTGTGTCTGTGTCCTCTGTAACACCTGTTATTATTTACTCAGGTGCGGCGTCAGTAGCCAGAGCTTGGAGCGGTTACGTCGATGCTTTGACTGGCGGAGTTATAGCAAACGCTACAGCCGGAACTTTTGGTGAAATGCACAGTGGGATGCTGGCCAAGACTCCCGATTTCTTGGCCTTTGCCGTTTGCCTGGCCTATTGTGGTCTCTCCACATTGGGCGTTAAAGGATCATCCTACTTTAACAGTTTCTTCACCATGGTCTGTTAGTCCTCCTCATTTATAAGTAACTTAAAAGCTATTATTAAATGTCTAACTATAATTAACAGGTGAATATCGGCGTGATTGTCTTTGTGAGTGGATTCGGATTCTACTGGGCCGATTACCGCAACTGGACCGACTACGGAGGATTCGCACCGTTTGGCTTCTCCGGAATCTTGAGCGGAGCGGCCACTTGTTTCTACGCTTACGTCGGCTTCGACAGTATCGCCACATCGGGAGAAGAGGCCCGTGATCCAACTTTCTCCATCCCGGTGGCAACTTTCGTTTCGATGAGCGTCGTTTCCCTGGGTTACATTTGCGTTTCGGCCGCTCTCACCCTAATGGTGCCCTATACCCTCATCAACCCGACGGCGGCGTTGCCGGACGCTTTCGCCTCTCACGGCATCACCTGGGCGCGGATCGTCATCAGCGTCGGGGCATTGGCCGGAATGACGACTTCACTATTTGGCTCGCTCTTTTCTCTTCCACGCGGAGTGTACGCCATGGCACAAGACGGTCTTCTCTTTAAAGTCTTCGCTCGAGTCAACGAGAAGACCCAGGTCCCGTTGATAACCATCGGCGTCTGCGGACTCTTTAGCGCTTTTGTAGCTCTCTTTTTCGATATTGAAAAACTGGTCGAATTCATGTCCATTGGCACTTTGATGGCCTACACCATCGTCTCGGCAGCTGTCATCATCCTCCGCTATCGTCCAATTGTCGGTAGATCCGACGTGCTTCCCTTAACAGAATCCCCCGTGTCACCTGGAAGCGCCAAGGAATTTGTTAACGTATGAAAATTGAACGAATTTATTAAGTCAAATGAGAATCACCATTTATTTGTGTTGCAGATGCTGAATGAAGCCGGGCGATTGAAACCGAAATTCTATTGGATCGAGCGGCTCGTGGGCAGGTATGAACCAGGTGTTCTTCCAGCTTCTTGCGTCTTTATTTTCACCGTCGCCTGCGCGTGTATTTTCTCCATTCTCCAATGGGGAGGAAATGCCGTCTACCATCCTAATGGTCCGGAATGGTGGCTCATCGTGTTACTAACTTTCCTCGTTGCAGTTTCTCTCATTAGTGAGTTCATCCAAGTTGTATACTAGTAAAACAGAATTTTGTCATTAATATTAATTAATTTTTGTGTCCAATTATTTAGCTATAGCTCTTATTGCTGTTCACAATCAATCGACCGAAGGATTGAGATTCAAAGTCCCTTGGGTTCCCACCATCCCAGCACTTTCTATCGTTGCTAATGTCGCACTTATGGTCAATTTGAATCCAATGACGTGGGTCCGATTTGGCATCTGGATGTCTATAGGTATAAACGGAAAATTATTTTATAAATTATATCAGACATTTAATATTAATCAATCGATATTCAGGTTTTGTTATTTACTTTGCATATGGAATGAGACACAGTAAAGAAAACGCTACAGTAACCTCTTACTCTGGTTTACTGAAATCGAATTCCCGCACAGGAGAGTGGGGTTCTACTCTGACGGCCAAAGATCTCGATCCCGATACACCGTCGTCTCAGACAGAAAATTAAAAAAACAGGCAATTATTTTTAAAAAGCTACTGTTTCTATGTCACGTTTAAATTTTAGATGTATTTAAAAAAAGGAAAAAGAAGTTTGATTTTAACTATTCAGAGCCACCGTTTTCAAATGTATTACAGGCCATATTTAAAAAATAAAGAAAGAGAGAATGGCCGAAATACACATTTATCTGCAACAGCAATCCGTTTTAATCGAGCAAATTTAATTGTAAGTCATGTAGCGAGGTGTTGCGCTGAATTTAGCGTAAGACTTGATGACTTTGTTGACAGCTTCGAGGAAATCTTTTTCAGTGGCCACCTTTCGACGGGCACGAATGGCAAACATGCCGGCTTCTGTACATACCGAACGAATTTCGGCACCTTTTCAAGGGAGGAAATTCATTAGATATGGTCTAGTGTACAGATAGAAAAAATCGTCATTACCAGTGCTGTTGGGACAGAGACGGGCTAACAATTCGAAACGAATGTCCCTTTCGACGCTCATGGAACGAGCGTGAATCTTGAAGATGTGCGATCTGCCTTCCAAATCGGGCAGACCGAATTCAACTTTACGATCTAATCGACCGGGACGCATCAAAGCTGGGTCAAGAGTGTCGGGTCGATTGGTAGCCATCAAGACCTGTAGACAAAGCGAAGCGCTTTTAGTACTAGATGAATAAATAGGTGGCAAATATTTTATTTTACCTTGATGTTTCCACGAGGATCGAAACCGTCAAGTTGATTAATCAACTCCAACATAGTTCTCTGAACTTCGTTGTCTCCACCGGCACCATCGTCGAAACGTGCTCCACCAATAGCATCGATTTCATCAAAGAAAATGAGACAAGCTTTCTTTGTCCTGGCCATTTCAAACAACTCTCTCACCATTCGAGCTCCCTGTGAGAAAATACAAATTAGAATTAGAAAATTTATCTTTTTCCAATAAAAAATCACATTCAATTACCTCTCCGACGTACTTCTGAACAAGTTCAGAACCGATAACTCGAATGAAGCAAGCATCTGTTCGATTGGCTACAGCTCGAGCGCAAAGAGTTTTGCCAGTACCAGGTGGGCCAAAAAGAAGAACTCCCTTAGGTGGCTCAATGCCAAGATTCACAAATCTCTCCGGCTATAAACGAAATAATGCAAAATTGTTATTGCTTGAATGAGAATGCGACTTGGATGTTTACTAAATTACATGAAGTAAAGGCGTTTCCACGACTTCGCGAAGTTTTTCAATTTGTTCTTTGCAGCCACCAACATCACTGTAAGTTACATCTGGCTTTTCTTCTACTTGCATCATTGTGACAGTTGGGTCAATTTTGGGTGGGAGAGGAATGTGGATCTGGTATTTGTTCCGATCTACACCAACACGCATGCCTTCTTCAATGTCAGTAGGAGCCACTGAATCAGCCAGATCTACAACAAACTTGGCAAATTGTTTGACATTGATGATGTATTTAGGATCATCAGAGTCTGCATTGATGATCTTTGTACAACGGGCAACCTACAAAGGAAACATTAAGTTTGTGTTCCTGATGGGCAAATAACAACAAATTCGTAAACTTACTTGCAAGGGTTGTTCATTTGCTAAGTTCTGCTTGTCAGCAGCAAGGTCCCATAATGCTGGGGGTGCTAATCCTGTGTCTGATTCTTTGATGCCAGCAAGTTCATTTACACGTTTAATAATGGACTGAATGTCTTCCTCCACATTTTTTATCGCCTTGGTATATTGTCCTTGACCCTGTAGATTAAGTTGTAGACCATGTAACAAATCACTAGTGAAACGAATTATAAATAGCTACAACTTACATAGGTTTTGAGAATTTCGATGTCTCTTTCGTCGAGAGCTGTAAACCAATGAGAAATTAAGAGTAAGTCTTGAACGAAGAAAAAAAACACCAAGACACAAAACTCTTACCTTTGATATCTTTTTCTTCTTTAACTTCTTCATTTTTAGTTTTACGCATATCTTCTCCTAAATGGTCGGGCATTTTATAATATTGGTGTTGATTCACTGAGGAATAAGAACGTCTCTTCTCTTGTCGGAAAAGGGTGACAAGCCGAAATTTTGGATGAGCATGAGTATAAGAAATAGGAAGCCTCTTCTAGCTAGAATTTGGAAGGTTGATGCGGGAGCAGGCGGGACCGCGGGAGGAGCGGGAAGACTTGAATCCGAAATTCCGAATCGGGAGTGGGAAATGGGAATCCAATTGTTACTTAAATTTTTATGTTGGTATTTTATTTTTGTTTGTACTTTGTGCTTATACTAAAATATTATCACTGAAAACCAAATTCAAATTTAATCGTATATTCTTTAATGTTCTCTGTTTCAAGGAATTAAATGAACAGACAATTAGCATCGTAATAAAAAGAGTAAACATAATGGCGTGATAGGCAAGGGTTTTCCGACTCTTTTTCAAAGTCTTCGAGATTTCCGGTGGGTTTTTTCCGGGTTTTCCTAAATTTCCTTTTGCAAATTTTCCAGATTTTCAGAATCTTTTTTTTATTTTCGGGTTTCCATTGTCTTTTCCGGACTTTTTTGTTCAAGTTAACCACCAAGAAAAAAAGAGTCCGGAACTGTGATAGGATTGGGGAGAATAAATATAATCGAGCAGCATTTTATCACTTTCGTAGCTCGGCGTATATGACTGAATCGACGTAGCCTTTTATATCGCGCTTTTGGTTAAGACCGGTCGTGGAATTAATTTCAGCAGCTACATTTTCTGGGTTTGAATTTTTATGGACGTTGAAATCCAATTCGACGTAAGTGATGGGTTCGTTATGTAACAAATTTGGAATCACATTTTCGTACGTCACGCTCTCAGATTGATTCGTAGAATTAATTTCAGAAGCTGCATTTTCTGGGTTTAAATTTTTCTGGACGTTGAAATCCAATTCGGTGTAGTTTAGTAACACATTTGGAGTCACATTTTCGTACGTCACACTATCAATTGCAGATTGATTTTCGAGTCTTCTCATCGACACATCTGTGTAATAGAATGCATCGTCTACTACGTCGGGATTTTCACTTTTTCTTAAAAATTTCGCGATTTTGGCCCTGGAAGAAAAATACTATTTACTCTTGTAAAGACTTGAATTATTTAAACAGATGTACCTTTGACAGAATAGTATGACGAAAACTGCGAGTGTACAAACAACTGCAGTCGCACCCAAGGAAACCCACAGGATCTTGTAGTCAAAGCTGCTTTCATTTGGGCTTTGTTCGCTGAAATCAGTAGTAGTTGAGTTGCTCTTTTGCCGATGTTCGAGTGGTGTCTCAGTCCAATGTGTGATTGGAAGAAACGTCGAACGAGAAAAATTCGGAAAAGAAGTGATTGGTAATAATGTTGAAGATGTCATCGTCCAAGCATTGGTGGTCGATTTAGTAGCCGCCGTCTTGACTGTTGTAGTGTCAGCAGTTTTTTTACACGTACATTAATTTGAATGAAAAAAATATTAATATTACACTGTCATCGGACTATTCTTGTTCAGCAAATGAGATGCCGTACTGCATGTGCAAACTAATTTACTTACGACATTTTGGACTATTGTTTGGCCATGTGTATCTTTTGCACCAATTCATATACCATTCTAGAAATGACCAATATTCCTTCGTTTTAAGCCATGTACATTGATTTTCTAGATTAACAAATAAGGTGAGATTTGTATTCAAAAATCTTTTCAAATTTTTGTTATTTTGCGTGGAACCGTTTTTTCCAGCCATCAGGTATGCTGTAATATCCATAAAATTCCTTTTGTTTAGGCAATCGCGAAGATCTAATAAGGTAAATTTTAATAAAACACAATTTTGTCAATCATATTAACGAGAAGAACATTTTACGACAAAAATAACTTGCAGCAATTAAAGCAGTCCATTTCGTTAACATGTAATTGATGATCGAAATTGCAATTCCCACTCACATCACTTCTGAACGGGCCGATACAAATAGACGAAACTATTCCGCGATTTTCAAAGTAGTGATTAAACTGAAAATATACGGGGAGATGCTCTTCCCTCTGGGAGCTCGAACCTGGCATTTTTTAAACATTTATTCACCGAGAACATTTATTGAATATTTTTACAGTTATGTCTTAAAAATCGTGAACCCACCTATAATGATCTGTATTACGAAAGTCAGAAAAACAAAAAGATTTGCAACAGGAGTCTCAACAGAAAAACGGAATCGTGGAACTTGTCTCTTCATGCTAGTGGACGTTAAAGTTTCCAACTGGAAAAACATTTCAAAATAAATATACTCGGCAAGTGTACTTAACGTTCAAGTGAGACAAATTGCGGAGCTAACACGGTATATTATACATTTCAAAATTTGTTTACGAGACACGGGGATACCCAACTCCCTGGTTAGTAAACCGCCCCTCCGTCCGATAAGAAACGAGTTCGTAGATTAAAAAGTGTCGACACTTTCCGGAAACGGAAATTATGTGGTAAATTCTTCAGAATTCAGATTTTAAGATTACTTGTATTTTGGCTTATCTTTTAAAAATACAATTTAGGTTTAATGAGGTTGGTTCCGCCTCGTTTGACGTGCATATGTCAAATGTTTTCCGCTCGATACTTTATTTGAATTAATTACTGGTGGATTTTATCGGTCTCTCGTCGTCAGAAATAAAGGCCGTCGAGGCTTTATTAGTTTCCCTCTTTGGTAAAATTTGATCGAAGTAATTGATCGAATTAATTTGTCATTTTTGGTATTATTAGATTTATTGTCAAGAAAAATGTCTTGCTACATGCTAAAAGGGTGAATCTGAAAGAAGTAGTTGAATTACAATCACGAGATCACGAGCCTTTATTAAATTCTCCGCCGGATAACATCTTATCCACCAAGTTTAATCTTTAAAAAATATTTTCCAAAATTTTCCAAATTAAAAAGGGGTAAGAAGGAAGGTGGTAACTTCATCGGTATCAATAGCAACACTATTATTGAATTGGCAAATTTTCTTCAGGGTTTCCACTTCGTACATTTCCGCCAACGCAGTCAGCTGTCTAATATGTACGCTTGAATCCAACGAGCCCATACTGAGAAATGCCAAAAAGTTCTTCACGACCTCAATATCCATTTCAAAGGTGACAGCAGGTTTGTCGGAGACGTCGACCCTGCTTGGTAGGGCATCGAGTTTAGATGTGACATCCGGAGAAATGCAATTGGCCAGCTGGCAAATTTTGACAAGTGCATTCACTTCGTACATTTCGGCCAGTTCCAGTAGTTGCTTGTTGGTGGCGGACATCTCTAAACATCCGGTATACAAAAATTTCAAAAAATGTTTCACTACGTCAACATCCATACTCTCCTCAATAGCCACCGACGATTTGACGTGATCGATGCTGTCCAGCAACACACTCAATACGGGACTGCGAGCGGAAAGTACAACTCGGTGGGCTTCCAGCTTGATGGACCCGATAAATATTTCAACATCCGTCAGCTGTTGGTCTAAAGCGGCCTGCCACAGCTGGGTCGTCCACGACGTGTCCATCATGTCGTAGTGATAGTTCTCAATGGTGCTGGTCATCTCGATGCGGAAATGAACATTACAAGTGTAAAATGTTTCGGTCGCTTGAGCCACGAAGAGAAACAGTTCGACGTTATCGGCCCTCATGGGTTTCATTTTCATCCACGTCCGGCCGTAATCGGTGGAACAAAAGGCGCCAGTGGCTTTCAAACCAAAGTTGCGATGGTTGACGCAAATTAAATGAATCCACGGATTTTCGATTCGTTTGCTGAACAGGATTTTCCCAGTCAAGTGGGGCGCAAATAACTTTTCGTTTTGATAGTCGATGATGACATTGGGTGTCAATGCGGTTGAATCGAGGGCAGTTTCCCAGCGGCACTGAAAGACGGACGTTGCGTCATCATGGAAAATTTCCGTCTCCTTATCCGGCCTGTTATACATCAGTTAAAAATAATCATCTTATTAAATAGAAATAACCAGAAAATCTATTTTTATACCTTATGTGGACAGGATCGAAGAAATGTGTTTCCTCGTGCATCGTTGTCGCTTCCGGGTTGAGACTAGACATGCAGCTCATCATCTGCTGGACATCGATATTGGTCAAGGCCGTCCGGCACAAGTCGATCAGAGTCTTGAGCTCGTAACGTTCAGCCAATTTGAGCAGCTCTTCATTAGCCAACGACGATAAAACCGGCTCTCCCGTGTACAGGAAGTGCAGGAATTGCTCGACAATTTCCGGTTCCATGTCGTCGATTCGGATGATCTGCAGGGGACCCTCGTCGTCCTTCCGTCCCGGCTTCTCTTTGGTGAACTCGGCCGCAAAGACGGGACTGCGAGCGGCCAGAATGGCCTGGTGGGCTGAAAATCGCTGGTCTTTAACAGCAAATTCGACATCGACGTGATGTTGGCTGTCGGAAGAGGCACTCCACAATTGCTCCTTGGCCAGGCGGTCGGACAAGTGGTAAGAATGAGCCGGAACGCTTCCATCGATGCAAATCGAAAAGTAAAAGGTGCATTTGCCAGAGGGCATCTCGGAGAGGTCGATGGTGAACAACTGCAAACTTTCACCGGCATCTTTAGTCCTTTTGATTTCTCCTTCTTTCATCCTCTGGGTGGATTCGAGATCTTGTTTGCTGTACGTCACCTCTCGCACTCTCAATCCGAGTTTGTTGAGGTTGGCCACCAAGAAGATCAAGATGGGATTCTTGGACGTCGTCGTGTTCTTCAAGCACAAACGGAATACCTTCTCACCGTGAAAGAGAATCACTTTGGATAAAACGGTGGTGGTTTTCTCGACGTGTTCCAACATCCATTCGTAATTCAACATCAGTTGGGACCCCAAAATCTCGACGGCCATGATATTGTTGACTGTGCTGCTGCAAAACGGCATGTAAATGGAATGAATTGGCGAATTACCTTTCGATCGACTTGATTGAACAATTTCGGACAGTCCAAGTGAGGCGTACGTGGTTAACTATAGAAATGCTTCAAGACCTTGACGCTTTTGGCTTTAGCGTCTTGTCGACGTCGACTATCTTCTAGAAGCTTTATAGTCCCCAGAGTCGACGATTGTCAGAGGAATATGCTGTTAATAGAAAAATCTCTTGAATTTCAAAATCCTGGGAATCGATTGTAGATTTAATAATTGAACAGCGCAATTGAGAATTTTGCTGGGGAAATTATTCGTGCAGTGATTGGGGTCATATTATACTTTAAAAGCTTTCAAATAGTTTTTAAATAGAAATATTTTTTAATGTCACCTTAAATAATTAAGGGAGTCGCAGAAATATAAGGGGATTCCCCTTGCCAAAATATTTCAATTATGTGTTCGTGATAAAAACCCGCACTACCGGTTTAATAATTTACCGTTGGTAAAAGTTGCTGGACCGGTAATTCATATATGTGCGCTCACGCACATTGACTGGAAAGAGGTCAAGAGAATTATTTAAAAAAATCTCTTTTAAAAGAATTCAAATGTATATTTTCCGATAGTAAAAGAAAGTTTCACGATACAAGCACTTAAAAGTTAGCCAGGAGGAAATTGGTCACTTCATCAACGTCCGGAGAGGAAACCATAGCCAGATTACAAATTTTGCTTAGCGTTTCAACTTCGTGCATCTCGGCCAGTGCCAGATATTGCTTGTTGCTGAAATTGATCTTGGACGAGCCCGTGTACAGGAAATACAAAAAGTGTTTGACTATACTAGAGTCGATATCCGCTTCAAATGTGATGGTGGCTTTTCCGTTCTTGGTCATGTTACTCAACAGGCTACTCAGGACGGGGCTGCGGGCAGACAGGATCACCTGATGGGCTTCCATCAACTTTTTCTGGCCGACGTAGACATCGACATCGGTCAGCTTTCCGTCTTCGGCGGCCTTCCAGAACTGAGTCAACCAGGAAACGTCCATCATCTCGTAGCGGTACTCTCCGATGGTGCTTATCATCTTGATGTCGAAATGGATCGATTGCTCGGAAGTGTGATCGAAATCGACGTCAGATTTGGCCACGAAGAAGAGCATTTCGGATTTCTCTAATTTGTGTTTGGCATTTTTCGGCTTCATTTTGATCCAGTTTTTAGAGTTGGTCGAGTAAATGACTTGGTTGACGAATTTGCGGTGATTAACGCAAATGAAATGGATAATTTCGTCTTTGAGATGCAGAGAAAAAAGATTCTCGTTTTGATAGTCGATTGCCAGTGGTTTTTCGGCCGCTTTGCGTCCTTCAAATATCCAAATGCATCGATAAGTGGATTCGTGATGGCCGAAACTTAATTCCGTGTCCTTATCCGGTCTACATTAGAAACAATCAGAGTTATATAATATAATATGCGCACTTGATTATTAATTAATTTAGAAATGTTTCTACCGGACAACGAAAGGTGGCGATTCAGGATCAAGATCGAGATTGGATACGAAACTTGCCATTTGCATGACATCGACTTTCTTGAGAGCAATTTGACACAATTCCACCAGAGTGTTGAGCTCGTAGCGCTTGGCCAATTTGAGTAATTCTTCGTCGGCTAAAGATAATTTGATGGCTTCTCCGGTGTAGAGGAAATAGAGGAATCGTTCAACAGCTTTCGGGTCCACGTCGTCAATGTGGATCTGTAGAGGTCCGTCGTCGTTGGTTTTAAATTTACAGTTCTTGGCCAATTCTTCAAATTCGGCTGCAAAGACGGGACTGCGAGCGGCCAGGATGGCTTTGTGGGCCGAAAATTTCTTGTCAGCCTTGCAAACGAATTCGACGTCGACGTAGTGTTGACTTTTAGTCGAGGCATTCCATAAATCTTTTTTGGCCAGACGATCGGCCAACTGGTAGGAATAGCAAACGGGGACGCTGCCTTCCAGCCAAATGGAGAAGACGAACGTGCAATTGCCGACGACCATTTCGGTCAGATCGAAGGTGAACAACTGCAGACTTTCGCCGTCGACATTGTTGTGAGTCATCTTTTGACGAATGTCGCTGTTTTGCTTATCGAATCCGACTTCGCGGACTCTCATTCCGATTCGGTTGAGGTCGATGGCCATGAAAATCAACGTCGGTTTGTCGCGGTTTTTCAAACCGACGCGGAACACTTTCTCGCCGCGGAAGCAAATCATCCTGGACGAGATTGTTTTGTGGTCTTTTTCCAAATCTTCCAGTTCCCAGCGATAAGTGATCATCATCATCGATTCGCCCAATATTCTGGCCGGTTTGATTTCTTTGTCACCAAGGATTTCGAAATCACTGCCAATAAATTGAAGAACACGCAATGTTACATTATAACTTGAGTAATATTAATACTCAAATGAAATGATTTCATTTGTATACACTGACCTTCCTGGTATGGGGATATCCGAACTTAAGCTCGTCGAAACTTTGGTTCCGCCATGGTTCTCATGAGGTTCTTCGTCCGGATGCATTTTCAATGAAATTTGAGGGGGAGACTATTGTGATAATATGCGCGCACTTTACAAGTGGTAGAAGCAATATGTCACAGCTTGCGGCTTGTTGGTCACTTTTATGAGCTCCTGAAATGGCTCAAGCAACTCGTGAGCGTCTTGAAGACGTTGGTTTAGGCAAATTGACTTTTACTAGTATATTGGAGACGCTCCGACTGCACCTTTCTCTTGAGGATGTCTACCCATGAGATTTATCAAGAATTTTAACAACAATATTCATTATTGTCTACAGGTGCTGTAATTACCCAAAAAACCGACTTGCAGAGAGTCGTCTTCTAGACGATTTCGCTTTGTTGGGATGAACTTATGTCATGCTTATAATTAGAACAAACGTAACTGCAATTTCCCCCAAATTTCCTCCGAGGATTGTGGTAATTAATTATTTGGCTACATGTAATAATTTTCGTAACTATTCATCCATTTGTTTTCATCCCACATCGCATAAGGCCAGATAAATCACAAAGGTCTGACTAACTTATCTATACCCAGTAAATAATAATATAAGCCAATAAATGTTAATCCCTCGAAAGGTTCATGTTTGTCCAAAATGTCAGCCAGCGAATTATTTGCTTATCAACCAAACTGCCAGCGCATTTGAGATGTTCTAAAAATCCGCTCAAAATATTTAGACGTTGCGTTACGTAAGCACTCTTCAACTGAATGAAACGCGCTGATGAGCCGTTATGTGTGTTATTTTTCAACAAACAACTACCGCTGTACATTATTCTTTTTTTTTTCATTCAATCAAACTTGTTCTGTCCCAATAATAAAGCTTTTATAAGTCGACTGGCACGGAATCTGACTCATTCCGCTCGACTAATCGCAGCGAATGCGTCAAAATTCATCGAAAAATTCCACCGAATCGAGACCTACTTACTAAATAATCCTTCTGAAATTACGTGTTTTATTTTAAAGCTAAAAATAAACTGCAATCCATCGCAGCATTCTTCACATTTCCTATACTATTGGGAGCAGAAGAACCAAATTGCCAAGACATTAAAAATATCATTATTTTATTTTGGGCGGGATATTAAAACAAATAATGTTACTTTATTTTTGGCGACCAACATTTCTTTAACGGCATATAGCCCCACGGTCGCCCACGTTAGACATGGGATTGCGCCATCTGCTAATCGATAGCGCAATATCCCGGCCGTTCCCGGCTCTGCACGGCGCAAGAATGGCGTAATCGTAAATTCCCCCCTCAGTCCAAAGTCTAACACACAGACAGCCGAATTGTTGGTGGTGGTGCCACTTCACAACCGACCGAGTAACAAGAACGTTGTCAGGTATAGGACACTATAGGCGGCTGCTGTTGTTGTGCCGGCCGTGCCAAGTGTTCATCGTACGTAATTTCTATTACAGCAAATTGTCGTTTGATTGTTATTCTCCTCGACAGCGTAACGCCCGTTTCGAGAACGAAATGGATCCAACCAGCAGCAGGTGTCGTTCTAGTCAAAAAGGTAACCCAGTCATCATTTGTCTGTTTTTCTTGGAAGATCGCTGCAAATTTGGCGATCAGTGTCACAATCTTCATCCAATCAGACGAAAACTTTCCAAAAAGAATAAGCCGAAAATCAATCAAGAGGACGACGATCTCGCCGCTGCATGTCACCAAAGTCTCAACCGGAAGATGCGCACGGCTTCCGACGTCATCCATCGAATCCAATGGGATTCGGCTTTAAATGTCGCCGATTTCCGGGTGATTTACCTTGACCGATTCACCGGACTCGGTTGCACGACGATGGCCGAATTCCTGGAGCAGAATAGCGACGATCCCACCATTCCGCAGCATCGCATCCAGCAGATCTGCTACTGTCCATTCACCTCACCCGACAGCCGGTGCGGATGGGTCGTCTGGGAAAAGCAGAGCAGGACCGATTACGTTTTCGGCAGCGGAGGTGGCGCAACAATCAAACTACTCGATTTGATCCGGCACGCGAGCAAAACCAGTCAACCGGTGTAAGCAAGCACGAAACAGGTGTGTTTCGCCTGTTACTACTCATGACCGCTAGATGGCGTGGCGTGTCATCTCGAGCCCCATTGGCGCCCATTATGGAAAAAAGGAAATAAAACGGGGGCGAGAGTAAAGAAATGAAAATTGCGCATAACGATGCTGCTGCTGCTATATGACGGGAATACACACATTGCATATCCAGTCGTTTGGTTTTTGTTTCTTTTTTCATACGATACAGGTCGTTATAAATGTTCAACAACTTATTGTCCATCGTGAAAAATGTTTAACTCAAGATAAAAGTTCAATGAATAAAAGGAGAGCAAATTGGTTTTTTTCTAAAGGTAAAATAAATAAATAAAAAGGTGGGCAGGTAAACACAAAAAAGGTCCGTTGATAATAAACGGTCTTGTGTGGTTTCCATTTTATTTTTATTTTTTGGGAGGTAGAGAGAGAGTCAAATGAGAAGAGAGTGAGAGAGAGAGAGAAAAAAAAAGAGGGGGAAGAGAGAGAGAAAACTATCCATTCCGTTTCCTGCCCGCTGATAGGAGAGAAAATAAGAAACGGGTTCGGTCGGCATCAGCCAGTTGCAGTCCAGACTCGTTGGAGGACAGTCGGGTTTTATTTCAGCTGTTGGTGGGATTTTTTGTTGTTTTGTTTCATTATTTCGTGAAAAAAAGTGAATTTCAACCGTTTAATTAATTGGGTTAGAATTTTGTTTTTGGTCGACTTGCTAAAGAATTTTGTATAATCCTGTTGGATTGTGGGATTGTGGGATTTTTGAATTTCGAGGGGGTTTCACATCATCCACCATTGCGCCGTATTCGCAAAATTTACAACAATCGACGATGGATGCGATTCCGCCAGACGCGCCGGCCCCTCGTCTCTGTCATGTAATCAAACGACCGGATTTCGAAGGATTCGGTTTTAACTTGTTCGCCGGTAAAGTGAAAACGGGCCAATTTATTGGCAAAGTGGACGCTGGATCGCCAGCTGAAGATGCTGGGCTCAAACCGGGCGACCGCATTATTGAAGTCAACGGCGTTCACATCGGCGTCGAAAACCACAAACAGGTAAAAATTTGGGGGAAAAAAAAGGAAAAAAGTTTTGAAGCTACCATAATGTAATCAACGGTAATCATATAAAAACTCTTCCTCCATTTTTTGGCCATCAACAAAAGTAACTGAATCAAACGCGAATTTTATTAAAAAAGGAAAAAATACCATCGGAATTTTGTCATCGGTGGAATTTTTTCCTACGTTGCTGCAACGGGACATTATCGTTATTCCGAGATAAGTGTCGCTGGGTTGGGCTTTTGCGTCGAGATAATAGCATACACACGGTGTGTGTGTGTGTGTGTCTTAACTTGTTTGAAGTTGGGTTATTCACTCTCTGAGAGAGAACAAACTCGCGGCTCCCACCGTTTTCTTCTATCCCGGAGAGATTCCAAAACTCCTTTTTTTGTGTGTTGTTTCATTTCTTGTTAACGACTCGTGCCATTCCAACACGACCCAAAAAAGTAGTTGTCGGAATGTTCACTTGTATAATTAGTATTTTACTGAGATAATCTAATAAAGAAGAAAGAAAAGTCCCATGCCGAACGCAACTAGAACGAAACGAATGGACATTTTGGGCTGCTGCTTAGTTTAGTCAAGTTAAGGTACAGCCATATGTGTTGCGGTGTATGTGTGGATATCATTAAATACTCCTGCTGCTGTTGGGTCTGCGTGCGGAAGTGCGGGGGGGGGGGGCCCTCGTATGTCCGTGTTCCACACCCCTTACAACAGCAGCAGCCGTTTTTCACATGTGTGCTAACCGGAAACGAATTCCCACCACCCCCAAACCGGGGTTGGGTTTCTCTCTCTCTCTGTGGGTGTACAGATGTCGATTGAATCAAAGAATTGGGAAAACCAGTTGATTGTTTTCTAATCAATTTTTTTGTCTTTTTTCTTTAAACCAAAAAAAGGTTGTCCAGCGGATCAAGTTACGTCCCAACGAGACGGAATTATTGGTTGTCGACGACGAGACGGACGAATATTACGCCAGTCGCGGATTGACCATAAAGAGCACCAACTCGAACGTCATCCGCAAAAGGAGTTCGCCAGCACCGGAGCCGGCCAGAAAAATATCAAGTTCCTCTTCGGAGAGCGAGTCCGAACAACAGAAACAAGCCGCCCGTCTACAACAACAACAACAACAACAACAAGCTTACGTGACAAACGGCCAGAGACGGGAATCCAGTTCGTCTGAGGGAGAGGTAAAAATATTTGATTGATTGAAAAAAAAAATTAGTAATTCAGCCAACAAATGGGCGGAAAATGATCTTGTTTAATACGCGTGTTAAACAGGATTGGAGCAACGCACCTGCGCCACGCTTATGCCACGTCATCAAGTGGAACGAGAATGATGGTTTCGGATTCCACCTGCTGGCCGATAAAAAGCGCAAGGTAACAAATTTCGGCACTCGTATTTGCGTGAAATGAGAGACGGACCCTGATTTGTTCTGTGGTTATTTAATCCAGGGCCAGTTTATCGGCAAAGTCGACGCTGGATCTGCGGCTGAAGCGGCCGGATTGAAGCTGAGCGACAGGATCGTGGAAGTGAACGGACACAACGTGGTGGAGGAAACACACAAGCAAGTGGTTCAGCGGATCAAAGCCGTTGTCAACGAAACGAAATTGCTGGTCATCGATCCACAGGGGCAGCTGTATTACGCCGAGCGCAATATTACCATCACCTCATCCATGCCAAATGTCCAGAAGATGAGAACTCCAGCCACGCCACCTCAGCGAATAAATAATAGACCGGATAACTTGAAATTGGCCGTCACAACAGCAACAGCAATCACGGAAACCAACGGCTCATCCATGGCACCTCCTACCAAATCATCCCTCAAGGTTTTTTACCGCAAATTATTTCAATTCTTTCCACTAAATAATAATTGACGTCCGCTTTCTCATTTTTTGTTTTTACATTTTCTACCAAAATCTTTTATAATTTTCTAAATAAATTAATTCTTTTTTTTGGGGGGGGGGGGTTTTATTATTTTTTTAGAGAGTTAGCTCGGCTCCGGCTCCTCGTTTGTGTCACATCATCAAATGGAGGCAGGATGCAGGCTACGGATTCCATTTGTTGGCTGATAAGAAACGTGTCGGTAAGTCTTTTCGCAGACTTTGTTGTTTTTGTAACTATATAACTGATTGATGACGTCATTTCTGACTTCTATCATTTGAAAAAAAAAAGGTCACTTTATCGGTAAAGTGGATCCGAACACGCCAGCCAGTGCAGGAGGACTGAAAGTTGGCGATCGTATCATCGAAGTTAACGGTCACAACGTGGTCAACGAGACCCACAAACAGGTAAAGTTTGAAAACTTGTTTTTTTTTTTTCTGATTGAACTTATTTGAATGGGACCAACTGGTATGTGTACATTAGATTGTGGAGCGAATTAAATCCGTTTCCAACGAGACGAAATTGCTGGTGCTCGATCCCGAAGCGGACCTTTATTATCGCGAGCGTGACATCATGGTGAGCTCGTCGCAAAGCAACGTCGTTCTTATCAAAACGCCGGCCGCCCCACGGGCCACCAATGAATCGTCGGACGATGATGACGACTACGAGGTGAAACTTCGCTCCAAAGGATCTCGGGTATGTTTTGATACGCGGTCATTGGATCTCCTTTTTTATTTATTTATTTCGTTTTGAGTAATCGATACGCCCACCACCGCAAAATGACTACACCAGAAATCGTATTCTACACATGCGATTTATTCACGTTAGGGGTCTTAACCGTGCATATCATTTGCATGGCCAATCAGTTATTCCGACGTGTGCTGCGCTCGTTCACCTGTGCAGGTTTCCTCGACAAACATTTCGTGTCCTTTCATGAATCCCAGGGACAATTTGGGTTTTTGTTTTTTATCCTGGAACTGGAAATTCTTATAAGATGAGGCGCTGGCTCATTTGCGATGCAAATGTGTTTTCAATGAGGAGAGAAAGCGGAGAGAGAGAAATCTCGATGATCCATCGCTATTCTCCAACATTTTTCAGTTGTATTTCAACTTGAAAAAATTGTTTGCGGAGAAGAAGTTGTCTGTGAAGCCATGTAAGGCCGATTGAGGCTGAATAATTGAAAATCCGTCATTGCGGCTGTTCCCGGGATTTAAGAGACCGGTTTGTCTTTTTTTTTTACCAAATTTGTGGGTTAGAATTTTTGTTTGACCTTAGGGGGGAATTTTCGGGATAGCCAAGGATTAGAACGGGATTGGATTATAGGTACGGGATTTTGTAGTTATTTCGTTACAAGTCTGTTGCGTATCAAGCGAATGAAATGGAAACCTCGCAACAGCCAGCTCGACGAACCCAACTGAAACCAACACAGGTGTGTACACGGCGTCCCAACCCACAACAGTGAGTCAGTCGGGAAATAAAAAAAAAGTTTGGAATCTGTTTACGTTGAGAAACGGGGAAAATGAAATGGTCGGCAGGCGCAGCAGTGGCCGAGCCACCACTTTCAGTTGGTGATGGTCGTAATGGCTTTTCTTCAGTGAGTTTATATATAGTCCCCTCGGGTGGTTCTCATAGTTTTGTCCAGGTAAAAAAAAAAAAAGTAAACGCGCGGGAAAAGTTAACACCGTGCCTACCGAAAGATTCCACCTCGTCATTCACGTGTTTTGTTGTAGAAACCGTTTCGGACATAGTGGGTAAAGAAAACGATTTGTTCCGATGGATGGAAAAATTTACTCTGGCGACAGTGATGGATGGCAACTTGTGAATCTTATGGGCTAACGACGTAATCATCTGTAACACGATATTGCATATATAGGAGAAGCTTTTGGGCGTTGTTTTGAATAGTTAAATAATGTACGGTTGAATCGAAAAAATATGAATGACGTCATATGGCAGGTATGATAACCGAATGGAACCCCGAAGAAGGAGGTTTTTTTTTTCTCTTTCTTTTGTTGTAGTAAATGGAATTGTCGGCATGCAAAGAGCTGGAGGCAATGAAGCGGAATACTTTAACGTTTCTTCTCGAAAGAGCCGGAATTTTTCCCCTCTTCAAAGTTTTTTGATTTTTTGTTTGGCTGAATCGCCGCACAATTCAAAAAAAGAAAGAAAAAGGAGCCCAATGTGCACCTATAGGTCATAGATCGTCTTATTGTGGTTAAAAATGGGAAAATGGCCAAAATAGACAAGACATTATTCCGGCTGTGGATATTTTCTATTTTTTTTTTGTTATCCGGCAGTTCCGGCCGACAACAACAAAAGGAGACACATTGGTGTATGTGCCGTGTGCCCATTTCGCGTGTCTTTGTCACCTTTGTCTATAAAGAACAGACAGAAAACGAGATAAAAGAGACTGAAAAAAGAAAGGGAACTCGAATCTCTCCTCTTGTAGTAGTACCTGTGTGATGGCCAAAAAAGAATCAAGGTCGCTTTAGAAAAAGGTATACGCCACTTAAGGTTCTCTTTCTTTCTTTTCCTCGACTCGAAAGCCCCCTCCAGGTGTATTGTTGTTGGAGGAACTATCGTCGTCGTCGGTGCTCTCTCTACCATTTTCTTTCGTTTCTCATCGTCCGAAAAACGGGCATCCTTATATGTCGTGGAAAATTTCTCCATAGAGTTTTTATTATTTTCCTCATCTTGTTTCAGTACACATTGTCGGTTCGACCTCTTCTTTTGTTTCGTTAAGGGGGGCGTTGCTGATTGGAACATGAGTAATTGAGCAGTTTATTAGCATAGAGGCACTCATTTGTGCTCGGCGAAATCATTTTCAAAAATGTTTAATTCATTCAGAGATAAATTTTGTTTTTCCATCAGAAATAATGCCAGAAGGGACTTGCATTTTTTGTCTCTATCCAAATTCTTTTATTTTAGCTCGGCTACCTGTGTGACGACATAATCAGACAAGATTACAGAAATAGCCCTTGTATTATATCTCCGCTGATTACAAGTGCGCACGCAGGCTAATAATCCTTGAACCCACTTCGACACACTAAACAAAAACTGGAATAGTACACAGACAGAGTTGGTGAGAGAAGAGCAAAAAGGAAGACAATAGGTCGATATTTCCAAAGGAGATGCAAAATAGATAATGTATACAACTTGCAGCCAGTTGGGGGAGGGGGGGATAGTAGACGGGGCCAAGAATAAGATGGCTCCATTTCTCCACTCTGAACGCTGGAGAAAGGAGGACACGTACCAAACAAAAACAAACAACACACACACACTGTAGTATTATTGTGGAAGTATAGAGAGATAAAATGTAAGCCAAGTCTCTTCATTTTTCCAAAAAGGGGGAAACCGGTAATAGATTAAAAGAAAAGTTTTTCAGCTGCGCATATGTTCGGCGCCACATTCCACGTACGCCAGTCTCTTTTTCTTCTTATATTTTTGTTTGTTCACTTTTTTGTTTCCTGAGAAAACAATCGCCTCTATCTTCTTTCCGTTATCAAAAAGACTCCTGTGAAGTGACGGTTAGTCATTTAAAGACAAACACAAATCCTCCCTTCATCTTCTTTTCAATCCCCTTGTGTGTTTAAACCTATCACGATAATGACACGGACGCGCATGTGTGAAAAAGAAGTAGTCCGGTGAGGATAGATAATCGGGTCGAACGAGATAGGAGTCTCCTGCTCTATCTCCATCTGTTTCTTTATTCATAAAAGCTTCAAGGAGATTTATATTTGAGTTGGAAGTGTGCTCGTCTGCCACACGTTTGTCCTTGCGCACACGTATAGACGCACGTCTCCTGTTTCATAAACTGGAGCTGGAAACAACAACAACAACATACCAAAAAGGGGAAAAAGAGGAACATATATGGTGATCCAGCTTTTACGTGGTTTGGATTGATAAACATGAATGAATGGCCGAGGCTTATTTTGCAGGGGAAAACTTTAAAAAAGATTGATGAGATACGAAAAGTGCAGAATGTTGTTTGGAAAACTGCGTTTCACGGATTCCATTTTTGAAATGGTTTTCACGATAAAACACGTGGAATCTTTTTCTAATTAAGAAGTTACTTAACTTGTTTTATTTATTTTCTCAGTCACCTCCATCGCGATCTTCCGTCTCCCCATTAACGTCGCCAACTTCGCCCACTCGTCCGCTCTCAATGGCGACGATAGCAGCTGCCGCTAATTCCGGATTGAACTTGAACATGTCGGCTGCCCAACTTCGAGCCCGGCTGGCGGCCCAGAAGAAATACGATCCCAAACGGGAGGCTATGGACTTGCGTCGCAAGCACGAAATCATCCAAACCATGTGAATAATCAACCCACTACACACACACACACACACACAGCAGAGTACAATCAGAAAGGTAGAAGAATGCAACCAATGGAGAGTAAAAAGGTGAAGAGAAAACATTTCTATTTGAATTATTCGACAGCGTGTTAACACAATTGGTACTAACTTGACACTAATTATTTTTCACCTTTTTTGTTTAGTTGGTTTCTTTTTTTTTCAGTTTTTGTTTATTTCTTATTTCATTATTTTCCAAAATGATGACTGAGCTTGCGAGTGGTTGTGATGATCGTGTCATTTTTATAGTCACTTACGTATCGCAATGGCATACGTAACCTCTAAAGAAATAATCCCCAAATTTTGGTTTTAAATTTTTTTTGACGGAAATGTTTGAACCCGTTTGACCCATTTAAGGGCCACCAAGAAAAGAAAAAAAATATGGAAGAAATTAAGGAAAAAAAAAGAAACCTGTGTGCTTTTAAACGTCCCTTTTAAACCTTCTTAATGTTAGCCCGTAAACAATGACGAATGCTTTGTTTATCTCCCCATATCCAACTTGTTAACTACTTCCATCAAGTTCGAATTAGTGAATTTTTGGGTTGAGGTCGATTTGTTTTTCCTTCATTGGCTTTTTTGACGACTATTTTGTGCAAAGGACGTAAAAACATGATGGATCAACTATTTGAAAAGAAAGGTTTAATATAATATGTGTATAATATACCATTTCAAATATAATAGTATTTTGAAACGTGATTTCCAACCCTCAAAATATAATTTGAAAATTTTCTGAATTTCCGGTTGAGCCAAAAATAGGTGGGAAAAAAAGGTAAATGTCCAGTGATTTGCATTGTCGTCGTTCGTCCACCTGCCATTAAAGAAAGTTGATCCAATTATCGCGCGAGCAAAAGATAATTAAGGGGTTACCCAGGAAACGCAACTCGACAATTGTGAAAGAAGAAATTTCTGTGCGATAAAAAAAAGTGGTGACAAATTGGTCAGATGGCGATAAGCCAACAACAAAAAAAAAAAGATAACGAGCCAAGTTATATCGTGTGGTTCGTGGCTTCCACCAGGTGCCGAATCGTCATTCAAAAACCACAAAACTCTAACGGCAATGATCGGTACAGTACGAGAGAGAAAAAAGAGAAGACCTTTTCTCTTTCTCATTAATAAAAGAGTAAATAAAAAAGAAACAACAACATTTATCGGCCAACGCAGCTCGGCAGGAGCAATAAAACATCATTGCTGCGGTACGGTAAGTCATGTCGCCTTTGGAATGAAACACACCTCCTCTCTCTACTACCTACAACAACAACAGCAACAACCCAAACGGGCCGACTCATCCTGGCGCGCGCGCGAGCGTGGTCCCGCATCGATGAGATTCCGGTTTCAGCGTGAACAACACACACACACATACAAAGCGGTTTGGAATTCAATGCGGTCTCATTCCCTTCTTCTTTCTTTTTTCTTTTCCCCTTTGGCGTGTGTGTATGTGTTCCCTTACAATGGAAGATGGAGGTGCGCCGGGGCGGATCATGACGCTTGTCAAATGACTCTTCGAACATACACATACCTTATGGCAACTGGCAGCATCGATTACGTCAAGTCAACGTCGAACACGTATTTCTTTCGCTACCCCATATCAAATCGTGAATCACCTGAGAGTTAAGACGCTGACGGGGCTGAGCCAGGATTATACAGATTGCTACGAAAGATCTTTGATCCATCCACTGACGATAGTGGCCATCTGTTGGCTGGATTGCAGGACGAATGCGTGCTCGAATCCGTGTGGGCAGACAATGGCCCTGGCTTCGGGGACTTGGCGCTGCAAATTTTGACAGTACTCCATAGGGCACCAGTGATCTTTGGTTCCGAAATACAGGACTAGCCTATAACGTCATTCCGACATCCATCAAAATGCACGTCAGTTTTTGAATGAACGGCAATTATAGGAATGTATACCAATCACCTGTCGCTGTGAAGACGAATATCGTCGGCGTTCAATTCACCCACCACTTTGAGCTCGTCGTGAGCCATGAACAAAGACCGTTCTAAGGCTTGTGGGTGTAGCAGCCTCATGGTCGTTCTCACGTTTACGTGAACTGCAGACGGCGCACTACCCGATGACGTCGAACTTTCGATGGCCAAATGACTTCCTTTCGAACCTGCATGACGTGGGAAATTTAGAGTACAAGGAGAAAACGACCAAAAACAAATAGGCATTTGTCTTACGTATGGCCCATTCGACGACCGGTGTTAACCAGGACTCAGGTAACCGATGAAGCAATGACGCAGCAAATACGACAACTTTTCTCAGCGGGCCTAAGATAGGCCACAACTTTCTTCCACTAGGAGTCTGGGCCATTCTCTCCAGAGTAGGAAATAATAAGTAGGCAGCGGCGTTGTGTTTACTCCGATATCTTTTTACAAGTTCTACACAAATTTTGGCGCCGATGGAGTGTCCGATAAAGTGTAAATTGACACCAGCAGGGACATAAGTGTCAACAAAGTTGATTTTGTGATTCACTTGTCCATCAAGAGTGAATAGCTCTGGTTTATCTAAATGAAATACATCAAGGGTTTATTAGATATTTGATGATGTGAAAAAAATGTGTTTAGAAAACAAAATTTTACCATTTACACTTGGCATTGTTACATTGTTGGGAAAATCATGTCCTGCATGGCCTAGACCCCATATCACATATTCACCGAGTAATTCATCATAAAGTGATTTCATGAAATGTTCATAGTAGCCAATTAACCCTGGATTACCTATGAAAACCAAATATACACTTTAAAATGCTGTACACACAAAAGTATGCCAAATATTTATTTTTACCTGGAATTACAATAATCAAATGCTTTTTTTTAATGGGTTGCCCTACGATCCAACCACCCATGGATATTACTCGGGTTGGTACGCTGTTAATGTCTACATAACCTTCTTCCATTTTCAATAAAAACTATTCAAGAACAAGTACCAAAAAACCTACAAATCACTAAATACAGCTACTTTTCAAAACACCAGTTTCACAATATTGACATTTTCTATTTCGGACACTAGCAGACGAAAATTGCAGGTTGCGATATAAACATTGTTTCTTATCTGTAAGATAGATGTCACTTTATTTGTTTTCTTCTTTCCCCATTTTTGCCCCACAAATTAATCTGTGATTACTGTTAAAAGTAAAATGTTTAAATGCAAGAAATCATTCTTCGTTAATAATGTTACATTCTTTACGAGACGTAGCGTGATAAATGTTGTACCTTCTATTCAATGCAAAAACTACTCGTGAGTTAATGTTTCCCTGCTGCCGTATCTCACATTCGATTCGATAAATTCTTTTAAACTAAGCATTAATAAATTGTCTTTTAGGTCTGATAATGAAAGATATTTACACAAGTCAAAAGTTCCAACAATGCACTTTCAACCTTCTCTACCCCGTCTCCCAATCCCAAGTCTCGAGGAAACCTGCCAGCGTTATCTGAATGCTCAATTACCTTTACTAGATCCTACACATTTTGAGGACACAAAAAAGTTGGTTGCCAACTTCCAGTTAGAGGAGGGAAAAGGTAATAGTCACATCATTTCTTTCCTTCCCCCGAGTTTGACTACATTCTGTTTCAGAGCTCAACCAAAAACTAATTGCGCAAGATAAAGCCAACAAGCACACAAGTTACATTACTGGGTCATGGTTTGACATGTATTTGAGAGATCGTCAACCTATTGTTTTGAACTACAACCCATTTATTTCATATGTTGATGATCCAAAGACAGCCTACAATGATCAAGTTATCAGAGCTGCTAATTTCCTGATCTCAGCTATCAGGTGTTTTTTTTTTTACTTGTCAAATAGATTATTCCTTAGTTCAATATATCTAATAATTTGTTTGGCATATTGCTGTATAGGTTCAGGGAAACCATGAATGCTGGTCTACTTGAACCTGAAGTTTATCACATGAACCCAAAAAAGAGCGACACTGATACGTTCCGCAAAGTTGTTCGCATGCTGCCATCCTCGCTGTCGTGGTACGGCGCCTACTTTTACAAAGTGAGTTTGTTCAATTTGTTTAGTATACCACACCGATTTCATGGTCTCCTTTTCTATTTAGGCTTTTCCATTGGATATGTCTCAGTATTCCAGCTTGTTCAATTCAACTCGAATTCCAGAAATTGGCAAAGATCGCCTCGCTCGTTTCGAGAAAGCAAAACATGTTCTGGTAATGCGAGGCGGTCATTTCTACGTATTCGACGTTTTGGACAAAGATGGTATATCATTTTTCAACTAAATTTGTTTTTAAAAGGGCATTAGAGCTAATTGATACCCCGGTGTTTTCTGTGCAGGAAACCTGTTGGAACCACTAGATATCTACGCTTGTTTAAAGTGGATCCAGCAGGATCCGATTTCACCTTCCCGGGATCCGATTGGTTATTTAACGGCGGAAAATCGCGACACGTGGGCTAAAGCCCGTCGACTTTTGATGGAAAACAATAGCAGTCAGATGGAAGCTATCGACAGCGCTTTGTTTAACTTGGTATTGGACGACGTTGGTACCGACAACGATCCAGTCAAAATATCCAAGCTGTTTCTCCACGGCAACGGGGCTAACCGGTATAAAAAGAAACTTCCAAAAAGCTTTGGCTGCAGTCGAGCGACGATATCGTTTACATTACATAAACAAATCTGAAACTCGATTTTTAGGTGGTTCGACAAATCTTTTTCTCTTATCGTTGCTCGGGACGGCAAGGCTGCCGTCAATTTCGAGCATTCATGGGGGGATGGAGTGGCTGTGATGAGATTTATAAACGAGTCGCACAAAGATTCGATCGAAAAACCTCGAGTACACCCCCACGAAGTCGCCGGGATGCTTCCACGTCGCGACGTCGATCCGTCACATCATGTCAGACGTCTTGGTAAATATGCTGAAATATCTGCCAGTGTGACAAGACAAAATCAAATAACATCTCCATGGAGTCGTAGATTAAAACGTCCTTTTCGTTTCACTATTCAGAATTTCAACTGAGTGATCAGCTCAAAACGGCAGTCAGTGACGCTCGGCAGCATTTCGATCAAATGACGGGCCCTCTGGCAGTCGACTTATTTATCTACGAGGGTTTTAGTAAACACTTTTGCAAGGAAAAGCAAGTCAGCCCAGACGCAATGATGCAGCTAGGCTTTCAGGTATCTCCCAGGGGATCGCCATAAACAGTCTATTTGGTGGCTGACAGGTTGTTGTGATTCTGAAATAGGTGGCCTATCAACTACAGAATGGCGGTACATGTGCCACCTACGAGTCATGCAGTACTGCCGCCTTCAAGCACGGACGGACGGAAACGATTCGACCGTGTACTTCACAGACTACTGCCTTCAGCCGTGCCATTACCTCTTCTTCGGGCAAGCATAGTCTGCCGGAATTGCGTGCCATGATCGCCGATTGTTCGAAAGTTCACGGCCAGTTGACTAAAGAAGCAGCCATGGGTACATTTAATTTATTCTCTTTTAAGTATATACATATACATGCTTCTTTGATGTCTTTTGTTCATCGTTTAGGTAAGGGGTTCGACCGTCATTTGTTTGCCCTTAAATATCTGGCCCAGCAACAGTCATTGCCCATCCCAGCTTTGTATCAAGATCCAGCTTATGCGGCCATCAATCATAACATTCTATCAACGTCAACCCTGGGAAGTCCGGCGGTCGAGCTGGGTGGATTCGCCCCGGTCGTCCACGATGGATATGGACTCGGGTATGGGTGTCCCTCCTCCCTTGCAACCGCTTTTCACTTTGTTGACGTTACCGGATACCTTTGTTTCTTACATGTCCATCCAGGTACTCGATCCAGGACAACCGACTGGGCGCTGTGGTGACCACTTACCCCCCACACCGATGCGGCTCGGATTTCGTTTCATGTTTACAGTCTGCCTTCCGCCGGATCGAAGATGTCTTGCGCCAGAAGATGTGATTCTGCAGCCATCCGCTGCTGTTTTTCGTGCTAGATCGTTTGGCTATCAGCAATAACAATATAACAGTATTTGATTCCCTACTACTTCCATCTATACCCGTGTTTTAATCGCAATCATTTCCGCTGTGTTTATTATTAGGTGGCGAGAGAATGAGAAAGGTCGAAACTCTTCTTCTCTGTTGTACAGTACAAAAACACAATAGATGCGGTCGGGATTCGTAGGATGCAGTTGTAGTAGTACTGGGAGTAGAAGACTATTTGTATTGTGTGTCACAATGAACGGCCGGGTCACAATCTAGTCACACACACAGAACAGTGCTCAGACGTCTAGAGTATATATAAGAGTTCTAGGGGGAGTCACTCCTGATGTTCTGGGTGTGTATGTGTGTGTGATCCCCTCATTACACGTCCCGTTCAGCCGGCGCGTTGCTGGGCAACAGCCAATCAGCCTTTCTTTTCAACCAAAAAGAAGAAATATATAGAAAATCAAAATAATGGAACGTGTGACGAGGCATGGCCCGAAAAAAAAGCGGATGAGGTGGGGGGGGGGGGTGTTTTTCTTTTTTTTATTTCACCTGCTCTTCGCTCAACAAGAAAGAAGAAGAAAAAAGGTGTGTATATGTTGTGTATGCGTTTGATGCCTACATGAGATTCATAATAAGGAGGGAGAAGAAAGAAAGAAAGAAGATGTGATCCAACGAGTAGAAGATAATGATGAGTGACTATTTCGGGGACTCAATCCAGCCAGATATTTCCACGAATCGGTACTAGTGCCAAAACTTCAAGTAAAGAAGAAGATTAACATCACGGTCAATATTTATTTTATTATGTTTATTTCGCAACTCAATTTTATCACCTTTTTTTTTAGTAGAAAAAGGGCAGCGGTGTACATGGGCACTGATGATGATTTGGGGATTGACAAAGGAAATGATTGGCAGATGTATAGAATAATGGGGGTCTGCTTAGTACTGTATAATGAATATGAACAAGTCCTTCAACCCCTCTGTGGAATATGTAGTGCTGGTCTTTAGAGCAATCACTCCGTCGCCCCCGTTTCATTTCAATGGAAAACGAATCTCGACAAATGCATTCAGCTAGCTGCTACCGATGTTGTCCTCATTCCCCTCGGTCCCCCCCCTTCCTTTCTCTATACATTCGATGAGATGGATGGAGGGTTTCAGGATCTCTCATCTGATACCATCCATAATAACATCGATCCTCTACTTCGTCGGTGTTGTGACAGGTATAAAGGTAGTTATGTACTCTGTCACTACTCTTCTGTTCTAATACCAGCTATTTTTGACACCCTGACCTTTCACGCGTAATTTATCTGATGGAATAAGCCTCCGCCTACAGGGATTTTAGATATGATTTCTGATTTGTCTGAAACTGCAGATGGATTAGTAAGTGAGACTGAAGGATACTACTTATTACAGCAGCGATTTGTTGCTGTCGAGACGTGTTATTGACTTTTGATTTAAATGGTTGATGAAACTCTCTGATGAGATTTTGAGAAGATTGCAAACATAACAAAGTACAAAGTTGTAGTTGACAATGACAACACAATATTGCTTCTCAGTTCTTTTATTTAATATTTTTATTAATTAATAAATCAAATCGAAAATTGTAATTATTTAGTCGGTAAAATATTCTATTTAAATTTTCGTATGTTTTAATTAATTAAAAATTTAGTCAATGTTATTGCAACGTTGGCACGTGCTCAACTCCTCAGTTTAGACTAGGATTGTTAGTGCAGTACACCTATACCTCTGCTGCAGGCAAGTTGTTTCATTCCGGTATTTTTTGTCATTAGTTGTTTTTCAAGTGAAATTTGCAGTCGTCTATAATTGATAGACTAAAAGTTGCTTATGAACTCGGTTGTAGCCGTTGACTTACGGAATCCCAAATCACTTTAGCATGGCCCATAAAGTCTACTTTTTCTCTCCCCAGTTCACACAGTTCGTATTCAAATTAGAGACAGTTGCCTCGTTCTTTCCGATTGTCTTGAATTGACGAAACTTAATGTGATATGCAAATTATATTCCGTGACCAATTAAATCTCAAGTAATGTTCGATAGATTCTCAAAGTCTCACCGGAAATCGTGAAACAAGAAGTCCATCATAAAGTTGCAGTCCATCCATTTCTCATCATGAAAGTTGCAAACACGTGGAGATCGATAGACGCCTACGAGAAGGCGATACTGTCGTGTTTTAACTGATGTGTGGTGTACTGCAGAGGCATTTTACCCAAAAGGTAGAAGAGACATACTGTAAGCTACTTCCCGACACGTCATAATAGACTCCAACTTTATTGACAAAAGTCTTGGTCGAGTCTTCGATTTGTGTGAAGGTAAATACGTTATTCGCTCATGGCTGACTGATTCCGCTGCAGTTGATGAAGACTCTGCGCTCTGTTATACTGTACATGGATGGAAACTGCTCCACGTCCCTATAATGAGACGACTCGCTCGACTGCTTTGTCAGTCAGGTGAACTTTATTGCCGTCCATCGCCCCCGTCTACTCTGATATTACCTTTTATTTTTGTACACGTTGAGTAAAGGACTGACCGAGAAATATTTTCCGGAAAATATCTAAAAGAAAAATTAAGCCGTTCAAAAGATGTATGTGTGTTGACCCTTGTTTTGATCGAGTTGACATGTTAAGATTGTACCCCCTATTTATTTAGATTTGCACCTTTTCTTTTTTCTTTCTTATTCAGGGTACAACTACCTTTTTAGCCTTTTTGGGTCTCTTGCTAGCAGCGCTGCTCCTTATTCTTGGCTGTTGAACTCGACAGTTGGAGGTGGCAAGGTGAAGTCGATCAGCGAAAAATGATGCGATCAACAACAACCCACCGTTTCCAAAAAAGGAACGAAAAAAATGACAACAAAATAAAAGAAGAAATGGAAGAAATGGCCGTATCCTACTAGTAACGTCTCCACTAATTCGAGTGCACCCGAGCGTGAAAGTGGTCCCTTTGAACAGTAAGAAATCTAGAAATAAAACACAACATTCCCCCCCATCCCTCTTTTTCATTTTCCAATTCAACATGAAATATTTCTGACATTGACAGGTACAACTTGAGGGGTAAAAGTGAGAAGTTGACAATCTTCCGGATGTAGGATACACACACACCAAGTAAGTTTACGTAACCATTGGAAGTAACAAGTAAACGACAAATTATTTTTAGACTGACGATATGATTTTGAAAACTGTACCAACGACATTGGGGGAGGTGGAATAGTTTGATCGGCCTAGGCGGAAACAAACTGATTGTGACAGCATAGACTATTATATACAAACTGGTTGACTGCCAACTGATCGCAAAACTCATCCGCTAAAAACTTTTCTTTTCATACAGCAGTTGGCAACTTTCTTTTCCCACTTGGAATTGACAACCAGACCGCTGTGTGTGCACACACACACAGTTGCATTTCCAAAGTTTTGACGGCGACGTGTCATCCCAGCGGTAAACCTACACGCGATTCGCTTTGTAATTTTGTTTTATTCTTTATTTTTATTTCTCAAACAGGCGCACGCCATGCAGTTGATCCCCCTTCGATCCCTTTATTTTAAACTCCTTACACGCTCGACGTAGTAGAGTTGTCTGTCATCCATCCATCCATCTAGGAGTGCTGCTGCGGATGGAATAGGGAAAAAGTGGGGCGGAATGAGGTGGGGATCGACGGGGTGGAAGAAAAGACGTCGTCGACGTCGAAGCGGTTTTGGTGATCATCGATCTACATCAAAGGCGTCAACCAAAAAGCCGACGCGATACGTGACGGGCAAGTCTCTGACAGTCGCCGCCAGGAGGGTCGAACGCCGCTTTTATGGTGGAGGGAGAGCGAGAGGGATTTATAGCAGGAGTACAGTGGGTTTAATAAGGGAAAAGGGGGGAGCTGGATTGTGATTGGCGGTCGTTGCGTCGACTCCGCCCGCTCCTACAGCAGTGCGGGATCGAATCCACGGGCGGAGTCAACATCGCCATTGGTTCCCTGCGTCTCCTTACTGACGTCACCCTTATGTACAACATGAGAGCGAAGGTTTTCTATACATTTTCAATTGAAGGATGGGAGAGGAGTCAAGGGAGGATTTGGGTGGGGAGAGATGGGAGGTGGAGAGGAGCTGAACGGTTACAAATAGTCTCGGAATCGTCCAATCTGATCGTAAACGTGATCCGGAAATCCCGCAATCAAATACTACACTCCCGCTTCGCTCCTTAAAAGTTTTGATCGTTGAACAGACACACGCAAACATCGTGGAAGCAAAACTCACCACAACATCTCCGAGTATACAACTGCAAAGTGATCCTTCCAGCTTTTTGTCCCAATCAATTTGACCCAGGTAAGTTATCGATCCTATTTTTCTCCTTATTTGTTGGCTTTGTAGCTTGGAAAAATCTTCAGCAAGATTTTTTTAGAGAAACAACTATCAGACAACTGTTCGCCTTTGACAAAAAGACAATGTTTTTACAAGTCATCCATGAAAAGTTTAGGCGGAGGTCAATTTGTAGGAAAAAATTCAAACTTTTTTACTCCTAACTTGAAGCTTAAAAACTTTTGTTCATCCAAAGTTTGAGTTTTTGAAAGCCAATTAAACACAACACCTGTGCATGAATTGTCGGCGAATAATCAATCAAGTGCAATAGTCTTAAATAAGTTTTGCGAACGAGGCCTATTAAGGGTGTTGCCTTCCCCGTCGGTTGTTGTTGTTTTTCATAAATGAAAAGATCAAATCTGTTTTACCGGTAGACATGGTGTCAACTCTAATCAAGTAATCAGGTAGCTGATTCCCTTTAATGACAGTTATGGGCTAGTATAAAAGTTGTATCCAGCTGAGCAAAAACTTAATTACATTAGTTTGACGATTAACTTGACTCTGGGGGCCATGAAAAATGATTCCATTTTCTATAGAAAGACTAGTATGTTACAGCCTATTAATGCTTTTGGGGAAAAGCTGGTCAATAATATACAAGAACTGAAGCCCAGTTTCCGTCTCACCCTCCTACAGGCCAAAATGCGTCGCACACCTGGATTTGGAAGCTGTTAGTAGCTAGACTTGCTACTTATCCGCACCAGTTAACTCGTTACAAGGGGATTTAAAAGGGAGGGAAAAAAAGAAAAAAAAAAGGATCTGCTGTTGACTGGTTTTTCCACTCAACTTAATGATGAGACGACACTGGCTTTTCCTTTCTTTTTATATCCAACAGAGATTATCGGGCTCCTATTAATGCCGACTGTTGTGTAGGTAGCTACCGCTGCGTATCATCACTCAGAGTGCTCTGTGGGTCTCTTAAATGTTTGGCACCTTGAGACCCCCCACAGGTTCATCGCTATTGATACCTATACACATCACCCGTCCTTACATGTTCCATAACATCCCACGAGGAGATTTAAAAAAATAAGGATTGCTATACAACAAGGAAAAGCAGATGTGTCGTTGCAGAATCAAATTTTCTAGAATTATTTCTTTTTTGTTTTTAATCACAGCAGGCAGGCAGTACATTGATCCCAAAGAAGTTTTTTTTCCAGAAATCCTGTCCTGCCGTTGATGATGGAGACGCGGATCCTGATGTCGTCGTCGACTTCGTCTGCCAGCAATAGCAGCAATTACGAAGGTTAGTTTTGTCTTCTTGTCCCATTCTCCATCACCTTTTTTTGTCAGTCATTTTAAACAAAAGATACGAGGGGCTACGCAAAGCGTCCGGGAAAGGTTTCGGTTGAATTGTATAACGAGTTTCGAGATAAAGGTATACGAGACTGAAACAAGAGCGAAGCAGTGGAAATGTCGGTTTGTGACTGACAAGTTTGTGCCAACTCATTAAGACTTTTAATTGCTTGACTTCCAAATGTTGATATTTATATCTTATACAGAGATGCACACAAAAAAGGTAGAATTAGAAAAGAAGAGAACCAGTCTATTTAACTACATATGCAAAAGAGAGAGACCTTTTTCCAACCAATTAAATGCTGCCGCAGTCGGCGCGGGTCGTTGTTGCGCTTGATATTACACGCATAAAGCGAAGCCGTATTAGATATCCCAAAACTGCTGCTTTTCCTATTTATCTAAACGTAACCTGATCAAACGAACTAATTAACGAGCTCTTGCTTTTTGCCACCCCTAGTATCCTTTTCATTTTGATAACTTTGTCTCTCTCCTCCTCCCTGCTGTCTTATAATAGAGCTAGCGTAGCATCAATCAGCCACTTGGAATTGACAAAAGTGTCAAGACTTTCAAATGAGCATTAAACGAAGGTAGACTTAAGGTTTTTGATGACTTGCAATAATCGAGTTTCTCCTTTTTTTTTGATTTGATGAAGTACGGCGGTTGTTTCTCATTTTCGGTCTTATAATCTAAGATTTCCGTCACCCAGACAACTTCAAAAATAAATCGAGCCGATGAATAAACACCAGGCCTCCCCATCTTTCGTTAGTTGATGTTTTCGAGCATTTAATACAAAGTATTAGATCTTCAGTCCGTCACAGCGTATTTTCAGGCCAGGCCTCTCTCTTTTACTCTTTTCAGCTACTAGTCTCTCTGCGTGCTATTGTATTTTGACCATGAAAACGATACAGCAAGGCTTCTTCCACCATAATATTACTATGAGCTGTATAGTATATAAATATGGGGGGGGGGGGGGCGCCTGGCCAAACAATAGGTACCAGGTAGAGCCTGAATACAGCTCAGCGTCGCTATACTGAAAGACCAGAGAGGAGAGAAGCCATGCCGAAATTCTTGTCTCAATAGAATCTCTCCCTTATTCTCCTTTTCATATCATATTCAGCAGCAGCAGCAGCAGGAGATCCTGTATTATATAATCATGATGGCGGATATTGGTTTTCTCTCTCTAGCTTTCACCTTTTCCCCCTTCCTGTGCAGGTATATAGCCACGTCGTCATCAATTCCAAGATATATATATGTGTGTACCGTGCTGCAGATACATGCAGTCCGTGTAATGTTCATACAACAATCGAGAAAAACAAGTTGAGTGTATCGCACACGTTAGGAAACTAGTGACTCTGAATAGATCCGAGGGTACAGCACCCCTCTGAAATTATCGAACCGGATAATCCAGCTACGTGTATACATGTTGTATACGTATACAACTAAAGTAGTATATTTATAGCTTCACGAAAATGATGTTGTGCTCTCTTGGCCGAGTAAAAATGATTTACCGTGATTAGTTTTCTTGCCAAAACACACCTGGAGCGCTAAAGTAATAATTTATTGATCGTCGATGAAATCAGATAGGGATGCGAGGTAGTAGGTAATTGAAACACTGTGTATATGACACATGGAGGAAGAACCAAAAAAAAAGAAGGGGGGGGGTGGGGATAGTCAACATGTGAGGAAGGGCAGGGAAAAAGAGGATGGCGCGTGGGATCGAATGTTTGGAATGATACACCGACGAGGGCACGTGGCCACGCTCTTGATTGACAGCCATTCAACTGTGATATTAGCTTCTGCTAGTAGTACTCGTCACCGTGTCAGTACTTTGTCAGATATGTGATTCAAACCAACATGAATACACAAGTCGATTCGTTTCCCCCCTCTATCTCGTGTCCGTCATGTTCTGGTTTTCGGGCAATTCGATTAGCGCATAAAGGTGAAATTTCTCATCCGTTCCGTCATGGTTTCATCCGAATTTGTGTTGGCCAAATATAGGATCTTGTTAACGGTTTAATCTGCTATTGCGTATTAGAAATGATGCTGAACCGGAAGGAATCATCGTCGGTACATCATCATCACCACCAAAGAAGCAACAACTCTTCGTCAGTGACGGCCATCGGTGCCGGCGGTGGTAATGGGGGACATCATCATCATCACCATCATTCCCATCACAATCAAACGACTCAACTTCCTCCGTCGTTGACCGTACAGATGAGGCCTCACTCAACGCCGGCCACTCTCCTCTGGCTGGAAGAGAATTATGAAATGGCTCAAGGAGTTTGCGTTCCACGCAACACCCTTTACCTCCACTACGTCGATTTCTGTTCCAAACATGGCATGACACCCGTCAATGCCGCTTCTTTCGGCAAGGTATAAAATTATCTCGTTTAAAAAAAAATTCGGATTAATTTGAATACTAACTATTTTCATTTTTAGATAATCCGGCAGCAGTTTCCGCAATTGACAACCCGCCGTTTGGGAACGAGAGGCCAATCACGCTATCATTATTACGGGATCGCTATACGAGAGAACTCTGCTTATTACGAGCTCGTGTACTCTAAGAAAGGCCTACAAGCGTAAGTGGACCTTCAATTTATTTTTTCTAAATAGCCTGCCGAGTCATTTGACTGCGCAGTTTTTCTTTAACTATTATTCGATCGAATTTTGACAATCAAAAGCGTACAGTCCCAGTCGATCAAAATCAATCGTAATACCTACTACTACTCGTATCTATAATAAGAAGACCGATTTTCTCTCGATTCGTGTATTTTCCTGTCGTATCATGAAGTAGTTGTGCGTTTATGTGTCGTTGGTTGCCTAGGTGAGAGCAGCCATCTTGTTATATCAAGCCTCCGTGAATCTTCTCTCCCCCGCCGTGCACATTTTCCTTCTTCTAAACCCATCTACCAATCTTCTTTTTTTCTTTTTGACTTTTTTCCCCTCGCACAATTTCCGACTGGATGTGCATGTCAAACGGCATAATATGTGCTACTGTAACTTGGCCTGACCCCTCCCTTTAGCCTTTCGGAAGTTGAAAAATTTTAAAGTTAAAAGTAAAAGTGAATGAATAAAGAACAGAAAAATGTTTTTCTTTTTTCAATCAGGACTGAAGATATTCGAAAGGATCATCTGAGACAGGTAACAAACTTGAATTGAAACTTTTATTATTTGACTGGATGGAATTTTTGTTATTAAATCTATGTATGCGTTATTTGGGAATTCATTTTTAGATGCCTTCCTCTTGTTCGGGAAACCAGCAAGGAGGAATGTCGTCGTCGTCGTCTGCAAGATCTTTGACATCATCGACCTCGGCGGTGGGTACGAGCGGTGGCGGGATGCCGGTTTCAGTGGCAGTGGCTCAAGCGGCCACGGCCGTCGCCCTGGCCACCCGCCTACCCGAGTTCCCTAATTTACGTGATTTGTGTCTACCGCCGGGTGGCATCAGTGGGGGCGTACCCGAGGAGCGCGTGGCTACATTTATTGTAATGTACCGTGCACACTGTCAGCGACTCCTTGACACGATTATTCGGGGCAGTTTCCAAGAAGTAAGTTTTTTCTTTGAATTTGTTGGCGTCACTGATGGAAAAATAATGAGCCGTTTTGTCTGATTGAATGTTAGGTGCAAACATTCCTGCTGCATTACTGGCAAGGCATGCCGCCTCACTTGGTTGGTGTCCTAGGAAGTCACGTGGTCGTCAACATTGTCGGCGTCTGCGACTCGATCCTTTACCGCTCTGTGTGCAGCATCCTCATGTCTTCTGTTATTCGAGTAATTTCAATCGCGGCGACATTACTTTGTGCTCTATTACTAAGTAACTATCGATTTTTTGATCCTGGCAGGGATTGCCGGAGAATTTGATCCAAATGATTCGCAAATTTGCTTCCGAACTGGATTCTTGGCTTCAAGCCGCTTTGGAGGACTTGCCGGAAAATTTGCGTGCCGTCAAAATCGATCGTAAAAATTTCTTCTTATCATTAAAATCAACAACGATTTTATAAAAATCTTTTTCATTTTGTACGTTAAGTTGCTCGACATTTTTGTCACATGCTCAGGAGACAAAGTTCCCTCAATCAGCTTTTTGGGACGGTGCGGTTAGCTTTACACGATCCGCAAGTCAACAGCGTTTTGCTTCACGATTGGCAACGTCAGGATCTTCACGCCATGGCCAAAAGCGCACTGCAGGCCGTCAGCAATTTTCATTTGGGAGATCACAGCCAACAGTTTCGTAAACGTCGTTCGACAGATACCCAATCCATCAATCCGGCCACCGTTGAATTTATTGCTGCCTGTAAGTTGAAACATAATTTGAACATTCTTTTTCTTTCAAAAATGTCATAATGTATTTTCAAATATTCCCAGTCGGCGGCGAGTTTGAACGCTTGTTGGCGGAGCAGGCGCCGTTGGAAGCCTACACTGAATGGGTGGAGTCGATTGTGGATCGGTGCGTCCTCCAACAGCGCGGCCATCATCGCAGCAGACCCGCCTCTTCGTTGCGCCACTCGATCCGCCAGTTTCTCCTTGTATGGATGGCTTTTAGCGGCCGTTTGCTGCGTGAGTTGACCGCACAGACCGCTGCCGGATTCGGTTAGTTGCCCCGCAACATTCGATTGCTTTGTCCTTTTTTGGGGATTTTTTATTTTTTAATACTTCCCCTTTTTTTCGCCTTGCTGACACTGACCGATTTTTATCAAACAGAAACGTTTCATTTGATGCGCATCATGGTGGACGATTATTTCCTGTACCTGGTCGAGTTGTTGCACGTTGACGACCGAGCTCGTGAGCTCATGCGTAACATCACACTCGACATTCCGCCAGAATACCTGGACACTGACTATGAAGGTTTTTTTTTATAATAAAAAAGATTCTTTGATTTTCTGCCTTCTTACTTTGATGAATGAATCCAGGTTTCCTAGCCACCGTTTTTGCCAATTTTGATGTTTCACCAGAACTGGCTGGCCTCGGTTCGGATCATTCATCTTCCGCCAATCGCCATCTGACCGTGGGTGAACCACATTACGCTGAAGTCGTGACGGACGAAGCCAATCGTAAGAACAATATTTTATTACGCTTTTTTCTCAACTTGTTCAATGTAACATATAGTTTTCCCAGACATGGAAACCGGAAGTCCCAGCAGCCAGCAGCAACAAGTGATTGTGGTCAACAATACCAGCAACAATGATTACAACGGTCTACCGACCGAATCTACTTCTGACACTGGAGCATCAGATGAAACGTTCACGGGCTATGACTACGCAACCAACGTCAGGCTTGCCAATGGATACAAATTCACAAGTGGCGGTGGGCCTACCAATACCGGAGTGTATACGAGCTATCCGGCGACTAATACTCCGCCTGCAGCATCTCATCAAGTAATTAACACCTATAAGAATAGCTTTGCTGATTGACAGAAAGTTAATGTATCTTTGAATCTATTATGAAAACAGTTGAGTTATTATCCGAGTACTGGCTTTGGCGATGTCTCAACGTCGGCCGAACAGTATACTAATGGCTCGTACAACGCAGCCTATCAGCAATTCCACATCCGACGGGACTTTAGCACCGAAGTTATCCATCATCAGGTGCACAGCTGTTCAACTTCGGGTGGAGGTTCTACCGGATTTTATCCGCCTGAACATCAGCAATCGCCACTGGTAATCACACCAACAACAGGCACAAATTACGTCACCACTGCCGGAAGCGGTGACTATTACGGGACGGTCTATGATGTCACGTCGTCCGCTTCGTCCAGCAGTAGCACATCTGTATACGGAGACCTAAACGACCAGAATCATTCAAAGTAATTCGTTTGGATTGTTAATTGGCTATTGCTTGGTTCTGATGAATTTTTTTGGGATTTCAGATTGAAGAAAAATGAAACTGTCATAGCACAACAGTCGTCAAGTATCATTAATAGCCAGGCACAACCTGAGACGGAATGTGGAGGTAAAGCGCCTGAAACAAATACTTCAAGCAATTTTCATATTTCCTCAGAGCCCTACATTCGTTCATAAGATGTTCAACTGTACTATTTTGATTGAAACCTAGTCGATTTATTTATCCCAATCTTTCGTAAATGATCTCATTATTGCCAAAGGACAATTCGGCAAATTAGTACAACATTCGCCAGAATCCCGAGTGAACACTTGGTCCCAGCACAAACCAAAATTCTTATCACTAACTAAAAAGTGAGCTTCTTCATGTCTTATTTGATCATTATATTTTCTAGTCTGCGTATACACTCCTTCCTTATACTTCGGTACATCAGTCAGATGCTGGTCAATGTTAAATTGCACACGACTTTTTTTTTTCTATCACTTCAAATTTATTTCGATGGCTGGTTGTTTGGCCTTTTGCTGAAACTTCTAATTAAGAACTATTTCTTTCGTGTATTCAGACTTTGGAGTTTTACATATATTGCTGATTTCCTTCTTGTGTGCATGCTATTATCGTTCATAATTGAAATCCTTTCAATACACTTATATTTCGTTTGGATTTTTCCGCTTCTCTCTTTTTTTTTTGTAATTAATCCCATCAAATCAATTGTATATCAGGCTGTTTTTAAATAGGCAGATAACGGCATCTAGCGGTCAGATTACAAATACGCAGAACATTTGGGTTAAAGGTCGATGGCTCTCAAAGTCGGTAAAAAATGTGTTGCACGTCAAATGCAAATTATAAATGCATTATGCATTGCATTTGCCGCCTGATACAGGCGATTGTATAGCATCTAGCGGAGAAATTCTTTACTGCCTATCTGCCATTACCATTCATCGTCTGCTACTTAGCTTCTTCGGTCGGAGTGGAGACGGTCGGACGGCTGGTCGCCATTGTACATTTTTCCTAGAATTTGGAAATTCCTTAGCTAGTTTATTTATTTAGGTTATCTCTCTTCTAATTGTGCTGCTGAGTATTGTTAAATATTAGTTGTAGCCATTTCGATTTCACAAAACATTTATCCCTCTCAAACAGTATCGATATTTGTTCTTGTCCAGCCCAGATTTTGATTCATTGCTCAAAGTGACTTCACATAGAAATTTTCCAAAAATATTTTTGTTCTGTTTTCATTGTTATTCAGAATAGTCAATCAACCAAAAAGTTATTTGTGTTAATCTGTTCTTTGAACAGTTCTATTCTATTCAGATTCTTTGACTTCAGAAGTTGCAGACGGTGAGGTGTTGAGATTTCTCAGATCTGCCAGATTGACCAGGACTTGTGTTTATCACCAAATTATTTCATGTTGTAAGTTACATGTTTATTGAACACTTAAGATTGTTCCTAAGTTGAGACATCACAATTTTCATAAAAGGTAATAAATCTATGTCCGCTAGATGGCGCGAATGGGTCCGTTAGTGACGAAATTTCTGCCATTTCTTCTAAAGACACTGAGCGGAAAGGTTTCTCATTCTTTATTATTATGGATATGTGGATTACATTTGCTATTTTCAAGTTGGAAAACTTGACAACTACAAATTCCTTTGTAAGATTTATCAAGGTAATTCTGAGAGGTTTTATAGTTAAACTTCATACTTCTGTCGTTTTGTTATGTCACACGAGATTCTGTTCCTTGATAGTTGATAGTAACTTGATTTTGTTTTTCAATAGCCAGGTGAAGTCTGCGCTTCTTTGTTGCAGTCTAATGTGCACATGGATTGGTTGCAGTCATCCAGTGAAAGGTGTGATTAAATTGAGCTGTTGCATGCAGTCTTTGGTGCTGATGTTGTCCTGGAGTGTGGGAGAGTTCCATGCATGCTTCAAGTCTTCTGGGATCAGCCATATCTGAGTTGACGCTGGATCATGCTGCATTGTGGTTGCCGAAATGTTGGACATCTAGTAGAACTGCAAGAAGGCTCCTTGAAATGGTAATTTGATAAAAATTACAGGTTCTAGCTTGGGAAGTATCATGCTTGGACTACTATAATTGCTTACATTGTTTAATTTTAACATTTGGGGATTTCATCATGTCAACAGCTCTTTCCTTCGATCATATGTAAATTGAGTTATGGATTGTTTAAGGGGAATTGGTTAACAAGATAGGCAGATACTGTAGAAGAATGTTTTTGCTTCGCTGCAGAGCACTACAAATTTCAAATGAATTAAATGAGTAATCTAGTTTCATGTAAATTTTTGTTTAAACTATAGTTATCAGATAGTGTTGCCATAGAATATTTGGGTGAACTCCATTTGAAGTGATTTTTTATTTTTATTTTATACAAAATTTACATTGATCAAACATTAATTTCATTTTGGTCATAGGTTTATGTTTACGTAGCAGTGATGTTGCTGTCCAAATATGGCATGTTGTTGCAGCCTATACTGGTGAAAGATTTTTGCATCGAGTTATGCTGTTGCTGTTCCTTGGTGCCGGACTGCTGGTGTTGTGCACAAAAGTTACATCCAGTTTTAATTGTTATTTGTGTCTATGCAGTTAACCGTTTATATGTTGAGAATGAAAAAAATAGTAATACGGGGAATTTTTACGTTGAACAAATAATAAACATGCCTTCGCGATTGGGAAACCAGCGAGGAGGAGATTGGGGGGGAGGGGGGCAATTGATTTTCATTAGCTAGAAGAAGTCGTGGTTTGTTTTAATAAGGTTGACATAAAATCCTTTGTCTATCACATCCATATACCTACCTATATAACAACATCTATTCCTCAAATCCCATAACTTCCACCAACACCCATTTCTTGGACCCTCATTTCCCCACAAATGTCAAATATCTATAATATGTAAAATTTACTGTTGAATAAATAAACCATCTATAAAATATATAAACCTCATTTTATTCTGGAACACTTACAAAATAAATAATTCATTAAACAGAGCGTCCGGTTCGAGACATTTTTTTTTGTGCGAGGCTTTTTAGCAAGCAATCCGCCACCCAATTTGACAAAAAGTGATAGTTTGTTTTCACGGAAATTTCGTCAGACGGTTACAAAATTTCTAATTCAACAATCTGATGTAGAAATTTGCATATAGTCTACTGGTGCAAATTGCGATTCTGTAAACCTGATTAATTTAGGTGATGTGTTAAAAGCAATTGTGGGTTTTTTAACACATCTCCTAAATAATCAAGCTTAAAGAATCGCAATTTGCACCAGTAGACTAGATGCAAATTTCTACATCAGATTGTTGAATTAGAAATTTTGTAACCGTCTGACGAAATTTCCGTGAAAACAAACTATCACTTTTTGTCAAATTGGGTGGCGGATTGCTTGCTAAAACTCGCACATGCAGTGTCGGCGTAGATCCAGGGAGATTACCTGGAAATGGAAGAGGAGAGAAGAGTGCGAGGCAAGTTTTACTGGGGAGCGATTAGTCATACTAGGCTTCCGGGTTAGACTCATGACCCTCTAAAAGTTTTCGTCGGATCATGCGCCTTCCAAGTCCCCGTTCGACCAGAGCCCTCCCCTCCTCCTGGTTTCACAGCGGGTGAGTGAACACCGGCGGGCGCTGGTTAGTGGTTAGTTAGGGAAATGGGGCCAAAGAAAGAAGGGAGCCCAGACATGCACTTGTTTTATCTAACAACTACACAATTTTTCAGTCTTGAATGACAGCATTCTCTTGAATTATAGCATCACCAATGGATGAAGTCCATGATAAGTAGCGAAGGAGTTACCCTGTAGACAGCATGAACATTTATTAGTTTGAGAATAATTTTTCAACAATATTTGAGCGACAGAAAGCAATACCTCAAATCAAGCTTAAGAAAGTAAAAAGGGAGATTCAAGGGAAACAGCCAACAGGTTACCAAACAAGGTAGTGTACATTGTTGACTGTCAGTCAGTCCTTTTTCTTCAACATGACTTTACTTAAAGTCTGTCATGCAAATTTAGAAACCTATAGTTTCAAACCTGTAAATACAAAATAAGAAAATTAGGTCACCTTGTTAATAATTTGTGTCATCAATGTGCTTGACAACTATGAAAATAAACTATCTAAAAGAATAATTAAACAGTAATCAGTATACTGCAGTTGAAATCTTCTTATAACCAGCATAGACGTGAGTGCAGATCAATACTTTGAATACATATTAGACTGCAACAAAGAAAGTTCCTTGACATGACAAGTGAACTTACACTTGAAACCACCAAACAGTTAGCCAAGGTTCTCTAGAAGATGGAATAAGAGATTTGTCCGTGATGGGGTTGGTGATCTAGCAAGTCCAATTCTTACAGCAGATAATTATAATGAATCCTAATAAAAGATGAGAAGATTGTATGTTTTTCAACAATACTGTAATAAAGCTAGTGTTGGTAGTTACCTGTGTCATTTCGATGGCACATGTTGAACAAAATAGTCAACGGTAGGCTACGTTTCCTCCTGTAAGTTGGTGAGAAACACTAAGGTTATCCAACATGTACACGGAATAGAACACATCACCGACAAGTTACAAACGAAATTACTCGAATTAACCTATGTGTCCATTTGTAACTTTCGAAGAAAATAGCTGTAGCTGAAGATAGATTTAGACAACGAGCCGACATAAGCCCACATTTGACAACACAATATTCCTTCACGCCATCTATTAGACACGTCCAAAACTCACTATCTAAAGGACCGGCTTTAGATAGTCACAAAAGTCACAAAAGTAAATCAAAAAGACATTTTCTGTTTGCTTTAGCTGGCAAGGAGTCTTTAGAATTGTGCAGAGAACAAAGCTCACTTGCTAGTTTTATGCAAATTTTCCGGAAGTATACCGGAAGTAAGCGATAGCGCCTCAACCATTGAGCTGCCGACCAAATAAACCAAATATTCGTGATCTACGTGAAATTTGGGGTCGATTAGATGTAATTTAAACTAAATCCAGATTTTGGCCAAAATCGAGAATTTTCCTGAACTATAGTTCAGGAAAATTCTCAAAACCGGAAGTACGAAAACGTACAAAACAAAACATGAACTTTACCACAAATTTGACGAGGATCACGAATATGTGGTTGTTTTGTGCGTCGAATGAATATTTACTGAACTACTGACTAAAATGAGAAAACCGGAAGTAGAAAAAAAAAACATATTATTTAAAATCTAACAAGTGAGCTTTGTTGCTGAAATAGAAACTGACAGTTATCAAAAAAAAGTTCTTTGTAGTAGTAGCGAGAAATTTCTTCAGAGAGGTGCAAAGTAAGATTCTGACAGGTAAAAAATTATCAAAGACCATGCCGTCTAACGTCAGAAAGAAGAAACGTTTAACAAAAGTAACATGAAAACAATGTCCGCTCTAGCTCGGTGACACTAAATTGAAAGAACTAACAAACAAAGGTAACAAATAATTTTCATACAGCTCACGTAATATTCCCCCTGTCAAATTTCACCAAAAAGCCACCACGCAGCATGACACATCACAAAAGACGAAATCCTCAAGGTGATAATAGACGCCAGTTCAACTTCTACACTGAGGAAAAGGCACTCAAGGCGGTTATATCCGTTCATGTACCTTGTCTGCAAGTGATTCCCGACGTTTCAGCACCTAGGCAACAGTGCTTGGACAGTGGATTGCTGAAAGGAAAAACACCTAGTTGGTAAGGTAAACCTGCCGTTATTCAGAATGTGTTTCTATTCACTGTGGCCTTCTACTAGGCTACATACTACAAGGCAACAGCAAATGTAAGATCAATCACAACGGATGGTGAGGATGAAAAATCCTTTCCACACTACCCTGTCTCACAACAACAGCAAGTTCCGGGCACATGTGATCCTCACACTAGGGACTGGGCATCTGATTGTTTTAATAATCACCTGTATCACCCTTTTAGCTTTATTCCTGTCATTCTGCACTTTACCTAATCTGTGATAAATCTTTCTTTTTGAATGAACATGTTTTGTTTGTTTTTTAATTTAGCAGACAAACGAGACAGAAATCAATTCACAACCGTCACAACTGTTAACTGTGTTTATTTATCCTAGAGAATCCAACAAGTGCGATCGTACGTCATCTAACAGCAGGATCCATTGTTAAAATGGAAATTTACGTGTCGCAGTTCAGTAGCCAAAAGGATAAATAACAAAGCACCTCACCAAACGTTAATAAAAACTAACATTTCCTAGATTCATCGCAAATAAGATGCGTTAACACTGGAAATTTATCAAAAAATGAAATGAAACTTTTACACGTACATGTTATGTTACTTTGAATTCACTTCATTCATTAAGACTCAAATGCTGAAGTCAAACCGGGTAATATTACCCGCACTCGGCAAAATCCTGATCTGATACATCATCGTTATCAGCGATTTCACCGTCGTCTCCACCTGCGAACAAATTGTAATCTCGTCAGTAAATCAATTACATGCGGTTACCACAAACAGATGAGACGCAACGGTCAACTATGAAAATATTCATCATATAGGTTCTGTTGTAGGGTTTATAAGGATGGCAATTAAGTGAAAAAAGCATTTGTTCCACATTAACATTAAGGTAATGAACCTTAGGAACGGAACAAAACTACAAAGAATATGACGACAACGTAAGTAATTACGCCAACTCTATCGACAATTTAGAAAATACAAACTGAAAATTGTACATGATAGAACGAAGGTTAATTGGAAATTGCCATTATGCACAAGAGAAAGCTTCTAAGAAATTCCATAAAATACCTGTATCGCGACGACGTCGTCTGTTAGCGCTCCTGACAGAATGCGGAGGTGGATCAGTTTCGCCATGAACCAAGGAATTCCGGTAGAACAAGAGAGGTTCCCATTCTCGACGAGGTGAAAGCCTTCCCATGGTCAGCATTCGGTCCAAAAACTGTAAAACCACCTTTTTGTCTTGTTTTAGCAGTTTGTTTGAAAACTCGCCACAAATTTCAAGAAACCCTAAATTAGGAGGAGGGCCAATTGGATTATTTGGATTCTCGAGTGGATTTGTGGCAAAAATAATTCCATCTCTATGAAGGGCGGTGATAGCTTCGCGATTTTTCACCATATCGAGTCCAAATGACATGGCAAATTTTTTGGCCAATTCCTACGGACAAATTTATTACAATTATTATTATTTCATTACAAATATTCGCGTGAAAAGTAATGCTGTCAGTAAAGTTTAAATTTGTTTGATACCTTGACACTAAGAAATTCTTCTGACTGCCGATCAATACGACTTCCACCATCCCTTGTCAGATCGTGAAACAACAATGAGAGACTAAGAACCATAGTTTTTGCACTGGTAATTTTGTTGATGTTTCGAGTTTTTCCCAATAATGTCTTAATGATGTCACCGTAATCATCGTAATACTTGACATAGTGTCTAATAACACCTGCCGCAGCTTTTACAGGCAAGACGTTGCAAGCCACGAGTTTGCAGAAAACCGATAAATAGTTCCGGCGATTGTGCAACTTTTCAATTTTTTTATGTTCGTCGCCTTCGTCGTCTACATCTTCTTCTTCTTCTTCAACAAACACATAAGTCTGAATGAAGTTTTCCAGAATTTGTTGTAGGTCACGATCAGGCTCGTAAACAAGCGGTTTTAACTGAGGATTGTCTTTTAGACGCTTGCTAAAACATATAAGCAAATCCCCTACAGACACGTATGCCTAAAAAACAAAATTATAAATACGCGTGAAATGACAAGAATTTTTACACTAACAATACCAACCTCTTCTCTAAAATCAGCAACGTTCGAAGTGATTAGCTCAGTCATCAAAGACATGTAGGCGTCCAAATGATCTCTTAATTGTTTCTGTTGTTGAGCGGCAGACGTTCCTTGTCCAGAACAGTTTTTGAATTGCAGAAGCTCCCATAAAACAGCAGAATGGCAAGCTGAAATGCAATATTTTATAGCCTAAAAAATTTATTGCATATTATTTTGAGGAAATAAAACCAAGAAAATCACTAGATACTTCAAGTGGCATTTTCCGATTTAGGTTTATAGTTTCTTGAATTGCGGCAAACAGAGAATCCCACAAATTCCAGGTCCCAAGATTGTGATGTGACGAGAATAAGGCAATTTTTTTCAAACCCAATACCAGCGTAAACACCGCATCTTTGTTGGGCTCTTCGTCCTATAAAAACACACAAATTAGTATGTAAGACGTGAAAAAAAAATTTGCAAACTAAATAAATTCTTACGCCAGCAATCAGTGTCACATAATTTTCATAATCTTGTTCGCATTTCTTAACGAGATGATCAATTAAAGTGTTCCTTGTTAAATCACATCGAGAAGATATGGCGTAATCTTCATCACAAAGAAATTTCAACGCTTTAGCGCAGCCTTCCAGCACTTCTGTTGTGGTGTGTCTTTCTACTATATTCTGGATCAAGCGCAATAACGAATCTAGACTCTGTAATTTGAGAAGTTAAGTATCTCAGCCTTTTGTAAACAATATCATAAATTAAACGAACTCACCTTCTCTTGACGTGAGGTAGTATAGATTTCCATATTAAGGTATTGAGGGATTGACAAGAGGTTTGCAACTTGTTCGGGATCAGTCATATATTTCCCGAGTAACAGAGGAAGAGTTGGTATGAAATGTTCAGTAAGTCGTACACGGTGACCTTGGGTTTGTCTGGTTTCTTTGACGGTAGGAATCTGTAATAATAATAATTTATATGAAAACCTCCACTACTACATGTTGTATGTTTACATGATAAGCACATTAAAAATAATTAATCGGTTACCTTTCTCATAGACCCTCGACCTGCAGGTGGTTCTCCAGTCGCAACTTGTTTAATGCAGCATGTCATCAACTCGATCAAAGCTGTTTCCTGCTGATCGTCCAAAGGCTCTTCGTCTGGCCCAGGTTCTTCAATTAACAAATCCGTCATGCACTCCCAGTCTTTCATCATTTCATTTGAGTCGATTAAGGAGTCGATCAAATATGCTCCGTGTTCATGCAACTATTAAGTATTTGTGTTTAATAATTTATTTGAATTGTTATTTGATTGGATTTCACCTCAGATTCAATGAAAAATTGAACCAAATCACGAATGAGAGGTGTGTTAGGTAGTCTCTTTTTGCCACGGAGAGTACGTGGAGCTGGATGACTGGTAGCATTAAGTGTGAATAGTCGCTCTTTAAGGAATTCGCCGGCAGCTTGTGCAAGGGCTCGATGAGAAGAGAACACCAACTCGTAAACTGACTCACAATCCTTGTCTGATAACATTTCTTGGTGATACTTCTGCATAGTGATAACCAAACGAACAGCTTGGACTGAAACATCATAGTCTTTGTCTAGCGTCATCGAAACGACACGATCCTAAATATAATATTTAAAGTATTGTTAGTTGACTAAGCAAAAATTGTGTACTTTATTCACCTTAAATTTGCTGGTAAAAAGTTCCAGTTTTTCTTTAAGCTCTTGTGAAGCATACAGCGGTTGGAGAGCTTGAAGACATTTTAAACGAACATCGGCAACTTTGTCGTACAAATTCCACCCAATATACTTCAGGTTAGAATCATCAAGAAAATTTTGGGGAAACCGTTTCATCCAAATGCCTATTTCCGTCATACAAATGGCTCGAATATCGGGAACGATATCTCGGTAACGATGGACAAACACCGACTTGAATAAGTAAGTCAACATGTTTTTAATGTCATGCATGTTTTCTTCAAGTTCTTCGTGTTTGGCAAGCAATCCTTCAAGGCGATCACTGGCTCGTTTATCCTGTGTTTTCCGACGCTCAACTTCATACTGACGAGACGTGTTGTCAAGATGAACCGACACAGTCAGAGCCACATCAACCAGGGCAGTCATTAATTTCATAACTAAAACAAATACCTTTAAAATTTGTGAAGAAGAAAAATAAAGAATAAGGAAAATAATTTTACCAGCTAAGGTGGCAGTATGACGAAACGCTCGGACTTGTGAATCAGAAAGACCAGTAAGAAGTGAAATAACGTTATCCATCAGGTATTGTTCATAAATTATGGAATATTGGCACTGCTTCACGAGTGTGTGTACGAAGTCGCAGAAGTTGCTTCGAAATTTTCTCCATTGTGGTCCAGACATGACCAACGGATATTCTCCACTATCCTAAAGTACAAGTTTATTATTTATACTACACAGTTAAATCTCCATTTGCTACCCAAATTAATCAAAACTATTATACCTCATCAAACTTTTTTGTCATATCGCGGATAACTGCGGCATGATCCATGCTACTTGGTATTTTAGATGGTATTTTCCCGTTGCATCCTGAAGCACTAATGAAGAACTGCATTATAGCGTTCAACCCTGAGTCACGGTCAGCCTTGTACTGCTCAATCCATTCATCTACAATGTGCTGCAATCGGCAATAAAATGTTTGAAGTTTGAATTTTAGGAAACATTTTTACAGTTGAGGAATTGAGTACTTCAATACCTGTAAGGAGCTTTTGCCATTCCTGATAATACTAAATAAATCGCTTTCATCTTCAACATTAGCAACATGTTCCGTCTCTGAATGTTTCTTTGACCGTCCTCTACGTCGAAGAGAAGGACGTGTGGATGTGGGAGTACCTTCTGGGCTAGATACTAATTTCTGAGAATTTGCAGTAACTGCAGGGGCCTTCTTCCCAGTAGGAGTAACTGAAGCTATAAAAAGCATTTAAAAATTACGTTAAAATACAACAAAAGGTCAAAAGAGATTTATACTTTGGCCACGAGCACTTTCAGGTGTCTGTCCATGCCCAACAGAAAGAGTTGGGACTGTGGTATTTAAAGCCTGGTTTGAACTGAGAACATTCAAATTCTGCTGCACAGGGACACTATTTTTATCATGGTCCATTTTGGAAGGTGTATCGAAATCATAATGTGGGTGTACATTTTCACATTTTTCACTGAATGAATTATTGCATTTCAATGAAGTTAGAATTTCACTTAACAATGTTTAGAAAGATTTCAAACCTTTGCTGATCCATTGGAGTTTGCTGCTCATCTAAATAAGAAGTGGATGGTGGTTCAAAATCCTCGAGAGGATTGTCCATCTTTACTTTTTTCCCTCTTCTACGTTGCATTTCTAGTTCTTTAGGCTGAGTAATTACTCTATAACATTATAATGAATCATTTAATTTTAAAAATTTATGGATAATGTTATAGTATGTAATGTACTATTGTTTGGTCACAACACACAATTGGCCTAGTGCATTCATAGGTTTTTTAAGAAATAAGGTGGTTAACTGATACAGAGGTGACTTACTTTGTTCTGTTATTTATAATATTTTCCTTGGAAAATAACCGTCGATCATGAAATAACACAGCAACAAACTGAAAGCTAGCTTTTTGTTTGAGTGTTAGAACGTGCTTTAGAGACCGGCTTCATCAGAGCAATGATTCAAATCCAATCATGAGAGGGCAGACCGGCAGAGACCCAGAGAGGCTGAGAACATGCACGTGAGTCATCTGCTACTTGATTTTCATTGTAAATTCAGGCCAGGCTGAAACCAGTACTGTTCTCGCTATTGATTTTCTCTGATTATTTAATAGAAAATACATACACAAATAATAAAATAGTTTTCTATTTTGATGTTGTTGTAAATTACCCCATATCAATGGTACCAGACTACCAGTTAATTGAATTAGAAGGGTCCAATTTCAACGGCAAGATTTTTAAGATGGCGCTGCCCAACGGAATATAGCCTACGGAAAATGTATCAATCCGATCCCTTGCTGAGGCGCGAGTTTAAGGACCAACCTGCTTGCTTTGAATGTTTTTCTGATTTTTGTCTAAAAATAAATTTAGGTTTGCTGTGAAGGTACGAAATTTGGATGCTGTTGATTTCCAGTTTTAGGAGGACAATGTTGTTTAGATAGGAATGTAGGAAAAGAAGATATTACGACTCGTTTAATACCGCATCGGATTTAACCAGATATAACTACCGCTAGTACAATAGTATCCCAGATCACCAAAATGACGAGTGTTTGATTCCTTGCTTCACCTAATCTCACTTCTTATCTCATCTTCCTTTCTGTTAAGCGTCCAATTACTATAAAGACCGTCTATCATGAAAATCGCCAACACCTCTCGTGTCTTGACTAGAGAGTGCGGCCATCAAATGAGGTTTCTTTTATTTAATTTTCACTTTTTTCAACAAGCCACACGGGTATTTTTAAATTTTACAAACGAAGTGATAACAGGGCCAAAAAAATCCCCCGTTGCACTCTAAAATGTGTACCAAAAATCCCCAGCCATGTCTACAAGAGATTGATGAACTTGCCAAAAAAAAAAGGAAAATCCAATGGAAATTATTTTTTTTTTACCACCTACTTGCTATTCTTTTAATACGTATACTGTGGGTTTCCAGGGATATACCGGGATTTCCCAACACGATTTTTGCACTCGTTGTTGCGGACTGTAACTGACGTCAACAGATTTCCCCTGAAAGTGAGAAACTTTGCTCCCAAATTTAGAACTAGAACAACTGAGGGGAATAACCCCGCCAATTACTTATAGAGAACTAGCCAAGATAAAAAAAAAAAAAAAACGTGGCTAAAATCACGTTTTCGTTGCGGTCTATAGTTCGATCAGAAATATGACGAGTTAACACAGAAAAATAAAGTTTCGTGGGTCTCTTAATTATTTCGTAAACCGGAATGATCAGACCGTTCGACAATATATAGGTTACTACTTTACTGAACTAAGCTCGCTTACATTAAGGTAGGATTGTTCAGGAGCCTGCAGATATGCATTCAAAAATTCCATTTATGAAATTGAGTTTGTCCGCATGACGTCAGCGTGATCAAGGTCGTTCCTTTTCCTCCAGACTTTATCCGCTGTCGTTTTTCTTCTCTTATTCGCCGTCGTCACTTTCTCTTCTTCTCCTTATTGGTGAGCTGTCGGCAAGCGTCGATCAAAGCAACAGCAGCAGAGATCAACGAATCGAGCGGCCTTATAAACCACCGGCATTCGTCTCATTTCCACACCAGTCGATTAACGGAACACAACAGCGAGAAAATCAGCGAATAGAATCTTACTTAAAATGCTGGCTATTAGATCACTATTCTTCTTCGTCTTGGTGGCGTGCATCGCTTCTTTGGTCTCGGCCGCACCACGTAAGTTCCTTCAAATTTACCTAATTGAAATAAATAATTAGTATCTCGTAGATTGCATCAATTAATGAAAATGAAATATATTTTCACATGCAGAGAACCGAGTTTCACGTGCTGCCAGCGGATGTTTCCTTCCAGTATATGTAGGACACTGCAAAATGTATTGGGATCGATATTATTACGATCCATCCAGCAGGTCGTGCAAGTCTTTTGTCTACGGTGGATGTCATGGAAATAGCAACAATTTCCACACGCTCAACGAATGCAGATTAGCGTGTCTAAACTAAATGTGAAAAACTGCTTTTTTTTTTGTCTAAATTTATTCCTTTCCTTTAACTTGTTAATTTGATGAGAACTCGAGACATTTTAATCTAAAAGTTTATTTATTCCACCCGCACTACAAAATAAAGATTGATTTTAACCAAAAAGGGGTACGCCCATTTTATTTTACAGTGATGACAGTTTGCGTGCCCAAAGACAAACTTTTAAGCAAATAAATTAGCCAAACGTATATTTAAATGCCGGTTTTTACTTCGTTAAATTCTAATTGCAATTGATAGTATAACAACATTCGGTGGTGTCTTCATCAAGGATGAATTGGGAAAACTCTAAGCAAAATTTGGGGGTATTATGTAAAATTGAATTGTGAAAAGTTTGTTATTTTTTATTTTTTAATTCTTTAATTCAATTAATTAAATGCATATTTTAATGTTAAGTTGAGCAAGAGGGTTATTTTAGTTGCTTATTAGGGGTTTTGGCTAAATTATCCAATATTCTTCGTCAGATTAGGTCAGATTATCAAATGAGGCAAACAGCCCAACAAACAGCCCCCAAATTAAGGCTAGCAGAATATGTGGTTAACGGTAAACTCACCATATTGGATCATGAATCTAAGATGTGTTCCGCTAATCGCCGCTAATATTAAACATGACACGTTATTTAATAGTTGCTTTCCAATTAAGTTTATCATATATACAGTATCGTTCTTCACACGAAGAAATATTTGAATTTACATCCTGTTGCCCATCTTACAAAGTACAATACCTTGTTCCTATTTCTTATTTTACTTAATGCGAAAAGAAATTTGGGGGAAGAAAGGTTGATTCGGGAGTGTAAAATAAGTGGCTTGATCGCGGGACATGGAAAATATTCAGAAAAAAACGCAAGAGATTGAATAGTTGTCTTACCTTTTAATGTCGTGAGCTGTTCACAAATACAATCTAGGTCCGAACTCCGAAGCAATATCGCTTTATTGAAAGCAGGGCGATGCAGATGGCACCGTCAGTGGTATTACATGTCACAATCATCCCGGCGATGCTGAAGAATTGCAGAAAATAAAATCTATCATCACAGAAGAGAAAATGTCAACACTCACAGAGCGACAATGATGGATGGAATTTCAAATTTGTCTTACTGAATTGGATTGGAATCCCTTCATCTATTGGACGTCGCTTGGATCGCGTTCATCAAGTTATTATTCGCTCTTTTGTCGCCTTTCATTCTAGTTCCTTTCAGTGGACAAATCACTTCCAGTTTGATGTCAGATGCGATTTGATGGTTTATGTCCTCCGTTCCGACGGATCGTCCGAGAATAAACCTGCGAAACATTTAAAAATTCGATATATCACTAATATAAAAGTAAGAATCGTAATATTTTTTCCTATTACAGGCAATGATTTGAACTTGTAGGCCTACTTACGAAAAAGTCTAAAATGATTGGAATCGTATCCTAACACCAAAACATTATATTATAGCAAAAATAACCCAGTTTTCGTTGTCAACGTCGAAACTGTCTGGTGTCCCAATGCAAAATTGTTGTTAGTTTAATAATCACATGTAGAATAGGGCTTGAAAAATCCTGTGATTTCTGGTGAAATGTTTTATCTAGCTACGGCTGTTCCTGATGTGATTACTTTTGGTCAAGTTCATGGTTATTTTGCTGCTGGATTATTTAGAAGCATAATTTCAATATTTGCAAACCGCACTCGACAGCCTAAATTTGTTGCTGTGTTTGGTACTGTGTAACATTGGCTTTACCAGTTTGATGAAGATCCACCTTTTAGAGAAAGTTTTCTTTGTTGCAGTTAGCAGCATGGAGATACTGAATCTGAAAGTTCAGTGAGGCGATGGCTATGTAAATTGATAACCCAGGGCATTGATTTTACTCCTTTGATTTAACTTTTAGCAACGTAAAGGCGGTAAAGGTGACGGGATATACCCATAGACAACATATTGCGATTAGGCAATCGAGAGACTAAACAAAATTACGCGAACCGGCAAACGGTCTCTTTTGCCAAGTGCGAGCTAGAATTACAATAAAACTATTTTATTAATTAGTTAAACTTTTACCACTTTTACCACGCTGGAGTAATAGGCAAATCCGACAAATCGTGATATTCGTGACCACCATTATGAAAACAAATACTACAGACGAACTGTCGTGATCCCCAGCATTGCCAATTTATGAAGTTTGAAGCCGCTTGACAGGCATGCGCAGTGCGCACATATAAATCTTTTACCAAATAAATTTAATGCTGTTTAGGTTTAAATAATTGCTTTTATTTTATATTGCTTTAAACTGAAATAGTGATGATTTATTTCCATCCAACTATTTTCTATTAAAAATTACAAATTCTTATTTTTAAACAAGTCCCGCTAGATGGCTCTACAAGACTAGAAATTTGAAAAATATAATATTTTATTTGATCTAATTTAAGTTTTAGGTGAGATGCACCTGGCAGTGTTGTTCACTTTGAGAGAATAGTAATGAAAATACGGTGTCTTAAAGTTCTACGCCTAACGATTAACCCAATACCGCCCCTCTATTTTTATCGATTTTAATTGTCAAATTATAAGCGATTGTTTTTTATGATAGCTTTCCATTTGCAATGCGGATTCGATTAATGTTGGTACAACTATTCGACGATCAGTTCGCCCTATACGTGTCCATTTTCCAAAACTCACAAGTCACAACGCCAAATACAAATTCGTAATTGATTGGATTGTGAAAACTTTACAAACTGTTATGGAGACGATTGAAGTTAATCAGCTGGAGAGCTGGAACGGTCGGTTCGCTAATGCTGTTCTGCTGATGGAAGCTTTTGAAAATCTGCTTTTCGTCTAAGTAGAGAGAAATAGGAAAGAGCTAGGGATGGACAAGTAGAGATCATTTTTGCAAAGTTGCTATGCCAACCTATACCAAGCTTCTTCCGTATATTAGTATAGTTTCCTTAGCTTGGATTTGAGCATATATATGATGTTTCTTTATTGAATTATAGTCACAGTAGTACATCAAACATTTATGCAAAAACGGCCAGAGAAAAAAAAGGCATTTTAAACAACCGGAATTGATCAAAGGAAAAGGGGGAAACACTAATTAGCCCCGGAAAGATAGTACATACTGTAGAAGGAAAATGCTCTGACTTATATAACCGACAGCAGCTTATACATTGCCTTGTTGTTGTTTTATCGTTCATTTTCCTTTTGTTTCTAATGTATTTGGTTGACAAACTAAGTGCCAAATCGATGTAAGTATGTTTTGTCGATAAGTTGACGCTGGAAGGTTTCTTATATATATAATACGGACGAGATTTACTGAGCTATAGAGACTCTCTCTCTACTGATGACAACGTGTACGTACTATATAGATCGTATAGTATAGAGCAGAGCATCTATACTTTAGGCGTTATAGGTATATGTGATTGAACATTATTAGTGGGATGGCGGATCGTATAGCCAAAGAGATGGAAGGGGGGGAAGAAGAAAGGGGAGGAAGAAGATCGGCTTATAAATGTGTATTGCCAAGCTCCAAATGAGGAAGAGTCGACACATCCCTGGAGGCAGCAGCTTTGTGACCGCTAAAGTAAAAAACCCCGCCCGACCGACCGCCCGAAAAAAGACGATGAACGGGAAAAGGGCGTGCAGACACACAAGTCCATCTTTTTTTATATTGGCGAACGGATTGAGTGTGTCCCCTTCATCTCTTTTTATATGTTGATTTTCTTCGGGGAAGATTTATACGGTTGGAAATCTATGAAATAGAGTTTTTCCTTTCATCATGTTGTTCGATCCGCCATTTGTTGGATTTGAGAACCAGCCGAGATTAAGAGAAGGCCGGCAGCAGCCAGCGGGCAGACAAGACTCGTTGGACAACTTCAATTATATGATCTATATACTTTTTTTTATCTTTTTTTAAAAAAATAAAATGATAAGAAAATGTTGGCGATCGATGGTCGGCAACTCGGCATTTAACCGGGATGCGATTAGATGAAAGCTGGAGCGTGAGATCAGGTGGTAGGCGGGACGACGAGCCAAAAAAGGAACATCGCGTGATAACATATAATGTCACGACGACGTTGAGCATCAGCACACAGCTCTCAGCTGTTGATAATGAGCATTTCTATGAACAAGTCGATATAATACTTTCGTCCCATCACAAAGCTCCCACCAGCGTGATTTCAGCCTGTGTGTGTGTAGCTGCTGCGATCCCGATATTTCCGCGTCCTTTTGTCCTTATACACACAGCGAAGCTTCTTTTTTTCGTTTCACTTTATCTTCCATAGCATATTATCCCCCCGGACTATATACAACGTCAATAGAAAAAGAAAAAAAGGCCTATGTCTTTTTTTTCGGAATGAAGGCAACCGGAAGGAAACTAGAGAGCCTTGATTGAGGATCGATCCGCCGGAAGATGAACGGCGTGATGCATGATGACCGAATGTATCCATCAAGTCAAACTCGGCGGGCAGCAGGAATCTCAAGATAAAGAGAAATAATAATAATAAAAGAAATCTATCTTATAGAATATAATAAGAAATGCCTAAAATATTGTGGGGGTTGAATGCGCGGATGGATGTACTATACGCTCTGCATGGATGGTCGCTGGTGATGTGGCCTGCCAACTGGAAATCTTGCACGACATGCGAGGCTGCTGCCTCATCACGACCACCAAGGTCCTGCTCCATCTATCGGCGGTCGATGATCGAATTGGAGTACGTCGCATGACCGACTCCGCGATGGATCCCTCCGACTCTTTTTTCCGTCTACCGCGGCGCCGCCCTTTTTCTCTATTCAATTCCTTTTGCAGCAGATATTTTGCGTCAAATACTTGTGTATAGGCCTACTGTACAAGTCATCACTACGTCAGCTCATATCATCTATAAACTCTTAAGACTCAAAGTGTTATCGAGTCCTTTCAAGTTTAATCGAATTCGAAGGATCTCAGCTCCCATAGTTGTCACGTGCTAGAGAGATTTCGGTACCTTTTTTTCCTGATGTTTGTTGTATATATTTCACGCGATGTTTGTTAGATATTGTGCAAATTCATTTTAACCTTACACAAGCCGATCCAACAGGAAACTCGTAAATGTTGAGAGCTGATGGTCCGTTCCGCTCTGTGTGTGAGGCCGGCAAAAAGGATTGACAGACACACATGAACGCTGATGGGATTCGCAAGTTTGCCGCTGCCGCTGCCGCCTTTCATCAGTCGATCCGTTAAACCGTTCGATTGAAAGTATATGTCTATAGAAAAGGGGTTTTTTGGAAGAAGGGGCTATATTCTTTAGCGTCTATTTCTTTTTCTTCCGGATGATTTTCTGTTCGTTTATTCCGCTCACAAGAGTCTCTATAGATCGAAACTGGGCGCTATCTATTCCTCTCACTCCTTTGCTTACGTATGCCTGGATGCATTTCTGCCCTCTTCGTTTCATTTTCCAAAAAATCTTATTTTAATAACATCGTCGACAATACAACAACAAACGTAAAATATTAGACCAGCTCTACTATAGACAACCCAAAAAGTTTTATTTAATATTTCAAGAAGAAAAGAAATCAAATAACCGGAAACGTTGCTGGTGACGTCTTTCTAATGCAAATGTTGATGTTTCTTCCGGTGTATAACATCAACCGTCTGCGACTCGGACGACAAAACTGTTTTTTTTTTGGGGACGTGTGATATTCCGTCGTTGGATGTAGTAATACGGCGGAGCGTCATCCGCTTTTATACATAATGGATAGAACCAGATAAGATCTCTTCCCTGGCGGAGAGTCAAAGCGCGGAATCCGAGACTCTGATGTGCATTATACTACCGACGGGAAAGTGTTTAGCACAGCTGGGATGTCGCCTGGAGCGACGATATCGGAAGCCGCGTGATGCCGATCCCGGTGAGCGGAAGAAGAACGACAGGAAATGGAGTGTGATTAGAAAAAGGAAGAGAAGAATCAAGACAAAGAAGATTGAGAGAGAAGACGAGCTGAACTACGAAACCCCAACCAAGAGAGAATATGTGTACACACACACACATCACGTGTGTGTGTGTGTGTTTGCTGAAAGGAAATGCAAGACAAGATAATATAGACTCCCGCCCAGCAGCAGTTTCCTCATCTAACGTGATTCCCGCACCATTCCGTCTTCTTCGATGAATAAGCACGCGCGCATGTCACACAGCAGAGTAGACCAAGAAGAAAGAAATAAAAAGGCTAGTGTACATATAAACCCAATGTGTTGGTCGTCTGCTTTTTTATAATAATAAGCCCAATCTCGCTTTCATCTTTTTTTTTTTTAACATATTTATTCCTTTTTTCGGTTGTAAGAAATTCACGCCCCGTTCGTTCTTGTATAATAAGGAATGACGGCACCACACCAGAGTCAAGTTGTTGTCTTTTCTGTAAGTAACGCGCTCTGTATAACCTAATTTAAGAATATGTTACAACCGGTTCTTTTTCCTATTATGGGATTACGTCAAGTTGATCAACTTCAAAAGCTCGATGAACTTAACAATTACCAATCACGCGAAAATTACACACATTCCCCAAAAACTTGAAATTTTCTGCTGTACTATGGCTGATTAATCCAGCAGCAGCACAAACACTCGAGGCTATAAAAATTTAGATTTTCTTAAAAATAAGAAAAAAAAAAGAAAATGTTTTTGGGGTCATGCGCCCGGTTACTATGCGGAACATCACGGTCCCGCGATGCCTAGCTCTTGTATTAATATATGTGTGTCACAAGTTCTGTACAGATGAAAGAGTCGTCTTACACACATGTGTATTTGTAATCTCACTATACTCTCTATACCTTTATTGCGATGCGCGTTTCCGCCCGATTGGCGGTTGTCGGGACGCGTTCAACCGACGATGTTCACCTTACCAGCTCCGTGCTGGGGAGGAGTCCGTGTGATTAACGGACATATATATCCTTTGGGGGGAGGTTTGGCGACATAATAATTCAGTTCATTTCAGTTCGATTCGGCGCGGGTTTCTCTTCAAACGCGATGAGAGGTAGGGTCCGCAATCTGTGACCTTTTATCCCTTTTACATTTATAGACGTCGTCACTACCCCCCATGGTCGGGTGGAAAAGGGGGAGGATCTTTAGAGTTTGACAGTCGCCGCCGTTGCGCGTCTGTTTTTCGTGGGGGAGAAACACACATACACGCAGCATCCCGGCATAGCCAGACGGCGGCGCCCAAGTCGTCCGTCGCATCAGTTGGCGTTCAGATCGGCGTGAAGCAGATCTCTGTGATCTGTCCGTCGTATAGCTCGAGGTGATACCGAAAGGATTTTTTTGTATTTTTTCCCGAAGAGATAACAACCGAAAAGAAGAAGATGGAGGTAGAAAAGGCGGAGGTATTTTTCGTGACTCGAAACATTTGACCTTGAACGGACCCCAAAAAACGAACGAAAAATTCAAAACTGTTTTTCTCCGGTGGTTGTTGGAGACTCTTTTTGGATTGTGTGTGAATTTCTATTTGAAATTCATTTGGGAAAAAAGGAAATCAAATTTGAACGACATTTTTATTTTTAAAGGAAAAAAACAGGTCGGGACCTGCCGAAAGAAAAAAAAACAGTTGGCGAAATTTGGCTTAAAACTCAAGGTGATAGTGCGTGTGTAGATATTATTCTAATAAGAGGTGGGTTAGTGGGGTGTGTGTGTGTGTGTGTGGTGTCTGTCTGTGCCAGTGTGTAGCTCACCTGGAGGAGGGTAGCCCTCAAGGCATACAGGTGGACACATAAAAGCCAGTGAAGAAAAGAAAGAAAAATAACAACGAATCAGAAGAAGAAGAAGAGAGAAAAAAGAGAAAAAGAAGCGGGAGTTTGGATGAAAAGTCGTGAGGGACTGAAAAATAAAAAAAGAAGAACCGAACGCTCAGACACGGCGGTGGCGGCGGCGGCCATAGCCGCCACTTTTCTTCAATTCTTTCTCCCTTCTTCTTCCTATTCGTTCCTCAACAACCGCCGGCTCTACACGTTGTGATTGTTACGTGCGGGAGGGAGACACAGCCAAACTAAACAAAAAAAATATTCCTCCAAAACACCGTAGACAGGTGAAGTTGGCCAGAAAAAGTTCGGGTGCTTCTTAAATTCTATTCTGGGAGTGTCGGTGGGCCTATATACAGTGTTGGTGGATTAAAATTGAAAAACAGTGTTTCTATCCAGCTCATCCGTATAGTTTCTTTTATTCAGAAATAAACGTTCCGGAATTCAATTCGGCTCAACAAAGTTCAACGCTTATATAATACAGAATGATGTCGTTGAAAATTATCCAGCTGATCGTTCTCGGTGCAACATTCGGTAAGTTGATGATTTCTAGAAAATTCTTTCGTCTACATTTAACCCTAGTTACCTTTTGTGTGTACTTTTTCGGGTTGTGACGCACCTTTTTTTTCGAATGTTTTCCTTTTTTTTTCGAGCCGTGTCGAATGATTTCAAAATGACGTCATCGTTTGCGGCTTGTTATACAACTTGATCTAAAAAAATTTTCGGCCGTTCCCTGCACATGTCGATTGTGCGTTCAAACATGGCGCTCTTCTTTTGTAGCCCAGCCCCAAAAAATTACGGAAGTCGAAAAATTCTGCTGAATTTTCTTTTTGTTTCCCAGAAGGTCGACGCGTATAGTAACGCCAAGCTCTCGTGAATGCAGTAATAATCTAGGCAGTAGCTATACATTTCTATAAAAAGCCAAGTTAAAAAAAAAAGAAAAAACCAAATTCAAAAAAGGGACTAAAAACTTGTTCCAGCCGCAAGTCATTATGTATACCCCTCCCTCTTCAGAAAAGAAAGAAACAAAACTTTTTTTTCTCTTTTGTGGATTAGCTAATGACATTTCCAGAGAAATCCTTTGTTCTCGATTCCGTGTCGATTGTGTTGGCATTCGCATTTCGAATTTGGCGCGCGGTTTCGATTCGATCCCATTTGTTTTTATTTTTCCGAGGGACAAAGTGGCGAATCGAATTAGTCATAAAAATAGTACGACATGACGTTCGTCATTTACACGTTTTCCGACGTGTAATCATCGCCGCCAGTCTTGTCTATACTAACGGGAATAAAGTTCACATTCTTTTGGTTTTCTTCCAGACTTTTCCTCCATTTGGGATGTAAAATCAAAACCTGAACTTAAGTCGGTTACCTTCAGCCAGCACCGTCTGCGGGATAAGACCATCACTCAGCCCCAAACCAAAACCCCCCCATAACAAATTACCATAGTCGGATAGTTTTTTAAAAAAAGATGTGTCGACTAAAAAGAAAAAATACTTTGATACCTTGACCCCAATTTCTTTTTCCCAGACCTGAGGAAGGAAGATAATATTAAACACGGTACCGAAACCGAAAGTTTGACTCCGCCTTCTTTACCCCTCCTCCTCCTCCGTGATGATGTATTTCACTTTCACTATCCGGCGGAGTGAGAGAGAGAGACGGACATATACATAGTCTACGTATAGGAAGAGTTGTCCCGCGTTCAAGGTGATCCGCATTTGACTTAATGGCGCCCTCGAGGTTCTTCCGTCCTTTTTTTTCTTTTTATTAATACCCACAAAGTTCCACGATGTTTTCCATGTAAAACAAAAAACAAGAAAAGTTGATTGCCGGTTGATTGAGATGGACGATGGAAGAAGACTGCCGGAATCTTTTTTTGTTTCCGCCATGGATATCAGTAGTCGTACATATAGTAATCAACATTTTGTTATTCACATCTCGTTCGTCATTACATTGGACAAAACAGAAAATATATCCTTCCGGTCCGTCGGAATAAATTCCGGCGGGGGATAATGATTCCTTCCTCGTGTTCCGGTTATATACGCCGTTGTTAATCAAACGAGAGATCTCTAGTCTAGTAGTATATATTATCACCGTTTATTATGCAAGAAATGGGCTCGCTGTGAAATGCAAGTCCAGCTGACGAAATGACTGCGTGAATGTTTCATTTCCAACCGTCAGTCTCTTTTGTGTAGTGTAGTTTAGCGTGACGGAAAGTCACTCTACGTGCCGATGCCAGCCGGAAGCGGATGTGACGTGTCCTTCGCTTCATTCCGGGTATTCCATCATCGTAATACAAAAAAGAAACATTTTTTTTTTAAATTCCCGCCCAATGCAAAATGCCGTGAGTTGAACTATTTACACCGCCAGTGTTAATGATTTCTCGTGAAAAAGAATGATTACTCAAGCATTCGACGAGATATTAGCAGTTAACCATCTGTGAAATCTAATTGAAATCATCCAACACATCTGAAAGTGTGTTTCGTAATCTAAGAAATAGCTATAGCCCTTGCGCTTGCGTGACGACATGCTAATTATGTGTCGGAATTGCGATGTGAAAAAAAACGGTCGACTAGTATATAGATTCACGTCGACCTTGCGGCGTGATTCGAGTGTGTGCGTCATCCGGTGCCAGCTCACACACACGTGACAACGCACCAGCGATCGAACGTTAATTGTTTTAACATTTTGTTCCCCTAGCGCCTCTGTATATAAAGTAGATGAGTCATTCATCAAGTTTGGAAGATGACACGCCATGTACGTGACTCCCGCATCAATATCGTTCACGTTGTAACAATCAACGAGGATTAATGAACACGACCCCACCGCACGCTAAAATAAAAATGGACGAGTAAATTATACACGTACAGAATCAAGTCTCACCGCAGGTTCGGTATACAGTTGATTGCATTAATTTTTTCTTTTTTGATTTGTGGATGATATTGGATTATTGCGTAATGCCGAAAAATGGCGTCAACGCGTGATTCATTATGTACAACGGGAATATATCCTGAGGGTGTATCAAACCACCCCACTCCCACCCGTCAATATAATAGTCGATTGCTGCCGTCGTGTTTGTAATCGAATCGCGGCTATGAATCTCTTCTTCTCTCCCCTTTCGTGCTCGACTGGCGTGAATTCCTCTTACACTCATCCGCAGCATCCGCACAGCAGCCAGCAGCTTTATTCACTTGCTTTTCTCTCCTATAGACGAGCTCTGGTGACGGTTCCAAACAGAAATCGAATCGTTCCGCTACACTTGGACCGCGTGACGACCAGACTTTGCTGCTTTTATCTAGTCGATCCTCTTTTTTAAATCAAAGTAAAATAGAAGAAGGGGGGCGTGAAAACAATGGGGCAAGTTGCTTTCTTCTATAGCTTCTTCCTTTACCTCTCTTCGTCGTGAAGTGGGTAAACAATGGGGTCCGGGACTTTTTTTTTAGATTATTGTATAGGCCCCAGCGCAGTCCAAAAGGAAAAAGAAAGCTAAACTGTTGGTGGGTGGAGGAAGAAACTTCCATTTCATGAATCTATAGTGCCGCTGGCAGTTGCGGATGAATCCATTTGAGCGTGCCATTTCCACAGATCGATATTATATCTATATTATTTCCCTTGATAAACAGACTTTGAATTGTAGACTATATTGCTCTTTATTCTATCTAGCCGATTTGATTATTTCCCTTCTTCTATCGTGTGTCGCCCGTCCGTGCTTAATAAGATGCAGACTGCGATAGATGGAAGGAAAGTGTAGAAAATGGAAGGGGGGCGCTGGATTTCACACAAGCCCGGATATAGAGAGAGAGAGACTAGGCGGGTAAAATGAGAGGGAGTCAAAAGGATCGGAATTGGATCAAGCTCATGAATGGCCAAGTGAAGCGACGCCAACACCCTTTACGCGTTTCTTCGTGAACTGAGAAATGGATATGACGTCGCGCTCACTTTAATGACGTCGACGAATCAATTCAAATGTGGCGCCACATTTTTTTTGGGAAATTGTCTGCAACTTGATTCTCTTTTTTGTCTGTTCTATAATCGAATTCATAGACTTTGTACGGACGGTACATTTTTATACTACAACTGTCAATGGCCGTTTGAACGACTTTATTCTTTTCCCGCGACTGGATTCACGGTGAAAGTATGGCGTCATTGTCGATGAGAATGTGTGGTCGGGACGCCAAAGTGTATTGTCGAGGCCACTTTCTGGGCTCCAGCGAATACATAAATAACTGCTGCTGCCACCCTATTTGCATAGACGACATTCGTAACGCTCACGACACGCGGGAAAACGAGGCGTCACTTAAAGGAAGGGGGGGGACGACGAACAATTCACGCCACGTCATCTGTTTGAATTTAAATTCCGGTGGGGAGGTGAATAGAAAGACATCCGCCATTTTCCCATTTATCGTGAATATAGTAAGAATTGCAGGGATAATTGCCAAAGGAGCTGCTCAGTCGTGAACTGATTTCAAATCTTTTATTCTTTTTTGGCGCCGATTTTCAGTAGCACAATAGTTATCATCATCCGTTTTGATTGCGGTCTAACGGAAAAGCCGGCAGCTCTTCCGGTGCGGAATAGAGAATCTATAACAAATTGTTTTCTAATAAAATGAAAAACAGCCGTAGGATTTCAATAGTTTCAATGTGGCCCTCAAGATTCTCTTTAGCCACAACCTTCTCTCTATCGCCTTGATCGAATCTACAACGATGTACAAAGACGAGTAGTGTAGATATCAAATAGGACTTTCTATCTCGTCTAGAAAAAGGATATCCCTGCCGACGACGCTCTTAGCTGTGTGTTTATTCAAACGGCCGTTGCCTAGTCGACGTCACGTCTCTTTTACACGAGCCACCGCCAAATAATACGACGGCCGAGCAGAGGACAACGCCCGCCAACGTGTAGGCGCGTTCGAATTACACGAGAAAAAAGAAGAAGAATTGTCTAAAAACCTTTTGGTTCGGTTTCTATAGTCTCTCGTGTGTTTTTGTGTTTCTTCTTGTGTTTTGTTTCTTTTGATTTCACGACAACTACTAGGCCGGCGGTCACATCGCAGCTCTGGGGGGCGATGATTGCCGCAAGAAATATAATGTCGAGATATTATACTATAGATGTATATTATGCACGCATTCAATCACACTGTGTGTCTGTCATGGGGATTGTATAATGAGCTATTGTGCAGCAGCAGGAGCAGTCGGGCTATATTATATACTGGGCTGGGCGGGGGGAGCTGGAGTGGCCGTCGGCGTCAAATCAGTTTCGAGTTCACATAGACGGAGGACACAGTAATTAGGTTCTCCCTCTCTTTTGTGTGTGTGTGTCTCTATATACTAGCTTTCATGGGATCGTGATGTGTATAAAAGCCACTGCTGCTGTATAGCCCAAACATCTTCGATGGGGCTTCTCTCGTCTGTTGTTGTCCGACTTGATTGGAAGCCTCACCCGCGTGACCGCCCGTCCGTCCTTATTTTTTCTTCTTTGCCTTTGACGACGGGCTCTCTGTACATAACAGAACCGTTTTTGTAATAATAATATTCCTTGTGTGCAACAACATCTTCCTTTTCTTCTGGCCCCCCAACCCCCCAGTTACACACATAGTGTATAGGAAGTTCACTCTTTTGTTGTGTCTGTGTGTGTTTGGACAGAGACGGGCATTGGCGTTGTGTGTGTACACACGATGACTCACTACTCGTCCTGTTATATATATTGCCCGTCTGCTTTGTGTCTCTTGTCCGTTTCTCCATCTGCTCGTTTGGTCATCATCAACAACCCTCTTTTTAATTACCGCACAATTTCACCTGGACATTTGATTTATTTATTTTATTTTTAAATATGTAATTGCATTTGATGTTATATGTATAGGTTGCTGCTGGGGACAGAAGACGGAGATGAGCAAGTATGGCCGGTACATTGGCGATTTGGCGCGTGACGTCTCCGGACAGGTGTACGCCGTTAGTGACGAAGTTCTTTTTATCAAAGGATTCGTCTATGGAGGCACCGGACCTGGTAAAATTTACAATTTTTATCAAGGCTTATACATACTTTCATTTTCTATAAAAACATATTTTGTATGTACTAGTATTTTCTAAGAATGTTAGCCTGCAGCTTAAAATTCAGTTTCATATAGGCGGTTTTGGGGGTTCTTTTGAAAGTAACAAAGATAGTATATTCATATTCATATTCCGATCCGATTATTGTGTTGGCATTAGAATTCTTAATACACGGAATTCTGTGTTGCGATCGATAGCTGAAAGGTGGAATCTAATTTTTATAAACTGTTTAAATTTTTAAATGGGCTTCTACTATATGGATAAAATGTAATGATTATTTTGGCTATTATTTATTTTATTAGGCAATCAAGTTAATAATCGTGTACTTTTGATGTTTATTAGATGCTTTCTTCTGGACGGGCAATTCCAGCCGACCGAGTCCGATACAAGGCACCATTATTCCTTATCCGGCCGACTATCAGGGAAAGTAAGTTGATGATTGTTCACTCTGCTTTTTTTATTCTACACCTGTGACAATGTCATTCTTCATTTTTCCTGTGACACATTTTCCCCCCTTCAATTCTTTTGTGCGATTTGCTCATCAATCAAAACCGAGTTATTGCCAACCCAAAACTAATAATAATAATAAGCCTTGAGTATAGATATAACATGCACAGATCAAAGCTCTAAAAATGTCTGGTTAGAGACGCTGTCAACTGACAAATTAGACCTCACCCACCCAACCAAGCGCCCTAGACACTAAGCTACATGTATATATAAACGCCAGACATAATATATGTATAACCGCGTCGGTTATACATATGGACATTAGTTATGTATCAGCTCTTATTTGGCCCTCGCCGAGTTCCCCCCCCTAGCTCCGGGAGTCCATTGTGTGTGTCCCGACTTAATAAGGGCATCATCATATGAAAAGCTCTGGCTTGGAAAACGGGCAAATTACTTCCAACCGATGAATAGAGAAAAATGTGCGGTGCTGCGCCCTCATCCTCTTTTCACGGCCCACCTCTTGAGAGAATCTTCACTTTTGCGGGAGTTGAAGGGAGGGAGAAAGGGGGTGGCGATTGTCAACGGGACTCTCATTATTCCCCCCACCCACCCATCGTTCGATTTGTTCACGATGGAAAAAAGAAAAAAGGCTTGAAGAAGAGAATGATGAGAGCAGCAGGAAATGAGAAAGCATTGTTTTCCATGGTGGTGGGGGACAGAACAAAAGAGCAGCGCTCACATTCTTGTAGTATATAGAGTCTTAGACAGCGTCGCCATCTTTTTTCTTCTTCTTCTCCCGCGTGTACAAGTGTAAACGGAAGCTGAAAAACGCTGCTCGATATATAATAGACGGGACCGTGGGGGGTGGGGACTTTGCTCTATGTTCTATTCACGTTCGAGTTTTTTTTTTTTTTTCTTCGTCAATGGCTTATCCACGTCATCACTAATAGCTTCCCACCCCACCCCGTCGTCGACTGTTGGCAGCAGAATATCCTCTGCCATCAATCCCGTTCCCGCTCTGTCACGATAGTCGTTCAAACCCTCGTCTGCCAGTCGAAAATAAAAATCGCTGACGTCCGTTTCATCAACGTCCCCATATCTATGGCCCACCACCAATCTATATACTCACCAGTCCATATAATAACGCCCTATAACACATCAGATGACGTCATACGCGTCCCTATGTAGATAATAATAATTGAATACCACCCGGATTTGTTCCATCCCATCAATTGTTTTAGATTCATTAGTAGCCAGCCAGCCAGCCGGGGGCTCTCTCTAGTCCGTTCATCAACTTGATAAGAAAATCGGACATTGTACAAATCAATAGAGCAGCGCCAATCCACAATGAGATGTGTGTGTACATGCCAGCATCAGCGCCGCGTTAACAATCAACTGGAAATCTTCCCTTCATTAGTATAATGCGCATTCCCCGTCCGGCGCAAGATATGCCGCTGGCATCAGCAACGCGGAGGGATTATTGAATTAGAGCCCGTCTGTGTGACGGTCGTGATGATGATGATGGGGCTCTGCTAGCTCTATATACTATATTCTATTCTATATGGGCGTTAGGGAAGAGGAGAGAGATTATGGTGAGCCGCATTTTTGAGCCGCCATTTTTGTGTATGCCAGTCATCAAGTCACTTGCCGCTCTCCTCAACAACTTCTCATATTGCGCGTTCCATTTTTATTTTGACCGCGTTCACCGAATGCCAGCGGGGAAATAGAAAGGGACAAAGACATGATTGAATAGGACGAGTTTGAAGGACGCCAGCTATATAAAAAGGATATTCATCTCATTCGCCTGTGTCTAATTTTTGCTCGTCGGAAGAATTTTTTTTTATTTCGTTCGTTTCGTGATCGTGAAAATTCTTAGCCAAGGTCTTGTGTATAACGGGCGACAGAGTTCGATAAACAGACGTGTTAGATATATTATTGACACACGAGGCTGCATACTGATCAGCAGAGTCGACGTATTGTCTATCACGTTGGATTGGCGCATTGCCCTCGAGATTGTGAACGCGGAAAAGTGATTGAAGTCTCCAAAAAGCAACGGAGAAGAAAATAAAAGAATTGTTGCGAGATGGCCGGTTGTCGCTCGACGACGGCTAATCGAGCGGACACAAAAAAAGGAAACGAATATGAGTATATAGTACCGGACGGCGGGAATATATAAAAAGGAGACGTTGCTGTCGCTCACGTAGAGTTGCGTGAATCGAGCGCCCCAAAGAGTTTTATTTTTTTCACCCGCACCAGAGAGAGAGAGAAATCGATGAAATGGCAGGCCTATATACAGGAGCTATAGACATTGAATACATATAGGCTATAGTAGCAACTTGGCTGGCGGATGTCGCCAGCCTGCCGTGATGGCGTTCAGCAGCAAAGTCTCGTTCGAAATTGACCGTCTCCCTTGTTGACTCTTCCCTCCGTTCGTCGTAGACGCTCTTCTTCTTCTTCTTCTCATTTCGCCCATGCTCCAACGTTATTCGTCAAACACACGGGGCCGTGCATTTTATTGACACGGAGAAGAGATTTCGATTATTCACGGCCCCTTCTTCTTCTTCTTCCGACTACACTTGACGATCTCCTCCCGCCCCAAACAAGATTGACAACTTGATTGAATTTCTATGTTTTTTTCTCCAGGGACTTTTTTTGGCCTTTACTTTATACGGAGAATTAAATATTTATTTGATATTGCCCCCCCCCCCCCTTGAATATGTTGCACAATACAGAATGACTAATAAAATTTTTTCGTTTCATATTATAGGGAACCTCCGGTTTTGGGACGATACGACAACAAAGACGTTCTGCTCAAATTGCCACTCGGCGTGAAAGTGCGTGATTTGCGCTGGCTCTCCGTCTGGTGCCGAAGATTCGCGGTAACTATCTCGAGAAAAAGACTCTATAATTTACGGTTATGACTTTATCACTTTTATAGTATATAGACTTTTGAAATGAGAAAAATTCGTAATTCCCGCCAAAAGAGTTTGGCGGGAATCCAATTTCCAACTAATATTTTAAGAGACCAAATAATAATCGATTGCGCGCCGCTATTGGTTCTTCTGACTTGATAGAGAAAAAAATAGGAGCGAATATAATGAGAGATTGGAAAGTGTAGCCGTACGGAAGTCATTGAGTGATGAGTAGGGGGGGTAGTACATATAATCTTTTGAAAGCTTTTTTTTTCTTCTTTCGGTTGGATCCGCGCGGACGACGGTACTATAACGGGGCAAGTGGTGCGGAAGAGATAAAAACTGGCTGCCGACGCTTCTAGTCGACTCTCCTATTTTATTTCTACGTCTTTTTCTATATTTTTTTGTTTTCGATCGTTCCAGCCAGCAAAACTCTCTTCTATATCCGGTCTATACTCTTTGATGAAGTCGCCGAAGAATCTTTTTTGGCCGGGGAGAGAGAGGATCACACATCATTCCGTGTTATGTCATTTTTATTCCAACTGCACGCGCTCTCGGCTTGTTCGAAATAAAGCGTCGCCATAAATCTAAGGCTTTCTCTCGCCACACACTCACGCCAGTTGCCCAGCTCGCAGACTTATATAAGATTCCACCCCCTCCATTTTTTTGATGTATCGAGAAAAATCCGAGCTGGATCAAACAAACTCAAAACACCTACATTTTCCCGCTCTTTTTTATTTTACGAGCTTCTATATTTTTATATTAAGTCCGGAAACTATCTATAAAACTATTATTTATTAGAGATGTAATGAAAATTCACTTTTTATTCATTGGGTCAGGTTGATTTCGGTTCGGTGCTGTTCCCGGCCGATTTGGACCCACCCAAGCCTCGGATTCTATCGGAATTCAAAAGGCTGGCCCATGGATTGCGCTCCGGAAGTGTCACCATCCTCGACGCCAAAACGATCTACATCCCCAATTTGCATTACGACGGAGCGGCTCCCGATGCTTTTTTCTGGGTGGGCAGCGGGACTGAACCCAACGCCCAAGGCATCAAAGTACCCAACGAACTCGGAGAGTAATATAAACCCCCCCCCCCCCTGCCACATAACCAATCAACTTATATTGTTGTTTGCGGCCATGAATAAACAAATATTAACAATTGTTTCTATTTGTTTCACGCCTGCAGCTTCAACGTACTGCGGGGATACCAGGGCGAGGACATTGAAATCCAACTGCCGGGCGACTTGACCGTTCACGACATTAGTTGGCTGTCGCTGTGGTGCATCAGATTCAAAGAAAATTTCGGCCACGTCATGATCCCCAAAGATCTGGACGTTCCTCCCGCTCTTGGACAGAACCAGTTGACCGTAAGTCCAAAATTCAAAAAGCTAAATTTGACTGCTCTCGTTTGATTTGCCCGCTTTGATTTTTTAAATGATTATAACTGCACTATTTGACACATATCTAATTGAGAGTGATTTTTGCACGTTATTTTGAAAGAAAGAAAAAAGATTTCTGTTTTTATAATCTCGTTTTCTGTTATTTGACACTGCTGCTTTCTATAACTCGGATAGCCAGCTTGGTGGTATCAGCCGGTAGAGAAGACAAATTCATTTATTATTCTAATTATATCAATTATTAATCATCTTGTCTTTTGATGATTTTAAAATTCGTTTGAATTTCCCGCTTATTTTTTTCCATTTTGTGCGACAGACGACCAAGAGCCCGAGCGAAGTCGATTCGACGGACGCCACGGCTGGCGGCGGCCAGGGTCACGAATTCGACTCGTGTATTCAGTTGCTCAACGGGCGCATGCAGGTGCAATGGGAGGCCATCCTGGAGGGAGTCATCATCCGACTGTCGGCCAGGATGGACGAGAATGAGTACATGTCGTTCGGCATTAGCGGCGCCGAAGGTAAAACGCAAATGATCGGCGCCGACGTCACCGTCGCCTATTACAACAGCGACGACAACAAATTCTACGCCGACGACTACATTTTAAACGCCAAAGCCCAGGTATACTCTCTTGTCAAAATGATTATGTAGAGTTGAAAAATTGTCTAATTTGATTCTATTTTCGGTTGGGAATAAGTGCGACGGAAGTAACGGCGCTTGCCCGGATAGCCGAATAGGAGGACGTAACGACGTCAGCATGCTCTACGGCCAGCGAGTCAACGGCGTCACCACGGTGGCTTACCAGCGTTCACTGGACGCCAAGGAAGCCAAATTCGACCAGGTGATTCCGCCCGTCGGTCGAGTGAACGTCATCGCCGCCATTGGACCCCTCAACTCCCGCAAAGAAGCCAATTACCATTCAACCGATCGAACGGGATCGCAAGGTAATATCAATCATTAATACGGGCGTTAACGCTCGACTCGATGGCAACTATGTATATAACCTATACATCATCATTTCCTGTTTGGTACAATAATTACAGAGGATCACCGCATTGATTTCACCAGCCGAGGGGTGAATCAATGTCCAACTCTACTGGCTCCCGAAGACAAGTCTGAAGCTCACGGCCCATTGCCTTCACCGACGACGAGCACGGAGAATGCCATCCAGCCATGGAAGCCAAATGTGATTTTCGGCAAAACGGAATTGAGGGCCAGAATCGGCCCAACTGGCGGTAAAAGGGGTTACACCGCTATTACAGGTATACCGACATAAGCGATAAATAGTTCTTCCGGAAGGGAAATGACGTAATCACGCTATGCCTTATTGCAGGTCAACCTTCTTGGGGTCTCGCCTGGTACATTAACGATCTCCTTATCCCCGAAATCTACGTTGAAAGGGGAGAAACGTACACGTTCCTCGTTGAAGGAGGTAATAATGTGATAGCCAGGAATGTGTTTTTTTGGGACCAAATTGAATCGATATTTTTATTTTTAAAAATAGGAAACGATCCACTCAATTCGGCTCGCTGGCATCCGCTTTATATTACCGATAGCCTGCAAGGTGGATACGGACAGAAAACGGATGCCCAACAGAGAGAGCAGCGCGTGTTTGCCGGAGTCGAGTTCGACCCCAGCGGATTCCCATTCCCGACCGCCGGTATCATTTATTAATCAACAAAATCAATTCTAAATTCAAACTCTAATAAAATTGATTTTTTAGCCGGAAGCTTGTGTGAATGGAAGCACAAGACAGTTGACAAGTGGGCTGAATCGGAGACGTTTGAAGATTATACAAAGACTTTGATACTCGAGTGCGAAAGTGGTCGAGAACAACCGGCCAACCTGACGTGGACAGTTCCTTTGGATGCACCCAAAACTTTGTATTATCAGGTCTGAATGAAATGAATTGATAATTAGCTTGAGTTGTAATGTAACGTTTAAATTTTTCCGTCTAGTGTTACACGCACAACAGCTTGGGCTGGAAGATTAACGTTGAAGATCGGGGGTTCCAGCCTCCCGTACCTCAATCGGCAGCCTCATCGCCGATCGGCTCCCGATTCTCATTATTGGCTGTTTTATTGTTGCCGCTTTCCGTTCTTTTTTTATGACGTGAATATTATCCAACATCGGCCGCATTCACACCAAGCAGTTGTTTTTTTCTATATATTCTCTGTTTCTATTTCGTCTTTTTTGACTCATATAAATTAACTTTCGGACTTTGAAACTTATCAAGCCTTGGGTTGACAAAATTTACATATATATATGTGACTACGACTGTGCTTGTGATGAGTGAAAGCTTTTTCAAAAAGCATTAAAAAAGCTTCGTCGATTCCCGTGTTTTCTAACCAATTTTTTTTTTCAATTCGGAATTGTTTCAAAATCGAAACCTGTTTCCCCCCTTTTTAAAAAAACTATTCCCCAAAAGTGTCGGTATGTTGGAACATTGTTTCAATGGAAATCGTTGTGCATTTGGAATTTTCTTTACTTTAAAGACTAATCGATATTGCAGTACACTCACTGTTTTTTGAGAAAGTTGTCGTTCTTTTTTATTTTGAAAAGAAATAAACACCGTTCGAAGTTTTGCGTTTTCTATTGCACCTTGCTGGAAATGTACTATTGCTCCGCTAGATGCTGTTGGTGAGATCTGTCATCTTTTTCAAATGCCATGGCAACCATCATGGCGTGTTCTTTACAAACTAATGAAAAACAGCACTGGTTGCAAGGAGCTGGTTGTGTGACTAAGATTATCATATAAACTGTGAACAAATGAAAAAGGTTTAATGGATCAGCTAAGATGGAAGACCTGTCAAAGCTACTGCTGGAAGAAAGAGCACATTCAGAACAGTTTAAAGCAAATTTCATTCAGCTGAAAATTGAATTTGACAAGTAAGCTACTGTATACTATACACAATAACTTTCTTGTTTGTAAATTGTCAATCAATTTTGTTTTGTTTAGATTATTTACAGAAAATCATAGATTAAATGATGAAATATTAAAATTTAAAGAATATAAACCTGAAGAACCTAATGAAGTGTTAAAACGGAAATTAAAGAATGCTGAAAAGGAACTCCAGGGAAAAGACCTTCTCATTGCCTCACTCCAAGAAAAGGTTAGAGGAATGAAATAAAAAAACTGTTGGCAAATATCTATGAATTTCTTTTATTTATTAGTTTCAGACAATCAATGAATCTTTAAAAGAAAAACTTCACCACGACAAAAACTATATTTCTAGGATCACTTCTACAGAGAATGCCCTCGAGCAAACTAAAATGCTGTTATCCAATCTTCAGTTGGAAACATCTGTATTAGTGAAGAATATTGAGCATTCCAGAAAGACTGACGAACAAGACCATCAACGAGATCTCATGACTTTAGCCGATAGAGTATAGATTTAAAATAAGTTCTCCTTTAAGGTGATTACTAATTACAGATTATTGCCTCTTCAGTGTGCCAAATCTGATCATGAAAGGAGACTTATTGCTCGCCAAGTTATAAAAGCCACAACTAAAGCAAAGAAAACTACAGAGATGTTAAAACAGGAAAATGGATTGCTCTCATATACAATAACAGTACTTTTTACACAGTAAACAAAAAAAAAGAATTTCCCTAAAATCTCGTTTTTATTTGTTTAACAGAAACTTAAAGAATCAATGGACAAAGTCTGTTGGGAGAAAAGTGAACTGTCCTCTCAATTGGAAACGCTTAAAGTGCAATACGGACAAAATCATGGAGAGATGATCATGCAAATCCGCAACCTTGAGGTACTGTCTAGTACATTGCTCATAATTTGAATCTTCTAATCTTAAAAGTATTTAACCTACAGTGCGAAACCGCCAAACTCGAGTCTAAATGTCATGCTTTAGAAAGAAATATCCAAGAAGCTTTGCGCGAAAAAGAAAAAGCAATATTGGCATTTCAAGCAGCAGAGAATGAAGAATCCAAATTACGGGGAAATCTATGTGCAATTGAAATGAAACTCGAGAAAGTAACTGATCAATTTAAAAGAGATTTGGAGCACAAAGACCATATAAATAACCTAGAAGTACAAGAGTTAAAGAAAAACCTTCATAGTAAGTAATTATAATGTTTCAATTCTTATTTGATGAAACTACTTTTCTCTCAAATAAATAGCTTTTAAATTTCTTTCTGGGAAAAGTTTTAAAAATAGAATTAGATCAAGAGCGTTTGAAAATCCAGCATCAATCAGACAAGTTGCGGATTCATGAAAAAGAATTGATTGTAGCGAAAGATGAGTTACGCAAGAGGGAAATTGAAGTCAACAGTCAGGTGCAGGACGTTAAGATTGCAACCGAGAACAAGTATCGGGTAATGATGACTTTGTCAAGTTACAGTACGATTTTATTCTATTCCCATGAAATTGTAATAGGCTGTGCTCGAAGAAAAATTCCAAACAGAAATGGAAATCTCCCGAAAATGTGCCGAAATAGAAAGCCAGTTGATTTTGGAGCATAATCTGAAAGCTAGTCTAGAACTAGAAATTCGTAAGCTGGCATCGGATAATCAAATATTGAACGAACGAATAAGATCCCTCGATGAAATTCCAATGGATAAGAAACGATTACAAAATACCGTCGATCTGCTTGAAAAGGAAAAAAGTAAACTTTCGGAGGAATTAGATCGTCACAAACAATCTTCAACCGAGGTAATTATTTAGACCATGCAATAGCCTACTGTAGCTCAATGAAATTCATTTCTCTTTCTAGCGATACGAAATAATGGTTAATGAAAAGGAGGTGCTTAGAACTCAACAAGCCCTTGCAGAAGACAAAATGTTAAAAACGGTGAATGAGTTGCAAGGCCATGTTACCCAACTACAGTCTCAACTGGCCGCTTCGGAACAAAAATCCGAATCTCAAGTGAAACGTCTTGAATCCTCATTAAAAGCCAATCAACAGGTCTGATTACAAGCTTTCTTTATTGTGACAGCAGTTTATTGATTTCCAATCGAAATTTTACGTTGCAGAAATCTCAGCAATATGCAAAATTAATTTGGAAACTTAGACAGCGGCTTGTCTTGAATACCCAGCCATCGGTTACGCTCGATTCTTTAGCTTACCCCCAACAACAGTAATCGATATTTAATTTCCGTGCAAACAAATGAAGTGCATCCTGTTCAATCGAAGGATTTCGGCATGACTTGCGATAGCGAATAACTGAGCTTGTCGAACGTAATATTTGTTACTATTGACCTGTTTGATTCGAGTACTAAATAAATGTTAACTTTTGTTTTGGTTGGAAAAACGTCATTTATTTAAATGATTCTGTTTTAGAGTAGCATCCAAGTTCCTTTCAACAACTTTAACTGCTACATTTACATCCGTAACATTTCAAGAGGGGCGATTCTTTCAGTCGATATAGAAGATGCAGTAATTTATGTATAGCAGAATAGGACTACAATGGGGTTCTTACAAACTCCAATTCTGTATGAGGTTGGTCATTCTAGTATACCTATTGTTCTCTTCATTTAGAGGGACCTAATTATTTGCCACAATACAGCTACATCCACAGTTCTGAACATGATTGTAAGAGCTGTTACAGCAGTTTGTATGTGCACCAAACATGACTGAGAGATTTCAATGGAGAAAATTTTCCCTGTCCACTGTAAATTGAGGTGAATCACACATTTCATAATATATCAATAATATGGTTGAAGACACAACACAAAACAAGCCAATGTTTGCTTATTTACAAGTTAAGAGGATTACTTTTCTATGGGGGAATACATTGGTATTGGAAAGTCAACATGTAGCCTTGGATTAGGGTAGTAAACTGTGCCCTGAATAATTTCAGAAAAAAACAAAAACAATCAGTGATTTCATGAGTCAAGAAAAAGAAAAAAATACTTGCCTGAGGTCTCAAATTAGCCAGCTTTTGTCTCATAGTTGTTTTTTGTGAGTCATCCACTTTTATTTCTTCATAAAATTCATGAGCTAGATCACCATCCTCGTCAAAATACATGGAGCTACAAAAATGGATGAGTTATTAAGAAAATTTGCTAAAAAATTTTCTGATCCATTGTTTACCCTTTCCTTGTGTACACAAACTGCGATGCAAGTCTACGAGGATCTAGTTTTGGTTGTTTCAAGTATGGTGGTCCATTTGGTGAAGAAATTTTCCCGTCTTTAGTCGGGCTATTCGAACCGAACCAAGAGCTTTTATTTGACCACGACGCACCCATGTATTCGAACTTTAATCAAATGTTTAGGAAATAACTGATACAACACTAAATTTTTCGCGTTTTTTACTTTTTCCTTTAGAAGTCAGAACGATCGATGACATTTGTTGGTATTGACTATTGAGATCGGACATCTGTTTTCTGTCTGCTACAGAGGATGACAGAGATGCCACTGTGGTTTTACATCAATATTATGTTTATAAGGTATTTAACGTTATTAAAATAAAACAAAGCTTAATCTAGTTGTAATACGAATTAAAATATTTTTTAAAGTGATGCTTTGTGGGAATTTCTCCTTAAGAAAATGAAAGTTAACGGAAAAGCCCGTCGCTAGGTCAAACTCTGGCTATGGCCGCTAGGTGTCCTATACATAGTTATAAAGAAAAGCAGAAGATATAAAAAGGTCCAAATGCCGGAAATGTGTCCAATTATAGCTAGACAGTGACATGCTGACAAGCATCATCGAAAACCGACATGGGTACGTACGTACGTTTAAATTTTAACTTTTTTAAAGCAATGTAAGTGTGTCTCATTTAAGTCTGTCGTTTTCAGAATAATCCAGGTACAGATGGTATATGTGTTTAGTTGTTGCTTGTTGGTACTTGAAATCTTTACATCCTTTCTAAAGCATTTTCATGATTATGATTTGAGGAGTTGTCCTGTCGCTGTCACCAACTTTTCTTTAAAAACTGGAACTGGTTTTCCACGATTTTGTTCCACGAGGACATTTAATTTGAAACGATGAATTCTTTTCCTATTCATTGTCTTGGTGTTCAGGTTAATTATTCTGTATCTTGGTGTGAATGTCATGTTGTAGCCTAGGATTAATCATGCTGTGGTCATGCTAGCTTATGTATTTTATGAGATGAAATATTTTAAATAATTCAGCTCGACCAATCTTGTGGTAAATGCTGCTTGGTTTTGTTCTATTCAGGGTTAATACCACACTGCAATCAAAATCAGGATGAAAATTGCTTCTTAAAGTGGGTTGGATCTCATTTCCTAGCTTGGCATTTTACCAGTAACTATACTCGGTCACTTCATTTTACTGGGTCAGATCTGGTGAAAACTCTAGCTATCATTTTCCAAAGTTGTTTTACTGTTAGTCAAATCAATAATCTGCATAAGCAATTACTCTTTCAATTTGACGAATATGTCCACAAACATGCAGTAGTGTCCTGAAATCTGGTCATCAAGATGTTCATTTTCAGGTAAAATGCATTCTTTTCTGTATTATTGTTAACGATCCACAAATTCAGGCGACTGAACTCGCTAAGAAATTTAATCGCTGGCAAGAGTGGGAAATAAAAAACTGTCAAAAGCATTCTTGTGTCGGGTCGAAATCGCATACAGTTCGATTCAATTTGGATGATTTGCAACATTATCTAATAAAAATTAAATTTATTTTTGGTTACTTCCCTAATTCAAATATTTTTGCGTAGGATACTTCTGCGTGGACGGGGCACGAAAATCCCGAGCACACCGTTGGAAGCCGTCATCGGGAGTGCGAAATAGGTTTCGCTTTCTAAAGGTAGTTCTACAGTAGGCTAATTGAATTGTCTAAATAAAACAGATGCGTATTACTATACTATACTTTGTTTTTAAATATTTGTACGAATCCTGTCAAAATAATGTAAGCTGACAGAAAGGAAATACACAAGATAAAAATAAAAACTACAATAAATGCCTCAGCTATATCTAGTGTCAATTTTAATGGTTCACTTGCTATGTCAAGCAAAAAGAAGTCCGTTTTTAGTATCGATTAGTCTTTGAATCTGTCGTGATGTGGGAAGATTTGATGCATCAAATTGATTTCGAGTCTTGTTCTCGCTTAAAACCTTGACAGGTGTCCTTTATAGAACCGTATTCCGTGGCCCCTCAAAATGATGTCATTATATTCTTAAGTTTGTTGTAAATAACATTTTGTACTTTAAATCATATAGCCTAAAAGCCTTCCGATTTTATGCATATAGATTTTCTCAACGAAAGACTAGCAGATAAGATGATTATATCTTTTGGCTAAGTGCTGAGGTAAACAGCAGTGTACTGGTAAATTGTGGAAGCTGTCACATTGAATATTGTTATTCTCGTGAAAATGGCCACTTTTCTTGTTATTCCGTGGGATTAACTATGATTTGCTAAAATACTTACCTCGGCTAGTCCAAACAAGGAGTTCAAGACGAATGAAAATAAACGAAAATGAAAATGGAGGGGACTTCATTCTGCCATACCAATTTAATTAGATGCCCAGTACACAGAGTGAGTATCGAATGAGCCAGGAACAAGCTGTTGTTGTGAGACAGGTTCTCTTTCATCTTCACCATAATTTTTGATTGACTTAACATTTGCTGTTGCTTTGTAGAAAGCCACAATGAATAGAAAAACATTCTGAATAACTGGCAGCTGGCAGGTTTACCTAACCAACCATGAGTTTTTCCTTTCAGGCTTTCAGCTATACATTGGCTCGATCTTGCCCGGGTGCTGAAATGTCTGGAATCACTAGCAGATGCCATAGACAAGGCTCATTAACAAATATCATCACTGCACTGCCTTCTACACATTGTAGAAGTTGGACTGGCGTCCATTATCACCTTGGGGATTTCGTCTTCTGTGTTATGCTGCCTGGTGGGCTGGTGGCTTCCTGGGGAAATTTGGGGAAAATATTATGTGACTAATGTGAGTATGAAAGTTATCTGTTACTTTTGTTAATTGTTTGTTGGTTCTTTCAATTGAGTGTCAACGGCTTGAGCGGACATTGTTTTCATGTTATTTTTCAACGTTTCTTTCTGAGGCTAGACGGCCTTTGCCTTTGATTATTTCCCACCTGTCAGAAACATCAGTTTAGTTACGTTTACTTTGCACATCTCTGAAGAAATTTCTCGCTGCTTCGATTAGGTCATTTTGGAAAAAGGGTGTCAGTTTTTGTTACAGCAACAAAGCTCACTTGATAGATTTTCAATAATGTGCTTAAAAATTGTCTACTTCCGGTTTGTAAATGAGTCTGCAGTTCAGGAAATATTCATTTGGCGCACAAAATAACCGTGATTTTGGCGCACAAAATAACCGTGATTATCGTCAAATTTGAGGTATAGTTCATGTTTTATTTTTCGTTTTTGCGTACTTCCGGTTTACCCCCAAATCGTCCAAAATCTCGATTTTGACCAAATCTTGGATTTCGTTTAAATTCCCTCTATTCGACCCCAAATTTAACGGAGATCACGAAAAATTGATTTATTTTGACGACAGCTCAGTAGTTAAGGCGCTATCGCTTACTTCCGGTATATTTCCGGAAAATTTGCATAAAACTAACAAGTGAACTTTGTTCTAGGTAAATTTCTAAGGATTTCAAGCTAGATTTAAGCAAAAAAAAGTGCACCGTTCAAGTTATATCAGTATCTAAAGAACTGTATTGCTTTGGGTTACATGTTTCTGTTATCCGAGTTTCACACGTGTCCAATAGATGACATGTGTCCTCTTTTGTTAATGTCATGGCGGAATGGCGGATTCATGTCAAATTTTTGTTTTGTTGTCAAAAGTGTGCCTTTGTTCCCACGAAAACTACCGATTATGTCATAGGTAAATTCAAGTTCATTACTGTGCAAGTTACTTTTTCACACATTTAATTAATATTAACCATAATTATTGGTAGTTTCTATTGATCTTGGTAATTTGGTATGGTCACTAACACCAGCATGGACATATTGTTTTTCCAAACATGTTTTCTACAAAAAATGCAATTGACAGACAAGTGTTCTTCTTCTTTTGAAATTAGAAATTTTATTTGATCTCACAAATTGTATTTTCTGTCATGGAGAAATATCAAATATGGTAACTATAATCTAGGCCATGGCCAATGGGTAATCTTCAGGTTTATTGCAGCAACTTGGGAGAAGTCACATGAAAAAATGTATGACACATAACTAGATTTGTATTTTTCTGAACATCTGTAGTAGGTAGCAAGCAACTAACTTTACCTTTTTGCATCACTGTTGGAATATTAATTGCTATATTTCCTTAAGAGTCAACATGACTAACTGCTTGATGCCAAAGTTAGTTGGAAGTCTGAACTCAAACACAGTTGCGGGTGCCTTACAGCTGCAGGCGATTTCTTCAGAAAATTGTAAGTTTAGTTTGTTCATTTGTTGTCTTTCCCCCCATACGTTCTGTTAATATTATAGATTTTTATGTTAAAAAAGTTGGTGAAAGTCTAATAGCTAACTAAATCATTTGTATGTTGTGTCATAGGGAAAGCTGCTGGAGTAATCTAGTGTTTATCTCACTTGATTCATTTCGTGCCAGCGAGTGAAAGGCGTAGCGAATTCAAGTTGAGCTGTTGCGTGCCGTCTTCAAGCAATCAATCCAGCCGTTCCGTTCAGTCATTTGAACAGGAATCTTATGGCTGTCACTAGGTGGCTAAAATGATGTTCACCACCAGGTGGCGCCTGTGTCTTGAAGAAGAAAATTTGACCATTTTGTTTCAAGACGCAGCCGATTTGTTACTGGTCGTGACGTTTCTCAAGATGAAAATGTAAAGGTATTTCTTGCTAATTTGTTAGGGTTATTGAATGTAAAATATCGATGTGTAAATTTACAGGTGATTTAGCATGTAAAAACCACTTTGCCAAACTGAAACTCTGACTTGAAAGTATATTTTGCCGAAATGTCGTGCCTCGTGTCGGTCTCGTGTGTCTTGCTGTCTGTTCCAAGGCGTACGTCTCATCTCATGCTACAGCAAAAGTATAATTATATTATGTTTATCTTGTGTTTTCAGATGGTAATTTTCTTTTCTCAAATAGGTATAATAATCACACTTGTTTTACATTGTGGTTAACGTGTCGCAGCCAGATGGTGAAAGGTGTGATGAAAACTGATCCCCTGTTGTATGCAGCATGTGGTGCCAGTGTTATCCTGCGGTAGCTGTACTTGTGTGTCTTGCCACCTGTTCCCAGGTGTACGTCTCATCCCATGCTTCAGCAAAAGTATAATTATTTTATGTTTATCTTGTGTTTTTCTCATGGTAATTTTCTTTTCTTAATTAGGTATAACAAACACACTTCTTGTTTGCTGTTGGTTACCCTGTTGCAGCCAAATTGTGAAAGGTGTGATGAAGACGGATTGAACCAATGTATGGAGCATGCGGGTGCAGTTTAATGCAGAAGTTGCTGTGCTGTTGTAGCTGAGCTGTTGCCAAATCATTCAACTCAGACTTGGAAGTGCCTGTACATTTCCGAAATGGCGTGCCTCGTGTGTCTCGCTGCCTGTTTTTAGACGTACGTCTCATCCCATGCAACAGCAACAAGTAATTATTTTGATCAAATGTCTTTCAAAAGTACTACAGATCTAGTTAACATGACTAGAGAGTAGACCAATTTGCTCTGCTACTATAGAAATTTCAAATCAGATATCAAAGTCATTCTGTTGGACTGCGTAGTTTTCTGTACTCTTTGTATTCTTTTGTTATAATGAGTATACATGTTTACAGAGTTGTGTTTCTCGAAAATAATTTCTTTTCTTAAACAGGTATAACAAACTCTTCTTTAACGCTGGTGGTGGTTACCTTGTTGCAGCCAAATGGTGAAAGGTGTGACAAAGACAGATTGAACCATTGTATGGAGCATGTGGTTGCAGTTTAATCCAGAAGTTGCTGTGCTGTTGTAGCTGAGCTGTTCCATCTCCTGACTTAAAAATTTTTGTGTTGTCGTTTATGCCAAAAAAAAAGGAATTGCTTTTTGTGTTGCTGATTCAAAAGTTTGATCTGTTGTCTTTCGAGTTTTCATTCAATCATGCAGTATACGACTGAGGCAACCTGATCAATATCAGGTTTGACACAGTCGAGAACTGCTAGATAAAACAAGCTTTCTGCGCCAAACAAATAATAACTTGCATATAACTTGCATCATGTTATTATCGCGGTAGAGAAAGCGACAGGCCCCCCCCCCTGGGGGCCACAGGAAAAATAAATAATGTAAATGTTTAAAAAAAAAATTATGTATACAATAAAATATTCGATTAAATAAATTTTGTTGCAATAAAAAATTTGTATAAAATAATTCGCGAAAATTTTTTAAAAAATTTTGTGTAGGGGGAATTTTTTTAAAATTTTTTTCAAAAACAAAAGTCTGGACTTAGCAAAAAAATAGTGGACTTTGAATTTTTAGATATTTGTAAATAATATTGTTTGTTGGACTTAGAATTTTAATGATAACAAAATATTTATAAAATGAAAAGTTTGAATATTATTGAAATGTAAAACACGAGTTTGAATTTTATTGTTGTATTTTGCAAGATCAATATTGTAAGTTTACATAGCACTCAGAAATATTTTCTCACATCATGCAATTATCAGCAGCAGGAAAAGTACATAAGCAGAAAATAGAAACATGCACTTGTTATTTATCAATCTTGTATTTCAGCAATCTTTCAACACATCCAGATAAATACTTCGGTGTATAGGTCGGAGAAGCGTAAGTAGGCGACATAGTCGGGAGAATTGCTGATTTTATACATATTAACCTCAGTTTGGTAGTAGTTTGGGGCAGGGTAATACTTAAATTCCTCATGTAGTGAACTAGGCAGCGTACGTAGTTGTGTAATAGGCGGCTTCTTCGGTGTAGTAATGGGCTGCGGTGTTTTAGCTAGGTGTAGCGTAGGTCGCGGTGTAGTAGATTGGAGCATCAGTTTAGTATTTCTGTTCAACGGCACGAAAGAGCAGCTTCTGTGTAGTAAGTCGGGACTGCGTAATACTTGGCCGCCTCAGTTGTGGTTGCGTAGATCGGAGCAGAAAAGTACTTTGCCGCTTCGGTGTAGTACTCGACCGTTTTGGTGGAGTAATCAGCGGGAGCCTCGGTGTAGCAGCTGGGAACAGAGTAGTATTTAGGAAACTCGGTGCAATAAGTAACTGAGAACAGAGTAATACTTGGGAGCCTCGTGTAGCAGGATGGGGCAGCGTGCGTAGTCATGTAGCACTCCGTCGCATTCGTGGTGTAGTAACTCGGAGCAGAGTAATACTTCAGGACGTCAGTGTAGTGGCTCGGGGCACCGTAAGTTGTGCTAACTCCGGTTCCTTAGTAGTAGTACTTGTAGACCTCGGTGCAGGAACTGGTCGTTGCGTAAGTTGCTTTTGGGTAGTAAGGCGACGGCGTTGCGGTCATACCCAGGAGACATCGGTCAGCAGTGGTCGACCCAGCCTTCAACGATACAACACCCAACAGCATATGACGCCTTATTAACTACTCATTAAACAAATTCAAACATAAATATTAAATAATAACAGGCATACATAAGGAAAAAAGTAGGATTGATGCCAATCTCAATGTATAAAACAGAATATTTACCCATAGATGCGAACTGGCAATACGGTGAAGAAGGCAGATGGTGACAGATAGTGCGCTGCAGTTGTTGCCGTGTCGGAGATGCTCACTCGACTGATGTCTCTGGCCTTTTCTCTCTCCTTTTTATACGATTTTTTGATCACCCTCACCTCTTAAGCCTTGCGGGTATTCTACCTGTTTGATAATGATGAAACACGTACCTTTCTCACCCAACCTCTCCGCTGTCGCATTATACGTTTTACATAATGATCTCCATGACCTTCAAGCGCGAAGGAAATGCAAACTGGCCTTTCCTTCTTTAGGTTGGCGTTGCTAGGGATGGGTCTACAAACAACCAATATCAAATGGCTGAGCCTTGCGGGTATTGTACCTGTTTGATAATGATGAAACACGTACCTTTCTCACCCAACCTCTACACCACCGCATTGACAGTTTTACACGTAAACATAGAATTTAACAGAACGAAAAAGTTTTTTTGACCCAAGAAGCTTCACGACGTACAACGTGCAGCAAGAGACGACACTTTGTAAATGTACAGCAGGCCACATGATCAGATGGAATTGGGTTGTACTTGTAGGCTATGTTGCCTGTAAATTGACGACACACTGAAATAATAAACTAACATTTGATAACCAAACAGCCCATTTTATGACGAACAATGTCGGGAAACAAAGTACCCCGCAATAACTTAACAGCAATCTGCTGTGGAAAAAAAGAATTAATGAACAGATTGTACAGTCTACCATGTTAAAAAAGCATGTTAAGCAAGAAAATATTTTTCTACTTTTACTTAGTTACAATACAATAAAATTGAAATGCTTTAAAAAAATCACAAGACAAGATTGAATCAAGATTTTTGTAAAAAGGGATAGGAACTTGTGTTCTAGTTTGATCAGAAAGAGAATTCCAACTTAGCACAAGCTGAACACCAGAACCATTTAATTTGTTATTAGATTTTACTTTTTACATTACATCATAGTTCAACTTCACCCTGAATACATTCTAATAAAACCATGGAACTTTCCCAGTTGATAAAAATAAATTTAGTCAATTTACCAATTCAAGATGTCTTCAACTGCAGTTCCACTTCATGCAACATTTTCACACTTCAGGGTGACACAAGTCCTACTCGCAGCAGTTTCAGGTCTACTCGAGCTAACCTTTCACCAACTGGCTGCAACAAAACCATCTGCTTGCGAGCAATGCAGATCAGACACCATCAACCTATTAAGAAAGTGAAGTTGATCTTTAACATCAATGTACAGTATGAAAAACCAAGACAAGGTTGATTGGATCAAAACTATTAGAATAAAAAAGTGACTGAAAACGATGTTTTAGTTTGATAGCAAAGAAAATTCCAAGCACAAACTGAACAAGGTGACTTTCACAAACACCCCAGAACCATTTAATTTGCTATTAGATTAATAACTTTATACATCAGACCAGAGTTCAACTTAGCACTGAATACAACTTTTTAATGAAATCACGGAACTTCCCCAGATGAGATTAATAATCTTAATTAATTTACCAATTGAAGATGTCTACTGTGGTTACACTTCATGAAGCATTTTCAGACTTCAGGATGAAGCAAGCCCTAATTGCTGCAGCTGCAGGTTCAACTCGCAGTACCATTTCACCAGCTGGCTGCAACGAAACCATCTGCATGCAAGCAATGCTGCTCAGACATCATCAACCTATAAGGAAAGTGAAATTAGTCTTAAGAATCAATAGACATAGTGTATGAAAAACTAACTAACCTGATGCAAAATTATCTTTCACCAACAGTCTGACACATGCCAAATTGGACAGCAACATCTGCTACAGAAATGTACACCTATAATAACTAAACATGAAATTGATCTTCAGTTTCAATGGCAATACTGCATGAAAATAAAGTAAATGGGATTTTCTTTCACTTACTAAACTCTTCACGGAAACGATCACGTGCACGTGCTGCAATGAAGAAGCTAAGATTTCACGACATACAACATGCAGCAAAAGACGACACTTTGGAAATGTACAGCAGGCCACATGATCAGATGGAATTGCCAATCATCAATTGTACATGTAGGCTATGTTGCCTATAAATTCACCACAGTTTAAATTAACATTTGATAACCAAGCAGCCTATTTTACGACGAACAATGTCGGGAAACAAAGAACCCCGCAATAACTTACATGTACGTTCTCGAACAGCAACCCGAACAGAAAGGATGCGACAGTCATCTCAACTCTCCTTAAATAGAACCCCCCTCCCCCTACATTCCTCTACCAATACACTAAGGCAGAATAGTTCAATCCCTAAACACACTGAAATATTTAGCCACCTAGTGGCAGCCCTTAGCATCCATGGACGACTAAAGTTACTGGACGGAATAGTTCTTATTAAATTAACTTATTAATAAAAAAAACTTATTTAATTAATTTATTATTATTTTAACTTTATTTAACTTATTTAACTAAATTTTAAAACTTTTTAACTAATTTTAAAACTTCTTCTTAAGCACACTTTTTTTTGTCCTTGTCTTGATTGGCTATCTTACTTACCTTCAGGCTTCAGTCTTCACTCTTCAGATGTTTTACAAATTGGAAAATGGGTCAAGAAACCCTGGTCTGAAACGGTGAAACCCGTAAAGATTTAAAAAAAAGCGAATTAACCGCCCAAAAAATATTCAATGCGTATTTTAATAGCTAGTTAGCTACGTTGAAATGTATAAGATATATTTCCTTTTGACATGGTAACCAATCAATGTGACATTTTCAGACATCACACACCTTGCGATTCATTCCAAAAGTATTTTTTTTTACAGCGGTAGCATATAATAGAGCAAAATAATCGGGCGCTCGTACTGTATGTTTTGAAAAAAAAAAGAAAACTTTTCATCAAGTGTTTAAATAATCAAATTATGTACAACCAGTGGGTGTGTGGTGATGTGGGAAGTTGTAGAAAAAAGGGGATACCAAAAGAATGTGGAATCAAACCAGTTTTCCTCCAAAATATCAGAGTATTCAGGCCTACCCGGATACATTTTTGCTGTCCATTTTGTCATATAAATCCATGGGGGGGAATAGAAGTAACATATGCAGAAAAGTGTGTACTGTATACATGATTGGCGATCCAACTATAAGCTTTTGTATGTACATTTTTTTAAAAAATGTGATGACGACGACTTCATTTCCCCGTCATGACATTTTGTTCAAACATTAGCGATTAAACACAGGTGCTGTCTAGCCGTAATAGTAGTGACTGTTGTTCCCGTTGCGGATGAAACTACGGGGATGCGTGTCACCTTCTTCGACAGTGGAGCGGCGTATCGTGCCGGCGACACCGTGCTGGCCGGAGTAGCCGTACTGGGCCGAGTAGACACCTTCGGCGCTGGGCACCGGCCCGCTATTCATCGTTCCGTTCAAGCTGGTGAGTTCGGAGAGGAGCGGCGGAGGAGGCGGCAACGATAAACTAGTCAAATCAATGTCGTTATCCACGTCGCTAACGTCGTCAGCAAAGGCCGGGATGGGATCAGATGAATGAAGCGATTTGGCTTCCCGCCTTCCGCGCCGTTTCTGCCACCACATCCGGGCAATCAGCAGCGTCAACACCACAAGAATTCCGGCCGCAATGCTCAGCGTCAGATACAAGATGAATTTCTCTTGATTCTCTGCAAAATAACGTTACAATTAGACTAGAAATGTAGTTCACATCAATGCCAAAAATAACCATCTACCATAACATCAATGTGACATTTAAACATCTAGGGACGTGTGTGGTGTGTGGCACATTGCAAACGTGTGTTAGAGAAGGCCCGAGAGACGCAGTGCATATTCTAATCATGGAAAAGCTGCAATAGGTGTTTGGCGGTGTTTGGGAAAATCCCACGCATTCTCTCTCTCTGTCTGTCTGGATTATTTTTTCTCCAGGATCAAATGAACTCACCCAGAGACTTATTTTCTTTTTTTGGTTACTGCAAGTAATATACCTTTCATAAAAGACACAGAGGTGATCCAATCTGTGATGAAACCAAAGACGTTCTGCTGTGATGGATGGGATTGCGTGTTGTCGTGTCGTCCGTTATTGTGGTCCCGCTCGGAAGGTTGGGGCCATTCCTGATGGCGACGGCCGCCGTCACTTCCGATATCCCCTAACATGTCGTCAACATGGACGACGACGCCGGCATCGCCTAAGTTCATTTGGTTACACAGCACATGTATACATTTATACATCAACAAATGGTACCATAGCCTTTTCAAAATCCCCCTCAACTTTCCAGGCATATCATTCTAATTGAATCAAATTCCGACTCGAAGACAGAGAGAGAGAGAGAGACAAGACAGAGAGAGAGTGTGAGAGAGTGAAGGATTCTCCAAGAGGAATGCGAAACTCTTGAGAAAAGAAGAACAACGGCAAAAGTAAATAGACACATGCTACTATGTGGTAAATTGCGAATTCCTCGACGCGCCCAGTAGACAACACACCGGAATTCATAAAACCGAGTGCTAATAAAGTTGCGCGGTTTAGTTTCTCTTTCCACCAGCAACTTTATATAACGCCAGCACGACCACCACAACAAACACTAAGAGACTTTTTGTTAATAACGGCCAGTCAGAAAGGAGAGACTGGTTTAGAAAAGTAAAAAAATACAAACGACTGCCACGGACAATGTGCACAATATCTAAAGAAATAAGCCAACAGTGTGTCATGCCCACTAGTGAGAAACTAATAAATCAGTTGCAGATGCGCGTCTCTAGGAAACAAAAACAAAAAAAAATTTACCGATAAATCCTCCGCGTTTGGCTTGCTGGTCGCCGAATGGTCGGTCAGTCGTTCGGTAGTTGTTGGCGTTGTCATAGTTACTGGCGTCGTCCTGGGCTGCAACGTGTCGAGGCGGAATCGGAGTGGCAGACGAGACGGGCTCGGCGTAGTCTTCCGACTCGAACGAGTTCTCACTCATCAAGTCTTCGTTATCGAACGAATTCTGGTGGTCCGGCGCTTCATCCTCTTCCAGCTCGCCTTGGTAGTGATCCTTCAATATCCTCCGCGAAACTACCCCGTTTCACATATTGCGTCATCAAACATTCCATATTTATAGTCGACGAAAGATATTCAATGAATCATACTACACACGAAACACTCATTACCGCAAGTGTAGACGACACGTAGGTAGAGATGAGATTGGGGACTGCACGGATTACCGAACGTCGACGAAGAAGCGTTGAGCGTGCACCTACGCTTGCCGTGACACATTTGCATCACCGTCTCGGTCGAAAAGCTGGCCTCGCAAGCTGTCAAATAATATTGACGTGGAAAATTAATCACAAGTTTCTGTCAAACTTTTTAGAAATCTTTGCGGCTCGTGTATACGGCAATTGCGCTGCGTGAATACAGAAACGATCGAACTTGTCGGGAATGCGGCATTACACGATTTTGGGGGGAACACATCGACTTCATTTCAGTTTACGACTTGAAGACATTAATCAAAACTTTTGTCAATGGGTATGGTGAAACTTGGTGGGAGGCCCAAACTTTCGTCGAACGGATACGGGGGGAGCTTATTATCTGGCTTTATGATTCAATTGAGAGACTGGGAAGAATGGTTAGTCAACACTAGATTGCGTACAGTAGGCCTTTATAGAAATAAAAATAGGACCCTGAGTTCTTTCCTTGTAATCAAACTTTTGTCATCCCCGTAGCCTCGAAAACTTTTTTAAATCTCATAAGAAACGAGCCGATCAAAAGTTGAAACATCGAAAAAACAAATTCTGAATCAATAATGCAACGCCTTATTTCAATATGCAGAGGGGCAACTATTTCCCAGGATTTTCCCATCCATAAAATACGAAATCCCATTGCTTTTCCCCACAACCTTATACCCCCACGCAAAAGTTAAATTTTTCACATTGTCAAGTACCGAGTACGGCCCACACAATAATCCACAATGAATCCAATTTTTTCTAAACTATGTAATTGCATAAACAATGTGCTACTCTTTCAACCCCGCCCACCCATTCCCTTTAATGATTCATAGCGAGTCACGTGTGAATTCTAAAAACACTAGGACCGGAACTTGTTATTTCTAATATTTCCCAAGTGCAGATTCAATATCTCCATTAGCCGACTAAAAGGGAGGCCAGACGTTCCCACCGTTAAATAATGTAGACGGGCGCCCAGCTTAAGGTGCTCAGACACTATACGATATAAGCCGATTAAGTGTGTGCTGCTGCCTACCGTCGGTGAAAGCTTACAAATGCACAAAATTCGGTAGGAGAGGCATCAACTTGATGACTGGCTGATTGTAGGTAACAGACGGGGTCGCCCCGACATTATTATTCCGCTTTTTGGATTGTAGCATTTAACTTTTATCACTTTTCCCCTGGATTTTTTTATTTTACGAGGTAACAAATTAAGCTCGATAGATGGCACTCGTCTGCACTTTGAAAAATAATAATAATCCAAAAATGGGGATTTGAAAACTTACTTTCATCCTCGATTCCGGGCGGCTGGAGGCACTGGGCGCTTTGAAATTGGACCCGCCCAAAAGTGGCCGAATAGATGGCGATGCGGGCGTTCCTTTTGCATTTCAACTGGATCGTCTCGTTCTCGCAAATGATTTTGCTACGAAATTCAAGCGGGCGACACTTGTACGCAACTTCGACAAACTTGGGCGGCTGGCCGGGACACGACGGCGAGGCCGGGACCACAACCGCCGTCGTGTCTTTGCCGTTGCCCGGCGACGTGGTAAACTTGCAGTGTCTCTTCTTCATGCAGGCTTCGACTACAGTTTGGAGTAGCGCGTGCTGCATCCGTCGAACCGGAAGCGGCGGATGCGAAAAAAAAATGAATTAATTAATTAATAAAATTCGTGAACAAATCAAAAGCGCGCCGGAATCTGTTAATTAACAAATGATAATGAGACGCCTGTAGAAATACCTGCATCTGAGGAGTCAACGTGCAGGTTTCGTTAATCGAATTGTGCTGCTGCTGCTGTAATTGATTGCCGTCTATGGAGGCCAAAGCGGGCGGATCGGGTGGGTGTTGTTGTTGGGAGCAGAGTGCCACGCCCGGAGCTGGCCTTCCGTACTGGGCCAGTTGGATGGAAACGGCCGTGCCCAAGGGACATCGAAGCGTCAGCGTTTCACCATCGCAGGCCGCCCGCTGAATAGTTCGCAAAGTGCCCGACAGCAGAGCTGGGAAAATCAATGACAGTTGGCTCATTAGTTGGTTTGTTATTCAAACGCACACACAGACCCACAAAGCGGGAAATTTGAAATAAGAAAAAATCGGGGTCGGAAATATTTGACGCGCTAATTACTAAGATCTCCGCCAAGAGTCTCTCATCAACACGCACAATTCCACACAAGCAAGGAGGAAGGAGCTCATTTCATTATTATTTCAGGGTCTCCATTTCATCAACTTTGGAGGGTTGGCGGGGTTGGCGAGGGAGGGTTGGGAGGAATTCATCTTTGAAGAGGAAACGTGATCCTTGTATAAACTGGGAGTCGTTCGGGAGCATGACCAAGAATGTAATACTAACAGTTAATAAAACTCTACACTGTTTCTGATTCTAATTTTCCGAGACTGTAACAATAATACATGTACAACACACACTCTACGCAATTTCGAATCAGAGACTTTTGTAATCACGTCTGATCAAAAAGAAAAAAAAAACAAAACACGGGGCATCGCATAATAAAAAGAACGAGAGAAACCGGTTCCATTTTCTGTAATGAATTCAAACGACCTTCCAAAATAATCAAAAGGGGATCCAACCAACCAAACGCCACCCACGAAGAGCTTGCATCGCTTCTCCGACATTCAATAGCTTTCACCCAACATCATCACGCAACGAGTACAGTAGCCTGGATTAATTACCTCTCGCTCGAGACTGTATGAGATTACTTCCGATTCAAAAGAATCTCCCCCCCCCCCTTTCCAATGGATCCATTAATAATACTAAACCAAATTTGACCTTTCATTTTTCTCGTCGTCCAACTGTGGCATTTATTCTTGTCCGTCGAGAGTCCAGGGCAGTACATATATATCTACGGACTGCGCATCACGGTGTGTATAAATAGTTTTTCCAAGAGAGATATATAGAGACTGGCATATATAGGGAAGAAGATGAAAACTGAAATAGCCAGAGAGTGGAGAGCGCCGAGAGTTGCGTAGGATCAAAAATGTCCAAAATTTTCTTCTTTTTTCGTGTGAGTATATAGTATACACAACTTCATCATATTTCCCCTCTGTCGAGAGCTATAGCGGCCTATGGCTGTCTCTCTATTTAAAAATAAAAAGAATAAGAGACTAACACAAGTATAGGAGAGGCCATTTCTTCTTCACTCCGGCTCCGTAATGGCTGGACTGAGAGACGACACTTCAATCAACTCAGTTATTTTGTTTCTTCTTCTCTTTCAAGAATCTTTTTTTTTTTTATTTTATTTTATTTCGCAACGCTCTTTCACATTGGATGACGCACTGCCGGAGAATCTATTAGGACACTGCGTGTTGTTCTGCGTGCAACTAGAAAACACAGCAGGGGCGACCGGCAGAAACGACACAATTATCCGCAGACATCATTATCAACGCGCCATGTTTGTCTCTAGTCTCTAGTCTCTACTCTCTAACTCTCCTTTTGGGTACGACGAGTGAGAGGCGCCATGTGGCGCGCTTGCAAACACTTTGAACATTTTCGAATGAGCCAACAGTTTTGTGATTCATTCGCAAACCCCTTTTTTAGCACGCCAGTGATGCAAAACTTTTTTTATTATTATTCACGTCCGGTTTGATTCGACGCGGCTGTATAATTCCTTGTCGCAATAGATGAGTGTACATGCCCAAAAGCAAAAGTATATTATAATACAAACAAACGGGGTGTCCAAATGTTGGATCGAACCATAAGCGGAATGAAAAATCAAAAACAGACGACAAGAAATGTTGAGCCGATGTGTGTCGTGCCAGAGCTGATTTCGTGCTGGGAAGGGTTTGTCTGCGCGACTGTTTCATTAATCAAACAAAAAGAGACCCACGTAAAAACAAAAGAGAAAATGTACGTACACATAATAAAGTGTGATCGATTCGAGCATGAAAAACGAAAGACTATATACAGCACACACACTCTGTGTGTGTGTGTGTGTGTGTGGCAAAGGAGTGATGATATATAAAAGCCTCTAGCGCAACCAAACACAATTTTTGTTATATAGAAGGACCACGCCCCATGGCCGACTATATAGTCACCCAAAGGTTTTTGATGACAGCCCGGCAAGCAGAAAGGGGTGTATGTGTGTACACTATAAATCGTATCAACGCGGAAAAAAGAAAAGGGGAGCCAATATCACTCTCTTTTCAGCGACTTTTTCAGCGTCTTTCATATTTTTCCCTGGCGCAGTACTACACCGGAGTAAAAGAAAAATGCAATTTAAATATACATTTTTCACATCTTCTTTTATCTAGTATGAAAAATTTCATTCTCTCTTCTTATATATGTGTGTACGTCTACACATTTCTTTGTTCGTTTCGCTTCTTTACGGTCGGGCAAACTTGGGTAAACTGAACCTTCGTATGTCGGTCTCTCTTCATCTTTTCTCACGGTCCACGTGCAGTAGGGCCTTATACAATATTAATAGCCGACTAATAACTGCTTCCGCATATATCCTGCTTGCAAGTTCCTCTATTTTTGTGAATAGATAAAGGAAAAACAAAAATAAAAAGGAATAAGACACCACCGTCATTTTCTTTTTTAAACCCAACGGATCGGAACCGTTTCTACTGGGCGTTCCACTCGGCGTAATCCAACGTTAAAGCTCATCCCATCTTTGCATGTAAAGTAATACTACACGTCAATCCAAACCTCATTTGATAGCCATGTTTATCCGTTGGAAACTGGCGGGGGTGAAACATTTCACTTGTAGAGTTCCCCCAAGTTGCTCTCATTTTCCCGCTGGCTGGCATCTAATCGACGCAGTCAAGTCATAACTTACGTGCTGTACATGCGCAATAGATATACCCATTTCCCTTGGAAAAATAAAATAAAAAAATACGTCGAGCCTACAGCAGAGGACACGGTCAAACATGAAAAAGGTGGTGTTATGAAGCGAGGCGGACGACGACTCTCTTTCTCTGTCACGGGAGTTATTTATTACCGAGGGGGAGCAGCAGCACACCCCTATATACGTATACAAAAACCCGTGTCATTTCACCCCCTCCGAGAAGAGGAAGAAAAAACAACTTGAGCAATATCACCGCCGGTCCTCTCTCTTAAATATTTGTTGTTGTTGTCTTTTCTCTCTCCAAAACAACAACAACAACAACAACAACAAATGGATTTGGGAAATCTTGCGTCTCCAGGGTGACCAAGCGTCCGTGTGCTCGCCGTGTTGCATCACCAAGAGAGACACAAGTCAAAAGAATGTCGGTACCCCCAAAAGTCCCTCGGCCAACCAACTTCTTGATGGACGAGAGAGCTCTCAATCTCATTACGCAATCAAAGGCCATTAATATCGTTAGGGTTCTTGTCTTTCTTTCTGTCTTGTTTCTTTCTTTACCCCAAACCGAGTGTGACAGTGTCTGTAGAGAAGAAGATAAAAACAAAATCAAAAAAGGTCTAGTCCCTTTTCACTGGCCGCCTGATAGGTGCACACACAGGATTGATACACACCGCCATCCAGCATAGCTCAAAAGATTTTTTTTGTAACTAATCATTCCATCTTCTTCTTTTTTCTATTTTCCCTTAAAAAAAGAATTTGACGGGAAATCTACAACAACAATAAGAAATAGGCTCTCAGCACAGATTGGGTGGGAATCATTATCGATGCTGACATGACGAATATCCAACCTGCCAACGAGTTGATTTCTCTGAGTTGCAATCAACTCTGGAAAAGAAAAAAATAACACACATTTCTCTGGACATTTTGACTGGGAACCCGTGTAACTGGAGTCGGTTTGAGTATAGGAACGGACACGAGAGAGAGCCCCGTCACATTGATATCTCTCGCCCCATCTTGCCTATTATTTGTTAGGTCTATATAGTATACCTCCTCCTATATAGGCAAACGTCAAAGGCTCCCATCTCGATTACCTGGACCTTACACTGCTGGGCTCTTCTTCATCTTGCGCCCGTCTGTGACGTTTTGACTCTTCAACAGTTCCATTCATTTGGGCCAGAAAAAAATATATATCCAGGGGGGGGGAATGATGTGTGATTCACACACATACACACTCGAAAAGGCGGATGGCAAAGAAAGAAAAAGGATCTAACGTGTTTTTGTTCAAAATTTCGTGGAATGTGGGAAAGGTTTTTGGCCGGTTGTCAAGAACGCTGGGCCAAAAAACTTTCATAGACAGCCAGCAGCAGCAGCAGCAGTCAAAAAGAAGAGAGCCTTGCTGCCCGATATAGAATCTCCGGTTGTGGAAGAAAAACTCCGGCAACCGTTACAAACGCGTTATGCAGGGTTACAGTAGTACTAGACGAGTCTCTAGTGGAAGACGACAACAACAAACAAGAGATTTTTTCACTGGAAAATTTCGATCCTTGATTTGTTTGAAATGTTGGCGGAATTTGGTTCTTTCCGCTAACCAAGAAAACAAAAAAGAGAACGACGTTTGTCAAGAGAAAAAAAAGAGTTGACACGGGGACGATTACCAAGTGGGTCCTCACGAAAGATGAACTGGCTCCTGACGAGTCGGACGTTTCCATCCATCAACAGGGCGAGCCCAAAGAGGAGCCAGGTGATCGTAGAAAAGCAGGTAGGCCAACGGTCGTCTGCGCTCCTAATTCTTGCGATTACAGCCATGATTCGCTCCCAGGGAGTAGAAGAATATAACCACACAGCAACAACCACTCGTCACACACACACACACAGACAGAGAAATAATAATCAACTGTTGTTGTATAGAGAAGACTGCTGGAGCGGCCAGGGCAAAAATGCTGGCCGAGGCGGCAGCGAAAAGCACCCACGACGCGACACGGACGGGCGCCAACTGTCGCCCAACCAAGTTATGACGAGCTGGAAAGTCCTAGTCTCTCCCACTATATGCTGCTGGCCTTTGCGCATATAAGGGGCGTCAGAAACTCTCTCTACTCTCGGCGGTACCTCGTCTCTCTCTCTCTTGCCTCACATTCGTGTGACCGTGAAAATTTCATTTTTCTGCTCTGTGCAAAATGAGGTGGAGGGCGGGAGAATGGCATTAGCAAAAGAGCCCCCCCCCCCCCCCATTCCCAGTCCGTGCTGCTCTTTCGTGTACGTCAAAAGCTGACAGAGGGCACTGATGCAGCAACAACACGACCATCATCGGTTAGGCATCCGCAGCAATAGTGGGTGGCGGTGGCGGAGGTTGATCATCACGGCCCCCACTCTGTTGCACACATGGGCGATGCCGATCAATCAATAGTTACACATACAGGAAATAGAGAATCTCTCTAGAGAGATTCATCCCTTTTATTCTTCTTCTTCTTCTTTGCCGACTATACTGCTGCTGCTGCTGGTCTTTTTCTTTTTCATCATCACGCCCGGCTAAATCAATTAAGGTTGCCATGACGAAAAAGGCTCTTAACAGACAGGCGATCATCGGGGGACTTGCACAAACCAAGAGAAAATAAGATGGGTGGAATCAGAGATTTCTCATCTTCTCCATTTATAATCAAAAATATGAAAATCAGGCGACGAATTTGAATATATTCCCGGGCAATATTTTTACACACAATAATCATATGGGCCGCCTCCTATTCACTGAATTGATGAGCATCTGTATGTCTGCATGATTTCTCACGTTGTGAGATAACCAAAAGAAAAAAAAAGTAAGAGGCGAAACACGCACGCGCCACTACACACCCAGGCGGAGTCAAGAAATGAAGGATGGAGTGTTTGTGTAGAAGAACTATAAGCCGAGGCAGTGAGAGAGAAATAAGAGCTGTTGGAGTGTCTACAGCCCATGGACGGATATGTCAAAAGTCGAATTCTTTCGAGCGTGTACAGACTGCAAGACTTGATGGATTCCTCCTGGTCTTCTTCTTCTTCTTCTTCTTAGGCTGGATGATGGGCGCTGGACCGGTTTTACTCTTTTTCTTTGTCGCGCTCGATATGAAAGGGATGTTATTTTTTCCCTTCCTTTCAACCAAACGTGAGAAAACGGGAGGAAATTGGGGTGTGTGCGACGGTAGAAAAAAGGGAAAGAATCTTTGACATAACTCGAACGACGAGGATTGCGAGCGCTCGTTTCGGGAGACAGCAAACGAAAAAAAAGCAAACGGGTGACGCCTATTCCGGCGCGCTTGTTTTCTAATATACCCCGAATGTGGAATCACGGCGAGTCATGCAACTATTTGACGGATGATGGCGCCACCGTGTTTGTCCGGAATCTTTTTTTGTTTGTTTGTTTTTTTTTTCTTCGGGAATGGGATGTAGTTTTTATCCGGACAACAACATTCCGGAGTATAATATTATCTGTACTATTTTATTCAGAGAAAATATCTGACACGCTGTGTGTGTGTGTTGAGACATGATTTTTCATTCATTAAGTATTCATCGTTCTCTCGACTGGATATCAAAGGAGAAAAAACAAAAAGGGAAATTCCGGCGAAGAAAAAGTCAAAAGGGTCACGGTGAAAGTTCAAAGTTTAGTTGTAGTGCACTCACGAAGTACAAGACTATACGTACAATTTTTTTATTTTATTTTCCATAAGGATCATCACGCAAGACCCATGCTGGTTAAACAAAAAAAAACCAACCAACCCATTCGATTACATTAAAAACACGGAAGAGTTTGGGTGAACCACGATATAAAAATTATTTTAAAAAGGAAAAACAAAAATATTGACATTTGGACAATATTTTTGTGGTCTACGTGTTCCCATTTTACTTAGCTGTACGTGTAACACAATCGGCTGGAACCAAAAACCGTGGGACCAAATAACCTAATAGTATATCTACTATATATATTTCTTCCCCCCTCAGCGGCGGCTGGGCTAATTACACACGTGGATTGTATCAGCAGGGGAATCAAGCGACATGTATGGCGCGTGCTCGCCTTGCTCCATCAAACTCGGACGCATTTTGAAACAGTAGCGCAAGGGGGGGAAGGAGAGACGAGCAGAACGAAAAAATTTTACCAACTAAAAACAAGAGCGCACGGTACACACAAACGACGGCGTCCGTTTGTGTGACGACCCAATTCCATTTGGGTCCATCATCCGCAACGATAACTGACAGTATAGACTGGCCAGCAGGCCCATCCCCAACCCCAAAAATAAAAAAAGCAGACGATCGGGTTTCTCCGTACAGAATTGAATGTCAACTAAGTGTACACTCTGACTGTTACACATCTTGTTACAAGAGAAGAGGAAATCGATTCATTCAATCAGCCGCCCAATATAGCGTCCATCAGAGCTGAGGGAAGAGATATCGATATCTACCTTTAGTTTTGATTCCATTATAAATCATTCTGGATATGAAATTGAGTTGGATAAGAGTTTTTAAAAAATTATGCAACCCCCCTCATTTCTATGTGCACCGATTCAATGCATTTTGTACATGTGAAGAGAACTATCAAAGACAATGGTCTCCTCTCTCCTTGTTGATGTCTTTTGTGTCTAACGAATACACGTAAACCTTCTTTTCAAACGGGATTTCTTTCCGGAAAAAAGAATAGGAGGAGAGTTGCACAGGGACCGGTGCTGGGCTCCAAGTACACAAGACGTCAAAACGGATTATTTCTTATCATTAACATTTGCTGGGGACCCACTGGATGCTGACAATGGTTGTTGAGAAGACTTGATGACATCCCTATGCAGCAGCAGCAGCAGCAGCTATATACTTGCGGATCATTGTACATGTTGTTTGTGCTTCCCTTTCATACGCACCGGCGTCGTTCCCTTTTTTCTCTCCTACTAGAGTTCCTGCAGAAGGAGGCGGCCCTCTTGAAAACTCTCTCGACTTGTGTATAGTCTTTCAGCCTCTTCAGCTCACTAGAGTCTACAAGACCATCATCATGGCCGCGGGTTTTGTTTGCCGGGCTCGGCGGCCGTCGCGTATAAGACAAGACCCAAGGACGGAATTCTAGAGAGAAGATGATCCAGCAGGAAATAATTTCTTCAAGTATTCATCGACCTTAAAAAATTCGTATAATAGCATATTAGATTTTATAGCTATTCAGAATAAGTTGAATGGCCACTGTCTGAAGGGCCTCCAGTTTCCCAGAGATATAAAATATTAAGTATAGTATATACACAACGGCCTCTTGAATTTATGTATTCCTCTAGTGTATATGTAAGCAGGATCGATTCGCGCTCTGTTATATATATTTGGCCGTCCCTTCCATCTTTTCAACATTTCCATCCGCCAATCGTGTCGGATTTCACGATTGATATACACAACGAACACGGCCCCGGGATACTATACCCCCACTTGTCTCTCGGCCCTATTCCCATGAAATTTTATTCCAAACTCGTTGACTTTGCACAGCTCAGCAGAGTATAGTATCGTGTTCTGAGATTGATAGACGTTCCCGATCGATCCATTTTTATAATATTTTACATTTGTCAACAACTTTTTTATTTTTTTCCGTGTTCATATCCTTGAGAAATAGGAAACTCGAACGCCGACATCGCGCTCACTGAATGAATCAAATATTATGCGCCAGCACAGACAGCAGTGAAAGTCGACGAAAGGGAAAATCGAGTTCGATCATCTAACATTCGATCCTTATAAAAAATGTATCAAACAATCAAATACATTTTTGTTGTTTTCTTCAATTGATTGATCGAACAGAGTTCAGTCTCTCTGTGACCCCCTCAAAGTTGTTCAGACAGGTCGAACCGCTGGATATCTTTTTGGGAGTCGTCAGTCATTTGTTTCCATCAACGGCAAGGGATTCAAGTCTTTTTTTCTCACAGCTACTAAAAAAAGAGATTTCGAAAGAAACAAACGAGGACATTCCAACTCGTTTCTGTTTTGGGGGAAAAAACAACAAAAATGATGGGCAATGTGAATTAGGCAGTTGGTGGGGGCTCGGTTGTTTTCGTGGCGTGTTGCTGTGTGGGCCGTCGTCACTGTTACACACACACACACGGGGAGATGGCCAGGAGATTAAGAAAAGCCTTTTGATTCCCGCGCTGTAATAGGATCGCTCAGGAAAAAAAAAAAGAGGAGGAGGGCAAAGAGTTCTCGAATAAGAATAACAGATTACTATGATTACATCTTATATACCTAGAGAGAGAGAGAGAACGTTGTTGTTGTTGTTGTTTGGTTTCTCAACAAAACACCTGGCGATGAAGGCGCCCATTAGTTTCTCCACTGTGGCGACGTCGCCCGCGTCTTTTCAAATTGATTGGCATCGACCAAAAAAAGAAAAGAAAAATCTCGAAATAAATTCCGTTACAAGACACAGAAGGACAAAACACGTTTCAAGAATAGACGAGGGAAAATCCAAAAGGCGGGACAAGTTGAATCCATCACCTAGAAAGAAAAAAGGGAAGTTTCCAGCAGCAGCAGCACTCTATCTGCGTTTAAGTAGCGCGCGCCCAGCCTACATAGACACAAACACACACAAGAAAAACCAGCAGCCCGACACAGGCTCATTCATTTTCTGTGGGTAAAAAAATAATAATAAAAAAAAGGCCTGGGAATAGTTTCCTTCCAAATCACCCCGTCGACGTGGTTAATGTCCGTCCATTTTCACCAGAGATGAAGAAGAAGAAGAAGAAACTAATAAATTCCCATTCGTTATATTTATTATTTCGTTCGCATTCAACTCGGCGTGAAATGCTCTGCAACTTGTGATTGCTGAGCTGTTAAATTCGGCATGGAAGGCGCACGTGCCTAAGAGGCTATATATCCACAAGTGAGAGAGAGACTCTAGAAATAAATGAAAAACAAGAGTAGAGATGAGGGGAGAGAAAAGAGCCAAGTTTGGGGCGGCTATCCAAATATAGGATATTTAACTAACTGACTCGTCTCGTCGCCCGACTCTGATTACGCACTTTCGACTCATTTCACTGCGCTTTAGCCGATTGTTTGACACTCTGGGCATTGTTGGGAATCTTCCGCGTTGGGGGAGAGTAAAAAAGTGCTGACTGTGTGATCCTGTAAGAAGCCGGTGATTGGTCTGAATCTCACGTTTTGTTTCGCTACGTGATGGGCACAAAAGTGAATATATATTCAGTGGGTTCACTGACTACCGAAGGGGGGTTCAAAAGAAGCCGGAGCGTGTCGAACAGGTGTACAGTCGAATGGATGGTCATCCATCAGCCCCCGATACCAGCTGCTCTTGTCGAGTCCATCCTTTCCCCTTTCTCTGACTTTCAAATATGCATATGTTTGCAGTTCTTTCCTTTGTTTCTATTTTTCTTTTCTGAAACACAAAACCCTTTTTCCTATTTTCTAATGACTTGATAAACCAGAGCCAGAAATTGTAACACACAAATACAACAAAACTATTAACAATTTTTAAAAGAATTATTTGTGCAGTCCATATTCCCTCGTGGTGTTAAAAATAGCACTGGCCAGCAACAATTCCATTTGCTCGCCAAATTGAAAAAAATCCAAATAATTTCCAAAGCTGAAAAATCATTTTCATATTGTTAAAAAAAAAGTAGAAGCAGATGGTGATGTGCGTGCATTTCATTAAAAAAGAAGAAAAAAAGGGTTGGATATTATATATACATCGCTTCGCTAAAAAGGCTAATGACCTTTTCTCTATTTCCCCCTCTCAAACCGAAATTAAACTTCCCGGTAAAACCCACCACATCTCATTCCAACCGAAACGCACACACAAAAATAAAAGACTAACAGACAACAGGCAGTACCCAGCACAATGGTTTCAATTGACAGGACAACGCGAAAAAACGCTCCAGTGACATCCGAGTGGGTTTGATTTAGGGAAAAAGAGGATTTAGTTCTCAGAAGATATTCAATGCCATTCAAGTTGATGAACACACAACTAACAACTAATAGAACCACTCCCCAGAGTTCCATCAGTCCCAACTGGCCCCGTTTTCCATGTGTGTGTACACAATTTTCGTCGAGCAAAACGATTTTTATTGGACAGTCCCTGCGGGTCTTAATCGACGATAATTGATTTACAGTAACTAAACAAAACAAAAAAAAAATAATCGACCCGCCGAGTTCGAATTTCCAGTTGAACGAAATCCAATTTAGTCGGAAGAAAGAAAAGAACAGATTCCCCACAAGATGTAAACTATAATAGGATGGCATCCAGGCCAGCGCATTGTATTTATAGATACGACGACGTGAAAAAGGAAAAAAAACTTGTTCAAACGGATTTCGCCCAGCAGCGGCGGACGAGAAAAGAGGCGGCGGCGTGTCGGTCCGTCTCTAAATATTTACGGGCAAACTCAAACCAGATACAAACCGAGGGGTCTACCATCATCATCACCACGTGTCTTTTATTCTCTCCAGCCTCCGCATGTACACATCTTTTGAGAAAAAAATCTGTCGATACAAAAAGGTCTAGCTGCGGTATTGTAAATATACAACAACGCAACACCTTTTTTTTTCTTCTACACTCCTACCCGGGCCGCGCGTGGAGCTTCTTAGACTTGTCCTTTAGCACTAAACACAATGTGTTTATTATACTTTGATGCGTATATAATCTAAACAAAAAAGAGGCGCCCTGTGTCGAGATGAAAACGCGTATACAAGCTAGCTAGCTAGCTACAGTGCTACACGTAGTATACACGCTGGCCTCTTGTATATACACAATCCAGCGCTGTATGTAGTTAAGTTTATAATATACACCCCAGAAGAAAAAAAAATGCTTCCCTTGTGAAACATAAACAATCACAGAGCCCCCAACACCTTCGAGTCCAGGCCCTAGCTGCTCTTATTTGTCCCTCTTATTATTATTCCAACTTATTTGGGGTAAGTCTGGTGGTGGTGGTATGGGGGGGATGAAGAAGAAGATTGAGCCAGCACAAAGTTTTTTTCCGTGTTTCTTATAATTGGAAAGAAAAGAACAAAAAAGGATTTCTCATCTCTCACGAAAAACCCACGGCTTTCAACCACCCCACGCTCTTCCTTTAACTCTCGTGCGAGGGATAACTGGATATGGGCGTGTCGGTGTTATTCTTCCATCTCTTGCTGGCGTTGACGTATACGGCCTTAAGTCTCTATGTGATTTTCAACCGAAAACTTTACTCTATTTCTCTTGTCGCAAGAAATGCGAGTTGAGACCGGGGGACTGGCGGCGTGGGCCCGTTTTGTTTCCCGGGAAATGGGCGTTCGCTGCTTTATAAAAGCATCCGAAAATAATTTCCGAGAGAGATACTGCTAGTATATGTACATATACAACAGTTTGAGACAAGTTCGCCGTCTCTTCTCATCCCGTCTACATTTTTTAACATTTCGAAAAGACATATCATCAAACTTTTGTGTTCCTAATTAACAAGACACCTGGATGATGATGAACAAGTCTATACTACGCATGTTGGGGTTCTCAGTAGTAAACATCTGAAGCAGCTGAGCGTAAAAAAAAATTTTTAAATCAAACGGGGGAACCGAAAAATTATTACCGGCAGGTGACAGGCTCATTTACAAAGTTCGACGTCGCTCCGGATGGCGGAGAAAATTTTGTATTTTTGTAAGAAAGTTCATGGCAATTAAAAACGATGTGAAACGACGAGAAGAATCGATTGACTTCACTGTCGGTTATATAACACGTCCCACTGCAGTGAAAAAAAGATGGGGCCGTCAATAAATCAATTAAAATGCTCCTGCCGCGGTACACTGCACTTGTAGGCAAACAATTGAGGCCGTACGGGGAATTATTCAAATGTAAGACTTCGCCTAATTGTCGTCGTTACAAAAGAGAATCTCGGATCAATTCCGTTCATGTTTGAGATATGAACCAGGCCCAGCTCTGTATCGATTTCTTCATTACGTCAGGGCTATTGCACGAGCTAGACTCTCTATAACATATTTAAACATTGCTGGAATTCTTTTCTTCGACTCGGGAGCCCTTGAATGACATCACGCAAATTGCTACTGGGACCAGGTTAATTCCCGCTACCTCTTTTTCCTCCTAATACGTCAGGGAACTTATTTACCTATACATTGTGCAGTGTACGGCTTCCGGCTACCCCGGTGACGGTGTGTTATTATAAAAATGGTGTGTGTCGATACACTAGAGATGTATAGTGTATTCGCTGTCGGCTGAAAAGATCAACCGAATCACGTCGCCCGCAGCGTTTGAATACATCATTCTGAAGCCCCTTCAAAATTGTTTAACAAAAAAAAAATTGCTTTTTTGAACTTTTCGGCGGGATATTCGAATAATTGAAAAACGTGAAACGAATCGCGATAGGGAGGCGTGTGAGGAAGAATACACAACAAAACGTGATAATGGCACAAAAACAAATCAAAGACACACATCAGAGACACACCCCGCTAAAGAAAATGCTATAGAGGGGTGAGAAGAAGAAGAAGAAAGATAAAGTTGACGGTGTCATTTGATGTTTGGAATACGTAAATGTGCTCTACACCACCATCAGCATTCTGACTAATGCAACACTTGTCGGCGTTCCGGGTGGCATCTCCCACAAACACCACACATCTCATTCGTCATGAAAAGACTCAAACAAAACACCGCTGACTCTCGAGCAGACCTCTCCTCCTCCCCCATTGTATCAAAAGGTTATACAAAAGAGTTCTTAAGACACACAAAGTATTAAAAAAAAAAAAAAAAAGGACAATATGGAGGGTCTTTTTACATCTTTCACACCCAGAAGGCTTTGAAAAGTCTAAAAATTTGATGTTTTTTTGTTTCTCATATGGGCCGGGAGTTTTGGATCAAATAAATACGGGTGGCAATATGCAGTACGGATATAAAATATATAACTCTAGAACTTGGTAATTGGATTGAGTCACAGAGGATTCGGCGGATTACACCCGGAGCAAGTCGGGAACCTGTCAGAGATGCGGAAAACAGTAGCCTATCGTTTTTTTTTACGTAACGGGGAGGATATGGAAAATTCGGTATCATATGGAAATAATCGATTCCATTTATCTTTTATGTGTCCCGAAAAATTTCCGTGAACGTGGGAATTCTCGACTGGATTTCGTTGCCAGGTCAGAAATAAAAACAAAAGTGTTGGATGGAGCTCACGCCGGAAGCCTTTCAAAAATAAAAGAACGTCGTCCCTCCTTTCTCTCTCTATTCTGTCACTTTTATTTCATTCTTTCTTTCTCCCTTGATCCTTCACTTTGGCGTCTCTCCCTGTCGCGGTGGACCCTTCGACTCTTTCACCAACAACACCATCAAAGACATGTCTCTCTCTCGCTCTATCCTTAAAGCAAAAAAGGATGTTGACTTAAAAGGACACGCGTGCGTTCTCTTCTCCCGCACAGATCTCTCTGATCCGTTGCGACTCGCTTCCTACTGACTGGACTACATCCACCGCCTTCCTTTCCCCCATATCCACCCCTCTATTTCTCGATTGTTTCCGGAGTGCTCCGCATTATCACGGCAACGAAGCGTGAAAAAAGAAGAGTAGATTGAACGACTGGATGATGATGACTGAATCAAATGACTTTTCAATTTATAAATCCATTCCGGATATTTTTGTTCTCTCAAGTGCCAGCCAGTCACGACCATTCGCCAAGGGAATAAGCAATTCGCTCTTGTATATATAGGGTAACGATCAAAAAATGTGTACACAAAAGGAATAGAATAAGACGTGCAATCCGGCACGTTTGCTGCGATGTGAATAGAAGAAAAAGAAAAACAGCACGCGGAGTACATCCGCCACCGTGGCATCCATGGCTAGAGATACCTTCTTATCTTGATTGACACGAACCAATCTCTTTTCAACAGTCAACACACAAGAAGTGATTCAATCTTGCGGCTCTGCATACATAACACGGCAGCAGATTTCTATCCCCTACACCAGTTCAGCGTTTCAACATTTCGATTATAAGCAGAAAAAAGAGATAAGGGCCAGGAAAAACTTTTTCAAAATAAAAATAACCCACAAGAAATCGATATGGAACCTGCAAAATCTTTTTGGGTATTGTTGTATATACCAGAAGTCGAGCTCTTGTACAAAAGAAGAAGCAAGTACCTAGCGTGGTGGGAGAAGCTTTTATGCATACACTTGACGTCTAGACAAGCTCATTCCGATTCCGGCAGCGAACGGGTACGCGTACTACTACTACCCCCCCACCCAGTTGAAAGGGATCCAAGTACGTACAGGACTTTTACTTTGCTCTACTGGAACGGAAGAATCGATCAAGAGGATCAGCAGCAGCCCAACTGCCCGAGACTCTATTCGATTCCGGAAATACTTTCATTTTCCATCCATCTATAAAAGGTGACTCCTGGCCGACTACTTGCATCCGGTGGGGGGAAATGGGAAAAGTCCAGCGCATCTCTTCTTCTTACTAAAAAACGACTCGGCGTGTTAACTGTGCTCACACACACACCCAATGATTCACACGAGTCTATCCAACGGTCGAGAGAGTAGTAATACAGCAATGAATCACGGCCGCCCGATAACGAAGCGAATGATTGGACCCATGCTGGCGGTGTGTGCTGCGGCTACGACCGTTTGGCGCCTCATTCCATACAATAAAGACGTCCTCCGTATCGTTTCAACTCTTCTTTCTCTCTCCCCCCCCCTCCACCATCATTAAGTTTTTCTTATATAAGAGAGAGAGGCAGCCTCACAAAAGATTATTGCTACGCTTTTTCCTCTCGCACATGTTCCTCCGCCAGCATCAGGACGGAAGGAAAGAAGAAAAAAGTTTATTTTGAGTTTGCGTGATGCTGTAGACGACTGGAAACAAAACACGGAAAGAGAAAAAAATAAAAAGAGACGGCCGGCGCGGGTGAGAAAGAATAAGACTGTGATTTTTACTCTCTCTCGCCATCCAGCGCCGTTCACTCTTATATAAGACGCACAGCCGTTCCGAAGAAGAAGCACTTGACTCGGAAAAGGTCGTTAACGTTTTTTCTTCTTTTTCTAGGGGAAAGAAGAAGAAAAAACAAAATAAGAAAATGGGGAAATGGAAAAGAAAATGCACCGCAGGATTCTCCTAGCTCTATCCATGTGGCGACAGCTGTCTCAACTTGATACTCACTCGTCTATTAGCTGCCTATAGAGCCGCTGCCGCTCCGTCTCTCTCTATAGCTCTTCTTCTTTCTCCGAAAGAAACTGAATAGAATAATCATTATCGTTCAGCTCGAACGAACGCGGCGGCGTCTCCTTTCGCTGATTCAAAATAAATTCTCTTCAAAACCTTTCGCTAGTCTAGTCGTCGTCTTCTACTTGCAAATTCCGTCTTTGTCGCCATCGTTGAAATAAGAGAGAGTCTCTCCCTCAAAACTGTGTGTGTGTCTATTGTTAAAACTCTTCTTCTTTTTTTCACGACGTAAAATGTAAATAGAATTCACAGAGTTGGATTGACGTCGGGATCAATACAGTCACAAAAGACGACCCAACGAGTGTGTGTGTGTATAAGAAAAGAAAAAAGAAAATGGATTCAACGAGAGTAGATATATATATACAAGAATAAGAGGCGACCGGGCGTAAGATGCTGACGACGCTCTACCAAAGCTTCGTTATCTGTCGACAAAAGCCGCTGTCAAGTCTGAGCCGACGTCAGCCGACGAGCCAATAATATAACAAAAGCCGAGAAAAACTAAGTCTTGTCCTTGTGTGTGTGTGTGCCGATATCGCGACCCAAAAACCAGCCGAATCCATCGGAGGAGATGATGATTAGCGGTCGACCGCAACTTACAGAATCTAAAGAAAAAAGGACTCACCCAAATTGTCGGCGTTGGATGAAGAGGCAGCCAACAGGAACAGGAGCAGCCACGGGGTAAGACATCCGCCAGAGTGTCGAATCGTCCTCCGGCCGCTGGATCCTCCTCCCGTCCGCTTACTCCTCACGCTCCAAAGTGCTTCACTCACCATCATCTTTGCTTTTTTAGATGCCAATCAATTTTTGCCAGTTCAGCAGCTCCAAATCTTATCACGGGCCACCCCACACACTTTTGTGCGATGATTGTGTCACACCTCTGTATCCCGGGGAAATTCGACCGAAATTAATCAACTCGTGTTTCCAACATTGAAAGAAATAAAATAATTCACGAAATTTCACACCAACAAAAAAACACGTGAGCGAAATAATTAATTCGTGAGGTGCCGGTTACAATTGACTTTTTGGAGGCAACTGAAAATGGGATCCACTCGGCTCGACAGTCGGCGCCGTACTAAAGCGCTAGCAGACAGCCATTGAAAAAGGAGAAAAGGAAAAAAGAATCTCTTTTTTTCTTTTTCGTATCCTCCCCTCCTGTGGGCTTCTTTTTCTTTCTCTCTCTCTCTCCTTTCCTTTCTAACCCCCCCCTCCAGGAAGGTACCACCACACTAGGTGCGTGCTGCTGCCCCCTCTAGCTGCAGTATATTCCGATGGATAGATATTTTTTCGGCCGGAATAGATGTGTTCTCTTCCTGGGTTTCACGGTTGGGTCCGTGACTTGTTGTAAGACGGACAAACGCACCGTGAGTGAACTTTGTGTCCAACATTGTCAATCGAGGATCAAGCTCATTGTGTTACACGCAAGTGTTGTCTATTTACATACTGGACAAGAAGCGATTCTTTTAACCTGGAACTCTTTTTTTTGTTTTGTTTTGGGTCTGTCCAGGGGGCGAATTGAAGGAGCCGGCGGATAATCAAAGTTGACACGAATCTGGCGGAGGGGATCCTGTTTATAGGGTCCGGACCATTTACACTAGACACATCTGCTGGTGACTGGAATGGTCATTCGTTACTTTTTTAGGCCTGGGCCTACAATATAGAGCGTCCAGTTGGTATTAGCTGGCGGCGGCTGGACAAGACAAAAACAGTTGTGTGTGTCGACATGTTTCCCCCCCCCCCCCCATTTTCCAGGATTTTATTTTCGCTCCCAACTGCCTGGAAGAGCTCTCAACTTTGGCTTGGAAGGGATTCACTTTAACGGCTGGTCTCATTCCTGCAGGATCAACGCAAAGGGATCAAGAACACATCAAACGTCGTAAGCAAAAGACGTCGTTAACAATTCACAGTTGATTCACAAGAACAAGAAATTCCCTTTTTTGTCTACTTTTAAAAAAGATTTCCAGGCGAGAGGGGGAAGGAAACTGCTCCTGGTTCCTGTCCGTCTTCACCTTTTGTTTTTGGCTCACGGCCTACATGGTGGTAGGAGCGGCAGTAGATCCCACTTTGACTGTCGATTGACGGGATCAGCGAGCAACACGAGGGATTTAAGGTGGAAATAAGTTTGGGGCTTTTTTTTTCATTTTGACGGACAGTAGCGACGATGGTCCCCCCTCTTTTACCGTTCGGCAGGATTCTTTGTTAGGACTCACGTACGACGAGTACCCAAAGTCTCTTGTGCGTGAGGGAATGAGCAAAATAAAGAACCCAAAACAAAAGAGAGTACAAACGGCGTGTGTCGACGACAGTCACATTTTGCCCATCCTTCTCCATTAATTGATTATTAAGTGCTCTTGTAGTTGGCTGGAAACATTTCCATTTTAAAATAATCAGTTGAACATTTCTGAACGAAATGAGAGATTGAACGTGGGGAATATTCATTGCGCAGAGATTCTTTTGAGAGATTATTCAGATAGGGGATCCTGATTACATTTACCAGGGACTTCTCTACTTTTCTTTTTATTCCGGATGGGATGGTGGTGTCACCATGGAAACGGCTCGAGACCTGATTATGATTTACATCCCATCACGCGGAGGAGAGCTGCTAGCAAATAAGTCGAGGCATCCGGCAAATGGAAATTATATACGAGGAGGGAGCAGGAGACGAGACGACTGGACATCATCATCATTTGATTGGACCCTGACCGACACAAATGACATCAGCGCCGCATTCACAGTTACCCCATCGGCTATATATTTTAAGGCCAGCAAAATGACAAGGCGAACACAACACACATATAGGAGAGAGAGCTCTTTTCTCCCTCCCCTCCAGGTCCTCTCTATATATTTTTTTCCTGAAAAAAATCCTTAATCAAGTCAATCCTTATCTTCCATCTCTTTTCCATCCGTATAGACTAATAGAATCAAGAGTCGGGAAATGCCAGCGCGTTGCGGATTGGCTTTGTGTTGAGGGGGGTAAAAAAAAAGGCCTATCGATCCATCCGTTGTGCTGGGCAGTCCAACACAAGTACCTACTAAGGATTAGATTGATATATGGGCACAGTAGTAATAACGATTTTTTGTTGTTGTGTCTATATAGTTCACAGTTCCATCCAAAAGAAAAGTACACATATATATAACACAATGTGTACATAAAAGGACCTGATGACTTGATTCGGCCGGCCTTATATCCCACAGTAATGGATCCGTGGGGTTGTATAGAACGCACGGCAAAAGAGTTTGACGTGTAATGGCGAAAAACCACCACCACGCACACTACCGATTCGCAGGTAATGGCTATACCAGCTCGTGAAAAATAATGGGCGTAGAGAATCAATCAATTGCTGAAAGTCGCCAAAAAGTTGCACTTTGGCAGTTGGGGTTGGAAAAGTCATTTTTAAAAGGTGAGAAACACATTTTTTTTCCCCGGTGAAAATTTCGGTATTATTACATAGACATGTACGTCTATACTTTTTCGGGGCTTTGAAAGCAATAAAGTTTCCGAACGAGATGGAATGGTCGCAATGGGACTCGTACTCTGGCCGCCTACTGCCAATGGGATGTTGCTAGTGCTGACAGCCGATCTAGAAATGGGGGGGCCCGTGGCTTATGTACACACACTCTCATCATCGTATATATACTGGAAGTAAAAAAAAAAAAAAGTAAAGCCTCACTCACTTTCTTCTCCGATAGTATTGAGGTGACGACAAGTCTTTCAACTTTTTTTTTCTTTTTGGGAGAAAAATATTCCCTTTGGAGACGTTGGCTCGTGCTTCCGTCTTCCCGTCACTCGTCACAGCCATCCGAATGGAAGAAGAAATATAATAATAATAAATATCTTGATTATATTTATAGCCCCGCGGCCCGCGCTCATTACACGTCCCCAACTGCCCGTATATCCGTACTCAAATTCATTAGTTAAGCACATATAAGACCTACGTATGTCTATTTTCTTGACTAGGGTGTGATCCTACAGCTCGGCCTATTAACATATGAACTCTTAACATTAAGAAAATAAAAGGACTGCAAGAGTTGCCCGAAATTGAAAAAAAAAAAATTCGAATTTTTTAGCGGGAAATTTAAATTTCAAAGATCAAGCACATTGAGCATAGGGCTATCGCCATGTGTTACTATATTATTCGCCGGAAAAAGTCTTTTTAAAAAACTCATCTCTTTTTCACGCTGCCCACCATACGTTCGTCGCAAAGTAGCGAACTAAATAAATCGTTGGGCGAAAGTTTCCCCAGCGGAATAGGCGGCCCACCATGTGCCATGTGTACACAGAAAGGAGGAAAAAAACAGTTTGTCGGTCAACGTATCGATCAGATAAATAGAAAGCGACAATCATGCAATAAATATCATCTCCACGACCACTCACGGGCCTCGGTAGTATTTGAAAAAACAATTTCGTTAGAAATTTTTGTCTTTCAATCGAAGGAAATACAAAATTTAAACTGCCGTAGTTTCAAATGAAAATCGGTCACGGCCTTCTCCTCCAATATCCAAAGTCGGCTCTTTTTCTCGTGCGCTTTTATGATTGAATTGAACCACAGCCGAGAAAGAAGAAAATTGAGAGTTTGATCGTATAATAGTACTTGGGACGGCGGAGAGAGATGGCAGAGATTGCAGAGAATTGCAATCTCAGCGCTCGTCATTGAGAAATAGAGAGAGAAAGTTGCAGCGCTTTATTTAATGCGGGGGGTCGTATCGTATAAAAGCTGGAATCGATCGGCGATGAAAGATTTTTCTTTCTTTTTCTACTGGAATGTTTGAACTTGTTCGTTCGGGAGAGGCTTTAAGAAAATAAACACTTGGCGTAAGTAAATAGAATCAGAAAAAGAGAAGTGAAAACAAAACAAGCCAACCTCGTTAAGGGCCGAGAAATCTACTGCTAATGGGCTGCTGGCTCCAATCAAAGTGTACACGCGGTATATAATAAAATAAAAAGAAATCTGAAAAAAGTTGTTTCTTTTTCTTTTTTTTTTTCTCTCGATGTGTGTGTGCCGTGTGCGCGTTATATAAATAGACTCCAGGGCGCACTCTCTCCGATATATAACTCTTAAGGCACGTGGTCTATCCCGTCTTTTGGCAGCTGGGCTTTCAAACAACCGGGCAAAGATCCTCTCTCTCTCTCTGCCCCGTCTCTCTCTCAAAATGAAAAGTCATTTCGCCTGTTTCCTTCAAACTCTTTTTTCTCTTTTCTATTTTTTCGTGTATACAGCATGTCTCGGTCTATGATCTCTTGTATGTTGTCAAGGTTCAGTGAAACAAGAAAAAAGAAAAAGGAACTCCCTCCGTTATAACCATCTGAGAGAGAGAGCGAGACTTGGTTGTGTTTGAAAATTCAAAACTACTATGACGCCATCTACTAGACTCACGCTTCTCAAGGAGAGGATCCGGGATGTGATCGATTGACGTGTCTATAAACCTCAGCCAGTGCCACCAGCCGTGCCACCGTTCGGCGGAACGTACTCGAGAGTCGAGACACAACAGATTGGAGGAACATAAAAATGCCCTTGGTACAAAACAATAATAATACCTACATCATCATGGAAAATGAAAGAAAACAAGTTGGGAAGGAAGAATAACGTTTTCTCTTCTTTTCAGCAAATGATGGAGGGATTATTAAGTTGACAATCAACGCCATTCTCATCTGTCACTGTTGGCAAAAGAAGATAGTACTACACCGAGAGAGTCTATAGAAGACGCAGTATGTGGTACTGCTGGTTGCCTCCTTTCTCTCCGGTGCGTTAGACACAGTAATGATACGTAACGAGACAGCCTTATAACAGTACTACTACAAGTATGCACACGTGGGAGGACGGCCGAGTGTATAAGGAGGAGCTCAAAAACTCCACACAAAAATATAGGAAAGAGCTACTACTTTAGCTAGGGAAAAAGAAAAAAGACATCTTGTCGTGAGCGTGAATGAGCCACAGAGGGGAATCGAAGACAAACAAACAATGGCCATTAAGAGCTAGCTGTGTGTATATATATGAGAGAGACTCTCGTTTGAACATCGCTGCTGCTCCCGCTGTAAACTCAAATGCCACTCAATAGAGAGTCGACGAGATGGGAATGTTTTAGTTGTATTCCAAGTGGATCAGTCAGAGACACTGAACCAACAACAACAACAACAACAGCGGAGGAGGAGAGAAATCTATTCCGGAGTGGGGGGATAAAATAACAAAAGGGCCATCTAAAAGTTGTACATGTGAGCTTGTAATAATCTCTTCATTTCCTGGGATTTTTCGGACCGTCTCGTCCAAAAACATCTCCGGGAATGTTTTCTCAGCTTCGGACTTATACGACAAGAAAAGAAAATCAACAAGTCTAGGCCTATGAGGTGGTGTGTCAATCAAACCATCAGGTGGTGTGTGTAGTACAACAGCAATAAAACAAAAATGAAAAAGAAGAAAAAGAAAAAAAAGAAAAAAAAAAGATGAGGGAGACCTGAATAGATCCATCAACGTCGGCTATAAATTACATTTCACATTTTTATACTCGGGGGTTTTTTCTAAGACTCGAATTTTTGTGATATACTTTGAACCTTGGAATTACATATTTACTTTGTGGGGGTGAGAGTATAAGCTATAAGGTTGTACGCGCAAGTCAAGAAACTTTTTCATAATATCCCACACACAAAGTTTGTTTTTCGGAGTCAAGTTTTTGAATTTTAAAGATTTTTTTTTTTTACAGAAATTCCCGAATTTTTTCATTGACGCTGCGGGGAGCGTCTTGTTGCACCCAATGTGACGCTTCGGGAATCAGGCCAAGAGTGAAGTTTTCCGCCCATCTGTCATCGTTAGAATCAAAAAGAAAAACAACAACCACACAAAAAGAAAAAAAGAAAAATCAACTTTCCATTTTTTTCTTTGAACGTCATTCTAGGAGAAACACGTACAAAAAGCATCCAGAAATGATTTTTGTTGAAAAAGCAAACTTTAGTTTTAGTTTACCCCCACCCACTCTTTGGAATGATATTAAAATTATTTTTTAAAAAAAGAAAAAAAGAAAGAAAGATGATTATTTCATACTTGGCTGATCGATGAGCCATTGAGATGTTAAGGAAACGATCCTCGCCGCCCCAGATAAGCAAGGTCGGTACTTTGACTCTCTTTCCCGGCTGACCCATCGTATCAGGATCGATCATGCTCCGGTAATAGTTGATCGGACCAGTCAAATCACCTTAAAATTATTTTTTGTTATTTTTTTTTTCAAAAATATTGATTGAGTTAAAAATAAAAAAATAAAAATAAAGATAAGACACACTCAGACACGGACGGCAGCAGCGAGTCCTTTTTTTTTTACGGATAGACGAATCAATAATAGAAAAACAACATTCCATGTCCAAATGAAAATTTAAAAAAAAACAAAAATCTGGCGGTTTCTAGTCTGGAAGAAACTTTTTCGTCTGCAGCATTCCAAAGGGGACGATAACCGAGGAACGAGAAAGAAAAGAAAAAAGAGGAAACCATTCGAGCCAGATTCGGTTTGACAGCGACATGGAACGCGTATTATATAAATAAATGGAGTTTAGACCTTTCCGACGATAATGAATAGAGTGTGTGTTGGCTATTGTGTCGCTAGTTCGATGGGAGTAGGAATAGAAGAGAGGCTAGACAGACCACAGCCATAAGAAGAGAACTAGAAAAAGAAAAAAAGGGACTTACTCGGATGCTGATAGAGATCCAAATAGGCTTTGGCGTCTTTGTGTTCGAGTCCAGGACGTTGGAAAACCCAGCAGAAGAGAGACGCCCCAAATGCAGTGAGTAACTTTTCTGGAACGACCGGCAATTGGAAGAAAATCATGTACCTGTGTACAGACACACATAAAACAACATAAAAATTTACAATTCCAACGCTGAGTGAAGAAAATTGGATATGGCGAACTGGATTGAACTAACCAAGACTTGAGAATTTGCGAGTATTCGGTCGAAATGATGTCGATGAAGGCGGCCGGATGGGGGCAATTCATGGGCACAAAACGTCGGACCAATTCCGGATGGCGGATGACTAATTCCCAACCGATTCCAGCCCCCCAATCGTGAGCCAGTAGGACGTCACACTTGCCATTACCTATACCGAAAAAGGAAAGAAAAAACGGTCCCACAAAATTACCACACGAAAAGAAAAACAACCGACAAATGATGGCCACTTGAGAGTTCCCCGCCTCTCTCATCATCACAACGATTCAATCAGCGTTTTCTGTGTCCCATCGGCCGAGAAAAAAAATCATTACAATAATCAATTTGAACGTTTCCTTTTTTTCACATCGTATTACACACGTTGGACAGCTGTCAGGTCCCTGGCCTTTCCCCTCTCAAAAAAATAGAAACAAACAGAAAAATAAAAAGAAAGTGACAAAAACTTCTAGAGGATTTATCTCCACTAGACACGAAGCCGGACAAATCGTCCTAGTAATGCTAATGTTCTCTCCATCTCTCTAAGCCTTTGTGTATATAATATTCAAGCAGCCATTTCATTAGCATAAGGAGCTCAACATGCGAGATGGAGAGAGAATGAAGAGAGCCAGACCTCTCAGGGGTTAGATGTAGTGACTGCACCTCGTCCAGGATAGGGACCGACACTGCATCAAAACCACACACAATAAGGATTCCTCTCTCATCTCTTTCATGTCCCGTGGTCGAATATTTCGTCAAAAATTTCAGAGATAAAAAAGGACAAAAGAAGTTTATTTCCCAGGGAACAACTCGGGAAAGTGTACAAGTTCCAGGGTGTCTCTCGCTCTCTCTCAATCTAGCGCCTGTGCAAACATACGACATTTCTAATATTAGGAATGCGGGCCCGTCTTGCTTGGAAAATCAGGGGTGGAAAGAAGAAGAAGAAACCGGAACTAGGAGACTCGCTAGGAGACAGTTGGCTGTTGCCGGGGATCAAAGAGAATGAGAAAAGCAAAGTTGATTGCAACGTTGGCGTAGTAAGAGTAGATATAGTATACGTACAACTCGGCAAGTGTTGCGTAACGAGCTCGGTTCAAAGGGAAAACGCGCTGCCAGAGATCTTTTGATTATTATTATTGCTGTTGGTTTGTAGCTTCCTTATATCCTTGTACACGTATATACGAACTGTGCAGGGCCAATTTACTATCGGTCACCAAAGATCTCTCTCTCTCTCTCGACTTCTCTTGTCATTTTGTTAAAAGAAAAGGGCGGATTTACGACCGCACGATTCCGTTTCTCCCGTTTCCTCCTCCCACCGCAAATCCCTTCCCATCCGGCACTGCGTTCACAACGGGAGGGGAAACCAGAGACACACACGTGAAATGAAAAAAGAAAAAACGATTTTCCCGGACCGTAAATCTCGGTAGATTTTTCAATGACCACCTTCTACGTCTACGACGGGCACATAACAATTTTCCAGTCAGCCGCTCGCGACTGAATAATAAACAAATCATCGTATTCATCCTCGTGTAGTTTTGTTTTGTTTGTTTTTTTTACCTTTCTGCTGCATTTTCTTTTTCTCTTCTTCTGCAGGTTTAAATGGTTGGTAAAGGAAAAAAAACATACCTAGAATGTCGATGATTTGGCGGACGTCATCCACCAACTTGTCCATTTTGTAAGCGTCCCGTCCGTTGGGTTTGTCGGAATCTCCGTAGCCTCTCAAGTCCACCGCTACGACCCTTTAAGTCCCAAACAAAAAGACAGAAAACGTCAATAGAGCCAACAACAAAGGAGAACGCAAAAGATAAACACAAACACAAAAAAGGATTTTCAAACGACGAAAAGGTGAGAGAAGGAGCGCGGGGTTAGATGGGGCGCTATGGCCATAATCATAAATAACTTCTCTCTCGCCAACAACGAGTTCTTCTTCTTACTTGGGCCTCGACCAATATAGAATGGGTCGTATATCAATTTCGCGTTCGACGTAGCCAACCTGGATATAGAGTGTACACGCGGACTCTCCATATATAATATCAAAAAGTGTCTCTCTACCAGGAGAAAAGCAAACAACAACAACAACAACAGCCAGACGCTCTATCGAGTCTGGTTGGGGCGACACTGGAAGCGGGATAGATTTACGAGCGACTTTTATTATTAACACCCGATTTTCTTTCCAAAAGAATTTGATGAATCGTGTCGCATGGAGAGAAAACCCCGGGATTTTTTCTTTTTCAAACAAGAAATGACGACCAACAGGAGCGCCAGCAGTCGACCATATCCGCTGTCAACAGCAACTATTTCAAAAATATCTTTATTTTCCCCCCTTTTTTATCTTTTACTAGCGCCATTCGTTTTGATTTTTGTAGTTTCTTTTTTTTTACGATGCGCACGAAACATGTTACATATAATATTCAAACGTATATTTGATAGTACCGATGGGTAGTAGAAAATTCTTTGAGCTGATGGCGCCAGGAGAACCAAAATTCGGGGAAACCGTGCAGGCATAGCATTAGCGGTCGTGATCGGTCGCCAGCCTCGATGTAGTGAATGCTCACGTCCTTATCGCATCGCGCACATTTTTATTTTTGGTGACGAAATTGGATCAAAAGAGATACAAGACACGTTTACGTAACATGCATAATATTGCGAAAGCCCCGATATCAAAACTACAAACCCCAAAAAAAGGATCAAAAGAAAATAAGAAAAAACCTTCAACTGAACGAAATGACTGGCGCCCAAGCCCCGTGAGACGAGTGATCCTTTGCTGCTGGATTTGTCCTTCTTTTTGACAGTGTCAGAGTAATCGGTGAGGGCCGACCATAGCCAGAACAAGATAAGGAACGGCAGGAGGACGATGGTCATTCCGGCAGACAAAGCCCAGGCGACACACGGAACCGCAATTCGAACGGCCAAATTCGGCCTTGTCGAGCTCATCGTTGACGACAAAGTCAAACACCAGCGAAACGGATTTTCACGTCGAGCTTTTTCTTCAAGACCACAACAACAGCCCAGGTAACGACGGATGTGATTTTGTTGTGATTTTCCGGCCCTTATTTTTCAATCGCCCCTCATCCCACAGGACACTGCGACTAGGCACCCCACTAATCTCGACTTTTGGAATTGCTCCCGATCGCTGTCGACTCGTATATATACTAGCCATCCATCCATCTTATCGCCTTCCGCCTTATCCGCTCACTTGCTGCGCTCTCGACGGGCAAACGTCATTGCAGTCCGGACTTGGCTCCCAGAGGACCAGTCAGGAGAGAAGAAAATAAAACAACCCAAATCTCAACGTACCTTTTTACAGACGGATTTTAGACCATAAATTCAACTATTCACCGACGTACTTTAGACTTTGAAATCTTTGTCCCTTTCGCCGTGTTTTTCTAAAATTTATTTTCGAAGCGGGAAATTTAAAATTTAAAAATGTTGTTGTCATTTGCGGACTACTCAAGGAACTTGAGTCACCTGGCGGTCTAGATTCCAACTCGGTTTAAAAAAAGAAGAGCCACTCAAAGATTCATTTCCGAGTGAGCGATTGCCAACATTTCTAAATTAATTTTAAACTTGAAAAAAAAGTGCAACCGGATGCTCAAGTCGAATTCGTAATAATGCAATGGAACAACTTTCATTTCAAACCAAAGTTCAAACAGAATATCCGAAGCTGCAGAATATAGCCGCCACTTTGAAATCTCGTCAAAAATTGAAAATCAGTCGGAAACTTCCATCCATCGTGGACCAGCAATTCAAATGGCAAAGTGAGGACTACAATTGGTTCTATTCTAGTCCATCGTGGATACTTCATCATGTGCCATACATGCCTAAAGAGTTTCCGAGAACCGCCAGAGACGGCGAATTGACAAAGAGAGAGAGACAAGTCCAGCAAAGTTGACATTTGAAACGGGAAATGATGGCAAGAGTTTCACGTTTCATCATTTATAAAATCTCGGTTGGCCAAATCCGAAATTGCGTTTGACGGGAAACCATCGTGACCCACGACAGTTGTCATCATCAAGATGTCGTCGACCTGTCTCTAATTCTCTGTGACAAACGATATGCAGATTGTGAGCGATCGGATAGACGAAACATTTTTGATGGAATACTTAAGGACACGCGTACCAATTTGAGAGAATTTTCCGAACATGTGTACTCTTACCTTATCAGTTATCAGGTTGTTGAGTCGACTGAAACAATCCTATATCAGCAAGGCTACTGCAGACGTAGAGATCAGAGTACAATGGACCTGTTGACAAGAGATTACATTACACATTTTTATGACCAATTCAATTAAATGTCGAGGCAAAGTAGGCCTACAGAGATATTGCAAGGTGTACAACGACTTTGTAAAACTGAAAAAATGATAAATTCTATTTTTCCATGTTGAGGTCGTAGGCTATTGTCATCTAGCGGTGATATTTTACAAATGAATATAATATCGATTGCATTAAACATCAGTAGGTGGCAGCAGCTTGACAAGGAAAACAAGAAAATAGAAAAGAAAAAGAATAATAATAAAAATAATAAAAATCGAAATAAAAATAAATAATTCAACAGAAAGCCAAATAGCTACGGGATCAATCATTGATGCTGACGACGATTAAACAGACCGGATCCGATTCCTATGAAGCGCATCAAAGAGAAAAGGAATGTCAACGACATCATTTGAATTTGCTGTGAGCTGATTTTTCGTTGCAACAATGCGGGCGTTACGGATTCGCTTTGATTTCAAACATTCAAATTTAGACAATAAGACTCATCCATTCAATTGATTGGATGAACTTTGGGGGAGTTTAAAAAAACAAATCGACAAAACAAGTCAGAAAACCGTTCGTTCTCTCCTTAGACCAAACAAAACCCCAAATAAAAGTGACTCGGTTGAGAACGGATGGATGATCCGATTCGATAGTGACTTCCTTTCTTTCTTTCTTGTTTTGTTTTTTTTTTCTCAAGGGGAGGGAGGAGGATCGTTGTTCCAATCAGATAAGCCCTGAATATTCAAATTGCTGACAGTCTATATGTACGATTACATCAATCGCTATAGATGGCTATCGAGGCTCCTGTATTCCATCCGCTCACCTGGTGGTGGCGATGGTGGCGGTTGGTTATTCAGTCAGATCTATATACTATACAGTAACCCGAGGTTTTTCTTTTCCTTTTAATTCTATTCTTCCTCCCCAACCAACATGTCTTCTTCTTCGCTTCAACTTTCTTCTTTTTACAGTTTTTTTTAAAAAGAAAAAAATCAAATCTGTACGATCGCATCTTGGACGAATTACCTTGAGAAAGAAAAAAGGGAACGAACGAATTTTTGAACTTGAAAGAAGAGGGGAGAGAGAGAGAGAAGAGAAGAAACGAGTCTTTTTTTCTCTCTTTTATTACCTGTACATACCTGGAGGGGGTTCTTGTGCTGGGCACACGGGCTGAGGCAGTCTGAGGAACGCGTTAAAAGTGACTGTGCCAGCGCCAAGTTTCGGTGGGAATGACCCCGACGGTGGCGCTCAGAAAAAAGGAGGAATGAAGGAGATATTATAAAAAGGGAAGAAGAAAGGTAGGAAGAAGGAGAAAAGAATAAAATACACGGAGGGGGTGAAAAAGGAAAAATCATGACCGAAGAGCGCAAACGTGAACGCGGCTCCAGCACACACACACACAAAACCGAACAAGAAGAAGAAGAGAACCTGCTGGCCCTCGGGCGGTAGGAGGTCCAATGGGGAGCAAGGCGCAACCCCACCGTGTTTCTTTCTACCTTAGACACATTTCCCCCCTCGGTCGTCTCATTCTTCTTTAGTCTACCGCCAACCCGCGTCTGCTCGAGTCGGTACCTCAGTCGCCGCGTTCCATCCGACCGACAGTTTGTGTGTGAGTGTGTGTGTGCGTCTCGTTATTTTTGGCACGTCGTGTGATTTTGGTGCACCACCAGCAATCGGAAGACAACGGATTATATACAACATTTCACCGGATTAATTATCAATTCAATTTCTCCAGACAATTAATTTTTCGGTTTTGTGTGTCTTTCTTTCCTCATCCAACGTTTCAAAGAAAACAAGAGGAAAACAAAAAAAAAGTGGTTGTCCTTTTCCGGTTCAATTTTTTTAATTGACGTCCGAGTCAATCAGACACGGTTATGTTTGGCTGGAATGCGCTGATCAGATAGTGACTTGTCATCAAAAATATTGTGACCTCGAATCAAAATAGATCTGCCAAAAAGTCTACAAAAAACGGTCAGTCTGTGAGTTGGTTCTTTTTGACCTGTGGCGGACAGAAATTCCTGGGTATATACCTGCCGATGGAGACGGTTGGAATGGTACAAGTGCTCTTTCGCCAATACCTGTGACTCCTTTCGAACTGTACCAGCCCCTCCAACTAGGTGTGCATGTACAGCCCCAGCCAGCAGCAGATTGCTGGGACAAACAACATCCGGCAGCGGCGGAATAATAATAAAAGAATGATGTTCCGCAAACACCTGAGCGCTCAGAGTTGGCGGACGGTGGGAGCTGTGTTGCTCCTGCTCTCGCACTACGTCGGCCCTGGATCTTCTTTCGTGGTTGTCGTCGACGAGCCCGGCGCTCATACACCTGGCGGATCAATCATTTTCCAGGCCGCCGTGACGGATGGCGCCGGCCACAACGGACGTCAGTGGACCTACGCCTGGTCATCAACGTCACCGCCAACGACCAGGAGCTTGTTCCACCTCAGCAAAGACGGATCGGTGCGGTTGAAACGCCAGCCGTCGACCACCACCACCACCGTCACGCCCTGCTCCGACTGGCCGTTGAGGATCGAGGCCTATGATCCGTCCGTCCTTGTCGGAGTGGCCAGAGTCAGTTTCCCGCTCACCGTCCGGTTCAAATCTTGCCAGCAGCAGCAGCAGCAGCAGCCGATGGTTGGGCAAGACTCGGTTCAAGTCATCACCGTCTTGCCGGCCTCGGCGGGACGTGAGACGGGCGAAGATCGGCTTTTTAATGAGATTTGCCTAAGGCGGAGTGAGCTCATAGTCACCAAACTGGATGCCTACCTGCCAGAGTCGGTGCGACGCTATTGCACGACTGACAGGTGGTCGTCTTCAACGCTCCATCGAGCCGTCGAATCATCTGGAGTGGATTTGGTTTCGACGGAATCTGGATGCCGGCCAGGCAGGAGCGGGCGGGCCCAGCTTCACTACCGCCTCAATTGCTCGTCGCCCTTTGGCAATGCTGGCGTCGTCCGAGCGCAAAACCAAATGGATGTGATCGCTCGTTTGGATCCTCCTCCGCCACCTGACATTCTCCACCACCGCCAGCGACGACAGACTCCAGCCGAGGCTTCCTTCTCCTTCGACCAGCCCGTCTACGTCACGTCCGTGCCGGAAGAGAAAGACAGGGGCCTGCAGGTGATATCCCTGGCCGTTCGCAATCCGCCGCCCATCGGCGTCACATACTCCATGGTGGCCGTTTTAGACGCTCGCTCTCAGAAGCTCTTCGCCATCGACGGGCAGACGGGCAGCATCACAACGTCGGCCAGACTCGATCGCGAGTCCATGGACGTCCACTACCTGCGGGTGACGGCCACCGAAGTGATGGCCGAAGACGGGCGCTCCCAGCCGAGAAGCGCCACGGCGACAGTTCAGATCAACGTCGAGGACGTCAATGATTTCCCGCCAACGTTCGAACAGCCGTCGTACGAAACGTCCATCAAAGAGTCGGCGTCGATCGGGACGGCCGTCCTGACGGTGCGGGCCAAAGACCAAGACGCCGGAGCCAATGCCGATGTCCACTACAGCATCGTCAACCCGTTCGGTGCCAACGAGGCGTTCCGCATTGACGCCAAAACGGGCGTCATCAGCACGCGATTGGCTCTCGACCGTGAAACCAACGGCCAGTACAACTTGACCATCCAGGCGGTTGACCAGGGACCGGTTCAAGAGCGTCAATCGGCCACGGCCTTGGTTCACGTCCAGGTGGGCGATGAAAACGACAACTACCCGCAGTTTTCCGAGCGGACATACACGGTCGACGTGGCCGAAAACGTCAACTGGGCAGAGAATCCAATCGTGGCCAGGATCAGGTAAAAGAATAATATTAAAAAAAGACAACTGTCATCTGCTTTCCATCATTAAATGTCATTTGAGAGCCGATCCTTCTTCTCCCGTTTCATTTTTGGTTATCAATCCGGCATCAATGGTGACGTTATTTTTTTCAAGAATAACAAGTTTGAAATGTTTGAAATCTTCTTTTTAAAGAAGAAAAAAAACACTTTTCAAAGTCGATTTGATTTCCACGCTGAAAAAGGAGAGAGCAGAGAGAGACAAAGGTCTGCATATTTGATGAGAAGAAAAAAAGGGCTTGCTCCTTCCAGCACCGGTGTGTAAGGAGCCAAATATGGACGGAGAAAAAAGGAGTCTCGTTATTTCTGTTTTCTTCTGCCTCGTTTGAGTTGTTGTTTTCAAGCTTTTGTTTCAGTCACTCAAGAGTCAAGAAGAAGAAGACAAAAAAGAATAAGAAAGATATAAAAGCCAGACGTCCCAAAAAACAAACACGGCACTCGATCTTGCGTGTGTGATCTCGGAGACGGAACCGGTCGTGATATTGAAAAAACAACTGGTAGCTCCAATTTTTTTTCTAGCTAGCTCCATCGCTTTCAATAAATCAATAATTAAATAGTGGAAGAAACAAAAAGAAAAGAAAACCGCATAATGGGGAAAAAATACGAGATTGACAAAATTCCGGTTTCAAGTTCAACACGAACACGACAATGTTGAACGAAGTTTTTCCCTTTATAAGGAAAATCATCTAAATTTCATCTTGTTGATCCTTTTCCTTCTTCTTCTTCTTTTTTGGTTGGGTGGGAAACATCAGAAAACAAAACTCCCGGAAAAAATAGATGGAATAATTCAAGAAAATGAATTCCATCTCCGTGGTCCCGGTGTGTGTGTCTATCTACAAGGGCCGAGAGACGTCGTTTATGGTCATTGAGAAATGTGCAGTGAACGAAAAAACGAAAAAAAACAAAAAAAAAGGAATAATAAATCGAGAAAAAACAGTTGTCGTTTTTTCTTTTCGGTTCGTTTTCATTTTTCATTTTTTCTTTTGTTGGGAATCTAGCGGGGGGTGGGGGGAATCAATCCCGCGTGTAACGCGTACACGTCTCGATTCGCATCGTCATCGCATGCCTCTCTCTTTTTCCATAACGATGTATCTTTTTTTCTTTTTCTTTTTCGTGATTGGTGTATGATGATCATAAAAGGGACGACGACGACGCAATCGACGCCAAAAAAAGGGCGGGAAAAGTTCAATATTTGAATTGCTGAAAGGAGGGGGATTGCGCTAAAAAGGCTCGAAATGTGGCGAATAGCTGTACACACACGACAACACCAAACATCACAAAAATAAATTCATAAATTCAAACTAAAAAAAAAGGAGTAGGAAGGAGGTGGTTGAGGTGGCCTGTCAGTGGCCAGCTTGTTGCCAGATCGTAAATTGAAGCTGCCGTAGACATAACACAAGAGGGGCTGCTTGGCTGCTGCTGCTGCTGAAGAGAGACGATTCACGATCACCATCTTTAGATGGCGTACACTATGTACATATAAATATTAAGAGAAGAAATAGCCTCTTGTTCCTTTCTTTCTCTCGAGATTCCTCCCAAAAGAGAAAAATATTCGTGAAGTGGGTGCGAAGAAAGAGACGAGCGCGAAGGCAGTATAAATATAAACAGCGCACACGCTGCCCAAATCGGGACGGAAGAGTTTGGGATTCTAGAGAGGGTCAACACTGACTGGCCAAGTGTCTACAAACTTCCATTTTCTCTCTTGTGATATTTCTTTTTGGCGTCCGCGTTTTGTACATGTACAAACGTCCGTATAGACCGAAACGTTTGTGTTTTATCGTTTCAAACCGAAAACAAGACACTCGAAAAAATAAAAAAGTTGGGCGCTCATTGATGGATGACCGACAAGACCAGAATGGAAAGATGCTCCTTCTCCCTTCTACCAGTTTTCTCCTTTCAAAAGATTTTTCTGTTCGAGGAAAAAAAAAAACCTCGGATTCACTCAGAAAAGACGGGCGAGGCCAACACGAAATCATCCATCACCCACCGGGATTTTATTTTATTTTATTTTTACTTTTTGGGTTGTTCTTTTTCTTTTTTTGATAATCTAAAGTTTAACATCTATTTTGTCTGCTGGGTGGTTGGTCACGTCTCGTGTGTGAAAAATGTTGTATTATTTCCTGCTGGATGGATGGATGGATTTTGAAATTTATTTTCTCCATTTTGTTTCACGTCAAACAATCAAACAGGGCGACAGATGCGGATGTGGGACCCAACGCCGTCCTACGCTATTCGCTGATCGGCGGCAACACGCAGGGCCACTTTGTCATCGACTCGTTGAGCGGCGACGTGGCCGTGGTGCAGCCGCTGGATTTCGAAACGGTCCGCAGCTACCGGCTGGTGATCCGGGCCCAGGACGGCGGCAATCCCAGCCGCTCCAACACGACCCAACTACTCGTCAACGTACGCGACGTCAATGACAACGCACCAAGATTCTACACGTCGCTCTTCCAAGAGTCGGTCATCGAGAACGTGCCAGTCGGTCACAGCATCGTCAGGGTTCAAGCCTACGACGCCGACGACGCCGACAACGCCCTCATCTCCTACAGGATCGTCCCGCTGGCCACCATGACGCCCACCGGTAACCAGCAGATGGACGAGGACCAACTGCCGTTCGGCATCGATCCCGACACCGGATGGATCGTCACCGTCCGCGACTTGGATCGCGAAGAGAACCACCACCACGAATTCGAGGTGAGATCCCATCGCTTCCAATCATCTTTTTACGATGACGACGTTTCCAGGAATTTTGGATTTTCATTCCCTAACCTCTGGAATCGTTCAAAATCTTTTTGATGGATGGACTGCTGGACAGTGGCTTTTTTTTCCACTCTTAAAATAAGTAAAAAAAAACATTTTTTTGTTTTGTTTTGGGAAGACGGGAGCCATCGTTCAGCCGGGATGTCTAGAACGGGAGATAGAGAGCGTCCATCACCATCGTTCGTAAAGTTGTAGACGCTAATGGTCTAAGCGCCGGATGGTTGGCTCTCTTGCCTCTATCCGTTGCCAGGGAATTTATAGTTATCGACTCTTTGCAAGAACGTTAAAAAAGAGATTCGTTTGCCAACAAAACATCACCACATATTTAAGCAAAAGAGGGGGGAGCCCTTCTTAAAAGAGAACAAAAGAAATTCCTTTTTTTTTTATTTTAAAAAAAGATTTTGCGTTAGAGTGGGCGTCGATGTGGAGTGCCTTTTTCTATTGAACGGCGCTGGACTTGATGAAGTTTCAAAGTGTTTTTTTTTTTTTTCTATCGGGTTCGAAAAAAGGCGGAGAAAAAAAAAGGTGAGACGGGCTAACTACCAGGTGTGAAAATGAGCTCGGAACGTTGTGTAAATGATGACATCCGCAATGTTTGATGCACTTCATCAAAAAAAAAAAAGGTTGGAATAAAAGGAGAGAGAGACTAGAGCCCCAGCGGCCATCATCAAAAAGGAATTGACTCAGTCAAAAGACTTGCGGCTTTATTAGCGCGCTGGTGTACCTGATCTGAATTAATGAACCATTTTCCTATTTTTTCTTCCCATCATCTTCTTCCATCTTTCCATATTTTTTGGGGGTTTTTAATGAGCTAATCACGTGAAATAGCATTTGCATATCTTCATTCAACCGTTTTTGGGCTTAATGAAGGTATTGGCCACGGACGGCGGCGGCAAAACGGCGACGGCCCGCGTCGTCCTGCAGATTCAGGACCAGAACGACAACGACCCCGTTTTCTGGCCCAAAGTCTACGACGCCATCGTCGGCGAGGACGCCACTCCCGGGACGCCCGTCCTGACCGTCACGGCCGCCGATCGGGACGAGAACCCGCGGCTCCAGTATTCCCTGGTGGGCGGCAACGTCCGCGGTCGCTTCAGCGTCAGCTCCCAGAACGGCCAGGGTCTCATCTCGGTGGCCCAGCCGCTCGACTACAAGCAGGAGAAGCGGTTCGTCTTGACGGTGCAGGCCAGCGACTCGGGCGGACGCAGCGACACGGCCACCGTCTACCTCAACGTCTCCGACGCCAACACGCACGCGCCGGCCTTCGAGGCCGCCCCGTATTCGGCCACCGTCTTCGAGGATGCCCCAATAGGTACCGTAATCATCACTCTTCAAACAATTTCAAAATGACCCAAAATTGGCGGTTAAAAAAAGAGAAGAAAAAAAATTAAATAGTTGGGAGGTGGGTAGAATATGTAAATCGGTTTACGACCCATGGAAATAACACCCGGGTTTGGAGTAGGCAATTGACTTTCATTAAATTTCAAAGCTAGAAAAAGTGCGTTTTGCTACCACCCAGACCCAACGGACTTAATTATATGAGTTTACTTTTCATGGCGTTTCAAGTTAATTAGCGAGTCGAATTTGAATGAAATTGATTGATCATTTTTGATTATTATTTCAGGAACGACGGTTTTGATCGTGGCGGCAAGTGACGGGGATGTGGGCGACAACGCCCGGATCACTTACGGGCTCTCGGGTGAGCTGGTTCCGGAATTTTCCATCCAGCCAGCCACCGGCGCCATTATCACGACCAAACAGCTGGATCGAGAGCGGACGTCCGGCTACTTGCTGACCATCACGGCGCGAGATAACGGAAATCCGCCGCTGAGCGACACGACTGACGTTGAAATTAGCCTGGGAGATTTCAACGACAACCCGCCCTTCTTCCAGCAGACCATGTACACGGCCAACGTGCCGGAAGACGCACTCATCGGCACTTCCGTTCTCCAAGTGACCGCCACCGACGCCGACCAGGGATTCAACGGCCGCGTTCGCTACGTTCTGCTCGACGCCGACGCTAACGACTCGCCCTTCACCCTGGACGCCACTTCCGGAATTTTGCGGACCAATAAATTGCTGGACAGGGAACTGGTGGCCAAATACGACCTGCTGGTCCAGGCCATCGATCGCGGGACGCCGGAACTCTCGGGCGCCGCATCGGTGTCGGTCATTATCGAAGATGTTAACGACTCGCCACCGTCGTTCAACATTCCGCCGAGTTCGGATCGGGTCCGATTGTTCATCCAGGAGAATTCGCCCGTCGGTTCCAAAGTGGGCGACATTTTGGCGCGTGACCCCGACGAAGGCGTCAACGCCATCGTCCAGTATTCCATCATCGGCGGCCAGGACGCCGAGGCTTTCACCCTAGTGCCGCGGCCGGAATCCGGATTGGCCGAACTCTTGACCCGCATCGAGCTCGACTACGAATCGCCCCACAAGCGCTACGAAATTCTGGTGCGGGCCGCTTCGCCGCCACTCCGCACCGACGTCCTAGTCGAAATCAACGTCGTCGACAAAAATGATAACGTGCCCGTTCTCAACGACTTCCGGCTGGTCCTCAACAATTTCAGGAATTATTTCCCCCTGGGGCCGGTGGCCCGCGTCCCAGTCTTCGACGCCGACGTCAACGACCAGGTGCGTTTTCATTTAAATTATTTTTTGGAAAAAATATCGACTGGAACCCATTTTGAGGGGGACTCTATCATCAGCATTTTCATGATGTCAAAAAAAGATTTTCCCTTTTTTGGGACCCACTCTTTTTCTTGTCGCTAGTCGTCGGGCCTTTAATTACCCAAAAGGAGCTTTAAAAGTCGACCTTCTTTTTATTTTTCTCCCAAGGAGAAGACGGCGGCCACTCCAAAAAATAAGAAAAGGGCCTCCTAATGGATGTCCATTAAAGAAGATTTTGGTGCTTTTCTTTTCATTTTTTCGACCTCCTTTTGTTTTCTCCCCCTATTTTTTTCCCTGGAAACTGCTTTTTAATTTTATCCAGCGCCTCAAGAATTAAGAAGCAAAGGCTAGAGGGGCTTTGCGGGTAACAAACAAGTTTCCCTCGAATAGATAAAAAAAAGAAAAGGAAATGAAAACATAGTAAGAATCTACACACACACACACTGACACTCTCTCGTTGACTGGCGCCGTATACATCCAAAGCTTGGGCGGAGGGGTGGATAAAAACAACCAGATAAAAAAGGGGGCCATGTTATTCAGACTCTATAGAGCGTAGCGTAGTAAAAGAGGGAAGAAATTTTTTGTTTTTCCACCCTCCTCTATAAACACTGCGTAGTGAACGGCCTGACAAGAGTGAGATAGCCTCTCGGAAAAGTAGGGAGAAGTACTATACTACCCTTATCTTTTTGCTCTCTGCCTCTTTCAAGTACATCACTGGATATGTACGATAGGAGCAGAGCTAGGCAGGAGACGATGTAGGGGCATCGATTGGGAGCCATATAATTCCAGCCGAACCCTGGCCGTATGTGCCCCAGTATAAATACGGTGGGGGAGGAACTTGGCGTAATTAGGGTTTCTTTTCCCCCCTCTCTAGCTTGTGTCTATAAATTTATATGCGGTGTGGTGCTAGCTAACCTAACGGGCGGAGGGTAAAGAAGCTTTTTTTGATCCAAATCCCCCACCAGAAAATATGGGAAGCCGAGAGAAAAGAGTCAATACGGTCGAATAGATTTAGCCGATGGAACGCGGAGGAACTTCTGGAAATCTCTCCCGCTTTCTGTCGTCTGTATTTATTTATTCAAGAGGGATAGATATAAATATAAAGCTATATATAAGAAGAATAAATAAAAAAGGGAGAAAGAATGAAGCCGGTTTTTGATTGAAGTTTCTTTTTTCATTTTTTTTTTCTAATATTAAATACATAAAAAGAAAACGGTGGATGTTTTCACTCTTTTCATGGACCTCTCGATTCGATCAATAGTACGTGTTATTTCCTCTTCTTCTTTCTTTGTATTTATTATGCAGCGAAAAGAAAAAAAAAACACATTTTTCTTTTGATATTATTATTTTATAGACCAGCGGGGCTGTATCTATATACGAATAGTTACATTATAAGGATTCTAGCTAACCGCCAGGTGGTTATCGAGAAAAAGAAAGAAAGAAAAAAGAAAAAATGTATCCAACAGCAGACGTTTGTGAGAGTTTTTGTGTGTGTGTGTTGGAATTTCAAGAAAAGAATTCAAGGTCCTCTTTTTGTCTAGTTTGTTTGTTGCCGGTGTGCTACACATCTTTATAGGTTTACGTGTGTTTTCTCTCTCGGAAGATGGGAGAAGAATGGGATATAGATGGACGGCGGCCGAGTCGTTAAAAAACATTGAGAGATATATACGCAGGGGAGGAGGAGTTGAGAAAGAAAAAATGAAAAAAGAAATTCAATTAGTTTGACGAGATATTTTCTCCCCGCTTCACGGGTGTTTAACGCTATAAAAATAATACAAGTTGAAAAAAGAGAAATAAGCCTTCGGAGCGCCCCCTGACGCGGTGCGAAGGCAAGAAACAAAACAGGAGAACATCGCTCAAATACTTTCACACAGCACGGCATGGATGATGATAATAAAAATACAGAAATATAATATTTTCTTGTTTTTTTTTTCCCTTTAGCTAAATTTTTAAAATAAAAGTCCCTTCGTTTTTAGCCCCCCTCCCTACTCGGCTCGAATGGCCGGGGCCATTGGCGGAACAAAGTCGGAAATTGGTCACGCTCCAGCGGGAGGTTTTCCGTCAGCGCCGATCACGTTTCCCATATTTATTTGTATTATTATTTTTTTGTTTTTTTGTTCTTTCGCTTTCTGTTTTTTTAAATATTAACATGTTACACAACAGAACACATGTTTCATTGTGATTTGTGTCTGTGTTATTTCAAATTGAATTGAATCGTTTTTCTTTATAAATTCATTTCTCCGCATTTTTTAAATTTCATTCAAACAGTTGCACTACCGGGTGGTGTCGGGCAACAGCGCCGACTTGATCCTGTTGAACGAAACGAGCGGATTCATCAGCCTGTCGTCCAACCTCAACACTAATGTGCCCATTTCGGCCGCCATGGAAATCTCCGTCAGCGGTGAGTGGTCGCCAAGAATTTTCACTTTTATAATCACGAGAATGGCCGCGTTTAGAAACAATTCAACGTCGAACAAAAAGGCCGTTATAGCCCAATAAATTTTCCATCACGAGGTTTTTTTTTCTTTTTGATTCGAGAGTCATGTGTCGGTACGATGTGAATGTCTGAACGTGAGTAACCACGCCCTGTTTCACGACAAACACGACAAACCTCTTTTCTCCGCGTCTCTCTTTCGAGATAGGCCCTCGGGGGCGTTCGTTCAACCAGAATTTTCTTATTGTTCCTTTTCTTTTTAGATTCAGATTTATCTTTTTCATTATTTATATTCAACCCCAGCCGAAATAGAAAGAAGAAGAACGAACGAAGAAGATTCTCAGCTCTCCTAAGGTGTCGAGTTATTCATCTTCTTCTTCTTCTTTCCAGGCGACTTTTTGTGTGTGTGGCGTACAATCGGTTGGAACCGGTTGTCCGCCCAGTTTTCAAAAAGGATTAAAGCTTTAACATATACAACTCGGCATTCTTCATCTATTTATAAATCAATCGAAAAAAAAAGGGGAAACTTTGATTACCATAATAGATTTTTCTGATTATCATTTCGTTCGCCAATAAGGTCTGCATCGTATCTCATCCGAGGGCCCGAAAGATCCCAAACAACCGGACTTTTCTTTCTTTTTTATTGTATCTCTTTCTTATTGGTCGTATAGTCTCTCTTTTAGACATTGATAACAAGCTACAAGCTTAACCAATAGGTCCGAGAAAAAAAGAAAAAGAAAAGAGAGAAATAAGGGCTAGTAGACGCAACAAATTCTCTCATCATTCTATTCCGTGACTAAGCAGGTAGTACATGCACCATTGTGTCACGCCATATTGTTCTTTTTCCTGCTGGCTGAGCCTCTTTTTTAAGTTGTTGTTTTCTCGTATGCTGTCTACCCCCTCTGCTGCTTGATTGCTGATGATTGTCGAGTTTGTTGGTAGGGGGAAAAAAGGAAAAGAAAAAACAAAATAAGACACCCAAAAGACCACAAAGAGTTACACAAGAGGATGGAACTTTTTTCCAGGTCTTTTGGGTTTCGACTGAAAAGTGGCTGAGCCCTAGAGCGGCTCAGAAAAGACAAACTTCAATTTTGTTCCAGTCTTTTTTGTTGTTTTTCCTTCTTGGAGAGACTTTTCAGCCCTGTGGTATTATTATCATTGTAATATTCTACCAAAGAGAAAAGTCCACTGTGTTGTTTTCCTCCCTTCACCACCGACACCACAAGCAGGAGTCATTAAAAGTAGCAAAAGAGAACCTTCTTTTCTCTCTCCCTTCTGGTAGAGATAACTCTTCTTCCGTGACAATGAGAACCAATCAAGAAAAGAAGAAGCTCCCCCCACTCCATCCCAACCGCTTTTATTGTGTTGGGAGATGCCAGTGTTATTCATGCTGTCAGTCTTCCAGCGGATCTACCGTAGGGGCGCTAAACCACCAGATCGGAGACCCGCAATATAAATAACACCCCGTGAAAAAGAGGACGGAAATAGAATAAAAGATAATCTCTTTACCAACATCTCGGTGTACATTTGAAAAAAAAAAAATTGACATAGAGACACAAATATGCCGAACCAAAAATGGTTTATCTCTTTCCTTCATCTTTTTCATTCCAGAATAATTTCCGTACACCAAAAAACAAACAAAAAAATAATTTCATTCGCAGTAGAAAAAAAGAAGCGCAACAGCTGCTACCTCCTTATACGATTCCAATTTTCGTGAGGCACGAACGCGAGCGATGACAAATCGTCGCGGCGTCGTGTGCAGCAATCTAACGAGAACGCATTCCGCTCCACCGAAAAACTGTGGAAGAAAAAACCCCAAAAAACAACTGAGGAACTTTCTCGTACGTTCCGATCTTTGTAGTATCAATTCCAACCGACACATACCTGGTGGTCTAAACGTCTTCTACGAATATGTGTAGCGCACAAAAAACGTAAAAAAAAAATCTGAAACAAATGTCGAATCATCCGAGCTATGAGGGACGCACACAATTCTGATTTTTTAAAAAATGAAAATCGCCTATTGTTCTTGCGCTTGAGGGGACCCCTCGCAGCTTTCGGGGTCTTACCTGGAATCTTATTTCTTTTACAAAAAAACGAGTGTCTAGTGTTACTGTACAAGGCGCAATATGGTGGTGGTGTACTGGACAGTCTGGTGGGTCCTTTGTCGAGGTATTGATTAGATCTCACGCTGCCCAATAGCAATGGGGGTGTGCTGTGAGAGAGTGGGTGTCCCGTATAATAAACGATTTTCTGGGTAGAGAGAGAAGAAAGAAAGAAAAATCGGATGAAGAGTACGTACTCGTGGGTAACTCTGTCGTCATCATCGTCGAGTTTGCCCAGGCTCATAAAAATGGGAGAGAAGAAAAATGTCCATAAGGTGAGGGGCGCCCCTCTGCTGGGTTGGATAATATCACACAAACAAGCCAAGTGTGTAGGCCTTTTCCGTCTTGATCCTTCTTATAAATCTAAACCTCCTCAGGCCATATCATAGAAGAACATAAAAAAAGGAAGCCAGGGCTTTTTTTTCCTGTCCCACCTTCATTCTTCAACGCAATCCCCCCAGAAAAAGCTGATGCAGTCCACACGAGACATAAGAGAAAAAGACGAAATTGAGGTAGGAATGAATATATAGGCGAGAGGGGCTTTACACCCACAAATCTCATCGCTAAAGAGATTTTCCCCCCACTTCTTTTTTTCTTAAAGAACCTTTTCACACTCGAGTCGTCCATTGTTATTGTCATTATCTTATTTTTTCGTAGAGAGCGGAAAAAGTCTTAGATTTGGCTATACACAAGTCAAACAAAAGAAGGCGAGAGGTAGAAAAATGAGACCGCCGTAACCTTATTCGTTCGTTCCGATGACTTTGGGCTTTTAATTTATGCGGGACTGGACCGTCTTGACGCGCAAAAAAAGGAGAAGAGAATCTTATATACATGTAGCGTCCTACTTTTTTCTCTCTCCTTCTTATCTAATCTTTTATGAAATAGTATATTACACAGCTCATTAGTCAGGCAAAAATGGGAGGGTCTTTTTTTGGGTTGTTTGGTTGAACCACGACGGTTGGTCGTGTCGTTTCTTCTGGTCAACCTCATCTGCGCTTTCTCTCCGGAATTCTTTTGCCCACTTGCCAGCTAACAAAACGAAACGGGCACGTCATCGAGGCCATCCACTCTACACCACTAATAGCATTTCACTTCTCTTCTTTCTTTCTTTCCCAGCTGCTGGAAATTGACTCTGGCACACGCGCTATAGAGGTTCTTTTTTGGTTGTTGAATAATGTCAGTCGATTCCACTAGACGACGCGTTGCGTGACGCCAAAAGTTGTCCAGCTCACTCTAAAAGCTCGTCCGTCCGCTTCCAACTTGCGCGCGCTGTGTTGCGTTGTGTCGTGGAGAGAAACTATCAGGTGATGATAGTCTGTATGCAAATGACTCTCGCGCCCTTTTGACTGATGGATAAAAGATACAAGAAACACACACACAAGAGTGCAGAGAAACGCGCATCTCATGGGAAAAAGAAAAAAGAAAAAAAACGGAACGACGGCTCAATTTTCCATCGTTTCACTCGCCGTGTCATTATCAGCTGATAGTCGAAACAAAACAACAAAACAGAAAAAGAGAAACGGAAAATGTCGGGAGACTGGCCGACCGCTGCGACCGCAACGCCATCAAAGTAACAGACACAACAACATCAACGAAATGCTTCTTTTCAGTCATTCAATGAACTTGTGAACTTTTTTTCCTCCGACTTCCTCCCGACCTTTTCACCCAGCGTCGCCGAGTGAATGGATGAGAAAATCGTCGCCGCCACCACCACCGTCCGTCTTGATAGTTCATCCATAATTCCGCTGTCATTATTTATCAATTCGACGAACAAGAAGAAAAAAAAGTCCCCCTAATATTTTGTGTGACTCGACTGTCAACCGGAATCGGGTTGGGGGGAGAAAATATAATAAGGAACGTGATATGTTCTAAATAAAACAGCCCCCCTGCCTGCCTGTGCGTTTGTGTCTTTTCTATTATTCCATTTTCTCTGGGCATCGCCGCCGCCGCCGCCGAAACTTCAATTGTGTTTGTTCGCCGTTTTGTTTGGGTAAAGGGCACGGCGGTAACCATGGCAACGGCACGCCGTTCTCTCATTAGACACCGGCACGTGTGTGTGTGCGCTTCCTGTGTGTGTGTGCAATGACACATCCACTATATCCAAATGACTCATGGCTCTCTGTGCGTGTGTGTGTGTGTCTCTCCGATCGATACGAATTAAACTATACACCCCCCGCAATATGATAGTCTCCCAGAATTAATATTTTTTTACAACCCGCAATCATAAAATAATATTGCATATTATTTAATATTGGTATATAGATGGAACGAATGTGGTGAGAGCCGAAATGCAACTGTCTGTCCTGCTGGTCACGGATGCGATGCTCTTCAATTCGGTGACGCTCCGATTGGGCGACATGGACCAGGAGAGTTTCCTGTCTCAACCGCTCTACAATTACTTCGTCGACGGCCTAGCGGCCATCATCCCTTGCCCCAAGGAGAACGTCTTTGTCTTCAACATTCAGGTACACATAAATACTAAAGACACCTTTTCTTCTTGTCTGTCGGGCTGTAAAACAAAACAAAAAAAAGTATAAAGAAAGAATCCTCACATGTCACGTATCCCCTCGAAAGAAATACCGCGACGCGCAACTTCCTGTTGTCGATTAGATGATGAAATCGTGCGCGCCAGTCTTCAAACCGCCGTGTCGATCATCGCACTCTCTCCAAATTTCAACACATTCCATCACGCCTTTTTTATTTTCCCGACTATCGATGAGCCGAAAATAGTTAAAAAACATTTTCCTCGGAAAAGAGATTTGTAATAGTGACTGATTTTTTAAAAAGAAGATAAAATAATGTTAAGTTTGCTCAGCTCACACATTTTGGGAAATGGCGGCCGCGGACCGGTTTATGTTGATGAGTGCCGCCAGCCGATAAATCACCTGGTGATAAATGGTCACCGGTCAGCATAAAACTCCAAAAAACATTAAAAAGCAGCAACAAACAGCAACAAGAAAATGCTATTTTTTAAAGGGAGGGAGGTACGAAAAAGAGCCATAACATTTGAAAGACAATTGGCCAATAGAATTTCTATTGTCGGAATAAAAATGTATAAAAAAAAAACTCCCCACGGAAAGAGAGTCGTAAAGTTCAAAGTAGCGAATCAAGATGTTTTGTTTAACTTGTTTCGTTTTGGGGCCCTTTTGGTATTTCTTTTCCATTTTTTTAAATTTTACGGTCGAAAAAATCTCTCAATTCCATCCCGCGTCCTTATGTATTCTAGCTCTCTCTCTCTCTCTCTGATTTGTGATTTTAACTTCTTCTTTCTTCTTCTTCTCTGGCGTATCTTTATTTATTTGATCGTATATGTTTATGCAGAACGATTACGAGGCAGACGGGCGGATACTGAACGTTAGTTTCTCTGCCAAACGGCCCGACCTACCGGGCGAGGTCCTCTACACGCAGCAGTTTCTCCAGGAACGGGTTTACCTCCGGCGCCACGCCCTGACTAAATTAACCACCCTCCAGGTAATAATGTTTACACCACTAGACCTCTAACTTTTTTTCTCTCTCGGTTGTACTACTACTCAGTGACTATACCAACAAACACAATCACCGGCGTCATGCCATGCCCAATTTCATCAATCAATTCGCTCTTTAACGTGTTAAAAAGAAAAAAAAAATCTTCTCTCTAACAAATGGCCGATCGATTTATTCCTGGACAGGTATTACCATTCGACGACACGTTATGTGTCAGAGAGCCTTGTCTCAATTTCGAAGAGTGCCTTTCGGTGCTGAAATTCGGCAACGCTTCCGACTTCATCAGCAGCCCGACTCTGCTCTTCCGGCCGATTCATCCAGTCAGCACTTTTGCCTGCAGGTGTCCAGCGGGATTCACCGGTTAGTCATCAACTTCTTATTCTTCTTTTGTGGGGGAAAAAAACGAAATTCTTTTCTTTTTTGTCGGACCTTTTGGCATTCAGCCAAAGTGAATAAAAGATTTTTAAAAAAAGCGGGCGGAAAAAGAAAACAAAAAGGAAAAACCTTTAGACAAGACGAGACAAAAAGGTCACGACCGTCTCGACTCTTTTCGGGACCCCTTTAATTGCTTTCCGCTGCGCTGTGTGTGTGTGTATAATAATATTCTTTAGTCAGACGACCGTGGTTCATTACCATCGGAGAGCCCTTAAGGGGGTCCAACGTCGATTGTGGCATCCGGGCGGATAGGAATCGAACAGGTCTTGTTATCCCCCCACCAAAAAAAACGAAAGCAAAGAGAAGAAGGAGAGACCCCGCTATATTTGATTAATGTCCGAAAACAGATCGTAAAATCAATTACGCATCGGTGGATGGAGGAGAGGACTGACGAGTAGCGTTGCAAATTTCGTTAAAAAACAAAAACAAAATAAAACTGAATTAAATAATTTGGTAATAAAACGAAATGAATAAGTATGAGTTTTTTGTTTGAAACAAGTTATTAAACTAGATAATATTCAGTTTTTAATTCAGTTTTATCTATTTAAAAAAAACTAAAAATAAATAAATTCCTAGCCATCAAAGTATTGAAAAAACCTGTATGTGCTCTGAGTGTTCAAGTTGCATCACCAACAAGAACCACCAACTTGTTCAAACGGATGATGTTAAACCAAGAATACTCTACATGCCTGCAATGATACCTTCGTCATTTTCTTCTAATTCAGCCACGCTGGCCTATGTTTAGTTTTTGACAAGAAATCTAATAGCTAGGTGCTAGGTCTGTGTCTACCTCTGCCAGCTTTTTACACTACAAAATGATTCACACTCAGGTTTAGAAAACGAGGAGGTGCCGGTGTAGCGGCAGGTTCTTCTCGGTTCTTCTTGGTAAAAAAATTGTCTTGTTGCACTTGGCTTGAAGTGTTTAAAGTTCAAATATTTTCGAATGTGATGGTTACTTTACCCACAGACAAACTTGTGAGGTACAAAACAAAACAAGCCTGATCTGCAGTCTTTAGGCAAATGAAAATTTTAGTGAACCCTGACTGAGAAAAAACAAACACGGAGAGAGAAAACAGTTGCAGTCAACCGCCTAGCTCACGAATGTGACTAATATGCAACGATTTATAATCAATTTCACCATTGTCAAAAAGGAAGAATAGAGATCAATTTTGTCCTACCTTTATGCCTGGGAAATGCAGCCAGGCATCTACGTCAGTTGCTCCATCCATCCGCTGAAGAGTTGAATTACACCAGGCTACTGGATAGGGTAAAAAGGGTGTCCTCGTGAATACACCCACATTCACATGGGCGTACACGAGGACGTTTAAGGAAAGAGGGAAAAGAGAGCTCCATAAGTCGATTGCATTCCAATGCAAAGGGATGCTGTTTATCTAAATAAAAATAGAAAATGGGTTACGAAAAAAATTTTGACAGAAACAACAAGTCAGGAAAAGCTGAAAATGAGACACTGGGGAAACTCTAATTGTTAACAAATGGGAGAATTTAAGATTTATACACGTAATACACTGCATCAATGCAGGTAATGCAACATTAAAATATCTAGCAGGTCAAATGCAGGAATAAAAGTAACGAAAATCATTACCCAAGGCCAAGCGATGATCCTGAGATTGCTGGTGCCTGCTGGTGACAGTTTATTAACACCTGCACAAGTTAAACTTGCAGATTGTGTGGTTAAGATGGCTCTGGCCTCAAATCTGCAAAAAGAAAAAGGAGGCTGCAGGTCAGGGAAGTAACATTTCACAAATTTAGAAGTTTAACTCTTCTGTAGCTCCCTGCATTCTTAGTTTTATATACCCGCTAAACAGCATGAAGTATGACGGTTATCAAAAACAAAAAAGGTGCCAATATAAATCTTATTAAGTGCAAAAATTATTTCCTTTTAGGGTTTTATCTTTGATTTCTAGTTATTTCTCACATTCTCAACAATTTTTTCTTTCATGTGTCGTTCGCGGTTTTTTGCTAAATTGTAGTCTGCAAACTGGATTGGCGGTTTTCGCATTTGCCAGATTGCAAATACGAGCCGAAAGTTTTTTTTTAAATTTAATTTGTCTTTATTCTTTAAGATAAAAACGATTAAAAAAAATTGAATTAAATAAAAACAGATAAATGAAACTTGATAAATCTAATTAAACCGAATAATACGATAAAACTAGATATTGGCAACGCAACGCTACTGACGAGACAAAAGGAAAAAGATGACAGCTGCGCGAGACCGTTTTCTTTTTCGAATCTTCTACGTGCCAGACCATTATTCTCAATATTTTTCGTGTTAGATCCTCCTCCTTTCCCTCCTCCCTCCGCATAATTTTTTTCTTACACAATTCCGGGCGAGTTCACATCGTTAGCGTCTATTCTCACGAGTCACGACCGTTTTCGCTTCTGCCCGAGAACTTAACGAACCGTCGTAATAGACATACGTAGTATGAGGAAACTCATCTTTTTCGCCATTATTTCGTGATTGACGTCATTCACCATTTTGGCGAGAGGAATTTAATTTTCTTACAAAATGTCGTTCGGTCCGTCCAGGTATGAGGGAACACTACGTCTGCGACACGGAAGTCAATTTGTGCTACTCCAACCCGTGCCTGAACGGCGGCAGCTGCCTCCGCAAAGAGGGCGGTTACACCTGCCTGTGCAAGACGGGATTTGCCGGCGACGAGTGCCAACTGGATCTGTCCGGAAAAAGCAGCGCCGGAAGAGGCAGGACGCAGCAGCAACAGCAGGACAAAACGTGCAACGGAAGGACTGGCCTTTGCGCCCCGACCAATTGCACGGGACCGGCCAATTTCTACACGCCGCTGACCTGTCAACTGCGCTCCCGCAGTTTCTATCGCGGATCTTTCCTGACTTTCCCGGCCTTGAGGCAGCGCTATCGACTTCACCTCAAGCTCAGGTATGTTGCAGCCAGCCTGCGTAGAGTCCAGTCAAAACATCGTTTATTACAAGCCCAGCCAAGCGGATGTGAAAGCAATTGATTGGTCACACAACTACATTGGATATTATGTCTAAACAACAGTTTCGCTACGAGGGAGAGAAACGGCCTTTTGCTGTACAATGGGCGATACAACGAGCGTCACGATTTCATAGCCCTGGAACTGATCGACGGCCGGCTTCAATTTTCGTTCTCGCTGGGCGCCAATTTATCTCACGTTCTCCTGGAACAGCCTTACTCTCTAGCCGACGGCGATTGGCACACGGTCACTATTGATTACTTCAACAGGGTAAGTCAAACAACAATTTTCAAATTTTGATCGGAGAAGAAAATGAGCGCTCATTTTGGCGCGGTTTTTTTCGAAATTTTGTTTTTTAGACGATCGTTTTGAGTTTGGACGATTGCGATACGGCCGTTAGCGTCAAATACGGTCACGTTTTGGGTAATAAATGCGCCGCCCAGGTGGTACATCACCTGGAGCCTCGCTGCTCCCAGTTCACCGAAACGTGCCACCGATTCCTGGACTTGACGGCTCCGCTCCAGCTGGGCGGATTGCCTTCAGCCTCTTCCGAATTCCAAGTGCGCAATCGGGACTACGACGGATGCATCAAGGACTTGCACATCGACCACCAGTTCGTCGACTTGGCCAGCTTCGTGGCCGACAACGGCACCGTTGCCGGATGCCAGGAGAAGAAGGAATTCTGCTCGTCCAGTCCGTGCCGCAACGGCGGCAAATGCCGCGAAGGTTTCAGCACTTTCCTCTGCGATTGTCCCGATGGCGTCGCCGGCAAGGATTGCTCAGAGAGTAAGTCGATTTGAATGTGCCGCCTTTTTTAAAATCAAATATTCAAACCCCTTCCAAAAACCACCAACGAAAAATGTCTTTCCCTGGATTTGATGTGGAAATTCCTATGCTGAGTTTCTCTTTTTCTTCCGGGCCACGCTCATTTTGTTTTTGGTTCTTTTGGTTACGCAGCTATCGAAGGTTCGAGGCAATTCCGCGGCGACGGCTATTTGATATTCACGCCAGACGCCAAGCCCATCGTTTTGCCGTGGTCGGCCAGCTTCGCTTTCCGCACCAGACAGACGGATTCGTTTCTGATGAAGATGGAAATCGACCCCGGTCATTCCGTTTTAGTCGAGGTAAAGGAAAAAGACAAATTTGAAAATTCACCGTGTTATATCACCATGACGATACACAACAATGGAGAGATATAAAACCGTTGATTATTATGACGCAGACCATCGGCGGGAAATTGAGCGTCGCGTGGGAATCGGGCCAGTTCACATTGGCCGACACGGAGCCGCTCAACGATGGCAAATGGCACTGGGCCGAGCTCAAGTGGATGCAAGGTGAACTCTGGCTCAACACCGACTACGGCCTCTACGAGAAAACCGTGCCCGTCGATTCCAAATTGACCGGTTTGATGCCGACCAAAGTCGTTCTGGGCCGATTGGAAACGACCAACTCCACCGGATTCATCGGCTGCATCAAGGTAGATAACTCGTAAAAAATAAAAAAAAGAACCCTCCCATAATGTCTCTCTCAACAACTGAATGTATAAATGATTTCTGTCCAGGATGTGAGAATCGATCAGCAACGCAATTTGTGGCTGAAATCGTCGGTGGAATATCGAGTCAGCGACGGCTGCAGCTCGTCCGATTCTTGCACGGCCAAGAGCGACGTCTGCCCTCAGAGGGGCACCTGCGCCGACACCTGGAATTCGCACAAGTGCTCCTGCGATTCCGGATTCGTCGGCCCGGATTGCGCCAACATTTGCGAGTACAATCCGTGCGAGAACAACGCCACCTGCCAGATCGACACGTCGAATCGCCGCGGCTACAAGTGCGGTTGCCAGGGCGACACGTCGGGCGATTACTGCGAAGTGACCCTGGACCAGCCGTGCCCGGCAACCTGGTGGGGTTATCCGGTTTGCGGTCCGTGTCGCTGCGACACGGACAAAGGCTACGATCCCAACTGCAACAAAACAAACGGCCAGTGCGTGTGTCAGGTAAGAAAGAAAACGACCGCATCCATCCATTTTAAAAGTCGAAAAGTTTTCTTTTCCCTTTTGTCCGTGCAATTACACGCGGCGCTCATCCCGCATGTTATTCGGTTGAACGCGCAGCACAAACGCACGAGACAAAAGGATAAATATATAAATCTAAGAATAGGAAACGAGACGAGAGTTGCATTTCTAATGCTGTCGACATTTTCACGGGGTGTATAATATACGAATATTATAGGAAAATCACTACCAGCCGGTCAACGAGGAGGAATGTCTCGACTGTAATTGCTACCTGACGGGCTCGTTTGGCTCCAAGTGTGACGCCCTTACCGGTAAGAGGGAACAAATAAGAGAAGTCTTTTTTCTTTTTAAACTCCACCCACCTGTCCAGCATCCGACTCTTCCAAAAAATAAAAGAATGAAAAGGAAAAATTAAAGATATACCCGTTGAAAAAAAGAAAACGAGAATGTGGAAAAATGATTGCCCGCACAGCAGACAAACACAATCATATTTTCCCAACCGGTTATTACATTTCTTTTTTTCTTCCCGTCCATTCTCTATACTACCCCCTGTAGGTCAATGCAAGTGCCGACCGGGAGTCATTGGCCGACGATGCGACTCTTGCCCCAACCTTTTCGCCGAAGTCACGCTCAACGGATGCGAAGGTAAAGAATAAAACAGGCTCATCTGTATGCAGCCTTTTCTTTCGTCTTCTTCTTTAGCTCACAAACAGCTGTGCGTTTTGCACCGACAAATGACGGCCGGAGCAATAACAACAACAATAACTACACCCTATCCTCTCAACTCATCGTCCGTGTGTGTGTCTATATAAAAACCCCGCGCTAAGATACCGCCATTTTGTTGTTCTCTGTTTTTTAACGACGTTAGTGATCTACGACGCTTGCCCAAGGAGTTTCGACTCGGGCATCTGGTTCGACCGCACCCTCTACGGACTGACCACTTCCAGGGACTGCCCAATCGGATCGCTGGGACAGGCGTACAAAACTTGCGACAAGGAAGTCGGATGGATGCCGGCCGACCTGTTCAACTGCACCACCATCCCATTCGTCGATCTCCGCGAAATGGTACGTGTGTCTGAATAATTGCGCGAGTGCGCAAAACAATCCCGTACATTAGATAATAATAGATCATCATCCGTCATGATTACATCATCATCTACAGTTGAAACGATTGGATCAGGGCAATTTGAACCTCAACCCGTTCATTTCGGTGAGGCTGGCCCAGCAGCTGTTCAAAGCCACGAATCACAGTTCCAAACTTTACGGTAGCGATATCTTTATTGGACAACAGCTGCTGGTCAAGATCTTGGAACACGATACCCACAGAGAGGGATTCAATCTGACTCATCGACACGACAAAGATTTCATCAGGGTAATAATTCAAAATTGTTGCATCGATAAGTTTAAAAAACAAATTTTTTAACATGATGGGGTTTGGAATTTCAACAGAATTTGGTCAGTGCCACTAGCGTACTGTTCCAGATGCAGTATGTCGGACACTGGAGAACAATCGAAAAAGTTCACGGCTACGGAGCCGAAGTTTTACTAATGGCCTTCCAAAATTATGCGGCTAATTTGGCTCGTCAACAGAACAGCACCTATACTTTGCCCTTTGAAGTCGTCACTCCTAATATGGGTAAGAAGATTATTACCCCAAAAAATAAAATAAGGGAAGTAATTTATTCAAATTTTCTACTTTTAAAATTGCCGGCAGTTTTCGGAATGGACGTTCTGAGCACGGAACAAATTATCGGTCAAGAACTGAAATCGGGCGGTTTGGAGAAGATTGTGATTCCGGACACTAGCCGTTACATTGAAGAAGCATCCGCCGGAATTGTCAACAAAGAGAGACCCGCTTCGATCAACGCCATTTTCCCGAAATACAACAACTACGTCAAAAATCCGGTGCTCTTCGATCGCACCTCAAAGTTCTTCACGCCACTCAACTTGCTGGGCTTCCGGCTTCCGTCGGCCAAGAAGACCACAGACCGCGCCAGCAGTGAAACTCAACGATCCGTTGTGAGCTACGCGATTTATCGGACAGCTGGCGAGATCTTGCCACAAGTGTTCGAGCCCAATTTGAGGCAGCGCTACGGAGTGGACCTGACTCTTCCGTCCACCACGATGGGCTTCGCCGCTCTTTCAGTGGACGGAAACATCGTCACCGATCAGCCCGACGGGCCGGCAATCAAGTATCGCATCCGCGTCGATTACGTCAACCAGCGGGCCAATCCGCAGTGCGTTCACTGGAAGCCGACAGGATCGGGAGGCGGATTAATACCGGGGCCCGCTGTGGCCATCAAAGGCGCCTGGAGTCGAGAGGGTTGCCGAACCGATTTCCACGACCCGTGGTTCTACGACCAGGAAGACTTTCACGTCAATTGCACCTGTTCCAGTTTGGGACCGGTGGCCGTCGTCATGAACAAAGAGGAATTCATAACAATGGCCAGAGAGCCGACGCTGATCGAAGATGTGGTCACTTACATCGGTCTGGTGGCCAGCGTGGTTTTCTTGGCCGTGGCGTTCATCTGTCTCAGTTTGATCAGCGGCCAACAGCAGACCAACTCCAACTCTATTCACCGCAACTTCGTCGTTTGCCTCCTCTTGGCTCAGTTGCTGTTTTTGTTGGCTTTGAAACTGCGGGGGACCGTCCAACATCACGAGGTGAGTGATGGCCACTCTGACCGAAACATAATTTACACAACAAAAATTGTTTTTTTCCTGGCCAAAAACCCACCACTACAAAGCAACGCTCTAACGATTTTCCCCTTTTATTTTTCTTTTCTTTCCATCCTCGACTGAACAGTTTGTCTGTAAATTGCTGGCCATGGGTCTGCATTACCTGTGGTTATGCATCTTCTCCTGGCTGATGATCGAATCGATTCACTTGTACCGAATGCTGACCGAACTGCGTGACGTCAATCATGGCCACATGAGCTTCTACTATTCAGTGGGCTATGGACTTCCGGCAATCATCCTTGGCCTGTCGGTCGGCGTCCGAGCCGACCAGTATGGCAACTATTATTTGTAAGTTGATCTTTTTTTTTTCTACCAAAAATTATAGTCATAATTCTTCCTATAATGATGATGTTGTTGTTTATTCGGCTATTTAAACAGCTGTTGGCTATCGGTTTTCGAATCGGTCATCTGGAGTCTGGTCGGCCCGTGTTGCTTCATGATCGTCTGCTCGCTCATTACGTTCGGAATGGGCTTGAGGGCCGCCTTCACGCTCAAAGATCACATCGAAGGTTACGGCAACTTGAGGACTCTCATTTGGCTGGGACTGGCCCTCCTACCGGTAACGGCCACCGTGTGGGTATTGGCCGTCATGTCGGCCAGTGACACGTCGGAAATTCTCTTTTACGCCTTCTCACTCTGCTCGGTTCTCGAATCCATCTTCATCATGTTGGGCTACTGCCTACTCAATCGTCGAGTCCGTCTCGGTCTGCTCCATCTGGCGGGCCGTAAGGACACCATGGATCACGACGATCTCCACGGACTCGGCCATCAGATCGAAACCCATTCCGTCACGGCTTCCAGATCGGCTCTGGCCTATCAGAACAATCGCGACACGGTTTCGGCGCTGCAGCAAAGAGAAATCAATCATCAAAGACATTTGGGCATCTCGACGGCGTCGACGACATCCCGCTCCACCTGCAAGACGGGCAGCAGCAGCAATTACCGCAGCGCCGACATGCGAAGTGGCGATGTTTCGACGAGTACGGGCAGTCGCTCGTCCTACACCAGCCGACAAATCGTCCACAAGTCACCGTACGCTTACGACAACGACGACGACAAACCTAAAAAGAGACATCCGTCCGGAGAGAGCGGAGAAGAGTCAGACGGCCAATTGGATTTAGCTTCCAGTCATACCAGCGATGACGATGAAACTGCCACCAATAGGAGCCTTAGCATCAACAGGAATTTGAAAGGTATTTTTCAATCAAATCAAAAAAGATAATTGGACCGAATTTTCAATAAAACGACTTTTGGGACGGCCTTTTAGAACACCGGAAACCGGAATTGCCTTCAAAGCCGACCTTTATGCCCAACATTTGCGAAGCGGGAGAGCCGATGCCACAAATTCCGTCACCCACGCCACCCCATAACATGATGATGCCCATGTCAAACAGCAACATCCGACCACTTTACTCGCCGGCCTGGTCCAGTCAATTGCCACCACCCGCTTACCCTCTATCGGTAAATTTCTCAACAAAACAATTCGAGCGATTAAGTCATCTAAAATTTAAAATTTTGTTATTAGATGTCTTATTCGCCAGCCGGTCGCTGGGTATCCGAAAGAATGTCCAGTGCCACGCCTTCCGAAAACGAACAGGCCAGCCCCAACCCAGGGTACGGCAAACCGTCCACTCGGTTCATGGTGCCTCTGGGTATGCCACGCAATTACGACGATGAAGATTATGAGGATTACGAGCATCATCAAGAGCGCAATCATGGATTTCAATCAAGTAAATATAAAGAACAACACGAGAGATCTAATAATTCGACCGCACCGTTCTCGTTTCGGACCATGCTTTTACAACCGCAATTGTTTGTTTAATTGCAGTAGACAACGAAGCTCAACGAATGGACGGCCTCTCATTGGACGATCGAGACGTTGGCGGTTCAGTAACGAACAATTTGAATTTTGCGGCGCCAACCGCGGGCATTGCACCTGAGAGAAAACTCATGACACCCGTGGCCACTTTGGAAATGACCGACTCGGAGTACGTCTAACGCACTGGCCAGCTCTACAAGGCGTGGACGGGCACGCAATCTGACCATCTGGGAGTCGCCGGGGATTAGGGAATCAAGTTGATAAAAGAATAAAAAAGCAACAAAATCAACACGATGGTCCAGTTCCCTATCTTTGGGTCCCAACGCAATGCAAGTGACGATATTATTATGAATTGACTGTAATGACTGATATCAAATGTTGTTGTTTGTAAATGTACAGCTGTTTTTAAAAAGAACATATGAGTGATAAGATCTCTTTTTTTTTGTTTGCATTTTTTCTTTCGTTGTCATTTGAAGTGTACACTTGCTACAGTTTTGTTCGTTAAAATGTGCCATGTCCATTTGTTCAATGTCTGATGTACCGTAAGTGTTTTTAACAGCTAGTGCAATAAATGAATCATGTCTAATTGTAAAAAAGAAAATTCTCAAATCAAAAGTCGTGACAACTGACAAGAGGCCTATCATACCATCATACGATGAAAGAAAACAAAGCAAAAGTGCTACCGTCTATCAGTCGAAATTAAAAGTTCGTGCACTTTTTCAAGAGTATACAATACTACCCTTTTTTTTAAGTACACTTTGTTTTTTAAAAAAGTTAGAAAAATCGCAACTAGGCTAGTTAAATCTCGGTCAATCAAGTAATGGAAAAGTTTAGGACTTACCTTTAAAACAGATCCTTCTCAAGACACTTGATGAGTAGACGTCATTCACACTGAGTATGTTATGATTTATCAGTCAAAAGTCTAATTATAAAAATAACGGTTGCCAAATTATAAAAATAACATCGATCCAACCATCGATGGTTAATTTTTCTGGTTGTCTAGAATCTAGAATGGTCCGGACGTCCGGTTATGCATTTGCCATTGTCAAAAGCTTTTTTTTTCATTTGAATATCTTTAAAAAAAAATGTTCTAAAAAATTCGAATTATTTGATTGGAATAGGTAAAACTAGATTTGCAACACTAGTTCAATTAAATTCAGTCAAAACGATGTAATGAAAAACATTGAAAAACAAACAGAATTCCTTCCATATATTATACTAATCAATTAAAAAAGTATGGGCTCCTTTTTTCTCTTTCTTTAAAAAAGTATAATTTTGCTTTAGAAATTTTCAAAAATGGGAACAGGCGGTAGTTTGGTTGTGGCATTTCAATTTCATTACATTTTTTGAAACAAATTGAAACACACCAACAAATCGTCCTTTGCATGCGGATATGGATATTCTCCAGAGATTCTCATTCAACGCATATAGAATTCTAGTGAACTTGAATTTAACCATCCAATTCTTCAGTAGTCCTGCTTCGCCGTTGACCCCTCCGTTGATCAAAACCTGTATCTTATACCATATCTACTCGCGAACTATCCAACATCAATTTTTTATCATTTGCTGTGTAGCTCCCTAATATACACATGGGAATTGGAACCTGAGCGTTACTAAGCCTAAAAGCATTTCTACTTACTCCTCGTCCCAGTCAAATCAAGTCAAGGTTTCTTGCATGAATAAGGTTCATTATTGAGGAATAACTACCTTTTTGCTTCATTTACCTTTGAATAAATAAGTAATAGCGGGGGACGAACCCAACATACTTAACCACTTAGAATTCATTTTTATATTGTTGCTGGATTGGGTGTTAGAAAATTTGTATCATTCAAGAGAGTCGAACCCAGAACACACAGTTTCATCAAACACATGACGCCTTATACGACTCACCCACCCGACCAACACTCATATTCTTATTTATTCTAAGTGTATTTTGATTTAACTTTTATTCCTTTGATTAATAGAAGGACTTTGGTTTTTTTTTTCATTAAATCGTATTGACAGAATTGATTGAACTCTCGTCAATAGCATTGAAAATCTAGTTTTGCCTATTCTATTTTATTTTCAATTAAATAATTCGAATTATTTAGTTTCATTTAGTTCTTTCTTCCCCATTTTTTTATTGAATTTTTGTTTTTTAAGATATAAAGCTGCATAGATATATAGTTTTCTCTCATTCCGCGCTTTCTTTGAATTTCATCATTTTCTTTTGACAAACATGAAATTTTGATAGATATCTCACTTAGCGGCTTTAAAATAAAAAACCATGATTGAAGCACCAGCTCTCTAAAACACTAAATTGTAAAGGAGCTGGACTGCCTAATAAAGAAGAATCCTTACGGTATAGCATTTGTGGAAATCGTCAGTTGAATTTATAAACTTCGGGTTGGGGAACGGTTTAATAATAACGTCAGTCCAAATTCAAAACTGAAATGTTTGTCGAAAAGTTCCTCAGCAAGTTCTACGATATACCATCACACACAACCAACCCATGGACTTCTAGTAAGACTGAAGAGGTCAAGCAAACCATAAAACCAAATTTTTAAAGAGGCGTCTGGATCTTAACAAAAATTGAATGGAGGTATTAATTGAATCTTCTGAATTTTTCGGTTTTTTCACAATGTAATAAAAAAAAATGTGAAATTCAATTGCTTTGAGTTTCACCGAATAAATTACAATCTGTTATCAAAATTCTCTCCTAAAAATCTCTGAATTGTTGTAATGTCGTCAGAACAAGTTTCGAAGACGCTGGCGCAAGTATAGTCAAACCTCTAGATTAGAATAGCTATAGAAACGCCGGCTATTGGTGCAAATCTGCGGATGGTTTCCTGTGGGGCTCAAACTAATATTGGAAACCGATGAAAGTAAACCGAACAGCAGCAACAAAAAAACTACCACTCGCAAGAGTTCCATTTGTTCAGACTTCAAAGGTGAATTGTTTCGAATCACGAAAAGCTACAACGATACGGATCTTAAATAGGTCGAGATGTCGACCAGAAGACTATTCACGCTTCTCATCCCGGAAGTAGATGTAGCAAGAACTCGCAATCGACGTGACTTAACTTATAAATAACACCGTTGAGGTTTTCATTAAACCCTTTTTTGATCCTGACATCCATCGTTGAGGAGTACAAAGTACCGTAAACTCCAAAGTCCAATGGGCTGAATAGAAGAGCCAGTGTGAAAGGATAGGAATGAAAGGCAGAGGGCGCAGAAGCCAAGATCGATCGTTCCGGGCTATGGGGAACCTTCCTCATTGGTAGAGAACACCTGAAACGGACATGAATTACGGTTGTTTGTTAGTTACACATTGGAATTAATTTATCATCGATTGCGACTTACTCATTCTTCATTGTTGTCTTGGTTTCCGGAAAATGTTTGTTAGGCTACTATATTCCTCTCCTAATTTACGTCCTAATAACCAACAAGAAACTTGTCTAAGGGGGTTAAGATGAAAAAGAGGGCCGGACGCAACTCCGGCATGATCAATGGATCAAATAAACTTTTTTAAAGAGTCATTTATTTTCCCGGGTTGCAACAATAAATTAAAACCATCTGATCGCATTTATTACAATTATTTTTGCGATCTCCCATGTTTCTCCATCGTATAATAAATAAATTGTTAAATTAAATACATATGACAGCAGTTCTGTGTGCGTGCTGTGAGTGTCACCGATTAGAGGTGGTTCAAGGCTTCGCCCAAAAATCCTTGCATTGTTGTAATGTTGTAAGGACAAGTTTGGAAGACGCTGGCGCAAGTATTCAAACCTTCCGACCCCGTGAACACCGCAATTTCGAAAGGAAGAGCTGGAGACCCGGGATCTTGTCTCATCAATTCTGCTGGGTGCATTTTGCGCCTATCATAAAAAATTTTAAATGTAATTATTTACTAGACTTGCACAACATTTTATTGAGAAATGTCAAGAGTACTACATACTTGGCAACTTTGAGAAGGATTAAATCATCCTCTAGATCGGGATCTAAACGCAAGTTGTTCTTCTCTGCTTCGTGCCTCGAACCTTCCAATTCACACAGGAAACGAAGTAGGCAACTTTGGCGATCCATCGATAGAATTAACTGAGCAAGTAAGACAGATATAAATTATTGTGCTCAATTTCTGAATGACAAATTGTGTTTACCTTCAAGATGTTGTCTCTGTCACCAAGCATTAAGGGGTTGGTAAGTTGACTGACCGCAGATCTTCTTTTTCTTCCTTTAAATTTGAACGGCAGATAACCCAATTCGGCGAAGAGCATGTAGATTAGAATGGCTATCGAAACGCCTAATCCGCCTTTGGTGGAAATCGGTGGATAGTTCCCTGTGGGGCTCAAATTAATATTTGAAACGGATGACAGTACACCGACCAGCAGCACCAAAAAGACTACCACTCGCAAGAGTTTCATTTTTTTAAGAGGTGTATAGTGTCGACTCTGGAAAAGCTACAATGGTACTGAGCAGCGGAATAACTTGAGATGTCTATTACGCTCATCATCCCGGAAGCAAGAGAGGTAAGAAGTCACCAGCGACGTGACATTACTACGAAATAACCCCGTGGGAGGTTCGACTAGGTTTACATTAAATATTATGTCGATCCTGACATAAATTCTTGAGTAGATTGAAGTACCGTAAACTTAAAAAAATACAATGGACTGAAGGGAGGTGTCAGTTGAAAACTGTTGTCATTTTGAAAAGGCATGAACGACCCGAGAATGCAGGTCTTAGCTTGGGATCTGGATCCTTTCTTTAAAATGTTACTTGAGCCGGATCTAATCACGTCTGAAAGAACGAATCTTTATGTAAATCAATAAAAAAAAATGTTTATCGTACCTAGGTAGCCAAAATTCATAATGGTATCTAAGGGTAATAATACATCGTGACTTATTAGCGCCTGTCAAGATAGAAATAATCATCAAATAAATGCAAAACGCATCTGACCGCACCTGATAGCCGAGCATTGCAAAGTTCATGTAAAATAGGAATACGTCAACTACTCACACGTGTAACAGCAGCAGCATATTTGACCTAACTATCAGACTGTCAGTCTATCTTGAACATGTTTTTAAAGCGATAGCTAGTTGAACTTGAACGGCCAGGAATTGCCATAAATTGTTGCAAAAGTTAGAAAATTGGAAGATTATTTTCCCCAACTAAACAAAACAATATGGTTTCCAGAAAAGTTAATTAGTGAGCGAAAACGTAGACAAAAATAAAAATGGTACAATACCTCGAATTGCAGTAGTAAGCAGCGGCACTTTCCAGTCGAATCCGGAAATCTAGAATACAAATGAAGAAAATACCGTTAGAAAATTGCTGCGTAACTCAAACGTTGTCGTTAGGCACGCTAATAAGACTTCTGAAAAAAAGTTTTTGCACTTAAAAATTGTATTTTTTGCAATGCTGGCGAAATATATGATACAGCCTAATTTTGTACTAAGTGTTATCGATTTCTGGCATCGGCTACTTGCGCCGGAACGGTCACGACAATTCCGTCCATCGACTCTGTTAAAGTGATTTGACATCCCAGACGAGATCTGTTATGAATATTTCATACGGTTGTCATTAAAGCATAAATTAATTTTCGGAGGAAAAAAACATGAATAAATTACGTGTCGCAGAGTCCGTATGCTAGATCAAGCATGTCCATCTCTTCATCAGACGGTTTGTCCGGAAGTTTGTCAAAGTCTTCCTTTTTGAAAATTATATGGCAAGTTGAGCAAGAAAGAGTACCTTCACAAGCACCTAAAGGTAAAAAACACATGGTTTCATAATTATTTTAATATTCTGCAAGTATTAAGTTTAAGTTTAGCGTAATCAAATCAAAACATTTATCAGCTTTCAAATCAGCCTCAAAGTATCTATGTAATGCAACAATATCTTAAACTAACCAAAACCTTCTAGGTCCACGTCATTATTGATAGCAGCATCCAGGAATGTATCGCCCACTTTGGCTTTGACCTTCATTGAATCACCATCTCTATTTACAAAGGTTACAGATATCCTGGGGAGGAAAAAAATATTAGTAACGAACACGGTTGGGTTTGTAACGATTCAATGCAATACATTTTCTTTTGAAGGGCTGCCCGACTATGGCAAAATGAACGTGATGGCTGCTCACAACGAACGGCTGACTGAAGTGGACGACATAAATTTGTCTCTTCTCTCAACATGAAGAGAGAACGTTGCGAAGGAACTTTTAATCGACTTAGGACTCGAAACATTTTAAAAACAGTATTACAATTTATACAAATAAATCTCAACTCAAAAATAACAAGAAAATAGAACGATGATTTCAGTTTTCGTCTGCTACTCAAGCGACATCTATCAAACTGCAACGTAGTTAGACATGTGCTCCAATAGATGGCGTTTTTAAGCTTTTTTGGAAAAGAAATTCAAATATTCTCTAGGCAAGGCTTATGGAACGATACAGAACCGTCTTGTAATCTAAATACCGTATCATGACTTCAGTGAATTTATCAATTACTTCATCAAGACACACTCGCACTTTACGATAGATAATCGTTATAGATCAGAGATCACCGTTTACAATTTCGAAGGTCGAAGAAAAGTCTATCGTATTCATGTAACTGCGTTTTCAAATTTTTTTCCGAATGAATAAGCATTTTGAGACGACCTAGAAGTTTTTACCGAGTCGTTCCTAACACGGAAGCCGTGATTAAGTCAACGCCATGATCTGCTTATTCACTGGCGGCGGGAAGTTCTAACGTGCTTGGGCATACTAATTAACCTCCAGCGCCTTACAGGTGAGTCTCTGTTACAACAGCGTGAGAAACATCCGCTGACTTGAATTTCTTTCGACACACCACAGAGTCCTTCCTTCCTTTACAGAATGAAAACAAAAGTAAAACCCATCCAAAAACACCCAAAAACGGAAGCAGCAGACTGAACAGGATTCAAACGCGTGGCAGCAGCCCAGGATTGATTGACAGCCAACAACCCAGAACTCAACACATCAAATAGCTATGATAAATAGTCTGGAAATTCCCAAACATTTACTGATGTATAAATGCGTAATTCCCTTAAATATTTATCATTATTTATTGCTCCGCAAATTCATACGAGTTACAAAGCTTAAGAGTGGCGAAATAATTCGAAAAAATTCGGCCGGCCCACTTCAATATACCGGTATCCTTTAAATAATCAACTGTAATTAATGCCGGAGACTCAACTAGTCAATTCACCTCTCACAGATAAAATTTACAACAAGTAAAAAAGAAAAAAGAAATACACCTCTTAGAAATATATAGGCGGCAAACTGAATAATAATAAGCTGCAAATATAACTGGTGGCTCTATTGTAACCGCGCGCATAAGGTCCAGTTTCAACCCAAAACAACAAAAAAAACGACTTTGGGAGGGCAGTTAAAAATTATATGAATATGACCCAGCAGCAGCAGACAGCTGATAAGAGCAAACTATACTAGAACACTTATGGTCGCAACATGCCTGTACAGTATTTTTGTGAGTCGGCAGGGATTTCACTATATAGAATATAATTCCGACTTTAAGCAGAAACGGCAATCATTCACGGTCAGTTTGAGAGAGAGCTAAAGCCGGGAATCTTTTGGCTAGCGTGCTGCAGCTGTCTGAATAATAATAAAATACAAATCACAATCACAAATCAAATTCCTAAAAAGCTTTAGACGATAACGACGCTGCGTTCTATTATTTAGTCGCAAGTTTTCTATTAGAGTTTGGAGCCAATTTACCTGTCAAGCAGTGGCTCGATTACCAAACCAATAAAAATCCATTAGGGAATATTCTTTGATCGAAGCTAAAGTGCTCTGCTGTCAACTGTGACGATAATTACAGTGTGAGCTTTAACTTGATTCTTTTTAATATTTTCGTATTTCTCCCTTCATGCGGGAGGACGTTATTTGATCTTTAAACGGTGCGCTTGGCGATAAGATACTTATGTATATTATAACCTGTGCCTATGTGTGTGTATATGATCACTTTTTGGTGGTGGTGGTGGTGTGTGTTATCTATCCCCCGGCTGTATCGTGGGCATTTTCCCGACCATAGGAACGTCCGTCGTGTTGGCGCAACAGCACGCCAGCGTCTCCGGAGCTGCCAGACAGCCTGGCACCAACACCCTCCCCCTTTCTCTCCCCATGTGCATATGAGAGACTTGCTACACATTGACTGTCAGCCACCTACGCAAATGTGTCATGTCAATAACGAAATTTCTTTTTTCAAGCGGATGCTTTATGTCGATATCCCGACCAACTTTTGATATGTCGGTCCAATTGTTTTTTCTATTTTCTGGACTGGGAAAATAATAAAAGTGATGACGCAACGTGAAAACGGCTTGTATTTATAGATATACACATCAATCCGACTGACTATTTGGACAGAGTTTGTCTCTGCGTCTCGCAAGGCCGTTTAAATAAGAACAACTTTGCTGCCAGCAGGGTCTTAAAACAAGAGAGGAGTTTGAGGCCGGATCGGCCGCGTGATGTTGACCGACTACTCCGGCATATATATAGAATATAGAAAAAAAACCAACCCCCCCAACACACAAAAGAAGAACAAGAAGATGAAAGAATCTGCTGTTTAAGTGTATGTGTGGCTCTGAGAAGGTTCTAAACCAAAACAAATAGACACAGGAATCTCCCTCTCTCACAGACTATATGGGGCGGAGGGTGGCGTTTGTTTGCTCACCGCCAGGGTGGTGGTGGTGGTGGTGGGAGAAAATAAAACACACGACATACACACCACCACCACCACAGGTAAAAAAAAAAAAAAAATCTCCCCAGACTGCTTGGCGCCACATCTAAAATCAACAAACCAGAATTTCTGTCTCTGGCCCCATCACCCCCCATGCCCATGCCCAGGGAGGGAGGGAGAAAAAAGGAGGCCACTTATTTGTGTGAACGCTCACGGATATCTGATATTAGGCCCCCGGTAAGCGTGACTATTGCACACCCTGCACCTGAAGAAAGAAGCTTCTGCTGTTATTTGAATACAATTATGTTTGAACTTTTTTTTTACTATGACGTCATTTCCGGGGGAGGGGGTTTATTTTAAAATTTGTTTTGAACGGTGTTAGATTTTTTATTATCATCACACCGGGGCAGCAGCTAGTATACACACTACCGGTTTCGTTTTGGGGGGGGATACAATAGAAAACGCAAGAAGTTTGAGTGGGATTAACTGTATCGGCAGCGGCCACTACTACCGCGGCTGCTGTACCTGTCTATTACCTTTGGTCAGCGCTCGAGAGACGTGATTGGTGTGAACTTATTGGTGACCACCGTGATGAGTGACATTATGGACGACTTAATCCCTGGGCTGGCAGATGGGCTGTCCAACGATTCGGTGGTTTTCTGTCACACACGAACGGGAGATAAGATGAAAGATCGTGGCGTTCAATGGAGACCACCCTGGTCAATTGATGGCGGATTGGGACACACATCTTATTGGATTTTTTTCGTCTTCAGCTTGTGATTGGGTGTGTATAATAGAGCCAACAGGACTGTGTCAACAATCGTGAACAAATCATTATCAAATCAAAGAATTTTCTGCTGATCCTGCATAACTATTTGATAATCATTTTTATTTTTTGTGTCATCCAGGTGCAGGAATGCATCGGACATTTAATATTACTGATGACGAGACGCGTATTATAAGTTCTATTAGCAAACAACAGTCCGTTTCCTGCTGCGCTGATGCGCTAGTCGAAAATGGCTATTATTGATTTTGATGACTTATCTACAGACGATAAGGCCCCCGGTCTACTGAAACCGAGAAAGGAAAACAAAACACAACGACGTCAAATTTGGTTTAACGAAGCGCTAAGACTTTTGTAATAACTTTAGCTACGTGAAAAAATAAAGTAAAAGTTCAAGTGTAACACAAAAAACGACGATTAATAAAAAGGAAGTTTAAATTACGATGGCCGGGATTTTTATTTGACCGGCAGACAGGTATAACCTATTGTGTCAGATGTTTTTTGGGTGTAAAGTCCGAATTCCTTATGGCCTTTCTTTTTATACGCATGAGAAACTCAAAAAAATAATTCAAATACTTGGACGTTATATTTTTCTCAAAAGAATCGTAAAAGGCGAGATGGATAAGATTGGAGGCGGAGTCTGACTTCTAGCCCTTCCCGTCTTCCGACCAATGGCGTGTCAGCGAAGGTTGTCCTCACAGCACAAGCTCCACCCCATTTCCCATTGAAAACGTTCCTGACTCCGCTCTTGTAACTTGGCGGATTTGTATCTGTGGCGCTACCGTTTCCAGTCACCTGGGCGAAAATAATAAAAATTAAATCCTACGTCAAAAAATGGGCGGGATTCCAAAGAAATTCAAAAAATACCTTTCACACGCAACGAAAAATAAGAAAAAAAACCTTTTGAATCGAATCCACCGAGACACAGAAACTTGTGGTCCTGATATTATAGGAGGAGGAGCGATAGGCGTGGCTTGTCCTCTGCTGGCTGGTCCATCCAACATCACCCCCTCCTTTTCTTTTTGACTCTCCCAACTCCTCCCGAAAAAAAGGAAAAAAAAAGGAAGAAAGAAAAAGTTCCTTGGCGGCAGCACAGGAACCCCGAACTGATGGCCCGAGACTCGGTTGCGCTGGCCGTCGAGTGGTGAACTGTGGGGCTGCGTGTCAGTTCCATAAAAAAGCTCGTCCCTTTAAGCTGCTTATTTCCCGCTCGTGTGTACGTGTGTGCTGTGAGTGTGTGTACGCGTGTGTAGTAGACGTGTGTATGTATCAGTGCGTGTGTGTGAACGGTGCATGACTTGACGCGTCCCTGCCCAGATTTTCCGACTTGATTTTTTCTTTTTTTTCGTGTTTCCCTTTCGGCGCTTCTTCTTCTTCTTCTATCCGTCCCTGCGCTTGCAGCAGCAGCTCTACCTTCCTGCAGCCCAAGCCGAGTGATTGACTAAGTGAGCGAGTAAGAGATCGAGCGTGCTCGACGGCCGAACGGTGAAAAATCACGCACTGGCCACCGCTTCCGAGCCGACCAGTTGCTGCCGTCGCACGCTGCTGCTGCTGCCACCCACCCCTCCTTTAGACACACCACACACAACAACACGAAAGAAGAAGAAGAATTCTTCTTCTTGTTCCGCCTCCTTCTTCTTTTTTGTCGGACAACAGTGTCGTCTAATTAGACCGACCGACCGACGACAGATTATCCCCCTAAACTTGAAGTGAAACGTGACCAAACTATTGAGACAACCGCAACTTTTGAATTTTTATATGTGAATTTTTGATTCGGGGGGTTGTTGTTGTTGTTTGGTGGTGTTGTTTGTTTTGATTCACCGTTTTCCAACACGACCGCAACCATCACGACGACCGCCACCTCCACGATTTCTGCGCCAACGGCCAAAGGTAATAATAATAATACATATTACGTAAATACATTAGGAAAGACAAAATTCTCCCTCCCTATTTTGGAACGGAGATAAAGAGCAGCCCAGCAGTGTAAAAACACATAATCTTTCGTGTCAACACCAACAACCGACAAATGTTTTTCAGGCCTAGTATAACAGTTCCCGCGGGCCTAGTCATATCCTAACACTCCCCTACAACAATTGATTGAATGGATTGAATGTTTCACCAAATAATCCCCCCCCCTCCCACCATCCACCAGAGAATTGACTTGAGCGTGTACACATATGATGTAATTGCGCGTGTGGGTAATTCACGACATATGGTCGAATTTCATCTATTTGACCACACACTGGCAGAAAAAAAAACCACATTTACAACCAAGTGTCCGATGACACTTTTGTGCTGGTGCGAAAAACCCCAAAAAACCAAGTGAGAAGTTGACGGTAATTGGAATAGTTTCATTTACTCCCCTTAGCAGCACCCGAAATAATATTTAAAAAAAGATTTGACATTTGGTGAAATAACCCCCCCAAAAAAGTAAAAAAGTTCATTTTTTCAAATTTTGCGCGCTCGGCTGCTTGAAAATGTGTTATGGAAAATGGACACAAAAATAAAAAAAAGTTGAGTGACCGACGGTCGTCGATCCCCGTCGGTCCGTTTTCTCTCTCTCCATTCGATGGTGCGAAATACGAAGCTTTTCTTTCTAAAAAATATAACCGGACTCTTTTTTTTTCCACCAAACAGCTGTGCAGGTGTGTAACGTGACACCGGGTCGAGTGTTAAAATAGAATTAAAAATGGAAATTTGTTTTTTTCTTTCCTGAAATAAATGAAAAAAAGAAACATTTCTAGATGAGACTAGAGGGAATATTTTCCAAGTGAACCATTTCAATTCAATTTGAAACCCGCCAAAAAAGGTGTGAGAGACATCAAACCTCCTCATTCGATGATATCCACCACGCCCTTTATGGAGGGGGGTTGACTTTTAACGACATTCGAGGGAATTGTCAAATCAGGCCTATATGATATGACTGGGCCCCGCTCTCACTCCTTTTGCGCCCATGTTTGTTGCCGTTTTGGTCCAAATTCAGAAAAAAGGACCTGCCGCAAATTTTCTCACAGTCTGGAAAAATCTGTTGAGCGTGATCGATGACTTTTTATTTTCAGGCCAACACCTGGGCTCATTAGCTCCTTGACACCTTTTTGGCGGAGGTGCCAAAACACCTTGTAAAAATTCGACCTAATAAAATACAACATTTTTTTTAAAAAAATTTGATTTCTCCTATACAGTCGAGATGAAAGAAAAGAGTAAGAACGCGGCCCGCTCCCGACGGGAGAAGGAGAACGCCGAGTTCATGGAGCTGGCCAAGATGTTGCCACTACCATCGGCCATCACTTCGCAGCTGGACAAAGCCTCCGTCATCCGGCTGACGACTTCCTACCTCAAAATGAGACAAGTCTTTCCCGACGGTAAGTGAATAATCTTTTCAATTGATTCATTTCAGCTTTTGTTGGATAATTAAACAAAAAACGGACAAATAATAATGACACGAAAGAAAAAGAGTTGATGGGTCTCGTTATGATTTACTGGTGCGGATCATTAGTGACTCGATGGGGGGTGGGCGAGTCATTTCGGACAAGCGGCACGCGCCTTTTGATAATAATAGACACACGCGGAAGTTGAGTTGTCGACGTTCACTCTTCTCTCTCACGCAGAAATACAACAATATCATGACGCAATTTGTGCATAGAGAGCCTACATATACGTTGTATAGTTCGTCACAACCCTCTTCATATGTCGAGTGACTAAAAGAAAGAGAGGGGGGGGAAGAGAGCGGAAGGAACGCAGTGGACCCCCCATCGAGCGGAGTGTGCCGGGACCCCGCGTGGGTTTCCCATCCGCCCGCCTTTTAGCCATTCATTATTCGCCATCCAGATTTTTTTCTTTTCAACCCCTTTTAAACAAATTTTCTTTTTTCCCTTTTGTGTAAAAATTCTTGTTTGATATAGCATAAGACATTTGTCGTTCGTTTCGACTTGATATGCGGAAAAAAAGATGGATGGATGGATGGATAATAATTGGGTGGTGATGGGGCGGGACCAACCAACCCCCTCCTTGACACTCATTGTCGTTGTGACTCCACCCTGAAGACTGATTATTTTCTAATACTTTGCCAAAAATGATTGATTTGGCCAGGCAGAACAACGTACAACAAACTTGTTTGAGTGTGTTAACAATCGCCGGAAGAGAACTGGGGGGCTGTGTGGGGTGGAAAATCTCTGCAAATATTGTTGCAATATTCCTGTAGGCATTTCAGATGATGTTTGTGAGACGAGTGTAGTACAGTTGACACACGAGAGAGAGAAAAGAGATGGGTTCCTTTGCTATTGGACTGATAAGGAGAAGAGCACGCGCCATCAGCGTTAACAAGATCGCACACACACTCCGACGGTCCTGCTCTAACATGTATTTCTCTCTCTCTTTTGATTATATTCTCACCCAATCAGAAGGCGTCAGAAGGGAGAAAGAAAGGAAACACAAATGTTATTTTCGTCATCATATTCATAAAGAACCAGTGGGAGGGGGGAAAAACTAAAAAAAAATACGATCGACAGACAAGATTCAAAAAAATGTGCGCGCAGAGCTGAACAGCTGACGAACGAACGGGCTGCTCTATAGCGATGGATATCGTCTATAGGTTCTCTTTCATTCCCGCTTAGCTTTCATCAGCGGAAGTGCTGAATCGGAACTCGGGCAAACACAAAAAAAAATCTATCATAATAAAATATTTGAATAACATTAAAAGAGAGAGAGGATGGAGAAATATAAGAATGCCATCCACTATCAGTGACGCATCATCAGGCCACCCACTCGAACGGATATGCGGGTGTCTCTGTATAACCTTTTCATGTGCATGGGAATATGGATTGGGAAAAAAACCCATTCCGGATAGTTGTACGGAATTTTTAAAAAAATTTTACGGATCGTGGGAGATTTTCGGGATGATAAACATCTGATGGGAAAAATGGGCAAGAGTTTGAATTGAAATGTTTTTTAATTGGCGATCGGGTAATTATCTCGACCAGAAATTCGATATTTGCAGTGTAGAAATGCATAGGGGATGCTGTAATTATACAGTTTAATTGATTTTATGTTTTAACAGGATTGGGAGATGCTTGGGGATCGGCTCCGTTGTGCAACAATCCCCGAGAAACTTGCATCAAAGAACTGGGTTCTCATTTACTTCAGGTAAGAGCCATTTTTTTTCTCACTGTAACTAATTCCCTCCACTTCACAAAACCGAGTTTACTATATTGAATTACAGCACAAACGTTTCTTTCTTTTTTCTGGGGGGGTTAGTCTTCTCGCTCATTTTTCTTTTCCAGAAATAAATCACCGAGTTGTAAAACAAGACGGGGAAATGGAGTCGTACTACACTAGCATATACATTGTTTCTCACCTTTTTGGCAGCCCATCACCGTGTGTGTATAATGGGCTGAAGAAGAGAAAAAAGGTTGAATAAATTACATACCTAGATGTTGAAACAAAAAACTAAAACGTCATGAATCAAAATGTCTTGGAAAAAAACAACTCTCTTTTTTCTGTTTGACCGGAAACATGGTCATTGACGCAATCGCATTGGCGATATTCAAATTAGTCACCCAGGAGCCCATTATACATTTACGAACGCGGGTCGTGTTTCAACTGAATAGCGTGGGAAAACTAGCCCATTCATAACCTGTTAAAAAATCTAATAGTCTCAAAAGTATAAATTAACAATTTTCTTTTTTTTCTTTTTAAGACTCTGGACGGTTTCATTTTCGTCGTGGCTCCCGACGGCAAAATCATGTACATCTCGGAAACGGCCTCCGTCCACCTGGGATTGAGTCAGGTAAAAACAACAATTCCCCTACCCACTTCTATTCCATTACGTCACGTCTGCTGGGGGGTTGTTGTTATGATGAAACAAGTGCCAATCGATATTCTCCAGACATTCCAAAGCGTGACCTAGTGCAACAGCACTACACTATCGATAGAGAGATGTGCGTTCGTGTAAAGTACGAAAAAACAAACAAATCTGTAAACGTGCGGGGTTGACAGCAGTGAATAAAAAGAGACTGGACTCTCTCGGTACTGCTGAGCTGTTGCTGCCTTCCGGGTGTGCGGAGTGAGAAAATGCAAGTTGACGCTCGGCGGCTAAAGACACGGACGAGCGGGAACGGCACGAATGCACGTTCCGTGCGGGTGGGGTGGTTGGTTGGTGTTTTCCTATATAGTATTTCTGAAGGCTGTGTAGTAGATGCCGACAATGACGGCCCCTCCTTTTATATAGTATACAGTCATGTAGCCATACATATACAGTACATCTTAACGCTGGCGATGGACGGCGGTGCTTGCACGAACGGCAGCCAGAGAAGGAGGAGGAAAAATAACAGAGAGAGGACCGTGTGCCAAAGCTCTCACAAATGTTTTGCCCCCTTTCGATAGATGTAATAGTCCGTCTAACTGCTCCATCCCGACCGGACATGAACACAATTCGATCCGCCGCAGTTCACCAGACACACTCGGTGCTACTGTGTCTGTGTGTGTGTGCAAAAGTGTTTCATCTGTTGTGTGTGTGTTGTTAGAGAGGCCAATACAGTAGCTACTGGGCCTACACACATAAGACAAAAGTTTGAAAAAGAGAAAAGACACCCGATGCTTAGTGCCGAGTTAATCCGTCCGTCAGAGGAGATGCTCTCTCTCGTCTTCTTCCGCGTCTGGTTGCGCTTAGAAAACACATGCCAACGACACGTGTGTGCCACCGCGTTGTAATACGCGTTCCCAGTTGAGTCATGACCTGACAAATGGTCACCCCACCACCGTCTATAGGCCTAGTGTCTGTTGTTCATGTGTGTAGCCGAGTTGTAATTCATTTCGACTGTTTGTTATTTTTTTGAAAATTTCAGGTGGAATTGACTGGCAATTCGATTTACGAGTACATCCATCCGGCCGATCACGAAGAGATGACGTCCGTTCTGACAGTTCATCCCACCGTTTCCGGTTCTGTCGTTCAAGGTTTGATCAAATAAGAAAGAAACAATCAATTTCAATGGTGTCATTTGTTCTTTTCTATTCTATTATTATCATCAGAATTTGAAGTGGAAAGAGCTTTCTTCGTGCGGATGAAGTGCGTCTTGGCCAAAAGGAACGCTGGACTCACCACCGGAGGTTACAAGGTACGTGCAAATTTCTGTTCGCCTTGATCAAAAACTCTACGCCAAAAACTAGCTCTAGATATTTGTCTATAAACTTTAATTCATAAGAAAAAACAAAATGGGTGGTAGAATAACGCTCGGAAATGTATATCTGGTCATCTTGTGGCTTTTGTTGCTATTCTTCACGATGCAAATCAGTTGGACCCTTGTAACAAAAGTTCCCCGCAAGAAGAAAAAAAAACCCTATAGTTTAGCTCAATCGAATATTACTAGGAGCTCCCGCGAGTATTATATTCACGCACAGAAAAAAGATTATTATAGACAAAAGGCATCCATCCCTACTGGTAAAGGGAAAATCTTGATTGCATTCAGAATGGCTTTTCTCTTTCTCTCTCTACTTGATATAAATATAATAAATTTTCGGGTAGAACATCCCTCGACAGAAACTGGAAAAAGAAAAGAAAAAGAGAGCCGATGCGAGCGATTTCTGCTGAGCTGGTCGTTGACGAAAAGTCACGAACTGCTTTGGTATGGCGGCATGAAAATGTATTGATTCCCCTCAACACAGAAGAAGAAGAAGAAGTTAAGCTTAGATCTCTCTAGCTATATTCGGAGGAATGATACACACACACACTAAGGGGAAAAAACTCAACTCAAATGCGCACCTCTAGCGGATTATCACAGATATTTGTCACATTTCCCCTCTGAAAGTATTTTTCCCTTTTTTTTTTAGTTCTGCAGTAGTAAAATATATACACCAAATAACTTTGATTTTCTCACGAACCGAGTCCACACCCACATTTCAAAGTTGATGGCGATGTTGTTGTAGGACTTTTCTCCAATTTTATTTATGGCTATAGGCCAGCCAAAAAATGTGACTTGTGTGTGTATCTCTATAGCCGCAGTTGCTGTTTATATTTACCGCCATTTCTCTCTCTCTCGTCTAGCATACATTTTTTTTAGTGATGAGCGCAACAGCCGCCCGCCTACCAAACATATATTTACCCCGCGCGTTTATATTTTTTAGGCCCTTGATTATCCCCCAGCCTATGGTCGTAGGCACGTTTCACCACTTGGGGCTCGAGAGAATATGTACCCAGTAGTAGTACTTACTACTACTACTGGACGGATGGTATATAAACTCTCTCGGAGCTGGGCGATGGAAGCACTTGCTACTTTTTCATCCCCCCCTCCGCCGCTGCTGTTTGTAAGAAAAATCCATAGCTCCGCCTATTGAACGCCCTTCTTTTTTCTCTTGTTGTATTAAGCCACCGCCCACCTTCGACAGAATCTTCTTCTTCTTTTTTACGACCGCATATTTAGTCTATCGTGACTGGCACATCCTGATTTGACGGAGGAATTAACGTACAAGACGAATGGCCAGATGGATATTATTCAAGTATAAAGCCGAGCTCGCAAAATGGTGGGGAGACCCATTTATAATATGTTTTAATCCGTTGAGCTTATTTCTTTTTCGGGGTTGTTTATTATCTTTTTCTTCTTCTTGGGGGGAAAGAAATATAAAAACCAAAAACAAGCTGCTGCTTCCGAGAGTCACGATTTTCGATTTTTTCCAACTGCCTTAGAAAATAAGTAAATCTTAATGGCTGTTTTTAAAGAAAAGATATGAAGCCGTTAAAAAACAAAAATGGTGCCGCCATTTCGGTCATTTCCTTTTAAATAAAACGCGTTCGTTTCATTTCAAAATGGCTACCAGGTGCCATTGGCTTCATCTGCCACGACGCCATTTCCCCCAAAAAACTAAAGGGTCAAAAGTCGTTAAACAAAACAAAAATTACGCACAACTTTCATCTAGAAATACGTATAATAGACCATCAATGGACGTCCATTACAGTCTAGAACCAACCAAACAAATCTCACATTTCATTTGAAAAAAATCATTTTTTCCCGCCGCGCGGACGGAAACGAACGACCGTTTCGCATTTCGGTCATTAAAAATAAAAACCCAACGTCATTCATTCATGTCCGAATTTGTTTTAATCAGCAGCTGCTTTTCTCTTTTTAGGTGATTCACTGTTCGGGATATTTAAAAGTGCGTCCGTTCCCGGTGGCGGGTGCCGGCGATTCGGTGTACGCGGGCGACGGGAGCGGCGGCAGTGGCAATGGCGGCGTCGGCTTTCAAAATTTGGGCCTGGTGGCTGTAGGCCATTCGCTCCCGCCGTCGGCCATCACCGAATTGAAACTCCATTCCAACATGTTCATGTTCAGAGCGTCCCTGGACCTGCGGCTCATCTTCCTGGACGCCAGAGTCGCCCACCTGACCGGCTACGAACCGCAGGACCTCATCGAAAAGACTCTCTACCAGTACATCCACGTCGGCGATCTACTCCACATGCGATTCGCCCACCACACACGTAAGAATTATTTTTAAAAAATCATGTTGTCACGTCACATCACGTCACCAACCCAAAAAAAGAATTCCATCACGACACGTTGGCTGGTTGTCAGCGTGATAAGTTCGTGACAAAACCTGACCGTAGATATTCATTCTAAAATTTTTTGGTCGGGACATGTCCAGTCCTGTTCAAGGGTCAAGTGACGACCAAGTACTACAGATTCCTGACCAGGGACGGCGGATGGGTCTGGATGCAATCCTACGCCACTATCGTTCACAACAGCCGATCCTCACGACCGCACTGCATCGTCGCCGTCAATTACGTCCTCAGGTATCACGAAAATGTTTTGGAATTTTACTGGACTGGACGGAGAGTTTGAATTTGTTTTAAAATTGTCCAGCGATGTGGAGGCCCAGTCACTGCAATTGTCGACCGAGCAGCTGGCCACTTCGTCAGCCGCTGGATCGTCCTACCTCAACACGTCGGTGACGGACGCTGCGTCCACTTCGTCGGCCGAAAACGGACACCTGGTCAGCTCGTCATCGTCGCCATCGTCGGTGGCATCGGCGGCCGTGACGGCCGTCGCTTCCGCACCGGTTTCCAGGACCGGCAAAACCCGTCCAGCTCGCAAAGCCAAGCCTCGAGTGTCACCGTATCCAGCGAGTCCGACGGTGACGGCGGCGGCTGTGGCTTCCAGCAGCGCCGGAAGCATTGTGGCGGAAGCGGTTCAACTCAATCCGTTGCCTCCGCCGCTGCAGGAAGAGTACAGCAACCCGATGATGGATTACCGCTACGACGCCGGATTACCGTTGACTTCGGCATCCAGCGGCAATCAGTACCTGACGTCGACCATGTACTCGGCCTACAACAGCAACGAAGTCCAGCTCTACAATTACGGACCCAACGGAGTGGCGGAAGCGGCCAACGGAAGCGGCAGCAACCACTCGGGTGGAGATCTCTACAATCCTTATTACGAAACGGACAATATGGCGGCCTATCCAGGCCCGGCCACTCTGCGACACTACACCAATCTCGGCGAAGGTAAGTCAATGACGCAATTCTCTACAGGCCTATAAGTGTTTCTAATGTTAAAATTAATTAAAAAATTTAAAAAGGTGATGAAATGGAAGCTGCCGGAAGTGATATGTACAGTAGCAGCGAGAATTCACCAGAGAGTCATCAGAGGTTGATGCAACATCAACAACACCAGCATCACCAGCAAGTGCATCATGTCCACCATCACCAGCAGTTGCTGGCCACGTCTCGACTGTCGCCCGTCTCGCCGGCCACGTCCGGCGAAGACCACCACCAGCAGCAGTACCACCACCAACACCACCATCACCAGCAACAGCACCAGCAATTGCAAATGCAGGGTGTTCTCCACCAACAACAACAACAACACCATCCGGCCGGAATCAGCGTCATCAGCAACAACGGCCATCAGCACCACCTACATCAGCAGCAGCAACAACAACACCATCACCAGCAGCAGCAACAACAACATCACCATCTCCAGCACCATCAGCACCACAATACACCGGATGACGTGGACTCCACCCAACAACCGCAAACGTGAGTCCAATATGCACGTAACACATTGATTTCTCCATCCAACCAAGAATGTTGTTTCTACCGAGCTCTCTCCACAGTTCCGGCTGGGAGGTCACGTGGCCTATAGGCGCCTAGCTGCTGTATGTACTTGATCATTACGGCACTACTCATATTCCCCCCGTTCAAACATTCGTGTAAGAGCAACCCAGTTGGGTGGGAGGGATCAATTGAAACAACACGGATTTCTTTTATTTTTCTCTCCAGAGTAAGAGCTTTTCATGCCTTAAAGCAAGTAGAGAGAACTTGAATCGTTATTATTATTATTCTCCGCCCAATGTCGCCAGAGTGGTTTCGTCGTTCAATCCCTTTGCTGCTGAAAAACTAATCCAGGAGAGATGGATTTTCACTCACACAAATACTCTCTTCTAGATTTGTATAGATGGTGGGAACACGATAGAACAGTTTCAGCACGGCGATTGTTTTGTTTGTTTAGATTTATTTATAAACGAGGAGGTGCGCACCAGGTCCTTTCTCGGTCATAACATTTTCTTAGATTTATTTAAAAAACAAGCCTAGCTGAGTGAACAAAAAGGACAAGAGAAAACAGTTCCAGTCAAAACGCCTAGCTCAGGAATAACCGTACTTCGTACTATCTAACGATTTATAATCAACGCCACCAAACCGTCGAAAATGAAGAATATAGATCAATTTTTCCTACCTTTGAGCCTGGGAAATACGGCCAGGCATCCATCCACAAGTGCTTCATCCATCCGCTGAAAAGTTGAAGACAGGAACTGCAAAAGGGGGTCCTCGACTCCTCGTGAATACACCCACACTCACATGGCTGTACACGAGGATTTAAAGAAGGGGGGAGAATAGACTATAGAGACGTAACTCGGCCGACATCGGTAGTTTCTTCAATCGAATGGGATGTTGTTTATCTAATTGAAAAATAAAAAAAAGGTTACGAAAAATATTTGCAGGAGCAACAACTCAACAAGTAAGGAAAAGTTGAAAATGAGACAGCGGATAAACCCTCAATGTTAATGAACAGAAGAATTTAAGAATGACATGTAATACGCTGCATTCATGAAAGTCATGCATTATTCAAATATCTAGCAGGGCATAGGAATAATACAAGTAACGAAAATCATTACCCAAGTGATGATACTGGGATTGTTGCTGATGACACACCAATAGACCAGCACAGGCAAAACTTGCATATCTTGTGGTTGTGATGGCTGGATATGGCCTCAAATCTGTACAGGTTACATAGTTCAAGCAAACTGCCATGCATCGACACATTAAACGATAAATGTTAGTCAGGAAGAAACATACACATACGTCACTTCACAGACACGAGGCCAAATTTTTGTAATTTTATTTATTGAGCTATTGTTCGTACAGCCACGTGCATTTGCAAAAAAATTATTGCTCGTTTTCTTTGTAGTCTTTGTCTCTTTTTTCGAAACTTGTGAACAAGCAGACGACAATTTTATTCTAATTAGCCAAGATATCGATAGAAATAATTAAAAATCGACCCCCCAAATCCAAAAACGGAAAAAAGAAGAAAAGAAAATCCTTTAATTAGTTTAAGAACCGTAAAATTACTTTTAAATCGATCGAAATCACCACAACAAGACCCAGGAGAATTATTTCTCCCCTCCTGTTTTTAATTAATTCCAAAAACAACCAATAGGTTACTGGTAGTCGATTGAAAAAAATTGTTTAGCCGTTTTCTAATGAATTTATATTGGTTTGACAGATTGAACGGAAGCTCCAACTGCGCTTTGCCTCCACCGCCGGCCTACAACAACAACAACAATAGCAACAGCAGCAGCAATAGTTATGGCGACAGCTACCAGAGTAATGGGGCATCGTCGGGCAACGGCTACCACGATCCAACGGGACGAATTTACAGCGGTGTTTACACGGCTAGTAGCGTCATCGGGACCAGCGATCCCGTTGTTATTGGAGCTGAAGGCCTAGTCTCTTCGGCTTCAATCGTCACGGCACAGCCGCCAGGTTACACCAGCGTTATCGTCGATGCCACTCATCAGTATCATCACCATCATCACCATGCTGTCCATCACCCGATGGCACTGGCCACCGATTTCCCCGTTCACTGATGATTGAATTATCTGAAACAAACAGCACAAAACTCATCTTCTCAACATATCTCCCTTTTTTTCCCTTCAATTGATCGACCGATTACAATTTTTAAAAAACCTATACCAATCCCCCTCTAATACCCTTATGCCTTGCCTCAAACCCCTCGTCAATTTAACTGCGTTGCGTATATTTACAATATTTGAACTCCTCTACTATTATTATCGGTCTTTTTCAATTTTTTTTTCAAAATTTTCCAATGAATTATTTTAGACTCCAAACCCACCAAAGGTCTGATTCGCTCACCTTATTATTACATGTATTTTGAAAGAAGCAAAAAAAAAATTATTATTTCACTGTTTGATTATTATTACCAATATTCACCGAGTTCTTTTTGTCTTTTAAAATAACGAAATAGGTCAATAATCAATCAATCATCTCCTGTAATTGTTTTTTCACTTGGTCTGTCATTTCTATTGCCAACAACATCCCCCACCCTTTTTACACTTGTACATAAATTATAATACAACACCCCACCCACGTATCGCTGCAATACAATCTAGGGAAAAAACAACAACAAATGAATAATAATAATACAATTGTCTCTACACATCCGCAACTTACACCCAACATCTTACTGTCTATACAGGAAAAGGGATATTCAATTCTAAAAGAGGAGAGAAAAGTCTTGTCAAAACATATATGCGCTCCATCTTTCTCTCTTCTGGCGCAGACTCTTCACATTTTCAATTGTTGTGTTTCAAGAAGTTTTCAAGGAGCGTGCGAGGGCGTGCCGTCGCCATGGTAACACTCCGTCCCAACGACCGTCATCTTTTTTCGGCTCGCTTGATAATTTCCAACCTTTATAAATATATGTGTGTATAAAATTCTTTTCTGATTTCTTCATGTATTTGAGGAGAAACGACGATAGAGAGCAGAGAACAACCCCTCGCTTTTATATATTCCCTTTTTTGAAAAGCTTGCGGCATCAATGCAGAGTCACACAGTTGATTAGAATACAAAGGAAGTGTACGAGGAAGCCAGGAACTTGCCTTTCAAGGGGTTTTGGGGGTTTTGGTTCAAACCGACGTCACTGTTGTTGGCTGGCCTGCCTGGCTGTACAGATCCCAGAGGGATATCAGAGAGTCGCTACCTCCGGCGGCCAACAAGCCGCCGACGCCGCCGCCGCTTTGACCCATGATGAAGACCAGGCTGTTGACAGGGCCGTCGTGAAGTTGAAGGACGCAGAGCTTTTTATGAGTTCGGGCACTGAAGAAGCGAATGCGATGGTCCCAGCCGGCTGTTGCGTAGAGACGCGGGTCGGATAGGCGGAGCGCCATGACGTTCAGTCCGGGATTGGTCAGCACGACAGACTTGAGCTCGGTTAGGTCGTCGACGTTGAAGATGTATAATGTTTCGCATGAAGTTCCTAATAGGAGTTCATTACGCTGAGCATGATGCCCCAAGCAAGTCGGCATGCTCTTGACCCTTGTTCGATGGAGTACAACGTTCTCGTTCCAGATGCAAATGCATCCACTTTCATAGGCGGTTACTACAGTCGTCTGTTTCCCCAACAATTTAATGGCCATTAATGCTCCTTCGTCGTCGTCGATCGTTAGCGTGCCGGTACGGTCCAGCGACGTCGTTTCCTGACTGATGTTGAAGATTTCAACTGAATTCTTCTTGGCAGGGATGGCTATGATGTTGGCCCAAAGGTCACACTTGCAGAATCCTTCATGAGTGACTAGCATCCGATGAACTGAGATTCCTTCTGCATTCCAGATGATGAGAGATTCATTTCTTCCATGTGAAATTATGTAACCAGGTCTGTCATCCAAAGCCCCAATCCACACAATTGTGGCACTGTGAGCTTGCCAGGTCTTGGTTGGTCGATAAACCTGAATTTAAAAGGTGTTTCGTCATTAGACAATCAATTTTAAGCAAATCAATTTAAGCCTACATTTAAATTCCAAATAGTTATGAATCCAATCTCTGATCCACTGACTAGATTGTATTCACCATCCTCTTTTAGTCTTAGTGCAGCTAATGCAGTGACTGGTCCACTTGGATTGTGCAGAATGTGGACTGGATCTGGTGGTGGTTGAGCCATTTTGTCTTTAATAACCAAATTTGTTTAGTTTCCTAATGCTCAGCTATAGTAGATGATAAGAACTGACCTCAAATAAATGTATCCATCGACAATTTCGAATTAAAAAGCTAATTTTGTTTTTGCATGTCTCACGTCAAAAACTTTCAAAAAGTTGTTTTCTTTTTGGTTCTACAGGTTCACCAGCGCCATCTATGGTGAATAATACACAATCCGTACAAAATCGGCTTTTTACATTGCAGACTAAAAAAACCTTTTTCTGTCTTCTAAAAGCAAAATCTCCAAAAATGGCCTCGACCGCAGCATGTGAACCTATCGAAGATAGTCTGAAATTATCCGGAAAAAAGTCTTTTGCTGGCATTCCCGAAGCTACCTTTGTGGTAAATATCGTTTGTGAAAACACCATGTCAAATTTCTTTCCGTTCAGTGCAATATCAGTTTATACCGGTGACAGGAAGATGTAGACGCTTACATGAAGGATCGTGAAGGGGTGGAGTCAATTTTGCGGCAACTAGACGAACAACATGGTATGTTATTTAATTAAGCCATAATGTATCTTTGCCATGCTTGTTAATTTTATCAATCTTTGTTACAGGAAAATATAAATTCATGGAGCTTAACCTTCTGGCACGCAAAAAGAAGTTGAAGAGTCAAATTCCAGACATCCAAAAATCACTTGACATGATTCAAGTGCTGGAAGCAAAAAGGAAAACTAACGAACAAATTGAAACTCACTTTTTACTCTCAGACCTTCTGTACTCTAGGGCAGTTATTGAACCCACAGATAAAGTCTGCTTGTGGCTAGGGGTAAATTATACCATTTAAACTATACAAGATTGCAAACTAATATTCTGTTTATTTTTCAGGCTAATGTGATGTTGGAATACACTTTAGAAGATGCTAAGGCTTTGTTGGAAAAAAATCATGAAACAGCTATGAAGAATCTTGCACAAGTACATCATGATCTGGACTTCCTTAGGTAAGTTTACTCTGTTTGGCTTGGCTTTCCCTAACAGTGTAACTTTAAATGTTTTTTAAAATCTATACAGGGATCAGATGACAACAACTGAAGTGAACATGGCTAGGCTTTACAATTGGGATGTCAAGAGAAGACAAGCCCTGAATGCTAAATAATAATTCTTTACAGCTAGCATGAAAGGAAACTACTGCAATTGTTCACAATAAAAAATTTTGCTTCAGAATCAAGTTTTTTATTTAATAATGAACATGAAATACATAATAAATGAGTTAAATGTCAAGGCACAGAAGGTAGTGATTTGACAGATGGAAGTGGCCTCAATTTATCTGTTCATCATGATCAGGTGTACTTTGTTCAGAAGGTTCCTCCTTACTCAAACTTTCTACAGCCAAGTACTTTTGAAGTTCTGCAGACAGCCTTTGATTCTCCTCCCTAATATAGAAAATGTGTTCGGTATTCTATGGCTGTAATCATTGTGTAATATTAAATAGCGACTCACTTCAACATCTCAGCTTGTCTCCGAGCAAAATGCAATTCATTCCTCATGGACTCCAGTTCAGCCTGATCGGGATGGGCAACACTCAGGTGGGTTTTTAGGTACCTAATTATGTGAGGAAAAATCTGTATTGTAATAAGTGTTATATGTGTAAGTAATCAAATTCATTGTTACATCAATGCATCATTTGGTTTCTCTGGCTCTTCATAGAGTCCAACCAAAACTTTTGTCAGAGCGTCCATGACTCCTGCCTTCTCTAAATAACGACGAAATTCGTCACGTTTGCTTTCCATTTCTTGATCAGTTTGTATTGAAAATCGTAAAACGGTTGTTTAGAAGGTATGATTTAAAACAAAATCAATGAAATTCTTTCGAAGTAGGTACGAAATACCAACACGTCAGTAGTGATTTCAAAGGGAAATCGAAAGAGTTAAAGACACTTTAACCGATAACTTAACGGCTAATTTTAACTGCTGGATCGATTTTGCAAAAAATCGATCATGCTAAAAAAATTGGATTTTTATAAACATTTTGCATCAAATGTACGTATATTGAATTATAACGAATTTCGAGTATTAAAAATTTTACGATCTTGTAAATTTGAATTTATTCATATAAATATCGAATATATAAAATTCGAAAATCCCCCTGGTGGAAGACTGTGTAAGTAAGCTCGATGCGTTACTGCCAGGTGCTAGCTGCCGCAAAAGGCGCAAAACGCTGAAGCAAGCAAGCTAAAGTCAGAGAACGGTAAACACGAAATGAGAACTGCAGTATAGCGCAGCCATATCTGGTAAACAAGCCATACATGTCCCGAATAGACTTCAAACGTTTATAGAAATTCCCAAAGTTTTCATAATATTGGGTGTGGAGCTCAAGGCAAACCACATTTTTTGAGTAAAATTATAAGTCTTGATGTCTTGTAAATAAATACAAAAAAAAAACATGTAAATGAATACTGGATTTAGATCCGTGTATTGTCCTTCTTGCACTTGTAACACTGCCCAGATTGCAAATGATGCGTAATCTTACGCATTAAAGCTGTCACGAGTGTGTTTTGAACGCAGAGGCGTGAACACATAGAAAAAAAGAAAGAAAAAAACGGAAAACAAAAGATGACCCCTTTTTCTAATGATAATGAACAAAATAAGTCGTCACCGGGCTGAACTGACGTTTTCCCCCCAACACTTTTTGGATATTTAAAGAAGGCTTTAACAAAAATGATTGCGAACTCTTCTGTCTTTGAAAATTTCTTATGGTTATTGCTCCACTATAAAAAGCTATGCTCATATTCAATCACACAGCAGGTAGACCTAAAAACGGGTCGTTTACGCTTATGTGAAAGTCAAGCCAGCTTCGCGGTAAGTTTGGAAGATTTTCTCGACCGAGTTGACGTAGGCGGCACTGCGCAAATCGATTCCTAGGTTGTATTTCATAGCAGTACGCATGATAGCCTGTTGACAGCAAAAAAAAAATTATGACATATTTTCAAAAGAATTTAATAAAATAATTGATTGCCTTGGCAGATCGCTCCATCGAGTAATCCAAGCCAGAGTGAACGATGTCTTTCTCAGATGCTCCCTAAAATTGGAGAATTAATAGATAAAACATTTAACTGCTAAAATATCAAATTACAGGAACATTTTTATTTTACCGAGATTCTCTTCTGGAAAGATTCAGATGGGGTGATGGGAATAGCTCCTCCAACACGACCGAATCTCCTTTCCAAGGACTGCTGAACCGATTCTAAATATTTCAATGAAAGAAACGAGCAAATTGTAATAACACGCCCAAAAAACCCTCTGTAGACGGGCACAAAAGTTACCCGTATTCAAAGATTGTTCAATTGATTCTGACCACCCAAATGAAATCCAATGCAAAGCCAAAATAGAAGAGAAGAATGCAAAAAGCCCAAAAGAAAAGAAGATAAGATGAAAACGTTGACAGGTGCCAATAAAAGATATTTACCCAACAGGTGATGGTTGGATTCGCGCTCGTATTTGAATGTCAGACGACCGTACGAGACATGGTTCAAGTTCTTCAACCACTCGAAGTAGGAAACAGTTACACCACCAGCGTTGATGTAAAGGTCGGGGATAACCAAAATGTTGCGTTCAATGAGGATCTTGTCTGCAGCTGGGGTAGTTGGTCCGTTGGCAGCTTCAGCGATGATCTATAAAAAGCAGATTAAACTTGAATTAAAAATCACGAGATGAAGTTGATGAATAATGAATACCTTGGCCTGAATCCTGTGGGCATTGTGCTTGTTGATGACCTTCTCAATAGCAGCTGGGACTAGAATGTCGCAGTTTTCGTACAACAAGCATTCACCAGTGTAGGGCTGAGCTCCAGGGAATCCAACGATGGTACCGTGTTGAAGTTTGTAGTCTTCGAGTTCCTAGAGAAAGTTCGCAGAAAGAAATTATGCTCGAGGTCAGATGTGTTGGTGAATGTAATTTGAAAGTACCTTGGGGTCGATGCCAGTGGGGTTGACGATTGAGCCATCGTATTCCATGATACCAATTACGGTAGCTCCGGCACGGTGCAGATACCTTGCGGTATGGAGACCGACGTTACCGAATCCCTGGATGATGACAGATTTGCCACCCATACCAGGGGTAGTGCCAATCATGGACATGTAAGAGGCTTCATTCAAGAAGTTCTCTAGACCGTGGAAGACACCACGACCGGTGGCTGAGACACGGCCATGAATACCTCCCTGGTTGATGGGTTTGCCAGTGACGCAAGCGTGGCTGTTGATGTCATTATAACCGATGGTGGAAGCATAAGTATCGGCGATCCAGGCCATCTCACGCTCTCCAGTACCCATATCGGGGGCAGGGACATCGATACCGGGTCCTGAATAGAAAAGGAAAAATTATTTTATGCTAATCCCGAGAAACCAACATTTCTATGATGCATCACATACCAATGAAGCCTTTCTTGGCCAGCTCAAGTGTGAAGCGACGGGTGATTTTCTCCAATTCGTTATCGCTATATTTACGTGGGTTGATTTTGACTCCAGCTTTGGCTCCACCGAACGGTACATCGACGCAAGCACACTTGAACGTCATCAAGGCTGACAAAGCCTTAACTTCATCAATGTTGACCTCATCGGAGTAACGGATACCTACGCAGAAAATATGAATTAAGTATAATCATTTTCGAATTGGAAAGTTGCCTTGAACACAGACTGATGCACTGGCTTAAGGCTCGAAATAGAAGGGAAGAAATGAAACAGTAGGGCTTTTTCTTCCTCTTCTCTTAGGTGCCGGACATCACGTCTATGCCAACTACCATTATTATTCCGTTACTATTTCTCCATCCTTTCGCTTCGTATTTCATGGCAAAGCTCCCACCCTTTTCTAGTCACGCCATTCGCCGGGAGTAGAATCACGCGACACACCTTCTGACGTCATTTTTTCCCCAACCAATCAGCGTGAGACCTATTTTCGACAGTCATTTGGCCTACTGAGTAGGCCAAATGACTGTCGAAAGGGAGTAGGCCCTAGGAGTAGGCCCTACTCCTATGTCGTGCATTCCAAGTTGCACAACAAAGCAGTTATGGGAGTTTGAGGGCGCAAAACATATCCAAAAATCTATATTCTTGACAACAACACTGTAATTAGCTGGAATAAAAAGAAATTCGAAGCCGAAACTCAATAACAAATTAATTCTAGAGGTTTTTTTTCTTTGCTAAACATACCACGTATAATACTTTTTTTTAGGACGCGGGTACCTCTCGGCGGGATACGGTAGTGGTATTATTATAGATCCGCGGTAAACAACAGCAGACACAAAACCAGTTTGAACTGACCCTATTTTTTTTCTTCTTTTTTTAAAATTACTTGTACCTTATCTACTCTAACGGATTTACAAGGTTTTATCTTTCAGAGAATATTCTCCAATTAAATAAACCCTACTCGAATTCTCTCAAATTTGTTAAGAGAATCCAGTTTCTTGTTCTCAAAACTTATATTCTAATTACATCTGATCTAATTACCTCCTTTGCAGGGTAGACGATGCTGGCTGTGCTGAGCTCTGTAACCAGTGATCATTTCGTAGTCACCATTGTCTCTCTTGAGGGGGAAAGAGACTTCCAAAACGTGATGGCAGGGTTGAATGATGTTCAGCAAGCCCTTAACCTTCTTGCGTTTCTCTTCAGTGCTCATACGTGGTGCCCTCCAGTCCTCAACCAATTTCTCCTGCAGGATTTTGCATGACTTATGGTAGAAGAATTCGACCATATCAAAGAAGAGAGGATCCTCAGCTTCTTCAATGCCATTCAAGTGCTCAGGAATAACATAGGCAATATCGGAATTCAGCCTGGTCTGTTGCTGAACGGCTGCTGGGCTCAATTTCAGCAAGTTCTGTGTGCTAGCAGAAGAGGCATTTCTCAACAGAGCTGCTGTGAAACGCAACATTTTCCCTACAGAATAATCATATTTTTTATCAAAAGGCTTTAATACGAATAAATACTTTCGTATTATTTTCTTACCCAATTTCGTTCAGCAGTTTTCGCTGAGTAGTAATCACGACACGACCGTCGGAAGTAGTGCAGGGGAATCGTGAGAGAGTTGCAGCTCTATATAGACTCGAGCAGGGCCTTTGGGTCCGTATTTGGACGCGGTAAGAAATACGGGCTCTAGATGGCATTACTTTCTACGATGAAAAATTTCGCGTGGCTTCGAAGTTCGAATCCAAATTCATTCAGCGTTATCTTATCTTATCGGGATTGGTATCATATTTCATGCCTTTTAACCATAGGCAACTAAATGTCGAGTGAGAATTTTACCAGCATTTAAATTTATTTAAAATACTGAATTATTCCTTACATATTCATTAGAATGCGTTTTAGATTGTGATTACTGTATGATCGGTTCTTATATCGTTCTTTAAGTACAATATCAACAATAAACCGCATTACGCCGACTATTTTTTATTGGAATGGCAAAAAAGCAGGCTTAATATTTTACGTCTTTTGCTGAGTGGGTCGCATCATTATATCATGGACCTATAAATTAAAAATTGTTGAGCAAAGTTTCTGTTAAAACGCCCTAGCACCTTAGAAAAAAAAAAAACGTACCTGGACATGGGCAGGTGTACTTAAAATGTAGATCACTGCATCTGCTACATCAACAGGCTCAATAGGTTTCATGGTTGTAAAAAGTTCCGTGATGTTTTGTGCGCTAGTGTTGTCGCTATGCAATGCATTCGTGAAAAAATCAGTTGCCACAAAACCTGGGCTGATAGCCTAAAAAATTCAGATAAAATCACCATTAATTATTTCTCTATACTTTAAATAAAATGAGGCACTGTTTACCGCAACTCGAATATTGGTTCTGAGCTCCTTCAGTTCTTGCCGATGGCCTTCCGTTAAAGATCGAACACAAAATTTGGTAGCGCTGTAAAAATGATTTCCAGGGCCGATCGGTACTCGATGGCCTGAAAGACTGCGGAAGAGATGGAAGTGGTTTTTAAACAGCTTAATATACTCTCGCTTTCGCAAAACCATACCTACTAATGTGGATAATTTGACCGTCATCGACTCCACGTTGGCGCATAGAGTTGACCGATTCCTTAGTGCAAAGACACAGCGCTACGACGTTAACATCCAGCATAGACTTCCATCCCGAAACCGAAGCCTCTAATCGTGTTAAATGACACAAGCAAATGTTTATTCATGCAAATAAATCAAAACAATTCTTATCTTCGTACTAACCAGGCCCAAGGAGGGAGCCGTAGTCTCCGAATCCTGCGTTATTGATACAGACATCTACGCCTCCTACATTGCTTTTGATCCATTCAAATAGAGTTAAGATTTCATCTTCCTTGGACAAATCACATTGATATGCATGAAGCTTTCCTTTTGCTGATTCAAGCACTTCACCCAACTGGTAAACAAAATTGATTGTTAGATGAAAAACATTTAGATCTATTTGGCATTTGATAGCAAATTCCTCTGGGACTTGTTTACCTTTCGAATTTTATCGACATTCCTAGCGCATCCAACAACTATCAGTCCGCATTCAACCAGTTTTTGGCAAATAGCCGCTCCAATGCCAACACTTGCTCCTGTGACAAGAGCTACCCGTCCAACCCATCGATCCATCTGTTACATAATACATACGTATTTCATTAGTTCGACGTTTTCTGCTCATGAACACGTAAACACAATTTTAAATAAACAGCGTCGAAATTAGAGGCTCTGCAAAATATTGTATATGAGCGTGACAAGAAGTGTTCCTTTACTAACCTTTAAATTGTCTTCTTTTCCGGAATAAGCCTAGTGAATCCACAGGTGTGAGCTACTGGTTAATGATTAGCAAATTTAATACGTTTGTTGCTATGTAGACAACAATCGAGTGCAACGTTCTCTAGATTCCGTCTGCTGAGTGATTCCGCATAGGCCTATTCAGTTAAGGTACGATGTCCTAATTTTTACGCTTTAGAAAACTCGAATGGAAGAAACAAAAAGATTTCGTTCTGCAAAATTAAGCTAAATTTGCTCGGAGATAAGATTTTCTCACTAATTTTATTATTTATTCATTTTAGTTCGTATATCGGCAACAATGTCTAGCAAACGGGGATAACTAAAACTCGGGGGACTAAAACTCGGGAATGGACTCGAGGGTCGCCATTTTCCCCGAGTTTTAGTATGTTCAAACGGGGAGATTGGTAAACAACAAACGACTAAAACTCGGGGAATGGACTCGGGGAATGATTTTTTGGGCTTAAGGAATAAGGATTTCTTTATTTTAAAAAGTCCCTTTTCTTTCCATCAGTGCTTTATTTTTTTTCAATTTCTTTATTTCAATGTAATAATGAAATCGAAATGACGCAACGAAAAACGCCTGTTCCAATTTTTTAAATTTCAAAAGCAAAATTGTAAATTAAAGGAAAAAAAGGAGCCTATACTTTTTAAAGCGATTAGTATAATTTATATTTTATATGGAAGCAATTCTGTTTTTTTATTACACCGTTTTGACGTTGCAAATCTAGTTTTAACTATTCTATTTTATTCCAATCAAACAATTCAAATTATTTAGTTTCTAATATAATAACATAATTGATAAAAACGTTCTCAGTGTGAATGACTTCTACTCATCAAGTGTCTAGGAAAAGGATCTGTTTTAACGGATATTACCAAAAAACTATGGGTGGCCAAAATTTGGACTTTTTTTTCGGTTTCGGAGTTTTCTCGTCAACTGCTGCACCTAAAAATATTCTATTTTTTTTTTCTTAATGATCGAATAGCCCACCCATCTCTTCAAACCTTTATCATTTTTTTTAGATACTCGGCTCATAAGCAGAGATATTAACGATTAAAATTTTGGAAACAATTCCTAAAAATTCTTCGTTTTTCGGACATGCCGGGCTTCCCCCATACGCCACCTAGCGCTCGCGAAAACTACATTTCCCCCTCTTTCGTCGAAGTCGAAAAACACATAGCAGACGACTGACGTCATGGAAACATAATTTTACGACACTTTCACCTAAACGTCGTTTCTTAGAACTGGCAATGCTGATCCTTTTAGGTCCAGTTTCCGAAATCTGGCAACTTTTTTGGAAGGCGACAGTCTTCACTTCTTTCTGGAGAGTTATGGAGCTATGTTCTCTCTTCTCCAACTTCTCATCCTCCGTGGTCTAGATAAACTAAGAATAATATGTAATATAGATCTACTGGCTAAGAAACATTTCTACATTCGAAGCAATAAAGGTCGTGGTTTAAATTTATAGATATCTGATAACATTATCAGATATAACATTAACGAAATGTACGTATAACGGATTACTAAAGCGGTGACGAAGGTCAAAATTTTTGCAATCAAAAGGTTCGAAACGGATTACTTTAGTACCGAGGGTCAAAATTTGTTCAATTAACATCAATGGGAAAACGTCTTCAACGGTGGCGATTGTCTCCTTCACCAAACCATTAGGTGGTAACTGGATTATTTTCAAACGCATTCCAAGCGGCTGTTCTTTCGCCTTCTGACAATTGCTCTTCTGGTATTGTTTGAAGAAGCAAATCATGCTTGTGGTAAGAAGCGATCCATTTGTCTAATTTGATGGTAAGCCCCGCCAAAATGGGATCTTTTATCATAAGAGTTCCCCTTGTCAGTGGGATCCAAAAAGCGATCTTTGAAGTCCGTGGTTGTTCCAAGCAAGTTAGGCTTTACAAAATCAACCAATGCGTAGTATTCCAGCAAATTGTTTTGGATGGGGGTGTCCGACAAAACAATTCTTCTCTTGGTTTTGACTTTGTTCAACGTCTTGAAGACTAAGGTGTGTTGGTTTTTTAAAATGTGCCCCTCGTCACATATTATAAGTTGAGGGCCGCGATCAATGAGAGAGTGTTTGATAAGCCGATTGTCTTCCGAAGTTCTTTCCTTTTGTTCGTCAGTTAAAGTGCGGAACATCTCGTAGCCTATTATGAGGACTCCTAGTTGAAAACAGTAACGAATATTAAGAACATACCTGGCAAGCTTCGTTAGTTAGCACTGTATGAACTAGTGTGACGATCTGTAGACTTTTACCCAAACCCATGCAATGAGCCAATATACAACCAGAGCCGAGGTGCTCTTTGATTCTCTCAATGGACTCAAAACAAGCGTTCCACATAAAAAGAACCCCTTCGGTCTGGTGAGACTTTAATTTCATGCTAAATTCTTTGTCAACTGTGAGAAGTTCCGTTTCCTTTTCAGGGTCCAAATCCAGTACGTCGCATGGGATTGCTTGATTAATCTTCGCCAAATCCCCACATGAAGCTTCATTATAGGCGGCTTCCTGACAGGCTACTCTTTTCATCCGCTCCTTTTCTTCAATGAAGACCTCAGATGGTGAGGGTGATGCTGATAACAATGGTTCATCTTGTACTCTAACTGGAAATGACTCCTGAACATGGCCAACAATTGGAGAAGCGGAAGGAGGTTTGTTATGGCCTGGAAACCATACATTACGGAGTGGCATCTTGCAGCTTAACAAAGATTTTACTCAACCCTGGTTGTTCAACTAAAGCCCCCCCCCCCCCACTACAGGCTCTCTCCCAGTGTAGCCTCATCTGGAACGCCTTCCTCTGCTACCTGTCCAAGACTAAGCGGCTGTGCAATAACGCGAGCTCCGGGTTTACAACAATCCCAGGAGCATACCCCTTGCCCAGTGCAGGGCAACGAAGGCCTACTTCCGCCATGCCTCTGTCTCCCGCTAGGGTTTAGGCATCCTCGGAAGTTGCTGCGCCAGCCACTGATTCGCAGACCAGAGCTGCTCATCTAGGCCGCCGGCGCCCAGCCTCTAGCCGCAAACTCTCTGTTCCTTAAATCTGCCCATTTCGCCAATCCCTCAGCCCCACATTCTTGTTTAACCACAGGCTCTGATTGCTCCGCATTTGTGTGCTCCTCCCTTAATTGTAGCACCTCGCAAATTAGCCGCCTCACCTCTATAAACGGGGGCACTGGGCTGTTAATAGTGTCGAGTTGTGCGCCTTCCCCCAGATAACGGGGTGGTGCCGGCATCCGACCTAGGTCTCGGCTGCACCCGGTGCCCACACCTATAAACGGTGGCGACCGGCGCCGGGGCTGGCCGGGCTAGGGAGAGGGGGGCCCAGCTGGTCCTTTATTTCTGCCCGTACTACAGCAGTAGTTGCGGCCGTTGCTTCCTCTTTAGTCTTGCGCCCTAAATCTGTTTCCATTTTCCTTGACAAGCTTTTACTGCCCTGTTTCCTTCTCTCTCTGTACTCTCTAACTGTGTTATTGTCCCTCCGTTTCGCCAATACACTGGGCCATACTCGGTCATCGAGTCCATGCCCTTTAAAAATAATTAAAAAAAAAGCACCCGCTCAATCTGAATGGTAGGAACATAAAAAGGACGGATTTACTCATGTGTCTAAACCTATAGTTGAAAGCAATCAAGAATATTAAGAAGGTACCTGGCAAGCTTTGTTAGTTAGCACTGTATGCACTAGTGTGACGATTTGCAGACTTTTATCCAAAAACATACAATAGGGCCTAGATGCAACCGAAACCAGAATGCTCTTTGTTTCTCTTAATGGATTCAAAGCGCAAGCTGTCCACATAAAATTAACCCCTTTGATCTTGTGAGGCTTTAGTTTTGCTTAATTCTTTTTCAATGGTGACAAGTTCAGTTTCCTCTTTAGGGTCAAAATCCAGTACGTCGCATGCTGGGATTGCTTGATTAATCTTCGCCAAACTACCACAGGCAGCTTCATTATAGGCGGATTTCCGACAGGCAACTCTTTTAATCCGCTCCTTGTCTTCGATGAAGACCTCAGATGGTGAGGGTGATGCTGATGACACAGGCTGAGGTAACACTGGTTCATTTTGTACTGTAAGTGTGAATCTCTCCTGAACATGGCCAACAATTGGAGAAGGTGGAAGAGGTTTCTTATGGCCTAAAGAGTGGCGTGGCATCGTGGTAGCTTAACCTCCTTTATCGACGCGAAGAAAAATTTTGCCATAACCAACTGAATTTTAGTGCACATATTGCTGGGGACCTTTTAAAATCCCTCAGTAAAAAAAATCGATGGCTAATTTTATGTGCATTTTCATCGTTTTTGTTGTTTTGTCCCGCCAGGAATGACCAAATGTCACTACCGCTGAAATTTGGGGGACATATCTGGCGGAAAAAAATTACCCCTCAGTTACATACAGCAGCCACTCTTGTGAACATTTTCCCGTAGGGCGGTAGGTCACCAAGAACCAATATATCGCTTGCACTTCTTTTGAGTTTAGGCACCGTAGCCATACCAACTTTACGAACCTTATCTTGTTCGTCAAATTTGCTATTTTTCCCATCAATCATGTTCCTTATACTAAAGGAATTTCTTTCAGCACGCGTGGTGGCAGTAGCGGCGATATGTATGCTGTACTCTGGACCGTCCGCACTTTCCTTCTCCCCCTCTTCCACCCATCGATCATTTCCATCGATCGCGGCAACTCTTGTCGTTCGATCAGGGAAAATTGATCGATCGATCCTTCAATCTCGATCCTTTCTCGATCATTTCCATCGATTGCGGCAACTCTGCTGCTGAGTGATTCCGTATACTCAATTACACATAACGAAAGCACGATGTAATAATTTTGACGTTTTAGGATGAAAAAAAATTGTTTTTCTTCAAAATTAAATGAAATTTGTTCGGAGAGAAAATTTTCTCATTATTTCAATGTTTAATCATTTTAGTTCATAAATTGGCAACAGCGTCTAGCAGACACTCACCCGAATGTCAAAACTGTTGTTGTTGACGTTGCCGCCTGTGGATCGTATACCTTTGCAACCCTATAGTTTTCTAAATATTCACTGTTGATACTGATATGTCTGTTATTAGTCCGACTGATAAGCTCATTCGTAAATTGCGTAAGAAGCTGCGTCAAATTGAAAATCTCGAATTCCTCGGCCGCTCTAATCTAAATGAAGAAGAACTACTGAAGGTATCATACACATGCCAATTATTTTTATCGTCGGTTTTCGTTTTTATTGTTTGTTTTTATATTGTAAGGTCAAACAAAAAAATGCCACTAGAACTGAACTTGCTAAAATTTTAAAACAAGTCACTGGGGAAACTTGTGTTAATCCTAAACCCGAAGTTGATGTTAAACAGCAAGAAACAAAAAGTATTTTTGTACCATCAGAGAGAACAGACGTAGTAATAACTCCTGAAAAGAAAACTAATACTGCAATAACTCCTGAAAAGAAATCTAAAAATGAAACAGAAAAGAATCCCACATCTACACCACTTTTAGAAGTGCCTTTGCAGTCTAAGAAAGTAAAGCCTTTAAAAGATCTCCAAAGTAACACACCCACCACAATTTTAAATCCAGCCATTACTGAAACAATGAAGCGTCCATCAATTGAGTATATTTTGTTTCTTAAGACATCTTTGATTAAGTTATTAAACAACTTTTCTTCTTTAGGGAAAGTACATCTTCAGTGAGCCCAGAGTCATCAACTGTTAATAGCTCACAGACAAAGAAGCCTAAAGCAGAAATCCCTGAATCACAAGAGCCTAAGAAAACTAAGCCCAATAATATGCAAAAGGAAACAAAACAATCTCCTGCTACTAAAGCTTGGCATGAAACTCCATTTCTTCTGAATATGTTGGAATCTCACAATGACATTGTATGTTGTGTTGACTTGGATGAAAACTACATAATCTCTGGAAGGTAACTGAATTTTAGTAGTTTGAGCTAAATAAAAGTAACGGCATGATTTGATTATTTTTTGTTTTATTTTAGCCGAGATACCTTGGTTCAGGTATGGTGCGCAAAGACTGGCTCTGCATTGATGGACTTGCGTGGACATACCAATACGGTTACTTGCGTTTGTCTCTTGTCGGCAGAAGAATCGAAAAATCTATGTGCAGTGTTGTCTGGAACTACTGGCGAAGAAGCAGGTCCTAGATTGGCTCTTTCGAGTTCATCAGATTGCTGCTTGAAGCTTTGGAACTTGGAAAATGGCTCGGCTTTGCGTTCCATTTACACATTTAGCGCAGTTACGGCTCTATGTTACCTGCCTGCTCAACAATGCTGCGTCGTAGGAAGTGAAGGAGGGAAGCTAGAAATCTATTCATTTCTTGAAGAGAACACTCATGCGGTTTTTTCAATCAAAACTTTTGAAAGCTCCGTATCTTATGTAAAGGTAATCGTTGATCTTAAATTCGACTAATTTGGACTAGTAAATAAAATCATTCCTTTATAATTTTGTCATAGCTACAAGGTGACAACTTAATCTGCTCGTCCCACGATGGTTTCATTAGTGTGTGGTCACTTAAAGGAACAGAACTGTGCCGACTCTTCAAATCAGATGACCTGGTATCTGAAACTGGTGTCAGAATCTATTCTCGACCAATCCTCAGCCTTGCCGTAAATTCAACTCATCCATCAATTTTCTATGGCGACGAAGGTGCAAGTGTTAAAATGCTAACATGGAAAACAGGTAGCTAGAATTAGTAATTACTAGTTATAATTTATTTGGTTTTATACGTCTTTTGTTGATTTAGGATTTGTGAAAAAGCTGCGAAATCACGTTCACGATTTCGGGATAACTAACGCCATTTACGTAACTAAATCATTCCTTCTCTCATCGTCCATTGATCTTGATACGGGGAACTCTTCCGTTAACGTCCGCTCTTTACCCGATGGCAATTACTTGGGCACTTTGAATATTACTGGTGTTGGGCGTATTGTCTGTCTAGCCGCCACAGAAGACCCAACAGACCAGTCTCTGCGATTGGTCATTGGAGGGACAAAATTATTATTACTAGAAACAAGAGGAATAGGATGTCGTCGTTCTCCGAAGTAAGTCATTTGGTGAACTTTAAGTTGATGATGAAGTTTTAATTGTCTTAATTATCCACGTAGGAAGGACAGTGTTCTCAATCCCCAATTCATAAAAGAACTAAATTTACCTGTTGGGGATTCTGAAGACGATTCCAGTAGTTCTTCTGACGAAGAATTTCTTCAAGATCAAGAAGAATTAGCTAATTCTGATGAAACTGATGAGGCACACAATGAATCTGCACAGAATAGCTCGTGGTGCACTATCCTCTGATAAGTCGAGTATATTTTGTTAAATTTTTTAACCGGTCCATATTAAGAATCAAAGTATAAAGCTACTAATAATTACTTCATCGTGCTCAATACTTTAAAATTTAAAACAGAAGAAAAGAAAAAAAAAACGCTTTAGAAAAAACGATTATTTCAGGGATGTCGCTGGGTTTCATATTTTTTTCTATTCATTCAGTATAATCAACATACATTAACACTCAAACGAATTCATATATTTGAAGAAACAGCAGAAGGCAATGGAAGCTCTTTAAATTGAGCAATAAAATTTTTATCGTTTTTTTTTAATTTCCAACTTACGATAAATTGTGTCCATTGGTCGCGGCGGGTGTTATGGTGACCACTACTGGAATGTTGGTCAATGCGGGTGCTTCATTTTGTTTTTTGTGGGGTTCAATCCATTTAGCATCGTGAATTAATATTGTATTCATACAGAGCGCTGCTACTCCGTAAATGAGGAACAGCGAATCCAGGGCTATGCGGCTGCCTAAAATATAATTAAGATGAGTCATTTTAAATTTCAAATAAGAAAGATTTCAATGTTCTGTTGGTCCTTACAAATAGAATGCCCCATGTACAACGTCGCACCACAAGTGTACCCGGAAGAAATCATGTCTCCGTACAAAGTAAAAGACCAGATATAAAGGCAGATCATGATAATTCCACTCATGGCTGATAAAATGGAAAAAACTAGGACCATAATGTTGTGCCTGAACAAGTCATACATGAATCATTTAAAACGGTGTTTCCGCAATTTTTAGTTTTTTAATTTACAACCTTTTAATGATCACAACTCCCGTTACCATAACGAACATTCCTCCCCATAAACCCGAACCAGTCGTGTCCATTGGTAGAGAGTACATCACAATGGCTGAATACTAAATGAATTCATTCACCGAAAAAATAATTAAGTATAGTCTGTAATAACTGGAAAAAAATTTCTTACCTCTGTCATAATCATCGTTATGCCAAGAAGAATATCAAAAAAGCCGAAAACTTTCACTCGAGTTTCCATTTTTTCTGCTACTTGCGAAAGCGACGCTTGACAAGTACTGAACTATTGTCTGGCCATGACGTTTACCTTAATTCCAGATTTTTTTTTTTTTTTTTAACTTGATAACATTTTTATTTGATATCGAAACACGTCCTTTCAGTCCATTATGTCTGTCCAGTTATCTGTTCGCTTTGTATTGACAGTGTCAGGTGGACGTAAGCCGTCCACCCTTCGATTACCAGGGTCAGTCCTAAAAAACTCTTCCTGGTTTTTATCTGATTATACTTTGAACTCGAACCAAAAAAATTAAATTGGTCTATTTGAGTATTTGAGAAAATTGTTGTTTTAATTTTGAAGATTGCAAATTGTTTCAATTCCCGGAATAATTACGACTATACGTAAATCAGAAATATAAAGTGCATTTGAACGTGCTCCAATTTGTGCGTTTTAAAAACTTCCGGTTAGGAGTCTTGACTTGTAGATCATCATAAATTCATAAGAAATATAAAATAAGAGTTAAATTCATTGACGCGGAGGTTAAGTAGATGGGGGAAATGGGAGATGTTTACCATCACGGAATGGGAAGTGTAATTACCATCACGATATTATAGTTTCATAAAGAGGAAATACATTAGGTATTCACACAGTCATTTCCGGGAAAATTATTCATAAATTCGCGTTATTCTTTACCTAAACGTCCATCTAGCGGCCGTTTTAGATACGAGCAACTAAACTCCACTAGCAGACGATTTTGAAATTTCTTAGGCCACCAGTGTTTTGCGGTGTTTACATTTTGCTGCACAATTTCCCTCCATTTGTTTTCGTCTCCAACACGTTCTTTATTCGATAAGGCGCAATTGTAACAAAAAGTTGATAATTGAAACTGTCTGTTGCCATGGCTTCTTTTCTTTTGAGATATTCTAGCTCACTTCGTTTAATCTCAGCGTCGCAAGTAGAAAAATATTTTCCAACATTGATAAAAAGTTTATTGCATAAATCTTTTGCTTAGGTGAGCCAATTCAGATGTTTGCATAGACAGCCTCTTGATCCTGAGTGGACAGCCTTGGCAAAAAAACAGTTGAAAGGTAAAAATCCAGAGGAAGAACTTCTCTGGTATACATCAGAAGACATCACTTTGAAACCAATCTACACAAAAAAGGATGTTGAAGGGTACATAGTAATAAAATGTTATTAAACTTCACTGATCATAAGAAATCCTAAATCTTTTAAAACAATCAGGCTTGAACATGAGTTACCGGGAAAGTTTCCTTATACTCGTGGTCCATATCCTACAATGTACTCCCAAAGGCCATGGACAATCAGACAGTATGCAGGTTTCAGCACAGTCGAGGAAAGCAACAAGTTTTATAAAGAAAACATTAAGGCTGGTCAACAAGGTTTGAGTGTGGCTTTTGATCTTGCCACTCACTGTGGGTTAGTAAAAACATGTTTTAGTCTTTATTTTCTGATATACCTAATATTCTTTGTATGTTAGGTATGACTCTGACAATCCACGAGTTTATGGTGATGTAGGAATGGCTGGAGTGGCTATTGACAGTGTTGAGGACATGAAAGCACTCTTTGATAGTATTCCTCTAGAGAAGATGTCTGTCTCTATGACAATGAATGGGGCTGTGATTCCAGTTTTGGCAATGCATATTGTTGCTGCCGAAGAACAGGTATGCAAATACATGTTTAAAAATAAATAAGCTGGTAATGATAATATGTTAACAGGGTGTGAAAGCGGAACTCTTATCAGGGACGATTCAGAACGACATTTTAAAAGAATTCATGGTTAGAAATACCTACATCTACCCTCCAGCTCCCTCCATGAGAATCATTGGTGATATCTTTAGTTACATTTCTGCGGTACCAAAATTTTTTGTGATGTCGGCCATCATTCGGCGTATTGTTGATTATTATCATTTTTACATACAGAAAATGCCCAAGTTCAACTCAATCAGTATATCTGGTTATCACATGCAAGAGGCTGGTGCCACTGCAACTCTTGAACTGGGATTCACTATGGCCGATGGCATTGAATACTGTCGAACAGGCTTAAAATCAGGTTTATCAATCGATGCGTTTGCACCACGTCTTTCTTTCTTCTTTGGCATTGGAATGAATTTTTACATGGTAAACAAATCTTGTAACATTTTAAATCCCTTGAATTTGTAATTATCTGTGCTTTGAACAGGAAATCGCCAAGCTAAGAGCAGCTCGTCGTCTCTGGGCTCATTTGCTCCAGGAAAATTTCAGTCCAAAGAGCCAAAAGTCGTTGGCATTGAGGACTCATTGTCAGACGTCTGGCTGGTCACTGACTGCTCAAGATCCGTATAATAACATTGTCCGCACGACAGTTGAAGCTATGGCTGCCGTTTTTGGTGGCACCCAGTCCCTTCACACCAACTCATTTGATGAAGCTTTGGCTTTGCCTTCCAAGTTTTCTTCCCGCATCGCTCGTAACACACAAATCATTCTACAAGAAGAAACAGGAATACCAAAAGTTAGATCTAAAATGTTTTAAAATTGTTTTATATATTTATTGGAAGTTCTCTCAATAGATCATTGATCCATGGGCCGGCAGTTATATGATGGAGAACCTAACTGACGAGGTTTACAACAAAGCAAAACGAATTGTGGATGAAGTGGAGCAAATGGGTGGTATGGCCAAAGCTGTAGCTTCTGGCTGGCCAAAATTGAAAATCGAAGAATGCGCAGCTCGTCGCCAAGCTCAAATTGATTCCGGCTATGGTACTTTTATTTTATTTCCATTCTGACTGGCAAAACTTAATCGCAAATATTTGAATTATTCAGAAACAATCGTGGGTGTAAATAAATATCAACCGGAGAACCCGGAACAAGTAGACGTTTTGATGATCAACAACGAAGAAGTTCGAAACAAACAAATTGATAAAATCAACAAGGTAAATTCTACTTTGCTAACCAAACATTTAAACTAAAATATTGAATCTGTTATTCAATTATTTATTGCAGGTTAAAGCAACCCGTGATTCGGCCAAGGCAGAACAGTGTCTCAAAGCGATAACAGATTGCGCTGCCGGTGCCGAGGGCAATTTATTGGCCTTGGCCGTCGAGGCTTCTCGTGCTCGCTGCACCGTAGGCGAAATAACCCAAGCCATGGAAAAAGTAGGAAAAATCTTTTCTTTATTTTTCTTCTTTGATTTCTACGCATTCTAAAAATGGGGCTTGGTAACCAACAGGTGTTTGGTCGTCACGTAGCGCACGACACGATGATATCTGGGGCCTATAAAAGTGAATTCGCCGACAAGGAGCAGTTTGAAGTAGTCGCCAAAAAGGTAGGTTGAACCAAATTTGAATTTGCATGTCAATTCCAAATGATAATTCAACCGGCGAGGGCGATTCCCGTGATAGATTGATGAGTTGGTGGCCTTAGAAGGTCGTCGTCCACGCATCCTGGTCGCCAAGATGGGACAAGACGGACATGATCGTGGCGCAAAAGTTATCGCTACTGGATTCGCTGACCTTGGCTTCGATGTCGACATCGGCCCTCTATTCCAGGTGTGTCTCTTTCGTTATTCCGGGTGCCCCCCAGTAGAACTTAATGGTTTTTCACTTGTTAAAAGACTCCGCGTGAAGTTGCCCAGCAAGCCATCGACGCTGACGTTCACGTCGTCGGAGTTTCATCGCTGGCGGCTGCCCATCGGACTCTTGTACCCGAATTGATTAAGGTCTTGAAAGAGATGGGCAGATCAGATATTCTCGTAGTCGTCGGTGGTGTTATTCCGCCACAGGATTACGACATGGTTTTCGAAGCTGGCGCGTCTGCCATTTTCGGACCGGGTGCGTTTCTTTTATTTTTCCTATCAAATGTTTTAATGGATATAATTTGATGATTTTTCCTGGGTTTATAGGCACCAAGATTCCGGTGGCAGCGCTGCAAGTCGTCAACTTGATTATCAACGGATTGAACCGAAAAACTGAGTCATCCGCCAATTAAGTAAACAAACCTTAAACAGATTAGCATTTTTCTAATTACCCCACAAGTTGATGTGTCCAACAATCAGAGATGTTAACGCGATTTTTTCTCCTAATTTTTTTAATGTTTTAGCCGTAATATAAAGTTGGAATATAGTGAGGATATGTGGTTAAAAGATATCGCTTGCATTGGTCGGTGGTGTTGGCGGTTGGAACCAATGGGAGAGGAGACGCGCCCTATTGGCTAGGCCTTTTAGTAAGCCACGCCCCGTTTCTACACAAAGGATCGTTGAGACTGTGGTATCTTTGGCTAGCTGATAGCTCGTATTCATTCAAAATTCCAATCTTATCTTGACGACGTAGAACATTGTTTGCCACCTTACATAATCAGATTCAGTTGTTATTTTAATTTTAAGTGGATCAACTCTGGGCTTTTGATCAAAATCAGTTTTTTAACAGCAAAATTCTTGTAGGCCTAGCAGCACTCGATTACTTGGCGATTTCTCCGAAATTGGTGTTGAAAAATCGGTTTGTTTAGTTGCCATGGTCAGTTCCATGGTCCAAAGTCGCATTCAGCATTTTTAGACCTGCAAGGTTTTGTCAAGTAGCCAAGTCTTTTGTTCTCCTTTGGACAGCTTTCTCTTTTTCCTCCTCGGTGGCATTTTTGTGTTTGTTCTTTTTTCAAGCGTCATCGCCAGATTTCTGAACTAAAGACAAAATTTTCTTGACAAAAACTTTTTCCATCAACTTGTTGTCTTTTCTGCCCATGTTACTAATGTTTCAGCATCTTTTACGTAGGAATCCTCGCAGAAATTTGGAATCAGCTCTACAAATGACAAATTGTCAGTTCCGATTATTTACCTGAAGATGAATTAGTAACTTTATCGATTTCGTCCGTTATACGAGTTCACAGGTCCGACTGCATAATTTTATATCGACGGCTGAGCAGCCCCTTGTCGATGGCGCTCCTGATGAATTGATTTTCCCCTTTTACGTCTATACAGCGGCTCTCATGTCGGGGTCCTTGTCTACACAAAGATGCGACATCCACCAGCTCAGACTTTTCTTCTTCATTCTTAATGGCCAACAATATGTTGAACAGAAATCGGACATGATAACCCCCCCTCATGGCGTTATCCATTAATCTGAAATCCCTTCAATCGATTTCTATAAATTTTGATTTTTGATAGCTATACAAAATGTCTTTAAGGTAAATTATCTAAGCCGAAACTACTCTTCAAAAAAAGGACTATTAATGCAGGTTTGTAAAAAAATCAGCAGTAGCCTAATCCCCCTGCATGTACTTCACTTTATCCTTTCGGCTTGGACCCTTTTCTATCCTTTTATAAGCCCCTTTTTATATTGTTCCATGTTTTTAGCCTCTTTTTTTCCGGTGACCATCTGGCTTTTATCAAAGGCAGAAAATTCAGGAGGATGGTCAACTTGATTTTTTACCGAGTGAACACACAACGAATGTGGTTGTGAATTTCGTCGAGGAGGATCTCTTTAGCCGAGCAGACTAAAAATAGACGAAGGGGAGGAGGATGTTGTGTCGTGGCAAAAGTGAAAATAGATCCGAGTGGCGCGTGTGTGAGCTGTTATACATCCTAAATTTAACTGATGCAATTTTTACTAAAAGTTTGGAAGGTTGTAATCAATTTCATGTATAGCAGACGAAACAGAAAATTCTTCTACAAAAGGCCTGACGAATGCAAATGAGCGGCCATTATTCAGTTCAAGGGCTCTCGTCTGAAAAACAAACGAAACGGGAATGTAAAATAAAATCTTGGGAGGTTGTGTGTGTGTGTGTGCTTGACACAATAGAGAAAGAGGGTGGCGAGTGGGTGGAGAGGAGGAAAAAAACCTCCACGGGAGAGTCTGGTTATAAAAAGAAACGGCAATGCTGTTTTACCCACCCGTCGCCTAAGGCCTCGTTAAGAATCTTCCCCCTGCCCCATGGATCTTCTATCCCCATTGGTTCCCATTGAATCCAAGTGGGTGTGTCTACCACCCAGTCGCGGGTGGTGAAAGAGGGTCACCACCCACCAACCCAGCTCCCACCGACAGAGCCCAACAACTCTCCCCACCAGTTTTATTCTTTTTCTACTCTCCGTCGATTCGAGAAGCAGAAAATATCGTGGTTAAAAAAGCTGTGCTGTTTTTCGTGTGTGTGTTCAATATTTTCAGTGGCCAATTTTTTTGTGGAAATGTGTTTTCAGTGCAATTGAATATTGACCAGAGTTTGTTACCTTGTCATTCCTTAATGACAACTGTGTGTGGACTGGATGGAATCTTGTCACCACGATTCCAGTAAGTTTCCAAAATCATTTCCCACTATTTATTTGAATCGTTGTAGAATCGTGTCACCTACATTTGGTATTGAATCAAACATGGCGAAAACGGTTTTTGGTATTATTTGGCTGCTACTGGTCGTCTGGTAAAATAATATTCTAGGCATCGCATGGAAATTACAACGACGTTCCTCTTTCAGAATAGAAGGAGGAAGAAGAAGAAGAAGAAAAGAGGAAAAAGAGAGAAATGATGTGGCTGGCGGCATCCGAGAAAACAGGAGAACAGGGGGGATAGCACAAACAACCGAGTAGAAAGGGCAGGAGAAGGGGATGATGATAAAGCCCAAAGGGAGGGTGGGGAGAAACCACCCCCTACCATCCACCCCGCCGTATTAAAAAAAAAGGAGGGGAAAGGTTTTTTTTTTCTGTTCCCCTCCCTAACCCGCGGTTCTTTCAACCCGCCGGGCGGTTTCCCGATCCGCGGTTCAGCTCTTTCGGGATTTTCGTGTGTGTGCACCCCTCCCATCTCTCTCCGTTATATTCCGAGTTTTGGTGAGCTAGAAAGAAGAGATCAAGGGGGGGTTGGGCACCTCCCTATCAGCTGACGCCAGAAAATGATGAAATGACGTCATTTCCCCCACGCGTAGTAGTTATACATCGGGTTCGTGTTTCCTCTATTTATTATTATACGAAAAAAGAAAAGGGGGGAAGAAAATATTTATTATTTTGTGTGGGAAAAGAAAATCTTTTATCAATTTTATTTGTTCATTTTTTTATCTTTAGGAAGGATTAAATCTGATAACAGTTTGATTAGTTTTTGGTGTTTTGGCTATTTTTTCGAGACGTTTTTGATTGATGTTTGGTTTGATCCGCCATCAATCAAAAAAGATAGAAGCGTCCAGTACTAAAAATGAAGGTCAGATGGAATATTGGTCATCATTTGAGATTCAGGAATTCCCGTGGGCTATTCAAATGAGGAGATCAGGCGGGGGGCCGTGATCGGGAAGGGGTGTATAGAGAAGTGTCGCCACGTGCTCGACCACCGCACGGCACTTTCACGCCCCTCTCTTTTTATTCCCGCATAGAGTCTCTCTATTATTATATTCTCTCCCCTCTTTCTCCCTCTTTTCATCATCTTTCCCTTTATTTTTTAAACCCAAAGAAATATAACCGTTGTGTTCCATCCGGTTTGGCCTGGGGTCATTTTCTCACAGGTCACATCCCCCCACTAACGCCCATTGGTCCGCACCTTTCCAGCCCAAGAGCAAATTGGGTGTTGAGAGAGTAAAGAGTTTTCCAGGTCTATTAACAGACTACTCATTTGCATATTTGATTACCTCTTGGGTGCTCCTCTGTTGAAGAATATATGATAGTTATTTCTTATTGATTCAATTTTAGAAATGATTGAATCGACGGACGATGGCAAAACTCCGCCCAGTGTCGGTGACGTTAATTGTCACCTGATCTGTACCGTCTGTAAAGGTTACCTGGTGGACGCTACTACAATTACCGAATGTCTTCATTCATGTGAGCATCATTACCAAAAAGTGACAGGGAAAAATAATAATGGTTTTTTTCGTTACAGTTTGCCGCTCATGCGTCGTTCCGCACGTGGCGGAATTCCATCAATGCCCATCTTGTTCCGTCCCGCTCAGCACCACTAAGCCTTTTTCCCAACTCAGGTCAGTATTTTTATTTTAAAATTCATTCTCCCAAAGATGATTATCAATCTTTTTTTTAAAAGGAGAGACTACACGCTACAGAGTATCGTCTACAAGATGGTCCCGCGGCTGGCCCGGAACGAATTGGACAGAAGGAAGCAGTTCCGCCAAGAGCGTTTCGAAGCTTCCAAAATGAATAACTTTGTTGAGGATAGTAAAGCTGAAGAATGTTACCTGCAATCATTTTTCGCTCCCAACGATCCAATCTCCATGTCCCTGGAATACGCAGAACCGTAAGTCACTGGAACACATTTTTTGGTTAACTTTTTGGCAGTTCAAATTTGAATTGGTTATTAAATGTATAGAAACTGCGAATTTGGCTTACGAGCCAATTTGGGGAAAGATGATTTGTCGGAATCTGGGTCCCAACAGCAGCATCGTCGTTTCTTCCGGTGTCCGGCTGACCTTCCCATCGGCCATTTGGTCAAATTTCTCCGCAATAAATTCAACGTCACTGATCCAGCCACACACAAGGTAAAGAGCCATTTATCATTTAGTCAACAAATAGAGTGAAAAAACAAATGTGTAGTAGTAGTAGGCTTATTTTTATTACATTTATCAAATTTTTGATGCAGTTGGAAATTTTGTACAACGGTCGACCGCTGGCGCCAGAATACAAACTGTCCGACGTGGCCTACATTTTCTCATGGAAAGAGGTATAAAGTCTTGTCTGACGTCATTTAAACCAACAAAATTTGTAGATAAGAATCTGTTTTTTAATCTTGTGGGATGGTGCGGTCCACTTTTTATTTTAATGAATTGCAGAGGGAGCCATTGAGATTGTGGTACCGGATATCTCCTACCATCAAAGAGGAAGAGCCGATCCAGCGGAAGACGACTCCACCGGCGGAAGAGGTCAAGGTGAAAGGTAACCAGCGAGCGAGTCTAGTTGACATTACCAGCAAGCGGAGTTGGCAGTGTAACGGCAAAGAAGAGAGGAGAACCAAACGCCGGAAGCGTTCATCCGCAGAGAAAGTAGCTGAAAAGATTCAACGGACGACGCCGGAAGCTTCAGCTGTTGATTCACTGGTCGTTCCTGTCGCTAAAACAATTTTTGACGAGGCGAGAACGGCTGAATTCAGTTGCTCTACACCTATTCCGTCCGCCGGAAGTACCGCCCCACCCCTTGAGACCGATTCCGGCGAGTCCAACAAAATTCACAATTGGTTGCCAAAAGCTGTTTTTGATTTGGATGATCGCGCATTATTTGCCAAAAGACTCCAAAGAATAACCAACCCTTCAGAATTCCGGCCGGAAGAAGTGAAAGAAGAGGAACCACAAGTTGACAAGACGGACAAGGAAGTAGTCGACCCAACAACCAAGGAAGAATCGATCGAATCACCTGATCCGCTGGCTCCACTCCGGATTTGCGTGACACCCGATCCGACTGGCGCAACCTCTGGCGGACCAGATGATGAAATTCACGACAGTATCGGCGCGTTAGACTTGTCCGGAAGCAAAGGCGATTCGAGTGATGTGTCATCGCCTTTATCAGCCGGAAGTTGCAGATCCAGCGCCAGTCCAGTAGGTTCTACTTCCAAAATGGGTCCTCATCCTTATTTCATGACGCCCAGCGCCGTCTATCATCATGTCCAGCAGCAAGATCCGGCTCAATCCATGGCCGTGTTGGAAGCTGCAGCTCAATCCACAACTTGTTCCGCCAATAACACCAACAAGTTGTCCAGTGATGACATTAAAAAGCCTCCAATTTGGGATCTGTTCCATCAGCACATCCGCCCGTCTACAGCCCACAGCAGCCAGCAAGCTCAGAGCCTATTAGATTTATTAAAGTCGAATCCTCCGCTCATATTTCGCGGAAATAATAATAAGAAAAAATCTAAGAAAAATCCGGCCGGAAAGAAATTTCCGCCATCTTCACCAAATTCCGCTTGATCGGATGTGATTTGTGTCTTTTTTGTTTGTGTTTATGTGTGTGTGTGTGTGTGTTCCATGAAACATTTCTTTTTGGCTGCATGCTTGTGACTTGACACATATATTTTTCTATACATATTATACATAAACTATTAAATGGACACTTTGAATACATTGATTTTACAAGTTGCCGGCGTTAGATTGAATTCGAAAAAAGGCATGGGACCTTTAATGGACCGTGTGCCCAGGTTTACGGCGGATCGTAAAGGGCGATAGGCCTTTTTTGATTTGTGTAGAAGCCTCAGGCTGCTAAGAAATACTCGAATTTCTATACGTAAGTTGGACATAATTCATTTTGTTCAAGAACAATTATCATAAGCAATGAACAGGAAGTTGTTTTAAGGAAGTAAAATAATGCAAATGACCAACCCGAAAAAATGTTGAGTGTAAATCCCATTCATTTTGATTGGATTCCTTCTATAAATGCATAGAATTTCATTGAACCTTAAAAAAAGAAAGGTGTATACACATCTACCTGTCTAGAGGTATATAAGAAAAATTTTTCTTCTTTTTTGAATTGGCTGGTTAATGGCATCGTGGCGGCTCAGAGAGAGAGACCTTGCTAGCGGCGTAGTTTGATGGTGCACGGGTTTGATGGTTACGCGGGATTGAGTCTTGCCGGAAGCGTTATAAGGTTCTCTCTCTCTTTTCTGACGCTTTTTATCCCGTCTTCTTCTTCTTCTCTCCTTCTGATATTCCAGGTGTGTAGAGTCAAATTCATGCATACGTAACTAACGAAAAGATGCGCGCGGCATTTTGTCAAAGAATTTGGCAAATGTTTTTATTTCATTAAGAATTTTAAAAATTGTAAATTGGAATGTATAAAGAATTTCATAAAATTGTATTGTTTTAATTTATCATCCGTGAAAAGTGACGTCACTGTAGCGTCTGCTTTTAATTGAATGTATTTTATAGAGAGAGGGTGAATGAAGATGCGACATTATTAGTACCTGCCAGCTGTTACCATGACGACGCTTCGAGGCGTCGTCCCCCCTCCTCTTCTGTCTATACGGGCGTCTATATCGATCGATGCCTCGTGCCGGGATCTTTTTTTTGCGCTTTGGTAGTGGCTGGCCTACATCATTGAACGGAACCATCGTGCGAAACAAATGTCCGGCACCCCCGTCAAGATCGTAAAAAATAGAAAAATTTCGGGGGACATTTTTATGAGTTTATGGTCACAGCCATTGATGGGCTTCGCGGCTCCCGTTTCAGCACAGGTCAACACACTTGATTGCTTTACGCATTTTAAAAATCCATTTCGGCAATTTCGGGTTTCGCCTTTCACAGAGCTGCAATTAGAGTATCATCATCCCTATGTTTAACCGTAAGCCAGTTTTATAATATCAAGTCATCCGTATGTAAAACAATACCGATTTCAAGCAGACGAAAATGGCTAATAATAATCAAGTAGTCACGTAGTCTGCATGTAATTTATCCAGATTCATCCAACTATTTTCATTTGAAACGTGTCTAAAATCAATAGATATCAAAGTTAAAAGCTCTATTTTACTACTGTAAAATGTTCTACAATGATTGAATATTAAGTACAGGAGAAAAATCGTGATTGTAGTCTAATCAGATCGTGATTATTTGACTTTTGTGAAAGGAACAAAAAAGAAATTCGAAAATTTGTAGACGAAAAATGCGCCGTGAATTTCAGGCAAAAGTTATAAAATTACTACACGACAACAAGTAATTTGGCGGCCTTATTCGTAACAAGTTTTGATATCAATTTGACAAAGAATTTACAGACCAGACTCCCAACCTTTTCTGTCTGTCCTCGATCAACAATAATAAATAACAAAATCTTTTCAAGGACGTCGGCGTGAGACACAGTTTCTCGGATCACGTGATCTTCTTCACGTGCAGACTGCAATGCAAATTTTGCCACATCCCCTAGGCAACCGACCAACACGTAAAAAAAAATAATATCGTGCAGATATCTTTCCCGCGAATAACACGTCGTTCATCATGTAATGGCTACCGGGTTGACGGGTTTAGAGATTGTTGTTTCTTTTTCTCTCAAATATGTTTAACTAGTTGTTTTACAAATTACAACAGCATGTTGGTAAACATGTCTTACTTTTTGTACACCTTCTTTTGCTAATGGTTACCTAATGAGTTAATTATCCAAGAGCAAGACGACTTGACTGGTAAGAGTAATGACGACTCTAGACGCCGAAAAACTGAAAATGACGACCGAAAAACAGTAAAATGGCGACTTAATTCTCGATTTCAAGTGAAAATAAAGGTACCAAAAGATTGGCAAAAATATTTCCAACCTTCCTGTCGAATTCAATTTTAAGAATATTGTAATGCTTTGACGTAATTTACAATTACGTGTTAAGATAAAATGGCCGCCATGCTGACTCGTCTGGATAAATGTCGGCAGAAAAACAGTTCGAAAGACCATTTAAAATTCGATTTCAAGACTAAAATATATGACAAACACGTTGCTTGTGTTATGATCTATCGTTTGGTATCAATGATTCTGCGGCAATATGGAGCTGAAACGTTTAATCAGCGTTTATTACGTTGGCATCATCGAATGATCTCCGTTCTGGCTATGGGTGAATTCAAGCTCGACCAAAACAGTCGCCTTTCAACTGCTCACAATAGCTATTACATTTATTTATTTCGGCCATCAAATACTACCATCGCACTCGCCGTAAAATACACTATCGTCTCATACTAATTGATTTATCATAAGAAGAGATTAAAAGGGCTTAATTCCGCGACGAAAGAGGATGGAAATGAGAGCTTTGTCAGGTTGAAAAGCATCCTGTTTCGGGTGCGGCCGAGAAACAACACAGAGAATGTTCTTGCAGCAAGATGGCGACCAAAAGCACGTGATCATACGTTGACCAATGAGAACTCGGGATTTGGGGAGGGAGGCGGGCCTTGCAGTCGTAGCATCGACCGGCTACATGTTCCATCAGTCGCCGCCAGGGACGGCCAGAGTTCGGTTCGTTCCGTTTTTCGTGGTCGTTCGTTGTGTGCTGTGTGTGTAAATGTAAGGCACAGCGCCCTCGTTAAGGAAAAAAAGAGTTTTATATTTTTATATATCATTCATTGTGTGTGTGTCCATTTAAGGGAAAATTTCCAACTGAAACAAAGGATATTATAAAACCGACTTTGTGTGTCGCAGGTAAGAGCCTCTGAAAATATTTTTGCATTCCGTCGTGCGTATGGTTATTTTGATAAAACGTGAGCAGAGTTGTGTGTGTGTGTGTAAGGCTAGAAAGAGTGTTGTACTGTTATGTGCGTGTGTGTGTGTGTCTGCACTGGTGGGGAATGAATAGGAAGTGAATTGGGGGAGGGGAACGAAAGGGAGGGGGAGGGAGAGGAGAAAGAGAAGGGAGCCACACAGACAGTCCTATGTGTGTGTGTTGCCGTCGTGGAAATATATATATATATTTAAACGGGAAAATGTGTCTTGCGTGTTGGGGAGATGGCGTCTCGACGTCGTCGTCGTTCGGTTCCTTTTTTCTGCTCAGAAAAGAATTTCGTATTTAAAAAATTTATCCTGAAATTTCGCCAACATTTCGAAAGAAAGTTATTCTTGGGATACTGAAAAATAAAAATGTTAACCAAAAGAAGAAGAAGACGGGCAGGACTAAATTTGAATAAGAAAAACCTTTTGGGTGTGTGTACATTCCTTGGAGGAGGAGGAGGAGAGGGTCGGTTGATGCCTCGGGGTAAAAAGGCGTCGTCACGTGACCCGGCGTGAGAAACGAGACACACGTGTATGCATGTGTTTTTTTACTCGACTAGACGATGTCGAGTCTGGTCTTTTCTTGTCGTTTATCACGATAACCTATTCACCTCGTAACGTCACTCATTCGTCCGATAATACTTTGAGCAGCAGTAGAAATCGTTCATCGATGGGAAAATTGTTCAAGTGGTTATTTATCAGTTAGTGGTTGTCAATAGACTGCGTGATTCACGCAAGTTCCAGAGGTCAAAAATTGACTTGGTAATATGATCAAAACGAAAACAAATCGCTTATCTCGCTCTCTGGTTTAAAAGCTTTAAATGTTAAAGAAAGAAATGTGTAAAATCATCAGCTTTTAACATGGATGTTGGAAACAATCGACGTCATTATCCATCATCGTCTCTGTGGACAATTGAAAAGAATTAAAAAGTTTTCCTTTGATGTTTTTAAGGTGGCACAACGGATGACAACAACAATCGACCATGAATGGCCATTGAAAGAAGTAAATAATCTACCACTTTCCCCTAAGCTGAATAGAGAAAAACGTACAAGATAAGTCAACAACAACAATGGAATCTTCCAAGACGTTGCCGCTGAGTCGACTCCAGTCGAATTTGACGTGCTCAATCTGCCAGGGCTACCTGATCGACGCCACTACCATCACCGAGTGCATGCACACCTGTGAGTACTCCACCGACACAAGTAGTTGTTGTGTACTAGTAGCCCCATAATTATCCGGCCATTATCTACGCGTCATTATGTTGTTGTTGAAGTCATCGGTCTTTGTCTTGGTTCTTTTTTGCTTCATCTGCGGGTCTTCTTATATATTAATTTTTATGACATAACTTATAATTTAAATTACAGTTTGCAAGTCCTGTTTGCTGCAACGCGTCGAGAGTGGCAGAACATTTTGTCCTCGTTGCGGAGTTCAACTGCAACGATCCCGACTGGGAGAGCAACTAAAGTTGGATCACGCCGTTCAGGCGTTGGTCTACACGGCTGTTCCCGGTCTCTGGCACGAAGAACAGCGCAGGCGCAAGCACTTTGTGGATCACCATCCTTTGTGTATGTATTCGAAATGTACCTATTTTCGATCAAACATTTCTTCTTCTCCCGGGGATGAAGATGTGCGCCTAGTGTGTGCATTCATCTACTCTCTTCCATCTTAAACCCCCGTCAACTGTGGTTACATGCCGACTTGATGGATGTTTTACAACAAGAACCCAACCGCGCCCCATGTAACGTTAAAAAGCACAAGTCTCTTTTTTCCTTCCCCCCTCCCTTTTTTTCGCATCCGTCCAATGGATGTGTACCGGCCAAGGAATATTCTTTATCTCTCTCCGGTTTCTATGAGCTCGAAATCAGCAGGGGGTTGTCTCCCTTTCATCTCTCCCCCACTGTCGATTGACGCCCCCCTCTTTTCAATGTGATTCATCTTCCATCGATTCGGGATTTCTCCATTCCCAGGAATGTCTATTGGACCCGATTGCGTGATTCACAATCAAGTTAATTTAGTTTATAAAAATATAGTCTAACGATAGTCTAACGCATTTCTCGTGTCATTGAGTTTCCCCCGGCATCACACAGTAAACTGTTTTTAATCAAATATTTCTTTATCCGGTAGTACCAGTACTACTACGCTTAATGGGTTCCCTTTTGCTTCTTCCCGCCCGGTGGCGGCTCCCGTTATCGGCACGAGCACACGTTGTGCATGCACAATTACTGGTTACGATTTCACGTTTCGTCAAACTAGCACACCGTCAAAAGAAAGAATTTATACGAAAAACCAGTTTTACTTTTTTGTTTCCACTATCAACACGTTTTTATTTTTGCATGTCGTGAAAGAGATGTGTAAAAATAGTGTATACAGTATGTTTAACTTGATGGAATTTTTGGTTGTAGCGACTACGGTGGCCCCGCCACTGCAACATCCAACCTGCTTCTCGCCTGCCGATCCAATCTCCCTCTCGCTCGACTTCATACCTCAGTAAGTTTTTCTTTCCCCCAACAAAAATTTGGGGTTTCTTGGTTGTAACCTCTGTCTTTTTAATCTGCCTCAACAGGTCGCGCGACGAGGGTCTCAACCTGAAAGGTCCAAATTCACCTCAGGTATAGTTACTTTGGTTTCCCCCCTTGAAAGGAAGAAAAATAAAAGCGTTTTTATGAGGTTCCTAGTCATTGGATCAAATTTCTTTTTCCTTTTTACAGAGTATTGGTAGGCGTTTCTTCCGCTGTCCGGCTGCTGTAGCTGTTCACCATTTTCAGAAGCTGCTCAGCCTCAAATTCGAACTTCCGCCTCAGTATGCGGTAAGAACTTTCATTTGAAATTAACCTTGTGCTGTGGAAATCCAGATTGAAATCGTATGTTTTTGTTTGATAGGTGGAAATCCATTGCGGGGGAGAGAAACTGGCTTCTGCTTTGCGGTTGATGGATGTCGCCTACATAACGGGTTGGACTCAGGTAGGTCTTGAGTGATTTTCCTTTCAAAGTCAAACTGAAACTGTCAAAACTTGCCATCGATTACCTTTTCCACATATTTGGTAATCTGTCATTGTCAGTCGCTCGTTTCACATTAGCCTACGGCCGCGAATATCTTGAAACATTCCACCCAGCCAATTAAAGTGTAATGTCAACTCATTCATCACTTTAATTAGGAGGAGCCTCTACGTCTCGAGTACAAAATCGTCAAACATCAACCTGGAAAATTGACGGCAGTAGTCGCTTGCACTGGAAGCACCGCCAACAACATCACTCAGTCCCGCCGGTGTCAGAGTAGAACGTCGTCGACGGAAACGGGTGGGAAATCTACCGGAGGTGTTAAGCGTTCATCCGCCCCTCCGCCTTCATCTCCACCCAAACAGCAACGATTGTCTATTTCCATTAAACGGACTGCATTGCGTGCCAATCAACTGGAGGATTCGCCTCTGGAATCTGACGTGATTCATCCGGTACATCACCGGTCATCCAAGAAATCTAATTTGGATTCGTCAATTCCCGTCGAGTCGAGTCCTTCCAGCAAGAAACGCGGACGGAAGAAGAAGCGTCGAAAGCGCAAGACGATGGAATTGGTTCCGATCATAGAGCCTCTGCATCCTCTCAAAGTCAAAATTGTCGAGAGGATCAAATCGCCGGAATACTCTACTTGGTCGCGACCCAATGGTGTCGAGCTACTTGTTCAAGCCGCTGAATTGGCTTCTCGTCAAAATCCTACTCCACCCCCGGAAGGGGATAAACTGGAAGTTCCTAATGCAACCAAATGTCCACCACCACCTCCATTGCTTCCTATATCCGATCCCATCACCAGCAGCAACAGCGATTCCGTCAACAACAACAGCAAACCTACCGCCCCGGAAATTCCCAAAGTAATTGAACAAGATTCGCCACAGTTGACGGTGGTGGTGGCTGAAGATGACGTTGAAGACGAAGGCAAGTTGATTATTGTCGACGAAGTGAATTTGAACGGCAGTAACAGCAACGGAAGAGATTCCGGGATGGATAACGACGAAGAAGAAGAGGAAGATGACTCGGCTGGCGCCCTGGATCTGTCCTCAAAATCAACTCGAACTTGTCCTCCGGAAGAGTCTAACAACAAATCACCGAGAGAGCCGAGCCCAAAACCTCCGGCATCTCCGCAATTCGTCCAGCAGCGATCCACCGCACTTCATTCAATCACGGACAGTTTAGCTCAGAGACAGCATCAAAGACTCATCCAGCAGCAGCAACATCACCATCGCCATCATCATCACCGTCGTCTACCTACCCCGATACATCATCCGGAAGCGATGAGAAATTTGGTCACGTTGTCGCAAACTGCGTCATTGGTTCCGCCGCATCCTCAGCAAGTGGCCACTCAGCGTCTCATCGTGGCGTCGTACATGCATCAGTTTGCAGCTGCTGCAGCCGCCAGAGCTGCTTCCGCACCTCTGCGTCCTCCTAAACCCCCTCAGCCAAGTTTATCCATGTCTAACGGGTTGTTACGACGTCCGTTTTGAAATTCTGATATTCGCTTTTTCTTTGTTTCTTGGCACCGCCGCCCTTTCGTATTCATAAAACTAATTTGCGTGTTTGCCTATTAATTCGGAAAATGTACATGAAACCTTAAGATTTCATCACTTTTTCTGTAAGAGTGTATTGTTAGGTTTAACTCTTTAATTTATCAATCCGCTGTATAAATTGCTGTAGAGAAATATGATTCAAGTGTGATTATATTAATTTTTTTGCTTCGGAGGTTGTTGTTGTCTCGCTATGACGTAACGTTTCCACGTTTTACTCTCTAAAGTGTGTTTTTGTTTTGGCTCTGTTTTTCTGTTCCTTTTTAAGTGTTGTTTTTATACGGAAGACATGCTAATACCAAAAAATGTTGCGAAATAAATGGTTATGACGTCACCACTTTTTACTATTGTGCGCGTTCTCATCGATCATTATGACACAGTGCGTTGCCATTGGTTAGGGGGTGGAGTCAGGGGCCCCTTCCTGTGGGTGGGGTCGAAAGGAGAGACCCAATCGGGCGAAATGGGGTCGACAGACTAGAGGTTGCATTGCTTCTCGTTGAAAGTTCTCTTTCTCTGAATTACTTTTCAAAAGTGAATTAACTTTTCGTGAAATTATTAGACTTGGAATTGAGTATTCCAGTGCTTTCAAGTGGCCGCATTTGTCCTATTTAGTATTTACTTTGTCTAGCAGACACTCTATAAATTGAACAGGATTGAAGGTTTAAAAGATGGATTATTAGTACTAGGGCGAAGAATACAATCAAGATATTTTGGGACGTTTAATTCGATTTTCCCCTGCAAGTCCCCAATATGAATTTCAATTTAGATCATCCTTGCGTCCCACGGATGCATCTGACGTCCGTCGCACAGTGCGGGTAATTGAATGGACTATTATAGGAAGAGTTTTTTATGGTCAAAAAGGGAGAGGGGGGAAAGCATTATTTGAACTCTTATATATTATGAGTGGTATTGAGGAGTGGCGCGCGTACCGAGAGGGGGTTTCTATGGTAACCGGACCACTCAAGTACGTTGTTTTTTTCAAGTTGGGGGTAGTTGGAATGTTGTTCAAAGAACGCGCTCCTTTTTATTCCACTAAAAGCTCATTACCTGCCATCTAGCGGCGATTACAAAATGTTCTCAAGGACTTATCATTCATTACATAAGAATTTCAGTAAACTTGAATAAACGGAAGAAATTATAACTGACTCTACTTGCACTTAATTAAAAAGAATTTTTAAAAATTTCATTGATTGAGAATTTTACAAATTTTTTCTTCTGCTTGGACTTTCACAACGCTGTTGCAGATGCAGACGATGTTGAGTGTTTCCCAGTTTGTTTACAATTTTGATCTGGTGACTGGTGTGAAAGTAGCGGGAGCTAATTTGTTACATATATAGCTAATTAAGACCATTCTATTAAAAATGAGCTCCGATGAATCATTCATTACATAAGAATTTCAGTAAACTTGAATAAACGGAAGAAATTATAACTGACTCTACTTGCACTTAATTAAAAAGAATTTTTAAAAATTTCATTGATTGAGAATTTTACAAATTTTTTCTTCTGCTTGGACTTTCACAACGCTGTTGCAGACGATGTTGAGTGTTTCCCAGTTTGTTTACAATTTTGATCTGGTGACTGGTGTGAAAGTAGCGGGAGCTAATTTGTTACATATATAGCTAATTAAGACCATTCTATTAAAAATGAGCTCCGATGAAGATTGTATTATAATATCTAGTCGCAGTTCTGCAACCACTTCTGACCAAAACAAAATTATTTCCAGTAGTTTACAAAAATTCACTTGTCCTATGTGCTCTCAAACTAGTGAAGAACTCAGTGAAATTGAAGCTCATATCGAGAATGAACACCTGGTAAATTAACACTGAAGTTACAAAATTTTAGTATAGTAATTCAGAATCATTTTGCTCTAGGGGCATGAAGGACAAAGCTCGGGAGATCAAATAAACTCCTTTCGGATGGATCATGCTTGTCCACTGTGCAGTGAAATATTTAAAGATTCTTCTCTACTTGAATCTCACTTTCATGTAGAACATGACATGTTTATTAATGATGTAAATATTTCATATCCTTTATTATCCATGCTCCTAGATAAATCCTGCGTATGAAATCTCTTGTAACAACTGAAGATTAAAACTGTAACAATTATACCAATTTCCTTTTCACTTTTCAGGCTGCAGCTGCTAGATTCTCTTGTCCCGTCTGTTTATCAAATGAGTTCTCCTCTGAAGAAGTACTTGCACAGCATGTCAATCAGCACTTTTCAAATGAATGTGTTCCACCACTTGGTATATATCCAATTTGAAATTATTCTTATTTCTTTGCTTTAATCTATTACACTGTGTTTCCCTTTTCTAAACGATATCCTTCAGACGACGATGGACAGCTTGCACGAAAATTAGAGGAGCAAGAACGAGAATTGATGCAAAAGAAGGAACGCGAGGATTTCAAGCGACTTCAATCTCTTCACGGCTTTGATCAAGGGAGAAATATGAATCGACAAAGTGATGCAACTCTGTTACAATCTGTTAAAAGAGGAAATATGTCCGCGGTTGATTATCACGAGAAGCGCATTATGCTTAAAATGTCTGAGAAGATTGGTGTTGACGATGGTTCATCAGCTACTCGAGGTGCAGCGCAAGCAAAAATGATTATCTCTGACATTTTCAACTTTTTCTGTAAACAGATATAACATCTCACATAAGAAGATTTGCTACAACGCAGAACATTCACATGTGTAGCGATATTGACCACTATGCAGCTTCATTTGGAGATTCTGGCTGGGGCTGTGGATATCGGTAATTCTATCAGTTTATTAATTACAGTGGCACAGTTAATTCTACATTTGTTTAATTAATTGCATAGGAACCTTCAAATGCTACTCAGTGCCCTTCTTCGCCATCCGCAATGCGCCGAACGATTGACAACGTTATGTCCTTCGACGTCATCGACTTTAGGCAATTCAATTCAAGTCCCATCCATCACTCGACTTCAATCTGCGATAGAAGAAGCCTGGAAGTTGGGATTTGACCAACAAGTAAGAATGCAAGAGCACTTTATTTACTTATGCAACCCTTTAATTTCAACATTTTTACATTGTTGTAATAAAGGGGTGTCAACAACTCGGTGGCAAGCTCTATGGTACATGTAAATGGATTGGCGCAACAGAAATTGCAACACTTTTGGCTTCTTGTCATATTCGGTAAGCTGTAAATATTTCTTTTTGATAAAACAGATCATTAATGACAATGTTTTTATCAAGTTACCGTTTAATAGATTTTCATCGACCTACTTCTGATGACGGTAAACAACATCCGGCCTTATTCGATTGGGTGAAACAGTACTTTCAAGAACCGTCAGAATTTAAACCACCGCTTTACTTCCAACACCAAGGTATGGACAATAATTTTTAGTTATGTTGGCTTGTCTGATTTGTGTGTGATGCGTAAATTTTCAGGACACAGCCGCACGATTATTGGCATTGACGAAGGGAAACAGGGAAAACTGCGTTTACTTATTCTTGATCCAAGTCATAAAAGCGATCAAATGCGTCAGTTGACAAACACTTCTGATTCGACTAAATCTAACGCTACTGCAAAGAAAATATGGGTTCCTATGACCTCTCTAAAATCCAGGCAATATCAAATTGTTTGTGTGAACGGTGGCTTCGTTGACAGCGATCGAGAGTTCATAGTAAGTTGTTAATGTTTTATGAATTTATTATGTAAACGATTCCTGACCTTTTGTTTCATTTCTACAGCAAAGTAAATTGATCCGTTCCACTCGTATTCCTTAATGTTTTGAGAAAATTGATTTAGAAAATTAAGGTACGCAATTTATTGTTACATCTATGTGCCTACAAAATTCTTCCTCTATGCACTTGTACCGTACCGCATTCATATAAAATATTTTGTCCAAAATTGAGTTTCATCGTCTTGTCACATTTTGCAACGAAGTTTTGTTAATATTAAATTATTACATGGAGTAGTAAATAGCACTTGTATTTCCTTATTTATAAAAAGTAACGTCACACGGCACTTGTTCAATAAGATTAGAATCTATTGCTGTAAATTGACTGCTAATGGAGTTAATCGGCCTGTGTAAATGTGGGTATACATACTATCTCAAGACACCGAAACACATGAACATAAAGAATTCTAGAAACTGAGTAAACTTTATGAAGAGATGGAGAAAGTGTTAATTTAAAAATTCAAAGAAAGCGCGGGATGAAAAAACAGACCATGCTGCCATCTAGCGGCCTTTGTTGTGATTCAAAAAGAAGATGTGAAATTCGTTTTATAAATGAATAACAATAACAAATAATAAGTAATCTGGTAAGATATAATCTTTTTTTGCTTAAATCTCTGCTAATAAAATATAATAATAATTAATTACTACATTTTCACAATTCATTTAAATAGGACGGCAACGTATTTTGTGTGCCTATATTCCCATTTCCCATCCTCCTACGTGACTGGAACAACAAAAACAGGTTTGACGTTTTGATTTTGATACCTTGCCCTTAGGCAGCTGTCACTTGATGCATAAATGTGAGAGTTCAACCGGTTTTATCTTCAGTGAGTAAGCTCAGAGAGGATGACATGAGAATGTCGATTGTCGTAAAAATTATCGGTTCCAGCCCTGGTATTATTCCAATTGATGACGGATTGTCCTTTGAAGACGTTTGTATACAATGTTGTCGCGATTTGGGAATTTGCCCTACTTCTCGGAACCTTTTTGCGCTCAGGAACGAGACTTCAAAACTCTACGTCAATCCTTCAGATCTCCTGAAAGATGGGGATGATTCTTATGAGTTGAGGCTACGCTTTTGGCCCTCCCTTGTTAATTTATCTAAAATTGGGACAAAAGCACTAAACTACTTCTATCAACAAGTTCACGAGGAGTTTGTGGAGGGAAAGATTACAGCATTCAACAACAAAACAAACCAAAGTGTGGCATTGGGTTTAGCTGTAACCGCTATGTATTGCCATATGAAGGATTACGGTGTCAAAATGAGTGATGTCCTAACAAATTACAAAAAGTTTGTTCCTAAAATGGTCAGACGTAATTCAAATCTCAAGTACAGCACAGAATCCTTGAAGACCCGCTTGAATCAAGTAGTTCAGAATCCACCTGGTGAAACGTGGTTCTTCAAACAAGCGTTCCTGAAAACAATAGCTCAAACTGCTACTGACTATTCAGTTGAAAAATATCCTGTCAAAGTGGAAGAGGGGGAAGAACTAGTTGAATTTGATCTGATTATTCAGCCCATGAGTAGTGAACATCCAGGAGTCAAGATGCAGTCAGTCAAAAAGAAAATTGTAAGTTATTATTGTTATTTTATATATTGAGTTGAAAATGTTCCAAGCTAACAATAAACACAATTTTTTTTATAGCTAAGTCAGTATGTGTGTTCAATCGAAGAAGTATGCTTCGTTTCCATCAGGAAAAGTGACAACCGTATGGAAATATCGCGAATCAACGGTGTACCTCAGTACTTTCTCATGGAAAGTGAAGAGTCTATGAAAAGTTGTGTCGGTGTCCTAAATGGTTATTATCGACTTATGGAAAAATGGACATTTGATTTGTGTGGTGAACTGGTGACCCCTTCTCTTGTCAAACTAAGAAGTCTTAAATGCCATGGTCCTGTTGGGTAAATATGAAATGGACCATAATTTTGGAACATATTAAATTACATAATATTTTTTGTGTAAATACACAGAGATTCCTTTGCTTACGATAAACTAAGAGCCAAGCGTCAGAACAAACAAGGGTCCTACTTGTTACGGTCTGTTGTTTATATTTGGGTATATTTGTACTTATCTGAGTTTATTTAAATCGGAACGTTTCAATTACAGGGAAAGTCATGTCAACTACGACGAACTTTATTTAGATGTTTGCCTGGAAGACGGACAGCCATCCACAACATTCTCAATCGTTAAATCAGTTGAGGGTACGTGGACTTTCGCTGGATTAGAATGTCAGCCGTGCAGCAACGTACGGGAGTTGTTAGCACTTCAAGGCAATGAGAAGCGACTCGGAATTCCTGGATTCGAGCTGAAGGAATGTCTCCCGTCATCAGAGAATGGTATATTTCAAATTGTGTATTTTTTGCACAATCAATTTTTATATCTACCTAAATATTTAGATGTCTCGGAACTTTTGCTTTGCCGCCAAAAACCTGTCGAATTGGAAATGACACTCAGCCAAAGCGCATTTCCCCAGTTACCAGTTTGCATTCCAACCCAGTCTATTCAGCTGTATGTAGGCGCTGGATTCCAGTGTGAATTTGATGGCCGCTTTACCACTGTTCACCGAGGAGTGGTTAGTGTAGTAATTTATTAATAAAGTGTAGTCATTTAATTTGAATTATTCACGGACCTATAAGTACGCCAGTAGACTGGTAGCAGCCAGTTTTGGTCTGATTATTATAGTTTTATTTTGTTTTTATTCAGTTTTTAAGTTCTGTTTGTTGCTTTTTTTCAGTGGCGCCGAACAACAGACGAACAAATCCAAATTGTGCACAAACTTCTTAGATCGGAATACCGACAGTCTCACTACCAAGTTTGAATTTTACCTTCGTTGGCAATTTTAACCAGATTTAACTAACGATTCGTCTATTTTTTAAGGCATTCCTGGAATCTGTACAGCGATCTATGTTTTGGCGATCAGAAACAATTGTTCATGTTTTTGGTATCGTCTTGGATGTTAATTTGAGAGTCATTATGGAGTATTTTCCGCAAGGCCCATTAGATCAGTATTTGAGAGAACATGACCTGCCCATCATCGATCTTGTGGAAGCAGCAACTAATCTTGCCAAAGCATTGTTTTATTTGGTATTAAAATATTCTGATGCCGCAATCCTTGTGGAAAACGATAATTTTTATTCCTACTCACAGGAAGAAAAAGGTTTCGTTCACGGTAAAGTCCGTTGCCGAAATTTAATGGTTGCGTCACACACTTCCAATTCGATCCGAGTCAAGTTAACAGATCCAGGAATTGTTGCGTATTCGGATGACGAGTATAATCCATTTTGTTTTGCCTCCTCTATTTAAAAATTCTAATAAAGCCATTATTCCGTGTTTAGGTTACCTTGGATACCGATTGAATTGTACGAATCATTGGAATTGGTTCATCGGAGGAGCACAGCTGACATATGGGCTTGCGGAACTTGCATGTGGGAGATCTTTTCATATGGAGAGAAACCCTGTTCTGGTTTCAGCAAGACAAAAATGATCCAAGTATTTATTTTTTTCATTTGAATAAAGCTGGTTTCGTTTACTAATTTATTTGATAATTTCTCAAGGGTTTCTTGAGTGGCTGGAGGCCCCCGAGGCCTGAAAAGTGTTTAGGAGAAATCTATCATATCATGATTGGTACCTGGTATCCAGATGTTTCGCTCAGACCAAAAGCTCAATCCGTTATGCGAGACATTAACCAAATTCTTTACGAAGGTACGAAGATTACTACATAGATAACTGGCCTGCAGTAAGATTTAATTTATGTTATTAGTCTACAACTCGAGGCGCAGTAATGTATACGAACAAGTCCACGACCATCAGCTTTCGCTCAACGGAAGCTTGGCCTCTGGATTGACTGAGGCCACAAGTAATTATTTCAAAATAATCAATCAAACATTATTACATTGTGTAATGAATTTCGTTTTAATTTTCAGCCCTTAGAGCTCTTTCTGAAAATCATGATACGATTTCCTTCAACTCCCAGTTCGACGACCACAACTTTCAAGTATTTGCAATAATTTCAAAGATACCGCCGAGTTTGTAATTATTAATCTCATTCGATTTCCTTTATAAGGATACCCATGCTTCACTGAACTTTGTGCTTTCAAAATGGGAGCTAAACGGTGGTTCTTCATTGCAATTTGATGATGAAGGCACGTCAGAGTTGGCTGCGGAGATTTACCAATTGGAAAGGGAAAACTTGGAACTGGGAGCTGTACTCGGGAATGTAAGTTCATTTTCTCCTGCACGTTCAGTTTCCTCATGGTTAATTGACTATTCATTATTTCGTAGGGTTATTACGGTGAAGTGCGCATGGGAGTGATCCGCCACAGAGACGGCACAGAGGAGACAGTTGCCGTCAAGAAACTCAAAAGCATGACGATGAATAATCCGGAGAGTGTTGATCTTAAACGTGAATGTGAAATCATGAAGGTAGTACTGTACATAAGTTTCTAACCTTGTCCGACTTTACAGCTTTTTGTTTTGTTTACAGAGTCTCAACCACCCAAACATTGCCGAAATCAAAGCCATTGTCACCGAGCCCATAACAATGCTAGTGATGGAATACTTTCCGATGGGTAGTTTATTGTCCTATTTGCGCACTGAGAAGGAAATTATTACTGATCAGCAGCTAATAAAATTTGCAACTGACGTGGCCGAGGTATGGAATATTAGATTATTAAATCCTCCGACGATTGATCAATAGATTTCACCAATGTTTCAGGGTATGGCTTATCTGGGCGAAAATAACATTGTTCACCGTGATCTGGCTACCCGCAATATTTTAGTAGCTGCCGAAGATTTGGTAAAGATTTCCGATTTCGGTCTAGCCCGTCAAGTCGGATACAATGGTTACTATGCCGTTCGTGATTACGGTAAACAACTGCCTATACCTTGGTAATGATTTACGCTTTTAAATTATTTGCGAAAAAGAATATTAATTGTATTTTCTATTTGACAGGTACGCACCGGAAAGTTTGCTCTGTTGGAAATTCTCCGTCCAGTCCGACGTATGGTCATTTGGTGTCACGCTCTACGAGATGTTTAGCAGAGGAGAGGAACCCAATATTATCATCGGCGATCATACGCTTTTGTTGAAGGCTTTGCAGCAAGGTAGGCGTTTACCTTGCCCTCCGGGATGTCCCCCTGTAATCTATCGAGACTTGATGAAACCATGTTGGGATGCTGAAGCCTCTCTCCGGCCATCTTTCAAAGTATTGCTTGATAAAATACGCTACGTCGCCAACCAACTGTGATATTTAATTCGATCGCCTTTTCACCACCAGTTTGCAAAACAATAAAACATAGTTAATAACTAATAAGCCAGGAAAAGTCAAAAGCTTTCACATACGATTGGTTGAGCGATTTTAGTATTTTCTCAGCTTAAAATGAAATGCCTTACTTGATTATTTCATATTTACCAAAAGTTATTGCTTCCATTAACAAACACTATATAATAACAATAATCTTTACTTAAAAAAAAAGTCATTCCGCTTTTCATTTTTTGTTTTGCTACAAACGAATCGTATGTTATAGTTTTTCTTAAAAAAAATCTTAATTCCTTTTGTTGAATGATTAAATTAGATTTCTAATAGCAAAATACTAAATAGGGGTTGTTTACAGGGTAGTTTTAATGTATGTTTTTCAACTAATAACGCTCTTCCTCGTACAGGTTATGAGGAATCGTTGTATAATGACAGTGAATTGTTCATTTCTTACCTGTCACTTGATTCCGAAAGAAATTGTTTGTTCTAAGCCAATTAATTTTAATACAAGACCGCCAAAAATCAATGAATCCTTGTTATTCTCCGACGCGATCCTTGTTCTAACCAAATATTACATTTCAGAATGTATCAAGTAAAGCTAAACTGCTGCCGCCAGGAAACCAGTGTCTAATTCGTAACATTAAGAGTCAATTGCTATAGGTTACTCGTCTGACCGACTTCCTACGTCTAGACATCACAAATAACATCTATTATCCGGATAAGAAAACTTCCTTCGAAAGAAAGAAGATATTAAAAATGAACCGCACCTGAAGGAAACCAGATTCTCAGCCCAAACGGAAGAAGTCGAAGGTAATGACGTAATTTTGCCATTTCCCTTTAACCTAAGCGATACTGTGACGACACACCAGTGGGAAACGGAAGAAAGAAACATTCAGGTAAGTTATTACTGCTGGTTTCTTTTCATCCAGTTACGTCATGTCTTTTTTTTAGCACGGTTTCGTATAATTTCGTAAGACTGAAACATTTCCCCGTTGCGCGTGATGACGCATGACGTGAAATGACGAAACTTTAGACGGAACCGACACGCTAAATTCTATTGATAGTTGGCACGTGTTAACACTTAGACCTATCGTAGGACCTCGCGTTAAATATCAGAAGGCCTGCTAGCCCGATTACAACCATAATTGATTCCAGTAACATTTTGTTCAAGGTTTTTCGTCACATTCAACAAGATATCGGAGTATTTTCAAGGGCGTTCAACTGCGTCGTTAATCGCTGATGAACAGCAACGGTCCGGATGATTGCGTTTGACACAATTGCGCAGTACAGCGTGAGTTCCTATTACCGCCAGTTTCACTATTTTATTTTTGTACGGTTCAATACTGCATCGCACGACCCATTTTAAAAAATGTAGGTGTTGATTGACATTAAATTAGTCTTCCATCAAGTTTTAGACAACTTGCGTTGTTTTTCCATATTTACAAATGTCGAACGACTGTGGGAATATGGAAAACTCGAAAAGTCATTAAATGGGGTAATATTGACCGCAAACCGGCATATCCTTCTCGTCGGATGATTATATGCCGAGTGTACATACAGACGTTAACGAGAGAAAGTTATAAGGGCCTCTGTATATACTCCCTGCTAAGTATACCCTGGAGCTAAATTTATTTCGAAAATGAAACATGCCATGAAAGCCCCTATCCGATATTGCTTACACATGCGAAGCGGTTTAATAGCAACTTATCTGAACGCTGATGTCATTTAATAAGGTCCAATTTCCTTGCCAATTCTAGGAAGCAATTAATCGATTATCGTTAATCAATATTGGTTTTTTTGCGGTCGTCTGCGGTACATTTTTATTTATTTCGCTCCCGTCTGGATTTTCACTTGTTTGATGGCATGTGACGGGGGGGAAATCGGCAACAAAATAAATACGGAATGACTTACATGAGAACTGAACAGACGACGGTCAATCAATGCCGTGTAAATCGATCTTGGATTGAAATCTTATCCTGTCATCTATTTTGTTATCGCCTTTTATATTTTGTTTTAAAATTTGTCGCTTCGTCTGCTATTACGTTAGTTGGATAAATTAGACAGTTTCCAATTAGTCTGTTGACGATGTTATTATTTTTTTTATAGTCGCACCCCTGATGACATACCAATGAAATTTCAGATGACCAACGATCGAGCCAGAGTCGCCTCATAATAGAGTGAGTCACGAGATGAGAGGCACCGGATGTGCGTGGATTTACCAACAACCCAGCAACCATTTTTATAATCTCAAAGCACGCAAGGAGAAGCGAGGCACGCGGTTTCCTCTCTCCCCCATTTCCTCTCTCTCTCTCTTCACATTATATATTGGATCAAACAAAATCCGGTACCGTCAGCCGCCATTTGCCCGCATCCAGCCACATCCGCATATTTAAGTTGGTGCATTCGAGATTAGTATCGATTATTTTTTTTTCTTTTCTCCGTCTTTTCTCCTTCGTTCTTTTCTGTTTTGATTCTGTGTTGTTGGTTACATGCATTTCTAACACTATATGCGCCGCCTCGTCGAGATGAGGTAATTGCTATTCAGTACGTTAGCGGTGAACGAGGCGTCGTCAACATTCCTAGCGGCGCGTCTGGTGAGACTCATCTTTTCCTCGTTCTATACAACCACCACGCTGCCGTTTTTTTTTTTATAAATTAAACATGCAGCCGAGCGTGATTCTTCCTCGCATTTACACTCTCGCTACGTGCTGGGTCCTAATCAAATTGAGAGAGGTTAAGAAGAACCTATGGATCACTTCCAATGGGTCAGTCTCTTGTCGGTTCGTCTAAACCTACGCTCTCAAATTTTATTTCTCCGTTTTGCTGCTTTATTCTACTTTCTTTCAGCCAGAAGCGTGTTTTTTTTTTTTTTTTTTTTTCAATTCAGTTATATTTGGTAATTCGAACTTTATATTTTTATTACGAAATGCGCAAGTCTCCGTGAAACGGGATGATGATCTCATTGCTGGGTATTTCCACCCACGTAGGTGGCGTGACATTAGTTTAAAAATTCGAGCGCTAGATGTCGCTGCTGTCGCTCGAGGTAAAAAATGCTATTTGAGTAGCAGTCGGCGCCATAGCTGCTCGTCAATTGTCGTCTGTACTCGTGTTAGAGCTGTGTTCGGCTGGTATCATTTCAGTGTGTGCTAGTTTGATATTTGACTCTGGCGTTTAAGTGAATTGTTTCGTTTTTTTGGCGGCCCCTTCCATTCGAAAATGGAATAGCTGCAAAACTTGAATCAACACTCGGGTACTCTCAGGTGAGCTTTCATATCTCCTAAAATGCGAGAGACCTGTCAGGACTCTGGAGTCTCTGGGATTAGAATTTGGTTTGTGCTGAGTGTAATTGGTTGGTTGGTTGGTTGGTGAGAATTTAGGTGCGTCTGCCTTGGCATCTAGGATCCAGGGGAGCCAGATTTAAGGCTGACATCTGGTCTTCCGAATAAATTATTGGAGGACCCTCATGCACCGGCGAGGATGAATACTGTGTTTCGGAGCTTTTGGATTTGATTTTAGATGGAGATGAAGAGGGGGGGGGGAGGAGATGAGGTAGGTTTGAGAATTATGCGATAAGTCGGAGGCCCGTTTTGCTTAGGTATGATGACAGGAGATTGTTGAGTTTAAATTGAGTTTTTGGGCTGATTGAGGGGTCGAGGCCCAGGAGCGTTTGAGGGTTCAAGGGGAGACGATTTGAGTTGAGGAAACGGATGAGATTAAGGCGATGAGCGTGATGGGTAGGACAATCAATTAAGACATGTTTTGTAGATTCGATGGCTGGGCAACCAAATCGGCAGCTCGGGTCAGCATCTTGGTCGATGCGGTGAGCGAAAGCGTTTAGGTGGTTGTGGTCGTTTCTCAAGCGGTGAAGGCAAGTTGATGTTGCTCTGTCTTTGGAGTGGTGCCATGGGATGAAGCCAGGCTTGGTTCTCATTTGAACGCAGGGCTTTTTGCATTTGTGAAGGTGAGTTAGAAGCGATTGTTCCCAAGAATGTTTCAATGACGAGATGAGTTCCCCTGTTGATAGGGAATTTTCGATTAGGCTTCTGGAGGAGGGGTCGCTGTCGTCGGAGGCGAGTTTATCCGCTATTTCGTTACCGGTAATACCGGAGTGACTGGGAATCCAGTAAATAATTGTTTTGGTGCCACTAGAGAGGAGACAATTGAGGAGATTTTTGATCTCCGAGATGCAACTATGAATTGGGGATATGGGGGCCGAGAGGGCCTTGATGGCGGAGCTGGAATCTGAGAAAATGTGGATGCAAGGGGGAAGTTGGTCTAGAGCGTAGATTGATTCGAGTGCTTTTAGAATTCCGTAGAGTTCGGCGGTAAATATACCGGAACCTTGGGAGAGGAGCCAGGATTTAGAGCAGTTAAGAGCGGGAATGAAGATGGCGCATGTAGAGCGAGGAGGGCTTGGTTTGACAGAGCCGTCGGTGAAGATGATGATGTCAGGCGGGGGTATATTTTCCACGAGGGAGTTGAATATGATAGAGGTGAGCTGTGGATTAATTGAGGCGGCTGATTTTTTGAGAGGGAACCATTTAGATTCAAAGAGAGGGGGAGACCATGGGGGAGGGGGAATGGAAGACGGGTAGGTGATGTCAGAGGAGAGGCTAAACAGGTTGTGATTCTTTAATTTAAGATTGGAGCAGATTGAGAGCAGACATGGGGGGCATCTCGTTGGCCATTGGTCGGAGGATGAGAACAAAGCTTTTATTGAGTTGAACGTTAAATTTCTGGGGTTTGAGCTGAGGTTAATCACATATTTGGAGGCGAGCCAATCTCTTCTGTAGGCGACGGGCTCAGTATTTGATTCGGCGTAAATGACTTCCGTAGGAGAGAGTGTAATTGGTGTCGACTTTAAAAAAAAAGGAGAAAAAACAAACGCGTGTAATTGGAGCTTGGCTGTTGTATCCACTACCACCTCCTATTCTAAAACCAGCGTAGATTTAAAATAGGCTCGTGCGTCATAGTTTTTTCCATGCTTTGTAGTAGTAGTAATACAGTTGATTTCCTTTGGCAACTATAGTCACCTGCTCGAGGGGGTTGACGGTGAATCTCCGCACCCCTCGAGTGCACAAACCCCTTTCGAAAACAATACCGACAACTTATTGATTTATTACTAACAAGGGCGTCAACTTCAAGCCCTTGTAGTGTTTTAAAGTTTATTAAGCAAAAGCAGCTGGTGGAGTTGTAGTAAGAATATCCTTGAGATAACTACTAAGTGATAAATTCATTAACAACAAAATCTTAACTCTTGGTTTTCTAACGGGTTGTTTATATTCGGGGAAAATACCGCCCTCCAATATTCACTTGTAAAAAAACCCACTACATCATAATAGGCCCCATCCGGTAAACACATTAGTCGTAAGATATTTGAAAGATGGAAAAAAAGAGAATACATAAACAAACTTCTTCATAGTAAAAAGGCTCGTGTGAATGGCGAAAGAACCGGTTTTCTCTTTGGCATTTTTGGTTGAAGTATGTCACAGATCGCCAGAGGGTAGGACAAAAAAAAACCCACAACAGTTGTGCGTACCAACTGGCCCTCCCTTCCAGCACCTTTTGGAACATACGAGTACGTCGTCTCAGTAGACAATTCGACGTCGGTGGGAACACACACCAACAGTCGCCCGAGTTGCATTTGTCCGTGCAGCTGTCGGCTAGATTCGGGCAACTGGTTGGTAGTAGTAGCCAATCGATTGCGTTGGCTGGCCAGCTAGACACACATTGTGTGTATAAAAGAAAATATTTACGCCGTCCAGACCAAACTATAGTGTGATGTGTGTGAGCCGTGGGGCAGCGATGCGCACGGCGTCCTTGAGCCCGGTGCACCTGTACTCAACCAAACGGTCATCGGCTATAGTGTTTCTTTCCTTTAAAGAAGAAAAGGAGAGTCTTTGACACAAATTCCTCCGCTTTTTTACGTTTTGGCTTGTTAAAAAGACTCCACATGACCTCCCCTCTCTGCTTAAGAGAGTTTAGGTTGTTTGCTCATTTTTTCTTCTTCACTATCAAACTGGCAGTGACACGGGGACGTTATCTCTATAGCTGATTTTAGTGATTGTATTATCAAATATGGATCTCTCTCCGCGTCGCAGATCATCTATTGCAGGCACTGTTGTTGATAATAATCGGTATAGTCTCGTTGTATGTGTGCGCTTTATACTTCCTCGTTTTATTACTTAAGTGTCGTAACAAATGTATAAAATTTCCTGGTTTTTAGTCGAGTTCTTATTTTATAATTAATGCGATTTTTTTGTTATCATTGTACGTAGGATGGTGTTGGAATCCAAGAGCATTTCCTATGGTACTCTGGACGACATTGCGCAGAACCCTCCGCCACCTACTCATTCAGCATTCCTTCACGTGACTCAGTATGTATCCAACTAAATTTGACAGGATTCTGGAAATGACATTGTTGTCAATTTTTTTGTCGAGCGAGTGAGCATTTTCTTCTTGTTAACCCCGAAACATCTTTTCTTGGCAGATTGATCAGCCAAGCGACAGACACTAGCCTCAATCTACGACGGACTCCTTCAAGTGAAATGACCCAGGTACAAAGGAAACAAAAAGTCTTGAAAACCGGTCAATTAGAATTTGTTTTTCCTATTCACGTTTGGATGAACTCACAGGACCTGTATCAGAGGCAACCGCTTTTGTCATCTAAAAATGAAGGCTGGGATGATTGTAGCTCGTCTGAACCGTCTACTTTATACGAATCGAGAGGCTCGTCGAACGGGAGTCGGAGCAGTGGCTCGGTCACTATCAACGGATTGAATAAAAGTATTACCAGCAATGGCAGTAGTAGCAGCAGCAGCAGCAACGGAACGAAACCTGAAAATGGCATCATCCGCATCGACGTGCCTGCACCACACAGAGACGAACCTAAATTCCCACGCGAGTACTTTAAAACTCTTATCGGTATGCAACATTCAAAACACGACTTTTCGATTACTGTTTCGTAAGTATTAAACCAAAATTCTTTCAGCATTCTTGTTCTGCCTTTTCAATTGGTTCTTGACAACCATTTCGCTGGCGTTGGTTCACGAGCGAGTACCTGACCGGACGCATTACGGCCCACTTCCTGACGTGTTTCTTGACAATGTACCGGCCGCCGATTGGGCCCTTGATGTATCGGAGATACTCATAATCATCTCAACTACATCGTGCATGATTTTGCTCTTTTTCCATAAATACAGGTATGAATTCTACAGTGAGAAAGTTGAAAGTTGTCATGTTTTTAAACGAACATTTTCTTACAGATCAATTGTTATGCGGAGGGTGTTTTTCCTTTTGGGTGTATTGTACATGATGCGAGCATTCACCATGTATGCCACAGTTATGCCTGTTGCCTCCAGGACTTATTACTGTTCTCCAAAGTCCAATCACACGGGAGCTGCTGTTATAACCTTGCGAGCGATCCGGATTCTCGTTGGTAAATTCATTTAAAGTTCAATCAATGATTCGAAATGTAACGTCTGACTTTGTTGTTTGGTTGCGTGTCTGCCGTTTTAAAAGGAATGGGCTTATCGATCAACGGTCAGCACGTTTACTGTGGCGACTACATCTACAGTGGCCATACCGTGATTCTAACTGTGTCGTCGCTGCTTATTCAAGAGTATACCCCGAGGAAATGGCGGCCGTTGCATTGGCTCTCGTGGCTAGTCACCTGTCTGGGCGTTGTCTTTGTTATGGTCGCTCACGGACACTACACTGTGGATGTCCTCATTGCCTACTACGTCACCACTCGCGTTTTCTGGATGTATCACACCATGGCCAGCAATACCATCTTGAAGGTTGGTGAAATCTTGCAAATAAAAACCCACAAATTTTCCCTTTTTTATATGTCCAACATCTTTTTTTTTTCCACAGCAAAACGGACCGTCCAATTACTTGTCGAGGTTGTGGTGGTATTGCATCTTCACCTATTTTGAGCGTAACGTGGGTGGTGTTGTCCCAAGACGTTACGAATGGCCGCTGCCTTGGCCTCGCCATTTTCTCTCCAAATACCCGGATCGTAATAGCTAGTGCCGTCTTTTAAGCGAAGAAGAACGGCGTCAAAGCCATACAAAACTCTCTTCCGTTCAGTTCAGTTGCCTTGCTGTGTGTGCATTCACCTAGTGGAGCGAAAGTGTTAGTATCTATACGGACGAGAAGACGGTGGAATTGGAAACTTTGGCCAAGAATAGCAAACGCGAACATGTTGGGTTCCTAAAGAGTCATTTGCCTAAACATGTTCATAATTATATCAGTGGCAAGAATGCGCGTTTTCTTTGTTCCCCTGGAAAGGCGAAGCGCTCATCCCATATGAAAAGTTGAATTCGGTCTGAACAATCCAGGAAAAAAATTTAGTATGTTTGGGAAACACTGTAAAACATTATTGCGCTTGAAATTTTTTTCTTTAGATTTTTGTTATCGTGGCCCTTTAATTCTAGAAATTAAGGCGCTGCGTATTTGTGCCTCATTATTTCATTGTGTCCATACTAAACAAAATGTCCAGGTTGGTCATCATCATTATTCTACGAAAATTTCTTATCCTTTCGAAAATTATCTCGTGTGTTTGTTCGTTCGATCATTAAGTATTTCATTTAAATGTATACAGAATTATGAATATATTATTCAGTCATGTGGAAAACAGAAAACATTTGAAGACTGAAATATCGTTCGTTGTTCATCTTTTCATGGTTCTATTTGCAATCAGAATGTGTATATAAATACGATGTGGGTTGTAAATTGATCAAGTGGTGAACTCAGCAAGAGAACGTAAGTAAGCTATCATCAGCTTAACAAAACTAGTCATGTTTGAACACAAGATCCTGAAGGGAATGATAAAAGAGATGACGTAAACATGTTTTCATATCTAGCGATTTAGCCCAAGGTACAAATCTCTATCGATCGACAGGGAAAAGACGAAGAACATTTTTTTCGAAAGCTGTACAAAATATATTAGTCGACTGCTTCATCTATTAAACATATTTTCGGAAGCGTTCAATGCAAACTTAATATTTATTGGGAAACTTAATATTTATTGGGAACGTTGAAATTGATGAAACGTTGAAGGTTTAACTACCAGAATAATGGTGGTTCATTATTAAAGAGAAAGTAGTCCACTTCCACTAAGACCGTTAAGAAATTGCTGTTTTCTCACATCCAGGTGTACATTTTTTTTAAATTTTATTATTTTATGAAATCGATTCAACAGCTTGGTTTCGTAATTTTCGTTGTGCAAAATCAAATCAGATACTTTATTTTTCCAATCAACCTCTTCCTGACATCTATCGAGCGAAAGAAAAACTAGGGAAGGAATACGAGCAATAGGTGGCGCTTTTCAAAATATAATCTGTTTTCTTTTAAAAATTAAGTCAATTGGTGTCAATTGCATGGTCAAATGTCAGTTATGGGCTTATGGGTTATGGCGGTTTGCTGTCAAAAGTTAAGCTATCTTTTCTTCGAAAATTACCAATGAATTCATAGGTAAACTCGAGTGATTTTCTGTAATAACTTGTCTGATGTGTTCTATTCCGTGTGTTCGATAACCTTAACGTTTTTCATCAACTCACAGTCAGAGTAAACGTGAAAGTCGTGCAACCTACCGTCAACTATTTTGTTCAAACTCATTGTATTCTACTGAATGTGTCATCGAGATGATACAGGTAAAAACCAACACTGGCTTTATTTCATGCTGAAACATGTATTCTTTTCATGTTTCATTAGGATTAATCTTAATTATTGGCTGTTTCTATTGAACTTGCTAGATTACCGACCCCAGCATGGACCAATCTCTCAATTCATCTTCTAGAGAATCTTGGATAACTGATTTGTGTTTCCATGTGTAAGTTCACTTGTTATGTTACTGAACTTTTTAAATTGCAATCTAATATGAATTTTTGTTTTATTTACAGGTTTCTAAATTGGCATGACTGACTTTATGAGAAGTTATGTCAGTAAACAAGATTCCTTGTTTGTTAACCCGTTATTGGCTGCTACCATTGAATCCCTCCATTTGTCAACAACAAAAAAAAGAGGTTAAATATTGTGATCATGCTATCATCATTGTAAGTTGTGTTTACATTGAATTTTGAGAAGTTGTCATACTAATAGCAATTTTAACGATTGTTGGGTTTCTAATTTAGATGTTGCCTATAAGACCAAATGTGGGGCATCTGGTTATCCCTCCAAAATAAGGCAATGACCACACGTTGAACGCGGATCATTCGTTTCGTCATCAAACTTGACTCATTCCATCTTCTGGATTGCTTAGGAATGCTGATTGGTGTTACCTGTGTAACTTCATTGTCATGTCACTGAGTTTAAATTTTGTTTACATTTTGTTTCTTGATTTAAGCATTTAGGTAATGACCGAGAAGATGCGGCCTACATGAACATCCGGGGCCAAACTCGATAGCTTGAGCAGCCCCTCAAATACAGAAAAAAAGAAAAAAAAAAGAACATCATTTAGGCGGCCAGCATCATTCGACTACCCAATCGGCTTCTAGCCTTCTACTACCCTGCTCTCAACATAGCACCACAGACTAAGAGGGTAAAGACTACGATCGGGGATAGGGCTAAGAGGAATGCTTGAAGCGATGCTCGTCCTATGCCGTATGGTGGCGCGTCGAGCACACTCTACCAAAGCCATTATTTTTCCTTTTTCCCTACTGATATGAGTCTTCACACACCGTAAATTTGTAAGTGAACCATTAACATTTCAATAGTGAATTTTTGTGTAAATATAGCTTAGATATCCACCATGTTGTGTGAATTTTTTTAAATTTCTATGTGATCTCTAGACACAATCTATAAATTCCTTTATTAAACCCCCTTTTTGCCCATTTTCAAGCCCAGGAAACAGCGTTTCAAGATTTTCTGAAATGGGCCTGAAAATCGTGAAACGCTGTTTCCTGGCCCTGAAAATGGGCAAAAAGGGGGTTTAATAAAGGAATTTATAGATTGTGTCTAGAGATCACATAGAAATTTGAAAAAATTCACACAACATGGGGGATATCTAAGCTATATTTACACAAAAATTCACTATTGAAATGTTAATGGTTCACTTACAAATTTACGGTGTGTGAAGACTCATATCAGTAGGGAAAAAGGAAAAATAATGGCTTTGGTAGAGTGTGCTCGACGCGCCACCATACGGCATAGGACGCGCATCGCTTCAAGGGGTTTATAGCCGTTCGTAGTCTTTACCCTCTTAGTCTGTGATAGCACGGAGTTTCACCCTTTAGATTTTTGGCTGCTGTTCGCGATGTCTGATGGCGTTTCCTTGGACGAGATGATGATTTTGGCGAGAAAAATATTGCGTGAGTATATACTTAAAACTGTTTAATTATTCTTTTACTTCTTTTTTAAATGTTTTTTTTTTTTTTGTTTTTTTGTTTTTTTTTTGTTTTTTTCATTTACAGGAACCTTCAGGTTCCTAAATTTGCATGACAGACTTTATGAAAAGTAATGTTCTTTCAAGAAAGTCAACAAGGTCCCTTTTTGCTAACCCAATGGCTGCTACCCTTGAATCTCCCTATTTAGCTCCTTACACAGTCCCTCTTGATTTGAGGTATTGCTTTTTGTCGCTACAGTCTTCTTTGAATTTTATTGTCATCCAAATAAATGTTCATTCTGCTTACAGGGTGATCTTTCGCTACTGATCATGGACTCCATTGGTAAAACTGAAAACCGACGAGAGAATGCTGTAATCCAAGACTGATAAATTGTGTGCTGATTTAAACAAGTTGCGACTGGAGAACCACCTGCAGGTCGAGGGTCTATGAGAAAGGTAACCAATTAATTATTTTTAATGTGCTTATCATGTAAACATACAACATGTAGAAGTGGAGATTTTCATATGAATTATTATTACAGATTCCTACCGTCAAAGAAACCAAACAAACCCAAGGTCACCGTGTACGACTTACTGAACATTTCATACCAACTCTTCCTCTGTTACTCGGGAAATATATGACTGATCCCGAACAAGTTGCAAACCTCTTGTCAATCCCTCAATACCTTAATATGGAAATCTATACTACCTCACGTCAAGAGAAGGTGAGTTCGTTTGATTTATGATATTGTTTACAAAAGGCTGAGATACTTAACTTCTCACATTACAGAGTCTAGATTCGTTATTGCGCTTGATCCAGAATATAGTGGAAACTGGAAAGGCACACCACAACAGAAGTGTTGGAAGGCTGCGCTCAAGCGCTGTAAACTCGTGGCTTGCATCGTCTTGCCTGTAAAAGCTGCGGCAGGTGTTATTAGACACTATGTCAAGTATTACGATGATTACGGTGACATCATTAAGACATTATTGGGAAAAACTCGAAACAGCAACAAAATTACCAGTGCAAAATCTATGGTTCTTAGTCTCTCATTGCTGTTTCACGATCTAACAAGGGATGGTGGAAGTCGTATTGATCGGCAGTCAGAAGAATTTCTTAGTGTCAAGGTATCAAACAAATTTAAACCTTACTGACAGCATTACTTTTCACGCGAATATTTATAATGAAATAATAATAATTGTAATAAATTTGTCCGTAGGAATTGGCCAAAAAATTGGCCATATCATTTGGACTCGATACGGTGAAAAATCGCGAAGCTATCACCGCCCTTCATAGAGACGGAATTATTTTTGCCACAAATCCACTCGAGAATCCAAACAATCAAATTGGCCCTCCTCCTAATTTAGCGTTTCTTGAAATTTGTGGCGAGTTTTCAAACAAACTGTTAAAACAAGACAAAAAGGTGGTTTTACAGTTTTTGGACCGAATGCTGATCATGGGTAGGATTTCACCTCGTCGAGAATGGGAACCTATCTTGTTCTACCGGAATTCCTTGGTTCATGGCGAAACTGATCCACCTCCGCATTCTGTCAGGAGCGCTAACAGACGACGTCGTCGCGATACAGGTATTTTATGGAATTTCTTAGAAGCTTTCTCTTGTGCATAATGGCAATTTCCAATTATACTTCGTTCTATCATGTACAATTTTCTGTTTGTATTTTCTAAATTGTCGATAGAGTTGGCGTAATTAATTACGTTGTCGTCATATTCTTTGTTCTTTTGTTTCGTTCCTAAGGTTCATTACCTTAATGTTAATGTGGGACACATTTTTTTTTCACTTAATTGCCATCCTTATAAACCCTACAACAGAACCTAGTTTTTGGAATATAGCGGGAATTCAGGGTCAAATATGATGAATATTTTCATAGTTGACCGTTGTGTCTCATCTGTTCGTGGTCACCGCATGTAATTGATTTACTGACGAGATTTCAATTTGTTCGCAGGTGGAGACGACGGTGAAATCGCTGATAACGATGATGGATCAGATCACGAATTTGCCGAGTGCGGGTAGTATCACCCGGTTTGACTTCAGCATTTGAGTCTTGTGAATGAATGAAGTGAATTCGTAGTAACATAACATGTACGTGTAAAAGTTTCATTTCATTTTTTGATAAATTTCCAGTGTTAACGCATCTTATCTGCGATGATTCTAGGAAATGTTAGTTTTTATTAACGTTTGGTGAGGTGCTTTGTTATTTATCCTTTTGGCTACTGAACTGCGACACCTAAATTTCCATTTTAACAATGGATCCTGCTGTTGGATGACGTACGATCGCACTTGTTGGATTCTCTAGGATAAATAAACACGTACAGTACAGTTGACAGTTGTGACGGTTTTGAATTGATTTCTGTCTCGTTTGTCTGCTAAATTAAAAAACAAGCAAAACATGTTCATTCAAAAAGAAAGATTTATCACAGGTTAGGTAAAGTGCAGAATGACAGGAATAAAGCTAAAAGGGTGATACAGGTGATTATTAAAACAATCACATGCCCAGTTCCTATTGTGTGAGGATCGCATGAGCCTGGAACATGCTGTTGTTGTGAGACAGGGTAGTGTTTCACCATCTGTTGTGATTGATCTTACATTTGCTGTTGCCTTGTAGTATGTAACCTAGTAAAATGCCACAGTGAATAGAAACACATTCTGAATAACGGCAGGTTTACCTTACCAACTAGGTGTTTTTCCTTTCAGCAATCCACTGTCCAAGCACTCTTGCCTAGGTGCTGAAACGTCGGGAATCACTTGCAGACAAGGTACATGAACGGATATCACCGCCTTAAGTGCCTTTTCTTCAGTGTAGAAGTTGAACTGGCGTCTATTATACTATTATCACCTTGAGGATTTCGTCTGTTGTGATGTGTCAGTGGTGGCTTTTTGGTGAAATTTGACAGGGTGAATATTACGTGAGTATGAAAATTATTTGTTACCTTTGTTTGTTAGTTCTTTCAATTTATTGTCACCGAGCTAGAGCGGACATTGTTTTCATGCTACTTTTTTTAAACGTTTCTTCTTTCTGACGTTAGACGGCATGGTCTTTGATAATTTTTTACCTGTCAGAATCTTACTTTGCACCTCTCTGAAGAAATTTCTCGCTACTACTACAAAGAACTTTTTTCTGATAACTGTCAGTTTCTATTTCAGCAACAAAGCTCACTTGTTAGATTTTTAATAATATGTTTTTTTTCTACTTCCGGTTTTCTCATTTTAGTCAGTAGTTCAGTAAATATTCATTCGACGCACAAAATAACCACATATTCGTGATCCTCGTCAAATTTGTGGTAAAGTTCATGTTTTGTTTTGTACGTTTTCGTACTTCCGGTTTTGAAAATTTTCCTGAACTATAGTTCAGGAAAATTCTCGATTTTGGCCAAAATCTGGATTTAGTTTAAATTACATCTAATCGACCCCAAATTTCACGTAGATCACGAATATTTGGTTTATTTGGTCGGCAGCTCAATGGTTGAGGCGCTATCGCTTACTTCCGGTATACTTCCGGAAAATTTGCATAAAACTAGCAAGTGAGCTTTGTTCTCTGCACAATTCTAAAGACTCCTTGCCAGCTAAAGCAAACAGAAAAGGTCTTTTTGATTTACTTTTGTGACTATTGTGACTATCTAAAGCCGGTCCTTTAGATAGTGAGTTTTGGACGTGTCTAATAGATGGCGTGAAGGAATATTGTGTTGTCAAATGGCTTATGGCGTCTCGTCTAAATCTAACTTCAGCTACGGCTATTTTCTTCGAAAGTTACAAATGGACACATAGGTTAATTCGAGTAAATTCGTTTGTAAGTTGTCGGTGATGTGTTCTATTCCGTGTTCATGTTGGATAACCTTAGTGTTTCTCACCAACTTACAGGAGGAAACGTAGCCTACCGTTGACTATTTTGTTCAACATGTGCCATCGAAATGACACAGGTAACTACCAACACTAGCTTTATTACAGTATTGTTGAAAAACATACAATCTTCTCATCTTTTATTAGGATTCATTATAATTATCTGCTGTAAGAATTGGACTTGCTAGATCACCAACCCCATCACGGACAAATCTCTTATTCCATCTTCTAGAGAAGCTTGGCTAACTGTTTGGTGGTTTCAAGTGTAAGTTCACTTGTCATGTCAAGGAACTTTCTTTGTTGCAGTCTAATATGTATTCAAAGTATTGATCTGCACTCACGTCTATGCTGGTTATAAGACGATTTCAACTGCAGTATACTGATTACTGTTTAATTATTCTTTTAGATAGTTTATTTTCATAGTTGTCAAGCACATTGATGACACAAATTATTAAAAAGGTGACTTAATTTTCTTATTTTGTATTTACAGGTTTGAAACTATAGGTTTCTAAATTTGCATGACAGACTTTAAGTAAAGTCATGTTGAAGAAAAAGGACTGACTGACAGTCAACAATGTACACTACCTTGTTTGGTAACCTGTTGGCTGCTTCCCTTGAATCTCCCTTTTTACTTTCTTAAGCTTGATTTGAGGTATTGCTTTCTGTCGATCAAATATTGTTGAAAAATTATTCTCAAACTAATAAATGTTCATGCTGTCTACAGGGTAACTCCTTCGCTACTTATCATGGACTTCATCCATTGGCGATGCTATAATTCAAGAGAATGCTGTCATTCAAGACTGAAAAATTGTGTAGTTGTTAGATAAAACAAGTGCATGTCTGGGCTCCCTTCTTTCTTTGGCCCCATTTCCCTAACTAACCACTAACCAGCGCCCGCCGGTGTTCACTCACCCGCTGTGAAACCAGGAGGAGGGGAGGGCTCTGGTCGAACGGGGACTTGGAAGGCGCATGATCCGACGAAAACTTTTAGAGGGTCATGAGTCTAACCCGGAAGCCTAGTATGACTAATCGCTCCCCAGTAAAACTTGCCTCGCACTCTTCTCTCCTCTTCTATTTCCAGGTAATCTCCCTGGATCTACGCCGACACTGCATGTGCGAGTTTTAGCAAGCAATCCGCCACCCAATTTGACAAAAAGTGATAGTTTGTTTTCACGGAAATTTCGTCAGACGGTTACAAAATTTCTAACTCAACAATCTGATGTAGAAATTTGCATCTAGTCTACTGGTGCAAATTGCGATTCTTTAAGCTTGATTATTTAGAAGATGTGTTAAAAAACCCACAATTGCTTTTAACACATCACCTAAATTAATCAGGTTTACAGAATCGCAATTTGCATCAGTAGACTATATGCAAATTTCTACATCAGATTGTTGAATTAGAAATTTTGTAGCCGTCTGACGAAATTTCCGTGAAAACAAACTATCACTTTTTGTCAAATTGGGTGGCGGATTGCTTGCTAAAAAGCCTCGCACAAAAAAAATGTCTCGAACCGGACGCTCTGTTTAATGAATTATTTATTTTGTAAGCGTTCCAGAATAAAAATGAGGTTTATATATTACATAGATGGTTTATTTATTCAACAATAACATTTACATATTATAGATATTTGACATTTGTGGGGAAATGGGGTTCAAGAAATGGGTGTTGGTGGAAGATATGGGGTTTAAGGAATGGATGTTGGTGGATGTTATGGGGTTTAAGGAATAGATGTTGTTATATAGGTAGGTATATGGATGTGATAGACAAAGGATTTTATGTCAACGTTATTAAAACAAACCACGAAATGAAAATCAATTGCCCCCCTCCCCCCCAATCTCCTCCTCGCTGGTTTCCCAATCGCGAAGGCATGTTTATTATTTGTTCAACGTAAAAATTCCCCGTATTACTATTTTTTTCATTCTCAACATATAAACGGTTAACTTCATAGACGCAAATATCAATTAAACAAAATACTGGATGTAACTGATGTAGCACAACACCAGCGATTCAGCACCAAGAAACTTTTCTGTTCCTTTTCAACAAATAAACGGTTAACTGCATAGACACAAATAACAATTAAAACTGGATGTAACTTTTGTGCACAACACCAGCAGTCCGGCACCAAGGAACAGCAACAGCATAACTCGATGCAAAAAAACTTTCACCAGTATAGGCTGCAACAACATGCCATATTGGACAGCAACATCACTGCTACGTAAACATAAACCTATGACCAAAATGAAATTAATGTTTGATCAATGGAAATTTTGTATAAAATAAAAAAAAAATCACTTCAAATGGAGTTTACCCAAATATTCTATGGCAAAACTATCTGATAACTATAGTTTAAACAAAAATTTACATGAAACTAGATTACTCATTTAATTCCTTTGAAATTTGTAGTGCTCTGCAGCGAAACAAAAACATTCTTCTACAGTACCTGCCTATCTTGTTAACCAATTCCCCTTAAACAATCCATAACTCAATTTACATATGATCAAAGGAAAGAGCTGTTGACATGATGAAATCCCCAAATGTTAAAATTAAACAATGTAAGCAATTATAATAGTCCAAGCATGATACTTCCCAAGTTAGAACTTATAATTTTTATCAAATTACCATTTCAAGGAGTCTTCTTGCAGTTCTACTAGATGTCCAACATTTCGGCAACCACAATGCAGCATGATCCAGCGTCAACTCAGATATGGCTGATCCCAGAAGACTTGAAGCATGCATGGAACTCTCCCACACTCCAGGACAACATCAGCACCAAAGACTGCATGCAACAGCTCAATTTAATCACACCTTTCACTGGATGACTGCAACAAAAAATCCATGCGCACATGAGACTGCAACAAAGAAGCGCAGACTTCACCTGGCTATTGAAAAACAAAGTTAAGTTACTATCAAGGAACATAATCTCATGTGACATAACAAAACGACAGAAGTATGAAGTTAAACTATACAATCTCTCAGAATTACCTTGATAAATCTTACAAAGGAATTTGTAGTTGTCAAGTTTTCCAACTTGAAAATAACAAATGTAATCCAAATTTTAAAAAATGATCTTAACTCATAATTGCAACAGAGAAGCAAAGGGGTCTACTCTCTTGTCATTAACTAAATCTGTAGCGATCAACTATAATTACTTTAATTGTTCTGAAAGTGACGAAACGAGCAAGAGACATTTTGGAAAAAATGGATAGCAGTTTCAACACACCAAGTATGTCAGTAAAAAAACATGGAAAAAACACACCAGAATGAATGAGTAACTGTAAGATTGAATAACCTGCAATAATAAAGAATGAGTAACCTTTCCGCTCAGTGTCTTTAGAAGAAATGACATTGGATTTGTCATATTGCCATCTAACGTTACAGCAAACAAACTTTCGTCTACTGACACTGTTGCCACTAGAGGGCTCTGGTCATGGTTTCAAATCTCTCCAGTCCTGACCGCCCTGGTGATATTTCGTAATTCGACTATTTTCTAATAAATTTCCTATTCTATGAATTTCTTACTTTGACGAAAACTTCGTTTTAGAAACAAAAAAGGAGGAGGGACTTGGTGTATTTCGTGTGAAAAAAAATTTTGTGTAAAATTACCCTGGAAAAAGATTTTGAACTCTGAATTAGATATTAAAAAACTTCGGAATAATGGGGAAACCGCATTTGCCAACTGCCATTAGCGTACAAGAGTGCATATATAGCAGTCCACGAGTTACGAATTTTGAAAGTTGTTGAAATGGCGATTATCCAACGAGAAGCGAAGAAGGCGACTTGCCATTCGTTAATGCCATTAATTATTCTCGGATATGTAGTGATGATGGTGACTGGTAAACCTATATCATCTTTGACCGGAAGTCGAGATTCCAGCACTGACGCCGTAATCACAACCCCGACTCACCTGCCATCCGATTCAAATTTCCCCAATGACGATGAGCTTACCCCGGAAGAAAAACAGGATTTAATGAACATCTTATTTCCGTCTTCTCGATCATCGACACCTTTGGCGAATTTAACTTGCAATGACGTACTACGAGTTCAAAAACTATACCCGAGAGTCAGCTTAGAGCTTCTCGTCGATTTCGTCCTAGAGCTTTTGGAAACCGAATCTTACGATCCTTCCAAAGAATTAACCCTGACTCAACATTGCCCAGCAGACCAAGGAGTGTTTAACAACATCACCGTGTTTCTCTTAAACAAGAGCATTCTGTTTAACTTGCTCGCACTGTTCATCGTGCTGACTGTCTCCGTGCTGGTAGAATTCTGTGGGCGGATTTATGACCGGAAGAGATCCCCCATCCATGCGGATCTCGAGTCCGGCTCCAACACGGATGACGAACAGGAAATGAAGCCAAAAGACCAAGGAAAATGCTCATGGATCTCAGAAAGGATGTACGGAATCTGGGGTGGCATCCAGCCCAGCCATTTAAAAGGTCACCACGAAACAGACGAGCTCGTTTTGCTCAGTTTCCAACTCTGTCTCATCGCCATTTTGATCCCATCTTTTTTAATGGTGATAACAGTTCTACTGATTGGGGTCTTCACTACGTGGAATGTGATCCGCACCGGTGTCTGCTTGTGGGTGGTTTTCGTTTACAGCGTTGTTGTTTTCTACTTTCACGGGTCCCGAAACAAGATGACGATTGCGGGCGAGAGTCAAACAAGCCGACGCACGCTATTGATTTCAAGAATCCATCGAGACGACTGCACCGAGAGCTTTCTGCGAAGGCATTTCCAAGACAACAATGGCGATGTTGTAGCTGGAGTAAATCTGATTCACAAATTGGACGAACCGTCAAACAGTCTTCCAGCCACAGCGGCTTTCGTGACTTTCGCAACCCGACAACACGCCAAATTGGTCATCAATCAACCGAGTAACACAAAAAGTTGGTCGCTGGAATGGGCTCCACCTTCTGCGGATATCGTCTGGGACTTTCTGCACCAAAAGGGAAGCCTCCTTTGCCTACTGATCAAGATAATTCAATACTTTTTCATCGTCCTATTACCTCTGGTCGGTTCGACCATCGTCGTGGAATCGTTGAAACTCCTGGTCGAGCACGAAAGCCAATCTTACTACGTCCTGATTTACTCTAAATCGATCATTACCATTGCTATCTTGATCATCGTCCGAATCAGCCCCATCTTCCAGGTGAACCACCTGAGAAAATCCAGCAAACACTTGGGCGTTTTCCTGTCTTCGTTCGTCATCATCGTCGTATCAGAAATCGTTTTGCCTATGCTCAACTTTAAAGACATTTGGAATTCAATCATCTGGACCCGAACCGACCCGGACGTGGTGAATCACTGGATTCGATTGCAGTGCATATTCCGGCCAGACCTGGGCTCTGAAATGGCCATTTCAGTCATCGAATGGACTTTGTTTCGCAGCTGCTTCATTTTACCACGAGTGAAACGATGGGCTACCAAAACATGGCTGCGGTTAATCAAATCACCCAATGCCGAGGATGCCATTCCGCGCGAAGAATTCGACATGGGCGAGCGCTACTCCGAACTGGTGGCGCAATTTGTCATCACTTGCGTGGGGTATTTCACCTATCCGCCAATTATCCCCATCACCGTCCTGTGCTTGGTAGTCGGTTACGTCATCGATCGCTACACGACGGCCCAGACGTTCGAGCCCACCTACTCGGGCGCCAACATCCACCGCTGGGCCATCATACTCGTTTTGATCATGCTGGTCATCCAGAGTGCTCTATTGTTCTTCAAAAACGTCTTAATGGTCGAAGCCGAAGCGAGTCTCATAGGCGATTCGGCCCTGGTGGCTCTATGCGTCGGATTAAATTCACTTCTTTGTATCATTTCCATCGCGGTGCAGTTCCTTCTCTTTCGGCCCCAGCAAACGAGTTACGAAACAATTCCCGGAGCTGAAGACGAATCGCGAGATTATATTCCGCCAGCGCTCGCCGCCAACTTTAAGAGGACGCAGCACTCAACGCCCGAGACCAGAACAAAACGACCAACAAAACGGTCTAACACGCAAAAGGCAATCGGATTATTCGGTGGACTGAAACTCGTCCTGTTCACTTTCGTCGTGCCGATTATCGTCGCCTGCATTATCGTCGTGATAATCAGATTCACCTATGTACCAAAAGTGGCTTACACTAAGTCGGCGGCCAACGTGAGCCTGACGTTAAATGCCAACTTGAGGATGTACACGGGTCGCGTCCCGTTCACGACAATGAAGGAAGTCTGCCAAAAAGAGTCGAGTTGGCTGACGATCGAGTCGAGATGCGACGACATTTTACTGGACAATGCCGTGCGTAACAATAGGAGCGCCATTTTCGCCAAAACCAATGAAGAGCAACGATTATTGTGGACGGGCGGGTTCTTTGACCTAACGACTAGCGATGAGTGGCAATGGCTCGACGAGAGTGCCAAGACGGAATACGACCATTTTTGCCAGCCTAATGAGACGGAAGCAAACATCGCCAAGGCCAGGGAAAGAAACGTAACAATGCTGTACATTGTGAAAGATTACCGCGGGGACAAGTTCAGCAAAAACGGCCGCTCTTGTTGGCAAATTTACAATCAAGATCAACTTACCGAAATGGGATTCAGCTTCCCAGCTGACAAAACTCCACGGCTGCCGTTCGTCTGCCGAGAATCCCATGTCAAGTGAAATTCCCATCGTAGTTTAAACTTTCTGAAATGAATAATATAATCATGTCATTTTCGTCAATAAATAAATTTGAATCACATTTAAAGAAAAACAAAAATGTTGTTGTAGTTATTTTTGAATAGCCATTAACTTGTGTCGTTTAATAAGTTCACGGTTACCGCAACAAAAAGTTGCGCGGATTAGAACGTAACCTCGGAATAGTTTTGATTTGAAACACGGACGTGTAGTACACAAGTTTGAGGAGTCATTATATCGAAGGGCTCTTTAATGTGTATTGGGTAAAAGTTTCCACGACGTAGAAAGTTGATTACAGAGTGTTCGCGGGAACGGCATGTCATGTCTTCCCAAAAGTTGCTTTATTGGAACGCGCTGCTGGCGGTAAACAAGGAGGGAGCCACATTAATGGCACACGTTGTTCTCTGTCAATCTTGGTGTAGAGACAAGACTAACGAGGTTAACCAACTACACACACACACAACTACCCGAGCTGTAATTTGATTGCATGCGAAAAGCACACGCAATATGGCCATGCATAAACCAAGCGTCGTGACATAAGGGATTAAGGGGGGACGAAAAGTATTGATGTTGACTAGAAAGATTTAATATTCGACAAGAATGCGCCTAACACGATAATGAAACCACCTTGATGGAAAAAAATGTACAATTTTTTCACAAGTAAATGATACTCTGAAATCTTGTGGGAATTGCTCCGGGTTTGAGCACCGGACGAACGGCGATAGTCGTCTGTTTTCCGTCTACCGTTGACACTCGACTTTTGATGATGGCGTCATCGTCGAAATGGAGGTCGCACACTTTAGATGATTTGGTGACGACGGCGTCTATAGGTAGCGCCCTCTTCCAAGCCAAGAGTCGGTTTTCATCTTTCGGGAATGAAAACAAGATCCGATTTTCCATTTCCATCGTTTCAGCCCGAGTTGTGCAACCGGGCACGAAACAAGCGCACATGATTATGCAATCAGCGACTACCTAAAATAAACAACAGTTTATTTATTATAGATTGTCTTTTCGGGTTAATAACTTTATGTAAGAGAAATAAATTAAACGAATAAATCACCGATAACTTTAAAGGCGATGCAAAAGCGTCCTCTACTAAGCCCTCTTTGGAAAGGAATAAAACTTGATAGAGCACTTTTCTACCTGGCCATTGAACGAAACGGATACGTGCGCAGCAATAACTCCGCCCCGGCGATCGCTTTTATAGGCTATATGTGCTCCAACAGGGAACAAGAGTTGAGAGACACATACAAACTAAACTTTACACCTTGTTCTTTCGCACTAAACGACATTTTTCCACTGCGACAACAGCGATATAGGTTTTCTTTTTTATCACCCCCGCCCGTTTGATTGTCATTCTGGCAGTTTCTTGTGAGACTATTGTGTGTTTGATGATAAGAGTGCTACGTGTTTCTACTCGAGTGTCAATGACATGGCAAAAAAAAGAATGAAAAATAAACCAATGTCGTTCGGAGACGTTTTCCAGAAGGTGTTCGTACCTTAAAAATGAGTGTCAAGAGTAAAAGGAGAACCAAGGGAAGAATAGGAAAGTGGAAGAATGCGCCAAGTCACTTTCACTTTTTGGCTTTTGATCCCCAGAAGATTCGCAGTCGAAAAATATCAAAGACATTTTTTATTTTTTCTACACACACAAACGACAGCAAAACATCGATCCGCCAATTGTTGTTTGAATTTCCCCCCAAAAAAAGAAATAAGGATCGACCCAGGTAATATACGTTGTGACATATACTCTGACAGCTGCAGTTTAAACGATTATGTACAATGTGGATTATAGGTTTTTACGGGACAACAAATACACAGCCAAACGTTTTCTATCCAATTCTTTGATATCCTTTCGTTTTTCAATATCTTTAAGAGAAAAGCGGGGAAGGAGGAGGCGAGGACTGGCATTGATCAAACAGAGAAGGCCGCAACTAGTCAACAGTGTGTGTGCAGAGTCTCTCTCGCCTACAAACAGTCGGACGGGAGAATGTTCAAGAATGCAATTAGACTAAAAGAGCTGCCCAGCCTATATAGGGAAGGAGAGAGAGAGGATACTGAACTCGCAAAACTCTCATCGTCGTCGGCCGGGGTCTCATGCGACTTCTCGAGTTGTTTGAAGATGAAATCGCTCCGTTTTTTCCCCCTCCCATTGTGTTGGAATGAAAAGACGGACTCTACAATCGAAGAAAACTCTCGACTAGTGTGCGACTACTACAACATGTATATCCCGGTGGCCCATCGAAACGGCAGGGGGAAAAAATGTCACGACCTACTATACGCGCTGATCGATCTATTCCTTCACGGTCGTCTTTCATACAGTACCAAAGTCTTTGTCGGAGGGCGATATCATCAAGCGGGATCGTTGATCGCATGCTGGGCGCATATAAGAACCTCCAGACAAGTCGAAACGTTCTAATCTTCTTGCCCAACTCCGGCCACAGTCCGCGTTATAAATCATCATCATAATAATAGCGCACAGCACAGAGAGACAACCACACACAAACATCATCTCTCCCTTTCCTAGATATGAATAAAACAAAGTTATAAACACACGATGAGAGATCAAAGTGCGCGATATGAATAGCCAAGCAGCTGACCTTTTTTTCTATTTTCAATTCCTTTTATTTTGCTGTTATATCTGTTGGCAAAATGATGGCCATGTCAAAAACGCGCTTAGATTGCCCGGGGGGAATTGAGCTGGGTAACATTGCTGTTGCAGCACGAAAGACATGGCGGTAGAATTCCATTATTATTAATAGAAGAAGAGAAGCTTCGCAACAAGAACACGACGGGCACTCTACTATCCACTCTGCGTGCAAAAATAAATAACGAACGACCGCCGATGGACGTCGTCCCGTCTCTACACGCAATAATTAATGATCTGGATGAGAGTCTCCGAGGCTCTCTGATCTTGCACCGGTCGTACAAGACGATTGAAAGAGTCCCCAGCAGCAATAGCAACGAGCGAAATGACTTTCAGATATTTAGGACGCAGCAGCAAATATACAAGTCCCTTTCTTTGTCGTCGGAACGTGTCGCCATCCCTATAAGAAAAGAGTATTATGTTTGACGGAAAAAAAGATATAATTGAATATTGAATGAGCGCGTGGACACTTGGCGCTCCAAGTTGTAGACGAGTGTGTGCTTACATCACAACAATCGATAACACGACGATGTTCAATTACTTTCCGGAATGCAATACGGCAATGAAATGAGAGAGAGAGTCCTTCTCTCTCCCATCCATATATATTTTTTGTTTTGTTGTTTTCATAAGAATTCAGCATACCGGGAGCGACGGAGTATAAATATAGACAGGGGGGCCCTTTCCTTGTGACAGCACAGATGTCTGGAATAGTTTTCATATAACCCACTGTGTGTGACTGCTGCTGCTGTCGCTTCCTCATCTTTCGCCTCTTCATTTTTGTTGTATTTCTGTTTTGTTTCTCTCTCCTTTATCTCTTTCTTATTCTTTCCATCCCTGACAATAATTTATGGAGATAAGACAAAAGAGAGAGAGACAGAGAGAGGAAGGAAGAAATATTTGGGGAAAATGAAAATCTTACGGATGCCCTTCATCTCCGCTGGGATGGTGGGGAGGAGACACCGAACAACGGGAAAACGGAAGGATCTTATACGATAGACGTATAAGACAAAAGACGACGACTCGTCATGAAAATCTGATCAACTGCAACAGCAGTCGCGATGAATGGCAAAGAGAAAACGTGGGCGAATTTGGGTATCGATCACCAGCCGAGAGCCAAACACGGGCGGGGGATATATTCATTCGGCATGAAATAAAAGGGAAAATTTCAAAAAGGCAAAAGCCGACGCCATATCTTCCAACGGTCGATCCGATCACACACACAACACACATATCTATATAGTCGATCCGGCATTTGGGATTGCCTATATAAATCCCCACCCGAATAAAGATGCATGTCAAAGAGAAAAGAGCTAGGTATACATATACAACAGTATAAACAGAGCTAGACAGAGATATCAGAGCTCACCATGGCGCATTTGCATATCGATGCCAGTCAATCTTGGGAAGAAGCCGATCAAAACATTTCCAGCTCTGTCGGCCGAAATCTTCCAGCCGACTGGATATGAATAACACCCTATTTTCTGCCATCGAATAGAGATAGTCACTCTTAGAAATCTATTTGATACAAACTAGAATCCGTGAAAGACATTATTCCTAATAAGACGTTCAATTGTTAAATCCGCGTGTGCAAAACTTAACCATCTGTATCGCCATTAATAATGCAAGAAGCAGCAAGTCAAGTCACAATGCAGGAAAATGGGGGCGTATCTATTGAGAGTTGAAAATCAAGATTGTTAGCTTACCAAAATCCAGAGATAAGTCCAATCAAATAAGGAGAGTAATTCACTAACGTTAACTTCAATTCAAAAGAATAATATCACTTTTAATTTTTAGCTCGTGCACAGAGTTACACCTCCACACCGGAGCTGTCAAATGAGACGACTGCAAAAATTCGTCTGCTAATTTTTGTGTTCTAATTCTAAACAAGATGGCCGCTGAACCAATAATTTATTAATTTTCGTAAGAAAAACAATTGCCAATTTTTGCCGATTCAAATAATATTAAATCTACGTTATGAAAAAATCTAGTTATGTTGTATGTATGTATCTTAAAGGAATAATGTAGGAAAATTTAACAATAGAAAGTTGTTTTTATATCAGCCGTATATTTTCATTTCATTCGATTTTTGTCAGTTTTTGCCATCCCAAAAAAACTCAGGTTGGATTTTTTTTATTTTAAGTTTGTTTTAATGTTTTTGTTTGTTTTTCATCATCAATGGCGATCAAAGAGAATATATATGTATATAATAGACACACGCGCGCTACAGGGCCCTGCCGTGTCCTGTGAAAGCAGCACGCCAAAATGCCAGCCAGGGAAAATCAAGAGAGAATTATGAACATGTATATGTATATATATAATCATGGTGACACACACCGTCACACACACGCAATCTACCCAACGAAAACACAAACATCGTCCTCTTTCCTTCTCTCCTTTCCTTTCGTAAATGTATATAATTTGATATGTGTTATGCACACTGAAATATTATTATTTTGAAGGAGGGTCATGAAAATAATTCCAGGGCGGGAATTTTGAATTGAAAAAAAGAACAAAACACAGCCAATAAAAATAATAAAAAAAAAAAAAAAACGGCGGGAAGATGGCCAAATTCAAATCGAGGACAAAATCTTTGAATGGTTGTTTCTTCTTTTTCCTTCAGGCGGGCAGCTCTAAGAACACGTTAGTATAGATACACGCACACATTGAGAAACAGAAATTTTGTTTTTTGGCCCGAACGCAACACACAATAAGTCGGCCCTTATTTTTCGTTCCCAACCAACACATATATATAGACTAGGGTTATACATGTACACATAGTGACGCAATCCAATTCTTTTTCAACCGAAACCAAATCATCCGCCAGATCATCGGTGATATTCCATGAATGTTTTTCTTTGTGCGCCAAATCCGTTGGCGTCAGGCGATGATGAAACAGCTGGGGGAGGGGTGTGGGACTGACAACTGAGAAAAACGAGTGGGAATCATAAAATATGGATACAATAAGTTCATTTATACACACACACACACACGACTGTGTGTGTGTGGGTGGGCGAGATGATGATGAAGTGCACGACGGGATCAACTTGGACTAGGCCTCGGTCCGAGATGTTTCGCACGAATGGCGTGGGGCACTTCACGGATGAGATTGAGGGTCTTTCTTTCGATTTGATTTCTTTTTGTCCAGTTCAATGAACCGACGGAGTCGAGTCGACGCTGGCCGTCGCCGTCGTCGTTGCTGGTTGGTTGAAAATTCGCTTGTCCCGCACCTTCATCTCGACTTTGGCCAGGGCGATCCACTCGTTCTCCAGGCTGTCGTACCAGGTCAATCCCAGGGCGTATTTGCCGTTGATGTTGACGTGCTGACAGTGCGAGTACCACCAGCCGCCCTGGTAGCTGTCGGCGCAGTTGGTGTTGCTCAGGTCCTGGTCGTTGTCCCGCGTGCTGAACTTCATCGACTGGTGGTAGGAGGCCATGGCGTCCGAGGCGTTGCCCGTGTAGCCGTGGAACTGGACCGAGTAGCCCTCGTTCTCGCTGCCCACAACGAAGCTGTCGTACTCGGCCCACCAGTACTGGCCGTAAATGTCCCACAGGTCCACCCGCAGCATCGTCGTGTTGTCCTCCGTCAGACGGTGGAGGTTGTCGTTGCCCAGCCAGAATTCGCCCATCACAGAGCCGAAACCCGTTTTGTAGGCGGCCCAGTTGCGGTTGAAATCCTCTTTGCCGTCCGACCGGCGCTGGATGACGGTCCATCCGCCGCCGGAAGTCTCCTGGTCGCAGTAAACTTTGACGACTTCACTGGACTCACGCGGGAGAATGTAATTGACGCCCGTCGACGACACGTCGCGGCAATCTGAGATTAAACAACAGAAAAATGGGGTTGAATTAATTGTGAAATTAAATTAAATGCGGAAGAAAATGGGACTCACCGTGAGGTAAATTGTGGGCGAGATTGTTGTACTCGTGTTCCAGATGGGCCAGGCTCTGCTTGAGCGAATCGATCGACTGGGCAGACTGGATGGACTGCTCAATCTGGGCGAATCTCCAGTTCTGGACCTGCTGTCCGTGGCTCTGATTCATCATGGCCAGCGTGTTGTTGGTGAGTTTGGCTAGCAAAAGAGCCGAGCGGATCTGATCGGCCTGGACCTGCTCCTGCAGTAGAGTCGTCGTCGCCCTCATCGACTTGACCAGTTCCGACTGCTCGCCCTGATCCTCCTTGAGCGTGTGGACGGTGGACGTCAGCTGGCCGTCGTTGTACTCAAGTTTGGCCACTTCACGCTGGAGTTCGCCAATGTTGTCGTCGTAGCGCTCCTCCAGCCGCTCCATCGCTTCAAAGAGCTGAAGCGTCGACGACTGGACCTGATCGACGCCGGAAACTTTCAGCGTCAGCCGGTCGACGCTCTCGGCCAGCTTCTTGTTCTGGGCGCTGATTTCGGCCACGTCTTCCGCGTTGCTGCCGGCGCAGTTGCTGGACGGCTGCGACTCGAGCCGCTTCAGGACGGCCCTCAGTTCCGTTTCCATTTTGTGGACGTTGGACTCGGCGGTGGTCCTCAATTGGCTCAGCAGGACCATCTGTTTCTGCAGGTCGTGCTGTTCGCCGGCCAGCGTCTTGACCATCTTCCTCAGCGTGTGAACTTGGTGTTTGAGCTCGCTGCGGTGGTGGCGGATCCGGTGGTGCTGGCGGGGCTGGACCGATGTGTCCGTCGCCGTGGTGGCCATCGTCGACAGTCGGTTCATCTCCTCGTCCGTTTGCTGGACGTCGTCGATGACGGATCGGGTCCTCCTCCGCTGGTTCTTCTTGGTCTTGAGCATGTTGACAACGGGCTCTTCGTGCTCACTGTCGGCCATGGCCAGCATCTTGTGGGAGAGTTGCATTTCCAGTCGAATGTCGGCCATCTGTTTGAATCGAAAAAAAAACATTCCGTTATTATTATTATCAATTTCCTTGCGCAACATAAAAGATGTTTTGATTAGGGCTTTCAAAGTCGGCTGGATTTCCATCCGCATTTTGCACCCGTCAAAAAATAAAAAATAAACCGTAAGAAAAAAAAAATCACATGAAAGGGAGAACACACATCTCAAAGCTCATCCCCCCCCCTTCACAAAAGCGTAGTCGGGACGGATCAATCCGAGTGTAAAAGAAAACGCCAGAACCGGAATTTTCTTTCTTTTGGTGAAAAGAGATGCGAGCACCGAGGGTGAGAGAAAGCCTAGACAACGTGTGCGTCGCTGGAGCGTAACATCTAAAGACGGTAACATCTCATCCGCCATGCGAAACTTGTGCGATCCAGCACCCAACCCAAAAATAAAAATAAAAGCAGACGACGGCCAACTTATTATCCCACGCAGCTGCTGGAACGCTTATTTTGAGATGGAACTGACGGTTTATTTTGCCAAAAAAATAAAAAGGGTAGAAGGAAACATTTGGCCAGGGACAACATTTCATTTGTTTAAATGTTTTTATTTCTACCCCTCGGTTCTTTTTTTACGCGCTAGTTTCAAACACGCATTAGTTTATCGTCCAGTAATGATGACTTTTGGGACCCATTGCGGTTGTTTTCGAGCTTTTTTTTTGGGATATGACTAACAAGAAAGAAGAATAGACATCATGAAAGTTTTTTTTCTTTTCTTTTTGTGCTGATAATAGAGTGTGTAGTTATATATAAGAAAGAACCCCGCGCCAACCAGCAGGCCGGATGTGTTATGGACGAGCGGAGGGGAGCCGATGGTGGCAATCAAGTTATGGTGGGTTAACATCATATGTTGTTGTAGGAGACGACTTAACTGTATAATATATACCAAGACCATTCTCAGTTGCCTTTCAGCTATTATATAGCTCTCGGACTAGCATCAAAATTATGATCCGGACGGAAGGATATATATATTTGTCCAGAGTGTAATGTAGAGACTTACATTTCGGCGACTGGTGGATATACATAAATCAACCGATTCTTTTTTGCTTTATTTCTTTGCAGCTCTAAAAGGCACTTGAAGAGACAAATCTCCGCTATTCTATCTCTATGTCTTAACAATCTCGAATGGGGCAAATCCGGCGAGGCCGAAGAGTACACGACGATTGACTCGTCGTGCGGAGGGGGTGGCATTGATTGAAAAAGAGGAGCCGTAAAGGTCGTCTAGAGATCGGCTCTAGCTGCTGTCAAAGGCCTTTTTTTCGGCGGTTGTATTATAAATAGCAAATAGGTTCGTGACTCTTTTCTTTGAACATCTAACCCGGCCCATCGCCCATCCTCTTTCCGGAGACCGAGTGACCGCGCCCATCCAGTCGGCATGAAAAATCACACCCCGTTTTTCTTTTTTTTTTCGGCCTCCCAGTCACGAACGGCGAAAGGTTAGCAAAAAAAAGAAAGAGGAAGACATGGCGAATCGACATCTTTAGTCACCGAGAGACGGCAGACGTTCACCGTGAATGGAAGAATAACTCTGGGCGAATAGATTTACTGCGCAATCATTCGTCGGACGGGGAGGCCAGCGTAGGCGGAAAGCCTCGTTGACGTAATCATCTGCGTGATCGCTTCTTCTTTTTCTTCTTCCGGAATTCAAAATGACTGCCCGCGTCATTTCACGACTGTCGACATCACAGTCCCGGCGGTTACCCGAAATTCAATGGATTGGTTCAATCCCATCCAGCCTCACACACAAATGTGTAATAGCATCGAAAATGGGTGGTGGTGGGGATGGGCCAAGTGATAAGGAAATGCGGCCGACATTAGCGGATCGATCGGCCGTCGCAAGAATTTCTAACCCACCACCAACAACAACAGTGATTCTATTTTGCGTGCCGTTGCATTTCTTCGGGACACCGAGTCCTCCTCACGGCTCCGAGTATTATTGTGCACTACCACTAGTCTATATAACAACATGCAGCTGGCGGTGATGGCTCCGCGGGGCTAATAGCTAATCTCCTTTCATCTATTTACCGCCCCACCCACCCGCCCGCTCGATCGATTTCTCTACTCCGCCGAGAAGAGCAGAGTCGCCTAACTCAACCAAAGTTGATTGGATCAAGTGCAAACTAGCGCCAGAGAGAGAGAGAGATGCCGATGGCGACACAACAGCGACAAATAAACGAAATGGGGAGCAAAGAAATGCCTTCGAGCGACAACATTATGTTTCGACGGATCGAAATCATAATAACCGCGTGCAGAAAAGAAAAGGCAAATGTTAGAAGATCCAACCCGGCCGCAGGATCGATAGAGTTAATGAAATGATTGAAAAGATTTTCTTCCCAAACGCGGAAGAACAGACGAGAATTCCGGAGTGTTATTTTCGTTATTCTTCTTTCTCTTCCACCCACGACTCGATTCGTTAGACGTTTTGCCCCTCAGGAGGATTCCCAATCAACTGGCTCACCAATCCCGGGCAAATTGAGTCTTGTGTTTCAAACGAGATGGCCGCAATAACTGCAAAAATAAGACCCGACCCGACCCAGCTGCTCTGTTGTAGGTGAAATGAAATTCAATTTGGACCCCACGCCGTCGCTAGGGGAAAACAAACAGCGACAACAACAATCAGATAAAAAAGAAGAGAACAGAACAGAACAAACATTCTTTATTCTTTTTCTTCGTTCGTTTGTTCGTTTGATGAATTGTTTCCAATTGAATATCGGGGACCGACTAAATATCTGCGAGCTTTGATGGCGCGTGCGTTTGACATTTTGTCGGGGGAGGTTTGAATCGCGTTCACCGCACGGACAAAAAAAAAATTGACTGTTAGTGGTGCCGACACAAGCCCTCAAGTCATTTGTTATTGCATTTATTTAATGTGTCGAGGAGGATAAAGACAGTGTGGAGACTAATGGACTTTACTGGCGCGTCTGTTATGTTACATATTTCTTTCTTCTGCTGTGCGTGTGGATCGTTTTTACGGCTGGTAATGAGCGACATTTGGTGGTCAATTAACTTCGGCCGAAAATTCGAAAAAAAGGAAATGGCCTCCTCCTCCGCTTCACATATGCGGTCGTCTTATAAACTTTGCTGGCCTTTCAAACGGAGATGGCCGGGGCATAGTTGTTTCCGGCGGGGTCGAAATTCTATTCGGTAGCTCCCCCCCTCAGGATATAACGAAAAGTCATTCGAAATCAATCGATCAATAATAAACCAAGAATAGAGAAATTCCAAACAGACGCCGATATAACTTCCCCGCAAAAATAAATAAAAGAAAAAATATTTTTTTTTTTAGTCAAATCATCCGGGGTGACCAATCAACTATTTTTTCCAGAGAATGGGGTGAAGGATAAAAAAAAGACCCATCTGTTCACCGGTTTTTTAGAAATAGAAAAAGAAAAAAACACATCAGGTAAACTAAAGAAAAAAAAAGTATACTATAGATGCGGGCTTTCTAACTTTGTAAAGAGAGAGGGGAGAGCTAGAGTCTATTGCCCTGAGGGGGCAGGTGTTGCCTTGGTGTTATTTAGCGGCCCCTTCTTCTTCTTCTTCTTCTTCTTTCATAAAAATTAAACTCGGTTAAGAGAGAAACGAAAAGAAAAGGCACCGTGCGCTTGCAAGGTGCTGTGTGTGGGGTTAACCCCCCCCCGGTTCCATCTTCCTACTGACTGTGTAGACCTTCCCGTATGTTACCATGATGATGGAAAGGAAGAAGAGGGGGGATGGATAGTTGAGGGAAAAATTGAAAAAAAAAATAATAATAATAATAAAGATGAAGCAGAAGAGAGCGGCGGCGTCCAAGAAGAAAAGAAGTTGTTGTTATGAGCCCCAGCAGCCCAGCTATTGGATTCCACCGGCGACCTTTTCTATCTACCTTGGGATAGACTCTATATAGACACACACACCTGGACATATGGAAGCTCATCTTTAGGGAGAAACCGTGACAGATGCTTGTCGCGAATGTCAGCCAAAAACAGAATCCAGTGGATGGAGAAGAAGAAGAAAACAAGCTCGCGCAAATAATAATAATAAAAGATAAATTCCCTTTTTCGAAGAGTGGCCCAGGAACTCAGCTGTTGACTTTGTCGAAAAGCCGAAACTCGCTTCAATAAACAAATAACAAGCTACACAAGAGGGGAGGCAAAAATTGTTGTTGTCGAAAGGTTACTGAATGTTATAAAAGTGAACAACTGCCATCGTCGCTATAAATAAAAAAAAAACTGTCGTATGTCTATGTGTGTGTCTGATTCTATCTATCGCATAATGAGGCTGGCGGAACAGGGAACGTGCTCCGGGAGTTGTTGCCGATCGACCGACTTTTCTGCCGCATTATCGACACCACCACCACCACCACCACCCACTGTAATAGATAGAGACACACCCAGCAGCAGCAGTACCGCCGACACTCTCCCCTTTTCTTTTTTCCTGTCTATACACGCATCCTTTCATCCAATAACCAACCCACTTGGCACAGCAGCAGAGAGCCCTAACGTGAGCCAGCACAGATCGAGTCTATGCGACGAACGCGTGTGTACACGGCGCATTGCATCACCTTTTTCTGCGTGCCCTCCGAACAACACGTAATATTCCGATTCCGAGACTCTCTCCCCGCTCCCACACGAATGATTTGGATTTTTAAAAGAAAAACTTTTCAAATAAAAAAAGCGCGGGATTTTTAAAAAATAAAAGTAAAAAACTGTCACGTGAACTTTAGACGATAAAAGATGACCACCACTTTTTTTTTAGCTGGACGACCTTTTTCCGGCTACAGTTCAGAGTAATCGAGATAAATAGTAGGTCAACTTATACCTGAAATGTTATTGGCTAAAGGAGGGGGGAAAACTTTTTGGCGGATACGCGGATGGTGCCGTCTTATATACAGTGAAGCCATGCGAAACATAAAAACAAAAAAAAAAATAAGTCAAATCGTACAAGTTGCTGTTTTTTTTTTCTTCTTTCCCTTCAACTTCAACTTTTTCCCTTCCGTCTCTAGCAGCAACGTCAATAAAAACAAAGTCCAGGTCTCTGCACCCCACCAAGAAGGAAAGAAAGAAAGACAAAAGTGAAGCCTTGTATATATTAGACAGCAGCGCGCTGCCTACTACTACTGGAAATACATACGTATATAGATTTCCCTTTTTTTACGACCGGGCTAGATGAAAAAATGATAAAAATATTTCGGTGGGAAAAAGACATGATGCTGTAAAAGAAAGACGGTGTGTGCGCGCATGAAGTTATATGATGATACACCTACGAACAAATTCGACTCGCTTCTGTACATCTAATTTATCTTTGCGCTGTTGGGAAACCGGGCGGCGGCGGACAACTAAACAAAAAAGATGGACTAGAAGCCTTCGGCCTTGTCCACTCGTTTGTTCCGGTTCTACACACACTACACTACGGCGGATGGATGGGATGGGATGCTGGATAAAGATGTGAAATCTCATAACTTACGTTGTTCTCGAGCCGCTCCAATTGGGCCGCGTTGAGTTGCTGGTGATGGTCGAGCCGTTGGACGTCGTCGTCGACTTGCTGGATCGATTGATTGATCTGCTGGCGGTAAGCCGCCTCGTCGGCCACCTGGGCCTGCAGCACTGTGACGTCGAAGCGGGTCAGCTGGAGCTGGCCGGCCGTCTCCTGCTGCTGCTGCAACTGCCTCGACACGTTGACGGAGCGATTCAGATCGAGGATTTCGCCCTTCATCTCGGCCAGCGACGACTGGAGCCAGTGCAGCGTCTTCTGCTCGTTCTCCGACGACGTCGCCGTAGGCTCGGCCGTGACGTCGTTCCGTCCCGACGACGCCGACGACGCTGTCGTCGCTTCCTTGACGTGTTCCATGTCACGTCTGCCGGAAATCAATCAATCAATTTAGTTGTTGGACAAGGTTAGTTATGTTATATTTTAAAAAGCTTCCGGATGGATCACAGACGGAATGGATTCAATGCAACTCACCTGAGAGAGTCAATTTCGGCCCGTAATTCGCCAATCACCGAGGCGTAGTGAATGTCGCGCAGTTTGGTGGCCAGCAGCTCTTCCAGCGCCCGGTTGGTTTCGGCCATTTGCTTGGAGAGTTCGCCGAGTCGGAGGCCTTCGGCCCGGAGCAGAACGGCTCCGTCCAATCCCGAACTGGAGGTCGTTAACAACATGTCCGTAGTGGAGGTCGTCGTTGTCGCCGCAGGATCGACTTGTGATCGGCAGACGGAAACGGCCAACAGCAGAACCAGGAGACACTTGAACTTTGCCATCGTGGCCATCATCTCTTCTTCTTAACTTCTTATTGAAACAACAACAACAACACCGAAGAACAACCGAAAAACCAAAATTCAAATTTCACATGAACCGCAAATTCACCGCAAAAAGTTTTTTTTTTCAAATCAGACCAATAAACTTTAACCAAACAAATAATTTTTTGGAAATAACTTGCTCAAAAAATTGAAAGGGGAATATGATAAGGAGCTAGGAGGTGCGTACATGTAGTTCACTGTCAGGAGCTCGGAACTCGACTGGCTTCGGTTGGACCGGGTGGCTACCGTTTTGTCTCTTTTTCCTCCCTCTCTCTCTCTTCGGTTTGGCTCCTCCCCTTTTTCCATCGGGGTAGTAGTAGCTACTACTACACCCGGGTAAAAAAAAAAAAAGTGGGTACTAGAGCCGAGAGAGCGCGTTCACCTGATGGCACGCGCTTATTTACGCCTCCGCCTTCTTCTTCTTCTTCTTCTTAAAACATGTGGAGAGACTCTGATGTCGGTGTGTGTCACTGCTGGATGGCTATCGCCGATTTCCATCAACGGAATAGATATATAATACAAGGCCCTCTCACTCACACATTCGGGATAGTTTGAGTGAGTACCTTGGCTGGCAGCTGCAGCTGCCGATAGCACACACCCACACACACACACACACACAGCACACTCGCCCGTCTTTCGACATTTACAGAGACCTCCCATCAAACATCCTCATCGTCTAAGCTATACAACATCTCCCAAACTACACACAGAATATATCTAGTGGCTGGATGTTATACAATATCGAGCCAGGACTCCCGAGACGACCGAAAAGCAATACACTACACCCACCCAAACTCTTTGCCGCTGTCAACTTACCATCACAACTAACCCAATCTAATAGTTACATATATATACAGTCAAGTTGCCAATGCCAAATTCTATACACACCCCAACGTCACATTTACACAGGATAACAAAAAAAAACCAATCTAGTTCGTGAGCATGTTATTCGGTTGTGACCGAAGAAAAACGATTTTACTTTTTTATTTTTATTTGGCGACAGACTAGGTACACATCATAGTCATTCAATTGTCTGGGAATGTGTCTTTGACATTGTTTTTTTTATTTTGATCATTTCTTCTTTTTGTGTGGGGACGAGCACACACATTAGTATGAAGGAACACGACCGCTCACACTCTCAATCCAAGACCCCCCCCCCCTTTATACATATAAGCTTATCTGGATATAATAAGGCCTAGCTCAGCTCTAAAGGGTTCCATACAACGGATTGAGCGTTTGCCGAGCTTTGGCAACGTTAAGCGGTCGGGGGTCACAATTTGGGAGCAGTGAATATTTTGTTAGTTATAAGCTAGAGTATATTTCTGGTGATATTTTTCTACTACCCCCAGCAAAAGTCAGTAAGGGGGTGTAGTAGCTCTTGTTCGTTCGTTTCTTAATTTTTTCTTTTTTTTTCGTGGGGGGGATTTTTTGGGGGAACATTCTGACACGACAGCAGAAGCCATCGGTAGAAAAAAGGGGGGTCCTTCTATGTATGAGTTACTCCCTCCACTTTACCATCAGTATAAAGGTGAAAAAGGCAAAGGTGAGTTTTTGGGGGGGTTTGGTGGCTTTTTTCGTCCAATTATAATAAAGGAGCGCGCGGGTGGCAGCAGGTTATGCAGGGGTCTAGGAGCCCCAACAGAAGGGGGTCGGATCCTCATGTGACAGCTGCTCTATACGCCGTAGCCAGCCCAACTATCGTCCTTCTCTCTCCTTATTTTATCTCCAGCACAAGCAAACCTTCTGCCATTATTATTCACCATCCTATATGTTCACTATCCACCACGCATGTTATTTTTTCCTCCAGGAAAAATTTAAAAGGAGCTATATTTCCCCTTTCGTTTTGTCTGTTGCTATAGAACCCCGTGTGTAATGGTGGTCTTGAATATATAAGTCTTTCTTTTGTTTTTTGACTTTACTTTTCCCGCTCAACGGTTTGTTATCGGCCAGGGAGTCCAGGTGGATGTCGTCTCCGTAGTGATAACCGGTTGTGTTCTCTCTTCTCCCATCTTAAGACTTTTTTTCTTTTTTCTTTTTTTCGAATCTGTTTCTTGGACGGAAATGGAGAAGAAAGCACGAGCAGCACACACACACAGCCCCAACGTTGCACCTGCCCCGACTCAATCCGCTGCGGGTCAATAACGTCGTCTGGATGTATATATAATAAGAAATGATTTGAGCTTATATGGAAGTATAGTATAGACTACTGACAGGGATTTCTCAAAAACCCACCGCTAGTCTACAACTATATATAAAACTCTAGACGACTATCAATTTTGAAAATTGGATGCCAGGTGCGTTCCTGGCCCAGAAATAAAAAATTAATTTCGTCTTCCCAGGGACGGAGATGACAAGGTAAAAAGTTGCCGAATTAAAACGAACGGCAAAGAGAGTGGCAAGTTGGTGTGTGCGCGCTCGCCAGCCGGGAGAAAGTTGAGTGTCGAATGTGTCGAAAATGAAAAACTTTTTTAAGGGCCTAACGAACACGGAATGAATTTTCTCGCCAAAGTCTTTCGGTACGCGTCTAGAAAATTTTAGTACTTGTTGAAACGCAAGTTGTCATATCAATTCGACTCAAAAATACGACATTTCAGAATATTATTGTATAACTTGGAAAGCTATCAAAGTTAGAGTTGGAGAGTCTGTTGAACAAAAATTTCTCTTTGAAAGAGGAGCTAAGATTTGACGACTTTTTAATGGGCAACGCAACGGACGGATGTCGTTACAATTGAAAATGCATTTCCAGTCAGAGCGGCGGATGAGAAGAGCCAGTTCAGGGGAAGAAAAACGCTCAAACAAACCATCAACCTCCTCCAGTTAAATGAGGAGAAGATAAATGGTTATCACGCCATCGCCCAGGAGATAACAAAGGTCAACACACACACACACATCACAGGCATTTCCACCAGCTGTGCATACACAAGGCGAAAATAAAAATGTAGAAAGAGCCGCTGTGCAGAATGTTCAATATTTACCTGGGCCAGATTGGAAAGCTATAACAGCTGATGGAGCTCCCCAGCTGTAGTACACTTTCTCTCCCTACGATCTGCTCCAGTTTTTCGCCAAACTGCGGGTCAAGGGTCGATCTCATTTTCGGCACTACCAAAAATTTATTTTTAGTGCGGTGGTCCCCACTTCCGTACAAAGTTGAGGCCATTGATAAAAAATCCTGACAATGAAAAAATAAGAAATCCCCCACACAAAATTGAATGTATAGCTTGTTACTATACTATACGGAATTGTAACCAGCCCTCGACAAATAATACCCTTTATTATATTTTCCCTGCGGTTCAAAGGGGTTAGTATATTCTTCTACTATACGTACTATCCGGGCCAGTGTGTGTGTGTCACATGGTCGCCTATTGTTCTGACTCGACCTGATGGTTCGCCCGTCCAACCATCTGCCCTTGTGGTTGACCTGCCCTCGTGCTGTCTATACTCTCTCTCCGACAGATATATCCAGCGCTTATTTATTTACAGGGATGTGTGTGTGTGTAGACTGTGCGGTACAGACTAGACACAATGCGCACGAACGGTCGCTACGCTACAGCCCCCACCAAAACAAGAAACACGACGACTCGGATTGCAACTGCACATGCAGTTTTTCTCTCTCGATATATCTATATCTCTTCTTCTTCTCCTTCTTTTGTCGGAAGGAGCGGCTATTCCAGCTCGCTGGATCGATCCGGGAGAGTCTTTTATTTCTTTTATTTGTTTTTTGTTTTGTTTCACGCTGTCTAGTCACCGGTATGATTACACACTGGCATGCTTGTGGGGAATCTTTTAACCCGTGACGTGCATGAAGTATGTGCTGTCTCGAGTGGTTCATTCTATATCAAGATCTATACACACTTAAACCTTATCTATTTACGCACGGGTTTTAGACGTGTGGTCCAATCAAAGCCGGGCGAGATTCCAGAGAACTTGAGACATTTGGGCGTAGGATAATCGATTGATTGGGGGGTAGAAATACAAAGGAAAAAGTCGATTTTCAATTTGATACATTGGTGTAGAGAGAAATGTACGGGTGAGACAGGGTTATTGCACGGCGTTCGGAAGAGAGATATTTACGGCCTTATATATGTAGACAGCGCAGCCCAGGCACGTGTAGGGCTATTGACAATTTGTGCATGTCAATAATCAGCCGCCCTCTATACACTAGTCCGTCACCAACTGCCATGCGCCGTAGAACTATGCCACACAGCTCAGAGAGAAGGAGAGAGAGAAGATATTTTCGAATAATAGTTGATGATATTGTATTGTCACGTCCCGACATACGATCCATCGACTTTTCTTCCAGATGATTCAGCCGGGCGTGATGAACTATTCATAGACGTAACTCGCATGTGACTTGACGATATATATTAGCTATTATGCTGCTGCTGCTGCCTACTGCTACTGCTGTAAAGAGCCGAGCTTCCTAGCTATTCAACGGTTGCCATGGGTCAATAACGTCGAGACGGTTAGACCAGCTCGACGTTTCACAAATGGCCTGTATGCAACATTAAAGAAGGAACCAACTGCGCACATTTGGGACGGCCCTACACACTTTCTCAATCTATATACTCTCAATCATCCAAAAGGACATATATTCAAAGAATAAGTGCGGAGGGGCTTACATAACGACACGAGTGTATGAGTATGTACATCTGCTAGACTTTGAGGGCAAATAGAACAGCAGCAATGTGCGATGCTAGCTGTGGAAATCATTTTAAGTAAAGGGTCTGTGCTGGATATACACAACAACCATTACATGTGTGTGCTAGCCGACTAGAGAGCTGCAATGGACGTCTAGCGGTTTTTGTACAAATATCTATCCAGAGCAAATATACAAGATGGAAAGGAAAAAAAAAGGTTCTGGGGTCGTTTTATTTGGTTTGAGGACCACCAACAGAACGACATGGATCCGAACAAGAAAAGTCCCGACTTGTTATACATAGAGGGATAGAAAAAGTTCAAATCTATAGACAGGCCTCTGTGAATGGTATAATATCGAACAAGGAAAAAAAGTGGGGGGGAACAAGCCTTCCATTGCAGCCTGGCCAAAAGATATCGAACGACATATATATCGAACGACAATCTAGTGGACATTGCAGCTATAAATATCGTATTCTTCTTCTTTCTTTTTCTGGGCTTGGCAGCATCGACATCTCATAAATGTCGATATAGAGACTTGGTTGGGGCCCCTTTTGATATCTCAAACCGTCCCGTCGTCTGTGAATCCAACAGTTTCCGCCCATTCAGTTTTGCACACAAGAGACGATCTAGAACGACTCGTGTTGCAGCAGACCCCCAGAAAGCTTCTACTAGCCTCCCTCGTTCGAGTCATTCATATTCATTCAGATGACGATACAATGGGAGGTTGTACACCCCCTCCAACCTTCTTTTTGCCTTGCCCAACTATTTTCTGATGTCATTTTCGATCGTCCGTACAGAAAAGAGAAAAATATTTATGGCCCCCAGGTTTTTGTTAGAGAGACCCTTTAGTTTGTATTGCGTATACACTAGATCCTTCCCCCCCGTTTGAGCTATTTATCAGTGTGTACAGTATGACCCAACCAAAGGAAGAAGAAGTTCTTTTTGAGACTGGGAGAAACTCGGGAGGGGTCCATTTGTGGTTCTCGTTTTCTCTCTTGTATTCAAACATCTATCCATCGGGAGGACAGCATTCTTTTCGACTGGCGTTTGACGATGGAAGTCGCCTAGACCATGGAAGAAAAACCCGCCTCCTCCATTTTTTCCCTTTTTGGCTTCAGAAAAACTAAAATAAAAAGTTTCGAAGCGCCCAAGTACACGTCGGCGAATAGATGCATGTATATATACGTCCTTATTCTTCTCCACTGAACTGGAACGAAATTGAAGAAACGGCCCTCGAGAGTGTATGTGTACATTTTTAGATTCCATATTCCGCCTACCCACTCTTGGAAACTTTTGTTATTTTCCATCGGCGTGTCCGCCCTTCTCCATCCCTTTTTCTTCTTGAAATCGAATCCATAGAAAAAAAATTAGAACGAAAAGTTAAAAAAGAAATAAGAAAGAAATTTGTGCGTTGAGCGACACGGTCAGAGAGCACCAAGTTAACAACAAAAAATGTTCTTTTTTTGGGTGAATCAATTTCTCGGAAATAAATTGCGCAGTCGAGATAATAAAAGGGGGGCCAGCAGAAGCGAAAAAAAGAAGTTGATTGTTATTCATATTTTTTCCCTTGTCGGCGACACTAACTTTTTCTACCCTCTCCACTTCAATAGAGTCCAGCTTTTTCAAATTCGATCCAGACTTTATTATTTACTGTATCAAAAATTTAATAGACACGCTCCCCTATTCCATTTTTCAGAGGGGCTTCTTCTCTATTCGACGAATAAAAAAATATGAGACGGTCATAAACGACAGGAAAGAAATAGAAGATAAAAGGTTTTATTCCGCTCGTCTCTATTTCTTGACTTGCCAAGTCGACTGGCCGAGTCGGCAGGTGAGAGCTAAGAGCAGATGAATCTCGTCTAGACAGTCACGTAACAAACAAACAACAGCAGAGAAAAAGTAGAAACATTGACGGATGTTTTGGTTGTCCCGGATAACAAATGATAAGAACCTGAAACTTCTTTTCATTCAGATGAATGGCAATCCGGAAAAGTGATAATGGGCATCTGTTTTTATCATCATCACTTCCGTCTCTCTTGGAGCTCCAGTTTCGCCGATATTTTTAGTCACGCTTCCCGTCGAGTAGATTCTCTCACTCGTTACACAAAAGGAGGGACCGAGTACTTTTTGTATCATCCCATCAAGTCAAACCATTTTTTCGCACAGACGAGGGGGCCATAGGATGTATAAATAATGATCCATCCTTCACCGCGTTCCTAATAACGTCCAGGTGCTAGAGATACTCGAGAGATGAGAAACTTGGCCATTATCTTTTCTCCACATTTCATCCGCATTTGCATAGACATTTAGAGACTCGAGACTCCGCGAGACTCGAGTGTTGATGCAGTTCTTGAAAAGTCTCTCACTCGGATATCCATCCAGCATGCGAGCTGATGTTTTCAGTCTTAGATATAATTAGAGCCGCGTGTTTTCTTGTTGCCCTCTTCTCATTTTATCTTTCGCGCTTGATTGGAACACACACCCAAAAGAGAGAAAAAGAAAATAAGAAAGAAAGAAGCCCGTTCTTAATGATGATATTGACAAGGACTGCATCAAAACTTGTCATCTCTCCTCCAGGCCGTCAACTCCAGCTCAGACTGTGTGACTCTCTTTCTCGCTAATCATTCCTTCAAGGAAAGAAGAAAACATCCGTCGTTCCGGCGTTGTGGTCCATATAGATTTTGGGGAGAACACAGGAGAGAGAGAGAGTTGGTTTCCTTCCGGAATAGAAAGGGGGGATAAAAACATATTAATGCGCCGGAATGTTTGCCCTAGCTGACGCACACGACAACGGTGAGACCATAAACGACCGACCGACCGACGACAACGACCTGCTTTATATTCGCCTAGCGGAATATGGTATAGATCAATAAAGCGGCTAAAACTCTACTCCTCCTCCTGTAGTACAACTTTTGACTCTGGGCGGTTCCGCTTTTTCTTCTGGACGAATTTTTTTTTTCGTTCGGCAAACTCTGGAAAAAAGGAAATTCCAGACTAGGGAACCGAACAAATGTTGGCGAGAGCGTGACATCGCCACTTGCTCTCTCGCAAGCAGACGACAAATGAACCAACAAAAGAAAATTGGCACGATCTTCCGGACTGGGAAAAAGTAAAAAGAACCGGAAGAAAAAAAATTTCTTTTTGTGAAATTGGCGTTTATTTCTTTTTCCCTCCCAATTCCTGATCTTGTTAAGTGGCAACTATGAAAAGAAAAAAAAAGTGAGATGCCCAGCACAGCACAGAGTCTTACTAGTAGATGTCTCAAGAGACCCAGAGCTATACACTCTAATCCGCAACGTCCGGACTGGACATTTCACGTTGTTGTACATTGCGGAATAATCTCCTACTTCCTCCCCAACGTTATTTTTCGGGTGGGGTTTCGCCCGTGCCCATTAAGAGGATCACACACACACATTCACACACATTTTCCACCTTTTCTCTCTTTCGGAAAAGGTCAGAGAGTCGTAAATCGTCACGGGGGTGACGGATTGTCCTGGACCCCCTTGCGTTTTCATTTCAAAAGTTGATTCGAAAAAACCCGCGCAAAAGTCCGGCACAAGCTCAGGTGCTGTCCAAGTTATCAGCCCAACCAACGTGGGGGTATACATCCAAAACGCCAGGTGCTGGCACACACAGAAGACGAAAACCGGTTCTCCTGTTTCTCTTCTTGCCACTCGGCAGTCGCCATATGAGCGATAAGTCGGGCAAAAGGTTTTTTCTTTATCGGTGGTTGAAAATCGACAGTCTAATAGCAGCAGCAGCAGCAGCCGTTAGACACACACACACACGATCGATGGGCTCAAGGGCCTATGGGCGGTCAGGTGTTGTGTGGCCATGTTGAAATAGAACAAGCAGCTGCTGCCGTCCGACAAACCAATCTTCTTGTATAAACTCTATCGCATTATTTTTATTTCTCCCCCAATGACACACAGAGTGTCCCGATTGAAGCCCATGTGGCGTTGCTGGCCGCCACCTGATATGCGGGCGTGGTGGCTCTTATAGACTAGACGCTGGTCAAATCCGACAATAAAAAAACCTGCGGGTTTATTACCCACAAAAACACTTTTTGTTTTTTCGAAAAATACCCGCATTATTATTTCTAATGTGTTTATTTAACGTGATGTGTCGTGGTGGTGATGGTAGGAAGGATGACGTCATAAATTGCTTGGAAGGAAACATTCCGCGGGATGGATGGGAAAACTTTTTCTTTTTTCATTCGTGCGCAGATGTCGCCCGACCGAGTGACACATCCGCTTTTTTTTCATCTTTTATCTTTCTTTCTTTTTAGATTTATGTAAATAAATTGATCAATATTGAACAATGAGCGCAAATGTACAGGCTGCGCATTCAACATGGGCGCCGCGGGATGAAAAACAACCGCAAACAAAAGGGGGAAAATGACGCGCATCACAGCAGCGAGCGGCGAGCGCGTAACGAATAATATGTAGGCCTACATAAAAGACGCGGAGACAATCAAAATAAATAATTTGGATCATCATCATTCATCAGTGTGTGTAGGGGGAGAGAGAGAATAAACCCCACCAAACAAAAAAGGGGAGGAAATAAACTCACGGGTCCCCATGTGAAACTTATACAAGAGGATCATCATTAATATCCCGACACTGTCGTATATGTACATCTGTACACTACGGGATTCTATTTTCTAGAGGCCACGCGCGGACAACCCTAGAAAAAAAGGACATTGTCGACCGGGCGGGAACATTTTTCTTGATTTGAAATGATGGGCCAAGTACGTAGTCACGCATCCGGCAGCGGCCGTATCAAAATAGAGGAGAGCCAAAATCACGACCGAATGTTCAATCAGGGATGTGCTGGGCACCAAGTGGCATGGGAAAATAATAAAAATCCACCGCGCAGTCCGTGGAGAGCAGCCGGAGGATTGACTGAACTAAAAGGAATGGTCGGAATTACCGGGAAAACCAAAAGTCGACTCGGAAATGGAGAAGGCGGTTAACGAGAAAACGGAAACGAAAAATCTAAAAGAGAGAGAAAAAAAAGGAAATTCCGGTCAAACACCATATCCTTCATACTGGGAAAAACAAGTGATTTTATTTTCACTCTCTTTTTTCGTTTTTTCTCTGTGTGAACTCAACGTTAACCGGCGCCTGATTACGTGTGTGCAATTGAGTCAGTTCCGGAATGGGTTAGACATTTTTTTTTAACCTACACGCAGTCTCAGTACTCGGAAAAAAACCTTCCAAATGTCCACGCACAACATCAACTAGGGGGGGAAAACTTTTGTTTGTGTCATCTTATTTTCTGGTCTAAAGATAATATAAATAAGAGAGTGAGCTTTTTGTCTTTATTGGCTTTTTAGTCTTTCCCCCCTAGTGTAGGGGACTTGTCCAACTTTTTGTAATACCCTAATCCGGATATATATAATGCAGAGACGGAGGATTTGCCGGTCAGTTCCGGACTTGGAACTTCCGATATTTCGAGTCGAAAATAATTGTTATTGGCCCTGTGGCGCCAGCAACTTTTTTTTACGATAAAAAGGAGATTGGCTGTCAGCTCAAGTCAATTACACAATATTAGCCACGTAATCCGATGCCCAGCAAACAAGCTGTATACAGTACACACGACAACCCCTTCATTTTCTCCCTATACGGTCCGCATACATATAACAAAACGTGCGGTTTTACTTTTCCAAACATTGGATATCCCTGTCTACCAACCCGAAAACACACACTGAGAGCAAGAACAGGTGATGCGGGTGGTGGGCCCCACCCCGAGTCAGTCTCGGGTCCAGATGGGGGCGTTCGAACCGGAAGTATCGGATGAGTCCTATAAGGTGATGGGGCGGATGAACAAGTTAAAACCAAACAGACGGCGATGAGCAAGCGCAGCACGAGAGTCAGGGGTGAGTCGGAGTAACAAGAAAAATGGTTAGGCCAAAGCCACACACACAAAAATAAAAAGGAAATAAGGGGCGGATCATTTGGCGAGAGAGTCGAGTTTACAGAAAATGAACTGTCACGCGGATCTCCGAATATATATCCAACATACCGGTCAGCTGCTATATACTGCCGGCCATAGTTGAACCCCTCTCTGTTATCTCTGTACTAACCGCCATGACTTTGGGGGTTAGATAAAAAGGGCAGCCACACGTTTAACCATTTGACCCTGGTGGTGGTGGTGAGTTCGTCTCGTGTTCAAAGTGGGTGGATCACATGACTTGTGACTCATGACCGAATGTTTGATTACACACCACCACCACCACCACCACCACCGAAAAAATAAAAACTTTTTATTTTTCCTTCTCTCTCCACAACTGCTGCCACGCAAGTTATTATAATACCAGCGTAACTGATGACGAGAAAATTGAGAGGCAGAAATAAAAAGAAAACAGAAAAAATATGGCGCACAGCACGCGCCGTGCGTGTTGGGTTCCATCACGAGCATATCAATTGCGCGTCGCTTTTCTCCCCAAACACACACATGAAGAAATAAATAAAAAGAAAAGACCATCTGTAATACCGCCAGCAGCAGTCTAAAAACCGAAAGGGAGAAAATCAAATAAATTTCGCGGGAAATGTTGGAAAAAGGAGAGAAAAACAAAAATCAAATGCGCAAGCAACTGGGGTATAAATGGAAGCGTCTGTTTGGGCTGGAAGATGAAAGAAATCACGGCGCAAACTGTCGACGTCTATAATATCCACGAGAGAGAAAAAAAGGTCATTACGGATATGGTGGGGTATAAAGTTAACGCTGTTTTTGCGGAGGATGACATGTCTAATATCGCCAAGAGGCTGCTGGCGCTATCCGTTTGAAGAGTCGAGCAAACAAGACCCGTCAGCTGACGATGTTATCGTTTCTATCTAGCGAGACAGAGAAAAAGACACAAGGAAATTTGAGAGAGTGCAACGAATAATGGGAAATGAGACGAAGCAAGGCAACAAGACACAGCACGCTGCTGGGAATGAAAAGAAGAAGAAGAAGCAGCTGCTCTTGTTCCTTGTCTCCTTTTTTCTTTAAAGAAAATAAAAGACACAAGACCCCGCCAAAGAGACATACAGAGACCTGCTGCCATCACAAGGGAAGAAGAAAACCGTTCCTAATCAAGTCTTTCCGTCAGCAGCAGGTCCTCCACGGTTGAATTTCTAATTCAAGATTTGTGTATAATACCTTTTGTTAAAACTTAAAAGTATCTGGATTTCAAACGTTCTACAACTGGGAATCTATCAATCGATGGCTCTCTCGAGATACTGATGCTAATTATTAACAACAATCACAAGAAATCGATCGAATTTTTGGACTCGAATCTACTTGGGAGGGTGGAGCAGGTTGAACTATTATTTTCCAGGAGACAGTTGGCGAGTGCCAAGGTGGCCAGGGTGTGTAAGGCAGATGTTCATCGAGTCAAACTGGCTGTGGCTCCTCATGTCATGTCACTCACTTCATTAAAAACAAAAGAAATAGGGCTGGAACAACAGAAGCCAATGTGCGTGGGGTTTCAAAGCTGCTGCTCTCTCCCCCATTCTGTCTTTCTGGCAACGGAATTAATTTGGAGAAAAGGAAGAAACAAAAAAAAAAGAGAAAAACCGGAAGACGCGTGCTACTGCTGGCCCTGGCTTCTGGCTGTCTCGAGACACGTACGTCTACCACGTGGTGTTGTTATTTATAGTGGATGATGTACCACTGAGAGCAAACCCATTGTCTTCAGCCAGAGCCCCCCAGCGCAAAAGCCTTCAGCCTTCATGCTTAATTGAGGCAATCGCGTTATCTTCTCTACGGAGTGGCTGATGGAAATTTCATTTGGACCAGGAAGTGCCGGTGTGGCGGCAAGACCCAATTGGTGGACAAAATTCAAGTATAGTGGACAATTTTAAAGCAAAGTTTCACTTTGCTTCAAGTGTTTCAAGTTCAAATATTTCTGAATTTGATTGTTTGTCTAAAGACAAAGTTGTGGGGTACAAAAACAGGCCTGATCTGCAGTTGTTCTACACGTGAGCTTTTTTATGAACTCTGACTGAGAAAAAACAGTAGGATGAAACAGTTTCAGCCAACTGCATGGCCCAGTAATAATCGTACTCCGTAGTCCGCAACGAATTATAATAAACGGCCACTCAATAGTCAGAAAGGGAAGATAGAAATGAATTTGTCCTACCTTTATGCCTGGGAAATACAGCCAGGCATCTCTACAGTTGCTCCATTCGCAGGAAAATTGAATCCACCAGCCGGGATAGGAAAAAGGGAGTCCTCGTGAATACACCCACACTCGCATGGGCGTACACGAGGACATTTAAAGAAAGAGGAATTGAAGAGATCCTTAACTCGGTCGACACTGGCAGTTTCTCCAATCCACAGGGATGCTGTTTATCTAAATACAAAAATTTCAACAATGAGTTACGAAAAATATTTACAGAAACAATAACACAAGGAAAATTTGAAAACAAGACAGTTGTAAACCAGGGGTATACCCACTGAATTGAAGGTTTCCATGAAATACGCTGCATTCATGCAAGTCATGCATCATTAAAAAATCTGACAGACCCCAGAGACAGATCACATGCAGGTTAATAAAAGTAAGGAAAATTATTACCTAAGGGATGATAGGCTACTGTGATTGCTGCTGATGACAGGAGTTCATCGGTCAAATCACATGACAAGAGGTCCAGCACAAGCAAACTTTGTTGTTACGATGTCTGGCTCAGACCTCACATCTGCACAGAGGAAAAGGTTACATTTTAGTGCAAACAATCTGCCATGCATTGACAAGGGGATCACAAACTTGGAACAAATTTAACTACTCTATTTCATCTCCCATAGTCATCTCATTTTTATTCAGAATATTTACCCGCCAAACAGCATGGAGAACTTGGAGGGCTGCGACACCAAAATTCACATAACGACGATGACCACATTTTTACAATTTTATTTTCGTGCATCCACGTCCAATAATCGTTCCATTTTTCTTTGTAATCTTATTAGTCTCCCTTTCGAAACTTTGTATCATGATCTATCTATTAACCAGTTTATAGACCGTGCTTGTATCAAGCTTTGTTGAATTGTAAAACAAGAAAATGGAAGCAGACGACACTAATCGTCTAATTAGCAATACTTAAGGTATCGATTAGAATTTTCTTAAAAATCGACCTCCCCCCCTAAAATCCAAACCGCAATAAAAGGATAAAAACGGTTTAATCGGATAATCGCCAACGCTCAACATCCGCTGAACGGATCGGAATATTTCCACATCAAATTGTTCGTCTCAACTTTGATAAAGCCCACCCACCAGCCACCACAGACAAGATCAAAGTAAAAGTTTGCACAAAACCCACAAATGGTCCGAAAAACCGGACCTAATAACACCCCCCAGGACCCTCTTGGGGCTTCCAAGAGGGAATAAATGCATCTATTACTTATACTCCCGATTACACGTAATGTTAATTCAATTCAAAAGAAATGTTTACAGCCATTTTAAGATTTTCAACCTAAATACATCGGAGATAAGACCAAGGTTCACCACCCGTGTGTGTGTTGAAACGGACTTTTGTTTGCTTGCGCAGAATTTACGACTCATCCGACACTAAATTATGCATCGAGCGAATGTAGGGCGCACACGCGGGCATATCCATCCAAACTTTTATTTTATTTTTTTTTTTGCGGTGAGGAGAGGAGAGAAATGGCCTGTCTGATCGGCGGAGGATTGCAAGAGCTGTGCCGACAAACTATATGGAGAGGCAGCACGCCATCAGAGCAACTATTCAAATGATGAATTACATGTGCAAGGGCACGAATGGCAACACACAGAGAGTGAGAGAGAGAAACACACACACATCCGAAACTTTGTTTCATCATGGGTAGAGAGAGAGAGGGGGTGATGGCGAGGTCGTCGCCCCACTTTTGGCGTCGCCAAGTTTTGGCCCAGCTCTAATAGTTTTCCTCTTGGCAGTCTCCTAGTTCGATAGATAGATACGTACACAATACACACACTATACAAAGTTCTCCTAGCAGTTTACAGGAGCCCCCTCCGAACCAACGACGCAGGGCGGTGCGTCGTTATAACCAAACAAGCCGCAACATTATCTCCCCTCGCTCTGCACGTACTTTGAACTTTTGGCAAGGCAAATCATTAGAGGCGAATTCAACCAAACTCTAACCCTAACAAACAAAAAAACAAAACAAAATGAAAGGTGTGTAGATACGCAGCCCCGTTATACTTTATACTTGTGTGTGTGTCTACGTGCGCAAACCTAACAGAGATGGATGATGATGCCGGAGCTTTTATTAATGAACCCGCAAAATAATTTAAAAATCAGAGATAAAATATATTCCGTTAACGATCTCCTGTAGCTCAGAAAAATGTTTCTATTCGCAACTTTTATTTCTGTCGGATAAAAGTTTAGATCGGATGTAGAAATTCGAAACTTTGTTCCTAACACGAACATTGTTCGAAAATATACGTTGGCTCTCTATCGGTTGTATTTGAATTACCCTGGTGACCTTTTCGCATGTATTGGGCCGATGCAGATATATTTTGTGCGCTTCGCTTGTTTATGTGTGTCGCAGAGTTGCTGGGCGGTACGTACGAAATAATGGACGGCTCACGCGAGCGTGCAAAAGAACCAGCCTATAGCGTGACCCTTGAACATTTTTTTGGTCCAAGAAAGAAAAGAACAAACCTGCAAGGGATCCATCCATCCTTGTATACTCTCCCTTGTCTTTTCTCTCCGCTGTCCTGTTGTATATGTAGGAACCTATATAAACATTTCACGAGGATCTGATTACGATTTGCGAGTGATGTGTGCGTGTTTAGATGGCATATTCAGGAGGCCTCCCCATCTCTCCTATACATAGTGTATATCAGACAATAGACTAGGCATTCAGGTGTGTACTGTGTACGGCATACAATATGGGCTCATCCCCTCTTCCCTATCTATTTTTCCGTTTTCTATTCAACGAAGCGTATTTTACATGAAATATTCAATTGCTACTGTCGCTTCTCTCCCCCTCACACACAACCCCAGCTATAGGAATATCAACTGAAATGCGCATAATACACGGTCGCCATCTCTCATAAGGTAATCAACTAATCATTAACAAGCGTGACGCTGCAGGACGACGCTGTCGCGTCCGTCACACATGATTATTCCATTGTTATATATTTAGTTTCTCGATCCAGCAGCGTGAAATAAAATTTTAAATAAAAAGGAGAGAGGACATGTGTGTGTGGGCGACCACCGAATTTTTTCGTTTGATGCGGCTATTTGATTAATTGAAGTACGGTAGGCAGCACCGCATCATTTTTAGATGAACTGGTCTACTTCTATCGACAATTGCCGAGCGTATCACGTCATGTTTTTCGAGGGTCCGATGCGAGCAAACAAAGAGAGAAAAATTATACGTTAGTCCCTCCATTGAAAGTCAAAGCAGCTGTTACCTTTCCAAGTTACCAACACAAAACGATGAGTCGCAGAAAACCACGTTAAAAGACTTTGCCGCCCATCTTTTCCCACCCAAATAATTTTGTTTTTCAACCAACCCCCTTGGATTTGAAAATTAAAAAAAAAAGCCACAAAAACACAAGCGCGCGCTTATATTTTTAATATTCCACTTTAGAAAATGAAAGAAGAAAAAAATAGGATCGACTGAAGATGACACTTTCAGTTTGTTTGTTACGTCCCGCCTCGTTGAGCGTAAAAGATGCCGCCGCTTTTCAATTTGAATCTGTTATTCCTTGTTATTATTATTATTATTATTGTTAGTTAAAAAAAAGTAAAAAAATCTTGGGAGCTATAAAACTGGAGAATAAGCCGATTTATTTGTGTACCAAATCCTACGTGTTGTGTCCCCCCTGTTGGTTTTATATGACTATAGGGTGCACGGAATTTTTTGGTTTTTTCGTCCTCCCCCGCACCCTCACCTCATTAAAAACACAAAATTTTGATTTCTTTTTACAATCAGAAACGAAAAGAAATCTTTAAAAAAGGCCCCCCTTTTTTTCCACACATAGTCCTGGGTTATAATATTCTTATCGCCACCGACTGCCATTTTGGTTTAACGATTTCCAACGGCTTTTGCCACCAAAAAAAGCTCCGCACAGTGTTGTATATTAAACACATTTTGTGTGTGTGCTGGTTTTTCCCATTCCAAATTAAAAAAAAAACCATCGCCGACTAAAGGAGCCAATGACTTTGCCCGTGCTTATCAGCTCCTATAAAGGACGGAGCCACCAGAACCTACAGAAGCAAGTGATTTCCCAACTACATAAGCCCCGGCCACAGAAATTGTACGCCAGAAGCTCGTTTTCTTGTAGAGTTTTTCTCCCGAAAACTTTGTGTCTATCTCAGACAGTCATTCGTCCTGTGTCTGGCAGCGCTACTCCCTCGTCTAACTACTACACCACAACCATATAAAAATGGATTAATATAGGCCAGGCCAGCCCGAACGCGTCACAACCCTATAATATAAAGTTCTCTCTATGCTGAACAGCTAGCAGTAACGGATTTCACGCCACAATCACGCACACAAGCCGTAAAAGAGAAAAGATAAGGGACTCTCGTCTTGACTGCCAAGGCTCCTGCCAAAATCCACTTATGTATATCTTATTATATGTCGCATAAGGGGGGAAAGACACCCGACGCTAGTTAAGTATATATAAGATGGCCCCCAAAGCCTCATATATATATTAACTTAGTACACAGTCATTAACCTAATGGATTTCGTTCGTGTGGATGAGAAATCCCCTTTATTCGAAGGGATCCGTGCGACGTGTGTATACTGGACGTCAATAGTATACGACATTTCAAAATGTCCACTAAAATTTTCTACTTCCGGGGTCGACAATTTCGCGAATGAAATTTTTTTTAAAGTTAGGGGAATGAATTATGTTTAATTCGATAGAAACAAAAGTTGGCCAAGATTACGTGATTACATCACTGCCTTGTGAGCTGTCCATTAGAAGAAAAAGAAAAAGAGTTTGTTTTAGATTACGTAATAATAACGAGGCGGATTCGGTTACAGCAATCATTCTTATATGTTAGAGCCTATCTATTCCGGCGGCGCGTTCATCCGCTTTATATCGTGCGGTATAGTGAGTGGCTTATAATGTGGCGTGTGTGCGTGTTTATGTACTTTGGCTGGTATAATTATTGGGCATCGGGAAATTGACAAGAAGCGTTCCCGGGGTTTGAAATTCTCCCGCCAGTAACTGATTTCCCATGAAAATCTGTTGGGCGTTCTAATCCGGAATCTGCGCAAAATGTCACCCAACTAAAACAGCATCCGCAAGTTGAAATGAGCATTCACAATTCAAAAGCCATTTCCAGATTCTGTCGAGATTGGCTGCAAATTCTGTTAGACTTTGAGTGCAAACTGGGATATGTACGTTATACTATACACAACCTCGCATCATCTGATGTTTGCACATTTACATATGGAAGGAGGGAAACCCCATGAAACTACAAACGTGACCCCACCCACCTATCTCTATTCTCTTTCAGTGTGTTTGCTTTTGCTCCTTATGTTATGTGTTTATATAGCTATTGACAAGGAACTACACATATAACCTGATGCCGAGCCACAAGGAGCCCAGGATCCAATGTCCTTGTGGTGAAAAGAAGCGAAGGAAAAAAAAACTCATCCGGCTCCTGTCACAGAATTCCCCCCTCCGCAATAGAAGAGAGCTGGAAAGAAACACGATTCTCAACAAATACCATAAGTCCGCGACAGCTCAAAAGGAGGAAATGAAAAGAAGAAGAAACTAAAGAAAAAAGAGGAAACAGATAAAATAGAAAAAGGGCAAAAAACTTTGAAGAAATAATACAAATAGAAGGAGAAAAAAAATTTTTTTTTTCTCTTTGGCAAATAGGGCAGGAAATGTTCAGAACCTTTTTTAGATGTTGAACAAGACCCGAGTAGTACAAGCCCCATAACAATAGGTGTTGAAAAAAAGGCAACCAAGTTCAAGGAATCAGCACCGCACATACATTTCTGGGTTGTTTAACAGGCAAAAAGGGGGCGAGCGATAAAATAGCTAACACACACATACAAAAAGGAAGTGGCGTAATAGAATGTGTGCCGTGGGCCACCCAAGGCAAGACCAAAAAATAAAAACGGCCATTGTTCGACACGGTGTGAAAGTTCCGTAACTTGAAATGCGCCGTAATACGAGATGATGTTTCTTTTAATAAAAAATTAGATTTGATTCATTCAAACAGAATCGACACCCGGTGTCTGAAAATACGAATGAAACTCTATACTCTGCATCTACTTGAATATGTAAATAATCTACACGCTGCGAAATTTAACCGATTCCGGTGAGATGGAGAAGCGGAAAGCGTTGGATATATAAATCTCATTAGAGAGTAAACGTGTCGCATCTCAGCATCAAAGGCAAGCAGCAGCACTTTGCGCTTTCACTTTCCCACCTTTTTGGGGTAGGGCGAGTCATGGCGTCGTCAATTGAATTCGGGTCCATCCCACACGGCGTCTCTAATACCAACGTCCGCTCCCATTTGATCAAGTGATGAATTCAGTTATCTCAGTCATAATGCCGCTATTTAAAAGAAAAATATAAACGCCAGCAGCTGCTAGGAGGAAGAAAAATCGAGAAAGTAACTCGACCGCGCAAAATCGTCGAGTGGCGTGGAATCTTGAACCTAAAAGGCTCGACAGTTTGTCTTTCTCATTCATTTTTGACGAGATATATCAAGACGGCGTAGGCGTTAGAGTTAAAAGACTGGCCTACATTTCTTCGAGAAGACCGTGAAAGGCTGAAACTTTCGCCCAATTTTTATTATCATCGCTATGCAGTGGTAATACAAGAATTTGAGAAAAATAAGAAAGGGGGGCTGGTCAAGATGTAGGTGACTGTCATTGACCACTGCTCCGCCCACCTCTTTCCCAGTCACTATCTTATTCGATTCAATTTTATTAACCAAAAAGATGCCTAGACCTTTTTTTCTGGTGTCGAAAGTGGGAAGAAAAAAAGGTTGTGGCCTATGAAAAGTGGTCAGCATGACAACAGGGGTCCCCCCCCCCTTTTCTATTTGATTCATTCATTCCCTGTTATACAAAAATAGCCCGCCGTTATAATGTCTATCCAGCTAGAGAGAGAGAGATGGATGTAGAATATCACACATCACTTCCCAGCGTTATTTTCAAAAGAAATAAAAGAAAAAAAGGTCCACGTATATGTTTGAAATTCGACAATAGGAAGCCATTTGAAAAGAGAAAAATACAGAGGGGAATGTGTGCAAAAGAATTTGCTGTCAGCAGAGCAGCGGCATGACAAAAGCATTTGAAAGTTTTTCTTTCCATTTTCTTATTTTTTGGGAGGGAGTACTACATTTCATGATAGAATTCGAGTTGAACCAAAAGTGAATTCCGAACACGGGTTGAAAATGAAAATAACAAAAATGTGTTACATTTTTACGCCTTTTGGGACCGAACAAGAGTGCCAAATGGTATACGAATTACGTGTTATATATAGCCTTTCTATTATATAAGAAACATAACAACTACCCCAGACAAAAGTTGGGATGGGAAAGTAGGGATGGTGTGAAGGAATAATGATCGGATCTTAATAATAAAAAAGAAATGGGGACGGAACGTTCCCGCCTCTGCCACTCCAAATGGCAGGATCGAGGGCTCTTGTGAGTACCTCGTCGGTAATCGACTATTGAAACGGGACAAAAGCAAAACTCTCTTTTTTCTTGCCCTGCTGGGCCACGTAAAAGAAGCGAATGGCGCGGATCGAGTGTGATGGCCCTTTGCGCCATCACACAATCAGCTGGATTATATTCGATTTACGGGAGTCACGGCTCGGACTCTTCTTCTCGTCGGGAATGAGAAAAAATAACGATCTCCTTTTTATTTTGTATCCGTCCCCCCCTCCGTTCGTGACGTCAACAAGCTTTTCAATCAGTTTCTAAATGTAAAGCGAAAAGCACCGGGGCCCCATTTTCAATTTGGTTGAGGCACAAACGCGAGTTAATGCTCCGGTCGCTTTATATAGATCTATCGGGAGTCTGGGATCTGCTGCTGGGATCCCCCTTTGAAAGGCGAAATAAATCAAATATGCAGCAGGCATACCAGCATGGGGGCAGACTCCGGATCCTATATTCGATCGCCAGGAACGGCCGAGAGTCTCGGCATCAAATGACATCAAGGCAAAGGCGAAGAAGAAGAAGAAGAGGGACGAAATAACCAAGTGAAATTGTATGGATACCTCTTTACAATATTCTATCACGACTATACCATTGACTGCAGAAAATTGATAGCTGCACACACGCGTACGTGTGAGAGGGGGGTATTACAATTATGGGTGGGAAAACTGGTGACGAAAGGATCTATTCTTTTCGTCGGAAGAGCCAGAGCCGAGTGTATTATAGGCGCAGAAGAAAGGCTTCTTCTTCCTACTATACTAATCTACGGTAGACTCCCACTACTATAGAGACTTGGTGATGGTTCGAATGCGCCAACTTTTCAAACCTTCCCTCCTGGCCTGTTGTCCACTCTGTTTCTTGACGTCTAATCGGCTTACAAAGTCGCCATGTTCTTCTTATAAGGCCCCTCTCTCTTTAGATGGGTATAGAAAACTTGCTGCTCAAATCCGCTCATACACAACAAAAATTAAGGAGCCAGAATAAAAAAAAAGTAGGAGCGAGAGAGAGTGAGTGAGAGAATAAGGAGAGTTTTGAAGCCGGAACGGGTGGTTCGGCTAATGGTTTTAAACTGGCCGCCTCCATTTGTTGGACAGCAGAAAGATGGCGCCTTGACAATAGGGTGTTTGATACTACAAAGAGAGTGGGGAGTATTATACGATCTAGAAAAGAGCTAGTGGAAAAAGAGGAAAGGAAGTTGGATAATAAAATGGAGAAAAAATGGGAAAATTGAATTGATCGAAATCTCCACCCCAGCACCAACGGATTATTCATTTTGATACGGATACAATATTATATCGTCAAGAATATACGTTGATCCTTCCATGACGCAACATCCGGCTTCCACAGAGACGTTCTATTTTATTTTTCAAATGTTTGGTAACAGTTTGATTTCCGGCGAGTGCGGATTAAAGGCCAATAAAGAAACTGTGGCAACGGTTATTTTTCCTACAGTTGACAGCATTTCATTGGCTTGGACACACAGCAAACAAAGTCGGTAACTAAATTCCAATTTACTAAACGGTCGACACGTTTAATCGAAGCCTTACTATAGCAACCAAAACTGCTGGTCGTCAAGCAGAAAACTCCACCCCAAAAAATCCTTATGTATAAGATAAATAACGAAATACGCCAAGGAAAAAAAAAACAGGAATGTTTCCAGCACTCTAGCCAATCGATCCTGTGTACACAGCTAGCGTTCCAACTTTTCAGCCGGACAAGTTTTCGGTTCGTCCGAAATATAAGCCGATTTAAGTCTGTTTTTCTCCTTTTTCTTGGAAAAAAAAATGAACAGAAAAGTTTGTTTTTGGAACGAAGTCCTTCAGAACAAAATAATCTAATGGAATAAAGAAACTGCCAGCGAATTTCAGGGAAATGAATAACCAAACTTAAACTTTGACGAATTTTTTTTGTTTTTTGTTTTTCAACTTTTCTTATTCAGCTCCACTGATTCGTTGCTCCTGTGCCGAGCTGATTAAGAGAAAAAGACATGGGTCGTCAGTCGGTGAGGGGTGGTTTGAGGGCAGCCAAAGCGTAAGGCGGGCGTCGTCCTGCGGGCGCCAAAGAGGAGTTGGAAGTGGGAGCGATGTTGCGTTTCTCATGTCAACCCGTTTGGAGCTGACGCAGAATGATATCCCAATGGGATCTGGATGGTCGAGTCATCAGTCTTCTAAAATGAGATACGACGAGAGACGAAGGAGCCCTAGAGAGAGGGGGGACAACATCACCCAGCAAAAAAAAAAAGGATCCTGTAGGAGTCGTCGTCGGACCCTTTTACACGCGTATAGTATATGTATATACACATCTATTCAAGCCGGATGCAATATTCATGACGCGGAAACATCGGCCGTCCGTTCCGGACCCGATATAACGAGCACGGGTTGGTCCCTTAAGGATTCCTTAAGGATGTACCCCCCCCCCCTACCCAATATACTATAAAAATATAGATCTACGTATGCACGAAATCCACAGGCCCTGCTATAAAATCTAGCCGAGAGAGAGAAAAAGAAATAGACAAGACTGACGGAGGGGGGAATATAAGCGCGGAGCCGGTGGGCATTCATGAATAAAGCACGTCGTTGCACTGCTGCACTGTTCTGACGAACGGTGAACTACGTATATATAGTGTATACATATTACACGGGGAAAGCCGATGAGGCCTTACCGGGGCATAGAGCACAGGATCTTTTAGATAATTCAACAAAACAGAACTAACTTTTTTGTTTTGGTTCTCCTTATTTTCAGATGTTTTTCTCCTAATCTTCTTAGAACCAAGTTCAATTTTTCGGGACGTACTGGGGGGATTGGAGACCCAAGGAGTGGCAAGCATAAGGACCCTAATCCCGTCACGGAAAAAAAAACAATAGGGAGCTAAACAAAATTTCACTAGATGCACCCACCGGATGTGGTTTTGATTTCATATTAGTTTGAATATTCATGTGGCAGCAGCTCGCTAACAAATTCACGTCGGAGAAATGAACAAAATAAATCCTTGTGGAAAGTTATAAGGGGAAGACGCAAGGAGCCGAAAACACATCATCAGACCAGATTGGATGAATGTGATGTATCAAATCCTCGATGACAGGGCGGAGGGTATTACAGATGCACATATTAGATTATTAGCCTACAGCGGGAATGACGTTAAAGGCCTATTAAATTAAATGAGGTAGTGAATTAAAAACAATAAATCCTCGTTCGTATTGAGCAAGTATATTCTTTTCCTTTCCCAATTTGAATTCTGTTTTGATTCAAAGGTTTTTTGTTGGTATTTTAAAAAAGTTTTGTAGAAAGTGCTGCCATCTAGCCGTCGGGTATTCTACCAAGTGTAAGGGACGAGTGATTGTGTTCCAAGGTTTTTTCAAACAAGAAAGAAAAATAGGTTAAGATATTATGACGGCAATAAATTACATCGTCGTCCTCTTGAAATGAGATTTTTTTTTTTAAAATTTCCAATTAAATGAGCAACGATGTGAATGTTAAGTTTTGAAAGTATGTCGCATTTAGTCATGTATGAAAACGAGTTTGATCCGCCCGAGATTAGACTCTCTCGAGCTTTTTGCTGACAGCAATATTTCAAATCAATTTCAAAAGCGTCCTTGACGTTTATAACCAAACTTTGATTAAAAAATCGCGAATGTAAATCTCTTTAACGTCAAAAAGAAAAAGAAAACAATTTCAGCAAAGCGGCAAATCATTCAATTCAATATCACCATCCGGCTGGTTGCAATTGACGTCACACCCGGACCCTCTCTCGACTCTTGGGTGTTTTGTTAATATTCATCACGTTCAATAATTCATTTTCCTTCCCTCCCCATTTGAGTCGTCGTCTTTTTTGGCGAAAAGATGCAAAAGCAAAAGAGTCAAAAGAGTCACATCGCGTTCCTCGGTGCTATCCAATACCCAACGACCCGCGCGAGTGCCAGTCAGACCCCCGAAATAAAAATAAAAATACAAATGTTTTTTTTTCTTCCCCCTTCGTGAATTCCTGGCAAGACGTAAAGGCAAATTTGCATGACAACTACCATAGCCCGACACAAGAGAATTGCAGAAGAAAATTCAAGGTTGAATTCTTCCTGGACGCCTACCTACGGTATAGACGTATTATACAATATACACATAGTATAGAAAAACGTATATAATAACAAGTCCTTTCTTCCGCTTTGTGAACGTACTTTTGGGTTTGGCGTATTATTCCTTGGCGCTTATTTCTTGTTACAAACTTATTTCTAGGAAAAAGAAAGACAAACAAAAAAACATTTATGAGAATCATGTCAAAACTTTTACACCGGCTGTCAGCACTATACGACCCGCTTGCCGGCGTTTCAAGTACACCGGTCTTATCTCGCCAAAAAATTTTAACTTTAACCAACACACAAAAAAAAGAATAAGCGGAGATTATATTCAAGAGATTGCAACAAGTTTTCTTCCTTTCCAAGAAATGCGGCGTGTAATTCATTGTCCTAAAGTTCTTCTTCTTCTTCCTCTCATTTTCCAACGGGAGAAATTATCACCATTATATTAGTAAATTACACGGAGAGCGAGGGAGAGAAAAAAACCCGCATAAATATGACGCAGTTGGCGGAGCATTTCGTTCGCAATGGCGCGGGAAGGAAACCCGAATCCAACATTCACGACACATAGCCCAACGGCTAAGCCCAACACACAAAAAAGAATAAGATATACGAAAATTGTTGGCTGGCTTTGTGAGACTGGGCTGCTGACAGGTAATACATTATTAGTAGTATAGGATGTCGCCCCTGGTTGCGCATCTCCCCCTCATCCATTCGAACCTAAACGCTGCTGACGATGACGCCATCGTGAGTAATGTAAATACCCGCCATCGCCGTAAATCTTTGAAAAGAAAATGAATCGATTCGACGTCAAAATTTCACGACTGTCGAGTCCAACCTGGGAACTATACACACAAAAGTCCGCGCTACACATAGTAGTAGAGCTCGATCCATTTTGTCTGTGCAGTGACATTGGCTCTATGGCGGTCGTAAATCAAACGCCAGAAATATCCAATAATCAACATGTCACTTCATTTTTCGCTCTGGTGCGAAATTGTTACGACCGACCAAAACCAAACTCTGCGCCAAACGTCCCTGACAAATCCAATCACCGATTTGATGGGATGATAAAGTAGATCCTAGAGGACTCTCTCTTCCACCTGCGCGCGGGCAAGTAACAAAACAAAATAAAATAAAAGACAGTCGATCAAAAAAGATAGAGAGAGAGAAGATGACATGGCGGCGTGCCTATTGCCTATACCGCCATTCTTTTAATACTGATTGAAGTCTCAAGGTTTGAGGTGTGTTTGTGCCTGGCAAAGCTGTTTGTCTGAACGACCCACACACAGACACTCAGGTATGTAAGTTGAGTTGTTCAATTCCTCCTCTCTCCCGTCCTTGCTGTAAAAGAAAAAGAAATAAAAAGATAGAGAGAAGCTATTCCTGATCTTCGACTGATGACGAGTGATTGAACGAATTGCAATGACATTCAGTAAAATTTGAGCAACGTCACGCTGTAGTAGACTCCCGACTTCCAAGAGACGGTCCCATTCATCGCTGGTTTCTCTTCTCTGGGCTCTGGGATTCCATTAAAGACAATCGTACTAGTCTCCCGAAATAGTTTGACCTTTAAAGAAAAATAAAAGAACGCCTTCTCTCTTGTCTATTGAATGGAAAATTTTCTGAAATAAGAGCAGCAGCACGGCAGAGTTTGTATCCCCTTTTATCTCACGTTGACATAATGTTGCATTGTAGTATAGTTGATCTGGTGTTTAATAGCATATCTGCAGCATTGTTACCGTTATATAAGGGCTCGTTTATCAACATCGACCGCAAATATTGCAGATGTCATGATTGGGGAAATTTACATAAAGGCGCAATGTGAACCACGGGGATCTTTTTTGAAAAGAAAGGTGGGGACGATCGAGAGAAAATGATCGTTTTCTCAGGAAAAAACAACCCACTTCTTCTTCTTCTTCTTTAATTCTACCACGCCCTTACGTCACAACTTTTACAATTTTTTTTTATTTCAAAATTTTTTCTTTTTAGATATTAATTTTATTAGCGTCGGCGAGCGGCGTCGAATAGGATGATGAAACTCGGCTGGATCAACGTAACCTTTAAGCCCCATCTTCTTTCTCTCACGATTGCATTGGCTGTTGTCTGCTGCTCAGCTGGTAAGAATGAAACTTGTTTGGTGGATGCACACACTTTAACGTATACAATTCCCGTCTCTTTACGACATTGTTAAAAACAAAAAGGAAGAGGTTAAAGCATCGGCTTTTACGAGTGCGTAAAACAGAGCCCTCTTTCACAGTTAGAGTATCTCCGCTCTTTTTTGTTTTATTTTTTAACATTCCTTTTGTTCTCATTCGCTTGATTCCACGAGCTCGTACGTGAAATTATGTCGATGATACGTTGTGTCGACCAAATTGGCCCCAATAGTTTGCAGTGCATCTAATCACTTTAACAAGTCATTAAATGTTTAAGCCAAAAAAGAAAAGAAACTCAGAGTCAAAGTTGTAATTTCTAAAAAAAGGGATACAAGATTACGCCCAGGTTTCTTTTATTTTTTATTATTTTTCCCAATCAATTTAAACAATTAAACAATCTCTCGCCAAAAAAGAAAAAAAACTTTTCCTCGTCTTCGCAATTAATTCGTGATTAGTTACACCGGCCATTTTTGTTTTGTTTTCTACAGTCCCCCCATTGTCTCGTTTTCACGTTCGCCCATCGGAGAATTTCAATGTCAACTAATAAAACGCGAAAATGTTGTTACGATAAAAAGATCTTTCGTGGTGGTAAGCTAATTTATTCCGGCGCTCTTGTGTATAAAAAAGCGTATCCACTCGAGAGAGTTTGGCAATGACGATCAATGCTAATTTTATTTGATTGTAAAATTCAAAAATATGCGGCAGAGATCGACACAGCCACACCCTTAGAGCGTTTTTCACATCAAATCGACCTTAGCAACCATTCATCGGAATGTCAATGCAACTGATGGCCAGTCTATAAACACAATCGGTATGCATTACAATGTCGAGCGGGGGTCTCTATCTTAATATTCTAATGCCAAAACTAACCAGGAAATTCAGAATAATGACTCGTTTTCATGTGTTTTGGCTTTCTTTTTCCAGGAAATGAAGGAACCGACAACAAGACGACGCTACCCTTCAATAGCAGTTCACTCCATCATCACACGCTCAACGGATCATCGCCTACTACCTTAGCCATGGCCGATTTTGGTCATTTGAATATGAATCAAAGCCGCGATGAAAAGATACACAATTTGAGAGCAGAAAATCAAGGTGAATCAATCAGAAAAGTCAGTCCATTTAAGGACAACAAACAGTCGACGTTATTTTTTAAAAACTAAACTTGTCTCTAGTCCCAACTTTTAAAAATTATACAATCACCACTAACCATCCTACCACATCCAGAGTTCTCAGCACGCGTTCTCGATCGCTGTCCAATCATTCGACTGTTGCCAACGCCACCATTTCGCCAATTAAAGGTACCACAACCACCCGAGAAAGAAAGAAAAGATTCACACGAAAAAAATAAGCGCAGTGGATCAATAATTGAAATCAGGTTGAAGTAATTTTGTTGTTGCTTAAACCCATTTTTTATTATGTTGGGAACCAGGAAATTCCTCTACAAATCCTTGGCTCACACGGAAACCTTCCACTCACGCGGAAACCCTAAATGTTACCAACAAACGCGAAATCGGAATCAATCCCGAGTCTACTGCTGGCTATCGTGAAATTACAATTGAACCTGCAGCAGACCAGTTTCACCCAAGAAACGGTTCATCAAGTACAACCTCACCTTTGGATTGGAATTCCACCAACACTACTACTCGGACGAATAGAAGCACGGAAGGTAAAAGTCGATCTTATATATGTAACATGCAAATTATCCAACGCCATGACCTTAAACCTTTTGGGTGGGAAATTTCAAATATGTAAAGGAACGAATATGTTCGACTGGAACCATCCTTCATCCAGACTGTCTACCACAACTGAATCAGTAATGATTATTTTATTTTTATTTTAAAAGACAAAATATGTTTTTAGTAATAAAATACTAAAAACTCTTTTAAAAAGAGATAAGAAAAACACAACAAAATTTATGGGACTCGGTATGCTGGCGCTCGTTCGACTCGGACTTGTTTTTCCATATTATAATTTAGGTTTGGGGATTTCCATTCCATAACAGCACGGACCGTAGCAGCGGGACCTTCAACTCGTCAACGTCAAGCAAAACTACTACTACTACTACTCCTCGTCTGTCGTCGCTATGGCGTAATACCACGTCTACCAGACCGTCGGCTAAAAAGTTCCTTACCGGCACGCCTAACCAGTAAATGGTTTTACAAAGATATTTCAAGATCACGAGAGAGAGAGAGGCATCCAATTTCACCTTTTTTCTTTTTTTTTAATTTTTGAACGTTGCGCAGATTCTCATCAAAGTCTGAACGAGGAGAACCTTGGAATAATAGCGAGACCCATGGGCAAAATCATTTCAATTCGATCGTCAACGTCCGCGTAGATTCAAGCGCCGAGACCTTGGAGAAAATTATTCGTCTAGAAGCGGCGGTTAGTAATTTCAAAACACCAAGGCAAATTAGCCTGTTCAAATAATAAGCGCGTGTCACGTTTGTTGTTACACGATAAAAGATCGCCAGGAAAATGGACGACATGGAGAAAATGGCTAGAGCCATGGCGGGAGATTTGAAATCGAGATTGAACCGACTGGAAGCCACTCTGCTCAACAATCTCGAATCGCGGCGATCGAGGGCGGCCGATGAGATGAAGCAACACCTTGAATCCGTGATCGACGTTAAAAGTCAAACACTGCGCACCGAATTGAAAAATTTCAAATGCGCTCACCACCAGGATGTTGCGGACGCCGGGACCGTTCACGCCCAGACAACTAACGAGCCGATCGAGCTCAAGATTGGACAATTGAGAGATTCGCTACATACGCATCAACCTCCCATGGAAATGCAAAGAAATTCGGATGTAAAATCGAGTCTGGCCGAGTGGCGAGGTGAGTAACCTTTTTAGAGCTCTTTCTTTTTCTTCCCCTTTCGTGTTTATTTTTTGAAATTTTTGAATTTGTATTCACAGCAAAGCGCACAAAGTTGATGGAGAGATGGGAAAGTAACTTTCAAAGAGGCTCCCAGAGGAAATCGACATCTAAAAGATCTACTCGCAACCTGTCGTAAAGTAAAAATTCGTACCTTTTTATTTTATTTCTCCCGTTTTTTTACGTGTTACTTGTGCGTGTGTGATGGGTTTGCGCCATTTGGGCCGTTTAAGATGTAATATAAATATCGTTTCGAAAAATAAAAAGATTCCTCTTGCGCTACTCCTTGCTTGCTTGCCGACTCGTTTAAAGTTATATTAGTCATGCAATCTTAGACGATTCAAGATGCGAAACGAGTTGAGTGAAACATTCCTATATACATTAGCTGTGGCCTATTCTGTATAATATGCACGCTTTGCTGCTCCACTAGGCAGCTGGCGAATGTGTAATCTCTCCCGTTTAGACACGGGCACACCAGCCGAGCGAGGAAAGAAAAGCCTTTTTTTCCCCATCAGCTAAAACACATAGAAGCCGGAGCTGTGTGACACCTGCGCAAGTGTCTCGGGTAACGGTCTTCTCGTCTATGAAATACAAAAGTTCTCTTGTATTAATTCTCTTGTTGCTGGACTGCTGGCCATGTGGAGTATTTTGGGTTGAGGGAGGAAAATGAGCGAGACATTTGTCTGAGCTGCTACTGCAACAGTTGCTATTACGATGCGGTCTATAGAATTAGAAAAAGAAAAGCGGATAAAAATCGTAGCCTTTTGGGTGTGTGTATTTTATTATCACACAATTTCTTTTTCGTTGGTTCGTTCGTTTTTTCTTGTTGGTGTAAGTTGGGCTTTCGCCAAAGGCGCAATGGCGCGACTAAAAGCCATCAACAAATCGTCCGTCTCGCCCAAACAACAGGCATTGAAAATAGTATAGCAGCCGGCCCTCAGCGGTACGTTGGGCAACCCAAGGATTTCATTTCTGAAACCACTTCATAAAATGCAACTAACGTCTAATAATAAGACAACAACAACAACCCAAAAAAGACTTTCAAAAAACCCGAAACCAGACAACAGAAAAGAGTGAAGACATTGAGACGATCCGCACGATCAAGTAGTTGCTGATTGGACAATTAATACGGTATTTTTAACGCCACAAATCACGAGCCAGAGAGAAAAAAGAACCAAAATCCATACCAGTCGCCTTTTACTGGCAAAGGGTTTTCCATCGATGAATCGATGCAGCAATGCGGAAAAACGTAACGGTTCATTCCTCGACTGCAGTACTGCCAAGTTGTTCAATAAATTCTTTGCCGGGAATCAAACGGATGAATCAAGTGAAAACAAAAGAACCCCCCAAAAAAGTATTACGGCCCAGTTAGATTAAGTAGAACACATTAAGTCGACACACAAAAGATTTTTTAACCAGTATTTATCGGGGTTTTGTGTGTGTATACACACACATACATGCACATGCCGAGGAATGCAGCAATGACTCTCTCTGGTACCTCTATACGAAGCCGACAAAATGTTATTATTCAGTTTTAAGGTCACGCACGCTCAGGTTCGAGAGCTGCTACAGAGAATTTTACACGGAATTCGACGGAATGCTAACACAACTTTCTCTGGCTGAAATTGTTTTACACTATCACTAAATAGCCGACGAATTCCAGCGAATAAAAATGTCGAATTTTTTGTTGGTTTCGTTTCAATTTGAATTATCGATAAATTAGAAAGAACTCGTGATTTTCGTCAGGGCCATCTTTACTATCGTGAAATAATCAAGAAAAAATCTACGATCTCTGACCTCCTAAACTGGAAAAATAAAAAAGGACTAGCTCGTGTCACCATTTGACGATTTGGCGTTCGTTCGAACGCGGCGAAAAATCCTGTTTGACTCGCTCCGCGTTATTCTTGAACACCTCGCGCCGTCCCGAAAATACAACCGGGTAGTATCTAGTAAAAGAAAAATAAAAAGGAAATAACCGGTCCCTTGTAATTATATTGCATTCGCTTGGTTGCCGTTAAGAGTCCACTTAGAACTGATTGCGCAAACAGGTTCCGACGGCACGACACACGCACGCGGGATTTCGATAGTAAAATGGAAGAACAGCTGAGATGCATCAGCGTTAAAAAAAGAACTAGACGAGACGTGTGTGTGTGTATATAAAAAAAGAGCCCCATTCCCCGACAACATTTTTGGCTTATAAAAAGAAACGTGTGTGTGTGTCTAGTCAAATAGTTTTGTCATTAGTTCATTCTTTTCCTTACGGACTAGAAAAGAGATAACGAGTTGGGTCGTACAAGACATTTCAAGAATGGTTATGGTGACTTAATCTAAGAAAAGTCATCTTCCCAATAAGACGGAGTAGTAGGGACGACCAGAAAAGAAAAGAGGAAATTCTTTGACAGGATAAGGACAATCGGATCACGTTATCCGGAATTAATGAATAAATTGAAAGAGAACAGGTTGAATATCAACACAAACAAACCGAAACGCCGAAATACGAAGAAAAACTAGCACAGAAACCCAATCGGGATTTGTATCTGTAACCTGGTAACCTTTTCTATTCTCCCGAAGAGAACCAAATAAAAGCGACCAACAACAATAATAATTTTTGCAAACCTGCTACGTGGGCAGGCGAAAATGTATTGCAGTAGTGAGGCGAATGTTTTTTTTTCTTTTTCTTTCCTTTTTTTCTAGTACGGCACATTACAACATTATGAGAAAGTTCACCTCTCTACATCATCACCAGCTCAAACTCAATCACTAGAACATTGTGTTTCATCTTCCTCTTTGTTTTATATGCATAAAAAGGTATTAAAAAGCAAAAATCGTGACCGACGACGACGGGCAAAAAAGTGGGGGGGGAGCATTCTGCCTTTTAAAACAGAAACTTGAATGGCGGGGATCCAAACAGAAAAGGAAAAAAAAGGCACAACAACAACAAGTGTGTAAGGGTGAGAAGGGTGGCATAGGAAAAAAAAAGATGGGAAAATATAGCGATACCTTAAAGCGATATGTGACGCAGCATGGGGTCAGATTAAAAGTGGCGATAAAAGAAAAAAAAAACTTTTCCTTCCTTTTGGAGGCTATTGAGTTTCCAACATCCAAAAACAAGTGTTTTTTCTCAACATATACAGGGAAGAAGAAGACGAAAAAAATTTCTTGTTCACACAGATAATCTTTCCCGCGCTATGAGGAAGTCGAGAAATTCATTTTTTTTACACGCCAATTTACGAGATTTTTTTGTTGTTTCGGTTTTTCTAGGGCGGACGGGACCAGAGAAAACAACAAAAAAAGAGATTGTCAAATTGTTGAGATTGTCAGTTAGCAGGCGCAATTAGACAAAAAAGAAATCGGTTTTGCAAACGAATAGGAAGTCTATCAGACTCACGAGAGAGAAAAAACAAACAAAAGGGAAACGGATAAACGGGGGCGGATATAAAAATGAAATAAAAACCGAGATGTTGTGGGTGTGTGTAGGTGTGTGTGATGGCGAGTAACGCAGACGGATGCAGATCATGATGGATACAAACGAGCGCGTTGGTGTTCATCATTCTTCCGATTCCTTACGCTTCATCCGAGGGTAAAGCTAAAATAAAAACGGACGGTTTTCATTTTGATTTGCCAATCGGAAACAAGAGAGGTCAGATGAAAAATGGGACTTACCCCGAGTAAATTGCGAGGCACGTAACCCTCGTGATCGTTGAGACGGGACCACCACCATTCGCGTTCGTAGTCGTCGCCCTTCCGCAACACGACGAGCTCGTCTCCCATCCGGAAAGTCAACTCATCCGTGTTCTGCGCCTCGTAGTCGTAAACGGCCGACACTCGACCGCCGTTCAAAATGCCCAGTTTCTCCTGGATGCCTGGAAAAAATATAAAACCCCCCGTTGTAGTATGAGAAAAACCAATCACCGCTACAAGCAACCGAAAACAAGTTGTTTTCCTTACTGTAAAGATATTCCGAACATCCATCGAAGCCTTCTTCATCCTCCTCGCACTTTTCGGCGGCCGTCTCTTGATCGCTGAGCGTGGCCGCGAAAATACAAGCGCCGTGCTCTACCAGGAACTTCACCATGGCCAAATTGTTGCACGAGGCGGCGCAGTGCAAAGGCGTCCTACATTTTGTTGTTTTGTTTTTCGCCACAAGAAAAAGTAAGAATCAATCAATCAATCATTTGGCGGTTAACAGAAGCCAATAAACATGTTTCCTTTTCTCTTCTCTCTCTTGCTTACCATCCATCACTGTCTTGGGCGTTGACGTCACAACCAAGCTCGACGAGGAAGCGCACGATTTCTAAATGACCGGCGCATATGGCGTTGTGAAGCGCTGTAATTCCTTCGTCATTGGCAGCACTGGGATTAGACACCTACGATCAAAAAAAAGTTTAAAAATAAACGGCCAGTTTTCATGTGTGTTTTCTAATTCCAATTTTTCACGGGTTCATCTCGTTTGTAACGTGGGAACTAACATACCTCTAAGGCCGTCTTCTTAACGAGCTCCAGTTCGCCTTCCAACGAAGCATCCAGCAGCAAAGCCAAGGGATCGAAACTGACTCGCCGAGACTTTCGCAAAGCGTCGGCTGTACCGCTCTTCAAATTACCCTTGCGCAATCGACGGGCAACGCCTTCCAACGGTGGTGAGGGATCATGGGTGTCTGTCATTAGCGCGGCCGCTCCTTGATCAGCCCCCAAGTCGTCGTCGTAGTTGGACGTAGTCGGATGTTGTTGTTGTTGATGCCCGGCTGCCATGGGAGATTCGCCCGATTGATCGGGAAATGCCGCCACCCTTTCGTCTCCTTGATCTATTTGCGGATGAGACGTTGGTGATTCATCCTGCAGCATCCGCTCATCCTCTTGATCCATCGTCTCTTCCTTCGTCATCTCGCCCAGGAATTCTGGCGGTTGAGATGGTGGCGGAGGTGGCAGAGGAGGTGGCGGAGGTGGAATTACATGTTTCTTCAGCGTTAAAGGTTTCGGTTTGAGGGGAAGCTCCGCTTTGGCCAGCAAATAGTCCACACTCTTCTCATCCTGAAATGCACATCAATAAATTTAAAGAAATCGCTCCACTTCCCAAGCTCCAAGAAAATCGGTGGCGGTGAGAAAAGAAACTTACAGAAGAGGGTTGGGGGGATGCGTCGATGGATGAATCTTTGTCGGGATTTTGCCTGGGAGGCAAAAGTGGTTTGTAATTCACGGCGGGTTTTGGCGGGAGTGCGGGCTTTTCGGCCACCTGCGGCGGGACCGAGGCCACTTTCAGACTCTTCATCATCGTCGGCGACCCTCTCTTGTTGTTATTGTTGTTATTATTGTTGTTGTGAAAGTTCATGGGGACGAAACGGGTGTTGTAGGGCAGCGTCTGATATTTGGGGTCGTTCTTGCTGAAATCCGTCACGTCATCGTCGCGCTGGTCACTAATGTTCGACTGTTGTGACTGTTGTTGTTGTTGCTGCTGACGATTGAACGGCTCGATGGCCGCCACTTGCGACACGGAATTCTTCACCGGCCTCTGCTGCTGCTGCTGGGACAGAACCTTGTTATTCTTCTGTGACGCATCACTGAGTTGGTTGGCCAGCTGCTGATTGAGCATCTTCTTCCGCTGGAGTCGCTCCCGAAGTTCATTAATTCGAATTTCCATGTCGCCAACGTTTTCACGATTCTCCAACAGCCTGGCCTTCTTTTCCTTCAGATCGGCCGCCTTTTGTTCGTTCAGCTTATTCCGATACTGTTTTTCACCAAACGGCAAAAATAAATAAACACGGGTATTAAAATAAAAGATTTTTTGCCAGAGGGCGGATCGAAATGGAGGGGGGGAAGTAGTCAAAATAAAAAAATAACAATACCATCAGCTCGGCTCGGAGACGTTCAAGGTGAAGCTGAACAAAGTAAGCTTTGCTTCCCGGATGAGCCTGGGCGTGGTGAGCCTGAGCGCTGAACTGTTCCAACTGCCGCGTTAGATCCTCCACCTGGGCCGCCGCCATACTCAGTTCCTTCTCCTTCTCGTTGAAGAGCGCTCGAATCGACGTCAAGTCGGCAGCTGTGGCGAGAAGGTAGTCCGAAAGAAAGAAAAATATTCAAAAGAGTTACGATCATCATCAAAAGGAGGCGATCATAACGACGATAAGAAAATATTTTTTTTTTGCGCGCCAGTCTCTTACAGAGTGATCCGTTGGTGATCCGCTGTTGGTCGACCTGGCCCCGCAGTGCGCGCAGCTTGCGCAATTTGGCCTCCTGGGCTTCGACTCTCTCGCGCAATTTGCGAACTCGCTCCGCCTCGCTGCTGGTGGCACTAGCGTCATTGACGGCCTGGACCCCCTCCTGCACCTGTTTAAACATGTACGCAGATTGGACAATGAACCACAACGAGAACAAGGCGAAAATGCGACTCGCAATCGCAGCAGCACAGCGTATATATATATATAATCACTATTGAACAGTTATAAGAGCACAAGCGGGACAGTCGCGGGTCTTTCTCCCAGGAGCTACTGCCACCCCGGCAATTAAAAAAGAAAGGCTCCTTTTCGTGACCGACTGCAATCATCCGTGATTGTGCATTCTTCTTTTAGAAGACAATTGGCCAAGGCAATTAAACACGTGAAAATACACATAACTGTTGAATACAATTCTCCAGCTGCGAGCTGCTACTTTCTCCATCAAACTGTTGTTTTTCTTTTCTAGTTTTTAAAGAGCGACATTGCAAACAATGAGAAGGCCAAAACCATTTAGTTACGACATACCCAAACACACACACACGGAAATCAAAAGAATTGTTTTTCTTGAGTTTCTTTCTAGGCAATAATTTTTTTTTTTTTTTCAAAAATTTGTTGTAAGTTTCTTTACCTGTCGTAAACGATGCTCGCGGGCTGCAATCAGCCGGGCTTGAGTGTCCAACTGCTGCTGCTGCCTGGCGGCCAAGGCCTGCAATTCACTGGTGGTCGGCTCGCCTCTCATTTTTTGACTCGGTTGTTCCGTCGTTTTTGTTTTTGTTCACCCCACCAATGAAATGAAAAAAATCCTCTTTCACTCGACAAACTGAGCTGAGCTTTAGCTTCCGGGCATCCTAAATTTATTGAAAGGGCAAACAGACAGACAAAACAGTCAATACATGTTGATTAAAAAAAAAAAAACTACCGCATAGTTGTGACACAACAACCCCACCGCAGACAACTTTCCCGAAAAATCGTGTTTGAAAGGAATGGAAAGCTTTCGCAGTCAAAAATACATACGAACGATGTGCGGTTATCGGATTCTTTATGAGAAGAAGAAGGAAGAAGAAAAAAAAAACAAGTGTCACGGCGCGGTTATAACCTGGCGTGAGAGAAGCTTTAAAGAATAAAAAAGCTCTACTCCGCCTAGAAAGGGATGGTTAACCTACTGCCCTAGGTGAAATAAAGAAAAAGAAGACCCGGATTTCTTGAATTCTCTCCTTCCAAAACGGCCGTCCAATTTGCATCGACACAACACGCTACGACCGCGTTCTCCTTCTGATCGATTCCCCCATTCCTTTTTCCCCTAGCTCACCCACCTCTTAGCTAACTACGTTTAACCACAGCCCCCTCTTTTCCATCATAAATAAGATTAAGTCTTGAGCGAAAAAAAAAACGACATTTCTGTTTGCATTATGAATAAACAAAGTCGACAGAGAAGAAGAATCAACACAGGGGAGTAGAAAAAAGGTAAAAGAAAATGAAGGACGCTAAGGGTCAGTTCATGTCCCGCGGACATCCTACTTCTATTTTAACGGGCCGAGAGTGTATATAGTGCCTTACGCCTTGTGTGTGTTACACATGTTCCTACATCTTTTTGGCGCCCAAAGGTAAAGCTCACAGCACCATTCAGACTCGTGCGTATGGAAAACAAAAAGGAATTCAGATTACACACACCGAGTATCGAGTAACAAAATAACGAATAACTTATTGCACACAGCATGCCAAGTATTTAAGGTGACGCCCAGAAAAGAATTTTTCGACGTACCAAACGACAGACAAACAGCTCAGCAAAATGGCCAATCAACCTGCTGCTAGCTGGTGGACAAGTGGGGGAGAGAATAACACGAGATCGAACGGCAGCTTTTGAAAATAGACTCAACAATGGAGACTTTGCTTTTGTGTTTGATCTAGAATAGAATAGCAAAGCAAAATCAAAAGAGTTGAACGGCTCGCTGGTGCATTCCACCACCATCACCAACCGAATGGTGGGTGTTTGAAAAACTAGACGACCAGAATAAAGTAGAGGTAGGCGTGAGAGGGAGGGAGGAGGCCCGAGGGGATTGAAATTCCATAAAGTTAGCAGGCTTAATGAATAAAGAAATTGGCACGTTTTTTTTTTTTTTTAATTTTTACGACAGATATTCTTTTCTCACGATCTAAAAGGAAAACCCGACATTTTAAATTCCCAACAACGTGTAGTCCAGCAATTTCTTTCAAGCCCCCGAAACGTTGGGTACTAGCCCCAACTCCACAACACAGAGATTAAAAATGGCCGGAATTGACAGTGTGTTGAACGCTAAATACGTACACGAGAACTGAGAGATTTCCAACGTGACGCTGCTTCAAAGATCAGTGTACAACTGATGGATATTTCCTTCCTATTTCCGGTTTCTCTCGCTCGAACAATCACCACAAATCTCTATGTGCACTCACACACAAACACACAACACAACACTCTCTCTCTGACGATCACACAAGCGATGCACTTGCTGGCTTTGACCGAGAGCGTAGACAAACTGCAGGTTTTCGACGAATAAACCAGCAAAATGGAAGGTAAAATGTGGGAGGGGAGAAATGCCGAGCCCCTCAGGAGGGGAAACTCTTCAGCCATCTAGCGTTCAGCATTGCCAACCAAAAAACAAAAGAAGTGGTTTGAAAAAACGAAATGAATACCTGTTTGAAAAAGAAAAACGACAACGAGACACATTAATAACTTTCTTTTCTTTCTTTATTATTCAAATTTCGCGAAGAAAAATGCCTTGACCGATCAACCCTCTGACAAAATCAACAGCACTTGATGTGTGGGATACATAATGCCTCGTTTTTAATTAAAAAAAAAGGTTAGACATGGATGTTGGAAAACGCTACCGTTGAAATAGCAAACAGGAAGAACATCAAGTGTGTGTGTGGAAGGGATGGGATAAAGAAAAGATAAGCCAATGACGTCGTCCCGACTTAATAGGACATTTCCCCACCAGTACTTTTGGACACACATTTTCTTTTTTCCAATTCATTTAAACAGGAGGAGTTGAGACGGAAAATATAATATACACAAGGCACCTAGGAGCTCATCTATATCAATCGATAGATCATCATTGTATATACGTTTGGGATAAAACTTGGAAACTGATTATATTTTGCAGACTAAATGGCTTTCGACTTCTGTTTTGTCCTACAGCCGAAAACACACTCGAAGAATATATATATATAAATTGTGTAGATGTATACAAAAGCAAAAGAAAAATAAACATAAGAGATGAAAAATTGTCGCAATGGCAAGGCTGTGTACTCCTGTATCGTCACGATGGAAAGGCGCAATAATTACGCCTTTATTTTTGTTGTTGTTTTCCCTTTGGGTTTGTTTATCTCCAACCAAATCTAACTGATGGTAGCACTGGTGGAGTTGAAAAGGGCCGACGACCGTTTCACCCGCGAGCCTTGATTGTTCTGCTGGTGGCGTTTCTCGTCGCTAGAGTCTCCAGTATCGATGCCCGAGTCCTCTTCTCCCACACCGCTGGAGGAGGAGGAGGTGGTGGTAACGGAAGATGAAGAGGAAGACACCGGACTCGACTCGACTATTTCCTTGAGTACTTCGGTGACGTGAGTGAAGAAGTCTGGAACGCCTTCATAGCCTGAGAAAAAAAGCAAAACGAACCAGACACACAAAACAGATCAGTTGGCTGAATGCTGTTATCAGACACCCTTCAAATAAGATTAAGTTACGTCAGCGGCCGAAAACAAGGACAGCAAACTGATAGGCTGCCCAACGCAAACTGGCTTAATCCTATTAGACTTGTTTGGGTTAATACCTGGAAATGCATTGATATCGATAATGGCGTAATGTCCAGTGCTCTTTTCTACGACAATGTCAACGCCGAAAAGGTTCATTTCTAGAGCGAAACGCAGCATAGAAATCACTTTATCAAGTAACTCTCCGCTGGTAGTTGGACGGACATCGCTTTTCTCGGCGTCGTCTAAGACGCTCAGAAGGGAGACGGAATCAGGTTTCGATACATCGTGGCTGTCGAAAAAAATAGTAGGTCTTTCTGCGATACAACAAAGAAACAAGACATCAAAGCTCTGAACAAAATATGTAAAGAATGTCGATTTCTAAAATTATACCGGCAGCGCTAAAGTTCTTTAAAGAAGGTCGTTCGACCACAAAGTATTTCTTGCCTATAACAAATATTTTAAAAAGCACGGCATCGTGGGGAATAAAAGTCTGAGCAACACATGGTGGTTCGCAGTCTTTGACTGCTCCTTCGTGAAATATTATTGACATCTGTAAAGATAAACAGTTGTCCAATTAACTGGTTCATAAAAAAGAATAAACTAATAAACCATACCTGATGAGCCATTTTGGATCCATGGGCAACAGCAGGTTTGCATACTATAAAAGGATGAAGAAATATAATTTATTGTAATTTGAATTGATGTCAGAAATACAGTAACTTTTTATTACCAAATGGATATCTTACTCCAGCTTCTCTTAGTTTTCTGATGTTTTCGTCAACATCAGAACTAACAAGATCAACAAATGGAGGGACAAATACTTCACCTGAAATATTAAAGAAAATGTGAATACATTACACAAAAAAAAGAAAGTAAACACACAAGTCTGATAATACACACCAGCCTTATGCAGATCACTGTTGTTGATTTTGCTGTATGTTTGATATCTGTCAAGGAGTTGGCGAAGATTGTCAAATGGATCAATGATTTTTATTTTGGGATTGGCACAAATAAAGCGTTCAAAAGACTGAACTATAGTAAGACACTGCAAAAAGAATTCAAAGTTAGAATACTGTTAAGGAAATTAGTTTGTTTGAACTCAAATTTATAATTACTTCAGGATCACCAAGGTCTGCTTGTGCAATAACATCAGTCATCTTATGAATAATGGCAGAAAATGGACCTTGCTCTTCAATTGGAAGAGTAAAATTAATCTATGAATAGCAAAAAATGTCTGTACAACCTGTGGAATTGTTATGCATTATTAATAATAAATACCTTGACCAGCTCAAGTCCAGCTTGATCACAAATCCCGTGAAACTCTTCCAAATTAAATTTCTTGCTTTTCTTCTCACTAAACCAATAGCCAACTCTGTGCCGTGGCATAATACTTGTGGAATCCATGATGACAGCTATTGAACGTTAAAAGAAAAACTGTTAAGCTTTCTTGCCAATAGAAGCCAAGCTAATAATTGAAAACAACTAGCATGTACAGTGGAAACTTCACTGCCACTGATATAGGACCAAAGAAAGATTTACACATGTCTCTCTCACAGATTAACATAGGTGATTGCGCAAACCACAAGTGATAAGAACCCACACACTGTTGATACACAATCTATCATATAGAGCATAACCCAGTTGTGGTTAAAAAAAACAATTTTCCTTCAACCCTCTCAAGGCGTCAAAAAAACGACGCCACAAATTATCAAATCAAACCGTTAACTCTATCTTAATTACTACCTGCTTCGTATATCGTCACGTGTACAGTAAAGGTAAACCTTTCACAGCACAGTATTCAATAAGGCCAATCGGAAAGACCAGCAAAAGTTTGGCGTTTTCCATAGGCTCGTCGGCACTTTCTATCCGTTCGTTGATAACGATAAATTTTAAAGAAAAATCACGATCTTAAAACTATCGCTGGCAATTGCGATTGTGTATACACAACACACGCACACCCGGTTAGTATCCTAGAACGAGACCCAGCCAGCTACAGCAAGACAGATTAAAAGGATATGTCAGGCAGAAATTTTGAGATATCGTTCCGCGCAACGATGCAACAACGGATTTTTTTGTCAAGTCAGTTTTCAAAAAAATAAACTGTTTTTGTTTTAAAATTATTTAAAAAATATAATCAAAAGAAATCTGAGAAACAGAACTTTCACTGCAAAAATCCCGCACGGTAGCCTTGAAATATTAATAATAGCCCGAATCGCTGTTTTTATGTGAGTGAGCTTGGCCAGAGTAAAGAAACGAAAAATGTAAACTAAAGAAAATAATTTGTTAAAACAAAATTCTGCGACGTTACTTTTGCGACGCATCTACTATCACGAGAGAATGGCGTAGGCGTTATGCGTTATTCAACTAAAGGGCACCGTTTATCCCAAACTCACGATTATCGACAATTAAAATCACGTTTCTCGTAAACAAGTCTTTCAGACGTAAAATAACGCATGCACTGTGCTGCAGTTGCATGTTGCATCATAAAACTCCCTTTACGGAATGTATGTCAAACGTAGAAATACTACTTGGAATTTAATTTTAAACAAAAAATAGCCATGGCGATTTCATCTGGTCCTTCACTTTTTATTTGAAAGTTACGACACGAATTATTGCGCAGAATAACATGTTTTCTTCAAGTTAGACCAACACCAGAAAACCAGAATACAATTTTATTAAAACAAAAGAAAGTCACACAAGCAAAATGAAATTTGAAAACCCTTACAACCTTCTGTTTACACACGGCACTACTCTCAAAGATCGCTCTCAAATTTCACGCGTTTATTCCTTGTATTAGACTCGGTTGCAGATGGATTTCGTTTGAAGGGCATATTGTTACTTGAACCCCCTATGCTGGAGCATTCAGAAGAGTCGTCTGGCTGGTCAAGGATTTTCGCAATCGACGGTGTGATGCTGAATTCGGAGCCACTAAAGCTAATGTCATCTAGGTGAACTGGCTGGGCTCCTTCAGTTTCTCCGAGAACGACTGGAGCTTCAAGCTGGATGATATCCATCACTTTATTGTCGTTGCTGAAGAAGTAGTTGGAACCTGGTTGTGGTGCTGGTCCCAAGTAACGGGGACTTGGCATTTCGATAAAGACACTGGGTGGAGGAGCAAGGCTCTCTAAACTGATCTCGCTGTCGTTGGGACTCGCAGGTTGTTCGGTTTTCGGTTGCCCCCTGAAAGCAGTTGACGTAAGTCGCATGACTTCCACAGAATTGAAGTGAAGAACAAAGAGATAAGGTCCTCGATAAGCAAACGCCAATGGCAATCGAGTCCATTTGACGTCTTCTTTGCGACTCCTACGTCCATATCTGAAAAATAAAATAGGTTTAACATTACAAAAACTGTGTTGCCAAGTAAGAAAAAAAAAAATATTAAAACGAACCCGTCTACGAAGATTCCAAACTCGTGGTAACACAATAGAAATTCGGTTTCTCCTCTGCGTGACGTCACGTCCAAAATGGCAACGGGGAAACTATGGATTTGCTTCAGACCGAAAACAACATAAGCCAATGAAGCATCGGAGGCATCTAAGAATTCCTCGGCTGCGTAATTGCCCAAATCAACCTCGTAGAAACGGTCGCATCCAACCAATACCGAGTGTTCGGTGAAGTAGATGCAGCTGCACGTTTCCGAGACAATGAGTTCTTTACGCAGGATGAACGCGCTATTGTTGCTGTTCCACTTGAACAGCTTAACGCGATCTTGGGTGGCTGCGCACAGGAAAATTTCATCTTTTTCTAACTTTGAAATGTCAAATAGATGACAGTCTTCGCAATTAGGAACAATTTCAACTTCCAGAGTGGGTTGAGCGCTTTGGATGGTTTCGGCGCAACTCTGTAAAACTCGCAGTTCAGTCAGGACTAGTTGACGTTCGTCGCCAACGATCATTAAGACAGCACTCAGCTTCGGAACCAGGACGATTTGCTGGACGTTGGTGACGCCTTCAATTTTGACTAAATCCTTACGGTTGCCTTGGAGACGGTAGCTAAAGAGACCTTCCTTGGTTCCGATAAGTAGCACACCTTCGCTGATGGGAACGACGCAGTTTACATCGAGGGGATTTTCCAAACGCAAAACTAATTTAGGTTTGCGGTGAGCTTGGATTACCGATTGCCGATTGGATTCTCTTTGAGTTACGGCTTCCAGCGCGCTCACCCAGGCTTTTTTATGTTGGAAACTGAGAGCCAATACCAAGAGGGTACGACCGGGCCAGCAGGTCGTTAGAGGAACAGATTCAACCATGAACATGTAGGGGACGTCTGTTTTGGCAGTAGCGAAGACATCTGACTGCGCAACAGCGCTATGAATGGCCACAGAACTGCCGTCAGTCGGTTGTAAATCAAAACTGTCGGTCGGTTGCATGCTATCTGAAGAAGGTTCGTGATCGTAAATACACAGTTTACTACCGACGAGCTAAAACACAAAACAAAAATAGATTAAGACTTTGAAGAATTACAATAGGAATCATGCGGTCTACGATTAGTACCTTCATAAACTTGCGCTCCCAGCAGGTAGCCTTTCCAGGTTTAGGAATTTTTACCCAGCTTTTCATGTGTAAAGAAGATTCCGTGGGGATTTCACCTTGATGGGTACTTGTTTCTTGACCTAGAACGCTGCCAAAATGCTCGGCTAAGCCAACTGGCAACCCACAAGTGCTGGGCAAATGAGGAGCACATTTAGCGTGCGCAGAAGCGCCGCAATCATTGCAAACGGAAACTTGACGTCCAAAATGAATAGAATCCAAACAAACTGCGCAGTTGGTGGCACGCATAACTATTTGTGATTTCAAACGATGAGGGATGTTGTGATGCATTCGTTGGCTGGCCAATCCGTTGCTGCTTGTTGACGGCGAAGATTGCTAAAAAAAAAGTTAAATATTTGGATTTTAAAAATAAGAATACAGTTATACACTATTGAGAATATGTCAGTACCTGCGTTCCAGGAGATTGAGTCAGTCGGCTCAACGCTCGATGAGGAATACTAGGAGTGGACATTTCACTTCTGAATTTGTCGTTTCCAGCAGTCGGTGTTTTAGTAAGATCCTTAGATGACCTGGAAGACGACTCGCTCTTGACAGTTGCCAATTCGGCTCTGCATTTGTTCAATTGCTCTGTCAGGACACGGCATTGAGTCGTTTTCTTTTCTAGATTGGACTCGAGCTCGCGATATGCCAAAGGGATGCTCGGTTGGTTCTCCTTCTTGTGGGAACCAAAGATCTTGTCGGTGAACGTTGACTTTTTCTTTGGCTGCTCTGCCTTGGTCTGAAGAAAATCAATGAGCTTCGTTTGTTGTGCAATGGTCGAATCGTACTTCAATTCCCGCTCTTTATGCATCACGCGAGTTGTATCGATTTGTGCTTCCAATCGAATGATGTCGTTCTTGTAAGATTCGGCTTTTGAGATCGCCTGTTCAAGTCCTTCGCTTAGAACGACATTTGAATTCTTGACTGAAATCAATTGGGTTCGCAATGCGGACGATTCTTCTTGCAACTTGACATTGTCTTCAGCGAGGATCGCGACCTTTCTTTCCAGGCTGTTGAGTGACATATCGGAATCGGCTAATTGCTGGTCAAGCTCGCCTACTTGTTCATTCAACTGATTAATGGTGGTGGCGTATTCAGAATTTTGCTTTTGAAGTTGGCTGATGCGTGATTCAGTATCAGACTCACAGCTATTGAGTCGCGATTCTACATCGCGGAGTTTGCTTTCAGTGAACAACTTAAGCGACTTTTCTTCGTTAACCTGTTGCTTAGCCTTACGAACTTCTTGTTTGAGACGCTCTACCTCCTGTGAGAGATTAGATTTTTCTTTGTCGAATTCAGCTTGTTTGGTGTCGACCCCTTTGACGATATTATCGAAATCCTATAAACATAAATTAAAATATACATTCTGTAAATAATGATATTAAGATGCACTAGTACTTGAAGTTGTTCATCCATAAGTATCATTGTCTCCTTCAGAATGTTAAGATTTTTTTCGCTTTCTTCAACTTTCTTCTTCTCCTCCTGCAAAAGCTTTTCCATTTCTTTCTTTTCTTCGACAAATCGAGAAATTCTCTCTTCGGCTCTTTGTACTTCAGATTCCAAAGTTGACTTGAGACGATTGTTGATCGACATCTCGTCCTATATAAAAAAAAGTAAAAGCTCATTTAAATAAAAGAAAATCATCCAGGTGATTTCAAGAGAAAGCAAGATTACCTTAACGAACTGAAGTTCCCGACGCAACTCTCTAGCAGCACTTGCGGTTTTGTTGGCCTGTTCCAGGTTTTTCTCGTTATCGGTGAGAGCCTTTTCCTTCTCAGTTAGGAGTTGTTGGATTCCTGTAAGTTCGCTCTTCGTCATTGTTACCTCTTTGCGCATCGATTCGATTTCCTCCTCTTTAGCCTGAAATAAGATTGAAAAAGAAAACGTAAGAATGCAATTAATGTAATTAAAAACAATAGTAAAGTGAAAATACCTTTAATTTCTCTTCCCACAGCTTGGAACCTTCCTTGAGTTTGGAAATTTCGGTTTCGCTGGTCTTATTCTCACGGTTGGCGATACGTAAATCAATTTTAGCGTCCGATAGCTCTTTCTCCTTTTTCCACAAATCGGATTGAGCCTGCCGGGATTTCTCGCGCTCCAGAGTCAAATTTTCGCGGCTTCGTTCGAGTTGTTGTTCCAATTTGGTTACTTGACCTTCCAAAAACAAAATCTTCTGCTTGCTTTCTTCCAATTCAGGTGAAACGGACTGATTGCTTGACAGTGTTGATTCGTGGCTCGATAGCTGAACGACTAAGTCTTGGTTCTTCTGCTCAAGTCGTTCAACAGCTTCTCGCATATCCACAACGATGATCTCATACTTTTGGAGGTGCAATGTCTCTCTATGGGATATCTCTGCAACCTGATTCTGTAGTTCTAACCTCATATCAGCTGCGCTTCGCAAGTCAGCTTCGAGCTGCTTAACCCTACTCTCTAATTCCCCTTCACGGATCGAGAAACTGGTTTCGAAGCCGGTTTTCCATTGAAGAGTATCGTCCAGGCTTCTCTGAAGTTGGTCAGTACGTTCCTTTAATTTCTGACAATCTGTCAAAGTAATCTTTAAACTGCTTTCAAGTTCCTGTTATAAAAAAAAAAAATTTACATAAAAACTAAAATTTTACTTTCATGGAATTATTTACTTTGATGCGATTTTCCTTTTCTTTGATAATTTTCTCTTCTAAGTAAGAAATTTTCTCCAGGTATTCAGATTCTCGCTCATTGGACTGTGAAATCCATTGCCTCTCTTCCGCTTCCAATTGCTTATTGTATTCAGCCTCTGATTTCCGGAAGCCATCTTCTAAGTCTTGGATCTTTTTCATGAGCTCTGATTTAACGGCTCTTTCTCGCTCAAGTTGATGCTGGGTTTGAATCAACGCTTCATTGGATGGTGGTGTTTGTTGTATGCACATGCTGGCGCGCTTTTCTCCCATACGATGGCCCCGAGCGGCAAGTTCTTTGTATTTTTCTGCCTTGGCTTTCAAATTGTCACAGTCTCTCTCGAGTTTTGTAACAGTCTCTAAAGCGGTTTTCAAAAGTTCACATTTTTCATCTGCGAGGTTTTTGGTATCGGAATGAGCTTGTTTCCAAACCTAGAATTTGAATATAAAGTTAAACAGTTACAGTGGACTTACCTTTTGAATCCTTCATTAAATTACCTGAATCTGGTTCTCCATTTCGTTTTCTTTTTTCTTTTCAATTTTCTCCCAGTTCTTTTTCATTTCAGCCACCATCTCGACAACTCTAGCTTCGTTCTCTTTTCGTTGCGACTGTTCCAAGTCTAGAATTCGACGATTGTTGTCAGCATCCCGTTGAGCACGGGCGAGCTGTTTCTCCAAAGTATCACGTTGCTGTTCTAAACGGACAATTTTCTGATCAAGAAGATCTCTATTCCATTGTTTACTCTCATGCTCATGCTGTATCTTTTGTTTTCTGAGCTCAGAGATTTCTTTGGTCTTGGAATTCAATTCAGATTCAAGTTCACCAATCCTCTTTTTGTATTCAATTAATGAAGGTGGTTGCTCAGCTTGACTGACAAGGCTGCCTTCTTTAATGTGAGTGAATCCGATGAAAGGCAAGTTTCTACCGCTACCCAGTTGAGTGTTCTTCAAGTTAATTGTTGAGTGTGGTTTGACGTAGTCGTTGTCAAACTCATCAAAGTTGGAAGTATCGTCTAATCCTGTGATGACTGGAACATAGGGAGGTGATTTCTCGCGTAAGGCGTTCCAATCAATGCTTGCAAAAAACGGATGTTGGATTAACTTCTGATATCCAAGACGTGTTTCGGCAGAGGAAATCAACCCCGAAATTAGACTTGTAAATTCCGGACTGACTACTTTCGTGGGAAACTTGAACGAACTCTTAAAATTCATGATGTTTCCATACGTTGTGGTCATTGTTTCTGCCCCAAATGGCGTTGTTTCATACACCATTTCGTATGCCATAATACCCAATGACCAATAATCGCACTCGATTCCGTAACCACCGGCAAAGTGACCCACGTTGTTCATTGAGAGTAAGATCTCAGGAGCTGTTTAAATAATTAAAGTTAATAAAATGAAGGAATTTAAATACGGAATTCAGCAGATGGTCTTACCTATGTAATCCGGAGTTCCGATAGCAATTTCATTCCGAACAAAGCCGGAAGAATCCAGTTTAGCAGCAGAACCAAAATCTGCCAATTTGATATGGCCAAGTCGATCAAGCAAAACATTTTCTGGCTTAATATCTCTGTGAACGTAGCCCATAGAGTGCAGCGTGTGCAGAGCGAGAACCATCTCTGCCAAGTAAAATCGAGCTTCGTCTTCCGCTAGCATTCCCTCGCGACGATTCAAGAGAGAAAGTAAATCGCCTCCTGGGTGAAATTCCATTACCTGTAGAGAGGCGTGAGAAATCAGTTTATGAAATGGATTACGCTGCACATATTTTCTAAATAAGTCCTTACAAAGTAAAGGTTCTCTTGGTCTTGAAAGGAGCAATGTAAAAACGTCAACCACTCAGACTTTGCCTTTGCCATGATGTCCTTCTCCTCTTCATAAAATGAAATCTAAAGGAAAAGAAAAAAAAACAGAAAGTTAGCACTAATAAATAACACATTAAAACTTAAGGCTAAATTAAAAATTAACTTCTTACACTTTGCTTAGCCAGAGTGTCAGATTTCTTGATGATTTTCATTGCATAGACATCACCAGTCTGCTTCTCCTTGACAAGATGGACTTCCCCAAAATGGCCACGTCCAATCACTTTTTTCAGCTCAAAGTCTGCAACATTGACTCGCAATTTTCTAAGCTTGGTGACAACTGGTTGATCTACACATGCAAAAGTTCAAAATTACAAAACAGAATACTAAGACTTATGAACATTGATTGTTCAACATACATCTGTCCACAAAATTCACTGTGTGAATATCTTTTCTAGTTATGTCAGTACTGCACTCATCATACAGTACCAACAGAGCATCTATGAGCCCATCTTTTGTAAGTTGACGTTGATCCTTGTCTCCATCAAACAGATTTCGCCGCCCCAGTAAAATGTGTTGAAGGAGAGAATTCCTTACACAAATTGGTTCTGTTGAAGGTGTCGTCATCTTCACGACTAGACACGGTTCCTAAAAAATGAAACACATTTACTTTGCATTTCTCAATACAAACACCCCAAACCATCCCAAACAGATTTGTTTCTCAGTTTTGGAGGGAAAAACTTGAAACAAAGAAATGATTTAAATCTTCAAACCAAAATGTTTCCCAGTTAAGCTTCTTGTGATTACATTTTCAGTATTTAAAATTATGATTTGAATAAAAATAAAACATAAAAATGTTTACTTACAAACTTCAAACCGTTTCGCGTCGCACCCTAACGAAATTGTTGACTGTTGAAAATTTACGGATTTTACGAACATTTGATTTGAATAAAATGGTTCCGTGTTGCCAGTTCTGGTATTACATCGAGTGCGGATTCTAAATTTTTGTGTCTGATTAGAATGCGTTACGTATGTAACGAACCTTAAGTAATTAAAATAAAAGAAAATATAATTTGAAAATTCATTTCCATTTCACCTGTTTAACATTTCTCATTTGTTTCCTTCGGAATTTGGGACAAAATAAAAAGAATGGCAACAGCTTTCATGACGAGGAATATTGGGAAAATTGTTGTCTGTCTGTTCTGTCATCCGGCTTTTAGTTTCGTTCAATATTAAAGAGATTAGAGCTCTAAATTATCCTTCGAAACACGTTGTTTTCATTCTTTCATAATGGTAATTTAGTTTTATACGATTAAAATCTCTCCATGCATAAATTTGAATGTTGTCTTAATTTAGGCTCGTCGTTATGATACTCGTACAACCATCTTTTCCCCTGAAGGTATGCGTTAAAAACACTTTTCTATGCCAAAATTGAAATTGCCTATTATATATTGGAAATGTTATGACATTTAACTTATAGGTCGACTTTACCAAGTTGAGTATGCCATGGAAGCCATTGGCCATGCTGGAACTTGCTTAGGTAAGGATTGATACAAACTGATTGTAATTGCAATTTTTCATCTACAAAAAATTGTATGTTACATTGCAGGCATCCTAGCTTCAGATGGTATTGTGTTGGCAGCAGAGAGACGCAACACAAATAAACTCCTTGATGAGGTGTTTTTCTCTGAAAAGATCTATCAACTAAATGCTGATATGGTCTGCAGTGTAGCAGGAATCACATCAGACGCTAATGTTCTTACCAATGAACTTCGTCTCATTTCCCAACGCTACCTTCTTCAATATGGAGAATCTATTCCATGTGAACAACTGGTCTCCTGGCTATGTGATGTCAAACAAGCATACACTCAGTATGGTGGCAAGAGGCCATTTGGAGTATCACTTCTCTATGCAGGATGGGACCATCAGTATGGCTTTCAACTTTATCAGTCAGATCCATCAGGGAACTATGGTGGATGGAAAGCCACATGTATTGGAAATAACAGTGCTGCTGCAGTGTCAATGCTCAAGCAAGTATGTTACAACAAACATAAAAAATGTGTTCATGCAGTCACTAAAGAAAAAATTTTACTTCAGGAATACAAAGAAGGAGAAACTAATCTGGAGGATGCTTTAGCTTTGGCTATTCGTGTGATGAGCAAGACTATGGATGCCACTAAGCTTACTCCGGACAAGCTGGAATTGGCCACTCTTACACGTCACGACAACAAGACTTTTATCAAAGTTCTTCCCGTCGCACAGGTCAAAGCTTTGATTTCAGATCACGAAAAGAAAGAAGCTGCTGAGGCGGCTAAATCAAAACCGACCACCACATCTTAATAATCTTGTTCGTGTATCCCAACTTTGATTATTTTGGATTCTGAGAACTTGGAAGTACACATTTCTGCTATAGCTCATTTATATATTTTTTTATTCACGAGTTAATTGGGTCATTTATTAATTAGTCCGATAGTTTTTATTCGCTTGTTGAATAAAAGTCATTCACTTTTGAATACGACCTATAACTCCTAATAATGAAAACTAAAACAATTTTAAGTTAAGGATCTATATTTGCAAAAAAGATTCTGTTACTTCAGTTCCACATTTTTTAGCCAATAAAAAGCGCACGTGTAATTTAGCAAAGTAGAACATTAGTTCACGCATCTTGTGGAGTCATATTTGTGCCAAAGTCTGTTATATCAGACCTGACAGAAGGGAAGAACAAGAACAGTAAAAATTGCTTACATATTGGTTTCCTTATAGCAATGGTGAGCTCTATGCGGGTTTTAGAAAATAGCGACAACCAAAGCTGACGTGACGTGTTTCAGGGCTGGCTAAAGGCAATTCCGCTTTCTCGATTTGTGATCAACTAGGCTCACAGCGTGACGAATTCTTACTATACAGCTGGTGGATCTGCCGGTTTGGTTAATCGAACTAAAATGCATTCTTTTCACCCCTCTGTGGTTTCTTTTTTTTGCCAATATGAAGATCGATCAACAAGGACGAAAGCCACTATCTTCTGCCGAATGAAAGCCTTAAAGTTATAAGTACGACAGATGCGCCTGTAGCGCAAACCATTAAACCACACAAGATCGCATACGTGAAAGCAGCTCAAAAACGTCACGCAAGCCAAGAAAATGTTGAAGTAGGATTGGCTGTTTCAGTGAGGCGGAGCTTATTCAGTTGAGTATAAATACCTATCGGTATGTGTGTTTTAGTATCATAACCCTCTGACTGCAATACAAATAAGCAGCTCATTCGTCTAGGTAAAACTGAGACATTGAAACTTGTTACTACATCATGAAACGCGGAATTCCCCAGGTAAGCAAAAACAAGGAATTATTTTAACTTACTTGGCTTGCAGATTTTTAAAAATCAAGAAAATTAAAAAATTTTATTCATTCCAGTTTCAACACTTAATTTATATTATTTTTCTTTTTAGTTTCTAGGCCCATTTTTTTTGGTGCTGCTAGCTTTAGCAATCGTCGAGTTCAATGGCAACTTTGCAGCGGAGATTGTAAATGTGAGGGAAATGAAAGTTGAACACAGGTCGGATGACTTTGAAAGCCTAAGAACAGAGACACGTGATCATCACCATGGACATGGACATAGCAATGGTTTTTTCCCATCAAAATCACATAATAAACCAAAAAAACCTAAATCGAGTTACGGAACACCAAGACCTCAATACGGAGCACCCACCAAGTCTTACTATTCGCCCCCAAAAGGAAACTATGAAAGTTCATCTTATAGCAAACCATCTCCAGCCTACAACCCCCCGCCTTACCGTCCTCCAGTCTATTCTTCTCCCAGTTACAGTCCTCCTAGTTACAATCCTCCAGCATATGTTCCTGCATACACAGAACAAGTTCCAGCTTACCAACCACCAGCTTATTCTCCTCCAGCTCCAGCGTATAGCCAACCCTCTTATCCTTTGCCGTCAGAGCCTGAATACCCAGGTTACAAAGTCGCCCCGGAATCATTTAAGGGTGTCGATAAGGCAGTCTCTAATTATGATGATTTTCCAACTTTTGACGAATTCTTTAAAAAAAGCTTAAAATTTGATCAGTTTAAAATCTGAGTATGTTAGAATGTTCCCAGCGCACATGATAGCATATTTAACTTTGCAGTTTTCACTTCAACTTCTTCAACATTTCATTTTGTTAAAACATGTTATCCGAGCTAATCCGTTTCCGCACCGCAACATTTTCACATTTGTCGTTAATTTCACCCGTATTTCAAAAAATTATCTGTACATTGTTGTTTATTGAATAAACATGTGTACACCAATATTCCGTTCAATAAATTTATAAATTGCAAAATATCATTATATATTGTTCGTTCCTAAGGAATGTACGACTTCGCTTGACGATTACTTAGTTTAACCCTAAATAAGTGTCTTCTTAAGAAGAAGGAGGCAAAGAGTCAGACTTCCACTGTCAAAGAAACACAACCAGGTGATTGAACTCACAACAGTTCAACACGCAGAACTATCTCAATTAGCCTCTCGGCCTCTCCACGTCTGCTGCTGACGACCTACTAATTCGAACCTTTATTTGGATTAGTAGGATAAATAATTAATTATTATTATTAATTAAATATTATAATTATCATTATAATTTAGTTGTCTACCCACTTATCACTAGTAAAAAATTCGAAGAAAATTATTTTCGTCTGTTTTTTATGTAAAACTTTAAAAACTAAAAAAACTTTAAACTTTAAAGTTTTTTTTTTTTAATATGGCGCTTCGACGCCATTATGAATCTCGCCTAGCGATTTTCATTTGTTCTTTCAGTCCTCTTCTCTCTTCTGTATCGTCTGCACTGCAGCAGATCTTCTCGTCTACGACTAGATTGTTCATTCTTGGACTTCTCCTTTTCTCCAAATAATTATATTACATAAAACTATTCGCCATGTCTTTGGTCACAACACTTTATAACAATATTCTGCGTCGCTCATCTACGTACGCTTTGGCTATTGTAGCCGGAGCATTCTTTTTTGAACGAGGTTTCGATTTGGCCTCGGAGCACCTTTACAGCGAAATCAACAAAGGGGTGAGTAACAGTTAATTAGAAATGTAAACCCAGTTTGAATGGCTTATTAATTTTCCTTGTTTATTTTTAGAAACTGTGGAAGGACATCAAACACAAGTACGCTCCTGCTGAATGATTTATATCAGGGCAAGGACACTATCTGGATGAAGATCCCCAGCAAGATTATGTTCATTCTCTTTGTGTAGTGGGTTAATAAAATTGTACAAACATTTAGGTTGTATTTTTTGAGCAACTTAAGAGCATAAAATAGATTATTCTTTATTGTAAAATAAATCAGCTATTTTAGGCCTACCTATGCATTCAGATGGGTCATTATAAAGGCTTGAAGAAAATGTATATACCATAAACAAACAGCTGTAAGGTTTGCAAATTTAATAGGAGGACATCAATCTCAGAGTATGATATAAAACTTCATAACAAATTTCATATAAAATTCCAAGTGGAACCCATAATAGCTCTGATACTGGTGAGAATGCATTACAATGCTCTACATCAGGTTCAGTAAAAGGGAACAAATTTGGTAAACTCTTTACATTCATTTAAAGAAACATCAATTAAACCCATTCGATACGTCTATACATCATATTTAAAAAAATCAATGAATATAAAGTAAATAGGTAAAGTTTCATTTTCTATTTATGTTGGGCAAATTGAGCCCAGTTTTGGCTGTCCCCAGAGGCGTTCTCTTACCTGATCAGATGTGGCCATGTATACGGCAACTTGGCAACGTACAGACGCTTCTTGTGCGTTTTGTCTTCAATTTCTTTTTCGATTTGAGAAAGAAGAGGAAATCGAAATTGAATCTGACTACATCTTTTTGATCAAGTAATTCGCTGTAAAATCAAGTAGAAATAAAATGTCGATCGGTGTTCCAATCAAAGTGTTACATGAAGCCGAAGGACACATCATCACCTGTGAAACAAATACCGGTGAAATCTACCGGGGCAAATTGGTCGAAGCTGAAGATAACATGAACTGTCAAATGACAAACATAACTGTTACTTATAGGTAATTTGATTGACAACAGTTTCTTACTTGGCTTTGGCTCATTTTCAAATGATTTATTTGATTCCTAGGGATGGTAGAGTTGCTCAACTGGAAAATGTTTACATTCGTGGATCAAAGATTCGTTTTCTTATACTGCCTGACATGTTAAAAAATGCACCCATGTTTAAAAGACAGGGTGCAAAAGCTGCTAGTTCTGCTGCTGCATCAGGGAGAGGAAAATCTGCCATTCTTAGAGCACAAGGTAAATTTAAACTCTTTGTACATAACTTGTTGAGAGTCCTATATCTGCTATACCATCAATCGAGACCTGTTTATACCTATACCATTCCTGTGACTTGGTCAAGGAGTTGTCATGTTTGGTTGAATGATATTGTGTTAACAAAAAATTTTTCTATCAGCTGCACGTGGGAGAGGAAGAGCTAGAGGTGGAAGTTCAAGAGGCTGGACCCCAGGCGGTGGAGCTCCACCAGGCAGAGGAAGAGCTGCTCCACAATAATTTCCAAAGTTCTCGTCAAGTGTTGAAGAATTCAATACAACCTCTTTTTTTTACACGTGTATACATGTCAGACTTACTGTTGATACAAGTAAAACGAGCTGAATCATATGATCAGCCTTACAGAGATAAAGTGCAGTTGAGTGAGTTTCAGTGACACCTTACATTTATTTTCTGATTTTTTTTCTAGAATACAAATAAATGTGAGTTCATAATATTAATTTTTCATCTCTAATTTTACTGGATAAACTGGATGTTTTTAAACTTGTTGTAACAAACTGCTGTTTTCATCAAAATGGCAATGCCTACAACACTGAATAAGGGGAGGAAAATGCAGACGACTTTTGTTTTGACGTACTAATCAAAATAAAGGAAATGGCTCTATTGACTGCAGATTGGAATCCTCTCGGAAGAGAGGCTTATTACAGGTTATTTCTCAATTTACCAGTAATCTGTGTAGCCCTTAACCTGTTAGTGTTTCTTCCAGAAAATTTGAAATATATTCTATGGAATGGGTTGACCAAATAAATCTTCAGGAATTAAAAGTCTCTGTTGCCCCATCTGGTGGACCTATTGCAGTTGTAAGAGATGAAACAAAATTCACGCCAGTTCAGACTTCGGGCAAACCAATCATTTTTATCTTTTCCCCATCCGGGGAATTGAAATCAACGATTAAAGTAATTTTCTGTATGCATGTCTAGACCCCACTCTTTTACCAATATAATCAACATTTTTGAAAAATTTCTACAGTGGAGTGGTGGGAAGGTTATTGGTTTAGATTGGTCTGCTTCAGAAGAGCTTCTTTGCATCCAGGTAAATCTGCATAACATAGCACACATTGCAAACATAAATAACTTATTTTTGTCTATCTAGGATGATGGTAGTGTATCGATTTATGACATATTTGGGACATACCAAAATTCTTTCCAAATGGGCCAAGAGGCTAAAGAAATGAAGATCATTGATGCTAGGAAATTTGCTACTACAAGTGGCACTGGGCTAGTAGTATTGACTACAAACTTCAGATTTTTTGTTGTAAATAATATAAAAGATCCAAGAATTCGAAGATTTCCAGACATTCCAGGTAAATATTTATCCCTATTTTAAATGTTGATTGAAATAATAATACTATGTGAGAACATGTTTCAGGTGTTAATATTGCCCCTAGCTGCTGGACAGCAATACATGGTGAAGACAGGCAAACTAGGGTTATAGTTGCTAAAGAGAAAGATATTTATCTTCTTGATTACGGTGAGCAGCATGTTGCTCAACGAATGCCCGAGATTTCTCATCACCACCTCTCGATAGTTGCGATTTCTGTATCGCCATGTAACAAATTGGTTGCATTACTAACCGACGCCGGTAAGTAAAATTTATGGTTTACTGTTATTAAGTAATAGTTATTACGACGAGGTAATTTAAACCATTGCATTTAAAGGTGTCATATGGATTGGATCGTCTGATTTTCGAAGAAAGTTCTGCGAACATGATGCCCAGTGTATGTCACCTGCCGTCCAGTTGGTTTGGTGTGGGTCGGGTGCAGTAGTCCTAAATCTAGGATCCGTCCTGTTAGTTCTCTCACCCAACAGGGATAACTTCACCTTAATTTTGGATTCGACTAGTCACGTTTGTCCAGAAATCGACGGATTGCGCATTATTACAAACAGTAGCCACGAATTCTTGCAAAAGGTTCCATTACCTAATCAAGAAATTTTCCGAATCGGATCCATGTCTCCTGGCGCTATTCTCGTCGAGGTCTGTGATTTTTTTATTTTACTCTTTATGTATTTTTTAAAACAACATTCTTTTTCTTCAGGCTTCCAGGGAGTTTCAGAAGCGCTCACATCGGGCCGAAGAGTATATTCGACTTGTAAAGAATCAACTGGAACTAGCCGTAACCCAGTGTATTCAGGCCGCTGGAAACGAGTGGCAGCCCAGCGTTCAAAAAATGTTGCTTCGAGCTGCCCAATTGGGCAAAAGTTTCCTGTTTGACAAAATCGACCCGGAGCTATTTGTCGGAATTTGTCAAACGTTACGGATCTTGAACGCAGTTCGCAATTACAAAATTGCACTACCGCTGACTTTCCAGCAATACGAGCAGATGGGAAAGACAGTTTTACTGAATCGTCTCATACTGCGGCGCCAATACAGCATAGCCATTCAAATATGTCAGTATCTGCAAATGTCGGAAGCTGAGGGCATACCACGCGTATTAACAGAGTGGGCATGTTACAAGATCAAACACGGAGTTGGAAAAATGGATGCTGAACAGCTGGCAAACGAAATTTCTACCAAGCTCGGCACTGGATCTAAAGTCTCGTACAGTAGTATTGCACTTAAAGCAATTGAATGCAAACAAGAAAAATTGGCAATCAGGTATATCCACAAATTCGATTTGCATGAAGTTGTTCGTTTTTTTTTAGATTTTTGTCTCATTTCAGGTTATTGGATTTCGAACACCGAGCATCTAAACAAATTCCACTGCTCCTCAAGCTAGGCCAAGAACCGCAAGCTCTGACTAAAGCTGTGGAAAGTGGTGATCCCAATCTCATCTATAAAGTGCTAGTCGTCATGAAGGAAAACTATTCGGCTGATAAATTTTACATGACCATTCGTCATTATCCTTCTGTAAATGCACTCTACGCCAAATTATGCCGCACTGTTCAGATGGGATCGCTCGAACAAATTTACGAACAAGAAGATAATTTCAACGCTCAAGCGATTCTCAGCGTTAAAGATAGTTACCGGGCTCAGGTTTGTTCCGTAAATACTTGCTTACAATGTTTGTAAATTGTTTAATAATTCTTTGCTATTACAGAAACTTGAGAATAGATCGGCAATGCTCACGACAGCAGTCAAGCAGTACCGACAGGCTAAAGCCGAAATAGCCGCTACTCTGACTGAAGATCAACTTAAATTGCTGAAAATCCAATCAGGTTACGAAACGAAATTTGGGTGTCCGGTTATTGATGTTTCATTAAATGACACTCTCAAACTTCTAATGCGTCGAAGAGATTTGAAAGAAACAGAAGAAATGGTCAAGAAATTCAAAGTTCCTGAACGGAGGTAAGAATTCCATCGTGAATTATTTATAAAGTGAAGTTTTGCTTATTGAATGCATGTGATCACATGTAGATTGTGGTGGCTCAAAGTAACAACTTTCGCTGAAATTGGGGACTGGGTCGAGCTGGAGAAACTAAGCAAAGCAAAGAAATCTCCGATAGGATACGAGGTAAAGAGAAGGTTTACGGGGAAATGGGAATCATATGTTGTTATTTGATTTTCTTTTAGCCTTTCGTCGACGTTTGCCTACAGTTCAACAACATCGCTGAAGCTCAGCGCTACTTACCGAAAGTAGAAGAACATCTTACCATCAAATATTACGTCAAGGCCAAACTGTACACAGAAGCTGCTCAAATCGCTTTTCAGCGTAAGGATACGGAAGCGTTACATTACGTTCAATCCCGCTGCTCCTCTAATCGCGAAGCAGTAGACATGATTAACGCCCTAATCGCCAAATTGGCTAATCCATCAGAAGGCCAGAGCAAACGTTAACGAGATCTTTCACACTATATTTCCTTATCAGAATGTTTCGTCGTCTGAATTTTGACGCAATTCCAAACTCATTTTCATAGGATTTCTTGTCAAATATATACGATTATACTTATATATATTACTATAATTGCTATGGGCGAGTCACGTGAAACTGAAAACAATTTTGGTGGAAAATTGCACTGACCTACTGGAATTGCATGGTTATCGTACGTGAGTGTTTACCTCAATCGAGTGGCGACTCTTACAGAATCAGAAGTGGCCCTGTTCATGAGTACGCGAGTCATAATACTTTGTTTTTATCTATTTTAGAGCCCTCGTGCCCATATTTGGTGTCATAAACTTGTTTTGAAACAAGTCTTATCCAAGGTAACACACGAAAAACACCGTCGTTATTTATTTCGCCCAATAATCTTCAACTGTGCCAAGTTGAACTCGGCGTTTATAACCATGAGATTATTTTTGCCATTATTTGCATATCTCTTTCAGAATAAGTCTTTTATTGAATTGAACAAAATGTGAGAAATATTTCTACATATTATTAAAGTTGAAACAAGTTTTCAACTAAGCTGACACATTTTTTATTATTGAAAAATAACGAGTTCAAGGTGGTGCTAGTGTAACGAAGCCTAGCGCACTTTATATAAGTAGAACCAGTCGCCAAATGAGAAACGGAAAAATTCAGTTTCTTCATTATTCTTGAAAAAATGGACGATAATGAAGATATCGAATACGAAGATGATGAAACAGAAGAATTGGATGTTGAAATGCCAGAAGAACCCGAATATTACATTCACGACGAAAGAGAAAAATGTGTTTGGTGTTTGTGGATTGTATTTCTATTGACGATGGTGGGTGTCGTAATTGGCGTGACGCTCTACATCAACCTAGTCTATTTCCTTATCAAGGATCCGGAGCCAACATTTTCAACCACAGAAATCCTGGATGGCTATCGTTACGACTTTTTCCATGAGCCAAGAACGTTCAACGATACGCAACGCATCTGTTTCAATCGCAACTCTGAAATGATCGTCTTCAACAACACGGAAGAACACTCCCGTTTCAACCAATACGTGGCCGATTATTTCCAACCTTACATCAAGAATCATACGGATCGATGGAAGAGGGTCGGCCTTCAGATTTGGACTGGCATTCGCATAATATTCAAAGCAGGTCAACTGACACAATTCGATTGGCCCGGCCGAACGGAATCCCCCGAAGAAATGTTGAATTTCTATTACATCTCTCAACACAATCGCTTATGTAATATCGGCACCATCGAAAGAATGCAACAAATTCGCAAGGCCATGCAGAGCAAATACGCTTCCAGGCAGTTTATCGTCAAGGATTTTAGAACCAAAGCTGAAAATGCAATCAACGAAATCGGTTGCTGGCAAGTTCGATTTCTAGAAGAAAACGAGTCGCTTATTTTACCATTTGTTTGTAAGAGCCGCATTATCCCGACGTAAAAAAATAAAAGCTTTAATTCCCAAAAGATAGGTGGCCAACATGACATACGTATCACGCTTCGCAGGATCTTAAAAACTAATACAAAAGCTCTAAAAATACAAAAATTTTGTCACAAGGAAAAATTCATGAGTGTATAAAGGAAAAACTAGGTTGGCGAACTTTCACATATTAGTAGTCAGGTGCTTAGTTTTAGATAATAAACTCACCTCATTAAAGATTAAAATAAAGTCAGTAGCGCGTGAGTTGCTAGTTGTAAAACTAAACATAAAACAAACCATTTTTCCTCCTTATAGCCGAGAAAAATGAAAGCTCCTGATAACAGAAAAGCTATATAATCAGTTAAACGAGGTTACGAACAAACATAAATCTCGGCGGGCGCTCGTGTACCGCGTGATTCTCTCATCATGTGGTTTAGGACGATGACGTATACCCTTATCACAAATGAAAAAAGGAAACGACTTGCGCCTTTGTTCGTGAAAAAAGCCGGTCTCTATACACTAATAGAGCTTGCGCCTCAAGGTTATTGTGTACGATGGAGCACTTGTTGATGGTGCAAGTATCTATGCACCCGCCTGTGTTGCGATCACGCAAACATCATCACGTGCTATAACAATGAATTGTTGTCAAGGGGAAATTAATGTTTTGGTTGATCGAAGGACGGTAGCAACGATGCAACGATCTTCCATATACGGTTGCAAATTCTTTACGCGTATTATGTATTCATTCCGCATGCTCATTTGTAAACTATATCCTCTTCATTTGGGGAGGAATCAAATAACTTGTGCTATAAGCGCAGCAACCGCATGAATAATCACCGGCTGTCTCGGTACAAGGACAATCACACATCGGTGCTTGGCACCATCAAATTCGTAGCACCTGTTTATCTCTTCGAAAAAAGTGAAAGGTGTGGCTCACGAAGGATCGTGTTTGGTTGAATCCAAGGTCTCAGGGAAATTCAACATAAAATTGGGCGAATCTACTACTAACTAAATAACCTGCTCTGCGGGTCATTGCTGGGTACACATTTATATGGCATTGATCTCGATGCGAAATTCCAGCACCCACCAGCATCACAGGTGAATAATCAGATAGACATTTTCAGTTGAATAGACTTTGAAAAAATTCGAACGAATTGAGAAAAGCGTGTGTGAGACCACCAGTTCTGATTTGCTGATAACAATCCTGAGAAGTATAGGAGTTGACAGTAGGGAATTTTGTTTTTGTTCTATGCGATCCAGTTGACGGCCATCTTGGCACACAAACTGTTTTTTAAATATAGAGAGAGCGCAGCAGTCGAAAGGTAAATATAGATGGAGTAAAATTCGCAGAGGTGTAGGGTCTAGGGTTTTACCTTGAAACTTGTATTTATATATTCCGAACCGACTCGGTCCGGCGCTGGAGATGTTGCAAACAACACTCAGTGCTTCAGTAACGGGACACGCTAGCCTTAAGCTCCAATCAACAAAGATAATATAAACCGGTGGCTTTTGTGAAAAGTAACTGAATCTAAATTGTGTATGCAAATTCAATGAGATCAAGCAGAGGCCTATATCTTTGTACAGTTAGTTCGAAAATAAAGCCAGGAGGGAAATCCCTGGCAGACAAGCCGCCAATAAAGTAAAAAGGTTTCCCCCAATCTTTTATTTTGTTACCCAAGAAAAATCTTGTCTAAGACACAAACAGGGAATGGCTGCGGGATATTGAATTCTCTTGCTCCATCTTTCTCACTGGAAACCGGCTAAATCCGGTTTAACTATTTCCCGCGGCCAGTATAAGTCTTATTATTCGCATCCTGATTCATTGCGCTTGGTAACCACCAACGAGTATAAGGAAACAAAAAAACAAGAGTCTTTGTGTTTGCGGTTGTCGGTAGTTAGTAGCCAGAACCTCGTGCTACCGCGCGGTCGTCTCTGTGCGGTTGAATCAGTTGCACTTTTTCGCATATACAACACGTTGTCTATCACAGACTGATATCACAGGCAGTGTATAAAGATGAACGATGATAACCAGCAAACTGTTCCGCTGCTGGGTTCTAGTTTGAATTATTCCGCCGGAGTTGCACCATCCGGAGAAAATCAGCAACATGTGAGGATTGTCAATAACCTGGCGACAGCGACAACCAAGGTAATCTAAGATAGCTTTAAATTAAATTTGGTTTTCAAACCGATTGTTATTACATCCGCCGAGTGACTTTTGACTCCATTGGGTAATGCTGATTGGCTGTTTGACAATTGAATCGAATAAATAAAAGAAAAAAAGGGGGAAGGCTTTATTCGTGTGGCGTTACGCGCATAAACAACTGACAGTCGCTTTCCAGTTTGACACGCTCTCTATCACGACTCAGTTGGATTACGTAAAGGGACGAGAGAGCACGCTTCGTACTTTGGCTTAGATAAAAGCTAGAAAAAGTATAGTTTCTTTTTTTTATTCAACGTGTGTACACAAAACCACCATAGATTACACACCCACCGAGTATTCAACAAGTGGTTTTTCTGGTTGGGTGGTTGGGGTCGGTTTTACGCAGAGAAGAATTTTTTCAGCCAAACGAAACAAATCTTTGAAATTAAATGGATGACAAAATTAAGGTAACTTTTCCTCGTTTCCACACAAGTTTTCTGAACTTTGTTATTTTACAAACTGTCACTGCTGTCACGGATTTGCCTCGTTGTGGGTTGGTATGGAAACTGGAAACCTCGGCCCCATTTATGGCCGTCAAGTGAAAGAGAAAGGAAGTCATCTGCCCTTTAATCTTCTCTTTATTTTTCTATTCTTGAGCGCAAGAATTGAATCATGACATTCTCGGTCAAATAGGATTGATTCTAGCTAGTTAAATTACGACCATCATGTCGTCGAATCCAAATTGTTTTCTACATTTCTAGCCATAAAAAGTTCTAATTAAAAAAAAAAAACTAAATAGTTCTTGTCTATTGTTTAAATATGCCTATGGCACGTTTTTTTCTGGATTCACCTGCAGTTTGACTTCATTATCAACGTGCAACATTCACAGTCATGCCCGTGAATAATGTGCTTTAACGTCCTTTGTTATATTTTCTATTTTAGTTTTTTAGTTACAGTTTTGGATCGAGCCAACGTATTTTCGAGAATATTTACCTCGTTTTTACTCATACTAAGTGGCTATTATATATTCTCTATTGAATTTCCGTCGTGTCAAAATCTTATTGAGAAATCTGCCGAGACGAGAAGATGTGAAAACGGTTGTTTATCAAAATCCTTTGTTCTTTCAGCAGACGAATATTGCTGTTCCAGCAACACCTACTGAAGATGATTCTGACTATGACACAATCACCTCAAGGTATGATTTATCTGTTTATTTATGTGTTTGAATTGTTTTAGAAAAATGCATATTTAATACTGACAATGTAAATGTCATGCAGAACTCCTCTCAAAAAGAGGACAGGGTTTGTCTTGCCAACACCGTCCAATGCAGACATCGAAAGTGGGAAAAAGGAAGAAGCTGATCAAGCCGATAAAACAAATTGCACGACACCTTTAAATCCCAATAATAACCAGAAGAATGGCAGTCCTTCATTCGCCAACCGCATCAAAGATAAGATAACTGTAAGTGTATGTCTATGGACTTTTCTGAACCATTGGCGGTCAATCAAATTTTGTAAAGACGACCTGTATTTAATGTTGAATGTGATTTCATGTTTGTTTTACAGAATGCAGTTCCAAATGTGATTCAAAAGAAACCAAGAGAGTACAAACTCAGGGCTTTTGTTGGGTTTTTGTTCCTACTTGTCGTTTTTCTGGTTGGCTTTGCCTACATTTTCTACTATCAACAACTTTCTAGAGTGAGTGATACCTATTGCATTTTTTTACATCTCCCTACATTTCAGTATTCAAACAAGTAATAACAATTTCTGTTTTTAGAAAACTTATTTCGAGAGAATTCGGTTTACTAAAGAAGATCGTATAATGCGAGTGTACGACGATAACGGTATGGAAGCTCTCAGAGGCCATATGGGAGCATCATTTCCTACATCACAAAAATCTTATCCATGCCACGAGAGAGACCGTCCTGCCAATTCTACTTTGTGTTTGGAATGGATGGGACGCGGACGATTCTCTCTTGCTCAAACTCCGAACAAAAATCAGGACGATAAGTCGCGATGCTACCGAGTCATATGGCAATCGCTCTCTCCCGATACCTACCCCACCGATTGCTACGAAATGAACAACCATTTGTGGTTTGGAGCTGGAGCTGTACTAGGTCAACAACACGATTTTGCTGGTAATGCTGCTCCAATTTCATGTACAACAATAGGTAAATAAATTGCCAATGCATTCTATTGTTTTGTTTCCAGGGTGGCCTCTTAATAGAGCTGAAGTTCCAATCAGTCCATTTGTCACGGGTACTGAAGTTCGGGGACATAATGGTTGGGGTCAAGTTCTTCGCCGCTATTTTATGAGTTCCAGAGCAGCTGCCATAATCGTCGACGATTCTACCCCATTGTGGGTGTCGGTCAATGCCAATCAAAGCCAGCGGCTTTGTTTGCAATCCAGAAGTAGTGGTTTCCCATTTTTCGACCATGGAGAGGAATCAATTGCTTCCAATACTACCACCAAGAGAAACGGGACCAAAAATAACCCTCTGGTTAATTCAGTTTTAAATTACACCATTTGCACCGCCGCTGATCTCGATACGCTGTTAACCTCACTGGCCGACGCCTGGTGGGACGGACTGAGGAAAGACGAAATGGAGGTAAAATTGAGCAAAATTATTTAGTGGTATTAGTAGGTAAACTTAAAAATTATGACCCTGGGAAAATCCTGGTGGGTTATAATAGGCCATCTAAAAATGAAAGTTCTTGTCCTTGGTGTTCATTTCTTTTGCAAAGATAGGGAAAGTTATCTCTTTTGAATTTCCTATCAGTGCTATCACAATAAGAATTTTTATTTTTTCGAGGAAGATGGTGTCATCTTTTATGTTTTTTTTTCTGTGTTAAGGTCGTAAAGAAACTGATGGAAGACCCCGTCTGGAGATTTCAACCCAAGGCTGATGATAACCAAACAGTTCAAAGCTTGATGAAGTACACGAACAGTATCGTCGGATCGGTATGGACCAGTCCAGGTTATTTGTTGATTGATACACCATGGGAGGAGAAAACTGGCGATTTAGAGTTTGATCCTCATCGTTTCCAGGTTTGTTTATTTCTTTTCATTTTATTTGCCCAGATCTTAACCGTTATTATATCAGGGATTAAATGAGGCTCTCGAGATAATCCATCGCAAAGGATTCAAAGTTGCTGTTACCGTCCGGCCATTTGTCAGCACATTTTCCAAGACCTACAAGAGTGGCTTAGATTTTGAACATTCGGGCTCGTCATCAGTTGGAACATGGATTCGTCAGCCTTACGGCGAAGGATCACCAGCTTTGACGAGCTATAATGGCGACCACAGTCTAGCGTTGGCCGACGTAACTTCCCGCAATATTTCTGAATGGGTTGCCGAACGTCTCCACACTCTTATCAAGAACTACGAATTGGATGGCATCTTCTTCGAAAGCGTCACAGCCGATTATTTGCCCCATTACTACCTGACGTCTAAACCACTATTAGATCCATCAACATTGAGTAGTTTGTGGGTGGATGCAGCTCGCCAAGTCACAACAGTACTCAGCGTCACTTCAGCCACACACATGCCTAGGCTTCCGACCTTCGTGGCCATTCCTTGGCTTCCGTCCTCTTGGGATGGTCTGGCTCATCTACTTCCTTTGGTCTTGACGCTCAGCGTCTCCGGTTATCCCTTCCTAATCCCTCCTCCAGTTGGTGGCTTTTCAAATGCGTCCAAACCTGAAAAGGAGTTGTACATCCGCTGGCTTCAAGTAAGTACTTTCCTACCAGTGATACAATTCGCAACCATTCCTTCGTCTTACGATGCTGAAGTGGAACGAATGGCCAGCAACCTGACTGGACTTCGGCAAGCCACTGTCCTTCCCATCCTGCAGCGGTATGGTGGCAGCTCTGTGTTTGACGGATTGCCAATCATCAGACCGCTGTGGATGTTGGATCCTTTCGACAAAGAAGGACTAGACGTTGCGGACGAATTTTGCGTCGGTGATGAGCTGCTCGTTGCCCCCGTCCTGGAGCCGGGAGCGCGAGAACGAGAAGTATATTTACCCAAAGGTGTATGGAAAGATGGCATTGATGGAAGTCTTCGGAAGGGTGGACGATGGATTCACCATTACAGAGCCAAGCTCGATCAAGTTCCGTTTTTCACACGAGCAGCCGAAGGCACGCGCTTATAATAATTACAGAGAACGTAACCCGTAAACTTTCACCTGAATTGGCCTATTTCATTTCATTTAGCTGTATGTTTGTGTTGAATTTTTAGGTTGTATTTTTATTCGCGAAGCTCTATATGTTCTTTAGATTGTTGACATAATGCTGCCAACTATGTCCAGTGAAACATTTCTCTTAAGGAAAGAGATGCATTTCTCTTTCTTTTGGATCCTTTACGAAATAAAATAAAATTGATTATAATGTGTGTGTCTTGTTTAAAACTTGTTGATTCCAGAAAATCTAGCGACGATGTAATATAACTTGTCAAGAATACACTCGTAACTTATCCCTCCCACAAATTATGAAATTCTTAGTCTTCAGTGCGAACAACAATCAACCAATGATATCTTACGTCCCGTAATAATAGGGATAAAGAATAGGCAGCAATTCTGAGGACTACATCCAAGGATTCTTACATGTTGAAACAAAAAAAAAAAGTTTGATAGGTAGTAATGTAAAGACAAAAAAAGAATCACACTAAATACACGACAGAAGGTAAAAGAAATTGGGAGATGTAGGGGAGGGAAATGACGAATGGATGTGTTTTTGCCAAAAATATTGATTTCAAGATGATGTAAGAAAAGGGAATCGTTTCAACTCGGCTTCTGCCTGTTATCAATCAACTCCTGTACGGCATCTATTAGGGTTTGTACGGCGTCCTGGTTCGACGAAGGTTCAGTTTTTATCTCCCCAGATTCGTCTTCTTCGACAACCCCTTCTGTGTCATCTACTGTCTGCGCTGTTGCATAAGCTACGGCCGTCTTCAAAATTAAAACAAAGATTAGTTAATCAGATCTCGAGAAAACATTAATTAGCATCTTACCTGAGTACCGTCCTCGTGGGTTTGGACGAGAATCAATTGTCCATTCTCTGTCTCGACTAATTGCCCACCAGCAGGCGCAAGCACTGCACTACCGTCAGGCTGAAGGATAACAATTTGGCCCGATTCGACAAAGGCGTGTCCAAGATCTCCTCGCAGCATACCGTCCTCATCGTCATCATAAACACCACCTTCCAGATCATGTTCTCCATCTACTCGACCCGGACCAACCATCAGTCTCATCTAATTCCAAAATACAAGATTTAGCAGTGAACTATAAAGTATGAGCTAATCAGCATACCTGGCCATCTTCTCCGTAAACCAAGTGATGTGTAGATAAAACTTCTGTTCCAGACATTGGCTGCTCTAATTGGATCTCCCCCACGTCGATTCTCACTGGCTCTTCCTCCTCTTCCTCCTCTTCTTCTTCCTCAACTTCCGCATTTTCATCAAGTTTGAACATTTCTTCAGGGTATCCCACCACTTCTCCCTGGAAGCAACCCAATCGTAAAAAATTATATTCACGTAAATAGAAAATAATGAAGATGTATACCTTAGAAGTAATAAAGGCACCCGTTTGGTCATCCAAAAGCGTCTCCTCTTCCGTAAATGGATCGATGTCAAATTGACTGTCTGGCCTCTCCGAGGGCCTTAGCTCCACTACGGTTTCAGGGACCTTTTTTCGTCGAAGGGGACGACCACTCGATCCGAAACGTTGGATGGCTGGTCGGAATCGCCAAATTTGCGTCCGTTCCATGAATTCATCCCAATTGTCCCAGTATGTAGGAGGGAAAGTGACCTTAGGCGTTTTTAGTCCAGCAAATGGATCAGTTGACAAGCGGTTACTCGCTGCTCCTCGTTTGGTGTAGACAAGAGCTGGAGTTCCTTTATTTCCATTCAGCATCTGATTAACCAAAGTACCAAATCCATTAAAGTTTCATTGTTGCCAAGACTTTTGTTGTAATAATACCTTGTTGACGACAACAGGATCTACTTTTCTATGGGTAATCTCCACAGAGCTGGTGGAAGCTACATCCTTAATTTCAATCTCCGGCATTTCGGCCGGAACCGGTTCTAATTCGGTTCCTGGAATGGGATGAATATAGCGAACGTGATTCTCCCAGTACTCTCGTTTGCCAAACTTAAATCCACACACCTAGAAATAAAAGAAACAAAATCTTAAATACCAAAATCATCGAAGTCTACAACCATAAGATATGTTTTATACTTGACAGTGATGAAAAAGTTTACGATCATGGTTGCTCAAATGCCAGCGTAAATTCTTTTTGTCACCAAAGGTGCGGTGGCACTTGCTGCATTTGAAAGGTCGGTCCTTGTTGTGAACTACTTTGATGTGGCGTTCCAAATCACCTCGTCGAGTAAAGCGGGCATCGCACAAATCACAAGCATGGGGTCGTTCATGGGCATGGGTCTTCAAATGAGCTTTCAGCGAACCGGGTTTCATGATGCGATGACAGGACAGGCACTCGATTCTTGCTCCTTCTCCCTCCCCAACAACAATGGTCCGAACTTGGATCCGGCCTTCCCCGTCCTCTTCGAACTCCTCTAAATCATCTGCGTTCTATACTCATGCAAATTGCAATAATAAGGCGTCTAAATATACCTAACCACACACTCTTTCATCACTGTCGGTATGCAAAATATCGTAGGATTGAACTAGAAATCAATGAACCAAATTGGATGTAAGAAACAACTACTCACCGTTGGGACGATGAAACTACTACTAGCGGTAATTTTCTTCTTCTTGGCAGGAGGTGAGTGGATAACTGGGTCTTCTTCATTTTCTAGTTTCCACTCAAAATCACTGTCATGATCTTTAGTAGATTCAAATGTCATTTTCTGGTGTGTTACTTCCAGAACTTCTTGTGAAATTTGAGTATTGACAGATTTATTAGTATGCTTCTCTGTCAATTCTTCTTCTTCTTCTGTTTCCATTGTAACACTCATTGACTGTACAGCCAGCTCTAGAACTTGACCCAAGTTTACTTTCTCCTTTTTAGGTGGGTCTGTTATTATTTCTTCAACTTCTGCCATTTCTTCTGGCTGAATACTCAAAATGTTCACTTCAATGGGTTTAATTTCACTAGATTCCTCTTCCTCTTCTTGTTCTTCTTGTTCTTCTTCTTCTTGAGATGCAGGTGCTGTATATCTTCTAGGGCGACCTGGGCCTCGCTTAACTTCTGATTCTGGATTAGACTTGTTCTTTGAACCTATAAAATACACATTGTAGCATAACCCAATGTTTTTAAGTGTACATTGGTTACTTCGGGTTATGAATAACAAAATAAACATTTTAATTACCTGGGGGTCTTCCTCTTTTCTTTTTTACTTCTTGAGAGTCTGCATTTTCAGATTCATCGGCTGTAGATTCACTTTTGGTGCCTTTGCTGTAACTCCTAACTGCTGGAACGTAATATTCATAATCTTCATCATATCGTTTATTGGCCACTGATCTACGTCTTGGAGATGACTTGTTGCTCATCTATTAAGAGAACCATTGAGGAAAAATATAATGCCCAGTCAAACTAGGTTGATTCACTTGCAAGCAGAGAAATGACAGAATGAAAAACGTTCAATTCTTTTGTTTTTGAAAAGCGAATGTGGGCCCGTAGTGATGGCGTCCTCTGCACACCAGAAATTACTTACGCCCAAACCAAAAAAAAAAAACCTCCACGCCACTAGTTAAAATAACAACCACCAGGCACTGGTTGAGTTCAATAATCGTTATAAAGATGACATACGTTTGATTTGAAAGGTGTCCCGGCCCGGGAACAATCAAATATTTGTGTGTTTCGTGCCTACCTTCTTTCGATGAAGTTGTCCTACCGACGAATTAAATGGCCGCCAAGCGCTTTTTGGATAATGACTGACTCGAGAATAGGATGTTTATATTAAATTACTCGCGATCAGAAAATTTTTACCATTTGAACAATTTTTTTAACGTGGTTAATTACGAAATTTTTAAAAATATTAATTACTGTAAAAAGGGCCTTCTATCTCTAAGATAGACCTTCAAATATGAAATGCCTCTTTACAATTGGGTGCCGATTCAAAGCTTGATTTGGCGGGAAGTCAATCGACTCTTAAAGATTTTTCGATAAAATGATTCAAAATGTTGTTATTAATATATACAGAAACTAATCTTCCATCATTTGAAACATTATTTTACAACAAGTTTCATTTATATGCAAATATATGCATTTTCAAAACCATGAGCCTAGTCCTCGACAATTAAAAATCTAAATAAATCCAGTAAAGCCTAACTTAACACTAAAAATATTCACTAAAAAATCTTCAAATTTTCTGATACGTAAAATATAAATCGTCATTTGCTTCATTTTCGAATATAAAACATTTACATCATTTTGTAACGCAGCTGCAGACGCCAAGCCCCTTCGGCATCAAGCGTTGTCTTCTTTTACTACTAACTTGGCATCGTTCAGTCTTTCCCAGTTGGGTCCTTTTTCGTCAGTCGTCGTCAGGACTTTATACATTCTTCTAAAATGGTAAAACATCTTATTATATCGAGTTTCATCCGTCAAAATCTTAAACATCTTTTTAAGTATTGAACGAGAAAAAGTAGATAGTCCATTCTCGCAATTATTCCTTATTAGTTTTTGGTTGAAAAAAAAAGTCTTGGACACTTTGCGGTTACTGTCATGTTTGGAAAACTTCATATTAAAACATGGCCTTTTGATCATGTGTAGGGTCGCGTTCGTACGAAAACCGTCAAGAAGGCCGCCAAGCTGATCATCGAGAAGTACTACACTCGATTGACGTTGGACTTCCACACCAACAAGAGAATCTGTGAAGAGATTGCTATTATCCCTAGCAAACCTCTGAGGAACAAGATTGCTGGGTATGTTTGTTGATCTGTGTTAAGTTTGTTCATGAGTTATAATGTGTGTTATTATGTCATAGGTTTGTCACCCATTTGATGAAACGTCTGCAACACAAGACTGTTCGTGGTATTTCCATCAAGCTTCAAGAAGAAGAGCGTGAGAGAAGAGATAACTATGTCCCTGAACAATCTGTCTTGGATATGGACACTATTGAAATCGATTCTGAGACCAAGGAGATGTTGAAGATGCTGGTTAGTACATTTATTTTTCCTGTTGTGTTATGTTATGTATACATTATTTTGAATGTAGGAATTGGAGAAAATTCCCAAGCTTCATGTGGTCAATCCTACACCAACTGGACATACTGGTGGACATGGTGGACACAGTGGCGGCCCGCATCACGGTGGTCAACGTCGTTAAGATTTCTGTATTGCCCATCTCCTTGTTTGATTGTGAAATACAATTCTTTATCAAGGACAATTAATTGATTCTTGTTACACTTGTAATTATTGAATAAGTATTCTAATAGGTGAACGGTGCTTTTAAAATAGCAATGAAATCAAAGGAATTCATGTAAAACAAAAAGAATTAAACAAAATCACCTAAACTGAAAAAAAAAAAATTTCAAATTTATCCTTCAACATACATGAAATAAATTGAAAACAATATTTTTCTTTGTTCAATCAGCTTTGCTGATATTTTATTAGACACATTTAGTGGAGGATACCAGAAGTAAGATTCATGAAAATGATTGCTTGGTAAATTAACAGTCCAAAAAGTTTGCAGCCATCAGAAGTTCAAGAGCAATTTCAGGAGCAATGGGAAATTCAGGAATTTCAGTGGAACTGTTAGTGTATCGCACCTTGTATGTAAAGTACATGCACACCTTCTGCAAGACATGAGACCTAAAAGGTTAAGAAAAAGAAAATATTAATAGATTAATAAATTCTCAATACAATGCAAATATGCAATGTTATTTTATCATATTTCTTACGGAATTTCACGAAAGTTGACCTCATTGGTTTCATTTTCAGCAAACTGCCCTGGTCCAGACAACATAGCCTTAATAGTGCCTGAAGTAAGAGCATGCTCCCGTTTTACAATAAATTCATGGCCATCAGATGAAATCAACTTCACATACATAGCATTTGGTCCCTCACAACCACCAAAAGAGTTGTTTTCCTGGAATGAAAAGCAAGTGAAAATCATTAAATATCCACCTGGAATAAAATTTAAGTTGAAGAGCTAAAGTGGGCCAAATAATATCATTGAAAAAGAATCCAAAAGATGATTCAAACTTAAGCGTTTTCAATTGACTTCAATTCTACGAGACTCGAGACCACGACAATCGAAGATTGGTCATTTCACGTAAACGTTTGGAATGGTCAGTTCCTAAGACTATATGCAGTGTGAAATAAAGCAAACAGTTATAAATTCCTTACATTTCCATCTGACATTTTTTTGGAATTCCAATCAAATTTACAATCAAGAAATTAATTAAGACAACGTTTACTCTTCTCAATACAAAAAAACGAATGAGACGACTTTTTTTCACAGAAGAAATTTGTTGTCAACATTTATTTCAACGTTGCCAGTTCTTTTTACAAAGCCGACTCCGCGAAGCGAATTTTCAACCGGGAACGGGAAGTCAGGAACTATTTGAGTATTTTCACGGGTCAGAACACGGGTTGAGGGCACTCTTTTTCATTTTAATTTATCAATGATTTTTTTTCAATTTGGATCGACTTACGTTAAAAAAAAATAATGGCAATGGCACGCGGTGTGTGACGGGGGCAGGCCGGCCAGCGGGCAGCGGCCACCCCACGGGCCACACGCCGGAATTCATTAGCAAATGACAAAGCCATCAACAAGGGTGTTAGATTTATAGCTATTAATCTAATTACTAAATAATTTATAAGTTTCCAATTAAAATAATTAAAACTCATCAAATTTCAAAACGCCATCTCTAGTGAATGCTGTTCGCCTTCTTCCCTCTACCTCTAGATGTCCTATTGCTTACAGTGTACTCGTGCATTGCCACCAGGGGGCTTTGCAGGCAGAAGTTCGTCTGCAATGAAAAATACTCAAGTAGCCAAGGGTCTAGCTATAATCACACAAAAATTAGCATTCAAATTCCGGCAATTTACTTATTATTTAGTAGTTTGTGTGTGGTTTAGTGAAACCAACAACTCGATATTACAGCCTTGCGGTGATCTAATGCAGGATCTATTTTCCCAAAAAACAATTTCTCGGCCGACCATTATCATCAAGTCTACATTCATTCTTCAAAACCACACAGGTGAATTCACAACACTTTATTTATGATTACTTGCAGTCACTCTAAATAGTCAACTAAATATCTAAGATCAGTTTTTTTTCGGGAAATGTTTCAAAAACACAGTGCATCCAGCTTTGCAAGTTTCAGGCTAATCATTTTCACACCATGATCTTAAAAGAATTTTGCCCTAGAAATCAATAATTATTACTTGGGAGAACAACTCATTTTCAGCACAGGTTGATGCTCTTATGATCTTGCCTTTTTGTTTCAATCCTAATCAAACTCAACCAGGTACTATTGTCATACTACAAATTCTTGATTTTGTGCGTAGATAAATTTTTTATTATGAAGCCCCACTTTGTGAGATTTACTTAGTTGACGTGTTAGTTTACATTATATTATGCACACAAACATGGGAAGAGCGGGAGACAACATCTCATGGGACTGAGTACAAGTACAAGGATTATTCCTATGTGTGTAACATTTTTGCAGCTTTTGAGAACTTATTGACAGAGAAAAGAGGTTTCTAACAAGCCTAAACTGTGTGTACATCATGAAATGAATATGGATTGATCATGCGTTTGAAAGTTATTAAATAAGGTTGCCAAGGAATATTTTCAAAAAAGCGAGGACTTATTCATTCACCGAAAAAACGAGTCAAATGACTCAAATGTCAATTGGTATAAAGTGAGTTTTAATCCATAACCATTTGGTATTCATTTTGATATTGGTTGTTGTAGACCCATCCCCAGCAACGTCAACCTGCAGAAGGAAAGGCCAGTTTGCATGTCCTTTCACGCTCGAAGGTCACAGAGATCATTACGTAAAACGTGTCCTGCAGTGGTGTAGATGTTGGGTGAGAAAGGGATGTGTTACATTATCAAGGAGGTCAATTAGCCGCAAGGCTTAGGAGGTGAGGGTGAGAAAAAATTCGGATAAAAGGAGAGAGAAGCAGTTGGGTGAGCATCACCAACAGGGCTACAACTGCTGAGAACTACCTGTACCAACTGCATTCTTCGTTGGGATCAGTTCGCAAACACGGGTAAATATTCTGTTGTTACATGGAGTTTTGTGTCAAATTCTATTTTTATTTCTTTTTGTTAATATGCCAGTTATTGAATATTAATGTTCAAATTATTTATTGTTTAGTCGTATAATACAAGTAGAGACGAAAGGCGAAATAAATCAGTCTAGTTTGCATCTCCGACACGGCAACAGCAACTGCAGTGCCAAGGCTCAGAGTATTACACCACAACTTATGTTGGCCTGAGATACTACCAAAGCGCCTGAGTGCTATACCGAGGCCACTAATTACTACACCACCAAGGCACCGGAGTACTACAACACTACATGTCATGGGTAAATATTCTGTTACGTGGAATATGCCAACTACTAAAAATATAAATTATTTATTTTCTAGTCGTATTAAAGAAGAGAAAAGTTGAAAGAATTCAGCAGTCGAGTGAGCATCTCCGTTACAGCAACAGCTATGCACTATTTGTCACTAACTTCATTCTTTGTCGCACAACACGTTTGAATTAAAGGTAAATATTTTTCCATGGAATTGTGAATCAACTCAACTTTTTTTCTATTTGGTAATATGCCAGTAATTATTCAATATTAATGTTTAAATTTATTACTGTCTAGTAAACTATGTTGTCGTGCTGCTATTGGATGAAGAATCGTTGATGACTCGGTCAACCACTAATGTGCTGATGTCTCCTGGGTATGGCGGGTATCAAACCACAACGCCGGCGTCCAACAACAACATACGCAACGACCAGTTACTACACCGAGGCCCCCAAGTATTAAACCACCAAGGCTCCAAATTATTACACCAAACTTCTGCTGCCCCGAGCTACTACACCGAATCCCCGAAGTATTGTTCTTCCCCGATCTATACTACAAAAGCGTCGAGTACTACACCGAGGCTCCGAAGTACTACACAACTACACATGCTGCATCAGATCTCTACACCGTGGCTCCAAAGTACTGCATCACCAAGGTACCGGTTACTACACAACTACGTATGCTGCGCCAGCTCACTACACCGAGGCCTCCAAGTACTACTCTGCTCCTGTCGGTCTTGTTTTATCGGCTGCATTTTGTCGATATGTTGTCTCTTGGGACCGGCGTCGAGGTAATGCTTAATGTTTCGTTCAATTATTGACTTTCAATTAAAATCTATTCGTTTTCAGTTGAATCGTTTGCTGCCGTTCCATAGACTTGATCCATTGGTAAAACTGAGGAGAAGTTGCTGAAATTCAAGACTCGTCAATAAATTATGTAGATGTAGACAAATTACAAGTGCATATCTGGGCTCCCTTCTTCAGTGGCCCCGTTTCCCTAACTAACCACTAACCAACGCCCGCCGGTGGTCACTCACTCGCTGCGACAACCAGGAGAAAGGGAGATGTCTGGTCGAACGGGGACTTGCAAGGCGCATGATTCGATGCAAATCTGTTGGAGGGTCATGAGTCTAAGCCGAAAGCCTGCTATGATGCATTGCTCTCTTAAAAACTTTTCCTCGGCTCTCTTCGCTCTTTTTCCGGTTTCTCTTAACCATGGCCGGGTAATCTCCCTGGTCGAGTCAGTCGGGCAGTGTCTTCTCCTGCTTGACTGGCTGCAGTTTGAACCGGACGGTCTGTTTAAATAAGAAATTAAATTTAGAACAACGCTTCCTTTGAGCGGCCCGGACAATCCTTAAGGGTTGCCACTCCATCGAGGCTTAAACGAGGGTACGTAATTATACGTTAGTCAAATTGCTAAAACCGGCTAAAACTACAAATTCAATTTTTTGTATTACCCAGATGACGCGGAGGTGTCGCCCATTGAGGGGTTTTGGTGACAAGGAGAAGGAGTCACTGAACGAAACGCTAAACCATTAAAAAAGGTAATGCTAGATACGACATGAAGGTTTTGCTTTGGCAGAGAATAATGTGTATTTGTTTGCAACCAACGATTCTTTATATATCCGAGCCGAGTCCTTTCCTTCTACATTCGGTGTGAAGAGCAAAACGCGAATTTCAACACATTTTACTGCTTAGCAACGTAAACAAAGCGAGTGTCAAAACATCGTTTTACTTGCGCATACTTAATTGTAGCAGAAACGCGTTGGTCATGCAACAGGATCTATTTTTCCCCTTTTGTTTATGCAGCATCAAACGACACGCGATAGGTTCCGGCGGTCATCAACTATTCAAGATGGTAGACCTGTCAATGTAAAAGACAGGCTAAAGGTACAAGCTCCTGTAAATGTCATTCATTTATGTTAAATAGCTGCCAGCAGGATTTCATTGTTGATTTGCGGTTACAAAATCCATAGGCCTAGAGTTTAGGTATTGTCAATCAATCATTCGATTTGCGTTTTAGATGCTCCTAAATCAGTTGTGGAAATACGATTTTTCCCCCCGCTTCTTCTGGATGGTTACTTAGGATCATTCAAGTTCATTTTTGAGTTAAGCGTTGTGAACGTAGCGGACGAACTCTGACAGTCTATCGAGCTTTAGCAATTTCGTCAAATTTCTTATTTTATTAATTTTATTTAACCGTTTCATGAGAAGCTTTGATTTGAATTTTTTAAAAGTAATAATTTACCTTTTTTTTATCTCTATTTTGAGATTTTCTGCTCCGGCCGCAGGTGCAGGGATCATGTGTTTGAAACTTAGATAAGTTTGCAGTAGAATATTTAAAAAAAAGCCGATTGTTGTTCAAACGGTTCGAAATGGAAGATTTATTCATTCACCGAAGAAATGAGTCAAATGACTCAAATGTCAATTGGTATATTTTTTTAAGTGACTAAAGTTTAAGCCATTATCATTTATGATTTGATATTTATTTTCATATTGATGTTGTAGACCCAACCCCAACAACGTCAACCTGAAGAAAGAAAAATGCCTATTTCCATGTCGTTCACGCTTGAAGGTCACGAGAAACATTACGTAAAACTGGCATGCAGTGGTGTAGAGGTTGGGTGAGAATGACACGTGTTGCTTCATTATCAAGCAGGTAGAATAGCCACAAGGATAAGCTATTTGGTATTCATTTTGATATTGGTTTTTGTAGACCCATCCCCAGCAACGTCTACCTAAAGAAGGAAAGGCCAGTTTGCATTTCAATCGAAGGTCATGGAGATCATTACGAAAAGGTGTCATACAGTGGAGAAGAGGTTGGGTGAGAACGGTACGTTTTGCATCATTATCAAGAAGGTAAAAAAAGCCGCAAGGCTTGAGAGGAGGGGTGAGAAAAAATTGTATAAAAGGCGAGAGAAAAGTTGATAGGGATCAGTCGAGTGAGTGTCTCCGACACGGCAACAGCTGCATTCTTCGTCGTAATATCAGTTCGCAATTATGGTTAAATATTCATTTTTAATTTCGAGTCGTAAATCTATTCTATCTTGTTTTGAGTTGTTGATACGACTAGTTATCTTCGAAAAATAATATCCAATTGTTTATTTTATTGCGTAGTTAATTATGGCGTTGTGTTGCTGTTGGTTGTTGTATCGTTGATGTCGACCATGAGAGAAAGTCTTTTAAAAGGAAAGAAAAAGGGCAACGGAAGTCAATCGAGTGAGCATCTCCGACCGGCAGCAGCTGCATTCTTCGTCGTATCATCAGGTCACAATCACGGGTGAATATTCTGTATTTCTACGTGGAATTTTGTATCAATTTCTATTTATTCTGTTTGATAATCTGTCCGTTATTGTTGAATATTTAATGTAGTCTGGTTAACTATGCTGTCGTGCTGCTATTGGTTGCTGTATCGTCGATGGCTGGGTGGACGGATGGTGTTCCGATGTCTCCTGGATAAGGCGGATACCAAACCGCACGCCGCCGCCTTACTACACAACAACATACGCAACGACCAGTTACTACACCGAGGTTGCACTGTTGGGTTTACAGTTAAACCACCAAGGATCCAGATTATTACACCACAACTTGTGCTGCTCCTCGAGCTACACTACCAAGACGCTAAAGTACTACACCGAGGCTCCCAAGTACAACACCACCAATGCATCTGAGACTACGCAACTACGTATGCTGCCCCAAACAACGACACCGAGGCTTCAGCTTATTACACCACCAAAGCTGTCGAATACTACACAGGAGCGCCCAAGTACCATAGAAATCAGTCGAGTTCTCTGACACCCAACGCGGCAGCCCTGAAGTTTCGAATAAACTTCGCTTCAAACAGTGAAACGGCGAAGAGTGAAGGTGAGCTCTTTATTATTGGAATTTTGTGGAACATGTATTAATGACTTGCTTTCCTTCATTGTCTGTTTTTCGAGCAAGACGAATTCTACTGCAATCCCGTCGAATTGAATAGCAAAGACAACACATTCGTACGTGTACACCGCGTAGTTAAACTTGACATTGTTGGTCGGAAAGCCGAACTTGACGATGGCCGTACCATCACCTACGATAGTACGATAAGTGCGTTATTGCCACAGGTAAACATTTTATTCTAAACGAAATTCGTCTAATTACACCTTAATGAAATGTTGAATAAGTTTGATAGTCTTCCTGCTCGATAGTTACTAAGTCTATTTACACTGCTAGCAATTTATTTCTGTGAATTAGTTTTACGAATATAATTAGTTCTAGAAATTCCTCTAAAAATAGCCTTTATTTTCTTGTTAGGTAGTAAACAAAAATCTTTTCCAATCCCTGAGCGGTGCCCTTAAAGATGTCCACGAGCACGTCACGCTGTCCCCCAACATCGATGGCGCTAACACATGCCGAGTCCTCTAAATGTTTAACCAATGGACAACCGAGAAGGTGAAAGCGGAAAGTGTTAATGTGTTGCCCAAAACTTATGTTGAGGCTGAAATTTTGGAAGACGACGAGGTTGCATTGATCTTATACGATGGTCAAAAGGTAAACAATTATTTCAGTACATGTTTCAGCGATGTTAATTAAAATCTAGAATTCATTTCTGCAGATTTAAACTGACCATGGCGTCTCTGTTGTCGGTTAGGACGCAAACACGGATTTGGCTGTCGCTTCTGGTTTGGAAATAGATTCGAATTCCGGTGGTTATCGGGTCAATACCGAGCTCGAAGCACGATCGACCATCTGGCTGGTAAGAATCCTTGAACATTTTATTTCATATTGATTTTATTGCTTAAAACTTATTGTAAATTTCAGTGCTTAAAACTTGACCAATAATGACTGCTCTGATGTTGTTGTTAAATAGTAAGTTCTTGTTAAATTAGATTTTAATTACTGGGTTTGCACTTTATTTTTTTATTAGGCCGGAGATGCTGCCTTCTTTTGTGATATCAAATTGGGTCGTCGTCGTAGGGAATATCATCACTTTGCTGTTGTATCAGGTGATTGGCTGGAGAGAACAATACTGGCAACTAAACATGGATGAACAACTGCAGTGTACTCTTCCCAAGTGCTTTCTTCTTCGTATTATCAGTACGCAATCGGGTAAATATTCTGTTTTATGGAGTTTGTGTCAATTATTTGTTTTTTATCTGTTTATGTACCATAATGAATATTAATGTTTAAATTATTTACCGCATAGTTGATGATGGTGTCGTGCTGTTGCCGTTTGTCGTATCGTTGAAGGCTGGGTCGATCACTGGTGTACCGATGTCTCCTGGGTATGGTGGATACCAAAGCACCACACCGCTGCCTTACTACACAACGACAACATTCGCACCAACCGGTTATTACACTGAGGCTCACAATTACTACATCACCAAGGCTCCAGAATATTACACCGCAGATAACGCTTCCCCGAGCTACATCATCAAAGATCCTGAGTACTACACCGAGGCTCCCAAGTGCTACACCACCAAGTCACCGGAGTACTACACGTATGTTGCCCCAGCTTACTACACCGAGGTTTCCAAGAATTATTTAGTTCCTAGCTACTACACCGAGGCTCCAACTTATTACACCACCAAAGCGGTTGAATACTACACCGAGTCACCCAATTACTGCACCACCAAGGCTCCAGAGTATTACACCACAACTTGTGCTACCCCGAGCCACTACACCGAAGCCCCGAAGTATTACTCTGCCCCAAGCTACACAACTGCAACTGAGGCGGCCAAGTATTACGCAGCCCCGACTAACTACACAGCGGATGTTCCTTCGTACTACGTTGAACCGGAATACTACACCGAGGCTCCAGTTTACTACACCACAACCTACGCTACACTTTCTACACACTACACCGAGGCCCCTATGTACTACACTACCAAGGCACCTGAGTATTATAACGCTACTTACGCTGCTCCGACCAACTACACCGAAGCTCCGAAGTATTACTCTATCCCGAGTTACTACACCACTGAGGCACCTGAATATTACACCACACCCTACGCTTCTCCAACTTACTACAGGGACGTTTCTGAATACTAAAGTTGAATTTTCAATTTTAATAATTATGTTCATATTTGTCGGTCATATCTCAATAATTACTAGTCACTGGGAATTGTTGATCTTAAAAAATAAATAAAATATTGTTAACCTGGGTAATCATTTTGTACGACTTGTCTTGCCACCTAAAAGCCTTTGACATTGACACGTTTTCTGATTTTTGTTGGATCTTTCCTATTTCGTATGTTGGTGGTGACTATTGCTCTATTCGCTCTGCATTCCGACATGTTCTAGTGTTTGGACGAACTTTATTTACAGGGCAAGATTCGAAAGAAACGTGGTGTTAACTAAAAATTTTCGATGTTAACAGTTCTGTTTTTAACTTAAGTTGGGGTAAAAAAAGGTGTTGTAGATAATGTTTGGTTTGTCACAGCAATTTATTTGAAGAATCTGAAGATGATCAGTCACAAAAATATACAAGTCTTTTTTATTACAAGTTACGAGACATGGCAAACAAAAACTTTAAAAGGAATTGCTTTTTTGTCCCACCTCCACCCACAATTCCACCACATTTTACAATCACATACATAAATACATACACTTAAGTTAACCCGTTGGCTGCCACGCCATGCAACCCGTAGGTTGTACTCTACTACTCTACGCGCCACGTCTGAAGGATCCGTGACCAAAGTGGGACTTGCCATTGCTGACAAGTCCGGGCTGACACGGTGACAGGAGAATCCATCACCGCATCGACAAGGGGGAACTTGGTGCATTGCCAAACAGGCGCCTTTCGGCGCGGCCCATGCTAAGGAGCGGGGAGAACAAAGGCGTGGCA